>NC_086444.1:813379510-815934510 GCF_028390025.1 Pseudophryne corroboree | reverse complement strand
CGCACCGCCGACTGCTGATTGGGTAGATATCTGGAGTGTCTTAAATGCATGTGTGGCTTTGTTGCATAAAAGATTAGATAAATCTGAGTCTCAGAACCAAGCATGGAGACAATCAATGGGAGATGTTTTGTCACAAACTCAGACCCCCTCGGGGTCACAGAAACGATCGTTTACCCAGATAGCAGACACAGATACCGCCACGGATTCGGACTCCAGTGTCGACTATAGTGATGTCAAATTGAATCCTAAACTGGCTAAGAGCATTCAGTACATGATTGTGGCAATAAGGGACGTATTACATATCCCTGAGACAAGGGTCTGTATGTATAAGGGAAAGAAACCTGAGGTAACGTTTCCTCCCTCTCATGAACTGAACACTCTCTTTTTGAAAGGGCTTGGGAAACTCCTGACAAAAAGTTACTGATTCCCAAGAGAATTTCTATGGCATATACTTTTCCCTCTGAGGATAGGATAAGGTGGGAGTCAACAAAGCTCTAGCACGGTTGTCCAAGAAGGTGGTGCTACCGTCCCCTGACACTGCAGCCCTAAAGGATCCTGCGGATCGTAAGCAGGAAACTACCTTGAAATCTATTTATGTCACTATGGGTATGCTGCTCAGGCCGGCCGTGGCATCGGCATGGGTGAGTAGCGCTATTGAAAAGTGGGCAGATACCTTGTCATCTGAAATAGACACCATGGATAGGGATAGCGTGCATTTGAAGCTGGGTCATATTAGGGACGCAGCGGTCTATTTAAAGGAGGCTGCGAGAGATATTGGCCTCTTGGGATCAAGGGCCAATGCCATGGCAATCTCAGCTAGGAGAGCGTTGTGGACTCATCAATGGAATGGTGATGCTGACTCTAAAAAGGCTATGTAGGCTCTGCCCTATAAAGGTGGCGTTTTGTTTGGTGAAGGCCTCGCGGACCTGGTATCTACAGCTACTGCGGGTAAGTCATCTTTTCTACCTTTTGTCCCTCCACAGCAAAAGAAAACGCCTCAGTATCAGATGCAGTCCTTTCGGTCTAATAAATTCAAAAAAGGACGAGGGTCCTCCTTCCTTGCCGCTAGAGGTAAGGGAAGGGGAAAAAGATTGCCGGCTGTGGCAAGCCCCCAGGAGCAGAAGTCCTCCCTGGCTTTTACCAAGTCCACCGCATGACGCTGGGGATTCGCTGCGGGAGTCCACACCAGTGGGGGCACGTCTTCAGCTCTTCAGTCGGATCTGGGCTCACTCAGGCATGGATCCTTGGGTGCTGGAAATTGTGACCCAAGGGTACAAACTGGAGTTTCAAGACGTGCCCCCTCACCGATTTTTCAAATCGGTCTTGCCAGCTTCTCTTCTGGAAAGGGAAGTAGTGTGCGCTGCAATACAAAAGCTATGTCAACAACAAGTCATTGTCGCGGTACCCCCGTCACAACGGGGAGAAGGGTTTTATTCACGCCTGTTCGTGGTCCCAAAGCCGGATGGCTCGGTCAGACCGATTCTGAACTTAAAATCCCTCAATCTGTATTTGAAAGATTCAAATTCAAAATGGAATCTCTCCGAGCAGTGATATCCAGTCTGGAAGGGGGGATTTTATGGTGTCAGTCGATGTTAACCTACATGTCCACATATATCCTCCACATCAATCTTACCTGAGGTTTGCTGTTCAGGATTGTCATTACCAATTTCAGACGTTGCCGTTTGGGCTTTCCATGGCTCCGAGGATTTTCACTAAAGTAATGGCGGAAATGATGGTGCTCCTGCGAAAGCACGGTGTCGCAATTATCCCGTACTTGGACGATCTCCTGATAAAGGCGAGATCAAAGGAGCAGTTACTAAGAAATGTTGCGCTCTCCCTGACAGTGCTGCAACAACATGGTTGGCTCCTGAATTTGCCAAAGTCACAGTTGGTTCTGACAACACGGCTGTCATTCTTGGGCATGATTCTGGACACGGACCTGCAGAGAGTTTTTCTCCCGGTGGAAAAAGCTCTGGAAATCCAGAACATGGTCAAAGGGATTCTGAAACCGGCAAGAGTGTCGATTCATCAATGTACTCAGGTGCTGGGGAAGATGGTGGCGGCCTACGAGGCCATTCCGTTTGGCAGGTTCCATGCCAGGGTGTTTCAGTGGAACCTGTTGGACAAGTGGTCCGGGTCTCACCTGCACATGCACTGGAAAACAAGCCTATCTTCCAGGACCAGAGTTTCTCTCCTGTGGTGGCTCCAAAGTTCTCACCTCCTAGGGGGACGCAGGTTCGGGATCCAGGATTGGATCCTGGTGACCACGGATGCAAGTCTCCGAGGCTGGGGAGCGGTCACACAGAGGGAAATTTTCCATGGAAAATGGTCAAGCCAGGAAGCTTGTCTGCACATAAACATTCTGGAATTAAGAGCCATCTACAACGGCCTTCTACAAGCGGAACATCTCCTGTTGGACAACATAACAGCAGTGGCGTACATAAACCACCAAGGCGGAACAAGAAGCAGAGCAGCGATGGCGGAGGCCACAAGAGTTCTCCGCTGGGCGGAAAAACATACAGGCGCTCTCTCGGCGGTCTTCATTCGAGGCATGGACAACTGGGAAGCAGATTTCCTCAGCAGACACGATCTCCATCTGGAGAGTGGGGTCTTCATCAAGAGGTCTTTGCAGAAGTGACAAGTCATTGGGGAATTCCTCAAATAGACATGATGGCGTCTCGCCTCAACAAGAAACTTCAGAGATATTGTTCCAGGTCGAGGGACCCTTAAGCCAGTGCGGTGGACGCCCTGGTGACGCCCTGGGTGTTTCAGTCGGTCTATGTGTTTCCTCCACTACCACTCATTCCAAAGGTGATAAGCCTCATAAGAAGAACAGGGGTTCAGGCGATACTCTTTGTTCCAGATTGGCCACGGAGGGCCTGGTATCCGGATCTTCAGGAACTGCTCATAGCAGATCCCTGGCCTCTTCCTCTAAGAGAGGATCTGTTACAGCAAGGGCCGGTTGCGTTTGACGGCATGGCGGTTGAACGCCAGATCTTAGCCCGGAAGGGTATTCCCGGTGAAGTCATCCCTACACTGCTTAAATCAAGAAAGGAGGTAACGACGAAGCATTATCACTGTATTTGGAGAAAATACGTGTCTTGGTGTGAAGCCAAGAAGGCTCTTACGGAAGAATTTTAGCTGGGTCGTTTTCTACATTTTTTGCAGGCCAGTGTGGATGCGGGCCTAAAGTTGGGCTCCATTAAAGTCCATATTTCGGCCTTATCGATTTCCTTTCAAAAAGAATTGGCCTCCCTTCCGGAAGTTCAGACTTCAGTCCGCGCGCTTCTCCTGCAGCAGCCGGTCTCCTCCGTTCCCGGGTCCCGTTCTGCCACTTCCTGGTTCGCGCGTCACGTGCGATGTCACGTGAGCGCGCTGTCTGTGGTGAATGCCGCTGTGTCACCTTCTCCAGCCGGAGAAGGGAAGCTGTAAATGGTAATGGTGCGCGAACCAGGAAGTGGCAGAACGGGACCCGGGAACGGAGGAGACTGGCTGCTGCAGGAGAAGCGCGCGGACTGAAGGAGAAGGAAGACGCGGCAGACTGAAGGAGACGGAGGACGCGGACACAGAGGACCAGGCCTGAGGTTGTGGAAGGAAGAGACGCGGTCACCGGCGGCAGGTAGTTACCTGCCCCCGGCGGTAAGTGTAAGACACACAGCCTATGACCACACAACCCAGAGCCGCACATGAGAGGGGACTGACAGGCGGGACGCCGCACTAGTCATACCCCAAACATTCAAATAGGACGCAGTTCAGAGGGCACATAGGCATCCACCACACCTATGGTAAAGGTGACCCACAGGGTACACCTGACATTTACCTGAGCTGGGGTCCAATCGGTATACCAATAGGAAGGTATACCTTGCAACGGGTAGTCTGCAGGACACACCTGACAGTGGTGAAGGAACTGTGGGACAAGGACCAAACACAATATTGAAATTAGGATGCTGACCTAATCCTATCTAATTTACAAATAAAGAGTTCAGATAGAAACCATATCAGATTGATCATTGGTGCAAAACCTACAATTAGACGCAAACAGTCAACACAATCACTTATCCAAGTACCACTCCCATCCCGCAATACCCTATATTCCCATTTTTCCCTTATATCCCCCCCAGAGCGCGCTGACCATCCCAAATCATACCAGAAAGGTGGGCTCATCTTGGGCGGCTGCCCGAGGGGTCTCGGCGTTATAGCTTTGCCGAGTAGCTACTTGGTCGGGTTCAAACACTTTTGCAAAATTCTACAAGTTTGATACCCTGGCTGATGAGGACCTTGTGTTTGCTCAATCGGTGCTGCAGAGTCATCCGCACTCTCCCGCCCGTTCTGGAGCTTTGGTATAATCCCCATGGTCCTTTTGGAGTCCCCAGCATCCTCTAGGACATAGGAGAAAATAGGATTTTAATACCTACCGGTAAATCCTTTTCTCTTAGTCCATAGAGCATGCTGGGCGCCCGTCCCAGTGCGGACTCTGGGGGTCATTCCGAGTTGATCGCTCGTTGTTTTTTTTCCGCAACGGAGCGATCAGTCGCTAACGCGCATGCGCAATGTCCGCAGTGCGACTGCGCCAAGTAATTTTGCTATGCAGTTAGGTATTTTACTCACGGCATTACGAGGATTTTTCTTCGTTCTGATGATCGGAGTGTGATTGACAGGAAGTGGGTGTTACTGGGCGGAAACTGAGCGTTTTATGGGTGTGTGTGAAAAAACGCTGACGTATTTTTGAAAAACGCGGGAGTGGCTGGAGAAACGGGGGAGTGCCTGGGCGAACGCTGGGCGTATTTGTGACGTCAAACAGGTACGATACTGACTGAACTGATCGCAATGGCAGAGTAAGTCTCGAGCTACTCAGAAACTGCTAAGAAGTGTGCTAATCGCAATATTGCGAATCCGTCGTTCGCAATTCTAAGAAGCTAAGATTCACTCCCAGTAGGCGGCGGCTTAGCGTGTGCAATGCTGCTAAAAGCAGCTTGCGAGCGTACAACTCGGAATGACCTCCACTATCTGCAGTTCTTGCTATAGTTATTGCTTATGTTACACAAAAGTTGTGTTTCAGTTGTGATCAGCCTGTTGCTGATTTTGGTTCATTCCGTTAACTGGTATTTGGTTAAAAGCCATGTTGTACGTTGTGTTGTGGTGTGAGCTGGTATGTATCTCACCCTTAGTTAACAAAAATCAGTTTCCTCAAAATGTCCGTCTCCCTGGGCACAGTTCCTATAACTGAGGTCTGGAGGAGGAGCATAGAGGGAGGAGCCAGTTCACACCCATTTGAAGTCTTAAAGTGCCCATGTCTCCTGCGGATCCCGTCTATACCCCATGGTCCTTTTGGAGTTCCCAGCATCCTCTACGGACTATGAGAAAAGGATTTACCGGTAGGTATTAAAATCCATTTTCTCTAACGTCCTAAGTGGATCTGGGGACTTCGTAAGGACCATGGGGAATAGACGGGCTCCGCAGGAGATAGGGCACTCTAGAAAAGAATTAGGTCTACTGGTGTGCACTGGCTCCTCCCTCTATGTCCCTCCTCCAGACCTCAGTTAGAATCTGTGCCCGAACGAGAAGGGTGCACCTTTAGTGAGCTCTCCAGAGCTTGCTGAGAAAGAAAAGTATTTTGTTAGGTTTTTTATTTTCAGAGAGCTTCTGCTGGCAACAGACTTTCTGCTACGTGGGACTGAGGGGAGAGAAGCAAACCTTACCAACTGCGGGATATGTTGCGCTTCTTAGGCTACTGGACACCATTAGCTCCAGAGGGATCGAACACAGGTACTAACCATTGGCGGTCCGAACCCAGAGCCACGCCGACATCCCCGTCGCAGAGCCAGAAGCAAGAAGCACGGCGTAGATGAAGAAATCGGCGGCAGAAGACTTCAGTCTTCAAACAAGGTAGCGCACAGCACTGCAGCTGTGCGCCATTGCTCCCACAGCACACCACACACTCCGGTCACTGTAGGGTGCAGGGCGCAGGGGGGGGGGCGCCCTGGGCAGCAATAAGGTACCTTTGGCAAAAGTAAGCAGACATACAGATAGGCACTGTATGTCTGCATGAGCCCCCGCCATTTTTTTCACACAAAATCGCGGGACAGAAAGCCGCCAAGAAGGGGGCGGGGCTTCTTCCTCAGCACTCACCAGCGTAATTTTCTCTTCACAGCTCCGCTGGAAGGAAGCTCCCCAGACTCTCCCCTGCAGAATCACGGTAGAGGGGTGAAAAAAGAGGGGGGGGCACATAAATTTAGGCGCAAAACAGATAATACAGCAGCTACTGGGTAAACACTGAGTTACTGTGTTTTTTCCTGGGTCATATAGCGCTGGGGTGTGTGCTGGCAAACTCTCTCTCTGTCTCTCCGAGGGGCCTGGTGGGGGAATTGTCTTCAAAAGAGCTTCCTCTGTGTGTATGGTGTGTCGGTACGCGTGTGTCGACATGTTTGACGAGGAAGGCTATGCGGAGGCGGAGCGGGAGGAAATGAGTGTGGTGTCGCCGCAGCCGGTGCCGACACCGGATTCGATGGATATGTGGAAGGTTTTAAATGAGAATGTTAATTCCTTGCATAAAAGGCTAGATAAAGCAGAAGCCTTGGGACAGTCTGATCTTGCTACGCAGGGGCCGTCAGGGTCTCAAAAGCGTCCACTATCCCAGGTTGTTGACACAGATATCGACACGGAGTCTGACTCTAGCGTCGATGATGAGGAGGCCAGATTACAACCTAAAATGGCCAAAGCTATAAGATATATGATTATAGCTATGAAGGAGGTGTTACACATCTCTGAGGAAAGCCCTGTCCCTGAGAAGAGAGATAATATGTTTGGGGAAAAGAGACAAGTGGTGACCTTTCCCCCGTCTCATGAATTAAATGAGTTATGTGAGAAATCGTGGGAATCACCAGATAAGAAACTGCTGATCCCCAAAAGGATGCTAATGGCGTACCCCTTCCCGCCATCGGACAGGTTACGCTGGGAATCCGCCCCGAGGGTAGACAAAGCGTTGACACGCTTGTCTAAACAGGTGGCCCTACCGTCACAGGATACGGCAGCCTTAAAAGATCCTGCAGATAGAAAGCAGGAAGCTATCCTAAGGTCCATATACACACATTCGGGTACCGTGCTTAGACCGGCCATTGCGTCGGCATGGATGTGTTGTGCTGTAGCAGCATGGGCAGATATGTTATCTGAAGAGATGGAAACCCTGGACAAGGATACTATATTACTGACACTGGGGCATATAAAAGACACTGTCCTGTATATGAGGGATGCTCAGAGGGACATTGCCATGCTGAGCTCTAGGATAAATGCTATGTCGATTTCAGCCAGAAGGGGCCTGTTGACTCGACAATGGACAGGTGATGCCGACTCTAAGCGGCACATGGAGGTTTTGCCTTACAAGGGTGTGGAATTATTTGGGGAAGGTCTGTCGGACCTAGTGGCCACAGCTACGGCTGGAAAGTCAAATTTTCTACCATTTATTCCATCACAACCTAAGAAAGCACCGTATTATCAAATGCAGTCCTTTCGTTCACAGAAGGGTAAGAAAGTCCGAGGTGCGTCCTTTCTTGCCAGAGGCAAGGGTAGAGGAAGGAAGCTGCATAACACAGCTAGTTCCCAGGAACAGAAGTCCTCCCCGGCTTCAACTAAGTCCACCGCATGACGCTGGGGCTCCACAGGTGGAGCCAGGGTCGGTGGGGGCGCGTCTCCGAAATTTCAGCCACCAGTGGGTTCGCTCACAGGCGGATCCCTGGGTTATACAGATAGTATCCCAGGGGTACAGGCTGGAATTTGAAGAGATACCCCCTCGCCGCTTCCTCAAATCGGCTCTGCCAACGTCCCCCATAGAAAGGGAGTTGGTGGTAACTGCGATTCACAAATTGTATCTCCAGCAGGTGGTGGTGGATTCCCCCCCCCCCCCTTCAACGGGGGAGAGGGTATTATTCCACAATGTTTGTGGTACCGAAACCGGACGGTTTGGTCAGGCCCATTTTGAACTTAAAATCCCTGAACGTTTACCTGAAAAGGTTCAAGTTCAAGATGGAATCGCTGAGAGCAGTCATTGCGAGCCTGGAAGAAGGGGATTTTATGGTGTCGCTGGACATAAAGGATGCTTACCTGCATGTCCCGATTTATCCACCTCATCAGGAATACCTCAGGTTGGTGGTACAGGATTGTCACTACCAATTCCAGACGTTGCCGTTTGGTCTCTCCATGGCACCGAGAATATTTACCAAGGTAATGGCAGAAATGATGGTGATCCTGCGAAAGCAAGGAATCACAATTATCCCGTACTTGGACGATCTCCTTATAAAGGCGAGGTCCAGGGAACAGTTGCTGATCAGTGTAGAACGCTCTCAGGAGGTGTTACAGCAACACGGCTGGGTTCTGAATATCCCAAAGTCGCAGTTGATCCCTACGACTCGTCTGCCCTTCCTGGGCATGATTCTGGACACAGACCAGAAGAGGGTTTATCTCCCGACTGAGAAGGCTCAGGAGCTCATGACCTTAGTCAGAGACTTATTAAAACAAAGACAGGTGTCAGTGCATCAATGCACGCGAGTCCTGGGAAAGATGGTGGCATCATACGAGGCCATTCCCTTCGGCAGGTTCCATGCGAGGACCTTTCAATGGGATCTGTTGAACAAGTGGTCCGGATCACATCTACAGATGATATCCCCCAGGGCAAGGGTGTCTCTGCTGTGGTGGCTGCAGAGTGCTCACCTTCTCGAGGGCCGAAGATTCGGCATTCAGGACTGGGTCCTTGTGTCCACGGATGCGAGCCTCCGAGGGTGGGGAGCAGTCACGCAGGGAAGAAATTTCCAAGGCCTGTGGTCAAGTCAGTAGACTTGTCTGCACATAAACATCCTAGAAATAAGGGCCATATACAACGCCCTAAGTCAGGCAGTAAACCTGCTTCGAGACAAATCGGTGCTGATTCAATCAGACATCACCGCAGTGGCTCATGTAAACCGTCAAGGCGGCACAAGGAGCAGGGTGGCGATGACAGAAGCCACCAGGATTCTTCGTTGGGAGGAGAATCATGTAAGAGCACTGTCAGCAGTGTTTATCCCGGGAGTGGACAACTGGGAAGCAGACTTCCTCAGCAGACACGACCTCCACCCGGGAGAATGGGTACTTCATCCAGAAGTCTTCACACAGGTCACAGACCGGTGGGAACTGCCACAAGTGGACATGATGGCGTCCCGTCTAAACAAAAAGTTACAGCGGTATTGCGCCAGGTCAAGGGACCCTCAGGCGATAGCTGTGGACGCACTAGTGACACTGTTTGTGTTCCAGTCGGTTTATGTGTTTCCCCCTCTTCCTCTCATACCCAAGGTACTGAGAATCATAAGAAGAAGAGGAGTGAGAACAATTCTCATTGTTCCGGATTGGCCAAGAAGGGTTTGGTATCCGGATCTGCAAGAAATGCTCACAGAGGACCCATGGTCTCTGCCCTTAAGACAGGATCTGTTACAACAGGGGCCCTGTCTGTTCCAAGACTTACCGCGGCTGCGTTTGACGGCATGGCGGTTGAACGCCGGATCCTAGCAGAAAAGGGGATTCCGGATGAGGTTATTCCTACGCTTATAAAGGCTCGGAAGGATGTAACGTCTAAGCATTATCACCGTATATGGCGAAAATATGTTGCTTGGTGTGAAGCCCGGAGGGCTCCTACAGAGGAATTCCAGCTGGGCCGGTTCCTTCATTTCCTACAATCGGGAGTGTCTTTGGGCCTAAAATTGGGATCCATTAAGGTCCAGATTTCGGCCCTATCCATTTTCTTTCAAAAATAACTGGCAGCTCTTCCTGAAGTTCAGACCTTTGTGAAGGGAGTGCTGCATATACAGCCCCCGTTTGTGCCTCCAGTGGCACCTTGGGATCTTAACGTGGTGTTGGGTTTCCTAAAATCACACTGGTTTGAACCACTAAAAACTGTGGAGTTAAAATATCTCACGTGGAAGGTGGTTATGCTGCTGGCTCTGGCCTCAGCCAGGCATGTGTCGGAATTGGCGGCTTTGTCACATAAAAGCCCCTATCTGGTTTTTCATATGGACAGGGCAGAATTGCGGACCCGTCCACAATTTCTGCCCAAGGTGGTGTCATCATTTCATATGAACCAACCTATTGTGGTGCCTGTGGCTACAGGGGACTTGGAGGATTCCGAGTTACTAGATGTAGTGCGGGCTTTGAAGATTTATGTGACCAGAACGGCCAAGGTCAGGAAAATGGAGTCGCTGTTTATCCTGTATGCATCCAATAAGTTGGGTGCTCCTGCTTCAAAGCAGACTATTGCTCGCTGGATCTGTAACACGATTCAGCAGGCTCATTCTGCGGCTGGATTGCCGCCTCCGAAATCAGTAAAGGCCCATTCCACAAGTAAGGTGGGCTTCTTCTTGGGCAGCTGCCCGAGGGGTCTTGGCATTACAACTTTACCGAGCAGCTACTTGGTCGGGATCAAACACATTTGCAAAGTTCTACAGGTTTGATACCCTAGCTGAGGAAGACCTTGAGTTTGCTCATTCGGTGCTGCAGAGTCATCCGCACTCTCCTGCCCGTTTGGGTGCTTTGGTATAATCCACATGGTCCTTACGGAGTCCCCAGCATCCACTTAGAACATTAGAGAAAATAAGAATCTATTTCTCGTAGTCCGTAGTGGATGCTGGGCGCCCGTCCCAAGTGCGGACTTCTTCTGCAATACTGTATATAGTTATTGCTTAACAAAGGGTTATGTTATGTTACATCAGGTTATCTGATGTTTTGTATTGTTCATACTGTTAACTGGGTTTGGTTATCACAAGTTATACGGTGTGATTGGTGTAGCTGGTATGAGTCTTACCCTGGATTCCAAAATCCTTTCCTTGTAATGTTAGCTTGTCCGGGCACAGTTTCCTTAACTGAGGTCTGGAGGATGGACATAGGGGGAGGAGCCAGTGAACACCAGTAGACCTAATTCTTTTCTAGAGTGCCCTATCTCCTGCGGAGCCAGTCTATTCCCTATGGTCCTTACGGAGTCCCCAGCATCCACTACGGACTACGAGAAATAGATTTACCGGTGAGTAAAATCTTATTTTTGCTATGTGTGTTTAGCTGTTTGTGTGTTTTGTCATATGTGTGTATGTATGTTTTGCTATATGTTTGTCTTTTACTATGTGAGTGTATATACAGGGCCGGCCTGACCGTTACATCGCGGAGAGTACCATATGTGGAGGGTGCTGCTGCTGCCTTCTCATGTCCTCCCGAGGTGTGCTCGCACACCTGCTGCACTGCTCAAAGAGAGAGCCTGGATCACAGGGTGAGGTGAGTGGGGAGCCAGGGAGGGAAACCACTGGGACAGGGTCGCACACTGCGGCCGCCATCTTTCTGCACCTCTGCCTTAGTCACTCTATACCTGTCACCCACTATCTCCCTGTCAGCCCTGTCTCAGTCAAAGTATAGATAGCGTGGCGAGCCACCGTGCCCGCAGCATGGCGAGCCCGCAAGGGGCTCATTTGCGCTTGCCCAGCTGTCGGTATGCCGGCGGTCGGGATTCCGGCGCCGGTATGCTGGTCGACGGGAGCCCGGCCGCCAGCATACCCTGCTACACCCGGGCAAGCGCAAATGAGCCCCTTGTGGGCTCGCCACGCTGCACGCACGGTGGCTCGCCATGCTATCTATACTTTCTCCAGGGCGCTCATGGACCCCCAAGAGGGAGAAAAGATGTCGGTATGCCGGCGGTCGGGATTCCGGCGCCAGTATGTTGATCGTTAGGAGTCCGGCCAACAGAAGACCACCCCAGTCACCCACTGTCTCCCTGTCACCCCTGCCTCAGTCACCCACTATCTCCTTGTCTCTCCTGCCTCAGTCACCCACTATTTCCCTGTCATCCCTGCCTCAGTCACCCACTATTTCCCTGTCGCCCCTGCCTCAGTCACCCACTATCTCCCTGTCCCCCTGGCCTCAGTCACCCACTATCTCCCTGCCACCCCTGCCTCAGTCATCTACTCTCTACTTGTCACCCCTGCCTCAGTCACCCACTATGTCCATGTCGCCCCTGCCTCAGTCACCCACTATATCCCTGTCAGCTCTGCCTCAGTCATCCACTATCTCCCTGTCACCCCTGCCTCAGTCATCTACTCTCTACTTGTCATCCCGGCCTCACCAGTCACCCACTATCTCCTTGTCACCCCTGCCTCAGTCACCCACTATCTACCAGTCACTCCTGCCTTACTCGCACACTATCTCCCTGTCACCCCTGCTTCAGTCACCCACTATCTCCCTGTCACCCCTGCCTCAGTCACCAACTCTACCTGTCACCCTTGCCTCAGTCATCTACTCTCTACTTGTCACCCCTGCCTCAGTCACCCACTATGTTCATGTCACCCCTGCCTCAGTCACCCACTATCTATCTGTCACTCTTGCCTTACTTGCATACTATCTCCCTGTCTACCCTACTTCAGTCACCCACTTACAGTTTTTTTTGTGGTGCATGCGATCCCTAATTTTAGTAAGGGAGAGGGGCCCAATGCATATTGTTGCACCTGGGCCCACTATTCTCTAATTCCGCCACTTCCTTTGTCTGTCTCTGTCTCTCTCGTTGGCCCTGGTATCTCTGTCTCTCTCGCTGCCCCTGGTCTGTCTGTCTCTCTCTTGCTGCCCCTGGTCTTTCTCTCTCTCTCTCTCATGCTGCCCGTGGTCTGTGTCTCTTTCGCTGTTCCGCCATTGTGGAAATGTAAAAGCTGCAGAATGCTGTGCTCCAGGCAAGGGGCGTGTGCTCATTAAAATGGGCATGACCTCACCAGAAAAGACTACCTTACACCCCAGTTTTTGGCCCTGCACCAACAGACCTTGGCCACCACAGGGAAAAAAAATATTTCACCATATTAAGCCCCACACTGCACCATATGCCCCACACTTTAATGCTCGTGATACATTATGCCCTACAGTAAAGCTTCTACACGCTGTGTGCCATGCTCGTTCCCTGGGGTTTCTTAGGCTTGCTGTCTTGCTCATTGCCAGGGATTTCATGCTCTGGGACAGGTGTCATACTCATGTCAGGGGTTTGTAATGCTTGTGGCCAGGGGAAATGCTTGTTGCCAGGGGTGTGTTATTGTTAAACATTTTAAAAAAATCAAATGTTTATTCTTACAGTGAAATTTTACATTTCTGAATTACAAAAAATAAATTGAAAAAAAGCTATGAAATTCCATAGACAAAAAACCTTACGGTTTCACAGGTCCCATTAAGGCTTCTTACACATGATCTGGCATTTCAGAAACCTGTTGTGACTCTTCCACTCAAACTCCAAAAAGCAATGAAATTCCGATTATTAAGGCTGACGCCTTAATGGACGTGTTCCTTGCGCAATACAGATATGGTATGCCATCACAGCCTGTGGGTAAGTTTAGATTCAGCACTCTCACAGAGTGAGATTGCTGTCACTCACACAATGGTGGAGCTGCTAATTCACAGATTTGTGTGCTCATTGGAATACACACATGCAGTCTATGCAACTGAAGGTCTGAGCAGTGTTGTGGAGCTCCCATCCCACACAGTGCCCACAACCATCCCATTCGGTCATCACAACAATCCCACCATTTTACAACAGCCTTCTCACTCCATACATCCATCTCATTTAGTCTACAGATTTAGCTCCCTCAAACATCTTGGTTAATTGCTAAAACTATAATACCCCATCTATGGTCTATGCATCTACACTTAATTCCCCTATACACCCCCATGCTGCCCTGTCTTCCCCAGTCCCTACTGCTGTGTTCTTCCATCTGTGCTAGTCTGTACTAACTTATCTGCACCATCTGTCTTTCCCCACCTGTGCCTTGTCTGTATCACCGTTTCCTTCTCTCTGTGCTGCTCAGTGTTTCCCTCTTCAACGTCACTCTGTCTCCTCCAGTACAGGGCACACTGTCTTCTCTCCCATCTGCACCAGTTTTCTACCCATCCGTGCCAGTGTTTTCAACCCATCTGCACCATTTCCCCCATCCGCACCGCTCTGTCTCCCTTCCCATACTTACTGCTTAATCTACCCCCTATCCACACCACTCTTACCCTATTCATATAGCTGTCATCCTGAAGGTAAGTTTCGTGGGTCACTATTGGGGGGGGGGGGGGGGAGTTTCCCTATCCAACCCACCCAAGGATTGGGCCTAGCTGCCACCCCCCAAGGGGAGGTAAAAATACTTATCCCCTCCGATGTTGGGACTGTATTCCCCTCATCCATGCTGCTCTGCCTTCCTCATCCATGCCATTTCTTTCCATCTATACTGCTCTTACCCCTCCCACATCTGTGCTGCTTTTTCCCCCTCATCCACACGGCACTGTCCACCCATCCACGCAGCTGTCTCCCCACCATCTGTACCACTGTCTTTCCCCCATCTGTCTTACCCCCCCCCCATCTACAATCAATTCAGAATTGATTGTAGATGTGCCAAATTTCGCACATCTACAATCATTTACTCTAACATGCGATGTGACGCCCAGCACAGGGCTTGTCCGCCCCGCATGTCAGGCCCTCCCCCTCCCCTCACTGGGCTCCCGGGTACGCACGCACAGTGCGGCCATTGCGCATTCGCACCCCACAAACTAATTTAGACTGCGGTCGCTGCAGTCTGAATTATCCCGTGTTTCTTTGTCCCCACCCATCAATGCTACTTAGTCTTCCCTCGATCCACACACCCCCATCCACAATGCTCTGTCTTCTCCCTCCAATCAACAACACTCTTACCTCATCCGAGCATCTTTGTCTTCCGCTCAGACCTTCAGTTGCATAGACTGCATGTGTGTATTCCAATGAGCACACAAATCTGTGAATTAGCAGCTCCACCATTGTGTGAGTGACAGCAATCTCACTCTGTGAGAGTGCTGAATCTAAACTTACCCACAGGCTGTGATGGCATACCATATCTGTATTGCGCAAGGAACACGTCCATTAAGGCGTCAGCCTTAATAATCGGAATTTCATTGCTTTTTGGAGTTTGAGTGGAAGAGTCACAACAGGTTTCTGAAATGCCAGATCATGTGTAAGAAGCCTTAATGGGACCTGTGAAACCGTAAGGTTTTTTGTCTATGGAATATATATATATATATATATATATATATATATATATTCTTTTTCATATTTTCCCGTATATACCTGTTTGTATATTTTTTATATATACACTGCTCAAAAAAATAAAGGGAACACTAAAATAACACATTCTAGATATGAATGAATTAAATATTCTTATTAAATACTTTTTTCCTTTACATAGTTGAATGTGCTGACAACAAAATCACATAAAAATTATCAATGGAAATCAAATTTATTAACCCATGGAGGTCTGGATTTGGAGTCACACTCAAAATTAAAGTGGAAAAACCCACTACAGGCTGATCCAACTTTGATGTAATGTCCTTAAAACAAGTCAAAATGAAGCTCAGTAGTGTGTGTGGCCTCCACATGCCTGTATGACCTCCCTACAACCCACACAAGTGGCTCAGGTAGTGCAGCTCATCCAGGATGGCACATCAATGCGAGCTGTGGCAAGAAGGTTTGCTGTGTCTGTCAGCGTAGTGTCCAGAGCATGGAGGCGCTACCAGGAGACAGGCCAGTACATCAGGAGACGCGGAGGAGGCAGTAGGAGGGCAACAACCCAGCAGCAGGACCGCTACCTCCGCCTTTGTGCAAGGAGGAACAGGAGGAGCACTGCCAGAGCCCTGCAAAATGACCTCCAGCAAGCCACAAATGTGCATGTGTCTACTCAAACGATCAGAAACAGACTCCATGAGGGTGATATGAGGGCCCGACGTCCACAGGTGGGGGTTGTGCTTACAGCCCAACACCGTGCAGGATGTTTGCCATTTGCCAGGGAACACCAAGATTGGTAAATTCGCCACTGGCGCCCTGTGCTCTTCACAGATGAAAGAAGGTTCTCACTGAGCAGATGTGACAGACGTGACAGAGTCTGGAGACACCAAGGAGAATGTTCTGCTGCCTGCAACATCCTCCAGCATGACCGGTTTGGCAGTGGGTCAGTAATGGTGTGGGGTGGCATTTATTGGGGGGGGCGGCACAGCCCTCCATGTGCTCGGCAGAGGTAGCCTGACTGCCATTAGGTAGTGAGATGAGATCCTTAGACCCCTTGTGAGACCATATGCTGGTGCGGTTGGCCCTGGGTTCCTCCTAATGCAACACAATGCTAGACCTCATGTGGCTGGAGTGTGTCAGCAGTTCCTGCAAGATGAAGGCATTGATGCTATGGACTGGCCCGCCCATTCCCCAGACCTGAATCCAATTGAGCACATCTGGGACATCATGTCTCGCTCCATCCACCAATGCCACGTTGCACCACAGACTGTCCAGGAGTTGGCGGATGCTTTAGTCCAGGTCTGGGAGGAGATCCCTCAGGAGACCATCCGCCACCTCATCAGGAGCATGCCCAGGCATTGTAGGGAGGTCATACGGGCACGTGGAGGCCACACACACTACTGAGCCTCAGTTTGACTTGTTTTAAGGACATTACATCAAAGTTGGATCAGCCTGTAGTGTGTTTTTCCACTTCAATTTTGAGTGTGACTCCAAAGCCAGACCTCCATGGGTTAATACATTTGATTTCCATTGATAATTTTTGTGTGATTTTGTTGTCAGCACATTCAACTATGTAAAGAACAAAGTATTTAATAAGAATATTTCATTCATTCAGATCTAGGATGTGTTATTTTACTGTTCCCTTTATTTTTTTGAGCAGTGTACTTTATGGATTTCTTTATGTCCACTTTTTATTCATATCTTTAATCTACCTCACTAGCATCTTGTTTCCATATGGGATATTTGTACATGAAATACTCCTATGCATTACCCTGGGTTTTCCCTTTTTTAGTGAACTATCCAATTTTTTAATTTAAAATATCCCTTCTATTAGGTATCTCAGTATAAGAGCTAACATATTTATATTAATTATTGCCTCTTTCTACAGAGATCCTCTTATTATTTATTATGGACATTATACCTTCCAAAGAAATGGGACTCTAACAAAATGTCTGTCCCTGTTATATACTGTACTAGAAGGCTCCACCAAAATGGCCTCTGTATTATTAATGACTATTCACTTCAGGATTTTTAAAGATGGCTGCCACGTGCTCCATGGACCGGAAGTAATGTTAAGTCATCGTGTTATACTGTAGATCTTCAAAGTTACATTTGTACAATAGAAAACCTGATGTGGCTCCATACTATCATAAGACAACTCTGTCACCTACCATTTTGAGGAAATTTACCCACAATTCCGTGGTGGCGGAAGTGACACAATGCATTCCAGATATGTTCCACCACCGTAATTACACGCTGATACCCAATGTAAACTCCTGTTAATCATTTTCCCTCACTTTTAATCATTACAGTTTGGTTATGTTTAAATCTATATTTATTTTTCAGTGTATAAACAACACTGAAATCATTGTAATTAGGCTCTGTTTAACATTAACTGGACAGGAAGGGATGTCACTCCCCAAGGTCACATGTGACCCTCACTCTTGTCCAACTATCTAATATATAAAAATGAAAATGTGTCCTTCTGTCCTTCTGTCTTTCTACACAAATCCACAGTGAAAATCGTGAAATTTTACATATGAGTGTATTAAAACACGGCAGAGGCAACTAAAACAATTTGAAATCCCTAGCACCCCTAGGGGGGGCAGACAGCAGCACAGAGTATATCAGGAGACAGCATAACTCTGGAATTGATGGAGCAAAATTGGTACACATATGCCTTACAATCTGGCAGCAAACACTGTGGGGGGAAGACACCCCTAGCACCCCTAGGGGTGAGGCAGCAGCACTGAGTATTTCAGCAGACAACATAACTTAGAATGCCTGCAGCAATTTACAGTAAACTTGGTACACATATGATTTACACTCTGGAAACAAACACTGTGGGGGTCAGACACCCCTAGCACCCCTAGGGGTGGGATAGCAGCACAGAGTATGTCAGCAGACAGCAAAACTGTGGAAGGCCTGGAACAATTTACACCAAACTTGGTACACATCTGACTTACAATCTGGGAACAAACTCTGTGGGGGTTAGACACCCTAGCTCTCCCCTAGGGCTGGGACAGCAGCAATGAGTATTTCAGGAGACAGCATAACTCCCAAATGCCTGGACTAGGGATGAGCGGGTTTGGTTCCCTGAAAACCGATCCCTACAAGACTTCACGCTCTGGGCCCGGATCCGAGTCAGGCTTAGGTTTTCCTGCCTGACTCGGGAACTAGAACGAGGCAAAATGTCATCATCCCGCTGTCGGATTCTCGCAGGGTTTGCATTCATAAGGACCCGCGCGTTGCCTCCATTTCCACTCCGGCATTGGAGAGTGTAGAGAGAGGACGTGTCTCCGTTCTCTCAGTGTCCGTGTCTTGTGCTGAATCTGTCCAGTCACAGTGGTAGTGTCTTCTGCTGCCATATGTCCAGTGCTGTCCAGTGGTGCTGTGTTGTACTGCATCAGTTCAGTGGTGGTGTGTTCTGCTGCATCAGTCACAGTGGTAGTGTTCTCTGCTGCCATATGCCCAATGCTTCTGTATAATATATTAATAAGTCCCTTAAAGTGTTGCTGTATTGTCCTGCATCAGACCAGTGGTAGTGTCCTGTGCATCAGTCAGTCAGTTCAGTGACCATTCACAGTGGTGTCCTCTGCTGCCATATGCCCAGTGCTGCTGTAATATATTAATAAGTCCCTTAAAGTGTTGCTGTATTGTCCTGCATCAGACCAGTGGTAGTGTCCTGTGCATCAGTCAGTCAGTCAATCAATCAATCAGTCAGTCAGTCCAGTGACCATTCACAGTGGTGTCCTCTGCTGCCATATCCCCATTGCTGCTGTATAATATATTAATAAGTCCCTTAAAGTGTTGCTGTGTTGTCCTGCATCAGACCAGTGGTAGTGTCCTGTGCATCAGTCAGTCAGTCAGTCAGTCCAGTGACCATTCACAGTGGTGTCCTCTGCAGCCATATGCCCAGTGCTGCTGTATAATATATTAATAAGTCCCTTAAAGTGTTGCTGTGTTGTCCTGCATCAGACCAGTGGTAGTGTCCTGTGCATCAGTCAGTCAGTCAGTCAGTCAGTCCAGTGACCATTCACAGTGGTGTCCTCTGCTGCTGTATAATATATTAATAAGTCCCTTAAAGTGTTGCTGTGTTGTCCTGCATCAGACCAGTGGTAGTGTCCTGTGCATCAGTCAGTCAGTCAGTCAGTCTAGTGACCATTCACAGTGGTGTCCTCTGCTGCTGTATAATATATTAATAAGTCAGTCAGTCAGTCCAGTGACCATTCACAGTGGTGTCCTCTGCTGCCATATGCCCAGTGCTGCTGTATAATATATTAATAAGTCCCTTAAAGTGTTGCTGTGTTGTCCTGCATCAGACCAGTGGTAGTGTCCTGTGCATCAGTCAGTCAGTCCAGTGACCATTCACAGTGGTGTCCTCTGCTGCTGTATAATATATTAATAAGTCCCTTAAAGTGTTGCTGTGTTGTCCTGCATCAGACCAGTGGTAGTGTCCTGTGCATCAGTCAGTCAGTCAGTCCAGTGACCATTCACAGTGGTGTCCTCTGCTGCCATATGCCCAGTGCTGCTGTATAATATATTAATAAGTCCCTTAAAGTGTTGCTGTGTTGTCCTGCATCAGACCAGTGGTAGTGTCCTGTGCATCAGTCAGTCAGTCAGTCAGTCCAGTGACCATTCACAGTGGTGTCCTCTGCTGCTGTATAATATATTAATAAGTCCTTTAAAGTGTTGCTGTGTTGTCCTGCATCAGACCAGTGGTAGTGTCCTGTGCATCAGTCAGTCAGTCCAGTGACCATTCACAGTGTTGTCCTCTACTGCCATATGCCCAGTGCTGCTGTATAATATTAATAGGTCCCTTAAAGTGTTGCTGTGTTGTCCTGCAGCAGACCAGTGGTAGTGTCCTGTGCATCAGTCAGTCAGTCCAGTGACCATTCACAGTGTTGTCCTCTACTGCCATATGCCCAGTGCTGCTGTATAATATTAATAGGTCCCTTAAAGTGTTGCTGTGTTGTCCTGCAGCAGACCAGTGGTAGTGTCCTGTGCATCAGTCAGTCAGTCCAGTGACCATTCACAGTGGTGTCCTCTGTTGCCATATGTCCAGTGCTGCTGTATAATAATAACAAGACCCTTACAGTGTTGCTGCATCAGACCAGTGGTAGTGTACTGTGCATCAGCCATCGGTCATTCCAGTGGCCAGTCACAGTGGTGTCCTCTGCTGCCATATGTCCAGTGCTGCTGTATAATAATAACAAGTCCCTTACAGTGTTGCTGTGTTGTCCTGCATTAGACCAGCGGTAGTGTCCTGTGCATCAGTCAGTCAGTCCAGTGACCAGTCACAGTGGTGTCCTCTGCTGCCATATGTCCAGTGCTGCTGTATAATAATAAGTCCCTTAAAGTGTTGCTGTGTTGTCCTACATCAGACCAGCTGTAGTGTCCTGTGCATCAGTCAGTCAGTCCAGTGACCATTCACAGTGGTGTCCTCTGCTGCCATATGTCCAGTGCTGCTGTATAATAATAATAATAACAAGTCCCTTAAAGTGTTGATGTGTTGTCCTGCATCAGACCAGTGGTAGTGTCCTGTGCATCAGCCATCAGTCATTCCAGTGACCAGTCACAGTGGTGTCCTCTGCTGCCATATGCCCAGTGCTGCTGTATAATATATTAATAAGTCCCTTAAAGTGTTGCTGTGTTGTCCTGCATCAGACCAGTGGTAGTGTACTGTGCATCCATCAGTCAGTCAGTCAGTCAGTCAGTCCAGTGTCCATTCACAGTGGTGTCCTCTGCTGCCATATGCCCAGTGCTGCTGTATAATATATTAATAAGTCCCTTAAAGTGTTGCTGTGTTTTCCTGCATCAGACCAGTGGTAGTGTCCTGTGCATCAGTCAGTCAGTCCAGTGACCATTCACAGTGGTGTCCTCTGCTGCCATATACCCAGTGCTGCTGTATAATATAAATAAGTCCCTTAAAGTGTTGCTGTGTTGTCCTGCATCAGACCAGTGGTAGTGTCCTATGCATCAGTCAGTCAGTCCAGTGACCATTCACAGTGGTGTCCTCTGCTGCCATATGTCCAGTGCTGCTGTATAATAATAGCAAGTCCCTTACAGTGTTGCGGTGTTGTCCTGCATCAGACCAGTGGTAGTGTCCTGTGCATCAGCCATCAGTCATTCCAGTGGCCAGTCACAGTGGTGTCCTCTTCTGCCATATGTCCAGTGCTGCTGTATAATAATAACAAGTCCCTTACAGTGTTTCTGTGTTATCCTGCATCAGACCAGTGGTAATGGTCCTGTGCATTAGTCAGTCAGTCCAGTGACCATTCACAGTGGTGTCCTCTGCTGCCATATGTCCAGTGCTGCTGTATAATAATAACAAGTCCCTAACAGTGTTGCTGTGTTGTCCTGCATCAGACCAGTGGTAGTGTCCTGTGCATCAAACATCAGTCATTCCAGTGACCAGTCACAGTGGTATCCTCTGTTGCCATATGTCCAGTGCTGCTGTATAATAATAACGGGTGGTCTTCAGTATGCCGGCTGTCGGGATCCCGGCGCACAGTATACCGGCGCCGGGATCCCGACAGCCTGCATACCAACACTTATTCTCCCTCGTGGGGGTCCACGACCCCCTGGAGGGAGAATAAAATAGCGTGGCGAGCGCAGCAAGCCCGCAAGGGGTCATTTGCGCTCGCCACACTGTCGGTATGCCGGCGGTCGGGCTCCCGGCGCCGGTATGCTGGTCGCCGGGAGCCCGACCGCCGGCATACCATACTACACCCATAATAACAAGTTCCTTACAGTGTTGCTGTGTTGTCCTGCATCAGACCAGTGGTAGTGTCCTCTGCATCAGCCATCAGTCATTCCAGTGACCAGTCACAGTGGTATCCTCTGCTGCCATATGTCCAGTGCTGCTGTATAATAATAACAAGTCCCTTAAAGGGTTGCTGTGTTGTCCTGCATCAGACCAGTGGCAGTGTCCTGTGCATCAGTCAGTCAGTCAGTCAGTCCAGTGACCATTGACAGTGGTGCCCTCTGCTGCCATATGTCCAGTGCTCCTGTGCCGCATATTGTGTTATATAACTCCAGAAAAATAATGGAGAACAAAAAACGATTTTTATGGTAAAAACTTACCTTTTTAAAACTCTTTCTGCAAGGTACACTGGGCTCCACAAGGATAGACATTGGGGTGTAGAGTAGGATCTTGATCCGAAGCACCAACAGGCTCAAAAGCTTTGACCTTCTTCCCAAGATGCATAGCGCCACCTCCTATATCACCCCGCCTCCGTGCACAGGAGCTCAGTTTTGTTAACCAGCCCAATGCAGAAGCAAGTAAAAGAGACGACAACTGCCAGTTGCCACAAACACCACACTCTCCCGACAGGAGAAGCGTCCGTGGCTAATGCCGTACCAACCCAAAGAAGCTAAGTGCGTCAGGGTGGGCGCCTTGTGGAGCCCAGTGTACCTCGCAGAAAGAGTTTTAACAAAGGTAAGTTCTTACCATAAAACTTGTTTTCTGCTGCTGGGTATACTGGGCTCCACAAGGATAGACATTGGGGATGTCCTAAAGCAGCTCCTTATGGGAGGGGATGCACAGCAGCGGGCACAAGAACCCGGCGTCCAAAGGAAGCATCCTGGGAAGCGGCGGTATCGAAGGCATAGAACCTAATGAACGTGTTCACTGAGGACCTCGTAGCCGCCATGCACAATTGTTCAAGGGTCGCACCATGGCGGGCCGCCCAAGAAGGTCCAACAGACCGAGTAGAATGGGCCGTAATGTGAGCAGGAGCTGACAGCCAGCCCTCACATAAGCATGTGCAATCACCATTCTAATCCATCTTGCCAAAGTCTGCTTGTGAGCAGGCCAGCCCTGTTTGTGAAATCCAAACAGAATAAAGAGAGAATCAGATTTCCTCTTCACATAGATACGGAGAGCCCGTACCACATCCAAAGACCGCTCTTTGGAAGACAAATCAGGAGAGACAAAGGCCGGAACCACAATCTCCTGATTAAGGTGGAACGAAGAAACCACCTTAGGTAAATATACGGGACGAGTCCTAAGAACCGCCCGGTCACGGTGAAAAATCGGATATGGGGTACTACAAGACAAGGCACCCAGATCCGACACTCTCCTAGCAGAGGCAATAGCCAGCAAGAACACCACCTTAAAGGAAAGCCACTTAAGTTCAGCTGAACCAAGGGGTTCAAATGGAGGCTCTTGCAACGCCTCCAAAACCACCGACAAGTCCCAAGGAGCCACAGGTGGGACATAGGGAGGTTGGATACGCAACACACCCTGAGTGAAAGAATGAACATCAGGTAAAGTCGCAATTTTTCTCTGAAACCACACCAACAAGGCAGAAATATGAACCTTGAGGGAGGCCAGACGCAGGCCTAACTCTAGACCTTGCTGCAGAAAAGCCAAAAGCTTGGCTGGACTAAACTTGGAAGCGTCATAATTGTTAGATGCGCACCAAACAAAGTAGAAATGCCAGACCCTATGGTAAATCCGAGCAGAAGCCGGTTTCCGGGCCCGCAACATAGTTTTAATGACCTCTTCAGAAAAACCCTTAGCCCTCAAGACGGAAGCTTCAAGAGCCACGCCGTCAAAGACAGCCGGGCTAGGTCCTGGTAGACACAGGGGCCCTGTACAAGGAGGTCTGGGCGTTGTGGAAGTAGAATTGGATGCTCTGACGATAGGCCCTGCAGGTCTGAGAACCAGCGCCGTCTGGGCCACGCCGGAGCTATGAGAAGCAGATTTCCTTTTTCTTGCTTGAACTTCCGAATTACCCTGGGCAGGAGTGACACCGGAGGGAACACGTACGGCAGCCGAAACCTCCAAGGCACCGCTAGCGCATCCACGAATGCTGCTTGAGGATCCCTTGTCCTTGCTCCGAAGACCGGAACCTTATGATTGTGTCGAGACGCCAACAGATCCACATCTGGAAGACCCCACTTTTCCACGAGGAGTTGAAACACTTTTGGATGGAGCCCCCACTCGCCGGCATGCACGTCCTGACGACTGAGAAAGTCCGCTTCCCAATTCAGGACTCCCGGAATGAATATTGCCGGTAGATGGCGTTCCGCCCAATGTAGAATCCGTGAGACTTCCTTCATTGCCAAACGGCTTCGAGTGCCGCCTTGATGATTTATGTAAGCCACTGTGGTGGCGTTGTCCGACTGTACTTGAACAGGATGGTTCTGAATTAAATGCTGGGCCAGGTTCAATGCATTGAAGACTGCCCACAATTCCAGAATGTTGATCGAGAGGAGAGATTCCTCCTTGGTCCACCGGCCCTGAAGGGAGTGCTGCTCCAGCACTGCGCCCCAACCTCTTAGACTGGCATCTGTCGTCAACAGGACCCAGTTGGATATCCAGAAGGGACGACCCCTGCACAATTGTTGGTCCTGGAGCCACCAGAGCAGCGACAGACGAACCTCCGGAGTCAATGAGATCATGTGAGACCTGATCCGGTGAGGCAGGCCGTTCCCCTTGGCTAGAATTAGCCTCTGGAGAGGGCGAGAATGAATTGAGCATACTCCACCAGGTCGAATGCTGATACCATGAGGCCCAGCACCTGCATTGACGAGTGTACCGACACTTGCGGACGAGAAAGGTAGCAACGAATCCTGTCCTGAAGCTTCAGGACTTTCTCCTGAGATAAGAACAACCTCTGGTTGTGAGTGTCCAACAGCGCTCCCTGGTGCACCATGCTCTGAGCAGGGACCTGGGAGGATTTCTTCCAGTTGATGAGCCACCCATGGGCTTGTAGAAACCGGACCGTCATATCCAGATGACGTAGGAGAAGATCTGGGGAATTTTCCAGGATTAACAAGTCGTCCAGATACGGCAGTATCCTGACCCCTTGACGGCGGAGTACCACCGTCAACACCACCATAACTTTGGTGAAGACTCGCGGAGCCGTTGTTAAACCAAAAGGCAATGACCGAAACTGGTAATGGATGTTGCCAATAGCAAACCTCAGGTATTGTTGATGTGACACTACTATAGGAATATGCAGGTAAGCATCTTGTATGTCCAGGGAGACCATGTAGTCCCCAGGTTCCAAGGCCAGAACTATAAAGTGAAGGGTTTCCATACGGAACTTGGAAATCTTCACAAACCTGTTCAATGCCTTGAGGTTGAGAATGGGCCGGGAGGACCCATTCGGTTTCGGGACTAGAAACAGCGGAGAATAGTACCCCCGGCCCCTTTGAGCAAGGGGCACCTGTACTACGACTCCTGTATCCAGGAGGGTCTGTACCACCGAGTGTAGAGTTTTTGCCTTTGTCTGGTCCAAAGGGACATCTGGCAAAATCGATGAGGAGGTCGGTTTTTGAAGGCTATGGCGTAACCTCGAGTGACGAGTTCCCGTACCCAGGCATCTGAAGTGGTCTTCAACCATTCCTGGGTATACCCTAGAAGCCGGCCCCCCACCCTGGGATCCCCCAGGGGGAGGCCCGCCCCGTCATGCGGCAGGCTTATCGGTCTTGGCAGCTGGCTGACGGGCAGCCCAGGCTCTTTTGGGCTTCGGCTTACCAGGTTTGGAAGTGCGGGCCTGCTTATGGTACGCCTGACCTTTTGCTTTACCTGGAGGACGAAAGAGGCGAAAGGACGTACCTTTAGCCTTCGACACAGAAGGAGCGGTATTAGGCAGACAGGCAGTTTTGGCAGTAGCCAAGTCAGCCACTATCATATTTAAGTCCTCCCCAAACAGAATATCTCCCTTGAAAGGGAGTACCTCCAGGGTTTTTCTAGAGTCCAGATCCACAGACCAGGATCTCAGCCACAATATCCTGCGAGCCAGGACTGACGTAGTATAGGCCTTGGCTGCTAGGATACCGGCATCAGAAGCCGCCTTTTTAATATATCGAGGAGCTGTGACAATATATGACAAGCATTGTCTAGCATGGTCAGAGGAGATTTCAGCTTCTAACTCCAAGGCCCATGCTTCAATAGCCTCTGCAGCCCATGTAGCTGCAATAGTGGGCCTTTGTGCAGCACCCGTGAGGGTGTAAATCGCTTTCAGACAACCCTCCACATGTTTATCCGTAGGCTCTTTTAGAGACGTGACGGTAGTGACAGGTAGAGCTGAGGAAACCACCATCCTAGCCACATGTGAGTCCACTGGAGGAGGCGTTTCCCAATTCTTAGACAGCTCTGGCGTGAGGGGATAGCGAGCCAGCATCTTCTTTTGAGGCACAAACTTCGTACACGGGTTTTCCCAGGGTTCCTGATGTATATCCACTAGGTGATCAGAGTGAGGTAAAACTTGTTTAACCACCTTCTGACGCTTGAACCTACCTGTTTTCCTAGGAGGGACGGATGGCTCGGGATCATCCGTAATCTGCAGAATTAATTTAATAGCCTCCAAAAGATCAGGAACATCCACATGTGAACTACCCTCCCCATCAGCCGTATTGGAGTCAGAACCTGTGGGGTCAGTGTAAGTGCCGTCTTCATCAGACGAGGTGTCAGTGACAGCAGTGGATTGTGAGGAAACGAGCTCTCGCTTAGAGGACCTCTTGGACTTAGGCGAGCGTTGGTCAGACTTTTTAGTAGTCAAGGACTGGTTCAACTTCTTTAATTGAGCAGATAAATCGTCCGCCCACGGTGGGTTAGCTGCAGGGACCACATACGGTTGTACCGGCATTGGGGGTCCCATAGGGGGTGTTAGTTTATGAACTAGCGTATGCAGAAGCGTGGAAAAAGCAGCCCACGGTGGGTCAGTATGTGCCTCCGTTGCCACAGTCCCACTGGGGGGTAAGGAGCCCCCAGAACCCACAGCTGCTATATTCTCCTCATATGTGCCTGTGGCTTCAGCAACACCAGCAGTGTGTTCCGCCCCAGAACCGTTAACCTCAGAAGCAGACATGATATAACTTGCAGTATGAGGTAACACAGTACAATTATCAGCAGCACTATATCCCTAAACCCAAACCCTTGCGCAGTGTAGTCAGCACTAGCAGAGATAAAGGAGAGATATGGTGTCTAAATCACAGAGAAAAATACGTAATACAGTATATCTTTGTGAAAATCCTATATTAGATAACACCTAACGCACCAAGCCCCCTCAGGTTATGGAATATAGGGATAGTAAGTTGAGTGAAAGACACGAAATGGACACCACTCAGCTATCAAACGCACACACAAATAGTCACAGTTTGTACAACGCAGAGGTTACTACTGACAATAATACTGCACTGGACTAGCTTACACAGCTATATAACAATAAATATAACAGTACACAGTAAGAACTGGATGTATATCACAGGGTAATTGTACTATAAAACCCTGACTAAACGCACTCTTTCTTAACTATCACTGTCTAAAAAGGCAGGTAGAATACTTAAGTGTCATGTAAAGGCACAGAGCTGACAACCAGGTGGCTTTACATAGGAGGATTTGCCCAAGCAGTCCCAGGAACAGTGAACTGAGGAATAATGGCGCCACAGACACTGACAGGGAGTGAGGAAAAGACAGAAATGCAGCTCCAGGGCGGGAACACTTGCTGGAAATGGCGCCCTAGGGCTGGGGTAGGGGCTTCAGGTCTAAGCCTTATCCCCTCTGCTGGCAAAACCACCAGGTACTGTGGGCGATATAAAAACCGGTTTAGAGAGAAAACCTGACCTGCGCCCATGCCCTGGTGATCTAGTAGGATCGCCTGTACTGCCACAGTGTCCACCGCCAGCGCGCGCGGCCCGCCTCCCACTGACCGCGCCGGATCGCGATAAAGACCGGGTCAGGACCCACTTACCACCTCCCGAAGCGCGGCCACGCGATCCTGGAGAGCCCCAGCCGTGTGTATCTAACGTGAAGAAAACCGGAGCCTACGCTGTAGGTACCCGGCAACCAGGGCTCGGGAGTGTACAGCGCCGCTGGGGGAGAGATGGAGCTGCAGCAGGCAATGTCTACTGACATCCAGCACAATCTGTGCCTCTGCTGAAGCCCTTGTAGTCTTCTTTTTTCCTCAGAAAAAGCTTTTATAGAGCTGCTGTGAGCAGCTCTTCCTTTTACATGCTTGCACTGCAAGCACCAACTACAAACTGAGCTCCTGTGCACGGAGGCGGGGTGATATAGGAGGCGGCGCTATGCATATTGGGAAGAAGGTCAAAGCTTTTGAGCCTGTTGGTGCTTTGGATCAAGATCCTACTCTACACCCCAATGTCTATCCTTGTGGAGCCCAGTGTACCCCGCAGCAGAAATTTGGAGGATAAAATTGGGAAAGATCTAGAACCCCTTCCTCCTAGTGCTGAAGCTGCTGCCACTAGTCATGACATAGACGATCAAATGACATCAACGTCGTCTGCCAAGGCCGATGCCCAATCTGATAGTAGAGGGCATGTAAAGTCCAAAAAGCCAAAGTTCAGTAAAAAGACCCAAAAAAAGAAATTTACATCATCTGAGGAGAAACATAAACTTGCCAATATGCCATTTACGACACGGAGTGGCAAGGAATGGCTGAGGCCCTGGCCTACTGTATGTTCATGACTAGTGGTTCAGCTTCACATGACGATGGAAGCCCTCATCCTCCCACTAGAAAAATTAAAAGAGTTAAGCTGGAAAAAGCACAGAAAAGAACTGTGCATTCTGAGATGGTATCACAAGTCCCAAAGGAGAGTCCAAGTGTGTCGGCGGATGCGATGCCTGACTTCCCAATACTGGATGGGAAGAGGTGGCTCCTTCCACCATTTGCACGCCCCCTGCAAGTGCTGGAAAGAGCACCCACAGCCCAGTTTCTGATATTCAAATTGAAGATGTCACTGTTGAAGTACACCAGGATGAGGATATGGGTGTTGCTGGCTCTGAGGAGGAAGTTGACGATGAGGATTCTGATGGTGATGTGGTTTGTTTAAATGAGGCACCCGGGGAGACACCTCTTGTCTGTGGGATGAAGAAGCCCATTGTGATGCCTGGGCAAAATATCAAAAAAGCCACCTCTTCAGTGTGGAATTATTTCTCCACAAATCCGGACAACAGGTGTGAAGGCATGTGTTGCCTCTGTCAATCTGTAATAAGTAGGGGTAAGGATGTTAACCACCTAGGAACATCCTCCCTTATACATCACCTGCAGCGCATTCATCAGAAGTCAGTGTCAAGTTGTGAAACTTTGGGTAAGAGCGTAAGCAGTCCACTGACACCTAAATCCCTTCTTCCTCTTGTACCCAAGCTCCTGCAAGCCATTCCACCAACTCCCTCAACGTCAACTTCCTCCTCAGTCAGGAACGTCAGTAGTCCTGCAGGCCATGCCACTGGTAAGACTGAGGAGTACTCTCCTAACCGGGATTCCTCCGGAGGATCCTTGAGTGGTACGCCTGCTGTTGCTGCCGCTGCTGTCGTTGCTGCTGGGAGTCGATCGTCATTCCAGAGGGAAAGTCGGAAGACCACTTGTACTACTTCAACTAAGCAATTGACTGTCCAACAGTCCTTTGTGAAGAAGATGAAATATGACAACAGACATCCTGTTGCAAAGCGTTTAACTGAGGCCTTGACACTTATGTTTGTGTTAGACGTGCGTCTGGTATCTGCCAATAGTGCAGTGGGATTTAGACAATTGATGGAGGTAGTGTTTCCCCGGTACCAAATCCCATCTAGGGGGTATATTTACTACGGTCCCAACTTTGACCGACTTGGTGTTTTTTGTTCAAAGTGTCATCTCGGGAATTTACTAAACCAAAATATCGGCAGTGATGAGGGCATTCGTATTTTTTTGGAAGTCAAAGAAAAAAATTACGAATGAATACACCATCGGTCAAATGCGCCTGTTATTTTATACAACTCAGTAATTTACTAAAAATTCTAATTCACAAACACTGCTGGCAATAGCCAAACACTGCCGTGAAAAAATACAATTCGTAAAAAAAAGCAGTTTCAAAATAGACCTGCTTTTTTTTACCGTGTTCTGATTAGTGATGTGAAACCGGACATTTTTCGGGTTTTGTGTTTTGGTTTTGGATTCGGTTCCGCGGCCGTGTTTTGGATTCGGACGCGTTTTGGCAAAACCTCCCTGAAAATTTTTTGTCGGATTCGTGTGTGTTTTGGATTCGGTTTTTTTTTTTTACAAAAAACCCTCAAAAACAGCTTAAATCATAGAATTTGGGGGTCATTTTGATCCCATAGTATTATTAACCTCAATAACCATAATTTCCACTCATTTTCAGTCTATTCTGAACACCTCACACCTCACAATATTATTTTTAGTCCTAAAATTTGCACCGAGGTCGCTGGATGGCTAAGCTAAGCGACCCAAGTGGCCGACACAAACACCTGGCCCATCTAGGAGTGGCACTGCAGTGTCAGGCAGGATGGCACTTCAAAAAAATTGTCCCCAAACAGCACATGATGCAAAGAAAAATGAAAGAAAAAAGAGGTGCAAGATGGAATTGTCCTTGGGCCCTCCCACCCACCCTTATGTTGTATAAACAGGACATGCACACTTTAACGAACCCATCATTTCAGCGACAGGGTCTGCCATACGACTGTGACTGAAATGACTGGTTGGTTTGGGCCCCCACCAAAAAAAGAAGCAATCAATCTCTCCTTGCACAAACTGGCTCTACAGAGGCAAGATGTCCACCTCATCATCATCCTCCGATTCCTCACCCCTTTCACTGTGTACATCCCCCTCCTCACAGATTATTAATTCGTCCCCACTGGAATCCACCATCTCAGGTCCCTGTGTACTTTCTGGAGGCAATTGCTGCTGGTGAATGTCTCCACGGAGGAATTGATTATAATTAATTTTGATGAACATCATCTTCTCCACATTTTCTGGAAGTAACCTCGTACGCCAATTGCTGACAAGGTGAGCGGCTGCACTAAACACTCTTTCGGAGAACACACTGGAGGGAGGGCAACTTAGGTAGAATAAAGCCAGTTTGTGCAAGGGCCTCCAAATTGCCTCTTTTTCCTGCCAGTATACATACGGACTGTCTGACGTGCCTACTTGGATGCGGTCACTCATATAATCCTCCACCATTCTTTCAATGGTGAGAGAATCATATGCAGAGACAGTAGACGACATGTCAATAATCGTTGGCAGGTCCTTCAGTCCGGACCAGATGTCAGCACTCGCTCAAGACTGCCCTGCATCACCGCCAGCGGGTGGACTCGGAATTCTTAGCCTTTTCCTAGCACCCCCAGTTGCGGGAGAATGTGAAGGAGGAGATGTTGACGGGGCACGTTCCGCTTGACTTGACAATTTTCTCACCAGCAGGTCTTTGAACCTCTGCAGACTTGTGTCTGCCGGAATGAGAGATACAACGTAGGTTTTAAATCTAGGATCGAGCACGGTGGCCAAAATGTAGTGCTCTGATTTCAACAGATTGACCACCCGTGAATCCTGGTTAAGCGAATTAAGGGCTCCACCCACAAGTCCCACATGCCTAGCGGAATCGCTCTGTTTTAGCTCCTCCTTCAATGTCTCCAGCTTCTTCTGCAAAAGCCTGATGAGGGGAATGACCTGACTCAGGCAGGCAGTGTCTGAACTGACTTTACGTGTGGCAAGTTCAAAGGGTTGCAGAACCTTGCACAACGTTGAAATCATTCTCCACTGCGCTTGAGTCAGGTGCATTCCCCCTCCTTTGCCTATATCGTGGCCAGATGTATAGGCTTGAATGGCCTTTTGCTGCTCCTCCATCCTCTGAAGCATATAGAGGGTTGAATTCCACCTCGTTACCACCTCTTGCTTTCGATGATGGCAGGGCAGGTTCAGGAATGTTTGGTGGTGCTCCAGTCTTTGGCACGCAGTGGCTGAATGCCGAAAGTGGCCCGCAATTCTTCGGGCCACCGACAGCATCTCTTGCACGCCCCTGTCGTTTTTTAAATAATTCTGCACCACCAAATTCAATGTATGTGCAAAACATGGGACGTGCTGGAATTTGCCCAGATGTAATGCACGCACAATATTGCTGGCGTTGTCCGATGTCACAAATCCCCAGGAGAGTCCAATTGGGGTAAGCCATTCTGCGATGATCTTCTCAGTTTCCGTAAGAGGTTGTCAGCTGTGTGCCTCTTCTGGAAAGCGGTAATACAAAGCGTAGCCTGCCTAGGAACGAGTTGGCGTTTGCGAGATGCTGCTACTGGTGCCGCCGCTGCTGTTCTTGCTGCGGGAGGCAATACATCTACCCAGTGGGCTGTCACAGTCATATAGTCCTGAGTCTGCCCTGCTCCACTTGTCCACATGTCCGTGGTTAAGTGGACATTGGGTACAACTGCATTTTTTTAGGACACTGGTGACTCTTTTTCTGAGGTCTGTGTACATTTTCGGTATCGCCTGCCTAGAGAAATAGAACCTAGATGGTATTTGGTACCGGGGACACAGTACCTCAATCAAGTCTTTAGTTGCCTCTGAATAAACGGTGGATACCGGAACCACGTTTCTCACCGCCCAGGCTGCCAAGGCCTGAGTTATCTGCTTTGCAGCAGGATGACTGCTGTGATATTTCATCTTCCTCGCAAAGGACTGTTGGACAGTCAATTGCTTACTGGAAGTAGTACAAGTGGTCTTCCGACTTCCCCTCTGGGATGACGATCGACTCCCAGCAGCAACAACAGCAGTGCCAGCAGCAGTAGGCATTACACTCAAGGATGCATCAGAGGAATCCCAGTTAGGAGAGGACTCGTCAGACTTGACAGTGACATGGCCTGAAGGACTATTGGCTTTCCTGGGTAAGGAGGAAGTTGACACTGAGGGAGTTGGTGGTGTAGTTTGCAGGAGCTTGGTTACAAGAGGAAGGGATTTAGTTGTTAGTGGACTCCTTCCGCTGTCACCCAAAGTTTTTGAACTTGTCACTGACTTCTGATGAATGCGGTCCAGGTGACGCATAAGGGAGGAGGTTCCTAGGTGGTTAACGTCCTTACCCCTACTTATTACAGCTTGACAAAGGCAACACACGGCTTGACACCTGTTGTCCGCATTTGTGTTGAAATAATTCCACACCGAAGAGCTGATTTTTTTTGTATTTTGATCAGGCATGTCAATGGCCATATTCGTCCCACGGACAACAGGTGTCTCCCCGGGTGCCTGACTTAAACAAACCACCTCACCATCAGAATCCTCCTTGTCAATTTCCTCCCCAGCGCCAGCAACACCCATATCCTCATCCTGGTGTACTTCAACAGTGACATCTTCAATTTGACTATCAGGAACTGGACTGCGGGTGCTCCTTCCAGCACTTGCAGGGGGCGTGCAAATGGTGGAAGGCGCAACCTCTTCCCGTCCAGTGTTGGGAAGGTCAGGCATCGCAACCGACACAATTGGACTCTCCTTGGGGATTTGTGATTTAGAAGAACGTACAGTTCTTTGCTGTGCTTTTGCCAGCTTAAGTCTTTTCATTTTTCTAGCGAGAGGATGAGTGCTTCCATCCTCATGTGAATCTGAACCACTAGCCATGAACATAGGCCAGGGCCTCAGCCGTTCCTTGCCACTCCGTGTCGTAAATGGCATATTGGCAAGTTAACGCTTCTCATCAGACGCTTTAAATTTTGATTTTTGGGTCATTTTACTGAACTTTTGTTTTTTTGATTTTACATGCTCTCTACTATGACATTGGGCATCGGCCTTGGCAGACGACGTTGAAGGCATTTCATCGTCTCGGCCATGACTAGTGGCAGCAGCTTCAGCACGAGGTGGAAGTGGATCTTGATCTTTCCCTATTTTAACCTCCACATTTTTGTTCTCCATTTTTTAATGTGTGGAATTATATGCCAGTATCAATAGCAATGGCCTACTACTATATATACTGCGCACAACTGAAATGCACCACAGGTATGGATGGATAGTATACTTGGCGACACAGAGGTAGGTAGAGCAGTGGCCTACTGTACCGTACTGCTATATATTATATACTGGTGGTCAGCAAACTGTGCAAAAATGAAATGCACCACAGGTATGGATGGATAGAATACTTGACGACACAGAGGTAGGTAGAGCAGGTGCCTACTGTACCGTACTGCTATATATATTATATACTGGTGGTCAGCAAACTGTACAAAACTGAAATGCACCACAGGTATGGATGGATAGTATACTTGACCACACAGAGGAAGGTACAGCAGTGGCCTACTGTACCGTACTGCTATATATATTATATACTGGTGGTCAGCAAACTGTGCAAAACTGAAATGCACCACAGGTATGGATGGATAGTATACTTGACGACACAGAGGTAGGTACAGCAGTGGCCTACTGTACCGTACTGCTATATATATTATATACTGGTTGTCAGCAAACTGTGCAAAACTGAAATACACCACAGGTATGGATGGATAGTATACTTGACGACACAGAGGTAGGTACAGCAGTGGCCTACTGTACCATACTGCTATATATATTATATACTGGTGGTCAGCAAACTGTGCAAAACTGAAATGCACCACAGGTATGGATGGATAGTATACTTGATGACACAGAGGTAGGTACAGCAGTGGCCTACTGTACCGTACTGCTATATATATTATATACTGGTGGTCAGCAAACTGTGCAAAACTGAAATGCACCACAGGTATGGATGGATAGTATACTTGATGACACAGAGGTAGGTACAGTAGTGGCCTTCTGTACCGTACTCCTCTATATTATATACTGGTGGTCAGCAAAATTATGCACTGTACTCCTACTATATACTACAATGCAGCACAGATATGGAGTGTTTTTCAGGCAGACAACGTATACTGGTGGTCACTGGTCAGCAAAACTCTGCACTGTACTCCTCCTATATAATATACTGGTGGTCCCAAGTGCCCACAATAAAGCAGTGTGAGCACAGATATATGCAGCACACTGAGCACAGATATGGAGTGTTTTTCAGGCAGACAACGTATACTGGTGGTCACTGTCAGCAAAACTCTGCACTGTACTCCTCCTATATAATACAGCTGCTCCCCAGTCCCCACAATTAAGCAGTGTGAGCATAGATATATGCAGCACACTGAGCACAGATAAGGAGCGTTTTTTTCAGGCAGACATCGTATACTGGTGGTCACTGTCAACAAAACTCTGCACTGTACTCCTCCTATATAATACAGCTGCTCCCCAGTCCCCACAATAAAGCAGTGTGAGCACAGATATATGCAGCACACTGAGCACAGATAAGGAGTGTTTTTTTCAGGCAGAGAACGGATAAAACTGGTGGTCACTGATCAGCAAAACTCTGCACTGTACTCCTCCTATATTATACAGCTGCTCCCCAGTCCTCCCCACAATTAAGAAATAAAGCACAATCAAGTTCAACAATAAACGGAGAGGACGCCAGCCACGTCCTCTCCCTAACATTTCCAATGCACGAGTGAATATGGCGGCGACGCGCGGCTGCTTATATAGAATCCGAATCTCGCGAGAATCCGACAGCGGGATGATGACGTTCGGGCGCGCTCGGGTTAACCGAGCCATACAGGAGAATCCGAGTATGCCTCGGACCCGTGTAAAATGGGTGAAGTTCGGGGGGATTCGGTTTCCGAGGAACCGAACCCGCTCATCACTAGTTCTGATAGGCATGCACGGATCCGTGAGATCCGTGCATGTTTATCAGTGGGAAGGGGTGTGAAAGGGTTAAAAATCTGAAAAAAAATTGCATGGGGTCCCCCCTCCTAAGCATAACCTGCCTCGGGCTCTTTGAGCCGGTCCTGGTTGTAAAAATATGGGGGGGGAAATGACTGGGGATCCCCATATTTTAACAACCAGCACCGGGCTCTGTGCCTGGTCCTGGTGCCAAAAATACGGGGGACAAAAGACGTAGGGGTCCCCCCGTATTTTTAACACCAGCACCGGGCTCCACTAGTCCTTGGGTGGCTGGAGGGGGGGACCCCTTGATTTAAGGGGTCCCCACTCATCCAGGGTACCCCGGCCAGGGGTGAGCCAGTGCTCAGTATCACTGCTCATTGTCTTGTGCTGCATTGTGGTGCTCATTAATACTACAGTACATTACTAATATGCTAGTCCAGTGTCTTGTGCTGCATCTTGCTTCTCAGTAGTGATGAGCGGGTTAGGATCCTCGGGATCCGAACCCGCCCGAACTTCACCTTTTTTTGCACGGGTCCAAGCAACTCGGATTCTCCCGCCTTGCTCGGTTAACCCGAGCGCGCCCGAATGTCATCATCCCGCGGTCGGATTCTCGCGAGATTCGTATTCTATATAAGGAGCCACGCGTCACCGCCATTTTTCACTCGTGCATTGGAGATGATCGTGAGAGGACGTGGCTGGCGTCCTCTCAGTTTCTATGTTCAGTGGGCTGCAAATATCTGTGCTCAGTGTGCTGCAAATATCTGTGCTCAGTGTGCTGCAAATATCTGTGCTCAGTGTGCTGCAAGTGCAAATATCTACGTTCTCTGCCTGAAAAACGCTACATATCTGTGCTCAGCAGGGCCGTCTTAACAGTAGTGTAGGCCCCTGGGCCCAGCAATGCGCTGGGCCCCCTACCCATCCTTCAGAGGTCGGGGTGGGGGGTGCTATCAGCGTCAGCTTTGATGTCCTGCGGGAGGTAGGGGGTGCTGTATCTTCTGCTCAGCATGTAGGACCTGGAGCAGTAATTTCTGCTAATATCGCCTTTACTGCACAGATGGGGCTAAACTGTAGAAGGGGGCATTGGGCTGAATGAAGGGGCCCTGGTACATGACTTTTAGGGTGCTATGGGGTGTTTAATATGTAGGGAAGGGGTGGATAGTGGAGTGGGCTTAATATTTATTATTTTTTGGTGGGAGGGCAGCTTGCTTGACTGCAGATGTCTCAAGTTACTGAAAATATATTTCTTAGCTTTAAATGGAATAAAAAACTAGAGAGTCCCACCTTTCAGAAGGTTCTGGGGACTTGGGGTTCAGAATTCAGGAGCCAGAGCAACTCACCAACAAAAATCTAAAACTGCATATTAGGCGTGTGGAGCTGGAGCAGGGACCATTTGCTTGAAGGCTGATATCTCTGGTTCTGGGCATAGTAGAGACAAGCTGCCAGTGATCACTGAAAGGGGAGAGTCACAGCGTTTGGATTATACCCTCAGATAAACTCTATTTCAGACAGAACCTGAGATATCTGGCTGGGAAGAGCAATTAACAGGCTTGGATGGGGACCACTGATTTCAAGTCGGATATCTCCGGTTCCCCAGGGCCGATTTTCAAAAATCTGGTACCCCTGGAAAGAGGGGACCCTCAGCTATCAGCATAGGGCCCTTAAACTCCTGGGGCCCTTGGGCAAGAGCACATTGAGCCCATACGAAAAGACGGCCCTGGTGCTCAGTGTGCTGCAAATATCTGTGCTCAGTGTGCTAATTGCTTTATTTTGGGGACTGGGGACCAGCAGTATTATATAGTAGGAGGACAGTGCAGAGTTTTGCTGACCAGTGACCACCAGTATTATACGTTCTCTGCCTGAAAAATGCTCCATATCTGTGCTGCATTGTAGTATATAGTAGGACAGTGCAGAATTTTGCTGACCACCAGTAAAACTATATATATAGCAGTACGGTACAGTAGTCCACTGCTCTACCTACCTCTGTGTCGTCAAGTATACTATCCATACATACCTGTGGTGCATTTCAGTTTTGCACAGTTTGCTGACCACCAGTATATAATATATAGCAGTACGGTACAGTAGGCCACTGCTCTACCTACCTCTGTGTCGTCAAGTATACTATCCATCCATACCTGTGGTGCATTTCAGTTTTGCACAGTTTGCTGACCACCAGTATATAATATATAGCAGAACGGTACAGTAGGCCACTGCTCTACCTACCTCTGTGTCGTCAAGTATACTATCCATCCATACCTGTGGTGCATTTCAGTTGTGCGCAGTATATATAGTAGTAGGCCATTGCTATTGATATATTACTGGCATATAATTCCACACATTAAAAAATGGAGAACAGAAATGTGGAGGGTAAAATAGGAAAGATCAAGATCCACTTCCACCTAGTGCTGAAGCTGCTGCCACTAGTCATGGCCGAGACGATGAAATGCCATCAACGTCGTCTGCCAAGGCCGATGCCCAATGTCATAGTAGAGAGCATGTAAAATCCCAAAAAATAAAGCTCAGTAAAATGACCCAAAAATCTAAATCAAAATCGTCTGAGGAGAAGCGTGAACTTGCCAATGTGCCATTTACGATACGGAGTGGCAAGGAACAGCTGAGGGCCTGGCCTATGTTCATGGCTAGTGGTTCAGCTTCACATGATTATGGAAGCACTCATCCTCCTGCTAGAAAACTTAAAAGAGTTAAGATGGCAAAAGCACAGCAAAGAACTGTGCATTCTTCTAAATCACAATCCCCAAGGAGAGTCCAATTGTGTCGGTTGCGATGCCTGGCCTTCCCAACACTGGACGGGAAGAAGTTGCGCCTTCCACCATTTGCACGCCCCCTGCAAGTGCTGGAAGGAGCACCCGCAGTCCATGTCCTGATAGTCAAATTAAAGATGTCACTGTTGAAGTACACCAGGATGAGGATATGGGTGTTGCTGGCGCTGGGGAGGAAATTGACAAGGAGGATTCTGATGGTGAGGTGGTTTGTTTAAGTTAGGCACCCGGGGAGACACCTGTTGTCTGTGGGACGAATATGGCCATTGACATGCTTGGTCAAAATACAAAAAAAATCACCTCTAAGGTGTGGAATTATTTCAACAGAAATGCGGACAACTGGTGTCAAGTCGTGTGTTGCCTTTGTCAAGCTGTAATAAGTAGGGGTAAGGACGTTAACCACCTCGGAACATCCTCCCTTATACGTCACCTGGACCGCATTCATCAGAAGTCAGTGACAAGTTCAAAAACTTTGGATGACAGCGGAAGCAGTCTACTGACCACTAAATTCCTTCCTCTTGTAACCAAGCTCCTGCAAACCACACCACCAACTCCATCAGTGTCAATTTCCTCCTTAGACAGGAAAGCCAATAGTGCTGCAGGCCATGTCATTGTCAAGTCTGACGAGTCCTCTCCTGCCTGGGATTCCTCCGATGCATCCTTGAGTGTAATGCCTACTGCTGCTGGCACTGCTGTTGTTGCTGCTGGGAGTCGATCGTCATCCCAGAGGGGAAGTCGGAAGACCACTTGTACTACTTCCAGTAAGCAATTGACTGTCCAACAGTCCTTTGCGAGGAAGATGAAATATCACAGCAGTCATCCTGCTGCAAAGCAGATAACTCAGGCCTTGGCAGCCTGGGCGGTGAGAAACGTGGTTCCGGTATCCACCGTTTATTCAGAGGCAACTAAAGACTTGATTGAGGTACTGTGTCCCCGGTACCAAATACCATCTAGGTTCTATTTCTCTAGGCAGGCGATACCGAAAATGTACACAGACGTCAGAAAAAGAGTCACCAGTGTCCTAAAAAATGCAGTTGTACCCAATGTCCACTTAACCACGGACATGTGGACAAGTGGAGCAGGGCAGACTCAGGACTATATGACTGTGACAGCCCACTGGGTAGATGTATTGCCTCCCGCAGCAAGAACAGCAGCGGCGGCACCAGTAGCAGCATCTCGCAAACGACAACTCGTTCCTAGGCAGGCTACGCTTTGTATCACCGCTTTCCATAAGAGGCACACAGCTGACATCCTCTTACAGAAACTGAGGAACATCATCGCAGAATGGCTTACCCCAATTGGACTCTCCTGGGGATTTGTGACATCGGACAACGCCACCAATATTGTGCGTGCATTACATGTGGGCAAATTCCAGCACGTCCCAAGTTTTGCACATACATTGAATTTGGTGGTGCAGAATTATTTAAAAAACGACAGAGGCATGCAAGAGATGCTGTCGGTGGCCCAAAGAATTGCGGGCCACTTTCGGCATTCAGCCACCGCGTGCCGAAGACTGGAGCACCAGCAAACAGTCCTGAACCTGCCCTGCCATCAGCTGAAGCAAGAGGTGGTAACGAGGTGGAATTCAACCCTCTATATGCTTCAGAGGATGGAGGAGCAGCAAAAGGCCATTCAAGCCTATACATCTGCCTACGATAGAGGCAAAGGAGGGGGAATGCACCTGACTCAAGCGCAGTGAAGAATGATTTCAACGTTGTGCAAGGTTCTGCAACCCTTTGAACTTGCCACACGTGAAGTCAGTTCAGACACTGCCAGCCTGAGTCAGGTCATTACCCTCATCAGGCTTTTGCAGAAGGAGTAGCTAAAACAGAGCAATTCCGCTAGGCATGTGGGACTTGTGGATGGAGCCCTTAATTCGCTTAACCAGGATTCACGGGTGGTCAATCTGTTGAAATCAGAGCACTACATTTTGGCCACCGTGCTCGATCCTAGATTTAAAACCTACGTTGGATCTCTCTTTCCGGCAGACACAAGTCTGCAGAGGTTCAAAGACCTGCTGGTGAGACACTTGTCAAGTCAAGCGGAACATGACCCGTCAACATCTCCTCCTTCACATTCTCCCGCAACTGGGGGTGCGAGGAAAAGGCTAAGAATTCCGAGCCCACCCGCTGGCGGTGATGCAGGGCAGTCTGGAGCGAGTGCTGACATCTGGTCCGGACTGAAGGACCTGCCAACGATTACTGACATGTTGTCTACTGTCACTGCATATGATTCTGTCACCATTGAAAGAATGGTGGAGGATTATATGAGTGACCGCATCCAAGTAGGCACGTCAGACAGTCCGTACGTATACTGGCAGGAAAAAGAGGCAATTTGGAGGCCCTTGCACAAACTGGCTTTATTTTACCTAAGTTGCCCCCCCTCCAGTGTGTACTCCGAAAGAGTGTTTAGTGCAGCCGCTTGTCAGCAATCGGCGTACAAGGTTACTTCCAGAAAATGTGGAGAAGATGATGTTCATCAAAATGAATTATAATCAATTCCTCCATGGAGACATTCACCAGCAATTGCCTCCTGAAAGTACACATGGACCTGAGATGGTGGATTCCAGTGGGGACGAATTAATAATCTGTGAGGAGGGGGATGTACACAGTGAAAAGGGTGAGGTATCGGAGGAAGAGGAGGAGGTAGACATCTTGCCTCTGTAGAGCCAGTTTGTGCAAGGAGAGATTGATTGCTTCTTTTTTTGGTGGGGGCCCAAACCAACCAGTCATTTCAGTAACAGTCGTGTGGCAGACCCTGTCGCTGAAATGATGGGTTTGTTATAGTGTGCATGTCCTGTTTATACAACATAAGGGTGGGTGGGAGGGCCCAAGGACAATTCCATCTTGCACCTCTTTTTTCTTTCATTTTTCTTTGCATCATGTGCTGTTTGGGGACTATTTTTGGAAGTGCCATCCTGTCTGACACTGCAGTGCCACTCCTAGATGGGCCAGGTGTTTGTGTCGGCCACTTGTGTCGCTTAGCTTAGCCATCCAGCGACCTTGGTGCACCTCTTTTTTTCTTTGCATCATGTGCTGTTTGGGGACTATTTTTTTGAAGTGCCATCCTGTCTGACTCTGCAGTGCCACTCCTAGATGGGCCAGGTGTTTGTGTCGGCCACTTGTGTCGCTTAACTTAGTCACACAACTACCTCATTGCGCCTCTTTTTTTCTTTGCATCGTGTGCTGTTTGGGGACTATTTTTTTGAAATGCCATCCTGTCTGACACTGCAGTACCACTTCTAGATGGGCCAGGTGTTTGTGTCGGCCACTAGGGTCGCTTAGCTTAGTTATTAATATTCATTTATATTGATAAGGGTTTGTAATAAGATATGTCCCACTTTACCTAGTACTCATGTTAATATCATAGTGACCTAATAAATTCAATCATGATTATACAGATTTAATGTCATCGCCTCATCCTAAAAATAAAAAATATTACTGATCATACATTTATACTTATATGCATGTAATTCTTATTTATGCGTATAGGTATAATTGTTTAAGATAGATATCTGTCTGAATACACGCCCATAAATTAATCTAGTGGAATCTTACAATTTTATGCCAACAATTTGTGTTATTGGCACCACCTTAAACTTTTTGTATTGTTCACTTATATAGGGCTGTAAGATAGTGGAATTGAGATCTCATCTATTAAATTAATCAGTTAATAAACAGATAGTTTTCATTTAGATGGTAGCTGGTAGTAATTGTACTAACACCTATATTAGTTGCCAGAGAAATTTGGAGACTTTGTGTAATATAATAGATTCACATTAATTCCAAAAAAATGTTTTCTGCTAAAGTACAAAGAGGGTTAAAGCATGACTATCTTTCCCCCTCATGTTTTAGAATGGTTGGGTTAATTTAGACTTGATTAAGTTTATATACATAAAGATATATTTTTTATGATTCTTTACTGCCCTGCATTCACTCAATTGATGATATGGCACTATTGACTCAATGTTCCGTTGACCTTTATGTTTACTTTATTGTAATTGTGACTGTTTTAGATATTTGTTTAATCAGGATTATGCCTTTTGCGTGTCTGATTACTAATTGACACACCAGATTTAATTTATACAATCAGTTAGGTATAAATGCTGTAGCTCTCAGCAGCAAGGTATTCGTCTTGAGGAAGTCTCCGTTGCTAGGAGACGAAACGCGTTGACGCCCCTTTTTACAGGTTCAGTGCAGTGGATATCTGTTACTCCACAGACGGGCTCCTATTATCTCGGCTCCGATACTCCGGTTTTGTTTGCATCTAAGCCAAGTGACCTACAAGATCCTACCTCCGCAGTGAGGTTAAAGGGAGTTCAGTTGCTAACGGCGTTCCTGCATCAGAGTCCTGCAGCGATCAGCTGGACACAGACGGATCTCCGCTGTGAGACCATTGCGGCGCCAGCCATCAGCTGCCGTTTCATGCTGTTACTGCTAGCTATACGGATCACATCCCTCGCTGGGAAACTCCCTATATCTCATCATCTGATGGTCAACTGACGGCTTTTCACAACGGAGAATTAGTATTCCAGCAAGTCTGTCCTTTAATTAATATTGTGGCAGCAATCACAAATCTTTACATCTTCCTCGTGCAAATGCATACAGGACTCTGCATTACATCTCAGGTATCAGCACGGGGGTAATTATTACCGTTTGCTTTGCTTTTAATAATTTCATATTGTGGAGCCATGTGTGGACATTATATATGATTCCACACTGGGACGCCAGTGTCAGAATCAATTGTTGTTCTCTGTAGAGAGCTTCTTTTACTTAAGATATCTGGGCCCTCATTCCGAGTTGATCGGTCGCAAGGCGAATTTAGCAGAGTTACACACGCTAAGCCGCCGCCTACTGGGAGTGAATCTTAGCTTCTTAAAATTGCGACCGATGTATTCGCAATATTGCGATTACTAACTACTTAGCAGTTTCTGAGTAGCTCCAGACTTACTCTGCCTGTGCGATCATTTCAGTGCTTGTCGTTCCTGGTTGACGTCACAAACACACCCAGCGTTCGCCCAGGCACTCCCACCGTTTCCCCGGCCACTCCTGCGTTTTTTCCGGAAACGGTAGCGTTTTCAGCCACACGCCCCTGAAACGCCGTGTTTCCGCCCAGTAACACCCATTTCCTGTCAATCACATTACGATCGCCGGAGCGAAGAAAAAGCCGTGAGTAAAATTACTTTCTTCATAGTAAAGTTACTTGGCGCAGTCGCAGTGCGAACATTGCGCATGCGTACTAAGCGGATTTTCACTGCGATGCGATGAAAAATACCGAGCGAACAACTCGGAATGAGGGCCCTGATCTGCATTTTAGATACATTGCATGCTGTTTAAACAGCACGTTTATAAAGCCTAATACAGTGTTTCTGTTTATATATACAAGAGGTGAAAACCTCTGGTTTTTAAACTGCCATATATATATATATATATATATATGTGTATTGTTTGTTCTATATATTTTGTTTTGTGTCATTTATTGTTTGATAAAATATTTTTTATTTAAAAAAGGTCAACCATCATTGAGTCAATCATTCTACTTGCTAGACTGCACTTAATTAATCAATTAATTAATTCTAAGTGATTTTTGGTGCGCAGAGCATTTTTTCCCCACTCCTAGATGGGCCAGGTGTTTGTGTCGGCCACTTCTGTCGCTTACCTTAGTCACACAGCTACCACATTGCGCCTCTTTTTTTCTTTGCATCATGTGCTGTTTGGGGACTATTTTTTTGAAATGCCATCCTGTCTGACACTGCAGTGCCACTTCTAGATGGGCCAGGTGTTTGTATCGGCCACTTCTGTCGCTTAGCTTAGTCACACAGCTACCTCATTGCGCCTCTTTTTTTCTTTGCATCATGTGCTGTTTGGTGACTATTTTATTGAAGTGCCATCCTGTCTGACACTGCAGTGCCACTCCTAGATGGGCCAGGTGTTTGTGTCGGCCACTTGTGTCGCTTAGCTTAGTCACACAGCTACCTTATTGCACCTCTTTTTTTCTTTGCATCATGTGCTGTTTGGGGACTATTTTTTTGAAGTGCCATCCTGTCTGACACTGCAGTGCCACTCCTAGATGGGCCAGGTGTTTGTGTCGGCCACTTGGGTCGCTTAGCTTAGTCATCCAGCGACCTCGTGCAAATCTTAGGACTAAAAATAATATTGTGAGGTGTGAGGTGTTCAGAATAGACTGAAAATGAGTGGAAATTATGGTTATTGAGGTTAATAATACTATGGGATCAAAATGACCCCCAAATTATATGATTTAAGCTGTTTTTGAGGGTTTTTTGTAAAAAAAAAAAACCCGAATCCAAAACACACCCGAATCCGACAAAAAAATTTCAGGGAGGTTTTGCCAAAAAGCAACCGAATCCAAAACACGGCCGCGGAACCGAATCCAAAACCAAAACACAAAACCCGAAAAATTTCCGGTGCACATCACTAGTTCTCAGTAGTGAAACACGTGACATCCGTGAGCCAATAAGATGCCATTTTGAGAACCGAGTAAAACCGAATCCGCTCATCACTAGTTCTCAGTAGTATCCTCATCAGTGCTCAGTATCACTGCTCATTGTCTTGTGCTGCATTGTGGTGCTCAGTAATACTACAGTACATAACTAATACTAGTCCAGTGTCTTATGCTGCATCTTGCTGCTGTAGGGTGCTGTGGTAGTGTCCTGTCACTGTGCATAGGTCATCATCATTCCAGTCACAGTGGTATCTGGTATCTATCTAGTGGTATCTAATTCCAGACATTACTGCCGTCTAATTCCAGATATATTACTGGCATATAATTCCACACATTAAAAAATGGAGAACAGAAATGTGGAGGGTAAAATAGGAAAGATCAAGATCCTATTCCACCTAGTGCTGAAGCTGCTACCACTAGTCATGGCAGAGACGATGAAATGCCATCAACGTCGTCTGCCAAGGCCGATGCCCAATGTCATAGTAGAGAGCATGTAAAATCCAAAATGCAAAGTTCAGTAAAATGACCCAAAAATCTAAATTAAAATCGTCTGAGGAGAAGCGTAAACTTGCCAATATGCCATTTACGACACGGAGTGGCAAGGAACGGCTGAGGCCTTGGCCTATGTTCATGGCTAGTGGTTCAGCTTCACATGACAATGGAAGCACTCATCCTCCCGCTAGAAAAATTAAAAGAGTTAAGATGGCAAAAGCAAAGCAAAGAACTGTGCGTTCTAAATCACAAATCCCCAAAGAGAGTCCAATTGTGTCGTTTGCGATGCCTGACCTTCCCAACACTGGACGAGAAGAGGTGGCTTCTTCCACCATTTGCACGCCCTCTACAAGTGCTGGAAGGAGCACCCACAGTCCAGTTCCTGATTTTCAAATTGAAGATGTCACTGTTGAAGTACATCAAGATGAGGATATGGGTGTTGCTGGCGCTGAGGAGGAAATTGACGAGGAAGATTCTGATGGTGTGGTGGTTTGTTTAAGTCAGGCACCCGGGGAGACACCTGTTGTCCATGGGATGAATAAGGCCATTGACATGCCTGGTCAAAATACAAAAAAAAAATCACCTCTTCAGTGTGGAATTATTTCAACAGAAATGCGGACAACTGGTGTCAAGCCGTGTGTTGCCTTTGTCAAGCTGTAATAAGTAGGGGTAAGGACATTAACCACCTAGGAACATCCTCCCTTATACGTCACCTGGAGCACATACATCAGAAGTCATTGACAAGTTTAAAAACTTTGGGTGACAGCAGAAGCAGTCCACTGACAACTAAGGCCCTCATTCCGAGTTGTTCGCTCGCTAGCCGCTTTTCGCAGCAGTGCACACGCTAAGCCGCCGCCCTCTGGGAGTGAATCTTAGCTTAGCAGAATTGCGAACAAATTATTCGCAATATTGCGAAAAGATTTTTCTTTGCAGTTTCTGAGTAGCTCCAGACGTACTCTTCCAGTGCGATCAGTTCAGTGATTGTCGTTCCTGGTTTGACGTCACAAACACACCCAGCATTCGGCCAGACACTCCCCCGTTTCTCCAGCCACTCCTGCGTTTTTCCCAGAAACGGCAGCGTTTTTTCACACACTTCCATAAAACGGACAGTTTCCGCCCAGAAACACCCACTTCCTGTCAATCACACTACGATCACCAGAACGAAGAAAAATCCTCGTAATGCCGTGAGTAAAATACCAAACTTCTTAGCAAATTTACTTGGCGCAGCCGCAGTGCGAACATTGCGCATGCGCAGTTAGCGGAAAATCGCACCGATGCGAAGGAAAAGAACGAGCGAACAACTCGGAATGAGGGCCTAAATCCCTTCTTCCTCTTGTACCCAAGCTCCTGCAAACCACATCACCAACTCCCTCAATCTCATTTTCCTCCTTAGACAGGAACGCCAATAGTCCTGCAGGCCATGTCACTGGCAAGTCTGACGAGTCCTCTCCTAACTGGGATTCCTCAGATGGATCCTTGAGTGGAACGCCTACTGCTGCTGTTGCTGCTGGCGCTGCTGTTGTTGCTGCTGGGAGTCGATCGTCATCCCAGAGGGGAAGTCGGAAGACCACTTGTACTACTTCCAGTAAGCAATTGAATGTCCAACAGTCCTTTGCGAGGAAGATGAAATATCACAGCAGTCATCCTGTTGCAAAGCGGATAACTCAGGCCTTGACAACTATGTTGGTGTTAGACGTGCATCCGGTATCCACTGTTAGTTCACAGGGACTTAGAGAATTGCTTGAGGTAGTGTGTCCCCGGTACAAAATCCCATCTAGGTTCCACTTCTCTAGGCAGGCAATACCGAGAATGTACACAGACGTCAGAAAAAGAGTCACCAGTGTCCTAAAAAATGCAGTTGTACCCAATGTCAACTTAACCACGGACATGTGGACAAGTGGAGCAGGGCAGACTAAGGACTATATGACTGTAACAGCCCACTGGGTAGATGTATTGCCTCCCACAGCAACAACAGCAGCAGCGGCACCAGTAGCAGCATGTCGCAAATGCCAACTCGTTCCTAGGCAGGCTACGCTTTGTATCACCGCTTTCCATAAGAGGCACACAGCTGACAACCTCTTACGGAAGCTGAGAAACATCATCCCAGATTGGCTTACCCCAATTGGACTCTCCTGGGGATTTGTGATATCGGACAATGCCACCAATATTGTTTGTGCATTACATGTGGGCAAATTCCAGCACGTCCCATGTTTTGCACATACAATTAATTTGGTTGTGCATAATTTTTTTTAAAACGACAGGGGCGTGCAGGAGATGCTGTCGGCATTCAGCCACCGCATGCCGAAGACTGGAGCGCCAGCAAACACTCATGAACATGCCCTGCCATCAGCTGAAGCAAGAGGTGGTAACTAGGTGGAATTCAACCCTCTATATGCTTCAGGAGATGGAGGAGCAGCAAAAGGCCATTTAAGCCTATACATTTGACTACGATAGAGGCAAAGGAGGGGAAATGCACCTGACTCAAGTGCAGTGGAGATTGATTTCCATGTTGTGCAAGTTTCTCCAACCCTTTGAACTTGCCACACGTGAAGTCAGTTCAGACACTGCCAGCCTAAGTCAGGTCATTCCCCTCATCAGGCTTTTGCAGAAGCAGCTGGAGAGATTGAAGGAGGAGCTAAAACAGAGCGATTCCGCTAGTCATGTGGGACTTGTGGATGGAGCCCTTCATTCGCTTAACCAGGATTCAAGGGTGGTCAATCTGTTGAAATCAGAGCACTACATTTTGGCCACCGTGCTTGATCCTAGGTTAAAAGCCTATGTTGTATCTCTCTTTCTGGCAGACACAAGTCTGCAGATGTTCAAGGACCTGCTGATGAGACAATTGTCAAGTCAAGCGAAACGTGACCCTCCAACAGCTCCTCCTTCATTTTCTACCGCCACTGGAGCTGCCAGGAAAAGGATAACATTTCCAAAACCACCCACTTGCGGTGATGCAGGGCAGTCAGGAGCAAGTGCTGACATCTGGTCCGGACTGAAGGACCTGCCAATGATTACTGACATGTCTACTGTCACTGCACATGATTCTGTCACCATTGAAAGAATGGTGGAGGATTATATGAGTGACAACATCACTGTAGGCATGTCAGACAGTCCGTACGTACAGTATACTGGCAGGAAAAAGAGGCAATTTGGAGGCCCTTGCACAAACTGGCTTTATTTTACCTAAGTTGCCCCCCCTCCAGTGTATATTCCGAAAGAGTGTTTAGTGCAGCCGGTCACCTTGTCAGCGGTCGGCGTAGGAGGTTACTTCCACAAAATGTGGAGAAGATGATTTTCATCAAAATGAATTATAATAAATTCCTCCGTGGAGACATTTACCAGCAATTGCCTCCAGAAAGTACACAGGGACCTGTGATGGTGGATTCCAGTGTGGATGAATGAATACTCTGTGAGGAGGAGGAGGATGTACACAGTGAAAGGGGTGAGGAATCAGACAATGAGGATGAGGTGGACATCTTGCCTCTGTAGAGCCAATTTGTGCAAGGAGAGATTGATTGCTTCTTTTTTGGTGGGGCCCCAAACCAACAAGTCATTTCAGCCACAGTTGTGTGGCAGACCCTGTTGCTGAAATGATTGGTTTGTTAAAGTGTGCATGTCCTGTTTATGCAACATAAGGGTGGGTGGGAGGGCCCAAGGACAATTCCATCTTGCACCTCTTTTTTTAATTTATCTTTGTATCAAGTGCTGTTTGGGGACTATTTTTTTAAGTGCCATCCTGTATGACACTGCAGTGACACTCCTAGATGGGCCAGGTGTTTGAGCCGCCCACTTGGGTCGCTTAGCTTAGTCATCCAGCGACCTCGGTGCAAATTTTAGGACTAAAAATAATATTGTGAGGTGTGAGGTGTTCAGAATATACTGGAAATGAGTGGAAGTTATGGTTATTGAGGTTAATAATACTATAGGATCAAAATTACCCCCAAATTCTATGATTTAAGCTGTTTTTGAGGGTTTTTTGAAAAAACACCCGAATCCAAAACGCATCCGAATCCGACAAAAAGTCGAAAGGGAGGTTTTGCCAAAACGCATCCGAATCCAAAACACGACCGCGGAACCGAATCCAAAACCAAAACACAAAACCCGAAAAGTGTACGGTGCACATCTCTAATTATGACCAAAATCGGGATTATCAATGGGCTTCAAGCAATCAGCATGTTTATATTGATAGAAAACGTGGATGTCATAATTTTAGGAAACAGACTTCTGGTTCTAACTCCTCTCAAGACTTGCCTGTGTCCAGTGACTTTGATTTTAATACAGGTGAACGTGGTGACTTTGATGTGTCTATCCCTTTAGGTGTGCGAACACGGATGCAACTTACCGGAGGCAGAGGTGATACACGTGCAGGGATGGCCGGAGGTACAGGCAGAAAAGCTGGCAGACTTCCTCTAGTGAACAAGAGACATTGATCTTTCATTTTTCACAATGTGAACTCTCTTGTAATGAACGTAAAGTCTTTTGAAACTACATGAATTTTTTTAGGATCCAAAAGGTCTGTTATACAACCACTGAATTTGATATACCTGTGCAGCTTAGGAGGTTACTGCCTAGATCTCGTTTTGACCCAGTTTCTAGTAATTCATCTATTCGATCTTTTTCTCGCATGCTAAATGTTGATGTGAATAAGGGTATTGCTAAAACTAAAAATAAAACTTACATGTATAGAGAGTAAAGCCCTTAAAGATTTATCAGGGTATCAGGATATAATTATTCGCCCCGCAGATAAGGGCGGGGTGATAGTGATACAAAACCTTTCTGCTTATAAGTGTGAAACTGAGCTTCAATTATCACTAATGTGTATAAGAAATTGAAAGATGATCCGACTAGGAGTTTTAGCAAAGAATTATCAGCTTGTCTTGATAGAGCAGTTGTCAATGGTGACATTTAAGGCATACTGAGAGATACACTAGTGCCAAAGTCTCCCATGGTACCACTGCTCTATACGTTGCCCAAAATTCATAAAGATACGGTTTGTCCTCCTGGTCGTCCTATCATTAGTGCTTGTGGGTCTCTGTTTCAATCCATGTCTGTGTTTCTAGACGCTGTTATTCAACCATGTGTCATTAACCATCCCAATTATATATCTGATACTACTGACTTTCTAAAAAAGCTGATGTCTTTATCTGATATCCCTCCAGATAGTTTTTTGTGCAGTATTGAAATATCTAGTCTTTACACTGTAATACCGAATGGTGAGGGTCTGCAGGCGGTACATAACCTACTAACCAATAACCCAATGTACAGTGGTCCCAATATCAATGTAATTCTTGAATTGTTGTAGTTAGTATTAACTTTAAAAAAAAATTATTGTACGATGGTGGATACTACTTACAGACGTCCGGTGTTGCGATGGGGTCCTCTGTGGCCCCATTGTATGCCAATGCCTATATGTCTGATGTAGAGAAGGATGTATTCTTTAGAGATGCCTCTGTATCTGGCAGGATTAAATTCTATGCCAGGTTCATACTTCATAGTAGAGATAAGCGGGTTCGGTTTCTCTGAATCCGAACCCGCCCGAACTTCATGGTTTTTTTCACGGGTCCGAGCAGACTCGGATCCTCCCGCCTTGCTCGGTTAACCCGAGCGCGCCCGAACGTCATCATGACGCTGTCGGATTCTCGCGAGACTCGGATTCTATATAAGGAGCCGCGCGTCGCCGCCATTTTCACACGTGCATTGAGATTGATAGGGAGAGGACGTGGCTGGCGTCCTCTCCATTTAGATTAGAAGAGAGAGAGAGAGAGAGAGATTGACCTGATTTACTGGAGCTTAGGAGTACTGTAGAAGTGTAGAGAGTGCAGAGTTTACCAGTGACTGACCACAGTGACCACCAGACAGTGCAGTTTTATTTAATATATCCGTTCTCTGCCTGAAAAAAACGATACACACAGTGACTCAGTCACATACCATATCTGTGTGCACTGCTCAGCCCAGTGTGCTGCATCATCTATGTATATATATCTGACTGTGCTCAGCTCACACAGCTTATAATTGTGGGGGAGACTGGGGAGCACTGCAGTGCCAGTTATAGGTTATAGCAGGAGCCAGGAGTACATATTATATTAAAATTAAACAGTGCACACTTTTGCTGCAGGAGTGCCACTGCCAGTGTGACTGACCAGTGACCTGACCACACTGACCACCAGTATAGTTAGTAGTATACTATATTGTGATTGCCTGAAAAAGTTAAACACTCGTCGTGTGACTTCACTTGTGTGGTGTTTTTTTTTTATTCTATAAAAAACTCATTCTGCTGACAGACAGTGTCCAGCAGGTCCGTCATTATATAATATATACCTGTCCGGCTGCAGTAGTGATATATATATATTTTTTTATATCATTATTTATCATCCAGTCGCAGCAGACACAGTACGGTAGTTCACGGCTGTAGCTACCTCTGTGTCGGCACTCGGCAGTCCATCCATAATTGTATACCACCTACCCGTGGTTTTTTTTTCTTTCTTCTTTATACATACATACTACTACATCTCTTTATCAACCAGTCTATATTAGCAGCAGACACAGTACAGTACGGTAGTCCACGGCTGTAGCTACCTCTGTGTCGGCACTCGGCAGTCCGTCCATAATTGTATACCACCTACCCGTGTTTTTTTTTTCTTTCTTCTTTATACATACATACTACTACATCTCTTTATCAACCAGTCTATATTAGCAGCAGACACAGTACAGTACGGTAGTTCACGGCTGTAGCTACCTCTGTGTCGGCACTCGGCAGTCCGTCCATAATTGTATACCACCTACCCGTGTTTTTTTTTTCTTTCTTCTTTATACATACATACTACTACATCTCTTTATCAACCAGTCTATATTAGCAGCAGACACAGTACAGTACGGTAGTCCACGGCTGTAGCTACCTCTGTGTCGGCACTCGGCAGTCCGTCCATAATTGTATACCACCTACCCGTGGTTTTTTTTTCTTTCTTCTTTATACATACATACTACTACATCTCTTTATCAACCAGTCTATATTAGCAGCAGACACAGTACAGTACGGTAGTTCACGGCTGTAGCTACCTCTGTGTCGGCACTCGGCAGTCCGTCCATAATTGTATACCACCTACCCGTGGTTTTTTTTTCTTTCTTCTTTATACATACATACTACTACATCTCTTTATCAACCAGTCTATATTAGCAGCAGACACAGTACAGTACGGTAGTTCACGGCTGTAGCTACCTCTGTGTCGGCACTCGGCAGTCCGTCCATAATTGTATACCACCTACCCGTGTTTTTTTTTTCTTTCTTCTTTATACATACATACTACTACATCTCTTTATCAACCAGTCTATATTAGCAGCAGACACAGTACAGTACGGTAGTCCACGGCTGTAGCTACCTCTGTGTCGGCACTCGGCAGTCCGTCCATAATTGTATACCACCTACCCATGGTTTTTTTTTCTTTCTTCTTTATACATACATACTACTACATCTCTTTATCAACCAGTCTATATTAGCAGCAGACACAGTACAGTACGGTAGTTCACGGCTGTAGCTACCTCTGTGTCGGCACTCGGCAGTCCGTCCATAATTGTATACCACCTACCCGAGGTTTTTTTTTCTTTCTTCTTTATACATACATACTACTACATCTCTTTATCAACCAGTCTATATTAGCAGCAGACACAGTACAGTACGGTAGTTCACGGCTGTAGCTACCTCTGTGTCGGCACTCGGCAGTCCGTCCATAATTGTATACCACCTACCCGTGGTTTTTTTTTCTTTCTTCTTTATACATACATACTACTACATCTCTTTATCAACCAGTCTATATTAGCAGCAGACACAGTACAGTACGGTAGTCCACGGCTGTAGCTACCTCTGTGTCGGCACTCGGCAGTCCGTCCATAATTGTATACCACCTACCCGTGGTTTTTTTTTCTTTCTTCTTTATACATACATACTACTACATCTCTTTATCAACCAGTCTATATTAGCAGCAGACACAGTACAGTACGGTAGTTCACGGCTGTAGCTACCTCTGTGTCGGCACTCGGCAGTCCGTCCATAATTGTATACCACCTACCCGAGATTTTTTTTTCTTTCTTCTTTATACATACATACTACTACATCTCTTTATCAACCAGTCTATATTAGCAGCAGACACAGTACAGTACGGTAGTCCACGGCTGTAGCTACCTCTGTGTCGGCACTCGGCAGTCCGTCCATAATTGTATACCACCTACCCGTGGTTTTTTTTTCTTTCTTCTTTATACATACATACTACTACATCTCTTTATCAACCAGTCTATATTAGCAGCAGACACAGTACAGTACGGTAGTTCACGGCTGTAGCTACCTCTGTGTCGGCACTCGGCAGTCCGTCCATAATTGTATACTAGTATCCATCCATCTCCATTGTTTACCTGAGGTGCCTTTTAGTTGTGCCTATTAAAATATGGAGAACAAAAATGTTGAGGTTCCAAAATTAGGGAAAGATCAAGATCCACTTCCACCTCGTGCTGAAGCTGCTGCCACTAGTCATGGCCGAGACGATGAAATGCCAGCAACGTCGTCTGCCAAGGCCGATGCCCAATGTCATAGTACAGAGCATGTCAAATCCAAAACACCAAATATCAGTAAAAAAAGGACTCCAAAACCTAAAATAAAATTGTCGGAGGAGAAGCGTAAACTTGCCAATATGCCATTTACCACACGGAGTGGCAAGGAACGGCTGAGGCCCCGGCCTATGTTCATGGCTAGTGGTTCAGCTTCACATGAGGATGGAGGCACTCAGCCTCTCGCTAGAAAAATGAAAAGACTCAAGCTGGCAAAAGCAGTAGCACCGCAAAGAACTGTGCGTTCTTCGAAATCCCAAATCCACAAGGAGAGTCCAATTGTGTCGGTTGCGATGCCTGACCTTCCCAACACTGGACGTGAAGAGCATGCGCCTTCCACCATTTGCACGCCCCCTGCAAGTGCTGGAAGGAGCACCCGCAGTCCAGTTCCTGATAGTCAGATTGAAGATGTCAGTGTTGAAGTACACCAGGATGAGGAGGATATGGGTGTTGCTGGCGCTGGGGAGGAAATTGACCAGGAGGATTCTGATGGTGAGGTGGTTTGTTTAAGTCAGGCACCCGGGGAGACACCTGTTGTCCGTGGGAGGAATATGGCCGTTGACATGCCTGGTGAAAATACCAAAAAAATCAGCTCTTCGGTGTGGAGGTATTTCAACAGAAATGCGGATAACAGGTGTCAAGCCGTGTGTTCCCTTTGTCAAGCTGTAATAAGTAGGGGTAAGGACGTTAACCACCTCGGAACATCCTCCCTTATACGTCACCTGCAGCGCATTCATAATAAGTCAGTGACAAGTTCAAAAACTTTGGGTGACAGCGGAAGCAGTCCACTGACCAGTAAATCCCTTCCTCTTGTAACCAAGCTCACGCAAACCACCCCACCAACTCCCTCAGTGTCAATTTCCTCCTTCCCCAGGAATGCCAATAGTCCTGCAGGCCATGTCACTGGCAATTCTGATGATTCCTCTCCTGCCTGGGATTCCTCCGATGCATCCTTGCGTGTAACGCCTACTGCTGCTGGCGCTGCTGTTGTTGCTGCTGGGAGTCGATGGTCATCCCAGAGGGGAAGTCGTAAGACCACTTTTACTACTTCCACCAAGCAATTGACTGTCCAACAGTCCTTTGCGAGGAAGATGAAATATCACAGCAGTCATCCTACTGCAAAGCGGATAACTGAGGCCTTGGCATCCTGGGTGGTGAGAAACGTGGTTCCGGTATCCATCATTACTGCAGAGCCAACTAGAGACTTGTTGGAGGTACTGTGTCCCCGGTACCAAATACCATCTAGGTTCCATTTCTCTAGGCAGGCGATACCGAAAATGTACACAGACCTCAGAAAAAGAGTCACCAGTGTCCTAAAAAATGCAGCTGTACCCAATGTCCACTTAACCACGGACATGTGGACAAGTGGAGCAGGGCAGGGTCAGGACTATATGACTGTGACAGCCCACTGGGTAGATGTATGGACTCCCGCCGCAAGAACAGCAGCGGCGGCACCAGTAGCAGCATCTCGCAAACGCCAACTCTTTCCTAGGCAGGCTACGCTTTGTATCACCGCTTTCCAGAATACGCACACAGCTGAAAACCTCTTACGGCAACTGAGGAAGATCATCGCGGAATGGCTTACCCCAATTGGACTCTCCTGTGGATTTGTGGCATCGGACAACGCCAGCAATATTGTGTGTGCATTAAATATGGGCAAATTCCAGCACGTCCCATGTTTTGCACATACCTTGAATTTGGTGGTGCAGAATTATTTAAAAAACGACAGGGGCGTGCAAGAGATGCTGTCGGTGGCCAGAAGAATTGCGGGACACTTTCGGCGTACAGGCACCACGTACAGAAGACTGGAGCACCACCAAAAACTACTGAACCTGCCCTGCCATCATCTGAAGCAAGAAGTGGTAACGAGGTGGAATTCAACCCTCTATATGCTTCAGAGGTTGGAGGAGCAGCAAAAGGCCATTCAAGCCTATACAATTGAGCACGATATAGGAGGTGGAATGCACCTGTCTCAAGCGCAGTGGAGAATGATTTCAACGTTGTGCAAGGTTCTGCTGCCCTTTGAACTTGCCACACGTGAAGTCAGTTCAGACACTGCCAGCCTGAGTCAGGTCATTCCCCTCATCAGGCTTTTGCAGAAGAAGCTGGAGACATTGAAGGAGGAGCTAACACGGAGCGATTCCGCTAGGCATGTGGGACTTGTGGATGGAGCCCTTAATTCGCTTAACAAGGATTCACGGGTGGTCAATCTGTTGAAATCAGAGCACTACATTTTGGCCACCATGCTCGATCCTAGATTTAAAGCCTACCTTGGATCTCTCTTTCCGGCAGACACAAGTCTGCTGGGGTTGAAAGACCTGCTGGTGAGAAAATTGTCAAGTCAAGCGGAACGCGACCTGTCAACATCTCCTCCTTCACATTCTCCCGCAACTGGGGGTGCGAGGAAAAGGCTCAGAATTCCGAGCCCACCCGCTGGCGGTGATGCAGGGCAGTCTGGAGCGACTGCTGATGCTGACATCTGGTCCGGACTGAAGGACCTGACAACGATTACGGACATGTCGTCTACTGTCACTGCATATAATTCTCTCACCATTGAAAGAATGGTGGAGGATTATATGAGTGACCACATCCAAGTAGGCACGTCACACAGTCCATACTTATACTGGCAGGAAAAAGAGGCAATTTGGAGGCCCTTGCACAAACTGGCTTTATTCTACCTAAGTTGCCCTCCCACAAGTGTGTACTCCGAAAGAGTGTTTAGTGCCGCCGCTCACCTTGTCAGCAATCGGCGTACGAGGTTACATCCAGAAAATGTGGAGAAGATGATGTTCATTAAAATGAATTATAATCAATTCCTCCGCGGAGACATTGACCAGCAGCAATTGCCTCCACAAAGTACACAGGGAGCTGAGATGGTGGATTCCAGTGGGGACGAATTGATAATCTGTGAGAAGGGGGATGTACACGGTGATATATCGGAGGATGATGATGAGGTGGACATCTTGCCTCTGTAGAGCCAGTTTGTGCAAGGAGAGATTAATTGCTTCTTTTTTGGGGGGGGACCAAACCAACCCGTCATATCAGTCACAGTCGTGTGGCAGACCCTGTCACTGAAATGATGGGTTGGTTAAAGTGTGCATGTCCTGTTTTGTTTATACAACATAAGGGTGGGTGGGAGGGCCCAAGGACAATTCCATCTTGCACCTCTTTTTTCTTTCATTTTTCTTTGCGTCATGTGCTGTTTGGGGAGGGTTTTTTGGAAGGGACATCCTGCGTGACACTGCAGTGCCACTCCTAAATGGGCCCGGTGTTTGTGTCGGCCACTAGGGTCGCTTATCTTACTCACACAGTCAGCTACCTCATTGCGCCTCTTTTTTTCTTTGCGTCATGTGCTGTTTGGGGAGGGTTTTTTGGAAGGGACATCCTGCGTGACACTGCAGTGCCACTCCTAGATGGGCCCGGTGTTTGTGTCGGCCACTAGGGTCGCTAATCTTACTCACACAGCTACCTCATTGCGCCTCTTTTTTTCTTTGCGTCATGTGCTGTTTGGGGAGGGTTTTTTGGAAGGGACATCCTGCGTGACACTGCAGTGCCACTCCTAAATGGGCCCGGTGTTTGTGTCGGCCACTACGGTCGCTAATCTTACTCACACAGCTACCTCATTGCGCCTCTTTTTTTCTTTGCGTCATGTGCTGTTTGGGGAGGGTTTTTTGGAAGGGACATCCTGCGTGACACTGCAGTGCCACTCCTAAATGGGCCCGGTGTTTGTGTCGGCCACTAGGGTCGCTTATCTTACTCACAGTCAGCTACCTCATTGCGCCTCTTTTTTTCTTTGCGTCATGTGCTGTTTGGGGAGTGTTTTTTGGAAGGGCCATCCTGCGTGACACTGCAGTGCCACTCCTAGATGGGCCCGGTGTTTGTGTCGGCCACTAGGGTCGCTAATCTTACTCACACAGCTACCTCATTGCGCCTCTTTTTTTCTTTGCGTCATGTGCTGTTTGGGGAGGGTTTTTTGGAAGGGACATCCTGCGTGACACTGCAGTGCCACTCCTAAATGGGCCCGGTGTTTGTGTCGGCCACTAGGGTCGCTAATCTTACTCACACAGCTACCTCATTGCGCCTCTTTTTTTCTTTGCGTCATGTGCTGTTTGGGGAGGGTTTTTTGGAAGGGACATCCTGCGTGACACTGCAGTGCCACTCCTAGATGGGCCAGGTGTTTGTGTCGGCCACTAGGGTCGCTTAGCTTAGTCATCCAGCGACCTCGGTGCAAATTTTAGGACTAAAAATAATATTGTGAGGTGTGAGGTATTCAGAATAGACTGAAAATGAGTGGAAATTATGGTTTTTGAGGTTAATAATAATATGGGATCAAAATGACCCCCAAATTCTATGATTTAAGCTGTTTTTTAGGGTTTTTTGAAAAAAACACCCGAATCCAAAACACACCCGAATCCGACAAAAAAAATTCGGTGAGGTTTTGCCAAAACGCGGTCGAACCCAAAACACGGCCGCGGAACCGAACCCAAAACCAAAACACAAAACCCGAAAAATTTCAGGCGCTCATCACTAGTTCATAGATGACATATATTTGATTTGAACTGGCACAAGGGACACATTTACATCATTTATTTATAATACCTCTATCAGCCCCATCAAATTCACTTATACCATCGAATCTAATGTTAGGTTTCTTGATGTACTGATATGCAGTGAGAATGGCATTATCAGTGCGGATTTATTTGTCAAACCTACCGATGGGAATACTATCCGTATTTACAATTTATCAGAACTAGGAGAATCTGTAGTGATGACTCATGAGCATCCGAATACATTGACATTATGATCCAAAAGTTCATTGATCATGTGTACTCTATAGACAAATTATTGGAAGCTAAGCAGCGAGCCATGTCACATCCTCATAGTCAGCTCCTCAAAAAATCTCAGAAGTTTTTAATTGGCACTAACATTCCTTGGGTAAACCACTATAATAATAACAATAATATTATCAGTTAAGTCACTAAAAATGTATGGCCTGTAGTCAGCACTGACTCTGAATTAAATTTGTCTGACACACATATTATGCATAGCTATTCAAGAGGACGCAATATCCGGGATTGGGTTATGCGATCTGATGTTACGGGTATGGGTGTATCAGAAAAAACTATACACTTTTTGAGTAAGAAAAAGAGATGTTTTAAGTGTCTAAACTGTGTGAAATGTAGGTTGCTGGTAATTCGTTCTATCATTCTCTCAGTGGTAGAAAGTTTTTTTTATACGACATCAATTTACATGTACCAGTAGGTACATTGTATATATGATAACTTGCCCATGCGGCTTATGTTACATTGGAAAGATTGACTGAATATTAAGAGAGAGTATGACCGCACATCGTGGAGCCATTAGAGCGGCTATTGAATCAGGTCAAAGTGAACAACCCGTTGCACATCATTTTGCCCGTGCTGGTAATAATCTTGCAGCACTACAGGATTATTAACCACATCCCTGTTCATATCAGAGGAGGTGATTGGTCATTAAAATTGTTTAAGTGTGAATCACAGTGGATTCATAGATTGGGGACTCTAGCACCGAGGGGTCTTAATGAATATTCCGGGATCCATTGTTTCCTGTAAAACATTTCTATAACTCTGCATGATTTATGGTATTCAGATTATGTTTAGCGCCTTAATACTCTCGTTACTGTTAAATATCCGAAGTGCATACAAATGTAATTATACTGTGTTAATTACTTGTTGGAAAGATCTGTTACATAGTGGTGTGTAATTGGTATACTATTGCAATGTTTTCTTGTTCCTGATTGCTTCCTTCAGATGGGATATGGTCATTAGGTCGACAACACTTAGGTCAACAGTCATTAGGTCGACCACTATTGGTCGACATGCATTATGTTGACATGTTCACTAGGTCAACATGGTCACTAGGTCGACATGTACTAGGTCGACATGGAAAAAGGTCGACATGTGTTTTTAAAAAACTTTTTATTTTTTAAAACTTTTTCATACTTTACAATCCACGTGGTTTACGAATAGTAACCTGTGCCGAGTGCAGCGGTAGCAGAGCAAGGCACCTTGCCCAAAGCATGGCGAGTGAAGTGAGCCATGCGAGGGGATACGGTGTCCTGATATTTCTTCTGAGTTCCACCGCCCGTTCTATGTATGTGGTTTCCTGCTTGGATGAGCTAATGGAGGGCACCAGCTGCTGTTTGCCCTTCTATGGAGTGCTGCCATTACTGTCTCATATATCTATCTATCTATCTATCTATCTATCTATCTATCTATCTATACACACACACAATTCTGTCATTAACTGATACCTACAATTTTACTCTTTACATATTTTCTGGTTTATAGCCATTTACTGTACTTGATGCACATTGCACAAGCTCTGCTGCTTACTATTTTCAGCTAGTTTAGTTGCTGTACAGCTCCCCTCATGAATTTTTATTTTAATCCTTTTGTAACTCTTCAGCTTGTGCTGTGAAAAAAAAACCTTTATACATCTGGTGGCGTTATTTATATGTTTTTTTTAAGTTTAATCTACAATTTATATAGCATATTACACACTGACAAATTATTTTCTCAAAGGACCTCATTTATGAAAGCTCTTATCAGGGCTGCAGTAGCGCTCAGCTGAGGAAGACTGATATACTATATTTTACTAATGTGAGAATCTGTAGATTAATGTGGAGTTTTGTGCATCTTTATTGAACATTGAACTGTCATCTTCAGTATCTACACTTGCACCAGAGATCCATCAGAAATACAGTAGGCTTCCCTTCCATGCACACATGACTCACAGGGAGCTTTAGATACAGTACACCCCTTCAACACTCTAAGTCAGGGCAGTAATGTGCAATTGCATTGTCACTGACCAATTCCTGTCTCTGACCAATTCCCATCTGGTCAAATTCTGTCTGATTAAGAATAGAACAAAACATGCAAAAATGTGTAAATTCACATATGTGCATGCGCTGTATGCAAAAATTAGTTGTTTACTCTAGTGATGAGCGGGCTCGGTTCCTCGGAAACCGAACCCCCCCAAACTTCACCCATTTTACACGGGTCCGAGGCATACTCGGATTCTCCCGTATGGCTCGGTTAACCCGAGCGCCCCCGAACGTCATCATCCCGCTGTCGGATTCTCGCGAGATTCGGATTCTATATAAGCAGCCGCGCGTCGCCGCCATTTTTACTCGTGCATTGAAAATGTTAGGGAGAGGACGTGGCTGGCGTCCTCTCCGTTTATTCATTGTTGAGTTGATGCAAATATTTGTGCTTGCTTATATCATTGTTGGGACTGGGGAGCAGCTTTATATTAATATAGGAGGAGTACAGTGCAGAGTTTTGCTGATCAGTGACCACCAGTTTTATCCGTTCTCTGCCTGAAAAAAAACGCTCCTTATCTGTGCTCAGTGTGCTGCATATATCTGTGCTCACACTGCTTAATTGTGGGGACTGGGGAGCAGCTGTATTATATAGGAGGAGTACAGTGCAGAGTTTTGCTGACAGTGACCACCAGTATACGTTGTCTGCCTGAAAAACACTCCATATCTGTGCTCAGTGTGCTGCATATATCTGTGCTCACACTTCTTTATTGTGGGGACTGGGGACCACCAGTATAATATAATATAGGAGGAGTACAGTGCAGAGTTTTGCTGACCAGTGACCACCAGTATACGTTGTCTGCCTGAAAAACACTCCATATCTGTGCTGCATTGTGTAGTATATAGTAGTACAGTGCATAATTTTGCTGACCACCAGTATATAATATATAGGAGTACGGTACAGAAGGCCACTGCTGTACCTACCTCTGTGTCGTCAAGTATACTATTCATCCATACCTGTGGTGCATTTCAGTTTTGCACAGTTTGCTGACCACCATTATATAATATATAGCATTACGGTACAGTAGGCCACTGCTGTACCTACCTCTGTGTCGTCAAGTATACTATCCATCCATACCTGTGGTGCATTTCAGTTTTGCACAGTTTGCTGACCACCAGTATATAATATATAGCATTACGGTACAGTAGGCCACTGCTGTACCTACCTCTGTGTCATCAAGTATACTATCCATCTAGATTCTATACCTGTGGTGCATTTTAGTTTTGCAGTTTGCTGACAGTGACCACCAGTATATATAGCAGTACGGTACGGTAGGCCACTGCTGTACCTACCTCTGTGTCGTCAAGTATACTATCCATCTAGATTCTATACCTGTGGTGCATTTCAGTTGTGCAGTTTGCTGACACAGTGACCACCAGTATATATAGCAGTATTGTACGGAAGGCCACTGCTGTACCTACCTCTGTGTCATCAAGTATACTATCCATCTACATTCGATACATGTGGTGCATTTTAGTTTTGCAGTTTGCTGACAGTGACCACCAGTATATATAGCAGTACGGTACGGAAGGCCACTGCTGTACCTACCTCTGTGTTGTCAAGTATACTATCCATCTACATTCTATACCTGTGGTGCATTTTAGTTTTGCAGTTTGCTGACAGTGACCACCAGTATATATAGCAGTATGGTACGGAAGGCCACTGCTGAACCTACCTCTGTGTCGTCAAGTATACTATCCATCTAGATTCTATACCTGTGGTGCATTTCAGTTGTGCAGTTTCTTGACACAGTGACCACCAGTATATATAGCAGTACGGTACGGAAGGCCACTGCTGTACCTACCTCTGTGTCGTCAAGTATACTATCCATCCATACCTGTGTTGCATTTCAGTTTTGCACAGTTTGCTGACAACCAGTATATACTATATAGCAGTACGGTACGGAAGGCCACTGCTGTACCTACCTCTGTGTCGTCAAGTATACTATCCATCCATACCTGTGGTGCATTTCAGTTTTGCACAGTTTGATGACCACCAGTATATAATATATAGCATTACGGTACAGAAGGCCACTGCTCTACCTACCTCTGTGTCGTCAAGTATACTATCCATCCATACCTGTGGTGCATTTCAGTTTTGCACAGTTTGCTGACCACCAGTATATAATATATAGCAGTACGGTACAGTAGGCACCTTCTCTACCTACCTCTGTGTCATCAAGTATACTATCCATCCATACCTGTGGTGCATTTCAGTTTTGCACAGTTTGCTGACCACCAGTATATAATATATAGCATTACGGGACAGTAGGCCACTGCTCTACTTACCTCTGTGTCGTCAAGTATACTATCCATCCATACCTGTGGTGCATTTCAGTTGTGCGCAGTATATATAGTAGTAGGCCATTTCTATTGATACTGGCATATAATTCCACACATTTAAAAATGGAGAACAAAAATGTGGAGGGTAAAATAGGGAAAGATCAAGATCCATTTCCACCTCGTGCTGAAGCTGCTGCCACTAGTCATGGCCGAGACGATGAAATGCCATCAATGTCGTCTGCCAAGGCCGATGCCCAATGTCATAGTAGAGAGCATGTAAAATCCAAAAAACAAAAGTTCAGTAAAATGACCCAAAAATCTAAATTGAAAGTGTCTGAGGAGAAGCGTAAACTTGCCAATATGCCATTTACGACACGGAGTGGAAAGGAACGGCTGAGGCCCTGGCCTATGTTCATGGCTAGTGGTTCAGCTTCACATGAGGATGGAAGCACTCATCCTCTCACTAGAAAAATGAAAAGACTTAAGCTGGCAAAAGCACAGCAAAGAACTGTGCGTTCTTCTAAATCACAAATCCCCAGAGAGTCCAATTGTGTCGGTTGCGATGCTTGACCTTCCCAACACTGGACGGGAAGAGCTTGCGCCTTCCACCATATGCACGCCCCCTGCAAGTGCTGGAAGGAGCACCCGCAGTCCAGTTCCTGATAGTCAAATTGAAGATGTCACTGTTGAAGTACACCAGGATGAGGATATGGGTGCTGCTGGTGCTGGGGAGGAAATTGACAAGGAGGATTCTGATGGTGAGGTGGTTTGTTTAAGTCAGGCACCCGGGGAGACACCTGTTGTCCGTGGGATGAATATGGCCATAGACATGCCTGGTCAAAATACAAAAAAAAATCACCTCTTCGGTGTGGAATTATTTCAACACAAATGCGGACAACAGGTGTCAAGCCGTGTGTTGCCTTTGTCAAGCTGTACTAAGTAGGGGTAAGGACGTTAACCACCTCGGAACATCCTCCCTTATACGTCACCTGCAGCGCATTCATCATAAGTCAGTGACAAGTTCAAAAACTTTGGATGACAGCGGAAGCAGTCCACTGACCACTAAATCCCTTCCTCTTGTAACCAAGCTCCTGCAAACCACACCACCAACTCCCTCAGTGTCAATTTCCACCTTACACAGGAAAGCCAATAGTCCTGCAGGCCATGTCACTGGCAAGTATGACGAGTCCTCTCCTGCCTGGGATTCCTCCGATGCATCCTTGAGTGTAACGCCTACTGCTGCTGGTGCTGCTGTTGTTGCTGCTGGGAGTCGATCGTCATCCCAGTAAGCAATTGACTGTCTAACAGTCCTTTGCGAGGAAGATGAAATATCACAGCAGTCATCCTGCTGCAAAGCGGATAACTCAGGCCTTGGCAGCCTGGGCGGTGAGAAACGTGGTACCGGTATCCACCGTTAATTCAGAGGCAACTAGAGACTTGATTGAAGTACTGTGTCCCCGGTACCAAATACCATCTAGGCTCCATTCCTCTAGGAAGGCGATACACAGACGTCAGAAAAAGAGTCACCAGTGTCCTAAAAAATGTAGTTGTACCCAATGTCCACTTAACCACGGACAAGTGGAGCAGGGCAGACTCAGGACTATATGACTGTGACAGCCCACTGGGTAGATGTATTGCCTCCCGCAGCAAGAACAGCAGCGGCGGCACCAGTAGCAGCATCTCGCAAACGCCAACTCGTTCCTAGGCAGGCTACGCTTTGTATCACCGCTTTCCAGAAGAGGCACACAGCTGACAACCTCTTACGGAAACTGAGGTAGATCATCGCTGAATGGCTTACCCCAACTGGACTCTCCTGGGGATTTGTGACATCGGACAACGCCAGCAATATTGTGCGTGCATTACATCTGGGCAAATTCCAGCATGTCCCATGTTTTGCACATACATTGAATTTGGTGGTGCAGAATTATTTAAAAAATGACAGGGGCGTGCAAGAGTTGCTGTCGGTGGCCCGAAGAATTACGGGCCACTTTCGGCATTCAGCCACCGTGTGCCGAAGACTGGAGCACCACCAAACATTCCTGAATCTGCCCTGCCATCATATGAAGCAAGAGGTGGTAACGAGGTGGAGTTCAACCCTCTATATGCTTCAGAGGATGGAGGAGCAGCAAAAGGCCATTCAAGCCTATACATCTGCCCACGATATAGGCAAAGGAGGGGGAATGCACCTGACTCAAGCGCAGTGGAGAATGATTTCAACGTTGTACAAGGTTCTGCAACCCTTTGAACTTGCCACACGTGAAGTCAGTTCAGACACTGCCAGCCTGAGTCAGGTCATTACCCTCATCAGGCTTTTGCAGAAGAAGCAGAAGACATTGAAGGAGGAGCTAAAACAGTGATTCCGCTAGGCATGTGGGACTTGTGGATGGAGCCCTTAATTCGCTTAACCAGGATTCACGGGTGGTCAATCTGTTGAAATCAGAGCACTACATTTTGGCCACCGTGCTCGATCCTAGATTTAAAACCTACGTTGGATCTCTCTTTCCGGCAGACACAAGTCTGCAGAGGTTCAAAGACCTGCTGGTGAGAAAATTGGCAAGTCAAGCGGAACGTGACCCGTCAACATCTCCTCCTTCACATTCTCCCGCAACTGGGGGTGCGAGGAAAAGGCTAAGAATTCCGAGCCCACCCGCTGGCGGTGATGCAGGGCAGTCTGGAGCGACTGCTGACATCTGGTCCGGACTGAAAGACCTGCCAACGATTACTGACATGTCGTCTACTGTCACTGCATATGATTCTGTCACCATTGAAAGAATGGTGGAGGATTATATGAGTGACCGCATCCAAGTAGGCACGTCAGACAGTCCGTACGTATACTGGCAGGAAAAAGAGGCAATTTGGAGGCCCTTGCACAAACTGGTTTTATTCTACCTAAGTTGCCCTCCCTCCAGTGTGTACTCGAAAGAGTGTTTAGTGCAGCCGCTCACCTTGTCAGCAATCGGCGTACGAGGTTACTTCCAGAAAATGTGGAGAAGATGATGTTCATCAAAATGAATTATAATCAATTCTTCCGTGGAGACATTCACCAGCAATTGCCTCCAGAAAGTACACAGGGACCTGAGATGGTGGATTCCAGTGGGGACGAATTAATAATCTGTGAGGAGGGGGATGTACACAGTGAAAGGGGTGAGGAATCGGAGGATGATGATGAGGTGGACATCTTGCCTCTGTAGAGCCAGTTTGTGCAAGGAGAGATTGATTGCTTCTTTTTTGGTGGGGGCCCAAACCAACCAGTCATTTCAGTCACAGTTGTGTGGCAGACCCTGTCGCTGAAATGATGGGTTTGTTAAAGTGTGCATGTCCTGTTTATACAACATAAGGGTGGGTGGGAGGGCCCAAGGACAATTCCATCTTGCACCTCTTTTTTCTTTCATTTTTCTTTGCATCATGTGCTGTTTGGGGACAATTTTTTTGAAGTGCCATCCTGTCTGACACTGCAGTGCCACTTCTAGATGGGGCAGGTGTTTGTGTCGGCCACTTGGGTCGCTTAGCTTAGTCACACAGCGACCTTGGTGCGCCTCTTTTTTTCTTTGCATCATGTGCTGTTTGGGGACTATTTTTTTGAAGTGCCATCCTGCCTGACACTGCAGTGCCACTCCTAGATGGGCCAGGTGTTTGTGTCGGCCACTTGTGTCGCTTAGCTTAGTCACACAGCGACCTTGGTGCGCCTCTTTTTTTCTTTGCATCATGTGCTGTTTGGGGACAATTTTTTTGAAGTGCCATCCTGTCTGACACTGCAGTGCCACTCCTAGATGGGCCAGGTGTTTGTGTCGGCCACTTGTGTCGCTTAGCTTAGTCACACAGCGACCTTGGTGTGCCTCTTTTTTTCTTTGCATCATGTGCTGTTTGGGGACAATTTTTTGGAAGTGCCATCCTGTCTGACACTGCAGTGCCACTCCTAGATGGGCCAGGTGTTTGTGTCGGCCACTTGTGTCGCTTAGCTTAGTCACACAGCGACCTAGGTGCGCCTCTTTTTTTCTTTGCATCATGTGCTTTTTGGGGACTATTTTTTTGAAGTGCCATCCTGCCTGACACTGCAGTGCCACTCCTGGATGGGCCAGGTGTTTGTGTCGGCCACTTGTGTCGCTTAGCTTAGCCATCCAGCGACCTTGGTGCAAATTTTAGGACTAAACATAATATTGTGAGGTGTGAGGTGTTCAGAATAGACTGGAAATGAGTGGAAATTATGGTTATTGAGGTTAACAATACTATGGGATCAAAATGACCCCCAAATTCTATGATTTAAGCTGTTTTTTAGGGTTTTTTGAAAAAAAACCCGAATCCAAAACACACCCGAATCTGACAAAAAAATTTCGGTGAGGTTTTGCCAAAACGCGTCCGAATCCAAAACCAAAACACAAAACCCGAAAAATGTCCGGTGCACATCACTAGTTTACTCCCATGAGCACAGCTCCATCCAACTCAAAATCAGGACCATCGTGTGCATAGCAAAACACCTTGGTTTTGTTTTGGCCTATGTGTGGATACTCTGGCTAATAAACTTAGAGGTAAATGATTTTTCTCCTCACTATAGACATACCTTCATAAGTTAAAAGTCTGCAATCACATGCAGAGAGGTGGCAAAATCTTTACAAGCTTTATAATGCAAAAGTCAAATGTCACATACGAGTCCAACCTCCTATCACTTCTCTTAGTTTCATCCCTCTCAATTGAACATTGATTAGATTTTTATTCCAAAATACTGCATCATTTAAATAAATCATGAAAGTAGTGGGGCATTTTTATTACATGTGTACTGTACCTTTTATAAGTGTGAAACCCCTCTGTATCCAAATTCTTAATCAGTTCCTATACAGACTGTCTTCTTTCTGCTGTAACAGGAATTCCATAAGTTTCTACATTTGGGAACCAAACCTAAGCTACTTATCTCAAACCTGGTGACTGTATTGTAGGGCTGCTAAAAATCTTGAAATGGGAGCAATAATGCATAATAATGGTAGTGTTAGTGGTGCATATTGCATCTCAAAAACATAGTGCATTATGTAGAAGGTCAGATATATGGGCATTATATTGCTCAAAAAGTGTTAGAGACTTGATTGCTGAGTCAAGGAGGTAAGTTATAAGCATTTAATTGCGTATTCTAGACTTTCCAACCAACCCATCATTCGGTGTCATTGTGTACCCTCTTATTTTTCCTGTTATGCTTTTGTGAAAATAACATCTTTTGCACTCTTCCGGAAACTGTGCAGCCCTCCCACCTGCCCTTAGGTGATTTTAATCAGTAGAAGTCCTTAACCTGCAGTCTACATACTAGAATGGTTACTTGTGGGTGTCCACGACACCCATAGAGTGGAAATAGAACCTGTGGCGAGAGCAGGGAGCCACCGAGCACGTAGCATGGTGAGTGCAGCAAGTCACAAGGGGCTTTGTTGTGCTCGTCCCCCTACCGGCATTCTGGTGGACGGGATCCCGGCATCGGTATGCTGACCGCAGGGATTCCGGCCTCGGCATACCATAGCCAACCCACTTGTATGACTTGTTTTGTGTTGGCTTTATTGCAATGTTTTTGGGGTAGGTCATGAACCTAGGGTGGGGAATGATATTGTAGATGCCTAATTCACCTTGACACCTGATGTAGAGGCTGTTGGTGAGCTTTGCCCTTCTTATATTTGGCAGGTGATCAAGCAATCAGAGTACTTAGCTGAGCAGTCTATCTCTCATTGCACATTGCAGGTCTATATTTAAAGTTGTGCTGAATGAGAGAAATCACTCAGCAACCGGGACATAGAGGTCAGAGTAATCATTGTTTGATGATTTTATATAGGGGGCACTGATAAAAGTAATGGTGTGTACACACGGTGAGATCCTTGCTATGCCCGATTTTCACTTTGCGATTTCCCCTGAACTCCCCGGAGCCCAGCACCACCGATTTTGACTAACTTTTCTTGAGATATGGACTATGTGTGCTTACGATTTTGGCTTATGTGAGATTTAATTGACATGTGATATGAACTAGATAGTACACCGATCTAGCAAGGACTGACTTGCCTGCACAGTCTATCTTTTCTTGCAATACCGACCTCATGGCCGCAACTAGGGAAGGGGCTAAGGGGTCACGTGCCCTGGGCTCTGGATTTGAGGGTGCGCCGAGGACTGTGCCCAGTTTCCTCAACCAGCTGGTCCTGCAGCCACCACCCCCCCTTCCCCCCTGCTGCGAACAGCTCCCGTAGAGTCGGACCAGCTGGCCCATTAATAAAGTTACAGTCCCGCCACTGCTGCATGACTCTCCCCACACATCTCTCTGTGTGACTGCCCACCAGGGCCTCCCTCTGCCTAATGCCCGGCAGCATCTACTGCAATTCCACCTGCCCGGCTTCCTGCCAGCATCTCTCAGAACTATACAGCAGGCGGGCGGCTGCAGTCTGCAGAGCAAAGAGGAGAAGACATCTCATCTCCCACTATGGGCTGAGGCAACTGGGTCATATGAGAGGGGAGGCCAGGCAGAAGAACAGTACATGTAAATCAGTACATGTAAATCAGTCAAATGTTTTTTGCCTATTCCTTGGTTAGAACTTTGAGTACTCTATATATTAATTGAGCACCTGAGCAAGTTACCTTTTTTTTAATGGCGTGTTGTGTAGTTTAATTTTTATAATTATTTTTTAAAATTTATTTTTATTGTATTTTATTTATTTGTTTGTTGTTGTTTTTTTTTTTTTTTTTTTTGGGGGGGGGGGGGGGGGGGTAGGGCGCTAAATTACTGACTTGCCCGGGTGCCAAATACCCTAGTTTCAACCCTGCTTGTCCCTAGAAAATATTATATATTCCCATACTCAAATCTCTCTCACCTATTTATCACGAATAGATAGCGGCTGTTTTTATGCCTAGATGCACCCACTTAAGTTTATATCAGATTTAATGATTTAGAATGATCAGTACCATAAGGCAGCATACCCTCTCTTGTACAAAAGTAGTGAGCAAACACATATTTGTTCTAGATTTTCTAGAAGGGTTTTAGATTATTGACATGGGGGTCTCTCAAGTCACAATTGTTAGTGTCAGCAAGTTGTTTTGGTTTACAATGTTTACGATGTCTGTTGTTTGTACAGATGTGTCCTCGTACATCTAGCCTCAATACGCCATGCACCGTCAGATGCCTGGCTTACGTGAGCCAGCAGTTCCCATGCAACTCTACTAACATCCGGCTGTTTTTTTTTTGGCAAGCATGCATCTTATTAGCATTGCTATTGTGGATTAAGTTAATGTATGGTGGTAGGCTGTGGTTCTGTAAGTAAAACCTTGCTGTGGTAGGAAAGAAGGGCAGTTTAGCAGACTCAGGAGTGGTTCGTTGTTTGTTGTTTGGGTGCACTCACCATCACGGCTATTAATGTAAAGGCTTTGTCACATTACTGGGGACATAAAACCACCTGCCATGGATGAATTTTGGATGCTTGCTGGAAGGCTAAGTTCGGTACAGATTTCTATTTGGTTATAAAAGCATCCAGGGCAGTCACCACCTTCGTTGCATTTGATGTTGTGTATAGATGGAGCCACGCTAATCGTGGCTCCATCTGCGACTGAGTGCACCCGGCGAGGCGGACCGCAGGGCACGAATGGGACGCGTGTAAGTTGTAGACACGCCCCATTCAAAGTAGAGATGTGCAGCGGGCATTTTTCAAGTTTTGTGTTTTGGTTTTGGATTCGGTTCCGCGGTCGTGTTTTGGATTCGGATGCATTTTGGCAAAACCTCCCTTAAGAATTTTTTTATCCAATTCCTCCAGAGGATCCTTAAGTGCTATACTTACTGCTGCTGCTGTTGCTGCTGCTGGGAGTCGATCTTCATTCCAGAAGGGGACCAGGAAGACTACTTGTAGTTTAACAAAACAATTAACTGTTTAACAATCCTTTGCAAGGAAGATGAAGTATGACAACAGTCAGCCAGTTGGAAAGTGGATTACTGAGGCCATAACAACTATTCTGATATTAGACGTGCATCCAGTATCCGCCATTAGTACAGTGGGATTTAGACAGTTGATTGACGTACTGTGTCTCCGGTACCAAATCCCGTCTAGATTCCACTTAACTAGACAAGCAATTCTCAGGCTGTATAAGGACATTTAAAAAGTGTTATTAGTGTCTTCAGAAATGCTGTTGTACCCACTGCCCACTTAACCACAGATATGTGGACAAGTAGAACAGGGCAAATTAAAGACTACATGACTGTGACAGCACCAACAGCAGCAGCAGCATCTCACAAATGCAAACTCATTCAGAGGCAGGCTACACTGTGTATCACTGGTTTCAGTAAGAGGCACACCACTGAGAACCTCTTAGAAAAACTGAGGGAAATCATTGCACAATGACTTACCCCACTTGGACTCTCCTCTGGATTTTTGATATCTGACAATGCAATAACATTGTGAGAGCATTACAGCTCTGGCGAATTACAACACGTCCAATGTTTTTCTCACACAGTTAATTTGGTAGTGCAGATTTTTTTCAAAACTGTCAGGGGCATGCAGGAGATGCTGTCGGTGGCCTGAAAAATTTGTGGACATTTTTGTCATTCAGCAACTGCATGTCAAAGACTGGAGTGCAAGCAAACACTGTTGAATTTGCACTGCCATCATCTGAAACAAGAGGTTGTAATGAGGTGGAATTCTACCCTTTATGTGCTTCAGCGGATGGAGGAGCAGCAAAAGGCCATTCAAGCCTACACATCCACCTATGACATTGTTATGCACACCAGTGCCAGCAGGAATGTACTGGTGTCTGAACGGTGAGGGATGCAAAACAAATGAACTCACAGACAGACTGGGGAATATGACATTACATACACAGAAGGTGATAGGGTAACAAAATAAACACAAAGTGAACAGAGTAGCCCAAAGGCTAAGAAACTGGGTGTCTCCCTAGTATTAGGAATGCTCAGATGGAAAGAAGCGAGATGTAGTGATTTAATACGTAGAGAACCCGAAATGCTGTTGCTAAGGGCAACAGCAAAACCCTAAAGGGTTACCAACGGGTGTGGCAGTAAACTCCTTGGTCAGAGATGGAATAATAGACACAAGGAGAGTCTCCACAATCCTAGTCCTCACTTGCAGTGCACTGGTTCAGCTTACTGCCACTAAACTGACACCTGAACACCTTGCACAGTGAGAAAGGATTTTGGCAGGCAAGTCTGAGAATACAGCCGCAAACTTGCTAGGTTCACAGAGTAGCAAAAGAACCCCAGCAGGTTAAACGACTGACTCCAGTTTTACTGCTAGGTCTGGATTGGCAGAGTGTAATACCAAATCCCAAGGCCTATTTGCAGTAAGCAACAAACAAATACAAAGTTTACACAGTACTAGCTAGCTTTCAGGAACTGACTAACCAACAAAGATTCAGCAGCATCTGCCTAACCTGAGAAGAGGGTTTATATAGCAGGTGCTGTCCACGCCCCACTCAAACCTCACAGACTGTGAGCACAAAAACCAGCACCGGATCCCCTGCCGTGCACAGAGCCTGAAACCACTGCACAGCAAAAGACCCGAACCGGAGTATCAGCTACGCTCAGGTTACTCCGCTAGCACTTGTCTCCCGGTTGCCATGACGACGTGGCAGCACAGAGCAGGAGACCCTAACAGTACCCCCCCCCTCTGACGAGGGGTCAGAGAGCCCCTACCACCGGGTTTATCGGGGAACTGCGAGAAGAAAGAGCGTAACAGTCTGGGGGCATGAAGATCACAACTGCGCACCCACGACCGCTCCTCCGGGCCATACCCCTTCCAGTGCACCAAAAATGACAGCCGACCCCGAACCATCTTGGGGGTATATTTACTAAGATCCCGATTTTGACCGAGATGCCGTTTTTTCTTCAAAGTGTCATCTCGGTAATTTACTAAACTCAAATCACGGCAGCGATGAGGCCATTCGTATTTTTTTGGAAGTCCAAGAAAAAAATTACGAATGAATACACCATCGGTCAAAACGCGGCTGTTTAAGTATGAATCTCGGTCATTTACTAAGAAGTGCAAAGCAAAAAAAAAAAAAAACACTGCCGTGAAAAATTACAACTCGTAAAAAAGTGCTAAAAAAAACCAGACCTGCTTTTTTTTACCGTGATTGGATAGGCATGCACGGATCCATGAGATCCGTGCATGTATATCAGTGGGAAGGGGTGGGAAAGTGGTTATTTTCCCCCAAAAAAAATGCGTGGGGTCCCCCCTCCTAAGCATAACCAGCCTCGGGCTCTTTGAGCCGATCCTGGTTGCAGAAATATGGGGAAAAAATTGACAGGGGTTCCCCCATATTTAAGCAACCAGCATCGGGCTCTGCGCCTGGTCCTGGTTCCAAAAAAACGGGGACAAAAAGAGTAGGGGTCCCCCGTATTTTTAAAACCAGCATCGGGCTCCACTAGCTGGACAGATAATGCCACAGCCGGGGGTCACTTTTATATAGTGCCCTGCGGCCGTGGCATCAAAAATCCAACTAGTCACCCCTGGCCGGGGTACCTTGGGGAGTGGGGACCCCTTCAATCAAGGGGTCCCCCCCCCCCAGCCACCCAAGGGCCAGGGGTGAAGCCCGAGGCTGTCCCCCCCCCCATCCAATTGGCTGCGGATGGGGGGCTGATAGCCTTTTGTGAAAATGAAAAGATATTGTTTTTAGTAGCAGTACTACAAGGCCCAGCAAACCTCCCCCGCATGCTGGTACTTGGAGAACCACAAGTACCAGCATGCGGCGGAAAAACGGGCCCGCTGGTACCTGTAGTAGTACTACTACTAAAAAAATACCCAAAAAAAGACAAGACACACACACCTTGAAAGTAAAGATTTATTACATACATCCACACAAACATACATACATACTTACCTTATGTTCCCACGCAGGTCGGTCCTCTTCTCCAGTAGAATCCAAGGGGTACCTGTTGAATAAATTATACTCACCAGATCCAGGGTCCCAGGCTCCTCGTAGAATCCATTTGTAATCCAGGTACTTGATTAAAATAAAAAAACGGAGACCCGAGCCACGCACTGAAAGGGGACCCATGTTTGCACATGGGTCCCCTTTCCCCGACTGCCAGAAACCCACTCTGACTTCTGTCTAAGTGGGTTTCTTCTGCCAATCCTGATCGGCTGTGTGCTCCTGTACTGACTGACAGGCAGCACGCGGCAGTGTTACAATGTAGCGCCTATGCGCTCCATTGTAACCAATGGTGGGAACTTTCTGCTCAGCGGTGAGGTCACTTTCGGTCAACCGCAGGGCAGAAAGTTCCCACCATTGGTTACAATGTAGCGCATAGGCGCTACATTGTAACACTGCCGTGTGCCGCCTGTCAGTCAGTACAGGAGCACACAGCCGATCAGGAGGGTGCCACAACGTGGCGCTCCCTGATTGGCTGAAGAAACCCACTTAGACAGAAGTCAGAGTGGGTTTCTGGCAGTCGGGGAAAGGGGACCCATGTGAAAACATGGGTCCCCTTTCAGTGCGTGGCTCGGGTCTCCGTTTTTTTATTTTAATCAAGTACCTGGATTACAAATGGATTCTACGAGGAGCCTGGTACCCTGGATCTGGTGAGTATAATTTATTCAACAGGTACCCCATGGATTCTACTGGAGAAGAGGACCGACCTGCGTGCGAACATAAGGTAAGTATGTATGTATGTTTGTGTGGATGTATGTAATAAATCTTTACTTTCAAGATGTGTGTGTCTTGTCTTTTTTTAGGTATTTTTTTAGTATTAGTACTACAGGTACCAGCGGGCCCGTTTTTTCCGCCGCATGCTGGTACTTGTGGTTCTCCAAGTACCAGCATGCAGGGGAGGCTTGCTGGGACTTGTAGTACTGCTACTAAAAACAATATCTTTACATTTTCAACAAAGGCTATCAGCCCCCCATCCGCAGCCCATTGGATGGGGGGGACAGCCTCGGGCTTCACCCCTGGCCCTTGGGTGGCTGGGGGGGGGACCCCTTGATTGAATGGGTCCCCACTCCCCCAGGGTACCCCGGCCAGGGGTGACTTGTTGGATATTTGATGCCACGGCCGCAGGGCACTATATAAAAGTGACCCCCGGCTGTGGCATTATCTGTCCAGCTAGTGGAGCCCGATGCTGGTTTTAAAAATACGGGGGACCCCTACTCTTTTTGTCCCCCGTATTTTTGGAACCAGGACCAGGCGCAGAGCCCGATGCTGGTTGCTTAAATATGGGGGAACCCCTGTCCATTTTTTTCCCCCATATTTCTGCAACCAGGATCGGCTCAAAGAGCCCGAGGCTGGTTTGCCTTAGGAGGGGGGACCCCACGCAATTTTTTTTTTAACATTTAAACTTTATTTTTTTTAAAAACAAAGTGCACAATGAAGCCCAGCACGGATCTCTCAGATCCGGCCGAGATTCATTGTATTAAAGTCGGCAGTGTTTTACAATTCACTCACGTAAAACACTGCCTAAAAAAACGAATGACATCGACATCGGAAAACCCGAAAATGCAGAATACGGCAGCTTAGTAAATTAGTCGTAATAAATTCAAAAAGTTGCAGTTTTACACTTTCGATGTCATTCGTGATTATTCTCCCACCAAATCGGGAGAATTACGAATGTTAGTAAATATACCCCTTGGAGTCAAGAATCCTTTCAACAACAAACTCCCTCTGGCCAAGTATCAGAAGAGGGGAAGGTCTTCCACTGGAAGAAGGATTACTAATCGCCCGTTTTAAAAGGGAACAATGAAATGTTTTATTGATACCCAAAGAACGGGGTAGATCTAACTGAAATGCCACCGGATTGATAACCCTAGTGATCTTATAAGGACCGATGAACCGGGGGCCTAACTTATGAGATGGCTGTCTCAACTTCAAATTCTTGGTAGACAACCAGACGAAGTCTCCTAATTTGAAGCTGCAGGGTCTTTTCCGCTTATCAAAAACCCTTTTGGTCACTAATGACACAGACACAAGGGCTTTCTTCACTTTCCTCCAAATACCTCTAAGGACCGAAACCACAGAGGAACCACCAGGCGTGGAGTCCAGGGGGTCAAAAGAATTGGCCTTAGGATGATGCCCATACACACAAAGGAAGGGAGAGATCCCTGTAGCAGAGTGAGCCGCGTTGTTATAAGCAAACTCCGCCATGGACAGATGAGCCACCCAGTCAGTCTGACACTTGGAGACATAACACCTGAGGAACTGCTCCAAGGACTGGTTCACCCTTTCAGTCTGCCCATTAGACTGCGGATGGTAGCCTGACGACAAGCTGACAGAAATCTGGATATCGGAACAAAATGCCCTCCAGAATTTGGCCACAAACTGGGATCCGCGGTCAGAGACCACATCAAGTGGCAACCCGTGGAGGCGCACAACATGCAGCATAAATAATTCAGACAGGCGTCTGGCCGATGGCAGCCCAACCAATGGAACGAAGTGCGCCATCTTCGAAAACCTGTCAACGACAACCCAGATGGCTGTCATCCCCAAGGATTTGGGCAAGTCCACCACAAAATCCATGGAAATGTGGGTCCATGGCTTAGATGGAATAGAGAGTGGATGTAATGGGCCAACAGGAACCCCTCTAGGAGTCTTATTTCGGGCACAGATGTCACATGCCCGAACCCACTGATCCCCATCCCTAGCCACCGAGGGCCACCACACCGCCCTAGATAGCAACTCCCGAGTTCTGGCAATACCCGGGTGACCTGCCGACTTCTTGGCATGGAATTCCAGGAACACTCGCTGTCTTAACCTAGGAGGCACAAACAAAAGACCTACCGGAAGGTCTGGAGGAGCCTGCTCCTGTGCTCTAAGGACTAATGACAAGAGGTCCTGGGTAATGCCCACTTTAATACATGATGGGGACACAATGGGCAATGGCTCCTCTGTGGTCTCCTGGATTGGAGCAAAACTCCGCGAGAGCGCATCAGCCTTGATGTTTTTTGACCCAGGGCGATATGTTATCAAAAAATTTAAGCGAGCGAAAAACAAAGCCCATCGTGCCTGCCTGGCATTGAGGCACTTCACTGACTCTAAATATGCCAAATTCTTATGGTCGGTGAGAATTGAGACCACAAACTTAGCCCCCTCAAGCCAGTGTCTCCACTCCTCGAGTGCATCCTTAATAGCCAACAATTCCCGGTTACCCACGTCATAATTCATCTCGGCAGGCGAAAATTTACGGGAAAAGTAAGCACAGGGATGAAGGCGATTATCAGACACCCCCATCTGAGAGAGCACTGCCCCAATACCCATCTCAGAGGCATCCACCTCCACCACAAAAGGACGCTCTGGATCTGGGTGTCGCAGCACCTTGGCCGAGACAAATGCCCTTTTGAGACGGGCAAAAGCCGCTTTGGCCTCACAAGACCAGTGAGCAACATCCGCCCCTTTCTTAGTGAGTGCCACCAAAGGCGCCACTATAGACGCAAATGCAGCGATAAATCGTCTATAAAAATTTGCAAAGCCCAGAAAATGCTGAAGCGCCTTCAAACTAGTGGGCTGCACCCAATCCAGGACTGCCTGTACCTTGGAACCCTCCATTTGGAAACCTTCTGGGGAGATAATATATCCTAGAAATGCGATTTGCTGAACTTCAAATTCGCACTTCTCCAGCTTCGCCCCAAGCCGGTGGTCTCTGAGTTTCTGGAGGACTAAGCGTACATGCTTCCGATGTTCCTCCAGGGAATGGGAGAAGATTAGGATGTCATCTAAGTATACAACTAAGAATCTATCCAAATATTCCCTGAGCACATCGTTCATGAAGTCCTGGAAGACTGCCGGGGCATTACAGAGCCCAAAAGGCATCACCAAATATTCATAATGCCCTGAGTGGGTATTAAAGGCAGTCTTCCATTCATCCCCCTCTCTTATTCGGATTAGATTGTACGCACCGCGTAGGTCAATCTTAGAAAAAATGGTGGCAGTACGAAGCTGGTCAAACAAGACCGAAATGAGAGGCAGTGGGTATGAGTTTTTAATCGTGATACGGTTCAGTTCCCTGAAGTCGATGCAGGGTCGCAATGAACCGTCCTTTTTACCCACGAAGAAGAACCCCAACCCAACTGGAGACTGTGATGGTCTGATAAATCCCTTAGCCAAGTTCTCCTGAATGTACTCTGCCATAGCCTGAGTCTCAGGACGTGACAGGGAGTACAACCTGCTCTTGGGAAGCTTAGCATTTGGCAACAAATCAATGGCACAGTCATAGGGGCGATGGGGAGGTAGTACCTCTGCAACTTTTTTGGAGAACACGTCCGCAAAATCTGCATAACACCCTGGCAATCCTTGCAAACTTAGCTGCGAGAGCCTGACTGGAAGGCTCAAGCAACTCCTGAAACAATCAGTACCCCAACTAAGAATCTCCCCAGAGACCCAGTCAAATTGAGGATTGTGGGCCCTTAACCAGGGTAACCCCAACACCAATGGGGCAAAAGTACAGACAGTCACATAAAAGGACAATTTTTCAGAGTGTGTGGCTCCAATAAACAAAGAAATCTGGCTAGTGCAAGAGGTAATTTTACCCTGGGATAATGGTTCCCCGTATAACCCACAAATCTCAATTTCCGATGCCAAGGGTACTAAGGGAACAGAGTGTTTCAGGGCGAATTAGCGGTCCATAAAAACCCCGTCGGCCCCACTGTCCACAAAGGCCTCAGTCTTGACAGTTTGACCGAGGATCTTCAAGGTCACCGGAATGATAAAAGTCTTCTTGGGAAATTCCGACTTCTGACCTGACAGGATATTTCCCATCACCCTCAGGCCCTGAAGTTTTCCGGCTTTTCTGGGCATGATACTACCACATGACCTTTATTCCCACAGTACAAACATAACCCCTGCTGTCTCCTCCGCGTCTTCTCACGCGAGGAGAGGCGGGTAGCCCCAATCTGCATAGGCTCCTCGGAAAATTCCTCAGAGTCTGAGGTTCCCTTGGGAAAGAAGGAAACCTCGGTCTCCCTTTCAAGCCTGCGCTCTCTCAGCCGTCTATCCACCCGAATGGATAACTGCATGAGCTGATCCAAGCTATCAGGCAAGGGATATTGTACCAGTTGGTCTTTTAACTGGTTAGAAAGATCTCTTCGGTACTGGTGTCTCAGGGCTGGGTCATTCCACTGGGTATCATGGGCCAACCTCCGAAACTCCATACAATAAACCTCAACTGGCCTTCGCCCTTGCTTAAGGATCGAAATCTGAGCCTCGGCTGAGGCCGTCTTGTCAGGGTCATCATACAACATGCCCAGTGCCGTAAAAAAAGCATCAACACTTTTAAGCGATGGACAGTCAGGCTGCAACCCATATGCCCAGACCTGTGGGTCTCCTTGTAGCAAGGAAATCACTATGCCCACCCGCTGAATCTCCGACCCAGAAGACTGAGGCCTAAGCTGGAAATATAGCTTGCAGCTCTCCTTGAAACAAAAGAACTGCGAGCGATCTCCAGAAAAACGATCCGGGAGATTTACTTTCGGCTCCTTAACCCCTGAAGGTACTGCTGCTACGGGAGCTCCGCCAGCGGCCTGTGAGGTGTGCATTTTAATGGACAAATCATTTAATTGTCGAGTCAGGACCTGCACCTGATCGACCACCTGTTGCAAAGTATTTTGAGGGATATGCTCCATATTCCCACAAAATTTCAACAGGAGTATTAGGCTGCTGAATATGTTATGCACACCAGTGCCAGCAGGAATGTACTGGTGTCTGAACGGTGAGGGATGCAAAACAAATGAACTCACAGACAGACTGGGGAATATGACATTACATACACAGAAGGCGATAGGGTAACAAAATAAACACAAAGTGAACAGAGAAGCCCAAAGGCTAAGAAACTGGGTGTCTCCCTAGTATTAGGAATGCTCAGATGGAAAGAAGCGAGATGTAGTGATTTAATACGTAGAGAACCCGAAATGCTGTTGCTAAGGGCAACAGCAAAACCCTAAAGGGTTACCAACGGGTGTGGCAGTAAACTCCTTGGTCAGAGATGGAATAATAGACACAAGGAGAGTCTCCACAATCCTAGTCCTCACTTGCAGTGCACTGGTTCAGCTTACTGCCACTAAACTGACACCTGAACACCTTGCACAGTGAGAAAGGATTTTGGCAGGCAAGCCTGAGAATACAGCCGCAAACTTGCTAGGTTCACAGAGTAGCAAAAGAACCCCAGCAGGTTAAATGACTGACTCCAGTCTTACTGCTAGGTCTGGATTGGCAGAGTGTAATACCAAATCCCAAGGCCTATTTGCAGTAAGCAACAAACAAATACAAAGTTTACACAGTACTAGCTAGCTTTCAGGAACTGACTAACCAACAAAGATTCAGCAGCATCTGCCTAACCTGAGAAGAGGGTTTATATAGCAGGTGCTGTCCACGCCCCACTCAGACCTCACAGACTGTGAGCACAAAAACCAGCACCGGATCCCCTGCCGTGCACAGAGCCTGTAACCACTGCACAGCAAAAGACCCGAACCGGAGTATCAGCTACGCTCAGGTTACTCCGCTAGCACTTGTCTCCCGGTTGCCATGATGACGTGGCAGCACAGAGCAGGAGACCCTAACAGACATAGGGAAAGGAGCGGTAATGCACCTGAGTCAGCCGCAGTGGAGAATACATTTCCGTGTTGTGCAAGGTTCTCAATACCTCAAAGTTGCCACATGTGAAGTTAGTTCAGACACTGCCAGCTTGAGTAAGGTCATTCCCCTTATCAGGCTTATGTAAAAGCAGCTGGAAAAAGTGAAGGAGGAGCTAAAACGAAGCAATTACGCAAAGTATGTCGGACTTGTAGATGAAGTCCTTCATTCATTTTGCCAGGATTCAAGGGTCGCCAATCTCTTGAAATCAGATCACTATATTGTGGCGACCTTACTTGATCCTAGGTTTAAGTCGTATGTTGTATCTTTCTTTCCAACGGGCGCAAGGCCCTCATTCTGAGTTGATCGCTCGCTAGCTACTTTTAGCAGCCATGCAAACGCATAGTCGCCACCCATGGGGGAGTGTATTTTCGCTTTGCAGGAGTGTGAACGCCTGTGCAGCAGAGTGGCTGCAAACACATTTTGTGCAAAACAAGACCAGCCCTGTAGTTACTTATTCTGTGCGATGATTGCTGCGACGAATGACACGGTAATGACGTCAGATACCCACACAGCAAACGCCTGGCCATGCCTGTGTTTTTCCAAACACTCCCAGAAAACGGTCAGTTGACACCCAGAAACTCCCACTTCTTGTTAATCTCCTTGCGTCCGCTAGTGCGACTGAAAGCGTCGCTAGAACCTGTGCAAAACCACGATGCTCTTTGTACCCGTACGCCGCGCATGCGCAGATTTGCCATTTTTTTAAATGAACGCTACGCAGCGAACAACAGCAGCTAGCGATCAACTCGGAATGAGGGCCACAAATCTGCAGAGATGCAAGAGCTGTTAGTGAGAAAATTGTCAGCTCAAGCGGAACGTGACACAGCAACCTTGTCAGCGATCGGCATAGGAGGTTACGTTCCCAAAATGTGGAAAAGATGAAGTTTTCATCTCCGGTTCATTTCCGGTTTCCTCCCACAATCCAAAAATATACTGGTAGGTTAATTGGATCCCAAAAAAATTAACCCTAGTGTGAATGTGTGTGCGTGTATATGTTCAAGGGAATATAGATTATAAGCTCCATTGGGCAGGGACTGCGGAATATGTGTGCGCTATATAATGAACTGGTAATAAATAAATAATAAATAATGTTAAAATTAATTACAAATTCCATGAGGAAGACCTTTACCAGCAATTACCTCCAAAAAAGTACAGAGGGACCTGTGATGGTGGATTCCAGCAGGGACAAATTAATAGTCTGTGAAGAAGAGGATGTACACACTGATGGGGGTGAGGGATCGGATGCTGATGACGACATCATTCCTATTTAAAGTACTAAAACCAGTTTGTGCATTGCCCCCTGCCAGCTTGTTTTGTGGAGGTCCAAAAAAAAAAAATTTTAGCCACAAGTGACAGTCCCTGTCGCTGAAATGATTGGTTTGTCAAACTTTGCATGTCCTGTTTAATATACAACATAAGGGTGCGTGGGGGGCCCAAGGACAATTCCATCTTGCACTTCTTTTCTTTGCACTATGTGCTCTTTGGAGCATTTTTTTGGCATAGTTTATAAAATTGATATCCTTTCTGCCACGGCAGTGCCACGCCTAGATGTGCCAAGTGTTTGTGCCATCCACTTCTGTCGTTTAGCTTAGCCATCCAGCTACCTCGGTGCAACCTTTTGGCCTAAACTGGATGAAAACAATATTGTGAGCTGTGAGGTAGTCAAAATTGACTGGAAATGAGTGAAAATGAATGTTATTGAGGCTGATAATATTGCAGGAACAAAGACACACCCAAATTATTTGCTTTTAGCTGTTTTTATGATTTTGTATGTTTTTTTAAATACAGATCCAAAACCAAACCCCGCAAGGGCGGTTTAGGCAAAACCAACACAGATCCAAAGCACGAAGTAGATACAGATCCAAAACCTAAACACAAAACACAAAAAATGACCCGGCGAACACCCCTAGTTTTCAGCTAGAATATATATATATATATATATATATATATATATATCTATATATATATATATTAGTGATGTGCACCTGAAATTTTTCGGGTTTTGTGTTTTGGTTTTGGGTTCGGTTCCGTGGCCGTGTTTTGGGTACAGACGCGTTTTGGCAAAACCTCACCGAATTTTTTTTTGTCGGATTCGGGTGTGTTTTGAATTCGGGTGTTTTTTTTCAAAAAACCCTAAAAAACAGCTTAAATCAAAGAATTTGGGGGTCATTTTGATCCCATAGTATTATTAACCTCAATAACCATAATTTCCACTCATTTTCAGTCTATTCTGAACACCTCACACCTCACAATATTATTTTTAGTCCTAAAATTTGCACCGAGGTCGCTGGATGGCTAAGCTAAGCAACCCTAGTGGCCGACACAAACACCTGGCCCATCTAGGAGTGGCACTGCAGTGTCAGACAGGATGGCCCTTCAAAAAAATACTCCCCAAACAGCACATGACGCAAAGAAAAAAAGAGGCGCAATGAGGTAGCTGTGTGACTAAGCTAAGCGACCCTAGTGGCCGACACAAACACCTGGCCCATCTAGGAGTGGCACTGCAGTGTCACGCAGGATGACCCTTCAAAAAAATACTCCCCAAACAGCACATGACGCAAAGAAAAAGGCGCAATGAGGTAGCTGTGTGAGTAAGCTAAGCGACCCTAGTGGCCGACACAAACACCTGGCCCATCTTGGAGTGGCACTGCAGTGTCACGCAGGATGGCCCTACAAAAAAATACTCCCCAAACAGCACATGACGCAAAGAAAAAAAGAGGCGCAATGAGGTAGCTGTGTGACTAAGCTAAGCGACCCTAGTGGCCGACACAAACACCCGGCCCATCTAGGAGTGGCACTGCAGTGTCACGCAGGATGGCCCTTCAAAAAAATACTCCCCAAACAGCACATGACGCAAAGAAAAAAAGAGGCGCAATGAGGTAGCTGTGTGACTAAGCTAAGCGACCCTAGTGGCCGACACAAACACCTGGCCCATCTAGGAGTGGCACTGCAGTGTCACGCAGGATGACCCTTCAAAAAAATACTCCCCAAACAGCAAATGACGCAAAGAAAAAAGCGCAATGAGGTAGCTGTGTGAGTAAGCTAAGCGACCCTAGTGGCCGACACAAACACCTGGCCCATCTTGGAGTGGCACTGCAGTGTCACGCAGGATGGCCCTTCAAAAAAATACTCCCCAAACAGCACATGACGCAAAGAAAAAAAGAGGCGCAATGAGGTAGCTGTGTGACTAAGCTAAGCGACCCTAGTGGCCGACACAAACACCTGGCCCATCTAGGAGTGGCACTGCAGTGTCACGCAGGGTGGCCCTTCAAAAAAAATTAGGGATGTGCACTTGAAATTTTTCGTGTTTTGTGTTTTGGTTTTGGGTTCGGTTCCGTGGCCGCGTTTTGGGTTCGAACGCGTTTTGGCAAAACCTCACCGAATTTTTTTTGTCGGATTCAAGTGTGTTTTGGATTCGGGTGTTTTTTTCAAAAAACCCTAAAAAACAGCTTAAATCAAAGAATTTGGGGGTCATTTTGATCCCATAGTATTATTAACCTCAATAACCATAATTTCCACTCATTTTCAGTCTATTCTGAACACCTCACACCTCACAATATTATTTTTAGTCCTAAAATTTGCACCGAGGTCGCTGTATGGCTAAGCTAAGCGACCCAAGTGGCCGACACGAACACCTGGCCCATCTAGGAGTGGCACTGCAGTGGCAGGCAGGATGTCCCTTCCAAAAAATACTCCCCAAACAGCACATGACGCAAAGAAAAAAAGAGGCGCAATGAGGTAGCTGTGTGAGTAAGCTAAGCGACCCTAGTGGCCGACACAAACACCTGGCCCATCTAGGAGTGGCACTGCAGTGTCAGGCAGGATGGCCCTTCCAAAAAATACTCCCCAAACAGCACATGACGCAAAGAAAAAAAGAGGCGCAATGAGGTAGCTGTGTGAGTAAGCTAAGCGACCCTAGTGGCCGACACAAACACCTGGCCCATCTAGGAGTGGCACTGCAGTGTCAGGCAGGATGGCCCTTCCAAAAAATACTCCCCAAACAGCACATGACGCAAAGAAGAAAAAAAGAAAAAAGAGGTGCAAGATGGAATTGTCCTTGGGCCCTCCCACCCACCCTTATGTTGTACAAACAGGACATGCACACTTTAACCAACCCATAATTTCAGCGACAGGGTCTGCCACACGACTGTGACTGAAATGACTGGTTGGTTTGGGCCCCCACCAAAAAAGAAGCAATCTCTCCTTACACAAACTGGCTCTACAGAGGCAAGATGTCCACCTCATCATCATCGTCAGATTCATCACCCCTTTCACTGTGTACATCCCCCTCCTCACAGATTATTAATTCGTCCCTACTGGAATCCACCATCTCAGGTCCCCGTGTACTTTCTGGAGGCAATATCATCTTCTCCACATTTTCTGGAAGTAACCTCGTACGCCGATTGCTGACAAGGTGAGCAGGGGCACTAAACACTCTTTCGGAGTACACACTGGAGGGACGGCAACTTAGGTAGAATAAAGCCAGTTTGTGCTAGAGATGAGCGGGTTCGGTTTCTCTGAATCCGAACCCGCCAGAACTTCATGTTTTTTTTCACGGGTCCGAGCGACTCGGATCTTCCCGCCTTGCTCGGTTAACCCGAGCGCGCCCGAACGTCATCATGACGCTGTCGGATTCCCGCGAGGCTCGGATTCTATCGCGAGACTCGGATTCTATATAAGGAGCCGCGCGTCGCCGCCATTTTCACACGTGCATTGAGATTGATAGGGAGAGGACGTGGCTGGCGTCCTCTCCGTTTAGAATTAGAATAGATTAGAGAGACACTTGATTTACTAATTTTGGGGAGCATTAGGAGTACTCAGTAGTGTACAGTGCAGAGTTTTGCTGATAGTGACCAGTGACCACCACTTTTATTTATAATCCGTTCTCTGCCTGAAAAAAGCGATACACAGCACACAGTGACTCAGTCACATACCATATCTGTGTGCACTGCTCAGGCTCAGGCCAGTGTGCTGCATCATCTATATATATTATATATCTGTCTGACTGCTCAGCTCACACAGCTTATAATTGTGGGGGAGACTGGGGAGCACTACTGCAGTGCCAGTTATAGGTTATAGCAGGAGCCAGGAGTACATAATATTATATTAAAATTAAACAGTGCACACTTTTGCTGCAGGAGTGCCACTGCCAGTGTGACTAGTGACCAGTGACCTGACCACCAGTATATAATATTAGTAGTATACTATCTCTTTATCAACCAGTCTATATTAGCAGCAGACACAGTACAGTGCGGTAGTTCACGGCTGTGGCTACCTCTGTGTCGGCACTCGGCAGCCCGTCCATAATTGTATATACCAGTGACCTAACCGTGGTTTTTTTTTCTTTCTTTATACATACATACTAGTTACGAGTATACTATCTCTTTATCAACCAGTCTATATATTAGCAGCAGACACAGTACAGTGCGGTAGTTCACGGCTGTGGCTACCTCTGTGTCGGCACTCGGCAGCCCGTCCATAATTGTATATACCACCTAACCGTGGTTTTTTTTTCTTTCTTTATACATACATACTAGTTACGAGTATACTATCTCTTTATCAACCAGTCTATATATTAGCAGCAGACACAGTACAGTGCGGTAGTTCACGGCTGTGGCTACCTCTGTGTCGGCACTCGGCAGCCCGTCCATAATTGTATATACCACCTAACCGTGTTTTTTTTTTTCTTTCTTTATACATACATACTAGTTACGAGTATACTATCTCTTTATCAACCAGTCTATATATTAGCAGCAGACACAGTACAGTGCGGTAGTTCACGGCTGTGGCTACCTCTGTGTCGGCACTCGGCAGCCCGTCCATAATTGTATATACCACCTAACCGTGGTTTTTTTTTCTTTCTTTATACATACATACTAGTTACGAGTATACTATCTCTTTATCAACCAGTCTATATATTAGCAGCAGACACAGTACAGTGCGGTAGTTCACGGCTGTGGCTACCTCTGTGTCGGCACTCGGCAGCCCGTCCATAATTGTATATACCACCTAACCGTGGTTTTTTTTTCTTTCTTTATACATACATACTAGTTACGAGTATACTATCTCTTTATCAACCAGTCTATATATTAGCAGCAGACACAGTACAGTGCGGTAGTTCACGGCTGTGGCTACCTCTGTGTCGGCACTCGGCAGCCCGTCCATAATTGTATATACCACCTAACCGTGGTTTTTTTTTCTTTCTTTATACATACATACTAGTTACGAGTATACTATCTCTTTATCAACCAGTCTATATATTAGCAGCAGACACAGTACAGTGCGGTAGTTCACGGCTGTGGCTACCTCTGTGTCGGCACTCGGCAGCCCGTCCATAATTGTATATACCACCTAACCGTGGTTTTTTTTTCTTTCTTTATACATACATACTAGTTACGAGTATACTATCTCTTTATCAACCAGTCTATATATTAGCAGCAGACACAGTACAGTGCGGTAGTTCACGGCTGTGGCTACCTCTGTGTCGGCACTCGGCAGCCCGTCCATAATTGTATACTAGTATCCAATCCATCCATCTCCATTGTTTACCTGAGGTGCCTTTTAGTTGTGCCTATTAAAATATGGAGAATATGGAGAATTGTCAGCAATCGGCGTACGAGGTTACATCCAGAAAATGTGGAGAAGATGATGTTCATTAAAATGAATTATAATCAATTCCTCCGCGGAGACATTGACCAGCAGCAATTGCCTCCACAAAGTACACAGGGAGCTGAGATGGTGGATTCCAGTGGGGACGAATTGATAATCTGTGAGGAGGGGGATGTACACGGTGATATATCGGAGGGTGAAGATGAGGTGGACATCTTGCCTCTGTAGAGCCAGTTTGTGCAAGGAGAGATTAATTGCTTCTTTTTTGGGGGGGGTCCAAACCAACCCGTCATATCAGTCACAGTCGTGTGGCAGACCCTGTCACTGAAATGATGGGTTGGTTAAAGTGTGCATGTCCTGTTTTGTTTATACAACATAAGGGTGGGTGGGAGGGCCCAAGGACAATTCCATCTTGCACCTCTTTTTTCTTTTCTTTTTCTTTGCATCATGTGCTGATTGGGGAGGGTTTTTTGGAAGGGACATCCTGCGTGACACTGCAGTGCCACTCCTAGATGGGCCCGGTGTTTGTGTCGGCCACTAGGGTCGCTAATCTTACTCACACAGTCAGCTACCTCATTGCGCCTCTTTTTTTCTTTGCGTCATGTGCTGTTTGGGGAGGGTTTTTTGGAAGGGACATCCTGCGTGACACTGCAGTGCCACTCCTAGATGGGCCCGGTGTTTGTGTCGGCCACTAGGGTCGCTAATCTTACTCACACAGTCAGCTACCTCATTGCGCCTCTTTTTTTCTTTGCGTCATGTGCTGTTTGGGGAGGGTTTTTTGGAAGGGACATCCTGCGTGACACTGCAGTGCCACTCCTAGATGGGCCCGGTGTTTGTGTCGGCCACTAGGGTCGCTAATCTTACTCACACAGTCAGCTACCTCATTGCGCCTCTTTTTTTCTTTGCGTCATGTGCTGTTTGGGGAGGGTTTTTTGGAAGGGACATCCTGCGTGACACTGCAGTGCCACTCCTAGATGTGCCCGGTGTTTGTGTCGGCCACTAGGGTCGCTAATCTTACTCATACAGCTACCTCATTGCGCCTCTTTTTTTCTTTGCGTCATGTGCTGTTTGGGGAGGGTTTTTTGGAAGGGCCATCCTGCGTGACACTGCAGAGCCACTCCTAGATGGGCCCGGTGTTTGTGTCGGCCACTAGGGTCGCTAATCTTACTCACACAGCTACCTCATTGCGCCTCTTTTTTTCTTTGCGTCATGTGCTGTTTGGGGAGGGTTTTTTGGAAGGGACATCCTGCGTGACACTGCAGTGCCACTCCTAGATGGGCCCGGTGTTTGTGTCGGCCACTAGGGTCGCTAATCTTACTCACACAGTCAGCTACCTCATTGCGCCTCTTTTTTTCTTTGCGTCATGTGCTGTTTGGGGAGGGTTTTTTGGAAGGGCCATCCTGCGTGACACTGCAGTGCCACTCCTAGATGGGCCCGGTGTTTGTGTCGGCCACTAGGGTCGCTAATCTTACTCACACAGCTACCTCATTGCGCCTCTTTTTTTCTTTGCGTCATGTGCTGTTTGGGGAGGGTTTTTTGGAAGGGCCATCCTGCGTGACACTGCAGTGCCACTCCTAGATGGGCCCGGTGTTTGTGTCGGCCACTAGGGTCGCTAATCTTACTCACACAGCTACCTCATTGCGCCTCTTTTTTTCTTTGCGTCATGTGCTGTTTGGGGAGGGTTTTTTGGAAGGGACATCCTGCGTGACACTGCAGTGCCACTCCTAGATGGGCCCGGTGTTTGTGTCGGCCACTAGGGTCGCTTATCTTACTCACACAGCGACCTCGGTGCAAATTTTAGGACTAAAAATAATATTGTGAGGTGTGAGGTATTCAGAATAGACTGAAAATGAGTGTAAATTATGGTTTTTGAGGTTAATAATACTTTGGGATCAAAATGACCCCCAAATTCTATGATTTAAGCTGTTTTTTAGTGTTTTTGGAAAAAAACACCCGAATCCAAAACACACCCGAATCCGACAAAAAAAATTCGGTGAGGTTTTGCCAAAACGCGTTCGAACCCAAAACACGGCCGCGGAACCGAACCCAAAACCAAAACACAAAACCCGAAAAATTTCAGGCGCTCATCTCTAGTTTGTGCAAGGGCCTCCAAATTGCCTCTTTTCCCTGCCAGTATACGTACGGACTGTCTGACGTGCCTACTTGGATGCGGTCACTCATATAATCCTCCATCATTCTTTCAATGGTGAGAGAATCATATGCAGTGACAGTAGACGACATGTCAGTAATCGTTGGCAGGTCCTTCAGTCTGGACCAGATGTCAGCATCAGCAGTCGCTCCAGACTGACCTGCATCACCGCCAGCGGGTGGGCTCGGAATTCGTAGCCTTTTCCTCGCACCCCCAGTTGCGGGAGAATGTGAAGGAGGAGATGTTGACAGGTCGCGTTCCGCTTGACTTGACAATTTTCTCACCAGCAGTTCTTTGAACCCCTGCAGACTTGTGTCTGCCGGAAAGAGAGATCCAACATAGGTTTTAAATCTAGGATCGAGCACGGTGGCCAAAATGTAGTGCTCTGATTTCAACAGATTGACCACACGTGAATCCTGGTTAAGCGAATGAAGGGCTCCATCCACAAGTCCCACATGCCTAGCGGAATCGCTCTGTTTTAGCTCCTCCTTCAATGCCTCCAGCTTCTTCTGCAAAAGCCTGATGAGGGGAATGACCTGACTCAGGCTGGCAGTGTCTGAACTGACTTCACGTGTGGCAAGTTCAAAGGGCAGCAGAACCTTGCACAACGTTGAAATCATTCTCCACTGCGCTTGAGTCAGGTGCATTCCCCCTCCTTTGCCTATATCGTGGGCAGATGTATAGGCTTGAATGGCCTTTTGCTGCTCCTCCATCCTCTGAAGCATATAGAGGGTTGAATTCCACCTCGTTACCACCTCTTGCTTCAGATGATGGCAGGGCAGGTTCAGGTTTTTTTGGTGGTGCTCCAGTCTTCTGTACGCGGTGCCTGCACGCCGAAAGTGGCTCACAATTCTTCGGGCCACCGACAGCATCTCTTGCACGCCCCTTTCGTTTTTTAAATAATTCTGCACCACCAAATTCAAGGTATGTGCAAAACATGGGACGTGCTGGAATTTGCCCAGATTTAATGCGCGCACAATATTGCTGGCATTGTCCGATGCCACAAATCCCCAGGAGAGTCCAATTGGGGTAAGCCATTCTGCGATGATCTTCCTCAGTTGCCGTAAGAGGTTTTCAGCTGTGTGCATATTCTGGAAAGCGGTGATACAAAGCGTAGCCTGCCTAGGAACGAGTTGGCGTTTGCGAGATGCTGCTACTGGTGCCGCCGCTGCTGTTCTTGCAGCGGGAGGCAATACATCTACCCAGTGGGCTGTCACAGTCATATAGTCCTGAGTCTGCCCTGCTCCACTTGTCCACATGTCCGTGGTTAAGTGGACATTGGGTACAACTGCATTTTTTAGGACACTGGTGAGTCTTTTTCTGACGTCCGTGTACATTCTCGGTATCGCCTGCCTAGAGAAGTGGAACCTAGATGGTATTTGGTAACGGGGGCACACTGCCTCAAAAAATTGTCTAGTTCCCTGTGAACTAACGGCGGATACCGGACGCACGTCTAACACCAACATAGTTGTCAAGGCCTCAGTTATCCGCTTTGCAGCAGGATGACTGCTGTGATATTTCATCTTCCTCGCAAAGGACTGTTGGACAGTCAATTGCTTACTGGAAGTAGTACAAGTGGTCTTCCGACTTCCCCTCTGGGATGATGATCGACTCCCAGCAGCAACAACAGCAGCGCCAGCAGCAGTAGGCGTTACACTCAAGGATGCATCGGAGGAATCCCAGGCAGGAGAGGACTCGTCAGACTTGCCAGTGACATGGCCTGCAGGACTATTGGCTTTCCTGGTTAAGGAGAAAATTGACACTGAGGGAGTTGGTGGTGTGGTTTGCGCGAGCTTGGTTACAAGAGGAAGGGATTTACTGGTCAGTGGACTGCTTCAGCTGTCGCCCAAAGTTTTTGAACTTGTCACTGACTTATTATGAATGCGCTGCAGGTGACGTATAAGGGAGGATGTTCCGAGGTGGTTAACGTCCTTACCCCTACTTATTACAGCTTGACAAAGGCAACACACAGCTTGACACCTGTTGTCCGCATTTCTGTTGAAATACTTCCACACTGAAGAGCTGATTTTTTTGGTATTTTCACCAGGCATGTCAATGGCCATATTCCTCCCACGGACAACAGGTGTCTCCCCGGGTGCCTGACTTAAACAAACCACCTCACCATCAGAATCCTCCTTGTCAATTTCCTCCCCAGCCCAAGCAACACCCATATCCTCATCCTGGTGTACTTCAACACTGACATCTTCAATTTCACTATCAGGAACTGGACTGCGGGTGCTCCTTTCAACACTTGCAGGGGGCGTGCAAATGGTGGAAGGCGCAAGCTCTTCCCGTCCAGTGTTGGGAAGGTCAGGCATCGCAACCGACACAATTGGACTCTCCTTTGGGATTTGTGATTTCAAAGAACGCACAGTTCTTTGCTGTGCTTTTGCCGCAAGTCTTTTCTTTTTTCTAGCGAGAGGATGAGTGCTTCCATCCTCATGTGAAGCTGAACCACTAGCCATGAACAGAGGCCAGGGCCTCAGCCGTTCCTTGCCACTCCGTGTCGTAAATGGCATATTGGCAAGTTTACGCTTCTCCTCAGACGCTTTTAATTTTGATTTTTGGGTCATTTTTTTACTGATCTTTTGTGTTTTGGATTTTACATGCTCTGTACTATGACATTGGGCATCGGCCTTGGCAGACGACGTTGATGGCATTTCATCGTCTCGGCCATGACTAGTGGCAGCAGCTTCAGCACGAGGTGGAAGTGGATCTTGATCTTTCCCTATTTTTTTAACCTCCACATTTTTGTTCTCCATATTTTGCGCACAACTAAAAGCCACCACAGGTATACAATGTAGATGGATGGATAGTATAGTATTACTTATACTTATGGACGACGAGTGACGACACAGAGGTAGGGACAGTCGTGGCCTACTGTACTGCTGCTTAGTGCTTATATATAAATATAATATACTGTATAACGGACCTGATGGACAGTGTCAGCAGCAGACTGCTAAACTAGTATGAAGAAAGAAAAAAAAAAACACCACAGGTATACAATGTAGATGGATGGATAGTATTACTTATACTTATAGACGACGAGTGACGAGTCGACACAGAGGTAGGTACAGCCGTGGCCTACCGTACTGCTGCTTAAGTGCTTATATATAAATATTATATACTGTATAACGGACCTGGTGGACAGTGTCAGCAGCAGACTGCTAAACTAGTATGAAGAAAGAAAAAAAAAACACCACAGGTATACAATGTAGATGGATGGATAGTATTACTTATACTTATGGACGACGAGTGACGAGTCGACACAGAGGTAGGTACAGCCGTGGCCTACCGTACTGCTGCTTAAGTGCTTATATATAAATATAATATACTGTATAACGGACCTGGTGGACAGTGTCAGCAGCAGACTGCTAAACTAGTATGAAGAAAGAAAAAAAAAACACCACAGGTATACAATGTAGATGGATGGATAGTATTACTTATACTTATGGACAACGAGTGACGAGTCGACACAGAGGTAGGTACAGCCGTGGCCTACCGTACTGCTGCTAGTGCTTATATATAAATATAATATACTGTATAACGGACCTGGTGGACAGTGTCAGCAGCAGACTGCTAAACTAGTATGAAGAAAGAAAAAAAAAACACCACAGGTATACAATGTAGATGGATGGATAGTATTACTTATACTTATGGACGACGAGTGACGAGTCGACACAGAGGTAGGTAGAGCCGTGGCCTACCGTACTGCTGCTTAGTGCTTATATATAAATATAACATACTGTATAACGGACCTGGTGGACAGTGTCAGCAGCAGACTGCTAAACTAGTATGAAGAAAGAAAAAAAAAAAACACCACAGGTATACAATGTAGATGGATGGATAGTATTACTTATACTTATGGACGACGAGTGACGAGTCGACACAGAGGTAGGTACAGCCGTGGCCTACCGTACTGCTGCTTAAGTGCTTATATATAAATATAATATACTGTATAACGGACCTGGTGGACAGTGTCAGCAGCAGACTGCTAAACTAGTATGAAGAAAGAAAAAAAAAACACCACAGGTATACAATGTAGATGGATGGATAGTATTACTTATACTTATGGACGACGAGTGACGAGTCGACACAGAGGTAGGTACAGCCGTGGCCTACCGTACTGCTGCTTAATGCTTATATATAAATATAATATACTGTATAACGGACCTGGTGGACAGTGTCAGCAGCAGACTGCTAAACTAGTATGAAGAAAGAAAAAAAAAACACCACAGGTATACAATGTAGATGGATGGATAGTATTACTTATACTTATGGACGACGAGTGACGAGTCGACACAGAGGTAGGTACAGCCGTGGCCTACCGTACTGCTGCTTAAGTGCTTATATATAAATATAATATACTGTATAACGGACCTGGTGGACAGTTTCAGCAGCAGACTGCTAAACTAGTATGAAGAAAGAAAAAAAAAACACCACAAGTATACAATGTAGATGGATGGATAGTATTACTTACACTTATGGACGACGAGTGACGAGTCGACACAGAGGTAGGTACAGCCGTGGCCTACCGTACTGCTGCTTAGTGCTTATATATAAATATAATATACTGTATAACGGACCTGGTGGACAGTGTCAGCAGCAGACTGCTAAACTAGTATGAAGAAAGAAAAAAAAAAACACCACAGTGTTTTTCAGGCAGACAAACGTATACTGGACTGGTGGTCACTGTCAGCAAAACTGTGCAGTGTGCACTGACTGTACTCCTGCTATAACTGCTCCCCTGTCCCCACAATTAGGCAGTGTGAGCAGTGCACTCAGCACAGATATATCATGCAGCAGTGCAGCACACTGAGTGAGCACAGATATGGATTGGTGGAGCATTTTTTTTCAGGCAGAGAAACAACGGATTAAACTCAAAACCCTGCACTGTACTCCCTAACAGCTGCTCCCCGTCCCCAATCCTCCCCACAATTTATAACTAACTAAGTTCTACTATAACGGAGAGAACGCCAGCCACGTCCTCTCCCTATCAATCTCAATGCACGTGTGAAAATGGCGGCGACGTGCGGCTCCTTATATAGAATCCGTGTCTCGCGAGAATCCGACAGCGGGATGATGACGTTCGGGCGCGCTCGGGTTAACCGAGCAAGGCGGGAGGATCCGAGTCTGCTCGGACCCGTGCAAAAAAGCGTGAAGTTCGGGCGGGTTCGGATTCCGAGGAACCGAACCCGCTCATCACTAAAAAAAATACTCCCCAAACAGCACATGACGCAAAGAAAAAAAGAGGCGCAATGAGGTAGCTGTGTGACTAAGCTAAGCGACCCTAGTGGCCGACACAAACACCTGGCCCATCTAGGAGTGGCACTGCAGTGTCACGCAGGATGGCCCTTCAAAAAAATACTCCCCAAACAGCACATGATGCAAAGAAAAAAAGAGGCGCAATGAGGTAGCTGTGTGACTAAGCTAAGCGACCCTAGTGGCCGACACAATCACCTGGCCCATCTAGGAGTGGCACTGCAGTGTCACGCAGGATGGCCCTTCAAAAAAATACTCCCCAAACAGCACATGACGCAAAGAAAAATGAAAGAAAAAAGAGGTGCAAGATGGAATTGTCCTTGGGCCCTCCCACCCACCCTTATGTTGTAAAAACAGGACATGCACACTTTAACGAACCCATCATTTCAGCGACAGGGTCTGCCACATGACTGTGATTGAAATGACTGGTTGGTTTGGGCCCCCACCAAAAAAGAAGCAATCAATCTCTCCTTGCACAAACTGGCTCTACGGAGGCAAGATGTCCACCTCATCATCATCGTCCGATTCATCACCCCTTTCACTGTGTACATCCCCCTCCTCACAGATTATTAATTCGTCCCCACTGGAATCCACCATCTCAGGTCCCCGTGTACTTTCTGGAGGCAATTGCTGCTGGTGAATGTCTCCATGGAGGAATTGATTATAATTCATTTTAATGAACATCATCTTCTCCACATTTTCTGGAAGTAACCTCGTACGCCGATTGCTGACAAGGTGTGCGGCGGCACTAAACACTCTTTCGGAGTACACACTGGAGGGAGGGCAACTTAGGTAGAATAAAACCAGTTTGTGCAAGGGCCTCCAAATTGCCTCTTTTTCCTGCCAGTATACGTACGGACTGTCTGACGTGCCTACTTGGATGCGGTCACTCATATAATCCTCCACCATTCTTTCAATGGTGAGAGAATCATATGCAGTGACAGTAGACGACATGTCAGTAATCGTTGGCAGGTCCTTCAGTCCGGACCAGATGTCAGCATCAGCAGTCGCTCCAGACTGCCCTGCATCACCGCCAGCGGGTGGGCTCGGAATTCGTAGCCTTTTCCTCGCACCCCCAGTTGCGGGAGAATGTGAAGGAGGAGATGTTGACGGGTCGCGTTCTGCTTGATTTGACAATTTTCTCACCAGCAGGTCTTTGAACCTCTACAGACTTGTGTCTGCCGTAAAGAGAGATCCAAGGTAGGTTTTAAATCTAGGATCGAGCACGGTGGCCAAAATGTAGTGCTCTGATTTCAACAGATTGACCACACGTGAATCCTGGTTAAGCGAATGAAGGGCTCCATCCACAAGTCCCACATGCCTAGCGGAATCGCTCTGTTTTAGCTCCTCCTTCAATGCCTCCAGCTTCTTCTGCAAAAGCCTGATGAGGGGAATGACCTGACTCAGGCTGGCAGTGTCTGAACTGATTTCACGTGTGGCAAGTTCAAAAGGTTGCAGAACCTTGCACAACGTTGAAATCATTCTCCACTGCGCTTGAGACAGGTGCATTCCACCTCCTTTGCCTATATCGTGGGCAGATGTATAGGCTTGAATGGCCTTTTGCTGCTCCTCCATCCTCTGAAGCATATAGAGGGTTGAATTCCACCTCGTTACCACCTCTTGCTTCAGATGATGGCAGGGCAGGTTCAGGTGTTTTTGGTGGTGCTCCAGTCTTCTGTACGCAGTGCCTGTACACCGAAAGTGGCCCGCAATTCTTCTGGCCACCGACAGCATCTCTTGCACGCCCCTGTCGTTTTTTAAATAATTCTGCACCACCAAATTCAAGGTATGTGCAAAACATGGGACGTGCTGGAATTTGCCCAGATGTAATGCACGCACAATATTGCTGGCGTTGTCCGATGCCACAAATCCCCAGGAGAGTCCAATTGGGGTAAGCCATTCTGCGATGATCTTCCTCAGTTGCCGTAAGAGGTTTTCAGCTGTGTGCGTATTCTGGAAAGCGGTGATACAAAGCGTAGCCTGCCTAGGAACGAGTTGGCGTTTGCGAGATGCTGCTACTGGTGCCGCCGCTGCTGTTCTTGCAGCGGGAGGCAATACATCTACCCAGTGGGCTGTCACAGTCATGTAGTCCTGAGTCTTCCCTGCTCCACTTGTCCACATGTCCGTGGTTAAGTGGACATTGGGTACAACTGCATTTTTTAGGACACTGGTGAGTCTTTTTCTGACGTCCGTGTACATTCTCGGTATCGCCTGCCTAGAGAAGTAGAACCTAGATGGTATTTGGTAACGGGGGCACACTACCTCAAGCAATTGTCTAGTTCCCCGTGAACTAACGGCGGATACTGGACGCACGTCTAACACCAACATAGTTGTCAAGGCCTGAGTTATCCGCTTTGCAACAGAATGACTGCTGTGATATTTCATCTTCCTCGCAAAGGACTGTTGGACAGTAAATTGCTTACTGGAAGTAGTACAAGTGGTCTTCCGACTTCCCCTCTGGGATGACGATCGACTCCCAGCAGCAACAACAGCAGCGCCAGCAGCAGTAGGCGTTACACTCAAGGATGCATCGGAGGAATCCCAGGCAGGAGAGGACTCGTCAGACTTGCCAGTGACATGGCCTTCAGGACTATTGGCTTTCCTGGGTAAGGAGGAAATTGACACTGAGGGAGTTGGTGGTGTGGTTTGCGCGAGCTTGGTTACAAGAGGAAGGGATTTACTGGTCAGTAGACTGCTTCAGCTGTCGCCCAAAGTTTTTGAACTTGTCACTGACTTATTATGAATGCGCTGCAGGTGACGTATAAGGGAGGATGTTCCGAGGTGGTTAACGTCCTTACCCCTACTTATTACTGCTTGACAAAGGCAACACACGGCTTGACACCAGTTGTCCGCATTTCTGTTGAAATAATTCCACACTGAAGAGCTGATTTTTTTTGTATTTTGACCAGGCATGTCAATGGCCATATTCCTCCCACGGACAACAGGTATCTCCCCGGGTGCCTGACTTAAACAAACCACCTCACCATCAGAATCCTCCTGGTCAATTTCCTCCCCAGCGCCAGCAACACCCATATCCTCATCCTGGGGTACTTCAACACTGACATCTTCAATTTGACTATCAGGAACTGGACTGCGGGTGCTCCTTCCAGCACTTGCAGGGGGCGTGCAAATGGTGGAAGGCGCAAGCTCTTCCCGTCCAGTGTTGGGAAGGTCAGACATCGCAACCGACACAATTGGACTCACCTTTGGGATTTGGGATTTCGAAGAACGCACAGTTCTTTGCTGTGCTTTTGCCAGCTTAAGTCTTTTCTTTTTTCTAGCGAGAGGATGAGTGCTTCCATCCTCATGTGAAGCTGAACCACTAGCCATGAACATAGGCCAGGGCCTCAGCCGTTCCTTGCCACTCCGTGTCGTAAATGGCATATTGGCAAGTTTACGCTTCTCCTCAGACGCTTTTAATTTTGATTTTTGGGTCATTTTACTGATCTTTTGTGTTTTGGATTTTACATGCTCTGTACTATGACATTGGGCATCGGCTTTGGCAGACGACGTTGATGGCATTTCATCGTCTCGGCCATGACTAGTGGCAGCAGCTTCAGCACGAGGTGGAAGTGGATCTTGATCTTTCCCTATTTTTTTAACCTCCACATTTTTGTTCTCCATATTTTAATGCGCACAACTAAAAGCCACCACAGGTATACAATGTAGATGGATGGATAGTATAGTATTATATTACTTATGGAGGACGACTGACGACACAGAGGTAGGTACAGCCGTGGCCTACCGTACTGCTATATATATATATATAATATACTGTATAATATAATAACGGACCTGGTGGACACTGTCAGCAGACTGCTAAACTAGTATGAAGAAAAAAAAAGCCACCACAGGTATACAATGTAGATGGATGGACAGTATAGTATTATATTACTTATGGACGACGAGTGCACTGACGACACAGAGGTAGGTACAGCCGTGGCCTACCGTACTGCTAATAGATATAATAAATATACTGTATAATAATAACGGACCTGGTGGACACTGTCAGCAGACTGCTAAACTAGTATGAAGAAAAAAAAAGCCACCACAGGTATACAATGTAGATGGATGGATAGTATAGTATTATATTACTTATGGACGACGAGTGCACTGACGACACAGAGGTAGGTACAGCCGTGGCCTACCGTACTGCTATATATATATATATATATAATATACTGTATAATAATAAAGGACCTGGTGGACACTGTCAGCAGACTGCTAAACTAGTATGAAGGAAATAAGGACACCACAGGTATACAATGTAGATGGATGGATAGTATAGTATTATATTACTTATGGACGACGAGTGCACTGACGACACAGAGGTAGGTACAGCCGTGGCCTACCGTACTGCTATATATATAATATACTGTATAATAATAACGGACCTGGTGGACACTGTCAGCAGACTGCTAAACTAGTATGAAGAAAAAAAAAGCCGCCACAGGTATACAATGTAGATGGATGGATAGTATAGTATTATATTACTTATGGACGACGAGTGCACTGACGACACAGAGGTAGGTACAGCCGTGGCCTACCGTACTGCTATATATATATATATAATATACTGTATAATAATAACGGACCTGGTGGACAATGTCAGCAGACTGCTAAACTAGTATGAAGAAAAAAAAAGCCACCACAGGTATACAATGTAGATGGATGGATAGTATAGTATTATATTACTTATGGACGACGAGTGCACTGACGACACAGAGGTAGGTACAGCCGTGGCCTACCGTACTGCTATATATATATATATAATATACTGTATAATAATAACGGACCTGGTGGACACTGTCAGCAGACTGCTAAACTAGTATGAAGAAAAAAAAAGCCACCACAGGTATACAATGTAGATGGATGGATAGTATAGTATTATATTACTTATGGACGATGAGTGCACTGACGACACAGAGGTAGGTACAGCCGTCGCCTACCGTACTGCTAATAGATATAATAAATATACTGTATAACAATAACGGACCTGGTGGACACTGTCAGCAGACTGCTAAACTAGTATGAAGGAAAAAAAAGCCACCACAGGAGTGTTTTTCAGGCAGACAAACGTATACTGGACTGGTGGTCACTGTCAGCAAAACTGTGCACTGTACTCCTGCTATAACTGCTCCCCAGTCCCCACAATTAGGCAGTGTGAGCACTGAGCAGTGCACTCAGCACAGATATATCATGCAGCAGTGCAGCACACTGAGTGAGCACAGATATGGTGGAGCGTTTTTTTCAGGCAGAGAAACAAAGGATTAAACTCACTGGTGGTATAATCAAAACCCTGCACTGTACTCCAACAGCTGCTGCCGGTCCCCAATCCTCCCCACAATTATAAGTCACTCAGTCTCTTTACTCTTTTCTTCTACTATAACGGAGAGGACGCCAGCCACGTCCTCTCCCTATCAATCTCAATGCACGTGTGAAAATGGCGGCGACGCCCGGCTCCTTATATAGAATCCGAATCTCGCGAGAATCCGACAGCGGGATGATGATGTTCGGGCGCGCTCGGGTTAACCGAGCAAGGCGGGAGGATCCGAGTTGCTCGGACCCGTGAAAAAAAAGGTGAAGTTCGGGCGGGTTCGGATCCCGAGGATCCGAACCCGCTCATCACTAATATATATTACTGATGTGCACCGGACATTTTTCGGGTTTTGTGTTTTGGTTTTGGATTCGGTTCCGTGGCCGTGTTTTGGATTCGGACGCGTTTTGGCAGAACCTCCCTGAAAATTTTTTGTCGGATTCGGGTGTGTTTTGGATTCGGGTGTTTTTTTACAAAAAAACCCTCAAAAACAGCTTAAATCATAGAATTTGGGGGTCATTTTGATCCCATAGTATTATTAACCTCAATAAGCATAATTTCCACTCATTTTCAGTCTATTCTGAACACCTCACACCTCACAATGTTATTTTTAGTCCTAAAATTTGCACCGAGGTTGCTGGATGACTAAGCTATGCGACCCAAGTGGCCGACACAAACACCTGGCCCATCTAGGAGTGGCACTGCAGTGTCAGACAGGATGGCACTTCAAAAAAATAGTCCCCAAACAGCACATGATGCAAAGAAAAAAAGAGGCGCAATGAGGTAGCTGTGTGACTAAGCTAAGCGACCCTAGTGGCCGACACAAACACCTGGCCCATCTAGGAGTGGCACTGCAGTGTCACGCAAGATGGCACTTCAAAAAAATAGTCCCCAAACAGCACATGATGCAAAGAAAAATTAAAGAAAAAAGAGGTGCAAGATGGAATTGTCCTTGGGCCCTCCCACCCACCCTTATGTTGTATAAACAGGACATGCACACTTTCACAAACCCATCATTTCAGCGACAGGGTCTGCCACACAACTGTGATTGAAATGACTGGTTGGTTTGGGCCCCCACCAAAAAAGAAGCAATCAATCTCTCCTTGCACAAACTGGCTCTACAGAGGAAAGATGTCCACCTCCTCCTCATCGTCCGATTCCTCACCCCTTTCACTGTGTACATCCCCCTCCTCACAGATTATTAATTCGTCCCCACTGAAATCCACCATCTCAGGTCCCTGTGTACTTTCTGGAGGCAATTGCTGGTGAATGTCTCCATGGAGGAATTGATTATAATTCATTTTGATGAACATCATCTTCTCCACATTTTCTGGAAGTAACCTCATACGCCGATTGCTGACAAGGTGAGCGGCTGCACTATACACTCTTTTGGAGTACACACTGGAGGGTGGGCAACTTAGGTAAAATAAAGCCAGTTTCTGCAAGGGCATCCAAATTGCCTCTTTTTCCTGCCAGTATACGTACGGACTGTCTGACGTGCCTACTTGGATGCGGTCACTCATATAATCCTCCACCATTCTTTCAATGGTGAGAGAATCATATGCTGTGACAGCAGACGACATGTCAGTAATCGTTGGCAGGTCATTCAGTCCGGACCAGATGTCAGCACTCGCTCCAGACTGCCCTGCATCACCGCCAGCGGGTGGGCTCTGAATTCTTAGCCTTTTCCTCACTCCTCCAGTTGCGGGAGAATGTGAAGGAGGCTCTGTTGACGGGCCACGTTCCGCTTGACTTGACAATTTTCTCACCAGCAGGTCTTTGAACCTCTGCAGACTTGTGTCTGCCGGAAAGAGAGATCCAACGTACGTTTTAAATCTAGGATCGAGCACGGTGGCCAAAATGTAGTGCTCTGATTTCCACAGATTGACCACCCGTGAATCCTGGTTAAGCGAATTAAGGGCTCCATACACAAGTCCCACATGCCTAGCGGAATCGCTCTGTTTTAGCTCCTCCTTCAATGTCTCCAGCTTCTTCTGCAAAAGCCTGATGAGGGGAATGACCTGACTCAGGCTGGCAGTGTCTGAACTGACTTCACGTGTGGCAAGTTCAAAGGGTTGCTGTTAGGGTCTCCTGCCCTGTGCTGCCACGTCGTCATGGCAACCGGGAGACAAGTGCTAGTGGAGTAACCTGAGCGCAGCTGATACTCCGGTTCGGGTCTTTTGCTGTGCAGTGGTTATAGGCTCTGTGCACGGCAGGGGATCCGGTGCTGGTTTTTGTGCTCACAGTCTGTGAGGTCTGAGTGGGGCGTGGACAGCACCTGCTTTATAAGGCCTCTTTTCAGGGTAAGCAGATGCTGCTGAATCTTTGTTGGTTAGTCAGTTCATGAAAGTTAGCCAGTACTGTGTAGCTTTGTATTTGTTTGTTGCTTACTGCAAATAGGCCTGGGGATTTGGTATTACACTCTGCCAATCCAGACCTAGCAGTAAGACTGGAGTCAGTCGTTTAGCTTGCTGGGGTTCTGTTACTACTCTGTGAACTTAGCAAGTTTGCGGCTGTATTCTAAGACTTGCCTGTCTAATCCTGTCTCACTGTGCTAGGTGTCAGGGGTCAGTTTAGTGGCAGTAAGCTAAAACCTGTGCACTGCAAGTGAGAAATAGGATTGTGGAGACTCTCCTTGTGTCTATCATTCCATCTCTGACCAAGGAGTTTACTGCCACACCCGTTGGTAACCCTTTAGGGTTTTGCTGTTGCCCTTAGCAACAGCATTTCGGGTTCTCTATGTATTAAAACACAACATCTTGCTTTTTCCATCTGTGCAGTTCTAATACAAGGGAGATACCCAGTTCCTTAGCCTCTGGGCTTCTCTGTTCACTTTGTGTGTATTTTGTTACCCTATTACCTTCTGTGTACGTTATGTCATATTCCCCAGTTTGTCTGTGAGTCCATTTGTTTTGCATAACAGTTCAAACACCAGTACATTCCTGCAGACACTGGAGTGCATAACAGTTCTGACACCAGTACTTTCCTGCAGGCACTGGTGTGCATAACATATTCAGCAGCCTAATACTCCTGTTGAAATTTTGTGGGAATATGGAGCATACCCCTCAAAATACGTTGCAACAGGTGGTCGATCAGGTGCAGGTCCTGACTCGACAATTTAATGATTTGTCCATTAAAATGCACACCTCCCAGGCTGCTGGTGGAGCTCCCGCAGCAGCAGCACCTGCAGGGGTTAAGGAGCCGAAAGTAAATCTCCCGGATCGTTTTTCTGGAGATCGCTCGCAGTTCTTTTGTTTCAAGGAGAGCTGCAAGCTATACTTCCGGCTTAGGCCTCAGTCTTCTGGGTCGGAGATTCAGCGGGTGGGCATAGTGATTTCCTTGCTACAAGGAGACCCACAGGTCTGGGCATATGGGTTGCAGTCTGACTGTCCATCGTTTAAAAGTGTTGATGCTTTTTTTACGGCACTGGGCATGTTGTATGATGACCCTGACAAGACGGCCTCAGCCGAGGCTCAGATTTCGATCCTTAAGCAAGGGCGAAGGCCAGTTGAGGTTTACTGTACGGAGTTTCGGAGGTTGGCACATGATACCCAGTGGAATGACCCAGCCCTGAGACACCAGTACCGAAGAGGTCTTTCTAACCAGATAAAGGACCAACTGGTACAATATCCCTTGCCTGATAGCTTGGATCAGCTCATGCAGTTATCCATCCGGGTGGATAGACGGCTGAGAGAGCGTAGGCTTGAAAGGGAGACTGAGATTTCCTTCCTTCCCAAGGGAACCTCAGACTCTGAGGAATTTTCTGAGGAGCCTATGCAGATTGGGGCTACCCGCCTCTCCTCGCGTGAGAAGACGCGGAGGAGACAGCAGGGGTTGTGTTTGTACTGTGGGAATAAAGGTCATGTGGTAGTATCATGCCCAGAAAAGCCGGAAAACTTCAGGGCCTGAGGGTGATGGGAAATATCCTGTCAGGCCAGAAGTCAGAATTTCCCAAGAAGACTTTTATCATTCCGGTGACCTTGAAGATCCTCGGTCAAACTGTCAAGACTGAGGCCTTTGTGGACAGTGGGGCCGACAGGGTTTTTATGGACCGCCAATTCGCCCTGAAACACTCTGTTCCCTTAGTACCCTTGGCATCGGAAATTGAGATTTGTGGGTTAAACGGGGAACCATTATCCCAAGGTAAAATTACCTCTTGCACTAGCCAGATTTCTTTGTTTATTGGAGCCACACACTCTGAAAAATTGTCCTTTTATGTGACTGTCTGTACTTTTGCCCCATTGGTGTTGGGGTTACCCTGGTTAAGGGCCCACAATCCTCAATTTGACTGGGTCTCTGGGGAGATTCTTAGTTGGGGTACTGATTGTTTCAGGAGTTGCTTGAGCCTTCCAGTCAGGCTCTCGCAGCTAAGTTTGCAAGGATTGCCAGGGTGTTATGCAGATTTTGCGGACGTGTTCTCCAAAAAAGTTGCAGAGGTACTACCTCCCCATCGCCCCTATGACTGTGCCATTGATTTGTTGCCAAATGCTAAGCTTCCCAAGAGCAGGTTGTACTCCCTGTCACGTCCTGAGACTCAGGCTATGGCAGAGTACATTCAGGAGAACTTGGCTAAGGGATTTATCAGACCTTCACAGTCTCCAGTTGGGTCGGGGTTCTTCTTCGTGGGTAAAAAGGACGGTTCGTTGCGACCCTGCATCGACTTCAGGGAATTGAACCGTATCACGATTAAAAACTCATACCCACTGCCTCTCATTTCGGTCTTGTTTGACCAGCTTCGTACTGCCACCATTTTTTCTAAGATTGACCTACGCGGTGCGTACAATCTAATCCGAATAAGAGAGGGGGATGAATGGAAGACTGCCTTTAATACCCACTCAGGGCATTATGAATATTTGGTGATGCCTTTTGGGCTCTGTAATGCCCCGGCAGTCTTCCAGGATTTCATGAATGATGTGCTCAGGGAATATTTGGATAGATTCTTAGTTGTATACTTAGATGACATCCTAATCTTCTCCCATTCCCTGGAGGAACATCGGAAGCATGTACGCTTAGTCCTCCAGAAACTCAGAGACCACCGGCTTGGGGCGAAGCTGGAGAAGTGCGAATTTGAAGTTCAGCAAATCGCATTTCTAGGATATATTATCTCCCCAGAAGGTTTCCAAATGGAGGGTTCCAAGGTACAGGCAGTCCTGGATTGGGTGCAGCCCACTAGTTTGAAGGCGCTTCAGCGTTTCCTGGGCTTTGCGAATTTTTATAGACGATTTATCGCTGGATTTTCGTCTATAGTGGCGCCCTTGGTGGCACTCACTAAGAAAGGGGCGGATGTTGCTCACTGGTCTTGTGAGGCTAAAGCGGCTTTTGCCCGTCTCAAAAGGGCATTTGTTTCGGCCAAGGTGCTGCGACACCCAGATCCAGAGCGTCCTTTTGTGGTGGAGGTGGATGCCTCTGAGATGGGTATTGGGGCAGTGCTTTCTCAGATGGGAGTGTCTGATAATCGCCTTCATCCCTGTGCTTACTTTTCCCGTAAATTTTCGCCTGCCGAGATGAATTATGACGTGGGTAACCGGGAATTGTTGGCTATTAAGGATGCACTCGAGGAGTGGAGACACTGGCTTGAGGGGGCTAAGTTTGTGGTCTCAATTCTCACTGACCATAAGAATCTGGCATATTTAGAGTCAGCGAAGCGTCTCAATGCCAGGCAGGCACGATGGGCTTTGTTTTTTGCTCGCTTTAATTTTTTGATAACATATCGCCCTGGGTCAAAAAACATCAAGGCTGATGCGCTCTCGCGGAGTTTTGCTCCAATCCAGGAGACCACCGAGGAGCCGTTGCCCATTGTTTCCCCATCATGTATTAAAGTGGGCATTACCCAGGACCTCTTATCATTAGTCCTTAGAGCACAGGAGCAGGCTCCTCCAGACCTTCCGGTAGGTCTTTTGTTTGTGCCTCCTAGGTTAAGACAGCGAGTGTTCCTGGAATTCCATGCCAAGAAGTCGGCAGGTCACCCGGGTATTGCCAGAACTCGGGAGTTGCTATCTAGGGCGGTGTGGTGGCCCTCGGTGGCTAAGGATGTGGATCAGTGGGTTCGGGCATGTGACATCTGTGCCCGAAATAAGACTCCTAGAGGGGTTCCTGTTGGCTCATTACATCCACTCTCTATCCCATCTAAGCCATGGACCCACATTTCAATGGATTTTGTGGTGGACTTGCCCAAATCCTCGGGGATGACAGCCATCTGGGTTGTCGTTGACAGGTTTTCGAAGATGGCGCACTTCGTTCCACTGGTTGGGCTGCCATCAGCCAGACGCCTGTCTGAATTATTTATGCTGCATGTTGTGCGTCTCCACGGGTTGCCACTTGATGTGGTCTCTGACCGCGGATCCCAGTTTGTGGCCAAATTCTGGAGGGCATTTTGTTCCGATCTCCAGATTTCTGTCAGCTTGTCGTCAGGCTACCATCCGCAGTCTAATGGGCAGACTGAAAGGGTGAACCAGTCCTTGGAGCAGTTCCTCAGGTGTTATGTCTCCAAGTGTCAGACTGACTGGGTTGCTCATCTGTCCATGGCGGAGTTTGCCTATAACAACGCGGCTCACTCTGCTACAGGGATCTCTCCCTTCCTTTGTGTGTATGGGCATCATCCTAAGGCCAATTCTTTTGACCCCCTGGACTCCACGCCTGGTGGTTCCTCTGTGGTTTCGGTCCTTAGAGGTATTTGGCGGAAAGTGAAGAAAGCCCTTGTGTCTGTGTCATTAGTGACCAAAAGGGTTTTTGATAAGCGGAAAAGACCCTGCAGCTTCAAATTAGGAGACTTCGTCTGGTTGTCTACCAAGAATTTGAAGTTGAGACAGCCATCTCATAAGTTAGGGCCCCGGTTCATCGGCCCTTATAAGATCACCAGGGTTATCAATCCGGTGGCATTTCAGTTAGATCTGCCCCGTTCTTTGGGTATCAATAAAACATTTCATTGTTCCCTTTTAAAACGGGCGATTAGTAATCCTTCTTCCAGTGGAAGACCTTCCCCTCTTCTGATACGTGGCCAGAGGGAGTTTGTTGTTGAAAGGATTCTTGACTCCAAGGTGGTTCGGGGTCGGCTGTCATTTTTGGTGCACTGGAAGGGGTATGGCCCGGAGGAGCGGTCGTGGGTGCGCAGTTGTGATCTTCATGCCCCCAGACTGATACGCTCTTTCTTCTCGCAGTTCCCCGATAAACCCGGTGGTAGGGGTTCTTTGACCCCTCGTCAGAGGGGGGGTACTGTTAGGGTCTCCTGCCCTGTGCTGCCACGTCGTCATGGCAACCGGGAGACAAGTGCTAGTGGAGTAACCTGAGCGCAGCTGATACTCCGGTTCGGGTCTTTTGCTGTGCAGTGGTTATAGGCTCTGTGCACGGCAGGGGATCCGGTGCTGGTTTTTGTGCTCACAGTCTGTGAGGTCTGAGTGGGGCGTGGACAGCACCTGCTTTATAAGGCCTCTTTTCAGGGTAAGCAGATGCTGCTGAATCTTTGTTGGTTAGTCAGTTCATGAAAGTTAGCCAGTACTGTGTAGCTTTGTATTTGTTTGTTGCTTACTGCAAATAGGCCTGGGGATTTGGTATTACACTCTGCCAATCCAGACCTAGCAGTAAGACTGGAGTCAGTCGTTTAGCTTGCTGGGGTTCTGTTACTACTCTGTGAACTTAGCAAGTTTGCGGCTGTATTCTAAGACTTGCCTGTCTAATCCTGTCTCACTGTGCTAGGTGTCAGGGGTCAGTTTAGTGGCAGTAAGCTAAAACCTGTGCACTGCAAGTGAGAAATAGGATTGTGGAGACTCTCCTTGTGTCTATCATTCCATCTCTGACCAAGGAGTTTACTGCCACACCCGTTGGTAACCCTTTAGGGTTTTGCTGTTGCCCTTAGCAACAGCATTTCGGGTTCTCTATGTATTAAAACACAACATCTTGCTTTTTCCATCTGTGCAGTTCTAATACAAGGGAGATACCCAGTTCCTTAGCCTCTGGGCTTCTCTGTTCACTTTGTGTGTATTTTGTTACCCTATTACCTTCTGTGTACGTTATGTCATATTCCCCAGTTTGTCTGTGAGTCCATTTGTTTTGCATAACAGTTCAAACACCAGTACATTCCTGCAGACACTGGAGTGCATAACAGTTCTGACACCAGTACTTTCCTGCAGGCACAGGTGTGCATAACAGTTGCAGAACCTTGCACAATGTTGAAATCATTCTCCACTGCGCTTGGGTCAGGTGCATTCCCCCTCCTTTGCCTATATCGTAGGCAGATGTATAGGCTTGAATGGCCTTTTGCTGCTCCTCCATCCTCTGAAGCATATAGAGGGTTGAATTCCACCTCGTTAGCACCTCTTGCTTCAGATGATGGCAGGGCAGGTTCAGGACTGTTTGCTGGTGCTCCAGTCTTCGGCACGCGGTGGCTGAATGCCGAAAGTGGCCCGCAATTTTCGGGCCACCGACAGCATCTCTTGCACGCCCCTGTCGTTTTTTAAATAATTCTGCACCACCAAATTCAATGTATGTGCAAAACATGGAACGTGCTGGAATTTGCCCAGATGTAATGCACGCACAATATTGCTGGCGTTGTCCGATGTCACAAATCCCCAGGAGAGTCCATTTGGGGCAAGCCATTTTGCGATGATGTTCCTCAGTTTCCGTAAGAGGTTGTCAGCTGTGTGCCTCTTCTGGAAAGCGGTGATACAAAGCGTAGCCTGCCTAGGAACGAGTTGGCGTTTGCGAGATGCTGCTACTGGTGCCGCCGCTGCTGTTCTTGCTGTGGGAGGCAATACATCTACCCAGTGGGCTGTCACAGTCATATAGTCCTCAGTCTGCCCTGCTCCACTTGTCCACATGTCCGTGATTAAGTGGACATTGGGTACAACTGCATTTTTTAGGACACTGGTGACTCTTTTTCTGAGGTCTGTGTACATTTTTGGTATCGCCTGCCTAGAGAAATGGAACCTAGATGGTATTTGGTACCGGGGACACAGTACCTCAATAAAGTCTGTAGTTGCCTGTGAATTAATGGTGGATAACGGAAACACGTTTCTCACCGCCCAGGCTGCCAAGGCCTGAGTTATCCGCTTTGCAGCAGGATGACTGCTGTGATATTTCATCTTCCTCGCAAAGGACTGTTGGACAGTCAGTTGCTTACTGGAAGTAGTACAAGTGGTCTTCCGACTTCCCCTCTGGGGTGACTATCGACTCCCAGCAGCAACAACAGCAGCGCCAGCAGCAGGAGGCATTACACTCAAGGATGCATCGGAGGAATCCCAGGCAGGAGAGGACTCGTCAGACTTGACAGTGACATGGCCTGCAGGACTATTGGCTTTCCTGTCTAAGGAGGAAATTGACACTGAGGGAGTTGGTGGTGTGGTTTGCAGGAGCTTGGTTACAAGAGGAAGGGATTTAGTGGTCAGTGGACTGCTTCCGTTGTCATCCAAAGTTTTTGAACTTGTCACTGACATGATGAATGCGCTGCAGGTGACGTATAAGGGAGGATGTTCCTAGGTGGTTAACGTCCTTACCCCTACTTATTACAGCTTGACAAAGGCAACACAGGGCTTGTCACCTGTTGTCCGCATTTGTGTTAAAATAATTCCACACCGAAGAGGTGATTTTTTTTTGTAATTTGACCAGGCATGTCAATGGCCATATTCGTCCCACGGACAACAGGTGTCTCCCCGGGTGCCTGACTTAAACAAACCACCTCCCCATCAGAATCCTCCTTGTCAATTTCCTCCTCAGCGCCAGCAACACCCATATCCTCATCCTGGTGTACTTCAACAGTGACATCTTCAATTTGACTATCAGGAACTGGACTGCGGGTGCTCCTTCCAGCACTTGCAGGGGGCGTGCAAATGGTGGAAGGCGCCACCTCTTCTCGTCCAGTGTTGGGAAGGTCGGGCATCGCAACCGACACAACTGGACTCTCCTTGGGGATTTGTGATTTAGAAGAACGCACAGTTCTTTGCTGTGCTTTTGCCAGCTTAAGTCTTTTCTTTTTTCTAGCGAGAGGATGAGTGCTTCCATCCTCATGTGAAGCTGAACTACTAGCCATGAACATAGGCCAGGGCCTCAGCCGTTCCTTGCCACTCCGTGTCGTAAATGGCATATTGGCAAGTTTACGCTTCTCCTCAGACACTTTTAATTTTGATTTTTGGGTCATTTTACTAAACTTTTGTGTTTTGGATTTTACATGCTCTCTACTATGACATTGGGCATCGGCCTTGGCAGACGACGTTGATAGCATTTCATCGTCTCGGCCATGACTAGTGGCAGCAGCTTCAGCACGAAGTGGAAGTGGATCTTGATCTTTCCCTATTTTACCTTCCACATTTTTGTTCTCCATTTTTTAATGTGTGGAATTATATGCCAGTATCAATAGCAATGGCCTACTACTATATATTCTGCGCACAACTGAAATGCACCAATGGTATGGCTGGATAGTATACTTGACGACACAGAGGTAGGTAGAGCAGTGGCCTACTGTACCGTACTGCTATATATTATATACTGGTGGTCAGCAAACTGTGCAAAACTGAAATGCACCACAGGTGTGGATGGATAGTATACTTGACGACACAGAGCAGTGGCCTACTGTACCGTACTGCTATATATTATATACTGGTGGTCAGCAAACTGTGCAAAACTGAAATGCACCACAGGTATGGATGGATAGTATACTTGATGACACAGAGGTAGGTAGAGCAGTGGCCTACTATACCGTACTGGTGGTAAGCAAAATTATGCACTGTACTCCTACTATATACTACAATGCAGCACAGATATGGAGCGTTTTTCAGGCAGAGAACGTATAATACTGGTGGTCACTGGTCAGCAAAACTCTGCACTGTACTCCTCCTATATAATACCGCTGGTCCCCAGTCCCCACAATAAAGCAGTGTGAGCACAGATATATGCAGCACACTGAGCACAGATATGGAGCGTTTTTCAGGCAGAGAACGTATAATACTGGTGGTCACTGGTCAGCAAAACTCTGCACTGTACTCCTCCTATATAATACTGCTGGTCCCCAGTCCCCACAATAAAGCAGTGTGAGCACAGATATATGCAGCACACTGAGCACAGATATGGAGCGTTTTGCAGGCAGAGAACGTATAATACTGGTGGTCACTGGTCAGCAAAACTCTGCACTGTACTCCTCCTATATAATACTGCTGGTCCCCAGTCCCCACAATAAAGCAGTGTGAGCACAGATATATGCAGCACACTGAGCACAGATATGGAACGTTTTTCAGGCAGACAACGTATAATACTGGTGGTTACTGGTCAGCAACACTATGCACTGTACTCCTCCTATAATACTGCTGGTCCCCAGAATAAAGATATTTGCACTGCAGCCCCCTGAAACAAAGTGAGAGGACGCCAGCCACGTCCTCTCACTATCATTTCCAATGCACGAGTGAAAAATGGCGGCGACGCGCGGCTCCTTATATAGAATCCGAATCTCGCGAGAATCCGATAGCGGGATGATGACGTTCGGGCGCACTCGGGTTAACCGAGCAAGGCGGGAGGATCCGAGTCTGCCTCGGACCCATGTAAAAAGGGTGAAGTTCGGGGGGGTTCGGATTCCGAGGAACCGAACCCGCTCATCACTAATATATATATATATATATATATATATAAAAATATAAAACCACAGCACTCGCCACCCCAGGAGGGGGGCGCAATGTCTGCACTCACCACTCATAGGATGGGGTGCATGTAGCCCATGGCCAACTACTTAAATATATACAAACAGAAAATTCAGCACTCACCAAAGCAAGCTCACTTATCCTCACAATATATATATATATATATATATATATTTTATTTTTTTTTATATATATATATATATATATATATATATATGTGTGTGTGTATATATATATATATATATATATATATATATATTTATTTATTTATACTAGCTGTTCCACCTGTTCTTCGCATGGGAGTTTCTGAATTTCACGATTGTGCATATACATGGTAAATCTATATGTAAGTAAATATTAATCCATGGTTCTTGGCGTTACATGTGGATCGCCCATAGCAGATAAGGTAAAAAGTGACAAGACCATTTTTGTAGTTTATTAACTCCTACACACTGGAGGTGCAATCCAAATTTTGATCTGATTGTCTATTTGGGGCGTTATCGTTCACACACTGCAAGTCACACATAGGTAATGACGTCATTATGTCAACCCCCTTTTCATCACCTTAGGGCAGGGTTATTAAAATTCTGATTACGTAGTTTTCTTATTTCCCACCTGAAGAATACCTACTTTAGCTCAATATTGCCGCATATTGCATAGTATTTAGGTTGACATTTAATATTTATTTATTTTTATTTTATTTATCATTTTTTGTTTGTATTTTATCATATTTTGTTTATATTGTGTGCCTTTTGGTGCCGGGTGTTACGATCCTGACTGTATTTCTCATGTTCTGTGACTTACCTCAACTTATTCTGCAAACAGGCATCTGCTTCACATATTAACTACAGTCTTGATTACTTGCTGATTAGCACGAGTACGAATTCCTCTGTGTGAGTAATTGCCAAAATCCAGTGTTCAGCAACCAGGCTCTTTGTTCATCACACCCAGCTGGCAAGTCTGTACATGCTGTTCCTTATCTCTCAGCATAATGTCTGCTTCCTAGTGTTTGGGCCTACTAGCCTCAATCCACATCTGAGCCTAAACCTGGAGTACTGCTGTGACAAGTCCTGATCACCTGACTGCAGCACAGCCAATCATGTGACTGTCCGAGCCTTCCTGCATCACCTGATCATACCCGCCAGTCCCTGCACACTGGCTCCTATAAGAATGCTGGGTAAGGACTGCCTAATCGCCAGTGCTATGATTGTCATACCCTGTATGGTTGTTTGCTTTCAGCTGTTTCCAGATTATCTTGCTCCAGGAGTTCCCATTCTGCCCTGAGACCTGAGTTCCATCCAGCTCTGCCTGGCTCCATCTGTGTTCCACCATCGATCTCAAGCTCCATCAGTGTTCCGCCATTGATCTCCAGCTTCATCGTTGTTCCGCCATCGATCTCCAGATCCATTGGTGTTCCGCCATCGATCTCCAGCTCCATCGGTGTTCAGCTATCGATCTCCAGCTCCATTGGTGTTCCGCCATCGATCTCCAGCTCCATCGGTGTTCAGCTATCGATCTCCAGCTCCATTGGTGTTCCGCCATCGATCTCCAGCTCCATCAGTGTTTCGCCATCGATCTCCAGCTCCATTGGTGTTTCACCTTCTATCTCCAACTCCATCGGTGTTCCGCCATCGATCTCCAGCTCCATCGGTGTTCCGCCATTGATCTCTAGCTACATTGGTGGTCTGCCATCAATATCCAGTACCATCGGTATCCTTTCTTTCTCCAGTGGTCAGTAACATTGTGTATTCCTTTATATTGGGACTTCATCAGTGGTTTACACTGCAACTGTGTCTGCTATTGTGTGCTCATTATATTGGGACTTCATCATTGGTTCACACTGCATCTCATATTACATCTTGCCATCGATGTTACATCTGCTACAGCATTACTCTTGTTCCTGTGCCAATGTTACTGCATTATCTGTGATACCGATTATTGAGTCTAATACCATCTGCCGCTACCTGTACCACCTTGCATGCTGAATAAAAGACTTGTTTTATTTTATATTCTCCTCCATTCTGGTCACACCTTCGGGCCTACGCTCAAGTTTACCATATCCTGGTTATTGTACAAGAACGTTATCAAAGCTCCCAGATTCACATTCCAATCAGCCCCTATGCCTGAGATTTCCATTGGTCAGAGTCAGACCTCAGGCATGACACTGGCATGTCAATTTCGGTACCCGGGAACCTTTGTCTCTTCCCCCTTTTGGTGTCTGAGTACTTTGTTTCTGGGCGCTGGGTCCCACAATGTCACTACCGGTATGCCGAAACCTCTGTTTCTGCCCCACAGAGCGGTGCGGTGTTGGCGCCGGCCGGGCAGGATTTGATGCAGGATGACTGCCAATGCGATCATTTGTATTCTTATTATGAACAGGTGAGAACCCTTGGGTTTATGATGTGAGGGTATTTATTACCTTTGTGAGCAATGCTTCATTACTGCATTGATAAATATACTATGCATGTGGCATAACTATTGCTGCTCATGCACTATGTACTTTGATTAAATGATATAATCTACTATCAAGAGGTGGTGTGCTGGTTCCGATGCATATGCTGTGTATTTATGTATATAGGGCCTAATTCAGATCTGATCACAGCAGCAAATTTGTTAGCTAACGGGCAAAACCATGTGCACTGAAGGGGGGGGAGGAGATATAATATGTGCAGAGAGAGTTAGATTTGGGTGGGATGTGTTCAAACTGAAATCTAAATAGCAGTATAAAAAAAAGCAGCCAGTATTTACCCTGCACAGAAACAATATAACCAGAGGCAGGCTGGCCCGGGGGGCAGGGTGCCATGTGCCCCCCGGGCCATGCTACTGCCAAGGGTCACGGGCCGGCTGCCACCTACCACTACACCAGCGGTGGCCAACCCGCGGCTCTCTTTCTATCTCCGCATGCGGCTCGTAAGCTCGCGCGGCACCTCCCGCTGCCCTAGTCTGCAGTGCCCGGTGACGGCTCGTGAGCCAATCAGAGTTCGCGGACCGGCAGCCAATCAGCAGTCTTAGCTGCCGGTGCACGAACTCTGATTGGCTCACGGACCAGAGCCTAATTAGAGAGAGTCAAAGCCGCCGGTGAGTGGAGACTGAGGGACAGGAGAGGCGCACGCTGCGCTCTCCTCCCCTCACAAGCAGCAGACTGAGCAGAGCAGCAGCGCGGTGGTGAGCAGCACTTGGGGGGGTGCAGTGTGGGGACATGTGTATCTTACACTGGGGGCATATCTGGCACTGGGGGAATGTGTATCTGGCACTGGGGGCATATCTGGCACTGGGGGGACATGTGTTTCTGGCACTGGGGGCGTATCTGGCACTGGGGTCCCCCGTGTATCTGGCACTGGGGGCATATCTGGCACTGAGAGGACATGTGTTTCTGGCACTGGGGGCATATCTGGCACTGGGGGGGATGTGAATCTGGCACAGGGGGCATATCTGGCACTGGGGAGATGTGTAGCTGACAGTGGGGGCATATTTGGCACTGGGGGCATATCTGGCACTGGAGAGGACATGTGTATCTGGCACTTGGGGGACGTGTATCTGGCACTGGGGCCCCCCGTGTATCTGGCACTGGGGGCATATCTGGCACTGGGAGGACATGTGTTTCTGGCACTGGGGGCATATCTGGCACTGGGGGGATGTGTATCTGGCACTGGGGGCATATCTGGCACTGGGGGGGGGATGTGTATCTGGCACTGGGGGCATATCTGGCACTGGGGAGATGTGTAGCTGACCGTGGGGTTATATTTGGCACTGGGGGCATATCTGGCACTGGGGGGACATGTGTATCTGGCACTGGGGGGACGTGTATCTGACAGTGGGGGCATATTTGGCACTGGGGGCATATCTGGCACTGGGGAGATGTGTAGCTAGCAGTGGGGGCATATTTGGCACTGAGGGCATATTTGGCACTGGGGGACATGTATATCTGACACTGTGGGCATATCTGGCACTGTGGGCATATCTGGCACTGGGGGACATGTGTATCTGGCACTGGGGGCACATCTGGCACTGGGGGGACATGTGTATCTGGCACTGGGGGCACATCTGGCACTGGGGGGACATGTGTGTCTTACACTGGGGGCATATCTGGCACTGGGGACATGTATATCTGACACTGTGGGCATATCTGGCACTGTGGGCATATCTGGCACTGGGGGACATGTGTATCTGGCACTGGGGGCACATCTGGCACTGGGGGACATGTGTATCTGGCACTGGGGGCACATCTGGCACTGGGGGGACATGTGTATCTGGCACTGGGGGCACATCTGGCACTGGGGGGACATGTGTGTCTTACACTGGGGGCATATCTGGCACTGGGGAGATGTATATCTGGCAGTGGGGGCATATCTGGCACTATGGGGACATATATGTATCTGGCACTGTGGGGGCATATATGTATTTGGCACTGTGGAGGCACCCAGTTTTGGGTGTTTTTATATGTATGTGACACTGTACAGGGGCTTTATTTGTATGTGGCACTGTACAACATGACTAAAAATGGGGTTATGACACAAAGTCATACTCCTACAAACGTCAAACCGAAAGGTCTGCGCATAAAATTGGGTTGTGGCTTTGTGACAACTATGATATGGCTCTTACCCTTGACTACAGATCTTTTCTGGCTCTTTGCCACTGACTGGATGGCCACCCCTGCACTACACAGCTCTGCTGAAGCAGCAGCCACACTGACAAATTTATAATAAAGTATCTTTGGGATAATTTACACCAGGCCTAATTTTTTTTTTATTAATAAATATTTTTTAAACAAAAACCTCCATTTAAGATGGTGCCATTACTTATGGGCTAGTGCTCTGGACTTCCCCCTAGGCTAAAAGTTGCCAGCAGGCCCTGAATATAACCCACCATTATCTAACTCTCTCTGTACATGTTATATCTGCCCCACCTGCAGTGCACATTGGGGGTAATTCCAAGTTGATCGCAGCAGGATTTTTGTTAGCAATTGGGCAAAACCATGTGCACTGCAGGGAGGCAGATATAACATGTGCAGAGAGAGTTAGATTTGGGTGTGGTGTGTTCAATCTGCAATCTAATTTGCAGTGTAAAAATAAAGCAGCCACTATTTACCCTGCACAGAAACACTATAACCCACCCAAATCTAACTCTCTCTGCACATGTTACATCTGCCCCCCCTGCTGTGCACATGGTTTTGCCCAATTGCTATCAAAAATCCTGCTGCGATCAACTTGGAATTACCCCCATGGTTTTGCCCATTAGCTAACAAATTTGCTGCTGCGATCAGATCTGAATTACCCCCATAATTACTAATATGTGAATTTCTGACTGGTCAAACACTCAATTGCTGCTTCAAAAGTGTGATCGTTTCACCTCTATTCTCTCTTTAGGTAGATATATAAATATATGATGTTGCGATAGATAGATAGATAGATAGATAGATAGATAGATAGATAGATAGATAGATAGATAGATAGATAGATAGATAGATAGATAGATACTGTAGATAATAGCATTTTAACAAGATAACCTATTCAATATTTTTTTAATGTATTTCATGAAATCACAAATCTGTATAAGCAAATTCACAGATTACAAAATCAGTATAAACTACACACATTTACAAATTGAGTTGCTTGTTGCTGTTATTAAAAAGGTGCAAATTCTGTTTTTAACTAGAAACATTATAGCTTATCAAGCGTTCGATAATCATTTTATTGGTCAAAAAGATAAAGAGTATCAATTTTCACAGACCATTGGATCCCTATGTTTTCTCACGGCTGCCTAAGCATTCTAATTTTCAGTTGTTAGTTTTAGATTAACAAGTGTGCTTTGGGTGACTATTCATTAATGTTTGTTTCTATTAAAATAAATCTTCCCTTTTTCAGTTTTTTTCAGAATGTGCAGATTCTAGATCAATGATCAATAGCAATAATATCTAATAATATGCCCATGAGGAGTTGCGTCAGGGAACAGTGCTGCTCTTCTCTGGAGACTTACAAAGTCTGTCATGTCTTGCTGATTTAGGAAGCAATCATTGCTGCCTTCAGAGAAGAGGAAAAAAATATATAACTGCAACAAACTGCTGAGCAGATTGCCATGGGAGAAACACGTCCCCCTCATCAATGATCATTGCAAAAGTTCAAAAATATATGTTAACATCAAAACTGCTAAAATATATTTTAAAATCTGGACAATTTGTTCTAAGGAAGAAATTGATAAGCTTTGAAGCACAGAAAGGGGCCCACACATTCAGGTACTCATAAGTTGATTTAACCGTACGTAAACTGCACTGCTATGAAAGAACGCAAAAGGGTTACCAGAAAGATAACAAACTGCACTTTGTCAAAGTCAGAAAAATATCACGCTGCACATTGCCATATATGCACCTCATGCGTGTGCCCGCTGCACGTGCATGAGCCCTCCCGTGCGTGCGTATACTCGCAGTCGCGTGCACTCGCAGGCGCACGGTATGCGTATTTACGGTAGAGTTTGTGTGCGTCTAGCGGGTGACTCAATCGTTACATATTTTAGTCATATAATGTATTTTGTAGATTATGGTCCCGTTGATAGAATCTGAAAGTTTAGTTAATGTAGCATGTTCAGAGACAAGGAGATCCCTCTTCGTTTGATACGAAGGGTCAGACAGGGGTTACACAGTGGTGTTTAGTATCCATCGGAAGGGTATATAATTAGCAATATTCCGGTGTTGGTTAGAAACGGATTAATCGCTCGTGCGTATAGTTATGACTATAAGAAGTTTATGGACATTTACTATATTTGCAGTTTATTACCCATGCGGCGGGAAACCTGAGTTTCCCTCCCACTTGAGCAGTTTGAAATAGTCACAGCCCACCTGTATGAACCAACCTATGACCTTTTGTTATAATGCTGAGACGGATTCCTGTGTCCAATGAACAATAAGAATGTAGGGACCATTGTACTGTACTGTGTGTAAGTGTATATAAAGACAAGCCGACCTGGGCCAGCTCCATTCTACTCTTCTCAACGGTTCTCATCACTGATAATCGGGAGCTGGATATCCAGGAAGGCGCATGCGATTGTTTCCCCTTGTGCGTAAGTTCTCTGCAACCATTTTACCTCCTAATTTGTTGTAAGCCATTCTCTCTCTCTTTCCCCTTAAATGTAATTGTGTCACTATTGTATTTTAACGTGTAGTAATTCTGTTAGGTGTTTGTTAGTTTGGTAGTGTATAAATTGTACTGTGTATTCTTTTGCAATTGAACGTTCATTCTCTCCCTTAAAAGGTGTTAGAACCTTAGACCGGTATTTGAGTGTTTATTATATTGCTAAGTGTTCTCAGAGCGTCACGGACGCTCATGCAGCTTTTAAACTAACAAGGTTACACTGCGTTACATTTACACCTTATCACTGCACAAAGGTTTACAGTATAAGTACATTACTTATGGTATAGTTATTAAGGTTTAATTCTGTGAGCGTCAGCGCCGCTTGTGATCTCCTCGTGGTCTCGAGCGTCCGCTACGCTGGTAGCGTATCATTACGGTAGTCGGCAGCCTATAGCGTGCTTGCCTCTACGCATTAAGCCGTGAGCGAACGTGCCGCTCGTGCGTCTCGTCCACGGCTAAGCGTCCACTACGCTTAGTGCGTACCCTTACGGTACCACATACTCCAATAGCGTACTGAGTCTCTTAACCTTTTAGAGTGTTTAATATAGGATAAATCAGTAGGTTTTATCAATTGGGGACTCGCCCGCTCTTCACATATCTGCACTAGGTAACTTTAGCAGACATTATCGGTCAGCAAAGGGCGGGAAGGTGTTATCCCTCGTAGTGCTGACCAGATAAGCGTCTGCTTCGCTTAGTAAGGAGTGCTGAGGGAATCCGGAACCGGAAGGTAGGAACAGTACGTTATTGTTTTTTTAAAACTGTTTAGTTTCTGTTTTGCGTACATACGCATAAGCACACACACCTGTATTTCTTGCTTAGTAGTATTTGTCCGTATCTCATTCTCCTGATTGCCACATACTAGTGATAACGTGCTGAGAGATTTGTTGTTATTAATAGTTAAAAGATAAAAAGTAATATTTAAGGGAATAATTGTAAAGGCACGCACACAGTCTCGCCTAGAAATACAAGGGAGATTTGGGTGGTGTTCAGTGAATGATTACAGTTAAAGATCATTTACATTGATAAACGTGTAGTTGTGTTACTGTGGACGTACTTGGTTTGTGTACACGTGTCCTTACAAGGGCGGGGCGTACACGACGCAAGGGTCGACGCACGGAGCGTATATTACGCCACGGAGCGTACGGATACGCCCACATAATACAAACCGCACGATAGTATTGTTTTTAGTAGGCGATAAGGAAGTAACGCGATAATAACGCAAATCTATCTCAAATCCAAAAGTTAAAGTTAAAAGAAAAACCTTCTCTGTTGCAATTCTTCTGGGTTAGGCTAATACCGAATGAAAGGAATTCTGTACAGAAATAAGAGTGTTCGAATGTAAGAGTGTGTATATATAAGATTTCTCTCTCTTTTTTTACGAACGTGGGAACCATAGGCCAGTAGGAAGAGGTACACCAGCGAGAGTGATAGCGTGGGGTGGCTTGGGAGGCGTCCCTTGTTAGTCTCGACATAATATGAGCAGTAGAGTCTGCTGTACATAACAGACCAGGAGGTCAAGGACCAGGAGGTTCAGGTACAGCAGACTAGAAGTAGAGAGCACAACCGAAGAGGGTTGGTGCGAGACCCATATAGGCCAACAAAGCTCATTGCTGAAGGAATTCGCAGCCGAAATTTTCGATTCCACTGATCGTTCCGCACATAAGATTAGTTGCTTGTGTGCAGATACGATTGTACCGCATGTGATTGTGTGCATTAGCGTGTCTTGAATATTCATAAGAACGCTACTTGCACATTGTTAACGTGATTTGTGTAATTTTTTTATTTTAAGGGAAGTAGCCTGATCACTCAGGGACATTCCAACGACTGATACTTGCTGGGGAGGGTAACATACTCCCACACGCCCGAGCAAGTAGACGTTCATAGGGGCCCTAGGTTGGGTACGGAACCTCTGGGAACTTTGGTCGCCGTATTGGCCAGCATGGGCGGAGTTAAGTGGGCGGACCTCGAGGCAAAACCCCCACCGCAGCCTTACCCTGGGCATCTTGGTTTTTGTAAGGGTTGCCAAAGACCCTGATTTGAAGTCAGAGGTAGTGAAAGCAGCACCTGCAAAGATGGGGGCCAGTTGTTCAGGTAAGGGGCGATCAACCGAGGTTCAGGTTGATTTGGTAAACCGACCAATCGGGTCGGCAAGGTATATCATGTGTGAGAAATATGGTCATCACACAGAAATGTTGTGCAATGAATGGGAAAGGATGACTGTGCATGACGGGGAGAAGTTTCCCCGGGAAGGTACTTTTAACCCAGAAGTGTTACAGAATTTAAGGAGAAGAGTTTGCCTGATTAAATCTTCAAAAAGGCGTATTAGACATTATGACTATTTAAAATTGTGGCAACAGGAAAGTGAAATGCAAAGAAATTTAACTTACATATCTGACTCTCATCTTGGGAGGAGAGACATGGCAATGGAGAGGATTATGGCTGCAGAGAATGGCACGATGGTGTACGATAAAAATGCACTTAGTAACTGTATTAAGAATGAAAGTAACAAATGTAATAATGTTTCTAAAAATGAAAGTGTCAAAATTACAAATGTTAACCTGTGCAAGTTGCACCCCATGTTAAACTCCCCTCAGGATTACCAGCGAGAAAGTGAAACCAGCACGATGTCGGCACCGTTTCCAGTAGCCATCCTACAAGACATCCAGGTGGACGCGACCAAATCGGTAAAGGCAATAATCAAACCCCCTAACGGAGGGTCAGGTGAGGTCGTGTCCACAGGTACGTACGGTGTTATATATCACGCACAAACAAATGTACCTCATAAAGAAGAACCAACACAAGATGATGTAATTGAACTTAGCCCTGTCAGGGTGATCACAGTCCCCAATGGGAAGACTGACGATCAGGGAGTCATTCCCGTCAAAGACAGTGCAATGCGCCGTCCCTGGTCCCGGACAGAATTGAGATCAATCATGTCTGAATTCCCTGATCCTAGGGAAGATCTAGCTTCATGTCAGAGATTTATTAAAGAACTAGGAAACTCCACAGAACCCACCAACAAAGATTGGCGGACAGTGCTGAGGGCATGTTTGCCCTCCACTGTTGACCCTGCGAAATTTATTGCTGATTGTAAATTAGACACAGAGGTACCTTGTACGGAGGAACACAATCAGGAATGTATTAAGCAGATCAACCGACAGTTGGAAGTATATTTCCCATCCATTGTGGAATGGGAAGAAATCTTCTCCATAAGACAAAGAGAGGGGGAAATCACTTCTAATTACTTTCATCGGGCACTGCAGGAAATGGCTAGATACACTGGTATAGAAGATATTAAGACAAATGTACACTACAGGAAAGTAGCAGTTTATGTGTTAATAAATGGTTTAAAGAAAGTATTAAGAACGAATATACAAGCCTCTCTACCTAACTGGAGAGATATCTCAGTGGCCGATTTGAAAGAGTCCGCTATTAATCATGACCGGAACATCAAAAGCAAGCCACAAACCCCTGTGAATAGGTCAAAAGTAAAAAGGTGTTACAACTGCTTAAGGGAAGGTCATGTTGCACGAGATTGTAGGTCTAAAAACACACACAAGGTATATACACCCCCTAGACAACGACATGACCATAATAGTCAAAGAACCAGGGAAGCACAGGGAGAGCGGTTGATGGTGATGAGCATCCAAGCAGTAGAGGAGGCATCAAATCAACCAAAACCCCAGGCCGCTGGCACATGGAGGAAGCCAAGGGTTTGTTGTCTTTGTAAAAGAGAAGGGCATTATGCCAACAACTGTAACAACCCACATAAAATCAGACCCCCTAGACAGAAACACGAACAGAGTAATGACACACCAAATTATAATCAGGGATCATATAGGAAGAATTTTGGGCCACACCCATGATATGTAGTCAGGAAAGGTGATCATTAGGACTGATGGTAAGCCTGAGGTTATTGTTAATAAATTGGGAGGTCATTCCTTGAAGATACAGGAATGACCGGGTAAAATTTGTAATGTATCTGTAAAATGTTTTTTTTTCCCCCATCTCTGACGGTCATCGGCAGGACTCAAACATTACATAGCTACTTGGTCTTTGCAGAAGTCTACCAAACCCCAGCATGACCTACCCGCATCAATGTATCCTGGCCAGATACAAAGGGTGGAGTATGGAAATGCTGGTGGGAGGGACTGCTCAAGGATACCATAGGACATGTAGATGTGACAGCCTGATGATGAACGGAAGATCTGACAATGTTTTTTTTTCTCTCCTGAAAAATGTTTTTTCCTGTTGTTGTTTATTGTTGATTTATGTGACGCATATATATATATGAACGGTTCTCTCTCTCTTGTTGTTTTTTTTTTCTCTCTCTCTTCTTTCTCATGTTCTCATAATGTTACAGATGGTATGTCACACATCAGTTGGATAAATGGTAATGCAAGATTTATTCTCCTTACAGAAAGAGCACTGAGCTAGAAGGAATATTGTATCACCAGAATGATTAGAAGACTGAGAGACAGCATCTTTGAGATGACAGCAGAACAAGAAGAACAACAAGACTAGAGAACTAATTATCGTAACAAGTTTCTCTCCCCCTCAAACTGTTTATCTGTACCCCCATTACAAATTTCTCCTTTTCTCCTCCTGTAAGATGGACTTGCCCCAAGAGACTGTGATATGGATTTTCCTGTTGACCATGATGTTGACCAGAGCAGTCTGTTTCAGTGAGGTCGAGAAAGGATCCAGAATGGGTTTCTGATGACTGAGACGGAGGTGTAAATTTCCAATAACAACACAATCACCGAGCAAAGGCGAGTACCGGAAAACGATCTAGCAGCCATGTTATTCGTAAACATTGTAAAGGATTGTTAGCTAAAGAGAATTGCATCTGTAGGCATTGTGATAACTTAGTTGAGGATGGGTGCATCAAGAAATGTCAGTCCAGTTTTTACATTAACATGGACCGGCATCCATTGGGTGACTATCACTCATTAGTGGGTAAGGTGTTAAACCAAACAGACTGCTGGGTATGCTCTCAAGTACCTCAAGGTCACAGCAAGTCAGGACTAGTACCATTTCCTTTAACGATAGGGGAGGTACTTGAGTTAAGTGGTGGGAGGCCGGTGGACAAGAGGTTTAACATCTCTAGTCCTCCTAGTTTGAAGCTCCACCAATACCATGTGGATAGGTCCTTAGTGTGCTTTAACATTTCCAATCCCCGAAAGCCGGGAAATTGGGAAGTGTCATGGAATAACAAAACCATGACCTTTTCATATAGAGCCGATAGAATGCCTACAGATACAGAGCTTATACGCCACATAGCCGATAGTGGAAAATATTTCCGATATAGGTATACCCTAGGAAGTAGGACCATGAGAGTTGGAGAGGTATCACCAGGATACTGTGCACATATCATACAACCGGATACATGTACTAGACAGATGGGAGAATTAGGGTTAGGAGGGTTCACATGGAAGATGTGTAACATGGTTCTAACATATTCAGTCCCATATGTTCTCCCCGATGATGCATATTTCATATGCGGGAGAAAGGCGTATGAGCGGCTTGCCCCAAACTCAGAGGGATTATGTTATATTGGAAAAGTACCGCCTGAAGTAATGACTGTATCGAATAACAACGACTGATTTGATTTACGACCCAACCATTGAGACAATGTTGTGATGAAAATGTGATTCCACGGTCCGTTTCTTTCACCCGTTTCTCCTTTGTTTTCCTCCAAGGTACAAAGACATCCGCTTGGAAGAAGAATTTGACAACCTTTTACACAGACCATTGATGGACAATGCCATAGACCCCCAATATCCCTAGCGATTTTAAAATTTTACGATAGCCCAACACTTTTGTAAGTCTATGGACATTGAGAAAGCTTTTTGCTCGCATTTTGGCAACATGTACATCAAGACAAGACACCAGACAAGACTTCAATCAACAAATGTATATTAAACTCACATAGTTTATGACTGCATTTACCATAATTGCTCCTTATCTTCATCTCTACAACCTTCAGGTAATGACACACATAGTCGATAGGGAATATAGGCACAGATATCAGCACTCACATATCCCCCCCATTCATGTATCATCAACTAAAATGTGCTCCCCCATTTTGTTGCAACCAAAAGCCGAAAAGAGCTCGGTAAAGTTTGACAGCCCATCCACAGACCCGTACCACGGGATAAGAAGGAATTCAAATGTATACTTCGCAATACCTCGAAGCTTGCTTTAAAACACGTTCGGCACGATGATACATCCTCAAACATGGACTCATACATACATGCTTCTACTATCTCACTAGGTCATACCGTTTTCCCACCTTCTTCTCTTCTCCCTTACCCAATCATAGAAATGTATTATACATGACATATATTTTTCTCTTTTTGAACTGTTTTAGGAAGTGGCAGTTATTGGTGACTGCCAAAGGGTGGACTGTCAAAGTCAGAAAATATCACGCTGCACATTGCCATATATGCACCTCATGTGTGTACCCGCTGCACGTGCATGAGCCCTCCCATGCGTGCGTATACTCGCAGTCGCGTGCACTCGCAGGCGCACGGTATGCGCATTTACGGTAGAGTTTGTGTGCGTCTAGCGGGCGACTCAATCGTTACATATTTTAGTCATATAATGTATTTTGTAGATTATGGTCCCGTTGATAGAATCTCAAAGTTTAGTTAATGTAGCATGTTCAGAGACAAGGAGATCCCTCTTCGTTTGATACGAAGGGTCAGACAGGGGTTACACAGTGGTGTTTAGTATCCATCGGAAGGGTATATAATTAGCAATATTCCGGTGTTGGTTAGAAACGGATTAATCGCTCGTGCGTATAGTTATGACTATAAGAAGTTTATGGACATTTACTATATTTGCAGTTTATTACCCATGCGGCGGGAAACCTGAGTTTCCCTCCCACTTGAGCAGTTTGAAATAGTCACAACCCACCTGTATGAACCAACCTATGACCTTTTGTTATAATGCTGAGACGGATTCCTGTGCCCAATGAACAATAAGAATGTAGGGACCATTGTACTGTACTGTGTGTAAGTGTATATAAAGACAAGCCGACCTGGGCCAGCTCCATTCTACTCTTCTCAACGGTTCTCATCACTGATAATCGGGAGCTGGATATCCAGGAAGGCGCATGCGATTGTTTCCCCTTGTGCGTAAGTTCTCTGCAACCATTTTACCTCCTAATTTGTTGTAAGCCATTCTCTCTCTCTTTCCCCTTAAATGTAATTGTGTCATATTGTATTTTAACGTGTAGTAATTCTGTTAGGTGTTTATGTTAGTTTGGTAGTGTATAAATTGTACTGTGTATTCTTTTGCAATTGAACGTTCATTCTCTCCCTTAAAAGGTGTTAGAACCTTAGACCGGTATTTGAGTGTTTATTATATTGCTAAGTGTTCTCAGAGCGTCACGGACGCTCATACAGCTTTTAAACTAACAAGGTTACACTGCGTTACATTTACACCTTATCACTGCACAAAGGTTTACAGTATAAGTACATTACTTATGGTATAGTTATTAAGGTTTAATTCTGTGAGCGTCAGCGCCGCTTGTGATCTCCTCGTGGTCTCGAGCGTCCGCTACGCTGGTAGTGTATCATTACGGTAGTCGGCAGCCTATAGCGTGCTTGCCTCTACGCATTAAGCCGTGAGCGAACGTGCCGCTCGTGCGTCTCGTCCACGGCTAAGCATCCGCTACGCTAAGTGCGTACCCTTACGGTACCACATACTCCAATAGCGTACTGAGTCTCTTAACCTTTTAGAGTGTTTAATATAGGATAAATCAGTAGGTTTTATCAACTTCACCATGTGAAGTCTACTGTGCCACATAGAGGAGGGGGCATGGAACTTACACATGGGTCCTCACCTCTTTTGCACTGCTACTGTGCGAGGGGGTAGGGGGCGGCGCTGAAAATACTTTTTTTTCTACATCAGTTTGTATAATGGGGTGTGTTTATACCTCCTATATCTAGGCCACGCCAGTTTTTGTTTTTTTTTTTTACGTGGGTCTGCCACTGCTCTCTACACCGCTGATCTTACAAGTATGTACAGTATTTGCTTTCATTTCTTTCATTTCTTAATTAATAATATATTATATGTGAAGAGGTGGGCTACTTCCTGCATGAAATACTGCTCTACTCTACTGAGATATTTTATCTCGCATTTACTATTTTTATGTCTGAGAATTTTTAACTGCAGTTTCCCACATTCCTTTTCAAAGTACCCACTGCATTTACAGCTCCGCAAACACCTGCCAACAAATGTAGTTTTCTGATAACTGATGTATTAGTATTGTAATATACTAAACTGATACATTACTAAAAGAAACACAAACTACATCAAATATAATCACAAGAGACATTGGGGTAGATGTATTAACCTGGAGAAGGCATAAGGAAGTGATAAACCAGTGATAAATGCAAGGTGATAATGCACCAGCCAATCAGCTAGTAACTGTTAATTTACATATGGGAGCTGATTGGCTGGTGTGTTTATCACCTTGCACTTAACACTGCTTTCTCACTTCCTTATGCCTTCTCCAGGTTAATACATCTGCCCCATTGGACTTAATTCAGAGATGGACACAGATCACTGCATACTGCGTCCATCTACTCACATCAGTGCCGTAACTAGCCATTTGAGCGCTGTGTGCAAGAAACAACAGTGGCGCCCCCCCCCCATGTAAGACAGGGCCAGTGCGCGCCGCAGGTGCGCGAAAAATTTATAGGGGCGTGGCTTCACTGGGAAGGGGCGTGGCCACAAAATAACAGCAATTCATACTACGGTGCACAGTAGTCTACATTATTCAAATTGCGCTGCACAGTAGCGCCACTACACCAGGTAGAGCCCCTTTTATACATTACAGCAGACAGCGTCCCCCTTTTTACACATTGCGGCAGCCAGTCCCCCTCTTTACACATTGCGGCAGCCAGGCCCCCTCTTTACACATTGCGGCAGCCAGGCACCCTTTTTACACATTGCGGCAGCCAGGCCCCCTTTTTACACATTGCGGTAGCCAGTCCCCCTTTTTACACATTGCGGCAGCCAGACCCCTATTTATACATTGTGGCAGCCAGTCCCCCTTTTTACACATTGCGGCAGCCAGGACCCCATTTTACACATTGCGGCAGCCAGGACCCCATTTTACACATTGCGGCAGCCAGGACCCCCCCCCCTTTTTACACATTACGGCAGCCAGTCCCCCTCTTTACACATTGCGGCGGCCTGGCCCCCTCTTTACACATTGCGGCAGCCAGGCACCCTTTTTACACATTGCGGCAGCCAGACCCCCTTTTTATACATTGTGGCAGCCAGTCCCCCTTTTTACACATTGCGGCAGCCAGTCCCCCTTTTTACACATTGCGGCAGCCAGGCCCCCTTTTTACACATTGCGGCAGCCAGTCCCCCTTTTTACACATTGCGGCAGCCAGGACCCCTTTTTACACATTGCGGCAGCCAGACCCCCTTTTTATACATTGCGGCAGCCAGGACCCCTTTTTACACATTGCGGCAGACGGTGTCCCCCTGAGAGAGAAAGAAAGGGAGAAAGAGAAAGAGAGAGAGAGAGAGAGAGAGAGAGACATACTTACCTTCTCCCCGCTGACAGGCTCCTCGTGCAGCTCCCTCTCGGTGCAGGCTGTGTGAGGTGAGAAGGAGGAGGAGGGAGGGGGAGCAGGGAGCCGCAGCAGCGCTGTTTGGTTGGTAATAAGCGCCGCTGCAGCATCCCCCTCTCCTTCTGTATTGGTTGCCTGGCGCTGCTGTGGATGCTGGGATGAAGGAACCGCATCCCAGCATCCATAGCAGCGCCGGGCAGCCAATACAGAAGGAGAGGGGGATGCTGCAGCGGCGCTTACTACCAATCAAATAGCGCTGCTGCGGCTCACTGCTCCCCCTCCCTCCTCCTCCTTGAACCCGGCGCTGGTCTCTCTCCTCCAGCGCGGCGCACGGCGCACACAGAGGCGGCATGTAATGAGTCAATTTGACTCATTACATGCCGCTGGCCGTTGCGCCCCCAGGGCAACTGCGCTGTGTGCCAAGCCCCCTTGGCACACACGTAGTTACGGCCCTGACTCACATGCTGGGGACCGCCCAGCACAGGGCGAGGCTGCCCAGCATGTGTGACGGGCCGCCTCCCGCTGCTAATCTAATTGCGGACGCATCAAACTAAGGTTGACCCCTGGCAGCGCTATCGGGCAGTCTGCCGCTATTTTATAATCGGAGCACGTCATACACAGCCGGACCGAAAACGGTCACTGCACACCCCCATTCGGCCCTGCATATCCTCCCACGCAGTGTCACCGCCCTGGGAACGCCCACCGCTGTCAATCATCTTGTGTCCGCATCTTTTCTGGATGTAACCACATACTTCCAAATGACGGTCTATAATTAATAACATTATGTTTTACTGATGGTCCAAATATTATTTGACTATTGGGCACCTAATAACGCAGTTTAATTTTTTTGATGTGTTACATTGCTTCCCTTTCCAAACTGCTGCTACCCTGAACTTAATATTTTTTATTTTTTATCTTTAGAGGAGAATTTTCAGTGTCCTAGAGTTATTGATAATCTTATTTATAGACACATGATTATTTGCAATCCCAATATTAATAGTAATATGTCACTTCACAGTTTTAGGAAAAACATTCGGCAAAACATATTAAAATAAAAATATATAAAAAATGTAAAAAAAATACATCTTAAAAAGAGACAAAAATAAAGCACAGTATAATAAAAAGTCTTACAGTATATCACTTTGCCAGGTGTTTGGGCAGATATGTCTGCTTCCCTGAATGAGGAAGGCTCATTATGCTCCTCAGTTCTCACACAGCACAAGAATTTCACTCTTTGCTTTTTCTCTGCCACACACAGAACTCTAAGGGGAGCACACTTATTGTGCGGGTATAGCTTTGGTTCTTTACGGAAGGCGAAGCAGGAAGCAGCAGCACCGAGATATATTAACATCTCAGATGCCGAAGTGGGGCAGATGAAAACTCTCCCCTCCGGCGATCGCTGCCTGTGTCTCTCCCCAGCCGGCTCTAGTGCGCATGCGGAAGATCTCACATGCAGGCTGGAGCCAGCACCCACCACAGCCAAGGACAGAAGATAGGGCAATGACACCTGCCTTTTAGATAGCAGCACTGATATAGACCAGGTTGCATAGCGTCCCTGTCATTCAGCACGCACTGCTGCTGTAATACATGGTAGAGAAGTGGTATCAGTGCACATAACGGGCCTTATACAGCTTGTTTGCACACGCGTACTGCCCATAATATGCGTGCGTGACCCTTCACTATGCGGCAGCACCCCGGAAGGATGCGGCTGCATGGTGATTGACAGTGGCGGCCATTGGGGGGGCATCAGCGTGACATTTCGTTTTCTAGGTGGCTGCGTGACTTCAAACACAGACGCTCGGAGAAAAATAATTGCTGCGTAGGCAGGGGTCAACCTTAGTTCGATGTGTTTGCAAATAAATTGTGCAAGCATCAAGGGGCGGTGCCACTCACATCCTGGGTGGCCTTGCCCTGTGCTGGGCGGTCCCCAGTATATGAGTAGATGGACGCAGATCTTGCTACGGAAGCAAGATCTGTGTCCATCGCTGAATAACCCCCAACGTGTGCTGATACCACTTCTCCCCCATAATGACGATTGAGACATTTACCCCTATGTTCAGTTCAGCATGTCAGCATGGTCTGAGTCACTCTGAAACAGAAGTGCGGTGTCCTTGGTGTTGGCACTGTCCTTGTTCCAATGTCCTTCTCACAAAGTGTCCCTCAGGAGGTTACAACATACACATCATACGGGTTCTTTATTTCATATTAATCTCAGATTCCATGTTGTATTCACATATGTAAAAAATTATATGTTATATAGCAGAGGGCCGGATTAACGCTCTGGGGGGCCTGGGTTACTTAAGTCAAGGGGCCCCCAGACACACAAATATATTTATATATATTTTTAATACAATCACACACACACAGCAAACGTATGCACAACACACACACTCTGCATGCATACATACATACATACATACATACATACATACATACATACATATATATACCAGGGACGTGCAGTCAGGGGAGGCAGTGCTTCCCCTGTCATTAATGAATAAAATAATACAGAGAAGATACTTCTGACACATGTTCTGTGTCATAAGTATCTGCTTTACTCTTTATATTATTTTAAGAATTTTTACACTCTAAGAAACCTCTCTCTGTGCCTCCCGCAGTCTATGTGAAAGGGCCGGAAGAGGGGGGCGGGGCCAGGCATTGGGCAGTGAAAGCCCATTAAGAAAAGCAGCAGTAGCGGCACCCAACAGCAGTGCCGCTTTGACAGGGGCGTGCTTTCAGCACGCCCCTGTCAATGTGATTGGGCAGTGAGCAGGTCCCCGGAAACGGTCTCTGACAGACCACTGTGTTTCTCCGTACCACCTTTGGTAGTGTTTCCCTACCCCCTTCCACTGTGTGTCTCCTGCTGTTCCCGAAGCCAGTGGGGTCAGGTTACTGCACCCCCCCACACACACACACACACACACTCACACTTGGTGCCTATCAATGTCTCCCCCCCACCCTCCCCTCGCATCCGGTCAGGATGACAGCTGCTGTGTTGATGGGACTGAGGAGTGGGACATGGCGGGAGCTCTACTCACACTTGCTCTGGCTATCTGTCTTAGCGCTGCAGCTCCTGTGTGAGGCTGTGTGAGACATTGATCGGCGGCAAGTGTGAGTGGGGGGGTGCAGTGACCTGACCCCACTGGCTGTGGGAACAGCGGGAGACACACAGGGGAAGGGGGTAGGGAAACACTACTGAAACCGCTCCCATCGACACAGCAGCTCTCCTCCTGCTACCGTCCACGGAGGGAGCCAAGGCGGCTGGGAGCTATGGGGAGCAGTGTCCATGGAGGGAGCAGCAGCCGGGACCCGGGAGCTACAGGGAGCAGGTGAGATTGTTGTTTAACTTAGCGAACGAGTACCTTTCACTACCATCCTGCCGACGTGCTCCGCACGACTGCTCCCATCCTGCCCCCCGTGCTCCACACCACTGCTCCCATCCTGGCCCCCTGCTCCGCACCACTGCTCCCATCCTGCCCCCCCCCCTGCTCCACACCACTGCACCCATACTGCCCCCCCTGCTCCGCACCACTGTTTCCATACTGCCCCCCCTGCTCCACACCACTACTCCCATCCTGCCCCCCATGCTCCGCACCACTGCTCCCATCCTGCCTCCCTGTTCTGCACCACTGCTCCCATCCTGCCCCCCGTGCTCCACACCACTGCTCCCATCCTGGCCCCCTGCTCCGCACCACTGCTCCCATCCTGCCCCCCCCCCTGCTCCGCACCACTGCTCCCATACTGCCCCCCCTGCTCCGCACCACTGCTCCCATACTGCCCCCCTGCTCCGCACCACTGCTCCCATCCTGCCACCCTGCTCTGCACCACTGCTCCCATCCTGCCCCCCCTGCTCCGCACCACTGTTTCCATACTGCCCCCCCTGCTCCACACCACTACTCCCATCCTGCCCCCCATGCTCCGCATCACTGCTCCCATCCTGCCTCCCTGCTCTGCACCACTGCTTAGATCCTGCCCCCCATGCTCCGCACCACTGCTCCCATCTTGCCCCCTCCTGCCCTGCACCACTGCTCCCATCTTGCCCCCCACTGCTCCGCACCACTGCTCCCAACCTGCCCCCCACTCCGCACCACTGCTCCCAACCTGCCCCGCACCACTGCTCCCTTCCTGCCCCCTCCTGCTCCGCACCACTGCTCCCATCCTACCCCTTCCTGCTCCGCACCACTGCTCCCATCCTACCCCCTCCTGCTCCGCACCACTGCTCCCATCCTGCACCCTCCTGCTCCGTACCACTGCTCTCATCCTGCCCCCTCCTGCTCTGCACTACTGCCCCTATCCTGCCCTCCCTGCTCCCATCCTGCCCCCTCCTGATTGGCTGCCAGTCCTTGATATAGTAGCGCCGTGGACATAGGAGCCGCAGTGCCGCCATCCACAGCCTCCACCTACTTGCACAACCGCCGCCCTCTGCCTCCTCCTCTGCTACCCCGCCCTCAACTGCCCCCCGCCGACGCCCTCAGTCCAACTCTGCACCTCTGCACCATGCCACCAACAACCTCCTCATAAACCGCACCGCAGACCACAGCATCCTCAGTACTGCCGCTGCTAAATAGGTAATATCACCCTGCTACCTTTCTCTCTCTCTAGTCCCTACTGTATGCCCTTGCTGTCCCTCTCTCTGTCACTCCTCTTTGTCACTCTCCCTATCCATATGTCCCTGCTGTCACTTTCCCTGTCACTGCTGTCACTTTCCCTGTCCCTCTTTCACGCTCCCTGTCCCTAATTAGGGGGATAGAGATGCTGGAATACCAGGAAAGACTTGCAAGGCTTGACATGTTCACACTAGAAAAGAGGAGATTAAGAGGGGACATGAACAACATCTATAACTATTTAAGGGGACAATACACAGAGCTTTCGGGGGATCTGTTTTTGTTGAGACCAGCACAGAAAACACATGGACACCCACTTAGGTTAGAGGAGAGGAGATGCTGCACACAGAGGCGGAAAGGTTTTTTCACAGTAAGGACAGTACGAGTTTGGAATTCCCTGCCTGAGAAAGTAGTAATGGCAGACTCGGTCTATAAAATTCCTAATGGATAAGGATATACAGGGTTATGGTGGATAGTTCACGTACCATAGTTATAATAAAATGAGGGAATACAACACAACGGACGACTTTATCAACAGATAAAATTAATCCTGAAAATATCACAGAGTAGGAGAACACAAATAGGTTGAACTTGATGGATAGATGTCTTTTTTCAACCTCACAACTATGTAACTGTGTAACTATGTCCCTACTGTCACTCTCCCTGAATTTTGTCTCATACCATGTGACCCCCGCTGAGTCTGCCTGGATGACAGGGACCTTGTAAGGCAGCTTCAGACTAATACTGCTGGATCTATGGCAGGGGGATTACTGCAGCAATGGACAGTCACAGAGCTGTGAAATGGTGGGGAGACAGCAGGGAGGGTTCCGAAAAGATTCCTCACCTGCACAAGCTGCCGCATCAGGGATGGCAGCGATAACTGACATCAGCTTGGGGGCGGTAGCTGGCATCAGCTTGGTGGTGGTATGAATCATCAGCAGGACTCAGCGAACATTATGGCTGCAGTGCCTCACCAGACACTGACCTCACCGCACGCCACTGATGTATACAAACAAACACAACACAGTTACACACAGCATTACCTACACACACACACACACACACACACACACACACACACACACACACACACACACACACACACACACACACACACAATATATACATACATATACACAACACACATGTCATACAGTCACACACAGCAAACATACCAACACACCCAGCATACATATACACAACATACACACAGTAACCCACAGCTTTCCTACAAACACACACATAGCATGCATACATACACTCAACATACCTACCTACACACACACACACACACACACACACACACACACACACACACTCACTCATACCATACCTACAAACACATATAGTACACACACACACACACACACACACACACACACACACACACACACACAATGAAGCACTGACCAAGAGAGGAGAGGAGGAGGAGGAGGAGGAGGAGGAAGAGATCCATGTGAGCCAAGCTGCAGCTGCACCTGGTTGCCTCCACTGTGTATGTGTGACTTTGCAACAATGTTTCCAAAGCAGAGAGCTCTGGTGATCAGAGCTTTCTGTGAGAAGCGCAGTCGGTACCCGGGGAGCTGCTTCAGTTATGCCTGTGATGCAGAGATGGAGACAAAGCTATCTCCTTCTCTGAAAAACTAATTTGGTTTTGCAAGGGGGGCCCCTGAAATTTGGGGGGCCCAGGGTAACGCATAATGCTGATAAAACACCAATAAAAAAAGGACTTTGGAGGTACTAATATATGGTCAGGTAAAACATCAAAGGAACATTAAAGATCATGGAGACAGCCCCACTCTTCATGAATGCCTACCAGATAGTCTGAGCACATCAGACATGTGAATTATTGGGGTCCGAGGCACGGGCATCCAGAACAGCAGGTTACCACCAAGCTGCGAATAGTGTCTCTTTCAATGTCCCCACCTTTTATTTCCATCTAACAAGCCCAATTGGTTGCAGCTGTGACATGCAATCCTGCATTTCAAAGGCTGGCATGCGCATAAGTGCATTTGGAACGTATAAATGGAGCGCAAGGAAGCCAGAATCTGTGATATTAAAAAAATGAAGTGACGTCAATTCACATTCTGTCCTTTGAAACGCGGGATTGTGTTCCACTGAACAGCTGCAACCAATCGAGCTTTTTAGGTGGGAATTCAGGATGTTGACATGGACAGCAGGTCAGCATGTCAAATATTAACATTCACAATGACAGAATGTGAATGTCAACAGTCAATAATGTCAGCAATGCAATTTTACTTTCATTTTCAGAGTAATACTATGTCATGCAATAGACATTGACTCCCGTTTACCAGACCCGGCACTGTTTCTTCACCAGCTTGGGTGCTCCTGCTGGCCACTACAGTAAACATTAACATATTGGACTTGGGGCCTAATTCAGAACTGATCGGTGCTGTGCGTTTTCGCACAGCAGCCGATCAGGTCTGAAGAACTGCGCATGCGCCGGTGCCGAGGCAGATGCGTTCGCTGGGTGGGAGGGGGCGGACTGGCAGCATTTGGCCGCCATTTAAGGGGTGCGGTCCAGGCAACGCAGGCATGTGGGGGTTGGGCCGCGGCTGCTGCATGACATCACACACAGCTGCTGCGACCCTCACAACGATGAGTAGCTCCCTGCCAGCGCGCAGGAGATGCGCTGGTAGGGAGCTATTCTTCAAGTACAAAAGCATCGCCGCTGTGCGATGCTTTTGTACTTGTGCGGGAAGGTCGGGCCTGACATGCGGGGCGGACTAGCCCTGTGCTGGGCGTCCCCCTGCATGTCTGTGTGACTGATCGTAGATGTGCTAAATTTAGCACATCTCTGAATTAGGCCCTTGGTTAGCTGTTTGTGATTTTGTGCATATTCCTGGCTTCTGTGCTGCCTAGGCGCCACCATGTTGGATTGATCAGCTGACTCTGTTTTCTCCTAATCACAGAAGGGTTAGTTTCCACCTGACCAAAGGTACCAATGACTGATCAGAGCATTCTATTTAAACCCCTAACTCCCATTGGCTCATTGCCAATATAACTGGCATCTTACAAGTTCCTGGTTCCAGTATCAGCAGCTCGCTGTCTAATAACTGTCTTGATTGCTGAATCTATTATCTGGTGCACTTTCATTCCATGTTGCATGCTCTAGTTCTGAGCTTATTAGTTCCTGTTCCCTGCTTCAGGATCTCCTAGCTTGCTTCTGCCTGCAATCCAGTGCAGTTGCACACTGCTAATCATTTCCAGTCTGCAAACCTGTGCAAGTAGCCTATGCTATCATGTGAAGTTCTTTACTGCTAACCATCTTTAGACTGCAAACCTATGTAAATATCCTCTGCTGTCCTTTGCAGTTTTAGACTGCTTATCATTTCATAGACAGTACCTACATGCATTATCATTTAACATGCAGAGTGCGCATTCATTGCCTGTGTGAATTAGAACTCTTAACCTACAGGTTGCACATCTAACATCTGCATGCATTTCCACTCTTAACCTACAGAGTGCACAACCTAAACCAGAGAGTGAATACTATCCATCACCAGCAGAGTGCCTACCCTCACCAGTGTGTGCAGTTACTTCACCCACAGAATTTACCCCTGTACGCCTGTTTGAAAGATCTTCCACCAAGTGCCTGCAGCCTGCTTCCATTGCAGGGCAGAATATCAGTAACTCCCAGTTTAGTGCCTCATTCTGATGTCCATATCAGTTCAGTTCAGTTCATATGCACTAGATTTCTTTTGTGATACTCCTTTAAGGAGGAAGAGCATAATAAACCTCCTAATTTTATTCATTCCAGCCCCAACTAGTCTTGCCCACTATTCCAAGTCCAGCGCCCAAACAAAACACAGATCCAGACATCTCAATCTAACCCTAACCCTTACGATATTATGGCTGTTAATATTCACATGTCAACATTCTGGCAGTGCAGACATATGTTAGTGTCAACATTGTGAATGTCAACATGTTAAATATCAACATTCTGCCATATCAACATTCTGAATGTCAACAATCAAGACATGCCAGCATTCTGATATCAACTTTCTGAATTTTGACTATTTCACTGCAAAGTCATCCATATGCCCCTGGAGGTCACTCCAAGCATTCCTCCACAATGACCCTGCTAAGAATCTCAATAAGTTAGTCAATCTTCAATGTTACAGTAAGTACTTTTTCCACTATTGCTGGGTGCTGCATTTCCCTTTTTTAATACAGGCTTACTCTGTACTCAATGATCAATGAAATAAGCCAACATCCCCAATCTCAGAGACATGCATTACTGATTGCTGTGCACCAAAGTGGATATACAGTATACCGTCATTTCCCAGTCCCTCTAGTACTCTCAGAACTGTTTAGGAGATGGTAAACCCATTCATATTTCACTTGAGATTGCTACTCCTAATCATTTTTGTATTTATTTAACAGTTATTTATATAGCAACTACATATTACGCAGCACTATACAGAGAATATTTATTCTTTCACATCAGTCCCTGTACTAATGGAGCTTACAATCTATATTTCCTACTAAAAGTGTGAGGGCGTGCCCAGCAGAAGGAACGGAGATGGTGGTCTCTCACCTGTGCCCAGTGTCAGGAGGCCCAGTTTGAGATGCCTCCTGGCAAGATGGTGCTGTTGTGGACAAGCTTAAATATGAAAGGATTCAAGCTTGCCAAAAGGAGCTGCGGAAGTTTGAATGTGGCACCAGCTGCGAGCCAATCATGGCTCATGGACCAGCAGCCAATCAGGAGCAGCTGCAGCGGTCAAATCACAGCTTGCCGTGTCATAACTCTGCCCACTCGCAGCTTCTTATATTAGATGCTGCAGACAGGGAGAAGTCACTTTAATGGAAGAGGCCAAGATTGGCAGCAAGTGTTCCAATGGTGCTCGAAGATGGCAGGAAATCCTGGAGAAAAGCATGACCCTGTGTCAGCACTTAGAGGATGGCAGAAGACAGTGGAAAGCAGAGTTAGAACTAAAAACCAGAGAAGACTGTAGTGGGGAGTTGCAAAAGAACTAGACAAAGCACCCACTGCATATTCTCCGAGTCCCAACAATACTGTTTAGTGGCTCTGGACCACCACCACTTATATTTAACCCATCCCTAGATTAATAGGTGTCAGTCACTAGGTCTGTGGGCACAGTCAGGCTTTAGGCATGTGCTGCAGTTAGGCAGACCTCCAGCCTGAGCCCCTTTGTAGTGACTCTGCACATTAGGCCCAGGTCACTGTTTGCTTCAATTAGGCAGGCCTTCAGTTTGAGCAATGACTCTGGGCATTAGGCCCAGGTCACTGTGTACTGCTTAGGCAGACCTCCAGCCTGAGACACTTGTAGTCACTTCTGTGCCCTTAATAGGCAGACCTCAAGGCCTTAGCCTTATGTATGTAAAATGACTCTAGGCGTTAGCACAAGTCACACCTCTTGTGCCCTCAGGGAAATTAGACCCAGCTCACTACTTCATACAGGGCAGAAGACCCAGTTAATAGGATAGTGCACTGGAATGTTGGGTTGAAGTGGTAAAGATTTGAGGCTCCCACACTCTCTTGGCATTCCCTTTTCTTTGAAAGGATGGTTTTCCTGCCCCCACTTAAGACTGTACTCCAAATAATATTCTAATACACCATCAATAAACCTAGTAGGCCTGTCCGTATCATAAGCCCCTCTGTTTGGGTAGGGTTTAGAGGAGTGGCCAAGCTCCCCACACTACCATATTTGTAACCCTTTTCCCCTCACATGTAGGGCTGTCTGGCCTTCACAGTTGCTCTATGCTAGCCCTTAGAAATTAGAGGTAGGCTGGCCAATTTAGGAAGAAACACCTGAAAAAAGTGCATTCCGCTAGTAAGTAGTGTACGAGGTGTACGCAAACGGTTGCCCTGGAAGCCCAGGTAACTGATCTAGAGCAAAACGTTACGAGACTGAGGAGTATTCATAATCTCGAACTGAGCTTAGATAGAACGGTGGAGGAGTTGCAGGGGGAGCCACCAGTAGTCGATGACGAGGACAATCAGGTAGCGAGCTGAGTCACGGTTAGAAGGAAGAAGAAGAGGTGGAGAGGGAGACCGGACATCTCCGACCTGCCTAACCCCAATACATTTTCCCGAATGGATGAAGATTCTGGGGATAGCAGTGAGGAAATGACGGCACTGGAGGATACCGTTCACTCTAGCAACCAGAGGAGCGGTCCCTCCAGGACAAAGGGAAAAAAAGAAAGTGAGGTACCTAGTCAAATTGTGGTGGTAGGGGATTCTATTATCAGGAAAACAGATAGGACAATTTGCTACCGGGACCGCGATCGCCGTACAATCTGTTGTCTCCAGGGTGCTCGGGTACGGCACATTGCGGACCGGGTAGAAAGATTGTTGGGAGGGGGCGGGAATGACCCGGCGAGATTATAGGGACCTAGGACAAAAATTAAAGGCAAGGACATCTAAGGTAATATTTTCTGAAATATTACCTGTGACACGCGCTAGTCCAGGGAGGCAGAGGGAGATTAGGGAGGTAAATGTGTGCCTTAGTGACTGGTGTAGGAAGGAGGGGTTTGTGTTCTTAGAACACTGGGCGGACTTATCAGTCAGGCGCCATCTTTTTGGTCGCGATGGATTGCACCTGAATGAGGAGGGGGCAGCGGTGCTGGGGGGAAGGATGGTTAGAAGGTTGGAGGAGATTTTAAACTAGGTGTCTGGGGGGAGGGATTAGAAAGAATTAGTGGGACAACTAGAGAGCAAAGAATAGTGGGATGGACGAAGTATAATGGGGGTGGAGAGGGGGGAAGGAGAGAAATAGTCAGCAATGGTAATTTAAGGGAAACCAATGTTTCTAAGGAAATGTTATGTACAACAGAACTTGCGGATAAGGGAATTAATAAATTTAAGTGTATGATTGCAAATGCGAGAAGCCTAACAAGTAAAATGGGGGAATTAGAGGCAATTGCACTTAATGACCATTATGACATAATAGGCATTACTGAGACATGGTGGGACGATTCTCACGATTGGATGGCAAACATCGAGGGATACACTCTCTTCAGGAGAGATAGGATTAATAAAAAGGGAGGGGGTGTTTGTCTCTATGTTAAACCATTCTTAAAACCATATTTAAAGGAGGTCATTTACAAGGGGACAGGAGATAACGTAGAGTCATTATGGGTTGAGATTTCGAGGATTTCAAGGCTAAAGATTTCAAGGCTAAAGCAGGGGCAGTGTGCACTTTGGGGGTGATTCCGAGTTGTTCGCTCGCTAGCTGCTTTTAGCAGCATTGCACACGCTAAGCCGCCACCCTCTGGGAGTGCATCTTAGCTTAGCAGAAGTGCGAACGAAAGATTAGCAGAATTGCGAATAGAAATTTCTTAGCAGTTTCTGAGTAGCTCCAGACTTACTCAGCCATTGCGACCAGCTCAGTCCTTTTCGTTCCTGGTTTGACGTCACAAACACACCCAGCGTTTGCCCAACCACTCCCCCGTTTCTCCAGCCACTCCTGCGTTTTGCAACTCGAAAGCCTGCGTTTTTCCGCACATTCCCATAAAATGGCAAGTTTCCGCCCAGAAACACCCAATTCCTGTCAATCACACTCCGATCAGCACAGCGATGAAAAAGCTTAGTTATGCCGTGAGTAAAATACCTAACTTTTGTGTAAAATAACTAAGCGCATGCGCTCTGCGAACCTTGCGCATGCGCAGTAAGCGACTAATTGCAGTATAGCGAAAATCGGCAACAAGCGAACAACTCGGAATGACCCCATTTGTCTGTGTCACACTGTCTGCAAAATAAAAAATTTTTTGGAGGCTGGAGCACATTGTGTGACTGTACACTGTGTTCTCTTAAAAAAAAGTTATTTGGACCATGATCTACTGTTTTTGGTCACTGGTCACATATTTAAAATAAATGTCAGTAGGTCCAGGCAGGACCACCATGTTAATAATATCTGCGCAGTGCATTGCAGCTCATGTGCACTTGCTAAAACTTGTGTGTGTTCAGTGAACTTCAGGTAGGCAGTGGTACAATGTTTAACAACACTAACAGTCAGCAAGTTAATGTAAGGCCACCATGTTAATATCTGCACAGTGAGTTGATATGGATCAAGACGATTAATCGATAGAAAAGTAGGAGCAGCAACCAAGTACTAGCGCAGCTGCTGTTGCCACCAGTCATGATGATACTAGTCTTCCAACATCTACTAAAGCTGGTGCTCAAGAGCATAGGCATCTGAATACAAAACAATATTTTATATTGCTAAAGAAAAAATATTACTTCAATTAAAGGCAAAGTTTACTGCAGAAAAATATACAATTGCCAACATGCCATACACAACATGCAGTGGCAAGGTATTGCTCAGACTTTTGCCTTTATTACTGAGTGGGGGTTCTGAACTGCTGTCAGTCAGGCAACTTATCTGCCTCACAGGATGATGCAAACCTTCTCACTCAGAATCTGGTAGAGTTGTCAAAAAAACCAACAACTAGGAAATCAGTGCTGTAAAAACATTAAGACAGAAAAACAAACTGTGTGTTCAAAAACATCACAGATCCCTGAGGAGAGTGTAAGGGTGTTCACAAGTGCTATGTGTCTCAGCATGACCTTTCTGATACCGTACTTATAGAGAAAACTCCTTCCACCATTTCTGCACCCTCTGCAAATATGGGGATGAGCAGCACAAGTAAAAATGCTGACATAGAAATTGAGGATTCTACTGTGGAAGTGCAACAGGATGAGGGGGATATTTGTGTACTTTCTGATGCTAATGGGGATATTGATGATGAGAATGTTTGTGTAAATCAGCTACCAGTGACTAAAATAAAGTCATTGTGATGCCTAGGCATAAGACCAAAAAAGCCACCTCTTGGGTGTGGGATTTTTATTACCCAAATACTGACAATGTTTGTGAAGGCATCTGCTCCATTTTGAGGCCAAAGTTACCAGAAATAGGAATGTTAACTATCTAGGTACCTCTGTCATGTTACATAATTTTTGATGAGCTCATGAAATTTATTTATCAAAATTTATAATGTGTAATTAACACCCTCATCGTCAACCTCCTCATTAGTGATTGGAAGTAGTTCTTCCAATAAATTGTTTTGTGGGGGTCCAAACAATCCAAGCACTTCAGCCACAAAAATGGCAGTCCCTTTCACTGAAGCGCTTGGTTTCTTATACTGTGCATGCCCTTGTTAATATCCAACACAACAGGGAGGTCCTAAGGACAATTCGCTCTTACACCACTTTTCTTTTCAAAATGGGCTCTATTTTTGGTGGATATTGTGGATGGTCTTTTTTGCATAGACATTTTTATTGGTTATAACTCAGATATGCATGCCGTGTGTTTGTGCCACTGCTCTGTTTCTTAGTTTAGCCAGTCAGCCTTTGGCCAATATTGGTGAGCAATATTGTGAATAGTGAGGTGGTCAAAGTTGACTGGAAACAACGGATATTAACGTTATTGTGGTTAATAATACCGTAGGAACAAAAGAGGCTCAAATGAGCTGTTTTTAGCATTTAAATCCCAGAACCAAAACATGTGAGTGGTTTTGCCAAACTGGAACCAAAATCATAAGACAAAAATTATTCCAGATCCAAAACCAAAACCACGAGGTCGGCACACATCTCTAATTTGAAGGAAGACTATCATAAATACAGCGTTTAAAGTATATTTATGTTTAAATATATTAGAAAATTTGATTTGAAAAATGCGCATAATAACTATTTTAATTTTGGAATAAATATCAGTAAATTTAAAATTTACTAACTTGGAGACAAAATAAAATGTAATGTTAATGTAATTTAGTGATCAGGAGAAATACAAACACAAGTATATCTGTACTAGTTATAACCATGTACTGTAGTTTAATTAACTAGTCCAAACCAATCACAGATCATGTGTAATTGTGGCCACAAATAACTAAAACTAGTTGCTCAGTCCTATCACTGAATGATCAAATCTTTGGCCAGTGTTACCAAATTGGAACTAAGGCTTCCAGAAAAACCTGTGTACTGGGTTAATAACTACACATATCCACCACAGAGTCCTTTATAGATACAGTACTTTCTTTTATTTCATCCAGCCAGAGGCAAACTTATTCATCTTTCTGATTGCAGTAGTCATTAGTCTTTCTGGCTACAGGTGATGTGGTGCATGCTGTCAGTGGTCAGCAGTGGAGAGGTGCGAACGGCAGTAGGGGGGTAATTCAGACCTGATCGTAGATGTGCGAAAAAATGCACTTGTACGATCAAATTCTTAGACATGCAGGGGGACGCCCAGCACAGGTCAAGTCCGCCCTGCTTGCCTAATCCAGCCCCCCCCCCTCACTCCCCCTCAGACCAGGGACGTGCAGTCAGGGGAGGCAGGGGAGGCAGTGCCTCCCCTGTCATTATGATTAAAATAATAGAAAGAAGATACATAAGACACATATTCTGTGTCATATGTATTGTACCCTCTTTATATTAATTTAATCATTTTAGCCCATCTAATACGTTTGGGAGGCACTGACAGCTAGTGCCTCCCGTAGCTAGTGATAACGGGACAAAGCGGGGGGGCGGGGCCATGCGCTGGGCTGGAAAAGCCCATTACAAAAAGACTAGAATGCGGCACTTATACAAGTGCCTCGCTGGCAGGGAAAGCACGCCCCTGCTAGCGAGGCACCTGTGATTGGACAGCGGATCCAGTGCTGGATCCGCTGGTCCAATCACATAGATGCGGCCGGGAGAAGCGGGATGCCCAGGAGTCCATGCGGGGCTGACTTCATTAAGAGCAGCTCCCCCTCCCTGCCTCCTTACTCACAGTGTCCTTGCTGTTGCTGCCGCTGCTGGTCCGGCCCCTGTCACACACAGGCAGAGCCTGAAGACAGTGAGTGCAGCAGCAGCGGTACAGGGAGGAGGGGGAGAGCGGAACGGCAGATCTTCCTACTGTAATCTAGGTAAAGTGTGTTCCATGTCCCCCCTCCCCCTACTAGCTAATGTGTGTGTTCCATGTCCCCCCCTCCCCCTACTAGCTAATGTGTATGTTCCATGTCCCCCCCTCCCCCTACTAGCTAATGTGTGTGTGTCATGTCCCCCCTCCCCCTACTAGCTAATGTGTGTGTTCCATGTCCTCCCCTCCCCCTACTAGCTAATGTGTGTGTTCCATGTCCCCCCTCCCCCTACTAGCTAATGTGTGTGTTCCATGTCCCCCCTCCCCCTACTAGCTAATGTGTGTGTTCCATGTACCCCCTCCCCCTACTAGCTAATGTGTGTGTGCCATGTCCCCCCTCCCCCTACTAGCTAATGTGTGTGTGCCATGTCCCCCCTCCCCCTACTAGCTAATGTGTGTGTTCCATGTCCCCCCTCCCCCTACTAGCTAATGTGTGTGTTCCATGTCCCCCCCTCCCCCTACTAGCTAATGTGTGTGTGCCATGTACCCCCCTCCCCCTACTAGCTAATGTGTGTGTGCCATGTACCCCCCTCCCCCTACTAGCTAATGTGTGTGTTCCATGTACCCCCCTCCCCCTACTAGCTAATGTGTGTGTTCCATGTCCCCCCTCCCCCTACTAGCTAATGTGTGTGTTCCATGTCCCCCCCTCCCCCTACTAGCTAATGTGTGTGTGCCATGTACCCCCCTCCCCCTACTAGCTAAAGTGTGTTCCATGTCCCCCGCTGGCCCAAACGCTGGCTAATGTGCACGGCGACAGTGGTGGGAAGCCACAGACCCAGCGTGAATTGAGCGGCGCCCGGTGCTCTCCTCCTCCACCCTCTCTCAGACAGAAGCCCCTGCTTGACGGCCGGCGGCTGTGTAGAGCGCACAGCCGCTCACCGCCGCCAGCCACTCACCGCCACCAGCCACAACAAATGAGTCAGGTAATGTTCACCTGCTGTCACCCTCTTTCCCTGTCGTTACTGTCCCTGTCCCTACTGTCACACTTTCTCTCCCTGTCGTCAATCTCTCTCCCTGCTGTCACTTGTCACTCTCTCTCTCTCTCCCTGCTGTCACTGTCGTCTCTCTCCCTGCTGTCACTATCGTCACTCTCTCTCTCCCTGCTGTCACTCTCTCTCCCTGCTGTCACTGTCGTCACTCTCTCTCCCTGCTGTCACTATCGTCACTCTCTCTCCCTGCTGTCACTATCGTCACTCTCTCTCTCCCTGCTGTCACTCTCTCTCCCTGCTGTCACTATCGTCACTCTCTCTCTCCCTGCTGTCACTCTCTCTCCCTGCTGTCACTGTCGTCACTCTCTCTCCCTGTCGTCACTCTCTCTCCCTGTCATCACTCTGGCTCTCCCTGTCGTCACTCTGGCTCTCCCTGCTATCACAATTTCAGCTCATTCAGTGTGCTACAATGTGAATTTCGGCTCATTCAGTGTGCTACAATGTGAATGTCGGCTCATTCAGTGTGCTACAGTGTGAATTTTGGCTCATTCAGTGTGCTACAATGTGAATGTCGGCTCATTCTGTGTGCTATAATGTGAATGTCGGCTCATTCAGTGTGCTACAATGTGAATTTCGGCTCATTCAGTGTGCTACAATGTGAATTTCGGATCATTCAGTGTGCTACAATGTGAATGTCGGCTCATTCAGTGTGCTACAATGTGAATTTTGGCTCATTCAGTGTGCTACAATGTGACTTTTGGCTCATTCAGTGTGCTACAATGTGAATTTCGGCTCATTCAGTGTGCTACAATGTGACTTTCGGCTCATTCAGTGTGCTACAATGTGACTTTCGGCTCATTCTGTGTGCTACAATGTGACTTTCGGCTCATTCAGTGTGCTACAATGTAAATGTCGGCTCATTCAGTGTGCTACAATGTGAATTTCGGCTCGTACCATGTGCTATAATGTGAATTTCGGCTCCTACCGTGTGCTACAAGGTAAAAGGGGCACCAGTACTAGATAGTATAAGGGATTCTACTACACTGGACACGCCACCTATTGGGTGACCACGCCCCTTTTTCTGGAGCCTGCGCGCCTTTGGCGCGCACATACTTGCATCCTTAACTGTTGCATACCCCCACCTCAAAATTTCCACTTCAAACACTATATATATATATATATATATATATATATATATATATAAAATATATATCAGTGCCTCCCCAGCCAATGACCTCACCGCACGTCACTGCCTCAGACATGCAAAAACATCACACGGCGGTGATGCTTTTGCAATTTTAGGGTAGCCCGCTGCAGAAGGCAGACGGCTACCCACCATGTTAAGGGTCGCAGCGGCTGCATCAGCCACACTGCGCGTATGCACACAGATGCGACGGGATCTCACCTGTGCGATCGCCTCTGCCTGATTGACAGGCACAGGCAGTCGCGGGGAGAGAGTGGGCTTTGCGGCAGCATTGGGAGGGCACTGTCCAGACAATGCAGTTGTGTCCGGACCGTTGCCAAGGTGTTAGTACAGCTGGAGAGTGTATGGCGAAAACTAGGAGGTCTGAGCAAGTTCCTCTTCATGGAAAATAATCTTTATTGAATACAGGATAACATAACTAGACACAGCAACAGTCTCTCTTTACCAGCAGGCTGGCGAACATGATCACGTGGATATGTCAGTGTGACCAGAAGTATTTTGGGTGAAGTCCTGTAGATAATAGATGCATAACAGAACAATGGCAAAACCAGGAGAAAGGTGTAACTTGGAGCAAGCGACTCAGCAGACGTCCTGAATAATGTCACAAATACTGCTGGCATAAGAGATGATAGCTGAACAAGAGATACTGTAATTACTCGCATTTAAGGGAGAAACTGGTAACACTCTAAGCTCAGATGAGTGACAGAACTCGCCACTGGAATGCAGTATATATATATGCAGGAAACTGGCTGAAATTTGTAGTGCACCGAATAGGAAAAGACTAGAATGTAGTTATCTGCTACAACATAAATAGATAAATTCTTGCAATGTTGTATAACTGGAACAGGCTGAAATGTGTAATGCACAGCATAAAGGAGAACACTGAAACTTGTAGTGCACAATGGTGGTCATTCCGAGTTGATCGCTCGCTAGCAGTTGTTAGCAGTTGTGCAAATGCTAAGCCGCCGCCCTCTGGGGGTGTATTTTAGCTCAGCAGAAGTGCGAACGAAAGGATCGCAGAGCGACTAAAAAAAAAACTTGTGCAGTTTCAGAGTAGCTGCAGACCTACTCCTAGCTTGTGATGACTTCAGACTGTTCAGTTCCGGATTTGACGTCACAAACACGCCCTGCGTTCTCTCAACCCCGCCTGCGTTTTTCTTGCATTTTTTCGAACACTCCCTGAAAACGGTCAGTTGCCACCCAGAAACGTCCTCTTCATGTCAATCACTCTGCGGCCAGCAGTGCGACTGAAAAGCTTTGCTAGACCTTGTGTAAAACTACATCGGTCGTTAATACCCTGTCCCAATGCTTCTAGAGAGACACCCTTCTGCCGCAATGACTCATTTTATGCTCCACAATAGTGCCCTACTTCATTTTTTTAACCATAGTAGTGCCCTAGTTAATGTTATTACCCACAGTAGTGCCTAGTTTATTTTATGCCCATAGTAGTGCCCTAGTTCACATTATGTTGCATTGTAGGCCTGCCAATACACATTATGTAACACAGTGCCCACAATTCACATTATGACAGTGTCCCAGTTCATATTATGCTGCATTACAGTGCTCCCAGTTCATATTATGTTACATTAAAATTAGAGATGAGCGGGTTCGGTTTTACTCGGATTTACCCGAATCTCCTTATTGGCTCACGGACGTCACGTGTTTTGGTTAGCCAATAAGAAAAATCCTGAAAAAAAGAACTCTGGTGTTAAGAACCGAGTAAATCCGAACCCGCTCATCTCTAATTAAAATGCCCTCCACCTCATTTATACCACATTACAATGAGCGGGTCCAGGGGCATAACTAGATATATTGCAGGCCCCAAGGCAACAGTTTGTAAGGACTCCTATATTTTTACCAGTGGTGAAAATTGTATATGACACATGTAACTTTGACAGGGAAGGTGGGCCCCACTCAGCTCTGGGCCCCATAGCAGCTGCACTCCTTGCATCTATGGTAGCTATGCCCTTGCTTGTAGCAATATATACAGGAACAGCAGAACATGCTGAGACTTGTGATGACACATGATACACAATAGACAGGAACAGTATAACATGCTAAGACTGGTTTTGTTACTTGTAGCAAAATAGACAGGAAAAGCAGAATGTGCTGAGACTTGTGCTGGCACTTGATACACAATAGACAGGAGTAGACTGGGACTTGTAGTGCACTGGTAACAGTAACAGACTGTGACTGCCGCTCACGCTTTGATGTGTACTGGAGACAGGAACAGCAAGACATGCTGAGCAGGACTTCACACAGTAGCAGTGAGAGTGATACTGTGGAGCCAAGCTGAGGACAGCAGTCACAGAGGACATACAGGATGATTAGAAGTTGCAATGGCAATATGATGATGCACCTGCAGGGATTTAAATAAGGTGTCTTGGCTGCTGATTGGCAGCAGTAGTCATGTACAGCAAAGCTGGTCCTGGGTTGAAGGAATCACAGTCAGCTGACCCAGAGCAAGATGATGGCACCCATGGCCAGGCGGCACCGGCTGCATGCAGAGTGCTACTGTAAAGTCTGTCCTGCAGAACAGGTGAGTGATAAACCACTATGAAGTGTCAGTGTTTAGCACACAAGCGTTTCTCTTGGTATGATTTGTGACCCAGCTGAGGTACTGTTTAAACAGAAAAAAATTATCACTTCATGATGCGGTTCTGTTAAACTATAGGCACCATTTTTAATAGCTTTTCAGTAGTTGCCTACATTATTAATGTAATGTAATGTAATGAGGCTACAGTTAATCTACAGGTAAATATTGTTTCAGGCCAATACCATAATTATTTTATTATTTATTTATTTATTTATTACCAGTTAGTGCACATATATTCCGCAGCGCTTTACAGAGAATATTTGGCCATTCACATCAGTCCCTGCCCCAGTGGAGCTTACAATCTATTTTTTCTTGTTGGGAGTCAATGAACCTACCAGTATATTTTTGGATTGTGGGAGGAAACCGGAATACCCAGAGGAAGCCCCACCAATTACAATTACACTGTAATGCCCATAATAATGTGGGGTTTTTTTTTTCTGTTTTTGGTTCTTTTATTTTAGCATCCCTAAAAAGATACATTAAAAAAAAAATGCCCTTAGAACGTAATAATTTGAAAACATTATAATCAACAGTAACTTGCCTTAGATGTATTTAATATATAAATGTCATAATGAATACATACCTGCAGTAAAGCTTTTTTTTTGTTTTTAAATTGTTTCTGTGCCTTGTCTTGCTTACCTTCATTTCTCCATCCTCAATTCCATAAACACATGCACGGCATCACCCGAATAGTGACAGCGCCTAATATGTATGTCTTTGCAGAATTCTGTCTTCATGGTCATGAGGGAATGGATGTCTAATGCTGAGCAGATACCAGCCAAGTAATATAATGTGGTGCCGTTAAGGACATTATTCATACTTGATGAACACATACCTTTTCCAGCGAAACACATACACTGCAGAAAGAAATGCATATATCATTTGCTAAAGCACATTTATTATAGGTAAATCTGTACCAAAACTAATGAAACACATAGATCATATTGTAAAATGATCATCGATCATTGAAAAACATTTAACCATTCACTGATTATTTGGCGCCTGTATACAGAAAAATGTAACCTATTTTAATACTTACTAATATGCTACAATATTGTAACTTCATATTACAATATTAATAGTTGTGTATATTTAATATAGGATTATATTGTGCACGACCACACAATACAGAATCAGAGGAATATGTCTGACTTTGGGCATTAGTAAACAGATAAACATGCCAAGGCACCTGATGTGCAGAAGACTGATGACGAGCACTGGAGGCAATTCTTCAAGCCCACACATGTTCCACAGATGTAGTTGTAAGTTTTATTATCAGCTGTTGAGCATTTTTCAGGGTGGCATGCTGCTGTTCCCAAAGGAATGAGCTGTGCCACCGACAGGGCAATGTTCCACATTTCTCTGCCTTGCCACCGCCGGCATATTTTTATGCAATGCTGCATGTTTTTTTTTACATTTTTCACCTACCCACTTTTTAAAAAATGTAAAGCTATTACAACTTATTTAAAAAAAAGATATGATTGTTGTGCGATATCTCAATTAGCTTGTATTACCTCACTTGTAAAACAATTTTATTATTTTATAGCCGCAGGTGTTTCCATTGATGCATAGTAGAAAGTTGTCGCTATTGGCAAAATGGTTTCAATAAACAATGATTGCAACATAGACATCAGCATGTCAATTTTCTGCAGCGGGGTACACTGGTATTCCACAGGGAATAACATTGGGATGTAGAGTTGGATCTTGATCCGAGGCACCAACAGGCTAAAGCTTTGATTGTTCTCAGGATGCCTTGCACGTCCTCCTCTACATCCCCACCTCCAGGCACTGGAGCTCAGTTTGTAAGTTGGTGCCTGCAGTGCAGGCAGCTAACAGGATGGGCTCCTCTAAGCAGCCCTGAAAAGAGCTTTTCTGAGAAGAAAGAAGACTTCAAGGGCTGCAGCACAGGCACTAGATGCTATATGTCACACTGACATATCGTGCTGCGGCTCCATCACCTCCCCCAGCAGCGCTGTATACTCCCGCACCCTGGTTGCCGGGTACTTACAGTGGAGGCACTCCGGTCCCTTCAGGCACACATACCATTGCTGCTCTTCTGGATCGCATGGCTGCATCATCGGGAGGAGGTAAGAGGGTCCCCCAGATGGGACCCCCCAAAATCGCGATCTGGCGTGGTCTCCGGAGATGGACCGCGCCACTGGCGTGGACACTGTGGCCATGCAGGGACCCCACTATATCCACCAGGGCAAGGGACACAGGTCGGATTTACTAAAATCTGTGTACCCTGCTTTTGTGGTGGAGAGTGCTGTGTTACATGCACCCCACCCTGTGAGTGGTAAGTGCATAGCTGTACGCCGCTTCTGGGGTGGCAAGTGCTGTGGTTTTCTCTCTGTATATATATATATATATATATATATATATAAATGAGGGGATAGGGGTACTGGCGACGAGTGTGGCTAAAAACAATGTTTTTGTATGGTTATAATTAGAAGCCAAAAGATATTATAAAATTATAAAAATAGATTTTAATATATACGAGAGTAAAAACAGTTTCAAAGAAACCCCTTGAAGAAGTCTGCTGAGACGAAACGCGTTGGGCCTGTACTGACCACCCACTGTTTTCAAGCTAAGTTCTGAATTCCTATCCTTTTATATTTCTCGTTTATTGACAAAAGTTTTTTATTCTTGTTTTAAAACCATTCTTTGAAACTGTTTTTACTCTCGTATATATTAAAATCTATTTTTATCATTTTATAATATCTTTTGGCTTCTAATTATAAGCATACAAAAACATTGTTTTTAGCCACACTCGTCGCCAGTACCCCTATCCCCCCATTTTTTATACCCGTTAACAATACCATACCAGTGTTGTATTTTTAGGGGTGGGCTGACACCATTTTAAAAGGTTACGTGGGCTTGTAGCTTTTTTAACAAAAGTTTATAATTCATTCATATAGTTTTACTGAGATTTTAACCTCACAAGTGGCGCTATACTATCTTTTTTGCACACACATATATATATATATATATATATATATATATATATATATATAGTATTTCACAGGATATACCACCTTGGTATTTTTCTCAGTGTATGTCAATCACCATATACCACTTAAATCCTCTGTTTGTGTTCTGCATCTGCAGTCACACTCCACAGGGGTTTTTTGTCTGGTAATTTGTCTGGCTATATTGTACTGTTACGTCCTAAAGCTACGTTTCCAAATAATGTCTGCTACACAGGGTGGGAGATCCATGACGGATCCTGCGTAATGCAGTGCTGACACCGTGGATGCACCTGAGGAAAATATACCAGCTGAGGGTCCAGGTACCGGGGGTCCAGTACCCCTCAGTCAGCCTGCAGCACCAGTGGCACACTAACACCCACCTTGGGCTGCTTTTTCTACTCTGCTGACTACGCTAGTAATGAGACTTATGCCCCCTGTGGGACCTCCTGTGCCATTGCAGCCACATATTGTCCTTACAGTTAATCCGCCATGGGCAGATACTCTGTCAACTCAGTTAAATCAGTCTTTGGTTAAACAAAAACCTAACCCTCGCCCTCCTAGGGCCAAAGGGTCATCTAAGCGGGACAGTACTTCCTCACAATCCACGCAGATTTCGGATACTTCATCCGATGAAGATGGCTTATACACTGACCCCTCAGACACTGATGAAGATGCTTCTGATGGGGAATCTTTTTCACAGGTGGATGTTCCTGACCTTTTGGAGGCTATCAAACTGATTCTTCAGATTGATTATGAATCTGAACCTCCATTTACGTCTAAGAAACCCGATAAGTTCAAACGTCAGAAGGTCACTAAATTAGTTTTGCCCCATTCTGACCATTTAATTGACATACGTCAGGAATCCTAGGAGTCTCCAGGAAAGAAATTCTCCCTGTCTAAGAAGATGCTAGCTCGTTATCCCATCATTGCAGAGTTAAGTAAAAATTGTGAAACACTGCCGCCGGTGGACTCACATGTCGCGTGTCTGGTGGTGTCGTCTTCTCTGCCTGTCACTACTGTCACCATTCTGAAGGAACCGATGGATAAGCGTGTGGAGGGTTGCTTGAAGTCTATTTACACCCTTGCAGGTACTGTTCAAGATTTTGAAGCGGAGCTACCTTCTAATTTTTCTGATAATGCCAGACAGTGTCTTTCATATATTATCACAGCCTCTCTTTACATTCAGAAGGCGGCCTCTGATGCCGGTGTCCTTGCGGCCAAAGCGTCTACTACATCAATTCTGGCTCGCCGGATTCTGTGGTTGCGGTCCTGGTCTGTGGATCTGGACTCTAAAAAGACCTTAGAGGTTATCCCTTTTAAGGGAGACATCCTTTTTGGGGAAGATCTGAACAAGATTGTTGCTGACTTAGCGTCTGCTAAAACTGCATGTCTGCCGAGTACTAATCCTTTGGCTCCGAAGGCTAAAAGTACCACCTTTCGTTCCTTTCGACCTCCAAGTAAGGCAAAGGGTCAGGCGTACCCGAAACAGTCTCACACTTCCAAAACCTCTAAGCCCAAACCTAAACATTCCTGGGCTGCCCGTCAGCCTGCTTCCAAACCAGACAAGCCTGCTGCATGATGGGGCGGGCCTCCCCCTGGGGGATCCCAGGGTGGAAGGCCAACCTCTATGGTTTGCCCAGGTATGGTTACAGACCACGTCCGATGCCTGGGTACGGGAAGTCGTCACTCACGGATACGCCATCTCTTTCAAGAAACATTCCCCTCGCCAGTTTTGATCAACAAATATCCCTTCGGATCCGGTGAAAGCAAAAACTTTGGTGGTACATTCTCTCCTGGACACAGGAGTGCCTCTGTCTCAGAAAGGCATGGGGTACTATTCAACGTTGTTCCTAGTTCTGAAACCGAATGGTTCTTCCCAGCCAATTCTCAACCTCTAGTCTTTGAACAAATTTGTGAAGGCATTCAAGTACCGTATGGAAACTCTTCGCTCTATTGTTCTGGCCTTGGAGCCCATGAACTATATGGTATCCCTGGACATACAGGATGCTTACCTACATATACCTATTGCCATGTCGCATCGGCAATAACTACGGTTTGCTATTGGCAACCTACATTATCAATTCCAGGCCTTACCTTTTGTACTGACCACAGCTCCGCGAATCTTCACCAAGGTCATGGCGGTTATGACGGCTCTGTTTTGCCATCAGGGTATCAGGATCCTGCCATATCTGGATGACTTGTTGATCCTTGCGAACTCCCCAGAGGTTCTCCTCCATCATCTGGAACTCACGGTCCAATTCCTGCAAGCCCATGGGTGGTACATCAACTGGAAGAAATCCTCCCTGGTACCTGACACACACAACCAATGGTTGTTCTTGTCCCAAGAGAAGGTCCTGAAGCTTCAGGACAGGATACAATGCTTCCTTTCTCGTCCGCGAGTGTCGGTACACTCGGCGATGCAAGTACTAGGCCTCATGGTGTCGGCTTTCGACATGGTAGAGTACGCTAAATTTCACTCTCGTCCTCAGCAGAAGCTAATCCTTGCCAAGTGGGACAGCCTGCCTCACCGGATCAGATCTCACATGATCTCTTTGACTCCGGAAGTTCGTCTATCGCTGAGCTGGTGGCTCCAGGACAAACAATTGAGCAGGGGTTGTCCCTTCTGGATCTCCAACTGGGTCCTTCTAACGACAGATGCCAGTCTGCAGGGTTGGGGCGCGGTGTTGGAGCAACACTCTCTTCAGGGTCGATGGACCAGGGAGGAATCTCTCCTCCGGATAAATATTCTGGAGTTGCGGGCAGTGTTCAATGCTTTGAAACTGGCCCAGCATCTGGTACAGAACAGGCCTGTTCAAGTACAGTCGGACAACGCCACCATGGTGGCGTACATAAATCATCAAGGCGGCACTCGAAGCCGCATGGCAATGTTGGAAGTGTCAAAGATTCTTCAATGGGTGGAACGCCATTTGCCAGCCATATCGGCAGTGTTCATTCCGGGGACCCTCAACTGGGAAGCGGATTCCTCAGTCGTCAGGACGTACATGCCAGAGAGTGGAGCCTTCATCCAGAAGTATTTCAACTCCTAGTGGACAAGTGGGGCCTACCAGATGTAGACCTGATGGCGTCTCGGCACAATCACAAGGTTCCGGCCTTCGGAGCAAGAACAAGGGATCCTCACGCAGCGTTCGTGGACGCACTGGCAATTCCATGGAACTTTCGGCTGCCGTACGTGGTCCCTCCGGTGTCACTCCTGCCCAGGGTAATAAGGAAGTTCAATCAAGAAGGAGGAATCCTACTTCTGATTGCTCCAGCGAAGTCCAGACGGCATTAGTTCTCAGACCTACAAGGTCTCTTGATAGAGCGTCCTCTTTTGCTTCCGCAACGCCCAGACCTCCTCGTTCAGGCCACCTGTGTTCACCAGGATTTGGCCCGACTGGGTTTGACGGCGTGGCTCTTGAAGCTTCAGTTCTGAGAGCCAAAGGTTTTTCTGAGGCAGTCATTCAAACGATGTTGAAAGCCCGTAAAGTGGCTACAGCTCGGATTTATTAGAGTCTGGAATTCTTACTTCACCTGGTGTGCGGCTAAGAATTTTGATGCATACAAGTTCAGTACCGCCACACTATTGGCGTCTTTATTTATTTATTAGCAGTTTCTTATATAGCGCAGCATATTCCGTTGCGCTTTACAATTAGAACAACAATTGTAGAACAAAACTGGGCAAAGACAGACAGACAGAGGTAGGAAGGCCCTGCTCGCAAGCTTACAATCTATAGGGAAATAGGCATTGATACACAAGGATAGATGCTACCTGTCACATAATGGTTCCCCAGGTTGCTAGGTTCTTAATGGGTTGTATATGATATGATCACCCAGCAATGTTGGAAGACAAAATGTGAGTTGATGTGGACTGTACAGAGGGGATGTAACTTGATAGGGAAGCTGTGAAGGTTATGTGTGTGGGTCTGAAATTTGGTAGGCTTGTCTGAAGAGATGAGTTTTCAGAGAACGTTTATAAAGGTTTGGAGACTAGAGGAGAGTCTTATTGTGCGTGGGAGTGCATTCCACAGAGTGGGTGAAGCCCGGGTAAAGTCCTGTAATTTTGAGTGGGAACAGGTAATACATGTGGATGAGAGACGCAGATCTTGTGCAGAGCGGAGAGGTCTGGTAGGGAGATATTTTGAGATGAGTGAGGAGATGTATGATGGTGCAGTTTGGTTAATAGCCTTATATGTAAGTAAAAGTATTTTATATTTGACACGGTAGAATACCGGTAACCAATGGAGGGACTGACAGAGCGGATCAGCAGATGAAGAACGTCTGGCGAGGAAGATTAGCCTCGCAGCTGCATTTAAAATGGATTGAAGTGGTGATAGCCTATGTTTGGGAAGACCAGTAAGGAGACTATTACAATAATCAATGCGGGAGATGATGAGTGCATGGATTAGAGTTTTTGCAGTGTCTTGTGTAAGATAAGGGCGTATTTTGGATATGTTTTTAAGGTGCATGTAACATGATTTAGAGACAGATTGAATGTGTGGAACAAAGGACAGTTCAGAGTCAAGGGTGACACCTAGGCAACGAGCTTGTGGGGTGGGGTGGATAGTTGCATTGTCAACAGTTATAGAGATATCAGGTTGGTAACTACTCTTAGCTGGTGTGAAAATAATTAATTCGGTTTTGGAAATGTTGAGTTTGAGGTGGCGAGATGACATCAGGATGAAATGGCAGACAGGCATCCAGTGACACGAGCCAATACTGGTGGTGACAAATCTGGGGAGGATAGGTAGATTTGAGTATCGTCAGCATACAAATGATACTGAAATCCAAAGGAGCTGATTAGTTTACCAAGAGAGGAGGTATAGATTGAGAAAAGCAGAGGACCTAAGACTGAGCCTTGCGGTACTCCAACTGATAGAGGTAGAGAAGAGGAGGTAGAATCAGAGAAGTGAACACTGAAAGAGCGATTAGATAGGTAGGATGAGAACCAAGAAAGGGCTGTGTCCTGAAGACCTAGGGATTGTAGTGTTTGTATGAGAAGAGAGTGGTCAACAGTGTCAAAAGCAGCAGAGAGATCTAGAAGAATAAGCAGTGTGTAATGGCCTTTTGATCTAGCAGTGACCAGATCATTCACTACTTTGGTCAGTGCCATCTCTGTGGAGTGTTGAGCATGAAAGCCTGACTGAAGTGGATCCAATAAGTTGTGCGAGTTAAGAAAGTGTGTAAGGCGAGTGTAGGCAAGCCTCTCAAGTAGCTTGGAGGGACTGGGTAGCTGAGAAATGGGACGGTAGTTAGAGAGTGTGTGTCATGATCCGGGTATCTGGACGCCATTTCTTACCCATCAGATGCCTCCTAAGGCTGGCTCAGCGCTCCAGGACCGGATCCCATCTGTTATCCTAATGTTCACATTCCTGCATCCTCTCCTGTCTCTCTGAGACGCTGTCACAGTAACGCCTTATTACATCTGGCATGGCGTCTCCCGCGGCCTCCGCCGCCGTCCCTGAGCTTCTGCATGCAGAGTGTCAGAGTGGCGATTACGTCAGCCGCGGCCTCCGCTGTGTCCGCGTGGTTGGATGTGCACTTGTCAGCCTGGCGTCTCCTGTCTCCAGTGGCCGGCGCCGCCATTACTGTTTTCATTACCACATGGATTACAAACCAAACTTCCCTCCAAGTGTCTGCATGGGCGCAGCCATCTTGGATTCTGTCAGCTGATCATTTCCTCCAATCTGTTGTCAGTATTGTTAATCTGCATAATTGCCTAGCCAATCCCTTCCTTGCTGCAGGTATAAATACACTGTGCCTGAGCAAGGAAGGCGTCAGTGCTTTGGTTGTCAAACCTAGTTCCTGTTTGTCTCTCTCCTGTGATTGTCTTCCAGGTTCCAGCTCCTGTCTCAAGACTTCCACCATAGAGACCCGCACCAGCATTCCACCTGCGGTGTAGCCTGACTCTCCAATCCATTGTGGATTCATCTGTTTCCAGCTACAACATTACCTGCTTCCAGCTCAGCTTCCAGCAGAGTACAGCTTCCCTTAAAGGGCCGGTGTCCTTTCTACACTTTACCACTCTCCACCGGTATTATTATTTCTCCGCTCTCAAGTTCTACATTTCAGTTCATATTTCATCGCTCCCAAGTTCATTTATTATTTAACTGGTTCCAGCCAGTATCCACTCCGTGCTAACAACAGTCTGGTTCCAGCCAGTATCCACAGCAGCTGTTTTACCTTCAGCAACCCAGCTTTTCCTGGAACACCAGCTGGCACAATCCTGGGTTATCTCCATTGCTACAGTCGGGCCTGGTAAGGACTTTCCATCTAGAAGATCATAAGAACTATCTCACACTACCAGTGCCCTGTGGCTCCTGCCATCCTGTAGTACCCAGGAACTGTATTTATTATTTGCTGACTTTTACGTTTTCTTTTACTGCTGCTGTGTTGCGGAGTTGTCATAATAAACATCATTGACTTTTATCCAAGTTGTCGTGGTCACGCCTTCGGGCAGTTATTATTCATGTTACTTACATGTCCAGGGGTCTGATACAACCTCCCAGGTTCCGGTACATCTCAGCCCCTACAACTGAGGCTGCCTCCCGTCAGCTCAGGCCCTCAGTTGTGACAGTAAGCACTGACCTAATGAATCCAGCCGGAGACCAGGATCAAGCGGCCAGGCCGATGCAAGAACTGGCAGCCCGACTAGAACATCAGGAGGCTGCACAGGGCCACATCATCCGCTGTCTCCAGGATCTCTCTACTCGGCTGGATGGGATTCAGACAACTCTCTGTGGATCAGGCGCATCTGGTGCGTCAACCACAGTGACTCCAGCTATAACCCCACCCACCTTACCCATTTCTGCTCCACGTCTTCATCTTCCAACGCCAGCAAAATTTGACGGATCTCCAAGATTCTGCAGGGGATTTCTCAACCAGTGAGAGATTCAGTTTGAGCTACAACCTGGCAATTTTCCCAGTGACCGTACAAAAATTGCCTACATCATCTCTCTTCTCAGTGGCTCCGCCCTTGACTGGGCATCACCGTTATGGGAGAGGTCCGACACCCTGCTATCTTCTTACACTGCATTCGTGTCAACATTCAGGCGCATCTTCGACGAGCCAGGCCGGGTAACCTCAGCTTCATCCGAGATTCTCCGTTTACGCCAGGGGTCACGTACTGTAGGACAATATCTGATACAGTTCCAGATCCTGGCATCCGAACTGGCATGGAACGACGAGGCCCTGTATGCTGCATTCTGGCATGGCTTATCTGAGCTTATTAAAGATGAGTTAGCTACCAGAGACTTACCTTCTAAGTTAGATGAGCTAATCTCACTCTGCACGAAAGTTGATTTACGTTTCAGAGAGAGAGCAACTGAGCGTGGAAGATCATCTGCTCCAAAATCTTCTGCTCCTCCTCCTCGTCAACTGTCACCATCTAAAGATGAGCCCATGCAAATTGGCCGTTCCCGTTTAACTCCTGCTGAGCGCCGAAGACGTCTCTCTGAGTCTCTTTGTCTTTACTGTGCAGCTCCGTCTCACACCATCAATGCCTGTCCCGAACGTCCGGGAAAACTCCAAACCCTAGCTCGCCCAGGAGAGGGCCGGCTAGGAGTAATGATCTCCTCTCCATCTCCTCATGATTGTAATCTCCCAGTCTCGCTTCAAGTTGCTCAACGTTATCGGAACGTCATTGCTCTCCTTGATTCCGGAGCAGCTGGGAACTTTATTACTGAAGCCTATGTTAAACGGTGGTCCCTACCCACCGAGAGACTTCCTTCCTCCTTTTCCTTAACTGCCGTGGATGGCAGTAAAATTTTTGATACTGTTATTGCTCTAAGGACTCTACCAGTTCGTCTGAGAGTGGGAGTTCTTCATTCCGAACTTATTTCACTTTTAGTGATTCCAAGAGCCACACATCCTGTGGTCCTGGGCCTTCCATGGCTCCGTCTTCACAATCCTACAATTGATTGGACGACTACGCAAATCCTGGCATGGGGTTCCTCCTGTGCAGAGACATGTTTGTTTAAAGTATTGCCTGTCTGTTCTTCCTCCCCCAGGTCGTCTGATGTTCCACCTCCTCCATATCAAGATTTCACGGATGTGTTCAGTAAAGCTTCTGCTGATATCCTTCCTCCTCATAGAGAATGGGACTGCCCGATTGATCTCGTTCCAGGGAAGGTTCCACCTCGAGGCCGAACTTATCCGTTGTCTCTGCCTGAGACGCATTCTATGGAGGAATACATTAAAGAGAACCTAGCAAAGGGGTTCATTCGACCTTCTTCTTCCCCAGCCGGCGCAGGCTTCTTTTTTGTAAAAAAGAAAGATGGTGGTCTGCGGCCGTGCATCGACTACAGAGGTTTGAACGACATTACCATCAAGAACCGTTATCCTTTACCCCTGATTACTGAGCTCTTTGACAGAGTTAGCGGAGCTACCATCTTTACAAAGCTGGACTTGCGAGGTGCATACAATCTCATCCGGATCCGTGAGGGTGACGAGTGGAAGACCGCCTTTAACACCCGTGACGGACATTATGAGTACCTCGTCATGCCCTTCGGATTGAGCAATGCTCCAGCTGTCTTCCAGCATTTTGTCAATGAGATTTTCAGAGACATTCTATACCGTCATGTCGTGGTCTATCTAGACGATATCCTCATTTTTGCCAACGATTTAGAGGAACATCGTTTTTGGGTTAAAGAGGTTCTGTCCCGTCTCCGTGTCAATCATCTCTATTGCAAATTAGAAAAATGCGTCTTTGAAGTCAAGTCCATTCCGTTTCTAGGGTACATTGTGTCCGGTTCCGGACTAGAGATGGATCCTGAGAAACTACAAGCAATTCAGAATTGGCCGGTACCCTTAACCCTCAAAGGGGTCCAGAGGTTCTTAGGGTTCGCCAATTATTACCGAAAGTTTATACGAGACTTTTCCACCATTGTGGCGCCTATTACTGCTTTCACCAAGAAGGGTGCTAACCCGTCCAAGTGGTCTGAAGAAGCCATGCAAGCTTTTCATCTTTTAAAACAGAGGTTCATCTCTGCGCCTGTCCTGAAACAGCCTGACATCGACTCTCCTTTCATCCTAGAGGTGGATGCCTCCTCCGTTGGAGTAGGAGCGGTGTTATCTCAGAGGGCTAAAGATGGCCATTTACATCCTTGCAGTTTCTTCTCCCGGAAGTTCTCCCCAGCTGAGCGCAACTATGCCATTGGCGACCAGGAGTTGCTAGCCATCAAGCTCGCTCTAGAAGAGTGGAGGTATCTGTTGGAGGGAGCTTCTCATTTAATCACCATACTTACAGACCACAAGAACCTTTTATACCTGAAGGGCGCACAATGTCTCAACCCTCGTCAGGCCAGATGGGCACTTTTCTTTTCCAGGTTCGACTTTAAACTCCAGTTCTGTCCGGGCTCTCAGAATCGCAAGGCCGATGCCCTTTCCCGCTCATGGGAGCAAGAAAATGAGTCAGAGTCTTCAGACAGGCATCCTATTATAAATCCGTTGGCATTCTCCACGGTAGGGATGGACTCTACGCCCCCATCAGGGAAAAGTTTTGTGAAGCCGATGCTAAGGAAGAAGCTCATGCATTGGGCCCATGCTTCCCGTTTTGCCGGACATACAGGTATCCAAAAAACCCTGGAGTTTATCTCTAGGTCCTATTGGTGGCCAACTCTGAAAAAGGACGTCTTGGAGTTTATTGCATCTTGCCCAAAGTGTGCCCAACATAAAGTATCCCGCCAGTCGCCTGCGGGGCAACTGGTTCCACTATCCGTTCCCCGTCGACCATGGACCCACTTGTCGATGGATTTCATTACAGACTTACCCATGTGCAACAAGTTCAATACCATCTGGGTGGTAGTTGACCGGTTCACCAAGATGGCACACTTCATTCCTCTCACCGGTCTTCCGTCAGCTTCCAAGTTGGCTCAAGTATTCATACAAGAGATCTTCCGACTCCACGGTCTTCCTGAAGAAATTATCTCAGATCGAGGAGTTCAATTCACAGCCAAATTCTGGCGAAGTTTATGTCAAGTCCTCCAAGTCAAGCTAAAGTTTTCCACGGCTTACCATCCTCAGACCAATGGTCAAACCGAGAGGGTGAATCAGGACTTGGAGGCCTTCCTCCGCATCTATGTGTCCTCCTCTCAAGATGACTGGGTTCAATTACTTCCCTGGGCCGAGTTCTGTCATAACAACCAGTATCATTCTTCATCTGCTTCAACACCATTCTTCACTAACTTTGGATTCCACCCTAAAGTTCCTGAGTTCCAACCGCTTCCAGCAACTTCTGTTCCCGCAGTGGATATCACCTTGCATCAGTTTGCCAATATCTGGAAGAGCGTACGATCAGCTCTGCTCAAGGCATCGTTCAGGTACAAGAAGTTTGCGGATAAGAAGCGTCGAGCAGTTCCTGCTCTCAAGGTGGGTGATCGGGTATGGTTATCCACGAAGAATTTGAGGTTAAGAGTTCCCAGTATGAAGTTTGCACCTCGCTATATCGGTCCTTTCAAGATTGAACAAGTCATCAATCCTGTTGCTTACAGACTCCAGTTGCCTCCCTTCTTAAAAATACCAAGGACATTCCATGTTTCCCTGTTGAAACCGCTGATCTTGAATCGGTTTCATTCCTCACTTCCTCCAACTCCGAAAGTCCAAACTCAACGAGGCGTTGAGTATGAAGTGGCCAAGATCCTGGACTCACGTCACCGTTACGGTCAACTACAATATCTTATTGACTGGAAGGGTTATGGTCCTGAGGAACGTTCATGGACCAATGCTTCTGATGTCCATGCTCCTGCCTTGGTCCGGAGATTCCATTCCAAGTTTCCTCAAAAGCCAAAGAAGTGTCATGGGGCCACTCCTAAAGGGGGGGGTGCTGTCACGATCCGGGTATCTGGACGCCATTTCTTACCCATCAGATGCCTCCTAAGGCTGGCTCAGCGCTCCAGGACCGGATCCCATCTGTTATCCTAATGTTCACATTCCTGCATCCTCTCCTGTCTCTCTGAGACGCTGTCACAGTAACGCCTTATTACATCTGGCATGGCGTCTCCCGAGGCCTCCGCCGCCGTCCCTGAGCTTCTGCATGCAGAGTGTCAGAGTGGCGATTACGTCAGCCGCGGCCTCCGCTGTGTCCGCGTGGTTGGATGTGCACTTGTCAGCCTGGCGTCTCCTGTCTCCAGTGGCCGGCGCCGCCATTACTGTTTTCATTACCACATGGATTACAAACCAAACTTCCCTCCAAGTGTCTGCATGGGCGCAGCCATCTTGGATTCTGTCAGCTGATCATTTCCTCCAATCTGTTGTCAGTATTGTTAATCTGCATAATTGCCTAGCCAATCCCTTCCTTGCTGCAGGTATAAATACACTGTGCCTGAGCAAGGAAGGCGTCAGTGCTTTGGTTGTCAAACCTAGTTCCTGTTTGTCTCTCTCCTGTGATTGTCTTCCAGGTTCCAGCTCCTGTCTCAAGACTTCCACCATAGAGACCCGCACCAGCATTCCACCTGCGGTGTAGCCTGACTCTCCAATCCATTGTGGATTCATCTGTTTCCAGCTACAACATTACCTGCTTCCAGCTCAGCTTCCAGCAGAGTACAGCTTCCCTTAAAGGGCCGGTGTCCTTTCTACACTTTACCACTCTCCACCGGTATTATTATTTCTCCGCTCTCAAGTTCTACATTTCAGTTCATATTTCATCGCTCCCAAGTTCATTTATTATTTAACTGGTTCCAGCCAGTATCCACTCCGTGCTAACAACAGTCTGGTTCCAGCCAGTATCCACAGCAGCTGTTTTACCTTCAGCAACCCAGCTTTTCCTGGAACACCAGCTGGCACAATCCTGGGTTATCTCCATTGCTACAGTCGGGCCTGGTAAGGACTTTCCATCTAGAAGATCATAAGAACTATCTCACACTACCAGTGCCCTGTGGCTCCTGCCATCCTGTAGTACCCAGGAACTGTATTTATTATTTGCTGACTTTTACGTTTTCTTTTACTGCTGCTGTGTTGCGGAGTTGTCATAATAAACATCATTGACTTTTATCCAAGTTGTCGTGGTCACGCCTTCGGGCAGTTATTATTCATGTTACTTACATGTCCAGGGGTCTGATACAACCTCCCAGGTTCCGGTACATCTCAGCCCCTACAACTGAGGCTGCCTCCCGTCAGCTCAGGCCCTCAGTTGTGACAGTGTGTTTGGGTCAGAGTTGTGTTTTTTTCAGAATGGGAGTAATGACTGCATGTTTAAATAGAGAGGGAAAGATACCAGTAGAGAGAGAGAGATTACAGATTTTAGTTAAGGTTGGGGTAAGCACAGGAGACAAAGTTTTACTGACCTGTGAGGGTATAGGATCAAGAGGAGAGGTAGTGGAGTAGGAGGATGAAAAGAGTGTTGATACTTCATCTTCACTTGTGGGATCAAATGAAGAGAAAGTGCCAGAGGGTTCAGGTAGGGGATTGAGCAGGTCTCTGGCTGAGTTAGAGCATACCATTTCATCTCGGATTTTATCAATCTTATCTTTGAAGTAGGAAGCAAGTTCTTGTGCACGGATAGTAGCTAGTGGGGGAGGTGAGGGAGGGTAAAGAAGTGATTTAAATGTATTAAAAAGTCGCTTGGGGTTGTTGGCATGATAAGAGATGAGAGATTGGAAATATGTTTGTTTGGCAGTGTCCAGGGCCTGACGATAGGAGTGGTAGGTAGTCTTATATGTGAGAAAGTCACTTGGATTCTGAGATTTCCGCCACTGACGTTCTACTTTACGTGACAGTTTTTGTAGGTGTCTTGTTGATTTAGAGTGCCATGGTTGGCATCTAAGCCTACGTGGAGTGTGATGGGTAGCTGGAGCCACTTCATCAAGGGCACTCTCTAGGGTCTGGTGCAGGTGTGATACAGCAGTGTCAGGTGTAGTAAATGTAAAGATTGGTGAGAGCAGTTGTTGCAGTGAAGTGGAAAGTTGTTGAAAATGTATATTGTTAGTATTTCTGCGGGTTAGAGGAGGCTTGCTTGGTTTTAGTGTCCTAGAATTTAAAGTAATAGAAGAGATTGTGAAGGTGATCAGGTTGTGATCAGAGAGAGGGAAAGGAGTTTTAGTGAATTCGGAAACTGAGCAGAGCCTGGTGAACACAAGATCAAGGCAGTGGCCCTCATGGTGAGTAGAGGAGTCGGACCATTGGGTTAGGCCAAGAGAGGAGGTTAGAGAGAGGAGTTTGGATGCATGAACAGATTGTGGACTGTCAAGAGCTATATTGAAATCACCCATAATGATGGTGGAGATGTCAGAGGATAAGAAGTGTGGGAGACAGGCAGAGAAATCTTCTAGAAATTGTTGTTTAGGTTGCCCAGGAGGGCGATAGATAGCTGCAACACGCAGAGAGAAGGGGGTGAAAATCCTGATAGAGTGAACTTCAAATGAGGTGAATGCGAGTGATGGAACCTGAGGTAGAACAGTGTATGTGAAAAACTGTGACAGTAAGATTCCGACCCCACCACCTTTACTATTATTAGGCCTAGATGTGAGATGTGTGTGAGAAGTGGAAACCACCATGTGACAGTGCTGCAGGGGAGGCAGTGTCTGATTGTGTGAGCCATGTTTCTGTTATAGCCAGCAGATTAAAGTTGTGAGATATGAAGAGGTCATGGATGGATGTTAATTTGTTACAAACATAGCGTGCATTCAATAAGGCACATTTTAGTGATTTGGAGGGGGATGGGAGACACGTGATATTTATGAGGTTAGATGGATTTCTATGTTGTTTTGAGACAGCAGAGTGTGAGAGGGAAAGGTGGCTGGGGCCTGGATTTGGTGATATGTCACCAGCTAATAAAAACAGAAGAGTGAGATAAATCTTGGTGGATGTTTGCGAGTGTTTGTACTGGTGGCCAATTGCGGTTGTCAAAGTACTTGCAGAGAGGAAAGTATAAATCTCATGAGTGTTTAGAAGAGGGGAGTGGAGAATAGAAGCTGTAATGTGTACAGAGGGGTGGGTTTCAGGGTGAGTGTAGAATGTGTTAAATTTGGTAAGAATTCCATGAATTGAAATTAGACACAGTAGTGTGATGAGCATGCTGAGGTTGTTTGTGTATTATGGGTTAAGTGGAGGTAGAGTAAGTTGTTAAAGTAAGTTACCTTTTCTTGATGTTTTTCAATGTTTGTTCAACTGTTTTTTTAACTGTTCGGATAACACACTTATTAATTCCACACTTAATAAATTCCAGCAAGCTACCCCCAGCAAGCTGACCCCTTAACTGTCTCTAAGGAAATACTGTCTCTGATTAAGAACAGGCCTACCTCTGAACATTTGGTCACCTGATTGAAATGCTAATTGATCATCAAACAAATTGCACAGGGTAGGTCAACAGACTAAAACTACTCTAGCTATTCACAATAAATTCAATCACATACATAGGAAATTACAAGAAAAACATCACATACATTCAAATATAAGATGTGGTTTGTACGCAGCATGTGTGTCAGTCTGAGCCTGGTAGCATAGTAGCAATGAATTCACATACGTCTTTGCAACAGGACCTGGACTCAGGCCTTCATCTGGCCTCCCTCAAGGTTCATGTTTCATCCTTGTCGGTGTGGTTTCAGAGAAAAATTATGACTCTGCCTGACGTTCATACATTCACTCAGGGTGTTTTACGGATTCAACCTTCCTATGTTCCTCCTGTGGCTCCTTGGGATTCGTCGGTTGTTCTGGATGCCCTGCAAGAGTCTCCGTTTGAACCTCTTGAGTCTGTGGACCTTAAATGGCTTATGCTTAAGGTCTTGTTTTTGCTGGCTATTGCCTCTGCTAGACGGATTTCAGACTTGGGTGCCTTATCCTGTAGGTCTCCCTTTCTGATTTTTCACCGTGACCGTGCGGTTCTTAGAACTCGCCCTTGTTATCTACCTAAGGTGGTGTCTTCTTTCCACCTTAACAAAGAGATTGTGGTTCCAGCCTTTATATCTCCTGATTTGTCTTCCAAAGAGCGGTCTTTGGATGTGGTACGGGCTCTCCGTATCTATGTGAAGAGAACCGCCTCCCTTAGGAGATCTGATTCTCTCTTCATTCTTTTTGGTTTTCATAAACGTGGCTGGCCTGCGAATAAGCAGACCTTGGCCAGATGTATTAGAATGTTGATTGCACAAGCTTACGTACAGGCTGGCCTTCCAGCTCCTGCTACTATCAAGGCCCATTCTACTTGGTCTGTTGGACCTTCTTGGGTGGCCCGTCGTGGCGTGTCCCTAGAACAATTGTACAAGGCGGCTACGTGGTTCTCAGTGAACACGTTCATTAGGTTCTATGCCTTTGATACTTCCGTCTCCCAGGATGCTTCCTTTGAATGCAGAGTTCTTGTACCCGCTACAGTGCATCCCCTCCCATGAGGAACTGCTTTAGGATATCCCCGATGTTATTCTCTCTGGAATACCAGTATACCCCGCTGCAGAAAATGAGATTTATGGTAAGAACTTACCTTTATTAAATATCTTTCTACGAGGTACACTGGATTTCTCAGAGCGCCCACCCTGACGCTCTTAGCTTCTTTGGGTTTGTATGGCATTAGCCACTGGTACCTTCTCCTGTCATGAGAATGTGGTTCGCTGTGGCTACTAACTTTTATCGTCTCTTTTACCTGCTACTGCATTGGACTGGTTAACAAAACTGAGCTCCAGTACCTGGAGGTGGGGATATAGAGGAGGCGGTGCAGTGCATCCTGGGGACAGTCAAAGCATTAGCCTGTTGGTGCCTCGGATCAAGATGCAACTCTACACCCCAATGTTATTCCTTGTGGAATTCAGTGTACCTCGCAGAAAGAGATTTAACAAAGGTAAGGTCTTACCATAAATCTCCTTATATCCTGGACTATAAAAAAATAAAAAATAGCATTTTTTATTTTGTCAATGATGTTACCCATTTATACAGGTAAGGAGATTTCTTAGTATATCACGTTGCATTGAGGAATGTTGACGACAAGGTTGATGAAAGGTGCAAAAATGTTTATCTGCATATGGGAGAACCCTTAAAAGCTAAAATGGAATGCGGTTAGATAAAATATTAATATAAGCTTTAAGGCATAGGAAAGTATTTCTAGTACAGTGGGTGGCTGCATAGGGGTGTATTCAATTAGATCCGACAATTTCAGAGCTATCAAATTCACCTCCCTGCGTATTCAATTATGGGACGTTTTCACCTGTTTTTAAGGCATTTTCACCAATGCTTTTTCACTTCTTTTATTAGTGAAAAAAGACATTGGCGAAAAACTCCTCAAAATTGGTGAAAATGGCCCAGGTTTTGCCATCGCAGGTGTAAAAACACGTGGATTTACCAATCCATATGTTTTTCGCTCCTGCTGAATTTTTCGCCTCAGTGAAAAAATGTCCCTGATTGAATACTTCCCCCATAGTCTTCTTTCTCTTGACAATTGACTTTAGGTATCAGATATCAGGTACCATAACTTCTTTTGCTTTATCTCATACCCTTAGTAAAATGTGTATTCTTAAATAAAAATCCTTAACAACATCATATAATGTCATGGACAAGCACATCTTCACTGATGCTTAATACTCTTCAGTTGACCTTATAAATTTAACGCATTCACAGTCACCAACAAAAGTACAAAACTCTTGTGGAAATAAACGGATAAAGAAGTGGTTTCCAAACTGACTTTCTTGTTTTTGACTGGTGTTTACATGTCCAATGCAATTTTGGAAAAAAAATTGCCCATCCTAATCGTACAAAGCTCAGTGTGTATGTGACCTGCACATGGCAAGCACGCCACCCTTAGTGCACCTGTGGGGATATAGCAGAATGACATAAAATTTAGGCTGACCATACTATCCCTTTAACCTAGGACACTCATGAATTACACAGGTTTTGTGGCTGGCTGACTACAAGCCTGCATTTCACCTGGTTTTAAGCAGCCACAGACCCTGTGTAATTCATGAGTGTCCCCGGTTAAAGGGATAATATGGTCAGCCTACATAAGTAAATGAAGAGAAAAGGTACTTTGCTGTAAATCAACAGATCATTGTATTTATGTTCAGACATGATAAACGTATAAAACTCAATGCTGACAAATGCATTGTATATTGGGGGTTATTCAGAGTTGTTAGCAAACCAAAAGAGTAAGCACTTGGGAAAAACCATGTTGCACGGCAGGTGGGGCAGATGTAACATGTGCAGAGAGATTTAGATTTGTGTGGGTTATATTGTTTCTGTGCAGGGTAAATAAATACTGGCTGCTTTATTTTTACACTGCAATTTAGAATTCAGTTGGAATACACCAAACACCAATCTAACTCTATGTGCACATGTTACATCTTCCCCACCTGCAGTGTAACATGGTTTTCCCCAATTGCTAACTTTTGTGGTTTGCTAATACCCTGAATAACCCATATAATTCTGATAGTTTGTAGATTTGAAGGGACATGCCTTCTCTGTTTATTCATACCTCCCAACTTTCTCTTTGGCGAAATTGGGACTCTCCCGCGAAGAAGCCACGCGCCGGTGCAAAAAGGGGTGTGGCCTTGACGAACACGCCATTTGCCTGCATTTTGGGGGCGTGCCCAGCACTCCCCGAACAGCTGGGCAGCCCCTGCTCCCCTCCTAGGAAGGCTCAAAGGCTCCCCCAACTACCCCCCCCACCACCCACGGGACACTGCTGCCCGCGGGTGGGTCAGCGGGACAGGGTCTGAATAGCAGGACTGACCGTCTGAAAGCGGGACAGTTGGGAGGTATGGTTTATTATCTTCCATTTAATCCATTTTATCAGAATTTCATCTGTATAATAAGCAGAGCCCCACCTCAAGATCAAAGTGTATTTGAGAGAACATTATACTGTATATTCAGTAGCACCTCGCAAAGACCAGTTTATAATTGCAAACACCAATTTGAAGACCATGTAGGTCAGCGGTGGCCAACCTGTGGCTCTTGAACCACATGCAGCTCTTTCTTTCTTCAAATGTGGCTCCTAACACACAAGTCACATGACCACAACAGATCCGGTAACCACTGCTCTCCAGAAAAACACGCAGCAGGACTACGGGGACTTAGAACTGAGGGAGCCAGATACTACAGATGAGACACCCACCTGCAAACAGAGGACACATAAGGGGCTGCTGCCGTGGCATGAATTGGGGGAAGCTGAAGTGACACGAGGGTGCTGGCTGAAGTGACAGGAGGGTACTGGTTGGAGTGACAAGAGGGTGCTGGTTGGAGTGACACATGGGGGAGCTTAAGTGTATTATGTGAATCTGGATTTTTCAATATATTTTATGTGGATCTGGCTTTTACAATTATTTTATGTGGAGGTGGCTTTTTCAATGTATTTTATGTTGGATCTGGCTTTTTCAATGTATTTTATACCAGGGGCGTGGCCTAGAAGGCACAAGGCCACACCCCATTTTTACATGTGCGCCTTCGGCTCAATGTCGGCTCTTTGACGTACATAAAACATTTATTTTGGCTTTTTGTCTCTGACTTTTAGCACAGCTACGATCATTCACACTGACATGTGAGGGGACGCCCAGCACAGGGCTATCCCGCCCCGCATGTCAGTGCCGCCCCCCCGCAGAAGTGCAAAGGCATCGCACAGCGGCGATGCCTTTGCACTTCAAGAGTAGCTCCCGACCAGCGCAGCTTTAGCGTGCTGGCCGGGAGCTACTCATCGCTCCTCGGCCCGCAGCGGCTGCATTGGTCGGACTGCGCAAAAAACAAAACGGCGGCCAAACAACGCCGTTCCGCCCCCCGCCCAGCGACCGCCTCTGCCTGTCATTCAGAGAATGAAAATGTCAGAGAATATAGGAGAGGATTGGATTTAGAAAATAAAGCTAATCCTATATATATATATATATATATATATATATACTGTATATATATATATATATATACACAGAGGCGTATCTAGGGTAGGGCGAGTGGGGCACTTTGGCAGGCCCAGGAGAGGGGGGCGCCGCCGGTGACCAGCGCATCATGCCCCACTCGCCCCCGTCAACCCGAAATGTGAGGGGAGGAGAGCGCAGCGTCTCCTTCCCCTCACCGCCACTGCCAGCACTAGCAGCGCTGCCAGCAGTGCTGCTGTGTCCGGTCTCCGGCGTTACCCAATCAGAGCTAGCGGACCGGCTCCTGATTGGCTGCCGGTCCGCGAGCTCTGATTGGCTAGCGAACCGGCGCCAGACAGCCGCCGGAGACCTGGAGCGGTGAGGCGAAGGAGAGGCACTGCGCTCTCCTCCCCTCACATAACAACAAGCGGTAAGTGACGGGGGGAGGGGGCGGCGGGCGGCGGCACAGTGGGGCATGTATCTGGCACCAAATGGGGCATGTAACTGGCACTGAGTGGGGCCTGGCACTGTGGGGCATGTAACTGGCACTGTGGAGCATGTATCTGGCACTGTGGGGCATGTAACTGGCACTGTGGGGCAATGTAACTGGCACTGTGGGGCATGTATCTGGCACTGTGGGGCAATGTATCTGGCACTGTGGGGCAATGTAACTGGCACTGTGGGGCATGTATCTGGCACTGTGGGGCATGTATCTGGCACAGTGGGGCAATGTAACTGGCACTGTGGGTCAATGTAACTGGCACTGTGGGGCATGTATCTGGCACTGTGGGGCAATGTATCTGGCACTGTGGGGCAATGTATCCGGCACTGTGGGGCAATGTATCCGGCACTGTGGGGCATGTATCCGGCACTGTGGGGCATGTATCCGGCACTGTGTGGCATGTATCTAGCATTGTGGGGCAATGTAACTGGCACTGTAGGGCAATGTAACTTTTCTCTTTATTTATGATTGCTGGCACCTGTGTTGAACAGGTTAAGGGACAGAAAAGGTGTTTCACCACAGGTGAAGGCATTCATAAATTAAGAGGTAAGTCCAGGAGCAGCATATTCTGTACCACTACGGGGGTCCCATAGTTCACTGTGCGGCTGAAGCGCGGATGAGGTGTACGGGTCCCTCCTGGGAGCAACCCGCTGTATCCCCTTCATGAGACTGGCCAAAATACATTGTACCAAGCATTTATGTGAGTCTACAAACATAGGGAGACATGGCCGGTATAAATATAAAACAGTAGCTCCGGCACCATGGTGGGGGGCGGAGCTACATGAAAGCGGTCTCAGCGGCATTTTGGCGCCCTCCTCTGCATAAAAAAACAGTTTTGGCACTGCGCTAAAGAAAAAGAATATAGGTTAAAACTGTATAGTGCTGCTGCAAGGAGTGGGGCTACTACCTAGCTCCACTAGACTATAGACACGAAAAAACAAGATATTTCCCCAGCGCACAGTACAGGATATACAATAAGGAAAACTGAAACCAATTTTTGATTCCTTAAATCTCTTTTTTTTGTTATTAAGTAATTTCAGGAGAGGTTCAATATCCAGCTAAATAACATACATCAATAAAATTGGTGACTGCCTATTACCGGTAAACATACACATAACAATTACAGACAAAAAGACATATAGAATGGGGGTATATGAAGAGTGAATATTCACTATGCCCCACAGTACTTAGGTAGTCTCCAGTACACGAATGGAATGTAATCAGTTCTCATAGGTCGGATGCGCTATTCTGCGGCTTACTCCTTCTATGGTAATTAAATAGTGACTGCAGGTAGTAACTGCAAATTTCCTTCCAAGCAAAGTCCTTTTTACAAGGGGCACACTCCCAGTTATATAGACTGTATTTGTAGGAGTGGTGATCCTTCTAGTCAGAATGGGTACATCCCTACAGTTATTGCTGACAGAAAAGAAATTCCTGTCTAGGTAGGGGATTACCTTCCAACGCACAGAAAAATGCTCTCTCCAGGAGGGAACTCTCTGGCTAGTGTGTCCTCACAACTGATGAGCTGGGTCCGGAGTCCGCCGGCGGAAGTCCCGTGCACGCTGTGTGTAGCGCTACTCATCGTTGCTCGGGATCGATGTTCTCCGTAATCGACAAATACAGTCTATATAACTGGGAGTGTGCCCCTTGTAAAAAGGACTTTGCTTGGAAGGAAATTTGCAGTTACTACCTGCAGTCACTATTTAATTACCATAGAAGGAGTAAGCCGCAGAATAGCGCATCCGACCTATGAGGACTGATTACATTCCATTCGTGTACTGGAGACTACCTAAGTACTGTGGGGCATAGTGAATATTCACTCTTCATATACCCCCATTCTATATGTCTTTTTGTCTGTAATTGTTATGTGTATGTTTACCGGTAATTGGCAGTCACCAATTTTATTGATGTATGTTATTTAGCTGGATATTGAACCTCTCCTGAAATTACTTAATAATAAAAAAAAGAGATTTAAGGAATCAAAAATTGGTTTCAGTTTTCCTTATTGTATATCCTGTACTGTGCGCTGGGGAAATATCTTGTTTTTTCGTGCCCTCCTCTGCATAGCAACAGCAGCAGCCCCAATAGCTCCTCCATAACAGTCCCTGCATCACTGGTACCCGGGTGTAGAGGGGGAGAGCCGCTATAGTGTGCACAATAACATCCCTCTGAGGAATTTTTCGTAATACAGTCTCACTGTTGTTTACATATCTAAAACGCTGACAGCCTCACTGGGGCTGTGCAGTGTTGGGTACACTGATGTCCTCTCTCCGTGTCTCCTCTCACATGCAATAGGACAGGCTTGTATTGTATTTCAGGCTGTGTTGTACATGTATTGTACCTGTTTTTCTTATTCAATATGGTAAAACAGAAGTTATGCAGTGTTTGTAATGCTAGATTCTCCCCTAGTTCATCTGGCTCAATATCATGTGAGCAGTGTAGTCAGCCATCTCAGAATGCTGATAACAATGTGGGGGAGAGTCTAGAGTCCTCCTTGTTGGGGGCTATCAAAACTATGATGTCTGATATGTCATCTCAGCTCACTGCAAATGCAAATAAAACTCAGGAACTGCAACAAGCAGTGGCAAGTCTAACTACTAAACATCCCCCCTTGTCTGCTATAGGTGCACAAAAACGTGCTCTACCTGCACTCCTATCAGATACTGATGATGATATACAGGATGATGGGGATGATTCCACCCCTAACCAGGGTATTGAACCCCTCATATTAGCTATTTGGGATGTGTTACAGCTCCCCCTGGAGGATGCTAATACTCAGCAGTCATTTTTCCTCCCACAAGATAAACTGACAGTCACATTTCCTGATTCCATGGAATTGGATGACTTATTTAAAATAGCCTGGAAAAATCCATATAAAAAATATCAGGTGTCCAAACGGTTTCTGCATACATTCCACTTTGCCCCTGAAGGCAGAAAATTCTGGAAATAATCTCCGGCAGTAGATGTCTCAGACTCTCTCCTTTCTAAAAAGGCGGTACTTCCTGCTCCGGGCTCTTTTACAGTAAAGGACCCGGCAGATGGGAAAATTGAGGCCACACTAAAATCTATCTACACTGCTGCAGGTGTAGCTCAAAGACCGCTCATTGGCCCTCATTCCGAGTTGATCGCTCGCTAGCTGTTTTTAGCAGCAGGGCAAACGCTAAGCCGCCACCCTCTGGGAGTGCATCTTAGCTTAGCAGAAGTGTGAACAAAAGGATCGCAGCGCTGCTACAAAAAAAGATTGTGCAGTTTCTGAGCAGCTCGAAACTTACTCCTAGGTAGCGATCACTTCAGACTGTTTAGTTTCTGTTTTGACGTCACAAACACGCCCTGCGTTCGGCCAGCCACTCCCCCGTTTCCCCAGCCACTCCTGCGTTTTTATCGGGCACGCCTGTATTTTTACACACACTCCCCGAAAACAGCCAGTTACCACCCAGAAACACCCACTTCCTGTCAATCACTCTGCGGCCAGCAGTGCAACTGAAAAGCGTCGCTAGACCTTGAGTGAAACTGCATAGTTTTGTGTGAAAGTACGTCGCGCGTGTGCACTGCGCACCATACGCATGCGCAGAAATGCCGCTTTTTCACCTAATCGCCGCGCTGCGACCGAAAGCAGCTAGTGAACAACTCAGAATGACCCCCATTGCTGGTTGCTGGATGACACATGCAATTCATTCCTGGGCTTCTCAAATTCAGGAAGGTCTTTTGGGTGATATGACCTTAGTTACTACTGTAACTTTTCTAAAACACATTCAGGACACGACAAGAGTCCTTTGTGACTTCCTTAAAGAGATTGGCAATATTAATGCCAGGACCTCTGCTATGGCTGTGTCTGCGCGCATAGCCATATGGTTGCGTCAGTGGATTGCTGACTCCAAACGTAATATGGAATCTCTTCCCTTTACAGGTGAATGGCTATTTGGAGGTGAATTGGACGCATGGATCTCCAAAGCTACTGTTGGGAAATCCACGTTTCTCCCTTCAGGAGCTCCGCCTGCTAGACATACCTACCCAGGACTGTCTACTCAGTCCTTTCGGTCCCCTAGATTTCGATCTAGGGCCAGGGGGGCCTCCAACACAGCTAGAGGCACCAGAGGTAAGCCTAAGAGACCAGCCGTTGCCGGATCTCCAGATCAGAGCACCAATTCTGCTTCCGCAAAGACAGCATGAGGGTGCCCACCCACCCCGAGGGGATCTCGTGTTACGTCACTACAGCCACATCTGGGACGGTTTCTGCCAAGATGCTTGGGTAAGGGACCTTATCTCTCAGGCTTATAAGCTGGTGTTCAACGATGCTCCTCCACAACGATTTTTCAAATCAATTTACCAGTTTTGGAAAATATGCAAGGTACGCTGCTACTGGCCATCAACAAGTTGGTCCAGTCCCAAGTCATTGTTCCAGTACCCCTACAACAATGAGGACAAGGTTACTACTCAAGTCTGTTCGTAGTACCAAAACCAGACGAGTCTGTGAGACCCATTCTGAATCTGAAGTCCTTGAATCCTTACCTGAAGGTTTTCTAATTCAAGATTGAATCTTTGAGAGCGGTGATCGCAGGCCTGGAACAACAGGAATTCCTAGTGTCCCTGGATATCAAGGACGCTTACCTCCATATCCCAATTTGGCCTCCGCATCAGGCCTATCTGCAGTTCGCCCTACTGAAAGATCACTACCAGTTTCAGGCGTTACCCTTTGGCCTGTCTATAGCTCAGAAGGTGTTCATGAAGGCGATGGCGGAAATTATGTTTCAGCTCAGGGTCCAGCGGGTCAACGTAATTCTATACCTGGACGATCTCCTGATAAAAGCGAGTTCCAGGGAGCTTCTATTGCACCATATAGATCACACTATCCAACTTCTGTCTCACCACGGGTGGATCCTCTACCTGCAGAAGTCCCATCTGGAACCGCCTCAGCAGCTCCTGTTTCTGGGGATGCTACTGGATACTGTAACACAGAAAGTGTTCCTCCCAGTGGAAACAGTGAGAACTCTTCAAGAAATGGTTCTCATGGTGCTCCGACCTGCTCGAGTCTCCATTCATCTTTGCATAAAATTGTTGGGAAAGATGGTGGCCTCGTACGAGGCGATTCAGTTTGGAAGATTTCATGCAAGACCGTTCCAATCTTCAGATACACCGGATGATTCGGCTGTCACCCCAGGTCAGCATTTCCCTCCTGTGGTGGCTACAGTCTTCCAACCTGCTGGAAGGTCGACGCTTTGGGATTCAGGATTGGATCCTCCTCACAACAGATGTGAGTCTGAGAGGATGGGGGCTCTCACCCGGGGGGGCGCAGCTCCAGGGCAGGTGGTCTGCGCAAGAGGCCCTTCCGATCAACATCCTGGAACTTGGGCCATTTACAATGCTCTGATTCAGGCCTCCCCTCTACTCCGGGATCGGGTGATCTAGGTTTAGTCGGACAATGGCATACGTCAATCGACAAGGAGGGACAAAAAGCAGGGCCTGCATGCGAGAAGTGTCAAGAATACTCCTCTGGGCAAAAAGAAATGCAAGAGCACTGTCCGCGATCTTCATTCCAGGAGTGGACAATTGGGAAGCAGACTTCTTGAGTCGCCACGACCTCCACCCGGGGGAGTGGGGACTACACCCTCAAGTGTTTCAACAGATCATTGACAGGTGGGGATGCCCACAGATCAACTTGATGGCCTCTTGCCTCAACAAGAAGCTTCACTGCTATTGCTCACGAACCAGGGACTCTCAGGCGAGCGCAGTGGATGCGCTGACATCGTCTTGGTCTTACCAGCTGGTCTACCTGTTTCCTCCGTTTCTGTTGATCCCAAAGGTGCTCAAGCGAATCAGGCATCAAAGAGTGAGAGCAATCTTGATTGCCCCAGATTGGCCCCGAAGAGGATGGTACTCGGCTCTTCTGGACATGTCTGTGGAGTACCCTTGGCCTCTACCACTAAGAAGGGATCTTCTATAACAAGGACCGTTCATCTACCCGGACTTACGGCAGCTTCATTTGATGGCATGGAAGTTGAGCTGAACATCCTAGCTCACAAAGGGCTTTCCAAGAAGGTCATTGCCACTATGGTGTAAGCCAGAAAACCTGTGTCGTCAAAACACTATCATCATATCTGGCGGAGATATTATTATTATTATCCATAATTTATATGACACCACAAGGGATCCGCAGCTCCCATTACACAGTACGTAATCAAATGAGCAAACAAGAAAACAGCACTTACCGTTCAAGACAATATAGGACAGGTATAGAAAACTCAAGGTTAGGTGCCATCAGGAGTAGTGATGTGCACCGGAAATTTTTCAGGTTTTGTGTTTTGGTTTTGGATTAGGTTCCGCGGCCGTGTTTTTGATTCAGATGCGTTTTGGCAAAACCTCCCTGAGATTTTTTTGTTGGATTCTGGTGTGTTTTGGATTTGTTTTCTTTTTTTTTTACAAAAACCCCTCAAAAACAGCTTAAATCATAGAATTTGGGGGTCATTTTGATCCCATAGTATTATTAACCTCAATAACCATAATTTCCACTCATTTCTAGTCTATTCTGAACACCTCACACCTCACAATATTATTTTTAGTCCTAAAATTTGCACCGAGGTCGCTGGATGACTAAGCTAAGCGACCCAAGTGGCCGACACAAACACCTGGCCCATCTAGGAGTGGCACTGCAGTATCAGACAGGATGGGCGATTTAAAAAATAGTCCCCAAACAGCACATGACGCAAAGAAAAAAAGAGGTGCACCAAGGTCGCTGGATGGCTAAGCTAAGCGACCCAAGTGGCCGACACAAACACCTGGCCCATCTAGGAGTGGCACTGCAGTGTCAGACAGGATGGCACTTCAAAAAAAAAGTCCCCAAACAGCACATGATGCAAAGATAAATGAAAGAAAAAAGAGGTGCAAAATGGAATTGTCCTTGGGCCCTCCCACCCACACTTATGTTGTATAAACAGGACATGCACACTTTAACAAACCCATCATTTCAGCGACAGGGTCTGCCACACAACTGTGACTGAAATGACTGCTTGGTTTGGGCCCCCACCAAAAAAGAAGCAACCAATATCTCCTTGCACAAACTGGCTCTACAGAGGCAAGATGTCCACCTCCTCCTCATCCTCCGATTTCTCACCCCTTTCACTGTGTACATCCCCCTCCTCACAGATTATTAATTTGTCCCCACTGGAATCCACCATCTCAGGTCCCTGTGTACTTTCTGGAGGCAATTGCTGGTGAATGTCTCCACGGAGGAATTGATTATAATTCATTTTGATGAACATCATCTTCTACACATTTTCTGGAAGTAACCTCGTATGCCGATGGCTGACAAGGTGAGCGGCGGCACTAAACACTCTTTCGGAGTACACACTGGAGGGGGGGCAACTTAGGTAAAATAAAGCCAGTTTTTGCAAGGGCCTCCAAATTGCCTCTTTTTCCTGCCAGTATACGTATGGACTGTCTGACATGCCTACTTGGATGCGGTCACTCATATAATCCTCCACCATTCTTTCAATGGTGACAGAATCATATGCAGTGACAGTAGACGACATGTCAGTAATCGTTGGCAGTTCCTTCAGTCCGGACCAAATGTCAGCACTCGCTCCAGACTGCCCTGCATCACCACCAGCGGGTGGGCTCGGAATTCTTAGCCTTTCCTCGCAGCCCCAGTTGTGGGAGAATGTGAAGGAGGAGCTGTTGACGGGTCACGTTCCGCTTGACTTGACAAGTGTCTCACCAGCAGGTCTTTGAACCTCTGCAGACTTGTGTCTGCCGGAAAGAGAGATCCAACGTAGGTTTTCAATCTAGGATCGAGCACGGTGGCCAAAATGTAGTGCTCTGATTTCAACAGATTGACCACCCGTGAATCCTGGTTAAGCGAATTAAGGGCTCCATCCACAAGTCCCACATGCCTAGCGGAATCGCTCTGTTTTAGCTCCTCCTTCAATCTCTCCAGCTTCTTCTGCAAAAGCCTGATGAGGGGAATGACCTGACTCAGGCTGGCAGTGTCTGAACTGACTTCACGTGTGGCAAGTTCAAAGGGTTGCAGAACCTTGCACAACGTTGAAATCATTCTCCACTGCGCTTGAGTCAGGTGCATTCCCCCTCCTTTGCCTATATCGTAGGTAGCTGTATAGGCTTGAATGGCCTTTTGCTGCTCCTCCATCCTCTGAAGCATATAGAGGGTTGAATTCCACCTCGTTACCACTTCTTGCTTCAGATGATGGCGGGGCAGGTTCAGGAGTGTTTGCTGGTGCTCCAGTCTTCGGCACGCGGTGGCTGAATGCCGAAAGTGGCCCGCAATTCTTCGGGCCACCGACAGCATCTCTTGCACGCCCCTGTCGTTTTTAAATAATTCTGCACCACCAAATTCAATGTATGTGCAAAACATGGGACGTGCTGGAATTTGCCCAGATGTAATGCACGCACAATATTGGTGGCGTTGTCCGATGTCACAAATCCCCAGGAGAGTCCAATTGGGGTAAGCCATTCTGCGATGATGTTCCTCAGTTTCCGTAAGAGGTTGTCAGCTGTGTGCCTCTTCTGGAAAGCGGTGATACAAAGCGTAGCCTGCCTAGGAACGAGTTGGTGTTTGCGAGATGCTGCTACTGGTGCTGCCGCTGCTGTTCTTGCTGCGGGAGGCAATACATCTACCCAGTGGCCTGTCACAGTCATATAGTCCTGAGTCTGCCATGCTCCACTTGTCCACATGTCTGTGGTTAAGTGGACATTGGGTACAATTGCATTTTTTAGGACACTGGTGACTCTTTTTCTGAGGTCTGTGTACATTCTCGGTATCGCCTGCCTAAAGAAGTGGAACCTAGATGGTATTTGTTACCGGGGACACACTAACTCAATAAATTCTCTAATTCCCTGTGAATTAACGGTGGATACCGGACACACGTTTAACACCACCCAGGCTGCCAAGGCCTGAGTTATCTGATTTGCAGCAGGATGACTGCTGTGATATTTCATCTTCCTCGCAAAGGACTCTTGGACAGTCAATTGCTTACTGGAAGTAGTACAAGTGGTCTTCCGACTTCCCCTCTGGGATGACGATCGACTCCCAGCAGCAACAACAGCAGTGCCAGCAGCAGTAGGCGTTACACTGAAGGATGCATCGGAGGAATCCCAGGCAGGAGAGGACTTGTAAGACTTGCCAGTGACATGGCCTGCAGGACTATTGGCTTTCCTGTCTAAGGAGGAAATTGACACTGAGGGAGTTGGTGGTGTGGTTTGCAGGAGCTTGGTTACAAGAGGAAGGGATTTAGCTGTCAGTGGACTGCTTCCACTGTCACCCAAAGTTTTTGAACTTGTCAATGACTTCTGATGAATGCGCTCCAGGTGACGTATAAGGGAGGATGTTCCTAGGTGGTTAACATCCTTACCCCTACTTATTACAGCTTGACAAAGGGAACACATGGCTTGACAAATGTTGTCCGCATTTCTTTTAAAATAATTCCACACCGACGAGGTGATTTTTTTTGTAACTTGACCAGGCATGTCAATGGCCATTTTCGTCCCACGGACAACAGGTGTCTCCCCGGGTGCCTGACTTAAAGAAACCACCTCACCATCAGAATCCTCCTTGTCAATTTCCTCCTCAGCGTTAGCAACACCCATATCCTCATCCTAGTGTACTTCAACAGTGACATCTTCAATTTGACTATCAGGAACTGGACTGCGGGTGCTCCTTCCAGCACTTGCAGGGGGCGTGCAAATGGTGGAAGGCGCCACCTCTTCCCGTCCAGTGTTGGGAAGGTCAGGCATCGCAACCGACACAATTGGACTCTCCTTGGGGATTTGTGATTTAGAAGAACGCACAGTTCTTTGCTGTGCTTTTGCCAGCTTAAGTCTTTTCATTTTTCTAGCGAGAGGATGAGTGCTTCCATCCTCATGTGAAGCTGAACCACTAGCCATGAACATAGGCCAGGGCCTCAGCCGTTCCTTGCCACTCCGTGTCGTAAATGGCATATTGGCAAGTTTACGCTTCTCATCAGATGCTTTTAATTTAGATTTTTGGGTCATTTTACTGAACTTTTGTTTTTTGGATTTTACATGATCTCTACTATGACATTGGGCATCGGCCTTGGCAGACGACGTTGATGGCATTTCATCGTCTCGGCTATGAGTAGTGGCAGCAGCTTCAGCACAAGGTGGAAGTGGATCTTGATCTTTCCCTATTTTACCCTCCACATTTTTGTTCTCCATTTTTTAATGTGTGGAATTATATGCCAGTAATATATCAATAGCAATGGCCTACTGTACCGTACTGCTATATATTATATACTGGTGGTCAGCAAAATTCTGCACTGTCCTCCTACTATATATACTGCGCGCAACTAAAATGCACCACAGGTATGGATGGATAGTATACTTGACGACACAGAGGTAGGTAGAGCAGTAGACTACTGTACCGTACTGCTATATAATACTGGTGGTCACTGGTCAGCAGAATTCTGCACTGTCCTCCTACTATATACTACAATGCAGCACAGATATGGAGCGTTTTTCAGGCAGAGAACATAGATATTTTCAGCACACTGAGCACAGATATTTGCAAGCACACTGAGCACAGATATTTGCAGCACACTGAGCACAGATATTTGCAGCACACTGAACACAGAAACTGAGAGAATGCTGCACGTCCTCTTCCTATCATCTCCAATGCACGAGTGAAAATGGCGGCGACACGCGGCTCCTTATATAGAATACGAATCTCGCAAGAATCCGACAGCGGGATGATGACGTTCGGGCGCGCTCGGGTTAACCGAGCAAGGTGGGAGGATCCGAGTCTGCCTCGGAACCGTGTAAAATGGGTGAAGTTCGGGGGGGTTCGGATCTCGAGGAATCGAACCCGCTCATCATTAGTAAGGAGTATAAGATTGTTTAAGTAAGAAAAGGAAAGGCACATAAGGAAAGAAGTCCCTGCTCTTGCGAGCTTACAATCTAAAAGGTGAGATGCTAACAGACCGGGGTGACACAGATATGTCTCCTGGTGCGAGGAATGCACATATCCCTCTGTGGAATTCCACTTGGGAAGGTTCCTACATTTCCTGCAGGCTGGAGTGGATAAAGGCTTACGTCTGGGATCCATTAAGGTCCAGATTTCAGCTCTTTCCATTTTCTTCCAGAAGAAGTTGGCTCTCTTGCCGGAAGTTCAGAACTTCTTTCAAGGGGTGCTTCACATACAACCTCCATTCGTGCCGCCTGCGGCACCTTGGGTCCTGGATGTAGTGTTACGCTTTCTACAGTCCTCCTGGTTTGAACCTCTGACGACGGTAGAAGTTAAGTACCTCACGTGGAAAACGGTGATGTTACTGGCCCTGGCTTCCGCTAGGCGTGTCTCAGAATTGGGGGTCTTGTTGTGCAAAAATCCGTACTTGTTCTTTTGCGAGAACAGAGCGGAGCTCAGGACTTGACAGCAGTTCCTGCCGAAGGTGGTCTCCATGTTTCACCTGAATCAACCTATTGTGATTCCATCCAGTTCTGACACTTCTGCTTCTCCGGAGGCATTGGATGCAGTGCGAGCCTTGAAAGTCTATGTCAAGAGGACGGCTCGGATCAGAAAGATGGATTCCTTGTTCATGCTCTATGATGCGCGGAAAAAGGGTTGCCCTGCTTCAAAGCAGTCCATTGCTTGTTGGATTAGGCTTACTATCCAACAGGCCTATGCGTCGGCAGCCTTACCTGTTCCACAGTCTCTGAAGGCCCACTCAACCAGGTCAGTGGGCACTTCCTGGGCGGCTTCCTGTGGTGTCTTGGCCCTACAACTGTGCCGAGCTGCTTCCTGGTCAGGCAAGAACACCTTTGTGAAGTTCTACAAGTTTGATACCGTAGCCAAAGAGGATATCCAGTTTGGGCAGGCGGTGCTGCAGATGTCTCCGCCCATTCCCGCCCGTTTTGAAAGCTTTGGGACATCCCCATCGTACTAATCTGTTCCCAATATCCCTTATGGATGCTAGAGAAAATAGAATTTTAAATACCTACCGGTAAATAATTTTCTCATAGTCCATAAGGGATATTGGGCGCCCGCCTCTGTGCGGTGACTTTCTGCAGGTTCTCTGTTCTGTCTTTCCTGTTCAGCTGTTGCTGTTAATGTTGCCAGGTGTTGCTGGCTAAGTTACATAGTAACATAGTAACATAGTAACATAATATCTAAGGTTGAAAAAAGACAATTGTCCATCGGGTTCAACCTATTTGTGGTCTCCTATGCACGATTATTTTGTATAAAATTTTGACTGAAGTTGCTGACTGCCGTTCCGATTAACCCCTCTTTTTTTATAATAACCATAGTCCATGACTATGCCCCGTAACCCTGGATATCCTTATCCATTAGGAATTTATCTAACCCATTCTTAAAGGTGTTGACTGAGTTGGCCATTACAACTCCCTCAGGCAGGGAATTCCAAACACGTATCGTCCTTACCGTAAAAAAGCCTTTACACCGTATTGTGTGGAATCTCCTCTCCTCTAACCTGAGCGAGTGTACACGAATTCTCTGTGTTGATCTAACCAAAAACAGGTCCTGCGCAAGATCTGTATATTGTCCCCTTATATATTTGTAAATGTTGATCATGTCCCCTCTTAATCTCCTCTTTTCCAGTATAAACATGCCTAGTCTTGCAAGCCTTTCCTCGTATTCCAGCGTCTCCATACCCTTAATTAGTTTGGTCGCCCGCCTTTGAACCTTTTCTAGCTCCAGGATATCCTTTTTGTAGTAAGGTGCCCAGAATTGTACACAGTATTCAAGGTGTGGCCTCACAAGTGATTTATATAACGGGAGTATAATACTCTCATCCCTAGCATCAATTCCCCGTTTTATGCATGCTAATATCTTATTAGCCTTCTTTGCTGCAGTCCTACTTTGGGTACTACTGCTTAGTTTGCTATCTATGAGGACACCTAAGTCCTTTTCCAGTACAGAATCCCTTAATTTTACCCCATTTAATAGGTAGGTGTTGTTTTTGTTCTTGTTACAACAGTGCATTACCTTACACTTGTCTGTATTGAAGCGCATTTTCCATTTCGCTGCCCAAGCTTCTAATTTAACTATGTGATTCTGAAGCTACTCAGCATCCCCCTCCGCATTTATAACTTTACACAATTTGGTATCATCTGCAAAAATTGACACCATGCTCTCTAGACCTTCTGTTAGGTCGTTAATGAAAATATTGAACAATAGCGGTCCTAATACTGAGCCTTGCGGCACACCACTTAGCACTTCAGTCCAAGTTGAAAAAGATCCATTAACCACAACGTGCTGCTACCTATTATCTAACCAGTTTTTGACCCAAGTGCATATTGTGCTTTCTAGCCCTGATTCTTGTAGCTTGTAGATAAGTCTCATGTGTGGTACAGTATCGAATGCTTTGGCAAAATCTAAAAAGATTACATCCACCTCTTAACCCTGATCTAGGTTTGCGCTTACTGTTTCATAAAATCCAAGTAAGTTGGTTTGACAGGATCTGTCCTTCATAAACCCATGTTGATTCCTTTTAATGACCTTATTGACTTCAAGGAACTTCTGAATACTATCTCTTAGAATACCTTCCAATACTATAGATGTAAGACTAACTGGTCTATAATTACCTGGTTCAGCTTTACTTCCTTTTTTGAATATAGGCACTACTTCCGCTATACGCCAGTCTTTCGGAACCATACCTGATATTACTGAATCCTTAAAGATCAAAAATAGCGGTTTTGCAAGTTCAGAATGAAGCTCCATTAGTACCCTTGGGTGAATACCATCGGGACCTGGTGACTTATTAATCTTTAAATGTTTTAATCGGTCACAGACTACTTCCTCGCTTAAATAAGTACCTATCATTGGGATATTCTCATTATTGATATTATATGTTAGTCCCTGAATTGGGTCCTCTCTAGTAAATACTGTTGAAAAAAACTCATTTAGTGTGTCCGCTATGTCATTATCATTTTTGCTTAAGACTCCCAACTTGTCTTTTAAAGGGCCTATACTCTCCTTCTTTAATCTCTTGCTATTAATGTATTTAAATAATTTTTTGGGATTCGCTTTGCTTTCCTTTGCTACTAGTTTTTCAGTTTCTACTTTAGCCACTCTTATTTCCTTTTTGCATATTTTGTTACATTCCTTCTAGTGCTGAAATGACTCTGCTTCCCCATCAGATTTGTATTTTTTAAATGCTCGCCTTTTCTTGCCCATAAGTTCCTTAATCTTTTTGTTAAGCCACATCAGTTTATGATTTTTATTCCTTTTTTTGCTGCTCGTAGGAATAAATTTAAATGTATTTTTAGCTAGCAGGAATTTTAGTACCTCCCATTTCTCCGTAGTATTTTTTCCTAAAAACAAACCTTCCCATTCGATATCCCTGAAAAATACCCTCATCTTTTCAAAATTTGCTTTGCTAAAGTTCAGAGTCCTAGTTGAGCCAGTATAGGGCTGTTTATGGAAACTGATATTGAATGTGACCAAATTGTGGTCGCTGTTTCCTATGGGTTCCCCTACTATAATACCTGATACCAAATCCCCATTGTTTGTTAATACCAGGTCTAAGATTGCATTGTACCTAGTTGGTTCCTCAATTAGTTGAACTAAGTAGTTATCATTACGTGTGTTTAAAAACATATTGCCCCTAGCAGTATCACATGAATCGTGTTTCCAGTTTATCTCTGGATAGTTAAAATCTCCCATCACTACTATGTCTCCTACTCCTGCTGCTCTTTCAATTTGCTTTAGTAACAATTCCTCATCAGATGCGTTGATACCAGGCGGCCTATAGCATACACCCAATACTAACTTTTTTATTCCTTTTTCCCCGCATGCAATTTCTACCCATAATGTCTCGACAGTGTCTACAGTCCCCTCTTGAATATCTTCCCATATATCAGGTTTTAAAAACGGCTTTACGTAAAGACACACCCCTCCACCCTTTTTATTTAGTCTGTCTCTCCTAAACAGTGTATAGCCCTCTAGATTGACTGTCCAATCATGAGATTCGTCCCACCAAGTTTCAGTAATGCCTATAATATCATACTGTTTGCTTGCTGCAAGTATTTCTAGTTCACCCTTTTTACCAGTAATGCTTCTGGCGTTTACATACATACAACTAAGATAAGTATTTTCCTTGCGTTAGGGACATCTTTCACCTTATGTAGCAATGATGACCTGTAATCGTCATTGGTTAGTGCTTTGGTAAAATCTCTTTTAGTACCCATGTTAGTAACCTTAAAGGTACAGAGTTATAACTTACTACTCAACCTAGCTGATACTGAAGCTATTTATAAGGCAGACAAATGTTATTTATTCAGAGGGGGGAGATCAAGGGGATCCAGAAATACTAATAAAAAAATAGTTTGAAGGGATATGCTTAGCAGTGAAAAATGTTATAACTGACAGACATGTTTTAAAATTGCTATACAGAGCCCCTCTGAGAGTATCCAGTCATATGTTGCCAGATAGAGGGGTCTATTCATGTAGCATAGAAAAGCCCTGTTTTGCGTTAAACAGGGCTTTTCTCTGCTTACCGCAATTCACAAAGCGGGTTACCGTGAGGAAGTCCCTGAGTTCAGTGTGGGGCCACCAAGTGACGAGTAACGTATGCACTGTTTTGGCCCTCTATGGATGCTGACATTGAGCAGGTTGTGTCTGCCTGTGACCCCTGCAATGCTTTATGTGAACATCATAACAAGGAACCGCTCACCGTGAGTTTACTGACCTTAATTGGGCCATCATTGTTGCATTGAGTGGAGGAAGATAGAGCACCTTGTGTTAGTGGATTCATACTCTGGTTGGTTCCACATAAATTATCTTTCCAAACTGACAAGGGGCACTGTCGTTATTAAAATGAAAAGATACATTTCTGCACATGGCATACCACGCAAGCAACTTATAAACAATGCCATGTAGATCATGAGTGGTGAGTTCCAGACTTTCACCAAAGGATAGGACATCTCACATGTTCTGATATGTTTATAGTGTTCCTTAATTTGAGAAATACAGATGTGTCCTAATACACTAATGCCACAGTCACAGCAGACAGCCCTCACTGCGCTCCAGGTCCCGAGCATCTTTTTCACGTCTTTCACTTGAATGTGTGTCTTATTCGCAGTGTGATGTGGCAACACTGCTTCTCGAGACTGCACTGACAACAATTGCATATCTTGTTGCGAATGAGTCTGTATACGAAGTGCTACGATGCAGCATCTGCACCTTTTTTCAGACCAACTTCTAATGTACTTTATCATGTATGGTCACAGTCCATTGTCTCTGGTGAAAAATTCCTTACACTATGGCACGACTCACTCAGACTATATTACTTATTATTCCTTTATTCATAGGTCATAGGTCAGCTGCTGCACAGTGACAGACTGGTCACTGCTCTGCTGATGGCTACTGCTGAAGACATTGGACTGAATAGAGGCAGTGGGGTCAGGTCTGGTCCACCCTGGCGCATCCTCCTGTTATCTTCCAGGGCACACCCAGATTTCACCATTATGTGGATGGCGGAAGTTTCATCACTGCTATTTACTTATTTTTCAGGAAGGGTCTCTTTAGCCATTGGGGGTAATTCCAAGTTGATCGCAGCAGGAATTTTGTTAGCAGTTGGGCAAAACCATGTGCACTGCAGGGGGGGCAGATATAACATGTGCAGAGAGAGTTAGATTTGGGTGTGGTGTGTTCAATCTGTAATCTAAATTGCAGTGTAGAAATAAAGCAGCCAGTATTTACCCTGCACAGAAACAAAATAACCCACCCAAATCTTACTCTCTCTACACATGTTATAGCTGCCTCCCCTGCAGTGCACATGGTTTTGCCCAACTGCTAAAAAAAGTTCCTGCTGCGATCAACTTGGAATTACCCCCATTGTTCAGCATGACCGCAGCCAGTGACGTCATACTTCCCCTGAGTCCTGTGGTGATTTGCAGACAGACCACTTTACACTAACCACTTTACCCTTTGACATTTGGAGATCTTAGACTTATGATTTTTCACAATAAAAAAATCCATGTCCATGACAACAGTCTTTTCAAGCAAACCCTTCACTGAGTATGTACAGTATTGGAAGCAAAGATCAGTTTACTATTCCTAAAAGCCCCCAGAAGGCCATAGAGCAAGGCAAGCCAACTGGAAGAGCAAGCCTCAGTATCATCTAGTGTTACAGTATATTTGCAACCACTTACTGTAGTTGTCAAAGCAATAATTTATAGGGATGAGCGGGTTCGGTTCCTCGGAATCCGAACCCGCCCGAACTTCATGTTTTTTACACGGGTCCGAGCGACTCGGATCTTCCCGCCTTGCTCGGTTAACCCGAGCGCGCCCGAACGTCATCATCCCGCTGTCGGATTCTCGCGAGGCTCGGATTCTATCGCGAGACTCGGATTCTATATAAGGAGCCGCGCGTCGCCGCCATTTTCACACGTGCATTGAGATTCATAGGGAGAGGACGTGGCTGGCGTCCTCTCCGTTTATAGAGAAGAGAGTGAGACAGTAGAGAGAGACACAGTAGTAATTTTGGGGAGCATTAGGAGGAGTACTAGTTACTTGCTAAAGTGATAGATAGTGTGACTGTATATTATCTGACTTGTGGGGGAGACACTGACAGTGGGGAGCAGTCAGAGTCTGAGAGCAGGACTCAGGAGTACATATAACGTACAGTGCACACTTTTGCTGCCAGAGTGCCACACTGCCATTGTGACCACACTGACCACCAGTATAATATATATTGTGATTGTCTGTTTAGGAGTACTACTTGCAAGTTGCTGATAGTGTGACCAGTGACCTGACCACCAGTCACCACCAGTTTAATATATATATATATATATATATATAGTCCATACCAGCCGGCACTCCTATCAATGAAAAACAGCTTCGCCCCGTGCCTGGATATAATGCAGCATACAAATTCCAAAAAAACGGCACTGGAGGCTTGTAGATGCAAAATAGTATTGTATTGGGGGTAGACGACGTTTCGGAGCTTACGCCCCGTCCTCAGTACCAAATACAGAAACAACATACATTAACAAAAACAAACATTTAAATACCTGTACACCATCCCGCCGTCTCCGCTGCCGCACGCCGGTGTCCGTACTTCCGGCCATCATCTCCCATCGCCGCCTGCTGTGCGGACGTCACAGTTGCCATGGACACGCCAGGCATGCGCGCCACGGTTGTCATGGACACGCACAGCGTGCGTGTCACCGGCTCCACCGCGGCCCAGACACTGCAGGTGGTTGGATCCATTGATTTTAGAAGAGGACTCACGCCGTGGGCAGAATAGAGGACGGACTGTGAATAAAAACATATAAAAAAGACATTTAGCAATGACATTCATAAACACTGGGTGAAAATACACTAAAATACTATATCATACTAAAGACATATTTGTTATAATTCCTAATGATGGCTACCATATATGCCATGCACCATATAGTGTAAACTATAGACTATATTGGCCACCTCATTCTAAGATTGATAAAGAACATATATATAGCAAAAAGTACATTCGCATGCCATGTATATAAAGAATCCCTAAAACAGAAGGAACCGAGTTATAGCAGGTTCCAATTGATCTTATCATTTAAGCCACACGGGGAAAAGGTATTCAGTCTCATTATCCATCTAGACTCTTTCTCCAACAGGGCCTTCGCTCTGTCACCTCCCCTTAAAGTAAGGGGTACATGATCAATTCCAAAGTATTTGAGATCATCCAGGGTATGGTGTGCCCTCTTAAAATGACGTGCTACTGGTTGATCAATAGATTTGCCCTCTAAGGTTAATTTAATGGCAGATCTATGTGCTGCCATCCTCTCACTCAGCTTCCGTGTGGTCTGTCCCACGTAAAATAATCCGCACGGACAGACCACCACGTAAACCACATAAGAGGTGCTGCACGTGATAACATATCTAATATTGTATCGTTTGTCCAGATGTGGGTGTTTGAAATCTTTACACACCACCATATACTTACATGTAGCACATTTGGGGCATCTATAGCACCCCGGAGCCTTATAATACACATTAGGGGTGGCAGACTTGCCCATCCCTGTGATATCTGATTTGACCAGGCGGTCCCTAAGATTGCTGCCACGTCTAAATGCTGTGATAGGTCTCATACCTTTAAACACTGGAAGGTCGGGATCAGAGGTAACTAGAGGCCATAGGGCTTTGGTTGCCCTACGAATTATAGGACTGGCTGTGGTGTAGTCACATGCCCAGGGTAATATCTTCTGGTTACTCTTTTGTCCAGGTTTTAACAATTCTAGTCTGGACATTGACATAATCCTCTGTTTTTGTCCTTCTAATAGTTGCCTATCATATCCACGACTTTCAAACCTAGCAATCATGTTGTCTAATAATGATGGTATATTTTTGGTATTACTCGTAATGCGAGCCACCCGCATCATTTGTGATGCAGGGAGCCCTTTCTTAAGGGGCTCTGGGTGGTGACTAGAGGCAAGCAGAAGAGTGTTCCTATCTGTGGGTTTAGAGTAAATCTCCGTCTGAATTCTTCCATCCACTAGACGGATTTTGACATCTAAATAGTTGATTTCCTGATTACTGCAGGTATATGTGAATTTAATGGGGGATGTAAGATTATTGATCTCAGACATCAAGGAGTCAAACTTAACCTGCCCTCCCACCCACAGTAGGAACACATCATCAATATACCTCGTGTACATTAAGATATTCTCCTTAACAACTGGATTGCTAAAAAACATCCTGTCTTCTTGTTCAAACATATATACATTAGCATACGAGGGTGCGACCGATGATCCCATCGCGCACCCCCGTAGCTGTAAGAAAAAATTGCCATCGAACAGGAAGTAATTACGATACAGAGTTAGTTCCAGCAATGTGAGAAACAGCTTGTGGTCAAATAGTTCAGGAGACAGATTAGTACCCAAAAACGATTTCATTGCCCGCATTCCCTGCTCATGTGGAATAGATGTGTACAAACTGCACACATCTAAACAACAAAGTAACGTGTGAGCCGGGACCTCATTGTATTCCTGTAATTTAAGTAGGAAAGATGTAGTGTCCTTCAGGAAAGATTTTTGAGATGTGAGTAAGGGCTGTAGTATACTGTCCAACAACTGTGCCACCGGTTGGTAGAGGGAGTCTCTGGCGGAAATGATGGGTCTCCCCGGTGGAATAGTGGCATGCTTGTGTAGTTTAGGCAAAGTATATAATATCGGGTTTTTAGGGGAACTTACATGTAGTGCTTTTGACACTTTTGCCGGTAATAGGTTCTGATCCGTAGCTTCTTTAAGGATCCCAAACAGTTCCTTCTGGTATTCTAGAACAGGGTTGGCTCGTAGTTTTTTGTATACCCCAGCTTCCGAAAGTTGACCATTGATTTCATTCCTGTAATATTCCAAATCCAGGATGACGATTGCCCCGCCCTTATCGGCGGGTCTGATCACAATGTCCTGGTAGGAGGAAAGCTGATCCAACGCCACCCGTTCATCCCTGGATAGATTAAATTTAAGCTTTACAGGAGCTGCTGTGAATCTGGCTACTGAATCATCCATAAGACGACTAAACGTCTTAATTGAGGCATTCTGTGAAACAGGATCAAACCGTGACCTTGTGACCTTATGGAGAAACGGATCAAATATCGATGGTGTTTGTACCGATGGAGAATTCTATATATATATATATAATTGTATATAATATATATATATATATATATAATTGTATATAATATATATATAATATTGTATACCACCTACCCGTGGTTTTTTTTTTTTCTTTCTTCTTTATACATACTACTATAGTAGCTTACTGTAGCAGTCTGCGGTGCTGCTGAGCTGACTGTGTCCAGCAGGTCCGTCATCAGTCATTACATAATAAATATATATACCTGTCCGGCTGCAGTACTAGTGATATTATATATATATATATTGATTTCATCTCATTATCATCCAGTCTATATTAGCAGCAGACACAGTACGGTAGTCCACGGCTGTAGCTACCTCTGTGTCGGCAGTCGCTCGTCCATCCATAATTGTATACCACCTACCCGTGGTTTTTTTTTTTCTTTCTTCTTTATACATACTACTATAGTAGCTTACTGTAGCAGTCTGCGGTGCTGCTGAGCTGACAGTGTCCAGCAGGTCCGTCATCAGTCATTACATAATAAATATATATACCTGTCCGGCTGCAGTACTAGTGATATTATATATATATATATTGATTTCATCTCATTATCATCCAGTCTATATTAGCAGCAGACACAGTACGGTAGTCCATGGCTGTAGCTACCTCTGTGTCAAGAGAAAGAGGGACCTGGCACCGGTGTAATTTATAATAGGATAGAGATAGGGGCCAAAATGGACAGGTATTGGAAAAGAAAACGACTTTTCAAATGTAGTCCTTATTGGCGGTGCGCCCAGAGCTAGGAGGTATCTGTACATACACAAGGAGAGAAAGAAAGCTCTGGTGTGGGCGCACTCTTGAAAGAAAGAATCAAAGAAATTCTTCGAATATGAGTTGAAAAAATGTAAAAACAATGTTTATTGAAAAATTGATTAAAAGCTATTGATATCCCACTATGATCCAAGCGTTTCTTTGTGTTAGTTAATGAATGATTTGATTATTATATTATATTATTCTTTATTGGAAACAAACAATAAAGGTATAAGACAAAAGGAAAAGAAAGAAAATGTTCTGATCTCGGTAATCACACAAAATAAATTAGAAAGGTTACAGACACTTGATAGTCTAGCAACCGTTTCTCCTGACCAGCACAGAAATTCTGTGTTACTGACAACAGAGAGATCCAATATTATGTCTTTGAAAGACCAATAAGATGGTCAATGTCGGACAAATTACTGATCACCAGGTATACCATAGGTCACAAATTAAGATTTAGAGACATATATGAGACATTTTTTGAGCATACTGCAGACATAGCCATGCTTGGTAGGAAGGAAAAGGGTAAAAAAATGTTGAAGAGGAAAAGTGAACAATGGAAAGAGACGGGGGAGGAGGTAGAGGAAGTGAAAAAGTGGTGATCCTGCTGTTGGTGTCCACCCTTCTGTTGAAGGGGAATAGTGTCCTTCTCTACAACACCAGGTATTCCCAAAAAGTCTCCTTTGAGGTACTGACCCGGCCCAACGCTGCTTAGCTTCCAAGATCGGACGAGATCGGGCATTAACAGCGTGGTATGATAGTAGAGAGGCTATCTACCAATGAGAGTGCACCTATGTAAGAAAGGTGAGAAAGAATGTGGGAAAGAGGAGGAGTGCAAAAATTGTGTGGATCTGCTTTCCACGTTAGGCGGAGGGACTCATCTGCCCATTGGCCAGCGATACACCCTGGATCGCGGATGAGAGTCCACAGAAAAGGGCTGGGTCAGTGAAGAATGTCAGGGAGGAGTGGGAGAATAGGAGAGTGATGTTGCTGAAATAGATTGTGTTAATGGTCACGGATAGATTGACCAAAGAAAGAGGAAGGAGCGCCTAATGTCTCTATATATGAAGAAATTGGCATGTCATGCAAAAGCACAAAAGTAGATGGGCGGTTCCTATGAAAACTGGAACCAGATACGTCCTGTGCATAGGCACTTAGTAGTGCAGTGGTATGAATTCACTGTTTGTGCACAGGGTTAGCATATTATCTGAAGCATATAAAGATAGATTTCTAAATTATATAGACTGATATCAGATATGCTGAGTGTGAGAGAACCTGTGAAGAGATAACACAGGTTCACTGTTGATGAAAAAGTAGTGCAAAGCACACCTTATTGAACCCAGCTAGAGTACTATATTATTTATCCTTTACATAAAGCAAATGATAGACTATGCGGTAGGTGGAAAATCCACCAGGTTGAGATTACTACGTCTCTATAGCATGGTTGAGATTAACATTTATAAGGTAAAAAATAACCAAGTTTGATACTCATGATATGTGGATATCACATTCCGGGAGCCTCTGGTAATCAGTGAACATCCATGAAAGAATCTCCTGCTTGGATCCTGTGAAAACGCGTTTCACCCGCTGGGCTTGTTCACTTCCGGGATCTCATGTTTCCTGTCTAGATGCGAGGTTTAAAAGCCCCTGTCAATTAGGGTAGCAGCCAATCAAAAATTGCTCGCTGATAATAGACAGCTGTTCGAGCGTGTTCCCTGTGTGTGCCGGCTGACGTCAGCGGCACGTGATATGCCTGCGCGGCTGACGTCGATGGCACATGACCGGAGTCTGGTCACGTGGGCAGGGAGGTGCTGGTGAATGTGCACGCAGGGAGGTCCCTGACGTGATGACGTCTGCGACGTGTGCAGAGGAACATGATAAGCAGGGAAAGGAAAGTGCGCCGATGAGTACGCGCAAAGGAAAAGGGGGAGGAAAGCCTGGCTGACGTAATTTAAGTGATGAGATGAGATGGCGCCATGTTGTGAAAGGGTATACCAGTAATTCAAAAGGGAGACTATGTGTTACCATGGTAACTCGGGCACACGAGGTAGCTGCTCGTATTATGTATATTAAAATAAGATCTATTGAGCTGCAACAAGAGAATTGTGGATAGATGATGCTGAAATAATATGATAAAGAGAAGAGAAAAAGTGAGAGCATGATAAATATGCGAATGGAAATGAAATGAAAATGTAAATATATGTAAAAATCAATATTAGGGAAAAAATATAAATATAATGAAGATAAAAAGAAGATAATAAAAATAAAAAAATAAAAATTAAAAAATATTAAATAATAAATAATAATTAAAAAATATAAATGAAAAATAAATAATAAAAATTAAAAAAATAAAAATATAAAGTATTGCTGTGACTGGTGAATTGATCATAGGGACGTGCTTGGTGGCAATGTGAAGTGGTAGAATGGGGTGAAGAAGGATGAAAAAATGATGAATAAGGTGAACTGTGTATGAGTTCTACTGCAGAACTAGGGGTTGATGGTGTATGGGATCTCACGTGTAGGGGAAGCCCCCCAATACCTGGGGGGATCTAGGTATGATGCACATTTGTTACTAAGTGAGATGATTAGGTGAGTGTATGCAACACTGGGTGATATGATATTGGGAGTGATAGTGAGGGTAGGAAGAGTGACAGGGATGGAGGGGAGTGGGTAATGGGTGGTAGGGAATGTAGGGTTATGAAGGATGTGAGATGGGTAGTATGATCAGTGGGAGATAAGTAGGGTGGCAGAAAGGGAATAGATATTGAATAACTACTAGATGGGTGTAGTTATGGGTGTTTTATAAAAAGGCACCAAAATTAATATTTTCATTGAGGCCATCAGGTCTTAGGGTACCAAGGCGAAAAATCCATTCGCTCTCTTTTTTGTACAATTCTTTGGTCATGTCGCCTCCTCGTATACCCAAATGAATACGGTCCAGGCCAAAGACTTTGAGGTCTTTTATCTGACCTTTATGTTGAACGTGGAAGTGTCTGGCAACCGTAGTGAGTTGTCTCATGCGTGCCAGATCTTTAGACGCATTGCGAATATTGCCCAGATGTTCTAGGATCCTCTCTTTCAGTTTTCGTGAGGTCATGCCGACATATTTCATATTACAGCTGCAAGTAATGCAGTAAATTACCGCCTGGGTGTTACAGTTGAAGAAATGTGGTATTGTGGTTGGTTGTCCATACTTGTCTATGACCCCATTGGTTCGAAATATATGCGTACAGGCCTTACATTGGCCACACGGAAAGGAACCTGTTATGGTCGGCTTCCTAGGTATTGAGGGCAATAGATGACTCCGAACTAATCGGTCTTTGATGTTTTTAGATCTACGCCAACTCATTTGTATGGAAGGGCCCACAGCAGATGATAGATCTGGATCCATACGGAGTATGGGAATATGTTTGGTTATGGCATCTTGAAGCATTCTCCACTCCGGACAAAAGGTTCCTATAAATCTGATAGGATCTGTATCTTCTGAAGTTGTCTGATTGGCCCTGAAAATAAGTTGCTCTCTCTTAACTGAAATGGTGGACTGGTAGGCTCTTTTCAATGATCGTTTGCTGTAGCCTCGGGCCAGAAGGCGATTGGTAAGTTCCCAGCTCTTGATTTGAAAAATATGATCCTCAGAACAGTTACGTCGGAGTCTGAGGTATTCTCCTTTAGGTATGTTCTCAATGGTAGGCGGGAAATGAGAGCTAGTTTGAAAAAGGAGACTGTTGGTTGCAGTCTCCTTTCTGTATAGTTCTGTTTCTAGATACCCCGTATGTGACCTGTAGATGTTCAAATCAAGAAAGGGAACCTGCTTGGGGCTGATGGTGTGAGTCAAATTGATGTTCAAATCGTTGGAATTCAATAATGCAATAAATTCCATTAAGAGTTCCTTATCTCCATTCCAGATAATGAACACGTCATCAATATACCTCAGCCACAAGTCCACGTGCGAGGTATATTTCTCATTTGCAAAGTTGAAAACGTGGAAGTGCTCCCACCACCCCAGAAACAGGTTGGCATACGTTGGGGCGCATGCTGCGCCCATGGCTGTTCCCCTTATTTGGAGAAAGAATTGGTCCTGGAACACAAAATAGTTCTTAGACAGGACAAAATCCAATAACGTTAGAAGAAAATCCGAGAAATCATTGGCTCCTCCTTGGTCTAGATAATACTTGACCGCTGTGATTCCCTGATGATGATTAATGCTTGAATAGAGGGATTCCACATCCAGTGTTACTAATAAAAGATTGTCTCCACAATGTACATTATGGATTTTGCGTAGCAGATCTGCTGTGTCCTGCAGATAAGAGGGTAAGGCAAGGACATAGTCACGGAGGTGAAGATCAAGGAACCGACTCGGTTGTTCCAGGAGGCCCCCATTTCCGGACATAATTGGTCTTCCAGGCGGTGTAGAGGCATCCTTGTGTATCTTCGGAAGTAAGTAAAAGGTTGGCGTTCTTGGATTCTGTGTAGTTAGATATTTCTGTTCAGATCTAGAAATTGTGCCATTTGTTGTTGCCCGTTGTATTATTAGATTATAAGCAGTCGAAAATCTTGTGGTAGGATCGTTGAGGAGTTTTTTGTAGCAGGAGGTATTAAGGAGTTGACGGTGAGCCTCAGCGATATACATTTCTCGTGGCCAAATCACAATGTTGCCGCCTTTATCAGATGGTTTGAAAATTACGTCATGCCAGGTTTCCAGTTCTTGTAACGCTTTGCGTTCTTTAAATTTAAGATTCTTAGGAAAGTGATAGAGGCCCTGTCGGGTTTGGGCATAGATATTGTCAAATTCCTTGGAGACTTGATTAAGAAAGACCCTGATTTCCGGGTTATTATTGTCAGGAGGAAAGAAGGTCGATTTGGATCTACATTGAGGTCTAGGATGAGTCGGTACATCGGTACTCGATTCTGCCTGTAATTCTTCCAGTTCTTGAATAGCATTTAAATCGTTGGTGGAAAGGCATGACTCACTATTGTCATCTAGTTGCCCCTCTTGACGTTTGGAGAAAAACTTCTTTAGGAGGAGCTTCCTACCAAATAATCTTAAGTCTTTCTCCCAGGAGAATCGATTAAAGGATCTTGATGGAGAGAAAGAGAGGCCTTTGCTGAGTACTGCCATGTGATCAGAGGAAAGGGACCTGGTAGATAAATTGATGACTTGTAATAAACTCGATTGGTCAGAAACTATCTCGCTGCCTTTCTCTGCCGGGCCGGATATCGAGATGTCCTTGATGTGTCCCAGTCCGAGTTTCGACCGTCGCGTCTTCTTTCCCCCTCTCCTTGTTTTCCTCGTGTTTTGACGCGGCCTCTTGATCTCTGACCTTGATCTAAAAAATGGGGGTGGAAATTATCCGTTTCCTCGAAGGTTTCACTTGCCGAATCTCCACTGGTGGAAGATTCGAATTCCGAGAAGGTGGGATCTTCTCTTGGTTTACGGTTCCGATTTAGAGGTGTTGGATTCCACCTGAAAATGTCTCCTTTCGCGAAATCTTGTTTATCGCGAATAAATTTGGTCCTTTTACGATCCACTATAGTTTGTTCATACAGCTCAAATTCCTTCTTATGTTTTTCGAAAGCTGCCTGGAAGGGTAGGTCTTTTTCCCAAATTTCTAGTATTTTACCAGTTTCCTCTATCTCTTTCTCGACTTGGTCAAGTAACAAAGTGTCATGTTTCACCAAAAGGTGAAGTAATTCATGTGAACACTTGAGTAGGGCCGCTTCCCATTCACTTTTCAAGTTATCACTTGCAAGGGGAAAGGAGGGGAATACCTTCGGTCTAAGGCCACGAGGCACGATCTTATGTTTAATGTAATTTTCTAATGTTGTAACGTCCCATGAAAGCCGTGTCCTCTTCTGCAAGTTCCTCTGTAACTTGAGAAAAGGGGTACGCCAATCTGAGTTGGGAGTAGTGTGTTCATAGGTGTCCGAGAAAGGGTCCACAATGTTGGTTTTCAGACGTTTTGACAGTTCAGTTTTTAGAGAGAAAGTGGACATACTGGGTTGGCAAACCTCTTCTAATGTGAGTGTTAAGCCCCTTGTTATGAAATGTGAGGAGGCTGGCTGACAGTCTAAGGGACTGAGGAGCAAAAGTGGCTGCTAAAAAGGATCAAGGGGATAGGAATATAGATATAACAAAGATATAAGGGGTTAATCAAAGAGGACCGTGCCTTGGTCAGAGACTGTATTTATCCTACAGCATAGAAGTTTAGTAGCAAGAGAAAGAGGGACCTGGCACCGGTGTAATTTATAATAGGATAGAGAAAGGGGCCAAAATGGACAGGTATTGGAAAAGAAAACGACTTTTCAAATGTAGTCCTTATTGGCGGTGCGCCCAGAGCTAGGAGGTATCTGTACATACACAAGGAGAGAAAGAAAGCTCTGGTGTGGGCGCACTCTTGAAAGAAAGAATCAAAGAAATTCTTCGAATATGAGTTGAAAAAATGTAAAAACAATGTTTATTGAAAAATTGATTAAAAGCTATTGATATCCCACTATGATCCAAGCGTTTCTTTGTGTTAGTTAATGAATGATTTGATTATTATATTATATTATTCTTTATTGGAAACAAACAATAAAGGTATAAGACAAAAGGAAAAGAAAGAAAATGTTCTGGTCTCGGTAATCACACAAAATAAATTAGAAAGGTTACAGACACTTGATAGTCTAGCAACCGTTTCTCCTGACCAGCACAGAAATTCTGTGTTACTGACAACAGAGAGATCCAATATTATGTCTTTGAAAGACCAATAAGATGGTCAATGTCGGACAAATTACTGATCACCAGGTATACCATAGGTCACAAATTAAGATTTAGAGACATATATGAGACATTTTTTGAGCATACTGCAGACATAGCCATGCTTGGTAGGAAGGAAAAGGGTAAAAAAATGTTGAAGAGGAAAAGTGAACAATGGAAAGAGACGGGGGAGGAGGTAGAGGAAGTGAAAAAGTGGTGATCCTGCTGTTGGTGTCCACCCTTCTGTTGAAGGGGAATAGTGTCCTTCTCTACAACACCAGGTATTCCCAAAAAGTCTCCTTTGAGGTACTGACCCGGCCCAACGCTGCTTAGCTTCCAAGATCGGACGAGATCGGGCATTAACAGCGTGGTATGATAGTAGAGAGGCTATCTACCAATGAGAGTGCACCTATGTAAGAAAGGTGAGAAAGAATGTGGGAAAGAGGAGGAGTGCAAAAATTGTGTGGATCTGCTTTCCACGTTAGGCGGGGGGACTCATCTGCCCATTGGCCAGCGATACACCCTGGATCGCGGATGAGAGTCCACAGAAAAGGGCTGGGTCAGTGAAGAATGTCAGGGAGGAGTGGGAGAATAGGAGAGTGATGTTGCTGAAATAGATTGTGTTAATGGTCACGGATAGATTGACCAAAGAAAGAGGAAGGAGCGCCTAATGTCTCTATATATGAAGAAATTGGCATGTCATGCAAAAGCACAAAAGTAGATGGGCGGTTCCTATGAAAACTGGAACCAGATACGTCCTGTGCATAGGCACTTAGTAGTGCAGTGGTATGAATTCACTGTTTGTGCACAGGGTTAGCATATTATCTGAAGCATATAAAGATAGATTTCTAAATTATATAGACTGATATCAGATATGCTGAGTGTGAGAGAACCTGTGAAGAGATAACACAGGTTCACTGTTGATGAAAAAGTAGTGCAAAGCACTGGTTTTTTTTTTTCTTTCTTCTTTATACATACTACTATAGTAGCTTACTGTAGCAGTCTGCGGTGCTGCTGAGCTGACAGTGTCCAGCAGGTCCGTCATCAGTCATTACATAATAAATATATCTACCTGTCCGGCTGCAGTACTAGTGTGATATAATATATATTGATTTCATCTCATTATCATCCAGTCTATATTAGCAGCAGACACAGTACGGTAGTCCACGGCTGTAGCTACCTCTGTGTCGGCAGTCGCTCGTCCATCCATAAGTATACTAGTATCCATCCATCTCCATTGTTTACCTGAGGTGCCTTTTAGTTGTGCCTATTAAAATATGGAGAACAAAAATGTTGAGGTTCCAAAATTAGGGAAAGATCAAGATCCACTTCCACCTCGTGCTGAAGCTGCTGCCACTAGTCATGGCCGAGACGATGAAATGCCAGCAACGTCGTCTGCCAAGGCCGATGCCCAATGTCATAGTACAGAGCATGTAAAATCCAAAACACCAAATATCAGTAAAAAAAGGACTCCAAAATCTAAAATAAAATTGTCGGAGGAGAAGCGTAAACTTGCCAATATGCCATTTACCACACGGAGTGGCAAGGAACGGCTGAGGCCCTGGCCTATGTTCATGGCTAGTGGTTCAGCTTCACATGAGGATGGAAGCACTCAGCCTCTCGCTAGAAAAATTAAAAGACTCAAGCTGGCAAAAGCACCGCAAAGAACTGTGCGTTCTTCGAAATCCCAAATCCACAAGGAGAGTCCAATTGTGTCGGTTGCGATGCCTGACCTTCCCAACACTGGACGTGAAGAGCATGCGCCTTCCACCATTTGCACGCCCCCTGCAAGTGCTGGAAGGAGCACCCGCAGTCCAGTTCCTGATAGTCAGATTGAAGATGTCAGTGTTGAAGTACACCAGGATGAGGAGGATATGGGTGTTGCTGGCGCTGGGGAGGAAATTGACAAGGAGGATTCTGATGGTGAGGTGGTTTGTTTAAGTCAGGCACCCGGGGAGACACCTGTTGTCCGTGGGAGGAATATGGCCGTTAACATGCCTGGTGAAAATACCAAAAAAATCAGCTCTTCGGTGTGGAAGTATTTCAACAGAAATGCGGACAACATTTGTCAAGCCGTGTGTTGCCTTTGTAAAGCTGTAATAAGTAGGGGTAAGGACGTTAACCACCTCGGAACATCCTCCCTTATACGTCACCTGCAGCGCATTCATAATAAGTCAGTGACAAGTTCAAAAACTTTGGGCAACAGCGGAAGCAGTCCACTGACCAGTAAATCCCTTCCTCTTGTAACCAAGCTCACGCAAACCACCCCACCAACTCCCTCAGTGTCAATTTCCTCCTTCCCCAGGAATGCCAATAGTCCTGCAGGCCATGTCACTGGCAATTCTGACGATTCCTCTCCTGCCTGGGATTCCTCCGATGCATCCTTGCGTGTAACGCCTACTGCTGCTGGCGCTGCTGTTGTTGCTGCTGGGAGTCGATGGTCATCCCAGAGGGGAAATCGTAAGACCACTTTTACTACTTCCACCAAGCAATTGACTGTCCAACAGTCCTTTGCGAGGAAGATGAAATATCACAGCAGTCATCCTGCTGCAAAGCGGATAACTGAGGCCTTGGCATCCTGGGTGGTGAGAAACGTGGTTCCGATATCCATCATTACTGCAGAGCCAACTAGAGACTTGTTGGAGGTACTGTGTCCCCGGTACCAAATACCATCTAGGTTCCATTTCTCTAGGCAGGCGATACCGAAAATGTACACAGACCTCAGAAAAAGAGTCACCAGTGTCCTAAAAAATGCAGCTGTACCCAATGTCCACTTAACCACGGACATGTGGACAAGTGGAGCAGGGCAGGGTCAGGACTATATGACTGTGACAGCCCACTGGGTAGATGTATGGACTCCCGCCGCAAGAACAGCAGCGGCGGCACCAGTAGCAGCAACTCGCAAACGCCAACTCTTTCCTAGGCAGGCTACGCTTTGTATCACCGGTTTCCAGAATACGCACACAGCTGAAAACCTCTTACGGCAACTGAGGAAGATCATCGCGGAATGGCTTACCCCAATTGGACTCTCCTGTGGATTTGTGGCATCGGACAATGCCAGCAATATTGTGTGTGCATTAAATCTGGGCAAATTCCAGCACGTCCCATGTTTTGCACATACCTTGAATTTGGTGGTGCAGAATTTTTTAAAAAAACGACAGGGGCGTGCAAGAGATGCTGTCGGTGGCCAGAAGAATTGCGGGACACTTTCGGCGTACAGGCACCACGTACAGAAGACTGGAGCAACACCAAAAACGCCTGAACCTGCCCTGCCATCATCTGAAGCAAGAAGTGGTAACGAGGTGGAATTCAACCCTATATATGCTTCAGAGGTTGGAGGAGCAGCAAAAGGCCATTCAAGCCTATACAATTCAGCACGATATAGGAGGTGGAATGCACCTGTCTCAAGCGCAGTGGAGAATGATTTCAACGTTGTGCAAGGTTCTGCTGCCCTTTGAACTTGCCACACGTGAAGTCAGTTCAGACACTGCCAGCCTGAGTCAGGTCATTCCCCTCATCAGGCTTTTGCAGAAGAAGCTGGAGACATTGAAGGAGGAGCTAACACGGAGCGATTCCGCTAGGCATGTGGGACTTGTGGATGGAGCCCTTAATTCGCTTAACAAGGATTCACGGGTGGTCAATCTGTTGAAATCAGAGCACTACATTTTGGCCACCGTGCTCGATCCTAGATTTAAAACCTACCTTGGATCTCTCTTTCCGGCAGACACAAGTCTGCTGGGGTTCAAAGACCTGCTGGTGAGAAAATTGTCAAGTCAAGCGGAACGCGACCTGTCAACATCTCCTCCTTCACATTCTCCCGCAACTGGGGGTGCGAGGAAAAGGCTAAGAATTCCGAGCCCACCCGCTGGCGGTGATGCAGGGCAGTCTGGAGCGACTGCTGATGCTGACATCTGGTCCGGACTGAAGGACCTGTCAACGATTACGGACATGTCGTCTACTGTCACTGCATATGATTCTCTCCCCATTGAAAGAATGGTGGAGGATTATATGAGTGACCGCATCCAAGTAGGCACGTCACACAGTCCGTACTTATACTGGCAGGAAAAAGAGGCAATTTGGAGGCCCTTGCACAAACTGGCTTTATTCTACCTAAGTTGCCCTCCCACAAGTGTGTACTCCGAAAGAGTGTTTAGTGCCGCCGCTCACCTTGTCAGCAATCGGCGTACGAGGTTACTTCCAGAAAATGTGGAGAAGATGATGTTCATTAAAATGAATTATAATCAATTCCTCCGTGGAGACATTGACCAGCAGCAATTGCCTCCACAAAGTACACAGGGAGCTGAGATGGTGGATTCCAGTGGGGACGAATTGATAATCTGTGAGGAGGGGGATGTACACGGTGATATATCGGAGGATGATGATGAGGTGGACATCTTGCCTCTGTAGAGCCAGTTTGTGCAAGGAAAGATTAATTGCTTCTTTTTCGGTGGGGGTCCAAACCAACCCGTCATTTCAGTCACAGTCGTGTGGCAGACCCTGTCACTGAAATGATGGGTTGGTTAAAGTGTGCATGTCCTGTTTATACAACATAAGGGTGGGTGGGAGGGCCCAAGGACAATTCCATCTTGCACCTCTTTTTTCTTTAATTTTTCTTTGCGTCATGTGCTGTTTGGGGAGTGTTTTTTGGAAGGGCCATCCTGCGTGACACTGCAGTGCCACTCCTAGATGGGCCAGGTGTTTGTGTCGGCCACTAGGGTCGCTTATCTTACTCACACAGCTACCTCATTGCGCCTCTTTTTTTCTTTGCGTCATGTGCTGTTTGGGGAGTGTTTTTTGGAAGGGCCATCCTGCGTGACACTGCAGTGCCACTCCTAGATGGGCCAGGTGTTTGTGTCGGCCACTAGGGTCGCTTATCTTACTCACACAGCTACCTCATTGCGCCTCTTTTTTTCTTTGCGTCATGTGCTGTTTGGGGAGTGTTTTTTGGAAGGGCCATCCTGCGTGACACTGCAGTGCCACTCCTAGATGGGCCCGGTGTTTGTGTCGGCCACTAGGGTCGCTTATCTTACTCACACAGCTACCTCATTGCGCCTCTTTTTTTCTTTGCGTCATGTGCTGTTTGGGGAGTGTTTTTTGGAAGGGCCATCCTGCGTGACACTGCAGTGCCACTCCTAGATGGGCCCGGTGTTTGTGTCGGCCACTAGGGTCGCTTATCTTACTCACACAGCTACCTCATTGCGCCTCTTTTTTTCTTTGCGTCATGTGCTGTTTGGGGAGTGTTTTTTGGAAGGGCCATCCTGCGTGACACTGCAGTGCCACTCCTAGATGGGCCCTGTGTTTGTGTCGGCCACTAGGGTCGCTTATCTTACTCACACAGCTACCTCATTGCGCCTCTTTTTTTCTTTGCGTCATGTGCTGTTTGGGGAGTGTTTTTGGAAGGGCCATCCTGCGTGACACTGCAGTGCCACTCCTAGATGGGCCCGGTGTTTGTGTCGGCCACTAGGGTCGCTTATCTTACTCACACAGCTACCTCATTGCGCCTCTTTTTTTCTTTGCGTCATGTGCTGTTTGGGGAGTGTTTTTTGGAAGGGCCATCCTGCGTGACACTGCAGTGCCACTCCTAGATGGGCCCGGTGTTTGTGTCGGCCACTAGGGTCGCTTATCTTACTCACACAGCTACCTCATTGCGCCTCTTTTTTTCTTTGCGTCATGTGCTGTTTGGGGAGTGTTTTTTGGAAGGGCCATCCTGCGTGACACTGCAGTGACACTCCTAGATGGGCCCGGTGTTTGTGTCGGCCACTAGGGTCGCTTATCTTACTCACACAGCTACCTCATTGCGCCTCTTTTTTTCTTTGCGTCATGTGCTGTTTGGGGAGTGTTTTTTGGAAGGGCCATCCTGCGTGACACTGCAGTGCCACTCCTAGATGGGCCCGGTGTTTGTGTCGGCCACTAGGGTCGCTTATCTTACTCACACAGCTACCTCGGTGCAAATTTTAGGACTAAAAATAATATTGTGAGGTGTGAGGTATTCAGAATAGACTGAAAATGAGTGGAAATTATGGTTTTTGAGGTTAATAATACTTTGGGATCAAAATGACCCCCAAATTCTATGATTTAAGCTGTTTTTTAGGGTTTTTTGAAAAAAACACCCGAATCCAAAACACACCCGAATCCGACAAAAAAAATTCGGTGAGGTTTTGCCAAAACGCGGTCGAACCCAAAACACGGCCGCGGAACCGAACCCAAAACCAAAACACAAAACCCGAAAAATTTCAAGTGCACATCTCTAATAATTTATTAAGTAGAGCACCAGCAATAAACATACGCTGGGGCAACCCTAGACTGACCAGTACAGAGCAGGTGGGACATGGCAGGTGTGATGAAGGGGAACAGAAATACAGAGAAAGGAATGATAGGGAAAAAGACTGGAAACACACTGCCAAAGTCAGGCAAATAATGAAAGAGAATAAATCTATTCCTCCTAACAAAATCATTAACAATTTCTGTGCCAAGCTGCAATCAACTGTCAGAAGAACACACAAATAGGCATTTAATAGTCTTAAACAGCCCCAATCCTCCTTCAGAGGATATGAAAGAGTGTTGTAATAACCTAAATTAACACTCTTACCTTACACTTATCTTAACACTCTTTTTTTCCAGTTCTCTAGATAGCCAATACATTACCAACAACAAATATATATATATTTCATATGCTAAGAAAATGTAGCAAATAATATGGAGCAGTGAAGCAAAAGTATAGAGAAGAGTGAATTACTCTTCCTTGGCATTATTTTTATATTACATTGTGAACTTTAAGGGACAAATGTATTATTTGTGTATTTTATTAAATAAAAGGTGGACCAAACTTTAAATTGTTCTCTGAACAAGTAACCATCTTTAAGAAAGTTCTTATTTACAGTATACAAATGCACATTTCACAAATCTTATAAAGCATATAGGGCCAGATGTACTAAGCCCTGAACAGTGATACATTTCACGGTGATAAAGTATCAGCCAATCAGCTCCTAACTGCCATGTCAAAGGCTGGGTTTGAAAAATGACAGAAGCTTGTTGGCTGGTACTTTATCACCATGTGTAATTTATCATTTTTCAAGGCTTAGTACATCTGGCCCATAATGCCTAACTTAGTAGATACTGGCAATTAAAGCTATAGCTAGAAGTGATTTTACTGAAAATCTGTGAATAACAACATAGGCGGGATGTAACGGGAGTCCGAGTTCACCCAACTTGCAGGATGCCAGCCAAACTCAGACATTTTTTTAAAGAGGCAGTCATTTACACGGCATAGTCGCGCCAACTTGGACTTCATTGCATCCCACCCATAGTTATCAATTCTTACATCCATAGTGTTCGTCTGGTACTGGTGGGCATTATTACGCAGTTGAAATAGCTTAGTTTTTGGGATGATGTTTGATTTTTAGAATAGTTTGTGAAATCAGAAAAGCAAAACTCTGCCTGGTATAACCCTAGAGAAAGAAAAAAAATCGGTTTTCAGATATATACTATTTTCTAATGATTTTCACTGTGAAAAACAAAGTTCAAATTTTTTGTAGACAACGACCTTTGAGAAAAATGTTTTCTGGACTATTTCTTTGCTACGTACAATTTATTTTCTTAGCTTTACAAAAATAAAATCTGTGTAATTCGTTTTAAAGTTTAACTAATACTGAGGCAGTTTTGATTACAGCTCCAGCCGTAGATCTGTATTCCTGCCAAAAGCTAATTTCCACCTGCCAAACAATTTGCTGACTTAGTAAAACACAAAATCACATTTTTATGCAGAAGACAAAAAAAATGGAGACAAACTATGGTAGAGATTTGGTAAGGTTGTTACAGCCTTATTGCCAACCGCTTCTCTTCCACGTGACACTTACAGTATAATGTCTGCATTCAAATATCTAGTTTACACTCTGGTAGAAAGCAAAAAGGAAACTCTCTATTCACTACCTTCTTCCAGTGAAAGCAGACATAACCAATTGAGCAGGACTTTGCGGGCCACAAACCAACATTTTGAAGGTGCCCCGTCCCAATACTTCTAGAGAGATACATCTTGTTGAAGTGGTTGTTCAGGTAATGTTACACTGTAGTGCATTAGTTAATATTATGCCTAATAGTTCACTGGTTCATTTTATGCTCCATAGTCGTACCCTAGTTCATTTTATTCCTGATAGTAGTGGCATGGCTCACATTATATCACAAAGTGGTCCCAGTTCACATTGTGGTACATTGAAGTACTCCTCAGTTCATATCATTCCACATTATGGTGCCCCCAGTTCATATTATGCCATTTATATAGTGCCTCCAGTTCATATTGTGCCATACTACGGTGCCCCAGTTTATATTAGGTAACAGTGCAGTGCCCTCCAGTTCATAATATGACAGCAACTACACACACTCCCTTATCAGGAAACATTCACTACACACAAACCTTACTATTAGAAAATCCACTACACCTCAAGAGGCAGATTACCTGGTGGGGCATACAGTAGTTCTCTGGGCCCCCTCGCTCAGGGAAGGGGGCGCTTTTGTTACAACTACAGTGCAAAAGTGTACCGCAAGCTGTAGAAATTTAACAAGGGAAAAGACCAAACAGGGTGGCGGGCTACACAGTACTTTGCTTTCACTTCAGTGCACTTCAAGTTCTAGCAGCATGTGAGAGGAGGGGAGAAGGCAGGAGCAGCTGCAGACAATGGGCCTAATTCAGATCTGTTCGCTCGCTAGCTATTTTTTGCATATTCTGAATACGTGCCAAAGTCCGGAAGTGACGTCACTAAACGGAAGTCTCGTGACTATAGGTGCGCCATATAAACAAGTGACACGCACGGAGATATAGACGCTGCCTTCCAGTAAATGCTAGGAGTGAGACGCACAATGCGTATCAGAGTCTGGAAGTGATTTCATTGACCGGAAGTCACGTGATTGTATGGACGCTCTATTATCTAGGAGTGACTGTAAAAATGTGACCTTCTGAATAAGTGACGTCACCGAACGGAAGTTACGTGTTTACATGCGTCTCACCACCCGGAAGTATTTTTGAGTTTTATTAAATAAACTTTGTAAATATAATGAATTTTAAGAAATTAGTAAATGAGTTTGGTCTGTCTTTTTCTGAGTCTAAATATTAAATAAGGATGTAATAATTTGAGCTGTATTAAGTCATTTTACTGCAACGGATTGATCTGTCAGGTGTATGTGATAGATAATTAGTAAGGTATAAATACACTGTTCACTGAACTAAAGTACAGTATCACCTTGAAAAAGCTGCTAAGCCTGGCAGCGAAACGCATCGGTGCGCTTGTGGTCACCACTATTTTGAGGATTCCTTATTGATGTACATGCCGTTTTTTCCTTTGGATTGGACTTAATTAATTTATGGACCATCTCCTATCATCTATCTACCACAGACTGCAACATTGAAGACAACCGTAGCTTTGGTGAGGACCCTTATTGAAATTATCCTTGGGACTATCCTCTAGCGGATGTTATGCAGTCGGTATGACATAATGGATTGTGCTATCAGTTCTAAAGGAGATTAAAACTGTCCTTTGCAGTTATAAGTCATCCAATAACCAACTGCCCAATTTGCACAAATATGGGGTGACCTGTTTAATTTTTATCTTTATGTATATGTGTTGTATGTGTATTTACAAATTTTATTAAATCCAATGCACCAGTACAGACAATCCAGTTTAATTTAAAATATTAGCGCTGCATATTCCCCCTCTTTTTTTCTGAGTAGCTCTGACCTTACTCAGCCGCTGCGATCACTTCAGCCTATTTGAGCCCGGTATTGACGTCAGACACCCGCCCTGCAAATGCTTTGACACGCCTGCGTTTTCCATCCACTCCCAGAAAACGGTCAGTTGCCACCCACAAATGCCCTCTTATTGTCAATCTCCTTGGGAACGGCTGTGCGAATGGTTTCTTCGCTAGAACCAGGCCATAACAACAATCCGCTTTGTAACCGTATGGAGCACCTGCGCATTGCAGTGCATGCGCATGCGCAGTAGTTTCCTGATCGCTACGCAGCGAAAAACGCTAGCGAGCGAACAGATCTGAATTAGGCCCAGTGTACACAGAGATGCTTTAAGGTAGAAAGGGAGAAGGTTGGACACTCACCATCTATACAGTATGATGTATATGTGTATACATGATTTTTACGTGTGTGACTGTACTATATGTATGTATGTATGTATGTATGCATGCATGTGTATATGTATATGTACTAGTGATGTGCACCGGAAATTTTTCGGGTTTTGTGTTTTGGTTTTGGATTCGGTTCCGTGGCCGAGTTTCGTATTCTGACGCGTTTTGGCAAAACCTCCCTGAAATTTTTTTGTCAGATTCGGGTGTGTTTTGGATTCGTTTTTTTTTTTATAAAAAACCCCCTCAAAAACAGCTTAAATCATAGAATTTTGGGGTTATTTTGATCCCATAGTATTATTAACCTCAATAACCATAATTTCCACTCATTTCCAGTCTATTCTGAACACCTCACACCTCACAATATTATTTTTAGTCCTAAAATTTGCACCGAGGTTGCTGGATGACATGGTCGCTGGATGACTTAGCTAAGTGACCCAAGTGGCCGACACAAACACCTGGCCCATCTAGGAGTGGCACTGCAGTGTCAGACAGGATGGCCAATTTAAAAAATAGTCCCCAAACAGCACATGATGCAAAGAAAAAAAGAGGTACACCAAGGTCGCTTGATGGCTAAGCTAAGCGACCCAAGTAGCCGACACAAACACCTGGCCCATCTAGGAGTGGCACTGCAGTGTCAGACAGGATGGCCGATTTAAAAAATAGTCCCCAAACAGCACATGATGCAAAGAAAAAAAGAGGTGCACCAATGTCGCTGGATGGCTAAGCTAAGTGGCCCAAGTGGCCGACACAAACACCTCGCCCATCTAGGAGTGGCACTGCAGTGTCAGACAGGATGGCCGATTTAAAAAATAGTCCCCAAACAGCACATCTGCCATGTCGCCAACCTGGCCCATCTAGGAGTGGCACTGCAGTGTCAGACAGGATGGCCGATTTAAAAAATAGTCCCAAAACAGCACATGATGCAAAGAAAAAAAGAGGTGCACCAAGCTCGCTGGATGGCTAAGCTAAGCGACCCAAGTGGCCGACACAAACACCTGGCCCATCTAGGAGTGGCACTGCAGTGTCAGACAGGATGGCCGATTTAAAAAATAGTCCCAAACAGCACATGATGCAAAGAAAAAAAGAGGTGCACCAAGGTCGCTGGATGGCTAAGCTAAGCGAACCAAGTGGCCGACACAAACACCTGGCCCATCTAGGAGTGGAACTGCAGTGGCCGACACAAACACCTGGCCCACCTAGGAGTGGCACTGCAGTTTTCTAGCGAGAGGATGAGTGCTTCCTTCCTCATGTGAATCTGAACCACTAGCCATGAACATAGGCCAGGGCCTCAGCCGTTCCTTGCCACTCCGTGTCGTAAATGGCATAGTGGCAAGTTTACGCTTCTCATCAGATGCTTTTAATTTCGATTTTTGGGTCATTTTACTGAACTTTTGTGGTATACTTGACGACACAGAGGTAGAGCAATGGACTACTGTATCGTACTGCTATATATATACTGGTGGTCAGCAAAATTCTGCACTGTCCTCCTACTATATAAAACTGCGCACAACTAAAATGCAGCACAGGTATGAATGGATAATATACTTGACGACACAGAGGTAGGTAGAGCAGTGGACTACTGTACTGTACTGCTATATATATACTGGTGGTCAGCAAAATTCTGCACTGTCCTCCTACTATATAATACTGCGCACAACTAAAATGCAGCACAGGTATGGATGGATAGTATACTTGACGACACAGAGGTAGGTAGAGCAATGGATTACTGTACCGTACTGGTATAAATTATATACTGGTGGTCAGCAAAATTCTGCACTGTCCTCCTACTATATATACTGCGCACAACTAAAATGCACCACAGGTATGGATGGATAGTATACTTGACGACACAGAGGTAGGTAGAGCAGTGGCCTACTGTACCGTACTACTATATATTATATACTGGTGGTCAGCAAAATTCTGCACTGTCCTCCTACTATATATACTGCGCACAACTAAAATGCACCACAGGTATGGATGGATAGTATACTTGACGACACAGAGGTAGGTAGAGCAGTGGACTACTGTACCGTGCTGCTATATATTATATACTGGTGGTCAGCAAAATTCTGCACTGTCCCCCTACTATATATACTGCGCACAACTGAAATGCACCACAGGTATGGATGGATAGTATACTTGACGACACAGAGGTAGGTAGAGCAGTGGCCTACTGTACCGTACTGCTTTATATTATATACTGGTGGTCAGCAAAATTCTGCACTGTCCTCCTACTATATATACTGCGCACAACTAAAATGCACCACAGGTATGGATGGATAGTATACTTGACGACACAGAGGTAGGTAGAGCAGTGGCCTACTGTACCGTACTGCTTTATATTATATACTGGTGGTCAGCAAAATTCTGCACTGTCCTCCTACTATATATACTGCGTACAACTAAAATGCACCACAGGTATGGATGGATAATATACTTGACGACACAGAGGTATTGTATTTGTTTAGAAGACTCTGGTTGGCCGCCGGTGGTGAGTCGGTGTAATTGCAGCCTGTTTCTATGTGTTTAGCCTCACCTGTCTGATAGTTGATCATTATGTGGTGAGTCTTTGTACTGCAATCTGGCTCTTGTCTGTGTTACTCTCACCTGCAGCTGTTTTGGTCATTATCTTGTTCCTGGCTTCCAGCAATCCTGATTGGGGCGTGTTCCCTTATTAACCATCTAGCTCTGCAGTTCTGAGCTGGTGATAGACATTTGTTGTTATACCTGGATGTTCCTGATTAGTGTCTTGTCCAGTATTGCATCTGTGTCCTGGTCCTGTCTGATACTGGAATCCTGTGTACTCGGTTCTGTCAGAGTCTGGAGCTTCTTGTGAGCTGTTTCCTGCCCTGGAGGGTTCCTGTCCTGAAACCCAGTGATTCTGTCAACCTTTGATCCTGTAGTCCTGAGTCCTCGTGTCTGGAAGCCTGTTGTTGGAATCCTTCCAGTTTTCCATTCCTGTGAGCCTGTGTCTGCGGCCTCGGGGTTCCCGTTCACCTGCCTGTATTAGCTCCGGTGTGGTGAGTAGCGGCTTTGCCGCACCTTGCGGCCTTGGCCGTATCTGTCCGTTATTTTCCTTTGGTGTTTTCTGCGGAGGTTTCTGCTCTGGCTGTCCTCGCTGGTATACGACGGTGTCGTGTAGGCATGTGGGCAGCATTTCCTTTTGTTGTTATTTGTCTTGGAGGCTGAGCCGCACATACTTTTGTTAGAGTTCTGGAGTTGCCCCTAACTCTGTTTAAGGTATTAGTTAGAGGTTCCCCTTGTTATTGTCCCATCTCCGTTTACGCCTTGTCTCCAACTAAGAACAGGGGGCATCGGAGTTGGGCAGACTTAATCTGCCCTTCAAACGCGGCTGCCGTGGGCCCAAGCAAACATAGTCTCGCAGGCGTAGACTGACCACGAGGGTGAGACAACGGAGTCAGGGTTTCCGTGGGGGTTGCTGCTGAACTCAATTCCCACTCCAGCATTACGTTCCTGTACTTGGGGCTCATCCGCCCAGATTCAGGAGTACCAAGTACAGTGAACGTAACATTATTATTATAATAACTCCAAATAAAAGGGTTGTTATCCAATTAATTTTGACAGGCTTTGCCGGTGTGTGTGTGGTTTAGGGGTATGCTCTCCTGTGCTGCATATTGTTATATAACTCCAGAAAAATAATGGAGAACAAAAATTTGGAGGATAAAACAGGGAAAGATCAAAAACCACTTCCTCCTAGTGCTGAAGCTGCTGCCACTAATCATGACATAGATGATGACATGTCATCAACGTTGTCTGCCAAGGCTGATGCCCAATGTCATAGTAAAGGGCATGTAAAATTCAAAAAGCCAAAGTTCATTGAAACGACCCAAAAAAATAAATTTAAATTGTCTGAGGAGAAACGTAAACTTGTCAATATGCCATTTACGATACAGAGTGGCAGGGAATGGCTAAGGCCCTGGCCTATGTTCATGACTCGTGTTTCTGCTTCACATGACAATGAAAGCACTCATCCTCGCGCTAGAAAAATGAAAAGAGTTAATCTGGCAAAAGCACAGCAAAGAACTGTGTGTTCTAAGGGACTAATTCAGACCTGATCCCTTCTGTGCGTCGCAGTGCGGATGTGCATGCCAGAGATACTATCGGCATCTCAGCCAAGCGATTGCCTCTGCCTGATTGACAGGCAGAGGCGTTCGCTGTGCGGGAGGGGGACTGGGCCGGCAGCATTTGGCAGCCGTATTGGGGTCGCGGTCCAGGCAATGCAGGCATGCTCGGACCGTGCGGGGGGTGGGCTGTGGTGGCTGCGTGACATCACATGCAGCCACTGCGAACCGGAATGCGACAAGTAGCTGTACAGGTATGGATCTATATGTACAGGTATATGTACAGGTAGGGAGCTATATGTCAAGTACATAAGCATCGCCGCTGTGCGATGCTTTTGCATTTGTGCAGGGGGGGTAGGGTCTGATATACGGGGCGGACTAGCCCCGTGCTGGGCGTCCCCCCGCATGTCAGAGTAAATGATCGTAGATGTACTGAATTTAGCACATCTACGATCAACTCTGAATTACCACCTAAGATGGTATCACAAATCCCCAAGTCCAAGTGTGTCGGTGGTAGCGATGCCTGACCTTCCCAACACTGCCCTCTGCAAGTGCTGGAAGGAGCACCCACAGTCCAGTTTCTGATATTCAAATTGAAGATGTCACTGTTGAAGTACACCAGGATGAGGATATGGGTGGAGCTGGCTCTGAGGAGGAAGTTGACGAGGATTCTGATGGTGATGTGGCTTGTTGTCCTTGGGGTGAATAAGCCCATCGCCATGCCTGGGCAGAAAACCAAAAAATCCACCTCTTTGGTCTGGAATTATTTCTATTCAAATCCAGACAACTACTGTCTTGCCATATGGTGTAAAGGTGTAATAAGTAGGGGTAAAGACATTAACCACCTAGGAACTTCCTCCCTTATACATCACCTGCAGCGCATTCATAAAAAGTCACTTTCAAAATCAGAAACTGATGATAAGACTGTAAGCAGTCCAGGGACACCTAAATCCCTTTTTCCTGTTGTATCCATGCACCTGCAAACCACCCCAGCAACTCCCTCCTTGTCAATTTCCTCATCAACCAGGATAGGAAGTAGTCCAGCAGGCCATGTCACTGGCATGACTGACCCCTCTCCTATCTGGGATTCCTCCGGAGGATACTGCATTGCAATGCCTACTGCTGCCGCTGCTGCTGTTGCTGATGGGAGTCATTCATCATCCCGGAGAGGAAGTTGGAACACCACTACTTCTTTCACTAAGCAATTGACCGTCCAACAGTCGTTTTGCGAGGAGGATGAAGTACGACACCAGTCATCCTGTTGCAAAGCGGATAACTGAGGGCTTGACAGCTATGTTGGTGTTAGACATGCATCCGGTATCCGCCATTAGTTCAGTGGGATTTAGACAATTGATGGAGTTAGTGTGTCCCCATTACCAAATTCTGTCTAGATTCCATTTCACTAGGAAGGTGATACAGAGAATGTACAGAGACGTCAGAAAAAGTGTCACCAGTGTCCTAAAAAATGAGGTTGTACCCACTGTCCACTTAACCACGGACATGCGGACAAATGGAACAGGGCAGAATAAGGACTATATGACTGTGACAGCCCACTGGGTAGATGTATTGCCTTGCGCAGCAACAACAGCAGCGGCACCAGTAGCAGCATCTCAGAAATGCCAGCTCATTCCAAGGCAGGCTACGTTGTGTATAACCGGTTTCAGTAAGAGGCACACCGCCAACAACCTCTTAGAGAAACTGAGGGAAATCATCGCCCAATGGCTTACCCCACTTAGACTCTCCTGGGGATTTGTGATATAAGACAATGCCACCAATATTGTGTGGGCATTAAATCAGGGAAAATTCCAGCATGTCCCATGTTTTGCTCACACAATAAATTTGGTGGTGCAGCATTTTTTGAGAAACAACAGGGGCATGCAGGAGATGCTTTAGGTGGGCCGAAAAATTTTGGGACACTTTCGCCATTTAGCAACTGCGTGCCGAACACTGGAGCACCAGCAAACAATCTTGAACCTACCCTGCCATCACCTGAAGCAAGAGGTTGTAATGTTGTGGAACGCAACCCACAATATGCTTCAGAGGATGGAGGAGCAGCAAAAGGCCATTCAAGCCTATAGATCCACCTATGACATAGGCAAAGGAGGGGATAGGCACCTGACTCAAGCGCAGTGGAGATTGATTTCCGTCTTGTGCAAGGTTCTCCAACCATTTGTACTTGCCACACGTGAAGTCAGTTCAGACACTGCCAGCTTGAGTCAGGTCATTTCCCTCATCAGGCAGCTGTGGTTTATAGAGGATAGATGACCATCTGTTAGAAAGTCATTATTTTTTAATTCTTAATAGAATATGCTGACATGAAAATGTCAATAGTGCTCAGAATCCATTTTGTTGGAAAACTATCTGTTAAACTATTTGTTATTACAATTATATTATTGCACCTATGGCTTAAAATGATCAACATAAGCACAACAACGATATCCAACAAGCTGCAACTACTGTATTAATGAGAAAAGTCTGCTTAGCCTCTTGTATCTGTACAGTAGTTATACAGGGAGGGCGAACGCAACAAGCCTCTTGGGGGCTTGTGACAGGTTCTATTCCCACTCTATGGGTGTTGTGGACAACTATGAGTGGGAATAGTCCCTGCTAGTCGGCATGCCGACTATCGAGATTCTAAGTGATCAGGATGTAGGGTGAGGCTGAGGTATTGTGACTGATGGTCTCCTCTTATAACTACATCCCATTGTGTAGGGTTGCAGTGTGAATTAAGTATTGAGGGAAGTAGGATATGAAGTTGACAGAGATGCATACTCAGCACACCAAACAGTTCATGTTTTCCAGGTCTCCTTACAGAATCACATGATGCAACCAGAAACATCAGATCCACCGCTCCTCCACAGACCATGCTGCCCAGCTTCAAACAAAGTCTGGGGAGAACACTGTCATCACCCACAGCCTCTCCCCAGTCGTGCACTACCTCTCCCTAGTCACCAACAAAGCACTTGTGGAAAAGAGCTTTGTGGAAGATGTTAGTCACTGACTTTGGCTAAAGGATGATATTTTGCCATGGAACCTTGTAGAAAGCATCACCAGTGCTGCGTGAACTTACACTAATTTATTCCTGCATGGACTTACTGTATACAAATTGTCTCCTGTGGACTGCTTTGCTATCTCTCCTGTGTGGAATCAGTGATACTTTTGCTGTGTGGAACCCTACGGAATTGTGCAGACTAATCTGCTGTCACAAAATCATTAATATTGAGAGCGCAATGGAATTATTAAAATTATTTTTTTTAAAACTATGTAAGAATTTTTTTAAATTTTTTAATGTTCAAAGCATAAGTATAAAAATACAGTATAAAAAACAATATGTTATCCGTTGAAGGACAGTGCAATAATTAGGAGCTCCACCTTACTTACTGTATAACATATCTAGTGCAGTCCACATTAAATTACATGCAAATGAGCAGTCTTATAATTGTGCTGATGATCGGCTGGATAGAATGGAAATGACCGTAACACAAGTAATATGGTCCCGTGGTTACAAAAACTTATTCAGCCACAAGTGCTATGCTCGACCTCTCCATAAGGGTATATTAATGCTCACTGATTAGAGGGGTTATAGCAGTCATTGCTGGGTCTCATTGCCAAGTTCATCAAAGGCAGATGTACAGGAGCTGGTGGCTGTCTTGTAAAGATGTTATCCTCGCCGCTTAGGTTAAACAACCCACAGATGTCTTCAACCAAGGGGGAGGGAGGGCGCAATTGTAGCCACAGTTAGATGTTTAGATGGTCCACAGCGGGTACAATGGAATTAGCTCTGATAATCTGAGTAACGTCAGCCCTGGTCCTTGACGCGTTTCTCCACTGAATATATGTAATGGTTTCCTCAGAAGATTTATAGGGATCCTCCAGTTTAGTCAGATATTTAAATGTTTAGATAACCTATTATTAAATAGTATTATTTAAGATTTACAGGTGTACCATATATACATAGATTAATCCAAGCAGTGATCAGCATAGTTGCAAATAGATATAACACACACACACACATTTGATATATATATATATATATATATATATGGTTCCGGTATGAATGGTCGACCATGTTATGGTCGACAGTCATTAGGTCGACCACTATTGGTCGACATTGACATGGTCAACATGGACACATGGTCGACACATGAAAATGGTCGACACACGAAAGGTCGACATATGAAAAGGTCGACATGAGTTTTTTAACTTTTTTTGGTGTCGTTTTTTGCGTAAAGTGACTGGGAACCCCAATTAGTGCACCGCGTCCCCTCGCATGGCTCGCTTCGCTCGCCATGCTTCGGGCATGGTGCCTTCGCTTCGCTCGGCACACTTTACCGTTCCAATCGTAGTCCATGTGGATCGTAAAGTATGGAAAAGTTCCCCAAAAGAAAAAAAAGTTAAAAAACTCATGTCGACCTTTTCATGTGTCGACCTTTCATGTGTCGACCATTTTCATGTGTCGACCATGTGTCCATGTCGACCATGTCAATGTCGACCAATAGTGGTCGACCTACTGACTGTCGACCATAACATGGTCGACCATGTGAACGGATACCATATATATACGGTTGTAATAAATACCGAAACATTGCAATTGATGGGTTGAGGTCCCATTTATTCATGTAAGTCCTGTGAGTGCCGCTCGTCCATGTCTGCATATGATTCTGGGAAATTCCCTATTTGAGAAGGCTCCGGGCATTTATTTTGAATAACTAACTGGAGTGCCGAATGCATATTGATATATATATATATATGGCTTCTAATATAAAACAAACACACAAACAAACAAACAAACAAACATTTCAGCCCTTTTTAGAGAAAGATAAAGATATTTACCCCATTTGGAGGACTCAAGACAAATACAGTTAGCTAAACCAGAATTTCCTGAAAATAAAGTACAATACTTAGATATAGAGGAAGAAAAAAAAGGCATTTTGTTTCCCCCAGCACACTGAATGATAACAGTAACCAGATGTAAATCCCATATAATAATAGAATTCAGAGATCTTTGTTACATATATTTACGCAAATGTATGGTTAAGCCCCAAAGCCGCATCAAGGCGTCTCTGTATATTTGGGGTTCCTAGCGCTAAATCTATGTGTAGGGTGTGGCACCCCAAAGTACCAGCATAAGCCAGAAGGCCCATGGCAGCATACCAGTGAAAAAACTATAGTGTTAATAAATTAATGTTAGGAAGCCGAAGTTATGAAGAGGGTGATACAAAAATGAGATGTAATTAAAATGGAGAAATAGTGTTAAAGTAATTGGTGTGTGAAAAGTGTTAATAGAATGTAAAGGTATGCCACACTTAAGCCATCCAGCTCAGCCAGTCCAGAGGCACCACACCTCACACCTCCATTACCCCAATCTGGGTCTAAGATTAACCAGCAAGGAGCCACATGATAATGTCTCTTTACTACAATATGTCTAAGCTAAGAGCTACCTACCTTGGAGCAACCCCATAATGCTCCATGTGGCATGTCAGGGCCTGCACCTCCTCCTAATGCAGGAACCTATCTGCCTCTCATAGGATCAAGATGAGGTAGTAAGAAATTATCCCAAAAGCGCAAAAAGAGATTACGGTAAAAGGGATTATTTAATCTGTCATTAAATATACTGAGAGTGAAAAAGCTGTTATTTGTAAGGGCCTTAAATTTGAACCATCTAAAGAACCAAATTTAAACAAATTATATGTCGAATTAAATAGATATACCAGAGATTTGTGTAGACAAAAATATTTTCTCAATAAATGTCTAAAAAAATAAAGCTGAAAATGCTTTCCCCATATTTCTAGACAAGACAGATCATCAAGCCATCAATATATTGAAAGAATTGGAAAACTGAACAAATAGATAAATTCAATAAGAAGTCAGAATTTTATCCACCTCAATACAAAAATGGCTGTATAGAAGCATTTTATTCCATAACTCTTAATGATTTTAGGAATCTATGTGACAAGTCTGATATAAAGAAAATGGATAATCTACATTTTAATAAATGTATTGCCTTGAGGAATCTCCCGAAAGATGATACAATCATTATTAAAGCAGCTGACAAGAATGGAGGGACAGTGGTTCAGAAAAGAAGTGACTACATGAAAGAAGCATATCGTCAATTGAAAAATACCACTTTCTATACTACTCTACCTAGTTATCCAACACCCAACTGTTATAGTGAATTTAAGTATCTATTGGAGGTGGCTGTGGAAAGGGGAGCAATATCCGGAAAGGAATATCAATTTCTGTTTAATCCCTATTCTGTTATCCCCAATTATTACTGTACAATTTACCTAACATTCTCAAATCCCTCCAATCACCCCGTCGGGTGTCCTATATTTTCATGGACACCCAGCAGTAGGAATAGTACCTGATGGTTAGCATGCTGTCGGGATTGTGAGGGGGCGGATATAGGGGGAGGTATTGTGACCGGCGATCTCCTCACATAACTACATCCCGTTTAACCTAAGCGGTTATATTTTTCTTATCATTTTTTATAGTCAAAACTCTGGAGTGTACTGGAGTATGACAGGATAAGCTCTACCTCACCTGTCTCAGCTGACCATCTGGTGCGGACACCGGATGTACTGTACATGTCACACATGTAATTAAATTGTACTTCACTGTGTACAATTTTTTTATTCTGTCTCCATGACATAACATCTAGTATTGGAGAGACACATGTACTGTACCTAACCAGTACAGAAGGCTGGTTACACATTAAGCGCTGGATAACTTTAATCTCAATTTTTTTTGTATTTTCTGTATCTGGTGGAGGGTAGAGGACACATTCCAAAGAGAATTCACTTTACAAGCTGCTGGTAGTTTGCACACAATATACTGTAGATTCACAACTTTGTGCCTTTGGTTATATGCTGTGTGAGCTATCTGATCATTCAGAAGGAAAGAGATCACAGCAATATACTTATTAAAGTGTTATTAAACACCAGTTATAAATTATATAAAATCAATATTGCTCCATTGAAATAAATAATATTGTTTTCTTAATAAATTGAAACACAGATTTTCCCCCTATTATATTAATAACATTGTATTTTACCTATAAGAGAAATATCAATGTTATATTTCTCCTTAGTCAATAAATAATTATTGCATTGATTTTAAGTGTATTGTGATTCCTTGCCTTCATCAGATAGACGTGTGGGTTTTGTGGTAATTTCTAAGTGATTTGGTCAAAATCCCTAGGAAAAAGCCACAGACCTGCCATAAATTAGATGGACATCGATTGTGGTTTCCAAAATCTCTGAATAATAAATTTAGTGGTTTGGTGCTTCAATCTGCCAGTGATTTTCATGGGTTCCAAAACCACAGTAAACCACTGCTTAGTAAATTTACCCCATGAACTTTCTACCTGTGGTTGAACTGACCCTGAATCCTGATTGTAATTATCTAACCCTAGAATGTGATTCCTCAGAATATCTCCATCTGGTTGAAAGTAGTGATGAGCGGGTTCGGTTCCTCGGAAACCGAACCCCCCCGAACTTCACCCATTTTACACGGGTCCGAGGCATACTCGGATTCGCCCGTATGGCTCGGTTAACCCGAGCGTGCCCGAACGTCATCATCCCGCTGTCGGATTCTCGCGAGATTCGGATTCTATATAAGCAGCCGCGCATCGCCGCCATTTTCACTCGTGCATTGGAAATGTTAGGGAGAGGACGTGGCTGGCGTCCTCTCCGTTTATTCATTGTTGATGCAAATATTTGTGCTTGCTTATATCTTAATTGTGGGGACTGGGGAGCAGCTGTATTATTAATATAGGAGGAGTACAGTGCAGAGTTTTGCTGATCAGTGACCACCAGTTTTATCCGTTCTCTGCCTGAAAAAAACGCTCCTTATCTGTGCTCAGTGTGCTGCATATATCTGTGCTCACACTGCTTAATTGTGGGGACTGGGGAGCAGCTGTATTATTAATATAGGAGGAGTACAGTGCAGAGTTTTGCTGACAGTGACCACCAGTATACGTTGTCTGCCTGAAAAACACTCCATATCTGTGCTCAGTGTGCTGCATATATCTGTGCTCACACTGCTTTATTGTGGGGACTGGGGACCACCAGTATATTATATAGGAGGAGTACAGTGCAGAGTTTTTGCTGACAGTGACCACCAGTACACGTTGTCTGCCTGAAAAACACTCCATATCTGTGCTCAGTGTGCTGCATATATCTGTGCTCATACTGCTTTATTGTGGGGACTGGGGACCAGCAGTATTATATAGGAGGAGTACAGTGCAGAGTTTTGCTGAACAGTGACCACCAGTATACGTTGTCTGCCTGAAAAACACTCCATATCTGTGCTGCATTGTAGTATATAGTAGGAGTACAGTGCATAATTTTGCTGACCACCAGCATATAATATATAGGACTACGGTACAGAAGGCCACTGCTGTACCTACCTCTGTGTCGTCAAGTATACTATCCATCCATACCTGTGGTGCATTTCAGTTTTGCACAGTTTGCTGACAAACAGTATATAATATATAGCATTACGGTACAGTAGGCCACTGCTGTACCTACCTCTGTGTCGTCAAGTATACTATCCATCCATACCTGTGGTGCATTTCAGTTTTGCACAGTTTGCTGACCACCAGTATATAATATATAGCATTACGGTACAGTAGGCCACTGCTGTACCTACCTCTGTGTCGTCAAGTATACTATCCATCCATACCTGTGGTGCATTTCAGTTTTGCACAGTTTGCTGACCACCAGTTTATAATATATAGCATTACGGTACAGTAGGCCACTGCTGTACCTACCTCTGTGTCGTCAAGTATACTAGTATCCATCCATACCTGTGGTGCATTTCAGTTTTGCACAGTTTGCTGACCACCAGTATATAATATATAGCATTACGGTACAGTAGGCCACTGCTGTACCTACCTCTGTGTCGTCAAGTATACTATCCATCCATACCTGTGGTGCATTTCAGTTTTGCACAGTTTGCTGACCACCAGTATATAATATATAGCATTACGGTACAGTAGGCCACTGCTGTACCTACCTCTGTGTCGTCAAGTATACTATCCATCCATACCTGTGGTGCATTTCAGTTGTGCGCAGTATATATAGTAGTAGGCCATTGCTATTGATACTGGCATATAATTCCACATATTAAAAAATGGAGAACAAAAATGTGGAGGTTAAAATAGGGAAAGATCAAGATCCACTTCCACCTCGTGCTGATGCTGCCACTAGTCATGGCCGAGACGATGAAATGCCATCAACGTCGTCTGCCAAGGCCGATGCCCAATATCATAGTAGAGAGCCTGTAAAATCCCAAAAACAAAAGTTCAGTAAAATGACCCAAAAATCAAAATTGAAAGCGTCCGATGAGAAGCGTAAACTTGCCAATATGCCATTTACGACACGGAGTGGCAAGGAACGGCTGAGGCCCTGGCCTATGTTCATGGCTAGTGGTTCAGATTCACATGAGGATGAAAGCACTCATCCTCTCGCTAGAAAAATGAAAAGACTTAAGCTGGCAAAAGCACAGCAAAGAACTGTGCGTTCTTCTAAATCACAAATCCCCAAGGAGAGTCCAATTGTGTCGTTTGCGATGCCTGACCTTCCCAACACTGGACGGGAAGAGGTGGCGCCTTCCACCATTTGCACGCCCCCTGCAAGTGCTGGAAGGAGCACCCGCAGTCCAGTTCCTGATAGTCAAATTGAAGATGTCACTGTTAAAGTACACCAGGATGAGGATATGGGTGTTGCTGGCGCTGGGGAGGAAATTGACAAGGAGGATTCTGATGGTGAGGTGGTTTGTTTAAGTCAGGCACCCGGGGAGACACCTGTTGTCCGTGGGACGAATATGGCCATTGACATGCCTGGTCAAAATACAAAAAAAATCAGCTCTTCGGTGTGGAATTATTTCAACACAAATGCGGACAACAGGTGTCAAGCCGTGTGTTGCCTTTGTCAAGCTGTAATAAGCAGGGGTAAGGACGTTAACCACCTCGGAACATCCTCCCTTATACGTCACCTACAGCGCATTTATCATAAGTCAGTGACAAGTTCAAAAACTTTGGATGACAGCGGAAGCAGTCCACTGACCACTAAATCCCTTCCTCTTGTAACCAAGCTCCTGCAAACCACACCACCAACTCCCTCAGTGTCAATTTCCTCCTTACACAGGAAAGCCAATAGTCCTGCAGGCCATGTCACTGGCAAGTCTGATGAGTCCTCTCCTGCCTGGGATTCCTCCGATGCATCCTTGAGTGTAACGCCTACTGCTGCTGGCGCTGCTGTTGTTACTGCTGGGAGTCGATCGTCATCCCAGAGGGGAAGTCGGAAGACCACTTGTACTACTTCCAGTAAGCAATTGACTGTCCAACAGTCCTTTGCGAGGAAGATGAAATATCACAGCAGTCATCCTGCTGCAAAGCGGATAACTCAGGCCTTGGCAGCCTGGGCGATGAGAAACGTGGTTCCAGTATCCACCGTTAATTCAGAGGCAACTAGAAACTTTATTGAGGTACTGTGTCCCCGGTACCAAATACCATCTAGGTTCCATTTCTCTAGGCAGGCGATACCGAAAATGTACACAGACATCAGAAAAAGAGTCACCAGTGTCCTAAAAAATGCAGTTGTACCCAATGTCCACTTAACCACGGACATGTGGACAAGTGGAGCAGGGCAGACTCAGGACTATATGACTGTGACAGCCCACTGGGTAGATGTATTGCCTCCCGCAGCAAGAACAGCAGCGGCGGCACCAGTAGCAGCATCTCGCAAACGCCAACTCGTTCCTAGGCAGGCTACGCTTTGTATCACCGCTTTCCAGAAGAGGCACACAGCTGACAACCTCTTACGGAAACTGAGGAAGATCATCGCAGAATGGCTTACCCCAATTGGACTCTCCTGGGGATTTGTGACATCGGACAACGCCACCAATATTGTGCGTGCATTACATCTGGGCAAATTCCAGCACGTCCCATGTTTTGCACATACATTGCATTTGGTGGTGCAGAATTATTTAAAAAACGACAGGGGCGTGCAAGAGATGCTGTCGGTGGCCCAAAGAATTGCGGGCCACTTTCGGCATTCAGCCACCACGTGCCGAAGACTGGAGCACCACCAAACATTCCTGAACCTGCCCTGCCATCATCTGAAGCAAGAGGTGGTAACGAGGTTGAATTCAACCCTCTATATGCTTCAGAGGATGGAGGAGCAGCAAAAGGCCATTCAAGCCTATACATCTGGCCACGATATAGGCAAAGGAGGGGGAATGCACCTGACTCAAGCGCAGTGGAGAATGATTTCAACGTTGTGCAAGGTTCTGCAACCCTTTGAACTTGCCACACGTGAAGTCAGTTCAGACACTGCCAGCCTGAGTCAGGTCATTCCCCTCATCAGGCTTTTGCAGAAGAAGCTGGAGAGATTGAAGGAGGAGCTAAAACAGAGCGATTCCGCTAGGCATGTGGGACTTGTGGATGGAGCCCTTAATTCGCTTAACCAGGATTCACGGGTGGTCAATCTGTTGAAATCAGAGCACTACATTTTGGCCACCGTGCTCGATCCTAGATTTAAAACCTACGTTGTATCTCTCTTTCCGGCAGACACAAGTCTGCAGAGGTTCAAAGACCTTCTGGTGAGAAAATTGTCAAGTCAAGCGGAACGTGACCCGTCAACATCTCCTCCTTCACATTCTCCCGCAACTGGGGGTGCGAGGAAAAGGCTAAGAATTCCTAGCCCACCCGCTGGTAGTGATGCAGGGCAGTCTGGAGCGAGTGCTGACATCTGGTCCGGACTGAAGGACCTGCCAACGATTACTGACATGTCGTCTACTGTCACTGCATATGATTCTGTCACCATTGAAAGAATGGTGGAGGATTATATGAGTGACCGCATCCAAGTAGGGACGTCAGACAGTCCGTACGTATACTGGCAGGAAAAAGAGGCAATTTGGAGTAGAGATGAGCGGGTTCGGTTTCTCTGAATCCGAACCCGCCAGAACTTCATGTTTTTTTTCACGGGTCCGAGCGACTCGGATCTTCCCGCCTTGCTCGGTTAACCCGAGCGCGCCCGAACGTCATCATGACGCTGTCGGATTCTCGCGAGGCTCGGATTCTATCGCGAGACTCGGATTCTATATAAGGAGCCGCGCGTCGCCGCCATTTTCACACGTGCATTGAGATTGATAGGGAGAGGACGTGGCTGGCGTCCTCTCCGTTTAGAATTAGAATAGATTAGAGAGACACTTGATTTACTAATTTTGGGGAGCATTAGGAGTACTCAGTAGTGTACAGTGCAGAGTTTTGCTGATAGTGACCAGTGACCACCACTTTTATTTATAATCCGTTCTCTGCCTGAAAAAAGCGATACACAGCACACAGTGACTCAGTCACATACCATATCTGTGTGCACTGCTCAGGCTCAGGCCAGTGTGCTGCATCATCTATTATCTATATATAATATTATATATATCTGTCTGACTGCTCAGCTCACACAGCTTATAATTGTGGGGGAGACTGGGGAGCACTACTGCAGTGCCAGTTATAGGTTATAGCAGGAGCCAGGAGTACATAATATATTATATAGTGAGTGACCACCAGACACACAGTGCAGTTTATTTAATATATCCGTTCTCTGCCTGAAAAAAGCGATACACACAGTGACTCAGTCAGTCACATACCATATCTGTGTGCACTGCTCAGGCTCAGGCCAGTGTGCTGCATCATCTATATATATTATATATCTGTCTGACTGCTCAGCTCACACAGCTTATAATTGTGGGGGAGACTGGGGAGCACTACTGCAGTGCCAGTTATAGGTTATAGCAGGAGCCAGGAGTACATAATATTATATTAAAATTAAACAGTGCACACTTTTGCTGCAGGAGTGCCACTGCCAGTGTGACTAGTGACCAGTGACCTGACCACCAGTATATAATATTAGTAGTATACTATCTCTTTATCAACCAGTCTATATTAGCAGCAGACACAGTACAGTGCGGTAGTTCACGGCTGTGGCTACCTCTGTGTCGGCACTCGGCAGCCCGTCCATAATTGTATATACCACCTAACCGTGGTTTTTTTTTCTTTCTTTATACATACATACTAGTTACGAGTATACTATCTCTTTATCAACCAGTCTATATATTAGCAGCAGACACAGTACAGTGCGGTAGTTCACGGCTGTGGCTACCTCTGTGTCGGCACTCGGCAGCCCGTCCATAATTGTATATACCACCTAACCGTGGTTTTTTTTTCTTTCTTTATACATACATACTAGTTACGAGTATACTATCTCTTTATCAACCAGTCTATATATTAGCAGCAGACACAGTACAGTGCGGTAGTTCACGGCTGTGGCTACCTCTGTGTCGGCACTCGGCAGCCCGTCCATAATTGTATATACCACCTAACCGTGGTTTTTTTTTCTTTCTTTATACATACATACTAGTTACGAGTATACTATCTCTTTATCAACCAGTCTATATATTAGCAGCAGACACAGTACAGTGCGGTAGTTCACGGCTGTGGCTACCTCTGTGTCGGCACTCGGCAGCCCGTCCATAATTGTATATACCACCTAACCGTGGTTTTTTTTTCTTTCTTTATACATACATACTAGTTACGAGTATACTATCTCTTTATCAACCAGTCTATATATTAGCAGCAGACACAGTACAGTGCGGTAGTTCACGGCTGTGGCTACCTCTGTGTCGGCACTCGGCAGCCCGTCCATAATTGTATATACCACCTAACCGTGGTTTTTTTTTCTTTCTTTATACATACATACTAGTTACGAGTATACTATCTCTTTATCAACCAGTCTATATATTAGCAGCAGACACAGTACAGTGCGGTAGTTCACGGCTGTGGCTACCTCTGTGTCGGCACTCGGCAGCCCGTCCATAATTGTATATACCACCTAACCGTGGTTTTTTTTTCTTTCTTTATACATACATACTAGTTACGAGTATACTATCTCTTTATCAACCAGTCTATATATTAGCAGCAGACACAGTACAGTGCGGTAGTTCACGGCTGTGGCTACCTCTGTGTCGGCACTCGGCAGCCCGTCCATAATTGTATATACCACCTAACCGTGTTTTTTTTTTCTTTCTTTATACATACATACTAGTTACGAGTATACTATCTCTTTATCAACTAGTCTATATATTAGCAGCAGACACAGTACAGTGCGGTAGTTCACGGCTGTGGCTACCTCTGTGTCGGCACTCGGCAGCCCGTCCATAATTGTATATACCACCTAACCGTGGTTTTTTTTTCTTTCTTTATACATACATACTAGTTACGAGTATACTATCTCTTTATCAACCAGTCTATATATTAGCAGCAGACACAGTACAGTGCGGTAGTTCACGGCTGTGGCTACCTCTGTGTCGGCACTCGGCAGCCCGTCCATAATTGTATATACCACCTAACCGTGGTTTTTTTTTTCTTTCTTTATACATACATACTAGTTACGAGTATACTATCTCTTTATCAACCAGTCTATATATTAGCAGCAGACACAGTACAGTGCGGTAGTTCACGGCTGTGGCTACCTCTGTGTCGGCACTCGGCAGCCCGTCCATAATTGTATATACCACCTAACCGTGTTTTTTTTTTCTTTCTTTATACATACATACTAGTTACGAGTATACTATCTCTTTATCAACCAGTCTATATATTAGCAGCAGACACAGTACAGTGCGGTAGTTCACGGCTGTGGCTACCTCTGTGTCGGCACTCGGCAGCCCGTCCATAATTGTATATACCACCTAACCGTGGTTTTTTTTTCTTTCTTTATACATACATACTAGTTACGAGTATACTATCTCTTTATCAACCAGTCTATATTAGCAGCAGACACAGTACAGTGCGGTAGTTCACGGCTGTGGCTACCTCTGTGTCGGCACTCGGCAGCCCGTCCATAATTGTATACTAGTATCCAATCCATCCATCTCCATTGTTTACCTGAGGTGCCTTTTAGTTGTGCCTATTAAAATATGGAGAACAAAAATGTTGAGGTTCCAAAATTAGGGAAAGATCAAGATCCACTTCCACCTCGTGCTGAAGCTGCTGCCACTAGTCATGGCCGAGACGATGAAATGCCAGCAACGTCGTCTGCCAAGGCCGATGCCCAATGGCATAGTACAGAGCATGTCAAAACCAAAACACCAAATATCAGTAAAAAAAGGACTCCAAAACCTAAAATAAAATTGTCGGAGGAGAAGCGTAAACTTGCCAATATGCCATTTACCACACGGAGTGGCAAGGAACGGCTGAGGCCCTGGCCTATGTTCATGGCTAGTAGTTCAGCTTCACATGAGGATGGAAGCACTCAGCCTCTCGCTAGAAAACTGAAAAGACTCAAGCTGGCAAAAGCACCGCAAAGAACTGTGCGTTCTTTGAAATCCCAAATCCACAAGGAGAGTCCAATTGTGTCGGTTGCGATGCCTGACCTTCCCAACACTGGACGTGAAGAGCATGCGCCTTCCACCATTTGCACGCCCCCTGCAAGTGCTGGAAGGAGCACCCGCAGTCCAGTTCCTGATAGTCAGATTGAAGATGTCAGTGTTGAAGTACACCAGGATGAGGAGGATATGGGTGTTGCTGGCGCTGGGGAGGAAATTGACCAGGAGGATTCTGATGGTGAGGTGGTTTGTTTAAGTCAGGCACCCGGGGAGACACCTGTTGTCCGTGGGAGGAATATGGCCGTTGACATGCCAGGTGAAAATACCAAAAAAATCAGCTCTTCGGTGTGGAGGTATTTCACCAGAAATGCGGACAACAGGTGTCAAGCCATGTGTTCCCTTTGTCAAGCTGTAATAAGTAGGGGTAAGGACGTTAACCACCTCGGAACATCCTCCCTTATACGTCACCTGCAGCGCATTCATAATAAGTCAGTGACAAGTTCAAAAACTTTGGGTGACAGCGGAAGCAGTCCACTGACCAGTAAATCCCTTCCTCTTGTAACCAAGCTCACGCAAACCACCCCACCAACTCCCTCAGTGTCAATTTCCTCCTTCCCCAGGAATGCCAATAGTCCTGCAGGCCATGTCACTGGCAATTCTGACGAGTCCTCTCCTGCCTGGGATTCCTCCGATGCATCCTTGCGTGTAACGCCTACTGCTGCTGGCGCTGCTGTTGTTGCCGCTGGGAGTCGATGGTCATCCCAGAGGGGAAGTCGTAAGCCCACTTGTACTACTTCCAGTAAGCAATTGACTGTTCAACAGTCCTTTGCGAGGAAGATGAAATATCACAGCAGTCATCCTACTGCAAAGCGGATAACTGAGTCCTTGACAACTATGTTGGTGTTAGACGTGCGTCCGGTATCCGCCGTTAGTTCACAGGGAACTAGACAATTTATTGAGGCAGTGTGCCCCCGTTACCAAATACCATCTAGGTTCCACTTCTCTAGGCAGGCGATACCGAGAATGTACACGGACGTCAGAAAAAGACTCACCAGTCTCCTAAAAAATGCAGTTGTACCCAATGTCCACTTAACCACGGACATGTGGACAAGTGGAGCAGGGCAGGGTCAGGACTATATGACTGTGACAGCCCACTGGGTAGATGTATGGACTCCCGCCGCAAGAACAGCAGCGGCGGCACCAGTAGCAGCATCTCGCAAACGCCAACTCTTTCCTAGGCAGGCTACGCTTTGTATCACCGCTTTCCAGAATACGCACACAGCTGAAAACCTCTTACGGCAACTGAGGAAGATCATCGCGGAATGGCTTACCCCAATTGGACTCTCCTGTGGATTTGTGGCATCGGACAACGCCAGCAATATTGTGTGTGCATTAAATCTGGGCCAATTCCAGCACGTCCCATGTTTTGCACATACCTTGAATTTGGTGGTGCAGAATTTTTTAAAAAACTACAGGGGCGTGCAAGAGATGCTGTCGGTGGCCAGAAGAATTGCGGGACACTTTCGGCGTACAGGCACCACGTACAGAAAACTGGAGCACCACCAAAAACTACTGAACCTGCCCTGCCATCATCTGAAGCAAGAAGTGGTAACGAGGTGGAATTCAACCCTCTATATGCTTCAGAGGTTGGAGGAGCAGCAAAAGGCCATTCAAGCCTATACAATTGAGCACGATATAGTAGGTGGAATGCACCTGTCTCAAGTGCAGTGGAGAATGATTTCAACGTTGTGCAAGGTTCTGATGCCCTTTGAACTTGCCACACGTGAAGTCAGTTCAGACACTGCCAGCCTGAGTCAGGTCATTCCCCTCATCAGGCTTTTGCAGACGAAGCTGGAGGCATTGAAGAAGGAGCTAAAAGGGAGCGATTCCGCTAGGCATGTGGGACTTGTGGATGCAGCCCTTAATTCGCTTAACAAGGATTCACGGGTGGTCAATCTGTTGAAATCAGAGCACTACATTTTGGCCACCGTGCTCGATCCTAGATTTAAAGCCTACCTTGGATCTCTCTTTCCGGCAGACACAGGTCTGCTGGGGTTGAAAGACCTGCTGGTGACAAAATTGTCAAGTCAAGCGGAACGCGACCTGTCAACATCTCCTCCTTCACATTCTCCCGCAACTGGGGGTGCGAGGAAAAGGCTCAGAATTCCGAGCCCACCCGCTGGCGGTGATGCAGGGCAGTCTGGAGCGACTGCTGATGCTGACATCTGGTCCGGACTGAAGGACCTGACAACGATTACGGACATGTCGTCTACTGTCACTGCATATGATTCTCTCAACATTGATAGAATGGTGGAGGATTATATGAGTGACCGCATCCAAGTAGGCACGTCACACAGTCCGTACTTATACTGGCAGGAAAAAGAGGCAATTTGGAGGCCCTTGCACAAACTGGCTTTATTCTACCTAAGTTGCCCTCCCACAAGTGTGTACTCCGAAAGAGTGTTTAGTGCCGCCGCTCACCTTGTCAGCAATCGGCGTACGAGGTTACATCCAGAAAATGTGGAGAAGATGATGTTCATTAAAATGAATTATAATCAATTCCTCCGCGGAGACATTGACCAGCAGCAATTGCCTCCACAAAGTACACAGGGAGCTGAGATGGTGGATTCCAGTGGGGACGAATTGATAATCTGTGAGGAGGGGGATGTACACGGTGATATATCGGAGGGTGAAGATGAGGTGGACATCTTGCCTCTGTAGAGCCAGTTTGTGCAAGGAGAGATTAATTGCTTCTTTTTTGGGGGGGGTCCAAACCAACCCGTCATATCAGTCACAGTCGTGTGGCAGACCCTGTCACTGAAATGATGGGTTGGTTAAAGTGTGCATGTCCTGTTTTGTTTATACAACATAAGGGTGGGTGGGAGGGCCCAAGGACAATTCCATCTTGCACCTCTTTTTTCTTTTCTTTTTCTTTGCATCATGTGCTGATTGGGGAGGGTTTTTTTGGAAGGGACATCCTGCGTGACACTGCAGTGCCACTCCTAGATGGGCCCGGTGTTTGTGTCGGCCACTAGGGTCGCTAATCTTACTCACACAGTCAGCTACCTCATTGCGCCTCTTTTTTTCTTTGCGTCATGTGCTGTTTGGGGAGGGTTTTTTGGAAGGGACATCCTGCGTGACACTGCAGTGCCACTCCTAGATGGGCCCGGTGTTTGTGTCGGCCACTAGGGTCGCTAATCTTACTCACACAGCTACCTCATTGCGCCTCTTTTTTTCTTTGCGTCATGTGCTGTTTGGGGAGGGTTTTTTGGAAGGGACATCCTGCGTGACACTGCAGTGCCACTCCTAGATGGGCCCGGTGTTTGTGTCGGCCACTAGGGTCGCTAATCTTACTCACACAGCTACCTCATTGCGCCTCTTTTTTTCTTTGCGTCATGTGCTGTTTGGGGAGGGTTTTTTGGAAGGGACATCCTGCGTGACACTGCAGTGCCACTCCTAGATGGGCCCGGTGTTTGTGTCGGCCACTAGGGTCGCTAATCTTACTCACACAGCTACCTCATTGCGCCTCTTTTTTTCTTTGCGTCATGTGCTGTTTGGGGAGGGTTTTTTGGAAGGGACATCCTGCGTGACACTGCAGTGCCACTCCTAGATGGGCCCGGTGTTTGTGTCGGCCACTAGGGTCGCTTATCTTACTCACACAGCGACCTCGGTGCAAATTTTAGGACTAAAAATAATATTGTGAGGTGTGAGGTATTCAGAATAGACTGAAAATGAGTGTAAATTATGGTTTTTGAGGTTAATAATACTTTGGGATCAAAATGACCCCCAAATTCTATGATTTAAGCTATTTTTTAGTGTTTTTTGAAAAAAACACCCGAATCCAAAACACACCCGAATCCGACAAAAAAAATTCGGTGAGGTTTTGCCAAAACGCGTTCGAACCCAAAACACGGCCGCGGAACCGAACCCAAAACCAAAACACAAAACCCGAAAAATTTCAGGCGCTCATCTCTAATTTGGAGGCCCTTGCACAAACTGGCTTTATTTTACCTAAGTTTCCCACTCTCCAGTGTGTACTTCGAAAGAGTGTTTAGTGCAGCCGCTCACCTTGTCAGCAATCGGCGTACGAGGTTACTTCCAGAAAATGTGGAGAAGATGATGTTCATCAAAATTAATTATAATCAATTCCTCCGTGGAGACATTCACCAGCAGCAATTGCCTCCAGAAAGTACACAGGGATCTGAGATGATGGATTCCAGTGGGGACGAATTAATAATCTGTGAGGAGGGGGATGTACACAGTGAAAGGGGTGAGGAATCGGAGGATGATGATGAGGTGGACATCTTGCCTCTGTAGAGCCAGTTTGTGCAAGGAGAGATTGATTGCTTCTTTTTTGGTGGTGGCCCAAACCAACCAGTCATTTCAGTCACAGTCGTGTGGCAGACCCTTTCGCAGAAATGATGGGTTCGTTAAAGTGTGCATGTCCTGTTTATACAACATAAGGGTGGGTGGGAGGGCCCAAGGACAATTCCATCTTGCACCTCTTTTTTCTTTCATTTTTCTTTGCATCATGTGCTGTTTGGGGACAATTTTTTTGAAGTGCCATCCTGCCTGACACTGCAGTGCCACTCCTAGATGGGCCAGGTGTTTGTGTCGGCCACTTGTGTCGCTTAGCTTAGTCACACAGCGACCTTGGTGCGCCTCTTTTTTTCTTTGCATCATGTGCTGTTTGGGGACATTTTTTTTGAAGTGCCATCCTGCCTGACACTGCAGTGCCACTCCTAGATGGGCCAGGTGTTTGTGTCGGCCACTTGTGTCGCTTAGCTTAGTCACACAGCGACCTTGGTGCGCCTCTTTTTTTCTTTGCATCATGTGCTGTTTGGGGACAATTTTTTTGAAGTGCCATCCTGCCTGACACTGCAGTGCCACTCCTAGATGGGCCAGGTGTTTGTGTCGGCCACTTGTGTCGCTTAGCTTAGTCACACAGCGACCTTGGTGCGCCTCTTTTTTTCTTTGCATCATGTGCTGTTTGGGGACATTTTTTTTTGAAGTGCCATCCTGCCTGACACTGCAGTGCCACTCCTAGATGGGCCAGGTGTTTGTGTCGGCCACTTGTGTCGCTTAGCTTAGTCACACAGCAACCTTGGTGCGCCTCTTGTTTTATTTGCATCATGTGCTGTTTGGGGACTATTTTTTGGGAGTGCCATCCTGCCTGACACTGCAGTGCCACTCCTAAATGGGCCAGGTGTTTGTGTCGGCCACTTGTGTCGCTTAGCTTAGTCACACAGCGACCTTGGTGCGCCTCTTTTTTTCTTTGCATCATGTGCTTTTTGCGGACTATTTTTTTGAAGTGCCATCCTGCCTGACACTGCAGTACCACTCCTAGATGGGCCAGGTGTTTGTGTCGGCCACTTGGGTCGCTTAGCTTAGCCATCCAGCGACCTCGGTGCAAATTTTAGGACTAAAAATAATATTGTGAGGTGTGAGGTGTTCAGAATAGACTGAAAATGAGTGTAAATTATGGTTATTGAGGTTAATAATACTATGGGGTCAAAATGACCCCCAAGTTCTATGATTTAAGTTGTTTTTGAGGGTTTTTGTAAAAAAAACACCCGAATCCAAAACACACCCGAATCTGATAAAAAAATTTCAGGGAGGTTTTGCCAAAACGCGTCCGAATCCAAAACACGGCCGCGGAACCGAATCCAAAACCAAAACACAAAACCCGAAAAATGTCCGGTGCACTTCTCTAGTTGAAAGACTCATTTTATAAATCAGGTTTCGTTCCCAATAATGTAATTGTAATTTATCACCACTATTCACAGCAATAAGAAATTATTTACCGCTTGAAGGCGATGTGTTAGTAGGAAGGTGATTGCATCAGTGTTTGCTTCAATACTACTGTACTGTATATCGCTGTATGTGCGGCGGTCATTTGTGTGAGGGGTTTTGGAAGAACCATCTTCTGGTACATTTTGTGAAGTGTAGCCTATAGGCTACAGTGGTTAACGCCATCTCCGCATTCCAGAGCTTGGTAAATTTGACAGCTTCACAGTCCCCAGAAAAACCTATTGGGTTGCAGATGATGTCAGAAATTGGGGCGCCGCAGCAAAATATCAGATTTTTCTGTTGGGGTCCCTACTTCATGCATATTTGATGGTACGTCTGAAAATGGGTATGTTCGGGGATAAATGTCTCAAATATTAGTATCTTATCTTTTGCTTATGCAATATCATCACTGCTTTGTTTTATACTAAAATTAATAAATAATGAAGCTACGGAATTTTTTTTTTACTTTTGATGCCTGAGATGCCTATTAAAATTAGTGATGAGCGGGTTCGGATTTAACGCCAGAATTAACGCCAGTTCGGTTTTATCAGGATTTTTCTTATTGGCTATCCAAAACACATGACATCCGTGAGCCAATAAGGTGCCGTTTTGAGAACCGAGTAAATCCGAGTAAAACCGAACCCGCTCATCACTAATTAAAATAGTGCCTTTCTCCTTCTTTACACAGGCTAACAAAACCTTCTCGGTTCAGTGTACTGTTTGTTACTATATAACTGAGAAATATTCTCACTTTAATCATAATTAAATGCCAGTAAAGTAGAAAAAAAACTTTATTAAAGCCAAACTCCCACTAAGCTTTCATGAGACAAAAACAGCACACCACTAAGAAAGAAGTATATGAAATCGATCTTAATCAAATCTTAATGTCATTGGGTTTACAATTGATATTCTTATACAGTATATACCAGGCTTTTTCAACCAGTGTGCCGTGGCACACTAGTGTGCCGCGACCAGTTGCAAGGTGTGCCGCGGAGCCAGAGCAGCTTCCTGCACCTTCAGAGTGAACTGTTGGCCCGGGCTCTTCTTAGAGGATCAGTCGTGCGTCTCACCACCCAGCCAGCCCACCCGCCTGCACACACATCTTCCAGATCCTGCCTGCATACACAGCTTTTCTTGCCCACCCACATCCACACCTGCCCACCCGCCCGCTGCTCAGTATTCACAGCAATCCACTATGAACAATACCCACCACTGAGGGACAGGGAGGAGGACAGCTGATAATAATATTTGTTATTTTATTTCTCCTGTGGGGAACAATAGGATTTATGTGGGGAGAATAAGGATTTATGGATTTATGGGGAACAATGTGAATAATTCATGTGTGGAGCAATAGGATTTATGTAGGGAGCAATGGGGGGTAATTCAAAGTTGATCGCAGCAGGAATTTTGTTAGCAGTTAGGCAAAACCATGTGCACTGCAGGGGAGGCAGATATAACATGTGCAGAGAGATAGATTTGGGTGGGTTATTTTGTTTCTGTGCAGGGTAAATACTGGCTGCTTTATTTTTACACTGCAATTTAGATTGCAGATTGAACACACCACACTCAAATCTAACTCTCTCTGCACAAGTTATATCTGCCCCACCCCCTCCAGTGCACATGGGGGGTAATTCCAAGTTGATCGCAGCAGGACATTTTTTAGCAGTTGGGCAAAACCATGTGCACTGCAGGGGGGAGGGGGGGCAGATATAACATGTGCAGAGAGAGTTAGATTTGGGTGGGTTATTTTGTTTCTGGGCAGGGTAAATACTGGCTGCTTTATTTTTATACTGCAATTTAGATTGCAGATTGAACTCACCACACCCAAATCTAACTCTCTCTGCACATGTTATATCTACCTCCCCTGCAGTGCACATGGTTTTGCCCAACTGCTAAAAAATCTCCTGCTGCGATCAACTTGGAATTACCCCCATGGTTTTGCCCAACTGCTAACAAAGTTCCTGCTGCGATCAACTTGGAATTACCCCTTATATGATTTATGTGGGGAGCAATGTGATTGTTGAGATTGTTTTTTTCTGTGTAGGCCACTGTATGTGTGTTTTTTTGTTTTTTTTTACTATGAGGGCCAATGTGTGTTTTTTGTTTTTTTTTTCTGTGGGGAACTGATGGTGTGCCTTGCCAATTTTAAAATATTGTTTGGTGTGCTGCGAGTTAAAAAAAGGTTGAAAATCACTGGTATATACAGTATATATATGAGATATACTGTATATATATATATATATATATATTTATATGTGTGTGTATATACTGTATATATACGTATGTATTCATTGGCAGTGCCAGATTAAGGTCCTGGTGGGCCTGGAGCTGAAATTTATAAAGGGCCTATTGTGGGCTGCCGCAGGGGGTGTGACTACTGATATGGGGGTATGGTCTGTGCCGTGAGGTGCAACTAGCACTATGGGCATAGCTACCCACCTTCCTTTACCCACTTCAATCTCCTACTCCTCTTTTCTTAAATTAAGCATATACCTGTCTAAAGAAAAACAACACAAAAAACACAAACTATGGTTTACTAATAAAATAAAATTAATGTTATCGAGGTTAGTAATACTCTGGGAACAAAAAAAAGGCCCAAATTATGTGATTCTATTTTTTTGTCAATTTTCGGAAAAATTACAAAACCAAAACCAGTCACAGCGTTTTCAGGCACACCTTAATATTTTACCAACATGCTCTGGTGCCCATCCGGTGAATCAAACAGCATATGGAAGTGGTGGTGTCACTCAGTCTTTCAATCAGGCAGAAGTAAAAACAGACACAGGGCCTGATTCAGAGTTGCAAGCAAAGGCAAAAAGAACACAACTGGGCAAAACCATGTGGGGCTGTGACAACATGTGCAGAGAGATTTAGATTTGGGTGGGTTGCAGTGGCGGAACCAGCGAGCGGTGGGCCCATGTGCGACAAAATGGCTTGCCCCCCCCCCTTCCCCATCCCATCCAAGTCCACCCTCTCACCCATGGAGAGGATCTGGTGAGGGGAACCTGCTCAGGGAAGTGGATACCTAGCAACAGTGCCGTAACTAGACATTTTAGCACTGTGTGCAAGAAACGGCATTGGAGCCCCACCCCTGCATGCAAAACAGGGGCAGTGCGCGCCGTAGGCGCGCGCAAAAATACATAGTGGCGTGGCTTCGTGGGGAAGGGGTGTGGCCACAAAATAATACCAATTCATAAAACGGTGCACAGTAGTCTCCATTATTCAAATTACGCCGCACAGTAGCACCACTACACCAGGTAGAGACCCTTTTACACCTTACGGTGGACAGATTCCTCTTTTTACACATTACAGCAGACAGCGTCCCCTTTTTACACATTACGGCAGACAGCATCCCCCTTTTTTACACATAACGGCAGACAGGGTGCCCTTTTTACACATACCGGCAGACAGCGTGCACTTTTTACACATAACGGCAGACAGCGTCCCCTTTTTACACATAACGGCAGACAGCGTGCCCTTGTTAAACATAGCGGCAGACAGCGTACACTTTTTTCACATAACGGCAGACAGCGTGCCCTTGTTACACATTACGGCAAGCAGATTCCCCCTTTTTACACATTGCGGCAGACAGCGTGTCCTTGTTACACATAGCGGCAGACAGCGTACACTTTTTTCACATAACGGCAGACAGCGTGCCCTTGTTAAACATAGCGGCAGACAGCGTACACTTTTTTCACATAACGGCAGATAGCGTGCCCTTGTTACACATTACGGCAGGCAGATTCCCCCTTTTTACACATTGCGGCAGACAGCGTGTCCTTGTTACACATAGCGGCAGACAGCGTACACTTTTTTCACATAACGGCAGACAGCGTGCCCTTGTTAAACATAGCGGCAGACAGCGTACACTTTTTTCACATAATGGCAGACAGCGTGCCCTTGTTACACATTCTGGCAGGCAGATTCCCCCTTTTTACACATTGCGGCAGACAGCGTGTCCTTGTTACACATAGCGGCAGACAGCGTACACTTTTTTCACATAACGGCAGACAGCGTGCCCTTGTTAAACATAGCGGCAGACAGCGTACACTTTTTTCACATAACGGCAGACAGCGTGCCCTTGTTACACATTACGGCAGGCAGATTCCCCCTTTTTACACATTGCAGCAGACAGCGTGTCCTTGTTACACATAGCGGCAAGCAGATTCCCCCTTTTTACACATTGCGGCAGGCAGATTCCCCATTTTTACACATAGCGGCAGGCAGATTCCCCATTTTTACACATTGCGGCAGGCAGATTCCCCCTTTTTACACATTGCGGCAGGCAGATTCCCCATTTTTACACATAGCGGCAGGCAGATTCCCCATTTTTACACATTACGGCAGGCAGATTCCCCATTTTTACACACTGCGGCAGGCAGATTCCCCGTTTTTACACATTGCGGCAGGCAGATTCCCCATTTCTACACATTGCGGCAAGCAGATTCCCCATTTTTACACATAGCGGCAGGCAGATTCCCCATTTTTACACATAGCGGCAGGCAGATTCACCATTTTTACACATTGCCGCAGGCAGATTCCCCATTTTTACACATTGCGGCAGGCAGATTCCCCGTTTTTACACATTGCGGCACACAGTCCCCCTTTTTTGTAGGAAAGAAAGAAAAAGAGAAAGAGGAAAGACAGAAAGAAGAATTATACTTACCCTCTCCGCTGGCTCAGGCTCCTCGGTGCAGCGTCAGACGATTCCCGGGCAGTAGAGAATGAGGAGGAGGGAGGTGGAGGAGGGAGCCGCAGCAGCGCTGTGTCATTGGTGGAGGCGCTGCTGCTGCTGCCCCTCTGCTTCACTATAGGCTGTTCTCGGAAGACAGCCTATAGTGAAGCAGAGGGGCAGCAGCAGCAGCGCCTCCACCAGTAACAAAGCGCTGCTGCGGCTCCCTCCTCCACCTCCCTCCTCCTCCTTCCCCCGTCCGTGCCGCTGCTCCTCTCCTCTGTGGGAGGCTGTGCGCTGCGGGCAGCGGTTGCCCGCAGCGCACAGCGGCATGTAATGAGTCAATTTGACTCATTACATGCTTGGGCCCCTGGCCAGAGGCGGCCCCAGTGCAACGCACTGCTTGCACTGGCGGTAGTTCCGCCTCTGGTGGGTTGTATACCACTAATACTGGACAGCTTCATTTTTACACGGCAATTTAGTTTATAGTGGTAAATGTATTACCCTCCGTTATGGAGGAGAAGCAGTATCAGTGCACGTTATAGCTCAGATAGAGCCCTGTCCATATCGGCACTGCTATCTAACAGTTTTGACAGCTGCAGGTGGCAATGCCCATACACCGCAGCTGGGATAGAGTTGTCCCTGGCTGTGGCAGGTGCCGGCTCCGGACTGTGTAGGGGATCTCGCGTGAGTATGAGATACCACGCATGCACAGTGGAGCCGGCCGGACAGGGAGACACAGCGCGTCAGCACTGAGCTGATGCGCTGTGTGCTCAGGGGAACATCGCTTGAGGAGGGAGCACTAGGAAGACAAGATGTTAATACATCTTGTTGATGTCACTTCCTACTTCGCCTCAGTAATGATGTGAAGCAGGAAGTGTTAGAGTGGCATGTATAATACATTTAGCCATCAGTTTGCACACACCTCACACTTCCCTACTAAAAAAACAGTCGGGATCGGCAAATCAGGTATTTTTGTAACGTGTCATTTCCCCAATTTCTCAATGGATCGCTGATCCGCAGATCAGAGGTGCCGACAGATTGTAGAATCACAGCCGTTGATGCATGGGGGGCAGTAACTTGCAGGAACAGTGTGAAGCTGTTCAAATAATAAGGCTGTTCTAAGCAGAGTGTGACCGCTTGACCGAGGTCTGTTAGGAAGGATCAGTCTGTGTGGTCACATTCAGAATAGGAAGCCCTTGTAACCAATAGTTCCAGTTCACCTAGCGCTGATTGCGGGAGGTCTCAGTCTGTTTGTGGTATGGTAACCTCAGTAGCTCTGAGCCAGGACTGAGTGGTTTTAAATAAAAATAAATGAGTGTGGTGTGATGCGCTCCTTTACTGGATAATTATTTGGGCCAGATGTACTAAGCCTTGAAAAGTTATAAATTGCACGGTGATAAAGTACCAACCAATCAGCTCCTGTCATTTCTCAATCCCAACCTGTAACATGGAGCTGATTGGCTGGTACATTATCACCATGAAATGTATCACTTTTCAAGGCTTAGTACATCTCCCCCATCCCTGTGTGTAGATAGATTTATTTATGACAGCGCCCAGCGACGTTCGTTACTTACATTACACCGCACAGAGGCATCCGTTATTCACATTACAGAGCACAGCAGCATCACATTACAGCGCCCTTCGACATTCGTTACTCACATTAGAGCGCCTAGTGATATCTGTTACTCACATTACAATGCTCTGCGGCATCCGTTATTTACATTACACTGGACAGCGGTGTCACATTATTCACATTACAGCGCACAGCGGCATCTGTTACATTACAATGCTCTGTGGCGTCCGTTATTCACATTATAACACCCAGCGGCGTCCATTACTCACATTACACCGCACAGTAGCGTCACATTATTCACATGACAGTATACAGCAGCGTCACATTACACCGCCCAGTGGCATCCGTTACTCACGTTACACCATACAGCGGAGTCACATTATTCACATTACAGCGTAGTCACATTATACCACACAGAGGCGTCCATTACTCACATTACACCGCAGAGACGCGTCCATTACTCACATTACACTGCAGAGACGCGTCCATTACTCACATTACACCGCAGAGACGCATCCATTACTCACATTACACCGCAGAGACGCATCCATTACTCACATTACACCGCAGAGACGCATCCATTACTCACATTATACAGCACAGAGGCGTCCATTACTCACATTACACCGCAGAGACGCGTCCATTACTCACATTATACAGCACAGAGGAGTACATTACTCACATTACACCGCACAGAGGAGCCCATTACTCACATTACACTGCAGAGATGCGTCCTTTACTCACATTACACCACACAGAGGAGTCCATTACTCACATTACACCGCAGAGACGCGTCCATTACTCACATTACACCGCACAGAGGAGTCCATTACTCACATTACACCGCACAGAGGAGTCCATTACTCACATTACACCGCAGAGACGCGTCCATTACTCACATTACACCGCACAGAGGAGTCCATTACTCACATTACACCGCAGAGACGTGTCCATTACTCATATTACACTGCAGAGAGGCATCCATTACTCACATTACACCGCACAGCGATGTCTGTTACTTACATTACAATGCCCAGTGTCATCCGATACTCACATTACACCGCACAGCAGCGTCTGTTACTCACAGTACACCGCGGGCGGGGGTGACGTGGGTGGGGCGGGATGGTGGGGAGTGAAAGAACTGTTCTATCACAAGAGCACTTCGTTTGCAGGCAGAGGTCAGAAAGACTAGAGAAGACTCATACTCACCAATACTGCGGGATCCACTGCGGCCGCACCGTCTCTTCCTCCGAGGTCCGTGCGATGACATCAGCGGAGTTTGGCGTGCAGACCTCTTCCTGACAGCCAGGTGGTGTGGGGGCGGGACCTCTTCTCCTGTAAGCGGCCAGTGGCCACACCACACAAGGCAAAGTACATTGTCAGTGACGTGTGGGTGGGGTAGGTGGGGCCACAGATGACAGGTGGCCCCACACACCTATCTGCCCACCGGTCTTCTCCTTGGGAGAAGGAGGATGAAACTACAGAGCCACAATTCGTTTGCACTTTGCAGTACTGCTCAATAGAGTTCCTGTCCTGGCAGCAGGGCTTTTGCTGGGAAGCCTGGTGAAGAAGCTCTTTCAGTTATGTCTCCACTGGGGTACCTGCCAGCAGCCGGACTCACCTACCCACAGGCTAGCAGATCGTGTGCATAATTAGAGATGTGTAACTCACTCTTGAGCCTCTCTTTTGAGCCGGCTCTACGAAGTGAGCCGGGTGAGCCGTGAGCCGTTTCAAGTGAGCGGCGGTTCACTTCACCTGTCAGCTCCCTCTGTCTGTGACTGTGTGTAACTGTTACTGTAATGAGATCAATGCATTCATGATGACTCATGAGAAGAACCGACTCGCTCCCGGCTCCAGGCAGGAAGTGGAACAGAGCCGGCACAGTAAGCTGCGGTTCTTCACTGAGTCAGTGATGTGTATCATTATACAGTACACTGACTCAGTGAAGAACCGCAGCTCACTGTGCCGGCTCTGTTCCACTTCCTGCCTGGAGCTGGGAGCGAGTCGGTACTTCTCATGAGTCATCATGAAAGCATTGATCTCATTACAGTAACACACAGATAGAGCAGACACAGGTGAACCGCCACTCATGTGGAGTCTGTTATTTACTGGTTGGGTCAGGTGACAGGTGTGTAATTATAAATATATGTACAGTATGTGTGCTTTCCTTTTTTTTTAAAGACTTAAAGGCTCTTTATTTTCCTCCCCTGGAGAAGAGGGGCAGGGGGTGATAAAGTGGGTGCTGCTGCATTTCACCTTCCTTCCCTGACAGTGACAGCTAAACACCAAGGGGCAGGGGGGGGGATGTGACTAAATAACACCACCAGCGAAAACAAAGGCACAAATGGGCAGAGGAGGTGGTGCTGTCACCTGTAATTAGTGAGCCGCGAGCCGTTCAAAAGAACCGGCTCTTTTCCATGAGCTGAACCGTTCAGAGCCACTCACGGAAAAGAGCCGAGTTGCCCATCTCTATGCATAATGACGTGAGGGGCGTGGCCTAATGCCAGAGGGGGCGGAGCTACAGTCATGGGCTCCGAACATGAAAAAGACTTGGTTTCTCAGCTTCCCCGCATGTGCCACTGATCGGCACTGCGGCTGGAGGGTGAGGGGGGTCCGGCTGGTGTTGGTGATGCCAGAGGGGTCGGGCCCTAGGCGGCGCTGCAGGCTGCGGTAGCAGAAACATTTTTTTTCCTGTTTACAGCAGCGTAGACATTTGCAGATGCAGTGGGCCTATTTTTGAGGGTGGGCTTTGAGCTGCAGCTCCATCAGGCCCATTGTTAATCCGGCCTTGTTCATTGGTAGGATTGTGTGTAAATCTTGTCTTGTTTTAAATTTCTGCTATCATCTTATTATCAAATATATGTTGGGAAATGTCTCCTTTAAATTTTGCCTAAAACAGATAATTCTATTTCAGGTTTTTTTTTTCAGATATCAATTCAAAATAATATTTCATTCACAAATCTCGAGCAGAAAAAAATTATGCCACCTTACCTCCCCTCATGCAAAAGTAAGATCTGCTCATAAATGTGTTTTATTTTCTGTCAGTGATCTAGCAAGGGAGCGTGCATTTAGATAAATGAGGCACACGGCTAAGTAAATCAGTCCCCTTTATTTTGTTACATCCATCATTATATAAATGTTGTGGATTCTAAGGGGAGCCTATTTTCCTTGTGATTTTCAAGCATTCCCTTTTCCGCTTTTGATTTTATTACCCTAAAAATCCCACTGGAAAACATTTTACAATGAAAACACATCTGCTGTGTGCAAATGGTCTTATCACCACTTGTGCACACAACATTTGGTGAAAAAATATTCACTTCTTAGCAGGTCATCAAAATTTGTAGCAATACAATAGTACAATAGTACAAAAGAATAAAATAAAAACAATAAACAATTAAATATTAAAATAAAAAAATAGGCATTTTTTTATTTTATTTTGGTTTCTATTAAAAACTTATTTTAAATTTTACACAAATCAATAACAAATGTGTCCATGCAAGAAATGGCAGCGATAATCTTTATTTTACTAAATTACAATTCTTAGCACTTTCTGTCACCTTGTTAAAATAATACATAATTCTAATTGTAGCTGGATGTTTGCTGAAGGTTATGTACTATTGTTACTAAAGGGCCCTATACACGGGAGAGATGTGTGCTGAGTGTGCGGGGGGATGGCTCATTTCACCCAGCGGGTGAAATGAGTGACCTGCTAGATTGAGCCTGCATGCAGGCCAATCTAGCACTGGTGATAGCGATGTGCGGGCCGCGCATCGCTATCGCTGTGGGGGGTACACACGAGTGATCTGTGCTTAAAATCTAAGCAATCTAGTCAGATTGCTTTGATTTTAAGCTTGGATCTCTCCATGAGTACCCCCTTTTAAAGGTCTAATATGCACTAACCACCACAATTATCCTTTTAATGCATGTTAGACAATGAAAGCAAGTGTGTCATTGTTTGCTCTAGTTTGCATATTTATACATTTTAACATTGTTACATAATAACTTCCAATGTACAGTAAGATAAAAAAAATGTAGTTGGATAAGTAAGGCATAGACTGGATATGACTCTCAGAGTAAACAAACTTATTTCAACTGTGCCATAGAGCATACCTCCCAACATGATCCATTTCGGGAGGGACAAATTGTTCTGCTCATAGACTTCCCTCTTACTTTATGATTGCCATCACCTGTGTTGAACTAGTCAATTGATGAGAAAGGTGTTTCACCGCTAGTCATAGCAATCATAAATTAAGAGAATTAAGTCCAGGAGCAGAACATTTTGTCACTGCTGGAATGGGTCTTGTTGGAAGGTAAGCATATTTTCATCTTGGGAAATTGATAGTGGGGCCCCAAAAATTTAGTGGGTTGACCTTGACTGTCTAGAGTTTACTGTATACCTGTTTACTCTTACTAGCTTTTATCTTCTAGTTGGTGCTAGATAAATGATAAGTAAAGTCGAATTATTTGCTATGACCAACATCTCCACTTCTGAAAACCCGCACTTTAGTAAATATACCATTAAATGTCAAGGAAAAGCCCTGAAGAGTCAAACAATCTTCCTCACACTGCACTTGGTGTGCACAACATAGTGATGACATCATAAATCTCGGCTCAACATGGAGGACACACTGGGGAGAAGAATAAGGAGGCAGGGCTGTTAATAGTGGTGTGCTACCAATGTCACTGCAGAGAGCACAATGGCATGTAAACGGTACCATCACTTCCCTACAGCCCTTGATTACGGCTAGCAGAGTGACTGTAGGGAAATTGATGGAAACACTCTTAAAAGAAAGAGTTGCAGATTATCTCAAATCCAGCAATTTACAGGTTCCCAAACAGCATGGATTCACTGGGGGGAGATCATGTCAAACAAATCTTATTGACTTTTTTGACTGTGTGACTAAAGTGGTGGATAAAGGTGGAGCCGTGGATATAGGTTATCTAGACTTTAGTAAGGCTTTTGACACTTCCACATCACAGACTGCTAATTAAACTTGAAAGCTTGGGATTGGATACTAGGATTATTGAATGGATAAGATCTTGGTTGCAGGATAGAAAACAGAAAGTTGAGGTAAATGGAGTGCATTCACAGGAGAGAAATGTTACTAGTGGAGTACCCCAGGGATCTGTACTTGGACCAGTGCTTTTTAATTTCTTTATTGGCGACATTGCAAATGGCATTAAAGGAAAAGTATGCCTCTTTGCAGATGATATAAAGGTATGCAACAGGGTAGACACACCAGGTGGGGTAAAACAAATGATTGAGGATCTAGGTAGACTAGAGGAATGGTCAAGAGTGTGGCAATTACAGTGTAATGCCAAAAAATGCAAAATCATGCACTTGGGTCTCAAAACTCCAAAGGCTAAATATAGTAATAATGGCACTATACTGGAAACTACTGAGGAGGAAAGGGATCTAGGAGTCACTATTTCAGGTGACTTAAAGGCAGGTAAGAAATGTAACAAAGCAATGAGGAAGGCTAGTGAGATGCTTGGCTGCATTGGGAGAGGAATCAGCAGCAGAAAGAAAGAAGTAATAATGCCACTGTATAGGTCATTGGTACGGCCTCATCTGGAATACTGTGTTCAATTCTGGAGGCCATATCTTCAAAGGGATATTAATACATTAGAGACTGTACAAAGAAGGGTAACTAAAATGGTGTATGGCCTACGTCACAAAACATACCCAGAAAGACTAAAAAATGTCAATATGTATAGTTTGGAGCAGAGAAGGGAAAGGGGGGACATGATAGAAACTTTCAAATATATCAAAGCTTTTAACAAGGTCCTGGAGGGAAACATTCTCCAAATGAAGAGAAGCAATAGGACACGAGGACATGCACTGAGACTGGAGGGGGGAGGGGAAGGTTTAGGGGAAATTTGAGGAAAAATAACTTCACAGAAAGGGTAGTGTACAAGTGGAATAGCCTCCCATCAGAGGTGGTAGAGGCTAAGACAGTAGAGCAATTTAAACATGCATGGGATAGACATCAGGATATCCTTACAAATAAATGATCAAATAAGGTTCAAGATAAAAAAAATATGGTAAAAAAAAGAAGGGGCAGACTATATGGGCCAAGTGGTTCTTATCTGCCATCAAATTCTATGTTTCTATGTTTCTATGAATTTCACCCTGTAGCCAGAATCATTGCTGCAATGCCACCAAAGCATCCTGGTGATGAGCCAGTCGGGCAACCTGCAGTCTGTGCAGCCATTCAGTGTTGCATTTACTGGTGCTGCCGGCTCCGCCCCCTTTGCACACAATCGTGATGTCACACAGGGCGTTTTCAAGCCCTTTAACAGCTCTGTTTGTACTACAAGATTATGGCTACCGCTTTGCAGCACAGTCATGGCTACATGAGTGGCTGTGTGCCTTAGAATGTGTCATGAATTATGTTTGATATTTTGAAGTAGTAATTAAGATGATATAAAATAGTAGAGCTTACGGTCTTTTTGAAGTCTTTGGTAACATGTAATCATAAAGCTTGAAATAAACAGCGATGTTTCTGGCATCTCTGTACACTTTGTAAAGCTATATACTGTATATGGTTTATATATGCCATACTATGTAACCTCTTTAGATCACATTTATAGTTAGGAATAAGTTAAATATATATTTAACTTATTCCTAACTATAAACGTGATCTAAAGAGGTTACATAGTATGGCATATATAAACCATATAGTATACAGCTTTACAAATATATATATATATTTATATATTATATTTTGTATATAAAAACTATAGACCTGTATACAGCATTTGAAAACCAAATGAAAACTAAAGCTTGTGATATTATAAATGCTTTTTTTCTGAATGAGACACTGTTTCACATCTACATTGGCCATCCTCTCTTGTAAGTGATTTTTGTAAGACAAATAACAATAATCCGTATAGAGGATATTCCTGAACTGTTTCTTCTCGATATCTTGTTAAATGTGGGTATCTATTTGCTACTGTCCTGTATAACGTGTTATTTTATGCTAGGAAAGCAGTAGCTTTCCAATATTACTAGTAGAGATGTGCGGCGGGCACTTTTCGTGTTTTGTGTGTTGGTTTTGGTTTTGGTTCTAATTCCACTTTCGTGTTTTGGCTTGGTTTTGCCAAAACCACCCTTTCGTGTTTTGCTTTTGGATCTGGATGATTTAAAAAAAAAACATAAAAACAGCTAAAATCACAGAATTTGGGGGTAATTTTGCTCATACGGTATTATTAACCTCAATACCATTCATTTCCACTCATTTCCAGTCTATTCTGAATACCTCACACCTCAAAATATTGTTTTTAGGCCTAAAAGTTGCACCGAGGTGGCTGTATGACTAAGCTAAGCGACACAAGTGTACGGCACAAACACCTGGCCCATCTAGGAGTGGCACCGCAGTTGCAGACAAGATGGCACTCTTCAAAAACTAGTCCCCAAACAGCACATCATGCAAAGAAGAAAAAGAATTGCAATGAGGTAGTTTTATGATTAAGCCAAGCGACACAAACAATTGGCCCATCTAGGAGTGGCACTGCAGTTGCAGACAAGATGGCACTATTCAAAGACTAGTCCCCAAATAGCACATCATGCAAAGAAGAAAAAGAATTGCAATGAGGTAGTTGTATGACTAAGCCAAGCGACACAAACAATTGGCCCATCTAGGCGTGGCACTGCAGTGGTAGACAGAAGGGCAGATATGAAAAAAAAAGGCCCCAAAGAGCACATAATGCAAAGAAGAAAAAGAATTGCAATGAGGTAGTTGTATGACTAAGCCAAGCAACACAAACAATTGGCCCATCTAGGCGTGGCACTGCAGTGGCAGACAGGAGGGCAGTTATCAAAATAAGGCCCCTAACAGCACATGATGCAAAGAAGAAAAAAAGGTGCACCGAGGTTGCTGTAGGCCTAAGCTAAGCGACACAACCACCTGGCCAATCTAGTAGTGTCACGCAGTGGCTGAATGTTGAGAGTGGGCCGCAATTGTTCGGTCCACTGACAGCATCTCCAGCACGCTCCAGTCACTTTAAAAAAAAATCTGCAATTGGTCAACTTATACGGCAGTACCCCAGGACTAATACAGCAGTACCCCTGGACTCATACGGCAGTGTCACACAGGATGGCACTTTTCAAAACCTAGGCCCCAAACCGCACCTCATGCAAAGATGTCGAAGAGGTGCAATGAGGTAGATGTATGACTAAGCCAAGCAACACAAACAATTCCAACTGGAATTATACGTCCAAATCACTGGAATTAAATGGCGAGATCACTGGAATTAATAATTATACAGAACTGAAATTAATTGGCAAAATCACAGTAATTATACGTGCAAATCACTGGAATTAAATGGCAAAATCTTGCTATCGCCTGCCTAGTGAAGTGGAATCTAGATGGGATTTGTTACCGGGGACACAATACCTCCATCAATTGTCTAAATCCCACTGCACTAATGGCGAATACCGGACGCACGTCTAACACCAACATAAGTGTCAAGGCCTCAGTTATGAGGGCTTCCATCGTCATATGAAACTGAACCACTAGTCATGAACATAGGCTAGGGCCTCAGCCGTTTCTTGCCACTCCGTGTCGTAAATGGCATATTGGCAAGTTTACGTTTCTCCTCAGACAATTTAAATTTCTTTTTGGTTCTTTTTACTGAACTTTGGCTTTTTGAATTTTACATGCCCTCTACTATCACATTGGGCATCGGCCTTGGCAGACGACGTTGATGACATTTCATCGTCTATGTCATGGCTAGTGGCAGCAGCTTCAGCACTAGAAGGAAGTGGTTCTTCTTGATCTTTCCCTATTTTATCCTCAAAATTATTGTTCTCCATTATTTTTCTGGAGTTATATAAGACAATATGCGGCACAGGAATGACTGGAATGACTGATGGACAGGACACTACCATTGGTCTGATGCAGCACAACACAACAATACTGTAATAGACTTGTGGTTGTTGTTATTATTATTATACGGCAGAAGTGGACATATAGCAGCAGCGTATATCGTCACTGGAATGACTGATGAGACAGGACACTACCACTTGTCTGATGCCGCACAACAGGTTGTTGTTGTTATAATTATTATACTGCAGCAGTGTACATATAGCAGCAGCGTATATCGTCACTGGAATGACTGATGACACAGGACAATACCACTGGTCTAATGCAGCACAACATGTTGTTGTTGTTATAATTATTATTATACTGCAGCAGTGGACATATAGCAGCAGCGTATATCGTCACTGGAATTACTGATGACACAGGACACTACCACTGGTCTGATGCAGCACAACATGTTGTTGTTATAATTATTATACTGCAGCAGTGGACATATAGCAGCAGCGTATATCGTCACTGGAATTACTGATGACACAGGACAATACCACTGGTCTAATGCAGCACAACACGTTGTTGTTATAATTATTATACTGCAGCAGTGTACATATAGCAGCAGCGTATATCGTCACTGGAATTACTGATGACACAGGACACTACCACTGGTCTGATGCAGCACAACATGTTGTTGTTGTTATAATTATTATTATACTGCAGCAGTGGACATATAGCAGCAGCGTATATCGTCACTGGAATTACTGATGACACAGGACACTACCACTGGTCTGATGCAGCACAACACGTTGTTGTTGTTATAATTATTATTATACTGCAGCAGTCGACATATAGCAGCAGCGTATATCGTCACTGGAATTACTGATGACACAGGACACTACCACTGGTCTGATGCAGCACAACACGTTGTTGTTATAATTATTATACTGCAGCAGTGGACATATAGCAACAGCGTATATCGTCACTAGAATTACTGATGACACAGGACACTACCACTGGTCTGCACAACACAGCACCACTTTATACAGCTACACTGGATATATGGCAGCAGAGAACACCAACACTGTGAATGGCTGGACTGATGCAGCACAATACAGTGACTACACTGGACTGGTCTGCACAACACAGCACCACTTTACAGCTACACTGGATATATCTGCCTGGACTGATGCAGTACAATACACTGATTACACTGGACTGGTCTGCACAACACAGCACCACTTATACAGCTACACTGGATATATGGCAGCAGAGCACACGAACACTGTGACTACCTGGACTGATGCAGCACAATACACTGATTACACTGGACTGGTTTGCACAACACAGCACCACTTATACAGCTACACTGGATATATGGCAGCAGAGAACACCAACACTGTGACTACCTGGACTGATGCAGCACAATACACTGATTACACTGGACTGGTTTGCACAACACAGCACCACTTATACAGCTACACTGGATATATGGCAGCAGAGAACACCAACACTGTGACTACCTGGACTGATGCAGCACAGTACACTGAGTGACTACACTGGACTGGACAACACTTGCCACCCCACTCTCCCACCCCAACACACAGACACTGAACACCGAGGACACGTCCTCTCTATACACTCTCCGAGACTGGAGTGAAAATGGCCACGACGCCGGGCGGATTCCGACTCAGAAGGCAAAGTCCGGTAGGGTTCGGTTCTCTGAGAACCGAACCCGCTCATCTCTAAATATTAGTCTCAAAGGCTGACCCATACTCTCATTTTGACTCATAGGAGTATATTTGCTACAGTGCAGGTTTATAGAAGTGGGAATGTTGACTTTAGCACACAATCAGATTCTACTTATCATTTATCTAGCACCTTCTAGAAGATAAAAGCTAGAATCTGATTGGTTGCTATGAGAAACATCTTCACTTCTATAAACCGCACTTTAGTAAATATACCACACAGCGCCTTAAACTACACAACACCTCTTTGCACACATTATTTATTTCTACACTAATATACTGTATTGATTATATTTCCTGCCATATGCTATATATACAGTACTTGGATTCCCACAAATTCTCCTCATTGATATAGTTGGATTAATGTGTGATTTTAGAAGAGGATTTTAGACAGTGAAGGGACATAAAATAGCTGTGTGTTTGGAGGCGGAATTATTGGTAAATTTCTCAGTTTGGATTTCCCTAAAGAGCATACTGAACTTGTTCACAGAAAAGAAATGCTTCACACATTGATCTTGTTTCCCAAACACAATTCTATCACATTATCACATTTTATGTTGCTTTGACTCTTTCTTTGCTCTTTTTCTGTCTCACAGACACACACCCATTTATATTAGATAGATAGATAGATAGATAGATAGATAGATAGATAGATAGATAGATAGATAGATAGATAGATAGATAGATAGATAGATACTAGCAGTTTTATTAAATGATGCCTAGTGATTATTGATTTTATTCAATATTACAGTACCTTTTTTTTCTTTCCCATTTTTTTCGTTCACTCGTCTGTCTTAGGGGGGTATTCAGTTACTGGTGAAAATGCGTTTTCGTGGTAAAAAGATGCAAAATTACCGCGATTCGTGGTCATTTTCGCCAAACGTCTATTCAATTGTTTGTGAAAAAAATTCAATTCACCAAATCGGAGCTGGTGATAAACTTGGGGAAAATCCCTATTTTCAGTTAAAATTGTTGGGATTGGGTTCTGAACCCCTGGGACAACCCCCCAAATGACTAATTATGCACTTAGAAGTTTTTAATTATTTTTAATTACCCAATAATGAAATGTCATTTTTGGGGTGAAAAAGTGCATAATAATGGAAATTGGGGTACAAGGTATGGGACAGGTATATTGGGGTGCTTATTAGTGGGACAAGTGTTTTTAGACTTTTTTAAAAAGTCCCCTAAAATCACTCAAATATATACTTATACCCGTTGTTATGTACCCCAAGTTTAATATTAGCACATATTTTGCTGGAAAAAAAATAATTTAAATTTTTTTTTTACATTTAAAAAAAATAATGCATATAACAGCCATTTGACATACAGTAATTTAAGTGCCAGAAATACGTTTATTATAACCAATAATAAACTTTTATACTGTTATCCGACGTTAGTTTAGCTTTTTTGGGGGGTACAGACAGATTTACTCATTTTTTACTTTTTACTTTCGGCACCAATTTTCACGGAAATCCCGTTTTTGCTAATTTGCATATGAATAGGGCGAATAGTGGGAGCGCGTATACTCACGAAAATAGACTTTTCTCTAGCATCCATAAGGGATATTGGGGAGACTTAGTACGATGGGGTATAGACGGGGTCCAAAGGAGCCAGTGCACTTTAAATTTCTTCACTGGGTGTGCTGGCTCCTCCCCTCTATGCCCCCTCCCACAGGCAGTATAGAAAAAAGTGCCCTCAGGAGAAGATGCACATCTCTGCAGCTCCAGAGAGTTTTCTTCAGTTTCTTTTAAACATTTGCACCGTGGGAGTTAGGGGGGAAACGGTCACTGGCCTTGCAAGGTGCAGAGCCGCTTCCCCACTGCAGGACCACCGTCCTGAGGGGTTGTTGTTCAGCGGGGCACTGCGCCTTGGCTGTCACAATCGCAGCACGCCGCTCACCGCTAACAAATGCCTGAAGGTGACGACTGTGGTTAGTACAAACCAGGGGCCACGCTAGGGGGTTCCCCGGTTCTAAGTGCGGCTGAACACGGGCGGCACACGGGACCCTCCTGGGGGAGACCCGCTGAGCCGCCTGTGTAGACTGGCTTAAAATAGCTTGAACCAGCACTTGTGTGATATTTTTAAGCAAAGCAGGACACATTGTGAATATAAAAATCACTGTAGCTCCAGCGCCATTACAGGGGACGGAGCTACCTCAGAGCGGGACCAGAGGCATTTTGGCGCCTTCCTCTGCTTCATGCAGCCACAGACAGCACACACAGCGCTTCCTACCTTACAAGACACGCTGGAAAACTGGTACAGGGTGTAGCAAAGGGGGAGAGCCGCTATTGTACACTGCCTGGGTCCTCTACAGGACAGAAATTATTGGTGTTACTGTGATATAAATAGCTGTCAGCCTCACTAGGGCTGTGCTGCTAGGGGTGTGCTGGTGTCTCTCTCTCTGTTTCTCCTCTCACATACAGTAAGGGCAGACTTGAAAAGTATTACTGTCTGTGTGTATGTTATTGTGCTTACCGTCACACTAGATTCTCTCCATTATCATCTGATTCTGTTTCTTGTGAACAATGCAGCCAATCTTCACAAATCAGTGAAGGGGCTGGGGGAGAGGGTACAGAAAACTCAGATACTACAACAGGCTGTTGCAGACTTAGCTGCTAGAGCAGATGTTACACAGCCCCCCCCCCCCCCCTCCTCATGCAGGTCCACAGAAGTGTGGCTTACCTGCTCTACTCTCTGATACAGATGAGCGTATACAGGAGGATGGGGAGTACTTTGATCCCGGATTCTGATTCTGCTCAGGGTATTGAACCCCTCATTCTGGCTATACAGGACATGTTAATGCTCCCTCTAGAGGATGTTACATCACAGCAATCAGTTTTCTTTACACATAACAAGCCTTATGTCACTTTCCCTGATTCTGCAGTTAGATGACCTATTCAAGTAAAACTGGAAAAATCCGGACAAAAAATTCCATGTGTCAAAAAAGTTTTTGCGCACTATCCCATTTGCTCCTGAAGGTAGGAAATTCTGGGAAGAACCCCCAGGGGTTGATGTATCAGTCTCTCGACTGTCCAAATAGGCGGTTCTGCCTGCCCAGGGGCTCCTTTACCATAAAGGATCCAGGGGACAGAAAAATAGAAGCTACGCTCAAATCTATTTACATGGCAGCAGGTGTATCACAAAGGCCGGTCATAGCGGGTTGCTGGATGACCCATGCCATTCATTCATGGGCTACTCAAATTCAGGAGGGCCTCTCCAGGGATATGCCTCTGGTCACTACGGTGACCCTCCTAAGGCACATTCATGGCACTGCACGCGTCCTCTGTGATTTGGAGATGGGCAATATTAATGCTAGGACCTCTGCCATGGCAGTGTCGGCACGCAGGTCCTTGTGGTTGCTTCAGTGGATTGCGGATGCAGAATCCAAGTGCAGTGTGGAATCCCTCCCCTTTTAAGGGGTTGAGTTGGATACGTAGATTTCCAAAGTCACTGCTGGGAAATCCATGTTTTTCCTCTCTGGGGCCCCTCGGTGAGACACTCCTACCCAGGGCCGTCAATTCAGTCCTTTCAGACAAACATATTTCAATCTAGGGCCAGAGGTGCCTCCAATGCGGCTACAGGAACCAGAGGTAAGACAAGAAAGCCTGCAAACTCCTGTTCTCAGGAACAGTCCACCAGTTCTGCTTCCACTAAGGCCTCAGCATGATGGTGACCACCCACCCCAAGGGGATCTCGAGGTGGGAGCTCGTCTGCATCACTTCAGTCACATCTGGGAGGTTTCCTGCCAGGATACCTGGGTCAGGGACAGTGGCATAAATAGAAATTTTTCTCCCCCAAGCCAAAAATTCACTGCCCCACCCACCCACCCACACACACACACCACCCCATAATTGGGACTAGCAAAGTGAAAAATGTGTGCGCGCCAAAAAGGGGTGTGGCTTCATTAAAATGGGTGTGGCTTCACTTAAAGGGGCGTGGCATTGCAGGGAAAGACTACCTTATACCCCAGTTTTGCAACCTGCACACCGAGACATTGGCGACCACAGGAAAAAAAAATTATCCTGATTTATGCCCCTTACATTATTTGTCATTATTCCTCCTTGTATACATTATGCCACATACTGCAATGTCCCTTAGATATTAAGCCACACACCGTAATGCCTGTGACACATTATGCCACACTGCAATGCCCGTTATAAATTATGCCACACACTGCAGTGTCCCTGAGACATAATACCACACACCATAATGCCTGTGACACATTACGCCACGCATCACAATGCCCATTATACATTATGCTACAAACTACAATGCCCGTGATACAGTATACCACACACCGTCATGTCTGTGACACATTATGACACACACCGCAATGCCCGTTATACATTATACCACACACTGCAATGCCCCTAAGACATTATGCCACATACAATGCCCGTGATACAGTATACCACACACCGTCATGTCTGTGACACATTATGACACACACAGCAATGTCCGTTATACATTATACCACATACCACAATGTCCATGATACATTATGCCACATGCTGCAATGCCCGTTATATATTATGCCACACATCGCAATGCCCATTATATATTATGCCACACATCGCAATGCCCGTTATATATTATGCCACACACTACAATGCCCCTGAGATATTATACCACATACAATGCCCGTGATACAGTATACCACACACCGTCATGTCTGTGACACATTACGACACACACTGCAATGCCCGTTATACATTATACCACACACTGCAATGCCCCTAAGACATTATGCCACATACAATGTCCGTGATACAGTATACCACACACCGTCATGTCTGTGACACATTATGACACACACCGCAATGCCTGTTATACATTATACCACACACCACAATGTCCATGATACAGTATGCCACACACCGCAATGCCCGTTATATATTATGCCACAAACCGAAATGCCCACTACACATTAAGCCCTACAGTAAGTCTTCTAATTACTTTTAAACTACCTGATCGTTGCCAGGGGTTTCATGATCTTGGTTTCATGCATGGTGCCAGGGATTTTCATGCTCAGGGTGTCGTGCTCGTTGCCAGGGGTTTCATGCTCAGGGTGTCATGCTCGTTGCCAGGGGTTTCATGCTCAGGGTGTCATGCTCGTTGCCCGGGGTTTCATGCTCAGGGTTTCAGGGAAAAGTTAAAAATGATATGCCATTCTGCTATCCATCTACAGTAATTCTTATGTTCTTTTCCAGTACATGGGGCGTCAGTAACTTTTGCCAGAATTATGCTTAGAGTTCTGTGTTTCAATCATATTATACATGTTCTTCTAGTTTGCAGACAAAGATATCATTACTTCTACTTAGCCTCACACACACTTTGATCTCATTAATCAATGGTCTGCAATACACATCTGGGAATTGGAAAGTGCATTATATGTGCCGCGGACACTGCTGCCCGATCCCCCGTTGCTGCTGCTGCCCCCGCCGCTCCATGGTAGCAGGGTGGCAGAGCTGCTGGGTGTCGACGGCCGCGGCCAGCGCTGTGCGCTCCCGCGGGTCCCGGCACTTTCTAGACGCTAGAGGTCAAGTATGACCTCTAGCATGTCTCTTCTATGGCGGTGGCCATTTTGGAAGAGACATTTAGCAGATTGACATGCGGACGAGTCGTCCGCATGTCAATCTGCTCTGATTCAGTGGCGGCGCCCCTGCAGCCCTGCGCCTCCAAACCTCTGCAGGGGCTGCGGGGGCAGTAGTTACGCCACTGGTCAGGGATCTCATTTCTCAGGGCTACAAGCTGGAGTTCGATGGTGCTCCTCCCCAACAATTTTTCAAATCAAGCTTACCAGCTTTGGAGGATACGCAGGTTACGTTACGACAGGCCAGCCAAAAGTTGGTCCAGTCACGCGTCATTGTTCCAGTACCAATACCTCAACGAGAAAAAGGTTATTACTCCAACCTCATTGTGGTACCGAAGCCAGACGGTTCGGTGAGACCCATTTTGAATCTGAAGTCCTTGAATCCTTATCTAAAGGTGTTCAAGTTCAAAATGGAATCCTCGCGAGCAGTGAGTGCAGGCCTGGAAGAACTGGAATTCATGGTTTCCTTGGATATCAAGGATGCCTACCTTCATATCCCGATTTGGCCACCTCATTAGGCATACCTGAGGTTTGCCCTGCTGGATGATCACTACCAGTTCCAGGCACTACACTTTGGCCTATCCAAAGCGCAGTAGGGGTTTTCACAAAGGTGATGGCGGAGATGATGGGTCCAGGGGTCAATGTTGTCCCTTACCTGGCTGATCTTCTAATCAAAGCAAGATCCAGGGAGCTTTTATTGCTCCATATTGACCGCACTATCCACCTTCTGTCACACCATGGGTGGATCCTCAACTTACAGATGTCCCACCTGGAGCCAAATCAGTGGCTCCTGTTCCTGGGGATGTTGCTGGATACTGTGGCCCAGAAGGTGTTCTTACCAGGGGACAAGGCGAGAACACTTCAGGAGATGGTCCGCATGGTGTTCTGACCTACTCGAGTGTACATCCATCTTTTCATAAGATTGTTGGGAAAGATGGTCGCCTCATATGAGGCGATCCAATATGGGAGGTTACATGCCAGAACATTTCAGTTGGATCTCCTGAGTTAGTGGTCTGAATCACATCTACAGATGCACCGGATGATTCGACTGCCACTTCAGGCCAGGATTTCCCCCTGTGGTGGCTGCAGTCCTCCAATCTACTGGAGGGCCAGAGTTTCAGGATTCAGGATTGGACCCTCCTCACGACAGATGTGAGTGTACGAGGATGGAGAGCTGTCACCCAAGGGGCGCAGTTCCAGGGCAGGTGGTCAGCCCATGAAAGCCTCCTTCTGATCAACATTCTGGAACTTCAGGCTATCTATAATACTCTGCTTCAGGCCTCTCCTCTGCTCAAGGATCACGCGATCCAAGTACAGTCAGACAACGCCACAGCAGTGGCGTACATCAATCGGCAAGAGGGGGACAAAAAGCAGAGCCTGCATGCGAGAGGTGTCAAGGTTACTTCTCTGGGCAGAAAGAAGTGCAAGAGCAATGTCGGCAATCTTCATTCCGGGTGTGGAACACTGGGAAGTGGACTTCCTGAGTCGTCACGATCTCCACCCAGGGGAGTAGGGACTCCACCATCAGGTGTTCCAACAGATCATCCAATGGTGGGTCTGCCCACATATAGACATGATGACTTCTCATCTCAACAAGAAGCTTCACTGGTATTGCTCATGAACCAGGGACCCTTAGGTGAGGGCAGTGGAAGCACTGATGTTGCCTTGGCCCTACCGGCTGGTATACCTGTTTCCTCCGATTCCGTTGCTCCCAAAGGTGCTCAAGCGAATCATAAATCAAGGAGTTCAGGCAATTCTGATTGCCCTGGATTGGCCTCGGAGGGTGGGGTACACGGATCTTCTGGACATGTCTGTCGAAGACCCTTGGCATCTACCACTAAGAAGAGATCTCCTTCAACAAGTACCGTTCATCTACCTGGACTTATGGCGACTTCGTTTGACGGCATGGAGATTGAGAGGAACATCCTAGCTCACACGGACCTTTCCTAAAAGGTTATTGCTACCATGGTTCATGTCCGGAAACCTGTGACGTCAAAACACTATCATCATATCTGGAGAAGATATATACGTTATGGTAAGAACTTACCATTGATAACGTGATTTCTCTTATGTCCACAGGTATCCACAGGATAACATTGGGATACAGTTGAGCGACAGCAAAAAATGGCACCAACACGGTCACAAGCTTTCTGGCCTCCCAGGATGCATTGGGGCCTTCACCATATAGTCCCGTCCACTGACTCAGTCAAATCAGTTCTTTCCACAGCGATTTAGGCAGGAGCATCAGGTAGAGACCTGTTTAGGCGATAAGAACACACATGCACACCCTTCCATACAAGAAGGAAGAGGTTTTAGTGATTGTCAAGATCCTCAAATCAGATGCGATAAGGTGGGATCCCTGTGGATACCTGTGGACATAAGAGAAATCACGTTATCAACGGTAAGTTCTTACCATAACATATATTTCTCTGGCTGGGTCCACAGGATTATCCACAGGATAACATTGGGATTACCAAAGCCATTCTAGTGGTGGGGACGCTCCTGATTACACAGGAGGACCTTTTGCCCGAAGTCTGCGTCATGAGAAGCAAAAGTATCCAAGGCATAATGTCTAATGAATGTGTTTATGGAAGACCATGTGGCTGCCTTACAAATCTGTTCTGCTGAAGCACCCTGTTGTGCTGCCCAAGAAGGACCTACCTTACGTGTAGAGTGTGCAGAGACATTAGCTGGAGTAGGGAGATCTGCATGAGAATAAGCTTCTGATATTACCATTCGGAGCCATCTCGCCAGCGTCTGTTTAATAGCAGGCCATCCTCTTCTATGGAATCCGTAGAGGATGAAGAGAGACTCTTTTTTTTCTGATGGCAGCGACGCTTCTCCCGCAGATAGTGCCGATACCTGAAAAGCTGGGACTACAATCTCTTCATTCAGGTGAAACTTTGATACCACCTTTGGAAGATAACTAGATCTCGTTCTGAGAACTGCTCTGTCTGGAAAAAAAAACTTAGGAAAGGAGACTTACACGATAATGCTCCTAAATCTGACACTCTTCTGGCTGACGCCATTGCCAGTAGAAAAAACACTTTAGCTGTTAACCATTTAAGATCTGCTCTCTTAAGTGGTTCAAACAGAGGACCCTGGAGAAATTTAAGAACTAAATTCAAATCCCAGGGAGCTGCAGGAGGAACAAATGGAGGTTGAATATGTACAACTCACTGAAAAAAAGTGCATACATCCTGTAAATCAGCAATCTTTCGCTGAAACCATACAGTGAACGCTGATACTTGAACTCTCAAGGAAGCAACTTTCAAACCTTTATCCAATCCTGCTTGAAGGAAATCCAAAATCCTGGATACTTTAAAACAGAGGTTCTCAAACTCGGTCCTCGGGGGCCCACACAGTGCATGTTTTGCAGGTCTCCTCACAGAATCGCAAGTAAAATAATTAGCTCCACCTGTGCACCTTTTAAAATGTGTCAGTGAGTAATTAATACACCTGTGCACCTGCTGGGTTACCTGCAAAACATGCACTGTGTGGGCTCCCGAGGACCGAGTTTGAGAACCTCCGCTTTAAAAGATCTTGGATTCAAATTTTTTACAGTACACCAATGAATATAGGCTTGCCATATTCTATGATACACACGGGCCGAAGAAGGCTTTCTCGCTCTAAGCACAGTTTGGATTACTTGATTCGAAAACCCTTTAGCCTCTAAGGTAGAGGTTTCAACAGCCACACCGTCAAAGACAGGCGATCCAGATGACTGTGACAACAGGGACCCTGCATTAGCAGATCTGGACGTTGAGGGAGCAGTATTGGTGCTTCCACGGACATCCTCAGTAGATATGTGTACCAATGCCTTCTTGGCCAAGCTGGAGCTATTAGAATTATTGCTCCTTTTGCTTGCTTTATTTTTCTCACTATTCTGGGTAACAGAGATATCGGGGGGAACAGATACGCCAGATGAAATCTCCATTCTATTGACAGTGCATCTACAAGGACCGCTCCTGGGTCCCTTGTTCTCGATCCATACCTTGGAACTTTGTTGTTTAGACGAGACGCCATGAGGTCTATCTCTGGTAGACCCCATCTGTTCACCAGTGTCTGAAACACTTCTGGGTGTAATGCCCATTCGGTTTCCTGAATGGTGTGTCGACTGAGAAAATCTGCTTCCCAGTTCAGTACACCCAGGACAAATACTGCTGACAATGCTGGGAGATGGAGTTCTGCCCATCTTAGAATGGGAGTTACTTCCTCCATCAGTCTCTTGCTGTGAGTTCCTCCTTAATGATTGAGGTACGCTACTGCCGTCGCATTGTCTGAGCGAATCTGGACTGGTCGTCCTTGCAGACTGTCCTTTGCCTGAACTAGAGCCAAGTAAATGGCCCTTATTTCCAACAGATTTATTGGCAGGCGACTTTCCCTTGCGGTCCATTTTCCCTGGAACCACAGGCTTCCGAGTACTGCACCCCAGCATTGCAGGCTGGCATCTGTTGTTAGGACTTGCCACTCTTTTATCCAAAAGGGTCTCCCCTTGTTCAAATGGTTTGTCTGTAGCCACCACGCTAGAGACCATTTTACGTTTACTGGAAACTTTATTATCTGCTTTTTATATCATCTGATGATTTCCGTTCCATTTGGTCAGAATAAGGAGCTGCAATGGTCTGGAGTGGAATTGCGCATATTCCACCATGTCGAAGGTTGATACCATCAGACCCAACAGTCGCATTGCTGCATGGACTGACATTGTCTGGGCGTGCAACGCTTCCTGAGCCATGACCTGCACCTTGACTATCTTTTCCTCTGGTAAGAGAACTTTCTGTAGGTCTGAATCCAATATGGCCCCCAAATTAACCATCCGCTGTGACGGATTCAGGGACGACTTTTCTCAATTTATGAGCCACCCGTGTCTCTGTAAACAAACTATCGTCTGTTGAAGATGGCTCAACAGTAAATCTTGCGAATGTGCTACGATTAACAGGTCGTCGAGGTATGGAAATATTCTTATCCCCTGTTTGCGCAGACAAGCTGCCATAACCACCATGATCTTGTTAAACACCATGGGTGCTGTTGCTAGCCCGAAGGGCAAACCCTGGAACTGAAAATGTTCCTGGAGGATGGCAAACCTGAGGTAACACTGATGTGACAATGCTATAGGCACATGCAGGTAAGCATCCCATACATCCAGAGATACCATGTAATCTCCCGGTTCCATAGCCAACATTATGGAGCGTAACGTCTCCATGTGGAACTTCGGGATCCAAATGTATTTGTTCAACATTTTCAGATTGAGAATTGGTCGATATGACCCATTTGGCTTCTGGATTAGAAATAGATTGGAGTAAAACCCCTGTCCCCTTTGTGATGGAGGTACTGGGACAATCACACCTGACTGCAGTAATTTTTGGACTGCTTCTTGCAGGGCATTGGCCTTCGACTCTATACGAGATGGGCTGGTGCAAAAAAATCTTTGAGGAGGCTGCCTCCTGAATGGAAACCCATACCCCTGAGATACTACCTTCTGCACCCAAGCATCTGTCGTCGACTGTTGCCATGTGTGTGCAAAATGAAGGAGTCGGCCCCCAAGCCTGGAATCCTCCAGGCGGAGGCCCGTCTCTTCAGGCTGACGGTTTCTGTTCAGGCTTGGAAGCTGGCTTTTTGCTAGCCCACTGCTTCCTACCCCTGGTTTTAAATTGGGGTTGCTTAGGCTCCTCTTTAGCTTTTGCTTTGCCAACGAAAACAGCGAAATTTTAAACCCTTGGATTTAGGGTTATAGGTAGCCGGAAATCTGACCTTTTTTGATTCAGCCTCTGATTCTAGGATATCCGATAAAGGTTTTCCAAATAATATATTACCAACGAAAGACAATGCTTCCAATTCTTTCTTGGATTCCGCATCTGCCTTCCAGGTACGTAGCCAAACTGCTCTGCGAGTGACTACTGTCAAGGCTGAAGCTTTAGAAGCAACTGTACCTACATCAATTGCTGCTTCTTCCAAGTATTGGGCAGATTGTCTTAAACGGCTAAAACGATCATCTTGCTCCCTAGTAGGAGAAGAGATGTAATTATCTAGTTCCTCTATCCATTCGCCCATTGCCTTTGCTTCCCAGGCCGAAGCCATAGCAGGTCTTACCACTGCTCCTACTAGCGAAAATATATTTTTCAAAAGGCTATCCCTCCTGTCTGTGACATCATTTAGTGAGGTAGATGACAATGGTAAAGCAGATTTATGCACAAGTCGCAGAAGATGTGCATCTACTTTTGGAGGAACTTCTCTTTTCGAACACTCCACAGCTGGAAATGGATAATAAGAATCCCATCTTTTAGGAATCTTATATTTCTTACTGGGCATCGCCCAAGACTCATCCATCATTTCCGTCAGCTCATCTGATGCTGGGAATTCAGCTTTCACTGATTTTATTCGTTTAAACACAGGTGCTTTAGATTTTAACACTTTCTCGGCTGGCTCTTCCAACGAGAGAACAGCCTTCACAGCATTAATAAGTTCAGCTACATCTTCTGAACTAAAACTCTGCGACTGATCATCATACGGAGTATTTGAATCTACTGTATCATCATCTGATGTATCATCTTGTGTAGTCTGCCACATAGACGTATCCGTCTTAGTCTTACCTGTCCCTTGGTTGCTTGTAGAGGCTACTGGAACCAAGCCGTAGGAAGGGAGCTGCATGTATGGGTTAATAGTATAACCTAACCCTTGAGGTGGTGCTACCGGAGTTAACCTGTCTGCTATTGAAGATAGAGTCTTTGCGAACATATTCCATGGTGGTTCTGTTAGTAGTTGAACCAACTCCTGTTTTTTCCTTTGCTGAAAAGCAAAACAGTTCGCACACAAACCCTCATAAGTGACTAATTGGTTTATATCAATTAACCCTGTCTTACAAAATAAGCATGTTAGGGCTGTAGGAGTGCTTGATAAATTCTCCTCATCACTTTTGCCGCTCACAGACATGGTAATAATCTGTTAAGGACTACACAATTTGTGACTGAAAATCACCTATATATGAGTATATAGAAGTGAGATCAATCTGACCACAGTGCACCTGATTTGAGGGTCAGAACAGGACTGACATTACACAGAAAAGTCAGCACACATACTAGCAGCCAGTCACATGTTAAAGCATTAGACTTTGTCATATGAGAATACAACCTCCATAACAACTTATACATAAGTAGGAAAATTGTACTTCTGTTTTTAACTGGTTCTTTTTTCAACATAACATGCAGAAAACACAGTAATATACAGGTCTCATATGCAATAGGTACTAAAAATTAACAATTCATACTAAGAAGTAGAGAGAATTTTTAGTACTGTATACCCTGTCTCCGGAGAGCGTGATACAGGGAGACTCACCACACTTTCATATCCAAGCAAATACGCTCGTAAGATGCTGAGTGGATTCAGACGCTACTGATGTACACTACCGCTCTTGATAACTGATAACGGACACGGTTGCTCACTGACGGACACGGACGCTCAGCGACTTCCACGTGTATGCAGACGCTAAGGCCTGCGACTCGGTCTAGGCGGGATCTCTAGTGTACACAACTGCAGCGTCTAAGCTGTGACAGAGTACCATCGTGGTAGTGTATGAGCCGGAAGTGAGGTAATTCTGTTCATGAAACGAGAGACGCGCGGAAACTGGCCATGAACTTGGAGGAGGGGCGGCCAGGAGCGTCTGAATCCCTCTGTTGACTTAAACGCTAAGGATCGAGGCCTCTACCTAGTCCTGGCACCTATGATCCCTGGAGCGTAGCGCTGTCGCACTCGAGATGTTCGGTGCATCAACACACTGTTTGCAGTCTCCACTAAATCAGTGTAGCTGTGTCCTGACCCCCCTAGTAAGAGGAAATCCATAGACTTACCATCCCCCCATGCTTCGGCCACAGCCTGGTTACGTCTGCTGAACCTGCTAGAACATCCGACACAGACGCCCGTCGAGACAGCACTGTACCGCGAAGGTAAGCGTTGTTGCGACCCGGTGGGGAGTTGTTGGAGCCACTCTTTCTAGTATGCATTTAGGACGCTTTAAGAAAGTCGCTCAGAAAAAATATAGCAAGTCTAAAAAAATAATAATAATAAAAGCTTGAGGCTGCTATTCCTAGCTGCCCTGTGACCATGCGGCTTCCTGCCGCACCAAGCAAAAAACTGATTTGACTGAGTCAGTGGGCAGGACTATATGGTGAAGGCCCCAATGCATCCTGGGAGGCCAGAAAGCTTGTGACCGTGTTGGTGCCATTTCCACTGTCGCTCAACTATATCCCAATGTTATCCTGTGGACCCAGCCAGAGAAATGTCTCTTGGTGCGACGAATGCACATATCCACCTGCAGAGTTCCACTTGGGACGTTTCCTATGTTTCCTACAGGCTGGTGTGGATAAGGGGTTACATCTGGGTTCCATTAAGGTCCAGATTTCAGCCCTCTCCATTTTCTTCCGGAAGAAATTGGCACTGTTGCCAGAAGTTCAGATCTTCTTGCAAGGAGTACTCCACATACAACCTCCGTTTGTGCCACCCACGGCACCTTGGGATTTGAATGTGGTGTTGAATTTTCTACAGTACTCTTAGTTTGAACCTCTGACGACAGTAGAAGACAATTACCTCACGTGGAAGACAGTGATGTTACTGGCCCTGGCATCTGCTAGGCATGTCACAGAATTGCAAAATGGAAAAGGGGGTGTGCTCTCTCTACAATGGTGCTGGTCTCTCTTACGGTCACCTATGTATGTGGATAATATCCAGGTGTGAAAGTGTATGTTGAAACAGACTGGTATGGTAAATAAAATGGAATTTAATACAATACTAACATGCAATGTCTAAAAACAAGCAATACATAAAAAAACCCACAAGTGGACTGGGAACAGGCCATGGGGGGAATGTGATCCTACCGATGCAGGTGGAGGAGCCGCAGGTGTCAAATAAAGGCAGAGTAACCCGGGAAATACCCTACTGGTGGCTCCTCTGATCGAATTCCCTTCCAGGCAATCAGGAAAACAGTCCACCAAACGTCCAGGGGGTGGGCAGCACGACAAGGTATCTCCAATGCGTTTCAAGACAGCCTGGTCCCTTCTTCAAAGCAAGATACCTTTGTGGCTTGATGGGGATCCTTTTAAATGTCTTTTAGCCAGTGAAAAATGGCCGAAAATGGTGGGAAAATGTCACTTCCTGTCCAGACCGGAAGTGACGTTTGCGGTCCATTCAAATAATGTTTTGACCGGAAATTACATCAGAAATGCGTTCCACAGTGTCCATTGCTCTGTCCTGAGAAGATATCAGCTTTTAGGAGTGGGAAAAGTGGTGGACAATCATTCTTGATGGTCATTAGACAGCATTTTGATTGTTTCCAATTCAAATAAACAGAAATTAGAACCGGAATTAATATTTAAATATGTCCCATGATGTCCTTTATTAGCTTGAAGGAGAGGTAAATTTATATAGATATCCGGTGAAGAGGATGGATCACAGTTCTTTCGTAGTGGTCGTTGAATGGCATTCTCATGCAGAAACAATGTAGTTCCCCATTGACATGAAAAAAAGGAAATATAACAATAAATAAATAATAGGAATAAATGATTCTAAGTAAGGTATACACCTGAAAAAGGAGGGCCGTTAAGCATGACTAAGTGGTGATGGATAGAAGATGTGACTGGTATGATGTTAAAGAAACTATTTGATTTCAAAGTCTTGATTAAGACCATTGGGGAAAGCATTTGTAAATTGAATATCATCCTCATTTCTGCTTTTGCTAAGTTGGCTTCTAGATTCCTATCTTTCCATGTGGACCTGATATTCCGGAGACCTACAAAGTAGGCAATTGAATTGGTGGAACACTGATGTTCCTTCCGGAAGTGGTCTGAGAGGTGGTGGGTGGCAAGGCCTTTACGGATGTTGCGCAAATGTTCCCCTATGAGTGTTTCAAAGCCCTTGAAGTTCTACCCACATAGGATTTACCGCATTTGCACATGATGAGGTAGATGACACTGGAAGTATTGCATGTGATGAAGTCTTCAATCTTCAATTTATTACCATTAATGATGACTTCTGTGTATTTGGTTTTCTCCGTTTTGATGCTTCTGCACCCCACACTTAGACTGTGAAAGCCAGCAGTTCTTATCGGATTGGTGTTTTTCACAGGTAGGGCACTTCGTACCAGTTTGCTCTTTAGATTGGCCTCCTTACGGTATATGAACTTAGGTTTGCAGGGAAGAATGTTTCTTAATATCGGGTCTCCTTGGAGGATGTGCCAATGTTTGTGAATGATTCTTTCAAAATATTTGTAATCTGAGTTGAAGCCTGTGAGAAAGGCCCATTGACTTTCTGATGTGACAGACACTACAGGAGCACACAGCCAATCAGGAGGGTGCCACGACGTGGCGCTCCCTGATTGGCTGAAGGGACCCTCTTTGACAGGAGTCAGGGGGGGTCCTGGCAGTCGGGGAAAGGGGTCCCATGTGTAAACATGGGACCCCTTTCATTGCGTGGTCGGGTTTGCGTTTTATTTTTTTGCCAAGTATGTGGATTATTCAAAGGCCGGATTCTTCACTGGATTATGTGAGTATAATTTTTTTCACAGGTACCCCTAGGATTCTACATGGAGAAGAGGACCGAGCCACGTGGGAACATAGGTAAGTATGTGTGTATGTTGGTGTGCATGTATGTAATAAAGTTGTACTGTCACGGTGTGTGTGTCCTGTTTTTATTGGGGTATTTTTTTAGTAGTAGTACTACAGGTACCAGCGGGCCCGGTTTTCCACCGCATGCTGGTACTTGTGGTTCTCCAAGTACCAGCTTGCGGGGGAGGCTTGCTGGGACTTGTAGTACTGCTACTAAAAACAATATTCACAATTTACACTTGGCTATCAGCCCCCCATCCGCCGCCCTTGGATGGGGGGGACAGCCTCGGGCTTCACCCCTGGCCCTTGGGTGGGTGGAGGGGGGGACCCCTTGATTGAAGGGGTCCCCACTCCTCCAGGGTACCCCGGCCAGGGGTGACTAGTTGGGGTTTTAATGGCACGGCCGCAGGGACCGATATCAAAGTTTCCCCAGGCTGTGGCATTATCTCCCCAGCTAGTGGAGTCCGGTGCTGGTTTCAGAAATACGGGGGACCCCTACGCTTTTTGTCCCCCGTATTTTTGGAACCAGGACCAGGCGCAGAGCCCGGTGCTGGTTGATTAAATATGGGGGGACCCCTGTCATTTTTTCCCCATATTTTTTCAACCAGGACCGGCTCAAAGAGCCCGAGGCTGGTTATACTTAGGAGGGGGGACCCCACGCAATTTTTTTTCTGATTTTACACTAAACAGACCCTTTCCCATAGATAACCATGCACAGATCTCACTGATCCGTGCATGGTTATCCAAACTCGACTGGAAAAAGCAGGTCTATTTTTTTGCTGCTTTTTTTAACGAATCGAAAAAAAACAGACCCGCACTTGAGCACTCAGAAACTAACACCCAAATACGAATGAATAGTGAATGCCCGTATTCTATGAAATAACAGCCGTGTTTGACTGATGGTCTATTCATTCGTATTTTGGAAGGCTGTCATTCAAACCATTACGATTAGACCAGACACTGCCGAGATTGGTGCTTAGTGAATTCCCGGATTGGGTATCAGAAAAAAAAACACAAATCGACCAGACTCGGATTTTTAGTAAATACTGGCCTTGGATTCCCATTTCATCTCCTGTATCCTTCTAATCGCATCCCTGGTGTCCTTCAGGAATGATGGTGTTTTTCTTACTATGGGTTGTAAGAAATTATCAATCATAGCCGACAAATTGGCAGTCAAACTGCCAGTTCCAGTGATGATTGGACGACCTGGGGGGGCAGTTAGACTTTTATGCACTTTTGGCAGGATGTAAATAGTAGAAGTCACTAGATTGTCGTTGGTGAGGTATCCATGTTCACTTTCTGTTATTCCGCCTGATGCAAAATGTTTCTCTAGGAATTTTTCATAGAGGTTCTTGATGCGTGTTGACGGATCAGTTTTCAACTTCTGATAGGTGTTAACATCTGTTAGCTGTCCCATGATTTCCCGAATATAGTCATCTGTATTCATTATCGCAACTCCTCCTCCCTTGTCGCAGGGCTTAATGGTGATGCTTTCATCCTTGCTTAAATCGGTGATGGCTTGTCGTTCTTTTCACGATAGATTGTGGCGTATCTTGGTGTGATGGTTTTTCTTCTTTCTGAAGTCCTCAGTGACCAATTTTTTAAAAGTCTCAATAAAGTTTCCCTTAATATGAGCTGGATAAAATTGTGATTTCTTTTTGAATGTACGGTTAGTATCGTTGCCATCAGATGTGTTCTCCATATTCTCCGAATTGGCCTCCTGTATCGCAAATAATTTTTTCAATGTAATTTTTCTGGTGAATTTCTGGAGATCTATGTATTGTTAAAATGCATCGGCCGTGGTTGATGGCGCATATTTGAGCCCTTTCTCCAAGACTCTGATTTCTGTATCTGTCAAGTCTCTGTCGCTGAGGTTGAATACGGTCCTTTTCTTTTCTAATGATGAATCAACAGGAGGGGGAATGAGGTTGGGAATGGATTTCTTCAATCTTTTCCTTCTTTTGGCTTTAGTGCCTCCTCTTTTTCCTGTCTTCCTGCTGTGTCTGGTATGGGTTCCCACTGCTAATGTTTCTTGGAACTTGACCTTTCTCTTCGAAAAGGGGGTTCTGTATGATGATCATCTTTGTGATTTTCCTTCTTTCTTGCTTCTCTATGGTCAGCAGTATAATTCTTGTTCTCTGATGTTGGCCAGCTGTCTATGGTCACATTTCTTCTTCCTCGGGTTCGACTGTCTCTTCTGGAAAGACTTATATTTCTCTTATTGAGGTAAGTATTCGGGGGTTGATGTCTGTGACAACTATGTTGGTGATCTATGGTCCTTCCCTTTCTTGATATCCTCTGCTCTCATTGGATGCTGTCTCGATCATGATGGAAGGCCCTTTGCTGGTACCCCCTATCCCGTTGTCTTCTTTCTCGTGATGGACTCCGCCTTCTCATCGGGCTTCTAGGTTCCCGATGTCTTGGTGGAGATACGGAAATGTCCCTGTTGTCATCTCTCATATATCTTTCTTTTCTCCAATTGCCATTATTTCTCCATGTTTTATTCCTTTGATGCCTGTATCGTTGTGGTGGTTTATAGTGGTTCTCTTCATTGTACTGTTGGGGGGCCTTATCGTGTAAAAGTCCATACTTGTTCTTTTATGAGGACAGAGCAGAGCTCAGGACTAGGCAGTGGTTCCTGCCGAAGGTTGTCTCTGCGTTTCACCTCAACCTATTGTGGTTCCATCCAGTTCTGATACTTCTGCTCCTCCGGAGGCATTGGATGCTGTGCGAGCCTTGAAGATCTATGTCAAGCGAATGGCTTGGATCAGAAAGACGGATTGCTTGTTCGTGCTCCGTGATGCGCAGAAAAAGGGTTGTCCTGCTTCAAAGCAGTCCATTGCTCATTGGCTTAGGCTTACTATCCAACAGGCCTATGTGTTGGCAGCCTTACCTGTTCCTAAGTCTCTAAAAGCCCACTCTGCAAGATCTGTGGGCTCTTCCTGGGTGGATACCCAAGGAGTCTCGGCCTTGCAACTATGTCGAGCGGCTACCTAGTTGGGGAAGAACACCTTTGTAAAGTTCTACAAGTTTGATACCCTGGCCAAAGAGGATATCCAGTTTTGCAGGCGGTGCTGCAGCAGTCTCCACATGTTCCCACCCATTCTGGAAGCTTTGGGATGTCCCCATCGTACTAAGTCTCCCCAATATCCCTTATGGATTCTAGAGAAAATAGGATTTTAATTACCTACTGGTAAATCCTCTTCTCATAGTCCAAAAGGGATATTGGGTGCCCGCCTCAGTGCGTTGACTTTTCTACAGGTTCTCTGTTATGCGGTTACATGTTCAGCTGTTGCTGTTGTTGTTTCCAGCCATTGCTGGTTGTTATATGTTCGTGGTGTGCTGGTATTAAATCTCATCACTCTTTGTTATCATGTTCCTCCTCTCATATATGTCCTTTCTCCTTTGGACACTGTTTCACCTATAACTACCGGTGGAAGGGAGCATAGAGGGGAGGAGCCAGCACACCCAGTTAAGAAATATAAAGTGCACCGGCTCCTTTGGACCCCGTCTATACCCCATCGTACTAAGTCTCCCCAATATCCCTTATGGACTACGAGAAAAGGATTTACTGGTAGGTAATTAAAATCCTATTTTTACTGCGAAAATGGCAAAAACGGCAATTGCTGTAAATTGCAGTGATTTCTGCGCTAATTGAATACCCCTTAATATCTTCTGTAGTAAAAATTTATTATTTTCTTATTTTTACCGATTCCTTCAGTCTGTAAATATTTCATTGTAAACCACATTACGTATCTTATTACTGTCATCAGAGAGTAAAATTTGATTTGTGGTATTACCGATACAGGATAGACCCACGTATAACTGCCCATGTGAGAGGATCTCGCTGCGCAAGTCGACACCGATAAAATTAAAGGACTGGCCTTGTGTTTTGTTTGTTGTCATTACAAAACATATCCTAAGAAGAAAATGCAAGCACTTGAATGTAAATGGAAAATCTGACAGAATCATTGGGATCCTAGGAATAAATGTGATTTAACCTGCTGCTGGCCCCGTCAGGATGATTGCCTCAATGACATTCAGCAACAGATGTCTAATCTGCAAGCGTGTGCCATTGCAAAGCTGGGGTGGCTTCAAATTCCTTATGCTGGGCATACACTATACAGTTATCTGTCAGATTATCTGCCAGATATGTCTTGTTGGAATGAAAATCTGGTAATGAATGAGAGCAAATGACAATGGACCATTTGCTACCAAACACTGGAAAATGGACAATAACTGTTGTTCCGACAAACTGGTTAAATCACGGACAGGTGATCTCGGAATACCAAGGTCTCGGGGGCATGACCACCAGAAAATAAGTTCCTATCTCTCCACAACCTCTCCAACAGAGTGGAGATGCCGACTGGAATATCTTATTCAATCTGGCGGGTACCAACAAAAATAAACCTTATACTGTAACCATTTTCCTTGATTTGTGTAGAGAGAAACAATTTGGAGATCCTTTCTCAAATTATTGGGCAGGAGTCCACTTCCGGGGGAGACCCAAGATCGGATTTCCATTGCAACTCGTATTTTGGAGTATGGAGTTCCATAGAATGCAGTAATGAGACATACAGTGACAAAATCAAAAGTTTCAAGATAGAGTTATTAATACATAATCGTTCTAAAGAAGTCACTGAGCAGCGTAAGGATGTAGCAAAGTGTTTCAGCTGTGTGTCAATGTCCACCACAAACCTGATACCTCTGCTGTAGTAATCCAAGTTGCAGCAAGAGACGCAGAGAGACCAGGGATAAACAACAAGTTGCCCCCGATAGGAATGAGAGTTGAAGGGGTGGAGAGAAGTTTAAACCTACATGTACATTGATCCCATTTGGTGCAGGAGAAGGTTGCTAATTGATGAAAAGAAACAGACAATGTACTTCAAGGAGATCCCTAGTATTAAGTGAAGAGATACTGTAGAAGCTTTAAGCAGCAGTTTCTAATTCCACCCAACTCAGAGATATAGTGGGAGCAAACCATGCCTCAGCCTGGCCGAGGTGTGTTTCCAAACAATATACTGCAGTGTAAAATCTGGGAACCCTCTACCACAATTAGAAGTCTATTTCTTTAGATTTAAAAAAAAAATACTTTTGAGGATCCGTTTCTTCTAGACCAGGGCTGGCCAAACCAGTCCTCGAGATCTACCAACAGTTCATGTTTTCCAGGCCTCCTGGAGATCTGTAGAATTGTCAGTTAGGAATGAATGCAGCACATCTTAATTAGTAATGACTACACCTGTGCACCAGCTAGGTGGTCTGGAAAATGTGAACTGTTGGTAGATCTCGAGGACTGGTTTGGCCAGCCCTGTTCTAGACAAACTGGACAAAGCATTTATGGAGCTGGGAGAGAACAGTATCCAGCACAGTAATTTGTAGTGTCTGAAATAAATAGAGAAGCTGCAGTAGAAGATTATTTTTTATAGTTATTATTCTACCATACAAAGAGATATAATAATATTGCCATCTTAACAGATACGCCTTACTAGAGGAGAGGCGCTTATGGTAATTATAATTGTAAAACAAGCTATATGTGCAGGTTAAAAAGACTCCCAGATATTTAATTTTATCAATTCTCCAAGTAAAGCTATATTTAGATTTGTGAACGTACAATTAAGAGCGAGCTACCATCTTCAAATAATTGATCTTGTAACCAGATATAATACCATTATAAGCAAGGAGGTAAAACAAATTGGGTAGCAATATCTGGGTCCAGAGAAAGCAAAAGAGTAAGACTCGTACAGGAGTTAATGGCATGAAGATAACTTGTCTAGTATTGTCATGGGCCTGACATCCAGGGATGAACCCCACCTGATCATAATGAATTAGCTGAGGCAAAACAAACTTTATGCAAGTTGCCAGAATTTTAGAACAAAGTTTTATATCAGTATTTAATAACGATATTGGCCGGTAATTTGCCCGATTAGTTGGATCCTTCCCTTATTTATTGATCACAATAATAAGCCTTTCAAGGGTTTGTGGGGAGAAAGGAGCACCTTTTTAAAACACTATTAAAAAATGTTAACAAGTGGGTGGAAGAATGTTTGAAAATGCTCTGTAGGCTGCTGTAAGGCTATTAGGGCCTGGAGCGTTGTTAGATTTCATATATTCAATAGCCTGCACAACCTCATCCTCAGAGGTGTCAGTGCTTAAAGTATCGGAGGCCGCAGGAGACAGACAAGGGAGATCACATTACATAAGGAATTGATGAATCGAGGACACTGATGTGTAGCACATCAATAGTTATACAAATTGAAATTAAAATAATTAAATTCCTCTGTAATATGCTTGGGGTTATGGGATAAACATCTCACTGAGGTTTTAATTGAGATGATATTATTTTTGAAGAGATCTTTGACCGTAATCTAGAAGCAAGCCGCCTATCCGCTTTATACCCTTTTTCATAGTATGACTGGCTAAGCCATTTCAGAGCGTGTTTGGTCCTATCAGTTAGAAGAAAATTTATTTCACCACAGGCAGTTTGCAGACTAAAAAGATCATCTTTAGACCCCAAAGACTAATGTCTGATATATAGCGCACATACTTGCTCTGTAACGTTACTTATTCTTTGATCTCTAATTTTCTTAGCATGGGCTGAGGCACTAATTAATTGCCCTCAGATCACAGCTTTGTGGGTCTCCCATAGCATCATCGAGGACATATTTGCGGTGGCATTGGTATCAAAATAATGTCTTATTCATTAACTGAGTGGGCTTTAGAGTCAGTGTTAAGAAGTACCCTATCATTGAGGCACCATTATCAAAGACAACAGATAGTTTGAGGGCCCACAACATCCACAGTTACTGGACGATGGTCTGACCAGGTTCAAGGTAAATTAGGGACATCTAAGATGGGTTGGGCAGGCTTAGCACTAAGAAATAGCGAATTAAGCCTAGTGTAGACAACATGCATTAAAGAATAGAAGGTCTAGGCCCTGGCTGTGGGAACCCTCCAAGCAACATATAAGAGATGCCATGTGAGGAGTGTAACCAGAGCTGCAGAGCCAATATATTAGATGTTGTAATCCCTGAGTATTTTGGTGTAATTTCTCATCTGGAAAATTAGGAGGGTCACTCTTTCAAATACAATCTGCAGAGTCTTGCGAGACTGTGCATAGATTTGGTCCTTCACCTAGAAATAATGAAGCTGCAAGATGACAGCCCTCGGTTGGGCTACAACTTGTGACCGGGGTCGTAGAGCACATTGAGTCTGGTCCAAAATCAACATATTATCTGGTACAGAGGGGGCCAGAGTGCAAAAAAGGAGGAGGAGGTAGTCTTCCCGGTGCACAGATTCCACTGATTCAGGAATGTTCCGGGTCCTGTGGTTTGTCTCACTCGATTGTCAAGGTCCTATTGTTTGTCAAAATGGAAGAGTATATCAGGGTGGATCTATTGGAAACTGGAAATTTCATCTCACTTCCTTTCCAAGGCATTGACACGTGTACCCAGGTCATCAACCACCGTTTGAAGTACAGAAACTGCCTTATAGACTTCATCGTGAATAGCCGGTCTGAAGACTCATACTTCAGCAAGGATGGTAGCAATGTCTGCCTTAGTAAAGGGAGCAGAGGCCTCTTTCATATCAAACTCCCCCTCAGACACACAACTAAGGGAGGAATTTAGGAGGTTGTTGCGAGTCAGCGGGGTGGGCCTCTTGCAATTGAAGACGAGACTCTGGGATCCAGATTTCTTGTTTCTGGGCAAATTAAAGTCCCCAGGAAGCAATAAAATAGGATCGAGGAAAGGTAGTCCTGTGTAAAGGTGTAACACACTAGGGATGGTAGGTAAAGGGAATCCCTGCATGACAATGGTAATCAGGCTACACTTGAGAACAGGTGTATCCAGGAATGTGAAGATCAAAGAGAAGGAGCTGTTAAATGGTGTAGAACATTTCACTAATTTGGTACTAATGTAGGTAAACAGGTGCAGTCTAGTCTGGAAAGGATATACCCATCACAGGGAAGAGTATATGGAAAAATCAATATTGGACTTAGAAAACAGCAGCAGTGATGTAATTTTTGGAAGAGAACTAAAAAGTTTTTTTCCCCCACGAATGGGAAAAAGGGGTTGAGGCGCTGATATGAAAATATGGTAAACAAACACACAATACAACAATATATATGATTAATAATTTATTTAAGCTATAAAAGTATTTATATATATAGTACCGGCCGGTAGATATAATCAGATTTGTACAATCCTTAAAACAAGACAATTTAAAACAAATGCATTCCTATATCTGAAAAGCTACACTCCAGAGTATCCTTTATGATAAACACGTATCAATATACTTATAATACGTATAAGTGTCCAACTTCTTGATTGAAGTCACACTTCCCGTCCGCTGGTGGCAAATCCTTTACATGCGGACATATCTGGAAGTCCAGTGAATATATTTAATCCAAAGTTGGTTTGTGTGATACTCAGAATGGAATAATAATTTACTCAGTGACTTGCACTATAAAGCAGTCTCGTATTTGTTATAACCCAGGGTGGGCATCTTATGGGAAGATTTGAAGAACAACACATATGGGGGGAGACATACGGAGCGAACCTCGCCCTCTATGGCAGATTTATAGATGATTTGTTTTTTATTTGGGATGGGGACGTACTTTCTGCACAACAGTTTGCTTCGAATTTAAATAATAATGAGTTTGGTTTGCACTTCACGTTTAATATACATGAAACCACTATCAATTTTTTGGATATTTCATTATGTGTTACTGAGGGTAAACTAATTACACAAACATACATTAAGCCGGTTGATCAAAACCGTTACTTGAATTTTACTAGTTCACACAAAAAATCATGGAAAACTAATATCCCAAAGGGGCAATTTATAAGGTTGAAAAGAAATTGCGGAGCAGACAGTAGTTTTAAGGAACAGGCGGCTAAATTATATCAATCATTCATAGAACAGGGATATCCGGATAATATATTACAGAAGGCTCTAACAGAGGTTAATCAAATAGACCGAGCAAAACTCTTGCAGACCTCCAAAAAACCTGATAGCAAAGGCAATACAGACAGGACTGCTTTGTTCACGACGCAATATAATAACTGTGCATTTAAAATTAGGTCTATTATAAAAAAGAATTCAGCTCTACTTAAGTTAGATAATATACTACGAGAGAATGTGGACTTGGAAGGTACAGTAATTTTTAGAAGATCTACTAATGTCCAATCTTTATTAGTTAAGAGCCACTTCCAACAAGAACGGGTTAATAATAAAACTTGGATGCCAGAACGCCCTAAGGCAGTGGTTCCCAAACTTTTGTGAGTCACGGCACCCTGGAGTGTCAGATTTTTTTTTCACGGCACCCCTAGGCCACAAGTTTCTTATTGAGAAATTTAGAAAGAAATATTACATGAAGTAGATTGCGTTTATATGTCGTCCTTAGGGTCAGTTATGTGGTGATGGACAAGATTTGCTTCTGTTTGTCCACATATTTTATAACTGGAAGCCATCAGCACTGGTTTTGCCTATTAAATTGACAATAAATAGTTTGAATTGGTCCTTGACCACCAACCTGAGGCACCCCTGCAAGTGTCCCGCGGCACCCCAGGGTGCCACGGCACACAGTTTGGGAACCACTGCCCTAAGGGGTTCCATGCCTGTGGAAAACCCACATGTATTACTTGCCTTGCAGGAGCTCCAATGTAGCATGTCTACACAGTGTGCTTGTCAAGTCAAATCCCTAGAAGTTTTCAACAGCTTAAATTTTGCTTTAGGTATTTTACTGAATCAGCGGTCAATGGTGGCCATCCCTTCCCACTCCTTCAGTCTTCTCCTGGACTTGAGTCCTCAAGAACCCGTTAGTCACAAGTGCCGCCCCACAGATTGCAAGAGGAGCTGCTGCTGGAGGAAGTCCAGTTAGTTATCTCTGTAATGTCTTCCTGATGAGGAAGTGTGTGTGTGTGTGTGTGTGTGTGTGTGTGTGTGTGTGGTGTATGTATATATGTGGTTTGTGTGCATATATATGTCTTGTGTGCTTATATGTGTGTGTTGTATATGTATATCTGAGTGTTGTATGTATATGTCTGGTGTGTATATGTGTGGTGTGTATTTAATATGTGTATGTGGTGTGTACATGTGTGTGCTGTGTGTATATGTGTGTATCTATGTGTGTTGCTTATGTATATGTGTGGTGTGTGTGTGTGTGTGTGTGTGTGTGTGTGTGTGTGTGTGTGTATATATGTGTGATGTTTGTGTGTATATGTATAGTGTATGTATGGTATATATGGTCTCTATTTGTGTGGTATAAATATATATATACAGTATTAGAGATGAGCGGGTTCGGTTCCCTGAGTACCGAACCCCCACCACCACCACCACCACCACCATACTTCACTTCCCAAGCCCGTATCTGAGCTCAGCTCGGGTTTTCCCACCTGACTCGGAAACCAGAATGAGGCAAAATGTCATCATCCCGCTGTCGGATTCTTGCGGGTTTGGATTCCATATAAGGAGCCGTGCGTTGCCGACATTTTCACTCCGGCATTGGAGAGTTTAGTGAGAGGATGTGTCTCCATCCTCAGTGTCTGTGGAGGGAAAATGGGGTGGCGATTCCAGTGCTGTATTGTGCTGCTCAGTCCAGTGTAGTGTCTTATGCTGCATCAGACCAGTCACAGTGGTGGTGTCCTCTGCTGCCATATGTCCCGTGTAGCTGTATAAGTCCCGTGCAGTGGTGCTGTATTGTCCTGCATCAGCACAGTGGTAGTTTCTTGTGCTGCATCAGTCCAGTCACAGTGGTGGTGTCCTCTGCTGCTATATGTTCAGTGCTGCTGTATAAATCCATTCCAGTGGTGCTGTGTTGTGCTGCATCAGTTCAGTGGTGGTGTCTTGTGCTGCATTAGTCCAGTCACAGTGGTGGTGTCCTCTGCTGCCATATGTACAGTGCTGCTGTATAAGTCCAGTCCAGTCCAGTCATGCTGTGTTGTGCTGCATCAGTCCAGTGGTGGGGTCCCTGTGCTACTGTATAAGTCCAGAGGTAATGCCGTATAAGTCCAGTGATACTGCCGTATATGTCCAGTGATACTGCCGTATATGTCCAACGGTACTGCCGTATAAATCCAATGATACTGCTGTGTATGTCCAGTGGTACTGCCATATAATTCCAGTGATACTGTCGTATGTGTCTAGTGGTACTGCCGTATAAATCCAGTGGTACTGGCGTATAAATTCAGTGATACTGCCGTATATGTCCAGTGGTACTGCTGTATAAATCCAGTGCAGTGATACTGCCGACTATGTCCAGTGGTACTGCCGTATATGTCCAGTGAAACTGCTGTATATGTCCACTGGTATTGCCGCATAAATCCAGTGGTACTGGCGTATAAATCCAGTCCAGTGTTACTGCCGTATTAATCCAGTAGTAATGCCGTATAATTCCAGTGGTACTGCCATATAATTCCAGTGGTACTGGCGCAAAAGTCCAGTGATACTGCCGTATAAATCCAGTTCAGTGGTACTGCCATATAAATCCAGTGGTACTGCCATATAAGTCCAGTGATACTGCCGTATAATTCCAATGATACTGCCATATATGTCCAGTGGTACTGCCATATAATTTGAGTGATACTGGCGTATATGTCTAGTGGTATTTCCATATAAGTCCATTGGCACTGGCGTATAAATCCAGTCCAGTGATTCTGCCGTTTATGTCCAGTGGTACTTCCATATAATTCCAGTGATACTGCCGTATATATCCAGTCCAGTGGTACTGCCGTATAAATCCAGTGGTACTGCCATATAATTCCAGTGATACTGCCATATAATTCCAGTGGTACTGGCAAATTAGTCCAGTGATACTGCCGTATAAATCCAGTCCAGTGGTACTGCTGTATAATTCCAGTGGTACTGTAGTATAATTCCAGTGGTACTGGCGTTTAATTCCAGTGATACTGCCGTATAAATCCAGTCCAGTGGTACAGCCATATAAGTCCATTGGTACTGCCATACTGTATATTTCCAGTGATACTGGCGTATAAGTCCAGTGATACTGCCGTATAATTCCAGTGACACTGCCGTATAATTCCAGTGGTACTGCCGTACAAGTCCAGTGGTACTGCCATATAAGTCCAGTGGTACTGGCGTATACGTACAGTGATACTGCCATATAAATCCAGTCCAGTGGTACTGCTGTATAATTCCAGTGATACTGCCATATAATTCCGGTGGTACTGGCGTATAAATCCAGTGATACTGCCATATTAATCCAGTCCAGTGGTACTGGCGTATAAGTACAGTGATACTGCCATATAAATCCAGTCCAGTGGTACTGCTGTATAATTCCAGTGATACTGCCATATAATTCCAGTGGTACTGGCGTATAAGTCCAGTGATACTGCTGTATAATTCCAGTGGTACTGTCGTATAAATCCAGTGGTACTGTCCTGTGCTGTATATTATTTACTCCATTTAGGGGTTATTAATATTTAATCCAAATTATTTTTACAGGATTTGCACTGTGTGGTATAGGGATACGCTGTCCTGTGCCGCATATTATGTTACATAACTCCAGAAAAATAAAGGAGAACAAAAATTTGGAGGATGAAATAGGGAAAGATCAAGAACCACTACCTCCTAGTGCTGAAGCTGCTGCCGCTAGTCATGACATAGACGATGAAATGCCATCAACGTCATCTGCCAAGGCGGATGCCCAATGTGATAGTAAAGGGAATGTAAAATCCAAAAAGCCAAAGTTCAGTAGAAAGACCCCCCCAAAAAAAATGTAAATGGTCTGAGGAGAAACGTAAACTTGCCAATATGCCATCTATGACACGGAGTGGCAAGGAACGGCTGAGGCCCTGGCCTATGTTCATGACTTGTGGTTCAGCTTCACATGACGATGGAAGCCCTCATCCTTCCGCTAGAAAAATGATAAGAGTTAAGCTGGAAAAAGCACATCAAAGAACTGTGCGTTCTGAGATGGTATCACAAATCCCCAAGGAGAGTCCAAGTGTGTTGGCGGTTGCGATGCCTGACCTTCGCAACACTGGATGGGAAGAGGTGGCTCTTTCCACCATTTGTACGCCCTCTGCAAGATATGGAAGTAGCACCCACAGTCCAGTTTCTGATATTCAAATTGAAGATGTCACTGTTGAAGTACACCAGGATGAGGATATGGGTGTTGCTGGCGCTGAGGAGGAAGTTGACGATGAGGATTCTGATGGTGATGTGGTTTGTTTAAATCAGGCACTGGGGGAGATAGTTGTTGTCCGTGGGATGAATAAACCCATTGTGATTCCTGGGCAAAATACCAAAAAAGCCACCTCCTCGGTGTGGAATTATTTCTCCACAAATCCGGACAACAGGTGTCAAGCCGTGTGTTGCCTCTGTCAATCTGTAATAAGTAGGGGTAAGGATGTTAACCACCTAGGAACATCCTCCCTTATACGTCACCTGCTGCTCATTCATCAGAGGTCAGCGTCAAGTTCTGAAACTTTGGATAATAGCGTAAGCAGTCCACTTACACCTAAATCCCTTTTTCCTTTTGTACCCAAGCTCCTGCAAACCACACCACCAACTCCCTCAACGTCAATTTCCTCCTCAGTCAGGAACGTCAGTAGTCCTGCAGGCCATGTCACTGTCAAGATTGAGGAGTCCTCTCCTAACCGGGATTCCTCCGGAGGATCCTTGAGTGGTACGCCTGCTGCTGTTGTTGCTGCCGCTGCTGCTGTTGTTTCTGCTGGGAGTCGATCGTCATCCCAGAGTGGAAGTCGGAAGACCGCTTGTACTACTTCAACTAGGCAATTGACTGTCCAACAGTCCTTTGTGAGGAAGATGAAATATGACAGCAGTCATCCTGTTGCAAAGCAGATAACTGAGGCCTTGACCAGGGCCGTAACTACCTGTGTGCCAGGTGTGCCTGGCACACAGCGCAGTCGCCCCGAGGGCGCAACTGGCCGCATCCCCATTCATGGGGCCCAGAGTCTACGGCATTGTAATGAGTCAGATTGACTCATTACAAGCCGCCGGACGGCGCAAGCATTCTGGGGAGATGTTGTTTTCCGGCAGTGTGCCTGCCTCCTGACCCCCGCTGTCTGCTTCCGCCTCCTGGCCCCGCACTGCCTGGCTCCTGCCCTTACACGCCGGCTGCCTGGCTCTTGTTTTATAACCCTGGATCCCGCAGCCCCTCTCTGTCTGCCCTTCTTCCGCCTCCTGACGCGCCGGCTCCCGTTTTGTGATGCTTCGGCTGCACGGATCCCGCAGCCCCTCTCCCACCTCCTGATGCGCCGGCTCCCGCATGCAGAGGCAGGCTGCCCGGCTCCTGCTCTGTGATGCTTCGGCTAAACGGATCCTGCAGCCCCTCTCCCCCCTTCTGACGCGCCGGCACCCGCAGGTCCAGCAGCATGAAGAGCCACTGGTGAGGACAGAGGGAACTGACAGGAGAGTGCCGGGGCAGAAATAGAGCATGTATGTGGCTGATTAGTATGTACACATATATCTTTGTGTATATATGAGTACATGTGGCTGTGTTTATATGTGGCTGGGTGTGTGTGTATATATGTATATATATATATATATATATATATGTGTGAGTGTAGATATACATATGTATGTGTGTGTATATATATGTGACTGTGTGCACTGTGCATATATGTGGTTGTGTGTGTATATATGTGGCTGTGTATATGTATATATGTGGCAGTGTGCATATATGTGGCTATGTGTGCGGGGGAGGGCAGCACCTTTGTCTCTTTTGCCTCTGGGTATCTGATATGTACTAACGCCCCTGGCCTGCCGTAATGTGCAAAAAGGAGACTCTGCCTGACGTAATGTGTAAAAAGGAGGACTCTGTCTGTCATAATGTGTAAAAGGAGTACTCTGCCTGCCATAATGTGTAAAAAAGGGGACTCTGCCTGCCGTAACATGTAAAAGGGGACTGTGCCTGCCATAATGTGTAAAAAAGGTACTCTGCCTGCCGTAATGTGTAAAAAGGAACTCTGCTGCCGTAATGTGTAAAAAGGTACTCTGCCTGACATAATGTGTAAAAAGGGGGCTCTACCTGGTGTAGTGGCGCTACTGTGTGGTGCAATTTGAATAATGGGGACTACAGTGCAACGTAATATGAATTGGTATTCTTTTGTGGCCACACCCCTTTCCCATGAAGCTATACCCCTATATTTTTATTTTATGTAGGGGGGGTGCCGATGCTGTTTCTTGCGCACAGCGCTAAAATGTCTAGTTACGGCACTGGCCTTGACAGCTATGTTGGTGTTAAACGTGCATCCAGTATCCGCCATTAGTTCACAGTGACTTAGAGAATTGATGGAGGTAGTGTGTCCCTGGTACCAAATCCCATCTAGATTCCACTTCACTAGGCAGGCGATGCCGAGAATGTACAGAGACATCAGAAAAAGTGTCCTCAGTGTCCTAAAAAATGCAGTTGTACCCACTGTCATTTAACCATGGACATGTGGACAAGTGGAAAGGGCAGACTAAGGACTATATGACTGTGACCGCCCACTGTGTAGATATATTGCCTCCCACAGCAACAACAGTAGCAGCACCAGTAGCAGCATCTTGCAAATGCCAACTCATTCCTAGGCAGGCTACGCTATGTATCACCGCTTTCCGTAACAGGCACACCGCTGACAACCTCTTACGGAAACTGAAGGACATAATCACACAGTGGCTTCCCCTACTTAGACTCTCCTGGTGATTTGTGATATCGGATAATGCCACCAATATTATGCATGCATTACATCTGGGCAAATTCCAGCACGTCCCACATACAGTTAATTTAGTGGTGCAGAATTTTTTTTTAAAATGACAGGGGCATGTTGGAGATGCTGTTGGTGGGCCGAAAAATTGCGGCCATTTTCGGCATTCAGCCATCGTGTGCCGAAGACTGGAGCACCAGCAAACACTCCTGAACCTACCTTGCCATCACCTGAAGCAAGAGGTGGTAACGAGGTGGAATTCAACACTCTATATGCTTCAGAGATGGAGGAGCAGCAAAAGGCCATTAATTTTTGTGCTTGTGCAACAGTGTTGATAAAAATCACTGTATGTTTCAGTAATATCGAACGTTAGTGTAACATTGGGGCAAAACAAAGACAATAAAAACTAGGTATATTTACATCCACGTACAATATAGGCAAAGAAGTGGGGAATGCACCTGACTCAAGGGCAGTGAAGAAAGATTTCTGTCTTGTGCAAGGTTCTCCAACCCTTCGAACTTGCCACACATGAAGACAATTCAGACTCTGCCAGCTTGAGTCAGGTCATCCCCCTCATCAGGCTTTGCAGAAGCAGCTGAAGAAATTTAATGGTGGAGTTAAGATGGAGCGATTCCACAAAGTTAGTGGGACTTGTGGATGGAGACCATCATTTGCTTTGCCAGGATTCAAAGGTGGTCAATCAGTGAAATCAGAGCACTACATTTTGGCCACCATGCTCGATCCTAGGTTTAAAGCCTACGTTGTATCTCTCTTTCCAGCAGACACAAGTTTGCAGAGGTTCAAAGACCTGCTGGTGAGAAAATTGTCAGCTCAAGCGGAACGTGACCCATCAACAGCTCCTCCTTAACTTTCTCCCGCAACTGTGGCTGCAAGGAAAAGGATAAGATTTCCTAGCCCACCCCCTGCCGGTGATGCAGGGCAGTCAGGAGCAAGTGCTGACATCTGGTCCAGACTGAAAATTATTACTGACATGTCTACTGTCACTGCATATGGGGGGTAATTCTGAGTTGATCGCAGCAGGAACTTTGTTAGCAGTTGGGCAAAACCATGTGCACTGCAGGGGAGGCAGATATAACATGTGCAGAGAGAGTTAGATTTGGGTGGGTTATTTTGTTTCTGTGCAGGGTAAATACTTTATTTTCACACTGCAATTTAGATTGCAGATTGAACACACCACACCCAAATCTAACTGTTAGGATCTCCTGCTCTGTGCTGCCACGTCGCCATGGCAACCGGAAGGCAAGTGTTAGCGAAGTAACCTGAGCGCAGCTGATACTCCGGTCCGGGTTTTTACTGTGTAGTGGTTACAGGCTCTGTGCACGGCAGGGAATCCGGCGCTGGTTTTGTGCTCACAGTCTGTGAGGTCTGAGTGGGGCGTGGACAGCACCTGCTATATAAACCATCCTCTCAGGCTAGGCAAATGCTGCTGAATCTTTGTTTGTTAGTCAGTTCCAGAGAGTTAGCTAGTACTGTGTGACTTTGTATTTACTTGTTGCTTACTGCGAATAGGCCTTGGGATTCGGTATTTCATTCTGCCAATCCGGACCTAGCAGTAAGACTGGAGTCAGTTGTTTGACCTGCTGGGGTTCTTTTGCTATTCTGTGAACCCAGCAGGTTTGTGGCTGTACTCTCAGACCTGCTTGCTTAATCCTCCCTCACTGTGCAGGGCGTCCAGGTGTCAGTTTAGTGGCAGTAAGCTGAACCTGTGCCCTGCAAGTGGGGATTAGGATTGTGGATACTCTCCTTGTGTCTATATTTCTATCTCTGACCAAGGAGTTTATTCCCACACCCGTTGGTAACCCTTTGGGGTTTTTTCTGTTGCTCTTAGCAACATCATTTCAGGTGCTCCACATGTTAAATCACTACACATCACTTCATTGTCCGCTCTATTCCATCTGAGCATTCCTGACACTAGGGAGACACCCAATTCCTGAGCCTTTGGGCTTCTCCGTTCACTTTGTGTTTATTAGTTATTCCATCACCTCCTGTGTATGTTATGTTATACTGTCTGTGAGTTCGTTTGCTTTGCTTCCCTCTCTGTTCATACACCGGTATACTCCTGTTAGCACTGGTGTGCGTAACATATTCAGCAGCCTTACTCCTGTTGAAATTTTGTGGGAATATGGAGCATACCCCTCAAAATACTTTGCAACAGGTGGTCGATCAGGTGCAGGTCCTGACTCGACAATTTAATGAGATGTCCATTAAAATGAACACCCCGCAGGCCGCTAGCGGAGCTCCCGCAGCAGCAGCGGCAAGTTCAGGGGTTAAGGAGCCGAAAGTAAATCTCCCGGATCGTTTTTCTGGAGATCGCTCGCAGTTCTTTTGTTTTAAGGAGAGCTGTAAACTATATTTCAGGCTTAGGCCCCAGTCTTCTGGGTCCGAGATTCAGCGGGTGGGCATGGTGATTTCCTTGCTACAAGGAGACCCACAGGTCTGGGCATATGGGTTACAGCCTGACTGTCCATCGCTTAAAAGTGTTGATGCTTTTTTTACGGCACTGGGCATTTTGTATGATGACCCTGACAAGATGGCTTCAGCCGAGGCTCAGATTACGGTTCTTAAGCAAGGGCGACGGCCAGCTGAGGTTTATAGTACGGAGTTTCGGAGGTTGGCTCATGATACCCAGTGGAATGACCCAGCCCTGAGAAACCAGTACCGAAGGGGCCTTTCTGACCAGATAAAGGACCAACTGGTACAATATCCCTCGCCTGATAGCTTAGATCAGCTCATGCAGTTATCCATCCGGGTGGATAGACGGCTGAGAGAGCGTAGGCTTGAAAGGGAGACCGCAGTTTCCTTTTTTCCCAAGGGAACCTCAGACTCTGAGGAATATTCCGAGGAGCCTATGCAGATTGGGGCTACCCGCCTCTCCTCGCGTGAGAAGACGCGGAGGAGACAGCAGGGTTTGTGTTTGTACTGTGGGAATAAAGGTCATGTTGTAGTATCATGCCCAGAAAAAACGGAAAACTTCAGGGCCTGAGGGTGATGGGAAATATCCTGTCAGGCCAGAAGTCAGAATTTCCTAAAAAGACTTTTCTCATTCCGGTGACTTTGGAGATCCTCGGTCAAACTGTCAAGACTGAGGCCTTTGTTGACAGTGGGGCCGATGGGGTTTTCATGGACCGTCAATTCGCCCTGGAACACTCTGTTCCCTCAGTACCTTTGGCATCAGAGATTGAGATCTGTGGGTTAAACGGGGTACCATTGTCCCAGTGTAAAATGACCTCCTGCATCAGCCAAATTCCTTTGTTTATTGGAGCCACACACTCTGAAAAATTGTCTTTTTATGTGACTGTCTGTTCTTTTGCCCCATTGGTTTTGGGGTTACCCTGGTTAAGGGCCCATAACCCTCAATTTGACTGGGTCTCTGGGGAGATTCTTAGTTGGGGTAGTGATTGTTTCAGGAGTTGCTTGAGCCTTCCAGTCAGGCTCTCGCAGCTAAGTTTGCCAGGATTGCCAGGATGTTATGCAGATTTTGCGGATGTGTTCTCCAAAAAAGTTGCGGAGGTACTACCTCCCCATCGCCCCTATGACTGTGCCATTGATTTGTTGCCGGATGCTAAGCTTCCCAAGAGCAGGTTGTACTCCCTGTCACGTCCTGAGACTCAGGCTATGGCAGAGTACATTCAGGAGTACTTGGCTAAGGGATTTATCAGACCCTCACAGTCCCCAGTTGGGTCGGGGTTCTTTTTCGTGGGTAAAAAGGACGGTTCGTTGCGACCCTGCATCGACTTCAGGGAATTGAACCGTATCACGATTAAAAACTCGTACCCACTGCCTCTCATTTCGGTTTTGTTTGACCAGCTTCGTACTGCCACCATTTTTTCTAAGATTGACCTACGCAGTGCTTACAATCTAATCCGAATAAGAGAGGGGGATGAATGGAAGACTGTCTTTAATACCCACTCAGGGCATTATGAATATTTGGTGATGCCTTTTGGGCTCTCTAATGCCCCGCCAGTCTTCCAGGAATTCATGAACGATGTGCTCAGGGAATATTTGGATAGATTCTTAGTTGTTTATCTAGATGACATCCTAATCCTCTCTCATTCCCTGGAGGAACATCGGAAGCATGTACGCTTAGTCCTCCAGAAACTCAGAGACCACCAGCTTGGGGCGAAGCTGGAGAAGTGCAAGTTTGAAGTCCAGCAAATCGCATTTCTAGGGTATATTATCTCCTCAGAAGGTTTCCAAATGGAGGGTTCTAAGGTACAGTCAGTCCTGGATTGGGTGCAGCCCACTAGTTTGAAGGCGCTTCAGCGTTTTCTGGGCTTTGCAAATTTTTATAGACGTTTATCGCTGGATTTTTGTCTATAGTGGCCCCCTTGGTGGCACTCACTAAGAAAGGGGCGGATGTTGCTCACTAGTCTTGTGAGGCCAAAGCGGCCTTTGCCCGTCTCAAAAGGGCATTTGTCTCGGCCAAGGTGCTGCGACACCCAGATCCAGAGCGTCCTTTTGTGGTAGAAGTGGATGCCTCTGAGATAGGTATTGGGGCAGTGCTCTCTCAGATGGGGGTGTCTGATAATCGCCTTCATCCCTGTGCTTACTTTTCCCGTAAATTTTCGTCTGCCGAGATGAATTATGATGTGGGTAACCGGGAATTGTTGGCTATAAAGGATGCACTCGGGGAGTGGAGACACTGGCTTGAGGGTGCTAAGTTTGTGGTCTCAATTCTCACCGACCATAAGAATCTGGCATATTTAGAGTCAGCGAAGCGGCTCAATGCCAGGCAGGCACGATGGGCTTTGTTTTTTGCTCGCTTTAATTTTTAGATAACATATCGCCCTGGGTCAAAAAACATCAAGGCTGATGCGCTCTCGCGGAGTTTTGCTCCAGTTCAAGAGACCACGAGGAGCCATTGCCCATTGTGTCCCCATCATGTATTAAAGTGGGCATTACCCAGGACCTCTTGTCATTAGTCCTTAGAGCACAGGAGCAGGCTCCTCTAGACCTTCCAGTAGGTCTCTTGTTTGTGCCTCCTAGGTTAAAACAGCGAGTGTTCCTGGAATTCCATGCCAAGAGGTCGGCAGGGCATCCGGGTATTGCCAGAACTCGGGAGTTGCTGTCTAGGGCGGTGTGGTGGCCCTCGGTGGCTAGGGATGTGGATCAGTGGGTTCGGGCATGTGACGTTTGTGCCCGAAATAAAACTCCTAGAGGGGTTCCTGTCGGCCCATTACATCCACTCTCTATTCCATTTAAGCCATGGACCCACATTTCCATGGATTTTGTGGTGGACTTGCCCAAATCCTCTGGGATGACAGCCATTTGGGTTGTCGTTGACAGGTTTTCGAAGATGGCGCATTTCGTTCCACTGGTTGGGTTGCCATCGGCCAGACGCCTGTCTGAGTTATTTATGCAGCATGTTGTGCGCCTCCACGGGTTGCCACTTGATGTGGTCTCTGACCGTGGATCCCAGTTTGTGGCCAAATTCTGGAGGGCATTTTGTTCTGATCTCCAGATTTCTGTGAGCTTGTCGTCAGGCTACCATCCACAGTCTAATGGGCAGACTGAGAGGGTGAACCAGTCCTTGGAGCAGTTCCTCAGGTGTTATGTCTCCAAGTGTCATACTGACTGGGTTGCTCATCTGTCCATGGCGGAGTTTGCCTATAACAACGCGGCTCACTCTGCTACAGGGATCTCTCCCTTCCTTTGTGTGTATGGGCATCATCTTAAGGCCAATTCTTTTGACCCCCTGGATTCCACGTCTGGTGGTTCCTCTGTTGTTTCGGTCCTTAGGGGTATTTGGAGGAAAGTGAAGAAAGCCCTTGTGTCTGTGTCATTAGTGACCAAAAGGGTTTTTGATAAGCAGAGAAGACCCTGCAGCTTCAAATTAGGAGACTTCGTCTGGTTGTCCACCAAGAATTTGAAGTTGAGACAGCCATCTCATAAGTTTGGCCCCCGGTTCATCGGCCCTTATGAGATCACCAGGGTTATCAATCCGGTGGCATTTCAGTTAGATCTGCCCCGTTCATTGGGTATCAATAAAACATTTCATTGTTCCCTTTTAAAACTGGCGGTTAGTAATCCTTCTTCCAGTGGAAGACCTTCTCCTCTTCTGATACGGGGTCAGAGGGAGTTTGTGGTTGAAAGGGTTCTTGACGCCAAGATGGTTCGGGGTCGGCTGTCATTTTTGGTGCACTGGAAGGGGTATGGCCCGGAGGAGCGGTCGTGGGTGCGCAGTTGTGATCTTCATGCCCCCAGACTGATACGCTCTTTCTCCTCGCAGTTCCCCGATAAACCCGGTGGTAGGGGTTCTTTGACCCCTCGTCAGAGGGGGGGTACTGTTAGGATCTCCTGCTCTGTGCTGCCACGTCGCCATGGCAACCGGGAGGCAAGTGTTAGCGAAGTAACCTGAGCGCAGCTGATACTCCGGTCCGGGTTTTTACTGTGTAGTGGTTACAGGCTCTGTGCACGGCAGGGAATCTGGCGCTGGTTTTGTGCTCACAGTCTGTGAGGTCTGAGTGGGGCGTGGACAGCACCTGCTATATAAACCATCCTCTCAGGCTAGGCAAATGCTGCTGAATCTTTGTTTGTTAGTCAGTTCCAGAGAGTTAGCTAGTACTGTGTGACTTTGTAATTACTTGTTGCTTACTGCGAATAGGCCTTGGGATTCGGTATTTCATTCTGCCAATCCGGACCTAGCAGTAAGACTGGAGTCAGTTGTTTGACCTGCTGGGGTTCTTTTGCTATTCTGTGAACCCAGCAGGTTTGTGGCTGTACTCTCAGACCTGCTTGCTTAATCCTCCCTCACAGTGCAGGGCGTCCAGGTGTCAGTTTAGTGGCAGTAAGCTGAACCTGTGCCCTGCAAGTGGGGGTTAGGATTGTGGATACTCTCCTTGTGTCTATATTTCTATCTCTGACCAAGGAGTTTATTCCCACACCCGTTGGTAACCCTTTGGGGTTTTTTCTGTTGCTCTTAGCAACATCATTTCAGGTGCTCCACATGTTAAATCACTACACATCGCTTCATTGTCCGCTCCATTCCATCTGAGCATTCCTGACACTAGGGAGACACCCAATTCCTGAGCCTTTGGGCTTCTCTGTTCACTTTGTGTTTATTAGTTATTCCATCACCTCCTGTGTATGTTATGTTATACTGTCTGTGAGTTCGTTTGCTTCGCTTCCCTCTCTGTTCATACACCGGTATACTCCTGTTAGCACTGGTGTGCGTAACACTAACTCTCTCTGCACATGTTATATCTGCCTCTCCTGCAGTGCATATGGTTTTGCCCAACTGCTAACAAAATTCCTGCTGCGATCAACTCAGAATTACCCCCATGATTCTGTCACCATTGAAAGAATTGTGGAGGATTATGTGAGTGACAGCATCCAAGTAGGTATGTCAGACAGTCCGTATGTATACTGGCAGGAAAAAGAGGCAATTTGCATGCCCTTGCACAAACTGGCTTTATTTTACCTAAGTTACCCCCCCCTTCCCCCCTGCAGTGTGTACTCGAAAAGAGTATTTAGTGCAGCCGGTAACCTTGTCAGCGATCGGTGTAGGAGGTTACTTCCACAAAATGTGTAGAAGATGATGTTAATCAAAATGACTAATAAATTCCTCCAGGAAGACCTTTACCAGCAATTGCCTCCAGAAAGTACACAGGGACCTGTGATGGTGGGGACAAATTAATACTCTGTGAGGAGGAGGATGTACACAGTGAAAGGGGCGAGGAATTGGAGGTTGAGGATAAGGTCGACATCTTGCCTCTGTAGAGCCAGTTTGTCCAAGGAAGATGAATTGCTTCTTTTTTGGTGGGGGCCCAAACAAACCAGTCATTTCAGCCACAGTCGTGTGGCAGACCATGTTGCTGAAATTATTGGTTTGTTAAAGTGTGCATGGCCTGTTTATACAACATAAGGGTGGGTGGGAGGGCCCAAGGACAATTCCATCTTGCACCTCTTTTTCTTCTTTGCATCATGTGCTAATTGGGGCCTAGTTTTTTAAAGTGCCATCCTGTCTAACACTGCCATCCAACTCCAGGGGTACTGCCATATATGACCAGGGGTCTTGCGCTGCATCAGTCCAGTGGTGGTGTCTTGTGCTGCCATCAGTCCAGCGGTGGTGTTCTGTGCTGTATATTATTTACTCCAAATAAAAGGTTTATATACATTACTTATATTTTATACATATCATTTTTAGAGGGTTTGCCCTGTGTGGTGTAGGGGTACGTTCACCTGTGCTGCATATTATTATAATAGCTCCAAATAATAGGGTTATTATTACCCAAATTAATTTTACAGGCTTTGCCGTGTGTGTGTGTGTGGTTTAGGGGTACACTTTCCTGTGCCACCAGTATTGTGTATGTATTACATCTGGGCAAATTCCAGCACGTCCCATGTTGTTTGTGCTGCACACTTGTGTCGCTTAGCTTAGTCATACAGCTACCTCATAGCACCTCTTTTACTTCTTTGCATGATGTTCTGTTTGGGGCCTAGTTTTTTAAGTGCCATCCTGTCTGCAACCGCAGTGCCACTCCTAGATGGGTCAAGTGTTTGTGCTGCACACTTGTGTCGCTTAGCTTAGTCATACAGCTACCTCATTGCACCTCTTTTACTTCTTTGCATGATGTGCTGTTTGGGGACTATTTTTTGAAGTGCCATCCTGTCTGCAACTGCAGTGCCACTCCTAAATGGGCCAGATGTTTTTGACACACACTTGTGTCGCTTAGCTTAGTCATACAGCTACCTCATTGCACCTCTTTTACTTCTTTGCATGATGTGATGTTTGGGGCCAATTTTTTAAATCTGCCATCCTATCTGACACTGCAGTGCCGCTCTTAGATGGGCCAGGTGTTTGTGCCGCACACTTGTGTCGCTTAGCTTAGTCATAGAGCCATCTCGGTGCATTCTTTAGGCCTAAAAACAATATTGTGAGGTGTGAGGTGTTCAGAATACACAGGAAATGAGTGGAAATTAATGTTATTGAGGTTAATAATACCGTAGGATCAAAATTACCCCCAAATTATGTGATTTTAGCTGGTTTTATGTTTGTTTTTTTAAATCATCCAGATCCAAAACCAAAACACGAAAGGGTGGTTTTGCCAAAACCAATCCAGATCTAAAACACAAGCATGGAACCAGTACCAAAACCAAAACAGAAAAAGTGCCCACTGCACATCTCTAAATATATATGTATGTGTGTGTGTGTGTGTGTAAGCGGTGCACCCCGAAAATGGTCCCTGACTGTCCCCGTTCGCCCCGCCACCCCAAAGCCGCCTCACCGCCCATCACATTGCAGTCGCATCCATTGGAAAGGCGACCGCAATGTGTGTGTCCGTGCAGCCGCTGTGTGACTGATGTGCATGCATAGTTTCATAACGCACTCGTAGGGTCATTCAGACCTTGCCACAGTAGCAGACCACAGCGCAGTTTGCCGATGTTGGCAAACTACGCATGCTCATCGGTCTCACTGTCCATTCTGCTCTGCTGACTGCTGGGCTGTGTCATGCCCAATTGCTGATGTGCTGCAGCCATCCACTTCCTGTGTCCAGTGGCTGCTGCTGTGTCCGTTCACTCCCTTTATCCATAAACCCAAGTGCCTGTGCTGTGTCCAGTGGCTGCTGTGCTGTGTCTATCCACTCCCTGTGTCCATCTGCTCAAGTCAGTGGCAAACGCAGGATTTGCATGGGGGGGGGTTCCAGAACTGGGTGGAGCCAAGCACGGGGGTGGGGACTAAGGTGACCCAGTATATGCTGGGTCCGTAAGACTAGTGTGTGTGTGTGTGTGTGTGTATATATATATATCTACACATATATATATATACTGTATATATATATGGGTTCACTACGGCTGGCCGGCGGTCGGGCTCCCGGCGCCCAGCATACCGGCGCCGGGAGCCCGACCGCCGGCTGACCAACAGTGTGGCGAGCGCAAATGAGCCCCTTGCGGGCTCGCTGCGCTCGCCACGCTACGGGCACGGTGGCGCGCCACACTATTTTATTTTCCCTCTATGGGGGTCGTGGACCCCCACGAGGGAAAATAAGTGTCGGTATGCCGGCGGTCGGGCTCCCGGCGCCGGTATACTGAGCGCCGGGAGCCCGACCGCCGGTATACAGAAGACCACCCATATATATATATACACACATATACATAGCATATTATACATGCATACATAATCATATATAATATATACATACATACAGTACATGTATATATACACATGTATATATATCATATTTGTGTGTTTATATGTATATATATATATATGTGTATATATGTATACACATGGATATATATGTACTGTAATTAAAATAAAGTAAACTTTTATTAAGCAAAGAAAAAGAAAACAGCGCTAAAATCAAATTCCTAAACACATTTAATATAATAGTGTTAAAAAACAAATTTAAAATTCAATTGAACTAACAAATCTTACATGAGAATAAAATGTCCATTGACCATGGGGATAATAAGATTGACTAAATACTGCCACTATTTTGCAACACCTTATGACCGAGTTACTGATAAGTTTGCCAGATTCACACATGAGGACTTTAGTATGACAGATTGTCCATTGTTACCAGCCTTGTGTTCCTATGTAGGGATCCGTAGCGATGGTGTCTGAATGCAGCTGGACTCCACGCAATTTTATTGGTATCCTGGTCCACAGAGGGCTTGAGAGGCTTGGAAATGGAACCGGATTGATGAATTACCGGGAAAGTCCTCCAAAATCTTGTAAAGGCAGCAGTAAAACTCCAGGTCTTTCTTGGTGTAGTGGTGTATGTAGCAGTTGGTTTCCTCTGACGCGTTTCGCTGCTCTAGGCAGCTTTATCAAAGGTGTGCATGAACTGCCCTGATCCCCTTTATATATGGTACATCTAAACATGCTTACATCCTATTGGCTATCACTAAATAAGTTAATCAACTTAACACACACTAGAAACATTTAAATATTCATCTTAGACAATAAAGGAGGCAAACGATGGTTTAAAATATATTTAAACTGGTTGGATAGTGTATTAGTACAATAGTATTTATTAAATCACTATTAAGATTTTTATTCCATATTTGCAGTGTGCGCATCATTGACTAGTTATACTTGGGTGGTGAATCATTCTTTAAGTGCCTCCTGTTATTAGGAATTTGCTGCTCCTAAGAGAATTCCTTGTGCTGCTGCTCTCTATACATGAAGCATGAAATTATTCAGGATGTTCTGTTCTATACATCAATAAACCTTATTTATAATTCATGTATCACCACCAATTATACACACATGTGACGTATGGGGAAGTTTTATATATCACATTCCACATAGAGTTTTTTAATGTACTATTGGCATTAGAGCAGTTATTTTTAATGTTAGAATTACAATGCTCTTTTTCTGTGTGGTTATAATCCACACTTATTTATTTATCTGTCAGCGCCTATCGCACACACGTGTGTGAGATGTATTATAAGGTTTTATGACACATTCATATATGTATCCCATACAGCTTTCATTTACTGCAAGCAGTGGGATATTCGTTCATAAACACTATATATGTTGTCCTTTTTCTTACATATAGTGTAGCATCCTGTATTCATGCTCAATTAATAGTGTAACCTCTTTCCCATTCAATTTGTAATATATCCCCTCAATATCGCACTGATCACTATTCACACACTTTAAATGTATATATGGGTATGTACCCAGTTATCGGGGCCCCACGTTTTATGACTGCAGAATGCAGCTCTATTGTAACACAGCGTTCTGCTTTGTAACTCCGCGCGTGTCAGCGGGAAGCCGCTGGCCGCGGCTATCCTGTGTGGGAACACCCGAATGACTCAGTGCGGTGGGAGGATTGTTTGCAGTGCAGTATGCACACGGTTATGCCCTACGGCAGGAGCAGCACCTAATCCTACTCCACTCTAGGCAGCTTTATCAAAGGTGTGCATGAACTGCCCTGATCCCCTTTATATATGGTACATCTAAACATGCTTACATCCTATTGGCTAACACTAATTAAGTTAATCAACTTAACACACACTAGAAACATTTAAATATTCATCTTAGACAATAAAGGAGGCAAAACGATGGTTTAAAATATATTTAAACTGGTTGGATAGTGTATTAGTACAACAGTATTTATAATTTGTTTATAATTGGTCCCGGTCACATGATCGGACTATATCTAATGGGAACATATTTCATTCAATTCATTGGTTGGAGTAAGACATGTGGCATTATTTTGTAACGCACACTAATGGCATCGTAGTGGTCACGTGACCTCATTTGGCCTGTAAATGCCCGAATCGATGATCACGAGTTAGTGCCCGTTCATGTGACCTATTACATATGCGGTCACATATCCAAAATCAGTAAAGGATCATGGGACCGCATGACCTCGTTCGGCCTATAGACGGCCGAATTGAAAAGTCACATGATAGTGTCCGTTCACGTGACCCGTCACGTGTGCGGTCACATGTCCGGAATTCAGCTACCGAAGTGAAAAGTCACATAATAGTGTCCGTTCATGTGACCCGTCACATGTACGATCACATGTCCGGAATTCGTAGAGGGCCATGGGGCCGTAAAAATTAACATACAGCTGGAATTGATTATGAAAGTGGCCACATGGTCCTCCACAAACCACTCAGAGACAGGAACAATACCCTATAATACATCCAGATTTTTAATTGGTCATATGACCGGACCCAAATAAGCATTGATTGGTTATGGGTTAGTGTTCAACCCCAAACTGCAAAATCACCATTTAGGGTATGGGCAATTTTGCCCTTAATAGAACATACACTTTATATGACTAATAATAGGGGCTGTTCGGAAAGGAAGCAAAAAGGCCCATTTCTAATAATGAAAAGGTATATAATATATTCACCAGATACCTCCATTACAAATAAGACAAATTATATAAAAGGATTCCGAATGCTTCAAGGCATTCATTGTATAACTTCCAAAGCAAGTATATTTTACAAAAAATGCGAAATACTAACATATATAAATCAAAAAGAAATAAATAAATATGAAATTTTATATTATTTAACTATTCTATTTTATGAATAATTATTTCTGTTTGTTTGCATAATACCTTTGAAAAATCATTACAGGTATAAAGGGATAAGTGGAAAACCAGATAGGAGTTGGATGGCAGGGAAGAGTGAGGAAAAGTGGAAGGGGGGGTTGGGGGGAGGGGAAGGAAAAGAGGGAAGGGAAGGGGAAGGGGGGGGGAGAATGGATGCCCAATAAAATACAAATGAACCCAATTGGAACCCTCAGAGATCACCGACACCATCCGTCCACGGAACCCAATAGCTACATGGACTATTCCGTGGACTGGGTGTAACGACTGAACCCTATAGGACTGAATTGAGCTCAAGTGCCTCGTTAAGACCCTGTGGATGAAGCGTGTTGAGTTGAAAGGTCCAGAAAACCTCCTGCCTACAAAGTCTCATAAACCGGTCACCACCCCGATAGGTAGATGGGATATGTTCCAAACCTATTACCCCTAAAAGCTCGGATTACCATCATGGAACATGGAGAAATGTCTCAATACACTGTGATTTTGTAATTTCTCTAGTATATTTCTCCGATGTTCCATCAGGCGAATTTTCAGAGGTCTAGTGGTTCTCCCTATATATTTAAGATTACAACCACAAATAAGCACATATATAACCCAACTAGTATCGCAGTTGATAAAAGAGATTTTCTGCTCTTTTTCTGAGATAGATTGGGGCAGGTTTATTGTCCTATTAATGGCATGTTGGCATGTGGTGCATCGGCTTTTACCACATTTGAAAAAGCCACACTGTTTCTGTAACCACCTCTTTTTAACCATCTTACTGTCCTGTTTGTCAATTGGTTTAACACAACTGGGAGCAAGTAGCGTTTTCAAGGACCTATTTTTCTTAAAAATAAAATTAGGGTCTGTTGGAATGAGGTATTTAAGGATTGGGTCAGATTTCAAAATATTGTAGTTGTTCTTAATAATTTGTTTAATTTTCCCAGAACAATTATTGTACTTCGATATAAATGCAAATTCTATCCCCTTGCGATTCGCTGTATTTTTTGTTTTTGGTTGCAACATTTGTGTTCTCTCCATAGATGTTACTTGTTCAAATGCAGTTTCTAGTAGATATTTAGGATATCCTCTAGTTTCAAATGCCATAAGCATATCTCCTGCTTGGCTATTAAATTTATCTACCATGGAACAATTTCTCTTTAAGCGCATTAATTGGCCTTTAGGTATATATTAGTTTTCCATGGTAAATAATGTGCACTTTTGAAGTGTAGGTAGGCATCACTGCCTACCTCCTTTACATAATTATATGTTTGGATTTTGTTATCAATTATCTCTAGGGTCACATCCAGGAAGTTGATTCGGGAGGAGTGAAAAGTGTCACTGTGTCCATCTGTTCAAGTCAGTGGCAAACGCAGGATTTGCATGGTTTTTTTTCCCAGAACTGGGTGGAGCCAAGCACGGGGGTGGGGACTAAGGTGACCCAGTATATGCTGGGTCCGTAAGACTAGTGTGTCTGTGTGTGTGTATATATATATATATATATATATATATATATCTACACATATATATACTGTATATATATATATATATATATATATACACATATACATAGCATATTATACATGCATACATAATCATACATAATATATACATACATACAGTACATGTATATATATCATATTTGTGTTTATATGTATGTATATATATATATATATATATATATGTGTATATATGTATACACATGGATATATATGTACTGTAATTAAAATAAAGTCAACTTTTATTAAGCACTTACAAGTACCACCAGGAAGACAGCAGGCTGCAGAGGATGCTAGACAGCCATTAATAATACTCGGCTCACAAAATGCAGCAAAAAATAATACAATTTTTTTTTTTTTGTGGAGGGGGGGTTTCTGGGTGCTCGGAAGCTCCCCTGCGTGCTGTGTCCATCAACTCCAGTGCTGCTGACGTACAAATGGAGCCACGCTAATCATGACTCCGTCTGCAAATAGGTGCACCCGGCGAGGCGCACCGCTGGGAACTAATGGGACGTGCATGCGTGAATGGGAGCATCTCTGTGCTCGGTTGCATGCTGAGGCGCAGGGGCTCCTAGATACGCCGCGTGCCCCCGTCTGCGATGCCACCATGCTCAGTGAGCTTGGCTCCATCTGTATCTGTCCAGTGTTCATACACTCCAGTGCTGCTGATGTACAGTATCTGTACAGTGTCCATTCAAAAAAAATTATTTAAAAAATCAAAGCTAAAAGAGTAACAATATTTTTTTCTGCTGCGGGGTACACTGGGCTCCACAAGGATTGGACAATGGGGTGTAGAATAGGATCTTGATCCGAGGCACCAACAGGCTCAAAGCTTTGACTGTTCCCAGAATGCACAGCGCCGCCTCCTATATCACCCCGCCTCCCAGCACAGGAGCTCAGTTTTGTAAGTTGGTGCTGCAGTAAGCAGGCACTTAACAGAGGGGCTGCTCCCAGCAGCCATAAGAAAAGCTTTTTATGAGGTAAAAAGTGAATACTTCAAGGGCAGCAGCGGTGGTAAATGTCTTGTGACATTCACTGCTGCAGCTCCAGCTCTCCCCAGCGGCGCTGTACACTCCCGAGCCCTGGTTGCCGGGTACCTACAGCGGAGGCTCCGGTTTTCTTCATGTTAGACACACACGGCTGGGGCTCTCCAGGATTGCGTGGCCGCGCTTCGGGAGGTGGTAAGTGGGTCCCGCTTGCGGGACCCGGTCTTTATTGCGATCCGGCGCGGTCAGTGGGAGGTGGGCCGCGCGCGCTGGCGGTGGACACTGTGGCAGTACAGGCGATCCCACTAGATCACCAGAGCATGGGCGCAGGTCAGGTTTTCACTCTAAACCATTTCTTATATCGCCCACAGTACCCGGTGGTTTTGCCAGCAGAGGGGATAAGGCTTAGACCTGAAGCCCCTCCCCCAGCCCCAGGGCGCCATTTCTAGCAAGTGTTCCCGCCCTGGAGCTGCATATCTGTCTCTTTCCTCACTCCGTGTCAGTGTCTGCTGCGCCATTATCCCTCAGCTCACTGTTCCTGGGACTGCTTGGGCAAATCCTCCTATGTAAAGCCGCCTGGTTGTCAGCGCTGTGCCTTTACATGACACTTAAGTATTCTACCTGCCTTTTTAGACAGTGATAGTTAAGAAAGAGTGCACTTAGTCAGGGTTTTATAGTACAATTACCCTGTGATATACATGCAGTTCTTACTGTGTACTGTTATATCTATTGTTATATAGCTGTGTAAGCTAGTCTGTACACCTCTATCTTGGTTCGTTTTATCAACACAACAGTATTCTATGATAAGGGTACCTTTCGTACGACCCTCTTGAACTTTTACCGAAATAGGAGATTGAAGTATGTACCGTAACTTGTAGTTAAAACTAAAACAATTTACTTTACTTTTACAATGTTCAGACTGACAGATACACTAGATAACATTTACCAATGGTAACATCAAAGTTTTATTCGATGATCTCCGTAGATGCTCTCTCTCTTCAAGGAACTGAAAGAGTTAAGTTATATGCAATGACGTCAAATACAGCAAGAAAGCTCAATATTAACCAAGTTGAAAACTCTGATGCTTTCAGGAAAAATGTTAAATAAACTAGAGCGACAATTGATTGAACCAGAATTGTCTTTCTGTTACACTTGAGGTGTCTTGTACTTGCATTTACTGTGCACTGGCGGTCACAAAATGTTGCTGAACAATTAGATCATGGAATTTTGGCATTTCAACATCTTCCCACTCATCCTCCTCATCAACCCTTTCAGTTGGACCGGATAGTCGTGACAAGGCGTCAGCATTACCATTACTCTTTCCGCTCCTATACTTGACAGTGAACTGGTAATTAGCTAGCCGGGAACACCATCGCTGTTCCATGGCCCCCAAATGAGCTGTTGCCAAATGAGAGAGGGGATTGTTGTCGGTAAAAGCAATGAACGGAGTGGCAGCTAGATAGTTCTTAAATTTTTCCGTAACAGCCCACACTAATGCCAACAATTCCAATTTGAAGGTGCTATAATTTGCATTGTTTCTTTCTGTTTTTCTCAAGCTCCGACTCGCATAAGCGATCACTCGTTCTTTTCCTTGTTGGTTTTGCGACAGGACAGCTCCTAACCCGTGGTAACTGGCGTCAGTATAGAGTTGAAAGGATTGGCTGTAATCAGGATATGCCAATATAGGCGTTTGAGTTAGTAGTAACTTTAATTGGTCAAAGGCAGCTTGTTGAACAGTGGTCCAGACTATACTAGTGTTTCGATGTTGTTGGATCCTAGGGGTTCCACGGAGCAATTCATGTAATGGGGCTGCGATGTGAGCGAATCTCTTCACAAATCTCCTATAGTATCCTACAAACCCTAAAAATTTCCTCACTTCTCTCAAGGTGGTCGGTACAGGCCAATTTTGTACTGCAGCAATTTTCTCCGGATCGGGGGTTACTCCTTCAGCACTTACAACGTGCCCCTAATATTGTACACTGCGTTTCAGGAGATGGCATTTTGAGAGCTTCACTTTTAGACCATACTCGGCTAAACGTTGGAAGACTTCGTGTAGATGCTTTAGGTGTTCTTGATATGTTCTTGAGAAAACTGTGATGTCGTCCAAATACAAAAGCACCATATCAAAGTTCTTGTACCCTAAGCAGTGCTCCATAACTCTTTGGAATGTCCCTGGCGCATTACAAAGCCCGAACGGCATTCTTTCAAATTCATAAAGTCCCATGGGGGTGGTGAACGCTGTCTTCTCTCGGTCAACAGGCACCATTTGAATTTGCCAGTAGCCACTGGTTAAGTCAAGTGTGGAGAAATAAGTGGCTGATTGTAATGCTGTCAGGGACTCCTCAATTCTTGGTAACGGGTAAGCGTCTTCGTGCGCTATTTGATTGAGTTTTCTGTAATCTACACAGAAATGTAAGTTTCCGTCCCTCTTCTTTACTAACACTATTGGGGCTGCCCATGGGTTGTGACTTTCTCTTATCACTCCTGAATTGCTCATTTCTTCTAACATTTGTTTCACTGGTTGATATAATGCTGGAGCCAAGGGTCTGTATCGCTCCTTAATAGGTGGTGCATTCCCTGTCGGGATATAATGTTGAACCTGGGCCACTAATCCGAAATCAGCCGAATATTTACTGAAAGTGGCAGAGTTTTCTTGTACAACTTTCAGGACTCCTTGCTTGAGCTGCTCTGCAGTGTCTTTTTCCCCTATCTGTATTTCTCTCCACCAAGGGGATATATCTTTATTTCTCTCACACTCTGTCGAATCAACACTTATCTGAGTGGGCATAGAAACCACATCGACAATGTCCTGAAAAGTCACCCACAACAGCTTAGCGAGGGTTTGATTTCGAAATAATCTAACTGGATAGTCATGAGGATTAAGAATACGTAAAGGCACTCGTCCCCCTTTTACTGTAACCAGAACTTTCGCTAGTATAATGTCATCACAATGAGCCACATGATAAGGTTCCACGATGGCATCATGATCATTTCCCTGGGGTCCACATCGAGCCTTTCCCCACACAATGGTTTCCGTGTTGGGTTGCAGAATCACTGGTCGTCGGTCTGCTATCTTTACTTTTCCTACTTCTCCTGAAGCATTAACAAACCGTTGTTGTCCTTGCAGGGTTCTGATGGTTTTATGTAATGCTTGTTGAAAGATTGACGGTGTATTGGATAATTCCAGTCGTAATGCAGCAATTAGTTCCTCAGGGCAATTCTGTAGCACATTCATCCCTACAATTATAGAGGGAACGGTTGGGTCGTCCACGTTAGTAATAATACATCCCTGTTTCGGGAGGATGGCTTGCCCAATTTTAAAGTCAAACTCACAATATCCCTGGCATGATATACTCAGTCCATTGCTGGCAAAAATTCTGAGCCAAGTTGGCGGGGGTGGCATAATTCCAGTTTCTCCCCAATATTGCTGGAAGATCTTCATTTGTATAGTGGTTACTTGAGAACCTGTGTCTAGCATAACCTGTACTGGTACTCCATTAATTTGGATGTTAACTATAGGACATTGTCCGACATATTGCGGGCACCATTCTTCTGGTGTAGGACCTACTGTGTTGTTTCCCCCCCGAGGGTTGGTCTCCGGCCTCGGGGTACTGGCATTTGAAGGCTCTTCTTGCCGGCAAACTCGTTCAACATGTCCACTGACATTACATCTCCTACAGATAGGGCGTCCCTGCGAATCAAACCGGTCAGTGGGCCTATGACCTCTTCCTGATGGCGACTCCCACCACTCATTCCTGGATCTCCTTTGATCTGTACGCCAATTTGTTTCTGTCCTTTCAGGTGGGGCGCGCTTACTGAGCTTTTGTAATTCTCTATTCATGGCTGCCATTCCTATCGCAAGCTCTTCCATTTGTCCCTTTAATAATCATACAGGATCAGGATTAGGAGCCTGTACACTCTGATGAGCAGTTTTTTTCGACTCAATCTTATTTTCTGAAAATTCTTGGTATCCTGGCATCTCAGGAAAATAAACCTCTTTTGGCTGGCTTGAACCAACCAGTTTAATTGCTGCCTCCTTAAAATCTAAAAAAGAGGCACCCCCTTTTTGTAGCCTCAAGAGTTTCAGTTGAGATTTACTCTTCTCACAGCTGGTTCCATCTATGAATTGATTTACCAGGACCTCATCCACCTCTATCACTTCTGCCTCATCTATCTCTTTAACATCTCTCAATGCTTCCTGTAGACTTAATGCAAAGTCTCTTACCGACTCTCCTGGCCGTTGCTTCCTAGAATAAAATCGTGACTTGAGTTCCGACAATGTACTAGTGTCAAAAGTGGTGGCTAATCTCTGGAACACCTGTTCTACCATTTGCCGCTCTTCCAAGGGCCAAGATAACACTTCTCTCAATGCCGACTCTTTCAGCTGCCCAATTAAGATCTCCACTTGTTGTTGATTGCCTAAGGGATACAGTCTAAACATTGATTGCATCTTAGTTTTAAACTGAATAAATGTATTAGCATCATTCTGACTTGCCTCTCCCGAATATGTGGGCAGCCACGGCGCCCCAAAATAATATGGCATAGTAATCGGATTTACACTAGCCATTGCTGGTTGTGGATTCACGCCACCTGTAGTTGTTTGAGAACTCTGTGAACTCGTTGCTTGTTCTTCCGTCGACATGTTCTATCGGTAATCGTATCCTGTTCGGTGGACGCCAAAGTTGTACACCTCTATCTTGGTTTGTTTTATCAACACAACAGTATTCTATGATAAGGGTACCTTTCGTACGACCCTCTTGAACTTTTACCGAAATAGGAGATTGAAGTATGTACCGTAACTTGTAGTTAAAACTAAAACAATTTACTTTACTTTTACAATGTTCAGACTGACAGATACACTAGAAAACATTTACCAATGGTAACATCAAAGTTTTTTTGTACTGCAATCGATGATCTCCGTAGATGCTCTCTCTCTTCAAGGAACCAAAAGAGTTAAGTTATATGCAACAATCTTATCAATATTAGCCTTCAATACATTGCTTATAAAGTTATTATATTTAGCTTAATCTCTTAATAACTACTATCTCATATACTGTATACTGTATTTTTCTTATAACAACTATGCTGCGCAGTGAACTATGGCCATACAGTTGGTGCACATGAAGTCTATAAGGGTCAATATCCTCCAGATGATTTCTATGGGAATAAGATAGTTGTCTCTTGCAGAGCTGATGGAGAATAAATCTTTTTATAATCCTTGGTAGCCACTGTGTAATCAAGTATTGTATCTTCTAAGACTAAGGGAACTGGCTGTAGCGTAAAGTATGATCACACGTCTTTAAGAGCTGGAATATCAATAGAATTAATATATCGGTGGCTGTTTTGGATTTGACTGTAGTCAATTACACCAAAGAGTACTGTAATAATATTCGTTATTTGTGTCAGACACAAAACTGAAATTTGTATTCTTATTGGCTTTAGCTGTCTACTGGGAGAGAAGCTTTCGGACACTATCTTCCGCTGACACACGGACAGGATGAAGGACGTCACTGTTCCTCACTCTCTGTGGCTGTACTGTGATTTGAGGTAAGTATATCTTTGTGTGAAATTGAGTAACTGTCCCCTGCTGATTGATCTTTTTGTTTAAACACAGTATAGTTTAGTCAGATCTGGCAAATATTTAATAAACAGTACTCCTTTAAGTGTTCTTTTATACTGAGTGTCTATTATCTCTTGCAACACGGTATTGCCCTAGATTCCCTTCTGTGGGAGGCCCTTTTCCCAACTGCTTAACTATTAGTGTATGGCAGTAATGAATTCCCTTCGGTTAAAGGCCCTTTTTCTCTGTCACTGCTTATCATGGGCACACCCCTGACCTTATATGGGGTGTACGGAGCTTCCCACAAGTCTGGTCACTCGCGGTTACCGAGATGCTTCTGCTCGGATTGGTTCACTGAGGTGTTGTTACCTCCCGCAGGGCGTTGCTAGGGAAGTCTCACCCCTCGGCTGCACTGTTCTGTCCCCGCCGTCCTGTTCCGGGCTGCCTTCCACCACCGCACCGCAAACGCTGGACCTCTGCCTCCCCGCACCACCGCCGGAGAGAATTTGAGGTAATGAGTTCAGTTATTTTTCTCTGATTCACCCGCTGCCGCTCTCTGTGCTCTCGGCGGCTCCCGCTACTCTCACAGCACAGCTCCGCCGTTCACTCTGCTCTCCTCAGAGACCCCCAACCGTCAACTGCGCTCCTCCTTTTCAAACCTCCGCTGTAGTTTCCCGGATCAGTCCCGCTCTCTCCACGCGCCGGCCCCTATCCTTTTAGTGGCACTCAGAGCACCCCCGTAATCCTGCCAGTCCACAAGTCCGGGGCCACGAGCCCATAAGCTTACTGGGCCATTAACTATTCTGCCCATACCATTTGCCCTCCATGAGGGTGATATACATTTTATATAAGTCTTTGCCCTCTATGAGGGTGTTATGCAAAATTATTAATTTACTTTTTTTTTTTTTACCAGTATTCACCACTAAGTGGCATTTTTAATGAAGTAAACCCTATAAACTTTACATCATTGCTACCATAGCTATTTAACAAATATATATAGGTGACTACATATGGTATTACTGTACTGATGCAGGGTATTACAAGTCCAGTGCAGTATTATTGTCAGTAATAACCTCTGCATTGTACAAGCTGTGACTTTCTGTGTGTGCATTTGATAGCTGAGTGGTGTCCATTTCGTGTCTTTCAGTCAACCTGCTATCCCTATATTCCATAACCTGAGGGGGCTTGGTGCGTTAGGTGTTATCTAATATAGGATTTTCACAAAGATATACTGTATTATGTACTTTTCTCTGTGATTTAGTCACCATATCTCTCCCTTATTTCTGCTAGTGCTGACTACACTGCGCAGGGGTTTGGGTTTAGAGGTATAGTGCTGCTGATAATTGTACTGTGTTAACCTCATACTGCAAGTTATATCATGTCTGCTTCTGAGGGTAACGGTTCTGGGGCTCAACACACTGCCGGTGTTGTTGATGCTATGGGGCCATATGAGCAGAATATAGCAGCTGTGGGCTCTTGTTATGGGGGCTCCTTGCCCCCCAGTGGGACTGTGGCAATGGAGGCACATACTGACCCACCGTGGGCCGCTTTTTCCATGCTTCTGCATACGCTAGTTCATAAACTAACTCCCCCTATGGGACACCCAATGCCGGTACAACCGTATGTGGTCCCTGCAGCTAACCCGCCGTGGGCGGACGATTTATCTGCTCAATTAAAGAAGTTGAACCAGTCCTTGACTACTAAAAAGTCCTACCAACGCTCGCCTAAATCCAAGAGGTCCTCTAAGCGAGCGCTTATCTCCTTACAATCCACTGCTGTCACTGACACCTCTTCTGATGAAGACGGCACATAAACTGATCCCTCAGGTTCTGACTCAGACACGGCTGATGGGGAGGGTAGTTCACATGTGGATGTTCCTGATCTTTTGGAGGCTATTAATTTAATTCTGCAGATTACGGATGATCCCGAGCCATCCGTACCTCCTAAGAAACCAGACAGGTTCAAGCGTCAGAAGGTGGTTAAGCAAGTTTTACCTCACTGTGACCACCTAGTGGATATACGTCGGAACCCTGGGAAAACCCGGGTACGAAGTTTGTGCCTCAAAAGAAGATGCTGGCTCGCTATCCCCTCGCGCCAGAGCTGTCTAAAAATTGGGAAACGCCTCCTCCAGTGGACTTACATGTGGCTAGGATGGTGGTTTCCTCAGCTCTACCTGTCACTACCATCACGTCTCTAAAAGAGCCTACGGATAAACATGTGGAGGGTTGTCTGAAAGCGATTTACACCCTCACAGGTGCTGCACAAAGGCCCACTATTGCAGCTACATGGGCTGCAGAGGCTATTGAAGCATGGGCCTTGGAGTTAGAAGCTGAAATCTCTTCTGACCATGCTAGACAATGCTTGTCATATGTTGTCACAGCTTCTCGATATATTAAAGAGGCGGCTTCTGATGCCGGTATCCTAGCAGCCAAGGCCTCTACTACGTCAGTCCTGGCTCGCCGGATATTGTGGCTGAGATCCTGGTCTGTGGATCTGGACTCTAGAAAAACCCTGGAGGTACTCCCTTTCAAGGGAGATATTCTGTTTGGGGAGGACTTAAATAAGATTGTGGCTGACTTAACTACTGCCAAAACTGCCTGTCTGTGTCGAAGGCTAAAGGTACGTCCTTTCGCCCCTTTCGTCCTTCAGGTAAAGCAAAAGGTCAGGCGTACCATAAGCAGGCCCGCACTTCCAAACCTGGTAAGCCGAAGCCCAAAAGAGCCTGGGCTGCCCGTCAGCCAGCAGCCAAGACCGATAAGCCTGCCGCATGACGGGGCGGGCCTCCCCCTGGGGGATCCCAGGGTGGGGGTCCGGCTTCTAGGGTATACCCAGGAATGGTTGAAGACCACTTCAGAAGCCTGGGTACGGGAAGTCGTCACTCGAGGTTACGCCATAGCCTTCAAATACCGACCCCCTCATCGATTTTTCCAGACAGACGTCCCTTTGGACCAGACAAAGGCAAAAACTCTACACTCGGTGGTACAGACCCTCCTGGATACAGGAGTCTTCGTACAGGTGCCTCTTGCTCAGATGGGAGTCGGGGGCACTATTCTCCGCTGTTTCTAGTCCCAAAACCGAATGGGTCCTCCCGGCCCATTCTCAACCTCAAGGTATTGAACAGGTTTGTGATGGTTTCCAAGTTCCGTATGGAAACCTTCGCTCTATAGTTCCTGCCTTGGAACCTGGGGACTACATGGTCTCCCTGGACATACAGGATGCTTACCTGCATATTCCTATAGCAGTGTCACATCAACAATACCTGAGGTTCACTATTGGCAACCTACATTACCAGTTTCGGGCGTTACCTTTTGGTTTAACAACGGCTCCGCAAGTCTTCACCAAAGCTATGGCGGTGATGACGGTGGTACTCCGCCGTCAAGGGGTCAGGATACTGGCGTATCTGGATGACTTGTTAATCCTGGCAGACTCCCCAGATCTTCTCCTGCGTCATCTGGATATGACGGTCCGGTTTCTACAAGCCCACGGGTGGCTCATCGACTGGAAGAAATCCTCCCTGGTCCCTGCTCAGAGCATGGTACACCTGGGAGCGTTGTTGGACACTCACACCCAGAGGTTGTTCTTGTCTCAGGAGAAAGTCCTGAAGATTCAGGACAGGATTGGTTGCTTCCTTTCGTCTGCAAGTGTCGATACATTTGTCAATGCAGGTGCTGGGCCTAATGGTATCAGCATTCGACATGGTGGAGTATGCTCAATTCCATTCTCGTCCCCTCCAGAGGCTGATTCTAGCCAAGTGGGATGGCCTACCTCACCGGATCAGGTCTCAAATGATCTTCTTGACTCCGGAGGTCCGTTTGTCGCTACACTGGTGGCTCCGGGACCAACAATTGTGCAGGGGTCATCCCTTCTGGATATCCAACTGGGTCCTGTTGACGACAGATGCCAGTCTAAGAGGTTGGGGAGCGGTGCTGGAGCAACACTCCCTTCAGGGTTGGTGGACCAAGGAGGAATCTCTCCTCTCGATCAACATTCTGGAATTGCGGGCGGTCTTCAATGCGTTGAACCTGGCCCAGCATTTAATTCAGAACCGTCCTGTTCAAGTACAGTCGGACAAAGCCACCAAAGTGGCTTACATAAATCATCAAGGCGGCACTCGAAGCCGTTTGGCAATGAAGGAAGTCTCACGGATTCTACTTTGGGCGGAACGCCATTTAACGTCCATGTCAGCAATATTCATTCCGGGAGTCCTGAATTGGGAAGCGGACTTTCTCAGTCGTCAGGACGTGCATGCCGGAGAGTGGGGCCTCCATCCAGAAGTGTTTCAACTCCTTGTGGAAAAGTGGGGTCTTCCTGACGTGGATCTGATGGCGTCTCAACACAATCACAAGGTTCCAGTCTTCAGAACAAGGACAAGGGATCCTCAAGCAGCATTCGTGGATGCGCTGGCGGTGCCGTGGAGGTTTCGGCTGCCGTATGTGTTCCCTCCGGTGTCACTCCTGCCCAGGGTAATTCGGAAGTTCAAGCAAGAAAAAGGAAATCTGCTTCTCATAGCTCCAGCGTGGCCCAGACGGCACTGGATCTCAGACCTGCAGGGCCTATCGTCAGAGCGTCCAATTCTACTTCCACAACACCCAGACCTCCTCGTTCAGGGCCCCTGTGTCTACCAGGACCTAGCCCAGCTGTCTTTGACGGCGTGGCTCTTGAAGCTTCCTTCTTGAGGGCTAAGGGTTTTTCTGAGGAGGTCATTAAAACTATGTTGCAGGCCCAGAATCCGGCTTCTGCTCGGATTTACCATAGGGACTGGCATTCCTACTTTGTTTGGTGCGCATCTAACAATTATGACGCTTCCAAGTTTAGTACAGCCTAGGTTTTGGCTTTTCTGCAGCAAGGCCTAGAGTTGGGCCTGCGTCTGGCCTCCCTAAAGGTTCATATTTCTGCCTTGTCGGTGTGGTTTCATAGAAAAATTGTGACTTTGCCTGATGTTCATACTTTCACTCAGGGTGTGTTGCGTATCCAACCTCCCTATGTCCCGCCTGTGGCTCCTTGGGACTTGTCGTTGGTTTTGGAGGCGTTGCAGGAGCCTCCGTTTGAACCCCTTGGTTCAGCTGACCTTAAGTGGCTTTCCCTTAAAGTGGTGTTCTTGCTGGCTATTGCCTCTGCTAGAAGAGTGTCGGATCTGGGTGCCTTGTCTTGAAGTTCCCCATATCTTATTTTTCACCGTGATCGGGCGGTTCTTAGGACTCGTCCCGGATATTTACCTAAGGTGGTTTCTTCGTTCCACCTTAATCAGGAGATTGTGGTTCCAGCCTTTGTCTCTCCTGATTTGTCTCCCAAAGAGCGGTCTTTGGATGTGGTACGGGCTCTCCGTATCTATGTGAAGAGAACTGCTTCTATCCAAAAATCTGATTCTCTTTTTGTTTTGTTTGGATTTCACAAACGTGGCTGGCCTGCTAACAAGCAGACCCTGGCCAGATGGATTAGAATGGTGATTGCACATGCTTATAGGAAGGCTGGTCTCTCTGCTCCTGTTCACATTAAGGCCCATTCTACTCAGTCTGTTGGACCTTCTTGGGCGGCCCAACGTGGTGCGACCCTTGAACAATTGTGCAAGGCGGCTACGTGGTCTTCCGGGAACACGTTCATAAGGTTCTATGCCTTCGATACTGCCGCTTCCCAGGATGCTTCCTTTGGACGCCGGGTTCTTGTGCCCGCTACAGTGCGTCCCCTCCCATAAGGTACTGCTTTAGGACATCCCCATTGTCCAATCCTTGTGGAGCCCAGTGTACCCCGCAGCAGAAAACGAGTTTTATGGTAAGAACTTACCTTTGTTAAAACTCTTTCTGCAAGGTACACTGGGCTCCACAAGGCGCCCACCCTGACGCACTTAGCTTCTTTGGGTTGGTATAGCATTCGCCGCTGACACGTCTCTTGTCGTGAGAGTGTGGTGTATGTGGCTACTAACTGTTGTTGTCTCTTTTCCTGCTACTGCATTGGGCTGGTTAACTAAAAACTGAGCTCCTGTGCTGGGAGGCGGGGTGATATAGGAGGCGGCGCTGTGCATTCTGGGAACACTCAAAGCTTTGAGTCTGTTGGTGCCTCGGATCAAGATCCTATTCTACACCCCATTGTCCAATCCTTGTGGAGCCCAGTGTACCTCGCAGAAAGAGTTTTAACAAAGGTAAGTTCTTACCATAAAACTCGTTTGTAAATGTTAAGAAAAAAAATGAAAAAGTTTGAAAAAAAAGTTTGTTTTTTTACAACTTGTGTGTGCTGTACCCCTCACTGCCAGGGCCGTCTTTTCGTATGGGCTCAGTGGGCTCTTGCCCAAGGGCCCCAAGTGAATAAGGGCCCTAGGCTGATCGCTGAGGGTCCCCTCTTTCCAGGGGTACCAGATTTTTGAAAATCGGCTCTGGGGAACCAGAGATATCCGACTTGAAAGCAGTGGTCCCCATCTAAGCCTGTTAATTGCTCTTCCCAGCCATATATTTCGGGTTCTGTCTGACTTTGAGTATTTCTAAGGGTATAAGCCAAAAGCTGGGACTCTCCCCTTTTAGTGGACACTGGCAGCTTGTTTCTACTATGCCCAGAACCAGAGATATCATCCTTCAAGCAGCTGGTCCCTGCTCCAGCTCCACATGCCTAATATGCAGTTGTATATATTCATTGGTGAATTGCTCTGGCTCCTGAACTCTGATCCCCAAGTCCCCAGAACCTTCTGAAAGGTGGGACTCTCTAGTATTTTATTCCATTCAAAGCTAAGAAATTTATTTTCAGAAACTTGAGATATCTGCAGTCAAGCAAGCTGCCCTCCCACCGTAAAATTATAAATGTTAAGCCCACTCCACTAGCCACCCCTCCCCTATTAAACACCCCCTACCACCCTGGAAGTCATGTACCAGGGCTTCTTCATTCAGCCCAATGACCTCTTCTACAGTTTAGCCCCATCTGTGCAGTAAAGGAGTAATTAGCAGAAATCACTGCTTCAGGTCCTACATGCTGAGCAGAAGATAGAACACCATCTACTGCCCGCTGGACATCAAAGCTGCTGCTGATAGCTCCTCCCACCCCTACCGCTGGAGGATGGGTAGGGGGCCCAGTGCATTGCTGTGCCCAGGGGCCTACACTGCTGTTAAGACGGCTCTGCTCACTGCTGCCGCACAGTATTTGTTCAATGGTTATTTACTCCAGTGCTGCTGACATATCTCTCCAGTGTTCATACACTCCAGTGCTGCCGACGTATCTGTCCAATGTCCATACACTCTAATGCTGCCGATGTATCTCTCCAGTGTTCATACACTCCAGTGCTGCCGATGTATCTCTCCAGTATCCATACACTCCAGTGCTGCTGACGTATCTCTCCAGTGTTCATATATTCCAGTGCTGCTGAGGTGTCTCTCTAGTGTTCATACAATCCAGTGCTGCTGAAGTATCTCTCCAGTGTTCATACACTCCAGTGCTGCTGACGCATCTCTCCAGTGTTCATACACTCCAGTGCTGCTGACCTATCTATCCAGTGTCCATACATTCCAGTACCGTGGACGTACCTGTCTAGTGTGCATACTCTGCAGTGCTGCTGACGTATGTGTCCAGTGTCCATATACTCCAGTGATGCTGATGTATCTGTCCAGTGTCCATTCACTGTCCAGTGTCCATACACTCAAGAGCTGCTGATGCATCTGTCCAGTGTCCATTCACTCCAGTGCTGCTGAGTTATCTGTCCAGTGTTTATCCATTGTCCAATGTCCATCCAAAAAGTTTTTAAAAAAGTTAAAGTTTTTGTTTGTACAACTTGTGCCGTACCCCCCATTGCGTTCACATAAATAGAAGTACTGGTATTTGCAAATATTTTTTTAAATAAGTGTTATCATTGTTCTTTTTTTGTACAACTGGTGAGTGGTGTCGGTACCGTACCCCACTGCGTTCACATAACATATAAGTGCTGTGACTCTGTAAGACATACCCCACTGTGTTTGCATTACATCATAACATAAAAGTACTTAGACTCAGCAGTGAGTGGTGATTTTAAAAAAAGTTAAAAAAATAAATACTATTAAACTGTAGTTGATTTTGTACAACTTGTGAGTGTGATCATTGATATGGATCATGTCAATCAGTCGAAAGAAGAGCAGGAACAGCAACCAAATACTTGCACTGCTAGTCATGCTAGTATAACATCTACTAAAGGTGGTCCAGGGAGGCAGAAAGTTTAGAAAAGAGCTTGCGAGATTGAAATCTTTCACAATATTAAAAAAGGGTAAGAGTGTCACCTTAATAAGCGACAAATCAGTGCCCCCCCCCCCCCCCCCCAAAAAAAAAGATCATTAAGGCTCAAAATGTGTGTTCAGATTTAGAAATCCCTGAGGATAGTCTAGGAGCGTCCATGCTAGCTATGTGTGAGTCTGTCATTTTTCACACTCCTCTTTGAGAAGCTTCATTCACTTGTTTCTTCCATTTCTGCACAATATGCGGGTTGGGCATGCGTTGTCAGCTGCTGGGATCCCGGCGGTCAGCATACCGACCCGGGATCCCAGCAGCAGAATGCCAGAAAGGGGGGGTGGGCAGCGCAACAAAGCTCCTTACAGGCACTCGCCACAGGCTCTATTCCCACTCTTTGGGTGTCATAGACCCTGTGGGTAGGCATTCTGACTGCCGTCATTTTGATCGCAGGGAATTCCGGTGTCGGCATGGTGACCGACGGTTTCCCAAGCACTAATTACATGACCACATCCCCAATATGTACATGTGGGGAGAAGTACAAGTAAAAATGGTGATGAGGACATAATAAAAATTGAGGATGCTTGTGTGGCAGTGGAACAGGATGAGTGGATATGCAAGTACTACTACTATCTGACACTGAAGATGAAGATTTTGATGATATTGTTTGTGTAAGTCAGTCACCAGTGGCTGCAGTTCTTGTCCATGATAAAAAGAAAGTGATTGTGATGCTTGGGCATAAGACCAAAAAAGCCATCTCTTGGATGTGGATCCTGGCAATGTTTCTGAAGGCATCTGTTCCATTTGTGAGGCCAAAGTTAGAAGAGGCAGGGACGTTAACCATCTAGGCACCTCCTCTATGTTATGTTATTTGCGGCAAGTTCATGACATTGAGTACTCTTGGGTAAAGAGTTTTTTTTAAATCTCGCAGTAAAAAAGACGCTGCATTCGGATATTCGCTAATGCAAACATGAGGCGTCTATCTCCTACAGACACCTCCTGCTGCATTAGAATTTTAAAGACATAAAGTTGCACAGCTGCTTCCTTGCGATCATGAATCAGGCCCATTATATTTGAGGACCAGGCATGTATCTTTGGAAGTCAGTTAAGGATTTGTTCAATAATACAGGTAAAAGAGAAATACAATAGGAAAGGACATGTTGCCTGGGGAATATACAGTAGATTCAATGTCTGCATTACTGTATATTGTTTTAACAACACTTTTGAAATATCCCAAGAGTCCACACTAGAGATAGCTCAACCATTTACTGTTCATTGAATGCAAAATGCATGCATAAGTTTTTTTTTGCAGCATTCAATTTACCTTCTTATTGTATGTCATAAGAGCTCATTTCATTATTCAGTGAACCTTTCACCTCCACATTCCACTGTATAATTTAGGTTTCCTGTTATGATTCAAGCATAATGCTATGATTAATGTGCTTCACTCATATTTGATCAATGTAGTAGACTGCATGGTTTTTCTGCATGATCTGGGCACTTTATTTTATTATGTATATAATGTATCTGTTAATGATGTATGCATTCATCAGCAATGTCTTATACCCCTGATAATACATTATTAAGAGCACAAGGTGAAAGCCCCGCCTGAGGACAAGACCACAGGTTAATTGTAATCAATTCACCTGCCATTCAATTACATTTTCATCAGCATCCACGTGAAGTAAACATGCTTAGTGTACTATGAGATGTCTCATGTGTAATAAAGGGCTTTTCTTTTTGTTGTTTATTGGGTGTAAAAGTAAAATGAAACCCCAGTATTTTACATTATTTTAATACAGTAAAATTAGATCATTTGAATTTGAGACAAATACATTACCCAGATTAAAATAATAATCTTGAATACAACAACGATAGCAGTGACACAATAAAAATAAATTACTAAAAGTTCAAGGTGACTTCAACAAAAATAAACAATGTGTGTGACACAGTAATAACAATAAAGGAATAAAAACTAAACAATCCTTCACCTACAGTACTTATCATTGTTCTGATAGATATACAGTGCCATGTCTGCTTGGTACAATGGATGAACAATGACGCTGGGAACCATTATACTCCAAGAGCAATTAGATATATTTTAAATGATAATTCTACAGTAAGCCTTTCTTAGAATTGCAACCATACTGAACAATGTATGAGATGTATTAGAGATTGTACATAGATAGTTGAGGCTACATCTGACATCTATTTACTATTAATTGGACAAGGTCAATGGATCATTTGGCGGGGGGAGGATGACATAGGTGAATATATGTACAGTAATATATGGATCATCCATTATCTGTTCATGCTCCATTTTCTATATGTTTTTCTCAGTCACTATGGGGGTCATTCCGACCCGTTCGCATGCAGAGTTTCATCGCTGCGGTGTGAACGGGTCAGAACTGCACATGTGCGGCAGCCAGAATAAAGAAGAAAGTGATCGCTAGCGCAATCGCAAGAAGATTGACAGCGGGGAGGCGTTCCGGGACGTCTACTCACCGTTTTCCGGGCGTGCTGATCAAAACGCAGGCGTATCCAGGCGTTTGGAGGGCGGATGTCTGATGTCAAATCCGGGACCTTCATCGCTGGATCCATCGCACAGGGTAAGTAACTGCAGGGCTAGTCTACTTCTGCACAAAAACTTTTTTAGCATAGCAGGCCTGCACAAGCTATCGCAGCCCTGCTATGCTAAAATACACTCCCCCATAGGCGGTGTCTAGTTGATCGCACGAGCAGCAAAAAGTTGCTATGTGCGATCAACTCGGAATGACCCCCTATGGCTATGAATTTTTTGACTGTTGGTGCATATGAGTTGTGTGCACCAGTTGATGCACTCAATAGTTCTGCCTCTTATTGATGTTTGTAGTTATCACCTGTAGTCAACATTTGCCTTAAAACATAGACTTTAAGTAATACAAAATAATACAGCAGAATTTGCAAGGTATCTTGGCAGTGTCAGGTTCTGAATTTGTAAAGTACATGTTGCTGGGGCCTGCAGTACAGGACTGACTCACACTACAGTGAATTAAACTAGGAGTGTGAATGATACTGTACTTCTCATTTGGTATCACCTTTATGGTATATAGAAGTTGGGAATAAAGGTAGGCATAATTTAGAATGCTACCTGGCTGTGGTGGCTGCACTTAACAACCTAGTACACAGGTTCTCAAACTCGGTCCTCAGGACCCCACACAGTGCATGTTTTGCAGGTCTCCTCACAGAATCGCAAGTGAAATAATTTGCTCCACCTGTGGACCTTTTAAAATGTGTCAGCGAGTAATTAATACACCTGTGCACCTGCTGGGTTACCTGCAAAACATGCACTGCGTGGGGTCCTGAGGACCGAGTTTGAGAACCACTGACCTAGTACAATGATTGCTATGAGAACTGGATGGATCATTGTGTAAACACACTCTGGGTGGAATTCAAATATTATAGTGGGTCCCGCAACGGCGCACGCCCACCGCCAGCTATTCAAATGTTGCTGCCGACAGGCACGAGGCCTTCATTTCAGCTCGCTACCCCCGGGGGTGCCCAAGCGGGACTTTTCATGTGGCACCCATACGTTTAGTTGGGTTTTGCTGCTTGGATGTGATCACCACCAAAACGGGGGACAATTGAATATCGCTACACAGTCTCCCATCACTTTAGATGGAAGATCGGGCACGATAAAACAGTTGAATTTCCCCCTATGACATGTGTGTCTACAATGCATACTTGCCTACCTGACCCTCTCCATGAGGGAGAAAATGCTCTGTTCCTGGACTTTCCTGGTAATGTATGATTGCCATCACCTCTGGTGAAACACCTTTCTTATCAATTAACTAGCTCACCACAGGTGATGGCAATCATACATTACCAAGAAATTCCAGGAACAGAGCATTTTCTCCCTCATGGAGAGGGTCAGGTAGGCAAGTATGCTGCAATGGCAACTGTACGAACTTGAACAATCAGTAGCAGCTCTGTACACAGATGGTATGTGGTGACAGAGGCTGAATGCTGGAGGCTAGGTATAGCAGACTGTAACAATGGAAAGGTATAGCTGCAGAAGCAGTGGCACATGCAGGAAGGGTTTCTGAGTACCCATAAACACCCCATCCACTGGGAAGAGGTATTTTTTTGCATGGACAGTGGCAGTCAGTCTTCACAGTGACAGTGACTGCCGCAGCCAGGATTGGAGCAGCCACCTGCTCTCTACTCATGTACTGATGCAGGCTAGCATTCGGCTGCACTGAGCTCCTGAGTGGCAGTCACTCGGCTGCAGCTATGCAGCAGAAGTGTGTCAAAGGAGGGCAGCAGTGTGTGAGTATATATTCAGGCAGGGGTGTAACTCCAAGAGGCAATGGAGTCACCTGCCTCCGGACTCAAGCCATAAAGGGGCACCTGCATGTACAGCAGCACCTGTGTGGTTCACAATGGGATTCAAGTATGACCGCTGCTCTTCCACTAGAGCTCTGTGGTGCAGAGTTAATCAGCACTGTCTTGGGAGCCATGCTAAGACCTGCAATAGGGGACAGGATGACTCTTGTCTGCTGCCGTTCAGCCAGCGCTGCAACAAGCGACAGTGCATTCGCCACTGCTGCTGGACTGTCAGATGAGACCCACCAGTGAATTCTGATTCTGCATGCTGGTGATAGCTGAATCTCAGCACAGACAGGCTGACAGCACTATCTATATAATTATGTAAGTCGTGAGTTTTTATATACACACACACACTAAAACACACACATACTGTACCATTTTTGTTTTCCTTTGTTTTTTTAAAGGGGACACACACACCAACCTCCAACTTGCCTCCAGGCGACTGGAATGAAGTTCCGCCCCTGTATTCAGATCTAGTGACCTGTTTAATCCAGATGTATACAATGAGTGCCGCCAACTCTGCCCATGTGTCTGTGTGTGTGTGTGTGTGTGTGTGTGTGTGTGTGTGTGTGTGTATATATATATATATTTTTAGAGAGAGAGAGAGCAGAGAGATAGGGTCCATCCTCACGTTTTCCATCCAAATTGCTGGGGTGACATCCAATGAGGGAGAACAATCCCCACTCCAATGCAGTTTCCAAAGTAAGGGGGCACTCACCAGTTTTCAATAGCAGAAGAATTTTAATCAGACCATCAACCAGGGACTTGCAGTCAGGAGAGGCAGTGCCTTCCCTGTCATTAATGATTATGATAAAATAAAGAAGATACTTATGACACATATTCTGTGTCATAAGTATATGCTTTATATTATTGTAATCATTTTTACATTGTAAATAAAGGTTTAAATTAGTTTCTGAGGCACCGAGAGCGGTGCCTCCCGCGGCCAATAATAAAGGGCACGAAGCGGGGGGGGCGGGGCCAAGCAATGGGCAGCAAAATGCCCACTAAAAAACAGTATAAGCGGCACTAGTATAAGTGCCTCAGTGACAGGGGCGTGCTTTCATCCCTTATGAAGCACGCTCCTGCCACTGAGGCAGATATAATCGGGCACTAAATTGGGAGCTATTCCTGGGGTCCATCCCACCTTCACTGGGACTGACTCCTTCATTATTGCCCACCCCGAGAAAGGCCCTGCCCTGCACATGTTCCCCTGCACTGCACCTCGGCTGCTGCACCCACGGCTAGCCCTACCATTTGTCCAGGTAAGGTATCACACTTCTGCAGTCACTTGGTCCCCCAGCTGCCTCGGCACTGTCAGTGTCTTCTCTCCAGTGTCCTCAGGCTCATGAATCAAGTGCACCGCCTCTCCAGGTCAGGGTCCCCGCCGCTCTAGTGTAGTCAGCATCGCAGAGAGCATCTCCCGATGTCTGTGCTGAGCGCTGCTGTGTGCTGACAAAGGGCTGCCCTGATCTCTGTACAGTATTTCATGACTGCCAGCAAGATGTGCGTACAGTGCTATTGTATAAGAGGAGGGGGCAATTAGCGTATGTGTGTTGGAGTATAAGGGGAGGGGTGGTGGTAATTACTGTGAGTAGGCCAGGGTATAGGGGGTGGGGGGTTACTGCATGTGTGCTAGGGTATAAGGGGAGGAGGGGTTGATTACTGGGTGCGTGCCAGGCTATGGGGGGTGGGGGTTGGGTGGTGGTGATTACTGCAAGTGTGCCAGGGTATAAGGGTTGGGGGGGTTGAAAACTGCATGTCTGCCTGGGTATAAGGGGAGGGGGGGTTGATTTCTGCGTGTGTCCCAGGGTATGGGGGGGGGGGGTGCTACTGCGTGTGTGCTGGAGTATAAGGGGAGGGGGTGGGGTGGTGGCGATTACTGCGAGTGTGTCAGAGTATTGGGGGGATTACTGAATGTGTGCTAGGGAATAAGAGGAGGGGGGGTTGATTACTGCGTGTGTGTGCTAGGGGGTGGGGGGGATGATTACTGCGAGTGTACCAGGGTATGGGGGAGCGGGGGTTTTACTGCGTGTGTGCTGGAGTATAAGGGGAGGGGGTGGGGTGGTAATGATTACTGCGAGTGTTTCAGGGTATTGGGGGGGTTACTGCATGTGTGCCAGGGCGTAAGGGGAGCTGGGGTTGATCATTGCGTATGTGCCAGGGTATGGGGTATGGGGGGGCTATTGCGTGTAAGAGGAGGAGAGGTGAGTTACTACTGCGTGTGTGCAGGGGTATAAGGGGAGGGAGGAGAGATTACTGTGTGTGTGACAGGGTATAAGGGGAGGGGGCAATTACTGCCAATGTCTCGATCAAAAGGCCTGCAGCTCTAATTCTGCTTCCATGCCTCCAGGCAGACTCTCTGCTGCTCTCCTTAAACCTGGGCACCTCTGCTGCCCAGGCCCTGGCTGCCGCTGCTCCCCACTCTACACAGGCATTGGCGGCGGCATCAGACTGGGAATTAGTGGTGGGGGAGGTAGCTGGCGGCCACTTTAGCAAGCATTGGCAGCTGGCTAGGGTGGCAGTACAGTAGCGGGAACTGGCGATGGCGGTAATGGGCATGCCTCACCAACCACTGATCTCACCGCACGCCACTGCCATCAACATGTAGTTCACATCAACGTTTTGGTCATGGTTCTGACCTTTGTCAAGATACCAGTGAAGTGAGCTTGTGTTACCCAAATATCCCTCATAGACCCTCCCCATAATTAATCTCAGCAACTCCCCCAGCATCCCATATCAGACAGATACAAATACTATACAATTATTAAAAAAACACATCAAAAGGTCATAGATATTCATACCAGATCAGTGTATCCATTATCTCTCCTATCCCTGGCTATTAGCCGCCACTGTGTATCAGAGCAAAGACCAGGGTTAGCGGCATGCGTTCTACCACCAGCCGCACTTCAAGTCTATGGAACGCATCTTCCAGTTCAGGTGACTGGAAGTCTATGCGCTCCATAGCAACAGGCAGATCTCAGCGCACCCCAGCCAGCGCAGTCATCTTTTCTCAAAAGCGCTCATTATATTAAGGCACCTAACGGCGCTTCATAATCAAATAAAGCACACTTGGCAATGTAACCATTAATAAATCAAATACTAATATAAATCAACAGAGGCTAATTTGCATGCCAGGGATAGGAGCTAGCAGTACATAATTTATAACACTACAAGGAGTGACATATAACGGGTATATATTAGAGATGAGCGCCGGAAATTTTTCGGGTTTTGTGTTTTGGTTTTGGGTTCGGTTCCGCGGCCGTGTTTTGGGTTCGACCGCGTTTTGGCAAAACCTCACCGAATTTTTTTTGTCGGATTCGGGTGTGTTTTGGATTCGGGTGTTTTTTTCAAAAAACACTAAAAAACAGCTTAAATCATAGAATTTGGGGGTCATTTTGATCCCAAAGTATTATTAACCTCAAAAACCATAATTTACACTCATTTTCAGTCTATTCTGAATACCTCACACCTCACAATATTATTTTTAGTCCTAAAATTTGCACCTAGGTCGCTGGATGACTAAGCTAAGCGACCCTAGTGGCCGACACAAACACCGGGCCCATCTATGAGTGTCACTGCAGTGTCACGCAGGATGTCCCTTCCAAAAAACCCTCCCCAAACAGCACATGACGCAAAGAAAAAAAGAGGCGCAATGAGGTAGCTGTGTGAGTAAGATAAGCGACCCTAGTGGCCGACACAAACACCGGGCCCATCTAGGAGTGTCACTGCAGTGTCACGCAGGATGTCCCTTCCAAAAAACCCTCCCCAAACAGCACATGACGCAAAGAAAAAAAGAGGCGCAATGAGGTAGCTGTGTGAGTAAGATAAGCGACCCTAGTGGCCGACACAAACACCGGGCCCATCTAGGAGTGTCACTGCAGTGTCACGCAGGATGTCCCTTCCAAAAAACCCTCCCCAAACAGCACATGATGCAAAGAAAAAAAGAGGCGCAATGAGGTAGCTGTGTGAGTAAGATAAGCGACCCTAGTGGCCGACACAAACACCGGGCCCATCTAGGAGTGTCACTGCAGTGTCACGCAGGATGTCCCTTCCAAAAAACCCTCCCCAAACAGCACATGACGCAAAGAAAAAAAGAGGCGCAATGAGGTAGCTGTGTGAGTAAGATAAGCGACCCTAGTGGCCGACACAAACACCGGGCCCATCTAGGAGTGTCACTGCAGTGTCACGCAGGATGTCCCTTCCAAAAAACCCTCCCCAAACAGCACATGACGCAAAGAAAAAAAGAGGCGCAATGAGGTAGCTGTGTGAGTAAGATAAGCGACCCTAGTGGCCGACACAAACACCGGGCCCATCTAGAAGTGTCACTGCAGTGTCACGCAGGATGTCCCTTCCAAAAAACCCTCCCCAAACAGCACATGACGCAAAGAAAAAAAGAGGCGCAATGAGGTAGCTGTGTGAGTAAGATAAGCGACCCTAGTGGCCGACACAAACACCGGGCCCATCTAGGAGTGTCACTGCAGTGTCACGCAGGATGTCCCTTCCAAAAAACCCTCCCCAAACAGCACATGACGCAAAGAAAAAAAGAGGCGCAATGAGGTAGCTGTGTGAGTAAGATAAGCGACCCTAGTGGCCGACACAAACACCGGGCCCATCTAGGAGTGTCACTGCAGTGTCACGCAGGATGTCCCTTCCAAAAAACCCTCCCCAAACAGCACATGACGCAAAGAAAAAAAGAGGCGCAATGAGGTAGCTGTGTGAGTAAGATAAGCGACCCTAGTGGCCGACACAAACACCGGGCCCATCTAGGAGTGTCACTGCAGTGTCACGCAGGATGTCCCTTCCAAAAAACCCTCCCCAAACAGCACATGACGCAAAGAAAAAAAGAGGCGCAATGAGGTAGCTGTGTGAGTAAGATAAGCGACCCTAGTGGCCGACACAAACACCGGGCCCATCTAGGAGTGTCACTTCAGTGTCACGCAGGATGTCCCTTCCAAAAAACCCTCCCCAAACAGCACATGACGCAAAGAAAAAAAGAGGCGCAATGAGGTAGCTGTGTGAGTAAGATAAGCGACCCTAGTGGCCGACACAAACACCGGGCCCATCTAGGAGTGTCACTGCAGTGTCACGCAGGATGTCCCTTCCAAAAAACCCTCCCCAAACAGCACATGACGCAAAGAAAAAAAGAGGCGCAATGAGGTAGCTGTGTGAGTAAGATAAGCGACCCTAGTGGCCGACACAAACACCGGGCCCATCTAGGAGTGTCACTGCAGTGTCACGCAGGATGTCCCTTCCAAAAAACCCTCCCCAAACAGCACATGACGCAAAGAAAAAAAGAGGCGCAATGAGGTAGCTGTGTGAGTAAGATAAGCGACCCTAGTGGCCGACACAAACACCGGGCCCATCTAGGAGTGGCACTGCAGTGTCACGCAGGATGTCCCTTCCAAAAAACCCTCCCCAAACAGCACATGACGCAAAGAAAAATTAAAGAAAAAAGAGGTGCAAGATGGAATTGTCCTTGGGCCCTCCCACCCACCCTTATGTTGTATAAACAGGACATGCACACTTTAACCAAACCATCATTTCAGTGACAGGGTCTGCCACACGACTGTGACTGAAATGACGGGTTGGTTTGGACCCCCACCAAAAAAGAAGCAATTAATCTCTCCTTGCACAAACTGGCTCTACAGAGGCAAGATGTCCACCTCATCATCATCCTCCGATATATCACCGTGTACATCCCCCTCCTCACAGATTATCAATTCGTCCCCACTGGAATCCACCATCTCAGCTCCCTGTGTACTTTGTGGAGGCAATTGCTGCTGGTCAATGTCTCCACGGAGGAATTGATTATAATTCATTTTAATGAACATCATCTTCTCCACATTTTCTGGATGTAACCTCGTACGCCGATTGCTGACAAGGTGAGCGGCGGCACTAAACACTCTTTCGGAGTACACACTTGTGGGAGGGCAACTTAGGTAGAAAAAAGCCAGTTTGTGCAAGGGCCTCCAAATTGCCTCTTTTTCCTGCCAGTATAAGTACGGACTGTGTGACGTGCCTACTTGGATGCGGTCACTCATATAATCCTCCACCATTCTTTCAATGGTGAGAGAATCATATGCAGTGACAGTAGACGACATGTCCGTAATCGTTGTCAGGTCCTTCAGTCCGGACCAGATGTCAGCATCAGCAGTCGCTCCAGACTGCCCTGCATCACCGCCAGCGGGTGGGCTCGGAATTCTGAGCCTTTTCCTCGCACCCCCAGTTGCGGGAGAATGTGAAGGAGGAGATGTTGACAGGTCGCGTTCCGCTTTACTTGACAATTTTCTCACCAGCAGGACTTTCAACCCCAGCAGACTTGTGTCTGCCGGAAAGAGAGATCCAAGGTAGGCTTTAAATCTAGGATCGAGCACGGTGGCCAAAATGTAGTGCTCTGATTTCAACAGATTGACCACCCGTGAATCCTTGTTAAGCGAATTAAGGGCTCCATCCACAAGTCCCACATGCCTAGCGGAATCGCTCCGTGTTAGCTCCTCCTTCAATGTCTCCAGCTTCTTCTGCAAAAGCCTGATGAGGGGAATGACCTGACTCAGGCTGGCAGTGTCTGAACTGACTTCACGTGTGGCAAGTTCAAAGGGCATCAGAACCTTGCACAACGTTGAAATCATTCTCCACTGCGCTTGAGACAGGTGCATTCCACCTCCTATATCGTGCTCAATTGTATAGGCTTGAATGGCCTTTTGCTGCTCCTCCAACCTCTGAAGCATATAGGAGGGTTGAATTCCACCTCGTTACCACTTCTTGCTTCAGATGATGGCAGGGCAGGTTCAGTAGTTTTTGGTGGTGCTCCAGGCTTCTGTACGTGGTTCCTGTACGCCGAAAGTGTCCCGCAATTCTTCTGGCCACCGACAGCATCTCTTGCACGCCCCTGTCGTTTTTTAAAAAATTCTGCACCACCAAATTCAAGGTATGTGCAAAACATGGGACGTGCTGGAATTTGCCCATATTTAATGCACACACAATATTGCTGGCATTGTCCGATGCCACAAATCCACAGGAGAGTCCAATTGGGGTAAGCCATTCCGCGATGATCTTCCTCAGTTGCCGTAAGAGGTTTTCAGCTGTGTGCGTATTCTGGAAAGCGGTGATACAAAGCGTAGCCTGCCTAGGAAAGAGTTGGCGTTTGCGAGATGCTGCTACTGGTGCCGCCGCTGCTGTTCTTGCGGCGGGAGTCCATACATCTACCCAGTGGGCTGTCACAGTCATATAGTCCTGACCCTGCCCTGCTCCACTTGTCCACATGTCCGTGGTTAAGTGGACATTGGGTACAGCTGCATTTTTTAGGACACTGGTGAGTCTTTTTCTGAGGTCTGTGTACATTTTCGGTATCGCCTGCCTAGAGAAGTGGAACCTAGATGGTATTTGGTAACGGGGGCACACTACCTCAAGAAATTGTGTAGTTCCCTGTGAACTAACGGCGGATACCGGACGCACGTCTAACACCAACATAGTTGTCAAGGCCTCAGTTATCCGCTTTGCAGCAGGATGACTGCTGTGATATTTCATCTTCCTCGCAAAGGACTGTTGGACAGTCAATTGCTTACTGGAAGTAGTACAAGTGGTCTTCCGACTTCCCCCCTGGGATGACCATCGACTCCCAGCAGCAACAACAGCAGCGCCAGCTGCAGTAGGCGTTACACGCAAGGATGCATCGGAGGAATCCCAGGCAGGAGAGGAATCGTCAGAATTGCCAGTGACATGGCCTGCAGGACTATTGGCATTCCTGGGGAAGGAGGAAATTGACACTGAGGGAGTTGGTGGGGTGGTTTGCGTGAGCTTGGTTACAAGAGGAAGGGATTTACTGGTCAGTGGACTGCTTCCGCTGTCACCCAAAGTTTTTGAACTTGTCACTGACTTATTATGTATGCGCTGCAGGTGACGTATAAGGGAGGATGTTCCGAGGTGGTTAACGTCCTTACCCCTACTTATTACAGCTTGACAAAGGCAACACACGGCTTGACAAATGTTGTCCGCATTTCTGGTGAAATACTTCCACACCGAAGAGCTGATTTTTTTGGTATTTTCACCAGGCATGTCAACGGCCATATTCCTCCCACGGACAACAGGTGTCTCCCCGGGTGCCTGACTTAAACAAACCACCTCACCATCAGAATCCTCCTGGTCAATTTCCTCCCCAGCGCCAGCAACACCCATATCCTCCTCATCCTGGTGTACTTCAACACTGACATCTTCAATCTGACTATCAGGAACTGGACTGCGGGTGCTCCTTCCAGCACTTGCAGGGGGCGTGCAAATGGTGGAAGGCGCATGCTCTTCACGTCCAGTGTTGGGAAGGTCAGGCATCGCAACCGACACAATTGGACTCTCCTTGTGGATTTGGGATTTCGAAGAACGCACAGTTCTTTGCGGTGCTTTTGCCAGCTTGAGTCTTTTCAGTTTTCTAGCGAGAGGCTGAGTGCTTCCATCCTCATGTGAAGCTGAACCACTAGCCATGAACATAGGCCAGGGCCTCAGCCGTTCCTTGCCACTCCGTGTGGTAAATGGCATATTGGCAAGTTTACGCTTCTCCTCCGACAATTTTATTTTAGGTTTTGGAGTCCTTTTTTTACTGATATTTGGTGTTTTGGATTTGACATGCTCTGTACTATGACATTGGGCATCGGCCTTGGCAGACGACGTTGCTGGCATTTCATCGTCTCGGCCATGACTAGTGGCAGCAGCTTCAGCACGAGGTGGAAGTGGATCTTGATCTTTCCCTAATTTTGGAACCTCAACATTTTTGTTCTCCATATTTTAATAGGCACAACTAAAAGGCACCTCAGGTAAACAATGGAGATGGATGGATACTAGTATACTTATGGATGGACTGCCGAGTGCCGACACAGAGGTAGCTACAGCCGTGGACTACCATACTGTGTCTGCTGCTAATATAGACTGGATGATAATGAGATGAAATCAATATATATATATGTATGTATATATAATATCACTAGTACTGCAGCCGGACAGGTAGATAATATATTTATTAGGTAATGATGACTGATGACGGACCTGCTGGACACTGTCAGCTCAGCAGCACCGCAGACTGCTACAGTAAGCTACTATACTATAGTAGTATGTACAAAGAAGAAAGAAAAAAAAAAACCACGGGTAGGTGGTATACAATTATGGATGGACTGCTGAGTGCCGACACAGAGGTAGCTACAGCCGTGGACTAACGTACTGTGTCTGCTGCTAATATAGACTGGATGATTGATAAGGAGATGAAATCAATATATATATGTATGTATATATAATATCACTAGTACTGCAGCCGGACAGGTAGATACAGGTTGAGTATCCCTTATCCAAAATGCTTGGGACCAGAGGTATTTTGGATATGGGATTTTTCCGTATTTTGGAATAATTGCATACCATAATGAGATATCATGGTGATGGGACCTAAATCTAAGCACAGAATGTATTTCTGTTTCATATACACCTTATACACACAGCCTGAAGATAATTGTAGCTAATATTTTTTATAACTTTGTACATTAAACAAAGTGTGTGTACATTCACACAATTCATTTATGTTCCATATACACCTTATACACACAGCCTGAAGGTCATTTAATACAATATTTTTAATAACTTTGTGTATTAAACATAGTTTGTGTACATTGAGCCATCAAAAAACAAAGGTTTCACTATCTCACTCTCACACAAAAAAGTCCGTAATTCGGAATATTCCGTATTTTGGAATATTTGGATATGGGATACTCAACCTGTAATATATTTATTAGGTAATGATGACTGATGACGGACCTGCTGGACACTGTCAGCTCAGCAGCACCGCAGACTGCTACAGTAAGCTACTATACTCTATAGTAGTATGTACAAAGAAGAAAGAAAAAAAAAACCACGGGTAGGTGGTATACAATTATGGATGGACTGCCGAGTGCCGACACAGAGGTAGCTACAGCCGTGGACTAACGTACTGTGTCTGCTGCTAATATAGAGTCTAGACTGGATGATAAATTATTGATAATGAGATGAAATCAATATAATATCACTAGTACTGCAGCCGGACAGGTACTATATATATTTATTATGTAATGACTGATGACGGACCTGCTGGACACTGTCAGGTCAGCACAGCACCGCAGACTGCTACAGTAAGCTACTATAGTAGTATGTATAAAGAAGAATGAAAAAAAAAAACCACGGGTAGGTGGTATACAATTATGGATGGACTGCCGAGTGCCGACACAGAGGTAGCTACAGCCGTGGACTAACATACTGTGTCTGCTGCTAATATAGACTGGATGATTGATAATGAGATGAAATCAATATATATATGTATGTATATATAATATCACTAGTACTGCAGCCGGACAGGTAGATTATATATTTATTAGGTAATGATGACTGATGACGGACCTGCTGGACACTGTCAGCTCAGCAGCACCGCAGACTGCTACAGTAAGCTACTATACTATAGTAGTATGTACAAAGAAGAAAAAAAAAAAAAAAACCACGGGTAGGTGGTATACAATTATGGATGGACTGCTGAGTGCCGACACAGAGGTAGCTACAGCCGTGGACTAACGTACTGTGTCTGCTGCTAATATAGACTGGATGATTGATGAGATGAAATCAATATATATATGTATGTATATATAATATCACTAGTACTGCAGCCGGACAGGTAGATAATATATTTATTAGGTAATGATGACTGATGACGGACCTGCTGGACACTGTCAGCTCAGCAGCACCGCAGACTGCTACAGTAAGCTACTATACTCTATAGTAGTATGTACAAAGAAGAAAGAAAAAAAAAACCACGGGTAGGTGGTATACAATTATGGATGGACTGCCGAGTGCCGACACAGAGGTAGCTACAGCCGTGAACTAACGTACTGTGTCTGCTGCTAATATAGACTGGATGATTGATAATGAGATGAAATCAATATATATATGTATGTATATATAATATCACTAGTACTGCAGCCGGACAGGTAGATAATATATTTATTAGGTAATGATGACTGATGACGGACCTGCTGGACACTGTCAGCTCAGCAGCACCGCAGACTGCTACAGTAAGCTACTATACTCTATAGTAGTATGTACAAAGAAGAAAGAAAAAAAAAAACCACGGGTAGGTGGTATACAATTATGGATGGACTGCTGAGTGCCGACACAGAGGTAGCTACAGCCGTGGACTAACGTACTGTGTCTGCTGCTAATATAGAGTCTAGACTGGATGATAAATTATTGATAATGAGATGAAATCAATATAATATCACTAGTACTGCAGCCGGACAGGTACTATATATATTTATTATGTAATGACTGATGACGGACCTGCTGGACACTGTCAGGTCAGCACAGCACCGCAGACTGCTACAGTAAGCTACTATAGTAGTATGTTTAAAGAAGAATGAAAAAAAAAACCACGGGTAGGTGGTATACAATATATATATATATATATATATATATATATATATATATATATATATATTATATACAATTATATATATATATATATATATATATATATATATTAAACTGGTGGTGATTGATTATTAAACTGGTGGTCACTTCAGGTCACGTTGCAACTTGCAACTAGTACTCCGAGGCCTAAGCAGACAATCACAAAATATATTATTATACTGGTGGTCAGTGTGGTCACAACAATGGCAGTGTGGCACTGACTCTGGCAGCAAAAGTGTGCACTGTACGTTATATGTACTCCTGAGTCCTGCTCTCAGACTCTAACTGCTCCCCACTGTCAGTGTCTCCCCCACAAGTCAGATAATACACTTACAGTCACACTATCTAATCTATAAATATCACTTCAGCAAGTAGTAAGTATAGTAGTATACAGTATAGTAGTACTCCTCCTAATAATGCTCCCCAAAATACTGTGTCTCTCTCTTCTCTAAACGGAGAGGACGCCAGCCACGTCCTCTCCCTATGACTCTCAATGCACGTGTGAAAATGGCGGCGACGCGCGGCTCCTTATATAGAATCCGAGTCTCGCGATAGAATCCGAGCCTCGCGAGAATCCGACAGCGTGATGATGACGTTCGGGCGCGCTCGGGGTTAGCCGAGCAAGGCGGGAAGATCCGAGCCTGCTCGGACCCGTGTAAAAAACCTGAAGTTCGGGCGGGTTCGGATTCAGAGGAACTGAACCCGCTCATCTCTAGTATATATATTAGAGTCCATCAAAATTAACCCATCATGTTATAGACTCAATATATAATAGCATCAATATATATTCTCAATATTCAAAATTATTAGCACAAGTTTATAAAAAGAAGTCCATATCAAGCATCATAGATTGAACCAAATGAAAAAAAAAATCTGTCCGATTCTTTACCTGTTGCCAAAGATACACAAAACATTGGACAAGCCTCCCGGCTGTACAATTATATTGCCACATAATTCACTATTCTCTAATGTGGCACAATATGTGGACAGCTTTCTGCAGGTCTGTGTAAAGAAAACCAATAGTTATCTAAGGGACACAGAGGATTTTTTGAGACTTCCAGCGATTGCCGTTATCCAGCACCTGCAAAATAAGTGAATGCTTTAATATATATTATTACGTTTATTTGCCTTAGGGTGTACAGGTGACATCCATTAGTACGTCTCCAGCCTGTTCATGTGAACAACATGTTTTTAAATTTAAATTTATGAGAAAACATAGATTTCCTCTATTTTTTCTATAGTTGTTTTTTGTTTGGCTTTGCTGTTTGGTGGTATGTGGACCGGTTTACAGAACTCACCACGCTCTCCATTCCGTTTGTGTTATATTACACGCTATTAAGTTTATCAGTGGTAATGTCCTTGGTAGCTGGTAATGTCCTTGATGAAGTGACACTGAATTTAGCACAAACTAGTTTCGTCTCTTTAACAGATGCCGATGCCGATAAAGTTCTATTTGATCATCGTGAATTTCAGAAATTGCCTGATGATACACCCATTGACCTTTACCATAAGTTGTTACGGTTAAGGAAAAGGGAAGTTTATCTCACCCTTCACGGGCAGTTTCTTTCAGATTACTATAGAAATAAGAGAATTCCCCGTGGTTTCAGGGTCCATAATACTCCCACCATCGGACGCCACAGTTTGACGTTTTGTACCCGATGGTGCGGAGTATTAAATAAATGCTCACTTGATCTTATTTTGTTAGTTATCGAGGAGGTTGGGGTAGAACTGACTAAGGTCAGACAAGAATTGACAGACTTTAATTCTATACACCTGAGTACCCTGACACGTGAAAAATCTGAAAACTGGATTGAGAAACTTAAAGACCAAGTTCTGTCCTATCAACGTGACCTTGTTGCGTTCAAACGGAAAAAAACTTGACATTGTGAATTCTGATTATTCCAACCACCAGGTCTATAGGTGGCTGAAAGGGGACTCTAGAAATCCCACGCGAAGATTTCACAATTTCCGGTCTAGACCGCAGAGACAGTACGATAGTTCTTCTCAATCTGTCACAACTGAGGGCCTGAGCTGACGGGAGGCAGCCTCAGTTGTAGGGGCTGAGATGTACCGGAACCTGGGAGGTTGTATCAGACCCCTGGACATGTAAGTAACATGAATAATAACTGCCCGAAGGCGTGACCATGACAACTTGGATAAAAGTCAATGATGTTTATTATGACAACTCCGCAACACAGCAGCAGTAAAAGAAAACGTAAAAAGTCAGCAAAGAATAAATACAGTTCCTGGGTACTACAGGATGGCAGGAGCCACAGGGCACTGGTAGTGTGAGATAGTTCTTATGATCTTCTAGATGGAAAGTCCTTACCAGGCCCGACTGTAGCAATGGAGATAACCCAGGATTGTGCCAGCTGGTGTTCCAGGAAAAGCTGGGTTGCTGAAGATAAAACAGCTGCTGTGGATACTGGCTGGAACCAGACTGTTGTTAGCACGGAGTGGATACTGGCTGGAACCAGTTAAATAATAAATGAACTTGGGAGCGATGAAATATGAACTGAAATGTAGAACTTGAGAGCGGAGAAATAATAATACCGGTGGAGAGTGGTAAAGTGTAGAAAGGACACCGGCCCTTTAAGGGAAGCTGTACTCTGCTGGAAGCTGAGCTGGAAGCAGGTAATGTTGTAGCTGGAAACAGATGAATCCACAATGGATTGGAGAGTCAGGCTACACCGCAGGTGGAATGCTGGTGCGGGTCTCTATGGTGGAAGTCTTGAGACAGGAGCTGGAACCTGGAAGACAATCACAGGAGAGAGACAAACAGGAACTAGGTTTGACAACCAAAGCACTGACGCCTTCCTTGCTCAGGCACAGTGTACTTATACCTGCAGCAAGGAAGGGATTGGCTAGGCAATTATGCAGATTAACAATACTGACAACAGATTGGAGGAAATGATCAGCTGACAGAATCCAAGATGGCTGCGCCCATGCAGACACTTGGAGGGAAGTTTGGTTTGTAATCCATGTGGTAATGAAAACAGTAATGGCGGCGCCGGCCACTGGAGACAGGAGACGCCAGGCTGACAAGTGCACATCCAACCACGCGGACACAGCGGAGGCCGCGGCTGACGTAATCGCCACTCTGACACTCTGCATGCAGAAGCTCAGGGACGGCGGCGGAGGCCGCGGGAGACGCCATGCCAGATGTAATAAGGCGTTACTGTGACAGCGTCTCAGAGAGACAGGAGAGGATGCAGGAATGTGAACATTAGGATAACAGATGGGATCCGGTCCTGGAGCGCTGAGCCAGCCTTAGGAGGCATCTGATGGGTAAGAAATGGCGTCCAGATACCCGGATCGTGACAGCACCCCCCCCTTTAGGAGTGGCCCCAGGACACTTCTTTGGCTTTTGAGGAAACTTGGAATGGAATCTCCGGACCAAGGCAGGAGCATGGACATCAGAAGCATTGGTCCATGAACGTTCCTCAGGACCATAACCTTTCCAGTCAATAAGATATTGTAGTTGACCGTAACGGTGACGTGAGTCCAGGATCTTGGCCACTTCATACTCAACGCCTCGTTGAGTTTGGACTTTCGGAGTTGGAGGAAGTGAGGAATGAAACCGATTCAAGATCAGCGGTTTCAACAGGGAAACATGGAATGTCCTGGGTATTTTTAAGAAGGGAGGCAACTGGAGTCTGTAAGCAACAGGATTGATGACTTGTTCAATCTTGAAAGGACCGATATAGCGAGGTGCAAACTTCATACTGGGAACTCTTAACCTCAAATTCTTTGTGGATAACCATACCCGATCACCCACCTTGAGAGCAGGAACTGCTCGACGCTTCTTATCCGCAAACTTCTTGTACCTGAACGATGCCTTGAGCAGAGCTGATCGTACGCTCTTCCAGATATTGGCAAACTGATGCAAGGTGATATCCACTGCGGGAACAGAAGTTGCTGGAAGCGGTTGGAACTCAGGGACTTTAGGGTGGAATCCAAAGTTAGTGAAGAATGGTGTTGAAGCAGATGAAGAATGATACTGGTTGTTATGACAGAATTCGGCCCAGGGAAGTAATTGAACCCAGTCATCTTGAGAGGAGGACACATAGATGCGGAGGAAGGCCTCCAAGTCCTGATTCACCCTCTCGGTTTGACCATTGGTCTGAGGATGGTAAGCCGTGGAAAACTTTAGCTTGACTTGGAGGACTTGACATAAACTTCGCCAGAATTTGGCTGTGAATTGAACTCCTCGATCTGAGATAATTTCTTCAGGAAGACCGTGGAGTCGGAAGATCTCTTGTATGAATACTTGAGCCAACTTGGAAGCTGACGGAAGACCGGTGAGAGGAATGAAGTGTGCCATCTTGGTGAACCGGTCAACTACCACCCAGATGGTATTGAACTTGTTGCACATGGGTAAGTCTGTAATGAAATCCATCGACAAGTGGGTCCAGGGTCGACGGGGAACGGATAGTGGAACCAGTTGCCCCGCAGGCGACTGGCGGGATACTTTATGTTGGGCACACTTTGGGCAAGATGCAATAAACTCCAAGACGTCCTTTTTCAGAGTTGGCCACCAATAGGACCTAGAGATAAACTCCAGGGTTTTTTGGATACCTGTATGTCCGGCAAAACGGGAAGCATGGGCCCAATGCATGAGCTTCTTCCTTAGCATCGGCTTTACAAAACTTTTCCCTGATGGGGGCGTAGAGTCCATCCCTACCGTGGAGAATGCCAACGGATTTATAATAGGATGCTTGTCTGAAGACTCTGACTCATTTTCTTGCTCCCATGAGCGGGAAAGGGCATCGGCCTTGCGATTCTGAGAGCCCGGACAGAACTGGAGTTTAAAGTCGAACCTGGAAAAGAAAAGTGCCCATCTGGCCTGACGAGGGTTGAGACATTGTGCGCCCTTCAGGTATAAAAGGTTCTTGTGGTCTGTAAGTATGGTGATTGAATGAGAAGCTCCCTCCAACAGATACCTCCACTCTTCTAGAGCGAGCTTGATGGCTAGCAACTCCTGGTCGCCAATGGCATAGTTGCGCTCAGCTGGGGAGAACTTCCGGGAGAAGAAACTGCAAGGGTGTAAATGGCCATCTTTAGCCCTCTGAGATAACACCGCTCCTACTCCAACGGAGGAGGCATCCACCTCTAAGATGAAAGGAGAGTCGATGTCAGGCTGTTTCAGAACAGGCGCAGAGATGAACCTTTGTTTTAAAAGATGAAATGCTTGCATGGCTTCTTCAGACCACTTGGACGGGTTAGCACCCTTCTTAGTGAAAGCAGTAATAGGCGCCACAATGGTGGAAAAGTCTCGTATAAACTTTCGGTAATAGTTGGCGAACCCTAAGAACCTCTGGACCCCTTTGAGGGTTAAGGGTACCGGCCAATTTTGGATTGCTTGTAGTTTCTCAGGATCCATCTCTAGTCCGGAACCGGACACAATGTACCCTAGAAACGGAATGGACTTGACTTCAAAGACGCATTTTTCTAATTTGCAATAGAGATGATTGACACGGAGAAGGGACAGAACCTCTTTAACCCAAAAACGATGTTCCTCTAAATCGTTGGCAAAAATGAGGATATCGTCTAGATAGACCACGACATGACGGTATAGAATGTCTCTGAAGATCTCATTGACAAAATGCTGGAAGACAGCTGGAGCATTGCTCAATCCGAAGGGCATGACGAGGTACTCATAATGTCCGTCACGGGTGTTAAAGGCGGTCTTCCACTCGTCACCCTCACGGATCCGGATGAGATTGTATGCACCTCGCAAGTCCAGCTTTGTAAAGATAGTAGCTCCGCTAACTCTGTCAAAGAGCTCAGTAATCAGGGGTAAAGGATAACGGTTCTTGATGGTAATGTCGTTCAAACCTCTGTAGTCGATGCACGGCCGCAGACCACCATCTTTCTTTTTTACAAAAAAGAAGCCTGCGCCGGCTGGAGAAGAAGAAGGTCGAATGAACCCCTTTGCTAGGTTCTCTTTAATATATTCCTCCATAGAATGCGTCTCAGGCAGAGACAACGGATAAGTTCGGCCTCGAGGTGGAACCTTCCCTGGAACGAGATCAATCGGACAGTCCCATTCTCTATGAGGAGGAAGGATATCAGCAGAAGCTTTACTGAACACATCCGTGAAATCTTGATATGGAGGAGGTGGAACATCAGACGACCTGGGGGAGGAAGAACAGACAGGCAATACTTTAAACAAACATGTCTCAGCACAGGAGGAACCCCATGCCAGGATTTGCGTAGTCGTCCAATCAATTGCAGGATTGTGAAGACGGAGCCATGGAAGGCCCAGGACCACAGGATGTGTGGCTCTTGGAATCACTAAAAAAGAAATAAGTTCGGAATGAAGAACTCCCACTCTCAGACGAACTGGTAGAGTCCTTAAAGAAATAACTGCATCAAAAATTTTGCTGCCATCCACGGCAGTTAAAGAAATGGACGAAGGAAGTCTCTCGGTGGGTAGGGACCACCGTTTAACATAGGCTTCGGTAATAAAGTTCCCAGCTGCTCCGGAATCAAGGAGAGCAATGACGTTCCGATAACGTTGAGCAACTTGAAGCGAGACTGGGAGATTACAATCTTGAGGAGATGGAGAGGAGATCATTACTCCTAGCCGGCCCTCTCCTTGGCGAGCTAGGATTTGGAGTTTCCCGGACGTTTGGGACAGGCATTAATGGTGTGAGACGGAGCTGCACAATAGAGACAGAGAGACTCGGAGAGACGTCTTCGGCGCTCAGCAGGAGTTAAACGGGAACGGCCAAGTTGCATGGGCTCATCTTTAGATGGTGACAGTTGACGAGGAGGAGGAGCAGAAGATTTTGGAGCAGATGATCTTCCACGCTCAGTTGCTCTCTCTCTGAAACGTAAATCAACTTTCGTGCAGAGTGAGATTAGCTCATCTAACTTAGAAGGTAAGTCTCTGGTAGCTAACTCATCTTTAATACGCTCAGATAAGCCATGCCAGAATGCAGCATACAGGGCCTCGTCGTTCCATGCCAGTTCGGATGCCAGGATCTGGAACTGTATCAGATATTGTCCTACAGTACGTGACCCCTGGCGTAAACGGAGAATCTCGGATGAAGCTGAGGTTACCCGGCCTGGCTCGTCGAAGATGCGCCTGAATGTTGACACGAAGGCAGTGTAGGAAGATAGCAGGGTGTCGGACCTCTCCCATAACGGTGATGCCCAATCAAGGGCTGAGCCACTGAGAAGAGAAATAATGTAGGCAATTTTTGTACGGTCACTGGGAAAATTGCCAGGTTGTAGCTCAAACTGAATCTCACACTGGTTGAGAAATCCCCTGCAGAATCTTGGAGATCCGTCAAATTTTGCTGGCGTTGGAAGATGAAGACGTGGAGCAGAAATGGGTAAGGTGGGTGGGGTTATAGCTGGAGTCACTGTGGTTGACGCACCAGACGCGCCTGATCCTTGGAGAGTTGTCTGAATCCCATCCAGCCGAGTAGAGAGATCCTGGAGACAGCGGATGATGTGGCCCTGTGCAGCCTCCTGATGTTCTAGTCGGGCTGCCAGTTCTTGCATCGGCCTGGCCGCTTGATCCTGGTCTCCGGCTGGATTCATTAGGTCAGTGCTTACTGTCACAACTGAGGGCCTGAGCTGACGGGAGGCAGCCTCAGTTGTAGGGGCTGAGATGTACCGGAACCTGGGAGGTTGTATCAGACCCCTGGACATGTAAGTAACATGAATAATAACTGCCCGAAGGCGTGACCATGACAACTTGGATAAAAGTCAATGATGTTTATTATGACAACTCCGCAACACAGCAGCAGTAAAAGAAAACGTAAAAAGTCAGCAAAGAATAAATACAGTTCCTGGGTACTACAGGATGGCAGGAGCCACAGGGCACTGGTAGTGTGAGATAGTTCTTATGATCTTCTAGATGGAAAGTCCTTACCAGGCCCGACTGTAGCAATGGAGATAACCCAGGATTGTGCCAGCTGGTGTTCCAGGAAAAGCTGGGTTGCTGAAGATAAAACAGCTGCTGTGGATACTGGCTGGAACCAGACTGTTGTTAGCACGGAGTGGATACTGGCTGGAACCAGTTAAATAATAAATGAACTTGGGAGCGATGAAATATGAACTGAAATGTAGAACTTGAGAGCGGAGAAATAATAATACCGGTGGAGAGTGGTAAAGTGTAGAAAGGACACCGGCCCTTTAAGGGAAGCTGTACTCTGCTGGAAGCTGAGCTGGAAGCAGGTAATGTTGTAGCTGGAAACAGATGAATCCACAATGGATTGGAGAGTCAGGCTACACCGCAGGTGGAATGCTGGTGCGGGTCTCTATGGTGGAAGTCTTGAGACAGGAGCTGGAACCTGGAAGACAATCACAGGAGAGAGACAAACAGGAACTATGTTTGACAACCAAAGCACTGACGCCTTCCTTGCTCAGGCACAGTGTACTTATACCTGCAGCAAGGAAGGGATTGGCTAGGCAATTATGCAGATTAACAATACTGACAACAGATTGGAGGAAATGATCAGCTGACAGAATCCAAGATGGCTGCGCCCATGCAGACACTTGGAGGGAAGTTTGGTTTGTAATCCATGTGGTAATGAAAACAGTAATGGCGGCGCCGGCCACTGGAGACAGGAGACGCCAGGCTGACAAGTGCACATCCAACCACGCGGACACAGCGGAGGCCGCGGCTGACGTAATCGCCACTCTGACACTCTGCATGCAGAAGCTCAGGGACGGCGGCGGAGGCCGCGGGAGACGCCATGCCAGATGTAATAAGGCGTTACTGTGACAGCGTCTCAGAGAGACAGGAGAGGATGCAGGAATGTGAACATTAGGATAACAGATGGGATCCGGTCCTGGAGCGCTGAGCCAGCCTTAGGAGGCATCTGATGGGTAAGAAATGGCGTCCAGATACCCGGATCGTGACACAATCCAATTCAGATAGTGAGTTTACTGACTCTAGACCACCACGTGGGAATTTTTTAGGACATGCTACTCGCAAAACCTCAGACCCCCCAGAAAAACGTCCCACAAACACCCGACAAGGAGGGGCGGGAAGAAACACACGAAAGGGAGGAGCTTCAAAGACCTAGCGACTGTATTTAATTTGTCATCATATTCTTTATCTGATACTGAGATGGAGGTCTTATCTCTGGGTCTTTCCTTTGTTCCAACAGTCCAACATGATCCTTTTCAGTGGTCAGTTGACCACTTCAAATTTGGTAGGAAGTTAAGACTCAGAGAATACTTTGCAACTCAGTCTACTGATCCTCTACAGGACAGAGTTTTTTCCAGACCTAGCTCCTTTGACCCCATCTCACAAAATTCAAGTATTAAATCTTTTCTTAGATTGACGGAGCATGAGATGAGGACACACAGGGTGGATAGACCATATGACAATTTGAGCAAGCAACAAAGGACAGCATTACAGTCCTTGATGAAAAATGATCAAATCGTGATCCATTCAGCAGACAAAGGCGGGGCGATAGTTATACAAGACTGGGTCATGTATGACAAAGAGATACGTCGCCAATTGTCAGATGGCTTGACATACCATAAAGTTGGCTCTAACCCTATGCCTGACATTAAAAGAGTGGTTGATGGAACGATCACTATGGGACTTCAAAATGGGTGGATTGATGACAAAATCGCTGCCTACCTTTTGGTCGATCACCCTGTGTGTCCAATTCTCTATACGCTCCCAAAAATCCATAAATCGCTAGATGCCCCCCCGGGCCGTCCCATTATCTCAGCAAGGGACTCTATCCTGCAACCAATTGCTAAGTTCGTTGATCGCTTTTTGCAACCCCTTGTCACTGGTATGTCAAGTTACATTAGAGACACTGGGGACTTCCTGCAGAAAATCTCCCAAATGGGTGATATTGCGGATGACATCTTGTTGGCCACACTAGATGTAAATTCACTGTATACAGTGATTCCACACTCTGCTGGTTTGAATTCGCTTCGGACGGTGCTGGGTTGTGGTACACATGTCGGCCCCACTGTTGAGTTCCTGTTGGCCTTGGCCAAGCTGGTTCTTAGCAAGAATCATTTCTGCTATGGCAGCAAGTTTTTTATACAGAACACGGGAACCGCCATGGGTTCCAACCTGGTGCCGTCGTATGCGAACTTATTCATGCATGAATATGAAAACACACATATCATCCCTAGATTTGGAGATAAACTTGCCTATTTTGGGCGTTATATCGATGATATATTTATTTTGTGGAAGGGGACCGCGGATGAGTTCTGTGACATGGTCCAATACCTTAACTCTATTGATAGCCCCATTCGTTTTACACATCAAGTAGACCATGATTCAATGAATTTTCTGGATGTTACTATTTTCAGAGAACAAAATCGTCTTGGATCCACTCTGTTTCGCAAACAGACTAATCGCAACACACTACTGTTTGCGACTAGCCACCATCCCGAGAACTTAAAAGAAATCATGCCAATTTCTCAATTTCTACGTGTGCTGCGTAATAATTCCTCTCCAGAGATTGCAGAACACCAATTGACAGAAATGTCTGAAAGATTCCTGGATAGAGGGTACTCACCAGTAGTTGTTGCCCGATGCCTTGATAAAGCGAAAACTAAATTTAATGCCAGTATCAAGATGTCGTCGTCGACCTTTGACACAAGCAGACCTATCTTTACCTCTACCTTTGACACCAATGCAAGAGTTGCTGAAAAGGCCTTTAAAAAATACTGGCCTATAGTTGCTACTGATGCCAAATTGGAAGGTTTAAGCCAAAGACCTCCTATGCACTCATATCGTAGAGGGACAAATCTACGGCAGCTGTTGATGTGACCATCTCTACAACCTCAAAAAACCAATACTACTTAGCTAAAGATGAGAAAAACTGGTTGCTTCCGCTGCCCCGATTGCACCACTTGCAGGTCAATGACCAGTGGTTCTTCTTTCTCACATCCACATAGTGGAAAAAGGATTTCCATCAAGCACAAGCTATCCTGCACGTCCAATCATGTGATTTACATCATTATATGTCCTTGCGGACTTTATTATGTTGGGTTGACGACTTGCTGCTTCCGTGAACGGATGGCTAACCATCGCTATTCCATCCGTCAGGCACTCAAAACAAACAAAACTGACAAGCCAGTAGCAAAACACTGGCTACGACTCAAGCATTACATATCTAGTCTCAAATGCATGCTGATTGACCATATTCCCTCTTCTATCCGTGGTGGCGATAGGGAACTGAAACTCAGACAACGCAAATCCAGGTGGATCTTCGAACTGGGGACTATCACTCCGCTTGGGCTCAATGAAGCCAATCCATATGGCATTTTTTTATAATCTCTCGGATTACTATTTGGTTACTTAGTACCAACAGCAAAGCCTTTTCTTAGTTTTTTCCAGGTATCTCTCCTTTTTTTGTGGGTATTGTTGTTTCACTTATGTTTGACCGAGTGGTGTTGCACGCTTGGGGCAGGGCTGGTGGTGGTGGCACCTCCAGAATTTCTTTGGGTGTGCCATCATCTCCGGTCAACCACAGGTGTGCTCTAGACTACCCAGTTTTATTTTAATATTAAAGGTTATATGTTTTTTAACATTGGAAGCTACATTTCCACACTACTGTATGTAGTTCATAACATCATTCTTATATGTAGCCTCTGTTTCTCCCCTGCGCTTTGAGTCCCCAGGCACCTCCCTGACACTCTGCTTATTAATGGTCTTTGATTGACAGCATCCATTATAGTTTAGACTACTAGAGGGTTATCTCCATGGTAACTGCTATGCTGTTTCTCCCAGGGGCGGAACCGCCGCTCACAGACTAGGCGACGAGTGTGTCTCCCGCTATCTCCGGGCTCTGTACGGTTTCCCTAGCAACGTGACGTCATTTCCACTTTTGCGAGTCACTTTCGCCCGGCGCGTGCGTTCCACGACTCAATGGAACGCACAAGCACTTCCTGGTTTTTGATTTAGTTTATTTCAAGACCTGTAGGTCTATGTTACTGGCGGTTTCTGTCCCTATGGGTTCTTTGATGGATGCTTATACTGATCTGGCCAGCATTTTTCACTTTCTGACATGTTAGACTACACATTAGTAGTCTGCTCCACATCTTGAGTGACGGTGGGTGTGTCCTGGGTGTGCTCAATTAGCAGGGGCATAAATAGCTCTGTATGTGAATTGGTTGGACATGCTACTTGTGGTGTCCTGTTGCCTGGAATATTGTTTGGTGTCTTGACAAAGATCACTGGGATGTGATCGAAACGTCGACTTGATGATTCAATATTAAAACTACAGCTATTATTTTACAAAAAACTGGTAAGTGCCCTCCTTTACAATTGACTGTCTATTGGAATTAACTGTTCCGTGGAGTTGAGCACCATCTTATGTGGATTTTGATGAGCAGCACAGTGCGGATATTCCCTTCCATATATATATATATATATATATATATATATATATATATATATATATATATATACACACACACACACAGTGGGGATTGAAAGTTTGGGCACCCCAGGCAAAATTTTATTTTAATGTGCAAAAAGAAGGCAAGGAAAGATGGAAAAATCTCCATAAAGGCATACAATTACAGATTAGACATTCTTATAACATGTCAAAAAAAGTTTGATTTTATTTCCATCATTTACACTTTCAAAAGAATAAAAAACAAAAAATGGCGTCTGCAAAAGTTTGGGCACCCTGCAGAGTTAATACCTTGTACTGCCCCCTTCGGCAAGTATCACAGCTTGTAAACGCTTTTTTTTTGTAGCCAGCCAAGAGTCTTTCAATTCTTGTTTGAGGTATCTTCGCGCATTCTTCCTTACAAAAGTCTTCCAGTTCTTTGAGATTCCTGGGCTGTCTGTGACGCACTGCTCTTTTAAGGTCTATCCATAGATTTTCAATTATGTTGAGGTCAGGAGATTGTGAAGGCCATGGCAAAATCTTCAGTTTACGCCTCTTGATGTAATCCACCATGGATTTTGATGTGTGGTTAGGATCATTATCCATTTGTAGAAGCCAGCCTCTCTTTAACTTCAGCTTTTTGACAGATGGCATCAAGTTAGCGTCCAAAATTTGCTGGAATCTTGTTGAATCCATTTTTCCTTCTACTCGTGCAATGTTCCCTGTGCCACTGGCTGCAATACAACCCCAAAGCATGATTGATCCACCCCCATGCTTAACAATTGGACAGAGGTTCTTTTCATTAAATTCTGTGCCCTTCCATCTCCAAACGTACCTTTGCTCATTCCGGCCAAAAAGTTCTATTTTAACCTTATCGGTCCACAGAACTTTATTCCGAAATGCATCAGGCTTGTCTATATATAGATTTTTGTGGTGAGAACGTAGAAGAGGTTTTCTTCTGATGACTCTTCCATGAAGACCATATTTGTACAAGTATCTCTTTATAGTGGAATAGTGTACCACAACTCCAGTGTCTGCCAGATCTTCCTGGAGGGATCGTGCAGTCAAACGTGGATTTTGACTTGCTTTTCTCACAATCCTGTGAGCTGTTCTGTCTGATATTTTCTTGGTCTTCCAGATCTTGCTTTAACTTCCACTGTTCCTGATGACTACCATTTCTTAATTACATTCCGAACAGAGGATATGGGCATCTGATAACGCTTTGCTATCTTCTTATAGCCTTCTCCTGCTTTGTGAGCATCAACTATTCTCAGTTTCAGTGTTCTACACAACTGCTTAGAGGAACCCATGGTGCTGATTGTTGGAGCAAGGTCAGATGAGTCTGGGCTTTTAAAAACGTTGAAATTAACATCACCTGGTCTTTCCAGATGATGATTGATAAAAATCCATGACACTGCCAGGTCTCAGCTGTCCAAAGGGGGCAGTACAAGGTATTACCTCTGCAGGGTGCCCAAACTTTTGCAGACGTCATTTTTTGTTTACTGTTTTTTTTAAATAAAATCAAACTTCTTTTGACATGTTACAAGAATGTCTAATCTATAATTTGATGTCTTTTGGAGATTTTTCCATCTTTCCTTGGCTTCTTTTTGCACATTAAAATGAATTTTTGCCTGGGGTGCCCAAACTTTCAATCCCCACTGTATATGTATATGTATATATATATATATATATATATATATATATATATATAGAGAGAGAGAGAGAGAGAGAGAGAGAGAGAGAGAGAGAGAGAGAGAGAGAGAGATCCTCCACAGCAGTAGTAAAAATTGGAGATGTGCACCGGAAACTTTTCAGGTTTTCTGTTTTGGTTTTGGATTCGGTTCCGCGGCCGTGTTTTGGATTCGGACGCGTTTTGGCAAAACCTCCCTGAAAATTTTTTGTTGGATTCAGGTGTGTTTTGGATTCTGGTGTTTTTTTTTTCAAAAAACCCCTCAAAAACAGGTTAAATCATAGAATTTAGGGGTGATTTTGATCCTATAGTATTATTAACCTCAATAACCATAATTTTCACTAATTTCCAGTCTATTCTGAACACCTCACACTACTATTTTTAGTCCTAAAATTTGCACCGAGGTCGCTGGATGACTAAGCTAAGCGACCCAAGAGGGCGGCACAAACACCTGGCCCATCTAGGAGAGGCACTACAGTGTCAGACTGGATGGCACTTAAAAAAATTGGCCCCAAACAGCACATGATGCAAAGAAAAGAGAAAAAGAGGTGCACTGTGGTCGCTGGATGGTTAAGCTAAGCGACACAAACACCTCAATATCACAGGAATTATTCATCCTAATCAGTGGTATTATTGGTCCAAATCACTGGAAGAAAATGACAAAATCACAGGAATTATTCATTCTAATCAATGGTATTATTGGTCCAAATCACTGGAAGAAAATGACAAAATCACTGGAATCATTTGGCAAGATCACTGTAATTAATCATTAATTATAAATCACTGATATTACTTGGTAAAATCTCGCTATCGCCTGCCTAGTGAAGTGGAATCAAGATGGGATTTTGTACCAGGGACACAATAACTTCATCAATTGTCTAAATCCCAATGAACTAATGGCGGAAAACGGGCGCACGGCTAACAGCGCACTGATTATACTGAGAACTGATTATACTGAGCACTGATTTTACTGAGCACTGATGATACTACGGAGAACTGACACTGAGCAGCGAGAACAGCACTGGACTATTGTACTGTAGTATACTGGTCACCACAATGCTGCACTGTACTACTATATACTGCTCACAACAATGCAGCACAGATATGGATACTTGAAGTGACACGGAGCTGCAAGATACAGCAATGGCCTACTTTACTGTACAACTATATACTGTTGGTCACCAAAATGCTGCACTGTACTACTATATAACAGCAAATTATATTTACCGATAATTTCATTTCTTCAAGATACTTCATGGCAGCCATTACTCTGGGATTGCATCCTCTCCACCTAGTTCTAGACAGGAAGTTTTTTCACACTTCAGGGACCGCCCACTTAGGGTATATAGAGCTACTCCTCCTCGGTCTTTTGAGTGTCTCCTCACATTCGGTTCCTGTGAAAAAACACACTAAAAAAAAGGGAGGGATATTATAGGCTGCCATGAAGTATCTTGAAGAAATGAAATTATCGGTAAATATAATTTGCTGTTTTCTTCTACACTACTTCATGGCAGCCATTACTCTGGAATATACCAAAGCATAATATAGGGAGGGTAACAAACAGTCCAGCAAACAGAAATTCATGCTTAATTACCCAATTTTATTCATTAATCGCAATGCCCCTTCAAGGACATCACTGTCAAAGTGGGCGCCAGCCAAATCCAGAGCATAGTGACTAGAGAAAGTGTGAACAGATGGCCAGTTGGCTACTGTACATGTCTTTCATTGATACCAAAGCGTCCTTAACCCCGGAAATTGCAACACTGGTTGAGTGTGCCTTCAGATTTTAGGACTAATTTCTTCATACACAAAAATAATTAGCTCCTTGATCCACCTGGCAAAAGGTTGCTTTATGGGTGCTCCACCTTTCTTTATGCCTACATGTAAAACAAATACTTTGTTTTCCAAAAGTTTTTAACTCCTATCCAAATCGACAAAAAGTGCTTGTCATAAGTTCAGCATATGCAACCTTTCTTTCTTCTCACTTTTAGGTTCAATGAAACGCTGACACCATCTTTGGTAAAGAAGCTGTATTTGTTCTTTGAATATCCTTATCTACAAATATTAAGATATGGGCAGAAAGGCCCGTAACACTTGTAATTCACTGACCCTTCTGACTAAAGTTCAGTATCAGATTCAGATCCCATAGGGCTAGGACCGATTTAACTTGAGGCCATATTTCTTTTCATAGCTTGACAGAAACCTTTGACAAAATTTTCTTCAGACCATTTCCTATCAAGCAACATGCTCAAGGCTGCTATCTGTATCTTAATGGTTGATACAGTCAGACCCTTCTCAACCCATCATATAGAAACTGTAATATTTGGGGTGTTTCAACTCTCATGACATCAAATTCAGATTCGGCCCATGAGATAAAAGGTATTCCAGATCCTATAATAAATTAGAGGATAACTTCTTTCTTGCTTGAAACTGAATAACTTGTTCAGACAATTCTTTTTCTTAATAAATTCATTAAATTTCCATATCATGGAATTAAAATTTTCAAGTTTAGATAGAATATTGGACCCGGGTATAATAGACCTGGTGTGAGTGGTAGCATCCATAGACTCTCTGCTGCCATACTCACCTTTGTTGGTAAACACACTCTCCTTGGCCGGTAAGGAAGAATTATTACTTCTACTTGCTTTTTTACTGTGTTTTTTTTATGACACAAGCAATAGTAGGAATAAAGGAGGGAACATATATTCCAGTGTGAAATTCCATGTTAGGAAGAACATGTCTAATCCACTTGTTCACAGCAGAAAAGAAGAAAAGAATGAGTGTCCATTAGATCCACCTGCGACCATCCAAACCTTATCACAATCTCTTGAAATATCTTTGCGTCCACCTCCTATTCTCCTGGCAACACCTCGTGTCTGCTGAGAAAGTCTGCAACAAAGTTGTCTTTCCATGGTACATACAGAGCTTACAGAGAACCGAGATGACACTCTGCCCAGTCTAAAAATTATTTTCACTTCTAACAGCATTCGACTCTTGGTGCCGCCTTGTTGATTTAAATACGGTACCACTGCCACGTTGACAGATAATACTTTTAGACAGCTTTATGCGTTCCAAATTGCCCTTATTTCTCGCTGGTTTGAAGTACTCATCTTCTCCTGACAAGTCCAGAAGACTTGACAACCTTATTGCAATAGACGCACTACCAAACCTGTTGCACTTGCATCGATTGTAAATACCAAGCAGTGGTGTTCTGCCAAAGAAGCTCTAGAATTAGATCCAGACCTGTTTATCAAGACAGTCTCTTGTAGCCTGACATAGCTTTAACTGGAAATTCAGGAAGGTTCCTTCTTGGATGTACTTCAGCAAGTTCTATTATAACTTTCTCATCCTCCATCGTGCTCAAAGGATATGTCTATGTTTGAGGATATTATTCTTAGCAAACGTAGTCCAGTATGTAATGTCACATGCTTGTACCAATGTGGCCAGTTCTTGAATCTTTCCACATCTCTTGTTACAGAAGGACTACTTGCTGTAGTATCCACTTGTACCCCCAAGAACTGTATTTGTCTAAGTGGATGTAACTGAATTTTCTCCCAGTTTATTATCCTTCTGTAATACTGAGGGATCTGTAGAGTTCTGTACACCACATCATTCATTGTTTATTTTGACTTTTCAGCAACATAGTAAGTTGTTCAAATACGGTCAAACTTCTATTCCTTTTGTTCTTCTAAGCATTAAGTGGCACAAAGGAGCTTTGTAAATGTTCTTGGGGACGTTGTCAACTTTAAAGGGAAGACATGTGAACTGAAGAGGTTTTGCCTTGGATGCAGAATCTGAGATATTTTTGATATTCCCTGCATACCAAAACAAGAGAATAGGCATCTCCCAGATGTATTGATACTATAGAATACTCCTCTTGATAAATTACTTGATGGGTAATATCCACCCCATTATAAATGATCCCAAGTATATATAATTTTTATTGCGCACAAAGAGACTTGTACCACATTTATAACAAACAATAATAAAGGGAATTGGTACTTTAATTTTAGATTTGACATCCTCAGTAAAGAGGTCTTAAAATAGTCAAAAAAAGATTTCAGTGTTTCCATAGGAAACCTTATCTTCACCAAGCTGTCCTGAGATCCAGATAAGTTCTGAACCCCCTGTATACTTTTCTAAAAGAAATATAAGAGTAAAAACTTTAATTTAATTTATCTTGGATGACTTGACAAAATCACCACAGCCTTTGAGCTAATTTCTGTATACTGTCATAGCACCTTGACTTTCAAATTCACAACTGTAACCTCAGTTTTCACAAAATTATTCCTTCTTAGAACCCCAGCAATTCCATACGATACCTTTGAGATACTACATTCTGAACTCATCTGTTCTGCACAGATTCCTGTCAATGCCTGACAAATTTCAGAAGACTGCCCCCTATTGGCACAGATGCAGGAGACCCATAGTTATCATCGACTGCTTCTTCTGAAGGTTTGGCAAAAGGGCTGCCTCAGCATTCCTGTAGAATATCTACCAGCTGTAGTACCATGCTGGCACAAAACGTCTGGCTTCTAGAAAAATTGCTGCATAGAAGATGGCATAGGAGACCTACTTCTATCCTGAGGTCACTTCCAGCCTGCTACCAAACAGCAGGGAACTTTCATAAGCAAAGAAAGCAGGCTATTCTATGAGAAAATATACAGCTATTATATATCTGTATATAAAGTCCTGAAATTTTCTCTTCCAAGACTGTTCATCATAGTCCAAGTCTCAATGCACTAAACCTACAGCACCTTGTAATTCCCAGGTGGTCTCTTATCCAAATACCAACCATGCCCAATGCTGCTTAGCTGCCAGGTACTGAAGAGATTGGGCATGTGCAGTGTATTGAAGCTGTGGCAATGAAGCTTTAGTAACATCAGTTTTAGAAAAAAAAAACTTGCTGTATACAGTATATACATATAATATAATGTATATATATCTACACACTTTATTTAATTATTTTTATGTTATTGATTTATTTCAATGCTACAATACAGTCCTGCTCTCTGTGGGGGACTGCGAGGACCAGTTGCCGGGATCGGCTCTCCCAGTGGTAGCTTATGAAACAGCCTCTGCTGCTGCAGTATCAGCTCTAGGAATTGTTCATCAGTTTAGGAACTGCTCATCATAACGGATACACATGATAAATTCTCTTGGTATCACCCAACATTCTGCCATCATAATCAAAGTCCACACTAGCAATGTAGGTTCAGACTTTTATAATATACACTGCTTAGCTTCCAAGATCAGACAGATTAAGCATATCCAGTTTGGCATATTTTACTTGATGGACTGAACACGTACTGGTGTAGATAAAATTCCAGGGTGTAGCCCACAATTCCTTAATTGGCAATTAGACAACACACAGAATATGAGGTGTGCTGAATGCACTGTCAGGAGAGTGATCTTTAACCACTTCAATACAGGTACGGCTTCTTGCATCCTGACAGCACAAATAAATGTTTTTTTTTTTAATAAGTTTTCTCTTCGTTCCACTGCAGGAGACACAATGCAGCATCGGATGGTAACCAGACTATATCCTGACTAACACTATATTAATAAAGTGCCCTCTATGAGAACTTACCTCTCTTTTTTGGGCACATACAGGCTTTTGGGGAGAAGACTCTGCTTCGTGTTGTCATAGGTTTGTAGCATAAATTGGAGGGACCAGCAGCTCCATCATTTCTCGGTGCACGGCGACACTCTGCCTCTGACTCCTAACTTGGGGCGGGCGTATGTTCAGACCATCTTCCTGGGACAGCCACCAGCCATCACCCATCACATGCACCTCTGCCGGTTCCTCTGCAGGGCCAGGGAGCATAAAAACACATGTGGCTGCAAATGGAGAGAGAAAAGCCAGCAGCGATCCAGCTTTGTAAATCATACAGACAGGCACTTACTTGACTGGCCTTAAAAACTGCCATGCACCAGCCTCTCCCCAGGGTGCCACCCCATCCAGATCGCGGCTACACAGAGGCGCATTTACTGGGTATAGATAATGAGGTAAGCCCTTGGAACAAAATAACAAACAACTACACTGTCCTGACTAGGAGACAGTAAAAAAGACTGAAGAGGAAGAGGAGGAGTAGCTCTATATACCCTAAGTGGGCGGTCCCTGAAGTGTGAAAAAACTTCCTGTCTAGAACTAGGTGGAGGGGATGCAATCTCAGAGTAATGGCTACCATGAAGTAGTGCAGAAGAAATATATATATACTGCTCACAACAATGCAGCACAGATATGGATACTTGAAGTGACACCGCAGAGCTGCAAGATACAGCAATGGCCTACTGTACTGTACAACTATATACTGTTGGTCACCAAAATGCTGCACTGTACTACTATATATACTGCTCACAACAATGCAGCACAGATATGGATACTTGCAGTGACACAGAGCTGCAAGACACAGCAATGGCCTACTGTACTTTACAACTATATACTGTTGGTCACCAAAATGCTGCACTGTACTACTATATATACTGCTCACAACAATGCAGCACAGATATGGATACTTGCAGTGACACAGAGCTGCAAGATACAGCAATGACCTACTGTACTGTACAACTATATACTATTGGTCCCAAAAATGCTCCACTGTACTACTATATATACTGCTCACAACAATGCAGCACAGATATGGATACTTGCAGTGACACAGAGCTGCAAGATACAGCATTGGCCTACTGTACTGTACAACTACATACTGTTGGTCACCAAAATGCTGCACTGTACTACAATATACTGCTCACAACAATGCAGCACAGATATGGATACTTGCAGTGACACAGAGCTGCAAGACACAGCAATGGCCTACTGTGCTGTACAACTATATACTGGTGGTCACCAAAATGCTGCACTGTACTACTATATATATATATATATATATATATATACTGTTCACAACAATGCAGCACAGATATGGATACTTGAAGTGACACCGCGGAGCTGCAAGATACAGCAATGGTCTACTATACAACTATATACTGTTGGTCACCAAAATGCTGCACTGTACTACTATATATATATAGTATATACTGGTCACACAACAATGCAGCAGATATTGAGCACTGATCAGGATACTGTCTAGAACTGAGTCTGACACGGAGCTGCAAGATACAGCAATGGCCTACTGAACTGTACTAATATAATATACTGGTGGTCCCCACAATGCAGCACACTGAGCACAGATATGTATTTGTAGCACACTGAGCACAGATATGGAGCTTTTCAGGGAGAGAACGTAGCCACGTCCTCTCCATTCAATTTCCAATGCACGAGTGAAAATGGCAGCGACACGCGGCTCTTTATATGGAATACGAATCTCGAGAGAATCTGACAGCGGGATGATGATGTTCGGCCTCATTCGTGTTAACCAAGCAAGGCGGGAAGATCCGAGGCTGCCTCGGACCCGTGTAAAATACGTGAAGTTCGGGGGGTTCGGATCTCGACGAACCGAACCCGCTCATCTCTAGTAAAAACACTCAAGAGATAGCTTAATTTACCAACGTTTCAGCTCCTTTATCGAGCTTTTGTCAAGCCACCATACATCTATATACTGTATATATCTCCACATATGTCCTGCACTCACATCAGAATAATCCATCAACGCGGTGCTCCCAGTGGATATCCACTAAATAGGTGGGTCCACGTATATATTTGTGTGTTCAGTGCAAAGGAGGGGCACTCTCCAAACAACAAATCTTCACAAATGGTCCAAGAATTTTTATTAATAATTGTGGCTTCACAGTAGTCGACGTTACGATTCATATATTGAATCTTTTTAAAGACCAGCCCACATCCATCAAGGAAGACAATGAAACGATATGGAAAAGACAAAAACAAAAAAAGAGAGACACATAGACTAAATCTCACAGGACCACAAGTAAACCACCGGTAACACAAAACAGTGCCCCACCGCCACAGAAAGAGTGCAGTTCCGTGTCACACACCAAAAGATCAAGATGGCAGATGGAATATGCATCACATAATACTGGTGCCTGAGGTAATACTACAAATCAGAGGCCATATATCCTATAGTGGCTATAAAGTTTACAGCAGGGTGAAGGAAACAACATGTGGGAATCAGAGGTAAATGCAAGCAGCAGCATAGCATAAACTTACTAATGTTCCAATAATGATCCACTGCGTTACACATCAAATATACTCATATGCTAACACAAGATCTATAAGTGAAAAAATAGATGTTATGAATCCAATTCATGAAATCATTAGTCATTAATGAGTCAAGGCACCTGAGCAGAAGTACTCACACTACGGTGTAACAGCCAGCCAGCATCTCTATTAAAAAAACGGGTCGGATAAGTGTGGCTGTAACATGACCATAGATAATCTTCACCACATTAGTTAAATGAACTATTCAAATACAATAGTCAAATAGTCATAATAGTCATAATAGTCAAAAACTAGTCAAATATACACGTAAAGCTGTCATAAATGCCAGGGGTACTCACAAAGGTCCACTGAGTCATCTAAACAACAGGAGCAAATGTGTCCGCATGTTGTCAGAGGAAAGCTGCACAGGACTAAACCCACCAGACCAGGTTTATATTGATAATAGACCAGAAGTGACACAATTCGGTGTATCACACCCAGGGCCAGATTAAGGTCTGGTGGGGCCCCTGGGCAACACATTTGTGGGGGCCCCACATACTGTCCTCAAAACATCGAAGTAGGAGTACAGCATTTACCTGTCTCCTCTCCGTCCTCCTCTGCAGCTGAGCTGTTCCTTTACTGCTGCGGCCGCCGAGGAGCTTCACTCACAGCAGTGTGAAATCTCACGAGATAATGTAAAATCTTGCGATACTTCATACAGCAATGAGTGATGCTCCTCGGCGGCCGCAGCTGTAATGGAACGTCTCAGCTGCCGAGGAGGACGGAGATGAGACAGGTAAATGTTGTACTCCTACTCCAATGTTTTTTTGCAGTTGTGAGGACAGTGTGTGGGGGCCCCACTTGTGTGGGGGCCCCGGGACGTCCGCCTCTTCCTCTCTGCCATTAATCCTGCTCTGATCACACGACATATCACTAGACATCCATATTAATTCAGCAACCCTTAAAAATACAAACACCACGTAATTCCCAGAAGTGACTAACGGTGCAACATACTGTGCGTCTGGAATGCACACATCATAAACACTGACTGGATATGGTGTTAACTAAGGGTATAATTTCAGTGGGATCAGAATATACATCCAATATGTACCGAAGCACAGCACTCATAAAGTGGCTGATCCTATCTTACGAGGAGCCCATGATATCAACAGAACAACAAGTGTCTGATACTTAATAAACATTAAGTGAAACATACAATTTTAAATAAATATAGTGAGGAGGCTACAGATTTTCAATATAAGGTAACCATGGGGGTAATTCCAAGTTGATCGCAGCAGGAAATTTTTTAGCAGTTGGGCAAAACCATTTGCACTGCAGGGGGGGGGCAGATATAACATTTGCAGAGAGAGTTAGTTTTTTGGGTGGGTTATTTTGTTTCTGTGCAGGGTAAATACTGGCTGCTTTATTTTTACACTTCAATTTAGTTTGCAGATAGAACTCACCACACCCAAATCTATCTCTCTGCACATGTTATATCTGCCTCCCCTGCAGTGCACATGGTTTTGCCCAACTGCTAAAAAATTTCCTGCTGCGATCAACTTGGAATTACTCCCTATGGCCCTCATTCCGAGTTGTTCGCTCGCAAGCTGCTTTTAGCAGCATTGCACACGCTAAGCCGCCGCCTACTGGGAGTGAATCTTAGCTTAGCAAAATTGCGACCGAAAGATTCGCAATATTGCGAAAACATTTCTCTGTGCAGTTTCTGAGTAGCTTGAGACTTATTCTTCCAGTGCGATCAGTTCAGTGCTTGTCGTTCCTGGTTTGACGTCACAAACACACCCAGCGTTCGCCCAGACACTCCCCCGTTTCTCCAGCCACTCCCGCGTTTTTCCCAGAAACGGTAGCGTTTTTTCACACACTCCCATAAAACGTCCAGTTTCCGCCCAAAAACACCCACTTACTGTCAATCACACTCAGATCAGCAGAATGAAGAAAAAACCTCGTAATGCCGTGAGTAAAAAACCAAACTTCTTAGCAAATTTACTTGGCGCAGTCACAGTGCGAACATTGCGCATGCGCAATTAGCAGAAAAACGCTGCGATGCGAAGAAAATTACAGAGCGAACAACTCGGAATGAGGGCCTATGTGCAATACTAAACACAATAGGCAGCATATGGAGAAATAACTAATAACATCAGTATATATGAAAATGTTCAATGACAGGTAAAAAATCATGGTTAGATCAAACGTCACTACTGAATACATATATTAAACATACAGTATATACCATATTCCTTGTTAAGATAATGCTCAGACTATTCATGCTTAGATGGTGCCCATGGTCACCAAATAAGCAATATAGTATAGATACAAATAGTATCTATAGTGCATATTACATCTGCCATCTTGATCTTTTGGTGTGTGACTCGGTGCTGCGCTCTTTCTGTGGCGGTGGGGCACTATTTTGTGTTACCGGTGATCAGTGCTTAAAGTGGTCCTAGAGAGGTGGTGGAACTCACCCCCCTCCCCATGTCGCCCATGCAATAAAGGTATTGCGCGCACCATAAGCGCCCCCCCCACAAAAAAGGGGCATGGTCTCAAAAAGGGGCGGGGTCACACAATAGTAATAATGCCCACAGTAGTAGCACCCCATAATACACATAGGGGGTCATTCCGAGTTGTTCGCTCGCTAGCAGATTTTAGCAACATTGCACACGCTAGGCCACCGCCCTCTGGGAGTGTATCTTAGCTTAGCAGAATTGCGAACGAAAGATTAGCAAAATTGCGAAAATTCTTAGCAGTTTCTAAGTAGCTCGAGACTTACTCCTACACTGCGATCAGCTCAGCCCGTTTCGTTCCTGGTTTGACGTCACAAACACGCCCTGCGTTCGGCCAGCCACTCCCCCGTTTCTCCAGACACTCCCACGTTTTATGTTGGCATGCCTGCGTTTTTCCGCACACTCCCCAAAAACGGTCAGTTTCCGCCCAGAAACACCCACTTCCTGTCAATCACACTCAACGATGAAAATTCTTCGTTCGGACATGAGTAAATCTACTAAGTTTTGTGCTAAAATACTTAGCGCATGCGCACTGCGTACCATGCGCATGCGCATTTTTACCTTAATCGCTCCTTTGCGAAAATTGGCAACGAGCGATCAACTCGGAATGACCCCCATAATGCCCACAGTAGTAGTGCCCCTTATACAATGCACAAAGTAGTAGTGCTCCTTATGCAATGTCCACTGTACTGGTAGTGCCCACAGTGGTAGTGCCCCTTATATAGAGCCCATAGTAGTAGTGCCCCTTATGCAATGCCCTCAGTAGTAGTGCCTCTTATGTCTCCAGGAGTGATGCTCCTTATGAAGTTCCCCCTTTACAATGCCCTCAATAGTAGTGCCCCCATTAGTAATGCCCCTATGTAGTATTGCACCCAGTAGTAATGTTGCCTGTAATAATGCCCCCTGTCACTTATCCTCAGTAGTTATGCCCCCAGTGGTAATGCCCCTGCAGTTATGATCCCAGTAGTTTTCCCCTTCTTCAGTTTAACCTTCCAGTGGTAATGCCCCAAGTAGTTTAGCCCCAGTAGTTTGCCCCTTGTAGTTTAGCCACCAGTAGTAATGCCCCCCTGTAGCTTGCCCCCTTGTAGTTTAGCCCCTGTAGTTATGTCCCCAGTAGTTTAGCCCCTGTAGTTATGCTCCCAGTAGTTTAGCCCCTGTAGTTATGCCCCCTTGAAGTTTAGACCCCAGTAGTAATGCCTCCAAGTAGTAATGCCCCCAAGTAGTATTGCCCCTGTAGTTATGCCCCCAGTAGTAATGCCCCTGTAGTTCTTGTGGTACCCTCAGGTTAGCCCCTTACGGTGATGTTCTTACCCAAACTCAGGTTCACGATGATACTCCTATTCTCTTCGCGGAGAGGTCTGAAGGTATGAGTAACACACTTTTGAATATGAAAAACAATGTTCATTAATAATGCAGGTGTATTTATTTCAAGAACCATTGTAGGTAATACTGCCTGTACACTATCACAGTAGTAACTCAGTATAATACATGGGATCACAATTATGACAACTGTAAGCACAAACTCGCATATGATTACCTGTTGCCTGATCCTTTCTTTCTTTCAATGTAGTGACAATTGTATATAACTTACTAACCGTTATCTGCATAAATCAGTAATAGGCACAGCCACTCTAGGGTTATTACTTGAGTGACTCAAACTATTGGACCTTTAGGCAGGGCCCAACTCTGTGACTCTTTATTAAGCCTGTTAGTTGATTTTAACACCTTTCAAAAATAGACTTCAAACAAGACACCAATCAATTATCACAACTATGCTTAATTACTGTATAAACATTAGCATCAGGTACCCGAACACACATAACATGAATAGTGTCCAAGTCTTGATTTTATACCTGTGCACAGGATTTTAGGATTTCAATCCTTTGATGAAGCTTGATTTCCATATAATATGTAGGGACTGGCAAGTATAGAAGAAATGTCACCAATTGCTGTAACTAGGAGTAGCCCTAACAGATAACTGTTTAAAGTGGAGATCCCAAACTAGAAGTCTGCTGAATTTCCTCTCTGTATGAGGGATATAGTCTTGTTAATTACTATGTATTCCCAGGTGGTGCTGCAGTGTGAATGATCACTTCTCAATGCTCAATGTCTAATCAATGTCAGTATCACTGAGATAGCAGTGATTTAGCTTGTAAGGCAGTGTTCAGACATTCGTGACCAGAGTCTCTCTTATATAGTCTGCCAGCCTGGTAGTCTATGGAGGGGCAGAGGGGGCCTTTATATTACTTCACTCTTCTTCAGAGGCTAATTATGGGTCTTTGCACCCGTAAGCAGCTGTTCAGTATAGTGTATGAGTCGTTAGGCTACTCCAGAACTCAGTGGCTAACTTAGCCAGACTCACGTGTCCTATGACTGTAGTCATGATCTGCTTACTCAGGGGGCCACCCCACACGAACTCTGCTGTCTCGCCGTGCAGCGCTGCGCTGTCAGTGTATCCGCTTCTCAGATAACTGTCACCCGGTTACTGAGTGGAACGATCACTCCGCTCTGCTTCCCCTTGGTGCACATGAACTATTGCTCTCTCCTTCTGAGCTGCAGTAAATCACAGCATGTGGAATGTTCACTTCAAACCACGCTGGTCACTGCTTGAATCTCACAGGCACTCTGTAAACTCCGTCAGATGAAGGCTTACTCGGCACACACTCTTCTGGTGTCTGACGTCACATCCCCCTCTGCAGCCTATAAATCTTCTCTCTTCTTTCCCGCTCTCCTCTCAGGCACAGTCAGATTCTCCTGGGTCTCAATACCCTCCAGATTGCTTCCGTTTTGCACAGTCTTGGTTGCCTAGCACCCAGGCTGCAATTGCAAAATCCCAGACTGTCACAGTTCATCAAGTTCACAAATGACACAACCGAGCCACAGCTTGTAACCCTTTCATAGGTTTCCATAAAAGGGGTATCCCCCAGGACTGGGATGCCACAAATTCCCCACTGAGACAGTGACCTGCCAAAAGTTAAAGAATAAAAGTACATCAATATCTGTATCGGGCCGGCAGTTAGCCCCGCGTAGAGCGGGTTGACCGTCTCTCCTTTGATGGGCCAATTACCTCACTTTGATCAATTGACTCAGTTACATCAGGAACAGGCACGTTCGGTACAACGGGACAGACATCTACCACATTATCATTACCAATGTCAGACATAGAACAGGGTACAGTTTCAGACCTTATCGTAGGGTGTAACAGCCCCCACACTGGTCAGAACACATTCAACATTTCAGCAGTAGGATCGCTATTGCACGGGGACTCAGGTGTACTCGACTTCTCCGCCTCTGTGAGCTGTGGTTCCACCGCCTCTCGATGACTAGACAAGTATTTCTTTAGCTGGTTATGATGAACAACCATTGACTTCTTGTCACCAAGACGTGCAATTCTGTAGACATAACTCTGGATATGGAACTTCAATAATTTTATAGGGAGTCTCTTCCCAATATCCGTCAAGTTTACTACCATGACGGTTCTGCCTCTTCCACACCAGTTCTCCCACGGTGAGAGGACCAGCCTTTGCATGGCGGTTGTAATCACCAGCTTGGCATCTCTGCCCTTGTTCTGTTCGTTGTTTGACAACAGCATGGGCGGTCTGTAGGTGCCTCATGTGCTCCAATACCCAATCCGTCTGTGGCATATCCCCTTGAGTGACCTCCTCCGGGAGGGATAGTCGTACGTCTGCAGGTAGTCGCCCTTCTCTGCCAAATAGGAGGTAGAATGGGGTATACCCGGTGGAACTGTGTTCTGTATTGTTATACAGAATGTGATTTCTGAGAGAAGATCTGGCCAATCCCTCCTAGCCTCCGTGGGTATTGACCGAAGCATGTTGATAAGGGATTGGTTCATTCGTTCGCACACTCCATTGCATTGGGGGTGATACGTTGTCGTATGCAGTTTTCGACACCCATAGAGGTCACACAATTCCTGGAACAAGCGAGACTCGAAGGCAGATCCCTGGTCTGTCAATATCTTTTTGGGGCAACCATACGATCTCATAAAGGCTCTCCACAATAATTCTGCTGTCGTGGATGCAGTCAAATCCTTAACTGGAAGGGCAATAACGAATTTGGAGTAGTGGTCAATTATGGTGATGGCGTACTGATAGCCACTCCTGCTGGGTTCCAGTTTAACATGATCAATCGCCACCAACTCGAGTGGATGATGGATCACTATGGGATGTAGCTATGCTCGCTGATCTGCAGGGGGTTTCTTCTTCATCGAACAATTCGGACAATTCGAATTCCACTCTTCGATATCCTCTCTCATGTTCACCCAATAGAATCGCCGTCTCAGTGTGGCTTCTAGCTTTTGTAGGCCAAAATGCCCAGACTGATCGTGATAGACTTCCAGCACTCTGTCACTATCCCGTCTGGTCTGTACAATCTGCGTTACCGGCAGGTGAGTCTTGGGATTGACACCACGGCGAACCAACAACCCTTTGCGGATTCGTAGTCGTTCTCTCTGTCTCCACAACTTTATCAGTTCTGGATCTAGTGTCTGCCGTTCTTGTTTTGACAACAGCTTTCTTGAGATCAGTAAGACTTTTAACTTTTCCAGAACAGGGCTAAAGCTCTGTACTTGCACCCAGTCAGTGCTAACGGGAGGCGGTTGTTGATCACTTTCTGCTGTCTGGGCCAGAACATTGGTGGGGGTCTTTTTCCAACAGTTCATTGCAGCTTGGAACCGAGGGACCTCCACTTCCTCCCACTCATCTTCATCCACTTCTGGCGCCATTACCGATGGTAACCTGGATAGTGCATCAGCATTAGCGATGGCCTTGCCACTCCGATATTTGATCGTGAAATTGTAGTTCACCAGTCTAGAATACCACCGTTGTTCCAATGCACCGAGGTTAGCCGTATTCAGGTGGACCAGTGGATTATTATCGGTGAAGGCTATAAATGGTGTTGCTAACAGATAATCTTTGAAATTTTCAGTTATGGCCCACACCAGCGCCAAGAACTCCAGTTTGAATGCGCTGTAGTTGGATCATTGCGCTCAGTTCTCCTGAGACTCCTGCTTGCATAGGCAATGACACGTACTTGCCCCTGCTGTTCTTGTGACAGTACAGCTGCCAGACCAGGCTCTTCAGTTTATCAAACGCAGTTTGTTGAGCCTCTATCCACGCCACAGGTATCTTCTTCCCACGCTGAGCTGAGGGTACTTCACAAAGCAGTTCATGGAGAGGGGCCGCAACCTGGGCGAATCGTGGGACGAATCTCCTGTAGTATCCAACAAATCCGAGGAAACTTCTCACCTCCTTTACAGTCGTGGGTATTGGCCAGTCCCGGACAACAGAAATCTTATCGGTATCAGGGGTGACTCCATTGGTGCCCAAGATGTGTCCCAAGTATTGGATGCTGGTCTTCAGTAGATGGCATTTGGAGGGTTTTAGTTTTAGACCGTATCCCGCCAGATGCTGGAACACATCACTTAGGTGTTGCAGATGCTCCTTGTAGGGTTTAGAGTAGATAATTACATCATTGAGGTAGAGGAGTACCATGTCAAAATTCTTGTGCCCCAGGCAGTGCTCCATCACCCTCTGATAAGTTCCTGGGGCATTACACAGCCCAAAGGGCATTCGAAGAAACTCGTATAAGCCCATGGGCATGGTGAACGCTGTCTTTTCTCTATCCTCCGCTGCCACTTCTACCTGCCAGTAGCCACTGGTCAGGTCCAGCGTCTAAAAATAGGCAGCTGAATTGAGGGCGGTGAGTGACTCTTCAATGCGGGGTAAGGGATATGCATCCTTGTGAGTAACCTAATTGAACTTCCTGTAGTCTACGCAAAAACGTAGACTTCCATCCTTCTTCCGATCCAGAACCATAGGCGCCGCCCAGGGGCTGTGACTTTCGCTATTCACCCCGGAGGCCTTAATCTTTTCCAGCATCTTGCGCACAGGTTGGTATAAAGCAGGGGCCAAAGGCCGGTGGCATTCTTTAATAGGGGGTGCTTCTCCAGTGGGAATATGGTGCTGGATGTCACGGACTTTCCTGAAATCAGCAGAGTGTTGGCTGAAACTTTGGGCATTCTCTTGGACCACGTATAGTACCCCTTCCCGGTGTTCCACTGATGTATTCTCATCTCCTATGTGAATGTCATGCCACCATTCAATCTTTTATTCAGCAGGCTCTTTCCCTTGGGGTTGAGAATCCTTACTGGCACCCTTCCTCCCGTCACTGTCACCACGGCCCGTGCAATTGCAATATCGTTTCTTACGGTGGTCAGACATGCTACCACCACCGCATTATAGGTCCTCCCTTCGGGGGCCGCATTTGGCATTCCCCCACACCACAGTTTCTGTATTTGGCTGAAGCATCAAGGGTCTGTTGCTGGCAACCCTCACTTTACTCACTTCTCCATCATGCTTGATGAACAGCTGCTGTCACTGTAGGGTTCTTATCGTCACGCTGAGGGCCCTCTGTGCATCGGGTGGTGCCGCGGTAAGTTCTGTCTTTAAGGCTGAGATTAGCTTGGCTGGGCAACTTTGAAGTACATTCATCCCCACGATGAAAGGAGGTATAGTCGGATCATCTACATCAGTGATCAGGCATTCTTGATTACGCAGCTCGGCTTGTCCAATCTTGAAGTGAAGTTCGCAGTAGCCTCTGCACTGGATATCAAGCCCGTTACTGGCCATCAGCCTCAGCCATGATGGGGGAGGAGGGATCATGTCCATCTTGCCCCAATGCTGGTAGTATGCCCCTGCCTGGATGGTGGTCACTTGTGATCCTGTGTCGAGCATGGCTAGTACAGGGGTTCCATTAATCCAAATGGTGATAACAGGGCAACGGACCACATATTTGGGACACCAATCTTCCGGGGGTTGGACCTATAGGGTTGGTTCTCCCTAAGGGGTGGTCCCTGGTCTCGGGGAGTTGTCGTTTAATGGCTCCGACAGCTGGCAATTCCGTTCAAAGTGTCAACTTTGGTTACACCTTCGGCATATAGGTCGGCCTAATGAGTCAAATTGGTCGGTATCTCTTCTACCTCTTCCTGGAGGGAGGCCGCCGTGCCTCTCTCCTTCCCTGTCCCCTGCACGGCGCCTAGCAACGCCAGGATGCCGTGCGCACGATAGCCGCCGGGTCCATGGCAACGCAGGACGCCGTGCGTGCAGGGCCGCCGGGTGCATAGCAACGGGGACGCCACAGGTGGACCGCGTTCCCCGTTGCTAAGAATAGTTAATTAGGTTGCTCGTGCAGCAGGGCGGCTGCACGGCAACTAGTAATTAGGGTCTGGGGGCTGGTCCTGCTGGCCCTCCTGTTATTGGCCAGCAGGGCCTTTTTATGTGAGCCAGCACACTGCAGCCCCGCCGGTGATAGCTTCTTGTATGCTGTTCCTGCCTTGCAGAACTCTGTTCCTGTCAGCCGTGTTTGGTGGATCTTGCTCCCTGCCCTTTGGTACTTTGGAGGTCCGAAGCCGGTCCTGGGAATCCTTCTAGTCCTTGCGAACCTGTTTGTCATCTGGGGTTCTCACCCGGTTTCGTGAGTAGCGGCTTCTGCCGCGTGTTGCGGCCTATGCCGCTTAGTGTTTACTTTACTGTGAATTGGTGCATTTGCGGAGGTTTCCACTTTCACTGTCCTCCCCGGAACTCGGCGGTGCCGTGTAGGGGAGTGGACAGTGGTTTCTTTGTAGTACTTTTCCTTTGGCGGTGTGCCGCACATACGTTTAGTTTTTAGGTAGTTTATAGCCCCTAGCGTGGTTGTTTCAGTTAGAGGTCCCCTTGTTATTACCTTGTCTCAGTTCACGCCTTGTCTCTCTTTAAGACCTGAGGGGGCATCAGAGTTGGGCAGACCTAATCCGCCCTTCAAACGCAGCTGCCATGGGCCCAAGAAACCATAGTCGTTCAGGCGTGAATTGATAACACGGGTAAGACAACGGAGGTACGGTGCTAGGGGCTATTTCCTTCCCATTTCCCAATCCCAGCATTCCGTCTTGGTGCTCAGGACTCACTACATAAGATCTCCCCTGTCCTGAGCATCAGGATCGTAACATTATCACCGGCCCACAAAAAAAAAAAAAAAGGGGGTTTAATTTTTTCCGTTGTATTGGTGGGCCTAGAAATTCGGCCTCATGAATCCGGCAGGTTTAGGGCCAAACCCCAGTCAGCTTTTGGTTAACCAAATACAGGAATTAACTCAGATGGTTCAGGACCTTACTCTTCGGGTGAGATCGCAGGAAGATCTTTTGCGAGCCTCCCCGAGTATGGTTCCAGAACCAAAGATGCATTTACCTGACCGTTTTTCGGGTAACCGAAAAGATTTTTTTAATTTTAAGGAAGCTTGTAAGCTTTATTTTCGTTTAAGGCCCCGTTCCTCTGGTACTGAGTCTCAGCGGGTCGGGATTGTGATGTCTCTACTTCAGGGTGATCCACAGACCTGGGCGTTTGGGCTAAGAGCGGATGATGCTGCTTTGTTATCAGTAGACGCCTTTTTTAAATCCTCAGGCCTCTTATATGATGACCCAGATAGAGAAGCATCAGCTGAGAGTCACCTACGTGCCCTTTAGCAAGGAAAAAATCCAGCAGAGGTGTATTGTACCGAATTTCGCCGTTGGTCGAACGACTGTGGCTGGAATGACCCGGCCCTGCGCAGTCAGTTTCGCCTCGGTCTGTCGGAAGTGATTAAAGACAGTCTCCTTCAGTACCCCGCTCCTGAGTGAGACTCTAGACAAACTCATGGAGCTCGCTATTAAAATTGATCGTCGTCTCCGAGAGCGGAGGGCTGAAAGAGGAACAACTTTTAGGCCTAATCCATGTGTATATACTTTTCCTGAGGACGTCGAGGAGCCCATGCAAATGGGTCTCTCCCGGCTGTCCCCAGAGGAAAGAACCAGAAGGTTAAGTTCTGGTCTTTGTTTGTATTGTGGTGGTAAGGGACATATCGCACGTAACTGCCCGAACAAGCCGGGAAACGCTCTGACCAAGTGAATTGTGAGGGGGTTCACTTGGGTCTGCAGTTAATCTCCTCTAATAATTCTCTATTAGTTCCGGTAAACATTTCCTTTGGCAGCCTCAGTTCGTTGGTGTCGGCCTTCTTCGACAGTGGAGCTGCAGGAAATTTTATGGATTTAGCTTGGGCTAAGGCTTTAGGCGTTCCACTGATACCCTTAGATAGACGTATCACCATGCACGGCTTGGATGGGGGTCCGCTTTCCAATGGGGTTATTACTCACCGCACACCTCCAGTATTGCTGACAGTGGGGGCCCTACATTCAGAAGAAATAAAATTTTACCTTACACATTGGGGTAAATTTACTAAGATTCATGTTTTCCCGTTTGAGGTCAAAGTTCAATCACGAATGACATCGAAAGTGTAAATATGCAACTTTTTGAATTGATTACGACTAATTTACTAAGCTGCCGTATTCTGCATTTTCGGGTTTTCCGATGTCGATGTCATTCGGTTTTTTTGGCAGTGTTTTACGTGAGTGACTTGTAAAACACTGCCGACTTTAATACACTGAATCTCGGCCGGATCTGAGAGATCCGTGCTGGGCTTCATTGTGCACTTTGTTTAAAAAATAAATAAAGTTTAAATGTAAAAACAAAAAATTGCGTGGGGTCCCCCCTCCTAAGGCAAACCAGCCTATGGCTCTTTGAGCCGATCCTGGTTGCAGAAATATGGGGAAAAAATGGACAGGGGTTCCCCCATATTTAAGCAACCAGCATCGGGCTCTGCGCCTGGTCCTGGTTCCAAAAATACGGGGGACAAAAAGAGTAGGGGTCCCCCGTATTTTTGAAACCAGCACCGGGCTCCACTAGCTGGACAGATAATGCCACAGCCGGGGGTAACTTTTATACAGTGCCTTGCGGCCGTGGCATCAAATATCCAACTAGTCACCCCTGGCCGGGGTACCCTTGGGGAGTGGGGACCCCTTCAATCAAGGGGTCCCCCCCCAGCCACCCAAGGGTCAGGGGTGAAGCCCGAGGCTGTCCCCCCCATCCAATGGGCTGCGGATGGGGGGCTGATAGCCTTTGTGATAAGTGATTGATATTGTTTTTAGTAGTAGTACTACACGGCCCAGCAAGCCTCCCCCGCAAGCTGGTACTTGGAGAACCACAAGTACCAGCATGCGGCGGAAAAATGGGCCCGCTGGTACCTGTAGTACTACTACTAAAAAAATACCCCAATAAAGACATTACACACACACCTTGAAAGTATAACTTTAATACATCCATCCACACCTCCATATACACATACTTACCTTATGTTCCCACGCAGGTCGGTCCTCTTCTCCAGTAGAATCCATGGTGTACCTGTAGAAAAAATTATACTCACATAATCCAGTGTCTTAGGCTCCTCGGTAAATCCTTTTGTAATCCACGTACTTGAAAAAATAAAAAAACGGATACCCGACCACGAACTGAAAGGGGACCCATGTTTTCACATGGGCCCCCTTTCCCCGAACGCCAGAAACCCACTCTGACTGATGTCTAAGTGTGTTTCTTCAGCCAATCAGGGAGCGCCACGTTGTGGCACCCTCCTGATCGGCTGTGTGCTCCTGTACTGTAGGACAGGCGGCACACGGCAGTGTTACAATGTAGCGCCTATGCGCTCCATTGTAATCAATGGTGGGAACTTTCAGGTCAGCGGTTGACCGAAAGTGACCTCACCGCTGACCTGAAAGTTCCCACCATTGGTTACAATGGAGCGCATAGGCGCTAGATTGTAACACTGCCGTGTGCCGCCTGTCATACAGTACAGGAGCACACAGCCGATCAGGAGGGTGCCACAACGTGGCGCTCCCTGATTGGCTGAAGAAACCCACTTAGACATCAGTCAGAGTGGGTTTCTGGCATTCGGGGAAAGGGGGCCCATGTGAAAACATGGGTCCCCTTTCAGTTCGTGGTCAGGTATGCGGTTTTTTATTTTTTCAAGTACGTGGATTACAAAAGGATTTACCGAGGAGCCTTCAACCATGGATTATGTGAGTATAATTTTTTCTACAGGTACACCATGGATTCTACTGGAGAAGAGGACCGACCTGCGTGGGAACATAAGGTAAGTATGTGTATATGGAGGTGTGGATGGATGTATTAAAGTTATACTTTCAAGGTGTGTGTGTAATGTCTTTATTGGGGTATTTTTTTAGTAGTAGTACTACAGGTACCAGCGGGCCCATTTTTCCGCCGCATGCTGGTACTTGTGGTTCTCCAAGTACCAGCTTGCGGGGGAGGCTTGCTGAGCCTTGTAGTACTGCTACTAAAAACAATATCAAACACTTATCACAAAGGCTATCAGCCCCCCATCCGCAGCCCATTGGATGGGGGGGACAGACTCGGGCTTCACCCCTGGCCCTTGGGTGGCTGGGGGGGGGACCCCTTGATTGAAGGGGTCCCCACTCCCCCAGGGTACCCCGGCCAGGGGTGACTAGTTGGATATTTGATGCCATGGCCGCAAGGCACTGTATAAAAGTGACCCCCGGCTGTGGCATTATCTGTCCAGCTAGTGGAGCCCGGTGCTGGTTTCAAAAATACGGGGGACCCCTACTCTTTTTGTCCCCCGTATTTTTGGAACCAGGACCAGGCGCAGAGCCCGATGCTGGTTGCTTAAATATGGGGGAACCCCTGTCCATTTTTTCCCCATATTTCTGCAACCAGGATCGGCTCAAAGAGCCCGAGGCTGGTTTGCCTTAGGAGGGGGGACCCCACGCAATTTTTTTTCTAAAAATTTAGAACATTTCCCCCCCCTTCCCACTGAAAAACATGCACGGATCTCATGGATCCGTGCATGCCTATACAAACACGGGATAAAAAAGCAGGTCTGTTTTTTTTTTAGCACTTTTTCACGATTTTTATTTTATCACGGCAGTGTTTGGCTATTGTCGGCAGTGTTTGTGTTTTGCACTTTTTAGTAAATTCCCGATTTCTAGCAAATTGCAGGCGTATTTGACTGATGGTGTATTGATTCGTGATTTTTTCCTAGGACTTCCAAAATATTACGAATGCCCTCATCACTGCCGTGATTTTTGCTTAGTAAATTACCGAGATGACACTTTGATGAAAAAACGGCATCTCGGTCAAAATCGGGAACTTAGTAAATATACCCCATTGTCCGGCAGTTCCAGTAGTTTTGGGTCACCCCTGGCTTGCCTTTCATAATCCCATCATAGATTGGCGGTCTGGGGAGATTTCCCAATGGGGTCCTTTTTGTGTTAAGGAGTGTATTTTCCATCCTGTCCGGGTTGCGGCAGTCACCCCAGAACTTATTCCTCTGGAATATCAGGATTTTGCTGATGTGTTCTCCAAGGGAAATGCGGACGTTCTGCCTCCCCATCGGTCCTATGACTGCGCTATAGATTTAGTTCCCGGGGCCACTTTACCTAAAGGGAGATTATATGCCCTCTCCGGGCCAGAAACCACGGCTATGTATAATTATATCCAGGAAAGCCTGAAAAAAGGCTTCATTAGGCCTTCGAAATCTCCTTTGAGTGCAGGATTCTTTTTTCTTGAGAAAAAAGATGGGTCGCTCAGACCATGTATTGATTTTCGGGCTCTGAATAAAATTTCTGTTAAAAACACCTACCCTTTGCCTTTGATTTCAGTACTTTTTGATCAGTTACGCTCTGCCGTTATCTTCTCAAAAATCGATCTTAGAGGAGCTTACAATCTCATCCGAATAAGATCTGGGGATGAGTGGAAGACGGCTTTCAGCACACAGTCGGGTTATTATGAATACCTGGTGATGCCCTTTGGGCTGTCAAATGCTCCTGCGGTATTTCAAGACCTCATCAATGATGTTCTTCGTGACTTTCTTGGAAAGTTCGTTGTCGTTTATTTAGACGACATTTTGATTTATTCTGAGTCTATGGAACAACATATTACCCATGTGCGTCTGGTTCTTCAAAAACTACGGGAGAATCATTTATACGCAAAACTAGAGAAATGTGATTTTCACATCACGGAAGTGTCCTTCTTGGGGTATATTATTTCTCCCCAGGGATTTTTCATGGAACCGAAAAAACTCCAGGCCATCCTTAATTGGGCACAAACCACAAATTTAAAAGCAATTCAGCGCTTTTTAGGGTTTGCAAACTATTATAGGCGGTTCATTCATACCTTTTCTGATTTGGTCGCTCCTATAGTAGCATTGACTAAAAACGGAGCGGACCCTTCCAATTGGTCGCCTGCAGCCGAGTCTGCCTTTCGGGCCTTAAAGCAGGCCTTTGTCTCGGCTCCTGTTCTCAGGCACCCTAACCCGGAGCTCCCCTTTATAGTCGAGGTAGATGCTTCAGAGGTTGGAGTGGGGGATATCCTATCTCAGGAAGATCCGGAGTCTCAGGAATTACACCCTTGTGCCTTCATGTCCAGGAAATTCTCCTCCGCAGAATCCAACTATGACGTTGGTAATCGAGAATTGCTGGCAGTTAAATGGGCTTTCGAGGAGTGGAGGCATTGGCTGGAGGGAGCTAGGCATACTATTACAGTGTTTACTGACCATAAGAACCTGCAATATATTGAGTCAGCTAAACGGCTTAATGCTCGGCAGGCACGTTGGGCATTGTTTTTTACTCGTTTCAGGTTTATTATCACCTTCAGGCCCGGTTCCAAAAATACTAAAGCTGATGCCCTGTCACGTTGTTTTCTTCCGGTTCACAATACCCATCCTGCTACTACCCCCATAGTTCCATCATCTGTCATCCGGGCAGGCCTCACACAGGATTTATTTACTCAGTTAGTCCAGCTTCAACAGCAGGCTCCTAAACCGACTCCTGCTGATCGTCTCTTTGTCCCTGAATTTCTGAGAGGCACTGTTTTAGCTGAGTTTCATGACAACAAAGTCTCTGGTCATCCAGGTATCACTAAGACCTTGGAGTTAGTCTCTCGCTCGGTGTGGTGGCCTAGTCTTTCTAAAGATGTAAGGGAATTTGTCCATTCCTGTCAGGTTTGTGCACGGCATAAGGTTCCTCGTTCATTGCCGATCGGGCAACTCGTACCTTTAGCCGTTCCTCTCAGGCAATGGTCACATATATCCATGGATTTCGTGGTGGACCTTCCTCTTTCAGACGGATTTCGAGTCATTTGGGTGGTAGTAGATCGTTTTAGTAAGATGGCTCATTTCATTGCTCTTCCCCGATTACCCTCTGCTCAAGGGTTGGCAGTCTTGTTTTTCCGTCATGTGTTCAGGCTCCATGGGTTGCCCAGGGATATTGTCTCTGATCGGGGTCCGCAATTCATTGCTCATTTCTGGTTAACCAGTTAAAACAGTATTTACGGTTGTATTCGGCCAAACTCCAGAATGATTGGTCTGAATTTCTTCCGTTAGCCGAATTTGCTTATAATAACTCTTGTCATTCTTCCACCAAGGAGTCCCCATTCTTTTCAGTCTTTGGCTTTCATCCTAGAGCCAACTCTTTTTTTCCTCATTCTCCAGTCTCCTCGTTGACCTTAACCTCCCATCTCAGAACAATTTGGAGAAAGGTGCACCTTGCCTTGAGAAAAGCTGCCTTCCGAGAAAAGAAATTTTCTGATAGGCTCCGACGTCCTTGCACTTTTAAGGTGGGAGATAAGGTATGGTTGTCAACTCGCAACATCAAGCTCCGACAACCTTCGGCTAGATTGGGACCCAAATTTATTGGACCATTCCTTATCATTAAGAAGGTCAACCCAGTTGCTTTTCGGCTACGCTTGCCGAGATCTCTCAAAATTGGCAATACTTTTCACTGTTCTCTTCTGAAACAGTATTTTTCTTCCAGGAGATTTCCTCGGAGGACTTCCCAGGGTAGATCTCCGGTGGATGTTCAGGGGCAACAAGAGTTCTTGGTGGAGAAGGTTTTAGATTCTAAGCTTTCTCGGGGTCGGCTCTATTTTTTGGTCCACTGGAAAGGTTATGGCCCTGAAGAAAGATCTTAGGTGTTGGATAAAGATTTACATGCTCCCAAGCTGAAGAGGATTTTCTTTCAGGAGTTTCCTCAGAAACCTGGCTCTAGGGGTTCTTTAACCCCTCCTCAAGGGGGGGGGGGTACTGTTAGGCGCGGCGGTCTTCGGCCGTGCCCTGACTGAGCAGCGGTCACGGCCACCGCGCCTCTCTCCTTCCCTGTCCCCCGCACGGCGCCTAGCAACGCCAGGACGCCGTGCACACGATAGCCGCCGGGTCCATGGCAACGCAGAACGCCGTGCCTGCAGGGCCACCGGGTGCATAGCAACGGGGATGCCACAGGTGGACCGCGTTCCCCGTTGCTAAGAATAGTTAATTAGGTTGCTCGTGCAGCAGGGCAGCTGCACGGCAACTAGTAATTAGGGTCTGGGGGCTGGTCCTGCTGGCCCTCCTGTTATTGGCCAGCAGGGCCTTTTTATGTGAGCCAGCACACTGCAGCCCCGCCGGTGATAGCTTCTTGTATGCTGTTCCTGCCTTGCAGAACTCTGTTCCTGTCAGCCGTGTTTGGTGGATCTTGCTCCCTGCCCTTTGGTACTTTGGAGGTCCGAAGCCGGTCCTGGGAATCCTTCTAGTCCTTGCGAACCTGTTTGTCATCTGGGGTTCTCGCCCGGTTTCGTGAGTAGCGGCTTCTGCCGCGTGTTGCGGCCTATGCCGCTTAGTGTTTACTTTACTGTGAATTGGTGCATTTGCGGAGGTTTCCGCTTTCACTGTCCTCCCCGGAACTCGGCGGTGCCGTGTAGGGGAGTGGACAGTGGTTTCTTTGTAGTTCTTTTCCTTTGGCGGCGTGCCGCACATACGTTTAGTTTTTAGGTAGTTTATAGCCCCTAGCATGGTTGTTTCAGTTAGAGGTCCCCTTGTTATTACCCTGTCTCAGTTCACGCCTTGTCTCTCTTTAAGACCTGAGGGGACATCGGAGTTGGGCAGATCTAATCCGCCCTTCAAACGTTGCTGCCATGGGCCCAAGAAACCATAGTCGTTCAGGCGTGAATTGATAACACGGGTAAGACAACGGAGGTAGGGTGCTAGGGGCTATTTCCTTCCCATTTCCCAATCCCAGCATTCCGTCTTGGTGCTCAGGACTCACTACATAAGATCTCCCCTGTCCTGAGCATCAGGATCGTAACAGGGTGGGCCAATCACTTTAATAGCAGCCTCCTTGAAATCTAGAAATGAATCTCTAGGTAGTTGGAACCTCAGTAATCGCAGTTGGGCACCGATTCCTTCTCCACTTGCGCCTTCCATGAACTGGTTGATTAGCATCTCATCTTTCTCTTTCACTTCCGAGGGGTCCATCTCTTGTATTTTCTTCAGCGCCTCTTATAAGCTCAGGGCAAAATCTCGTAGTGACTCCCCGGGGTGTTGTTTTCTGGCATAGAAGTTGGATTTCAGTTGAATATTGTCGCTAAACGCTTGAATATTTGATCTACATTTGTTTTCTCGGTGTCCGGCCACAATGATACCTCTCTTAGAGCTTAGTTGGCCGATCAATGTTTCGACTTGTTGTTGGTTAGCCAGGGGATAGAGCCTATACATAGATTGTAACTTGTTCTTGAATACTGTCCATGAACTTGAGTCTTTCTTGTTCTTATCCCCTGAGTATGTAGGATTCACATTGGCCATTGTTGGTACTGTGGTTATTCTTGTTCCCGACGTACCTGGCTGTGGCGTTGCCAGTGTCACTTTGTTTTGATCTGTCACGGACATGTTCTTTTTCCATTCGTTATCCTGTTCGTGACGCCAAATTCAAATTGTGGTACCCTCAGGTTAGCCCCTTATGGTGATGTTCTTACCCGAACTCAGGTTCACGATGATACTCATATATTCTTCGCGGAGAGGTCTGAAGGTATGAGTAAAACACTTTTGAATATGAAAAACAACGTTCATTAATAATGCAGGTGTATTTATTTCAAGAACCAGTGTAGGTAATACTACCTGTACACTATCACAGTAGTAACTCAGTATAATACATGGGATCACAATTATGACAACTGTAAGCACAAACTTTGCATATGATTACCTGTTGCCTGATCCTTTCTTTCTTTCTTTCAATGTAGTGACAACTTGTATATAACTAACTAACCGTTATCTGCATAAATCAGTAATAGGCACAACCACTCTAGGGTTATTACTTGAGTGACTCAAACTATTGGACCTTTAGGCAGGGCCCAACTCTGACTCTTTATTAAGCCTGTTAGTTGATTTTAACACCTTTCAAAAATAGACTTCAAACAAGACACAAATCAATTATCACAACTATGCTTAATTACTGTATAAACATTAGCATTGGGTACCCAAACACACATAACATGAATAGTGTCCAAGTCGTGATTTTATACCTGTGCACTGGATTTTAGGATTTCAATCCTTTGATGAAGCTTGATTTCCATATAATACGTAGGGACTAAATGTCACCAATTGCTGTAACTAGGAGAAGTCCTAACAGATCACTGTTTAAAGTGGAGATCCCAAACTAGAAGTCTGCTGAATTTCCTCTCTGTATGAGGGATATAGTCTTGTTAATTACTATGTATTCCCAGGTGGTGCTGCAGTGTGAATGATCACTTCTCAATGCTCAATGTCTAATCAATGTCAGTTTCACTGAGATAGCAGTGATTTAGCTTGTAAGGCAGTGTTCAGTCATTCGAGTCTCTCTTATATAGTCTGCCAGCCTGGTAGTCTATGGAGGGGCAGAGGGGGCCTTTATATTACTTCACTCTTCTTCAGAGGCTAATTATGGGTCTTTGCACCCGTACGCAGCTGTTCAGTATAGTGTATGAAACTGTCCCAGTCGTCAGGCTACTCCAGAACTCAGTGGCTAAATTAGCCAGACTCACGTGTCCTATGACTGTAGTGATGATCTGCTTACTCAGGAGGCCACCCCACATGAACTCTGCTGTCTCGCCGTGCAGCGCTGCGCTGTCAGTGTATCCGCTCCTCAGATCACTGTCACCCGGTTACTGAGTGGAACGATCACTCCGCTCTGCTTCCCCTCGGTGCACATGAACTATTGCTCTCTCCTTCTGAGCTGCAGTAAATCACAGCACGTGGAATGTTCACTTCAAACCACGCTGGTCACTGCTTGAATCTCACAGGCACTCTGTAAACTCTGTCAGATGCAGGCTTTCTCGGCACACACTCTTCTGGCGTCTGACGTCACATTTCCCTCTGCAGCCTATAAATCTTCTCTCTTCTTTCCCGCTCTCCTCTCAGGCACAGTCAGATTCTCCTGGGTCTCAATACCCTCCAGATTGCTTCCGTTTTGCACAGTCTCGGTTGCCTAGCACCCAGGCTGCAATTGCAGAATCCCAGACTGTCACAGTTCATCAAGTTCACAAGTGACATAACCGAGCCACAGGGATGCCACATTATGCCCCCAATAGTAATGGCCTCCTGTAGTTTGTCCCCTTGTATTTGCCCCCAGTAGCTTGCCCCCTTGTAGTTTGCCCCTTGTAGCTTGCCTCCAGTAATAATGCCCCCCAGTAGTTTGCCCCCAGTTGATGCCCAACAGTAGTTTGCCCCCAGTAGATGCCCCCCAGTAGTAATGTCTTCCAGTAGTTTGCCCCCAGTAGTAATGTCCCCCAGTAGATGCCCCCCAGTAGTAATGTCCCCTAGTAGATGCCTCCCAGTAGTTTGCCCCCAGTAGGTGTTCCTTTGTAGTAATGCCCCCCAGTAGTTTGCCCCCAGTAGGTGCCCCTCTGTAGTAATGCCCCCGAGTCGTTTGCCCCAGTAGGTGCCCCTCTGTAGTAATGCCCCCAGTAGTTTGCCCCCAGTAGGTTCCCCTCAGTAGTAATGCCTCCCAGTAGGTGCCCCTCTGTAGTAATGCCCCCCAGTAGTTTGCCCCCAGTAGGTGCCCCTCTGCAGTAATGCCCCCGAGTAGTTTGCCCCCAGTAGGTGCCCCACTGTAGTAATGGCCCCAGTAGTTTGCCCCCAGTAGATGTCGCTATACAACAGAAAAAGGAAAAAAAACACCATACTCGCCAAGCCCCGCTCCGTGTCTCCGGCTGCTGCAGTCCTCTGGGCGCCCGAACCTCGGAACTATGGGAGAGATGTCATGACGTCTCTCCCTTAGTGCACAGTGACAGCGCCGGAATCCGGAGCTCAGTACTGAGCTCCTGCCTCTGGCTGCCGCCGGGCACCCGCTGGTAACGCAATCTCAGCGGGCGCCCGGCATCTCCCTGCAGCGCCGGCCACACATCGGGTTAGGTGAGCCGGAGGAAGCGGAACTGCATTCCGTCTCTAAGTGGAACTGACGGAACGCAGTTCCGCCCTGTTCCGGCTTACTTTAACCGCTGCCGGTCCATGAGATTTAGTCTATGTGTCTCTCTATTTTGTTTTTGTCTTTTGCATATAGTTTCATTGTCTTTCTTGATGGATGTAGGCTGGTCTTGAAAAAGATTCAATATTTGAATCGAAACATCGACTACTGTGAAGCCATAATTAATACAAATTCTTGGACCATTTGTGAAGATTTGTTGTTTGGAGAGTGCCCCTCCATTGCACGGAACACACAATTATATATATATATATATATATATATATATGCCAAGCAGTCGGTGGCACTCACGGTCCATTAAATTGGAGTGCCGCTGACTATTTTTTTTAAAAACTATATATATATGAAATGTGTAAGCGAGTAGCCCAACCATTACTCACAGCAGTTCAGATACACATCACAGAACTGGCAGCACTTCAGTAATAAATCCACAATAGGCAGAAATCTGCAACATCTCAATGTTTACTTATATTGCCTGCCTGACGACGATGTCATTAAAAATTAAAACTTTGCAGATTTCTGCCTATATGGATTTATTACCGAAGTGCTGCCAATTCTATGAGATATAATATATGATATAATATGATATGATAGCTGTGAAGGGAATCCTGAGAGACTACTAGGGATTTCTATTGACTTATTTTGAGCCTACCATATTGCTCTTATTCAGAATTGGAGTTGTCATTTTATACTTAAAAGGTCATTGTCACAGCAATTTCACTCTTTATGTATATTGGTGAACTTTATATGATAAACACGAATATTGTAATATCACGACCCCTGATGAAGTCCTATATGGACGAAACACGTTGGGTATTCACACATTTGTGAATTTGAACATACTTCTGAATGCTTTGGTGGAAGAATTGATATTCGATTTAAGTGTAGATATCACCAAACAGAATTCGTCAGATGATTTTCAATCTATATTGTTCAATTATGGTATAAAGTTATCTATTTGTTTTACTGATGTTTTTATGTAATATTGCAGTATTTACTGTTAAATTTTAAGAATAAATACATCTTTATGTGACATCTGAGGTGGTTCAGCTCCCATGAGAATTCCTTTTTTTCTATTCCTAATTTAGTGCCTTGTCTGACAGGAGGCATTTCTCAGTGGTACGAGCTATATTGTATATTAGCGCAAAGAGAGGGTTCTTCAATATTTTTCTGTTTATATATATATATATATATATATAATTCTGTAGGTACAGGCAATCACCAAATTGTAGAAAACTTACTTTTATTTCACCTCAATGGTGTCTCCTAACAGCAACTAAGTCAAGATGGCAGATCGACGTTTCGGTTCTAGACGAACCTTTTTCAAGATCACAATGAATAAATCATCAGGAAAGCCAGCAGCCCATGCTGATTTATTCATTGTGATCTTGAAAAAGGTTAGTCTAGAACCGAAACGTCGATCTGCCATCATGACTTAGTGTTATGAGCCACGGCAGTGGCTTATTCCTGTTTTGCATTTTGGTTATGTATTTTATGTTTTTGTATTTCATGTTATTCTTCTGTTTCTGTTCCCCGTTTGTCCGGAGTTTCACCCTTAAGAAGAGGGTACTGTTATGAACCACAAGCAGTGGTTCATTACTGCTACTTTCTGTTCATGTATTTTGTATTATAGTTCTGTTTACATGCCAGGATTTCCCCTGTATCTGTTTAGAAGACTCTTGTTGGCCGCCGGTGGTGAGTCTGTGTAATTGCAGCCTGTTTTCTATGGGTTAATTCTCACCTGCAGGTGTTTGTGCAATTACCTTGTGCCTGGCTTCCAGCCATCCTGATTGGGGCATGTTCCCTTATTACCTAGCTAACTCTGCAGTTCTGAGCTGGTGATAGACGTGTGTAAAAGATACCTGAATGTTCCTGGCTTGTTTCATGTCCTATATTGTATCAGTGTCCAGACCCTGTATTATAGTGGAATCCTGTATATTCGGTTCTGGCAGAATCTGGAGTTTACTACAGTCCACCTGCGTTTCTACCCTCAGTGAGAACCTGTCAGCTTCTGGTGAGCTGCTTCCTGCCCTGGAGCGTTCCTGTCCTGGAATCCTGTAGTTTGCCTATCGTTGATCCAGTAATCCTGTGTCTTGGTGTCCAGTGGTCTGTTGGCGGAATCCTGCCAGCCTTCCGGTCCTGGGAGCCTGTGCCTGCGGCTTTGGGGTTCCCGTCCATCTGCCTGTATTCACACCGGTGTCGTGAGTAGCGGCTTGGCTGCACCTTATGGCCTTGGCCGTATCTTTCCGTTATATTTGTTTTGGAGTTTCTGCAGAGGATTCTGCGTTGGCTGTGCTCGATGGTATACGACAGTGTCGTGTAGGCGTGTGGACAGCACTGCCTTTGTTGTTGTTTATCTTGGCGTCAGAGCCGCACATACTTTCATTTAATTCTGTAGCGCCCCTAACTTTGTATTTCTGTCTTTAATTAGAGGTTCCCCTTGTCATCGCCCCGTCTCAGTTTACGCCTTGTCTCCAATTAAGACCGGGGGGCATCGGAGTTGGGCAGACATAATCCGCCCTTCAAACGCGGCTGCCGTGGGCCCAAGAAACCATAGTCTCACAGGCGTAAGCTGATCACGAGAGTGAGACAACGGAGTCAGGGCTCTTTAGGGGTTGCTGCGGAACTTCGTTCCCATTCCAGCATTACGTTCCTGTACTTCGGGCTCATCCGCCCAGTTTCAGGAGTACCAAGTACAGTGAACGTAACACTTAGTTGCTGTTATGAGACACCATTGAGGTGAAATAAATGTAAGTTTTCTACATTTGGTTCGTGCCTGTACCTACAGAATTATTTATATTACGTGGACTTAATTGACCATTACGGAGCACCACTACCTTGCATTTTAAAGCCGTGAGTGTGAGTGTGGACTGATTACTATATATATATATATATATATATATATATATATTTCCTGAGACTGGGGGTCTGAGCTGGTTCTGTGACTGCTATATAAGTTACCACCTTAGGATAGGTTAGTGACCTCATTAATTGATTGATTATTAACTATTTATTTATTAATTATTAAATATCTACTAATTACTTATGCTTCTATATATGATGATTATTCAACAGGTAGATTAGTCAGGCATTAACTATATACTGTGTTTTAATCTGTATGTCTTTAATGCTGTTTATGCATTTTTTTCACTGTTTACATTGGGGGTGATTCCGAGTTGTTCGCTCGCAAGCTGCTTTTAGCAGCTTTGCACACGCTAAGCCGCCGCCTACTGGGAGTGAATCTTAGCATATCAAAATTGCGAATGAAAGATTTGCAATATTGCGAAAAGACTTCTCTGTGCAGTTTCTGAGTAGCTCGAGACTTACTCTTCCAGTGCGATCAGTTCAGTGCTTGTCGTTCCTGGTTTGACGTCACAAACACACCCAGCGTTCGCCCAGACACTCCTCCGTTTCTCCAGCCACTCCCGCGTTTTTCCCAGAAACGGTAGCGTTTTTTCACACACTCCCATAAAACGGCCTGTTTCCGCCCAGAAACACCCACTTCCTGTCAATCACATTACGAACACCAGAACGAAGAAAAAACCTTGTAATGCCGTGAGTAAAATACCTAACTGCATAGCAAATTTACTTGGCGCAGTCGCAGTGCGAACATTGCGCATGCGCAGTTAGCGGAAAATTGCTGCGATGCGAAGAAAATTACCGAGCGAACAACTCGGAATGACCACCATTGTCTCACAGATTGTTAGTGGAGATACGGCAGCGGCGCACAGACGGACGCTCCTGCCGTTCCCATGGTTACTGCCCTGTTCTTCCGGCGCACTTGACATGCCATCATCCAGCGACGCGGAAGACAGCCGAGCGGAGTGGCTTGCAGTGGCGCCGTTGAACAGGTGAGTATGTTCATGTGCACTGTTATATATGTATGTTTTTTCACACTGTGTGTTCACTTGCTGTTTGGCCCTGAGGACGGGGGTTCTGCCCCGAAACATGTCAGCCGCATTGGTCCAATAAATGACCTGATTACTTGCTTCATGGAGTCTGTCTGAGTGCCGCCTCACACCTATGCGATATAGATATATATATATATATATATATATATGTATATATATACATATATATATATATATATAATCACCAGATCCCCGAAGGATGGAGAATCATCCACGGCACTGCAGGACTTGTTGAAGATTTTAAAGATATATTAGCAACGTTTCATTTACCTGTTAACAAACGCGGGGGAGACAGGAATAAGGCTTTATTACGTTTGGAAGCCTGATGGAATTTTAGATTAAAAACTGTAGCCCCTTATGGGCTAAATGAGTGAATTACGTGGAACTGTCTATTGTAACCTGACCTGTTTCTTGAAGGAATGTAGATAGTATAGCATTCCACTCTATAATATGCTGTATAAATATATATTTAAATTATATGCTTATTTGAGCAGTGGGGTGAGGTCAGATAGTATGTATTGATCTATCTCCATATCCAGGTAGGGTGATAATTATTGTTATATGAATCCTTCATTCTCTGAGGGTGCATTTTTGCTATTGGAGGTGACAGCGGTATTGTCAAAAAAGAAGCTTTTCTTATCCAAAATATATATTATTCCATATTGATGACTTAAGTTGTTTTTCAGAGATTGAGATCTGTTTAAGTACACCCTGCATATTGAAGTGTTGTTATTATTTATGTTAACACACTGTGTTTGTTTTGGTTTGTGTCACAGGCTCACCCTGCGTAGCTGATGCTGCAGGATGGATGGCGTTGACAATATTTATGTACTGTATATGGTGGCTTTATTAGCATGTTGCCTAGTACAGGGCCGGCTCCAGGCATGTTCGAATAGAGCGGCCGCGCGGGGCACCACCCTTAATGGGCGCCGCCATATTCCTGCCTGGAGCTAAGCCAGCCTGCAGCACACTACCTGGCCTGCCCTGCCCGATCCTGTTTGTGCGCGCTATGCGCGCTGTGCAGCACCGGCGTCTGGCGTCAGGCGTGCATAGCGTGAACAAACAGTTTAGGAAGAGTCTGCTCGCACCCACAAGAGACTCCCCCCTCCCAGCAGCGCAGGTATTGTGGGTGCATTTCTGGATCGGGCACTGTTGGGGTCATATCTGGCACTGTGGGGGTCATATCATGCACTATGGGGGCATTTATGTATCTGGCACTGTGGGGGCATTTATGTATCTGGCACTGTGGGGGCATTTATGTATCTGGCACTGTGTGGGCATATCTGCACTGTGGGGGCATTTATGTATCTGGAACTGGGGGGCATTTATGTATCTGGCACTGTGGGGGCATATCTGCACTGTGGGGGCATTTATGTATCTGGAACTGCGGGGTCATTTATGTATTTGGCACTGGGGGCATTTATGTATCTGGCACTGTGGGGGCATATCTGCACTGTGGGGGCATTAATGTATCTGGAACTGGGGGCATTTATGTATCTGGCACTGTGGGGGCATAGCTGCACTGTGGGGGCATTTATGTATCTGGAACTGGGGGCATGTATGTATCTGGCACTGTGGGGGCATGTATGTATCTGGCACTATGGGGGCATTTATGTATATGGCACTGTGGGGGCATTTATGTATATGGCACTGTGGAGGCATATCTGCACTGTGGGGGCATTTATGTATCTGGCACTGGGGGCATTTATGTATATGCACTGTGGGGGCATTTATGTATCTGGCACTGTGGGGACATTTATGTATCTGGCACTGGGGGCATTTATGTATCTGGCACTGTGGGGGCATTTATTTATCTGCACTGTGGGGGCATTTATGTATCTGGCACTATGGGAGCATTTATGTATCTGGCACTGTGGGGGAAAATCTGGCACTGTGTGGCCATTTATGTATCTGGGACTGCTGGGGGGTATGTCACGTGTAGCTGGCACTGCTGGGGGGCATGTCACGTGTAGCTTGCACTGCTGGGGGGCATGTCACGTACAGCTGGCACTGCTGGGGGGCATGTCACGTGTAGCTGGCACTGCTGGGGGGCATGTCACGTGTAGCTGGCACTGTTGGGGGCATGTCACGTGTAGCTGGCACTGCTGGGGGGCATGTCACGTGTACCTGGCACTGCTGGTGAGCATCTCACGTGTAGTTGGCACGGCTGGGGAGCGTATCATGTAGTGTTCCCGCTAGGCATCTGTGGCTAGGCAATGTGTCTCAGTGCTCTACCTGGCGCAATGTGTCTCAGTGCTGTGCCTGGCGCAATGTGTCTCAGTGCTGTGCCTGGCGCAAAGTGTCTAACGTGCTGTGCCTGGCGCAAAGTGTCTAACGTGCTGTGCCCGGCGCAAAGTGTATATGAGGTTCTACCTGGTGCAATGTGTATTAGCTGCACTACTGTGTGGTATAATGCTAATTGACACTATTATGTGGCCACGCACCTTCACCACGAAGTAACGCCCCTAAACTTTTGCTGCGCGCCTGTCCGTGCTTTAGCACATAGGTATGGGAACAACAAGCATTACAGTATGTACATCATTTTGCCCTCCTAACTTAAAAATGTGCCCTCCCTGTGATCAGCACCCTGCCCTAAAAAGTGAACACTATCATGTGTAGCTGGCACTGCTGGGGGGCATGTTATGTGTAGCTGGCACTGCTGCGAGTCATGTCATGTGTAGCTGGCACTGCTGGGGGGCATATCATATCTATCTGGCACTGCACATTATGTGTATCTGGCACTATACTGGAGACATTGGGGGTCATTCCGAGTTGTTCGCTCTGTATTTTTTTCTCGCAACGGAGCGATTAGTCGCTAATGCGCATGCGCAATGTCCGCAGTGCGACTGCGCCAAGTAAATTTGCTATGCAGTTAGGAATTTTACTCACGGCATTACGAGGTTTTTTCTTCGTTCTGGTGATCGGAGTGTGATTGACAGGAAGTGGGTGTTTCTGGGCGGAAACAGGCCGTTTTATGGGAGTGTGCGAAAAAACGCTACTGTTTCCGGGAAAAACGCGGGAGTGGCTGGAGAAACGGGGGAGTGTCTGGGCGAACGCTGGGTGTGTTTGTGACGTCAAACCAGGAACGACAAGCACTGAACTGATCGCAGATGCCGAGTAAGTTAGAAGCTACTCAGAAACTGCTAAGAAGTGTCTATTTGCAATTCTGCTAATCTTTCGTTCGCAATTTTGATATGCTAAGATTCACTCCCAGTAGGCGGCGGCTTAGCGTGTGCAAAGCTGCTAAAAGCAGCTTGCGAGCGAACAACTCGGAATGACCCCCATTATGTATATCTGACACTGTACTGGAGACATTGTGTGTAAGGAACACTACTGTGGCTGTTATGTGTAAGGCTGCTAATTGTGTGCGTAGAGGGGGGGTGAAAATATATTTCAGAGTTCTTAGTAGTTTAAGGATAACTTAAAGTAATAACATATTGTCTGGGAGGAGCACTGTGACTCCTAATTAAAAATTCAATTAATACCTCAATTTGTGACTTATATGTTTGACACAAATCAATGAAATTTATGATTCACACCTGTGACATATTAAAATCAAGACTGCATATACAAGGTTAACACTGACACCCTTTACGGTCAGATATCAGGGGCTGAGCGCTGTGTTATACATACTCTGCAATTTACCTAGTAGGATAGATCACCTACAAACATTAGCAGCTCGCCAAATTCAATAGGTAGCATTGCCTCAGTGCGCAGGTGGTAACCCTCTGAAAGTGAAAATATATTTATTTATAGTTTGATGATATGAAGTTACGAGGCCACGCCCACTTTCCCAGGAGGCCATGCCCACTTTTCCAGAAGCATGCCAAAGGCAAGCGCATAAAGAGGGGGGGCTGGCGGGCGCTTTTAAATTTTCTCGCTCGGGGTGCTAGTAGGCCTGGAGCTGGCCCTGGTCTAGTTACCACCAATTACCCGCTGACCAAGCACGTGAGAGTTACCGCTGCTTGCGGCCTCCGTCAGTCTAATGACGGCCTCAGACGAAAGGGTCGCTTAGCAGCGATACACAACCTCAGATGAGGTAATAGAGAGGCGCCCCTGGAAGTGGCTCATGTGAGCGTCAATCACTGCTTCCGGCTTTCGGCTTCCCGCGGCGTGGGCAGTTACACAACGGGGTTTATAAGGTAAGCTGCAATTTATGTCTCTTATCTGCTGACCAACAAACAGTCAACAACAAACAACACAGCTCCAGGGTGTGGAAACCACAGTTGACTGTTTGTTGGTGAGTTACTTTTTGCCTATTCTATTAAAACTTTTTCACTCAGGAGCGGTCGGAATTTCTTTAGTGAGTATAACATTACTAAGCTGGGTGACTATGGGGTTAAGCTTGCCTGTCTTTTAGATGCTATTTTTTGCACATAATCTGTTTCGGTGCAGTAATACAGGATATATTACACTGCATGAATTATTGATTTCTATGATAAACCCTGTGGTGATGGTGTTAAGTGTTTGGGCCCGTGAGACTGATTTTATGTTATATGTTTTCATTTTTTGGACAGCTGTTTGTACGCTAAATTGGATTTAACTTTGTGAAAAATAGGCTTGTCTTGAAAAAGATTCTTGCTGTAGAATCGAAACGTCGACCCATTAAAGCCATTTATGAAGCGTTGAGATACTGATTGGACTTTTTATTTGTGGAGAGTGTCCCCCAGGCCACTGGAACTCTGTATACTATTGTGGACCTACCTATTCAAGGTGGTATCCGCTGGGAGCACCCCTATGGTTGAACATATGCAGATGTGAGTGCAGGACTACCATGGATATATATATATATATATATATATATATATATATATATATATAGCTATAAGGGAGCAACCAAAACATTAAACTTTAGAAAAGCTAACTTCAATATGCTGAGACGGGCACTAAACGGCATTGACTGGGATGAGTTGTTTCATGGCAAGGACACTTCGGAAATGTGGGATACTTTAAAATGGTTGCTTGAAAGCAATATTCAAAAATTCATTCCAATGAGCAGTAAACGCAGGAGTATTAAGCGCAAACCAATGTGGCTTAATAAGGAGGTCAAAGAAGCAATGGCTAATAAGAGGCGTGCTTTTAAAACATTTAAATCTAATATAGGGGAGGAGTCATTCCGGTTTTACAAGGAATGCAATAAAAGATGCAAAAAAGTAATAAGAGCATCTAAAATTGCAAACGAAAAGCAAATCGCTATTGAGAGTAAAACCAAACCTAAAAAGTTTTATAAAATATATAAACAGTAAAAGGTTGAATAAGGAGAATGTGGGCCCATTAGAGGATGAATTGGGATCCTTGACAAACGATGACAAATTAAAAGCGGAAATATTGAACAATTTATTTTCGTCAGTATTCACCAGGGAGGATGCACAGGTGACAGTATTGCTTAACGACAGTGACTGTAATGACTCTTGGCTAGATACATGTTTAAGTGAGTAAGTAGTCCTGGAGAGAATAAGCAAAATAAAGATTAATAAATCACCAGGCCCAGACGGTTTTCATCCGAGGGTTATTATGGAGCTTAGGACACAGCTAGCAAAACCCCTATACCTGATTTTCAATAGTTCAGTTAGATCAGGCATGGTACCAAAGGATTGGCGCATAGCTGAGGTAGTGCCTTTATTTAAAAAGGGAACTAAAAATAATCCTGGAAACTATAGACCAGTTAGTTTAACCTCTATAGTGGGTAAAATATTAGAAGGCATTTTGAGGGATAGCATACAGGAGCACCTACATGCAACTAAGTTTATTACTAAAAGTCAACATGGGTTTGTAAGGAACAGATCATGTCAAACCAACTTAATTAGCTTCTACGAGGAAGTGAGCAAAAATCTTGACCATGGCAAAGCAGTGGACGTGGTTTACTTAGATTTTGCAAAAGCCTTTCGAAACAGTGCCACATAGGAGACTGGTTCACAAATTAAGGGAACTTGGCCTAGGAAATACTATTTGTACATGGATAGGTAATTGGTTGGATAACAGGGAACAACGAGTAGTGGTAAATGGGATGTTCTCCAACTGGGCACCACAAGGGTCTGTTCTTGGCCAACTGCTGTTCATTATATTTATCAATGATCTAGGAATAGGCCTGGAAAGCACAGTGTCAATCTTTGCAGATGACACTAAACTGTAAGGTAATTAACAAAGAAACCGATGTGGAGTCGCTACAGAATGACTTAGTTAAACTGGAATTCTGGGCGTCTAATATTAATATCTTCAAATATGTAAAGGGACATTACACGGAGCTAGCAACGGATTTGTTTATTAAAAGAACTCTGTATAACACACGTGGGCACTCACTGAGGCTAGAAGAGAGAAAATTCCGTGTGCAACGTAGGAAAGGGTTCTTCTCCGTAAGAGGAATAAAGATTTGGAAGTTACTGCCGGAGGATGTAGTAATGGTAGACTCTGTAAATGCGTTTAAAAACGGATTGGACAAATTTCTAACAAGAAAACGTATCCAGGCCTTTAGCATTTAGCACATTGACATTAAAATTATCTGGGAGTGGTAGGAATCATTGCTGTAAATCGGTACTAAACCATTACTTCAGCATGCACATTATAAAATGATCAGATTAATGCAGAATACAGGTTGAACCCGATGGGCATTTTGCCTCTTTTCAACCTCACTGACTATGTATGTATGTATATATATATATATATATATATATATATATTTCTATTACGTCCTAGAGGATGCTGGGGTCCATATTAGTACCATGGGGTATAGACGGGTCCACCAGGAGCCATTGGCACTTTAAGAGTTTAATAGTGTGGCCTGGCTCCTCCCTCTATGCCCCTCCTACCAGACTCAGTTTAGAAAATGTGCCCGGAGGAGCCGGTCACAGCTAGGGGAGCTCTACAGAGCTTTCTTAGTTAAAGTTTTTCTTAGAGTTTTTATTTTACAGGGAGGCTGCTGGCAACAAACTCCCTGCATCGAGGGACTGAGGGGGGAGGAGCAGTGTCTGCCCTGCGGGGTCTTAGCCTCTGTCTCCGCTGACTGGACACTGAGCTCCAGAGGGGATAGTTTGCTCCCCTCCACAGGGGAACGCTCACCCCAGCAGCATGCCGCCATCCCCTTGCAGAGCTGAAGTGTGGCGAGTGAGTCACCATCCCCCCTAACAAGCGGGGGGGTCGGTGTGAAGATGGTGGCTACAGGGTGGGAGCGCAACATTAACGGCACTCTCGGGCGGCTCAGCGGTACCTAGGTGTGGCGCTGTGAGGGGCACCCTGAGCCAGCGCCTGACCCTACACTGACCATTCCAGCCTATCAGGGTCTGCGGATCTCAGCCAGCACACAAAATCCTCAGGCCAGTATAATCTATGAAGAGCGGGAAGACAGCGCCATTAATGGGGTGGAGCTTCTCCTCAGAGTGGACCCAGCAGCGTTTCAGCGCCATTTTCCTGCCTGCAGTCGGATGCAAATGGAAGATCAGTCCCTCCAGTGCAACTCCAGCTATGTGTACGGTACCAGGGGGTTGTAGAAGGGAGGGGAGACTGTGTAAAGACTGTGTTACCTATTAAGGGACACAGTCAGCGCTGGTTTAGGGTCTCCCTATACCTGTAATAGTGCTGTGTGTGTGGGTTGGCTCCAATCTCTTTGTCTCTCTGCTATTCTTGGGGGGGGAAACTCTGTCTGCCCAGTACCCTGTATGTATGTGGGGTGAGTGGTGTGTATTACCAAACATGTCTAGAGACTCTGTTTCTTATGCGGCAGAGGATTTATCTTCTCAGGAAGATCCCATCCCATGTAATCAGGATTGCACTGTTGTAGCGCAGATCCCAGCTAGAGAACCGGAGTGGTTAGCCTCTCTTAGGGGGACTATTTCTCAGATTTCTGAAAGGGTTACAAAAACTGAGCATGCAACTCAGATATTGCAATCCTCTATGGCTGTATGGTCTGCTACTGCTCCCTCAGGGTCCCCTGCGGTAGAGATGAGCGCCTGAAATTTTTCGGGTTTTGTGTTTTGGTTTTGGGTTCGGTTCCGCGGCCGTGTTTTGGGTTCGAACGCGTTTTGGCAAAACCTCACCGAATTTTTTTTGTCGGATTCGGGTGTGTTTTGGATTCGGGTGTTTTTTTCAAAAAACACTAAAAAACAGCTTAAATCATAGAATTTGGGGGTCATTTTGATCCCAAAGTATTATTAACCTCAAAAACCATAATTTACACTCATTTTCAGTCTATTCTGAATACCTCACACCTCACAATATTATTTTTAGTCCTAAAATTTGCACCGAGGTCGCTGTGTGAGTAAGATAAGCGACCCTAGTGGCCGACACAAACACCGGGCCCATCTAGGAGTGGCACTGCAGTGTCACGCAGGATGTCCCTTCCAAAAAACCCTCCCCAAACAGCACATGACGCAAAGAAAAAAAGAGGCGCAATGAGGTAGCTGTGTGAGTAAGATTAGCGACCCTAGTGGCCGACACAAACACCGGGCCCATCTAGGAGTGGCACTGCAGTGTCACGCAGGATGTCCCTTCCAAAAAACCCTCCCCAAACAGCACATGACGCAAAGAAAAAAAGAGGCGCAATGAGGTAGCTGTGTGAGTAAGATTAGCGACCCTAGTGGCCGACACAAACACCGGGCCCATCTAGGAGTGGCACTGCAGTGTCACGCAGGATGTCCCTTCCAAAAAACCCTCCCCAAACAGCACATGACGCAAAGAAAAAAAGAGGCGCAATGAGGTAGCTGTGTGAGTAAGATTAGCGACCCTAGTGGCCGACACAAACACCGGGCCCATCTAGGAGTGGCACTGCAGTGTCACGCAGGATGTCCCTTCCAAAAAACCCTCCCCAAACAGCACATGACGCAAAGAAAAAAAGAGGCGCAATGAGGTAGCTGACTGTGTGAGTAAGATTAGCGACCCTAGTGGCCGACACAAACACCGGGCCCATTTAGGAGTGGCACTGCAGTGTCACGCAGGATGTCCCTTCCAAAAAACCCTCCCCAATCAGCACATGATGCAAAGAAAAAGAAAAGAAAAAAGAGGTGCAAGATGGAATTGTCCTTGGGCCCTCCCACCCACCCTTATGTTGTATAAACAAAACAGGACATGCACACTTTAACCAACCCATCATTTCAGTGACAGGGTCTGCCACACGACTGTGACTGATATGACGGGTTGGTTTGGACCCCCCCCAAAAAAGAAGCAATTAATCTCTCCTTGCACAAACTGGCTCTACAGAGGCAAGATGTCCACCTCATCATCACCCTCCGATATATCACCGTGTACATCCCCCTCCTCACAGATTATCAATTCGTCCCCACTGGAATCCACCATCTCAGCTCCCTGTGTACTTTGTGGAGGCAATTGCTGCTGGTCAATGTCTCCGCGGAGGAATTGATTATAATTCATTTTAATGAACATCATCTTCTCCACATTTTCTGGATGTAACCTCGTACGCCGATTGCTGACAAGGTGAGCGGCGGCACTAAACACTCTTTCGGAGTACACACTTGTGGGAGGGCAACTTAGGTAGAATAAAGCCAGTTTGTGCAAGGGCCTCCAAATTGCCTCTTTTTCCTGCCAGTATAAGTACGGACTGTGTGACGTGCCTACTTGGATGCGGTCACTCATATAATCCTCCACCATTCTATCAATGTTGAGAGAATCATATGCAGTGACAGTAGACGACATGTCCGTAATCGTTGTCAGGTCCTTCAGTCCGGACCAGATGTCAGCATCAGCAGTCGCTCCAGACTGCCCTGCATCACCGCCAGCGGGTGGGCTCGGAATTCTGAGCCTTTTCCTCGCACCCCCAGTTGCGGGAGAATGTGAAGGAGGAGATGTTGACAGGTCGCGTTCCGCTTGACTTGACAATTTTGTCACCAGCAGGTCTTTCAACCCCAGCAGACTTGTGTCTGCCAGAAAGAGAGATCCAAGGTAGGCTTTAAATCTAGGATCGAGCACGGTGGCCAAAATGTAGTGCTCTGATTTCAACAGATTGACCACCCGTGAATCCTTGTTAAGCGAATTAAGGGCTCCATCCACAAGTCCCACATGCCTAGCGGAATCGCTCCGTGTTAGCTCCTCCTTCAATGTCTCCAGCTTCTTCTGCAAAAGCCTGATGAGGGGAATGACCTGACTCAGGCTGGCAGTGTCTGAACTGACTTCACGTGTGGCAAGTTCAAAGGGCATCAGAACCTTGCACAACGTTGAAATCATTCTCCACTGCGCTTGAGACAGGTGCATTCCACCTACTATATCGTGCTCAATTGTATAGGCTTGAATGGCCTTTTGCTGCTCCTCCAACCTCTGAAGCATATAGAGGGTTGAATTCCACCTCGTTACCACTTCTTGCTTCAGATGATGGCAGGGCAGGTTCAGTAGTTTTTGGTGGTGCTCCAGTCTTCTGTACGTGGTGCCTGTACGCCGAAAGTGTCCCGCAATTCTTCTGGCCACCGACAGCATCTCTTGCACGCCCCTGTCGTTTTTTAAAAAATTCTGCACCACCAAATTCAAGGTATGTGCAAAACATGGGACGTGCTGGAATTTGCCCATATTTAATGCACACACAATATTGCTGGCGTTGTCCGATGCCACAAATCCACAGGAGAGTCCAATTGGGGTAAGCCATTCCGCGATGATCTTCCTCAGTTGCCGTAAGAGGTTTTCAGCTGTGTGCGTATTCTGGAAAGCGGTGATACAAAGCGTAGCCTGCCTAGGAAAGAGTTGGCGTTTGCTAGATGCTGCTACTGGTGCCGCCGCTGCTGTTCTTGCGGCGGGAGTCCATACATCTACCCAGTGGGCTGTCACAGTCATATAGTCCTGACCCTGCCCTGCTCCACTTGTCCACATGTCCGTGGTTAAGTGGACATTGGGTACAACTGCATTTTTTAGGACACTGGTGAGTCTTTTTCTGACGTCCGTGTACATTCTCGGTATCGCCTGCCTAGAGAAGTGGAACCTAGATGGTATTTGGCAAAGGGGGCACACTGCCTCAATAAATTGTCTAGTTCCCTGTGAACTAACGGCGGATACCGGACGCACGTCTAACACCAACATAGTTGTCAAGGCCTCAGTTATCCGCTTTGCAGCAGGATGACTGCTGTGATATTTCATCTTCCTCGCAAAGGACTGTTGAACAGTCAATTGCTTACTGGAAGTAGTACAAGTGGGCTTACGACTTCCCCTCTGGGATGACCATCGACTCCCAGCAGCAACAACAGCAGCGCCAGCAGCAGTAGGCGTTACACGCAAGGATGCATCGGAGGAATCCCAGGCAGGAGAGGACTCGTCAGAATTGCCAGTGACATGGCCTGCAGGACTATTGGCATTCCTGGGGAAGGAGGAAATTGACACTGAGGGAGTTGGTGGGGTGGTTTGCGTGAGCTTGGTTACAAGAGGAAGGGATTTACTGGTCAGTGGACTGCTTCCGCTGTCACCCAAAGTTTTTGAACTTGTCACTGACTTATTATGAATGCGCTGCAGGTGACGTATAAGGGAGGATGTTCTGAGGTGGTTAACGTCCTTACCCCTACTTATTACAGCTTGACAAAGGGAACACACGGCTTGACACCTGTTGTCCGCATTTCTGTTGAAATACCTCCACACCGAAGAGCTGATTTTTTTGGTATTTTCACCTGGCATGTCAACGGCCATATTCCTCCCACGGACAACAGGTGTCTCCCCGGGTGCCTGACTTAAACAAACCACCTCACCATCAGAATCCTCCTGGTCAATTTCCTCCCCAGCACCAGCAACACCCATATCCTCCTCATCCTGGTGTACTTCAACACTGACATCTTCAATCTGACTATCAGGAACTGGACTGCGGGTGCTCCTTCCAGCACTTGCAGGGGGCGTGCAAATGGTGGAAGGCGCATGCTCTTCACGTCCAGTGTTGGGAAGGTCAGGCATCGCAACCGACACAATTGGACTCTCCTTGTGGATTTGGGATTTCGAAGAATGCACAGTTCTTTGCTGTGCTGCTTTTGCCAGCTTGAGTCTTTTCATTTTTCTAGCGAGAGGCTGAGTGCTTCCATCCTCATGTGAAGCTGAACCACTAGCCATGAACATAGGCCAGGGCCTCAGCCGTTCCTTGCCACTCCGTGTCGTAAATGGCATATTGGCAAGTTTACGCTTCTCCTCCGACAATTTTATTTTAGGTTTTGGAGTCCTTTTTTTTTCTGATATTTGGTGTTTTGGATTTGACATGCTCTGTACTATGACATTGGGCATCGGCCTTGGCAGACGACGTTGCTGGCATTTCATCGTCTCGGCCATGACTAGTGGCAGCAGCTTCAGCACGAGGTGGAAGTGGATCTTGATCTTTCCCTAATTTTGGAACCTCAACATTTTTGTTCTCCATATTTTAATAGGCACAACTAAAAGGCACCTCAGGTAAACAATGGAGATGGATACTAGTATACAATTATGGACTGCCTGCCGAGTGCAGACACAGAGGTAGCCACAGCCGTGAACTACCGTACTGTACTGTGTCTGCTGCTAATATAGACTGGTTGATAAAGAGATGTCTATGTAACTATGTATGTATAAAGAAGAAAGAAAAAAAAACCACGGTTAGGTGGTATACAATTATGGACGGACTGCCTGCCGAGTGCAGACACAGAGGTAGCCACAGCCGTGAACTACCGTACTGTACTGTGTCTGCTGCTAATAATATAGACTGGTTGATAAAGAGATGTCGTAGTAGTATGTATGTATAAAGAAGAAAGAAAAAAAAACCACGGTTAGGTGGTATACAATTATGGACGGACTGCCTGCCGAGTGCAGACACAGAGGTAGCCACAGCCGTGAACTACCGTACTGTACTGTGTCTGCTGCTAATATAGACTGGTTGATAAAGAGATGTCTATGTAACTATGTATGTATAAAGAAGAAAGAAAAAAAAACCACGGTTAGGTGGTATACAATTATGGACGGACTGCCTGCCGAGTGCAGACACAGAGGTAGCCACAGCCGTGAACTACCGTACTGTACTGTGTCTGCTGCTAATATAGACTGGTTGATAAAGAGATGTCTATGTAACTATGTATGTATAAAGAAGAAAGAAAAAAAAACCACGGTTAGGTGGTATACAATTATGGACGGACTGCCTGCCGAGTGCAGACACAGAGGTAGCCACAGCCGTGAACTACCGTACTGTACTGTGTCTGCTGCTAATATAGACTGGTTGATAAAGAGATGTCTATGTAACTATGTATGTATAAAGAAGAAAGAAAAAAAAACCACGGTTAGGTGGTATACAATTATGGACGGACTGCCTGCCGAGTGCAGACACAGAGGTAGCCACAGCCGTGAACTACCGTACTGTACTGTGTCTGCTGCTAATATAGACTGGTTGATAAAGAGATGTCTATGTAACTATGTATGTATAAAGAAGAAAGAAAAAAAAAACACGGTTAGGTGGTATACAATTATGGACGGACTGCCTGCCGAGTGCAGACACAGAGGTAGCCACAGCCGTGAACTACCGTACTGTACTGTGTCTGCTGCTAATATGGACTGGTTGATAAAGAGATGTCTATGTAACTATGTATGTATAAAGAAGAAAGAAAAAAAAACCACGGTTAGGTGGTATACAATTATGGACGGACTGCCTGCCGAGTGCAGACACAGAGGTAGCCACAGCCGTGAACTACCGTACTGTACTGTGTCTGCTGCTAATATAGACTGGTTGATAAAGAGATGTCGTAGTAGTATGTATGTATAAAGAAGAAAAAAAAACCACGGTTAGGTGGTATACAATTATGGACGGACTGCCTGCCGAGTGCAGACACAGAGGTAGCCACAGCCGTGAACTACCGTACTGTGTCTGCTGCGACTGGATGATAAATGATATAAAAAATATATATATATCACTACTGCAGCCGGACAGGTATATATTATATATTATATAATGACGGACCTGCTGGACACTGTCTGTCAGCAGAATGAGTTTTATTTTTATAGAATAAAAAAAAACAACAACACACAAGTGAAGTCACACGACGAGTGTTTAACTTTTTCAGGCAATCACAATATAAGTATACTACTAACTATACTGGTGGTCAGTGTGGTCAGGTCACTGGTCAGTCACACTGGCAGTGGCACTCCTGCAGCAAAAGTGTGCACTGTTTAATTTTAATATAATATTATGTACTCCTGGCTCCTGCTATAACCTATAACTGGCACTGCAGTGCTCCCCAGTCTCCCCCACAATTATAAGCTGTGTGAGCTGAGCAGTCAGACAGATATATAATATATATAGATGATGCAGCACACTGGGCTGAGCCTGAGCAGTGCACACAGATATGGTATGTGACTGAGTCACTGTGTGTATCGCTTTTTTCAGGCAGAGAACGGATATATTAAATAAACTGCACTGTCTGGTGGTCACTCACTATATAATATTATGTACTCCTGGCTCCTGCTATAACCTATAACTGGCACTGCAGTGCTCCCCAGTCTCCCCCACAATTATAAGCTGTGTGAGCTGAGCAGTCAGACAGATATATAATATATATAGATGATGCAGCACACTGGGCTGAGCCTGAGCAGTGCACACAGATATGGTATGTGACTGAGTCACTGTGTGTATCGCTTTTTTCAGGCAGAGAACGGATATATTAAATAAACTGCACTGTCTGGTGGTCACTCACTAGTAAACTCTCTGCACTCTCTACACTTCTACAGTACTCCTCCTAGTCCTAAGCTCCAGTAAATCTCTCTCTCTTATAATCTAAATGGAGAGGACGCCAGCCACGTCCTCTCACTATCAATCTCAATGCACGTGTGAAAATGGCGGCGACGCGCGGCTCCTTATATAGAATCCGAGTCTCGCGAGAATCCGACAGCGTCATGATGACGTTCGGGCGTGCTCGGGTTAACCGAGCAAGGCGGGAGGATCCGAGTCTGCTCGGACCCGTGAAAAAAACCATGAAGTTCGGGCGGGTTCGGATTCAGAGAAACCGAACCCGCTCATCTCTACCCTGCGGTACATTCTCACAAACATGCACTTGCCAAGATTATGCAGGATGACACGAACACCGATTCTGACACTGCAGACGGTGACGGGGATGCGTTGAAGGGGATGGCATCACTTGCAAAGGGGGAGCAGTTGATGATTGAGACGATACAGGATGTGTTGCATTTTTCTGACACAACTCCTGAACAGGTTGAGGAGGCCTTTTTCACGGACAGTAAGAAGGCCCCTCTCACCTTGCCAGCATCAAAGGAATTAAATGCTATCATTGAAAAAGCCTGGGAAAATCCGTATAAAAAATTCCAGATCCCTAAGAGGGTCTTGGTTGCTTTTCCCTTCCCAGAGGACGATAGAAAAAAATGGGAGTCTCCGCCGATAGTTGACGCCTCTGTCTCCAGGCTGTAAAAACAGGTGGTTTTACCAGTCCCAGAATCTACCGCATTGAAGGACCCGGCAGATCGCAAGGTGGATGCTACACTTAAATCCATATACATGGCCTAAGGGGCTATACTGTGGCCTAATATTTCCTGTGCATGGATTTCTAAAGCTATAGCCAGGTGGTCAATCACTCTGCAGGAGGACTTGACTACGATGGATAAAGGTGACGTTGATTTATTTTTACGTAACATTTAGGATTCTGCAGGGTTCCTGGTAGATTCCATGAAGGACCTGGGTTCCATGGCTGTGGGGATCTCCTCCATGCCCGTCTTGGCTCGCAGGGGTCTCTGGCTGCGCCAATGGTCTGCGGATGCGGAATCCAGAAAAAGTGTGGAGGGCCTACCCTATACAGGTCAGTGTCACAACTGAGGGCCTGAGCTGACGGGAGGCAGCCTCAGTTGTAGGGGCTGAGGTGTAAAGGAACCTGGGAGGTTGTATCAGACCCCTAGACATGTAAGTTACATGTAGAAGAATTGCCCAAAGGCGTGACCACGACAACCAAAGTAAAAGTCAATGATGTTTATTATGACATACTCCGTAACACAGCAGCAGTAAAAGAAAACATAAAATCAGCAGAGGATAAATACAGTTCCTGGGTACTACAGGGTGGCAAGGCCACAGGGCCCTGGTAGTGTGAGATAGTTCTTATAATCTTCTAGTTGGAAAGTCCTTACCAGGCCCGACTGTAGCAATGGAAATAGCCCAGGATCGTACCAGCTGGTGTTCCAGGAAAAGCTGGGCTGCTGTGGATAAAACGGCTGCTGTGGATACTGGCTGGAACCAGACTGATGTTGGCACGGAGTGGATACTGGCTGAAACCAGTTAAATAATAAATGTAGCTTGAGAGCGATGAAATATGAAATGATATATGGAGCTTGAGAGCGGTGAAATAATAATACCGGTGATAAATGGTAATCTGTAGAAAAGGGTACCGGCACTTTAAGAAGAGCTGATCTCTGCTGGAAGCTGATTGCTGTAAGCAGGTGGATCTGTAGCTGGAAGCAGATGAATCCAAATGGATAGGAGAGTCAGGCTACACCGCAGGTGGAATGCTGGTGCGGGTCTCTTTAGTGGAGGTTTGGAGATAGGAACTGGAACCTGGAAAACAACCACAGGAGAGAGACAAACTGGAACTAGGTTTGACAACCAAAGCACTGACGCCTTCCTTGCTCAGGCACAGAATACTTATACCTGCAGCAAGGAAGGGATTGGCTAGGCAATTATGCAGATTTACAATGGTAACAACAGATTGGTGGAAATGAACAGGTGACAGAATCCAAGATGGCTGCGCCCATGCAAACACTTGGAGGGAAGTTTGGTTTGTAATCCATGTGGGAATTAAAACAGTAATGGCGGCGCCGGCCACAGGAGACAGGAGACGCCAGACTGATAAGTGCACACTTAACCACGCGGGCACAGCGGAGGCCGCGGCTGACGTAATCACCACTCTGACACTCTGCATGCAGAAACTCAGGAACAGCGGCGGAGGCCGCGGGAGACTCCATTCCGGATGTTACAGGCGTTGCGGTGACCGCGTCTCAGAGTGACAGGAGAGGAGGCAGGAATGTGGACATCAGTATGACAGATGGGATCCGGTCCTGGAACGCTGAGCCAGCCTTAGAAGGCATCTGAAGGGTAAGTAATGGCGTCCAGATACCCGGATCGTGACAGCACCCCCCCCCCCCCCTTTAGGAGTGGCCCCTGGACACTTCTTTGGCTTTTGAGGAAACTTGGAATGGAATCTCCGGACCAAGGCAGGAGCATGGACATCAGAAGCATTGGTCCATGAGCGTTCCTCAGGGCCGTAACCCTTCCAGTTAATAAGATACTGTAGTTGACCGTAACGGTGACGTGAGTCCAGGATCTTGGCCACTTCATACTCAACGCCTCGTTGAGTTTGGATTTTCGGAGTTGGAGGAAGTGAGGAATGAAACCGATTCAGGATCAGCGGTTTCAACAGGGAAACATGGAATGTCCTGGGTATTTTTAAGAAGGGAGGTAACTGAAGTCTGTAAGCAACAGGATTGATGACTTGCTCAATTTTGAAAGGACCAATGTAGCGAGGTGCAAACTTCATACTGGGAACTCTTAACCTCAAATTCTTCATGGATAACCATACCCGATCACCCACCTTGAGAGCAGGAACCGCTCTACGCTTCTTGTCCGCAAACTTCTTATACCTGAACGATGCCTTGAGCAGAGCTGCTCGTACACTCTTCCAGTTGTTTGCAAACTGATGCAAGGTGATATCCACTGCTGGAACAGAAGTTTCTGGGAGCGGTTGGAATTCAGGGACTTTAGGGTGGAATCCAAAGTTGGTGAAGAATGGTGTTGAAGAAGATGAGGAATGATACTGATTGTTATGACAGAACTCGGCCCAGGGAAATAATTGAACCCAGTCATCTTGAGAGGAAGACACATAGATGCGGAGGAAGGCCTCCAAGTCCTGATTCACCCTCTCAGTTTGACCATTGGTCTGAGGATGGTAAGCCGTGGAAAACTTTAGTTTGCCTTGGAGGACGTGACATAAACTTCGCCAGAATTTGGCTGTGAATTGAACTCCTCGATCTGAGATAATTTCTTCAGGCAGACCGTGGAGTCGTAAGATCTCTTGTATGAACACTTGAGCCAACTTGGAAGCTGACGGAAGACCGGTGAGAGGAATGAAGTGTGCCATCTTGGTGAACCGGTCAACTTCCACCCAGATGGTATTGAACTTGTTGCACATGGGTAAGTCTGTAATGAAATCCATCGACAAATGGGTCCATGGTCGACGGGGAACGGATAGTGGAACCAGTTGCCCCGCAGGCGACTGGCAGGATACTTTATGTTGGGCACACTTTGGGCAAGATGCAATAAACTCCATGACGTCCTTTCTCAGAGTTGGCCACCAATAGGACCTAGAGATAAACTCCAGGGTTTTTTGGATACCTGTATGTCCGGCAAAACGGGAAGCATGGGCCCAATGCATGAGCTTCTTCCTCAGTACCGGCTTCACAAAACTTTTCCCTAGTGGGGGCGTAGAGTCCATCCCTACCGTGGAGAATGCCAACGGATTGATAATAGGATGCTTGTCTGAAGACTCTGACTCATTTTCTTGCTCCCATGAGCGGGAAAGGGCATCGGCCTTGCGATTCTGAGAGCCCGGACAGAACTGGAGTTTAAAGTCGAACCTGCAAAAGAAAAGTGCCCATCTGGCCTGACGAGGGTTGAGACATTGTGCGCCTTTCAGATATAAAAGGTTCTTGTGGTCTGTAAGTATGGTGATTGAGTGAGAAGCTCCCTCCAACAGATATCTCCACTCCTCTAGAGCGAGCTTGATGGCTAGCAACTCCTGGTCGCCAATGGCATAGTTGCGCTCCGCTGGGGAGAACTTCCGGGAGAAGAAACTGCAAGGATGTAAATGGCCATCTTTAGCCCTCTGAGATAACACCGCTCCTACTCCAACGGAGGAGGCATCCACCTCTAAGATGAAAGGAGAGTCGATGTCGGGCTGTTTCAGAACTGGTGCAGAGATGAACCGTTGTTTTAAGAGATGAAAAGCTTGCGTAGCTTCTTCAGACCACTTGGACGGGTTAGCACCCTTCTTAGTTAAAGCAGTAATAGGCGCCACAATGGTGGAAAAGTCTCGTATAAACTTTCTGTAATAATTGGCGAACCCTAAGAACCTCTGGACCCCTTTGAGGGTTAAGGGTATTGGCCAATTCTGGATTGCTTGTAGTTTCTCAGGATCCATCTCTAGTCCGGAACCGGACACAATGTAACCTAGAAACGGAATGGACTTGACTTCAAAGACGCATTTCTCTAATTTGCAGTAGAGATGATTGACACGGAGACGGGATAGAACCTCTTTTACCCAAAAACGATGTTCCTCTAAATTGTTGGCAAAAATGAGGATATCATCTAGATAGACCACGACATGACGGTATAAAATGTCTCTGAAGATCTCATTGACAAAATGCTGGAAGACAGCTGGAGCATTGCTCAATCCGAAGGGCATGACGAGGTACTCATAATGTCCGTCACGGGTGTTAAAGGCGGTCTTCCACTCGTCACCCTCACGGATCCGGATGAGATTGTATGCACCTCTCAAGTCCAGCTTTGTGAAGATGGTAGCTCCGCTAACTCTATCAAAGAGCTCAGTAATCAGGGGTAGTGGATAGCGGTTCTTGATGGTAATGTCGTTCAGACCTCTGTAGTCAATGCACGGCCGCAGACCACCATCTTTTTTCTTTACGAAAAAGAAGCCTGCGCCGGCTGGAGAAGAGGAAGGTCGAATGAACCCTTTTGCTAGGTTCTCTTTAATGTATTCCTCCATAGAATGCGTCTCAGGCAGAGACAACGGGTAAGTTCGGCCTCGAGGTGGAACCTTCCCTGGAACGAGATCAATCGGGCAGTCCCATTCTCTATGAGGAGGAAGGATATCAGCAGAAGCCTTACTGAACACATCCGTGAAATCTTGATATGGAGGAGGTGGAACATCAGACGACCTGGGGGAGGAAGAACAGACAGGCAATACTTTAAACAAACATGTCTCAGCACAGGAGGGACCCCATGCCAGAATCTGCGTAGTCGTCCAATCAATAGATGGATTGTGAAGACGGAGCCATGGAAGGCCCAGGACCACAGGATGTGTGGCTCTTGGAATCACTAAAAAAAAAAAAAATTCGGAATGAAGAACTCCCACTCTCAGACGAACTGGTAGAGTCCTTAGGGAAATAACTGCATCAAAAATCTTGCTGCCATCCACGGCAGTTAAGGAGATGGACGAAGGAAGTCTCTCGGTGGGTAGGGACCACCGTTTAACATAGGCTTCGGTAATAAAGTTCCCAGCTGCTCCGGAATCAAGGAGGGCAATGACATTCCGATAACGTTGAGCAATTTGGAGCGACACTGGGAGATTACAATCATGAGGAGATGGAGAGGAGATCATTACTCCTAGCCGGCCCTCTCCTGGGCGAGCTAGGGTTTGGAGTTTTCCCGGACGTTCGGGACAGGCATTGATGGTGTGAGACGGAGCTGCACAGTAAAGACAAAGAGACTCAGAGAGACGTCTTCGGCGCTCAGCAGGAGTTAAACGGGAACGGCCAATTTGCATGGGCTCGTCTTTAGATGGTGACAGTTGGCGAGGAGGAGGAGCAGAAGATTTTGGAGCAGATGATCTTCCACGCTCAGTTGCTCTCTCTCTGAAACGTAAATCAACTTTCGTGCAGAGTGAGATTAGCTCATCTAACTTGGAAGGTAAGTCTCTGGTAGCTAACTCATCTTTAATACGCTCAGATAAGCCATGCCAGAATGCAGCATACAGGGCCTCGTCGTTCCATGCCAGTTCGGATGCCAGGATCTGGAACTGTATAAGATATTGTCCTACAGTACGTGATCCCTGGCGTAAATGGAGAATCTCAGATGAAGCTGAAGTTACCCGGCCTGGCTCGTCGAAGATACGCCTGAATGTTGACACGAATGCAGTGTAGGAGGATAACAGAGTGTCGGACCTCTCCCATAACGGTGATGCCCAATCAAGGGCTGAGCCACTGAGAAGAGAGATAATGTAGGCAATTTTTGTACGGTCACTGGGAAAATTGCCAGGTTGTAGCTCAAACTGAATCTCACACTGGTTGAGAAATCCCCTGCCGAATCTTGGAGATCCGTCAAATTTTGCTGGCGTTGGAAGATGAAGACGTGGAGCAGAAATGGGTAAGGTGGGTGGGGTTATAGCTGGAGTCACTGTGGTTGACGCACCGGATGCGTCTGATCCACGGAGGGTTGTCTGAATCCCATCCAGCCGAGTAGAGAGATCCTGGAGACAGCGGACGATGTGGCCCTGTGCAGCCTCCTGATGTTCAAGTCGGGCTGCCAGTTCTTGCATCGGCCTGGCCGCTTGATCCTGGTCTCCGGCTGGATTCATATGGTCAGTGCTTACTGTCACAACTGAGGGCCTGAGCTGACGGGAGGCAGCCTCAGTTGTAGGGGCTGAGGTGTAAAGGAACCTGGGAGGTTGTATCAGACCCCTAGACATGTAAGTTACATGTAGAAGAATTGCCCAAAGGCGTGACCACGACAACCAAAGTAAAAGTCAATGATGTTTATTATGACATACTCCGTAACACAGCAGCAGTAAAAGAAAACATAAAATCAGCAGAGGATAAATACAGTTCCTGGGTACTACAGGGTGGCAAGGCCACAGGGCCCTGGTAGTGTGAGATAGTTCTTATAATCTTCTAGTTGGAAAGTCCTTACCAGGCCCGACTGTAGCAATGGAAATAGCCCAGGATCGTACCAGCTGGTGTTCCAGGAAAAGCTGGGCTGCTGTGGATAAAACGGCTGCTGTGGATACTGGCTGGAACCAGACTGATGTTGGCACGGAGTGGATACTGGCTGAAACCAGTTAAATAATAAATGTAGCTTGAGAGCGATGAAATATGAAATGATATATGGAGCTTGAGAGCGGTGAAATAATAATACCGGTGATAAATGGTAATCTGTAGAAAAGGGTACCGGCACTTTAAGAAGAGCTGATCTCTGCTGGAAGCTGATTGCTGTAAGCAGGTGGATCTGTAGCTGGAAGCAGATGAATCCAAATGGATAGGAGAGTCAGGCTACACCGCAGGTGGAATGCTGGTGCAGGTCTCTTTAGTGGAGGTTTGGAGATAGGAACTGGAACCTGGAAAACAACCACAGGAGAGAGACAAACTGGAACTAGGTTTGACAACCAAAGCACTGACGCCTTCCTTGCTCAGGCACAGAATACTTATACCTGCAGCAAGGAAGGGATTGGCTAGGCAATTATGCAGATTTACAATGGTAACAACAGATTGGTGGAAATGAACAGGTGACAGAATCCAAGATGGCTGCGCCCATGCAAACACTTGGAGGGAAGTTTGGTTTGTAATCCATGTGGGAATTAAAACAGTAATGGCGGCGCCGGCCACAGGAGACAGGAGACGCCAGACTGATAAGTGCACACTTAACCACGCGGGCACAGCGGAGGCCGCGGCTGACGTAACCACCACTCTGACACTCTGCATGCAGAAACTCAGGAACAGCGGCGGAGGCCGCGGGAGACGCCATTCCGGATGTTACAGGCGTTGCGGTGACCGCGTCTCAGAGTGACAGGAGAGGAGGCAGGAATGTGGACATCAGTATGACAGATGGGATCCGGTCCTGGAACGCTGAGCCAGCCTTAGAAGGCATCTGAAGGGTAAGTAATGGCGTCCAGATACCCGGATCGTGACAGTCAGGCTCTGTTTGGGGAGGCGCTGGATGCGTGGATTGCCACGGCTACCGCGGGTAAGTCTCCTTTCTCCCCTCAGCTGCACCATCTACGAAGAAGCCTTTTACACCAGCCATGTCACAGTCCTTTCGGCCCACGAGGTCTAGAAAGAACAAGCCTTCTCACACCTTCTTCAGAGGTGGTCGTGCTAAAGGAAAAAAGCCTGCTCCCGCAGGTTCCCAAGACCAGAAGCCTGCTTCTGGTACCTAAAAGTCCTCCGCAAGACGGTAGACCGCACAGTCTGGAGGAAGGTCAGGTGGGAGCAAGGCTCCGGCATTTCAGCCACGTCTGGGTGTCGTCAGGCCTGGACCCTTGGGTACAAGATATAGTGTCCAGGGGGTACAGGCTGGAGTTTCAAACTCTTCCACCTCACCGTTTCTTCAAATCAGGCTTGCCAACTTTGCCGGCATACAGAGCAATTCTTCTGGAAGCTATCCGAAAATTGTTACTGTCCGAGGTCATTGTTCCATTTCCGCCTCATCAGTGGAACAAAGGTTATTATTCGAACCTTTTCATGGTACCGAAGCCGGATGGTTCGGTATGGCCAATTCTGAACTTAAAATCTTTGAACCCTTATCTCAGGGAGTTCAAATTCAATATGGAGTCTCTGAGAGCTGTCATCTCAGGACTGACGGAGGGTGAGTTCCTGGTGTTCCTGGAAATCAAGGATGAGTACCTCCACATTCCCATTTGGTCGCCGCATCAGGCATATCTCAGGTTTGCACTGTTAGACGATCACTATCAGTTACAGGCACTACCGTTCGGTCTCTCCACGGCACCGAGGGTCTTCACCAAGGTGATGACAGAGATGATGGTTCTCCTCCCCAAGCAAGGGGTGAACATAATTCCGTATCTGGACAATCTCCTTATCTAGGCGTCATCCAGGGAGAAGTTGTTAAGATCCATTGCTCTCACGACACATCTGCTCAAGGAGCACGGTTGGATCTGAACCTTCCAAAGTCTCATCTGGAGCCAACAAGGAGGCTGTCTTTCCTGGGGATGATCCTAGACACAGAAGTGCAGAGGGTGTTTCTACTGGTGGAGAAAGCATTGGTGATTCAAACAATGGTCCAGGATGTCTTGAAGCCTACCTGGGTATCGGTTCATCAGTGCATCCGCCTACTGGGGAAGATGGTTGCCTCCTACGAGGCTCTGCAGTACGGAAGGTTTTATGCTCGATCCTTTTAGCTGGATCTCTTGGACCAGTGGTCGAGATCTCACCTACATATGCACCAGAGGATATGTCTGTCACCGAAAGCCAGGATTTCGCTCCTCTGGTGGCTACAACTACTACTCCTTCTGGAAGGCCGAAGATTCAGAGTTCAGGACTGGATCCTTCTAACCACAGATGCAAGTCTAAGAGGTTGGGGAGCAGTCGCTCAGGGGGAAACCTTCCACGGAAGGTGGACGAATCAAGAATCCCTTCTCCCAGTAAACATCCTGGAGCTAAGGGCCGTATACAACGACCTTCTGCAAGCAGCACACCTTCTACAGGATCAGGCTGTTCAGGTGCAGTCGGACAACGTGACCACAGTGGCCTACATAAACCGACACGGCGGAACGAAGAGCAGGGCTGCAATGTCAGAGGTGTCAAGAATCCTCCTCTGGGCAGAAAGACAAGCGGTGGCAATGTCAGCAATCTTCATTCCGGGTGTAGACAACTGGGAAGCAGACTTCCTCAGCAGACACGATCTCCATCCAGGAGAGTGGGGCCTCCATCCGGAGGTGTTCGAGGCGGTAACCGGTTGGTGGGGGGTTCCTCACATAGACATGATGGCCTCCCGCCTCAACAAGAAGCTGCGGAGGTACTGTTCCAGGTCGAGAGACCCGCAGGCAGCGGCGGTGGACGCACTGGTAACACCGTGGGGTGTTCACTTCAGTGTATGTGTTCCCTCCACTTCCTCTGATACCAAGAGTTAATTCAACTTGTAAAAAGAACAAAGGTTCTTGTAATCCTCATTGCTCCGTACTGGCCAAGGAGGGCTTGGTACGCAGATCTGCTGGATCTTCTGCTGGAAGATCCAAGGCCCTTACCTCTTCGAGAGGATCTGCTACTGCAGGGGCCGTTCGCTTATCAAGATTTACCACGGCTACGTTTGATGGTTTGATGGCATGGCGGTTGAGCGCCAGATCTTAGCTCGGAAGGGTATGCCGAGTGAGGTTATTCCTAATACAGGCTAGGAAGGGGGTAACGTCTAAACATTACCATCGAATTTGGAAAAAATATGTTTCTTGGTGTGAATCCAAGAACTTTCCTGCGGTGGAGTTTCAATTTGGACGTTTCTTCCTTTTCCTGCAAGCAGGTGTGGATATGGGCCTGAGATTGGGCTCCATCAAGGTCAAGATCTCAGCGTTGTCCATTTTCTTCCAAAAACAATTGGCTGTCCTCCCTGAGGTTCAGACCTTTTTGAAAGGGGTTCTACACATCCAGCCTCCCTTTGTGGCGCCAACGGCACCCTGGGATCTTGATGTGGTGTTGCAGTTCCTGCAATCGGATTGGTTTGAGCCTCTACAGGAGGCTGAAATCAAGTTCCACTCGTGGAAGGCGGTCACTTTGTTGGCCTTAGCGTCTGCTCGACGCGTGTCAGAATTGGGGGCTTTGTCTTGTAAAAGTCCCTATCTGATCTTCCATGAAGATAGGGCGGAACTCAGGACTCGTCCGCAGTTCCTGCTTAAGGTTGTATCAGCTTTTCATATCAACCAACCTATTGTGGTGCCAGTGGCTACTGACTCCTCAATTGCTTCAAAGGCCTTGGATGTTGTGAGGGCTTTGAAGATTTATGTGAAGAGGGCGGCTCGTCATAGAAAATCTGACTCTCTGTTTGTCCTCTATGATCCCAAGAAAAATGGGTGTCCTGCCTCTAAGCAGTCGATTTCATGCTGGATCAGGTTCACCATCCAGCATGCATATTCTACAGCAGGATTGCCGTGTCCAAGATCTGTTAAGGCCCACTCTACTTGTAATGTGGGTTCTTCCTGGGCGGCTGCCCGGGGTGTCTCGGCTATACAGCTTTGCCGAGCCGCTACTTGGTCTGGGTCGAACACGTTTGCTAAGTTTTACAAGTTCGATACTTTGGCCTCTGATGACCTCAAGTTTGGTCAAGCGGTTTTGCAGGAGCCTCCGCGCTCTCCCTCCCGTTTTGGGAGCTTTGGTACATCCCCATGGTACTAATATGGACCCCAGCATCCTCTAGGACGTAAGAGAAAATAAGATTTTAATTACCTACCGGTAAATCCTTTTCTCGTAGTCTGTAGAGGATGCTGGGCGCCCGCCCAGCTCTTCATTTTCCTGCATTGGTTTTATAGTTCAGTACTGCCTGGTACCTAGGTAAGTTCTGCGTTATTTACTGTTTCTGTACTGTTTCAGCTGTTGCTGAGTTTTCAGGCACGTTGGCCAGATTTGCCTGTTGTGTGAGCTGGTATGAATCTCGCCACTATCTGTGTTTTTCCTTCTCCTCGGGCACAGTTTCTAGACTGAGTCTGGTAGGAGGGTCATAGAGGGAGGAACCAGCCCACACTATTAAACTCTTAAAGTGCCAATGGCTCCTGGTGGACCCATCTGTACCCCATGGTACTAATATGGACCCCAGCATCCTCTAGGGACTACGAGAAAAGGATTTACCGGTAGGTAATTATAGATTTATATCTGGTACTTTCGTCAGGTCTAAAAAAGCATCAATGTTACCTGAAATAGGTACATATCCCCTGTGAAATGCCAATGTCCAGAAGCGGGACAGTGCGCCCATCTGGTCAGCGCATACCAGCATATATTTATATACATATTAGAGCACAGGTTCTCAAACTCGATCCTCAGGACCCCACAGCTATTTACACAAACAACATCCTCAGCATGAACATCATCATCAACATCATCATTATCAACAACAACCTCATCATCTTTGTTAGCGCCAGCTACACAAATATACTCCTCGATTAACGCACAATTTCCCGATACCCCTCCAAATATTATCGACTCCCCAGTCAAGTCCCTTTTACAGAACCTGGGGAATTGACATTTGGTATCCAATATCTATACAACTATACTTCGGCCTCACTACTCTGACCCGCTGTCCCTTCTTAGGAATAAGTGGGAATCTGATCTGGGTTCCGTCTCTGATGAGATATGGGAGGATGCTCTAGGCTCTCCACGACTATCTACCACCACTACTAGATATCAACAAATCCAACTGTTTATTCTACACAGAGTATATATGACACCAGTGCGATTATGCCGCAATGGGGGGTACTCACTCCACCAGATGCCCTAAATGTGACAATTTAGATGCAGATTTCTGGCACACTCTCTGGCGTTGCCCCAAGATAGCTATATTCTGGTCTGGTGTTATTAACGCCCTGGTGTCGACTGGAATTCCATCATCTGTGTGCTCCCCAGTGACATGTGTGCTATCAGCTATGGAGGAGGACGCTCTAGATCCCCCAACCAGACGTTATGTAATTAATCTTTGTGGCTTGGCTAAGGTGTGTATTGCCAGACTCTGGTTGGCCAAAGAGGCTCCCACGTTACAGTCATGGATTTCGCTTGTTAATGACACAGCCGCTCATGAGAAATATGTATATTTAGCCTGGAAAGCAGGGAAATAATATCAAGACCTGTGGGGTAGATGGCTTGACTCCCCACAATCAATGAACCGAAGTGCTTGAGCACATGCCACTGTGTGTCCAGGACCTAGATGTGTAGTGTATTAAGATATGTACCGGGGGGCTTGAATGAGACTGTCGAAAGTAGATCTGCACCGAGAGAGTTGCCTCTCCTTCTTGTGTGTTGTTCCCTGGCGCCCGCGACCAGCCACTCCTATACCTGTACTTAATGCTGTGTGCCGTGTTGCATAAATATGTTTCATTGATATAGGCAATTCTATGTAATGTGCCTGAATACTGTACGATGACCCGTGACATTTCTTAGAATCTATAGATATATGCTTTGGAACTTAAGCCTGCACATCTCTTATGTTATGATTGGAAATTGCTAGTGATGGGAATCTGCATATTCCCTTAGTTTAGGGTAATGTTTACTTTTTAGTGCTTTGTTTTTTTGTTTCTTTGGCAAAAATGGAAAATCAATAAAAATGATTGAATTTAAAAAAAATATATATACTCCTCATCATGGTGCAATTCCACAGTAGCATCATTGATCTCTATGTCAGCATGTTGACGCACACATGGCACCTGCGGACGTGCTTAGACTCTCCTCAGAGATTTGTGACGATTCTGAGCACACAGTTTGTTCTTGTGCCCTATTGAGTTTCATTTTTTTCACACCTTCAACACAGGGAGAAGGCCATACATTGTCATGAGAGGCAGAACCACCAGTCACAAAGAAAGACCAAGACCTTAGCCTTTCCTTACCACTTTGTTTGGTGAATGGCATACTGGCAATTTTACGTCTTTGTGCAGCTAACTTTCCCTTTGATTTTTTCTTTAGCACTGTAAAATATTGCCCTGAATTAAGCCCTCTATGCCTTTGGACATCGGCTTTAGATGATGACTTTGATGGACTAGTATTGTAATGACTGGTGGCATCAGCTGCAGCACTAGCATGTGGATTTAAAACAGAATTTATACTTTCGTTAACATTTTTTAAAATGTTGTTCATAAATGACACTGACAGAAGTCTTATATGAATTCACCGGTGTATGACCTACAGTTTCACAATACTTGTATGACAATTACACTGCGGTATGACATACAGCATCACAATACATTTATGAAAATTACACTGTGGTATGACTTACAGTGTCACAATACTGTGTTATGACCTACAGCATCACAATACGTGTATGAAAATTACACTGCGGTATGACATACAGCGCCACAATACTTGTATAAAAGGTACACTGCGGTATGACTTTTAGCATTACAATGCATGTATGAAAATTACACTGCGGTATGACCTACAGCGTCATAATATGTGTACAAAAATTACACTGCAGAATGACCTGCAACATCACAATACATGTTTGAAAATTACACTGTGGTATGACTTACAGGTTCACAATATGTGTATGAAAATTACACTGCAGTATGACCTACATCATCACAATCCGTGTATAAAAATGACATTGCAGTATGACCTACAGTGTCACAATACTGGTATGAAAATTATACTGTAGTATGACCTACAGCAGGGGTGGCCAGACTTTTGGAGTCGACGATCTACTTTGAAAGCTGAAAAGCTTTTGTGATCTACCTAGGTGGAATAATAGCGCGCCGCAGGCGTGCGCACAAAAAGGGGTGTGGCATAACAAAAAGTGGGTGTGGCATAACACAAAGTGGGCGTGGTATAACAAAAAGGGACGTAGCCTTGCTGCACAGAGTGTAATGACTGTCTCGCACAAAATAACACATTGGCCTCCACAGGTAAAAACCTCAAACACATATGCCCCCAGAGTGCCAGATACACATATGCCCCCACAGTGCCATGTGCCCACAGTGCCAGATATGCCCCCACAGTGCCAGATACAGATATGACCCCACAGTGCCAGATATGTCCCCACTGTGCCAGATTACAGATATGCCCCCACAGTGCCAGATATGCCCCCACATTGCCAGATACAGATATGCCCCCACTGTGCCATGTGCCCACAGTGTCAGATATGCCCCCATAGTATTGCTCACCATGCTGTGTGTGGAGAACGCAGTGCGTGCTTCTCCTGCCTGCTGCCCTGCCTCTCAGTCTGATCTCCGGCAGCTTCGGGTTGATGGGCGGTGGATCGCGATCAACTGTTTGGCCACCCCTGACCTACAGTGTCACAATACTTGGATGTAATTAAGGTACCACCTACAGTGCCTCAATACATGTATGATTATTACACTGCTGTCTGACCGGCAGTGTCACATAAAAATAATAGTTTAGTACACTGGGGTATAGCACAAAAAAAATATATTTTTTATTATATTTTTAACTTTTATATTTTTCACACTGAGGCAGAGCCCCTGGATGGATGGACAGAGGACCACTAGATGGAAAGTGCACCCCTGGAGCACATAGAAGTCCCTTGATGGACTTACAGAGCATTCCTACATGGACAGAGCACCCCTGGATTGACACAGCATCCGCTTGTTGGACACAGCAGCCTTTTGAAAGACAACACAGCACCCCTTTATGTACAACAAAGCACCCCTGGGGACAGACACAGCACCCTTTTATATTCAACAAAGCACCCCTGGATGGACACAGCAACCCCTTGTGTACAACAAGCACCCTTGGAGACAGACACAGCACCCCTTTATGTACAACAAAGCACCCCTGGAGACAGACACAGCACCCTGGACAGACACCGCAGGTTTGCACTCAATGCTCTCCACAGCTGGAGTGAAATGGCGCGGATCACCAACGACTTTATATAGAATCCAAAACCCGTTTCTAATCCGACAGCGGGAGCATGTTTGACCTCGTTTTGGGGTCTGATTCAGGCAGGAGAACTCGTGCTGGACTCGGATCCTGACTCGCTACGTTCAGGTGGGCCAGTTTCTCAACCCGCCCATCTGTAATATATATATGTATATATATATATATATATATATATATACAGAAACACTGTTTGCTGCAGGACTAGGTGTTAACTCTGCTGCAGAATGGTGAGCACTGATGACAGACTTAATCACTAAGAAGGAATCACTCAGGTGAAACAATGGAGAGAACTGGTGTCATGACCACCGGGCGATTCTCCAGATGCGTCAATCCGTGAATCACCATCCGTGACTACTGGATTACTTTAAACACAACACTGCCACCAGCAAGAAGATTTTAGCGACTAAACACAAGGCCGTCTTTGCTTTGGCCTACACACACAATTATTAATACGTCACAAAATAATAGCATGGACCATGAGGCCTTGGGCATAACAACACAAAACCAAAACTAGAAATTAGGTGTTTAATTTCAAGAATACCTTCAGAGCTTTTAGTTATAAAAAAAAGAGTTACAAAGATTATTAGAAATATTTAAAAGTACACCCCGATTGTGATACGATTTCGAATAAAACAAAATGCAGGATAATTTCTGAAACCTAACATACTCAACAGCAGGTAGGCCTTCTGTGTGGAGGGATTTCACAATGTAAGAGATATGGTCCCAGCTACTGGCTGCTTCCCACAGAAATGAACAACACGGTGTGGGTGAGAGGGGCAGATATAACCCCCCTCACAGCAGCGGCTCCCACCTTTTCCTTAAGTCTCTCAATGCTGTGTACCTGGGCAGTGAGAAACCAGATTTCTATTTGGTTTTACTTTTAAAACAGCTATCTTCTTAAGTTTCAAGAGGTCAGCTTTCTTAACTTGGCCTGGCTTTTCTGTAATGTCTCTTCTAACTATAGTTTATAGCTTCTTAGATAAGGGCCATAAACTAACCTCTGACTCCCCACTATACATCAAGTGTCCTCTGCTCCCATATCTGTGTAGCTATAAAATCGCCTAGAAGACAAGCTGGCATCCATGTTTCACATCATACATTACATTATACATTTAGACATTACATACAGGTCTTATATTGCTGGGTGCAAGTAAATGTCCCATTTTGCCACAACTGGTACAGAGGCTGGAGCTCAGGAACCGGGAACTGGGATGCAGGTGAGCAGGCGTCCTAGGGGAGTTGTTGTACTGGCATTGCCCAGACAGCAGTTTAAATTGTGAGCTCTAACACAGGATTGGATGTGGAAGTCATGTGCTGTGAATGGATGAAACTACTTAGCTGACCTCAGGCAAGATGGTGGCATCCTTGCTGCACCAGACCGCAGGAACCGGAGAATCCTGACATGACTGCCCATTAAATATGCAACTCAGTGAATCAGCAGCTCTGGGTCGAGTTAGAGGGCTTAGGAATACAAACTGTGACAGCAGAAAGGGAACATTAAAAGAAAATCAAGATTATATTGTAGGAACTCGGGGGAGAGGAAAAAGGGGTTATCATCTTTAGACAACCTCCAACTTCTTGTTTCATTACATCAGCTCTAATGAATAGCAGTGGACAAATCATCTGCCTTTACATACAGATGTGTCCTCATATATTGTAGTTTCAGTTGTACCAAACAGTTCCTCTTGGAGTTCCAGGTCCCACACTGAACATCGTTTTTGGTCAAATAATAAACCAACTGGAATCAATAAAACTACTTTGCTAGATTGCACTGGTCAGTTTGATGCCATTTTGTATATCTCTGTGTGAATGAGTCTGAATCTGTACACAAATTGCTACAATGCAGCAACAATGGCCTTTTCTCATGTCAAGTTCAGCTGTGCTTCATCTGTGACTTTGTACATGTTCAAAACTAATTCCCATACTGTTAAAGTCATAGCCCAGTGTCTTTAGTATACTTTGTGTGGTGTTTCGTTGAGTCTGCAATGCAAATAAGATACAAGCTTTAAAGTAAAAGTTGGTATGCACCCCCTCTAGGAGCAGCTCAGTCAGACTGTGCATCTTGTACCATATTGTGTATTGAACATTAGTGTATAAGGACACATCTGTATATACAGCACTATTAGGATTCCTGTCTCAGGTAGCTAGATGAGGGTAACAATCACTTCATGGAGAGCCATAGTTGCCTACCCTCCCTCATTCTGCAGGAGACTCCCTGAAATAGCAGCAATCTCCCTGACTCCCTGAATAGTCCAGCAATCTCCCTGATTGCACCTTACCCCATTATGCAGCTGTTACATTATTGGGGAAAAAGAGAAATCAGAGATACATACTTTCAAATGGGCTCATCAGTGCCATTTCCCTGCATTGGTTATAAGGCACAGTGATCCCTATGGCTACATGCATTTTAAATGAGATTTCTCGTGGCCACTTACAGTATATGGAACCTCTTGTAAAACACAATACACAAACAAATATTGAAAAATATCAGTCTTTTCTTCAACAAGTAGATCTTACTAACCTTGGGGCTCATGTACGTTTGGATGTAAATAATTTTTATGACACGCCTCTCATATGTAGCAGTACACGTCTGCGCTGATAGGTGTTACTGACTCAATCTCCCTGACAGGCTTTTTCAAAAGTAGGCAAGTATGTGGAGAGCTGGAAATAAGAAGGGAGAGCTTACCAAAAGAGAGCAGTAAATGATTAAACATCTAGATAAAATTACAATTTAGACACCACTAATAAGCATGTAACACAAATGAATACAGTGTCCCTCACCCTACCAGAACATAAAAGAGAAATATCTAAAAAAGTAAATTTGTTGTAAAAAAATAAATGTACTTTCATTTTAAGTAAGAAGCAATTTGCATGCAGTTCCTAGAGCTGGAATTACATAATTCGCGCTCTCAATCTGCTGGTTGTCATACATTGACTATGAGCATGTGAATACTCTTTTCTTTCAACTATTGTTTACAGTGGAGGGCTTTTAGCCTCCTTATATCCCACCTTAATGGATACTCTGTCTGGTTACTCCCCAAGGCATACACTGCAGAAGCCTTTTATGCAGACATAATTGTATTGAAAATGCTATCTGCAACTTGAATTTATGACAGTGCTTCTGTGGCTTTTTCTACATTATTAAAATGGCAGTTCTTTATGAATAGCCGACCAATGAGCTCAAATGAGGAACAATTCACATGTATGTACCAACAATGCTACCTAAGATTATTTGAATATCTTCCTTGTTTAATGTGGCTTTAACAATTTAAAAAAGAGAGTCTAACTTATACTTACTGTGTTTTATTATTTGTTATTTTTTTATTGCCTATTAGTATCACCAATTCCCAAATGAAAGTGAAGTGGCAGAAAACCAGTTTATATTTTGATCAAATGTAATTACAGTTTAAACGATAATCTTTGTGCGGCTTCATTCTATTTAAAAGTTTCAGTGATGTCGCTGTTTGTAACTGTGCCTTAAAAAAAGGATTTTTTTTAGAAATGCACACACATTGCTATTTGCTAATCAGCTCATCAATAATCCCCACACTTACACACACACTCCTGCACTTTTACCTGTATTTACATATACAGTAGAGTGTTTTTACATCCTTTCAAATCCCCCCTTGCCCCCAAAACAAGCACTATCAATTATAACAATCTATCACATTTTTGTATAACTGTGTCATATACAGTACTATAATTAGATGACCCCACAGTGCAGTAGAGGTGCTTAGCACCAACATACATGTTATGGTGTATGTAATATATGTGCTGGCTTGTTATCCCGGGGACCGACAGCACTGTGTGCTTTACAGCCGCCAATAGACCCGGGCCTTAGCATTAGGCTTCACACTTCTGCTAAGCCCGCCCCCAGACTCCCATTGTCTAGTTTTACAGGAGTCTGGGGGTGGGCTTAGAAGGAGAGTGAAGCCAAATTCCCAGTAGGGATGGCCATCGGTGGGTTATCCATCGATGGTTGCCATCAATGGTACCATTGTTGGATAACCTCGATGGTGGGAAACCATCTGTAAGGGAACCATTGATGGTTTTGGTCATCGATGGTGATGGTGAGTCACGGACCAATCAGGATCCTGGATGTGGCTTCACGGGAGCATGGTTTCGTGGGTGTCGGTGGGCGAAGCTGTGCTCCGTGTCCCTGACACCCTGGAGAAAAAAAAATATTATATTTGATAGCTCTTTATCATCGATGGCGGGAAACCATCTGGTTCTCCCCATCGATGGTAAAAGTAGTTACCATTGGTCATAGACCATCTGTGATTTTGAATCATCAATGGATGATAGCTATCCCTAATTCTCAGTACCAGATGCATCTTTGGCTGTAATGCACACAGTGTTGCGTGATCCCTGATATAACCAGTCAGCACATATATTACATACACCATAACATATATGTTTATAAGTGCTAAGCGCCCCCCCCCTCACTGTGTGGTTGGCGCCAGAGCTGGATTAAGGGAGGGGCGACAGGGTCAGCCGTCGTGGAGCCCCCACAGACTGCTTTCTAAATCAGAGCGGTCTCCCTCAGCAGCCACCGAGGAGCTCTGTGTACACACTCAGTAACACACGCCAGTAGCACAGTTAGCGTCTCATGGGATTTTCCTTTACTGTCATAGTATCATAGTAACATAGTAACTAAGGTTGAAAAAAGACAATTGTACACCGAGTTCAACCTATTTGTGGTCTCCTATGCAGTCTTATTATAGGACTAGTTATTTTTATGTTAGGACTAGTTATACAGTATTAACTATAATGCGTGCTTTACGCACCATAACCCTGAATATCTTAATCCAATAGGAATTTATGTAACCCATTCTTAAAGGTGTTGACTGAGTCCGCCGTTACTACTCTCTCAGGCAGGGAATTCCAAACACGTATAGTCCTTACTGTAAAAAAACCTTTTCGCCGCATTGTGCGGAATCTCCTCTCCTCTAACCTAAGTGAGTGACCACATGTCCTCTGTGCTGAGACGTGTCCTCTGTCCCTCGAGGAGTTGACTGAGCTGTCAGCATGCTGCTCCGTGAGTGGGTGAGTGTGAGCGGTTGAGTGTAAATAGGTGAGTGTGTGAGTGTGTGCACACATGGGGGGGTTGTCTTTGGCTGCAATTTTAGTAGTAGGCACCCTCCCCCCACACACACACATGTTTATTGCCCAGGGCCTCCCAGGCCTTAATCTGGCCCTGGTCGGTGCTGCAGCCCAGGGGCTGCATCCACCGCTGATAATCATTTCTAAAAATTAGTGATATTTTGCAGCACATAAAGCCACACAATGCATAACATACTGTAGCATAGATTAAATGCTGGTAACTACATTAAATGTATTTACATTAATGCTAGTTTTTAACTCATTTAACACTAGTATTGGGTCAAAAAATATTAGGAAAATTAATTTGGATGATGTTTTTTCCGAGCTGTCCAGGGGAAAAAAAAAGGGTATTGAGGAAGCTTTGAGTTCTCAATTCAAGTGGGGAAGACAATAATTCAGTAGTGAAAACACTGATCCCATTTGTATGAAACAGCTCAGTTGACACTGCAGACAGTGCCGTAACTAGGCATTTTAGCGCTGTGTGCAAGAAACGACAGTGGCGCCCCCCCATGTAAGACAGGGGCAGTGCGCGCCGTAGGCGCGTGAAAAATGTATATGGGCGTGGCTTCACGGGGAAGGGGCGTGGCCACAAAATAATAGCAATTCATACTACGGTGCACAGTAGTCTACATTATTCAAATTACGCTGCACAGTAGCGCCACTACACCAGGTAGAGCCCCTTTTATACATTACAGCAGACAGTCCCCCTTTTATACATTACAGCAGACAGCGTCCCCCTTTTTACACATTACAGCAGACAGTCCCCCTTTTTACACATTGCGGCAGCCAGTCCCCCTTTTTACACATTGCGGCAGCCAGGCCCCCTTTTTACACATTGCGGCAGCCAGTCCCCCTTTTTACACATTGCGGCAGCCAGGCCCCCTCTTTACACATTGCGGCAGCCAGTCCCCCTTTTTACACATTGCGGCAGCCAGGCCCCCTCTTTACACATTGCGGCAGCCAGGACCCCTTTTTACACATTGCGGCAGCCAGGACCCCTTTTTACACATTGCGGCATCCAGGACCCCTTTTTACACATTGCGGCAGCCAGGACCCCTTTTTACACATTGCGGCAGACGGTGTCCCCCTGAGAGAGAGAGAGAGAGGGAGAGGGATATACTTACCTTCTCCACGCTGACAGGCTCCTCGTGCTGGCATCTCCCTCTCGGTGCAGGCAGTGAGGTGAGAATGAGGAGGAGGGAGGGGGAGCAGGGAGCCGCAGCAGCGCTATTTCATTGGTAGTAAGCGCCGCTGCAGCATCCCCCTCTCCTTCCGTATTGGCTGCCTGGCGCTGCTGTGGATGCTGGGATGAAGGAACCGCATCCCAGCATCCATAGCAGCGCCGGGCAGCCAATACAGAAGGAGAGGGGGATGCTGCAGCGGCGCTTACTACCAATGAAATAGCGCTGCTGCGGCTCCCTGCTCCCCCTCCCTCCTCCTCCTTGTCCGCTGCCCGGCGCTGGTCTCTTCTCCCTCCAGTGCGGCGCACGGCGCACACAGCAGAGGCGGCATGTAATGAGTCAATTTGACTCATTACATGCCGCTGGCCGTGCGCCCTCAGGGCAACTGCGCTGTGTGCCAAGCCCACTTGGCACACACGTAGTTACGGCCCTGACTGCAGACTCTCCCTACCCCCTGAAACCCTAACCTTCCCTCCCCGCAGCCTAACCCTCACCTCCGCCTTGGTGCCTGACCCTAACCACCCCCCGGAGGTGCCTAAACCTAACCCCCTGTCTCCAGTGCCTAAACTTAACCCTCACTCCACGCAGCCTAATCCTAACCCTTCAAAAGGTGTGCCTAACCCTAACCCCCCCTCCGCACAGCCTAACCCTAACCTCCCCTGGTACGCAGCCTAACCCCCCTGTATGCAGCCTAAACTTTACCCTACCTCCCCCACGGGTTACCTCTCCAGCACCACGGTGTTGTTTGTATGTCTTTGTTTGGCATCCCGGCTGTCGGGATTTCGGTGCCGGGATGGTGCACCCATTCACGGCATTCAGAATAGGGTCGGGATTCCGGCATCGGGATTCCGACTGCTGGGATCCCGACAGCCTGGATCCTGACTGCTCCCCCCAGAACCCTTATGTTCTAAGGGGTACATTTACTAAGCAGTGATAAGAGCAGATAAGTGAGCCAGTGGAGATATTTCCCCATCAACCAATCAGCAGCTCTGTATCATTTTATAGTATGCAAATTATAAATGTTACTTCAGTGCTGATTGGTTGCCATGGGCGACTTCTCCACTGGCTCACTTCTCCGCTCTTATCACTGCTTAGTAAATGTACCCCTAAGTCTCTTAGGTAAAAGAGTTGGTTGTAAGCACAAAGAGACTCTATTATAACCAATATACTCTCAGTAATTACACTTTTTTTAAGGAACAAGCACCAGGATGTTACCACACAATACTCCTTTCACACCAAACTCCTGGATCCTATTCAGGATACTGAACACAAATTCAACCCATGTTACAGCTCTTCATACCCCTTTTACACTGCACATTGGACCCAGGTTATTCCCGTCTTGACACCATTCACACTGAACCCGTGTCTGCCCTACAAAACAGTGTACAGTAGTCATTAGAAATGGACGTTTTTGAGGATCACAAAGATTAGGTCATAAAAAGTGGGTGGTGACCACTCACTGCATTGCTTTCAACATGGGCAACAAGTTACTACTGTGTAGCCCGGAGTTCCTGTGTTATTGCAGATTTCAGCTGTTTCAATCAGCAAGTGAGAGCCTGTTGCAGCTGCTTACACTGTTCTACCTTGCCCAGTGTTATTTCAGGTGCAAAAGGGCACAATTTTTGTCTTGGAGGACTAATACTCAGCACCAATATTTGCGTAGAAGGAGAGCCTTTATGGTGTCCACCAAAGTCAGATTTAGCACTGTGACAAAAAGAAAAATGTGAGCCAGAGATCAAAGGCATGAAATAGCTTTCTGGTCAACTGTAGCGTATGAGCAGTGGATGGCACACTATTGTATGTCACATGCATCATTTCACTGTATACTGGAACTCGTCACCCCGGCACTTACTAAACAGACGACCAACTACAGAAAAACTTTTACATATCCCTATCATTGCCCCCAACCACAACTGCAAAGGATGGTATTCTACTATGCTACTACTACATACTACAGGCCGTAGTTGACCACAATTATTGTTAAGCATAATTTTGTTATATAACTGGGAGTTATATGCAGTGCACATAACATGCATAGCCAGATTAAGGGGGGGATGCAGGGCATACTGTACCCCGGGCCCCCCTTTGTCAGGGCCCCCCCGGCCAAAGCACACTGATATCACTAGCTTTCCCTCTTAATGTGAGAGCCAGAATGTGAGCAGGGCAGTATGCAGTGCAGGCAGAGACACAGGAATATCATGTTTCATGAGCTAACGATAGAGCTTTCTTACCAGTGGAGAGATAGGAGGGTGGAGAGAGCTGTAAGTAACACAGGGATCCCAGCTTCTCCTCCTCACTACCTGGGTGTCTTGAGTCCTGTGTAAACTTTTATGCAACTAAACCATTTGGGTCTAGATATAGAGACACACACAGAGAGTCCTCCTGAGTCCTGTCCCAGTGTGTAAGTAGTACAGAGGCTGCTGCTATTATTGCATGTGACCAGATAAATTATTTTATTTCTCCATGTGTATTTTAAGGTAGTTTAAGTTGTCTTTGTTCCACTACAACACAATTTTATAAAATAGTTGTCTTTCATTTAGGTGGAGCTACTGTATAAACAGTACCCAGGCATTAAACTATTAGTTTAAAACTAATATATACCATTGGTTTAAATTTAATATACACAATCTATACCTCCCACCATGACCCATTCCCGAAGGGACAAAATGCTCTCTACCTGTACTTTCTTCTTAATATATGATTGCAATCACCTGTGTTGAAATACCTTTCTTAGCAATTAAATAGTTCAACACAGGTGACATCAATCATATATTAAGAGGAAAGTCCAGGTAGAGATCATTTTGTCCCTCGTGAAATGGGACATGTTGGGAGGATTGCACAATCTAATATACACCCACCACCTTCCACTGGGGCCCCACTGTCTTAAGTGCCCCGGGCACCCCAAGGCTTAATCCGGCCCTGATAACATGTATTGTAAAACCAGGCTAATACATATTCTTTTCAGCTTTACTGATGTCTTTATTGGCTGACCTGAATAAGATGCACATAGTGCTTGGGTACTTGCAAATTCTGACCTGTTCCAGATAGCAGTGGAGAAGCACGTTGGCTGGCTCTTCCCTCGAGAGATGAAAATATATGCCCAATTTTGTGATACTTCTCTCAGTAATGTATAAATGTATTAGCTTACCGTTTATGTACAGCCCCTGTCATGAGGTTTTCCTGTATTCCTAACTAGTATTATTATTATTATTATTATTATTATTAGTAGTAGTAGTAGTAGTTATTTGTTTTAACAGCACAAATGGCATGTGGCAGCACAGTTGGTGTCATGGTTAGCATTGTAGCCACTTATTGCTAAGGTTTTGTGTTCCATTACCTCCACGCCACAGACTCTACATGTTCAGGTTGGCAACCATAATTTTAAAATATACTTATAGGGGAATTGTGTCCTGATCCCAAAATATCCCTAGTTTCTATATTGTGTGTGTCCATTTTTAAAGGGAATATAAATTGTAAGCTCCACTGGTGTAGTGACTGGATATCCAAAATATACCACCTTTACTATATATTGAGACTGGTGTTTTGCTTTAGAGAAATCCAAGTCTGTAGGTACTGTAGGTTGGTGATCCCTGTAATTGGTAAGGCAGCTTACCCATTGAGGTGATGGCTGATAAAGTGGTTCACCCAACACCACCAACTTACAGCAGAACAGATACGAAACACCCATACCCTCATTTCTGCCAGGTTGGTGGTTGAAAATTCCTTTGGAGAACTTAAGAGACATTGGCACTGCATGTTAATAAAAGAATGACATTGCCATCAAGCTGATACCCTATGTAGTTGCTGCTTGCTGTATTTTACATAACATATGTGAATTACTAAGAAAGCAGTTTCTTCCTGAGTGGAATGTAGAGGAGCCAGAAATGTCTGCTACTCCACAAGAATCAGCAACCAATGAGACCAAACTATCAGCAGTGCAGAACTCATTCATACCACTATCACAGCCAACATCCGCTCAATGAGTAAGTAGAGGACACAAAGGAAACTTTACAGATGTTTTTTTTTTTTATTGTAAGGTAAAAGTGTTATCAAAAGTTGCTGAGTTCATAGTACCTTCATAAATAATAATTTAAATTAAAAAATAATGTTTTGGTTTACAAAGGGCTGTTGTCATTGTATTTAACATAAATACTTTTATAACTAAAAATGTGTATACATAAAATATTTCACACAAAATAACAGTTATATAAATAAAAACATGCCAACCTGTCTTCTGTCAAGGTAAGCAGACACATAAGTGCAGAAAAAAACAGGCAACTTTTTAAAACACAAGAAACATGCTTATTGCAACTGCCTAAAAATAAGCAACACTGTTTTAAATAAAAAAACAGGCCTAGTGCAAATGGGTGAAAAAAGGTACCGAACTGGTGTAAAGGAAACTGGTTTACTGCAAGAGGAGTATGGTGCTGTGGTAAGTGGCCTTGTTCTCTAGAAAACAGACAGTCGAGGAAAGCTATTTGACTGTCATGATTCTTCCTCCTGAATGAGTTCTGCAGCCCCCTTTCAATATCAAAGAACCACTGCAGATGGGTGTCTTCATGCTCCTTCAGAGATGCACCATCTCCATCAGCTGGTCTAGTAGTAAGTAGAGATGTGCACTTGAAATTTTTCGGGTTTTGTGTTTTGGTTTTGGGTTCGGTTCCGCGGCCGTGTTTTGGGTTCGACCGCGTTTTGGCAAAACCTCACCGAATTTTTTTTGTCGGATTCGGGTGTGTTTTGGATTCGGGTGTTTTTTTCAAAAAACACTAAAAAACAGCTTAAATCATAGAATTTGGGGGTCATTTTGATCCCAAAGTATTATTAACCTCAAAAACCATAATTTCCACTCATTTTCAGTCTATTCTGAATACCTCACACCTCACAATATTATTTTTAGTCCTAAAATTTGCACCGAGGTCGCTGGATGACTAAGCTAAGCGACCCTAGTGGCCGACACAAACACCTGGCCCATCTAGGAGTGGCACTGCAGTGTCACGCAGGATGTCCCTTCCAAAAAACCCTCCCCAAACAGCACATGACGCAAAGAAAAAAAGAGGCGCAATGAGGTAGCTGTGTGAGTAAGATAAGCGACCCTAGTGGCCGACACAAACACCGGGCCCATCTAGGAGTGGCACTGCAGTGTCACGCAGGATGGCCCTTCCAAAAAACACTCCCCAAACAGCACATGACGCAAAGAAAAATTAAAGAAAAAAGAGGTGCAAGATGGAATTGTCCTTGGGCCCTCCCACCCACCCTTATGTTGTATAAACAGGACATGCACACTTTAACCAACCCATCATTTCAGTGACAGGGTCTGCCACACGACTGTGACTGAAATGACGGGTTGGTTTGGACCCCCACCAAAAAAGAAGCAATTAATCTCTCCTTGCACAAACTGGCTCTACAGAGGCAAGATGTCCACCTCATCATCATCCTCCGATATATCACCGTGTACATCCCCCTCCTCACAGATTATCAATTCGTCCCCACTGGAATCCACCATCTCAGCTCCCTGTGTACTTTGTGGAGGCAATTGCTGCTGGTCAATGTCTCCACGGAGGAATTGCTTATAATTCATTTAAATGAACATCATCTTCTCCACATTTTCTGGAAGTAACCTCGTACGCCGATTGCTGACAAGGTGAGCGGCGGCACTAAACACTCTTTCGGAGTACACACTTGTGGGAGGGCAACTTAGGTAGAATAAAGCCAGTTTGTGCAAGGGCCTCCAAATTGCCTCTTTTTCCTGCCAGTATAAGTACGGACTGTGTGACGTGCCTACTTGGATGCGGTCACTCATATAATCCTCCACCATTCTTTCAATGGGGAGAGAATCATATGCAGTGACAGTAGACGACATGTCCGTAATCGTTGACAGGTCCTTCAGTCCGGACCAGATGTCAGCATCAGCAGTCGCTCCAGACTGCCCTGCATCACCGCCAGCGGGTGGGCTCGGAATTCTGAGCCTTTTCCTCGCACCCCCAGTTGCGGGAGAATGTGAAGGAGGAGATGTTGACAGGTCGCGTTCCGCTTGACTTGACAATTTTCTCACCAGCAGGTCTTTGAACCCCAGCAGACTTGTGTCTGCCGGAAAGAGAGATCCAAGGTAGGTTTTAAATCTAGGATCGAGCACGGTGGCCATAATGTAGTGCTCTGATTTCAACAGATTGACCACCCGTGAATCCTTGTTAAGCGAATTAAGGGCTCCATCCACAAGTCCCACATGCCTAGCGGAATCGCTCCGTGTTAGCTCCTCCTTCAATGTCTCCAGCTTCTTCTGCAAAAGCCTGATGAGGGGAATGACCTGACTCAGGCTGGCAGTGTCTGAACTGACTTCACGTGTGGCAAGTTCAAAGGGCAGCAGAACCTTGCACAACGTTGAAATCATTCTCCACTGCGCTTGAGACAGGTGCATTCCACCTCCTATATCGTGCTGAATTGTATAGGCTTGAATGGCCTTTTGCTGCTCCTCCAACCTCTGAAGCATATATAGGGTTGAATTCCACCTCGTTACCACTTCTTGCTTCAGATGATGGCAGGGCAGGTTCAGGCGTTTTTGGTGTTGCTCCAGTCTTCTGTACGTGGTGCCTGTACGCCGAAAGTGTCCCGCAATTCTTCTGGCCACCGACAGCATCTCTTGCACGCCCCTGTCGTTTTTTAAAAAATTCTGCACCACCAAATTCAAGGTATGTGCAAAACATGGGACGTGCTGGAATTTGCCCAGATTTAATGCACACACAATATTGCTGGCGTTGTCCGATGCCACAAATCCACAGGAGAGTCCAATTGGGGTAAACCATTCCGCGATGATCTTCCTCAGTTGCCGTAAGAGGTTTTCAGCTGTGTGCGTATTCTGGAAACCGGTGATACAAAGCGTAGCCTGCCTAGGAAAGAGTTGGCGTTTGCGAGATGCTGCTACTGGTGCCGCCGCTGCTGTTCTTGCGGCGGGAGTCCATACATCTACCCAGTGGGCTGTCACAGTCATATAGTCCTGACCCTGCCCTGCTCCACTTGTCCACATGTCCGTGGTTAAGTGGACATTGGGTACAACTGCATTTTTTAGGACACTGGTGAGTCTTTTTCTGACATCCGTGTACATTCTCGGTATCGCCTGCCTAGAGAAGTGGAACCTAGATGGTATTTGGTAACGGGGGCACACTACCTCAAGAAATTGTCTAGTTCCCTGTGAACTAACGGCGGATACCGGACGCACGTCTAACACCAACATAGTTGTCAAGGCCTCAGTTATCCGCTTTGCAACAGGATGACTGCTGTGATATTTCATCTTCCTCGCAAAGGACTGTTGGACAGTCAATTGCTTGGTGGAAGTAGTAAAAGTGGGCTTACGACTTCCCCTCTGGGATGACCATCGACTCCCAGCAGCAACAACAGCAGCGCCAGCAGCAGTAGGCGTTACACGCAAGGATGCATCGGAGGAATCCCAGGCAGGAGAGGACTCGTCAGAATTGCCAGTGACATGGCCTGCAGGACTATTGGCATTCCTGGGGAAGGAGGAAATTGACACTGAGGGAGTTGGTGGGGTGGTTTGCGTGAGCTTGGTTACAAGAGGAAGGGATTTACTGGTCAGTGGACTGCTTCCGCTGTCGCCCAAAGTTTTTGAACTTGTCACTGACTTATTATGAATGCGCTGCAGGTGACGTATAAGGGAGGATGTTCCGAGGTGGTTAACGTCCTTACCCCTACTTATTACAGCTTGACAAAGGCAACACACGGCTTGACAAATGTTGTCCGCATTTCTGGTGAAATACTTCCACACCGAAGAGCTGATTTTTTTGGTATTTTCACCAGGCATGTCAACGGCCCTATTCCTCCCACGGACAACAGGTGTCTCCCCGGGTGCCTGACTTAAACAAACCACCTCACCATCAGAATCCTCCTTGTCAATTTCCTCCCCAGCGCCAGCAACACCCATATCCTCCTCATCCTGGTGTACTTCAACACTGACATCTTCAATCTGACTATCAGGAACTGGACTGCGGGTGCTCCTTCCAGCACTTGCAGGGGGCGTGCAAATGGTGGAAGGCGCATGCTCTTCACGTCCAGTGTTGGGAAGGTCAGGCATCGCAACCGACACAATTGGACTCTCCTTGTGGATTTGGGATTTCGAAGAACGCACAGTTCTTTGCGGTGCTTTTGCCAGCTTGAGTCTTTTCATTTTTCTAGCGAGAGGCTGAGTGCTTCCATCCTCATGTGAAGCTGAACCACTAGCCATGAACATAGGCCAGGGCCTCAGCCGTTCCTTGCCACTCCGTGTGGTAAATGGCATATTGGCAAGTTTACGCTTCTCCTCCGACAATTTTATTTTAGATTTTGGAGTCCTTTTTTTACTGATATTTGGTGTTTTGGATTTTACATGCTCTGTACTATGACATTGGGCATCGGCCTTGGCAGACGACGTTGCTGGCATTTCATCGTCTCGGCCATGACTAGTGGCAGCAGCTTCAGCACGAGGTGGAAGTGGATCTTGATCTTTCCCTAATTTTTGAACCTCAACATTTTTGTTCTCCATATTTTAATAGGCACAACTAAAAGGCACCTCAGGTAAAAAATGGAGATGGATGGATACTAGTATACTTATGGATGGACGAGCGACTGCCGACACAGAGGTAGCTACAGCCGTGGACTACCGTACTGTGTCTGCTGCTAATATAGACTGGATGATAATGAGATGAAATCAATATATATATATATATAATATAACTAGTACTGCAGCCGGACAGGTATATATATTTATTATGTAATGACTGATGACGGACCTGCTGGACACTGTCAGCTCAGCAGCACCGCAGACTGCTACAGTAAGCTACTATAGTAGTATGTATAAAGAAGAAAGAAAAAAAAAAAAAACAACCACGGGTAGGTGGTATACAATTATGGATGGACTGCCGAGTGCCGACACAGAGGTAGCTACAGCCGTGGACTAACGTACTGTGTCTGCTGATAATATAGACTGGATGATAATGAGATGAAATCAATATATATGTATATATAATATCACTAGTACTGCAGCCGGACAGGTATATATTATATATTTATTATGTAATGACTGATGACGGACCTGCTGGACACTGTCAGCTCAGCAGCACCGCAGACTGCTACAGTAAGCTACTATAGTAGTATGTATAAAGAAGAAAGAAAAAAAAAAAAACACGGGTAGGTGCTAGGTGGTATACAATATTATATATATATTATATACAATTATATGTATATATATATATAATATATATTAAACTCATAAACTGGTGGTGATTATTAAACTGGTGGTCAGGTCACTGGTCACACTATCAGCAACTTGCAAGTAGTACTCCTGTCCTGAGTCCTAAGCAGACAATCACAATATATATTATACTGGTGGTCAGTGTGGTCACAAACAATGGCAGTGTGGCTGGCACTCTGGCAGCAAAAGTGTGCGCTGTACGTTATATGTACTCCTGAGTCCTGAGTCCTGCTCTCAGACTCTAACTGCTCCCCACTGTCAGTGTCTCCCCCACAAGTCAGATAATACAGTCACACTATCTCTCTCTATCACTTCAGCAAGTACTAGTAGTAGTAGTACTCCTCCTAATGCTCCCCAAATTACTACTGTGTCTCTCTCTGTCTCACTCTCTTCTCGAATCTCTATAAACGGAGAGGACGCCAGCCACGTCCTCTCCCTATGAATCTCAATGCACGTGTGAAAAATGGCGGCGACGCGCGGCTCCTTATATAGAATCCGAGTCTCGCGATAGAATCCGAGCCTCGCGAGAATCCGACAGCGTGATGATGACGTTCGGGCGCGCTCGGGTTAACCGAGCAAGGCGGGAAGATCCGAGTCGCTCGGACCCGTGTAAAAAAAACTGAAGTTCGGGCTGGTTCGGATTCAGAGGAACCGAACCCGCTCATCTCTAGTAGTAAGGTGGTCATAACTCTAGTTGCTTGTTCCATATTTGTGTATTTTTTCTTTTGTGCAGGAACAGTGTAAACTAGAAATAAAGAAATAAAAAACACATTAGGACCAGCAGCCCACAACAGACACTTAGCACAGCTCTTCATTAATTCCGTTTGTTCACCACTTGCTGCTGTGAATGCTATGTTGTTGTACATTGCAGTGTCCTTAAAAGTCTCTATTATCTGCTTGTTAATCTCCTCCTCACCCCTGATAGCAAGCCGCTCACGGCCCCTAGCGTCTTTCCAGTTGCTCTGCTTGCTAATGTTCTCCTCACCCCTGATAGCAAGCAGCTCACAAAACCCAACATCTTTGCAGTTGTTCACCATGCTGTCTGTTCTACAGCTTGAAGGTGACATTATCAGCAAGCACCCTGACCATAAAAAGATTATTTTAGTTTGACCCGGATCGAATAACACAAATTATTAGCTCTGTGTGAAAGGGACATAAGCGGTATCCGGACTCCGGGTCGACACCACTTAGGTCGACACCCATTAGGTTGACACCCATTGGTCGACAGTGGCCTAGGTTGACACTAGAAATAGGTCGACATGGCCATTAGGTCGACCTGAACAAGGTCGATATGAGATTTTCTATAAAAAATTTTTTTTTTACTTTTTCATACTTTACGTTCCATGTGGACTACGATTGGGAATGGTAACCTGTGCCGAGCACAGCGGTAGCGGAGCGAGGCACCCCGCCCGAAGCATGGCAAGCGAAGCGAGCCATGCGAGGGGACATGGTGCAATAATTGGGGTTCCCGGTTACTTTACGAAGAAAACTACATCAAAGAAACATGAAAAAACTCATGTCAACCTTTTTTCATGTCAACCTTGTTCATGTCGGCCTAATGGCCGTGTCGACCTAGCCACTGTTGACCTATAGGTGTCGACCTAATGGGTGGTCAACCTAGACACTGTCGACCCTAAGTCCCATACCCACATAAGCTTACTAAACACCCTTTCCTAAAGGTATTATATTTACAAATCTTTTGGTCCCTTTTTTTAAAATTTTCCTCTTTGTAAAAACTGAGAAAGATACTGAAATAACCTGAAATTTTAAACACAAAATAAAAAATGTGGATACTGCCCTTAAGAGAGCAGATAATTTGCATAACTTTCTAATCAGCAATGAACTGTGAGTGGGTTTGGAGCTGTGAGAGGAATCCTCTGGGACATTAGCTCTTAGTTTCTTTTTCACTTTTTCAAAGCGGAAAAAAAAATTACATTTCATTTAGAGATGAGCGCCTGAAATTTTTCGGGTTTTGTGTTTTGGTTTTGGGTTCGGTTCCGCGGCCGTGTTTTGGGTTCGACCGCGTTTTGGCAAAACCTCACCGAATTTTTTTTGTCGGATTCGGGTGTGTTTTGGATTCGGGTGTTTTTTTCAAAAAACCCTAAAAAACAGCTTAAATCATAGAATTTGGGGGTCATTTTGATCCCATATTATTATTAACCTCAAAAACCATAATTTCCACTCATTTTCAGTCTATTCTGAATACCTCACACCTCACAATATTATTTTTAGTCCTAAAATTTACACCGAGGTCGCTGGATGACTAAGCTAAGCGACCCTAGTGGCCGACACAAACACCTGGCCCATCTAGGAGTGGCACTGCAGTGTCACGCAGGATGTCCCTTCCAAAAAACCCTCCCCAAACAGCACATGACGCAAAGAAAAAAAGAGGCGCAATGAGGTAGCTGACTGTGTGAGTAAGATAAGCGACCCTAGTGGCCGACACAAACACCGGGCCCATCTAGGAGTGGCACTGCAGTGTCACGCAGGATGGCCCTTCCAAAAAACCCTCCCCAAACAGCACATGACGCAAAGAAAAAAAGAGGCGCAATGAGGTAGCTGACTGTGTGAGTAAGATAAGCGACCCTAGTGGCCGACACAAACACCGGGCCCATTTAGGAGTGTCACTGCAGTGTCACGCAGGATGTCCCTTCCAAAAAACCCTCCCCAAACAGCACATGACGCAAAGAAAATAAGAGGCATAATGAGGTAGCTGTGTGAGTAAGATTAGCGACCCTAGTGGCCGACACAAACACCGGGCCCATCTAGGAGTGGCACTGCAGTGTCACGCAGGATGGCCCTTCCAAAAAACCCTCCCCAAACAGCACATGACGCAAAGAAAAAAAGAGGCGCAATGAGGTAGCTGACTGTGTGAGTAAGATAAGCGACCCTAGTGGCCGACACAAACACCGGGCCCATTTAGGAGTGTCACTGCAGTGTCACGCAGGATGTCCCTTCCAAAAAACCCTCCCCAAACAGCACATGACGCAAAGAAAATAAGAGGCGCAATGAGGTAGCTGTGTGAGTAAGATTAGCGACCCTAGTGGCCGACACAAACACCGGGCCCATCTAGGAGTGGCACTGCAGTGTCACGCAGGATGTCCCTTCCAAAAAACCCTCCCCAAACAGCACATGACGCAAAGAAAAAAAGAGGCGCAATGAGGTAGCTGTGTGAGTAAGATTAGCGACCCTAGTGGCCGACACAAACACCGGGCCCATTTAGGAGTGTCACTGCAGTGTCACGCAGGATGTCCCTTCCAAAAAACCCTCCCCAAACAGCACATGACGCAAAGAAAATAAGAGGCGCAATGAGGTAGCTGTGTGAGTAAGATTAGCGACCCTAGTGGCCGACACAAACACCGGGCCCATCTAGGAGTGGCACTGCAGTGTCACGCAGGATGTCCCTTCCAAAAAACCCTCCCCAAACAGCACATGACGCAAAGAAAATAAGAGGCATAATGAGGTAGCTGTGTGAGTAAGATTAGCGACCCTAGTGGCCGACACAAACACCGGGCCCATTTAGGAGTGTCACTGCAGTGTCACGCAGGATGTCCCTTCCAAAAAACCCTCCCCAAACAGCACATGACGCAAAGAAAAAAAGAGGCGCAATGAGGTAGCTGACTGTGTGAGTAAGATAAGCGACCCTAGTGGCCGACACAAACACCGGGCCCATCTAGGAGTGGCACTGCAGTGTCACGCAGGATGGCCCTTCCAAAAAACCCTCCCCAAACAGCACATGACGCAAAGAAAAAAAGAGGCGCAATGAGGTAGCTGTTTGAGTAAGATTAGCGACCCTAGTGGCCGACACAAACACCGGGCCCATCTAGGAGTGGCACTGCAGTGTCACGCAGGATGGCCCTTCCAAAAAACCCTCCCCAAACAGCACATGACGCAAAGAAAAATAAAAGAAAAAAGAGGTGCAAGATGGAATTGTCCTTGGGCCCTCCCACCCACCCTTATGTTGTATAAACAAAACAGGACATGCACACTTTAACCAACCCATCATTTCAGTGACAGGGTCTGCCACACGACTGTGACTGATATGACGGGTTGGTTTGGACCCCCCCCAAAAAAGAAGCAATTAATCTCTCCTTGCACAAACTGGCTCTACAGAGGCAAGATGTCCACCTCATCATCATCCTCCAATATATCACCGTGTACATCCCCCTCCTCACAGATTATCAATTCGTCCCCACTGGAATCCACCATCTCAGCTCCCTGTGTACTTTGTGGAGGCAATTGCTGCTGGTCAATGTCTCCGCGGAGGAATTGATTATAATTCATTTTAATGAACATCATCTTCTCCACATTTTCTGGATGTAACCTCGTACGCCGATTGCTGACAAGGTGAGCGGCGGCACTAAACACTCTTTCGGAGTACACACTTGTGGGAGGGCAACTTAGGTAGAATAAAGCCAGTTTGTGCAATGGCCTCCAAATTGCCTCTTTTTCCTGCCAGTATAAGTATGGACTGTGTGACGTGCCTACTTGGATGCGGTCACTCATATAATCCTCCACCATTCTTTCAATGGTGAGAGAATCATATGCAGTGACAGTAGACGACATGTCCGTAATCGTTGTCAGGTCCTTCAGTCCGGACCAGATGTCAGCATCAGCAGTCGCTCCAGACTGCCCTGCATCACCGCCAGCGGGTGGGCTCGGAATTCTGAGCCTTTTCCTCGCACCCCCAGTTGCGGGAGAATGTGAAGGAGGAGATGTTGACAGGTCGCGTTCCGCTTGACTTGACAATTTTCTCACCAGCAGGTCTTTCAACCCCAGCAGACTTGTGTCTGCCGGAAAGAGAGATCCAAGGTAGGCTTTAAATCTAGGATCGAGCACGGTGGCCAAAATGTAGTGCTCTGATTTCAACAGATTGACCACCCGTGAATCCTTGTTAAGCGAATTAAGGGCTCCATCCACAAGTCCCACATGCCTAGCGGAATCGCTCCGTGTTAGCTCCTCCTTCAATGTCTCCAGCTTCTTCTGCAAAAGCCTGATGAGGGGAATGACCTGACTCAGGCTGGCAGTGTCTGAACTGACTTCACGTGTGGCAAGTTCAAAGGGCAGCAGAACCTTGCACAACGTTGAAATCATTCTCCACTGCGCTTGAGACAGGTGCATTCCACCTCCTATATCGTGCTCAATTGTATAGGCTTGAATGGCCTTTTGCTGCTCCTCCAACCTCAGAAGCATATAGAGGGTTGAATTCCACCTCGTTACCACTTCTTGCTTCAGATGATGGCAGGGCAGGTTCAGTAGTTTTTGGTGGTGCTCCAGTCTTCTGTACGTGGTGCCTGTACGCCGAAAGTGTCCCGCAATTCTTCTGGCCACCGACAGCATCTCTTGCACGCCCCTGTCGTTTTTTAAATAATTCTGCACCACCAAATTCAAGGTATGTGCAAAACATGGGACGTGCTGGAATTTGCCCATATTTAATGCACACACAATATTGCTGGCGTTGTCCGATGCCACAAATCCACAGGAGAGTCCAATTGGGGTAAGCCATTCCGCGATAATCTTCCTCAGTTGCCGTAAGAGGTTTTCAGCTGTGTGCGTATTCTGGAAACCGGTGATACAAAGCGTAGCCTGCCTAGGAAAGAGTTGGCGTTTGCGAGATGCTGCTACTGGTGCCGCCGCTGCTGTTCTTGCGGCGGGAGTCCATACATCTACCCAGTGGGCTGTCACAGTCATATAGTCCTGACCCTGCCCTGCTCCACTTGTCCACATGTCCGTGGTTAAGTGGACATTGGGTACAGCTGCATTTTTTAGGACACTGGTGACTCTTTTTCTGAGGTCTGTGTAAATTTTTGGTATCGCCTGCCTAGAGAAATGGAACCTAGATGGTATTTGGTACCGGGGACACAGTACCTCCAACAAGTCTCTAGTTGGCTCTGCAGTAATGATGGATACCGGAACCACGGTTCTCACCACCCAGGATGCCAAGGCCTCAGTTATCCGCTTTGCAGTAGGATGACTGCTGTGATATTTCATCTTCCTCGCAAAGGACTGTTGGACAGTCAATTGCTTGGTGGAAGTAGTAAAAGTGGTCTTACGACTTCCCCTCTGGGATGACCATCGACTCCCAGCAGCAACAACAGCAGCGCCAGCAGCAGTAGGCGTTACACGCAAGGATGCATCGGAGGAATCCCAGGCAGGAGAGGACTCGTCAGAATTGCCAGTGACATGGCCTGCAGGACTATTGGCATTCCTGGGGAAGGAAGAAATTGACACTGAGGGAGTTGGTGGGGTGGTTTGCGTGAGCTTGGTTACAAGAGGAAGGGATTTACTGGTCAGTGGACTGCTTCCGCTGTCACCCAAAGTTTTTGAACTTGTCACTGACTTATTATGAATGCGCTGCAGGTGACGTATAAGGGAGGATGTTCCGAGGTGGTTAACGTCCTTACCCCTACTTATTACAGCTTGACAAAGGGAACACACGGCTTGACACCTGTTGTCCGCATTTCTGTTGAAATAGTTCCACACCGAAGAGCTGATTTTTTTGGTATTTTCACCAGGCATGTCAACGGCCATATTCCTCCCACGGACAACAGGTGTCTCCCCGGGTGCCTGACTTAAACAAACCACCTCACCATCAGAATCCTCCTGGTCAATTTCCTCCCCAGCGCCAGCAACACCCATATCCTCCTCATCCTGGTGTACTTCAACACTGACATCTTCAATCTGACTATCAGGAACTGGACTGCGGGTGCTCCTTCCAGCACTTGCAGGGGGCGTGCAAATGGTGGAAGGCGCATGCTCTTCACGTCCAGTGTTGGGAAGGTCAGGCATTGCAACCGACACAATTGGACTCTCCTTGTGGATTTGGGATTTCGAAGAACACACAGTTCTTTGCGGTGCTACTGCTTTTGCCAGCTTGAGTCTTTTCATTTTTCTAGCGAGAGGCTGAGTGCCTCCATCCTCATGTGAAGCTGAACCACTAGCCATGAACATAGGCCAGGGCCTCAGCCGTTCCTTGCCACTCCGTGTGGTAAATGGCATATTGGCAAGTTTACGCTTCTCCTCCGACAATTTTATTTTAGGTTTTGGAGTCCTTTTTTTACTGATATTTGGTGTTTTGGATTTGTCATGCTCTGTCCTATGACATTGGGCATCGGCCTTGGCAGACGACGTTGCTGGCATTTCATCGTCTCGGCCATGACTAGTGGCAGCAGCTTCAGCACGAGGTGGAAGTGGATCTTGATCTTTCCCTAATTTTGGAACCTCAACATTTTTGTTCTCCATATTTTAATAGGCACAACTAAAAGGCACCTCAGGTAAACAATGGAGATGGATGGATACTAGTATACAATTATGGACGGACTGCCGAGTGCCGACACAGAGGTAGCTACAGCCGTGAACTACCGTACTGTACTGTGTCTGCTGCTAATATAGACTGGTTGATAAAGAGATGTAGTAGTATGTATGTATAAAGAAGAAAGAAAAAAAAACCACGGGTAGGTGGTATACAATTATGGACGGACTGCCGAGTGCCGACACAGAGGTAGCTACAGCCGTGAACTACCGTACTGTGTCTGCTGCTAATATAGACTGGTTGATAAAGAGATGTAGTAGTATGTATGTATAAAGAAGAAAGAAAAAAAAACCACGGGTAGGTGGTATACAATTATGGACGGACTGCCGAGTGCCGACACAGAGGTAGCTACAGCCGTGAACTACCGTACTGTACTGTGTCTGCTGCTAATATAGACTGGTTGATAAAGAGATGTAGTAGTATGTATGTATAAAGAAGAAAGAAAAAAAACCACGGGTAGGTGGTATACAATTATGGACGGACTGCCGAGTGCCGACACAGAGGTAGCTACAGCCGTGAACTACCGTACTGTACTGTGTCTGCTGCTAATATAGACTGGTTGATAAAGAGATGTAGTAGTATGTATGTATAAAGAAGAAAGAAAAAAAACCACGGGTAGGTGGTATACAATTATGGACGGACTGCCGAGTGCCGACACAGAGGTAGCTACAGCCGTGAACTACCGTACTGTACTGTGTCTGCTGCTAATATAGACTGGTTGATAAAGAGATGTAGTAGTATGTATGTATAAAGAAGAAAGAAAAAAAAACCACGGGTAGGTGGTATACAATTATGGACGGACTGCCGAGTGCCGACACAGAGGTAGCTACAGCCGTGAACTACCGTACTGTACTGTGTCTGCTGCTAATATAGACTGGTTGATAAAGAGATGTAGTAGTATGTATGTATAAAGAAGAAAGAAAAAAAAACCACGGGTAGGTGGTATACAATTATGGACGGACTGCCGAGTGCCGACACAGAGGTAGCTACAGCCGTGAACTACCGTACTGTACTGTGTCTGCTGCTAATATAGACTGGTTGATAAAGAGATGTAGTAGTATGTATGTATAAAGAAGAAAGAAAAAAAAACCACGGGTAGGTGGTATACAATTATGGACGGACTGCCGAGTGCCGACACAGAGGTAGCTACAGCTGTGAACTACCGTACTGTACTGTGTCTGCTGCTAATATAGACTGGTTGATAAAGAGATGTAGTAGTATGTATGTATAAAGAAGAAAGAAAAAATAACCACGGTTAGGTGGTATACAATTATGGACGGACTGCCGAGTGCCGACACAGAGGTAGCTACAGCCGTGAACTACCGTACTGTGTCTGCTGCTAATATAGACTGGTTGATAAAGAGATGTAGTAGTATGTATGTATAAAGAAGAAAGAAAAAAAAACCACGGGTAGGTGGTATACAATTATGGACGGACTGCCGAGTGCCGACACAGAGGTAGCTACAGCCGTGAACTACCGTACTGTACTGTGTCTGCTGCTAATATAGACTGGTTGATAAAGAGATGTAGTAGTATGTATGTATAAAGAAGAAAGAAAAAAAAACCACGGGTAGGTGGTATACAATTATGGACGGACTGCCGAGTGCCGACACAGAGGTAGCTACAGCCGTGAACTACCGTACTGTACTGTGTCTGCTGCTAATATAGACTGGTTGATAAAGAGATGTAGTAGTATGTATGTATAAAGAAGAAAGAAAAAAAAACCACGGGTAGGTGGTATACAATTATGGACGGACTGCCGAGTGCCGACACAGAGGTAGCTACAGCCGTGAACTACCGTACTGTGTCTGCTGCTAATATAGACTGGTTGATAAAGAGATGTAGTAGTATGTATGTATAAAGAAGAAAGAAAAAAAAACCTCGGGTAGGTGGTATACAATTATGGACGGACTGCCGAGTGCCGACACAGAGGTAGCTACAGCCGTGAACTACCGTACTGTGTCTGCTGCGACTGGATGATAAATAATGATATAAAAAATATATATATATCACTACTGCAGCCGGACAGGTATATATTATATAATGACGGACCTGCTGGACACTGTCAGCAGAATGAGTTTTTTATAGAATAAAAAAAAAAAACACCACACAAGTGAAGTCACACGACGAGTGTTTAACTTTTTCAGGCAATCACACAATATAGTATACTACTAACTATACTGGTGGTCAGTGTGGTCGGGTCACTGGTCAGTCACACTGGCAGTGGCACTCCTGCAGCAAAAGTGTGCACTGTTTAATTTTAATATAATATGTACTCCTGGCTCCTGCTATAACCTATAACTATTAACTGGCACTGCAGTGCTCCCCAGTCTCCCCCACAATTATAAGCTGTGTGAGCTGAGCACAGTCAGATATATATACATAGATGATGCAGCACACTGGGCTGAGCAGTTGCCACAGATATGGTATGTGACTGAGTCACTGTGTGTATCGTTTTTTTCAGGCAGAGAACGGATATATTAAATAAAACTGCACTGTCTGGTGGTCACTGTGGTCAGTCACTAGTAAACTCTGCACTCTCTACACTTCTACAGTACTCCTAAGCTCCAGTAAATCAGGTCAATCTCTCTCTCTCTCTCTCTCTTCTAATCTAAATGGAGAGGACGCCAGCCACGTCCTCTCCCTATCAATCTCAATGCACGTGTGAAAATGGCGGCGACGCGCGGCTCCTTATATAGAATCCGAGTCTTGCGAGAATCCGACAGCGTCATGATGACGTTCGGGCGCGCTCGGGTTAACCGAGCAAGGCGGGAAGATCCGAGTCGCTCGGACCCGTGAAAAAAAACATGAAGTTCGTGCGGGTTCGGATTCAGAGAAACCGAACCCGCTCATCTCTAATTTCATTTTAGGGTTCTTTTAGTTATTCTTTTGTTGCAACCTTTTCCTGTATCTTGTATGTCACTATACAGTATTTACCTCTATTAGCAGATTTTGGAACTCATTTTTATTCAGGCAATGCCTTCAATAGTATACTTACTGGTGTCATAGTAGTTAGAGCTACAGTCAGCTCTCAGTAGGGAAACTTTAATTTCATTTAATAACAATATATATATATATATATATATATGTGTTGACAAAAAATTGAAGAAACAGGGAGCGCCAATAGTGCATTAAAAGAGTACAATGGTTTTTATTTTTAAAAAATCCAGATCGGTCACAAGTAAAAAACCCGTACCATAAAAGGCGGTCAAACCACCGCTTGTATAACCAGCATAAGATTTTACCCCACTGTGCGAAGCAGTATTCTCGATTTCAAATCCACGACGTCAGACCACGCCCATACGCGTTTCGTCATTCGACTTCGTCAGTAGGCTTGGTCTATTTGTGGTTTCTCAACAGTGGTCCGGAAGATACCTGCATTTTGGACTTGCACTGAACTTATTCTCAGCGGGTCACCGAGTATTTTGGAGTTCATTCTTGCCAACCATCACGCCGGTGAACCAAGGAACGGCAGGTATCTTCCGGACCATGTGATCTCACACGTGAATAGTGAATACCGACTGAAGTCACCATCTGTCCAGGGAAGAAGAAATTCATCAGAAGTTCCCCACTGTTGAGAAACCACAAATAGACCAAGCCTACTGACGAAGTCGAATGACGAAACGCGTATGGGCGTGGTCTGACGTCGTGGATTTGAAATCGAGAATACTGCTTCGCACAGTGGGGTAAAATCTTATGCTGGTTATACAAGCGGTGGTTTGACCGCCTTTTATGGTACGGGTTTTTTACTTGTGACCGATCTGGATTTTTTAAAAATAAAAACCATTGTACTCTTTTAATGCACTATTGGCGCTCCCTGTTTCTTCAATTTTTTGTCAGGACTATCACCCGTTCGGGATCGGGTAACATTGGGGAGGCGACAGCTGGAAGCTCCAGAAGTGCACACTGACAAATTTTCCTTTCCAAACGATATTGGTTGTCAGTGAACCTAAGGAACATTGCTTCTCATTTAATTCTGTGGACATTTTAGTTCTACTGGACTTTCTATGTGTGTTTATATATATATGTATACACATATTTAAGAAAGTATATTACCGTTTGTTTGCGCTCATACTTTCTGTTCATATATATATATATATATATATATACATACTGTACATACAGGTTCAGTATCCCATTACCAAAATGCTTGGGACCAGAAGTATTTTGGATATCGGATTTTTCCGTATTTTGGAATACTTGCATACCATAATAAGATATTGTGGCGTTGGGACCCAAGTCTAAGCACAGAATGCATTTATGTTTCATGTACACCTTATACACACAGCCTGAAGGTAATGTTGGACAATATTTTCATAACTTTATGCATTAAACAAAGTTTGTGTACATACAAACAATTCATTTATGTTTCATATACACCTTGTACACACCAGGGACGTGCAGTCAGGGGAGGCAGGGGAGGCAGTGCCTCCCCTGTCATTAATGATTAAGATAATACAAAGAAGATGCATATGACACATATTCTGTGTCATATGTATCTTCTTAATATTATTCTGATCATTGCTCCCCTCCTTATGTGTTTGGGAGGCACCGATCGTGGGGATAATATGGGGAGCGGGGGGCGGACACGGGCGGGGACTAGCCATGGGCTGTAAAAGCCCATTGAAAATGTATGGGAAAGCGGCACCATTAGTGGTGCCGCTTTCCTACAGGGACGTGCTTTCAACCTATGAAAGCACGTCCCTGTCAGTGAGGCTACAGTGATTGGCCAGCGGATCCGTCACTGGATCCGCTGTCAATCACTGTGCGGGCGGCTGAATGCGGCGATTGTGCGGGCGGCGGGATGCGGCGGCGGTGGTGCGGGCGGCGGTGGAGCAGGCGGCGGGTTGCGGCGGCTGTGCGGCGACGGAAAATTACCTTTATCTGCAGAGTTTGGCAGCGGAGCGGTTCCAGTGTCAAAAATGGCGCCTCAGCGTCATTTTTGAAATTCAAGATGGCCGCCGCGAGCCAATCACGGCTCTCCGCGTCATCGCTCCGCCCCCTCCGGCTGACTTATATAAGTCAGCGCGAGGCGGAGGAGAGTCAGTCCGACGGCGGAGGAGGAGCTGTGAAGAGCTCCTGAAGAAAGAAGACGGCTGGAAGTCCTGGCTGGGCGGCGGCTATGCAAAAGAGCTTAGCAGCCGCCGCCCACCAGGTGAAGACGCTGGAAGCCCTGGGGGGGTGGCGCCCCCCAGGTGAAGACGCCGGAAGCCCTGGGAAGGCGGCGGCCACGCAAAAGAGCTTAACGGCCGCCGCCCCCAGGTGAAGACCCAGTTAAATAAAGCTTCTTTTCAAGATGTGTGGCGTTTTATTTTAATATTTTCTTTACAGGTGGACTATAGGTGCCAGCGGGCCCTTTATGTCCGGGCATGCTGGCACTTGTGGTTCTCCTAGTGCCAGCATGCTGGGGCAGGCTTGCTGGGACCTGTAGGCCACCTGTAAAGAACAATATTAACACACAATGAACCCCACACCCACCGCCACCAGGGGTGCGGGGCATAGCCCAGTGCTGGTTATTGCTCGGGAGGGGGGACCCCATTTTTATTTTTTGGGGTTCCCACTTTCCGAGGAATTCCAACCCTGGGCTGACTGGCTGGGGGGCAGATTAATGTTATGGCAGGGGGACCCCACACTGAGTGTCTCCCCTGCTATGGCATTACTCCCCCTGGCTGGTTCTGCCTAGTGCTGGTTTTCCTGATGTGTTGGGGGACCACACTTTTTTTTTTCCGGGGGGGGGGGGGGGCTTGTTAGCTGCCAGTGCCTCCCCAACCTGTGATCCCACCGCACGTCACTGGTACACACAACCTGAAGGTCATTAAATACAATATTTGTAAGATTTTTGTGTATTAAACAAAGTTTGTGTGCATTGAGCCATCAGAAAACAAAGGTTTCACTCTCTCAGTCTCACTCAAGAAATTCCGTATTTCGTAATATTCCGTATTTCAGAATATTTGGATATGGGATCATAGGCGTGCGCAGCTAATTTTATTAGGGGGTGCACCGCAGGAGGGGGGTGTCTAGTACTATATTACATTTGCTCACTAAAATCACATGGCTTAATCTAATTTCTCCCTAGTTCCTAATAAGACAGTAGATATAATAAACCCCAGAGAAATAAAATTAAACATAATGTTGCGACCACTGGCTGGTACTGATTGTCCGCCATGGCATAACCCCGAGTCCTAGCTGCCGATGCACCCTATTGATGCTTACACTTCCCCAACCTATCCCTGACCCAGTGGCAGAACTAGAGAGTGGTAGGCCTAGGTTCATATGCATCCCCCCCTCCCCCGCACACACCATCAATAATTTGACTAGAGTAGACATCTAGTTGTGAATTGTAATCTCTGACTAGAGTTCTTGTGAAGTATCAAGGTACATAACTGTATATAAGCAGCACTGCATGTTCACTTGTTTCATGGTCTTGTTATGGAGCTCAATATAGACCACTGGAGAGCCCTGATCTTCTACGACTACAAGAGTGGCCTGCAACAGCAGGAGAGTTTTGACTGACTGCAAGCTTCTTTAGAGGAGGAGGCACCATCCCGAACTACTGTGTTTAAGTGGTTTGCAGAATTTCAGCACTGAAGACAAAGATGAGGAGCGCCGTGGTTGACCTGTGTTTGCCATCACCGAGGATAACATTGATGCCATGTGGGCCATAGTTGAGGTGGATGCCAGAGTGACTGTGGCCCATTTATAGAAGGAGATAGGCATCTCATCAGATCCAACTGCTCAATGCTGCTTGGCCTGGTAAGATTACTGCACGCAGTCACTCAAACTCTGTCTGGGAGATCAACAGTGGTGATAAATCATGATCTACAGTTTTGACCCTGAGACCAAACAACAGTTGGTTCAGTGGATCCCAGTTGAAGGTGCCCCACCACAGAAGTTCTGACACAGTGTAGCCAAGCAGATTGCGGCTGTTTCTGTGGCCAAGACTGGTCATGTAGCTACTGTAGCACTCATTCAGTAGTGTACTGACACTGGAGACCGGTACACCAACCAATGCCTGCAGCAAGTGTTGGAAACAATTTCCATGCACCAGCCAAGAACTCACACTCATGGCGCGCTTCTCCGTCATGACATTGCACCTGCCCACAAGCCCAGTAAAGTGGTGGATTTCCTGGCCCATGAATGCATACAGTAGCTCGGTCACCCCACATATAGACCTGACCCCCTGTGACTTCTTAGTGTTCCCACAAATCAATGGCAATATGCATGGGATTAATTTTGAGCCACCAGAAGCTGCAGTGGAGACCTTCATCCAGCATACAGAAGACATACCTGCTTTGGAGTGTTGCAGCTGATTCAACAAATGGTTTGAGCACATGCAACGTTACATAGACTACTCTGGGGAATACTTTAAAAATATGTAATGTATTAATATTATATATAATTATTATGTAACATTAATATTAGTCACAGTCTCCATGGCTGCGAATCAGCCGCATGGGCACTCCTGGCACACCTAGTCGCACCTACATCATAGTACACCAGGCTACGACTTTTGCCGCTCGATGCAATGTAAATTGGTGCAGGTGGAATAAGATGCATGTGCAAAGCTATGGGTGCAAATGCTAGGAGCTTAGTAAATAAAATCCCAGAACTGGTTGCAATAATGACAAGGGATGATCTAGATATTGTGGCCAATACAGAGTCATGGTGCAATGAAAATCATGACTGGGACATAACTATACCAGGATATACTCTATTTAGGAAGGACAGACTGGGAAGAATCAGAGCTCGAGGGGAAGAAATGTATGTGAAAATAAGCATACAGTATATACTATCTTGGTACAAAGTAGAGAAGAATAAAACTGAGGCTGTTTGGGTGACCAAAGAAAAAGGGGAGAAGACAATTCTTCGTATTGTGGTGATCTAAAGACCACAAGGTCAGGAAGAGGAATTGGACAAGAACCTATTGCAGGACATCACTAAAATGGCTTTAAAAAGTGAGGTAATAATCTTGGGAGTCTAATTTGCCCAGTGTAAACTGGGATAACCGATGCAAGTTCCATCCAGCAATTGGTGAGAGAGACTACTTCGAAAGATGCAATATTAGATTTAATACTTACAAATGGAGAATATTTGATGTAAAAGTGGGTGAAAACCTGGGATCCAGTGATTATCAAGCAGTTTGCTTCACATGAAAGACAGAGACCAGCCCCTCCCATACAAAAACAAAGATGTTAGATTTTAGGAATGCTGATTTTGTAGGGATGGGAAAATGTGTAAGCGATTCTTTGGCCGGGTGGAGAAAATTGGAAGGAGTGCAGCAGAGGTAGGAAAAAGTCTAAAGGCAACAGACCTTTGTATCAAAAGGGTTAGGAAAACCACAAGTAAAAGGAAGCCATTGTGGTTTACAAAAGAAGTAGCAAGTATTGTGAAAACAAAAAAGTTGACCTTTTCCGAAATATAAGCAGACGCAAAATAAAGTAGACAAAGATGTGTATCTTGTTAGACAGAAGGAGACTAAGAAGGTAATCAGATGTGCAAAGGCACAAGCTGAAGAGAAATGGCCCAGTCAGTGGGTAAAGGGGGCAAAACCTTTTAAGGGTACAGTATATAAGCGAAAGTAGGAAAACATAAGATGGAATAATAAGACTAAAAAGAGTGGGAGTCTTGTTGAGGGAGACAATTTAATAGCAGATCATCTTAATAATTACTTTTGCTCAGTACTCACTACTGATAGAGAGGGGAAGGGGCCACAGTTAAGTTGTAGACATAGTCCGAAAAATGAGGTAGAAAAAAGTACATTTATAGAGGAGAAGGTCCTAATAGAATTCTCAAAACTGAAAGTAGATAAATCAATGGGGCCAGATGGGATACATCCAAGGATCCTAAAAAAGCTTAAAGAGGTTCTTGTAGCACCATTGACAGAAGTATTCAACCAGTCGCTAGCAGGAGTATATTCCAGAGGACTGGAAAAGAGGGACCATAGTCCCACTGCACAAAATTGGAAGCAAGGAAGAGGCAAGCAACTACTGAGCAGTCAGCCTTATATCAGTAGTAGATAAATTGATGAAAACACTCCTAAAAGAAAAAGTTGTAGATTATCTCAAATGCAGCAATGTACAAGTTATAGATAAAGGGGTGGTAGGGGCATAGATAAACCATAAACTTGAAAGTATGGGATTGATTGCAGGATATAAAGCAGAGAGTTGTAGTAAATGGAGAGCATTCACAGGAGGGAACTGTTACCAGTGGAGTACCCCAGGGATCTATACATGAACCAGTGCTTTTTAATATCTTTATTGGTGACATTGCAAGTGGTATGGAAGGGAAAGTATGCCTTTTTGCAGATGTCACAAAGGCATGCAACAGGGTAGACATACCAGGAGGGGTAAAAATAAATAAATATTGATGATCAAGGTAGACTAGAAGAATGGTCAAAGAGTGCAATTACAGTTTAATGCCAAAAAGTGCAAAATCATGCACTTGGGTCTCAAAAATCCAAAGGCTAAATATAATATTAATGACACTATATTGGAAACTACTGAGGAACGGGGTCCAGGAGTGACTATTTCAGGTGACTTAAAGGCAGGTAAGCAATGTAACAAAGCAATGAGGAAGGCAAGTCAGATACTTGTTTGCATAGGGAGAGGAATCAGCAGCAGAAAGAAAGAAGTTATTATACCATTGTATAAGTCATTGGAACAGCCACATTTTGAATGCTGTGTTCAATTCTGGACGCCATTTCTTCAGAAGGATATTAAAATATTAGAGGCTGTACAAGGAAGGTCAACTAAAAGGGTGTATGGCTTTCATCACAAAACTTACCTGGAAAGATTAAAAGATCTTAACATGTATAGTTTCGATTAGAGACTGGAAATGGGGCATGCTAGAAACTTTCAAATATATCAAGGGTACTAACAAGGTACAGTATAGAGACATTTTTCAAAGGAAGATAAGTAATAGAAACAGGACATGCACTGAAATTGGAAGGAAGTAGGTTCAGAGGAAACATGAGGAAAAATGACTTGACAGAAAGGGTAGTGGACAAGTGGAATAGCCTCCCAGCAGAGGTGGTAGAAGCTAAGACAGTAGAGCAATTTAAACATGCATGGGATAGACATAAGGATAGCCTTTTAAATAAATAAGGATCAAATAGGGGTTGACAATATGGTTAAAAAAGGGAAAGACTAGATGGGCAAAGTGGTACTTATCTGCCATCAAATTCCATGTTTCTAGTCACAGCCACGATAAGCATAGCTACATCTGTACATACAGTACTGTGTGCATACATATTCTCAGATTCTGAGTTTGTAATGTACTGTACTTAGAACAAGGCAAGACTGACTTATTCTAGAGCAGATGTGGCCAAAGATTCAATCACAATCAACTGGTCAACTGGGAACATGCGACCAAACAATCGTAATTGACGTTCTGCAGCATTTGCTAGCTGCAACAAACTTTTTTGTGGGGGACAATGCTTTTACCTGTGGGGATCAATGTTTTGGGGTTTTTTGTTTATGTTTTTTTTCTTTCCCTGTGTGGGCTAGGGAGGCCAATCCCGGGATCGGTATCGGCGGGATCCCGGGATTTGGGCCCAAAAATGCCGGGATTTGAATCCCAGGATTGGAGTCTCCAATCCCGGGATTCAAGGGATTACATTGCGCATGTGCGGGAGGGTGGGTGTAAGGAATATTACTTACTAATGTAACTCTGGTGTAATAGATGGGTTACTGTGAACTAACAAAGTGTGCCTCCACCCGAGCTATTTGGATATGTATAGTTCCAGGCGAGCTTGGGAACGCCTCTAAATAAGATATGTTGTTAATCCCACTCCTATCTGTCTACTATATTTATTTCCCTTAAAGGACCCAAGTAGTATAACCGGGGGACTAATGGAATGAATCTTTTTGTTTCTTTTCAGGTTCAAATTCCAAGGGAAGAAAGACAACTCCACGGGTAAGTATATGGTTGTTTACTTTTTATCAATCAACTAGATACTGTACTGTATATATTTTTACAGTTACAAATCATACCTTTCATTTCCGTAGAAGGTAGTCCTCAGGATGAGTCGTTCGTAACATTAATAATCTCCTATACAGAAAATAAATGCATGCAATACAAAAAACTTAACCATTCAATAGTCCAGAAGACTATTGGCCCGGGTTGGTAAAAATTACACTACACGGTACTTCCTGCTTATATCATACCAATTTCTCTGACGTCCTAGTGGATGCTGGGTACTCCGTAAGGACCATGGGGAATAGACGGGCTCCGCAGGAGACTGGGCACTCTAAAAGAAAGATTAGGTACTATCTGGTGTGCACTGGCTCCTCCCTCTATGCCCCTCCTCCAGACCTCAGTTAGAATCTGTGCCCGGCCCGAGCTGGTTGCACACTAGGGGCTCTCCTGAGCTTCTAGAAAAAGAAAGTATTTGTTAGGTTTTTTATTTTCAGTGAGATCTGCTGGCAACAGACACACTGCTACGAGGGACTGAGGGGAGAGAAGCGAACCTACCTGCTTGCAGCTAGCTTGGGCTTCTAAGGCTACTGGACACCATTAGCTCCAGAGGGATTGAACACAGGGCCCGACCTCGATCGTCCGGTCCCGGAGCCGCGCCGCCGTCCCCCTTGCAGAGCCAGAAGACAGAAGAGAATCCTGAAAATCGGCGGCTGAAGACTTCGGTCTTCATTAAGGTAGCGCACAGCACTGCAGCTGTGCGCCATTGCTCCCTATGCACACCACACACTCCGGTCACTGATGGGTGCAGGGCGCTGGGGGGAGGCGCCCTGGGCAGCAATTAGAGTACCTTACATGGCTAATTGACACATAATACAGCTTTTAAGCTGTATATGTGCATAATCCCCCGCCATTATACAGATAAAAAAGCGGGAGAAGTCCGCCGAGAAGGGGGCGAGGCTATATTCCTCAGCACACCGGCGCCATTTTCTCTTCACAGCTCCACTGGAAGACAGCTCCCCAGGCTCTCCCCTGCAGTTTCCAGGCATCAAGGGTAAAAAAGAGAGGGGTGGGCACTAAAGTTAGGCGCAAACTACATATAAAAGCAGCTATAGGGAAAATCGCTTTTGTTAGTGTAAATCCCTGATTATATAGCGCTGTGGTGTGTGCTGGCATACTCTCTCTCTGTCTCCCCAAAGGACTTTGTGGGGTCCTGTCCTCAGTCTGAGCATTCCCTGTGTGTGTGCGGTGTGTCGGTACGGCTGTGTCGACATGTTTGATGAGGGTTACGTGGAGGCGGAGCAGGAGCCGATAAGTGTGATGTCGCCCCCTGCGGGGCCGACACCGGAGTGGATGGATATGTGGAAGGTTTTAACCGACAGTGTCAACTCCTTACATAAAATGTTTGACGACGTGACAGCCATGGGACAGTCGGCATCTCAGCCCGCACCTGCCCAGGCGTCTCAGAGGCCATCAGGGGCTCAAAAACGCCCGCTGACTCAGATGGCAGACACAGATGTCGACACGGAGTCTGACTCCAGTGTCGACGAGGATGAGATAAATGTAGAGTCCACAAGGGCCATCCGATGTATGATTACGGTTATGAAAGATGTTTTACACATTGCTGACATAAACCCGGTTACCACAAAAAAGGGTATTATGTTTGGGGAGAAAAAGCAGCCAGTGACTTTTCCCCCATCTGATGAGTTAAATGAATTGTGTGAAGAAGCGTGGGGTTCCCCAGATAAGAAACTAGTAATTTCTAAGCGGTTACTAATGGCGTACCCTTTCCCGCCAACGGATAGGTTACGCTGGGAGACATCCCCTAAGGTGGACAAGGCGCTCACACGCTTATCAAAAAAGGTGGCACTGCCGTCTCAGGATACGGCCGCCTTAAAGGAGCCTGCAGATAGAAAGCAGGAGGCTATCCTGAAGTCTGTGTATACACACTCAGGTACTATACTGAGACCTGCTATTGCTTCAGCATGGATGTGTAGTGCTGCAGCAGCGTGGTCTGATTCCCTGTCTGATAACATTGATTCCCTTGACAGGGACACTATATTGCTAACCATAGAGCATATTAAAGACGTAGTCTTATATATGAGAGATGCACAGAGGGACATTTGCCGGCTGGCATCTAGAATTAATGCGATGTCCATTTCTGCCAGGAGAGTATTATGGACTCGGCAGTGGACAGGTGATGCTGATTCTAAAAGGCACATGGAAATTTTGCCTTATAAGGGTGAGGAATTGTTTGGGGACGGTCTTTCGGACCTCATATCCACAGCAACAGCTGGGAAGTCGACCTTTTTACCTCAGGTTCCCTCACAGCCTAAGAAAGCACTGTATTATTAAGTACAGTCCTTTCGGCCTCAGAAAGGCAAGCGGGTTAGAGGCGTGTCCTTTCTGCCCAGAGGCAGGGGTAGAGGGAAAAAGCTGCACCATACAGCCAGTTCCCAAGAACAAAAATCCTCCCCTGCTTCCACTAAATCCACCGCATGACGCTGGGGCTCCACATGTGGAGCCAGGTGCGGTGGGGGCCCGTCTCCGGAACTTCAGCGACCAGTGGGTTTGCTCACAGGTGGATCTCTGGGTTCTACAAGTTGTATCTCAGGGATACAAGCTGGAATTCGAGACGTCTCCCCCTCGCCGTTACCTCAAATCAGCCTTGCCAGCTACTCCCCAGGACAGGGAGGTAGTACTGGCGGCAATTCACAAGCTGTACCTCCAGCAGGTGATAATCAAAGTTCCCCTCCTTCAACAGGGATGGGGTTACTATTCCACAATGTTTGTGGTACCGAAACCAGACGGTTCGGTGAGACCAATTCTAAATTTGAAATCCTTGAACACTTATATAAGGAAGTTCAAGTTCAAAATGGAATCGCTCAGGGCGGTTATTGCAAGCCTGGAAGAGGGGGATTACATGGTATCACTGGACATCAAGGATGCTTACCTACATGTCCCCATTTACCCACCTCACCAGGTGTACCTCCATTTTGTGGTACAGGACTGCCATTACCAATTCCAGACGTTGCCGTTTGGTCTGTCCACGGCACCGAGGGTATTTACCAAAGTAATGGCCGAAATGATGATACTCCTTCGAAAGAAGGGAGTTATAATTATCCCGTACTTGGACGATCTCCTTAAAAAGGCGAGGTCCAGGGAGCAGCTGTTGGTCGGAGTAGCACTATCTCAGGAAGTGCTACAACAGCACGGCTGGATTCTGAATATCCCGAAGTCGCAGCTGGTTCCTACGACGCGTCTGCTGTTCCTGGGTATGATTCTGGACACAGAACAGAAGAAGGTGTTTCTCCCGGAGGAGAAGGCCAAGGAGTTGTCATCTCTGGTCAGAGACCTCCTAAAACCAAAACAGGTGTCGGTGCATCACTGCACGCGAGTCCTGGGAAAGATGGTAGCTTCTTACGAGGCAATTCCATTCGGCAGATTCCATGCACGGATCTTTCAGTGGTATCTGTTAGACAAGGGTCCGGATCGCATCTTCAGCTGCATCGGCTGATCACCCTGTCCCCGAGGGCCAGGGTGTCTCTGCTGTGGTGGCTGCAGAGTGCTCATCTACTCGAGGGCCGCAGATTCGGCATACAGGACTGGGTCCTGGTGACCACGGATGCAAGCCTCCGAGGTTGGGGGGGCAGTCACTCAGGGAAGAAACTTGCAAGGACAATGGTCGAGTCAGGAAGCTTCCCTACTCATAAATATTCTGGAACTAAGGGCCATTTACAATGCCCTAAGTCAAGCAAAACCCCTGCTTCAAAACCAGCCGGTGCTGATTCAGTCAGACAACATCACGGCGGTCGCCCATGTACACCGACAGGGCGGCACAAGAAGCAGGATGGCGATGGCAGAAGCCACAAGGATTCTCCGATGGGCGGTAAATCACGTGATAGCACTGTCAGCAGTGTTCATTCCGGGAGTGGACAACTGGGAAGCAGACTTCCTCAGCAGGCACGACCTCCACCCGGGAGAGTGGGGACTTCATCCAAAAGTCTTCCAGCTGATTGTAAATCGTTGGGAAAGGCCACAGGTGGACATGATGGCGTCCCGCCTCAACAAAAAGCTAAAAAGATATTGCGCCAGGTCAAGGGACCCTCAGGCGATAGCTGTGGACGCTCTAGTGACACCGTTGGTGTACCAGTCGGTTTATGTGTTCCCTCCTCTTCCTCTCATACCAAAGGTACTGAGGATAATAAGAAAGAGAGGAGTAAGAACTATACTCATCGTTCCTGATTGGCCAAGAAGGACTTGGTACCCGGAACTACAAGAAATGATCTCAGAGGACCCTTGGCCTCTGCCGCTTTGACAGGACCTGCTACAGCAGGGGCCCTGTCTGTTCCAAGACTTACCGCGGCTGCGTTTGACGGCATGGCGGTTGAACGCCGGATCCTGATGGAGAAGGGCATTCCGGTTAAAGTCATTCCTAGGCTGATAAAAGCTAGGAAGGATGTGACAGCAAAACATTATCACCGCATATGGCGAAAATATGTTGCTTGGTGTGAGGCTATGAAGGCCCCAACAGAAGAATTTCAGCTGGGTCGATTTCTGCACTTCCTACAGTCAGGAGTGACCATGGGCCTAAAATTGGGATCCATTAAAGTCCAGATTTCGGCCCTGTCTATTTTCTTTCAAAAAGAACTGGCTTCACTGCCTGAAGTTCAGATGTTTGTTAAGGGAGTGCTGCATATTCAGCCCCCTTTTGTGCCTCCAGTGGCACCTTGGGATCTCAACGTTGTGTTGGAGTTCCTAAAATCACATTGGTTGAGCCACTTCAGACCGTGGAGTTGAAGCATCTCACGTGGAAAGTGGTCATACTTTTGACCTTGGCTTCGGCTAGGCGTGTGTCAGAATTGGCGGCTTTGTCATGTAAAAGCCCTTATCTGATCTTCCATATGGACAGGGCAGAATTGAGGATTCGTCCCCAATTTCTCCCTAAGGTGGTATCAGCGTTTCATTTGAACCAACCTATTGTGGTGCCTGTGGCTACTCGGGACTTGGAGGCCTCCAAGTTGCTGGATGTAGTCCGGGCCCTGAAAATCTATGTTTCCAGGACGGCTAGAGTCAGAAATACTGACTGGCTGTTTATCCTGCATGCACCCAACAAGCTGGGTGCTCCTGCTTCTATGCAGACTATTGCTCGCTGGATCTGTAGCACGATTCAACTTGCACATTCTGCGGCTGGACTGCCGCATCCTAAATCAGAAAAAGCCCATTCCACGAGGAAGGGGGCTCTTCTTGGGCGGCTGCCCAAGGGGTCTCGGCATTACAACTTTGCTGAGCTGCTACCTGGTCGGGGTCAAACACGTTTGCAAAATTCTACAAGTTTGACACCCTGGCTGAGGAGGACCTTGAGTTTGCTCATGTGGTGCTGCAGAGTCATCCGCACTCTCCCGCCCGTTTGGGAGCTTTGGTATAATCCCCATGGTCCTTACGGAGTACCCAGCATCCACTAGGACGTCAGAGAAAATAAGAATTTACTCACCGGTAATTCTATTTCTCGTAGTCCGTAGTGGATGCTGGGAGTGCGGATTTTCTGCAATACTTGTATATAGTTATTGCTTAACAAAAGGGTTATTGTTATGAGCCATCTGTTCAGTGAGGCTCAGTTGTTATTCATACTGTTAACTGGGTATAGTTATCACGAGTTGTACGGTGTAATTGGTGTGGCTGGTATGAGTCTTACCCTGGATTCCAAATCCTTTCCTTGTAGTGTCAGCTCTTCCGGGCACAGTTTCCCTAACTGAGGTCTGGAGGAGGGGCATAGAGGGAGGAGCCAGTGCACACCAGATAGTACCTAATCTTTCTTTTAGAGTGCCGAGTCTCCTGCGGAGCCCGTCTATTCCCCATGGTCCTTACGGAGTACCCAGCATCCACTACGGACTACGAGAAATAGAATTACCGGTGAGTAAATTCTTATTTATACTATGGTGCACCATCAGATATCTACCCAATAAATGCCTAACCATTGACTAGTACGTTGACTTTCTTTACTATCAGTCTGATACCCTGGGAAAAGTCAGTAGAGGAGTAGGGTAACTAATCCATGTTAGTGGTTCTAATGGGGATTAGTTATAGAGGGACGATCCAGGGTCCAGGTAGTTCCATTTTTTTTTTAAAGATGGAATGACGGGGAGTCCATCCTTGGGGTAATGGAGTAAGTAGGTACATATATTGTTTATCTCCACATAGGATTCTTGGCTCTGATCGATAATATTAGGTTTAGTAGATTCCAGGTTCACTTGGATGAGCTAGGAATAGTCTATGAGTCGTGTAGGGCTGGGCTCCAGTAGCTATTCCCTTGCAACTACCTTAACGACTGGGATTTGTAGTTCTGCTACTTAATTTTCCAATAGTATATCCTGCCTCTATTCACCGTATTCCATGTAGTGATATCACTCTCAAGGAAGGGAGCAGGCTGTAAATTAATAAGATGAGTCTCGATACTGTATCCTAGCCTGCAGTCTGAGTGTGTAGGAGATGTCTATCGGTTAGTCGGCTAGGCTGAAATATCCTTGCACCATGGCCCTCATTCCGAGTCGTTCGCTCGGTATTTTTCATCGCATCGCAATGAAAATCCGCTTAGTACGCATGCGCAATATTCGCACTGCGACTGCGCCAAGTAATTTAACAATGAAGATAGTATTTTTACTCACGGCTTTTTCATCGCTCCGGCGATCGTAATGTGATTGACAGGAAATGGGTGTTACTAGGCGGAAACACGGCGTTTTATGGGCGTGTGGTTGAAAACGCTACCGTTTCCGGAAAAAACGCAGGAGTGGCTGGAGAAACGGGGGAGTGTCTGGGCGAACGCTGGGTGTGTTTGTGACGTCAAACCAGGAACGACAAGCACTGAACTGATCGCACAGGCAGAGTAAGGTTGAAGTTACTCAGAAACTGCTCAGTAGTTTGTAATCGCAATATTGCGATTACATCGGTCGCAATTTTAAGAAGCTAAGATACACTCCCAGTAGGCGTAGGCTTAGCGTGTGTAACTCTGCTAAATTCGCCTTGCGACCGATCAACTCGGAATGAGGGCCCATGTACGGATACTACACAATGCTAATCCCTGATGTCCGTGGTCTATGCTGACACAGTAGTAGTGTGCCTAAGCAAACTGATAGTCCCTCATATGGTGAGAAGTCTATATATATGTTTATAGCTGTGACAATGACATCCAAGCGAGATAATAGAGGGTTTATTATGTAGTCAACTATACTTAGTTGTGTTATACTAGTTTATGCTTCATATAATGACAGCCCTTGAAGAAAGACTGAGTTCTAAGAGGGGGTCTGCTTATTCTCTACCAATCTGCCACTGGAGTTCATGCTATGCTGGGCTATCCGCTGAAGAGTGTAGTGTCAGAGTAGGGGATCCTTACACTTACATTAACTGTAGGTCCCACAGTGCTCCAAGAGGCTCTCTCGATTCCTCCCCCGACTCCTCCTCCTGTTCAAAGAGGGAGGAGTGCTCCACCTCCGGAGGCAGTACTCTTGGTCCTGGTTTCTATGAGGCCTCTCTCCTGGATGACCCCGACGACCTCCTCTCCGGCCTGCACCAGGTAACTACCTCCGGTGATTTCCTCCCTGAGGCTGATCGGATCCCTGCCAGTCCGTCGCCAGCCGGCCCCCAGAGCTCACTCCACCGCCAATCAGTTCGTCACTGTGCGCCGAGCCTCCCGCACTCCTCCGGGTACTCACAGCCCTCCTCCTTCAGCGGCTCAGCCAGTGGGTCCGTCCTCTCTCTCCGCTCTCCTCCGCCTCTTTTCTCCACTGCGTCACCGCTTTTCACCTCTCTCCCTCCTCTAACCGTCTCCTTCCTCGAGCGGTACCCGTTTGATTTTCCGCATGTGAGCCTTCACTCTCAAGGCACGAGGGATTCTAGAAAAGTCTCTCCATCCCCTCTAGTGCCAATGTATTCTAGCTGATCCCCTGATCCATTGTTCCAGGATATAATGTCAACCCCAACAATCACATATATAATTACCTGTAATAATAATTTATTTACTACATATATATTCACTGCACATCATATTTTCCCTATAACTATAAACGGATATTCATATTAATAAATATGCTAACTTAACCCCATAGATCATATAAACTAAGTGGCTACACTCTCTCCCTGGTGATTACACTTGCATTGGAAGTGGACATCACCATCTAATACGGGGTTCATCTATTCTGACTAAGAATGACCAGGATTATATTCAAAATATGGCCAAGACATCACCATATTTGGATGCAACACCCAAGGAATTTTTCTGTCGGTATTCCTAATTGATCGTATGTGAGGATTCGGGGTGGCTTGCGAACTCGTTGAGGCCTAAGTACCATAAGGGGTTGATCCGACCTCTCTCCTGAGTCTTCCTCCGAGCCACTTATAATTTCGGAATCTTCCGTAATGTCCCATCCTCCCCTATCCTGTATTACATCCCCATCCTCAGTTTCCCACTTGTGGTCTGTACCCAATACAGGTGGTTCCGGAGGGACCTCATTTACTACTGGAAGGCCCCCATGGTCATCATCCTTATAGTAGCCTCCCGGGGCATACCCTCCATAGTTGCCCTCCTCTTCCTCGTCCTTTTCATAGGTAGGATCCGAGATAGTTTCGGCTACTATGGATGTCTGACCGGCTGGAAGTATACCCTCGTCCATATCCACCCACCGTATATCTTGTACAATGGGTAGCAAGTGCTGTCTATGGTAGGTCAGCACAGGTCCTTGGCCATTCTCCGAGACCAGCTGGTATACCGGAATGTTGGGCAACTGTCGTAAAACTATGTAAGGTTCAGCTCTCCATCGATTATTTAACTTTTGCTTCCTAGTTACACCAAGCGATCTGATGAGGACCTTATCTCCCGGCAGTAAACGCTGCTCTTTGACCTGTCTGTCGTATCGTGCTTTATTCCTTTCTCCACTTTTGTGAGCGATCGTTTGAGCCAACTGGTATGCATCTTTCAGCTGCTGTTTAAGTTGCTTAACATACTTAGTATGTAAAGGGGTTGAGATGGCATTAGGGTGAGTTCCCAAACATACGTCAATCGGGAGTCGGGCCTCCCGCCCAAACATGAGATAATATGGGGTGTACCCGGTGGTCTCATTTCAGGTACAATTATATGCATGGACCAATGGGGACACATAACTACGCCATTGATGTTTTCTTTTGAAGCTCAAGGTTCCCAACATATTAAATAGCGTTCGATTGAATCGTTCAGGCTGGGGATCCCCTTGGGGGTGGTAAGGCGTCGTTCTTGATTTCTGGATACCACAGCACTTACACAACTCATGAATTAATATACTTTCAAACTCCCGTCCTTGGTCGGAGTGTAACCTGGCGGGTAACCCATAGTGGATGAAGAATTTCTCCCATAGTGTCTTTGCGACGGTCAACGCCTTTTGATTTGTTGTGATATACGCTTGAGCATACCGAGTAAAATGGTAAGTGACCACAAGTATGTGACAATCTTTTCCTCCGGGACTCTCAAACATCAATAAATCGATGCACACTAAGTCCATATGGCCGGAACTACTAATATGCACTAATGAAGCCAATTTTGTAGGTAGGGTCTTCCTAAGGATACAGTTACCACATGTTCGACAAAATTTATCAATGTCTTTGCTCATAAATGGCCAAAAGAATTGATCTGCCACTAGCCCTTGTGTTTTGTCATATCCCAAATGACCATGCTGGTTGTGAAGTGATTCTAACACCATCTGTTTATACTTGTTAGGAAGTATCATCTGTAGTCTACTGGTTCCATCCGTTTTCTGGACTTTCCGATGTAAAACCCCTTTCTTCAGGGTCAACTTGTGCTTTTGTCTCAGTAAGACCTTTGACCCCCCCCCAGACAGTTGTGATCGCTTAATGGTCAGATTGGGATCCCTCATTACTCGTATTATAGGGAAAATATCAGGGTCCTCCAGTTGTTCCTGGGCTAATTGCTCCCGGGAGATCTTCCCAAGCCCCTCCATCTCCACCCGATTTAGCCGGCAGTATGCCGTAGGAATGGCGAGGTCTGATGCTCCTGTTGTCACTATAGCCGCCATTCGGGAGTATCGATTTAGGTCGATCTGCTGACATAATCCTCTCACAGATGCAGCTGGTACCTCAATCCATTCATCGTTTACACAATAATCATCTCCACGAGGCATTCGAGATAAGGCATCGGCATCCTGATTGTTGGCACCTGGACGGTACTTGATCTTGAAGTCATAGGTGGTTAATGCAGCCAACCACCGATGTCCCGTAGCATCCAACTTGGCTGATGAATGGATATACGTCAAGGGATTGTTGTCGGTTTGTACTGTAAAAGGGACCCCATAGAGGTAATCATGGAACTTTTCACTAATAGCCCACTTTAGTGCTAAAAATTCCAATTAATGAACTGGGTAGTTCCTTTCACTAGGGGATAGCCCTCGGATGACATAGGAAATGGGTCTTAACTGTTTATCCTGCACTTGGTACAATACTCCCCCAAGACCCTTGAAGGAGGCATCTATATGCACTTCATAAGGAAGTCCTGGTTGGACATAGGCGAGCACCGGAGAGTGCGTTAACAGATGTTTCAACTTGTTAAAGGATTCTTCACACTCCGATGTCCACCGTCCTCCAAATGACTCCTTTGGTTTGAAGTAGTGCCCTTCTCCCAGAGGCTTGCTAGTGGTGTTGTTACGCGACCAAGGGGGATATCCTCGAGTCAGTTCGGGCAAGGGTTTGGCCACGATGGAGTATTGTGGCACAAATTTCCTGTAATACCCACAGAACCCTAGAAAAGATCGTAGATCTTTAAGGGTATCAGGTCGGGGGCTAATTCCTCACTGTGGCGACTTTATCAGGATCGGTGGATATTCCTTTTCGACTTACTATATGCCCCAGGTACTTTACCGAGGATCGACAAAACTTGCATTTCTCCACAGACAATTTCAGCCCTCGGGCCTGGAGTCGGTCTAATACTTAAACGATCATTATGTTCCTTGAAATCTCTACCGAAGACAATAATGTCGTCCAGATACACTAGCACCTCGCGGTAGCACATATCTCCTACCGTTTTCTCCATAGTTCTTTGAAAGGTGGCAGGAGCTCCTTTTATACCCTGGGGCATTTTCAGAAACTCAAAGAATCCTATGGGACAGATAAAAGCTGTTTTAGATCGGTCAGCCACACTCATTGGGATTTGGTAATATCCACAACGTAGGTCTAATACAGAAAACCATTGACTTCCGTGTAGACAATCGAGGGCCTCATCAACTTTAGGGACGGTATACTGATCTGGTACCGTCCTGTTATTCAAAGTGCGATAGTCGATGCATAATCTTATCCCTCCACTCTTCTTACGAGCGACTACGATGGGGGACGCGTAGGGGCTTTCTGAATCCGCTATAACGTTATTTTCCAATAAACTTCGTAAGTGATCCCTCACATCCTCGAAGTCGGCGGGTGCTAACCTCCTCGATCTCTCTCGGAACAGGGTGTCGTCAGTCAAGTTGATATGGTGCTCTACCCCCGAGGCTGTCCCTAAATCCCATTCACTTTTGGAAAAAACAGCATCCCTCTTCAAGAGTGATTCCAATAACTGCTGTTTTTCTTCCCCATCAAGATCACTTCCCTTAAAACACGATTCCAGATCGACAATCTTCACAGGCTGCTCCCGCTGCTTCAGCAATCACCTGGCCCCCTAAAAGATGACATATGGTTCCCTCTTCTCGATGGGGATGGAGGAATGACACCGGGCTTTCCATATCTTGCTTCTCACACCACCGGTGGAGATTTCGGAACATGTTAGTATTAGTTCCAACAATCGCCGATAGCTGTCCATTATCCCCAGGTGAGTCAGGACAGACTAATGCTATAAATGGTACAGTATCATTCGGTGAAATCAGTCTGGGCTCGAAGGTGATTTGAGTAGTTATATACCCCAAATAAGGGTATTTCTGCTCACTTAGACCCCAAACTGTCAGTCCATGGAGGGGTTGTATAGGGACATCCGACAAATGGTCCCGGTACCAGGATTCAAAGACAATTGATACTTGGGATCCACGATCCATTAAAATAATGCAGTCTTGTCCGTTAATCATGGCTTTCACCAGTGGTGCCTGTCCCATTAGGCTTTCTGGGATGTTGGCAACCCACTGGGCACTCCCCATTGCATAAATATTTAGAATTGGGGAGTCTGTGAGGGGGTCACAGTACTCCCATTGGAGTTTTCCGCTTGATTTGCTCCCATCCGCTCAGAATTATTTGAATTGGGATAATTCCCTCGTCTTCCTGACCCAGTACCTGTGCACTCGAATGATCTATGACCAATCTGTCCACAGCTATAACACGTAACAGGGGGTCAGCTTCCCCCTCCTCGAGTCACTCTTCTGTCCGTTCGTGGAGGCCAATACTGACTAGAGTTAGCGTTGGTCTGCAGTACAATCGACTGATCTATCTTTTTGTTCTGCTCTTCGAGCAATATGAACAATCTATCATCCGCGGAAGAAGAAGCAGGAGTGGGCAATACCAATTTTACTTTCTTGATGGTACTCTCTCGGTTTTCTATTTGGACTTCCTCCAGCTTGACCTCTTTTACTAATTCTGTTAAGGTAGGCGGAGGCCCCGAAGTCCGAATGCATCTTAATCTTTGGGCCACAGGGTTGTTGGTCAATGCCCCTTTTAGCACTTGCCTCATTCTGCTCTCATCTACGGAGGCCTTATTTATTCCACCTTTGTCTACAATTTCAACGGTAGTCAGACACTCCCCCACTGCAGGAACACCTGTCCCATGGTCTCCCCCAGAAGTTGCTTCTTCATCCATGCAGTCGATCCCATCTGGCCATATTACCTGAATCTTCCAACTGGGAGCATCTCCCACTACCACTCGGATTGGGATTGAGGTTTGATCTAATCAATTATGGTTGCTGACCAAAAAAGCAAAGGTGTCACCATTAGGTCCTCTCCACCTATCTACCAGCCATGGCTGACTAACATCATACAGGTTAGCCACTGCTCGTAAGGCTGCATCGTCACTCACCCCAGACAGATTTCCCCATAGGCCAAAACTACACAGGGGGTCCACCCCCTTTTCCCGACACCACCTATGAATATCGTCACTCGTCACTTCTTCCATGGTCCGTTCGTTAGTCAGCGCACCCTGGTCCCCTAATATTTCGGATCTCAGCAGTGCCTCCATAATGTAACCCTGGTGTAATAGATGGGTTACTGTGAACTAACAAAGTGTGCCTCCACCCGAGCTATTTGGATATGTATAGTTCCAGGCGAGCTTGGGAACGCCTCTAAATAAGATATGTTGTTAATCCCACTCCTATCTGTCTACTATATTTATTTCCCTTAAAGGACCCAAGTAGTATAACCGGGGGACTAATGGAATGAATCTTTTTGTTTCTTTTCAGGTTCAAATTCCAAGGGAAGAAAGACAACTCCACGGGTAAGTATATGGGTGTTTACTTTTTATCAATCAACTAGATATATATTTTAACAGTTACAAGTCATACCTTTCATTTCCGTAGAAGGTAGTCCTCAGGATGAGTCGTTCGTAACATTAAAAATCTCCTATACAGAAAATAAATGCATGAAATACAAAAAACGTAACCATTCAATAGTCCAGAAGACTATTGGCCCGGGTTGGTAAAAATTACACTACACGGTACTTCTATCTTATATCATACCAATTATACTATGGTGCACCATCAGATATCTACCCAATAAATGCCTAACCATTGACTAGTACGTTGACTTTCTTTACTATCAGTCTGATACCCTGGGAAAAGTCAGTAGAGGAGTAGGGTAACTAATCCATGTTAGTGGTTCTAATGGGGATTAGTTATAGAGGGACGATCCAGGGTCCAGGTAGTTACATTTTTTTTTTAAAGATGGAATGATGGGGAGTCCATCCTTGGGGTAATGGAGTAAGTAGGTACGTATATTGTTTATCTCCACATAGGATTCTTGGCTCTGATCGATAAAATTAGGTTTAGTAGATTCCAGGTTCACTTGGATGAGCTAGGAATAGTCTATGAGTCGTGTAGGGCTGGGTGCCAGTAGCTATTCCCTTGCAACTGCCTTAACAACTGGTATTTGTAGTTCTGCTACTTAATTTTCCAATAGTATATCCTGCCTCTATTCACCATATTCCATGTAGTGATATCACTCTCAAGGACGGGAGCAGGCTGTAAATTAATAAGATGAGTCTCGATACTGTATCCTAGCCTGCAGTCTGAGTGTGTAGGAGATGTCTATCGGTTAGTCGGCTAGGCTGATATATCCTTGCTCCGTGTACGGATACTACACAATGCTTATCCCTGATGTCCGTGGTCTATGCTGACACAGTAGTAGTGTGCCTAAGCAAACTGATAGTCCCTCATAAGGTGAGAAGTCTATATATATGTTAATAGCTGTGACAATGACATCCAAGCAAGATAATAGAGGGTTTATTATGTAGTCAACTATACTTAGTTGTGTTATACTAGTTTATGCTTCATATAATGACAGCCCTTGAAGAAAGACTGAGTTCTGAGAGGGGGTCTGCTTATTCTCTACCAATCTGCCACTGGAGTTCATGCTATGCTGGGCTATCCGCTGCAGAGTGTAGTGTCAGAGTAGGGGATCCTTACACTTACATTAACTGTAGGTCCCACAGTGCTCCAAGAGGCTCTCTCGATTCCTCCCCCGACTCCTCCTCCTGTTCAAAGAGGGAGGAGTGCTCCACCTCCGGAGGCGGTACTCTTGGTCCTGGTTTCTGTGAGGCCTCTCTCCTGGATGACTTCGTCGACCTCCTCTCCGGCCTGCACCAGGTAACCACCTCCGGTGATTTCCTCCCTGAGGCTGATCGGATCCCTGCCAGTCCGTCGCCAGCCGGCCCCCAGAGCTCACTCCACCGCCAATCAGTTCGTCACTGCGCGCCGGGCCTCCCGCACTCCTCCGGGTACTCACAGCCATCCTCCTTCAGCGGCTCAGCCAGCGGGTCCGTCCTCTCTCTCCGCTCTCCTCCGTCTCTTTTCTCCACTGCGTCACCGCTTTTCACCTCTCTCCCTCCTCTAACCGTCTCCTTCCTCGAGCGGTACCCGTTTGGTTTTCCGCATGTGAGCCTTCACTCTCTAGGCACGAGGGGTTCTAGAAAAGTCTCTCCATCCCCTCTAGTGCCAATGTATTCTAGCTGATCCACTGATCCATTGTTCCAGGATATAATGTCAACCCCAACAATCACATATATAATTACCTGTAATAATAATTCATTTACTACATATATATTCACTGCACATCATATTTTCCCTATAACTATAAACGGATATTCATATTAATAAATATGCTAACTTAACCCCATAGATCATATAAACTAAGGAGCTACACTAATATTAAGCGGGTGGCTTTGACAAATATTTGACAAAAGAAAAACAGGAATGAAAGCTTTAAAACACTGTTACTCAACTAGAAAGCTCCTTTGCTGTCTACTAGTATGTGGCTATATTTGTTTTTATAGATTAATTAATATATGTTTTTATAGATTTATTAATTAGACCTAAACAAGTTACGTATATGTTTTTATACTGTATGTCTGGCTAATGCATACTGATTTAAAGCATAATGGCACTGTGACTCTGTAATAGTATAGAAGGCTCTTGATAATTTCAATATTCAGTTAACTCATACTTGTTTAATTGAAAATAATGCAATCTGATTGAGAAAAGCATATATATTTCCTTTATATATTCATTTTTTTCAGATTGCATTTATTTTAATATCTTGATATCCATAGACTTCATACAATCAACATAATGCTGTGGCTTCAAGTGGTTAATTAACATATGTTGTGAGGCACATGAGAACAGCTGTAATAAACTGAAATAGCTGTATGAAACTGAAGGTGTTACAGCAGGTCAGTCAACATGCCCATTTATCTAGAGGCACTAAATAGTTCATTTTTATTCTGAATCTCTCCGTGCCTTGAGGCTATAATACACAATGCTGAGTGTGTTAACTGATTTGCCTACATTCTTAAAGTTTATGAAAAACCACGGCCTCAACACGTATAAGCATTTTTTGTCCAAGGGAGGCATATCATTGACCTAGTGATTATAAATGATCAGAACAGTTAATAAGAGCAACACATAAAGGCATACGAAAAATGAAAGTTAACAAGTTACTATATTTTTACAAATTATAAGTATAATTAGAACAATGTCATAACAAACATTTCCAAAAACCTTTTGGCCATTAGCAAAAGCAAATATTAGGAAATGACGTACTGTACACTTTGGTTAGGTTTTAAAAGTTTTTCTTAATCTGTAAATCTCTTTAAATGCAAATACAATGTTTTTTGGGTTTTTTTTTTAAACAAACATTTTATTCAAGGTTTGATGATAACAAATGTTATGAACAAGGGAAACAATGGATTACTGGATACAAATGAGAACAGTAACATTATGGATTAAGGATAATGAACCAGTTTTAATAAGATAATGAGGGGACGAAAAGGAGAGGAGTGGGCGGAAGACAGTGTGACAAACTGAAAAGAGGAGAGGATGAATCTGGATGTTATTATGTTGGGCCTACAGTCATGGGTGTAGCGAGGGTGGCTTCGGTGGAGTGTGAGCTCTGGCCGGTGGAAAAGTTAGAAGGCGCACCGCCGCCTGACCCTCCCTCCACCCGCTATACCGTGGGCAACTCTACAGGCAGCTGCAGAGCTGGAGGAGGAGAAGCAGAGGGACTCGGATTCGGAGACTAGGTAGAGAACAGGGCAGGCCAGAGGCGACAGGAGATGACACTGACAGCCAGCACATACCGGAGCACTGCTGCCCTCTTTATATGTATCACTGTCTGCTTGTATCTGTATAGCAGGGTTATTTCTATCCTACTACACCACTCTCTGCCCCCTCTGCAGTAACTCTTTCTGCCCCAGCTGCTCCAGCATCTCTATCTGTCCCAGCTGCTGCAGCACCTTTTTCAGGCCCAGCTGCTGCAGAACTGGCTATTGCAGCACCCATCTCTTCCCCGGCTGCTACAGCACGCCTCTCTGCCCTGGCTGCTGCTGTAGCACCTTTCTCTGCATTAGAAGCTGCAGAGTAACATGTATACGTGGCTCTACTGTGGCATAACGTGTATAAATGACTCAACTATGGTGTAACGTGTAAACAACTCTACTGTGGTCTAACGTGTATAAGCGCTCTACAGTATCATAACATGTATAAGCGGCTCTACTGTGTTGTGTAATGCGTATAAGGGGCTCTACTGCAGTGACGTGCGGTGGGGTGAGGCAGAGCCTTTTCTGTCATACTTTTCTGTAATACTAACGTATGCATTAGAGTTTTGACTGCATAAAGTATATGAAAAATATAAAGAATATGTTAGAAATATCTTCTTTGTATTATTCTAATCATTTTTATAGTCAAAATTCTGGAGTAAAAAGTCTATTGCAGGTGAGGCACTGCTTATCTTTATCATACATTTCTGATCCAAATTCAACAAATTTCCTGGAGTTTATACTGCTGCACCTTTTCATAATGCCCATATGTACCCTTTGGCTCATATATTCTGTATAAATCTTGCTCTGGTACTAGCCAGTGGCTCCTGACCAACTTACCTCACCGCACATCCCTGCTCTACTGTGTGGCGTAACATGTATAAGGGGCTATACTGTGTGGCGCAAAGTATATAAGGGATTCTACTCTGTGGTGTAATGTAAATAATGACCAATACTGTTCAGTGTGATCTGAATTGGTACTATTCTGTGGCCACCCCCTTTTCCCATGTAGTCACACCCCTATATTTTGGTTGCACCCTTTGGTGCACAATGTCCCTATTTTGACCAAGGACAGCACCCAAAGGAAACTTTCGTCCTGAAATCCACAATTTAGGATTTTTAAATATTTTTTCTCTTCAAATGTAACATGCCACCAATTAAGTACAGGAGAGGGGGCGCCGAAACATACTTTTCCTCCGGGCACAATGGCACCTAGCTACACCTCTGTCTACAGTTCCCATTATTTTTTAGGAAGGATATGGAGGAATTATTTATAATACTGTACATGTATTTCATTTCATAAGTATGCCACAACTTGGACTTCAGTACATGAATGGCGGGTAGCAGAGGTTGTTTCCAAGAGGAAACAATTAAACAAGTGACACTAGAGATGATTTGTCAAATCAATTTGTTTTGGTGATGGGAGGCAGTGGAAATATTCATAGGAAAGAGGAAGTATTTGGGAGAAATTAGGATGTCAACATATAAACCCGCAAGCACTAGGTTCCTGATATCCAGCCAGAAAAACAAGAGCTTAGAGTACTGTCACCAAATATGAAGAAAAGTGCTGTCCATAGGATAGCCTCTCTAACAAGAATTGAAGACCAGACATTATTCAGGCAAACTGGGGGGCAGATGTATTAACCTGGAGAAGGCAAAATGAAGTGATAAACCAGTGATATGTGCAAGGTGATAAACGGACTAGCCAATCAGCTTTAATATGCAAATTGACAGTTAGGAGCTGACTGGCTGGTGCGTTTATCACCTTGCACTTATCACTGGTTTATCACTTCCTTAGGCCTTCTCCAGGTTAATACATCTGCTCCTGGGATTGGTACAGCAGTTTATAGTTATTCTAGTCTTATTCAGATAGAGCATGAGACAGTATTTTCCTGAATTTCTGCCTAATTTTCCTTGTTTAATACCTCAGCCAAATCCCTATACCAGACAAGTTCATAGGGGCACTTGATGGCAGATCCTGGAGATGCAATCTCAGAGTACAATATAGAGATAAGAAATCTTGTGGTTGATCATTGAAAAGAGGAGGACTGAAGCTAAATCAAAGGTCTATTTACATGGTCAGTTCAAGAATCAAAAAATTCATGATTTGCAAAAATGAAAAGACAAAAAAAGTTTTGGGGATATGAAAATGACTGTATATTGAATATCTGATAAGGGAAGGAGGGAAGATTTTGTTAAATATGAGATCACTAATGGGGGGTACTCATGGAGCGATCGCTGCTTAAAATCTAAGCAATCTGACTAGATTGCTTAGATTTTAAGCATGATCGCTCCGTGTGTACCCCTCACAGCGATAGCGATGCGCAGCCCCACGCATCGCTATCACTGGTGTTAGATTGGCGAATCTAGCAGGTCGCTCATTTCACCCACTGGGTGAAATGAGCGCCCCCCCCCCCCCCCCCCCCCACCGTCTCCCCCCGCACACTCAGCACACATCGCACTGTGCTGAGCGGCGGGAGAGATGTGTGCTGAGCGGTTCGCTCAGCACACATCTCTCCCACATTGGCCAGTGAGTACTGGCCTTAAGGTATTTAATACCATTTATCAGCCAGGAGGAAAATTGTCAAGGTTTGTGGCCTGGAGGAAAGCTAGGATTATTGAAAATGGAAATTATACGACTGGGAAAAGCAAGCCCAAAACATTTAATGGCAAAATGTCATGTAGCTAGGGATAGAGAGACCAATGGATGCAACCTAACACTTTTAGACCATAGATGATGTGGACGCAAAGGGAGTGATGACACCGAGGCCAACCCCAAACCTTCAGCCTCTATAGAAAACCACACTCTCATAAAAGATGAGTTATTCCAGAGGATACACCCAAACAAGCTGCACAGTAAGATAGTAAGCCCTGATATTTTGAATTCCCAAGGCCCCCTCCCTGTCTATGCAGAATTTTAAGCCATATCTTAAGGCACTTTTTGACTTATATAAACAGGAAACAAGATTGTCAAACAAATTTGAAAATGTACTGGATACTCATTAGCGCCAGGGTTTTCTGAATATGCCTTGCTCTGAATTTAAAAAATGTAAAGGTGGAATCTGGATCCGTAAAGTTTGGAATAAGAATAGAAGTCTGGAGAGAACATGCATCTTAATGGTATTGATATGGGATGCAGTTAATTTACTGGCTGTCTGGATCCTGGCGGTCAGAAGACCGATCCTGGAATCCCGACAGCCGGTGAAATGCAACTGGTCAAAATCTCGACTAAAGCTCCGCATTCTCAGAAGCGTAGGGAGTGCAGTGATCCTGCGAGAGTTTTTCACTGTGCTCACTGCCGGGATTCCAGCTGTCGGGATTCTGGCATCGGTATCCTGACCCATTGATATGGCCAAAACAGCAGATTTAATGGCAGTGCCAATTGTGAAAGTACTTTTTAAGTTGGGAAAGTATTGTCTGAATTTGCTTAAAACTATTGGTTTTATTGTCTGGTGATCTGAATACTGAGATTTTTTTTTTCAAATGCCATTTAAAAGGTAATTTCTGCAAATCAGTTTGCACTGTGTCACTCATATAAAATCTGTCTTTTGAGGCATAATTTTGTAACCAGAGTGAAGACTACATACATATATTTAATCTAAAAGGTGCAAAAAAGAGTGCTGATATGTGGTGAAATGGTTAAATGCTGAGTGTTATTGTGCATGGCTCATCAGCCACAATAACATCACATGGCTGTGTTATTGTTCCACTCATCAGCCACAATAACTTCACATGTCTGAGTTACCAGACTTAAAGGTCAGGCTTATTAGACAGCAGGAGCATGTTTTATTACTTGGCTTTATAAAAGGGTTTACATATGCCCACGCCTTTCCCTGTGTTATTGGAGCATCACAGTGCTGTACAGCTGTACAGTACTTAGCCCAAGAAAGTTTGATACCTTATCATATTTGCTGCTGTTTATTGTCTATCACCTACATCCTGTTATCTTCAGTTAAACTTACTCTGGTTTGAAGTCAATGTGTGAATCCTTGCTCACATCCAATATGCACCTACTAACTTGTAGGCATCTGCCAATAAAAAGGACAAGGCAGAAGCCAGTGTAAGGAGAACAGCATCTGCATTCAAGGCTATTTTATGTTTATATTTCTCATTCTTTAATGACATTGATATTTATATTTTTTCTAAATGCATAAGCTAAGGGTTCAATGAGGAGTGCAAATATCATAGAGGACAGCAGACAGTACTGTCTCATGCCATTATTAATAACCAATGGAATCACACCATTGGCTAATACCATTGCTGTAGGGGAGCAGCACAATGCTTGAAAACAAGATAGGAACTGTCCATCAAAGCCCATCGTTCTGAAGACCAAGAAATCTGATCAAATGCCTTTTTGAGGCACCTGTTATGTAACTCCACCACAATTTTATGAGACTATTAGAGCCCCAATTGAGGGTCTTCCGTCTACAACAGCCCTTCAGTGTTCCCTTAGTGTTTTATGCACACACAGTACTTAGGATGCTGCCATGTCTTAGACCTCAAGCCATAGGGACTTATACAGTTGGCTGGAAACCACTAGATAATTGGCTGGAGCAAGATGATGCTGAGTATCACAGGGCAGTACTGAATAGCTAAAAGGTGAACGGTACAGGAAGAGTAACTTGCAGGCTGACTGGGCTTAGGTTGGAGACTGTACCAACAATTGATGTAGATAGGCACAGTGGAAGGTAGCATAGGTAGTCAAAATGATGCAGAGTAGTATTAGCTTGCAGGCAAAACAGAAAGGAGATAACGTACACTGAGAAAGACAGCAGCTAATAATAAAGAAGTTTATGAGGGTTAAGGCAGAAGCTGGGTTCCAAACACGGCTACAGTCTCCAAAACAGTGATACGGCAGGGTACTTGCAGGAAACCACCAGGATTCAGGAATCCAAGATACAGACAATCAACTTACACTGAGGTATAAGCTATAACCAGCAGGGTGGTGTAGAACTGACTGCTTCTAACAAGAAAGCGCACCAATCAGAGCAGCCACAGTGGGAAGGTTCTTTTAATGCATTATTCCTGCATCTATAGGGCGGCACATAGCATCACACAGCATCTTGGCTGCTAGGTAACTGCAGCCCCAGAGTCCCCTGCAGCTGTCCGGTTGTGCATTGCCCACTACCACCAAAGTATGGACTATCCATAGCTTTTTATCCATTATAATGTCTGTTTTGAATTATTTCCACTAGCATGAAGTTTGGTTAGTAAGATTACTCCAGAAATGGGTCTATTTTCTATACAGGACACAAAGAAGTGTTCTTCTTTTTATACTAGTTACCAGGAATATGTTTGTATTATATACTAGCCATCAGAACATTAGCTTGTTTTGTATAGGGCTCTGCTTTATACTGTATGTTGACTAGTTGTCAGCCCATCAAAATGACGGAACAACATATGGCGCAACAATTGAATTGCTCTGTCAGATGCCATCTAGTGGCTGTTGGTGCGCAATACACTTGAATCCCCCCATAGAGTTGAGGAGCAGCGTTAGCCTTTTATTATACAGAATCATCTGACAAAATTAGCAATTTCCAAAATAAGAACATCACATCAACAGTTAAATATGGTCATTGAAATTGCATTATATAATACATAAATATTATGGTATATATTAGATTTAAGCAATTTCCCTTTAAACATCCCAAGAGGATTTGGTATATTAAATGTAAAGCTGAATACGCAGAGGTTTTAGAAGGAAAAGGTACAAGCGAGGAAATTGTTAAACCGTAAGCAGCTATGTACAACACAGCTCTCTTTACATGAGACTTGGGAGGTATTTTACTGAACTGTCTGTGAAAGAACCATGTAAAGCTGTGGGACTCAGGGAATAGAAGTGAGAAGGCACAAAATTGTAATGCTTCCCAGAGTGGTCCATCGCTCTGCCTCTGCTATACGCACAGAAGTACTTCTCCCCCTCCTTTCTCCTTCACCTCCTCCCTCGCTGCTCTGTTTCCACCCCGCCCCCATTGTTCGCTAATGAGAACACATTAAGCTTTTCCTCAATGCCCTGATGTGCTCTTACACTGCTGAATCCTTGCATTGCAATGCACAACGCAGTCCAAGGATTTTTTTTAAGTATTATAAAGAGAGAAAATGCTTTCTAGACAGCTCATCTCTATCTTCCCCACTGCTCAGCAGGGATTTAAACGTGTCTGCTTCCACTGAAAGTAAATGCATGTTTATACCACCAACTAAAAGGGACTGTGTGCATGCTCATAGCTGAAACATCATACCTGTATTCTAGATAGCAAGTGTAAGACTGAGAAGTCTATGTTTTTGCAGACAGACTTGTTTTAAACCATCCATTATCTTTGCCATACTGCAAGACAATATTTTTCAGTTACATCAGGGATATCAAGCTCCAGTTGACAGTATTGCAGAGGGAGCATGTGATTCTGACAGCATGTGATCTCCGTGTGATGCAGGTCATGCCTAAAGGAATCTTTCTGTGCTCTTCCCACACCATAATGATGTCTGAGAAAGCATATTTATTTATATTGTTGTATTCTTCTTATACTGTATATAGTAATTACTAGCTGGAGTACCCGGCGTTGCCCGGGATTTTAATAATGTCTGTTTACCAAAATAAATTGAAATATTAAACACACAGTATAAATAACATTGTAGATAGCTGAATACCCGTGCTTCGCTAGGGAATGAGGATGGTAAATTAGAATGATAGTTGTTCGTTAATTTACTTTGGTTGGAGATCTAGTATATATAGGCATATATTGCTTCCCTGACACACTTTGTGTAGTGGGCGGACCCCTTTTTTGTCCCCCACAGGACCCTGCTCTTAACACTATACATTTCAAATTTTTTTAGTTGCCTTGGACGTGTTTTAATACGCTCGTATGTAAAATTTCACGATCTTCGCTTGTAAACTGTGGATTTGTATAGAAAGACAGAAGGACAGAAGTACAAATTTTCGCTTTTATATATTAGATAAGTACCTAGATAGATCCTTCTCCCCCAAACACTCCACAGTTTCTTATAGAGCACAGCACATTATGTATCTCCTGATATACTCTGTGCTGCTTGGGGACCGTGCTACTTCCACTATATAACTGTCAGTGTGTGGGTTCGTGCTACCTTCATTCCCCTCCTCACATCATGTCACTGCCCCTGTCACATGCAGCCCTGTCATCACTGACATATCATGCATGTCCTGATATAGTCTGTGCTGCTGGCCCACCCCTAGGGGTGCTAGTGGTGTGTTACCCCCACAGTGTTTGTTCCCAGAGTGTAAGTAATATGTGTAGCAAGTTTGGTGTAAATTGCTCCAGGCATTCCACAGTTATGCTGTCTGATGAAAAACTCTGTGCTGCTGCCTCAACCCTAGGTGTTGATGGGGTGTCTTACTCCCACAGTGTTTGTTCCCAGCTTATAAGCCATATGTGTACCAAGTTTGTTGTAAATTGGTCTAGGCATTCTGGAGTTATGCTGTCTCCTGAAATACTCTGTGCTGCTCTCCCACCCCCTAGGGGTGCGAGGGGTGTCTGACCCCCACAGAGTTTGTTCCCAGATTGTAAGTCAGATGTGTACCAAGTTTGGTGTAAATTGCTCCAGACCTTCCACAGTTATGTTGTCTGCTGACATACTCTGTGTTGCTGTCCCACCCCTAGGGGAGCTAGGGGTGTCTGACCACCACAGTGTTTGTTTCCCAAGTGTAAGTCATATGTGTACCAAGTTTGTTGTAAATTGGTCTAGCCATTCGGGAGATATGCTATCTCCTGAAATACTCTGTGCTGCTGTCCAACCCCTAGGGGTGCTAGGGGTGTCTAACCCCCACATAGTTTGTTCCCAGATTGTAAGTTAGATGTGTACCAAGTTTGGTGTAAATTGCTCCAGGCCTTCCACAGTTTTGCTGTCTCCTGAAATACTCTGTGCTGCTGTCCCACCCCTAGGGGTGCTAGGGGTGTCTAACCCCCACAGAGTTTGTTCCAAGATTTTAAGTCATATGTGTACCAAGTTTGTTGAAAATTGCTGCAGGCATTCCAGAGTTATGCTGTCTGCTGAAATACTCAGTGCTGCTGGATCACCCCTAAGGGTGCTAGGGCTGTCTTCCTTCCACAGTGTTTGTTCTCAGAGTGTAAGTCAAATGTGTACCAATTTTTGAGCACATTGCTCCAGCAATTGCGGAGTTATGCTGTCTCCTGATATACTCTGTGCTGCTGTCTGCCCCCTAGGGGTGCTAGGGATTTCTAATTATTTTTGTTGCCTCCACCATGTTTTAATATGCTTGTATGTAAAATTTCACGATCTTCGCTTGTAAACTGAATTTGTATAGAAAGACAGAAGGACAGAAGGACAAATTTACATTTTTATATTAAGTGGAGTAATGTGACAATTTCCTTCATCAAGCTTAAATTACCGATTGTCTGTAGTCTCTCTATAGTTTTTTGTGCAAGTAATAATAATAACACCTCTTAAAATTTTATAAATACGCAAAGATGTATCGGCTGGGGAAAAAGGGTCAGCTTTATTTAATAATATGGTACGAAGAGGAGAAAAAGTGGTGGTGAAGAAAGAACCTTCACACACAGCAGTGCTGCTATCTGCTTACCATTCCAATTAGACCTAGATGAGGGTGGTGGGGGCTTTCTGCCAGCCAATCAAACTCACATTTAAGGTATTCCAACTTTCCTCTCCAAGGAAACACAAAAGGCCCACCAGGACCGGTGGTGCCACTGACTCCAGTAGATTAGCCTAAGCTGCCTATTGGTGGGTAAAGCACCTCAAGATCTAATAGTGAGACAGCCACTGCTACCATTCTTTCCCGCCAAACAAGGATGCCATCGGGAACCGCAGACACCACATTACTAAACAACTAAAAACTCTGTGCACCCCACACATCAAACCTTAATAAACTAAAGCAATCCCTCCTCCTTAAGGTGGATTCCACCTGACCTGCATAAATAGAAGTCCATATAATACTATCACTACAGCTATGTACAGAATGCTCAACTACCAAATGAACTCTGTTATGGCAACACTGTCAACCTCATCTTGTAATCATGTCAGCAAGTCTCTCTATTGTGGGAAATAGCTCATGGTAAATCTAATTACTGTACACTTGGTATGACAAATCATCACTGCATAAATGCAATATTATAAAAATTGGGAATCCAAATGACTGATAGCAAATTATAATCATATGCTCTGCAATGCACATCTCCAAATTGCAAGCGATAAAGATAAACATCCCACAATGCTAATTGCATACCTCCCAACATGACCCTCTCCAGGAGGGACAAAATGCTCTGCTTCTGGACTTTTCCCTTAATTTGTGATTATCATCACCTGTTTTAAACAGGTTAATGGATAAGAAAGGTGTTTCAGAACAGGTGATGGCACTCATAAGTTAAGAGGGAAATCCAGGTGCAGAACATTCTGTCCCTGAGGGTCATGTTGGGAGGTATGTAATTGTGTTAGGACTTGTAGGCCTCCTTCCCCATACTCCCTTTCTTTTTGCCCATGGAAAAAGCCTTAAGGTGCCCATAAACTAGACGACTTGTAACTTGATGATTTCTCGTTAACGATTTCCCTTGAACTCCCACGGCAGCTCCCCGGCAGTCCTGAGCAAACAATATAGCTTCAGATCTTCCCTGCAGCAGGGAAGATCAGAAGCTCCAACCAATGACCAGCGGGACTGCGAATCGTGATCGTTATCGTTCACAGACACTGAACGATCTGCACTATTATGAACGATTTGTACTTACGACCCGTCAGAAATGGCCAAATCTCTCATAATATCGTCTAGTGTATGGGCACCTTTACATGCCTAGCTCATCAGGGTGAACTTATCTATATAATGTTCTGTACAAACCCATTTTCAAACTGTGGGTCAGAAACCTCTAACGGCTATTGTGTTTTCTACTTGGGTCACCTGAGAAGAGGAACTGCTGCTCTGTGAAAGCTTACATGCTGGACCTCATTGAGAACGATTGTTGATTGACTCCTGAGAACTGGTGGATGAGTCATCAATCATGCAACTAACATGCCATGTACAGTGAGCATCTATGGGACCTAAACTGCTTAGTGCAACACCTAAATCTCAAGGCTACTAGAACCCGCAGCAGGTTCCATATTCAGGCACCTGTCATTATCAGATTATAAGAGGTCAAACCAGGTGGAGCAGAAATGTCCTCCGAATACTGCGTCTTCGAACCAGTGTATGCCATAGCAGGGCCAGAATTGTCACTTATTTCTACCACAGCACCTGGAAGAGAAACAGACACTTGCAAATACAGATAAACAGCAGTAGTGACAGGTGGTTACATAACAACCTTAGGAAGAATAGGAGCAGAAAGAGGCACAGCAGATATGGATGCACCAAGTTCTGGATCAAAAGGTCAAACCAGCTGTGTTGCCACAGGCATAAACTGTGTCACATCGGTCACATCAATAGGTTCTCAAGGTCACCTGGCAAGTCAGGTCCCGTGCTATCAGGACTGGTGGTCAATAAAGGAGCTATGGCTCTGACCAAGGATGCCGCTAGGTTAGATACAGCATAGGGGTCTTTAGTGCAGCAGTGGCTACAAACAACACCTATTGAGGAGGCTGCATCTACTGCATATGTGCTAATGCTGGAGCACTGTTGGCATATTAGCCATAGCCCCAGCATAAGACACGCCTTTCAAAGCCACCTACTGAGTAATCAACAATTGGGGGCATGTGTAAATCAGCAGCAGGCAGAGCAGAATAAAGAGGTGATGTGAAGCTAGAACAGCTAGCTTTAGAGTGGACTGGCTGTTAGCACCAATGTCAGCCACTGAGCACCAGGGGTAACATCTTCAACCACCTGCAATCAACAGGGCTCAAACAGAATAACCCAGCCACTTATACAGCTGTTCTTCTGTTCATTAATGCAAATATCTAATCAGCCAATAATGTGGCAGAAACCCAATGTCTTGTTACTGAAACATATCTGAGAAAAATGGACTCTATGGTTCAAACTGGCAGGAAAGCAACAGTACTGTAACTTAAATAACCATGCATTACAACAGTGATATGTGAAAGAGCATCTCTGAATGCACAGCATGTAGAACATTGAAGTGGAAGGGCTACAGCAGCGGAAGACTACACTGGGTTGCAATACTATCACTTGAGAATTGGTAACTGAGGCTACAGTGGACACAGGCTCACCAAAACTAGACAATGACTGGTCTGAATAAATTATTCTTCTGCTTTATTGAGATTATTGGAGTTAGAATATAGCATAAACAACATAAGCCCGTGGATCTATGCTTATGTAAAGTAGAGATGAGCGCCGGAAATTTTTCGGGTTTTGTGTTTTGGTTTTGGGTTCGGTTCCGCGGCCGTGTTTTGGGTTCGACCGCGTTTTGGCAAAACCTCACCGAATTTTTTTTGTCGGATTCGGGTGTGTTTTGGATTCGGGTGTTTTTTTCAAAAAACCCTAAAAAACAGCTTAAATCATAGAATTTGGGGGTCATTTTGATCCCAAAGTATTATTAACCTCAAAAACCATAATTTACACTCATTTTCAGTCTATTCTGAATACCTCACACCTCACAATATTATTTTTAGTCCTAAAATTTGCACCGAGGTCGCTGTGTGAGTAAGATAAGCGACCCTAGTGGCCGACACAAACACCGGGCCCATCTAGGAGTGGCACTGCAGTGTCACGCAGGATGTCCCTTCCAAAAAACCCTCCCCAAACAGCACATGATGCAAAGAAAAAAAGAGGCGCAATGAGGTAGCTGTGTGAGTAAGATAAGCGACCCTAGTGGCCGACACAAACACCGGGCCCATCTAGGAGTGGCACTGCAGTGTCACGCAGGATGTCCCTTCCAAAAAACCCTCCCCAAACAGCACATGACGCAAAGAAAAAAAGAGGCGCAATGAGGTAGCTGACTGTGTGAGTAAGATAAGCGACCCTAGTGGCCGACACAAACACCGGGCCCATCTAGGAGTGGCACTGCAGTGTCACGCAGGATGGCCCTTCCAAAAAACCCTCCCCAAACAGCACATGACGCAAAGAAAAAAAGAGGCGCAATGAGGTAGCTGACTGTGTGAGTAAGATAAGCGACCCTAGTGGCCGACACAAACACCGGGCCCATCTAGGAGTGGCACTGCAGTGTCACGCAGGATGGCCCTTCCAAAAAACCCTCCCCAAACAGCACATGACGCAAAGAAAAAAAGAGGCGCAATGAGGTAGCTGACTGTGTGAGTAAGATAAGCGACCCTAGTGGCCGACACAAACACCGGGCCCATCTAGGAGTGGCACTGCAGTGTCACGCAGGATGGCCCTTCCAAAAAACCCTCCCCAAACAGCACATGACGCAAAGAAAAATAAAAGAAAAAAGAGGTGCAAGATGGAATTGTCCTTGGGCCCTCCCACCCACCCTTATGTTGTATAAACAGGACATGCACACTTTAACCAACCCATCATTTCAGTGACAGGGTCTGCCACACGACTGTGACTGATATGACGGGTTGGTTTGGACCCCCCCCAAAAAGGAAGCAATTAATCTCTCCTTGCACAAACTGGCTCTACAGAGGCAAGATGTCCACCTCATCATCATCCTCCGATATATCACCGTGTACATCCCCCTCCTCACAGATTATCAATTCGTCCCCACTGGAATCCACCATCTCAGCTCCCTGTGTACTTTGTGGAGGCAATTGCTGCTGGTCAATGTCTCCGCGGAGGAATTGATTATAATTCATTTTAATGAACATCATCTTCTCCACATTTTCTGGATGTAACCTCGTACGCCGATTGCTGACAAGGTGAGCGGCGGCACTAAACACTCTTTCGGAGTACACACTTGTGGGAGGGCAACTTAGGTAGAATAAAGCCAGTTTGTGCAAGGGCCTCCAAATTGCCTCTTTTTCCTGCCAGTATAAGTACGGACTGTGTGACGTGCCTACTTGGATGCGGTCACTCATATAATCCTCCACCATTCTTTCAATGTTGAGAGAATCCTATGCAGTGACAGTAGACGACATGTCCGTAATCGTTGTCAGGTCCTTCAGTCCGGACCAGATGTCAGCATCAGCAGTCGCTCCAGACTGCCCTGCATCACCGCCAGCGGGTGGGCTCGGAATTCTGAGCCTTTTCCTCGCACCCCCAGTTGCGGGAGAATGTGAAGGAGGAGATGTTGACAGGCCGCGTTCCGCTTGACTTGACAATTTTCTCACCAGCAGGTCTTTCAACCCCAGCAGACTTGTGTCTGCCGGAAAGAGAGATCCAAGGTAGGTTTTAAATCTAGGATCGAGCACGGTGGCCAAAATGTAGTGCTCTGATTTCAACAGATTGACCACCCGTGAATCCTTGTTAAGCGAATTAAGGGCTCCATCCACAAGTCCCACATGCCTAGCGGAATCGCTCCGTGTTAGCTCCTCCTTCAATGTCTCCAGCTTCTTCTGCAAAAGCCTGATGAGGGGAATGACCTGACTCAGGCTGGCAGTGTCTGAACTGACTTCACGTGTGGCAAGTTCAAAGGGCATCAGAACCTTGCACAACGTTGAAATCATTCTCCACTGCACTTGAGACAGGTGCATTCCACCTCCTATATCGTGCTCAATTGTATAGGCTTGAATGGCCTTTTGCTGCTCCTCCAACCTCTGAAGCATATAGAGGGTTGAATTCCACCTCGTTACCACTTCTTGCTTCAGATGATGGCAGGGCAGGTTCAGTAGTTTTTGGTGGTGCTCCAGTCTTCTGTACGTGGTGCCTGTACGCCGAAAGTGTCCCGCAATTCTTCTGGCCACCGACAGCATCTCTTGCACGCCCCTGTCGTTTTTTAAAAAATTCTGCACCACCAAATTCAAGGTATGTGCAAAACATGGGACGTGCTGGAATTTGCCCATATTTAATGCACACACAATATTGCTGGCGTTGTCCGATGCCACAAATCCACAGGAGAGTCCAATTGGGGTAAGCCATTCTGCGATGATCTTCCTCAGTTGCCGTAAGAGGTTTTTAGCTGTGTGTGTGGTTAAGTGGACATTGGGTACAACTGCATTTTTTAGGACACTGGTGAGTCTTTTTCTGACGTCCGTGTACATTCTCGGTATCGCCTGCCTACAGAAGTGGAACCTAGATGGTATTTGGTAACGGGGGCACACTGCCTCAATAAATTGTCTAGTTCCCTGTGAACTAACGGCGGATACCGGACGCACGTCTAACACCAACATAGTTGTCAAGGCCTCAGTTATCCGCTTTGCAGCAGGATGACTGCTGTGATATTTCATCTTCCCCGCAAAGGACTGTTGGACAGTCAATTGCTTACTGGAAGTAGTACAAGTGGGCTTACGACTTCCCCTCTGGGATGACCATCGACTCCCAGCAGCAACAACAGCAGCGCCAGCAGCAGTAGGCGTTACACGCAAGGATGCATCGGAGGAATCCCAGGCAGGAGAGGACTCGTCAGAATTGCCAGTGACATGGCCTGCAGGACTATTGGCATTCCTGGGGAAGGAGGAAATTGACACTGAGGGAGTTGGTGGGGTGGTTTGCGTGAGCTTGGTTACAAGAGGAAGGGATTTACTGGTCAGTGGACTGCTTCCGCTGTCGCCCAAAGTTTTTGAACTTGTCACTGACTTATTATGAATGCGCTGCAGGTGACGTATAAGGGAGGATGTTCCGAGGTGGTTAACGTCCTTACCCCTACTTATTACAGCTTGACAAAGGGAACACACGGCTTGACAAATGTTGTCCGCATTTCTGGTGAAATACTTCCACACCGAAGAGCTGATTTTTTGGGTATTTTCACCAGGCATGTCAACGGCCATATTCCTCCCACGGACAACAGGTGTCTCCCCGGGTGCCTGACTTAAACAAACCACCTCACCATCAGAATCCTCCTGGTCAATTTCCTCCCCAGCGCCAGCAACACCCATATCCTCCTCATCCTGGTGTACTTCAACACTGACATCTTCAATCTGACTATCAGGAACTGGACTGCGGGTGCTCCTTCCAGCACTTGCAGGGGGCGTGCAAATGGTGGAAGGCGCATGCTCTTCACGTCCAGTGCTGGGAAGGTCAGGCATCGCAACCGACACAATTGGACTCTCCTTGTGGATTTGGGATTTCGAAGAACGCACAGTTCTTTGCGGTGCTTTTGCCAGCTTGAGTCTTTTCAGTTTTCTAGCGAGAGGCTGAGTGCTTCCATCCTCATGTGAAGCTGAACCACTAGCCATGAACATAGGCCAGGGCCTCAGCCGTTCCTTGCCACTCCGTGTGGTAAATGGCATATTGGCAAGTTTACGCTTCTCCTCCGACAATTTTATTTTAGGTTTTGGAGTCCTTTTTTTACTGATATTTGGTGTTTTGGATTTGACATGCTCTGTACTATGACATTGGGCATCGGCCTTGGCAGACGACGTTGCTGGCATTTCATCGTCTCGGCCATGACTAGTGGCAGCAGCTTCAGCACGAGGTGGAAGTGGATCTTGATCTTTCCCTAATTTTGGAACCTCAACATTTTTGTTCTCCATATTTTAATAGGCACAACTAAAAGGCACCTCAGGTAAACAATGGAGATGGATGGATACTAGTAAACAATTATGGATGGACTGCCGAGTGCCGACACAGGTAGCTACAGCCGTGGACTATTGTACTGTACTGTGTCTGCTGCTAATATAGACTGGATGATAATGAGATGTAGTATGTATGTATAAAGAAGAAAGAAAAAAAAACCACGGGTAGGTGGTATACAATTATGGATGGACTGCCGAGTGCCGACACAGAGGTAGCTACAGCCGTGGACTACCGTACTGTGTCTGCTGCTAATATAGACTGGTTGATAATGAGATGTAGTATGTATAAAGAAGAAAAAAAAAAACCACGGGTAGGTGGTATACAATTATGGATGGACTGCCGAGTGCCGACACAGAGGTAGCTACAGCCGTGGACTACTGTACTGTGTCTGCTGCTAATATAGACTGGTTGATAAAGAGATGTAGTATGTATGTATAAAGAAGAAAGAAAAAAAAACCACGGGTAGGTGGTATACAATTATGGACGGACTGCCGAGTGCCGACACAGAGGTAGCTACAGCCGTGGACTACCGTACTGTACTGTGTCTGCTGCTAATATAGACTGGTTGATAAAGAGATGTAGTATGTATGTATAAAGAAGAAAGAAAAAAAAACCACGGGTAGGTGGTATACAATTATGGATGGACTGCCGAGTGCCGACACAGAGGTAGCTACAGCCGTGGACTACTGTACTGTGTCTGCTGCTAATATAGACTGGTTGATAAAGAGATGTAGTATGTATGTATAAAGAAGAAAGAAAAAAATACCACGGGTAGGTGGTATACAATTATGGACGGACTGCCGAGTGCCGACACAGAGGTAGCTACAGCCGTGGACTACCGTACTGTACTGTGTCTGCTGCTAATATAGACTGGTTGATAAAGAGATGTAGTATGTATGTATAAAGAAGAAAGAAAAAAAAAACACGGGTAGGTGGTATACAATTATGGACGGACTGCCGAGTGCCGACACAGAGGTAGCTACAGCCGTGGACTACCGTACTGTACTGTGTCTGCTGCTAATATAGACTGGTTGATAAAGAGATGTAGTATGTATGTATAAAGAAGAAAGAAAAAAAAACCACGGGTAGGTGGTATACAATTATGGATGGACTGCCGAGTGCCGACACAGAGGTAGCTACAGCCGTGAACTACCGTACTGTGTCTGCTGCGACTGGATGATAAATAATGATATAAAAAATATATATATATCACTACTGCAGCCGGACAGGTATATATTATATAATGACGGACCTGCTGGACACTGTCTGTCAGCAGAATGAGTTTTTTATAGAATAAAAAAAAAAACACCACACAAGTCACACGACGAGTGTTTAACTTTTTCAGGCAATCACAATATAGTATACTACTAACTATACTGGTGGTCAGTGTGGTCAGGTCACTGGTCAGTCACACTGGCAGTGGCACTCCTGCAGCAAAAGTGTGCACTGTTTAATTTTAATAATATGTACTCCTGGCTCCTGCTATAACCTAATACTGGCACTGCTCCCCAGTCTCCCCCACAATTATAAGCTGTGTGAGCACAGTCAGATATATACATAGATGATGCAGCACACTGGGCTGAGCAGTGCACACAGATATGGTATGTGACTGAGTCACTGTGTATCGTTTTTTTCAGGCAGAGAACGGATTATATTAAATAAAACTGCACTGTCTGGTGGTCACTGTGGTCAGTCACTACTAAACTCTGCACTCTCTACAGTACTCCTAAGCTCCAGTAAATCAAGTGTCTCTGTCTCAAATCAATCTCACTCTCTCTCTTCTAATCTAAATGAAGAGGACGCCAGCCACGTCCTCTCCCTATCAATCTCAATGCACGTGTGAAAATGGCGGCGACGCGCGGCTCCTTATATAGAATCCGAGTCTCGCGAGAATCCGACAGCGTCATGATGACGTTCGGGCGCGCTCGGGTTAACCGAGCAAGGCGGGAAGATCCGAGTCGCTCGGACCCGTGAAAAAAAACATGAAGTTCGGGCGGGTTCGGATTCCGAGGAACCGAACCCGCTCATCTCTAATGTAAAGGATTCATGCTGGTGGTAGTGGTGTAATGGTGTGGGTGATGTTTTCTCAATCAGCGTTTGTTTAAATGCCGCAGCCTACCTGAATATCATTTCCGGCTATGTACTTTTGTGGCCACAATCTACCTATCTTCTAATGTTACTTCTAACAGAATAATGTAGTATGTCACAAAGCATACATTATCTCAATTAGAGATGTGCGGCAGGCACTGTTCGTGTTTTTTGTTTTGGTTTTGGATCTGGATCCTCGCTCGTATTTTGGATCTGGATTGGTTTTGCCAAAACCACCCTTTTGGGTTTTGGTTTTGGATCTGGATGATTTTTGGAAAAAAACATAAAAACAGCTAAAATCACAGAATTTGGGGGTAATTTTGATCCTACGGTATTATTAACCTCAGTAACCTTAATTTCCACTAGTTTACAGTCTATTCTGAACACTTCACAATATTGTTTTTAGGCCAAAAGGTTGCACCGAGGTTGCTGGATGACTAAGCTAAGCGACCCAAGTGGGCGACACAAACACCTGGCCCATCTAGGAGTGGCACTGCAGTGTCAGGTAGGATGGCAGTTTTAAAAACTAGGCTCCAAAGAGCACATAATGCAAAGAAAAAAAAGAGGTGTACTGAGGTCGCTGGGTAATTAAGCTGAGCGACACAAGTGGGCTGTACAAACACCTGGCCCATCTATGTGTTATCACTGCAGTGTCAGACAGGATGGCACTTTTAAAAACTAGGCCCCAAACAGCACATGATGCAAAGAAAAAAATAAGAGGTGCAAGATGGAATTGTCCTTTAACCCTCCCACCCACCCTTATGTTTATAAACAGGACATGCACACTTTAACAAACCAATCATTTCAGCGACAGGGTCTGCCAAACAACCATGGCTGAAATGATTGGTTTGTTTGGGCCCCCACCAAAAAAGAAGCAATTCATCTCTTCTTGAAAAACTGGCTCTACAGAGGCAAGATGTCGTCCTCATCCTCATACTCCGATTCCTCACCCCTTTCAGCGTGTACATCCTACTCACAGATTATTAATTCGTCCCCACTGGAATCCACCATCACAGGTCCCTGTGTACTTTCTGGAGGTAATTGCTGGTAAATGTCTTCCTGGAGTAATTTATAATTCATTTTGATGAACATCATCTTCTCCACATTTTCTGAAAGTAACCTTCTAAAACCAATCGCTGACAAGGTGACCGGCTGTACTAAACACTCTTTCGGAATACACACTGGAGGGGGAGCAACTTAGGTAAAATAAAGCCAGTTTGTGCAAGGGCCTCCAAATTGCCTCTTTGTCCTGCCAGTATACATACGGACTGTCTAACATGCCTACTTGGATGCTGTCACCCATATAATCCTCCACCATTCTTTCAATGGTGACAGCATCATATGCAGTGACAGTAGTCATGTCAGTAATCATTGGCAGGTCCTTCAGTCCGGACCAGATGTCAGCACTTGCTCCTGACTGCCCTGCATCACCGCCAGCAAGTGGGCTCGGAAATGTTATCCTTTTCCTCTCAGCCATATTATGGGAGAAAATTAAGGAGGAGCTGTTGACGGGTCACGTTCCGCTTGAGTTGACAACTGTCCCACCAGCAGGTCTTTGAACCTCTGCAGACTTGTGTCTGCCAGAAAGAGAGATACAATGTAGGCTTTAAACCTAGGATCAAGCACGGTGGCCAAAATGTAGTGCTCTGATTTCAACAGATTGATCACCCGTGAATCCTGGCAAAGCGAACGAAGTGCTCCATCCACAAGTCCCACATACTTAGTGTAATCGCTCCGTCTTTGCTCCTCCTTCAGTTTCTGCAGCTGCTTCTGCAACAGCCTGATGAGGGGAATGACCTGACTCAAGCTTGCAGTGTCTGAACTGACTCCACTAGTCATGAACATAGGCCAGGTCCTTAGCTGTTCCTTGCCACTCCGTGTCGTAAATGGCATATTGGCAAGTTTACTTTTCTCCTCAGACCATTTCAATTTATTTTTTGGGGTCATTTTACTGAACTTTGGCATTTTGGATTTTACATGCCCTCTACTATGACATTGGGCATCGGCCTTGGCAGATGATGTTGATGGCATTTTAACGTCTATGTCATGACTAGTGGCAGCTGCTTCAGCACTAGGAGGAAGTGGTTCTTGATCTTTCCCTATTTTATCCTCCAAATTTTTGTTCTCTATTATTTTTCAGGAGTTATATAACAATATGCAGCACAGGACAGCATACCTCTACACCACACAGGGCAAACACTGTGAAAATTATTTGGATTAAATATTAATAACCTTTTTATTTGGAGTAAATAATATACAGCACAGGACAGCACCACTGAACTTATACGGCAGCACCACTGGACTGGATTTATACAGCAGTACCACTGGACTTATACGGCAGTATCACTGGACTGGATTTATACGGCACTACCACTGGACTTATATGGCAGTACCACTGGATACATACGGCAGTATCACTGGAATTATACGGCAGTACAACTGGACTTATACGGCAGTATCACTGGACTGGATTTATACGGCAGTACCACTCATACATAGTAACATAGTAACTAAGGTTGAAAAAAGACAATTGTCCATCGAGTTCAACCTACAGTATTTGTGGTCTCCTATGCAGTATTATAGGACTAGTTATTTTTATGTTAGGACTAGTTATATTAACTATAATGCGTGCCTACGCACCATAACCCTGAATATCTTTATCCAATAGGAATTTATCTAACCCATTCTTAAAGGTGTTGACTGAGTCTGCAGTTATTACTCTCTCAGGCAGGGAATTCCAAACACGTATTGTCCGTACTGTGAAAAAACCTTTTCTCCTCAATATGTGGAAACTCCTCTCCTCTAACCTAAGCGAGTGACCACGTGTCCTTTGTGCTGATCTTATAGATAACGGGTCCCTCCCAAGCTCTGTGTATTGACCCCTTATATATTTGTAGATGTTTATCATGTCCTCTCTTAGTCTCCTCTTTTCCAATGTAAACATGCCTAGCCTTGCAAGCCTTTCCTCGTATTCCAGCGTCTACATGCCCTTGATTAGTTTGGTTGCCCGCCTCTGAATCTTTTCTAGCTCCAGGATATCCTTTTTGTAATATGTTGCCCAAAATTGCACACAATATTCAAGATGAGGCCTCACTAGTGATTTATATAATGGGAGTATAATACTCTCGTTCCTTGCATCAATTCCCCGTTTTATGCATGATAATATCTTATTAGCATTCTTTGCTGCACTGCTACTTTGGGTACTGCTGCTTAATTTGTTATCTATGTGAACCCCTAAGTCTTTTTCCAGTACAGAATCCCCTAATATTACCCCATTTAGTATGTAGGTGTTATTTTTGGCTTTGCCCCCACAGTGCATTACCTTACACTTGTCTGTGTTGAATCTCATTCTCCATTTTGCTGCCCATGCTTCCAGTTTAGTTAAGTCGTTCTGAAGAGACTCAGCATCCCCCTCCGTATTTATAACCTTACTCGATTTATACGGCAGTACCACTGGACTGGATTTATATGGCAGTACTACTGGATTTATATGGCAGTACCACTGGACATTTACGACAGTATCACTGGAATCATATGGCAGTACCACTGGACTTATACTGCAGTACCACTGGACTGGATTTATATGGCAGTACCACTGGACTTATACGGCAGTACCACTGGACTTATATGGCAGTACCATTGGACTTAAACGGCAGTATCACTGCACTGGATTTATACGGCAGTACCACTGGATTGATACGGCAGTAACACTGGACTGGATTTTTTATGGCAGTACCACTGGATTTATACGGCAGTACCACTGGACATATTCGGCAGTATCACTGGAATTATATGGCAGTACCACTGGACATATACGGCAGTATCACTGGAATTATATTGCAGTACCACTGGAATGGACAGCCATCAGTCACTATGTGGCCCAGAAGTTGATTGACAACATGCCAGGGTGAACTGGAGAGGTTTTTAAAAAGAATGGTCAACACTGCAAATATTGACTATTTGCATAAAGTTAATGTAATTGTGAAGAAAAGCCTTTGACACTTAGGAAATGCTTGTCATTTTACTTTAGTATATCGTAGCAATATCTGACAAAAAGGTCTGAAAACACTGAAGCAGTAAAAATTTTGTGAAAACCAATATTCTAAATCTCAAAACTTTTGTCCACGGCTGTATTAAGCCTCAAGACGTGATAAAGCAGTGATAAGTGGATGGTGATAATGCACTAGCCAATCATTACAGGTTTGAAAAATGACAGGAGCTGATTGTTTGGTGCCTTATCACCTTACACTTATCACTGCTTTATAACTTCTCCAGGCTTAATACATCTGCCCTTATATTTGAAAAATGACAGTTAGGAGGTGACTGGATAGTACTTTATCTCTGCACTTTATCACTCTACAAGCTTTGATAAATCTTCCCCCAAGTTACATTTAACTACTTGCCTGGCTTAGTCGCAAGTGATGTGACCGGAGCCAGGAGTGCGTTATCTGGCCAGGTCGCATCACATGTGATGTGCTGCCAGCCATGTCCCCCAAAAGTGCAGAGCGGATCTCCTCTCGCTCCCCGGATCCCCCTGAGTGATTCAACATCACTTACGAAATCAAGCCCCAGAATTGTGCATGCTCCAGGAAGCACGGTGCGGGGAGGGGCACTTGGTTCATCTCCCGGCACATTTTGTCTGATCTCTACATGTGCAGAGGTCAGCTGCAACAGGGGAGAGTGAGCATCAGTCCCCCCTGACACACGCTCTGCATGTGTCAGGCTATGGGGGTAGGGTGGGGGACTCCCAGGTGCAGATTAATAATAACTGGTGGAGGGGGATGGTTAATATAAAGTGTGGGGGATATTTTGCCAATGGGGGTTAGGTAGTTATTTTTTAACGGAGGCCTATGGACACGGGAGGTGGGGGGATAAGGGGGGAGCAAAATCCCCCCAGATATTTTTTTTACTAAAAATATTTTATTATATTTTTAATACTTTTTAAACTTTAATAAGTAATAAAAAAACAACAACAATTTATGAGCGGTTTTGTTGGAACTAATTCATCAGTTAAGTGGTTAAATAATATGAGAAAAGAAAGTGACAAATAAGTGGAAAATCCTCATGAGTATAAACATTATTTATGATGTAGAGTCAGTAAAGGGTCAAAAGATGAGAATGGGGTAGCAGGTCTTACTTGTCATGAGATTAAGGAATTTATGTACAAATACTGTAACATCGGTGCTTGTAACTATGGGAAATAAGGTTGTGGTCTATTCAAAATCATTATCTTATGTGTTGAGAAGAGTGAACAAATAAGTGAGACTTACAGTACAGTATGTAGTTGCCAATAAGAAAGGAATATATACTGATTAAAGAAATGTTTCCTCTGCTGCTTACAGTGCAAGAACCATAGGCCTGATGTAACGAATCATGGTTTTGCCTTATAAGTGATTGCTTCTTTAAAAAAAAGTCAGAGATTATCCGGCATCCCATACCTTCGGCGATCTCGGGTGTCATTACATCTGACCCCAAATGTTAATGCTTTCTAGCTATATGTATGTTCAATATTATTAGTAGCGATGAGTGGGCTCGGTTCTCAGAGTACAAGGCCCACCCAAACTTCCAAAATCTGGGTTTTCCCGCCAGGCTAAGATTCCGAAACGAGGCAAAGTGTCATCATCCTGGCGTTGGATCTCCTGGGTTTTGGATTTGATATAAATCAGGGCACTGTTTGATGGTCACCCACATGAGGGTCAGGAGACTCAGGATGCCGGTGCAGTGATCAGAGAAAGGCACTGTACCTGCTCACAATAGTGGCTACATGACATTTCCCTGTAAGTGATTTAAATATCTGGCTGATGACCTGCATCTCACTAAGGTGTATATATAGGGAGCAGCAGTGGAGTAAAGAGGATCTATATGCCGGTATATCAATGGCTATAAAATGTCTGCATAAGGGACATTAACATTTAAGGGAGCTGCATTAATAGGAAATCCAACAGCAGTGGAGGAAGAAAATAATTTTTGTCTCTAATAAAGACCTGTGAGTATGTGTATGTATATATATATATATATATATATATATATATATATACGCAATTAAAATTCACTCTTTTAACAATGACTAATGCTAGTGAATTCCTAAGTACTACACTATTATACTAACAAAATTGCATGCAAGTATACCGACTTGATATTAACCAGTCAATATGGCGAATTCAAATTTTGAAAAGTCGGTTGGGTGTCTGTTTTTTCCTGTCTATTATATGGGAAAAAACAGACACCCAACTAACTTTTCAAACAATTGAATCTCCCCACTGACTACCATGTGTGGATAAAATTTATTGAAATTAGCCGAATTGGAATATATAGCGAATTGCACAAGGCGTGTTAATTTCTATGGTTTTTATATGCAAATCATCTGAAATTGTGGGGATGAGCAGTACAAGTAAAGATGGTGATGGTAGCATATTATAAATTGAGGATGGTAATGTGGAAGTATAACAGGGTGAGGAAGATATTTGTGTACTATTTGACACTAATAAGGATGATGAGGATGAGTATTTTGATGATATTGCTTGCGTAAATCAGCCACCAGTGGCAGCAGTTCTTGTCCATGATATAAAAGAAAGCCATTGTGATGTCTGGGCATACACCTCTTGGGTGTGAGATTATTTTTATCCAAATCCTGACTACATTTGTGAAGTCATATGTTCCATTTGTGAGTCCAAAGCTAGTAGAGAGAGGGATGTTAACCATCTAGGCATCCTCTCCAAATTACATCATTTGTGGCGAGTTCATGAAATTTAGTTTACAAAAATATAATAATCTATAAATAACACCCTCATCATCAATCTCCTCATTAGTGATCAGAGGTAGTCCTTCCAAAAAATTGTTTTGTGGGGGCCCAAACAAACCAAGCACTTCAGCTACAAAAGTGACAGTCCCTGTTTCTGAAGTGCTTGGTTTGTTAAACTGTGCATGTCCTTTTAAATATTGGGTCGGAGGGCCAATGGACAATTCCATCTTGCACCACTTTTCATTTCTGCCACTGCTGTGTGGCAATCTTTCATAGATGTACTATAAACTGCCGTGTGTATGTGCTGCTGCTGTGTTGCTTAGTAAACAGCCAACTCGCTGCAGTCGGGCCAATATTAGTGAAAACAATATTATGAGCTGTGAGGTGGTCCAAATTGCTTGGAAATAACTGGAAATTAATCTTATTGAAGTTAATAATACTGCAGGAACAAAAACAAGACCACATTGCTTGATTTTAGAAGTTTATTAGCATTTTTTTTAAAGAATACAGATTCAAAACATGAGGGTGATTTTGGCAATCAAAACCCGACAATGAATTAGAATTGAAACCAAAACATGGGAGTCGGAGCACATCTCTAATATTAGGAAGGGGGAGTTTGTCCTGTTACCTACATTGTGAATCTATTTAGTGTAAGTGCTCCCCTATGTACTGTGCCTGATTTCTACATAAACATTACTTTGGCCAATCACACTTTATATAACCTTCTGATCTTGATTTCTGCAACATGATAAAATTACTATTGCATGCTTCCTAAATTAAAAAAGGTAGCTACATAACTAAACTGTATTAAAAAAAAGAATTCAATATCTCTCTAGAATGTTATATGTGGTACACTGATATCTATTTCTATATAAACCACAGATAAGTGTTTACAAAAGTTATTGCAGAAAATCCATGTCCCAGCCAGCAATCAGAGCTGGAAAGGATGGAAAGGGATTTAGCAAGATTTAACTGCTGTCTTTTCCTAGCCAAGGCTTGATAAATTGCAATGTCTCCATCTGTGTATAAATTGCCCCAGCTTTTCAGTCTCCGTGCTAGCTGGAAATGTGCTGCCTCTAACTGAAGCAGAATAAAAAGTAGGATATTTTCCATTTTGCCATTGTCCCCAGGTAACACATACAACATTATGACAAACTTTGACCACTTTAAAGTGGATGGTATACAGAAGCAACATTTTTTCATGCTGGCAATGCACATATCTATAATGTATTTATTCTTAGAGTATATCAACATTGCATTTAATTCATTCTTATTTTTATAAAGCTAACATAGAGTCATTGTGAATATATTTTATTTTAGCATAGGTTATACTAGCATATAGTATATTGTATACAGGGACGGACTGGGGCCGAAAATCTGCCCTGGCATGTGCGTGTACTCGCGCAAATGACAGAAGAGCGTGCGCCGTGAAAGGTGGTGTAGGGACACTACCAAAGGGGCATGCTACAAGTCAGGTGGGTGTGGACTCATGGCATCCCCCCATGTTTCATTAAGACAGGGGTGGGGGCGTGTGATATGTTACACGGGGCGTACCACGAGTCAGAGGGCCTGGACTCCTCCATCAAGAGGGGCGGGGGAGCAGCCAGACCAGAGAGCCAGAGGCTGCGCTGCTCGCGCCCTTCCCGGCTCTCTGTGTGACAGGAGCAGCCCACCAGCCACTAGGCCCTTCTGGCATTTTCCAGAAGTGCCAGATGGCCAGTCCGGCCCTGATTGTATATGTTGCACCCTTAATAATCTTCTGATGTTGCCGTATTCCATATCTTATGAATGTCCTCAAGTTGTCCCAATAGGGAACATATTCAAACTACCGCCTCTCTATTCAACAACATATATTCTCACATCATCATATAGGACTGCCAATTATGCCAATAAGCAATGCAAGCTAGAGAAGTAATAAAAATAAATAATATAAAATGTAGAAAGAAGAGAAGGGTTTTACTGACTGTAGTGAGGAACACAATTTCTGTCTGTGATTATTCTTGAAGCATCCCTGTCAAGGCAAATTTCACCCATGCCTTTGGAAATGATTGCCTGAGACACTATAAATGAAACAGGCCCTCTCATGCTCCCTGCAAATGTAAAACTAAGCTTAGTATTAAAGCTGCTGCATGCTGAGGGTTGAATGGCTCAGTGATTTGGTCATAGGTTAGTCATCCTTTCACCCGTTCGTCTGTATTGATTGAACACTATAATCATCCCAGTGTTTTTTTCCTGTTGCTCATAGTAGCAGATCCGGTCACAATGGACAGGTGTACTATGCATGCATCAATGGGGACAGTTGCAAGATTGTATTTTCAAATAATGTTACAATTTAATTATTGATGAGCGGGTTCGGTTTCTCGGAATCCGAACCCCCCCGAACTTCACCCATTTTACACGGGTCCGAGGCAGACTCGGATCTTCCCGCCTTGCTCGGTTAACCCGAGCGAGCCCGAACCAGTGGCGCACCCAGGGGGGGTTTCCGAGCACCCAGAAACCCCCCTCCACTTAAAAAAAAATTTATTTATTTTTTTAGCTGCATGAGTATTATTAATGGCTGTCTAGCGTCCTCTGCAGCCTGATGTCTTCCTGGTGGCACTTGTAAGTGCAATAAAAGTTTACTTTATTTTAATTATAGTACATATATATCCATGTGCATACATATATACACATGTATATACATACATACATATAGACACACACACACATATGATAGATAGATAGATATATATATATATACACATGTGACTGTATATATATTAGTGTACTGTATGTGTGTGTACATATATATATATATATATATATATATATATATATATATGTATGCATGTTTAATATGCTATGTGTATATGTATGTGTGTGTGTGTGTGTGTGTGTGTATATATATATATATATATATATGTGTGTAGATATATGTATATATATATACATATATACACACACACACAGACACACTAGTTTTACCGACCCAGCATATACTGGGTCACCTCAGTCCCCACCCCCGTGATTGGCTCCGCCCAGTTCTGAAAACCCCCCCATGCAAATCCTGCGTTTGCCACTGCGAACGTCATCATTCCGCTGTCGGATTCTCGCGAGATTCGTATTTTATATAAGGAGCTGCGCGTCGCCGCCATTTTCACTCGTGCATTGGAGATGATAGGGAGAGGACGTGCAGCGTTCTCTCAGTTTCTGTGTTCAGGGTGCTGCAAATATCTGTGCTCAGTGTGCTGCAAATATCTGTGCTCAGTGTGCTTGCAAATATCTGTGCTCAGTGTGCTGAAAATATCTACGTTCTCTGCCTGAAAAACGCTCCATATCTGTGCTGCATTGTAGTATAGGAGGACAGTGCAGAATTTTGTGGACCAGTGACCACCAGTATTATATAGCAGTACAGTACAGTAGTCCACTGCTCTACCTACCTCTGTGTCGTCAAGTATACTATCAATCCATACCTGTGGTGCATTTTAGTTGTGCGCAGTATTATATAGTAGGAGGACAGTGCAGAATTTTGCTGACCACCAGTATATAATATATAGCAGTACGGTACAGTAGGCCACTGCTCTACCTACCTCTGTGTCGTCAAGTATACTATCCATCCCAGTGACGTGCGGTGATGCCTGTGGCTGGAGAGGCACACTTGGGGGTGTAAAGGGGAGGAGGGGGGGTTATGCACTTGCACTTCCAAACCCCTCCAGCACTTACTGACAGCACAGCAGCACCTCTAGCACTCACTTACCCCAATGATCCCTCCGACACTGACTCCCAGTCTGCGGCTGTAAATTTCGGGGAAGGAGGAAGAAATATCAGTGATCCCATTGCTATTGATATATTACTGGCATATAATTCCACACATTAAAAAATGGAGAACAAAAATGTGGAGGGTAAAATAGGGAAAGATCAAGATTCACTTCCACCCCGTGCTGAAGCTGCTGCCACTAGTCATGGCCGAGACGATGAAATGCCATCAACGTCGTCTGCCAAGGCCGATGCCCAATGTCATAGTAGAGAGCATGTAAAATCCAAAAAACAAAAGTTCAGTAAAATGACCCAAAAAATCTAAATTAAAAGCGTCTGATGAGAAGCGTAAACTTGCCAATATGCCATTTACGACACGGAGTGGCAAGGAACGGCTGAGGCCCTGGCCTATGGGGGTCATTCCGAGTTGTTCGTTCGTTATATTTTTCTCGCAACGGAGCGATTAGTCACTAATGCGCATGCGCAATGTCCGCAGTGCGACTGCGCCAAGTAAATTTGCTATGCAGTTAAGTATTTTACTCACGGCATTACAAGGTTTTTTCTTCGTTCTGGTGATCGTAATGTGATTGACAGGAAGTGGGTGTTTCTGGGCGGAAACTGGCCGTTTTATGGGTGTGTGCGAAAAAACGCTACCGTTTCTGGGAAAACCGTGGGAGTGTCTGGAGAAACGGAGGAGTGTCTGGCCGAACGCTGGGAGTGTTTGTGACGTCAAACAAGGAACGAAACTGACTGAACTGATCGCAGTTGCCGAGTAAGTGTGGAGCTACTCAGAAACTGCTAAGAAGTGTCTATTCGCAATTTTGCTAATCTTTCGTTCGCAATTTTGATAAGTTAAGATTCACTCCCAGTAGGCGGCGGTTTAGCGTGTGCAATGCTGCTGAAAGCAGCTTGCGAGCGAACAACTCGGAATGAGGGCCTATGTTCAGATAGGCTAGTGGTTCAGATTCACATGAGGATGGAAGCACTCATCCTCTCGCTAGAAAAATGAAAAGACTTAAGCTGGCAAAAGCACAGCAAAGAACTGCGTTCTTCTAAATCACAAATCCCCAAAGAGAGTCCAATTGTGTCGGTTGCGATGCCTGACCTTCCCAACACTGGACGGGAAGAGGTGGCGCCTTCCACCATTTGCACGCCCCCTGCAAGTGCTAGAAGGAGCACCCGCAGTCCAGTTCCTGTCCTGATAGTCAAATTGAAGATGTCACCGTTGAAGTACACCAGGATGAGGATATGGGTGTTGCTAGCGCTGAGGAGGAAATTTACAATGAGGATTCTGATGGTGAGGGGGTTTGTTTAAGTCAGGCACCCGGGGAGACACCTGTTGTCCGTGGGACGAATATGGCCATTGACATGCCTGGTCAAATTACAAAAAAAATCACCTCGTCGGTGTGGAATTATTTTAACAGAAATGCAGACAACATTTGTCAAGCCGTGTGTTGCCTTTGTCAAGCTGTAATAAGTAGGGGTAAGGACGTTAACCACCTAGGAACATCCTCCCTTATACGTCACCTGGAGCGCATTCATCAGAAGTCATTGACAAGTTCAAAAACTTTGGGTGACCGCGGAAGCAGTCCACTGACAACTAAATCCCTTCCTCTTGTAACCAAGCTCCTGCAAACCACACCTCCAACTCCCTTAGTGTCAATTTCCTCCTTAGACAGGAAAGCCAATAGTCCTGCAGGCCATGTCACTGTCAAGTCTGACGAGTTCTCTCCTGCCTGGGATTCCTCTGATGCATCCTTGAGTGTAACGCCTACTGCTGCTGGCGCTGCTGTTGTTGCTGCTGGGAGTCGATCGTCATCCCAGAGGGGAAGTCGGAAGACCACTTGTACTACTTCCAGTAAGCAATTGACTGTCCAACAGTCCTTTGCGAGGAAGATGAAATATCACAGCAGTCATCCTGCTGCAAAGCGGATAACTCAGGCCTTGGCAGCCTGGATGGTGAGAAATGTGTTTCCGGTATCCACTGTTAGTTTACAGGGAACTAGAGACTTGATTGAGGTACTGTGTCCCGGTACCAAATACCATCTAGGTTCCATTTCACTAGGCAGGCGATACCGAAAATGTACACAGACGTCAGAAAAAGAGTCACCAGTGTCCTAAAAAATGCAGTTGTACCCAATGTCCACTTAACCACGGATATGTGGACAAGTGGAGCAGGGCAGACTCAGAACTATATGACTGTGACAGCCCACTGGGTAGATGTATTGCCTCCCGCAGCAAGAACAGCAGCGGCGGCACCAGTAGCAGCATCTCGCAAACGCCAACTCGTTCCTAGGCAGGCTATGCTTTGTATCACCGCTTTCCATTAGAGGCACACAGCTGACAACCTCTTATGGAAACTGAGGAACATCATCGCAGAATGGCTTACCCCAGTTGGACTCTCCTGGGGATTTGTGACATCGGACAACGCCACCAATATTGTGCGTGCATTACATGTGGGCAAATTCCAGCACGTCCCATGTTTTGCACATTAAATTTGGTGGTGTAGAATTATTTAAAAAACGACAGGGGCGTGCAAGAGACGCTGTCGGTGGCGCGAAGAATTGCGGGCCACTTTCGGCATTCAGCCACCGCGTGCCGAAGACTGGAGCACCAGCAAACACTCCTGAACCTGCCCCGCCATCATCTGAAGCAAGAGGTGGTAACGAGGTGGAATTCAACCCTCTATATGCTTCAGTGGATGGAGGAGCACAATAGGCCATTCAAACCTATACAGCTACCTACGATATAGGCAAAGGAGGGGGAATGCACCTGACTCAAGCGCAGTGGAGAATGATTTCAACGTTGTGCAAGGTTCTGCAACTCTTTGAACTTGCCACACGTGAAGTCAGTTCAGACACTGCCAGCCTGAGTCAGGTCATTCCCCTCATCAGGCTTTTGCAGAAGAAGCTGGAGAGATTGAAGGAGGAGCTAAAACAGAGCGATTCCGCTAGGCATGTGGGACTTGTGGATGGAGCCCTTAATTCGCTTAACCAGATTCACGGGTGGTCAATCTGTTGAAATCAGAGCACTACATTTTGGCCACCGTGCTCGATCCTAGGTTTAAAGCCTACGTTGTATCTCTCTTTCTGGCAGACAGAAGTGCAAAGACCTGCTGGTGAGACACTTGTCAAGTCAAGCGGAACGTGACCCGTCAACAGCTCCTCCTTCACATTCTCCCGCAACTGGGGCTGCGAGGAAAAGGCTAAGAATTCTGAGCCCACCCGCTGGCGGTGATGCAGGGCAGTCTGGAGCGAGTGCTGACATCTGGTCCGGACTGAAGGACCTGCCAACGATTACTGACATGTCGTCTACTGTCACTACATATGATTATGTCACCATTGAAAGAATGGTAGAGGATTATATGAGTGACCGCATCCAAGTAGGCACGTCAGACAGTCCGTACGTATACTGGCAGGAAAAAGAGGCAATTTGGAGGCCCTTGCACAAACTGGCTTTATTTTACCTAAGTTGCCCCCCCTCCAGTGTGTACTCCGAAAGAGTGTTTAGTGCAGCTGCTCATCTTGTCAGCAGTCGGGGTACGAGGTTACTTCCAGAAAATGTGTAGAAGATGATGTTCATCAAAATGAATTATAATCAATTCATCCGTGGAGACATTCACCAGCAATTGCCTCCAGAAAGTACACAGGGACCTGAGATGGTGGATTCCAGTGGGAGGATGAGGAGGAGGTGGACATCTTGCCTCTGTAGAGCCAGTTTGTGCAAGTAGAGATTGATTGCTTCTTTTTTGGTGGGGGCCCAAACCAACCAGTCATTTCAGTCACAGTCGTGTGGCAGACCCTGTCGCTGAAATGATGGGTTTGTTAAAGTGTGCATGTCCTGTTTATACAACATAAGGGTGGGTGGGAGGGCCCAAGGACAATTCCATCTTGCACCTCTTTTTTCTTTTATTTATCTTTGCATCATGTGCTGTTTGTGGACAATTTTTTGAAGTGCCATCCTGTCTGACACTGCAGTGCCACTCCTAGATGGGCCAGGTGTTTGTGTCGGCCACTTGGGTCACTTAGCTTAGCCATCCAGCGACCTTGGTGCACCTCTTTTTTTTTTTTGCATCATGTGCTGTTTGCTGACTATTTTTTGAAGTGCCATCCTGTCTGACACTGCAGTGCCACTCCTAGATGGGCCAGGTGTTTGTGTCGGCCACTTGGGTCGCTTAGCTTAGCCATCCAGCGACCTTGGTGCACCTCTTTTTTTCTTTGCATCATGTGCTGTTTGGGGACTATTTTTTAAATCTGCCATCCTGTCTGACACTGCAGTGCCACTCCTAGATGGGCCAGGTGTTTGTGTCGGCCACTTGGGTCGCTTAGCTTACCCATCCAGCGATCTTGGTGCACCTCTTTTTTTCTTTGCATCATGTGCTGTTTGGGACTATTTTTTAAATCGGCCATCCTGTCTGACACTGCAGTGCCACTCCTAGATGGGCCAGGTGTTTGTGTTAGCCACTTGGGTCGCTTAGCTTAGTCATCCAGCGACCTCGGTGCAAATTTCAGGACTAAAAATAATATTGTGAGGTGTTCAGAATAGACTGGAAATGAGTGGAAATTATGGTTATTGAGGTTAATAATACTATGGGATCAAAATGACCCCCAAATTCTATGATTTAAGCTGTTTTTGAGGGTTTTTGTAAAAAAAAACACCCGAATCCAAAACACACCCGAATCCGACAAAACATTTTCAGGGAGGTTTTGCCAAAACGTGTCCGAATCCAAAACACGGCTGCGGAACTGAATCCAAAACCAAAACACAAAACCCGAAAAATTTCCGGTGCACATCACTAAATTTAATACGATTAACTTCTGCAAACATCACAATTATTCGTATTGTCCAGTGCAACAGTAAATGCCCAAAAATGATCAAACGTGCATTGTGGGTGATTGAGTTAGAAGGAGTTTCCACTGTACTTGGATAGGAGAACTAAAACATCTTTTTTTTAGATTGGTGAGTGATGGTGAAAGTTGTCCTCTTGTCTTGTACTTTTTTTTTTTTATCAATCTCTCTACATTTGTGTCCTTTGCCTATTTTCTTTTTGTCTTGTTAGTATGTGTGTGAGTCTGTGGTGTATGTATGTGTGTTTGTGCTTAGTGTTAGCATAGGTTTGTTTTTTTTCTCTGTGAAGTGTTAGCTTATGTTATGAAGGAGGAGAGTGCTGGGGTCAGGACAGAAGAGGCACATTCAGACTTGGAGGAGGAGGAGGTGGCAGTGCTGTAGCCCTTGGCGGAGTCTGATGGCAATGATGATGCCTCATTTGTGCAAACAAAGACAAAGAGTGGTCCATTTTGAATACAATGATAATGTGTCCCTCATCAGACCTGTCATGCGGGATTATAAAATTCTGTTTGCCCATACGAATACACATATGTTTTCACGCAAAAGGGCTCTCATTTGAAAGGGTGTGCTGAATGGGGTTAATTGTGCCAGCACTATAAAACGGGAACATGGATGTCTGTAAAAATCTCTTTAATGATATAAAACAAGTAAAAGTGAAGATGGCGAATAAGGCAAGGATGGATAGACAGATTGAATGGCTCCCCTTTGCAGATCGAGTGGGTGGAGTACCAGGAACCACTGAGGAGCATCATACCTCCAGAAGTGGAGCAGGCACTCCTTGTCCATGATACAGATGCCCACCCAGGCCTAATGAGTGTATTTATTTTTTACATTAATACTTGTATTTTACATAATGTTATATACCAAATTGTCCAAGAAACTTAGTGCCTAATTCAGACCTGATCGCAACAGCAAAATCTTTCACTAATGGGCAAAACCATGGCCCTCATTCCGAGTTGTTCGCTCGCATGCTGCTTTTAGCAGCTTTGCACACGCTAAGCCGCCGCCTACTGGGAGTGAATCTTAGCATAGTAAAATTGCGAACGAAAGATTAGCAGAATTGCGAATAGACACTTCTTAGCAGTTTCTGAGTAGCTCCACACTTACTCGGCAACTGAGATCAGTTCAGTCAGTTTCGTTCCTGGTTTGACGTCACAAACACTCCCAGCGTTCGCCCAGACACTCCTCCGTTTCTCCAGCCACTCCCGCGTTTTTCCCAGAAACGGCAGCGTTATTTCACACACACCCATAAAACGGCCAGTTTCCGCCCAGAAACACCCACTTCCTGTCAATCACATTACGATCACCAGAACGAAGAAAAAACCTCGTAATGCCGTGAGTAAAATTCCTAACTGCATAGCAAATTTACTTGGCGCAGTCGCAGTGCGAACATTGCGCATGTGCAATTAGCGGAAAATCGCTGCGATGCGAAGAAAATTACCAAGCGAACAACTCGGAATGACCACCCATGTGCATTGCAGGTGGGGCAGACATAACATGTGCAGAGAGAGTTAGATTTGGGTGGGTTATATTGTTTCTGTGCAGGGTAAATACTGATTGCTTTATTTTTACACTGCAATTTAGATTTCAGTTTGAACACACCCCACCTAAATCTAACTCTCTCTGCACATGTTATATCTGCCCCACCTGCAGTGCACATGGTTTTGCCCATTAGAGAAAAAAATGTTCAGCTGCGGTTAGGTCTGAATTAAGTCCTTGATTATTAATATTCATTATAGTTTCCAAGCAATGTTGTAAATGATGTCTGGCCACAACCATTTTATTTAGGCAGGCCAAATTTTTCTTCATTTTTGAACAACAAAGATTAGCCATGTTTTTTGCCACACTAAATGAAAGTACGTATTTTATGTGCCTGGTTTACATCACCCAGATGAACCATGTAAGAAACTGCTTTTTTACAAACTTTATGCCAATGCTAACTAGAGTTGTTTGTCTGATCTAGAAATGTTTAGCCCAGTGCATATAGGATTCCTGTCATTTTTGAATACACATGCCCATGCACATGTTCTCAACCTTAATGCATATTTTGTATAAAAAAAAAACCAAGCATTGTTCTATCACAGAGAAAAGCAAAAGCCGAAAAGGCCACCATCACAGCCAAACATAATAGAGGGTGATGATCAGCCAGGTCATTTTTCAGGTTTTTCCCCAAACACCTTGTGTCCTTGTAAATAACATTTTCTTTCTTTGTTTAAGGACAGTGGCCCTCATTCCGAGTTGATCGCTCGCTAGCTACTTTTAGCAGCCGTGCAAACGCACTGTCGCTGCCCACAGGGGAGTGTATTTTCGCTTTGCAAGTGTGCGATCGCAGGTGCAGCTGAGTGACACAAACACATTTTGTGCAAAACAAGACCAGCCTTGTAGTTACTTATCCTGTGCGATGATTCTAGAGACGGAGGTCCCGGAATTGACGTCAGATACCCGCCCTGCAAACACCTGGACACGCCTGCGTTTGAGAAACCACTCCCAGAAATCGGTCAGTTGACACCCATAAACCATACTTGCCTACCTGACCCTCTCCATGAGGGAGAAAATGCTCTGTTCCTGGACTTTCCTGGTAATGTATAATTGCCAACACTTGTGGTGAGCTAGTTAATTGATAAGAAAGGTGTTTCACGACAGGTGATGGCAATCATACATTACCAGGAAAGTCCAGGAACAGAGCATTTCTCCCTCATGGAGAGGGTCAGGTAGGCAAGTATGGCATAAACGCTCTCTTCCTGTCAATCTCCTTGCGATTGGCTGTGCGAATGGATTCGTCGCTAGAAGCATTGCACGGCAATGATGCTCTTTGTACACGTACGACGCACGTGTGCATTGCGGTGCATATGCATACGCAGTTTTGCCTTTTTTTTTCCTGATCGCTGCGCTGTGAAAATCGGTAGCGAGCGATCAACTCGGAATGACCCCCAGACTTCTGTAGGGACATCCTACCACCATCCATGGCGCTCTTCTGACCAGCCTCAAGCAGCACCACCAACACCTCCACGTCCAAAACAACTTGATATCTGTAAAGTAAAAATAACAACATATGCCTGTTTTTTAAAGCTAAACATTTTTTTTTTATTAAGTCATGTTTGTTCACAGGGTCTGCCTTTGACAAAATTACATATTAGTACTTAATAAATTTATGTCAGTTACAAAGACCTGCATATTGTCGAGAGAAACTCAGGATTTTAAATATGTGTTTTTTTTTGTTTTTTTATTTGTTTGTTAGGGGTTTTTTTTTTTTTGGTGGGGGGGGTGTTTGTTTCTGACAAACTGATGACTGTTTTTTTTTTGTTTTTTTTAAACATTCTTTATAAAAATGCATTCTTCTGTGTGTACTGTCAATATTTTACTTTGATCATCGCACAAAACCTTACCCAATGTCCTGTTCTACATTCCCAGAGTGATGAACCATGTTCAGCAACTTTACAGCCACTTGGTGGACTTACGTATAAACAAGATGAGTATTTAACATTACACTTGTTTCCAGCAACACCAACAAGGCCACCAGAGGCGGATTGGCCATAGGGTTCACAGGGAAGATTCCCGGTGGGCCGGCGCACACATGGGGCCTGTTTTGTTTGAGGACATGTGGTCCTTTTTATAGACATAATGAATAAGATGCTAAATAATTTGCATATATGAAAATTACTTTGCCACTTAGCCTGTGATTGCAGATGATCTAGTGTATGCTCTGTCTGCCTGCTTGGCTGACATATGAGATTGAGTGCATAGTGATTGGGATACGGTTGGTGTAATAAGCAAGAAAATATATATTTCTAAAGAATGATATAGTTTCCTAAATTCTGAAGGTGTATCATATAATGTGCTCATAATATATAATTTTATTTCCTTTTAACTTCCCCCTTGATGCTGGACATGCCCACTATCTGTAAAGTCTTGGGGGAGGAGGGTGCTACTGCCATGGCCCATGGCTAGACCTTACATCTCTGGTGCTGCCCATGTGGGGCCACTAGTACAAATTTTTCCAGGGACGCTTTTTGTTCCCAATCCACCCCTGAAGGCCACAAACACCATTACCACCCAACCCAGAGTTATAAAAGCCACCTTCCAATCTATGGCTGCATTCTGACAGGCATGTGGCACTAATGGACATTTACATAGGCATAGCTATAGCCTCCCTGCCATAAACACAATCATTGTGTAGCTAACATCAAATATTAATACACTTTCAGGCAACTTACCTACATACTGTATGTACCAAAGCCAAACTAATGTCATTCGAGACATTGAACCAATACATGTTCATTGGGTAGCCATATTATTAGCCGCTTACTTGCGGCACAAAGTAGTAGCAGAGCTAGTTTAATTCCCTCACCTGCATCAGCTCCACCTAGCCATGGAGTCTGCACCAGAAGTGGTTCAAGACGTCCTAGTCACTCTTCTCCCTCCTCTACTCAACCTTCTAAAAGGAAAAGATAATAATAAATAAAAATCTGGCAAATGTTTTGTTGACAAAAATTTCACATTTGATTTATTTTCTCGTGTATTGGGTATTTCAGCCATAGAGTGATGGTGTATGACTACTATATACTTAGCTTCAGGGTACATAATTGAAAATATAATCTTAATAGAGTTTAATTACTTAATGATGTCAAAGTTGATCACAATACTTAACTATTGTTCAAACAGTGTGTGAGCCAAATATAGTCAGATAGTTTACATCAAGTCTAAGACACATTTTGAGCTTATGGTTGAATTAACCAAATCATTACTATAGAGTAAAAAGACAGGCAATACACATGTTAGGTAGTTTACCATGTTTGTTAACTACTATACACATTTTAGTCTGACGTTTTTGGGCCACGTATCCACCATAATTAGAATACTCCTTTTTAATGTATATTTTTTAATAGAAATTATTTGGAAGGTTTTTTTTAAGGTAAAACTAGTAATGTTGTGTATTATACTTGCAGAACAAATAGTTTTTAATCAATTATTGCCTGACCTGCCTCCCACTTTATGTGCTCACAATCACCAGATGTAAAAAAAAACAACCCTACCTGCTCACTGTCTATTGCATAATCTGGTGGGGGAGGTTGTTGCAAAGCACATGATATGCAATAGGCAGCAGCAGATAACAATGTCTGATATTTTATAGGGAGCATACAGCAAAATCCCACCAAATTATTCAGGATCGCAGAATCTAGTTTTTAATAGCCCAAAAGTGCATTCCGTTCCATCACAGATCTAGTGGTCTTATGTGCATCATTATACTTATGCTCAATGTAACTATCTGGAAGCAACAATGGATTCAGTAGCCAGGAAAGGCAGCCATAGCCTGAATCACCTGTAAGACAAAAAAAAGCAGTTGAAGGTTATAATATCAATATTTACAAGTGTATAGGAAATTAGGTACCGGAGGAATGTGTACTTACCCAGCAGCCATCTTTTTGGCATTTGTTCTTTTTTATACTACTCATAGAGGGATGACTGACTGATAAAGGCATCATGACATGAGCCAGGTAAGATGACCACAACACTCATGATTTGAAATTTTGTATCACTAACCACCTTCATATTGGTAGAATGAGCATTGTGCTGGTTTAGGTATATACTTTATGTGCTTTTGCATTAGTTGGTCTTAGCCCAATGTGTGTGCAGTCTATAGCACCCAGAACATTTGTTACAGAATGCTAACCTGACATCAGCGACTGTGATTCCTGCCTAGGTAAGCAGATCCAGGTGTAGAAGAGGGTCTTGAGTGTGGCTAGAACTTGCTCCAAATATTATGATAAGGTGCCTTGGGAAATCCTTAGTGCTCAGCTTTTGACTGACAAAGAAGTACAGAACAGCCAGCAGCTTGTGCAGAATTGCTATGACTTGTGACAGTGCAATGTTTGTCCGAAGCTGAATTTTAGCTGAAGGTAAAGTTTAGCTGAAGCTGAAGTTCATACGTACAGTATGCATTAAGTTGTTCAGTTGAGGTGGATTTTGTTCTGTTTCTTGCTCCTAGGACCTTTCAGTCGGCTGTTGCTATTTTGACTTTAGTAAATCTCCGATCTACAATATTGCATCTAAAACGCAAAAAAATACAAAATCACCCAAAAATGCTGTTTAATATATGTACCCATACTGTTTCTTCTTTCTTTCTTTTTTCTAGAGGCTACAAACTATAAGTACTATTATTTAAGAAAAATATTATTTGTACTGTAAAACCTATCAGAAAACTAGATTTTCAATGGATTGTTTATTTAAGATGAAAAGATCCATCTTAAATTTGGCAGTTGACTGATACTCATTTTTTGAACTTGGTGGAATGTGAAGTAACATTAACTACAAAAAATATTTTGCGCTATTTACTTAGAATGGCAGTAAATGTAATGGAAAAGCAATAGAGAGTAAGAGTTTTTCCTAAGTAAGTATTTATGAATTAGATGGGAAAAAGATAAAGATTCTATCAAACAAAAAGCCTTATCAAGTTTAAAAATATATGAACATTAATAGTAATTGTTAATAAAGGTTGAGTATCCCTTATCCAAAATGCTTGGGACCAGAAGTATTTTGGATATCGGATTTTTCCGTATTTTGGAATAATTGCATCCCATAATGAGATATCATGGTGATGGACCCAAGTCTAAGCACAGAATGCATTTATGTTTCATATACACCCTATACACATGGCCTGAAGGTCATTTTAGCCAGTATTTTTAATAACTTTGAGGGTAATTCTGAGTTGATTGCAGCAGGAACTTTGTTAGCAGTTGGGCAAAACCATGTGTACTGCAGGGGAGGCAGATATAACATGTGCAGAGAGAGTTAGATTTGGGTGAGTTATTTTGTTTCTGTGTAGGGTAAATATTGACTGCTTTATTTTTACACTGCAATTTAGATTGCAGATTGAACACGCCACACCCAAATCTAACTCTCTCTGCATATGTTATATCTGCCCCCCCATGCAGTGCACATGGTTTTTCCCAACTGCTAACAAAGTTCCTGCTGCGATCAACTCAGAATTACCCCCTTTGTGCATTAAACAATGTGTGTGTACATTCACACAATTCATTTATGTTTCATATACATTTTATACACACAGCCTGAAGGTCATTTAATACAATAATTGTAATAACTTTGTGTATAAAACAAAGTTTGTGTACATTGAGGCATCAGAAAACAAAGGTTTCACAATCTCACTCTCGCTCAAAAAATTCTGTATTTCGGAATATTCCATATTTCAGAATATTTGGATATGGGATACTCAACCTGTATTGACAGCTGAAATTGAGCTATATTTTAAGTTAGTTTGCGATAGACAAGGGCAGGGCCTGATTATTGACAAGGCTGAATAGGCAGCCACCTAGGGACTGGTGGGACCTAGGAGACCAGGCTGCCACCCACCAACACTGTGTTGGACGTTACTTAGTTTTAAATTCTTTCAGCTGCAAGTGGGGGGCGCACTGGAGTTAATTACATGGGGAAAGTTAATTAATTGAGCTGCAAAGTTTTTCCACTCTGCAGGTCTGACCTCTGACATACTGTATATCCAGTGGCGGATTCGGGGGGGAAGGGGGTGCACCCAGGCACGTGCCCCCCCCTGTATTTTAGGATTTTTTAAAATCCATTGCATGTGGCCCCAACCCCATTAATGTGTCATCTGGCACCAGGTAGCTGGCCGCATAGCAGCAACAGCGGAGCGGCACGGCGGCGGGGGTGTGTGTGATTTTAGGAGTGGCTGAGAGGTCACCTCTAACACTCCTTGTACCTCCCCTCAGCCCGAGCTACAGCTGCTGGGTCCCACCGCTGCCCGTACCCGGCACAGTGACAGGGAGAAGCCGTCGCCTCTAGTGTCTCCAGCGTTCCCTGTCACGCAGACCGGATGCCGGGCAGGTCAGACTCACCAGACTCCTCCTGCTATTGGGGGCATGAAACTCCACCTCACTCCATGCTCCAGAGCTTGCTTTCCCTGCAGGAGACCTCGGTTGACCAGGGAGCCAGAACAGGCGTCTTCTTCTCCGGCTCCCCTGCCGCTGTCAGTGAAAGTGGTGTCCCCAGCAACCAGCAGTGCAGAGGGGTGAGAAGGCCAGTGGGAAGATGAGAGGGCATCCACAAAGCTGCATTGGATCTTTGGTAATATGGGGAGAAAAAATGACACAGGGGTAGGGGGGTCTTCTGTGCTTGGGGAAGATGATCTATCTGGGGGGGTAGGGGGTCTTCTGTTCCGTGAGGTGTATAATGGAGTTGGAGAAGCTGTGATATGATGAAGTGCGGAGAGTGCATTGAAGTGGGGGAGTGCTTTGAGGTAGGCATTGAAGGGCGGGTAGGGGTGCTCTGCCCAGAACTGGTTACAGACTCTCTCACACTGACACCCACAATATCTGCCTCACAGACCACACCTGTCCCCGCACACTCACCCTGTTCCCTATCAGACCTTTCCCCGCACACTAACCCTGCCTCCTACCACACCTGTCCCTGCACTCCGACCAGACCTGTAATCACACACTTACTCTGTCCCCTACCAGACCTGTCCCCATACACTCACTCTGTCCCCTACCAGACCTGTCCCTGCACACTCATTCTGTCCCCTACCACACCTGTCCTCGCACACTAACCATATCCCCTATCAGACCTGTCCCTGTACACTCACTCTGTCCCCTACCTGACCTGTCCCCACATACTCATCCTGTCCCCTACCACACCTGTCCTCGCACACTCACCCTATCCCCTATCAGACATGTCCCCGCACACTCACCCTGTCCCCTACTACACCTGTCCCCGCACACTCATCCTGTCCCCTATCAGACCTGTCCCCGCACACTCACCCTGTCTATTACCAGACTTGTACCTGCACACTCACCCTGTCCCCTACCAACCAGAAAAGTGGAACGTCTCCCAAGCGCTGCTTTATATGTGTACACGAATCACTTTCTGTTGGATTTCAAAACTATAGATTCTCAAAAGAAAGAGAGAAATATATTCATGCAGTATCAATATCCATATGCGTGTTTATTGTTCATATCGATGATCCTTAACTGACCTTTAGGCTATGCCCTATGTTCACATCAAGGTTTCTTTATGTCTCCAAAATTCATAAAATCACTTCTTAGCTTATTGGTATATGGCTTACCTTCGGTAAATGCCCTATGTGCATCAAAAGGTTTCTTTTTGGAACCCCATTCGTCAGGATCAGACTGAACTCTGTCTGGCTCTTATATTCTCACGATATATAAAGTACATCAAACCGATAGTCCATGCAGTATTGGGTATAAACCGATTTATTTGTATAAAAAGATATAGAAATATAAAATCCACCATACCATAGGTCAAAGGAATACACAATGTTCCCAAACGGCAAGGTCTATTATACCGCACACCCCTCAGATGAAAAAAAGGGGGAAAAAAGGGGAATAGTGTATAAAGTAAAGAAAATATTATAGCCAAAAAAATGGCACAAAAATCTTTACCAATTCCTCACGATGAATTTCGGCACTCTCCATAGGTCAAACAGCGTCACCTGGTGGAATTTCGGCACTCTACATAGGTCAAACAGCGTCACTCATCGTGAGGAATTGGTAAAGATTTTTGTGCCATTTTTTTGGTTATAATATTTTCTTTACTTTATACACTATTCCCCTTTTTTTACCCTTTTTTTTCATCTGAGGGGTGTGCGGTGTAATAGACCTTGCCGTTTGGGAACATTGGTGGTCATTCCGAGTTGTTCGCTCGGTAATTTTCTTCGCATCGCAGCGATTTTCCGCTAATTGCGCATGCGCAATGTTCGCACTGCGACTGCGCCAAGTAAATTTGCTATGCTGTTAGGAATTTTACTCACGGCATTACAAGGTTTTTTCTTCGTTCTGGTGATCGTAATGTGATTGACAGGAAGTGGGTGTTTCTGGGCGGAAACTGGCCGTTTTATGGGTGTGTGTGAAAAAACGCTGCCGTTTCTGGGAAAAACGCGGGAGTGTCTTAAGAAACAGGGGAGTGTCTGGGCGAACGCTGGGAGTGTTTGTGACGTTAAACCAGGAACGAAACTGACTGAACTGATCGCAGTTGCCGAGTAAGTGTGGAGCTACTCAGAAACTGCTAAGAAGTGTCTATTCGCAATTCTGCTAATCTTTCGTTCGCAATTTTACTATGCTAAGATTCACTCCCAGTAGGCGGCGGCTTAGCGTGTGCAAAGCTGCTAAAAGCAGCTTGCGAGCGAACAACTCGGAATGAGGGCCATTGTGTATTCCTGTGACCTATGGTATACTTTTTATACAAATAAATCGGTTTATACCCAATACTGCATGGACTATTGGTTTGATGTACTCTATATATCGTGAGCATATAAGAGCCAGACAGAGTTCAGTCTGATCCTGACGAATGGGGTACCAGAAATAAACCTTTTGATGCACATAGGGCATTTACCGAAGGTAAGCCATATACCAATAAGCTAAGAAGTGATTTTATGAATTTTGGAGACATAAAGAAACCTTGATGTGAACATAGGGCATAGCCTAAAGGTCAGTTGAGGATCATCGATATGAACAATAAACACGCATATGGATATTGATACTGCATGAATATATTTCTCTCTTTCTTTTGAGGATCTATAGTTTTGATATCCAGCAGAAAGTGATTCGTGTACACATATAAAGCAGCGCTTGGGAGCCGTTCCACTTTTCTGGTTGTGTATTGTTTTAAGGAGTGGTGATCCGAGTTGCAGTCTTTTTGGGCGCAAGTCAATTTTATCAATTTGTTTTGTACTGTCCCCTACCAGACCTGTCCCTGTATGCACACTCACCCTGTCTCCTACCAGATCTGTCCCTGTACACTGACCCTGCCCTGCAGACTCACCCTGTCCCCTACAAAACCTGTCCCTGCAGACTCATCCTGTCCCCTACCAGACCTGTCCCTGCACACTCATCCTGTCCCCTGCCAAACCTGTCATTGCATACTCACCCTGTCCCCACCCAGACCTGTCATTGCATACTCACCCTGTCAACCACCAGATCTGTACTCCATGCCCCCAGCTTGATAAAACAAGGTTGTGGCTTGTGGGCACGGCATTCCCTGTTAGGCCACACCCATTATGAGACCACACCCACCTTCTCAGGAGTGCAATTAAAAGAACACACACAGCCCCAGCCTTCCCCTATCGTGGTGCCCCCCCCCCCCCCCCCTGTCATTTAGTTCTGGATCCACCCCTGTGTATATCAGTGGTTCTCAAACTTGGTCCTCAGTACCACAAACAGTTCATGTTTCTAGTTCACCTGTGGATCTTTTAAATGCAATACAACTGTGTCCAGCTAGGTGACCTGGAAAACAAACTGTTTGGATTCCTGAGGACCATGGCCCTCATTCTGAGTTGTTCGCTTGTTAGCTGCTTTTAGCAGCCGTGCAAACGCTAAGCCGCCGCCCTCTGGGAGTGTATCTTACCTTAGCAGAAGTGCGAACGAAAGGATCGCAGAACTGCTCTAAAAAAAGATTGTGCAGTTTCTAAGTAGCTCGAGACTTACTCCTAGCTAGCGATCACTTCAGACTGTTTGGTTCCTGTTTTGATGTCACAAACACGCCCTGTGTTCGGACAGCCACGCCTACGTTTCCCCAGCCACTCCTGCGGTTTTTTCCGACACGCCTGCGTTTTTTCACTCACTCCCCGAAAACGGTCAGTTTACCACCCAGAAACACCCACTTCCTGTCAATCACTCTGCGGCCAGCAGTGCGACTGAAAAGCATCGCTAGACCTTGTGTGAAACTGCATAGTCTTGTGTGAAAGTACATCACGCGTGCGCACTGCGCACCATACGCATGCGCAGAAATGCCGCTTTTTTACCTAATCGCCGTGCTGCGACCGAAAGCAGCAAGCGAACAACTCGGAATGACCACCCATGTTTCAGAAGCAGTGTTGTATATCAATCCACTGAGACCCTGCATAAGGTCTCAGAGGAGAATGTACTGCTCTGTGATTGGTAAAGCTCATCACATGCCATTCTAGTACTACTTAGGGGTCTATTTAAAAAGCCTTGGATGGAGATAAAGCGGACGGAGATAAAATACCAGCCAATCAGCTCCTAACTAGAGATGTTCGGCTGGCACTTTTCGTGTTTTGGTTTTGGTTCTAATTCCACTTTGGTGTTTTGTTTTAGGCTTGGTTTTGCCAAAAGCACCCTTTCGTGTTTTGGTTTTGGATCTGGATGATTTTGGGGAAAAAACCATAAAAACGGCTAAAATCACAGAATTTGTGGGTAATTTTGCTCCTATGGTATTATTAACCTCAATAACATTAATTACCACTCATTTCCAGTCTATTCTGAACACCTCACACCTCACAATATTGTTTTTAGGCCTAAAAGTTGCACCGAGGTGGCTGTATGACTAAGCTAAGCGACACAAGTGTGCAGCACAAACACCTGGCCCATCTAGGAGTGGCACTGCAGTTGCAGACAAGATGGCACTATTCAAAAACTAGTCCCCAAACAGCACATCATGCAAAGTAAAAAAAAAGAGGTGCACCGAGGTTGCTGTATGACTAAGCTAAGCGACACAACCACCTGGCCCATCTAGTAGTGTCTTGCTTGAGAGTGGGCCGCAATTGTTTGGTCCACTGACAGCATCTCCAGCACGACCCTGTCATTTTTTTAAATTCTGCAATTGGTGGACTTATACGGGCGGCACCCCAGGACTAATACAGCAGTACCCCTGGACTCATACGGCAGTGTCAGACAGGATGGCACTTTTCAAAAACTAGGCCCCAAACAGCAGCACCTCATGCAAAGATGTCGAAGAGGTGCAATGAGGTAGCTGTATGACTAAGCCAAGCGACACAAACAATTCCCACTGGAATTATACGTCCAAATCACTGGATTTATATGTCCAAATCACTGGCATTATACGCCCAAATCACTGGAATTAAATGGCAAAATCACTGGAATTATACGTCCAAATCACTGGAAGTAAATGGCAAAATCACTGGAATTATATGACCAAATCACTGGAATTATACGTCCAAATCACTGGAATTAAATGGCAAAATCACTGGAATTATATGTCCAAATCACTGGAATTAAATGGCAGTACCACTGGACATATACGGAAGTGTCAGACAACATGGCACTTTAGAAAAATAGTCCCCAAACAGCACATGATGATAAGAAGAAAAAGAGGTGCCAGATGGAATTGTCCTTTAACCCTCCCACCCACCCTTATGTTGTATAAACAGGACATGCACACTTTAACAAACCAATCATTTCAGCGACAGGGTCTGCCACACGACCATGGCTGAAATGATTGGTTTGTTTGGGCCCTCACCAAAAAAGAAGCATTTCATCTCTCCTTGCACAAACTGGCTCTACAGAGGCAAGATGTCGTCCTCATCCTCCGATTCCTCGCCCCTTTGAGCGTGTACATCCTCCTCCTCCTCACAGATTATTAATTCGTCCCCACTGGAATCCACCATCACAGGTCCCTCTGTACTGTCTGGAGGCAAGTGCTGGTAAAGGTCTTCCGGGAGGAATTTATAATTAATTTTGATGAACATCATCTTCTCCACATATTATGGAAGTAACCTCCTACGTCAATCGCTGACAAGGTTACTGGCTGCACTAAACACTCTTTCGGAGTACACACTGGAGGGGGGGGGGGCAACTTAGGTAAAATAAAGCCAGTTTGTGCTAGAGATGTGCACCGGAAATTTTTCGGGTTTTGTGTTTTGGTTATGGATTCGGTTCCGAGGCCGTGTTTTGGATTTGAACGCGTTTTGGCAAAACCTCCCTGAAAATTTTTTGTCGGATTCGGGTGTGTTTTGGATTCGGGTGTTTTTTTACAAAAAACCCTCAAAAACAGCTTAAATCATAGAATTTGGGGGTCATTTTGATCCCATAGTATTAGTAAACTCAATAACCATAATTTCCATTCATTTTCAGTCTATTCTGAACACCTCACACCTCACAATATTATTGTTAGTCCTAAAATTTGCACCAAGGTCGCTGGATGACTAAACTAAGCGACCCAAGTGGCCGACACAAACACCTGGCCCATCTAGGAGTGGCACTGCAGTGTCAGACAGGATGGCACTTCAAAAAAATAGTCCCCAAACAGCACATGATGCAAAGAAAAAAAGAGGTGCAATGAGGTAGCTGTGTGACTAAGCTAAGCGACCCAAGTGGCCGACACAAACACCTGGCCCAACTAGGAGTGGCACTGCAGTGTCGGACAGGATGGCATATTTAAAAAATAGTCCCCAAACAGCACATGATGCAAAGAAAAAAGAGGCGCAATGAGGTCGCTGTGTGACTAAGCTAAGCGACCCAAGTGGCCGACACAAACACCTGGCCCATCTAGGAGTGGCACTGCAGTGTCAAGATGGCAGATTTAAAAAATAGTCCCCAAACAGCACATGATGCAAAGAAAAAAAGAGGCGCAATGAGGTGCTGGATGGCTAAGCTAAGCGACAAAAGTGGCTGACACAAACACCTGGCCCATCTAGGAGTGGCACTGCAGTGTCAGGCAGGATGGCACTTCAAAAAAATAGTCCCCAAACAGCACATGATGCAAAGAAAAATGAAAGAAAAAAGAGGTGCAAGATGGAATTGTCCTTGGGCCCTCCCACCCACCCTTATGTTGTATAAACAGGACATGCACACTTTAACGAACCCATCATTTCAGCGACAGGGTCTGCCACACGACTGTGACTGAAATGACTGGTTGGTTTGGGCCCCTACCAAAAAAGAAGCAATCAATCTCTCCTTGCACAAACTGGCTCTACAGAGGCAAGATGTCCACCTCCTCATCATCGTCCGATTCCTCACCCCTTTCACTGTGTACATCCCCCTCCTCACAGATTATTAATTCGTCCCCACTGGAATCCACCATCTCAGGTCCCTGTGTACTTTCTGGAGGCAATTGCTGGTGAATGTCTCCACGGAGGAATTGATTATAATTCATTTTGATGAACATCATCTTCTCCACATTTTCTGGAAGTAACCTCGTACGCCGATTGCTGACAAGGTGAGCGGCTGCACTAAACACTCTTTTGGAGTACACACTGGAGGGGGGCAACTTAGGTAAAATAAAGCCAGTTTGTGCAAGGGCCTCCAAATTGCCTCTTTTTCCTGCCAGTATACGTACGGACTGTCTGACGTGCCTACTTGGATGCGGTCACTCATATAATCCTCCACCATTCTTTCAATGGTGACAGAATCAAATGCAGTGCCAGTAGACGACATGTCAGTAATCGTTGGCAGGTCCTTCAGTCCGGACCAGATGTCAGCACTCGCTCCAGACTGCCCTGCATCACCGCCAGCGGGTGGGCTCGGAATTCTTAGCCTTTTCCTCACAGCCCCAGTTGTGGGAGAATGTGAAGGAGGAGCTGTTGACGGGTCACGTTCCGCTTGACTTGACAATTTTCTCACCAGCAGGTCTTTGAACCTCTGCAGACTTGTGTCTGCCAGAAAGAGAGATACAACGTAGGTTTTAAATCTAGGATCGAGCACGGTGGCCAAAATGTAGTGCTCTGATTTCAACAGATTGACCACCCGTGAATCCTGGTTAACCGAATTAAGGGCTCCATCCACAAGTCCCACATGCCTAGCGGAATTGCTCTGTTTTAGCTCCTCCTTCAATGTCTCCAGCTTCTTCTGCAAAAGCCTGATGAGGGGAATGACCTGACTCAGGCTGGCAGTGTCTGAACTGACTTCACGTGTGGCAAGTTCAAAGGGTTGCAGAACCTTGCACAACGTTGAAATCATTCTCCACTGCGCTTGAGTCAGGTGAATTCCACCTCGTTACCACCTCTTGCTTCAGATGATGGCAGGGCAGTTCAGGACTGTTTGCTGGTGCTCCAGTCTTCGGCACGCGGTGGCTAAATGCCGAAAGTGGCCCGCAATTCTTCGGGCCACCGACAGCATCTCTTGCACGCCCCTGTCGTTTTTTAAATAATTCTGCACCACCAAATACAATGTATGTGCAAAACATGGGACGTGCTGGAATTTGCCCACATGTAATGCACGCACAATATTGGTGGCGTTGTCCGATGCCACAAATCCCCAGGAGAGTCCAATTGGGGTAAGCCATTCTGCGATGACGTTCCTCAGTTTCCGTAAGAGGTTGTCAGCTGTGTGCCACTTATGGAAAGCAATGAGATGCTGTTACTGGTGCCGCCGCTGCTGTTCTTGCTGCGGGAGGCAATACATCTACCCAGTGGGCTGTCACAGTCATATAGTCCTGAGTCTGCCCTGCTCCACTTGTCCACATGTCCGTGGTTAAGTGGACATTGGGTACAACTGCATTTTTTAGGACACTGGTGACTCTTTTTCTGATGTCTGTGTACATTTTCGGTATCGCCTGCCTAGAGAAATGGAACCTAGATGGTATTTGGTACCGGGGACACAGTACCTCAATCAAGTCTCTAGTACCCTGTGAACTAACGGTGGATACCGGAAACACGTTTCTCACCATCCAGGCTGCCAAGGTCTGAGTTATCCGCTTTGCAGCAGGATGACTGCTGTGATATTTCATTTTTCTCGCAAAGGACTGTTGGACAGTCAATTGCTTACTGGAAGTAGTACAAGTGGTCTTCCGACTTCCCCTATGGCATGACGATCGACTCCCAGCAGCAACAACAACAGCGCCAGCAGCAGTAGGCGTTACACTCAAGGATGCGTCGGAGGAATCCCAGGCAGGAGAGGACTCGTCAGACTTGACAGTGACATGGCCTGCAGGACTATTGGCTTTCCTGTGTAAGGAGGAAATTGACACTGAGGGAGTTGGTGGTGTGGTTTGCAGGAGCTTAGTTACAAGAGGAAGGGATTTAGTGGTCAGTGGATTGCTTCCGCTGTCATCCAAAGTTTTTGAACTTGTCACTGACTTCTGATGAATGCGGTCCAGGTGACGTATAAGGGAGGATGTTCCTAGGTGGTTAACGTCCTTACCCCTACTTATTACAGCTTGACAAAGGCAACACACGGCTTGACACCAGTTGTCCGCATTTCTGTTTAAATAATTCCACACCGAAGAGGTAATTTTTTTTTGTATTTTGACCAGGCATGTCAATGGCCATATTCGTCCCATGGACAACAGGTGTCTCCCCGGGTGCCTGACTTAAACAAACCACCTGACCATCAGAATCCTCCTTGTCAATTTCCTCCCCAGCGCCAGCAACATCCATATCCTCATCCTGGTGTACTTCAACAGTGACATCTTCAATTTGACTATCAGGAACTGGACTGCGGGTGCTCCTTCCAGCACTTGCAGGGGGCGTGCAAATGGTGGAAGGCGCAACCTCTTCCCGTCCACTGTTGGGAAAGTCAGGCATCGCAACCGACACAATTGGACTCTCCTTGGGGATTTGTGATTTAGAAGAACGCACAGTTCTTTGCTGTGCTTTTGCCATCTTAACTATTTTAAGTTTTCTAGCAGGAGGATGAGTGCTTCCATCCTCAGGTGAAGCTGAACCACTAGCCTTGAACATAGGCCAGGGCCTCAGCCGTTCCTTGCCACTCCGTGTCGTAAATGGCACATTGGCAAGTTTACGCTTCTCCTCAGACGATTTTGATTTAGATTTTTGGGTCATTTTGCTGAGCTTTATTTTTTTGGATTTTACATGCTCTCTACTATGACATTGGGCATCGGCCTTGGCAGACGACGTTGATGGCATTTCATCGTCTCGGCCATGACTAGTGGCAGCAGCTTCAGCACGAGGTGGAAGTTGATCTTGATCTTTCCCTATTTTACCCTCCACATTTTTGTTCTCCATTTTTTAATGTGTGGAATTATATGCCAGTAATATATCAATAGCAATGGCCTACTACTATATATACTGCGCACAACTGAAATGCACCACAGGTATGGATGGATAGTATACTTGACGACACATAGGTAGGTAGAGCAGTGGCCTACTGTACCGTACTGCTATATAGTATATACTGGTGGTCAGCAAACTGTGCAAAACTGAAATGCACCACAGGTATGGATGGATAGTATACTTGACGATACAGAGGTAGGTAGAGCAGTGGCCTTCTCTACCGTACTGCTATAAAGTATATACTGGTGGTCAGCAAACTGTCCAAAACTGAAATGCACCCCAGGTATGGATGGATAGCATACTTGACGACACAGAGGTAGGTAGAGCAGTGGCCTTCTGTACCGTACTGCTATATAGTATATACTGGTGGTCAGCAAACTGTGCAAAACTGAACTGCACCACAGGTAAGGATGGATAGTATACTTGACGACACAGAGGTAGGTAGAGCAGTGGCCTACTGTACCGTACTGCTATATAGTATATACTGGAGGTCAGCAAATGTGCAAAACTGAAAGGCACCACAGGTATGGATGGATAGTATACTTGACGACACAGAGGTAGGTAGAGCAGTGGCCTTCTGTACCGTACTGCTATATAGTATATACTGGTGGTCAGCTAACTGTGCAAAACTGAAATGCACCACAGGTATGGATGGATAGTATACTTGACGACACAGAGGTAGGTAGAGCAGTGGCCTTCTGTACCGTACTGCTATATAGTATATACTGGTGGTCAGCTAACTGTGCAAAACTGAAATGCACCACAGGTATGGATGGATAGTATACTTGACGACACAGAGGTAGGTAGAGCAGTGGCCTTCTGTACCGTACTGCTATATAGTATATACTGGTGGTCAGCAAACTGTGCAAAACTGAAATGCACCACAGGTATGGATGGATAGTATACTTGACGACACAGAGGTAGCTAGAGAAGTGGACTACTGTACCGTACTGCTATATATATAGTTATACTGGTGGTCAGCAAAATTCTGCACTGTCCTCCTACTATATACTACATTGCAGCACAGATATGGAGCATTTTTCAGGCAGAGAACGTATAATACTGGTGGTCACTGGTCACTGGTCTGCAAAACTCTGCACTGTCCTTCTACTATATAATACTGCTGGTCCCCAGTCCCCACAATAAAGCAATTAGCACACTGAGCACAGATATTTGCAGCACACTGAGCACAGTCAGATATGGAGCGTTTTACAGGCAGAGAACGTAGATATTTGCACTTGCAGCACACTGAGCACAGATATTTGCAGCACAATTTGCAGCCCACTGAACATAGAAACTGAGAGGACGCCAGCCACGTCCTCTCACGATCATCTCCAATGCACGAGTGAAAAATAACGGCGATGCGCGGCTCCTTATATAGAATACGAATCTCGCGAGAATCCGACCGCGGGATGATGACGTTCGGGCGAGCTCGGGTTAACCGAGCAAGGCGGGAGGATCCGAGTTGCTCGGACCCGTGAAAAAAAAGGTGAAGTTCGGGCAGGTTCGGATCCCGAGGATCCGAACCCGCTCATCACTTGTTTGTGCAAGGGCATCCAAATTGCCTCTTTTTCCTGCCAGTAAACATACGGACTGTCTGACATGCCTGCTTGGATGCTGGCACTCATATAATCCTCCACCATTCTTTCAATGGTGACAGAATCATATGCAGTGACAGTAGACATGTCAGTAATTGTTGGCAGGTCCTTCAGTCCGGACCAGATGTCAGCTTTCGCTCCTGACTGCCCTGCATCACTGCCAGCGGGTGGGCTAGGAAATCTTATCCTTTTCCTCGCAGCCCCAGTTGCGGGAGAAATTGAAGGAGGAGCTGTTAACGGGTCACGTTCCCCTTGAGTTGACAATTTACTCACGAGCAGGTCTTTGCACCTCTGCAGACTTGTGTCTGCTGGAAAGAGAGATACAACGTAGGCTTTAAACCTAGGATCGAGCACGGTGGCCAAAATGTAGGGCTCTGATTTCAACAGATTGACCACCCTTGAATCCTGGCAAAGCGAATGAAGGGCTCCATCCACAAGTCCCACATACTTTGCGGAATTGCTCCATCTTAGCTCCTCCTTCAATTTCTCCAGCTGCTTCTGCAAAAGCCTGATGAGGGGAATGACCTGCCTCAAGCCGGCAGTGTCTGAACTGACTTCACGTGTGGCAAGTTTGAAGGGTTGGAAAACCTTGCACAAGACAGAAATCATTCTCCACTGCACTTGAGTCAGGTGCATTCCCCCTCCTTTTGCTATATCGTAGGTGGATGCATAGGCTTTAATGGCCTTTTGCTGCTCCTCCATCCTCTGAAGCATGTAGAGTGTTTAATTCCACCTCGTTACCACCTCTTGCTTCAGTTGATGGCAGGGCAGGTTCAGGAGTGTTTGCTGTTGCTCCAGTCTTCGGCACGCAGTGGCAGAATGTCGGAAGTGGCCCACAATTTTTCGGGCCACTGACAGCATCTCCTGTACGCCCGTCATTTTTCAAAAAACTTCTGCACCACCAAATTAATTGTTTGTGCAAAACATGGGACGTGCTGGAATTTGCCCAGATGTAATGCACGCACAATATTGGTGGCATTGTCCGATATTACAAATCCCCAGGAGAGTCCAATTTGGGAAGCCATTCTGCAGTAGTGTCTCTCAGTTTCCGTAAGAGGTTGTCAGCTGTGTGCCTCTTACGGAAAGCTGTGATACATAGCATAGAGTTGGCTTTTTCGAGATGCTGCTACTGTTGCCTCTGCTGTTGTTGTTGTGGGAAGCCATACATCTACCCAGTGGGCTGTTACAGTCATATAGTCCTTAGTCTGCCCTGTTCCACTTGTCCACATGTTGCATTTTGTAGGACACTGGTGACTCTTTTTCTGACGTCTATGTACAATCTCGGTATCGCCTGCCTAGAGAAGTGGAACCTAGATGGGATTTGATACCGGGGACAAACTATCTTCATCAGTTCTCTAAGTCCCACTGAACTAATGGCGGATATCGGATTTACGTCTAACACCAACATAAGTGTCAAGGCCTCAGTTATCCGCTTTGAAAAAGGATGACTGCTGTCATATTTCATCTTCCTCACAAAGGACTGTTGCACAGTCAATTGCTTACTGGAAGTAGCATAAGTGGTCTTCCGACTTCCCCTCTGGGATGACGATCGACTCCCAGCAGCAACAACAGCAGCGGCAGCAACAGCAGGCGTACCACGCAAGGATCCTCCAGAGGAATCCCGGTTAGGAGAGGACTCCTCAGTCTTGACAGTGACATGGCCTGCAGTACTACTGACGTTCCTGACTGAGGAGAAAGTTCACATTGAGGGAGTTGGTGGTGTGGCTTGTAGGACCTTGGGTACAAGAGGAAGAAGGGATTTAGGTGTCAGTGGACTGCTTACGCTCTTACCCAAAGTTTCACAACTTGACGCTGACTTATGATGAATGCGCTGCAGGTGACGTATAAGGGAGGATGTTCCTAGATGGTTAGCATCCTTACCCCTACTTATTACAGATTGACAGAGGTAACACATAGCTTGACACCAGTTGTCCGGATTTGTGGAGAAATAATTCCACACCGAAGAGGTGGCTTTTTTGGTAGTTTGCCCAGGCATCACAATGGGCTTCTTCATCCCACGGACAACAGGTGTCTTCCCCGGTGCCTGACTTAAACAAACCACATCACCATCAGAATCCTCATCGTCAACTTCCTCCTCAGCGCCAGCAACACCCATATCCTTATCCTGGTGTACTTCAACAGTGACATTTTCAATTTCAAAATCAGGAACTGGACTGTGGGTGCTCCTTCCAGCACTTGCAGGGGGCATGCAAATGGTGGAAGGAGCCACCTCTTCCCAGTGTTGGGAAGGTCAGGCATCGCAACCGCCGACACACTTGGACTCTCCTTAGGGATTTGTGATACCATCTCAGAATGCACAGTTCTTTTCTGTGCTTTTTCCAGCTTAACTCTTCATTTTTCTAGCGGGAGGATGAGGGTTTCCATCGTCATGTGAAGCTGAACCACTAGTCATGAACATAGGCCAGGGCCTCAGCCGTTCCTTGCCACTCCGTGTCATAAATGGCATATTGGCAAGTTTACGTTTCTCCACAGACCATTTAAATTTCTTTTTTTGGGGTCTTTTTACTGAACTTTGGCTTTTTGGATTTTACATGCCCTCTACTATCACATTGGGCATCGGCCTTGGCAGACGACGTTGATGGCATTTCATTGTCTTTGTCATGGCTAGTGGCAGCAGCTTCAGCACTAGGAGGAAGTGGTTCTTGATCTTTCCCTATTTTATCCTCCAAATTTTTGTTCTCCATTATGTTTCTGGAGTTCTATAGCACAATATGCGGCACAGGAATGACTGATGGCTGAAGGCCAGGACACTACCACTGGTCTGATGCAGCACAACACAGCAACACTGTGAGGGACTTGTTGTTGTTGTTATTATTATTATTATTATTATTATTATTATTATACGGCAGCAGTGGACATATAGCAGCAGCGTATACCACTGTGACTGCCTGGTCACTGGAATGACTGATGACCAGGACACTACCACTGGTCTGATGCAGCACAACACAGCAACACTGTGAGGGACTTGTTGTTGTTGTTGTTGTTATTATTATTATTATTATTATTATTATTATTATTATTATTATTATACAACAGCAGTGGACACTAGCACTGGTCTGATGCAGGACAACACAGATAATTATACAGCAGCACTGGGCATATGGCAGCAGATGACACCACCACTGTGAATGGTCACTAGACTGACTGATGCCCAGGACACTACCACTGGTCTGATGCAGGACAACACAGCAACACTGTAAGGGACTTATTATACAGCAGCACTGGACATATGGCAGCAGAGAACACTACCACTGTGACTGATGCAGCACAACACACCACCACTGAACTGATGCAACACAACACAGCACCACTGGACAGCACTGGACATATGGCAGCAGAGGAAATCACCACTGTGACTCTACAGATTCAGCACAAGCCACGGACACTGAGGACACTGAGAGAATGGAGACACATCCTCTCCGTACACTCTCCAATGCCAGAGTGAAAATGGCGGGGACGCGCGGCTCCTTATATGGAATCCAAATCCCGCGAGAATCCGACACCGGGATGATGACGTTTTGCCTCGTTCTGGTTTCCAAGTCAGGCGGGAAGACCCGAGCCTGGCTCGGAACCGGACTCGAATGGTGAAGTTCGGTTCTCTGAGACCCAAACCCACTCATCTCTACTCCTGTCATTTTTCAAACACAGCCTGTAACATGGCAATTAGGAGCTGATTGGCTGGTACTTTATCTCCATCAACTTTATCTCCATCCAAGGCTTAGTAAACAGACCCCTTGTGTTAAGCAGCAGCAGCCTCATTGGATCTGGGCATGTACTGTGCATGTATTACTGGTTACACTTAGAGATGAGCGCCTGAAATTTTTCGGGTTTTGTGTTTTGGTTTTGGGTTCGGTTCCGCGGCCGTGTTTTGGGTTCGAACGCGTTTTGGCAAAACCTCACCGAATTTTTTTTGTCGGATTCGGGTGTGTTTTGGATTCGGGTGTTTTTTTCAAAAAACACTAAAAAACAGCTTAAATCATAGAATTTGGGGGTCATTTTGATCCCAAAGTATTATTAACCTCAAAAACCATAATTTACACTCATTTTCAGTCTATTCTGAATACCTCACACCTCACAATATTATTTTTAGTCCTAAAATTTGCACCGAGGTCGCTGTGTGAGTAAGATAAGCGACCCTAGTGGCCGACACAAACACCGGGCCCATCTAGGAGTGGCACTGCAGTGTCACGCAGGATGTCCCTTCCAAAAAACCCTCCCCAAACAGCACATGACGCAAAGAAAAAAAGAGGCGCAATGAGGTAGCTGTGTGAGTAAGATTAGCGACCCTAGTGGCCGACACAAACACCGGGCCCATCTAGGAGTGGCACTGCAGTGTCACGCAGGATGGCCCTTCCAAAAAACCCTCCCCAAACAGCACATGACGCAAAGAAAAAAAGAGGCGCAATGAGGTAGCTGTGTGAGTAAGATTAGCGACCCTAGTGGCCGACACAAACACCGGGCCCATCTAGGAGTGGCACTGCAGTGTCACGCAGGATGTCCCTTCCAAAAAACCCTCCCCAAACAGCACATGACGCAAAGAAAAAAAGAGGCGCAATGAGGTAGCTGTGTGAGTAAGATTAGCGACCCTAGTGGCCGACACAAACACCGGGCCCATCTAGGAGTGGCACTGCAGTGTCACGCAGGATGTCCCTTCCAAAAAACCCTCCCCAAACAGCACATGACGCAAAGAAAAAAAGAGGCGCAATGAGGTAGCTGACTGTGTGAGTAAGATTAGCGACCCTAGTGGCCGACACAAACACCGGGCCCATTTAGGAGTGGCACTGCAGTGTCACGCAGGATGTCCCTTCCAAAAAACCCTCCCCAATCAGCACATGATGCAAAGAAAAAGAAAAGAAAAAAGAGGTGCAAGATGGAATTGTCCTTGGGCCCTCCCACCCACCCTTATGTTGTATAAACAAAACAGGACATGCACACTTTAACCAACCCATCATTTCAGTGACAGGGTCTGCCACACGACTGTGACTGATATGACGGGTTGGTTTGGACCCCCCCAAAAAAGAAGCAATTAATCTCTCCTTGCACAAACTGGCTCTACAGAGGCAAGATGTCCACCTCATCATCACCCTCCGATATATCACCGTGTACATCCCCCTCCTCACAGATTATCAATTCGTCCCCACTGGAATCCACCATCTCAGCTCCCTGTGTACTTTGTGGAGGCAATTGCTGCTGGTCAATGTCTCCGCGGAGGAATTGATTATAATTCATTTTAATGAACATCATCTTCTCCACATTTTCTGGATGTAACCTCGTACGCCGATTGCTGACAAGGTGAGCGGCGGCACTAAACACTCTTTCGGAGTACACACTTGTGGGAGGGCAACTTAGGTAGAATAAAGCCAGTTTGTGCAAGGGCCTCCAAATTGCCTCTTTTTCCTGCCAGTATAAGTACGGACTGTGTGACGTGCCTACTTGGATGCGGTCACTCATATAATCCTCCACCATTCTATCAATGTTGAGAGAATCATATGCAGTGACAGTAGACGACATGTCCGTAATCGTTGTCAGGTCCTTCAGTCCGGACCAGATGTCAGCATCAGCAGTCGCTCCAGACTGCCCTGCATCACCGCCAGCGGGTGGGCTCGGAATTCTGAGCCTTTTCCTCGCACCCCCAGTTGCGGGAGAATGTGAAGGAGGAGATGTTGACAGGTCGCGTTCCGCTTGACTTGACAATTTTGTCACCAGCAGGTCTTTCAACCCCAGCAGACTTGTGTCTGCCGGAAAGAGAGATCCAAGGTAGGCTTTAAATCTAGGATCGAGCACGGTGGCCAAAATGTAGTGCTCTGATTTCAACAGATTGACCACCCGTGAATCCTTGTTAAGCGAATTAAGGGCTCCATCCACAAGTCCCACATGCCTAGCGGAATCGCTCCGTGTTAGCTCCTCCTTCAATGTCTCCAGCTTCTTCTGCAAAAGCCTGATGAGGGGAATGACCTGACTCAGGCTGGCAGTGTCTGAACTGACTTCACGTGTGGCAAGTTCAAAGGGCATCAGAACCTTGCACAACGTTGAAATCATTCTCCACTGCGCTTGAGACAGGTGCATTCCACCTACTATATCGTGCTCAATTGTATAGGCTTGAATGGCCTTTTGCTGCTCCTCCAACCTCTGAAGCATATAGAGGGTTGAATTCCACCTCGTTACCACTTCTTGCTTCAGATGATGGCAGGGCAGGTTCAGTAGTTTTTGGTGGTGCTCCAGTCTTCTGTACGTGGTGCCTGTACGCCGAAAGTGTCCCGCAATTCTTCTGGCCACCGACAGCATCTCTTGCACGCCCCTGTCGTTTTTTAAAAAATTCTGCACCACCAAATTCAAGGTATGTGCAAAACATGGGACGTGCTGGAATTTGCCCATATTTAATGCACACACAATATTGCTGGCGTTGTCCGATGCCACAAATCCACAGGAGAGTCCAATTGGGGTAAGCCATTCCGCGATGATCTTCCTCAGTTGCCGTAAGAGGTTTTCAGCTGTGTGCGTATTCTGGAAAGCGGTGATACAAAGCGTAGCCTGCCTAGGAAAGAGTTGGCGTTTGCGAGATGCTGCTACTGGTGCCGCCGCTGCTGTTCTTGCGGCGGGAGTCCATACATCTACCCAGTGGGCTGTCACAGTCATATAGTCCTGACCCTGCCCTGCTCCACTTGTCCACATGTCCGTGGTTAAGTGGACATTGGGTACAACTGCATTTTTTAGGACACTGGTGAGTCTTTTTCTGACGTCCGTGTACATTCTCGGTATCGCCTGCCTAGAGAAGTGGAACCTAGATGGTATTTGGTAACGGGGGCACACTGCCTCAATAAATTGTCTAGTTCCCTGTGAACTAACGGCGGATACCGGACGCACGTCTAACACCAACATAGTTGTCAAGGCCTCAGTTATCCGCTTTGCAGTAGGATGACTGCTGTGATATTTCATCTTCCTCGCAAAGGACTGTTGAACAGTCAATTGCTTACTGGAAGTAGTACAAGTGGGCTTACGACTTCCCCTCTGGGATGACCATCGACTCCCAGCGGCAACAACAGCAGCGCCAGCAGCAGTAGGCGTTACACGCAAGGATGCATCGGAGGAATCCCAGGCAGGAGAGGACTCGTCAGAATTGCCAGTGACATGGCCTGCAGGACTATTGGCATTCCTGGGGAAGGAGGAAATTGACACTGAGGGAGTTGGTGGGGTGGTTTGCGTGAGCTTGGTTACAAGAGGAAGGGATTTACTGGTCAGTGGACTGCTTCCGCTGTCACCCAAAGTTTTTGAACTTGTCACTGACTTATTATGAATGCGCTGCAGGTGACGTATAAGGGAGGATGTTCCGAGGTGGTTAACGTCCTTACCCCTACTTATTACAGCTTGACAAAGGGAACACACGGCTTGACACCTGTTGTCCGCATTTCTGGTGAAATACCTCCACACCGAAGAGCTGATTTTTTTGGTATTTTCACCTGGCATGTCAACGGCCATATTCCTCCCACGGACAACAGGTGTCTCCCCGGGTGCCTGACTTAAACAAACCACCTCACCATCAGAATCCTCCTGGTCAATTTCCTCCCCAGCGCCAGCAACACCCATATCCTCCTCATCCTGGTGTACTTCAACACTGACATCTTCAATCTGACTATCAGGAACTGGACTGCGGGTGCTCCTTCCAGCACTTGCAGGGGGCGTGCATATGGTGGAAGGCGCATGCTCTTCACGTCCAGTGTTGGGAAGGTCAGGTATCGCAACCGACACAATTGGACTCTCCTTGTGGATTTGGGATTTCGAAGAATGCACAGTTCTTTGCTGTGCTGCTTTTGCCAGCTTGAGTCTTTTCATTTTTCTAGCGAGAGGCTGAGTGCTTCCATCCTCATGTGAAGCTGAACCACTAGCCATGAACATAGGCCAGGGCCTCAGCCGTTCCTTGCCACTCCGTGTCGTAAATGGCATATTGGCAAGTTTACGCTTCTCCTCCGACAATTTTATTTTAGGTTTTGGAGTCCTTTTTTTTCTGATATTTGGTGTTTTGGATTTGACATGCTCTGTACTATGACATTGGGCATCGGCCTTGGCAGACGACGTTGCTGGCATTTCATCGTCTCGGCCATGACTAGTGGCAGCAGCTTCAGCACGAGGTGGAAGTGGATCTTGATCTTTCCCTAATTTTGGAACCTCAACATTTTTGTTCTCCATATTTTAATAGGCACAACTAAAAGGCACCTCAGGTAAACAATGGAGATGGATACTAGTATACAATTATGGACTGCCTGCCGAGTGCAGACACAGAGGTAGCCACAGCCGTGAACTACCGCACTGTACTGTGTCTGCTGCTAATATAGACTGGTTGATAAAGAGATAGTATACTCGTAACTAGTATGTATGTATAAAGAAAGAAAGAAAAACCACGGTTAGGTGGTATATACAATTATGGACGGGCTGCCGAGTGCCGACACAGAGGTAGCCACAGCCGTGAACTACCGCACTGTACTGTGTCTGCTGCTAATATATAGACTGGTTGATAAAGAGATAGTATACTCGTAACTAGTATGTATGTATAAAGAAAGAAAAAAAAACCACGGTTAGGTGGTATATACAATTATGGACGGGCTGCCGAGTGCCGACACAGAGGTAGCCACAGCCGTGAACTACCGCACTGTACTGTGTCTGCTGCTAATATAGACTGGTTGATAAAGAGATAGTATACTCGTAACTAGTATGTATGTATAAAGAAAGAAAAAAAAACCACGGTTAGGTGGTATATACAATTATGGACGGGCTGCCGAGTGCCGACACAGAGGTAGCCACAGCCGTGAACTACCGCACTGTACTGTGTCTGCTGCTAATATAGACTGGTTGATAAAGAGATAGTATACTCGTAACTAGTATGTATGTATAAAGAAAGAAAAAAAAACCACGGTTAGGTGGTATATACAATTATGGACGGGCTGCCGAGTGCCGACACAGAGGTAGCCACAGCCGTGAACTACCGCACTGTACTGTGTCTGCTGCTAATATATAGACTGGTTGATAAAGAGATAGTATACTCGTAACTAGTATGTATGTATAAAGAAAGAAAAAAAAACCACGGTTAGGTGGTATATACAATTATGGACGGGCTGCCGAGTGCCGACACAGAGGTAGCCACAGCCGTGAACTACCGCACTGTACTGTGTCTGCTGCTAATATAGACTGGTTGATAAAGAGATAGTATACTCGTAACTAGTATGTATGTATAAAGAAAGAAAAAAAAACCACGGTTAGGTGGTATATACAATTATGGACGGGCTGCCGAGTGCCGACACAGAGGTAGCCACAGCCGTGAACTACCGCACTGTACTGTGTCTGCTGCTAATATAGACTGGTTGATAAAGAGATAGTATACTCGTAACTAGTATGTATGTATAAAGAAAGAAAAAAAAACCACGGTTAGGTGGTATATACAATTATGGACGGGCTGCCGAGTGCCGACACAGAGGTAGCCACAGCCGTGAACTACCGCACTGTACTGTGTCTGCTGCTAATATAGACTGGTTGATAAAGAGATAGTATACTCGTAACTAGTATGTATGTATAAAGAAAGAAAAAAAAACCACGGTTAGGTGGTATATACAATTATGGACGGGCTGCCGAGTGCCGACACAGAGGTAGCCACAGCCGTGAACTACCGCACTGTACTGTGTCTGCTGCTAATATATAGACTGGTTGATAAAGAGATAGTATACTCGTAACTAGTATGTATGTATGTATAAAGAAAGAAAAAAAAAACACGGTTAGGTGGTATATACAATTATGGACGGGCTGCCGAGTGCCGACACAGAGGTAGCCACAGCCGTGAACTACCGCACTGTACTGTGTCTGCTGCTAATATAGACTGGTTGATAAAGAGATAGTATACTCGTAACTAGTATGTATGTATAAAGAAAGAAAAAAAAACCACGGTTAGGTGGTATATACAATTATGGACGGGCTGCCGAGTGCCGACACAGAGGTAGCCACAGCCGTGAACTACCGCACTGTACTGTGTCTGCTGCTAATATAGACTGGTTGATAAAGAGATAGTATACTCGTAACTAGTATGTATGTATAAAGAAAGAAAAAAAAACCACGGTTAGGTGGTATATACAATTATGGACGGGCTGCCGAGTGCCGACACAGAGGTAGCCACAGCCGTGAACTACCGCACTGTACTGTGTCTGCTGCTAATATATAGACTGGTTGATAAAGAGATAGTATACTCGTAACTAGTATGTATGTATGTATAAAGAAAGAAAAAAAAAACCACGGTTAGGTGGTATATACAATTATGGACGGGCTGCCGAGTGCCGACACAGAGGTAGCCACAGCCGTGAACTACCGCACTGTACTGTGTCTGCTGCTAATATAGACTGGTTGATAAAGAGATAGTATACTCGTAACTAGTATGTATGTATAAAGAAAGAAAAAAAAAACACGGTTAGGTGGTATATACAATTATGGACGGGCTGCCGAGTGCCGACACAGAGGTAGCCACAGCCGTGAACTACCGCACTGTACTGTGTCTGCTGCTAATATAGACTGGTTGATAAAGAGATAGTATACTCGTAACTAGTATGTATGTATAAAGAAAGAAAAAAAAACCACGGTTAGGTGGTATATACAATTATGGACGGGCTGCCGAGTGCCGACACAGAGGTAGCCACAGCCGTGAACTACCGCACTGTACTGTGTCTGCTGCTAATATATAGACTGGTTGATAAAGAGATAGTATACTCGTAACTAGTATGTATGTATAAAGAAAGAAAAAAAAACCACGGTTAGGTGGTATATACAATTATGGACGGGCTGCCGAGTGCCGACACAGAGGTAGCCACAGCCGTGAACTACCGCACTGTACTGTGTCTGCTGCTAATATATAGACTGGTTGATAAAGAGATAGTATACTCGTAACTAGTATGTATGTATAAAGAAAGAAAGAAAAAACACGGTTAGGTGGTATATACAATTATGGACGGGCTGCCGAGTGCCGACACAGAGGTAGCCACAGCCGTGAACTACCGCACTGTACTGTGTCTGCTGCTAATATAGACTGGTTGATAAAGAGATAGTATACTCGTAACTAGTATGTATGTATAAAGAAAGAAAAAAAAACCACGGTTAGGTGGTATATACAATTATGGACGGGCTGCCGAGTGCCGACACAGAGGTAGCCACAGCCGTGAACTACCGCACTGTACTGTGTCTGCTGCTAATATAGACTGGTTGATAAAGAGATAGTATACTCGTAACTAGTATGTATGTATAAAGAAAGAAAAAAAAACCACGGTTAGGTGGTATATACAATTATGGACGGGCTGCCGAGTGCCGACACAGAGGTAGCCACAGCCGTGAACTACCGCACTGTACTGTGTCTGCTGCTAATATAGACTGGTTGATAAAGAGATAGTATACTCGTAACTAGTATGACTATAAAGAAAGAAAAAAAAACCACGGTTAGGTGGTATATACAATTATGGACGGGCTGCCGAGTGCCGACACAGAGGTAGCCACAGCCGTGAACTACCGCACTGTACTGTGTCTGCTGCTAATATAGACTGGTTGATAAAGAGATAGTATACTACTAATATTATATATACTGGTGGTCAGGTCACTGGTCACTAGTCACACTGGCAGTGGCACTCCTGCAGCAAAAGTGTGCACTGTTTAATTTTAATATAATATTATGTACTCCTGGCTCCTGCTATAACCTATAACTGGCACTGCAGTGCTCCCCAGTCTCCCCCACAATTATAAGCTGTGTGAGCTGAGCACAGTCAGATATATATATACATTGATGCAGCACACTGGGCTGAGCAGTGCACACAGATATGGTATGTGACTGAGTCACTGTGTGTATCGTTTTTTTCAGGCAGAGAACGGATATATTAAATAAAACAAACAACTGCACTGTCTGGTGGTCACTGTGGTCGTCAGTCACTAAACTCTGCACTCTCTTCTACAGTATCACAGCCTCAGGTCAATCTCTCTCTCTCTCTCTCAACCCTAATCTAAATGGAGAGGACGCCAGCCACGTCCTCTCCCTATCAATCTCAATGCACGTGTGAAAATGGCGGCGACGCGCGGCTCCTTATATAGAATCCGAGTCTCGCGAGAATCCGACAGCGTCATGATGACGTTCGGGCGCGCTCGGGTTAACCGAGCAAGGCGGGAGGATCCGAGTCTGCTCGGACCCGTGAAAAAAACATGAAGTTCGTGCGGGTTCGGATTCAGAGAAACCGAACCCGCTCATCTCTAGTTACACTATCATCTTCCTTTGATTGGATGCAAGAATAGCCTACACTTCTGCCATGCCTCTTTCACATGTGCTGCCAGGCATTAACAGCACTGCTGGACCTGTCCTGATGGGGAGCTGTTGTCAGGACCAAAGTAATACTACTGTGGCTACTCCTGCCCTCTGTAGTGCAATATCCTGTTGTCCCTTGATGCTACAGTATGCTTGCACACATGTGGATATCTGATTCTCCTGTCCTTCACCCTTTCCCTGTTAATCTGCTATTGGAGAACAAGATCTACAATACGATTACAGTCTCACTTATACCTGGCCTTCCACACATCTCCGAAGCTGATATCACTCTCTACAGTTGCCAGCTATGACTGCCTTTCTTCTGGTTCCTACTGTTGAAGCTTCTGACATCTAATCTGCTGAAGCTGAGCCCACTGGGTTTTATCCCCAGTGTCCCATGTCTTGAGAAAGAAGAGCTTGACACCCACTAATGCACGGAGTGAGCCACACAGATAAGGGAGATGGTAACACTACCGTATGTCCTTCTACTGCAGAAGAGGTGAATGCTGTTAAGCAAAACTTGGGATATATGCTTGTAGCAGAGGTCATACAGTAGAGCGTCCCTAGTATAAAGACCATAACTGTGGAACTGAATGCCATATTTCTTCAGGAACCTGTGAGGTGGTGTGTATGGCTTATGAATGTTGCACCTGCCATTAAGCAATAGAGGGCTGGAGTGTTTGACCCATTCATGGGAGTGTACGTACCATGTGATCCTATGGATTGCAGGTGCGAACACAGTGCCCACACACGGCTGCGGGCACTATAATCTTGGCAAATGAGCAATGACTATGAGCAGTCCCGGTTTAGATGAGCTAGGACTTGCCTGTAGGTTGTGCCTGACAGCTACTTATGCAGACCACATTTTTCAAGCACTTTCTCTGCTTGCAACTCCGTAAATTAATTTAATGTTCCAAAATACTAGTATAGACATAACACAAAAATTAGAGAAGTGGTTCTCAGTGGGATACTGGCCATACAGTACCTTTAATTAAAAGAAGGGAGTCCCCTGTCTATCAGTGTCCCACCTTAGTATTTATTGCCTGGTGATCAGTTAGATAATGAATCAAACAAAACATAAAAATTTTTGCAGATCGAGGTAATCTAGTGTCCAGTTCTCAACATGGGTGCCTCCAGTGCCAGATTAAGGTCCTCATGGGCCTGGAGCTGAAATTTATGAAGGGCCTATTTTGTGTCGCCGCAAAGGGTGTGGCCAGCATGGTGGGTGTGTGGCTACTGTTATGGGGGTGTGACCAGTGGTGTGTGTGTGTGTGTGTGTGTGTGTGTGTGTGTGTGTGTGTGTGTGTGTGTTTGAAACAGAGAAATCTCAGTACTTAAATAATGATATTACAATAATTACCGTATTTTTCGGACCATAAGACGCACTTTTTCTCCCCAAAAATGTGGGGGGAAAAGTATGTGCGTCTTATGGAGCGAATAAGAGCCAGCACAGATGGAGGTTGCAGGTAGCGGGTAGCGCCGGCGGGTAGCGGCGGGTCCTGGATGCTGCTGCTGCTGCGCCATCAGCAGAGCGCCCGCATCTCAGAGCCCAGCAGCAGAGCGGGCATCACGTGACTCCCCCGCTCCCCCCCACCTCCTCCTTCCTCAGGAGTGCACCGCGGGCAGCATTAGCTGAGAGCCTGGACGCGGGGAACCACTGGTAGTGTGTGTGTGTGTGTGTGTGTGTGTGTGTGTGTGTGTGTGTGTGTGTGTGTGTGTGTGTGTGTCTGTCTATGTGTATGCTGGCTCTGATGTGTGTGTGTCTTTGTATGCTGGCTCTGACAGAAGGCTGCACTGTACAGAATCCTTGTAGGAGTCTGAGAAATCACACAGAACTGGAAATATCTCTTAGAGGTCGGTGAAAACTAGGGAGGCAGGGCTTATTCTGTTATTGTTTATTAAATATTTTATTACACGATTTGGTTCAGAATATTTTTTTTCCAGTTTTCCTACTCTAAAAACTAGGTGCGTCTTATGGTCAGGTGCGTCTTATGGTCCGAAAAATATTTTATTAAGAGGGGAGGAAAAAAAGGAGAAGAACAGTGGAAGATGGGAGGAAGACAGGAGGAAGAACAGGGTCTAGATGGAAGGAAGACAAGAGAAAGACAGGGAGAAGAATAGGGGCTAGATGGGAGGAAGACAGGAGGGATATAAGGGGAAGAACAGTAGGAGATGAGGGAGACAGGAAGATGGCAGGAAGAAGGGAGGGAGCAGCGGCGGAACATGCGCCGGTGCATTGCACCGAGGCCCGCCGCTGTGAAGGGGCCCACAGTCGGTAGCAGTATAATGAGACAGACTGACTCATTACATGCTGCCCGCCATTACACTGCAGGCCCTAACAATGGGGGTCATTCCGAGTTGTTCGCTCGTTGCCGATTTTCGCAACGGAGCGATTAAGGCAAAAATGCGCATGCGGTTAGTATTTTAGCAAAAAACTTAGTAGATTTACTCACGTCCGAACGAAGATTTTTCATCGTTGAAGTGATCGGAGTGTGATTGACAGGAAGTGGGTGTTTCTGGGCGGAAACTGGCCGTTTTCTGGGAGTGTGCGGAAAAAAGCAGGCGTGCCGGGAAAAAACGCGGGAGTGTCTGGAGAAACGGGGGAGTGGCTGGCCGAACGCAGGGCGTGTTTGTGACGTCAAACCAGAAACTGCTAAGAATTTTATATTCGCAATTCTGCTAATCTTTCGTTCGCTATTCTGCTAAGCTAAGATACACTCCCAGAGGGTGGCGGCAGAGCCGGCGCTACCCGCTCAGCAGCTCCTGCAAGGCAGGGAGGCGCTGGTCGGAAGAGGCGCTCTCCCCGCTTTGCTTTTGCTGCTGGCTCTCAGCTGCCGCTGCGTCTGTCACACTGTATGACAGACGCAGGCAGCGTGTAGCGTGGCTCCGGCTCTGTCTCATTTGCTCCCACCCTCCTGTTTAGGCAGCACTCTCCTGCACAGCGCCGGTCAGAGCCGGATTTCCAAAAGGCCCCCTGCCGCCCATCGCAGATCCGATGTAATTTGCGGTCCCTGCTCTCTGCTGGTACAGACAGCCGGCGCCGCATACTCATAGCACTATAGGACCCCTGAGTGATGGCTCAGTTGTCCAATAGCGTGTAAGACAGCAGCCTGCGGCTCAGTCATTGGCTGAGCGCGCAGGCTGCACATAAGAGAGAAGAAGGAGGGCTGATCCTGGACGGCATGTGGAGCCATGTGTCTCAGCAGCCTGTCTGCAAACAGTAAGGCTGCCTCTTTATAAGATTGTTCTTCCTCCTGCTGCTAACATTACATTTTACATCTTAGGCTGTGAGTCACACACACACACACACATATATATATATATACATATATATATATATATATATATATATATACACACACATATATATATATATATATATATATATGTGTGTGTGTGTGTGTGTGTGTGTGTGTGTGTGTGTGTGTGTGTGTGTATATGTCTATATATATATATATATATATATATATATATAGCAAAACGTGAAGCCGGCACTCCACTCTGTACCAAAGCAGATAACTTGCATCCGGTGCCTTCCAGGTGTATTAGGCACGGTCGATCACCAAACATACCAAGCAGAGGCGGCACTCAGGACGACTTGTAAACATCACACGGACCCCAGCATCAAGAGCAACGTTTCAATCTTATTCACAGATTTTCGAAAATCTGTGAATAAGATTGAAACGTTGATCTTGATGCTGGGGTCCGTGTGATTTTTACAAGTCGTCCTGAGTGCCGCCTCTGCTTGGTATATATATATATATATGTATATATATATATATACACACACGTCTATATATATATATATATATACACACACACACGTCTATATATATGTGTGTGTGTGTGTGTGTGTGTATATATATATATATATACACACACACACGTGTGTGTGTGTGTGTGTGTGTGTGTGTGTGTGTGTGTGTGTATATATATATATATATATATATATATAGCGCACAGTGACTGATGGCGGCACTCTTTGGTCATAGGGGGTTCTTCTCTGCGGTGCAAACGGGTCAGAACTGCGCATGCACGGCGTGCACATTGGGCAACGACGCGCGTACGCAGTGACGGAGGCGCGCAGAGCGAAAAAAGAAAACGCAGCGCCGAACGCAAGAAGATTGACAGCGGATAGGGTTTCCGGGGCGGATACTCACCGTTGGATGCCGTTTTCGTGGAGTGGTCATCCGATCGCAGGCGTGTCCAATGGAGGGTGGATGTCTGACGTCAACGCCGGGAGGAACGTCGCTGGATCCGTCGCACAGGGTAAATATAACCAGCCTTACTCCTCAGCAGCATAAAACTTTTTTTTATCTCAGCAGGGCTGCACAAGCGAACGCAGCCCTGCTAAGCTAAAATACACTCCCAGTGGGCGGCGATATAGCGTTTGCATGGCTGCTAAAAACTGCTAGCGAGCTCGGAATGACCCCCATTGTGTATAAGTAGCACTACTGTGTGTCATAATTTGAATTAGGTACAGAACTATTTGGTGCACTATTAATCAAGGGCACTACATGTGGTATAATGTGAATACGATTGTGATACTGTGTGGCGTAATTTGAATTGGGGACACTATTATGTGGCCACGCCTCTTCCATGTGAGACCACGCCCCTTTGGCGAGCACTGTCCCATTATTACATATGGGAGGGAGGGCGCAAATTTGTTGTTTGCAGGGGGGCGCCGGACACCCTAGCACCGGCCCTGGGTGGCGGCCTAGCGTGTGCAATGTTGCTTTAATCTGCTAGCGAGCGAACAACTCGGAATGACCCCCAATGAAGGAAGCCTGAATGCGGTCTGCGGCACCAGCAAAGGAGAAGGGTGATGAGATCAATCATCACCCTTCTTTGAACTCTGCACAGTGCGCACTGCTGGCTGTCACAATCTCCTCCAACCAGCTCCATACCTCCCAGCATTTTGAATCCCTAAATAGGTACCTCTCACGAGTCGAAGGTGCGTGCTCCCGAAAAGGGGGTGTGGTCTATGTAAAAGGAGCATGGCTTTGCGGCAATGCCACAATCATGAGCCACGCCCCCCATTTCTGTCACTCTGGGTGAATGCCCAGCATTCTATGAGCTGCCCCCAGTCCCTCCGTCACCTGTATATACACACTGTGCGCATGGGACTGTCCCGCGAAAATCGGGACAGTTGGGAGGTATGCAGCTCTGTCTCTGCTGGCCGAGGGTCCACCACTGTGTGCTGGGAGAAGGGGGAGGGAGCGTCTCGGGAGCATGCTGTGTCCAGGAGACGTCAGCAGTTGCCCTGAAGAGCGTTGCTGGAGCCAGAGAGCTAGCCAGGAGGGGCGCACAGTACAGTATGTTGTGGAAAAAAACCCATAAAAAACTGTAAATACCAGACTGTGTACAGTATATATGTGTTTTGCTGTGTGTGTTTTACTATGGGTGTTTTGCGGTGTGTTTTACTATGTGTGTGTTGTACTTTGTGTGTGTGTTTTTTACTTTGTGTGTATATATTTAACTATCTGTCTATAAAAATAGTGCACTCACATACTGTGTGTCATAACGTGTATAAGGAGTACTACAGTGAGTCGCAACATGTATAAAGTGCTCTACTGTGTGGCGTTGTGTATAATGAGCACTACTGTGTGTGGCGTTACATGTATAAAGAGCACTGCTGTGTGGCGTGTATAATGAGCACTACTGTGTGCGGCATTACATGTATAAGGCATACTACTGTGTGGCATTATGTGTATAAGGAGCGCTGCTGTGTGGTGTTACATGTACAAGAAGCACTGCTGTGTGGCGGGACATGTGTAAAGAGCGCTGCTGTGTGACGTTACATGTATAAGGAGTGCGGCTGTGTGGGATTACATGTATAAGGAGCACTGCTGTGTGGCATTATGTGTATAAAAGAGATGCTGTGTGGCGTTACGTGTATAAGAAGCACTGCTGAGTGGCGGGACATGTGTAAGGAGCACTGCTGGGTGACGTTACGTGTATAAGTAGTGCTGCTGTGTGGTATTACAAGTATAAGGAGCGCTGCTGTGTGGTGTAAGGTGTGTAAGGAGCGCTGCTGTGTGGTGTAAGGAGCGCAGCAGGGTTGCGTAAGGTGTTTAAAGTGCACTGCTGTGTGGCGTAAGGTGTATAATGAGCGCTGCTGTGTAGTGTAAGGTGTATTAGGAGTGCTGCTGTGTAGTGTAAGGTGTATAATGAGCGCTGCTGTGTGGTGTAAGGTGTATTAGGAACGCTGCTGTGTGGTGTAAGGTGTATTAGGAGTGCTGCTGTGTGGTGTAAGGTGTATTAGGAGCGCTGCTGTGTGGTGTAAGGTGTATTAGGAGCGCTGCTGTGTGGTGTAAGGTGTATAATGAGCGCTGCTGTGTGGTGTAAGGTGTATAATGAGCGCTGCTGTGTGGTGTAAGGTGTATAATGAGCGCTGCTGTGTGGTGTAAGGTGTATAATGAGCGCTGCTGTGTGGTGTAAGGTGAATGAGCGCTGCTGTGTGGTGTAAGGTGTATAATGAGCGCAGCTGTGTGGTGTAAGGTGTATAATGAGCGCTGCTGTGTGGTGTAAGGTGTATAATGAGCGCTGCTGTGTGGTGTAAGGTGTATAATGAGCGCAGCTGTGTGGTGTAAGGTGTATAATGAGCGCTGCTGTGTGGTGTAAGGTGTATAATGAGCGCTGCTGTGTGGCGTAAGGTGTATTAGGAGTGCTGCTGTGTGGTGTAAGGTGTATAATGAGCGCTGCTGTGTGGTGTAAGGTGTATTAGGAGCGCTGCTGTGTGGTGTAACGTGTATAATGAGCGCTGCCGTGTGGTGTAAGGTGTATAGGAACGCTGCTGTGTGGTACACTTTGAGGGAACTATTATGTGGCGATGCCCCTTCTCAATGAGACCAAACCCCACTTTTTGGGTGGTCCCTATTTTATATATGGGAGGGGGTCCCAATGCATATTGATGCGCCTGGGCCCACCACTCTCTAGTTCCGCCACTGGGAGGGAAACAGGTGGAAGAACAGGGTTGGGAGGAAGAATAGGGGCTATATGGGAGGAAAACGGAAGGGAGATATGGGAAGAGCAATGGAAGATGGGAGGAAGACAGGGGGAAGAACAGTCAGGTGATGAGGTAGGAGGGGGATTAGCCTGGTGGCAAGGGATGGAAAGGGGATTAGCCTGGTGAGGAGGAGGGGGGGGGGGAGGTAGCTTGGTGACAAGGGAAGGGGGTAGATTAGTCTGGTGAGGGGGGGGGGGGAGGTTAGCCTGCTGACAGGGGGAGGAGGGGGATTAGCCTGGTGATGGGGGAGGAGGGCAGATTAGTCTGGTTGGGGGGGTTAGCCTGGTGACGGGGAGGAGGGGGATTAGTTTTGTGAGGGGGAGGGTTAGCCTGGTGACAGGGGGAGGAGGGGGATTATTTCTGTGAGTGGGTTAGCCTGGTTATAGGGGGATTTGCCTGGTGACAGGAGGAGAATGGGAGGATTAGCCTGTTAAGTGGGGGCATGTTAGCCTGGTGACAGGGTGAGGAGGGGGGATTAGCCTGGTGATGGGGAGGAGGGCAGATTAGTCTGGTGACAGGGGGGAGGGGGATTAGTTCTGTGAGGGGGAGGGTTAGCTTGGTGACAGGGGGAGGGGGGGGGGTATTTTTTTGGGGGGGGATTTGCCTGGTGACAGGAGAATGGGAGGATTAGCCTGGTGAGGGGCAATTTGGGGGCAAATTTGCCTGGTGACAAGGGTAGGAGGGGGGATTAGTCTGGTGAGGGGTGTCTGTTAGCCTGGCGACAGGGTGAGAAGGGGGGATTAGTCTGGTGAGGGGTGTCGGTTAGCCTGGCGACAGGGTGAGAAGGGGGGATTAGTCTGGTGAGAGGTGTCGGTTAGCCTGGCAACAGGGTGAGAGGGGGGGGATTAGTCTGGTAAGGGGTGGGGGGTTAGCCTGGTGACAGGGTGAGGAGGGGTGATAGACTGGTGACAGGGGCAGGAGGGGGGGTTAGGCTGGTGAGGAGGGGAGGTAGCCTGGTGACAGGGGAAGGAGGGGGGGGTTAGGCTGGTGAGGAAGGGGGTAGTGTGATGACAGGGGAAGGAGGGGGATTAGTCTAGGCTTGGGGATGGGGGGTTAGCCTGGTCAGGGGAGGGGGATTAGCCTGGTGACAGGGGGAGGAGAGGGGATTAGTCTAGTCTTGGGGGGGGGGGGGGGGGATTAGCCTGGTCTGGGGAGGAGGATTAGCCTGGTGACAGTGGGAGGAGAGGGGATTAGTCTGGTTGGGGGGGGGGGGGGCGCAGGTGGCACTTTCACTTGCGATGCTGTTACTACATATTGCAGAGCTCCGGGTCATGTAATTTATACTATATATGACAGTACCTGTCACTTGCAGATGGCGGCTCCATTGATGCTATAATAGGGGGCTCCAGCGTTTCTGACCAACTTGCATCGGACAGTGTGAGGGGAACACCCGGCCTTCCACGGCCACCACTCACTGCACATTCGCGGACGGCCCGTCGGGCATCTAGAGGGAGCCGCGGCTGAGAACAGAACAGCGCGGGAGCCGTCAGAGCCGGGAATTCAGCAAGGACTTCCTGGTAGGCTGGGGTCGTGGTCCAGCCAGGCTGCTCGGCGCGTACGCGGTGTAATGGTAGGGCCTTCCCTGTCCCCTCCCATTCATCCCCACTGCGGAGAAGCCGCCAGCGGCAGCAGCAGAGCAGTGCTGGGTCCTAGTGCCGCTGGCTAGATCGTCTTGCCCTGCAGCCGGCAGTAAACAGAGGTGCTGGCGGGGTGGCTCTGCACTGCAGCTGTGCTCAACACACTGCATCGTCACTGGCAATGTGCTGTAGCAGGAATGTTTTTTTCCCGTTTACAGCAGTACAGCAGTCTGCAGTTGCTGTGGGCCTATTTTGAAGGTGGGCCTGGAGCTGCAGCTCCATCAGCCCCATTGTTAATCCGGCCCTGGGTGCCTCATCTTTTATGCTAGTCGATGGGATAAAAAATACATGGGACCTGACAATTTTTTGGACCCTACTCTCAGCGTTAGGACGCAGCAATCACCCCATTTTGTGTCATCTCTTCTAGGGGTAGACTATTCCACCCAGTCAATACTCACAGTGAAGTCATCCATTTGGTAATCTGGCCCTGGCCTCAAACCAGTGACACTAGTGTACAGTGAGCATCCTACAGTTGCACCATCTGAGAAGAGGAGCAGAGCGACTCCCACTAGTGTGCAGCTGCTGTAGCGACCCCTGATGTCATGATGTTTATGCTGACAAGAGACAACGGAGGAACTTGGAGACGAAAGGGTAGTAAGTATAGGCTTTGTAAGAAAAAACACAGGGGGAGAGAATTAGACTGAGGAGAAAAAAAATGGGGACACTGGATAGAAAAACAAGTGGGGGGATTGAAGAAATCACAGGTACGTACAGTAATAACAAAGAAATAAAATCACAATACAAAACAAAAGCAGTAAAGATGACTACAATAAAAAAAATTATACCTTAAAACATAGTTTGGGAAGCAATCATAAAAAGCTAGCAGAGTTTGCGGTTTTTAAATAAGGCGCCCATAATTTTATTGCGATTGACATAAACACTTCTTTAAACTAGCTTATCACTAAAATAACGACACACTAAAATAACGACACGGACACGGTTAGCTGTAGTTAAAGGTCAGACGATATTTATTGATCGCTGACCTGTTCTTTAAACTATAATTGTAATTGAATTGATTTTATATTGGAGGATGGCAAAGGACCAGTCGCTACCAGACACCAGCTCCAGTCCCTTGGATGAAATCCAACCACCAAGGAGGGGAGTACCCAAACCCCGCCTCCTCCCTGCATAACCCGCATTGTGCAGGACTCACCACTCTTTTCTCTGGCAAACGTTCGGTTCCCGCAGGGGAACGTCTAAATGTCCAACCGCAAGGTAAGGACACACCTGCCGTCCTTCTAAAGAGGGTGCCCCACAATGACCACTTATGCCCATCTGACCGCTGGTTGGTAGCGACTTCCCGCCAATCTGGCTGTCAAGAGCCCACCGAGAAAGACAAGATGTAGGAAAAAATATATAGTCAGGGCGGGCGGGAGGGCATTCCAAAATGGCAAGAGGAAGTCTGAGGCACATGACCACGGCTTATATATTATTCCAAGACCAACCCCTAAACCCTTGATGGACAGCCCTATAATCCTATAGGAAAATACCCAAGAACACACTGATCTGCCCCGCCATCCAAACCAATAAAAACCAAGAAAACAAGAAAGCTAACTGAAAGGACCAAAACCCCAGGTAAGAAAAACCTACAACACTCCAGCCGGAGAAGACGAATCCCTTCCCCCTTGTCGAAACTGCGGCTGACGCAGTACAAGCAGAGGATGCCTGACCACCTAAAAGCCATAACCCAGAACATCAGCTGTCCTACGCGCCAAGTAATGCCCTGCCGCCCAAAAAGGTAAGAGTGGCCAAACCAGCCATTCCTGTTCAAAACATCGACGGCTGCAAAAGAAAAACACCCTAAAATCATCACACTGACATACATCACATAGGAAAACCAAATTACAGAAAACCGAATTAACCCAAGTGAAGGAGAAAACTCAAAAACCTCCCGTGGACCTTTGATGAGCCAATTGTAATTAGGCCCCCTCGGAGGAAAATTTAAAAATTCACTTCACACCCTCGATTCCTGAACGCTACCTGTTCAAAAACCGACGGGTAAACACGTTTTTGGGTTAGCGCAACAGGCTCAACTAAACATTATCCACATGCAGAAGGCTTATAGTAAGCATCCCTCCACGGAGCACCTCCTGAATAGCTGCCGTGGAGGACACTGTGGCTGCCGTACGGTAGCCACCCCCATCCGCAAGGCATAGGACCTAAAAAGTATACCTTCAACGGCCCACCTCCTGAATAGCCACCGCGGAGAAACCTGTGGCTTCCGCATGGCAGCCACCCCCGTCCGTATGAAATAGGACCTAAGAAGTATACCTCCAACGGACCATCCCTTGAATAGCTGCCGAGGGGGACCCTACGGCTGCCGCACGGCAGCCACCCCCATCCGCAAGGAATAGGACCTAAAAAGTAAACCTCCAATGCCCCAGCTCCTGAACAGCCGCCGTGGAGGACCCTGTGGCTGCCGCATGGCAGACTCCCCAATCCGCAAAGAACAGGACCTAAGAAGTATACCTCCAACGGCACAGCACCGGAACAGCTGCCGAGGGGGACTCTGTGGCTGCCGCATGGTAGCCTCCCCAATCCGCCAGGAATAGGACCTGCAAGAAGCATACCCCCAACGACCCTGCTCCTGAACCGCTGCCGTGGAGGACCCTGTGGCTGCCGCATGGTCAGCCACCCCAGTCCGCAAGAAATAGGACCTATAAAAAGCACACCCCCAACAGCCCTGCACCTGAACAGCTGCCGAGGAGGACCCCGTGGCTGCCGCAAGGTAGCCACCCCAATCTGCAAGGAATAGGCCCTAAGAAGTACATCTCCAACGGCCCAGCCCCTGAATAGCTGCTGTGGAGGCCCCTGTGGCTGCCGCATGGCAGCCTCCCCCATCCGCAAGGAATAGGACCTAAGAAGTATACCGCCAACGGGCTAGCTCCTGAACAGCAGCCGAGGAGGACCCTGTGGCTGCGCCTGGTAGCCACCCCCATCCGCAAGGAATAGGACCTAAGAAGTATACCCCCAACGGCCCAGCTCCTGAATAGCTGCTGTGGAGGCCCCTGTGGCTGCCGCATGGCAGCCTCCCCCATCCGCAAGGAATAGGACCCAAGAAGTATACCGCCAACGGGCCAGCTCCTGAACAACTGCCGTGGCGGACCCTGTGGCTGCCGCATGGTCAGCCGCCCCATTCCGCAAGGAATGGGTACCGAACCAAAACACAGCAGCAACACTGTACATTAGTGAGAGGACCAGCGAGCGCCTGTATCAGCAACTGGTCGCCCCCCCCGGAGGCCCATCTATACTCATGCGCCAGGCGCAGCGGGCAGACACCCACCACCTCCTGGGCCTCCAAGGACACCCAGCGACCCCCAGCTGCTTGATCCGATTTGGATCACACCATCCTGCAGAGCAACCGACCACCCTGCAACCCGCGTTACAGAGAAAGGCCCTGGAATCCCGAAATGCCTGCTGCTCGCCACCCCTCGCTTACCCGCAAAACCCAGAAGAAAGCCAAAGCAAAGGCTAATCTAAACAGGGGCCACCTCCAATACCAACTCGGCGACAGGAGGCAGCACACCCAGCAACTCCGCCAAAAGTTGCCACGTAGCAGGCCTACGGCTATCCGCAGGCGCGGGGCGCACCCTAACCCCAACCCTTAAGCGCCCCCCGAAAGGGGCGAAAGACCAGGCGTGGTCCACCAGCCTGCGCATCCTAGAACGTAAGGAAAAGCCCGCAAGGGCAGGATACATGGCTGCCTTAGACCTACCTCCAAGATAACGCTCGAACACGAAAACCATCAAACCGTCTACCAGGGACACACCCGCAGTATCCAACCTACTGAAAAAACACCAGGATGCAGCAGATGCCCCACACGAGGAAGGAGCTAACGCATACCTAGTCCGAGTAGCCACCCGTACAATCCACCCGACAGAAGACGGGCATGAGAAAACCTATGTCCCCACCCCCGGAACCCACTCACGGCACTTATCAAACTGAAATGAGACAAAGCATCCGCAAACCCATTCCGACTCCGTGCGCGCAATGGTAAAACTGCGCCGCACGCAGACAAACAGAAGTCGCAACGGTCGCAAAGCCTAGGGGGACCGGAGGGAACAAGGAGGAGGAGGCCCGAAAAACCTCCCCGTAACAAGACTATAGGAAAGAAAACCAAAACCACGAAAACATCTCTGATCCCGCGGGAAGGGAAGCTGCGTGACGCTACCTGGCCGACCCCGCAGCGGCCCGTATGTTTCCTGCAAACTATGCCACCCATGGGGATAAACCTGCTTGCAAACAGGGGGGGGAGCTGAACGACGACTGCAACCTCTAAAACCAAACTTCGCGTCGACCCAAGCAGTGGTTAATAAAACCCAAAAAGTGTCGGTAACGTGTCAGCGGGGAGGCGACAGCAACCCGCCATTGTGCCCAGTGCCAACCCCTGAAAACTCAGGCAACCGGTAGGGCCCCAGCAGCGCACCGGGGCAACGGGCACACCCAGGACCCTGAACAAGACCTGGCAACCTACAGAAGGATAGCTGCAAACCAAAATGCCTCCCAGATCCATGAAGAGAAAATAGCCCCGGTAGCGAGCAACACCAAGGGGGGGCGGAGACGGACAGTATGCACCAACGCAAGAAAGTGCCGCATTTCTCACAGAGGCACATGAGACAGAGAACCCAGGGACCGCACCCGTCCGCATAAAACTGGCACCCAATCGAGGCCCGAAAAAGTGCAGGGGATAAGGGCGCAAGGGAAGAGGCGAAAACACGACCCAACGTATAAGTTAGCCAAAAAGGAGGTACCCTGCCCATATTCACGACACAAAACGCAGAGTCCCTTAAAGACTAATACTCACCCCGTGCCTGGCATAGGAAACGGAGCATGAAAAGAAACCCCATGAGGATAAGACAAATGTAGGATAAGGCGGAACTAGCCCAGGGTCCTTGGGCACCAACCCCACAGGGAAGACAAGTCGTGAAGAGAGGAAAAAATGGCATAGAGCCCACACGAGCCCCATGCCAGTCCTGCGTCTCCCTTCTGCCGGACCTGATGCGAGACAGCGTGACCGGACCTAAAACGCCGGCGTGCCACCACGGGCAGGTTACCCGCTTGTGGCTGGGGCACCGACACGGGACGGGCGACCGGCCTCACCAATTTGCATGAGTGACGAAAACGGAGTGGACGCCTGTGGTGTACTTGCCTCCGCCACAAGCGATAAAAACCCCACCCCTACCAAGGAGCGCAAAAAGAAACGCCAACTGCGAGGGGCCTGCGACCTGGGACCCCACTGTGCGGTCCGGCCTGCCGGGGGACCCCCAACCCCAAATCCAAGGAAAAACGACGTTCCCACCCCGATCACGATGGACTTCACGTCGTAATCTACCCACGCGGAAACCTAGGATTAAAATTGCGTGCGCTGCCACAAAAACTGCACCATGTGGGGATACGCGTCAGGTCGCAACCCGGTGCAACAAGCCGTAAAATCCAAAAACCGTAACCACAGATGAAAAGTACGGAAAGCCGTCTCCCCAATCCCCCCCACCATCCGCCTTCTCCGCGAACCGCAGGGGGCGGAGGAAACAGTAGCCGCCGGCGCCCTGCCTTTCCAAGATGCCTAGCGCCACGCGCCGCGCAATGAGCCTAGCCAACTAGGCGCCCAGGAGAACCAGAGGAAAACGCTACAAGAAGGTACAAGAACTGTAAAGTAATGATAAACAACAGCATGCTCACCGGTGTCTGGAGGACGTGGAATACCATCAGCCGGCTCCACCGCCACCGACCCTGTCGTTGCGTCATCCACTGTCGTTGTAGCCGCATCCCTACTTTGTCACCGATCCCTCCACGATGAATCCACCGACTCCCCGGACTCGCAGACACCTGTGCGGACGAAACAGAGGGGACAACAAGCGCAGGAAGCGCCCGCGCATAAACACAGAAAACAGAAGGCACAAGCGGAGGCAAATGAATGCTGCAACCCTTGGACAGCGGGCTGAGGCGAGGGAAAACACCCAGATGGGAGGGAGGAACACGTGGCAGGAGGGGAAGCCCGGCTAAACGGGATGACCCAATGGTGTAGGCCGGAAGCCAGGAGGGCCAAAAACCGAGCACGCGGGGCCGCGGCCGCTGAGGCATCGCCGAGCTATGAACCCGTAAAGGACGGGGGGGGGGGGGTGGAGACCCGAGGCCCCTTGAAGTAACCTGCGGGTAAGGACCCCGGACGCCGAAACCGCCGCACATGGCGCAAATTGTGGGAAGGAGGCAACAGGCAGACCCGGCTGCCGCGCCCCGGGGGACACCCGTGAACTGTACCACGTGGGGGGGGCAATCAACCAAGCAGCCCCAGGGAGCAGGGGCCCACATGTGGGACCGCGGCTTGAGCCCCGCGGCATGCGACCCCGAAAAGAAGTCGCCAACACCCCGCGGGCCCTGGAGGAAAAAACGTGGACCCCTGTCCACCAAACCCAGAGCGTCCGGCCCCCCATACCCACCCTCGGCCATCATAGCATGCCCCCCGCATGGGGGAGTCGTAAACACCAACCCAGGCACCGTCTACCAGGAAGGCAGGGAGCGGCTGCTTCCCACGCGCTGTTCCAGCCCACACAAGCCACCGCCCGTCACCCCCCCCCCTCATACAGACCAGGGCCGCCTGGCCCACGTGGGCGCCGGGGCCGCCAGCGGTGAGGGGAGAGCGGCGCGCTTGGAAACGCCGCGCGAGGAGAGGGGAATCCGCAGCGTCGCGGGCACCGGGGAAACCACCCGCGTCTGCCCCACGCCCGCGGCAGGGGCGCCCATTTCCCTCCAGACCGGCCAGACGGAGTAGAGGCGCGGACCGCGGCATCGCGACCCCGCCGGGACCCGCTGTCAAGAGCGGGATGCAGGGGCAGGGGAGACCATAGCCGGGAGCGCGGCCGAACAAAACACCATCGACCGCTTCGGTAGGGGCACCGTGTCCCTCGCACGGACGAGCAGCAGGGGGAGAAGCATGGCCGCAGTGGTCCGACAACGCCGCGCTCTGTCCGGCACGGCAGGCCATCAGGCTGCAGCTAAGAGATGGAAGGGGGGGGAAGAGGACCCGGTGGACGAGGCATAGCAGCGGGGGGAACAGGAGCCACAAGCACCATGCTTTAAAGAAAAGCAAGTAGAAAGGGGGGTAGGGGAGGGGGGGAGGGAGGGAGGGGGATGGTGGGGGAAACATTGCAATGAGGACACCACAAATTAAATAAATATGAACAACCTATAAAGCAATCAGTACTCAGCCTTCCTGGGCCATTCCAAAATGGCAAGAGGAAGTCTGAGGCACATGACCACGGCTTATATATTATTCCAAGACCAACCCCTAAACCCTTGATGGACAGCCCTATAATCCTATAGGAAAAATACCCAAGAACACACTGATCTGCCTAGCAACTGCTTAGTCACAAACAACCAATCACAAAAAATTGGGCTCTTATATGGCCTCAGGCTTATGCAGCCTTCAGCTTATCTAAATTCCCTTTAAAGAAAACTGATGGCGTGCCCTGACAATTTGAAAATTTTGTTCAGTGTAACGCAAGTTGAAAATGGTTGAAAATCACTGATGTAGAAGAATAGCTATTGGAGTACTTTTGTCTACATGCAATTCATCCTTCTATAGAAAATAACCAGCAGTCAGTACATAACACTTGATATTGAGTCTTCCCAATACAATAGGAGCTTCCATTAAATGTGATGGTCTAGTAATAGAGAAAAATTATTTACATTTTTAGCTTAGCTAAGTGAAATTAAAATCATGTTGAAAAATCAAGCATGTTTATTCAAATACAGGACCTGGCACAGGAACCAAGTTGTATGCAATGATGATTAGTATGCAGTGGAGCAAATTTTGTGACCACTCCACATGCAAGTCGGGCTGCGCATGTGCCAAAATGGTCTTGCGATGTTGGTCTGTCTCCGTTCCCAGCACTAGAGGCAGCTTCCCTGCTCTAGTGTTTTCCCTCCTAGTATCAGCTCAGTGAAGGAGGAGTGCACAAGGAGTGCAGGAGGAGTGCTTAGTGCACAATCTGAGAGAGTTCTTCCTGGGAGAGACAACTGCACTGCTTTCCTGAGTGTGCGACCTTGTCTAACTTGTATCCGCACTCTGTGATTATGCAGCCACATTGTGTGTGTACTGAGACGCTGTGTTACTGCTGTACTGCTTCACACGTATACTGTAAGTTCTTCTATATACTACAAGCTGTTATCTCTGTTATATGAATCAATCAATCATCCTGGTTAAGTGCCGTTGTGTGGACTAACAACATTATCTGACACCGCAACACTCTGCCAACAGGTTGGGGGCCCAGGATCCCAAGTCAGAAAGGCAATCTTAAACAGAGGTACATAATAAATAAAAGTGCAGCTGATTAAAGAAGGAGTTCTTTTATTAAATATAGAGAAGAATGTACAGTACAGGGAACAGCGTGAACTTTACATAGTTAAAAGGCTCAGAGAATTACACAACGTGGAAATTCGCTATGGAGATGCAGCTTAAGCGGGAAAAGTTGTGGAAAGCCACAATTGAGCCAGGAGCAGACCCAAACCCAGTTGAAGTGGATAGAGCCATCGGGACGAAAGGCTTGGCCATGGAACAACATGTCTACTCCATTATCAGCAGGAAAGTGTCAGCCAAAGACATGTGGGCAGCTCTGCAACTGGCATATGAGGACAAAGGTCTGATGAGAAGAATACATTTGAGGCGTATGCTGTACGGGACAAAGTTAAGTGCCTGTAAAGACATGAACGATTATATTGATTAAATACTGTCAATAGCTCAGCAATTGGCCTCTGTAGGAGCACAGGTGGGCAACGAGGAAGTGGCGGTGGCGATGTTACAAAGTCTGACACCAGAATTTGATTTCCTGGTAGTAGCTTTGGAGTCTAACGATACCAAGCTGACAACACAAATTGTAAGAGCCAAGCTGCTGCAGTTCCGAGAACGTATTCCTGTCAATACACATGCTGAGGGTTCTAAGTCAAAAAAGCTCAAGTTCAAGTGCTTTATATGTCACAAGGTGGGACACAAGGCCTCAGATTGCAGACTGAGAAATTGAAGTGGTATGTAAAAGAAACGTGACAAACCAAATGAGTCAGCATTGAATGTAACAGATAGTCACAAGAAGGATTGCTGGTACATGGACTCGGAGGCCATGAGGCAGTTCAGTTGTAATCAGGAATGGTTCAATTCACTGACAGCATGTGAACCCATTACAATAAAAGGGATTGGAGACAAAGTCCTTACTGCTTCGAAATTTGGGAAAATCACACAGCGTCTAAGAATTAAAGGTGAAATAGTTATTACGGACATCCAAGACGTCTTGATCGTGCCAGAATTGGGAAGCAATCTCAATGCTATAAGCATCCTGGAGTAAAAGGGATACAGAGTCCAGTTTGCAAAGGGCAAATGTATGGTGCAAAATGAGAAAGGAACTGTAATTGCTTCAGCAACCCGGTGCAACCAACTTTATGTCCAGTGTTCTGCAATAGCGGCCTCTGATTCAAACCACTCGATGGAGCTGTGGCACAGGTGCCTAGGTCATCTGGGATATGACAACGTCCAGAAACTACTAGATGGAATGGAAACTGGAATCACTGTGAGTAATACCGAGAGACCTGTGTGTGAGAGTTGTATAAAAGGAAAGCAGACTCACACCCCATTTCCTAAGTCTACTAGTAGAGTGGAAATACCACCAGCCCTAGTGCATACTGACATATGTGGTCCAATGGAGATGGAATCAATGAGTGGCTACAGGTATTTTATAACATTTATTGATGATACCACAAGGATGACACGTGTATTTCATGAAAGTTAATAGTGAAGTTGTCAATAAAATTGTGGAATACAAGAACCTGGTTGAGACTCATATGGGTCTGAAATTAAATGTCTTGAGATCCGACAATGGCGGAGAGTATGACAACAGAGTTTTAGCACAGTTCTTGAAGAAATATAGTATACGGCATCAACTAACAATTGCTTACACGCCGGAACAAAACTGTGTGAGTGAGTGTGCAAATAGCAAAATTGTTGAGAGAACACGGAGTATGGAAGCAGTGTCTACTGCAATATATCTTAAAAACCCTATGCCCATGGTAGCTGTAAAAGGTAAAACGCCACTGGAGGCGTGGTCCAAGAAAAAGCCAGCTGTCAGTCATCTCCGTGTCTTTGGCTGTAAAGCTTATGCACACATACATAAGGTGAAAAGACAGAAATTAGATCCAAAGTCAGTGGAATGTATTATGCTAGGATACTGTGAAGAAAGCAAAGGATACAGACTGTGGGACATTACAAACAACGTCTAAAGAAGTGGTGTTCCATGAGACTGCACCAACTACTGGAACAGTGGAACAAGAATCACAGCAACAATATGTATCACTGGATGTACAGGTAGCAGAAAGCGTGTCTGAACCTGAAAGAGTTAATGCGGATACCCAATCAGGAAACAGAAGTTCCATGAGGAGCAATAAAGGTGTTCCATCCAAATGATACAGTGAGGAATATGCATATATAGCTTACTGTGAACCCCAAAATAGACAGGAAGCAAAATCAAGTAGCGACTGGAAAGAATGGAAGTCAGCAATAGATACAGAGCTGTCAGCTCTGGATGATAACAGTACATGGACTGTAGTTGACAGGTCGAATAACCGTAAAACAATCAAAAACAAGTGGGCCTTTTGCGGAAAGCTAAATGCGGATGGGACTATTGCTCATTATAAAGCCCACCTTGTTGCTAAAGGATACACACAAAAATCTGGGATCGACTACGGAGAGATCATTTCGCCTGTCACAAGGTACAGCACCTTGAGGTTAGCCATTGCCATTGCTACACTTCATGACTTATTGTTATACCAGTTACACTTTGATTCTGCATCCCTAAATGGAGAGTTAATTGAGGAGATTTATATGGAACCACCTGAACATTATGATGAGAGTATGTTCCAAGAGGGAAAAGTTTGCCTCTTAAAGAAATCTTTGTACGACCTAAAGCAAAGTGGTCATTGTTGGTATGTAAAGTTGGATGCTGTGCTGCTAGAGATGAACTCTGTTAGATAAGAGACTGATCACTGCTTATATCACAAAACTATAGAAGAAAAGCGGTTCATCATAGTTGTGTATGTGGATGGTCTATTGCTAGCAGGTCAAGAAGAGCACATTACTGATGTAAAACAGCAGCTGAAACAAAGATTCATGCTAAAAGATTTAGGCCCTGCAAATAATTTGTTAGGCATGAGAATTGTACAAAACTTGAAAGATGGGACTGTTACAATTGATCAACAGATATATATTGAAGAAATATTTCGCAAGTTTGGAATGTCTGATGCAAAACCAGTGAGCACTCCTATTGACAAAAGCATAAAGATGGTAAAGGCCATGTCACCAACCAGCCAGGAGGTGATAGAGGAAATGAGAGCGGTTCCTTATCAAAATGCTGTTAGTAACTTAATGTATTCAAATATTGGGACTCGCCCCAACATCACACATGCAGTGAGCCGGGCAAGACAATTTGTAGTTAACCCTGGGAGGCAACACTGGATTGAAGTCAAAAGAATCTTAAGGTACTTAAAAGGTACAAGTTCATTAAAGTTGGTGTTTACAAAGTCAAAAGGTACGACTTTGGAAGTTTTCTGTGATACCGATTGGGGATCAGATGAGGATGACCGTTGTTCCTACATGTGATACTTATTAGTTTTGGCAGGTGCAGCCGTCAGCTGGGCGAGCAGAAAGCTACCCACTGTTGCCCTATCCACCACTGCGGTGGAGTACGTGGCACTTACAGAAATTGCAAAGAAGCTTTATGGATAAAGGAGACTTTATGTGAGCTTAGCCTTCTTCACCATAGTGAGACTATCAACATTGCGTGTAATAACAAGGGAGCAATTGATTTGTCTTCCAGCACCAAGCATTATGGATGATCCAAACACATTGCCATTAGACATCACTTTATCCGTGAGTTAGTGGAAAACAAGTCTGTCAATGTGGATTACATAGCAAGCTAGAGCAATGCTGCTGATATGTTGACAAAGGGACTGTCATAACACTTGCTGAACAAGTTCATGACAAAATGTGGAATGGAATACTTTTGAGAAATGTTGATTTGTTTTACTGTTTGCTTACCATTAAGGTGTTTTCGGTTACAGGAAAACTTTATTGAGAAATGTTTTCAGAAAGTGTTATGCAAATGTATGTAACCGGAGACAACCTTGAGCGAGGGGAGTTGTTAGACAGTGGATCATTCTGTGATCTGTTTCCATTCCCAGCACTAGAGGCAGCTTCCCTGCTCTAGTGTTTTCCCTTCTAGTGTCAGCTCAGTGCAGGAGGAGGTGCTTAGTGCACAGTCTGAGAGAGTTCTTCCTGAGAGAGACAACTGCACTGACGTGCAGCTTCTGCTCTCGTGAGTGTGTGACCTTGTCTACCCCGCAGCTGCACCCTGTGTGTATGCAGCCACATCTTGCGTGTACTGAGACGTTGTGTTACTGCTGTACTGCTTCACATGTATACTGTGAGTTCCTGCTGCTGCAGAACACCTTCTATATACTACAAGCTGTTATCTCTGTTATATGAATAAACCAATCATCCTGGTTAAGTGCCGTTGTGTGGACTAACAACCCTATCCGACAAAGCAACACTCTGCCAACAATATTTGCATAGTGAGAGGCTGTTTGGGAGAGGTAGCATGGGTGGAGGCAAAAATGCAGGTGCGTCACAACCATTTGGCGGTATGTTTGAGACGTAGTTACAATGACTCCATTGTCCTGAGACCACTCTGCCTGACCATAGAGCCATTTTGAACTTCAATAATCTACTGATCTGCGACTGATGCTGCATCTTTGTATGCAGCTGCTTGGATTAGCAAAGCCGATGGTCGGCGTCCCTATACCAACCCTGGTGGCTGCAACATTAGCAGATTTCCACACAGCAGCTGCATACAAATATGCAGCTGTAGCAGCGCTCTGTGAGCTGCTGGCCATGCCCCCAGTTCGTATTGTCTCGGGGGAATAGACGCCATGCGTCTATTCACTTCTGCTCTATAGCAGAGCAGCGAGTGACAGGATCCTCCCAACTGCCCCCCACCACCACCACCGCGGGACACTGCGGCCCGCGGATGGAACAGTGGGATAGTCCCAAAAAAATGGGACTGTCTTGCGAAAATTGGAAGATTTGGGAGGTATGTATACTGTGGCCCACCCAGCACAGGGCAAGGCCGCCCAGCATGTGTGAGACCGCCCCCCGATGCGTCCACAATTAGATTGCTGAGGCATTGGATCTAAAGGTGTATACACATGGTGAGATATTGACTATCTTCGATTTTGACTATGCGATTTCCCTTAAACTCCCCAAGAGCCCAGAAGCACCGATTTTGACTATCTGTACCTTCGATCTTGACTATGGGGGTCATTCCGAGTTGTTCGCTCGTTATTTTTTTGTCACAACGGGGCGAATAGTCGCTAATGCGCATGCGCAATGTCCGCAGTGCGACTGCGCCAAGTAAATTTGCTATGCAGTTAGGAATTTTACTCACGGCATTATGAGGTTTTTTCTTCGTTCTGGTGATCGTAATGTGATTGACAGGAAGTGGGTGTTTCTGGGCGGAAACAGGCCGTTTTATGGGTGTGTGTGAAAAAACGCTACCGTTTCTGGGAAAAACGCGGGAGTGGCTGGAGAAATGGAGGAGTGTCTGGACGAACGCTGAGTGTGTTTGTGACGTCAAACCAGGAACGACAAGCACTGAACTGATCGCAGATGCCGAGTAAGTGTGGAGCTACTCAGAAACTGCTAAGAAGTGTCTATTCGCAATTATGCTAATCTTTCGTTCGCAATTTTGCTAAAGTAAGATTCACTCCCAGTAGGCGGCGGCTTAGCGTGTGCAAAGCTGCTAAAAGCAGCTTGCGAGCGAACAACTCGGAATGACCCCCAATGTGCGATTTTGACTAAGTGCCAATTTTGACTATACTTTGTACTAGAAAGTACACTATATCGTCAAAATTGACTTGCTTGCACAGTCTATCTTTCCTTGTGATACCGACCCCGCAGGACTGCGCATCGGTATTGCAGCGGGCTAAACACAGTGCGATTTGCACTAACTGTCCTTGCAATTTTGACCATCTAGTCAAAATCAAATGGATAGATATCACTGTGTGTACACAGCTTAAGGTTGACCCCTGGTGGCTCAGCCTGGCTGCCCTGTCAGGCGGTCAGCTGGCATCACGCAGCCCCCAAAAAATGGCCCTGGCCAAACCCGTTTTCTCAGCGCCACCCCCGCAATGCCGTAACTCCGGCCCCGGAACGCCCGCACTTGTCAATCACATTGCGGCCACATCCTTCAGGGATGCGGCCGCAATGTGTAAGGTCGCGCACAACAGCCGGTGTGCTTGCACAGTCCACCTGGATGCAGCCGCTGTTAGCCACATATCATCTTTTAGGAGCTGCATTTGGTCACTTCTGTCTGTCGGATCCAGTCAGTGGTCTCTAACAAGATAACAGGCCACTGGTTGACTGAGAAATGCTGTCAAGCAGTGGTCCATTAAAAAGGTAGCCGCCGCTGATTGGATCCGACAGACAGAAATGGCAGAAACCAGATGGGGAACGGTCAGCAGTGGCTGCAGCGCACTGCAGCAGCAGATGCTGCCAGCTACTGCCCACTGTCAGGCGTGATTTTTCCACACACGACCTACTCACCGGCCGCCCAGCTCACCCACTTCAGAACAACTCTATGTGGGGGCCCCGGCACGGCTGGCCATTGGGAGTCTCATGGTTTCCAGTGTCCCCCATGTAAGAAAAAGAAAATGGGATTTTTGTTCTCATCTGTAAAATCCTTTTCTCTGAGTTCATGGAGGACACTGGAAACCCTCCCTTACAATCCTGGGTGGCTAAGGGGTTATTTTATGGGACATATAGATATCCAGGTCTGTCAACCCTGTTCGGTGTCTGTTCGGTGGCTTTGCACCTGGTTTCTTCTTCTCTCCTCCTGTTCCCTGTCCTTGGGCTTTGTTAGTATACTATTAACTGGAAGTACCAGAAACATCTTCCAGAAATATTGCTCACTACAGATATTGCGCAGAACTCCTGTGAAGTTGATACAGTCAAAATGCCAGCAATCGGGATCCCGGCATTCAGGAGATGGACGCCGGAATACGACAGCTGGCCTTTTGCCGATGGCCGGCATTTTGTCGAGGGATGGCATCCTGACACCTGCCCCTAATTCCCACTTGGTTGGGTGGTCCACACCACCAACTGAGTGGGAATAGAACCTGTGGCAAACAAAGCTCGCCACTGGGCCCGCAGCGTGGCATGTGCAGCGAGCCCGCAAGGGATCTCACTGCCTCGCTGCCAGTATTCTGGCAGACAGGATGCCACTGTGGGGATACTGACAGCCGGCATCCCATCAGCCGGTATATCATACCGGACCCAGTGCAGATAACGGTTCAGTGAAAGCAATGTTTCTCTTACGTCCTAGAGGATGCTGGGGTCCATATTAGTACCATGGGGTATAGACGGGTCCACTAGGAGCCATGGGCACTTTAAGATTTTGATAGTGTGGGCTGGCTCCTCCCTCTATGCCCCTCCTACCAGACTCAGTTTAGAAAATGTGCCCGGTGGAGCCGGTCACAGCTAGGGGAGCTCCTAGAGCTTTTCTGGTTTTATTATCTTTTTAAGATGGTAGACACAGGAAGGCTGCTGGCAACAGCCTCCTTGCTTCGTGGGACTTAGGGGGGGGAGTAGTGTCCAACCCTCATAGGTTAATGGCCACTATCTCCGCTGACAGGACATTAAGCTCCTGAGGGTGATGATCGTTAGCCCCCGAGGCGAGTGCTCACTCCCACATCCTGCCGCCACCCCCTAACAGAGCCAGAAGATCGCGGTGGTGAGTGTGACATGAGTGACCCGACAAGCGGGGAGCCGGTGTGTATAGCGGCAACAGTGTGGGAGTGCAGTACTGACACTGCACTCCGGAAAGCTCAGCGGTACATCAAGTGCGGCGCTGTGAGGGGCGCCCTGGGCCAGCGCAAATACCCTCAAAACTGGTCATTTCTACTATCAAGGGCGTTAGTTCTGCTGCTAGTTTATAATACCTCAGGCCAGTATAATCCAGTAAAGTGCTGGAAGATGCGCCATGTTTGGGGCGGAGCATCTCCTCAGAGCGGACCCAGCAGCTCACCAGCGCCATTTTCTTCCTGCAGTTCATCACTGAGAGACGCTGACAGGGAGCGCTGACTCTCCACACGACTCCAGCTACCTTCGCGGTAGAGTGCTGTCTCGACGGGCGTTTGTGTCGGATGTTCTAGCAAGTCCAGCACACGTAACCAGGCTGTGGCCGGAGCATGGGGGGGGGATGGTAAGTCTATGGATTTCCTCTTAATAGGGGGGTCCGGACACAGCTACACTGTATTGGTGGAGACTACAAGCAGTGTGTTGATGCGCCGAACATCTCGAGTCCAACAGCGCTACGCTCTAGGAATCATAGTCGCCAGGACTAGGTAGAGGCCACGATCCTTAGAGTTTAAGTCAACAGGGGGATTCAGACGCTCTCCTGGCCGCCCCTCCTCCAAGTTCATGACCAGTTTCCGCGCGTCTCCCGTCCATGAACTAAATGACCTCACTTCCGTCTCAGATGCTACCACGAGGGTACTTGGTCGCAGCTTAGACGCTGCGGTTGTGTACACTAGAGATCCCGCCTAGACCGAGTCGCAGGCCTTAGCGTCTGCATACACGTGGAAGTCGCTGAGCGTCCGTGTCCGTCAGTGAGCGACTCTGTCCGTTATCAGTTATCAGGAGCGGTTGTGTACATCAGTAGCGCCTGAATCCACTCAGCGTCTTATGAGCGCATTTGCTTGGATATGGAAGTGTGGTGAGTCTCCCTGTATCCCGCTCTACAGAGGAAGGGTATACAGTACAAAAAATTCACTCTACTTGTTAGTATGAATTGTTAATTTTTAGTACATATTGCATATGAGATCTGTATATTACTGTGTTTTCTGCATGCTATGTTGAAAAAGAACCAGTTGAAACAGAAGTACAATTTTCCTACTTACTTGTAAATTGTTATGGGGGTTGTATTCTCATATGACAATTAGAGATGAGCGCCTGAAATTTTTCGGGTTTTGTGTTTTGGTTTTGGGTTCGGTTCCGCGGCCGTGTTTTGGGTTCGAACGCGTTTTGGCAAAACCTCACCGAATTTTTTTTGTCGGATTCGGGTGTGTTTTGGATTCGGGTGTTTTTTTCAAAAAACACTAAAAAACAGCTTAAATCATAGAATTTGGGGGTCATTTTGATCCCAAAGTATTATTAACCTCAAAAACCATAATTTACACTCATTTTCAGTCTATTCTGAATACCTCACACCTCACAATATTATTTTTAGTCCTAAAATTTGCACCGAGGTCGCTGTGTGAGTAAGATAAGCGACCCTAGTGGCCGACACAAACACCGGGCCCATCTAGGAGTGGCACTGCAGTGTCACGCAGGATGTCCCTTCCAAAAAACCCTCCCCAAACAGCACATGACGCAAAGAAAAAAAGAGGCGCAATGAGGTAGCTGTGTGAGTAAGATTAGCGACCCTAGTGGCCGACACAAACACCGGGCCCATCTAGGAGTGGCACTGCAGTGTCACGCAGGATGTCCCTTCCAAAAAACCCTCCCCAAACAGCACATGACGCAAAGAAAAAAAGAGGCGCAATGAGGTAGCTGTGTGAGTAAGATTAGCGACCCTAGTGGCTGACACAAACACCGGGCCCATCTAGGAGTGGCACTGCAGTGTCACGCAGGATGTCCCTTCCAAAAAACCCTCCCCAAACAGCACATGACGCAAAGAAAAAAAGAGGCGCAATGAGGTAGCTGTGTGAGTAAGATTAGCGACCCTAGTGGCCGACACAAACACCGGGCCCATCTAGGAGTGGCACTGCAGTGTCACGCAGGATGTCCCTTCCAAAAAACCCTCCCCAAACAGCACATGACGCAAAGAAAAAAAGAGGCGCAATGAGGTAGCTGACTGTGTGAGTAAGATTAGCGACCCTAGTGGCCGACACAAACACCGGGCCCATCTAGGAGTGGCACTGCAGTGTCACGCAGGATGTCCCTTCCAAAAAACCCTCCCCAATCAGCACATGATGCAAAGAAAAAGAAAAGAAAAAAGAGGTGCAAGATGGAATTGTCCTTGGGCCCTCCCACCCACCCTTATGTTGTATAAACAAAACAGGACATGCACACTTTAACCAACCCATCATTTCAGTGACAGGGTCTGCCACACGACTGTGACTGATATGACGGGTTGGTTTGGACCCCCCCCAAAAAAGAAGCAATTAATCTCTCCTTGCACAAACTGGCTCTACAGAGGCAAGATGTCCACCTCATCTTCACCCTCCGATATATCACCGTGTACATCCCCCTCCTCACAGATTATCAATTCGTCCCCACTGGAATCCACCATCTCAGCTCCCTGTGTACTTTGTGGAGGCAATTGCTGCTGGTCAATGTCTCCGCGGAGGAATTGATTATAATTCATTTTAATGAACATCATCTTCTCCACATTTTCTGGATGTAACCTCGTACGCCGATTGCTGACAAGGTGAGCGGCGGCACTAAACACTCTTTCGGAGTACACACTTGTGGGAGGGCAACTTAGGTAGAATAAAGCCAGTTTGTGCAAGGGCCTCCAAATTGCCTCTTTTTCCTGCCAGTATAAGTACGGACTGTGTGACGTGCCTACTTGGATGCGGTCACTCATATAATCCTCCACCATTCTATCAATGTTGAGAGAATCATATGCAGTGACAGTAGACGACATGTCCGTAATCGTTGTCAGGTCCTTCAGTCCGGACCAGATGTCAGCATCAGCAGTCGCTCCAGACTGCCCTGCATCACCGCCAGCGGGTGGGCTCGGAATTCTGAGCCTTTTCCTCGCACCCCCAGTTGCGGGAGAATGTGAAGGAGGAGATGTTGACAGGTCGCGTTCCGCTTGACTTGACAATTTTGTCACCAGCAGGTCTTTCAACCCCAGCAGACCTGTGTCTGCCGGAAAGAGAGATCCAAGGTAGGCTTTAAATCTAGGATTGAGCACGGTGGCCAAAATGTAGTGCTCTGATTTCAACAGATTGACCACCCGTGAATCCTTGTTAAGCGAATTAAGGGCTGCATCCACAAGTCCCACATGCCTAGCGGAATCGCTCCCTTTTAGCTCCTTCTTCAATGCCTCCAGCTTCTTCTGCAAAAGCCTGATGAGGGGAATGACCTGACTCAGGCTGGCAGTGTCTGAACTGACTTCACGTGTGGCAAGTTCAAAGGGCATCAGAACCTTGCACAACGTTGAAATCATTCTCCACTGCACTTGAGACAGGTGCATTCCACCTACTATATCGTGCTCAATTGTATAGGCTTGAATGGCCTTTTGCTGCTCCTCCAACCTCTGAAGCATATAGAGGGTTGAATTCCACCTCGTTACCACTTCTTGCTTCAGATGATGGCAGGGCAGGTTCAGTAGTTTTTGGTGGTGCTCCAGTCTTCTGTACGTGGTGCCTGTACGCCGAAAGTGTCCCGCAATTTTTCTGGCCACCGACAGCATCTCTTGCACGCCCCTGTCGTTTTTTAAAAAATTCTGCACCACCAAATTCAAGGTATGTGCAAAACATGGGACGTGCTGGAATTTGCCCATATTTAATGCACACACAATATTGCTGGCATTGTCCGATGCCACAAATCCACAGGAGAGTCCAATTGGGGTAAGCCATTCCGCGATGATCTTCCTCAGTTGCCGTAAGAGGTTTTCAGCTGTGTGCGTATTCTGGAAAGCGGTGATACAAAGCGTAGCCTGCCTAGGAAAGAGTTGGCGTTTGCGAGATGCTGCTACTGGTGCCGCCGCTGCTGTTCTTGCGGCGGGAGTCCATACATCTACCCAGTGGGCTGTCACAGTCATATAGTCCTGACCCTGCCCTGCTCCACTTGTCCACATGTCCGTGGTTAAGTGGACATTGGGTACAACTGCATTTTTTAGGACACTGGTGAGTCTTTTTCTGACGTCCGTGTACATTCTCGGTATCGCCTGCCTAGAGAAGTGGAACCTAGATGGTATTTGGTAACGGGGGCACACTGCCTCAATAAATTGTCTAGTTCCCTGTGAACTAACGGCGGATACCGGACGCACGTCTAACACCAACATAGTTGTCAAGGACTCAGTTATCCGCTTTGCAGTAGGATGACTGCTGTGATATTTCATCTTCCTCGCAAAGGACTGTTGAACAGTCAATTGCTTACTGGAAGTAGTACAAGTGGGCTTACGACTTCCCCTCTGGGATGACCATCGACTCCCAGCGGCAACAACAGCAGCGCCAGCAGCAGTAGGCGTTACACGCAAGGATGCATCGGAGGAATCCCAGGCAGGAGAGGACTCGTCAGAATTGCCAGTGACATGGCCTGCAGGACTATTGGCATTCCTGGGGAAGGAGGAAATTGACACTGAGGGAGTTGGTGGGGTGGTTTGCGTGAGCTTGGTTACAAGAGGAAGGGATTTACTGGTCAGTGGACTGCTTCCGCTGTCACCCAAAGTTTTTGAACTTGTCACTGACTTATTATGAATGCGCTGCAGGTGACGTATAAGGGAGGATGTTCCGAGGTGGTTAACGTCCTTACCCCTACTTATTACAGCTTGACAAAGGGAACACACGGCTTGACACCTGTTGTCCGCATTTCTGGTGAAATACCTCCACACCGAAGAGCTGATTTTTTTGGTATTTTCACCTGGCATGTCAACGGCCATATTCCTCCCACGGACAACAGGTGTCTCCCCGGGTGCCTGACTTAAACAAACCACCTCACCATCAGAATCCTCCTGGTCAATTTCCTCCCCAGCGCCAGCAACACCCATATCCTCCTCATCCTGGTGTACTTCAACACTGACATCTTCAATCTGACTATCAGGAACTGGACTGCGGGTGCTCCTTCCAGCACTTGCAGGGGGCGTGCAAATGGTGGAAGGCACATGCTCTTCACGTCCAGTGTTGGGAAGGTCAGGCATCGCAACCGACACAATTGGACTCTCCTTGTGGATTTGGGATTTCGAAGAATGCACAGTTCTTTGCTGTGCTGCTTTTGCCAGCTTGAGTCTTTTCATTTTTCTAGCGAGAGGCTGAGTGCTTCCATCCTCATGTGAAGCTGAACCACTAGCCATGAACACAGGCCAGGGCCTCAGCCGTTCCTTGCCACTCCGTGTGGTAAATGGCATATTGGCAAGTTTACGCTTCTCCTCCGACAATTTTATTTTAGGTTTTGGAGTCCTTTTTTTACTGATATTTGGTGTTTTGGATTTGACATGCTCTGTACTATGACATTGGGCATCGGCCTTGGCAGACGACGTTGCTGGCATTTCATCGTCTCGGCCATGACTAGTGGCAGCAGCTTCAGCACGAGGTGGAAGTGGATCTTGATCTTTCCCTAATTTTGGAACCTCAACATTTTTGTTCTCCATATTTTAATAGGCACAACTAAAAGGCACCTCAGGTAAACAATGGAGATGGATGGATTGGATACTAGTATACAATTATGGACGGGCTGCCGAGTGCCGACACAGAGGTAGCCACAGCCGTGAACTACCGCACTGTACTGTGTCTGCTGCTAATATATAGACTGGTTGATAAAGAGATAGTATACTCGTAACTAGTATGTATGTATAAAGAAAGAAAAAAAAACCACGGTTAGGTGGTATATACAATTATGGACGGGCTGCCGAGTGCCGACACAGAGGTAGCCACAGCCGTGAACTACCGCACTGTACTGTGTCTGCTGCTAATATATAGACTGGTTGATAAAGAGATAGTATACTCGTAACTAGTATGTATGTATAAAGAAAGAAAAAAAAACCACGGTTAGGTGGTATATACAATTATGGACGGGCTGCCGAGTGCCGACACAGAGGTAGCCACAGCCGTGAACTACCGCACTGTACTGTGTCTGCTGCTAATATAGACTGGTTGATAAAGAGATAGTATACTCGTAACTAGTATGTATGTATAAAGAAAGAAAAAAAAACCACGGTTAGGTGGTATATACAATTATGGACGGGCTGCCGAGTGCCGACACAGAGGTAGCCACAGCCGTGAACTACCGCACTGTACTGTGTCTGCTGCTAATATATAGACTGGTTGATAAAGAGATAGTATACTCGTAACTAGTATGTATGTATAAAGAAAGAAAGAAAAAACACGGTTAGGTGGTATATACAATTATGGACGGGCTGCCGAGTGCCGACACAGAGGTAGCCACAGCCGTGAACTACCGCACTGTACTGTGTCTGCTGCTAATATAGACTGGTTGATAAAGAGATAGTATACTCGTAACTAGTATGTATGTATAAAGAAAGAAAAAAAAACCACGGTTAGGTGGTATATACAATTATGGACGGGCTGCCGAGTGCCGACACAGAGGTAGCCACAGCCGTGAACTACCGCACTGTACTGTGTCTGCTGCTAATATATAGACTGGTTGATAAAGAGATAGTATACTCGTAACTAGTATGTATGTATAAAGAAAGAAAAAAAAAACACGGTTAGGTGGTATATACAATTATGGACGGGCTGCCGAGTGCCGACACAGAGGTAGCCACAGCCGTGAACTACCGCACTGTACTGTGTCTGCTGCTAATATATAGACTGGTTGATAAAGAGATAGTATACTCGTAACTAGTATGTATGTATAAAGAAAGAAAAAAAAACCACGGTTAGGTGGTATATACAATTATGGACGGGCTGCCGAGTGCCGACACAGAGGTAGCCACAGCCGTGAACTACCGCACTGTACTGTGTCTGCTGCTAATATATAGACTGGTTGATAAAGAGATAGTATACTCGTAACTAGTATGTATGTATAAAGAAAGAAAAAAAAACCACGGTTAGGTGGTATATACAATTATGGACGGGCTGCCGAGTGCCGACACAGAGGTAGCCACAGCCGTGAACTACCGCACTGTACTGTGTCTGCTGCTAATATAGACTGGTTGATAAAGAGATAGTATACTCGTAACTAGTATGTATGTATAAAGAAAGAAAAAAAAACCACGGTTAGGTGGTATATACAATTATGGACGGGCTGCCGAGTGCCGACACAGAGGTAGCCACAGCCGTGAACTACCGCACTGTACTGTGTCTGCTGCTAATATATAGACTGGTTGATAAAGAGATAGTATACTCGTAACTAGTATGTATGTATAAAGAAAGAAAAAAAACCACGGTTAGGTGGTATATACAATTATGGACGGGCTGCCGAGTGCCGACACAGAGGTAGCCACAGCCGTGAACTACCGCACTGTACTGTGTCTGCTGCTAATATATAGACTGGTTGATAAAGAGATAGTATACTCGTAACTAGTATGTATGTATAAAGAAAGAAAAAAAAACCACGGTAAGGTGGTATATACAATTATGGACGGGCTGCCGAGTGCCGACACAGAGGTAGCCACAGCCGTGAACTACCGCACTGTACTGTGTCTGCTGCTAATATATAGACTGGTTGATAAAGAGATAGTATACTCGTAACTAGTATGTATGTATAAAGAAAGAAAAAAAAACCACGGTTAGGTGGTATATACAATTATGGACGGGCTGCCGAGTGCCGACACAGAGGTAGCCACAGCCGTGAACTACCGCACTGTACTGTGTCTGCTGCTAATATATAGACTGGTTGATAAAGAGATAGTATACTCGTAACTAGTATGTATGTATAAAGAAAGAAAAAAAAACCACGGTTAGGTGGTATATACAATTATGGACGGGCTGCCGAGTGCCGACACAGAGGTAGCCACAGCCGTGAACTACCGCACTGTACTGTGTCTGCTGCTAATATAGACTGGTTGATAAAGAGATAGTATACTCGTAACTAGTATGTATGTATAAAGAAAGAAAAAAAAACCACGGTTAGGTGGTATATACAATTATGGACGGGCTGCCGAGTGCCGACACAGAGGTAGCCACAGCCGTGAACTACCGCACTGTACTGTGTCTGCTGCTAATATATAGACTGGTTGATAAAGAGATAGTATACTCGTAACTAGTATGTATGTATAAAGAAAGAAAAAAAAACCACGGTTAGGTGGTATATACAATTATGGACGGGCTGCCGAGTGCCGACACAGAGGTAGCCACAGCCGTGAACTACCGCACTGTACTGTGTCTGCTGCTAATATATAGACTGGTTGATAAAGAGATAGTATACTCGTAACTAGTATGTATGTATAAAGAAAGAAAAAAAAACCACGGTTAGGTGGTATATACAATTATGGACGGGCTGCCGAGTGCCGACACAGAGGTAGCCACAGCCGTGAACTACCGCACTGTACTGTGTCTGCTGCTAATATAGACTGGTTGATAAAGAGATAGTATACTCGTAACTAGTATGTATGTATAAAGAAAGAAAAAAAAACCACGGTTAGGTGGTATATACAATTATGGACGGGCTGCCGAGTGCCGACACAGAGGTAGCCACAGCCGTGAACTACCGCACTGTACTGTGTCTGCTGCTAATATATAGACTGGTTGATAAAGAGATAGTATACTCGTAACTAGTATGTATGTATAAAGAAAGAAAAAAAAACCACGGTTAGGTGGTATATACAATTATGGACGGGCTGCCGAGTGCCGACACAGAGGTAGCCACAGCCGTGAACTACCGCACTGTACTGTGTCTGCTGCTAATATATAGACTGGTTGATAAAGAGATAGTATACTCGTAACTAGTATGTATGTATAAAGAAAGAAAAAAAAACCACGGTAAGGTGGTATATACAATTATGGACGGGCTGCCGAGTGCCGACACAGAGGTAGCCACAGCCGTGAACTACCGCACTGTACTGTGTCTGCTGCTAATATATAGACTGGTTGATAAAGAGATAGTATACTCGTAACTAGTATGTATGTATAAAGAAAGAAAAAAAAACCACGGTTAGGTGGTATATACAATTATGGACGGGCTGCCGAGTGCCGACACAGAGGTAGCCACAGCCGTGAACTACCGCACTGTACTGTGTCTGCTGCTAATATATAGACTGGTTGATAAAGAGATAGTATACTCGTAACTAGTATGTATGTATAAAGAAAGAAAAAAAAACCACGGTTAGGTGGTATATACAATTATGGACGGGCTGCCGAGTGCCGACACAGAGGTAGCCACAGCCGTGAACTACCGCACTGTACTGTGTCTGCTGCTAATATAGACTGGTTGATAAAGAGATAGTATACTACTAATATTATATATACTGGTGGTCAGGTCACTGGTCACTAGTCACACTGGCAGTGGCACTCCTGCAGCAAAAGTGTGCACTGTTTAATTTTAATATAATATTATGTACTCCTGGCTCCTGCTATAACCTATAACTGGCACTGCAGTAGTGCTCCCCAGTCTCCCCCACAATTATAAGCTGTGTGAGCTGAGCAGTCTGTCAAAGTCAGAAAAATATCCCCATGCACGTTGCCATATTTGCACCGCACACTGGTCCGTGCTGCGCATGCGTACGCTCTCCCGTGAAGGCGCATACCCGCAATAGCGTGCACTCGCAGGCGCGGTATGCGTATTTACGGTAGAGTTTATGTAGTCGTAGCGTGCGACTCATTCGTTACATATTTTCACAATTAATGTAGTTTATAGATCATGATCCCTTTGATAGTTTCTGAAAGTTTGGTTAATATAGAAGGTCCCTGTTTAAAGTAATCCCTCTTTGTATTGTACGAAGGGTCTAACAGGAATCATACAGCAGTGTTTGGTACCCATCGGAAGAGTATTTAATTAGCAATATTCCGGTGTTGGTTTGGAGCGTATTAATCGCTCGTGCGAATAGTTATGGACATAAGAACTTTATGTCCATTTCTATTATTTACTCATACTCAGGTATGCGGCGGGAAACCTAGTTTCCCACCCACCTGAGCTGTTGGAAATCGTCACAGCCCACCTGTATGAATCAACCTATGACCTTTTGTTGTGATACAGGGTCGAATTCCTTCATCCAATGGACAATGGGATTGTAGGGACTATGAGATTGCATTGTGTGTGGGGCATAAATAGGCAGGCCGACCACATCCAGCTCTCACTCTTCAACGGTTCTCATTGCTGAAAATCGGGTGCTGGATGTCCAGGCGCATGCGATCGTTTACCCTGTGCGTAAGTTTCTCTCCGTAATCATTGTCTTTCTGTGAGCCAATTTCTCTCATCTCTCTCCGTCTCTCTCTCTCTTTCCCTTCTCTTTCTCTCGTATCTCCCCTAGACTAGTATTGTATTGTATTAGATAGTATTGTATTTTGGTTAGGAAGTCTCTGTTATATTGTAGTGTATCATTTGTACTGTTATCCCCTTTTACAAATACATTAGATATAATACAGTTAATAGGCTTTGGACCCTAAACCAGTATCTGTGTATTTCCTATAGTGTTAAGTGTTCACTTGAGCGTCGGTGACGCTCAAGCAGCTTTGTAGTTAGTCAGGTTACACAAGGTTGCACTTACACCCTGTACTCACATTAAGGTATTCTGTGAATTTTATTGGTATAAGGTTTAGATATAAAGGTATAGCGTTGTGAGCGTCTGCGCCGCTGGTGATCTCCTCGTGGTCTCGAGCGTCCGCTACGCCATAGCGAATCATTACTCTAGTCATAGCCAATAACGTGTCCTGTGATCACTGGGCCGTGAGCGAACGTGACGCTTGAGCGTCTCGCCTACGGCTGAGCGATCGTTACGCAACTAGCGTACCATTACGGTACTTCTTAAGTAAACAGCGTACAGTGTTCTTAGACTTCATAAAGGGTTGTTTATACGACAAGGGAATTTAGCATTGTCAATTGGGGACTCGTCCTATCCTTCTCATATCTGCACTAGGTAGATCAGCAGACATTATCCCCCCAGCAAAGGGTGGGAGGTTGTCTCGCAGTGCTGACGGGATAAGCGTCTGCTTCGCTTAGATAAAGAGTGCTGAAGGAATCCGGGAACCGGAAGTAAGAACAAAACGCTTGTGTCTTTTAAAACTGTTTTATTTCTCTTCTGTCTTGCGTATACACGCACGCATACATTTATCTGCATTTCTTTTTCAAATTTCGTATATCACTATTCCTGTTTGCCAATTTTTATAGTTGATAGAAAGTGCTAAAAAGAGATTTGCTGTTATTTCATAGTAGAGGTAATAGTTAAAATATAGACCAACACACGGCTTGTCTGGGAGATAAGGCAGTCAGTGTGGTGTGCGGTAGATGATCAGGGATCATCTACATTGATAAAGGTAGAAATTGTGTTACGGTGGATCTTTGTTTTGCGTACACGTGTCCCTAACAAAAGACTTGCGTACGCAATCCAAACGGCAGACGCACGCAGCGTACATTACGCAACGTAGCGTCTGGTTACGCCCACGTAGCTCAAGTCACGAAAAGTTGAATTAGAGCAAAGCGATAATTAGCGCAAAGGCGATAAGTAACGCGACGCGGTAAATAACGCAAATCTATTTTTGGAAAAATCTGAAATTTAGTTTAACAGATCCTGCTCCTAATTGGTAACACAGTTGGACTGAAGACAATTTCTGCGCAGAAATAGATATAGAAACAAAGTGTACATGTGTTGAGTGAGTGTGTTTTTATCACATAAGTTTATATAACTTAGAGGTTGAACCAAAAGGAAAGTCGGGTACTCGTCAAGGGACACACGTGTAAGTGACATATACGGTGGCTAGGGAGGCATCCTTGGTTAAATAATATTTGAGCATTAGAGTATAGCGGACCATAAGGTAACAGACCAGGAGGTCATTAACAGACGGTAACAGACCAGGAGGTCATAAGGTAACAGGTAAAATAGACAAAGAGGTCCGCTATAAAGGTACAAGAGGCACAACGCCTGGGGTGTTGGTGCAGAACCCATATAGGCCATAAGCTCTTGCTGAAGGAATCGCGGCCGGAAACATCGATTCCATTGATCTTTCAGTACATGACAAGTAGTGCTTATGTACTGAACGATTGGACCGCACGTAATTGTGTGCAGTAGTTAGTAATCTGACCTAATACCATTAGAGTAAAGTGGTCACAAACGCTATCTGTACATTCTGACGTGATTTGTGTAATTTTTTATTTTTAAAGGGAAGTTCGCTGGTCACTCAGGAACTATCTAACAACCCCAACTTTACTGGAAAGAGTAAGTGTCCTTCGGGTAACCCTCATATGTTCCAGTAAACAGAAGGTTCACAGGGGCCCTGGGTTGGGTACAGCAGCTCTGGTTACAGTGATTGCAGTACTGGCCAACGTGGGCGAGAAGTAAGTGGGGTACTTGGTAAACCGCCACCGCCGGCCTGCCCAGGACATCTTGGTTTGTTTGTAAGGGTTCGCTGAAAACCTTGATATAAAGATCCAAGGAGGAATAAGCAACACCTGCAGAATTATGGGGGCCAGTTGTTCAGGTAGGGGGCGATCAACCTCGGTTCGGGTTGATTCAGAGAACCGACCCGTTGGGTCGGCAAGGTACATCATGTGTGAAAAATACGGAAGTCACACAGAATCTTTATGTGATGAATGGGAGAGAATGACTGTACAAGACAGGGACAAATTCCCAAGAATAGGTAGCTTCAGTCCAGACGTGTTACAAAATTTAAGGAGGAGGATATGTCTCGTAAAATCAACAAAGAGACGAATTCAGCATCATGATTATTTACAGTTATGGCACCAGGAAGGTGAGATACAGAGAGGTTTGGCTCTGGCGGCAGGATCTGGGGCAGTCAGTAAGCTGATAGCCACAGCCCCTCCTCCACCATACATTGCAGGAGAGAAGTTGATTGCGGAGAGAAACGCACTGGGTTGTAAAACACAAACACTTAGTAGCCCTGTAAATGTAAATGATGTTAACCAAGTAACTCATGCTATTATTAACCCGTGCAAGTTGTACCCTGTTTTGAACCTTCCTCAGGAGTGTGATCAAGAAGAAGATTCGGCAACAATTTCAGCTCTCTCTCTTGCGGCCACCATAGCAGAGACCACAGTAGGCACAGCGACACCCACGAGATTAGTGAAAACCCCTAGCGGAGGGATAGGTGAGGTCGTGTCAACGGGTAAGTACGGCACCATGCACTACACTGAAACAATTGTACCACAAGTTGTAGAATCTACGCAGAATGAGGCTGTTAGAATTGCTCCTGTAAGGGTAATAGCAGTTCCCAATGGAAAAACAGATGTGTCTGGAGCCACTCCCATAAGGAACATTGCCATGTACACTCCATTTTCCCGAATGGAATTAAGAACAATAGTGTCCGAATTTCCTGACCCCAGGAAAGACTTAGTTGCTAGCCAAAAATACATCAGGGATCTAGGTAACACTGTAGAACCCAACAACAAGGATTGGCAGATACTGCTAAGAGCTTGTTTACCTTCCAATGTCGACGCAACTCAATTCTTAGTTGACTGCGCCTTGGATAAAGATGTACCGCTTACAGACGTGTACAACAAGGATAATGTAAAAAGGATAAATTTACAGCTAAAGGAGTATTTCCCAGCCGTTGTTAAATGGAACAAGATATTCTCCATTAAGCAAAAGGAGTCCGAAACGGCAACAGAATATTTTCACCGGGCACTATTAGAAATGGCAAAGCACACTGGTATAGAAGACATTAAGACCAACCCAAACCATCGAGAAGTAGCAGTATCTGTACTGATGGATGGTTTGAAAGAAACATTAAAAGCTAGGGTACAGACCACACAACCATGTTGGCGAGGTCTGTCAGTGTCCACATTGAGAGAGGCTGCTATTGATCACGACAGAAACATCACTAGGCACAGGGAGTCGCAAAGTGATAAGTTGATGTCCGTAAGTATACAGGCGCTGACCACAAGGCAGCCTGCGTATGTACCACCGAATCCTGTGGGTAAGGCAAGTGTAATGACATGTTTTTCTTGTAACAGACCGGGACACTATGCACGAGAATGTAGAACAAAGAGTGTACAAAGATCTTTTCAACCCCCTAGACAACGACACGACACACGACATTGGGAGCAGGGTCCACAGAGGCGGAGTTTTGAGCCACATACAGGGGAAACAAAAAGATATCCCCCGAACAGAGATTGGCATGCCTCTGGTAGTTCCCAGCTAACCCCCTCACAAGTAGTCGCTGCCAGCGGGATTCAGGGAGGTCAGCATACCCACTAGGGGTGTGGCCATACCTGTAATCTGCAGCCAGTTAAGTTGATTGCCAGTCTTGGAAGTGAACCAGAGATTGCAATCAATGTAGCTGGTAAAACTTTAAACTTTCTTGTAGACACAGGGGCGGCCAAGTCAGTGATAAATTCGACAGTGGGCATGAGAACCACTGGTAGGACAATTCCAGCCATGGGAGTAACAGGAGTAGTCCAGCACTACCCTGTTAGCAAACCAGCCGAGATTACAATAGGGCCTTTGCATACCAAGCATTCCTTTTTGCTGGCTGCATCGGCACCAACTAATCTCCTGGGTAGAGACTTACTATGTAAAATGGGTTGCGTCATTTATTGTACTCCTGAAGGTGTATTCTTGGACATTCCTGAGAATCACGCTCAGGAGGTACGAGACATGTTAGACTCCCCATCAAAATTAATGTCACATTCCATTATGACAAATAGGAATCCATCCCAAGTAGAAGAGATGATATCTCAGATACCAGAGTCACTTTGGACAAAAGATGGACAGGACACTGGATTAATGGCAAACGTAGCTCCAGTAATTGTACAAGTAAAAGATGGTAGGATAGCTCCAAAAATCCCACAGTATCCTCTGAAGCCAGAGGTGGAGTTAGGAGTTTTTCCCGTAATAGAGCGCTTGCTACAACAGGGCATTCTAGTAAGAACGTCCAGCACAGCAAATAGTCCCATCTTCCCTGTTAAAAAGAGTGGGGGGAGGGGTTACAGGCTAGTGCAGGATCTAAGGGGGATTAACAAAATAGTTGAAAGTCAGTTCCCTGTAGTGCCTAATCCAGCTGTCATCCTAATGCAAATTCCTCCCACTGCCAAATTTTTCACTGTTATTGACCTCTGCTCCGCTTTCTTTTCGGTACCTCTGCACCCTGACAGCCAATATTTGTTTGCATTCACATACAGAGGAGTCCAATACACGTGGACTCGGTTACCCCAAGGTTTCATAGATAGTCCAAGTATATTTTCTCAGGCTTTGCATGATTGTTTACAGTCTTTCCAACCAGACAGTGGATCAATATTGATACAGTATGTGGACGATTTATTACTGTGTTCAGATTCACTGGAAGCATCTCTGAAGGATACGAAACAGCTCCTGTTTCATCTTTCAGACACAGGTCACAAGGTTTCCAAAGACAAGTTACAATTATGCCAAACTAAGGTAAAATATTTGGGACACTGTCTAACACAAGGACTGAGACACCTGACCGCTGATAGAATCCAAGCCATTAGAGACATGACACTGCCACAAACCCAGCAACAGATCAGGACGTTTTTAGGAATGTGTGGGTATTGCCGTAATTGGATCCCAGGGTTTTCCATATTGGCGTTACCTTTGCAGGAAATGGTCTCTTCAAACAAACCTGATCGGATTTCGCATACAGACGAATCCGAAACAGCATTTGAGAGACTCAAACAGTGCCTAACGCAGGCACCAGCACTAGGTATGCCAGACTATGGGAAACCCTTTGAACTATACGGAACAGAAAGTGCTGGGTGCGCAGCAGGTGTACTAACCCAAAAACACGGTGACGCCAGCAGGCCAGTCGCATACTACAGCGCCCAGCTAGACACGGTAGCGCGATCCCTCCCCACATGCTTGCGTAGCGTTGCGGCGATAGCATTGCTAGTGACAAAAAGCGAAGATGTCGTGCTAGGCCACAACCTCACAATCCATACACCACATGCGGTATCTGCCTTATTGAATTCTGCCCAAACCAGACACGTCTCATCTGCAAGGTTTACAAGATGGGAATTGGCATTAATGGCCCCAGTAAACATCACCATAAGGAGATGCAGCGCATTAAATCCTGCAACTTTTCTCCCAGGTGTGCCTGGTCAGGCACAAAGGGTGGAAGGTGAGAGTGATGGGGAAGGAGGATTTAATGCAAAGGAAGATACACATGATTGTATGGAATATTTGACCCAAAATTTCACCGCAAGGCCTGACATCAGTGACAATCCACTGGAAGATGCAGAACTCACGTTCTACACTGACGGTAGTTGTCATAGACAGTCAGACTCGGGAGACTTGTGTACTGGATACGCAGTCGTAGATGACCAAGACACCATAGAAGCGGAACCGCTAGGCCCACCTCACTCAGCCCAGGTTGCTGAACTGGTCGCCCTAACCAGAGCATGTGAATTGGCTAAGGGTAAGTCAGCCAATATCTACACCGACTCTAGATACGCCTTCGGGGTAGTACATGATTTCGGAGCCCTATGGCGCCTCAGAAATTTCATGACGGCAGCTGGTACACCGATAGCGCATGCAGCATATATAAAAAGGCTTCTAACAGCGATACAGGAACCCGACAGAGTGGCTGTTATCAAATGTAAAGCACATACATATAGCCAAGACCCAGTATCCCTTGGTAACAGCCGAGCAGACGAAGCCGCAAAGCTTGCAGCTGCTACCCCCATACAGACAGACACCACACAACTGATGGTATTTAATACCATCAACACACAAAAGTTGTGTGAGATGCAGAATTTGTGTTCCACACAGGAAAGAGCAGTCTGGAAGGCAAAGGGATATGGCCAGGAGTCCTCAGGGCTCTGGACGGATGGACATGGTAAACCAGTGGCCCCCAGGGCATACCTTCCATGTCTGGCTGAAGCAGCTCACGGGCTGACTCATCTAGGCAAGGAGGGGATGTGCAAATTGGTAAGAGCATACTGGTGCGCCCCAGGATTCTCCTCTCATGCGAGTAAAAGAGCAATGTCATGCCTTACCTGTCTGAGAAAGAATATTGGAAAGGCAATACCTACAGAACCATCCCATATCCCACCTGCCGGCGGCCCTTTCCAGGTAATACAAATCGACTTCATTCAATTACCCCCATGTCGAAATTTGAAATATGTACTTGTTTGTATAGATGTTTTCTCGAATTGGGTCGAAGCTTTCCCAGCAGCTACAAATACCGCTATGTTTACAGCTAAGAAAATTGTGCAGGAATTTGTATGTAGATATGGTATCCCTAGAATCATTGAAAGTGATAGGGGTACCCATTTTACAGGTGATGTCTTTCAAGGAATGTGTAAGTTGATGGGAATTGATAGCAAGCTGCACACTCCGTACCGTCCACAGGCGAGCGCGAAGGTCGAAAGAGTGAACAGCACTATTAAAAATAAATTGAGTAAAGTAATGGCAGAGACAGGATTGACGTGGCCAGAAGCTTTACCCATTGTTTTGTATAGCATCAGAACCACTCCCAGGTCCCCTCTTAATCTGTCTCCTTTTGAAATCTTGTTTGGTCGACAACCGCATGTCATGATTAACCCTCAGGATGATTTGAAATGTAACAATGAAGTAACTGTAAAGTACTTGATTAACATGAGTAAGCAGTTGAGGAATCAAAATGATAATCTGAAGTTGGTGATTCCTGATTTACCAGATAGTAATTGTCATGACATTGAACCTGGGGATTATGTAATGATACGAAATTTTCTACGCTCAGGTTGTCTTATTGATAGATGGGAAGGACCATACCAGGTCTTATTGACTAGCACCACAGCATTGAAGGTGGCTGAGAGAGAGACTTGGGTCCATTCATCCCACTGCAAAAAGATTGCTGATCCAGAGAAGTCCCGTGATAAGGAACAGACGGTAGAGGTTGTATCACTGGAGTGTCTGTTCCAGGAGGACTGAGGCGGCACCTGAGCCTTGAAGACCGAAAGCAGTTGTCGACTCCCCTCTCCCTTTTATTGTTTTTCTCCACTTCCCATCCCCTCTTCCTTGAAATTTCTTTTTTCCCCCTTCTCATTCTTCTCTATTTCCTCCTCAAAGATGGACTTGCCCCAAGAGACTGTGATCCGGATTTTGATGTTAATCGTGATGTTGACCAGAGCAGTCTGTTCCGGCGAGAGTACCATAGAGGTCGAGAGAGGATCTGGAATGGGTTCCGATTATGATGATGGAGGCGTAGTTTTCCAAGATCAACCAAACCAACAAGCAAAGGCGAGTATCAGAAAACGATCCGATAGAAGAAATTGTGATGGATTGTTAGCTGAAGAAAATTGTATCTGTAGGCTCTGTGATAATCTGGTTGAAGATGGATGCATAAAGAAATGCCAATCCAGTTTTAATATCCATATGGACCGGCATCCATTGAGTGACTATCACTCTTTAGTGGGTAATGTGTTAAACAAAACAGATTGTTGGGTATGCTCTCAAGTACCTCAGGGTCATAGCAAATCAGGGCTAGTACCATTTCCTTTAACGTTAGGGGAGGTACTTGAGCTAAGTGGTGGGAGACCGGTGGACCGGAGATTTAACATCTCCAGCCCTCCTAGTTTGAAGCTCCACCAATACCATGTGGATAGGTCCCTCTTATGTTTTAATATCTCCAACCCCCGTAAGCCGGGAAATTGGGAAGTGTCATGGAGCAACCTTACCATGACCTTTTCACACAGAGCAGATAGAATGCCTACAGATACAGAGCTCGTACGCCACATAGCCAGTAGAGGAAAATCTTTCCGGTATCGATATACCTTAGGAAATAGGATTACTAGAGTTGGAGAGGTATCACCAGGATACTGTGCACATATCGTACAAACTGATACGTGCATTAAGCAGATGGAAGAATTAGGGTCAGGAGATTTCACCTGGAAGGTTTGTAACATGGTCATGTCCTTCTCCGTCCCATATGTTCTCCCCGATGACGCATATTTCATATGCGGGAGAAAGGCGTACAAGTGGCTTGCCCCAAACTCTGAAGGATTGTGTTATATTGGAAAAGTATTGCCTGAAGTGATGACTGTTACACATGACAAAATGAAGGACATACACCGTGGTGCCCAAGCTCCTTATACTCACACTCATTACGAGCACCGAGTTAAAAGACAACTGTCAGAAAGGTTAGAGCATCCGGCCTCTGATCTTATCCATGAATCCACCGGGATTCAGGTCCTGGTAGCGTTAGATTTCACTCGCACCGCTCGAGGAGTGATGAATTATAGATACATTTCCGCACTCGCCAATTTGTTAGATAATATCACTGAAATGTATGATGACACGTTTAGATACACTGGAAGAGAACTTCAAGCTTACAAAACAGAACTAGTTCAGCATAGGATGGTTCTTAATTATCTTACAGCAGTAACAGGCGGATATTGTGTTACATTGGCAACACAGTACGGCATAAAGTGTTGCACGTATATCACGAATAGCACCGAGGATCCGGTAGAGGTCATAGACCAAAAGATGGACGATATTCTGCAATTAAAGTGGGAATTTCGTCGAAAACACAATCTCACCCTTGCTGCTGTAGGTAATGAGCTGACTGGTTGGGTGTCATGGTTGAACCCGCGAAATTGGTTCTCCGGTTTAGGAGACTGGGCTCAAGGAGTCATAATGGATGTTGGAAAGTTTCTACTATGTATCTTAGGTGTTGTTATATTTATTGGATTGATATTTAGATGCGGGCAGGCTTTAATGAGGTGCAAACAAAGTACAAAAGTGATGAGCGTGAGGAGTGAGGAAACTGTAATTAACCTGGATTTGATTTATGACCCAATAATAGAAACCAGAATGTGATGAAAATGCGATTATACGGTCCGTTTCTTTCACCTGTTTTTCTGCTTTTCTCCAAGATACAAAGACCCCCTTGGACGAGGAAGTTGACGAGACGCTATACAGACAACAGACAAGCACCAAAGATGAAGTTTTGACCACTTGAGAAATGGACATTTGATGAACTTTGCCATGGATCCCCAGTTTCCCTAGTACTTTTAAACTCACGCTAGCCCAACATTTTTTTGTAAATCCGATGGCTCTGACAAAGCTATTTGCTCATGCCCAAGGAGCAATACAGCGCAAAGAAGACGACTCTCAACAGATACCGAACACAACTTCGACGACAGATGTACATTTCCCTGACATAGAATATCATTGCATTTTCCATAAGTGTTCTTTATCTTCATCTCTACAACCCTCAGGTAATGACACACATAGACGATAGGGAATACAGGCACAGATATCAGCAACCACATACCTTCCCCATTCATGTATCATCAACTAAAATGTGCTCCCCATTTTGTTCAAAATCCGAAAAGAGCTCGGTAAAGTTTGACAGCCCATCCACAGACCTGTACCACAGGATAAGAAGGAATTCAAATGTATACTTCGCAATACCTCGAAGCTTGATTTACAACACGTACGGCACGATGATACATGACCCTCCAAACATGGACTCATACACACATGCTTCTGCTATCACACTAGGTCATACCCTCTTCACACCTACTCCTCTCTCCTCCCTCACCCAACCATGGAAATGAATTAACCCCTGACATATATTTTTCTCCTTTTGAAATGTTTTAGAAGGTGGCAGTTATTATTGACTGCCAAAGGGTGGACTGTCAAAGTCAGAAAAATATCCCCATGCACGTTGCCATATTTGCACCGCACACTGGTCCGTGCTGCGCATGCGTACGCTCTCCCGTGAAGGCGCATACCCGCAATAGCGTGCACTCGCAGGCGCGGTATGCGTATTTACGGTAGAGTTTATGTAGTCGTAGCGTGCGACTCATTCGTTACATATTTTCACAATTAATGTAGTTTATAGATCATGATCCCTTTGATAGTTTCTGAAAGTTTGGTTAATATAGAAGGTCCCTGTTTAAAGTAATCCCTCTTTGTATTGTACGAAGGGTCTAACAGGAATCATACAGCAGTGTTTGGTACCCATCGGAAGAGTATTTAATTAGCAATATTCCGGTGTTGGTTTGGAGCGTATTAATCGCTCGTGCGAATAGTTATGGACATAAGAAGTTTATGTCCATTTCTATTATTTACTCATACTCAGGTATGCGGCGGGAAACCTAGTTTCCCACCCAATTGAGCTGTTGGAAATCGTCACAGCCCACCTGTATGAATCAACCTATGACCTTTTGTTGTGATACAGGGTCGAATTCCTTCATCCAATGGACAATGGGATTGTAGGGACTATGAGATTGCATTGTGTGTGGGGCATAAATAGGCAGGCCGACCACATCCAGCTCTCACTCTTCAACGGTTCTCATTGCTGAAAATCGGGTGCTGGATGTCCAGGCGCATGCGATCGTTTACCCTGTGCGTAAGTTTCTCTCCGTAATCATTGTCTTTCTGTGAGCCAATTTCTCTCATCTCTCTCCGTCTCTCTCTCTCTTTCCCTTCTCTTTCTCTCGTATCTCCCCTAGACTAGTATTGTATTGTATTAGATAGTATTGTATTTTGGTTAGGAAGTCTCTGTTATATTGTAGTGTATCATTTGTACTGTTATCCCCTTTTACAAATACATTAGATATAATACAGTTAATAGGCTTTGGACCCTAAACCAGTATCTGTGTATTTCCTATAGTGTTAAGTGTTCACTTGAGCGTCGGTGACGCTCAAGCAGCTTTGTAGTTAGTCAGGTTACACAAGGTTGCACTTACACCCTGTACTCACATTAAGGTATTCTGTGAATTTTATTGGTATAAGGTTTAGACATAAAGGTATAGCGTTGTGAGCGTCTGCGCCGCTGGTGATCTCCTCGTGGTCTCGAGCGTCCGCTACGCCATAGCGAATCATTACTCTAGTCATAGCCAATAACGTGTCCTGTGATCACTGGGCCGTGAGCGAACGTGACGCTTGAGCGTCTCGCCTACGGCTGAGCGATCGTTACGCAACTAGCGTACCATTACGGTACTTCTTAAGTAAACAGCGTACAGTGTTCTTAGACTTCATAAAGGGTTGTTTATACGACAAGGGAATTTAGCATTGTCAAGTCAGACAGATATATAATATATATAGATGATGCAGCACACTGGCCTGAGCCTGAGCAGTGCACACAGATATGGTATGTGACTGACTGAGTCACTGTGTGTATCGCTTTTTTCAGGCAGAGAACGGATATATTAAATAAACTGCACTGTGTGTCTGGTGGTCACTCACTATATAATATATTATGTACTCCTGGCTCCTGCTATAACCTATAACTGGCACTGCAGTAGTGCTCCCCAGTCTCCCCCACAATTATAAGCTGTGTGAGCTGAGCAGTCAGACAGATATATATAATATTATTTATATATAGATAATAGATGATGCAGCACACTGGCCTGAGCCTGAGCAGTGCACACAGATATGGTATGTGACTGAGTCACTGTGTGCTGTGTATCGCTTTTTTCAGGCAGAGAACGGATTATAAATAAAACTGGTGGTCACTGGTCACTATCAGCAAAACTCTGCACTGTACTGAGTACTCCTAATGCTCCCCAAAATTAGTAAATCAAGTGTCTCTCTAATCTATTCTAAACGGAGAGGACGCCAGCCACGTCCTCTCCCTATCAATCTCAATGCACGTGTGAAAATGGCGGCGACGCGCGGCTCCTTATATAGAATCCGAGTCTCGCGATAGAATCCGAGCCTCGCGAGAATCCGACAGCGTCATGATGACGTTCGGGCGCGCTCGGGTTAACCGAGCAAGGCGGGAAGATCCGAGTCGCTCGGACCCGTGAAAAAAAACATGAAGTTCTGGCGGGTTCTGATTCAGAGAAACCGAACCCGCTCATCTCTAATGACAATGTCTAATGCCTTAACATGTGACTGACTGCTAGTATGTGTGCAGACTTTTCTATGTTGTCAGTCCTGTTCTGACCTTCAATTCAGGTGCATGGCTGTGGTCAGATTGATCTCACTTCTATATACTCATATATAGGTGATTTTCAGTCACAAATTGTGTAGTCTTTACAGATTATTACCATGTCTGTGAGCGGCAAAAGTGACGAGGAGAATTTATCAAGCACTCCTATATCCCTAACATGCTTATCTTGTAAGACAGGGTTAATTGGTGTCAAAGTCGAAAAATATCCTGATTCATATGCCTTGTACTAACCCCTCATGCACATGCCCGCTGCACGTGCATGAGCTCTGCCGTGCGTGCACATATCCGCAAATTGCGTAAGATCGCTCCGGCGATCACGCGCGGTGTATGCGCATTTATGGTAGAGTTTGTGAGCGTCTAGCGGGCGACTCGATCATAACATATTTTACCCACATAGCGTGTTTTATAGTGAATATTCCCCTTAACAATGTTAGAAAGTATGTTTAGTGTAAACGGTTCTTGGACAGAGAAATTCCTCTTTGCATGATAGGAAGGGTCAGATAAAGGTAGAACGGTGGTGTCTAGTATCCAGCTGTAGAGTATTTTAATAGTAACATTTCGGTGTTGGTTAGGAAGAGATTGTTCGCTCCTGCGTATAGTTATGTTTAAAAGTAGTTTAGAGACATTTACTGTATTTGCTGTTCATTACCCATGTGGTGGGAATCCTAAGCATACCTCCCACCTGAGCAGTTGGAGAAAGGCACAGCCCACCTGTTCGAACCCACCTATGACCTTTTGTTATAATGCAGAGACACATTCCTGTGTCCAATGAACTATAAGATTATAGGGACCATTGTATTGTTACTGTATGTTGTGTATATAAAGGCCACCATTGCTGGACCAGCACTCACTCTCTCTACAAAGGTTTTCACACTGAAGGCTGAGGGCTGGTCCAGGACGCGCTTGCGAATCATTCCCACGTGTGTAAGTTTCTCTGTAGCCATTTTGTTATTCTTTATGTACGCCATTCGTTCTCATTTTGTTATCCTTTAAGTGTTTGCCATTTTATTCTCTGTGTTTGTTCTGTTTGCGATCATTCCCTATTGTTCACTTTTATTTCTTGTTATTCTGTTTAGATATTGATGTTAGGTCTGTAGTGTATAAGCTGTAACTGTTTTTTCCCTTTTTATACTAAAGAATCTTCTACGAAGGTGTTGGAACCTTACCAGGTCTTGTGTGTTTCACCAGTTATTATATAGGGTTTCTGAGCGTCTCAATCGCTCAAACAGCTTTTCACATTATCAAGGTCAATAAGTGTTACATTGTGGTAATATTACAGTACTAAGGTTTACAGTATAAGCATACCCTTACAGTGTGTTGTTAACAAGGTTTAGTATGTGTCATTCAGTGAGCGTACGTGCCGCTCGTGCGTCGCACCCACGATAAGCGTCTGCTACGCTAAGTGCGTACCCTTACGGTACTCCGTGCGCCAATTGCGTACTTAGTCCAGAATAAGTATATAGCTTATGTTCAAAGGTAAAAATTGACTTTATCATTGGTATGGACCAATTGGTCACTTATGAGGGGTTGTGTGCGAACTGTTTTGCTTTTCAGCAAAGAAAAAAACAGGAGTTGGTTCAACCACCAACACAGCCACCATGGAATATGTTCGCAAAGACTTTATCTTCAATAGCGGACAGGTTAACTGCGGTAGCACCACCTCAAGGGTTAGGTTACACTATTAACCCATACATGCAGCTCCCTTCCTACGGCTTGGTTCCAGTAGCCTCTACAAGCAACCAAGGGACAGGTAAGACTAAGACAGATGCGTCTATGTGGCAGACTACACAAGATGATACAACAGATGATGATACAGTATATTCAAATACTCCGTATGATGATCAGTCGCAGAGTTTTAGTTCAGACGATATAGCTGAACTTATTGATGCTGTGAAGGCTGTTCTCTCTTTGGAAGAGCCAGCCAAGACAGTGTTAAAATCTAAAGCACCTGTGTTTAAACGAACAAAATCAGTAAAAACGTAATTCCCAGCGTCAGATGAGCTGACGGAAATGATGGATGAGTCTTGGGCGACGCCCAGTAAGAAATATAAGATTCCGAAAAGATGGAATTCTTATTATCCATTTCCAGCTGCGGATTGTTCGAAAAGAGAAGTTCCTCCAAAAGTAGATGCACATGTACTGCGACTTGTGCATAAATCTGCTTTACCACTGTCATCTACCTCACTAAATGATGTCACAGACCGAAGGGTAGATAGCTTCTTGAAAAATGTATTTTCTCTAGTAGTAGGAGCAGTGGTAAGACCAGCTATGGCTTCGGCCTGGGTAGCAAAGGCAATGGGTGAACGGATAGAGGAACTAGAGAATGACATCTCTTCTCCTAATAGGGAGCAAGAGTATCATTTAAGCCGTTTAAGACAATCTGCCCAATACTTGGAAGAAGCAGCAATTGATATGGGTACAGTTGCTTCTAAAGCTTCAGTCTTGACAGTAGCCGCTCGCAGAGCAGTTTGGCTATGTATCTGGAAGGCAGATGCGGAATCCAAGAAAGAATTGGAAGCATTGCCTTTCATTGGTAATATATTGTTTAGGAAACCATTATCTGATATCCTAGAATCAGAGGCTGAATCAAAGAAGGTCAGATTTCCGGCTACTTATAACCCTAAGTCTAAGGGTTCAAAGTTTCATTAATTTCGCTGGCAAAGCAAAGCGAAAGCTAAAGAGGAGTCTAAGCAACCCCAGTTCAAAACCAGGGGAAGGAAGAAGTGGGCTAGCAAAAAGCCAGCTTCCAAGCCTGAACAGAAACCATCAGCCTGAAGAGACAGGCCTCCGCCTGGAGGATTCCAGGGTTGGGGGCTGACTCCTTCATTTTGCACACATATGGCAACAGTCAACAACAGATGCTTGGGTGCAGAAGGTGGTATCTCAGGGGCATGGGTTCCCATTCAGGAGGCAGCCTCCTCAAAGATTTTTTTGCACCAGCCGGTCTCGTATAGAGTCGAAGGCCAATGCCCTGCAAGAAGCAGTCCAAAAATTACTGCAGTCAGGTGTGATTGTCCCAGTACCGCCATCACAGAGGGGACAGGGGTTTTGCTCCAATCTATTTCTGATCCAGAAGCCAAATGGGTTATTTCGACCAATTCTCAATCTGAAAATGTTGAACAAATACATTTGGATCCCAAAGTTCCACATGGAGACATTACGCTCCATAATGTTGGCTATGGAACCGGGAGATTACATGGTATCTCTTGATGTAATGGAAGCTTACCTACATGTGCCTATAGCACTGTCTCATCAGTGTTACCTCAGGTTTGCCATCCTCCAGAAACATTTTCAGTTCCAAGCTTTGCCCTTTGGGCTAGCAACAGCACCCAGGGTGTTTACCAAAATTAGGGTGGTTATGGCAGCTTGTCTGCGCAAACAGGGGATAAGAATTTTCCGATACCTCGACGACCTGCTAATCTTAGCACATTCGCAGGATTACTTTTGAGCCATCTTCAACAGACAATAGTTTGTTTACAGAGACACGGGTGGCTCACAAATTGGGAAAAGTCGTCTCTGAATCCGTCACAGCGGATGATCCATTTGGGGGCCATATTGGATTCAGACCAACAGTAAGTTCTCTTACCAGAGAAAAAGATAGTCAAGGTGCAGGTCATGACTCAGGAAGCGTTGCACGCCCAGACAATGTCAGTCCATGCAGCAATGCGACTGTTGGGTCTGATGGTACCAACCTTCGACATGGTGGAATATGCACAATAACACTCCAGACCATTGCAACACCTTAGTCTGACCAAATGGAACGGAAATCATCAGACGATAAAGAAGCAGATGATAAAGTTTCCAGTAAACGTAAAAAGGTCTCTAGCGTGGTGGCTACAGACAGACCGTTTAAACAAGGGGAGACCCCTTTGGATAAAAGAATGGCAAGTCCTGACAACAGATGCCAGCCTGGCGTGCGGTACTCGGAAGCCTTTGGTTCCAGGGAAAATGGACCGCAAGGGAAAGTCGCCTGCCAATAAATCTGTTGGAAATAAGGGCCATTTATATGGCTCTAGTTCAGGCAAAGGACAGTCTGCAAGAAAGACCGGTCCAGATTCGCTCAGACATGCGACAGCAGTAGCGTACCTCAATCATCAAGGAGGAACTCACAGCAAGAGACTGATGGAGGAAGTAATTCCCATTCTAAGATGGGCAGAACTCCATCTTCCAGCATTGTCAGCAGTGTTTGTCCCAGGTGTACTGAACTGGGAAGCAGATTTTCTCAGTCGACACACCATTCAGGAAACCGAATGGGCATTACACCCAGAATTGTTTCAGACACTAGTGAACAGATGGGGTTTACCAGAGATACCAGAGATAGACCTCATGGCGTCTTGTCTAAAACAACAAAGTACCGAAGTACGGTAGACGCACTGTCAGTAAAATGGAAATTTCATCTGGCGTATCTGTTCCCTCCAATATTTCTGTTACCCAGAGTAGTGAGAAAAATAAAGCAAGCAAAGGGAGCAATAATTCTAATAGCTCCAGTTTGACCAAGAAGGCATTGGTACACAGATCTACTGAGGATGTCAGTGGAAGCACCAATACTGCTCCCTCAACGTCCAGATCTGCTAATGCAGGGTCCTTGTGGGCACAGCCATCTGAATCGTCTGTCTTTGACGGCGTGGCTGTTGAAACCTATATCTTAGAAGCTAGAGGATTTTCAAAACAAGTAATCCAAACTATGCTTAGAGCAAGAAAGCCTTCTTCAGCTTGTGTGTATCATAGAATATGGCAAGCCTATATTCATTGGTGTACTGGAAAAAGTTTGAATCCAAGATCTTTTAAAGTATCCAGGATTTTGGATTTCCTTCAAGCAGGATTGGATAAAGGTTTAAAAGTTGCTTCCTTGAGAGTTCAAGTATCAGCATTAACTGTATGGTTTCAGCGAAAGATTGCTGATTTACAGGATGTACGTACTTTCTTTCAGGGAGTGGTACATATTCAACCTCCATTTGTTCCTCCTGCAGCTCCCTTGGATTTGGATTTAGTTCTTAAATTCCTTCAGGGTCCTCCATTTGAACCGCTTAAGAGAGCAGATCTTAAATGGTTAACGGCTAAAGTGCTTTTTCTACTGGCAATGGCGTCAGCCAGAAGAGTGTCAGATTTAGGAGTGTTATCGTGTAAGTCTGCTTTCCTAAGTTTTTTTCCAGACAGAGCAGTTCTCAGAACGAGATCTGGTTATCTTCCAAAGGTGGTTTCAAAGTTTCACCTGAATGAAGAGATTGTAGTCCCAGCTTTTCAGGTATCGGGACTATCTGCGGGAGAAGCGTCGCTGGATGTAGTCCGAGCTTTAAGAATCTACATAGATCGTTCTAGTGCCATCAGGAAAACAGATTCTCTCTTCATCCTCTACGGATTTCATAGAAGAGGATGGCCTGCTAGTATACAGACGCTGGCGAGATGGCTCCAAATGGTAATATCAGAAGCTTATTCTCATGCAGATCTCCCTACTCCGGCTAATGTCTCTGCACACTCTACATGTAGGGTTAGGTCCTTCAAGGGCAGCACAACAGGGTGCTTCAGCAAAACAGATTTGTAAGGCAGCAACATGGTCTTCCATAAACACTTTAATTAGACATTATGCCTTGGATACTTTTGCCTCTCATGACGCAGACTTCGGGCGAAAGGTCCTCCTGTTTAATCAGTAGCGTCCCCACCACTAAAATTGGCTTTGGGAATCCCAATGTAATCCTGTGGATAATCCTGTGGACCCAGCCAGAGAAATAGACGTTATGGTAAGAACTTACTGTTGATAATGTGATTTGTCTTATGTCCACAGGTATCCACAGGGATCCCACCCTGACGCACCTGATTTGAGGATCTTGACAATCACTAAACCTCTTCTCTCTTGTATGGAAGGGTGTGCATGTGTGTTCTTATCACCTAAATAGGTTTCTACCTGATGCTCCTGCCTAAATCGCTGTGGAAAGAACTGATTTGACTGAGTCAGTGGGCGGGATTAAATGGGGAAGCCCCGATGCATCCTGGGAGGCCAGAAAGCTTGTGACTGTGTTGGTGCCATTTCCGCTGTTGCTCAACCATATCCCAATGTTATCCTGTGGATACCTGTGGACATAAGAGAAATCACGTTATCAACGGTAAGTTCTTACCATAACGTCTTTTTACAGACAATAAGAAAGTCTCCCTGACCTTCCCGGCGTCTAAGGAATTAAACGCCTTATTTGAAAAATCTTGGGAAAATCCAGAGAAAAAATTCCAGATCCCAAAGAGGGTTCTTGTGGCTTTTCCTTTCCCTGAGGATGATAGGAAAAAGTGGGAAAACCCACCCGTAGTAGACGCCTCTGTATCTAGACTGTCTAAAAAGGTGGTTTTACCTGTCCCTGGGTCTACCGCTTTGAAAGAACCGGCTGACCGCAAAATTGAAACTACATTCACATCCATATACACTGCTTCAGGAGTGGCGTTAAGGCCCACTATTGCCTGTGTATGGATTTCTAAAGCCATAGTAAAGTGGTCAGGCACATTACTAGAGGACTTAGATTCTATGGATAGAAGTGACATTGATTTGTTTTTACATAACATACAGGATTCTGCGGGTTTCATGGTGGAAGCCATGAAGGACCTGGGTAATCTGACTGCAAGGACATCGTCCATGTCTGTTTCAGCACGCAGGGGTCTCTGGCTACGCCAATGGTCTGCAGACGCGGAATCCAGGAGAAGTGTGGGGAACCTACACTTCACAGGTCAGGCTCTATTTGGGGAGGTTGGGGAGGCATTGGATGCGTGGAACTCCACGGCAACCGCTGGTAAGTCAACCTTTCTTCCCTCAGCCTCTCAGACGATGAAGAAACCTTTTTCTACATCCTCTGTGCAGTCCTTTCGGTCTGCCAAAGCTGAAAAGTCCAAGGCTCCTGGTTCGGGCAGGCCGATTTTGAACCTGAAGTCGCTAAACCCTTATCTAAGGGAATTCAAGTTCAAAATGGAGTCTCTGAGAGCAGTGATCTCAGGGCTGGAGGAGGGAGAGTTTCTGGTGTCCTTGGACATCAAGGATGCGTACCTGCATATCCCAATTTGGCCGTCACACCAGTCTTATCTCAGATTTGCGCTGTTGGACTGTCACTATCAATTCCAGGCACTGCCGTTCGGCCTCTCCACGGCACCGAGGGTGTTTACCAAAGTAATGGCAGAGATGATGATTCTCCTCCGCAGACAGGGGGTGAATATAATTCCTTACCTAGACGATCTGCTGATAAAGGCATCTTCCAGGGAGAGGTTGTTGCAGTCCATTGCTCTTGCGACTTGACTGCTCGGGAAACATGGATGGATCCTGAATCTTCCAAAATCTCATTTGGAGCCGACAAGGAGATTGTCTTTCCTGGGGATGATCCTCGACACGGAAGTGCAGAGGGTATTTCTACCAGTAAAAAAAGCATTGGTAATCCAAAGTATGGTCCGGGTTGTCTTGAAGCCTAACCGGGTTTCGGTTTATCGGTGCATTCGCCTTCTGGGGAAGGTGGTTGCCTCCTACGAGGCTCTTCAGTACGGAAGATTTAGTGTACAGTCCTTCCAACTGGATCTCCTGGCCAAGTGGTCGGGATCTCATCTGCACATGCAACAGAGGATACATCTGTTACCACAAGCAAGGATTTCCCTCCTGTGGTGGCTACACTTGCCGCACCTTCTAGAGGGCCACAGGTTCGGGATTCAGGACTGGATCCTTCTAACCACGTATGCAAGTCTCAGAGGTTGGGGCGCAGTCACCCAAGGGGAAACCTTCCAAGGAAGATGGTCAAGGCTGGAATCCATTCTTCCAATCAACATTCTGGAACTAAGGGCCGTGTACAACTGTCTTCTACAAGTGGCATATCTTCTACAAGATCGGGCCTGTCACGATCCTGACTGTAGTTCTCGTATTTGGTGACTTACCCCTGCCATCTGTCCTGGATCCTGTGCCGTTTTTGCTCACTGAGATAAACAGCTTGTCAGCACCATGAGTTTCCTGAGTTCTCTGCCTGGAAGGTAATAGTTAACGAGCTCCACCTGTGGTGATCTTCTGTGTGAGTCTGAATTCAGCAATCTGAAGTTTAGGCCTAAAGCCAGCTTCCTCTGTTTGCAGAAGTTCAGGCTTCAGTGTTCTCTCGGCCTGCTAGGCCTCACTCCACATCACAGCCTAGTCTATAGTACTCACATGACAGTGACTGTTCACCTGACCCAGAGCTGTCCAATCCTCTGCCAGCCTGAGACTCTGCATCACCTGACACTGCTCACCAATCACCAAGGACCAGGAAGTACAAGTCGGGAGACTGAGTTAGAAACTGGGCCAGTTCCTCGTGTCACACACAGCTCTGTGTGAGCTTTGAAGCTGAGCTCCTTAAAGGTAACCCTTGTACTTCAGTTCCTGTAAAAACTCTGTTTCTTTGTTACCCAGTTTGGATTACATTTGTGTTGCCATTGATATCCAGTATTTCCACGAGTTTCAACTTAAAGGCACAGTACAGTATTCCACCATCTCCACTAAAAGGCACAGTTGCAGTGTTTCATTTTAAAGGCACAGTACAGTATTCCACCATCTCCACTTAAAGGCACAGTTGCAGTATTTCATCTTAAAGGCACAGTACAGTATGCCACCATCTCCACTTAAAGGCACAGTTGCAGTGTTTCATCTTAAAGGAACAGTACAGTGTTCCGCAGTCTCCACTTAAAGGCACAGTTGCAGTGTTTCATCTTAAAGGCACGGTGCAGTGTTCCACAGTCTCAACTGGAAACCACAGCTGCAGTGTTCTACCGTCACAGCCGCAGGGTTCTTCAGCCTCGTATTAGAGTTATAGCCACAGTCATCTTCCTACTTTCAGTTGCGTTTCCAGTTATATCCGGTACCAGCACGCATTACAGTTGCATCCCAGTCTCACCAGTAACCAGTCCGTCTTACTATCTTGCCAGTAACCTCGAGTACATAAGCACCTACTCCTGTGACACTTTATCCAGTACAGTCTCACCTATACATTCATCCTGCTATCAAAGTCCCTGGTGATCCAGTGGTCAGGATACGGCTTCCTCTGCCGAGGCCCGGGTTCGATCCCCGGTCAGGGATTGCTCCTTCTTCTCACTGATTCCTACAGACCAGTCTAATATTCACATAGTTCTCCAGTTGCCCGCACAGACTGCACTAACACCGGGTTCACAAAATCACAGTCATGACAGTAGGAAGTGGCCACATGGACCCGGCCGAAAGTGTTTGTCTGACGCAGGACCTCCGAAGCAATATTGCAGGACGCTTGGAGGGTTTGGAGTCGACTCAGCATCAATTGGCACAGTGTATGCAGCGAAATTCGTTCTCCAGAGATTCTCTGGCCTTCTGCACTAAGACTCCTGACCCACTGCAGATTTTCTACCTGATGTTATTACAGTTACAAGAACTTTTGTCTAGTATTCTTTCTGTGATGCCTGATCTCTTCAGGAATACTACCAACGTTGTTGATCCTGTTTTGTCCCATCCAGTTAATAGAGTCTCTTCCTCTGTGCAAGGAAAAGTTGTTCATCAGAGCTATCCAAGGCCCAAGCTCTCTGAAGCTGAACGTCAGCGGCATAGGGAGCTACACCTCTGTCTTTACTGTGGAAATTCCGGTCATTTTGTTAAAGACTGCATTCTTCGCAAGCCAGGGAATGGTGACAAATCTCAGTATCATAGTGCTCATGTCTACAAGTCATCCACAATAGCCGATCCTGCTACTGCTGACGGGGGTATCAAGAAGGCTACTCTGAAAGAGACTCAAATTTATGACTGGGGTCCGGTGATTAAAAGACCTTATCCCAAGTTGGGTGTCCAGAGAAGAATGTTCAAGCCATTTAGAGTCACAGAGGAGTCCGTTTCTACAGCCCAAGGAGGGGCGTCCGTGTCTTCAGCCCAAGGAGGGGCGTCCGTGTCTTCAGCCCAAGGAGGGGCGTCCATGTCTTCAGCCCAAGGAGGGATGTCCGTATCTTCAGCCCCAGTGAGGGGTTCAGAGCATCCAGCCCCAGTGAGGGGTTCAGAGCGTCCAGCCCCAGTGAGGGGTTAAGAGCGTCCAGCCCCAGTGAGGGGTTAAGAGCGTCCAGCCCCAGTGAGGGGTTCAGAGCGTCCAGCCCCAGTGAGGGGTTCAGAGCGTCCAGCCCCAGTGAGGGGTTCAGAGGGTCCAGCCCCAGAGAGTCTTCAGAGTGCTGCCCAGCCAGAGAGTCTTCAGAGTGCTGCCCAGCCAGAGAGTCTTCAGAGTGCTGCCCAGCCAGAGAGTCTACAGAGTGCTGCCCAGCCAGAGAGTCTACAGAGTGCTGCCCAGCCAGAGAGTCTACAGAGTGCTGCCCAGCCAGAGAGTCTACAGAGTGCTGCCCAGCCAGAGAGTCTACAGAGTGCTGCCCAGCCAGAGAGTCTACAGAGTGCTGCCCAGCCAGAGAGTCTACAGAGTGCTGCCCAGCCAGAGAGTCTACAGAGTACTGCCCAGCCAGAGAGTCTACAGAGTGCTGCCCAGCCCCGTGAAGTGGGGGCTCTTGCCTCAGCCCAGCCCCGTGAAGTGGGGGCTCTTGCCTAAGCCCAGCCCCGTGAAGTGGGGGCTCTTGCCTCAGCCCAGCCCCGTGAAGTGGGGGCTCTTGCCTCAGCCCAGCCCCGTGAAGTGGGGGCTCTTGCCTCTGCCCAGCCCCGTGAAGAGGGGGCTCTTGCCTCAGCCCAGCCCTGTGAAGAGGGGGCTCTTGCCTCAGCCCAGCCCTGTGAAGAGGGGGCTCTTGCCTCAGCCCAGCCCTGTGAAGAGGGGGCTCTTGCTTCAGCCCAGCCCTGTGAAGAGGGGGCTCCTGCCTCAGCCCAGCCCCGTGAAGAGGGGGCTCCTGCCTCAGCCCAGCCCCGTGAAGAGGGGGCTCCTGCCTCAGCCCAGCCCCGTGAAGAGGGGGCTCCTGCCTCAGCCCAGCCCTGTGAAGAGGGGGCTCCTGCCTCAGCCCAGCCACGTGAAGAGGGGGCTCCTGCCGGTCCAGCAATATTCCAGGCTCCACCTGGTCAGTCCGTCCCGGTTCCAGCCGGTCCAGCAATACTCCAGGCTCAGCCTGGTCAGTCCGTCCCGGTTCCAGCCGGTCCAGCAATACTCCAGGCTCCACCTGGTCAGTCTGTCCCGGTTCCAGCCAGTCCAGCAATACTCCAGGCCCAGCCTGGTCAGTCCGTCCCGGTTCCAGCCGGTCCAGTAATACTCCAGGCTCCACCTGGTCAGTCCGTCCCGGTTCCAGCCGGTCCAGCAATACTCCACGCCCTGCCTGGTCAGTCCGTCCCGGTTCCAGCCGGTCCAGCGATACTCCAGGCCCAGCCTGGTCAGCCCGTCCCGGTTCCAGCCGGTCCAGCAATACTCCAGGCCCAGCATGGTCAGTCCGTCCCGGTTCCATCTGGTCCAGCGATACTCCAAGACCAGCCTGGTCAGTCTCCTTTGGCTCCAGCCAATTCAAGTATCCTCAGATCCAATCCAGTCCTACTCGTCCAGCCAAATATTTCTCCATTTTCAGTCTGTTCAAGCTCATCTGGACTCAAACCGATTCCAAGCATTGGTCCGAGTAAAGAACTTTTGTCAGTTGGTCCCAGTAAAGGACTTCCACCATCTAGTTCTAAAATTAGACTTCAGTCTGTCTCTGACTCTGTTTCCTTGTCTTCCAGCACTGAGTCCACAGCTTCCGCGGGGAATTCTAATACCTCATCTCCTCGATGTCGGGATAATTCTGCTGTAGATTCTAAAGTCAAGAAAAATACCAAGGCTATTGACCTAATGTCTGAATGTGTACCTCAGTCTAATGTTGTTTCAGTGGCATCTGTTTCCTTGAGTCCAATTTCATCCTCCACTCAGTCTTCAGAACATTCAGCCGATGCTCCGTTTTCTGACCCATCGCTTTCTGAGCAAAATAATGCCTTGATGAACCAATACATTAGGAATTTCAGGAATGCCAAGAATTAGAAAACAGTGCAAAGACAACAGCCTGTTGATTTAAGAGTTGGTTATGTTTCCATTGATTCCACTCCAAGTTCCTTGTGTTGTTCTGAACTTGTTAATGCAGCTTACAAAACGCATGTAGTTACTCCCAAAGAAGACTGGTATCTTCCAATAGACTTGGAGTCAGACTCTGAATTTGATCCAGTTTATGATGCTACTTCTTTCAGGGGAAGTCCCATGTTTTAAATGGAAGTATTTTCTTTACAGGAGATTCCGCTCTCCCTGGTCCTAAGTTCTTCTATATGAATTTCTCAAGTTCCTCTAAGACCAAAGATGGGTGTACGGAGTCCACCGTTGAAGAGGGGGGTACTGTCACGATCCTGACTGTAGTTCTCATATTTGGTGACTTACCCCTGCCATCTGTCCTGGATCCTGTGCCGTTTTTGCTCACTGAGATAAACAGCTTGTCAGCACCATGAGTTTCCTGAGTTCTCTGCCTGGAAGGTAATAGTTAACGAGCTCCACCTGTGGTGATCTTCTGTGTGAGTCTGAATTCAGCAATCTGAAGTTTAGGCCTAAAAGCCAGCATCCTCTGTTTGCAGAAGTTCGGGCTTCAGTATTCTCTCGGCCTGCTTGGCCTCACTCCACATCACAGCCTAGTCTAGAGTACTCACATAACAGTAACTGTTCACCTGACCCAGAGCTGTCCAATCCTCTGCCAGCCTGAGACTCTCTGCATCACCTGACACTGCTCACCAATCACCAAGGACCAGGAAGTATAAGTCGGGAGACTGAGTTAGAAACTGGGCCAGTTCCTCGTGTCACACACAGCTCTGTGTGAGCTTTGAAGCTGAGCTCCCTAAAGGTAACCCTTGTACTTCAGTTCCTGTAAAAACTCTGTTTCTTTGTTACCCAGTTTGGATTACATTTGTGTTGCCATTGATATCCAGTATTTCCACGAGTTTCAACTTAAAGGCACAGTACAGTATTCCACCATCTCCACTTAAAGGCACAGTTGCAGTGTTTCATCTTAAAGGCACAGTACAGTATTCCACCATTTCCACTTAAAGGCACAGTTGCAGTGTTTCATCTTAAAGGCACAGTACAGTGTTCCGCAGTCTCCACTTAAAGGCACAGTTGCAGTGTTTCATCTTAAAGGCACGGTGCAGTGTTCCACAGTCTCAACTGGAAACCACAGCTGCAGTGTTCTACCGTCACAGCCGCAGGGTTCTTCAGCCTCGTATTAGAGTTATAGCCACAGTCATCTTCCTACTTTCAGTTGCGTTTCCAGTTATATCCTGTACCAGCACGCATTACAGTTGCATCCCAGTCTCACCAGTAACCAGTCCGTCTTACTATCTTGCCAGTAACCTCGAGTACATAAGCACCTACTCCTGTGACACTTTATCCAGTACAGTCTCACCTATACATTCATCCTGCTATCAAAGTCCCTGGTGATCCAGTGGTCAGGGTACGGCTTCCTCTGCCGAGGCCCGGGTTCAATCCCCGGTCAGGGATTGCTCCTTCTCACTGATTCCTACAGACCAGCCTAATATTCACATAGTTCTCCAGTTGCCCGCACAGACTGCACTAACACCGGGTTCACAAAATCACAGTCATGACAGGGCCATTCAGGTGCAGTCGGACAATGTAACGACGGCGGCCTACATAAACTGACAGGGCAGAACGAAGAGCAGAGCTGCAATGTCAGAGGTAAAAATAATCCTTGGCAGATAGGCACGCGTTGGCGCTGTCAGCAATCTTCATTCCGGGAGTGGACAAATGGGAAGTGGACTTCCTCAGCAGACACGATCTCCATCCGGGAGAGTGGGGCCTCCATCCGGAGGTGTTCACAGAGGTGACAACTCTTTGGGGTGTACCTCAAATAGACATTATGGCCTCCCGTCTCAACAAGAAGCTTCGGAAGTACTGTTGCAGGTCCAGAGACCCGCAAGCAGTGGCGGTGGACGCCCTGGTAACTCCGTGGGTGTTCCAATCAGTGTACATGTTTCCTCCACTTCCTCTCATTCCAAGGATTCTAAAGCTCATAAAGAGAACAAGGGTTCAAGCAATCCTCATTGCTCTGGACTGGCCAAGAAGGGCTTGGTATGTGGATCTTTTAGAACTACTACTGGAAGATCCGAGGCATCTTCCTCTCCGGGTGGACCTTCTGCAACAGGGGCCATTCGCTTATCAAGACTTACCACGGCTATGTTTGACGGCATGGAGGTTGAACACCAGATATTAGCTCGGAAGGGCATTCCAAACAAGGTTATTCCTACCCTGATTCAGGCTAGGAAAGGAGTAACGTCTAAGCATTACCATCGCATTTGGAAAAAGTATGTATCTTGGTGTGAATCCAAGAAGTTTCCTATGGTGGGGTTTCAACTGGGACGGTTTCTCCTCTTCCTGCAAGCAGGTGTGGATATGGGCCTGCGGTTGGGATCCGTGAAGGTCCAGATTTCGACCTAATCCATTTTCTTCCAGAAACAACTGGCTTCCCTCCCTGAGGTTCAGACTTTCTTAAAAGGGGTTCTGCACATCCAGCCTCCCTTTGTGCCTCGTACAGCACCCTGGGATCTTAACGTGGTGTTACAGTTCCTTCAATCAGATTGGTTCGAGCCTCTCCAGGAGATTGAGGTCAAGTTTCTCACATGGAAGGCTGTCACTTTGTTGGCCTTAGCTTCTGCTAGACGTGTTTCGGAGTTGGCGGCTTTGTTTTATAAAAACCCTTACTTGATATTCCATGACGATAGAGCTGAGCTCCGGATACGTCAGCAATTCCTTCCGACGGTTATGTCGGCATTTCATATCAACCAACCTATTGTAGTGCCAGTTGCTACTGACTCTATGAAATCTATGTGAAGAGAACTGCTCGTCAAAGGAAATCGGACTCTCTGTTTGTCCTGTATGATCCCAAGAAAATTGGGTGTCCTGCTTCTAAGCAGACGATCTCTCGCTGGATCAGGCTCACTATCCAGCATGCATATTCTACGGCAGGCTTGCCGTGTTCTAAATCGGTTACGGCCCACTCTACTCGTAAGGTGGGTTCTTCCTGGGCGGGTGCCCGGGGTGTCTCGGCTTTACAACTTTGTTGAGCGGCTACTTGGTCTGGTTCGAACACGTTTGCTAAGTTCTACAAGTTCGATACTTTGGCCTCTGAGGACCTAAAGTTTGGTCAATCAGTTCTGCAGGAGCCTTCGCGCTCTCCCTCCCATTCTGGGAGCTTTGGTACATCCCCATGGTACTAATATGGACCCCAGCATCCTCTAGGACAGGGGTGTCAAACTCAAATTCATCGGGGGCCGCATCAGCAGTTTGGTCCCCATCAAAGGGCCGGTTGTATCTGTAGGTCTATCCAAAATTTACCGCTCCACCTGCCTTATATGTGCCCAGCCATCTGCCCCCTTTTAAAGTGCCCAGCCATGTGCCCCCTTTTATAGTGCCCAGCCATGTGCCCCCTTTTATAGTGCACAGGTCCCCATTTTACACATTGCGGCAGGCACAGGTCCCCATTTTACACATTGCGGCAGGCACAGGTCCCCATTTTACACATAGCGGCAGGTACAGGTCCCCATTTTACACATTGTGGCAGGCACAGGTCCCCATTTTACACATAGCGGCAGGTACAGGTCCCCATTTTACACATTGTGGCAGGCACAGGTCCCCATTTTACACATTGTGGCAGGCACAGGTCCCCATTTTACACATAGCGGCAGGTACAGGTCCCCATTTTACACATTGTGGCAGGCACAGGTCCCCATTTTACACATTGTGGCAGGCACAGGTCCCCATTTTACACATAGCGGCAGGTACAGGTCCCCATTTTACACATTGTGGCAGGCACAGGTCCCCATTTTACACATTGTGGCAGGCACAGGTCCCCATTTTACACATAGCGGCAGGTACAGGTCCCCATTTTACACATTGTGGCAGGCACAGGTCCCCATTTTACACATTGTGGCAGGCACAGGTCCCCATTTTACACATTGCGGCAGGTGGTGGAAGGAGGGAGAGAGAGAGAAAGAGAGGAAGGGAGAGGGGCTGACTTACATTTGAAGCGGTTCTCGCCGCTCTTCAGCCGCCTCTCCCTCCTCGTCTGCGCGGCTCCCTTCTCCCTCCTCCGACGGGGTTTCGTTGAATGACGCGTTTGCGCCGTGACGTCACAACGCAATCGGGTCATTCCGCGAAACCCCGCCCCCCCCCCGAGCTGGGCACTCGGGAGAAGGGGGTTTCATGGCGGCGGCACCGCGGGCCATCAGACGAGGTCTGGCGGGCCGGATTTGGCCCGCGGGCCTTGTCTTTGACACCCCTGCTCTAGGATGTAAGAGAAAATAGGATTTTAATTACCTACCGGTAAAACCTTTTCTCGTAGTCCGTAGAGGATGCTGGGCGCCCGCCCAGCGCTTCGTGATCCTGCAATGGTTACTTCATTCAGTATTGCTTTGTTCTGGGTTGAGTACTGTGTTTTGTTACTAGGTTTAGTAATGTTAGCTTGGTTTGCCTTGTCTGTGTGAGCTGGTGTGAATCTCATCACTATCTGTGTAAAATCCTTCTCTTGAAGTTGTCCGTCTCCTCGGGCAGTTTCTAGACCAGGCATTCCCAAACACGGTCCTCAAGGCACACCAACAGTGCAGGTTTTTGTGATATCCAGGCTTCAGCACAGTTGACTTAATTAGCACCTCAGTTATTTTGATTTAACCATCTGTGCTGCAGCCTGGATATCACTAACACCTGCACTGTTGGTGTGCCTTAAGGACCGTGGTTGGGAATGCCTGAGTCTGGTAGGAGGGGCATAGAGGGAGGAGCCAGCCCACACTATCAAAGTCTTAAAGTGACCATGGCTCCTGGTGGACTCGTCTATACCCTATGGTACTAATATGGACCCCAGCATCCTCTACGGACTACGAGAAAAGGATTTACCGGTAGGTAATTAAAAATCCTATTTTTTTTAAAGTTATTGGGGAAAATGGAAAACTGTTCAAAACAAATGAAAATTTATATTAATTTTGTAAATGTTGATCAGATTCATGCAGCGTTACCTACATCAGTTCTTAAAAAAATTAGAGGCAGGTTCTTTTACGAGTTTCCTGCTATGCTAGATGTGTCTGAACGTGGATAAAAGTGGAATGTAAAAACAAAAAAAATCTGTACTCAAAACAATAATATTTGCAATAAGGTAAACATGTTAAATAACAAAAAATGATTATCTAGCAATATAAGTGCACTATTTTTGTTAAACATACATAAAATGGGTATTACTGAGAATTATTTCACACTATGGGGAAATTTACTAAGATGGGAGATCTGTTTAAGATGGGATGTTGCCCATAGCAACCAATCAGATTCTACTTCTTATTTATTTAGCACCTTTTAGATGATAATACAGGGAATCTGATTGGTTGCTATGGGCAACATCCCATCTTAAATAGAACTGCCATCTTAGTAAATTTACCCTGTGTCCCACCCATGACATATACTTACATACTTGTCCCACCCGTGACAAAATAAAACATCATTGTTTTGCATAAAACTAATACTTGTTTTTTGTAACATATTCTTCACCAAGTTCTTCTCAATAGGTAAATTATACATTTTATCCCACCTGTACATTCACAGAGATTGTATAAAATGGCTTGCAACATTATTGAGATGGTATGTCTACTTTCTGTCCCACCCATGACACAAGTTTGAAAATAATACCATGCACACTGTATGTATGCTACCATAATAAGGTAACTATGGGGGTCATTCCGAGTTGTTCGCTCGTTGCCGATTTTCGCTATGCTGCGATTTGTTGCAAACTGCGCATGCGCAAGGCACGCAGGGCGCATGCGCTTAGTTATTTAACTAAAAGCTTAGCAGATTTGCTGTGGATTCTGCGGCGCATTTCAGTCGCACTGCTGTTCGGTAAAAGATTGACAGGAAAGGGGCATTTCTGGGCGGCAACTCAGCATTTTCCCGGCGTTTGCAAAAAAACGCAGGCGTGTCAGGGAAAAATGCGGGAGCGGCTGGAGAAATGGGGCAGTGGCTGGCCGAACGCAGGGCGTGTTTGACGTCAAACCAAGAACTAAACGGACTGAGCTGATCGCAATCTGTGAGTAGGTCTGGAGCTACTCAGAAACTGCAAAGAATTATTTATTAGCAGTTCTGCTAATTTTTCGTTCGCAATTCTGCTATGCTTAGATACACTCCCAGAGGGCGGCGGCCTAGCGTGTGCAATGCTGCTAAAAGCAGCTAGCGAGCGAACAACTCGGAATGAGGGCCTATACTTCATAACTTGAGAGAGAGACTCTTTTCATAAGAAAACCTTAGTGCAAATGTCCCACCCGTGACAACGGAATGCCCCAATAGTATCTCTGTATTGATTGTCTGTCCTGACCTGTAGCTATCCATTGCTAATATATAGGGGACTAGCTGGAGTACCCAGCGTTGCCCGGGATTTTAAGAATGTCTGTTTACAAAAATAAATGTAAATAATATTAAACACACAGTATAAATAACATTGTAGATAGCTGAATACCCGTGCTTTGCTACAGGATGAGGATGGTAAATTAGAATGATAGTTGTTTGTTAATTTACGTTGGTTGAAGATCTAGTATATAGGCATATCTTGCTTCCCTGACGCACTTTGTATAGTGGCCGGACCCCTTTTTGGTCCCCCAAGGAACCCTGCTCTTCCCACTATACAGCTCTCAGACTGTGGCTTCCTGCTGCCTCCATTCCCCTCCTCACATCATATCAGTGCCCCTGTGAAATTATCGATTTATTTCTTAGTTTCCTATATAGCGCAGCACATTATGTATCCCTGATATCCTCTGTGCTGCTGAGGGGACCCTGCTCCTCCCACTATATGACTCTCAGCGTGTGGCTTCCTGCTGCCTCCATTCCCCTCTTCACATCATATCAGTGCCCCTGTGAAATTATCGATTTTTTTTACAGTTTCTTATATAGCGCAGCACATTATGGGCGGTATTCAATTCTTTTCACCTCCTTCCACACCCATTCTGTTTCTGCTGACGGGCATGGTATAATCATTTCAGCTCGCTATCCCTGGGGTAGCGAGGGTGTCCGACCCTTTACAAAGTTAAACCTAATTACTATGGGCACGATATGTACGATAACGAAGATCACTTTAGAAAGGTGATTGGGCGTAATGTATCATTTGAATACCGCCCTATGTATTTCCTGATATACTCTGCTGGGGGACCGTGCTACTTCCACTATATAACTCTCAGTGTGTGGGTTTGTGCTACCTGCATTCCCCTTCTCACATCATGTCACTGGCTCTGTCACATGCAGCCATGTCATCACTGACATATCATGCAGGTTCTGATATAGTCTGTGCTGCTGGCCCACCCCTAGGGGTGCTAGTGGTGTGTTACCCCCACAGTGTTTGTTCCCAGAGTGTAAAGGTGGGTACACACTATTAGATATATCTGCAGATCAATTGATCTGCAGATATATCTATGTACGGATCGGGCAGTGTGCTGTGCATACACACTGCTCGATCCGTCGGGGTACTGACGTCATGAACTGGGCGGGCGGGCGCGAGCGCCCGCCCAGTTCACCTGTAAATCACCGCCGGCCGCCGCAGCATGTGTACGGGCGGTTGGCCGACCGCCCCGTACACACACAGCGACGCGCCAATATATCGTTAGATATATTGGCTGTCGGCTGTGCTGCGCGGCCGACGCGATACGTCTGTGAACGACGGAGTTCACAGACGTATCGCCCGTACACACTGGCCGACGGTCCCGCGATGTATCGGCCGTTCAAGAGAACGGCCGATACATCGACCAGTGTGTACGGGCCTTAAGTCATATGTGTACCAAGTTTGGTGTAAATTGCTCCAGGCCTTCCACAGTTATGCTGCCTGCTGGCATACTCTGTGCTTCTGTACCGTCCCTAGTGGTGCTAGGGGTGTCTGAGCTGCACAGTGTTTTTTTCCCGCGTGTACCAAGTTTGTTGTAAATTGCTGCAGGTATTCTGGAGTTATGCTGTCTGCTGATATACTCAGTGCTGCTGCCTCACCCTTAGGGGTGCTAGGGATTTTAAATTGTTATAGTTGCCTCCACTCGTATGTAAAATTTCACAATCTTCGCTTGTAAACTGTGGATTTGTATAGAAAGATAGAAGGACAAATTTTCGTTTTTATATAGAGGATAATACAGTTACCCTACTTACTGTATTAGTACTAGTAAGTGAGCAGATATGGCATTTATAAAGGCAGAGCGCTTGTATACAGGTTGAACATCTGGAGGGAATGTTGATATCGTTAATAAGCTTAAATGGGATGAAGCACTAACCTTTCTTATATGCAGATACCAGTAGCCAGAGGTGAGGGGGCTAACAATGATGGGATGGGCCCGCATCCACCTGAGGCACCCACTCTGTTATCAAAAGACCAGAGCGGAGGCGTATTCTGGGAGATGGTAAAGGGTGGGGTTATAGTAGGATGCTTATTTTTGAAGTTCATCATCTAGGCTTTACCTACGTTGGAGGATAGAGGGGCCCCAAAAATATTAGTTTACCAGGCCCCAAGATTTCTGTTACCGGCTCTGAGACAAGGACATAACAATTGCAAAGCTGTGCCTAATCTGATACTAAAATTATTTTCAGTTACTGAAGTCTTCTGATTTATTTCCCTACTTCACTTAAGCTATGGTCTACATGTGTTGCCTACAGTATGATACACTATACTCTTTATAGGAAACTAATTGAAAGAACTTAAGATGGAAGCTTATAGTATGGCTTAGTTATGAAAAGTAGTGGTGGTCTAATGGAGTATATAGTAGAAGTTCTATAGAACAAATAAATAACTTTGCTTTAATTTAATGCAGGGGTAGCCAACCCTGGTCCTCGAGAGCTACCAACAGTGCACGTTTTCCAGGTCTCCTTACAGACTCACAAGTTAAGTGATTAGCTCCAACTGTGGTAGCTCTCGAGGACCAGCGTTGGCTACCACTGATTTAATGGTTTCCACTGAAAACATTTTTTACAACTCATGCATTAAATTTATTAAAACTTAGAATCCATTATTCGCCCCATCTTCCATCTTCCTAATACCAGCACTTGGATAGCAATTATGTTGCTATGTGATAACTTGTAACACAGGCATAACGTTGGTTAAACATTATGCAATGTATTGTCAGCCAATGAACAATGGGGGTCATTCTGACCCGATCGCACTCTGCAGTTTATCACAGCGGTGCGATCGGGTCAGAACTGCGCGTGCGCCGGCGCATGCCAGATGGCCGAAGGCCGGTGGGCTGCTACTATCGCTTCTGCCTTATTGACAGGCAGAGGCGGTCGCTGGGCGGGGTGGGCGGTGGAACGGCGGTGTTTGGCCGCCGTTTCATGGGTGCGGTCCGGCCTACGCAGGTGTGGCCAGTCCGAACGGGGGTGGGCCGCAGCAGCTGCGTGACGTCACACGCAGCCACTGCGGGCCGGGGAGCGATGAGTAGCTCCCTGCCAGCACGCTAAAGCTGCGCTGGTCGGGAGCTACTCTTGAAGTACAAAGGCATCGCCGCTGTGCGATGCCTTTGCACTTCTGCGAGGGAAGGGGGGGCGGCAGTGACATGCAGGGCGGGATAGCCCTGTGCTGGGTGTCCCCCCGCATGTCAGTGTGATGATCGTAGCTGTGCTAAATTTAGCACAGCTACGATCATCTCGGAATGACCCCCAATATATTGCATAGTATATCTGTTTGTGTGCAAAGCTAGGGACACACCTATACAATCATTAGCCCGTTCTCCCGATGTTGGGTAAATGGCTGTTGATTGTATAGGTGTGTATATAAATTAATGGCTTAGAACACTCCTGCAACACTCAGGACCAGGTGGTTGTATCATATATGCTGCACATGCGACCTACCGATCCCCATAGAGGAACCTCTTTCCCCTTGCTGCTGCCCTCACTTCACAAGAGGTCACCGGAGGTCACAGCTGGATATAGATACAGCCCGGAGGGTGGGAGCATTTACCCGAACAGCCAGGGATCGAACAAGTGTGTACCCAGCTTAAAGGTGGGTACACACTAGTAGATATATCTGCAGATCAATTGATCTGCAGATATATCTATGGACGGATCGGACAGTGTGTCAATCACCGCCGGCCGCCGCAGCATGTGTACGGGCGGGCGGCCGACTGCCATACACACACAGCGACGCACCAATATATCGGTAGATATATTGCCCGTCGGCTGTGCTGCGGGGCCGACGCGATACGTCTGTGAACGACAGAGTTCACAGACGTATCGGCCGTACACACTGGCCGACGAACCTGCGATATATTGGCCGTTCAAGAGAACGGCCGATATATCGGCCAGTGTGTACGGGCCTTAAGAGTGTAACTGTTCTCTGTGACTGTGCTGTACTGTAGCTTGGATAACACAGATCCCTGCACACACAAGCACAATCCAATTATAAAAATATTATTAGGTAGAGAAAGCCCTTAACAGTATTTTTCCCAAAATGTCAGTTTTAAAAGGATATCATAATTTACCTAAATTCCAAATACTGGTCTAATTGGAATACCTGCCACTGAAATTTTCTGAACTGTCCCAGTGATTCCATATTTTCTGGTTTTACAGATCTTTTGCTTACAATTGTACAATACATAAAAAAGCAAAGTCTGGGTCACACTCCCATGATGATTATAAACTAGATGTCTTTTTTTTATTGAAGTTTGTGACTTGTCTGTGACTTTTAGCTATCAAGCATTTGTCAGTGACAAATGTTTATGGCTAATAGGGGACAAGTTCTCATTGTTTTTCCAGAAGACAGTAGATCTGAGTTCAGTTCTCTGTACACCAGCTTATATAAAACACAAGGATGATTACTGCTCGAAGGATTGTATAATGATTGTTTTATAGCTTACTGTTATACTAGTAAGACCACAGTACACTTCACAGTTCAACACGCAAATATTTTTTTTGAATTTTATTCAATTTATGTAGTTTATCTTTATATAGTTTCTTTTCTGATTTTAGAAAAATATCTTTGGACTAAAGATCCAAACAGTTTTCTTTTTTATTCAACCAAAATTACGTTTTTAGAAAAAAAACCCCGTCAAGCCAGGTGACAGACCAGGAAACAAATAATAACAAGAAAACATAGATAAAATAGGATTTTATTTACCTACCGGTAAATCCTTTTCTTATAGTCCGTAGAGGATACTGTAGTCCACATTAGTACCATGGGGTACAGACGGGTCCACTAGGAGCCTTGGGCACATTAAGAAATCAATAGTGTGCACTGACTCCTTCCTCTATGCCCCTACCAGACTCAGTCTAGAAACTGTGCCCGATGAGACGGACATATCTTGAGAGAAGGATTCAGAAAAAGATAGTGGTGAGATTCAAACCAGCACACACACACAAGAAGAAAAACCTAGTTAACACAACATGAACAAGAACAGCAACAGCTGATCCAACAATAATACTTAACCAAGTAACCCTGCAGGAAACACGAAGCACAGGGCGGGCGCCCAGTATCCTCTACGGACTACGAGAAAAGGATTTACCGGTAAGTAATTAAAATCCTATTTTCTCTTACGTCCTAGAGGATACTAGGGTCCACATTAGTAACATGGGGATGTACCAAAGCTCCCAAACTGGGTTGGAGAGTGCTGAGGTTCTTGCAGAACTGATTGACCAAACTGAAGGTCCTCAATGGCCAAGTATCGAACATGTAGAACTTAGCAAACGTGTTCGAACCAGGCAGAGCTGTGAAGCAGAGACACCCTGGGCAGCCGCCCAGGAAGAACCCACCGACTGAGTAGAGTGGGCATGAGCTGACTTAGGAACCGGCGAACCTGCGTAGAGTAAGCATGCTGGATAGTCAGCGTGATTCAGCGAGCAATAGACTGCTTAGAAGCAGGAAACCCAATTTTCTTGGGATCATAGAGCACAAACAGCGAGTCCGATTTTCTGTGACGATCTGTCCGTTTGACATAGATTCTCAAAGCTCTCACAACATCCAGGGACTTTCAAGTAGAAGAGGTGTCAGCAACCCCTGGAACCACAATAGGTTGGTTGATATGAAACGCAGACACCACCTTTGGAAGAAATTGCAGACGAGTTCCGAGTTCAGCTCTATCTTCATGAAAAATCAAATAAGGGTTCGTGTGAGACAAGGCCCCCATTTCCAAAACACTCCGTGCCGAAGCCAAGGCCAATAGTGTGACAGTTTTCCATGTAAGAAACTTTATGGAGCCCAGACGCAGACCCACATCCATACCAGACTGCAGAAAAAGCAGAAGACGACCCAGCTGAAATTCTACCGCAGGAAATTTCCTGTTCTCACACCAAGAGACGTATTTTCTCCAAATCCGGTGGTAATGTTTAGACGTTACCCCTTTCCTAGCTTGGATCAAGGTAGGAATTACTTTGTCCGGAATCCCTTTCCGGGCTAGAATATAACGCTCAACCTCCATGCCATCAAATGTAGCCGCGGTAAGTCTTGATAGACGAATGGCCCCTTTTGTAGAAGATGCTCCCGAAGAGGCAGAGGCTACGGGTCCTCCAGAAGTAGTTCCAGTAGATCTGCGTACCAAGCCCTTCTTGGCCAATCCGGAGCAATGAGAATTGCTTGAATCCTTTTTATTCTTTTCAGAATTCTTGGGATCAACGGAAGTGTTGGAAAAACATACACCATCTGGTAGACCCACGGAGTCACCAGAGCATCCACCACCACCGCCTGTGGGTCTCTTGACCTGGAGCAATACGACTGGAGTTTCTTGTTGAGATGAGAGGCCATCATGTCGATCTGTGGAATTCCCCACCGACGTGTCAAGCACCCGAACACCTCCCGGGTGGAGGTCGTGTCTGCTGAGGAAATCTGCTTCCCGGTTGTCCACTCCCGGAATGAAGATTGCGGACAGCGCTACAGTGTGTACCTCTGCCCAGAGGAGAATCCTTTTTACCTTCGACATTGCTCTTCCCGCCCTGTCGGTTTATGTACGTCACCGTTGTCACATTGTCCGACTGAACCTGGATGGCTTGATTTTGAAGATGAGACGCCTTCCAAAGGGCGTTGTATATTGCTCATAATTCCAACACATTGATTGGAAGAATGGCTTCTTTGGAAGTGTTCTCCTTGGGTGACTGCTCCCCAACCTCTGAGGCTTGCAACCGTGGTTAGCAGAATCCAATTTTGAATCCCCAACCTTCGGCCCTCGGTCAGATTAGAAGTCTGTAGCCACTACCACAAAAGAGAAATCCTGGCCCAGAATCCACCCGTGATCCTGGATTAGTCGTCTGGACAGTGCTTTTATCAGTAGATCGTCCAGGTATGGTATTATGTTTACTCTCTGCTTGCGGAGGAGAAACATCATCTCCACCATAACCTTGGTAAACATCCTTGGTGCCGTGGAGAGCCCAAAGGGCAGGGCATGGAACTGGTAGTGACAGTCCTGCAATGCAAACCTTAGATAAGCCTGATGAGGCGCCCAAATCGGAATATGAAGTTACGCATCCTTGATATACAGAGACACTGTCAGCGTCCGGGGTCGCGGGGCTGGCTTCACAGGCGGCTTGTGGGCAGCGGCGGAGGAGGGCTGCCGCACCGGTAGCGGTGGTGAGGGGATTCGCTTGTGGCGGCGGGACGCTGCTGCAGCGGGTCTCTCTTGCCGGAATGGTTGCTAGGAGACCAGGGGCAGTGAGCTGTGTGGCTATGCAGAGAGGTCTGCATTACTGGGCACCGCCATGTTGGAGACCAAGTTTGAGGCATAGTTTTGGCTTCCTGTTTCTTCAAGCCAATCCAGGGAGAGTTCTCCTTATAAAAGGGGACTGGTTTATGACAGGGAGGGCAGTGCTTCAAGTTACAACCCTGTTGTAGGTGCTTTAGCTCTGTGCTCCCAGGATTCTTGCCGTATTCTGGTTACTCCTAACCCTGCTTAGCCGGTTCTTAATTGCTGTTGCAGCCCTGCCGTTCCTAACCTACTGCTGCCTGTGGAAGCGCTCCTGGAAACCACGGTCCAGTTAGACCCTTTGGGCATGGACGCTCTCTGGCTTTCTGCCTCATCTTTCAAGCCACAGTCCGCAGATCTTTGTCTTAAGCCACGTCTTTGAACCACCATCCACAGTTCCGCAGTTTATTATCTACAGCCTCGTCTTTCAAGTCACAGTCCACAGTTCTTTGTCTCCAGCCACGTCTTTAATCACCTTTCCCAGTTCCACAGTTCATTATCTACAACCTCGTCTTTCAAGCCACAGTCCACAGTTCTTTGCCTCCAGCCACGTCTTTAACCACCATTAACAGTTCCACAGTTCATTATCTACAGTCTCGTCTTTCGAGCCACAACCCGCAGTTCTTTGTCTACAACTACATCTTTAAGTCATCGTTCACAAGCCACAGTTCTCTACCTTAGCCTCATTCTCAAGAACTACAACTCACTGACTCTTAGCCCTGCCTACATTCTTCATTGCCCCTTGTCCCATGAGAAGGAACTATATCCAACCCCCTCGTCTTATTCATCCGCAGACAACTACTTCCTTGGGCAAGTCTCAGCTGCCGGATCCTCAAACCTTGCTAGGCGTGACAGACACCAGGAATTCCCCCTCCTCAAGACCTGAGATCACCGCTCTCAGCGACTCCATCTTGAATTTGAACACCCGTAAATATGGGTTCAGTGACTTGAGGTTTAAAATGGGTCTTACCGAACCATCCGGTTTCGGTACCACAAACAGGTTGGAATAGAAACCCTTGTTTTGTAGGTGAAGTGGAACTGGAACAATGACCTGAGTCTGTACCAGTTTTTGAATTGCTGCTTGTAAGGTCATACTTGCTTCAGGTGAAGCCAGTAAGCTGGATTTGAAGAATTTGTGAGGTGGGAGTTCCTGAAACTCCAGTCTGTAGCTCAGGACGATAAGATCTTTTACCCATGGATCCAGGCATAAGTTGGTACATACGTTACTGAAACAACGTAACTGGGCTCCCACCTGCCTGTTGACCAGGCAGTGCGGTCCACCATCATGCTGAAGGCTTTGCGGAAGCAGAACAAGAGGTCTGATCCTGTGAGACTGTATTTGCAGGTTTTCTGGGCTTACCTCTATCGCCCTTGAAGACAGTAGAAGAGCCTTTGGTCTTACCTTTAAACTTTGCTGTCCGAAAGGACTGCAACATTGGTGCAGAATAGGATTTCCTAGCCGGGGGAGCTGCAGAAGGAAGATATGTAGACTTACCCACCGTAGCCTTGGATATCCACGTATCCAGTTGATCTCCAAAAAGGGCTTCACCTGTGAAAGGTAGGCTTTCCACGCCTTTCCTGGAATCCGCATCCGCAGTCCACTGGCGTAGCCACAAGCCCCTATGTGCTGACACTGCCATGGCAGTAGTGCGCGCGTTGAGCAATCCAATCTCCTTTATGGCTTCCACCATAAAGTTAGCAGAATCTTTTATATGTTGTAGGAGTTAAATAATCTCCCCCCTGGACAAGGAATCAAACCCATCAATTAGATTACCAGACCATTTTGCAATGGCCTTAGTGATCCATGCACAAGCTGTAGTGGGTCTTTGGGCCACCCCCAGCTGCTGTGTACAGAGATTTGAGAGTGGTCTCAATTTTGCGGTCTGCAGCATCCTTCAACGAAGCTGCCCCAGGAACCGGTTAAACAATCTTACGTGACAGCCTGGAAACTGACGCGTCCACTATCGGCAGGTTTTCCTATTTTTTCCTGTCATCCTGAGGAAACGGGAAGGACGTAATCAACCGTTTTGGAATCTTAATTTCCTGTCATGATTAACCCAAGTTGCTTCAAATAGGGGATTTAATTCCTTGGAAGCAGGAAAAGTAGCAGAGGATTTATTTTTTACATTAAAAAAGGATTCCTCCTCGTCCTTGTCAGGAATATGCAAAACCTCTCTTATAGCTTCAATCAGGGCCTATATTCCCTGTGCTAAAGCTGCACCCCCCCCCCCCCCTTTCTTCATCCCACCCATCAAGTCCACCTCTCCCTCCTCTGGGTCTGATACATCATCATCGGTATCAGTCTGCATGATTTGGGCCAGAGTATGCTTCTGTGGACTAATGGCAGGGGTCTGAGAGGCCGGAAGGACCACTGAATCTCTATTCATCAGGTCATCTACAGATTGCCTTAAGTATTGCGTCTCCTTCTCATTTTGGGATAATTTATTTGAAATATTTGAAATCATCCCTTTTAATAAATCTAACCATACTGGTAAAGATCCACTCGCCTGAGAATCTGTACTATCCTGAGTACACTGTACTGATCCCCCCGATTGAGAAAAGCACTCTGCTGTGCATGATACACAATCCTTTGACATGATAATGCAAAAGAACACATACCCACACAGTGAGGAATAGGTTAAAAGCACAGTTAACCCACACAGAGCCCTTCTAGGGAGACACCGAGAAAAGGAGCCAGCCACACTGTGTGGCTGGTATAGACCTAGCTGGGTCGCCAACTAAAAACCCTTAATAGGGTTTGGTATACCAAATTATTGCTCCCCCCCCCCTTTGCTATGACCCCCTGGTACCACTGATGTGCTATGGAGTCCACGTGGAGGAGCTGCACCGTACAGTCAGGCTGCCTTTGCAAGCTTGCAGAAAGGAAATGGCGCTGGTGAGCTGGATCCGCTCATAGTGAAGGCCCCACCCCCATAATGGTGCGCAGCCTTCCCGCTTTTATACTGGCTGAGGTAACTTGAATTAAATGAGTTACAGTGGGTTAGAAGAACCCCTTTAAACAGTGCCAGTCGTGGGTAATAAGCATGGCTTCAGCCGCCCCTCACAGCGGTCACTGCAGTGTCCCTGAAGTCGGAATGCAGTGTGCGTGCAGCGCTGTGCTCTACCCTCATGCCGCCATTACAGCCGGCGACCCGCTAACTGGGACGCCGGCCACCTACTCACCACTCTTCAGTCTTCTGGCTCTGTTAGGGGTGGCGGTATGCTGCAGGTCTGTACGCTTGCTGTGGTGAGGCTTACGTCGAATACTGGACCATTAACCCTAGGGAGGTTGGGCTGTTCTCCCCCCCTATGTCCCACGAAGCAGGCAGTCTGGTGCCAGCCAGAACTGCCTGAAAATAATAAAAACGAGAATATAAATGCAGAAAACACTTCAGGAGCTTCCCAAGCGCGACCGGCCCCTCCGGGCACATTTTCTAAACTGAGTCTGGTAGGAAAGGCATAGATAAAGGAGCCAGTGCACACTATTGATTTCTTAAAAGTACCCAAGGCTCCTAGTCTATACCCCATGATATTAATGTGGATCCCCAGTGGATCCCCAGTATCCTCTAGGACGTAAGAGAAAATATGTAACATTTCTATGCTATCCTTAAATAAACAGGGCCAATGCAACCACTTGGCGAACCTAGGCAGGATTTAGGGGCGCATAGAACAATTCATAAGTGACATAATTGCACTCATTCGATGTCATTATTGTAACCATGTAACAGTTTGGTGTCATTGGTAGGTACTGGACCATCCTCCCTACAACCCTGACCTAGCACCGAGAGATTTCCATCTCTTTGGGCCACTGAAGAAGTAGAGATGAGCGGGTTCGGTTTCTCTGAATCCGAACCCGCCAGAACTTCATGTTTTTTTTCACGGGTCCGAGCGACTCGGATCTTCCCGCCTTGCTCGGTTAACCCGAGCGCGCCCGAACGTCATCATGACGCTGTCGGATTCTCGCGAGGCTCGGATTCTATCGCGAGACTCGGATTCTATATAAGGAGCCGCGCGTCGCCGCCATTTTCAGTTCACACGTGCATTGAGATTGATAGGGAGAGGACGTGGCTGGCGTCCTCTCCATTTAGATTATAAGAGACTGAGAGAGATTTACTGGAGCTGACTAGGAGGAGTACTGTTACTGTAGAAGTGTAGAGACTGAGTGGAGAGAGTTTACTAGTGAGGACAGTGCAGTTTACTTTATAATCCGTTCTCTGCCTGAAAAAAGCGATACACAGCACACAGTGACTCAGTCACATACCATATCTGTGTGCACTGCTCAGGCTCAGGCCAGTGTGCTGCATCATCTATTATCTATATATAATATTATATATATCTGTCTGACTGCTCAGCTCACACAGCTTATAATTGTGGGGGAGACTGGGGAGCACTACTGCAGTGCCAGTTATAGGTTATAGCAGGAGCCAGGAGTACATAATATATTATATAGTGAGTGACCACCAGACACACAGTGCAGTTTATTTAATATATCCGTTCTCTGCCTGAAAAAAGCGATACACACAGTGACTCAGTCAGTCACATACCATATCTGTGTGCACTGCTCAGGCTCAGGCCAGTGTGCTGCATCATCTATTATCTATATATAATATTATATATATCTGTCTGACTGCTCAGCTCACACAGCTTATAATTGTGGGGGAGACTGGGGAGCACTACTGCAGTGCCAGTTATAGGTTATAGCAGGAGCCAGGAGTACATAATATATTATATAGTGAGTGACCACCAGACACACAGTGCAGTTTATTTAATATATCCGTTCTCTGCCTGAAAAAAGCGATACACACAGTGACTCAGTCAGTCACATACCATATCTGTGTGCACTGCTCAGGCTCAGGCCAGTGTGCTGCATCATCTATTATCTATATATAATATTATATATATCTGTCTGACTGCTCAGCTCACACAGCTTATAATTGTGGGGGAGACTGGGGAGCACTACTGCAGTGCCAGTTATAGGTTATAGCAGGAGCCAGGAGTACATAATATATTATATAGTGAGTGACCACCAGACACACAGTGCAGTTTATTTAATATATCCGTTCTCTGCCTGAAAAAAGCGATACACACAGTGACTCAGTCAGTCACATACCATATCTGTGTGCACTGCTCAGGCTCAGGCCAGTGTGCTGCATCATCTATATATATTATATATCTGTCTGACTGCTCAGCTCACACAGCTTATAATTGTGGGGGAGACTGGGGAGCACTACTGCAGTGCCAGTTATAGGTTATAGCAGGAGCCAGGAGTACATATTATATTAAAATTAAACAGTGCACACTTTTGCTGCAGGAGTGCCACTGCCAGTGTGACTGACCAGTGACCTGACCACACTGACCACCAGTATAGTTAGTAGTATACTTATATTGTGATTGCCTGAAAAAGTTAAACACTCGTCGTGTGACTTCACTTGTGTGTTTTTTTTTTTTTTATTCTATAAAAATAAAACTCATTCTGCTGACAGACAGTGTCCAGCAGGTCCGTCATTATATAATATATAATATATACCTGTCCGGCTGCAGTAGTGATATATATATATTTTTTATATCATTTATCATCCAGTCGCAGCAGACACAGTACGGTAGTTCACGGCTGTGGCTACCTCTGTGTCTCTGCACTCGGCAGGCAGTCCGTCCATAATTGTAATACCACCTAACCGTGGATTTTTTTCATTCTTCTTTATACATACATAGTTACATAGACATCTTCTCTTTATCAACCAGTCTATATTAGCTGCAGACACAGTACAGTACGGTAGTTCACGGCTGTGGCTACCTCTGTGTCTGCACTCGGCAGGCAGTCCGTCCATAATTGTATACCACCTAACCGTGGATTTTTTTCAGTCTTCTTTATACATACATAGTTACATAGACATCTTCTCTTTATCAACCAGTCTATATTAGCTGCAGACACAGTACAGTACGGTAGTTCACGGCTGTGGCTACCTCTGTGTCTGCAGTCGGCAGGCAGTCCATAATTGTATACTAGTATCCATCTCCATTGTTTACCTGAGGTGCCTTTTAGTTGTGCCTATTAAAATATGGAGAACAAAAATGTTGAGGTTCCAAAATTAGGGAAAGATCAAGATCCACTTCCACCTCGTGCTGAAGCTGCTGCCACTAGTCATGGCCGAGACGATGAAATGCCAGCAACGTCGTCTGCCAAGGCCGATGCCCAATGTCATAGTACAGAGCATGTCAAATCCAAAACACCAAATATCAGAAAAAAAAGGACTCCAAAACCTAAAATAAAATTGTCGGAGGAGAAGCGTAAACTTGCCAATATGCCATTTACCACACGGAGTGGCAAGGAACGGCTGAGGCCCTGGCCTATGTTCATGGCTAGTGGTTCAGCTTCACATGAGGATGGAAGCACTCAGCCTCTCGCTAGAAAAATGAAAAGACTCAAGCTGGCAAAAGCAGCACAGCAAAGAACTGTGCATTCTTCGAAATCCCAAATCCACAAGGAGAGTCCAATTGTGTCGGTTGCGATGCCTGACCTTCCCAACACTGGACGTGAAGAGCATGCGCCTTCCACCATTTGCACGCCCCCTGCAAGTGCTGGAAGGAGCACCCGCAGTCCAGTTCCTGATAGTCAGATTGAAGATGTCAGTGTTGAAGTACACCAGGATGAGGAGGATATGGGTGTTGCTGGCGCTGGGGAGGAAATTGACCAGGAGGATTCTGATGGTGAGGTGGTTTGTTTAAGTCAGGCACCCGGGGAGACACCTGTTGTCCGTGGGAGGAATATGGCCGTTGACATGCCAGGTGAAAATACCAAAAAAATCAGCTCTTCGGTGTGGAGGTATTTCACCAGAAATGCGGACAACAGGTGTCAAGCCGTGTGTTCCCTTTGTCAAGCTGTAATAAGTAGGGGTAAGGACGTTAACCACCTCGGAACATCCTCCCTTATACGTCACCTGCAGCGCATTCATAATAAGTCAGTGACAAGTTCAAAAACTTTGGGTGACAGCGGAAGCAGTCCACTGACCAGTAAATCCCTTCCTCTTGTAACCAAGCTCACGCAAACCACCCCACCAACTCCCTCAGTGTCAATTTCCTCCTTCCCCAGGAATGCCAATAGTCCTGCAGGCCATGTCACTGGCAATTCTGACGAGTCCTCTCCTGCCTGGGATTCCTCCGATGCATCCTTGCGTGTAACGCCTACTGCTGCTGGCGCTGCTGTTGTTGCCGCTGGGAGTCGATGGTCATCCCAGAGGGGAAGTCGTAAGCCCACTTGTACTACTTCCAGTAAGCAATTGACTGTTCAACAGTCCTTTGCGAGGAAGATGAAATATCACAGCAGTCATCCTACTGCAAAGCGGATAACTGAGGCCTTGGCATCCTGGGTGGTGAGAAACGTGGTTCCGGTATCCATCATTACTGCAGAGCCAACTAGAGACTTGTTGGAGGTACTGTGTCCCCGGTACCAAATACCATCTAGGTTCCATTTCTCTAGGCAGGCGATACCGAAAATGTACACAGACCTCAGAAAAAGAGTCACCAGTGTCCTAAAAAATGCAGCTGTACCCAATGTCCACTTAACCACGGACAAGTGGAGCAGGGCAGGGTCAGGACTATATGACTGTGACAGCCCACTGGGTAGATGTATGGACTCCCGCCGCAAGAACAGCAGCGGCGGCACCAGTAGCAGCATCTCGCAAACGCCAACTCTTTCCTAGGCAGGCTACGCTTTGTATCACCGGTTTCCAGAATACGCACACAGCTGAAAACCTCTTACGGCAACTGAGGAAGATCATCGCGGAATGGCTTACCCCAATTGGACTCTCCTGTGGATTTGTGGCATCGGACAACGCCAGCAATATTGTGTGTGCATTAAATATGGGCAAATTCCAGCACGTCCCATGTTTTGCACATACCTTGAATTTGGTGGTGCAGAATTTTTTAAAAAACGACAGGGGCGTGCAAGAGATGCTGTCGGTGGCCAGAAAAATTGCGGGACACTTTCGGCGTACAGGCACCACGTACAGAAGACTGGAGCACCACCAAAAACTACTGAACCTGCCCTGCCATCATCTGAAGCAAGAAGTGGTAACGAGGTGGAATTCAACCCTCTATATGCTTCAGAGGTTGGAGGAGCAGCAAAAGGCCATTCAAGCCTATACAATTGAGCACGATATAGGAGGTGGAATGCACCTGTCTCAAGTGCAGTGGAGAATGATTTCAACGTTGTGCAAGGTTCTGATGCCCTTTGAACTTGCCACACGTGAAGTCAGTTCAGACACTGCCAGCCTGAGTCAGGTCATTCCCCTCATCAGGCTTTTGCAGAAGAAGCTGGAGACATTGAAGGAGGAGCTAACACGGAGCGATTCCGCTAGGCATGTGGGACTTGTGGATGCAGCCCTTAATTCGCTTAACAAGGATTCACGGGTGGTCAATCTGTTGAAATCAGAGCACTACATTTTGGCCACCGTGCTCGATCCTAGATTTAAAGCCTACCTTGGATCTCTCTTTCCGGCAGACACAAGTCTGCTGGGGTTGAAAGACCTGCTGGTGACAAAATTGTCAAGTCAAGCGGAACGCGACCTGTCAACATCTCCTCCTTCACATTCTCCCGCAACTGGGGGTGCGAGGAAAAGGCTCAGAATTCCGAGCCCACCCGCTGGCGGTGATGCAGGGCAGTCTGGAGCGACTGCTGATGCTGACATCTGGTCCGGACTGAAGGACCTGACAACGATTACGGACATGTCGTCTACTGTCACTGCATATGATTCTCTCAACATTGATAGAATGGTGGAGGATTATATGAGTGACCGCATCCAAGTAGGCACGTCACACAGTCCGTACTTATACTGGCAGGAAAAAGAGGCAATTTGGAGGCCCTTGCACAAACTGGCTTTATTCTACCTAAGTTGCCCTCCCACAAGTGTGTACTCCGAAAGAGTGTTTAGTGCCGCCGCTCACCTTGTCAGCAATCGGCGTACGAGGTTACATCCAGAAAATGTGGAGAAGATGATGTTCATTAAAATGAATTATAATCAATTCCTCCGCGGAGACATTGACCAGCAGCAATTGCCTCCACAAAGTACACAGGGAGCTGAGATGGTGGATTCCAGTGGGGACGAATTGATAATCTGTGAGGAGGGGGATGTACACGGTGATATATCGGAGGGTGAAGATGAGGTGGACATCTTGCCTCTGTAGAGCCAGTTTGTGCAAGGAGAGATTAATTGCTTCTTTTTTGGGGGGGGTCCAAACCAACCCGTCATATCAGTCACAGTCGTGTGGCAGACCCTGTCACTGAAATGATGGGTTGGTTAAAGTGTGCATGTCCTGTTTTGTTTATACAACATAAGGGTGGTTGGGAGGGCCCAAGGACAATTCCATCTTGCACCTCTTTTTTCTTTTCTTTTTCTTTGCATCATGTGCTGATTGGGGAGGGTTTTTTGGAAGGGACATCCTGCGTGACACTGCAGTGCCACTCCTAGATGGGCCCGGTGTTTGTGTCGGCCACTAGGGTCGCTAATCTTACTCACACAGTCAGCTACCTCATTGCGCCTCTTTTTTTCTTTGCGTCATGTGCTGTTTGGGGAGGGTTTTTTGGAAGGGACATCCTGCGTGACACTGCAGTGCCACTCCTAGATGGGCCCGGTGTTTGTGTCGGCCACTAGGGTCGCTAATCTTACTCACACAGCTACCTCATTGCGCCTCTTTTTTTCTTTGCGTCATGTGCTGTTTGGGGAGGGTTTTTTGGAAGGGCCATCCTGCGTGACACTGCAGTGCCACTCCTAGATGGGCCCGGTGTTTGTGTCGGCCACTAGGGTCGCTAATCTTACTCACACAGCTACCTCATTGCGCCTCTTTTTTTCTTTGCGTCATGTGCTGTTTGGGGAGGGTTTTTTGGAAGGGACATCCCGCGTGACACTGCAGTGCCACTCCTAGATGGGCCCGGTGTTTGTGTCGGCCACTAGGGTCGCTTATCTTACTCACACAGCGACCTCGGTGCAAATTTTAGGACTAAAAATAATATTGTGAGGTGTGAGGTATTCAGAATAGACTGAAAATGAGTGTAAATTATGGTTTTTGAGGTTAATAATACTTTGGGATCAAAATGACCCCCAAATTCTATGATTTAAGCTGTTTTTTAGTGTTTTTTGAAAAAAACACCCGAATCCAAAACACACCCGAATCCGACAAAAAAAATTCGGTGAGGTTTTGCCAAAACGCGTTCGAACCCAAAACACGGCCGCGGAACCGAACCCAAAACCAAAACACAAAACCCGAAAAATTTCAGGCGCTCATCTCTATGAAGAAGCACCTGGGTGGAAGGTGATTGGCAACCCACGGCAAAGTTCAGCAAACCAACATGTCCTGGCTTCAGGCACTTGACACTGATATCTTCTGTGCCGGGAGAGATGGCTTGATGCAGAGGCATAACTTACTTAACAATACACACGGTGCTGGCGCGGGCACGAAGGGAGTGTGACTTCGCGGACAGAGGCATGGCTTCAAGGCAGGGGGGTCGCTAAGTGCCCCGACACCAGTTTTCAGCACTTCGGGGGTCCGGGGGATGCGGACTTACTATTTATATATATAAAGAAATAGTGTGCTTAGCCTAGTGCCCTCACAACTACACGGCGGCAGAACACATACCAAATTCAAAAGCGCAGCACGCTGGACACAATTACAGCAACACGATATATATCGTGTTGCTGCAATTGCGTCCAGCGTGCCGCATTTTTGGATTTGGTATATATATATATATATATATATATATATATGTATATAGTGATTCGAAAAAGTCACAGTACACCCTTGTCAAAGTCGCAGTACACCCTTTTGTTTCAAAAACTGTGCTGGAAATGGGACAGCTGACTTATATTCAAGATGGCCGATTTAAAGATGGCACCCATGTTTATACCCTAAAAGGTAGCCCACCTCACCCATACCTTACTGGAGTATTCAGTTTTCCCATTTCCTGCATAGTTTTTGAAACAAAAGGGTGTACTGAGACTTTTGAATCACCCTGTATTTAGTTTAATATAGTTTAAATGTACTCTCTTTAATTTATATGTACTCTCTTCTTCAGTACTTTACCTTCCTTTGTTTATATTCCAATTTTTTGCAGTTTTAACTGATCTCTTTCTGCATGGCCCCTGTTGGTTGCATACTGTATGGGGTGGATATGGGATGTTTCTTTACTGTACTTAGCGCTATTCTTAGTACCGCTGGGACATAAAGTATCTCAGTCTGTAGATCTACACTTGATACACCAACCACCTATCAGTGAGGTAGTTGCGAGTGATAAAAGCCAATCAATGGTTAAGAACATATATATCCATAATCAGAGTCTGTCTTTCAGAAGAAAGTATCATTTGAAGGAGAGTCAATGGACCTTACATATCACTGACATTGTATAAGGGGGTCATTCCGACCCGTTCACACGCAGAGGTTTGTCGCTGTGGTGCGAACGTGTCCGGAATGCGCATGCGCGGTGGCTGCACTGCTCGTGTGCGATGTTGCCTGGCCACAGGGGTCGCCGGGTTACGTCGCGCCCTATGAAGGAAGCAGTCGCAGAGCCGACCGCAAAGAAGATTGACAGAAAGAAGGCGTACCTGGGCGGATTCGGACCGTTGGAGACCGTTTTCGGGGAGTGGAGAAGAAAACGCAGCCGTGTCCAGCAGAACGGAGGGCGGATGTCTGACGTCAAAGCCGGCCCCAGCATAGTCTACTTAGCCTAGTCTACTTTTGCTTGAAATTTTTTTAGCTTAGCAGGGATGCACAAGCGATCGCAGCCCTGTAAGCTAAAATACACTAACCCATAGGCGTGTATTAGTTGATGGCAGCAGAAGCAAAAAGTTGCTGGCTGCGATCAACTCGGAATGACCACCTAAAACCTAAGTACTAAAATAATGAAGCCTAAAAATAAATAAAATCATAAATGCAGAATGGATGTTACTTTAAGAAAGCTCAAAAACAATATAGCACTTATACATTGATAACATACTATTACTTTATTTCAACAAAGGAAGCTCAGCAGTTTTGAAATGTACTGTATTAGACAGCAATGTATAATGTATATTAAATGTAGGGAACCATTAGATCTTTAATGATTACATTCATTCACTGTAACTGCATAATTATAGGTAGCCTCTAAACATAATGAGCTTATTCTCAGAATACCTGATGTATTCTGATAATGAACACTGACAAGATCTACAGAACTATATAGCATGTTAGAATTCCAAATTTTTATCCTGATTATTTTATATGAGGGGCATGTAATAAGTTTCCAAATACGCAAAAAGTATTATATTTACAATGTGAATATTACATTTTTTTTAAAGTATTCGCCAGAGTAGTCTATGCAAATTCTTTGCAAAGTTGCATGCCTTCAAATCACTTGGGGAAGCAGCTGGTACAGTTTGCATGCTGGAGAAAGGTCTCCACTGCAGCTTCCATTAACTCAAAATAAATCGCATGTATTTTGCGCTTGATTTGTGAGAACATAAAGAAGTTGCAGGGGGCCAGGTCTGGACCATACGGTGGATGACCAAGCTCCTGGATATGTTCATTGGCCACTTCACTGGACTTGTGGGTAGGTGCATTGTTGTGAAGGAGAAGGGTACCGCAAGTTCCAGTTCTTGGAAGGTGCCTGGAAATGGCTTCCAACACTTGCACATGCATTGGTTGGTGCACCATTCCCCAATGATGGTGCACTGCTCATGAGTGGTAAGGTAGCTACTGTACTTGACCAGTCTTGGACACATAAATAATCACCATCTGCTTGGCCACACTGTGTTCATGTCAGAAAGTTCTGTGGCAGTGCGCCTCCAACTGGGGTCCACTGGGCTGACTGTTGTTTGGTCTAAAAACTGTAGATACAGAATTCATCACTGATGACCTCTCATCAAAACAGTGACCACCACAAAGTCACCTGAGCCTCCTTCCTCTCTTGAGTCAGCTGATGGGGCACTCAGAGTACAGTAACCTCACTCAAGCCAAGCTTTTCATGCAGATAGAGCCTCGTGAGGTGCCTATCTACTTTTTTAACTGGGCCAAGGTCACCTTGACATCCACCTCAACTATGGACTGCAAAGCATCAACATTGTCCCCAGCTATGGCAGACACAAGTTGGCCATAGCTCTCCTGATGTTCCAGGGACCGTCTCCCATGCCAGAATTCTGCAAACCACTCAAGCACAGTGGTTTTGGATGGTGCTTCCTCCTCAAAACCAGCTTTCAGTCGGTCAAAACTCACCTGCTGTTGCAAACCACTCTTTTAGTCGTAGAAGAACATGGCTCTCCAGTGGCCCCTGTTGAGCTCATTAACAAGTTTGTGAAGGCAGTGACCATGCTGACTTCTTTGGTGTGCGGTGCTTCTTATGTACGGTTCTGTGCCTTGACATTTTACTAGAACTTTAGTCAGATATTACAGTTCACAGGCGAACAATTAGGAAAATTATTGCACACCTCTTGTATATGTACTGTATAATGAAAAGGGAACAATCATAGTAAAACAAAGATGAAATAATAAAGGATAATGCCACACCCTTTGGATGAGGGCATTTAGTGTGATGATCTTAAGTAGTCAATCACCACTTCTATTGTCCAGATGAACAACTTTGGTAAATTTAAATTTCAAGCTGGATGTATTTACCAGATGGTACAGTATGTGACCGGTGGTGTCTAGCATCAGGCAGCGGGGGGGGGGGGGGGAGTTAGGTTAAGGCTAAACCTAGACCCCCCCCCTCCCCCGCAGCCTAATCTTCACTGGAGGTGTCTGCACCTAATCCCCTTCCCCGCAGCCTATCCCTAACCCCCCCGGGTCCTGCAGCCTAAGCCTACCCCAAACCCATGGCTTACCTCTCCGGCAGCTCGGCAGTGTATCTATCTGGATACCAGGTGTTGGGATGGCGGCGCCAGCATTCCGATAAGTGTCGGGATTCCGGCGTGGGTATCTTGACAGCTGGGATCCCGACTGACATGAACCTGACTGGATCCCTAACCTTCATACGACCATTAACTTCTCAATAATAAATGTTCAGATGCTAATCGATCTTCCCTTCTGGCATGATCCATTTATTCCTTTCTCCTACCTCTACTGTCTCCTGTCTCCTTTTACTTTCCAACCTTTTTTTAATGATACTAACTAATGAAATGTGTACATTATTTATTCTGAATTGCCCAATTTGACATTATACTACAATTACTATTTTCCTGTATTTATAGTTTGTGATAAAACACTTGGGGGGAAATGTAATAGGGTGTGAGAATCAGAAAGTGAGAGATTTTGGTAAAATTCTCCTGTTTTTTTTTTTTTTTTTTAAGTGGTAATCATTTACATGGCAAAATCAACCTGGTCTTGCCATATAAATGATTGTCACTTTTAAAAAAAACAGGAGAGTTTTACTGTAACAAAATCTCTCACTTTCTGTTTCTCACACCCTATTACATTTCCCCCTTGGTGTAAACCCTCTGTTCTTGCATGCTAGTAATAAATATTTGATAAATGACAGCTGTGAACTCTACAAATTTTCAATAAAAAAAGATTGCCTAAAAAAGAACTTTACTAGTTACTGTTGGAGTTGGTGAGGAGACTTGGAAATGAACTTGGAAATTTGCAATTAACTTTGGGTGGAATACAAAGTAAGCACTGTGGACCTTATTCAGTAAGGATTGCAATTTCTGCTAAAAAGCAGTTGCTGTGATCAAATAGTTGCCGCCCAGAAATAGAGAAAAAACACCCATAGCAGAAATTGCGAATGCATTGCAATATGTGGGCTGATCGCAAAACCAGACGCAATTACCGGAACATAGAAGATTTTCCCTGTCTGCACCAGGCAAGGTCATCCACAATTCTTGCGACACAGGAGGCTGGAAGTGGTCATCACTTGCATCAGGGACCCTGCTTAAAAATGCCTGGGCGCGCCTGTGTTTTTCTTTTTTTTTTTTAGACACACCAAGAAAATGTCAGTTTTCCACCCGGAAACGCCGGCTTCCTGTCAGACAAACAGTGGCTGCATTGCGATCACGATGTGTACTCAATTTCTGTTGCTATTTTTACTCGCACAAGCACAACGCGAACGCTGCGCATGTGCAGTCATTTGATAGTCGGCCGGATTGCGCTTTGCAAATTTGTCAATCCTTACTAAATGAGGTCCTGTGTTCAGAGTAGACATGTTGTAATAGACTATATCAGCATTTAAAAGGTCCATCCAATCATTTTGAAGGTAGCTGACAACAATGAATGACCATTGAAACATAATAAATATTGTTCAAATGTCAGATTAATTCCATTGATTTGCCCATAAGAGCTACGAATGGAAAGAAGACAGACTAAGGTTGACTTCAAGGGCTGTGCAGAAGTTCATCATAAACTTAAATTACATTTGAATACCTCATTTTGAAACTATGTAATTGGGAATGCCAGAAACTCTGAATATTTTCAGACTCACTTATTCTGCAGTCTGTTTAGCAGTAGGCCCTCTTTTGGTTGTGATAAAATGAGCCATCTTTATGGTACAGATATTATAGGGAAAGAGTGTATAAATCCCTAAATCCACTTGTAGATACAGATGTGTCCTCATACATCTAGCCTCAATAAGCCATGCACCGCGAGATGCTTGGCATGAGTGAGCTGGCAGTTCCCATTCAACTCTACTAATATTGGGCAGATTTTTTGGCAAAAATGCATCTTATTCAAATCGCTGTGTAAATAAGTTGTGCAAGCAGACTCTGCTGATTAAATTGATATCTTGCATGCCTATATTCTGAGTGAGACTGCGGTTGTGTCTGCATATGATATGCTACGTTACAGTGTTTTCCACATAATATATATGGTTGGGCTGCACAACCTAATTACAAATATAATGAGAGGTGTTATCTTGCTGAGACTTATAGTTCCACACAGAAAGAGAATATATAATGCTAATGCACACTCTATAGTGCCAAGCACTGCACATCAGAATAATTTAAACTAACTCTGCAATATAGCATAGAGCAAAATTGAGGCCAAAAATATCGGCCCACAAACCAGCGTCCAGGTGACTTTGGTGGGTCCTTAACGGTAATTATTAATCCTAGGTATGGGGCCCTACTAAGCCAGCGAAGGCCAGCCCTATACGAAAGAAGCAAAATCTATGTGTTAAAGAGTGTTACATAGGTGAGAAATTTTAATTAAAATGCTCCCTAGTCTCTCCCTTCACACTCAACCGCCTCTCTCTGCCCTGGATGCTGAATCGCCACCCCGCAACTCGGGAGCCTGTCCCGGCTTACTCGGTCTCCCTGCGCCCTGCCAAGCGCTGCGAGGAGCTGTCCTGCTACAGTAGCTTTGAGAGGAGGAGAACGCACTTAGGCAGGCTGTAGTTTTCCATCCCCTGACTTGTGAGTAGCAGCACTGCAGTGCCACATATTTTATCACCAATTGTTAAAGGGGGACACTGTCTGCCGTAATGTGTAATAAGGGGACGCTGTCTGCCGTAATGTGTAAAAAGGGGATGCTGTCTGCTGTTATGTGTAATAAGGGGGACGCTGTCTGCCGTTACGTGTAAAAAGGGGACGCTGCCTGCCGTAATGTGTAAAAAGGGGGACTGTCTGCTGTAATGTGTAAAAAGGGGACGCTGCCTGCCGTAATGTGTAAAAAGGGGGACTGTCTGCTGTAATGTGTAAAAAGGGGACACTGCCTGCCGTAATGTGTAAAAAGGGGACGCTGCCTACCGTAATGTGTAAAAAGGGGACGCTGCCTGCCGTAATGTGTAAAAAGGGGGACTGTTTGCTGTAATGTGTAAAAAGGGGACGCTGCCTGCCGTAATGTGTAAAAAGGGGACGCTGCCTGCCGTAATGTGTAAAAAGGGGACGCTGCCTGCCGTAATGTGTAAAAAGGGGGACTGTCTGCCGTAATGTGTAAAAAGGGGACGCTATCTGCCGTAATGTGTAAAAAGGGGACGCTGTCTGCCGTAATGTGTAAAAAGGGGACGCTGCCTGCCGTAATGTGTAAAAATGGGGACTGTCTGCCGTAATGTGTAAAAAGGGGACGCTGTCTGCCGCAATGTGTAAAAAGGGGACGCTGTCTGCCATAATGTGTAAAAAGGGGACGCTGTCTGCCATAATGTGTAAAAAGGGGATGCTGTCTGCCGTAATGTGTAATAAGGGGGACACTGTCTGCTGTAATGTGTAATAAGGGGGACACTGCCTGCCGTAATGTGTAATAAGGGGGACGCTGTCTGCCGTAATGTGTAATAAGGGGGACGCTGTCTGCCATAATGTGTAAAAAGGGGGACTGTCTGCCGTAATGTGTAAAAAGGGGATGCTGCCTGCTGTAATGTGTAAAAAGGGGACGTTGTCTGCCGTAATGTGTAAAAAGGGGACGCTGTTTGCCGTAATGTGTAAAAAGGGGGACGCTGTCTGCCGTAATGTGTAAAAAGGGATGTTGTCTGCCGTAATGTGTAAAAAGGGGACGCTGTCTGCCGTAATGTGTAAAAGGGGCTCTACCTGGTGTAGTGGCGCTACTGTGCAGTGTAATTTGAATAATGGAGACAACTGTGCACCATAGTATGAATTGGTATTATTTTGTGGACACGCCCCTTCCCTGTGAAGCCACACACCCATATATTTACCACACGCCTGCGGCGTGCACTGCCCCTATCTTGCATGGGGGGGCGCCAATGACGTTTCTTGCACCCAGCGCTAAAATGCCTAGTTACGGCACTGCTATAGAGTGTGCATCAGCATTATAGTTTCTCTTTCTGTGTGGAACTACAAGCCTCAGCATTATAGCACCTCTCATTATATTTGTAATTAAGGTGTGCAGTCCAAGGTCCCTCTCCACAATATACTCTATATTGTGTACATAGGCCAGGGCCGAAACTAGGATTTTTGTCACCCGGGGCAAGTCATTTGACACCCCCCCCCCCCCCCCCCCCCCAAAAAAAAAAGATTTTTTTTTTTTTTTTTTTTTATACAATAAATAATTAAATAAAAAAATAAAAAAATAAACATTTTAAAATAAATAAATAAATGAATAAAAATATTATATATATATATATATATATATATCTCTCTTTCAGAACTTTTTTACCTGAAAAATTGCCTTTTCTAACATAAATTTCATATCCAGGAAAAAGTGTCCCCATTTTACACAGTACGACAGGCAAGTGTCCCCATTTTACACATTGCGGCAGACAGGTGACCCCATTTTACACATTGCGGCAGACAGGTGTCCCCATTTTACACATTGCGGCAGGAAAAAGTGTCCCCATTTTACACATTGCGGCAGGCACGTGTCCCCATTTTACACAGTACGCTGGCAAGTGTCCCCATTTTACGCATTGCGGCAGACACGTGTCCCCATTTTACACAGTACGCTGGCAAGTGTCCCCATTTTACACATTGCGGCAGACACGTGTCCCCATTTTACACAGTACGACAGGCAAGTGTCCCCATTTTACACATTGCGGCAGACAGGTGACCCCATTTTACACAGTACGCTGGCAAGTGTCCCCATTTTACACATTGCGGCAGACAGGTGACCCCATTTTACACAGTACGCTGGCAAGTGTCTCCATTTTACACATTGCGGCAGACACATGTCCCCATTTTACACAGTACGACAGGCAAGTGTCCCCATTTTACACATTGCGGCAGGAAAAAGTGTCCCCATTTTACACATTGCGGCAGGAAAAAGTGTCCCCATTTTACACATTGCGGAAGGAAAAAGTGTCCCCATTTTACACATTGCGGCAGGAAAAAGTGTCCCCATTTTACACATTGCGGCAGGAAAAAGTGTCCCCATTTTACACATTGCGGCAGACAGGTCCCCATTTTACACATTGCGGCAGACAGGTCCCCATTTTACACATTCCGGCAGGTGGTGGGGAGAGGGAGGGAGAGAGAGAGAGAGAGGGAGGGAGAGGGGCTGACTTACATTTGAAGCGGTTCTCGCCGCTCTTCAGCCGCCTCTCCCTCCTCGTCTGCGCGGCTCCCCCTTCTCCGTCCTCCCGAGTGCCCAGCTCGGGGGGCGGGTTTTCGTGGAATGACGCGTTTGCGTCGTGACGTCACGACGCAATCGCGTCATTCCGCGAAACCCCGCCCCCCCCCGAGCTGGGCACTCGGGAGGACGGAGAAGGGGGTTTCAAAGTATAAAGAAGTGCCGCGGCGCTGCACTGGCCGCTGGCGCATAGGGAGAAGGTGTTAGGGGGTCTCGGCGCCCCCTCCAATCCGGCGCCCAGGTCGCCTGCCCCCCTAGCCCCCCCCTAGTTTCGGCCCTGCATAGGCCCTCATTCCGAGTTGATTGCTCGCTAGCTGCTTTTAGCAGCAGCGCAAACGCTAAGCCGCCGCCCTCTGTGAGTGTATCTTAGCTTAGCAGAAGTGCGAACGAAAGGATCGCAGAACTGCTCAAAAAAAAGATTGTGCAGTTTCTGAGTAGCTCGAGACTTACTCGTAGCTAGCGATCACTTCAGACTGTTTGGTACATGTTTTGATGTCACAAACACGCCCTGTGTTCGGCCAGCCACGCCTCCATTTTTCCAGCCACTCCTGCGTTTTTATCTGGTACGCCTGCGTTTTTACACACACTCCCCGAAAACGGTCAGTTACCACCCAGAAACACCCACTTCCTGTCAATCGCTCTGCGGCCAGCAATGCGACTGAAAAGCGTTGCTAGACCTTGTGTGAAACTGCATCGGTTTTTGTGAAAGTACGACGCGCGTGCGCAGTACGCCCATACACATGCGCAGAAGTACCGCTTTTTGACCTAATCGCTGCGCTGCAAACGAAAGCAGCTAGCGATCAACTCGGAATGAGGGCCATAGTACACTTGAAGGCTCTCCTAAAACTTGGATTAGCACGCTTCCCACCTGCCTATACTATAATTCTGCTATTAGTTTGCAATCCCAGCAGGTATACTATATTTTCATAATTGTGTTTTAGATGAGTTTGTGAATCAGACGCAGCAAGTGGCCATCATAATTAGCATAACAACTTGTACCAGGGGGGAGTACTAGTCATTTCAAACAAGCAATGTCTTCCTGGCATACCTTTGTCAGTGACTACACGCCCTCTCCAACCTCCTTCCCAGTCCCCTTGGAGCTTGAGTCAAAAAGATATGCCTACGTACTTAAAGAAGAGCAGGTAGCGGGCAACAAAAAAATTGTGTTTCTGTATAAACTCTAAATGAGGGCATGTGTTTGCTAAATTTGGAGTTTCTGAATAGAGCTTTGACAATTATGGCCAAAGTTGAAGTAGACTATAAAACAATGAATTGCACTTATATACCCTTAAAAAAATCACTGTCAAACTAGCATATTTATGAATTAAAAGTTGTTTTAAATATAAATATATTATTCACACACTGTGATTACATTCACTGAACATTACACTTATACCTGCAATCTATTGTTGTTGACTACTGCAATAATTAATATTATTTCTCTGACGTCCTAGTGGATGCTGGGAACTCCGTAAGGACCATGGGGAATAGCGGGCTCCGAAGGAGGCTGGGCACTCTAGAAAGATCTTAGACTACCTGGTGTGCACTGGCTCCTCCCACTATGACCCTCCTCCAAGCCTCAGTTAGATTTCGTGCCCGGCCGAGGTTGGATGCACACTAGGGGCTCTCCTGAGCTCTTAGAAAGTTATAGTCATAGAATTTGTTATTTTCAGTGAGACCTGCTGGCAACAGGCTCACTGCAGCGAGGGACTAAGGGGAGAAGAAGCGAACTCGCCTGCTTGCAGCCGGATTGGGCTTCTTAGGCTACTGGACACCATTAGCTCCAGAGGGATCGACCGCAGGCCCAGCCTTGATGTTCGGTCCCGGAGCCGCGCCGCCGTCCCCCTTACAGAGCCAGAAGCAAGAAGATGGTCCGGAAAATCGGCGGCATGAAGACATCCTGTCTTCACCAAGGTAGCGCACAGCACTGCAGCTGTGCGCCATTGCTCCTCATACACACTTCACACTCCGGTCACTGAGGGTGCAGGGCGCTGGGGGGGGGGGCGCCCTGAGGCAGCAATAAAAACACCTTGGCTGGCTAAAATACCTCAATATATAGCCCCTGGGGCTATATATGAGGTAAATACCCCTGCCAAAATCCCATAAAAAGCGTGAGAATACGCCGCGAAAAAGGGGCGGAGCCTATCTCCTCAGCACACTGGCGCCATTTTTCCCTCACAGCTCGGCTGGAAGGAAGCTCCCTGGCTCTTCCCTGCAATTCTACAGTACAGTAAGAGGGAAAAGAGAGGGGGGGCATTAAAATTGGCACTGTATACAGTATATTATATTGAAAAGCAGCTATTAGGGACATAACTCAGTTAGTCCCTGTATATATATAGCGCTCTGGTGTGTGCTGGCATACTCTTACTCTGTCCCCCCAAAGGGCTTTTGTGGGTCCTTTCCTCTGTTTGAGCATTCCCTGTGTGTGTGGAGTGTGTCGGTACGGCTGTGTCGACATGTTTGAGGAGCATAATGATCTGGAGGGGGAGCAGATGCCTTTAGCAGGGATGTCACCCCCTGGGGGTCAGACACCTGAGTGGATGGTATTTAGAGATGAGCGGGTTCGGTTTCTCTGAATCCGAACCCGCCAGAACTTCATGTTTTTTTTCACGGGTCCGAGCGACTCGGATCTTCCCGCCTTGCTCGGTTAACCCGAGCGCGCCCGAACGTCATCATGACGCTGTCGGATTCTCGCGAGGCTCGGATTCTATCGCGAGACTCGGATTCTATATAAGGAGCCCGCGTCGCCGCCATTTTCACACGTGCATTGAGATTGATAGGGAGAGGACGTGGCTGGCGTCCTCTCCGTTTAGAATTAGAATAGATTAGAGAGACACTTGATTTACTAATTTTGGGGAGCATTAGGAGTACTCAGTAGTGTACAGTGCAGAGTTTTACTGATAGTGACCAGTGACCACCACTTTTATTTATAATCCGTTCTCTGCCTGAAAAAAGCGATACACAGCACACAGTGACTCAGTCACATACCATATCTGTGTGCACTGCTCAGGCTCAGGCCAGTGTGCTGCATCATCTATTATCTATATATAATATTATATATATCTGTCTGACTGCTCAGCTCACACAGCTTATAATTGTGGGGGAGACTGGGGAGCACTACTGCAGTGCCAGTTATAGGTTATAGCAGGAGCCAGGAGTACATAATATATTATATAGTGAGTGACCACCAGACACACAGTGCAGTTTATTTAATATATCCGTTCTCTGCCTGAAAAAAGCGATACACACAGTGACTCAGTCAGTCACATACCATATCTGTGTGCACTGCTCAGGCTCAGGCCAGTGTGCTGCATCATCTATATATATATTATATATCTGTCTGACTGCTCAGCTCACACAGCTTATAATTGTGGGGGAGACTGGGGAGCACTACTGCAGTGCCAGTTATAGGTTATAGCAGGAGCCAGGAGTACAGTACAGTGCGGTAGTTCACGGCTGTGGCTACCTCTGTGTCGGCACTCGGCAGCCCGTCCATAATTGTATATACCACCTAACCGTGGTTTTTTTTTCTTTCTTTATACATACATACTAGTTACGAGTATACTATCTCTTTATCAACCAGTCTATATATTAGCAGCAGACACAGTACAGTGCGGTAGTTCACGGCTGTGGCTACCTCTGTGTCGGCACTCGGCAGCCCGTCCATAATTGTATATACCACCTAACCGTGGTTTTTTTTTCTTTCTTTATACATACATACTAGTTACGAGTATACTATCTCTTTATCAACCAGTCTATATATTAGCAGCAGACACAGTACAGTGCGGTAGTTCACGGCTGTGGCTACCTCTGTGTCGGCACTCGGCAGCCCGTCCATAATTGTATATACCACCTAACCGTGGTTTTTTTTTCTTTCTTTATACATACATACTAGTTACGAGTATACTATCTCTTTATCAACCAGTCTATATATTAGCAGCAGACACAGTACAGTGCGGTAGTTCACGGCTGTGGCTACCTCTGTGTCGGCACTCGGCAGCCCGTCCATAATTGTATATACCACCTAACCGTGGTTTTTTTTTCTTTCTTTATACATACATACTAGTTACGAGTATACTATCTCTTTATCAACCAGTCTATATATTAGCAGCAGACACAGTACAGTGCGGTAGTTCACGGCTGTGGCTACCTCTGTGTCGGCACTCGGCAGCCCGTCCATAATTGTATATACCACCTAACCGTGGTTTTTTTTTCTTTCTTTATACATACATACTAGTTACGAGTATACTATCTCTTTATCAACCAGTCTATATATTAGCAGCAGACACAGTACAGTGCGGTAGTTCACGGCTGTGGCTACCTCTGTGTCGGCACTCGGCAGCCCGTCCATAATTGTATATACCACCTAACCGTGGGTTTTTTTTCTTTCTTTATACATACATACTAGTTACGAGTATACTATCTCTTTATCAACCAGTCTATATATTAGCAGCAGACACAGTACAGTGCGGTAGTTCACGGCTGTGGCTACCTCTGTGTCGGCACTCGGCAGCCCGTCCATAATTGTATACTAGTATCCAATCCATCCATCTCCATTGTTTACCTGAGGTGCCTTTTAGTTGTGCCTATTAAAATATGGAGAACAAAAATGTTGAGGTTCCAAAATTAGGGAAAGATCAAGATCCACTTCCACCTCGTGCTGAAGCTGCTGCCACTAGTCATCGCCGAGACGATGAAATGCCAGCAACGTCGTCTGCCAAGGCCGATGCCCAATGGCATAGTACAGAGCATGTCAAAACCAAAACACCAAATATCAGTAAAAAAAGGACTCCAAAACCTAAAATAAAATTGTCGGAGGAGAAGCGTAAACTTGCCAATATGCCATTTACCACACGGAGTGGCAAGGAACGGCTGAGGCCCTGGCCTATGTTCATGGCTAGTGGTTCAGCTTCACATGAGGATGGAAGCACTCAGCCTCTCGCTAGAAAACTGAAAAGACTCAAGCTGGCAAAAGCACCGCAAAGAACTGTGCGTTCTTTGAAATCCCAAATCCACAAGGAGAGTCCAATTGTGTCGGTTGCGATGCCTGACCTTCCCAACACTGGACGTGAAGAGCATGCGCCTTCCACCATTTGCACGCCCCCTGCAAGTGCTGGAAGGAGCACCCGCAGTCCAGTTCCTGATAGTCAGATTGAAGATGTCAGTGTTGAAGTACACCAGGATGAGGAGGATATGGGTGTTGCTGGCGCTGGGGAGGAAATTGACCAGGAGGATTCTGATGGTGAGGTGGTTTGTTTAAGTCAGGCACCCGGGGAGACACCTGTTGTCCGTGGGAGGAATATGGCCGTTGACATGCCAGGTGAAAATACCAAAAAAATCAGCTCTTCGGTGTGGAGGTATTTCACCAGAAATGCGGACAACAGGTGTCAAGCCGTGTGTTCCCTTTGTCAAGCTGTAATAAGTAGGGGTAAGGACGTTAACCACCTCGGAACATCCTCCCTTATACGTCACCTGCAGCGCATTCATAATAAGTCAGTGACAAGTTCAAAAACTTTGGGTGACAGCGGAAGCAGTCCACTGACCAGTAAATCCCTTCCTCTTGTAACCAAGCTCACGCAAACCACCCCACCAACTCCCTCAGTGTCAATTTCCTCCTTCCCCAGGAATGCCAATAGTCCTGCAGGCCATGTCACTGGCAATTCTGACGAGTCCTCTCCTGCCTGGGATTCCTCCGATGCATCCTTGCGTGTAACGCCTACTGCTGCTGGCGCTGCTGTTGTTGCCGCTGGGAGTCGATGGTCATCCCAGAGGGGAAGTCGTAAGCCCACTTGTACTACTTCCAGTAAGCAATTGACTGTTCAACAGTCCTTTGCGAGGAAGATGAAATATCACAGCAGTCATCCTACTGCAAAGCGGATAACTGAGTCCTTGACAACTATGTTGGTGTTAGACGTGCGTCCGGTATCCGCCGTTAGTTCACAGGGAACTAGACAATTTATTGAGGCAGTGTGCCCCCGTTACCAAATACCATCTAGGTTCCACTTCTCTAGGCAGGCGATACCGAGAATGTACACGGACGTCAGAAAAAGACTCACCAGTGTCCTAAAAAATGCAGTTGTACCCAATGTCCACTTAACCACGGACATGTGGACAAGTGGAGCAGGGCAGGGTCAGGACTATATGACTGTGACAGCCCACTGGGTAGATGTATGGACTCCCGCCGCAAGAACAGCAGCGGCGGCACCAGTAGCAGCATCTCGCAAACGCCAACTCTTTCCTAGGCAGGCTACGCTTTGTATCACCGCTTTCCAGAATACGCACACAGCTGAAAACCTCTTACGGCAACTGAGGAAGATCATCGCGGAATGGCTTACCCCAATTGGACTCTCCTGTGGATTTGTGGCATCGGACAACGCCAGCAATATTGTGTGTGCATTAAATATGGGCAAATTCCAGCACGTCCCATGTTTTGCACATACCTTGAATTTGGTGGTGCAGAATTTTTTAAAAAACGACAGGGGTGTGCAAGAGATGCTGTCGGTGGCCAGAAAAATTGCGGGACACTTTCGGCGTACAGGCACCACGTACAGAAGACTGGAGCACCACCAAAAACTACTGAACCTGCCCTGCCATCATCTGAAGCAAGAAGTGGTAACGAGGTGGAATTCAACCCTCTATATGCTTCAGAGGTTGGAGGAGCAGCAAAAGGCCATTCAAGCCTATACAATTGAGCACGATATAGGAGATGGAATGCACCTGTCTCAAGTGCAGTGGAGAATGATTTCAACGTTGTGCAAGGTTCTGATGCCCTTTGAACTTGCCACACGTGAAGTCAGTTCAGACACTGCCAGCCTGAGTCAGGTCATTCCCCTCATCAGGCTTTTGCAGAAGAAGCTGGAGGCATTGAAGAAGGAGCTAAAAGGGAGCGATTCCGCTAGGCATGTGGGACTTGTGGATGCAGCCCTTAATTCGCTTAACAAGGATTCACGGGTGGTCAATCTGTTGAAATCAGAGCACTACATTTTGGCCACCGTGCTCGATCCTAGATTTAAAGCCTACCTTGGATCTCTCTTTCCGGCAGACACAGGTCTGCTGGGGTTGAAAGACCTGCTGGTGACAAAATTGTCAAGTCAAGCGGAACGCGACCTGTCAACATCTCCTCCTTCACATTCTCCCGCAACTGGGGGTGCGAGGAAAAGGCTCAGAATTCCGAGCCCACCCGCTGGCGGTGATGCAGGGCAGTCTGGAGCGACTGCTGATGCTGACATCTGGTCCGGACTGAAGGACCTGACAACGATTATGGACATGTCGTCTACTGTCACTGCATATGATTCTCTCAACATTGATAGAATGGTGGAGGATTATATGAGTGACCGCATCCAAGTAGGCACGTCACACAGTCCGTACTTATACTGGCAGGAAAAAGAGGCAATTTGGAGGCCCTTGCACAAACTGGCTTTATTCTACCTAAGTTGCCCTCCCACAAGTGTGTACTCCGAAAGAGTGTTTAGTGCCGCCGCTCACCTTGTCAGCAATCGGCGTACGAGGTTACATCCAGAAAATGTGGAGAAGATGATGTTCATTAAAATGAATTATAATCAATTCCTCCGCGGAGACATTGACCAGCAGCAATTGCCTCCACAAAGTACACAGGGAGCTGAGATGGTGGATTCCAGTGGGGACGAATTGATAATCTGTGAGGAGGGGGATGTACACGGTGATATATCGGAGGGTGAAGATGAGGTGGACATCTTGCCTCTGTAGAGCCAGTTTGTGCAAGGAGAGATTAATTGCTTCTTTTTTGGGGGGGGTCCAAACCAACCCGTCATATCAGTCACAGTCGTGTGGCAGACCCTGTCACTGAAATGATGGGTTGGTTAAAGTGTGCATGTCCTGTTTTGTTTATACAACATAAGGGTGGGTGGGAGGGCCCAAGGACAATTCCATCTTGCACCTCTTTTTTCTTTTCTTTTTCTTTGCATCATGTGCTGATTGGGGAGGGTTTTTTTGGAAGGGACATCCTGCGTGACACTGCAGTGCCACTCCTAGATGGGCCCGGTGTTTGTGTCGGCCACTAGGGTCGCTAATCTTACTCACACAGTCAGCTACCTCATTGCGCCTCTTTTTTTCTTTGCGTCATGTGCTGTTTGGGGAGGGTTTTTTGGAAGGGACATCCTGCGTGACACTGCAGTGCCACTCCTAGATGGGCCCGGTGTTTGTGTCGGCCACTAGGGTCGCTAATCTTACTCACACAGCTACCTCATTGCGCCTCTTTTTTTCTTTGCGTCATGTGCTGTTTGGGGAGGGTTTTTTGGAAGGGACATCCTGCGTGACACTGCAGTGCCACTCCTAGATGGGCCCGGTGTTTGTGTCGGCCACTAGGGTCGCTAATCTTACTCACACAGCTACCTCATTGCGCCTCTTTTTTTCTTTGCGTCATGTGCTGTTTGGGGAGGGTTTTTTGGAAGGGACATCCTGCGTGACACTGCAGTGCCACTCCTAGATGGGCCCGGTGTTTGTGTCGGCCACTAGGGTCGCTAATCTTACTCACACAGCTACCTCATTGCGCCTCTTTTTTTCTTTGCGTCATGTGCTGTTTGGGGAGGGTTTTTTGGAAGGGCCATCCTGCGTGACACTGCAGTGCCACTCCTAGATGGGCCCGGTGTTTGTGTCGGCCACTAGGGTCGCTAATCTTACTCACACAGCTACCTCATTGCGCCTCTTTTTTTCTTTGCGTCATGTGCTGTTTGGGGAGGGTTTTTTGGAAGGGACATCCTGCGTGACACTGCAGTGCCACTCCTAGATGGGCCCGGTGTTTGTGTCGGCCACTAGGGTCGCTTATCTTACTCACACAGCGACCTCGGTGCAAATTTTAGGACTAAAAATAATATTGTGAGGTGTGAGGTATTCAGAATAGACTGAAAATGAGTGTAAATTATGGTTTTTGAGGTTAATAATACTTTGGGATCAAAATGACCCCCAAATTCTATGATTTAAGCTGTTTTTTAGTGTTTTTTGAAAAAAACACCCGAATCCAAAACACACCCGTATCCGACAAAAAAAATTCGGTGAGGTTTTGCCAAAACGCGGTCGAACCCAAAACACGGCCGCGGAACCGAACCCAAAACCAAAACACAAAACCCGAAAAATTTCAGGCGCTCATCTCTAATGGTATTATGGCAGGAAATGAGTGCACGTATAGACTCCTTACATAAAAATTTGACGACATGCCGACTGTGGGACAGCCGAGTCTTCAGCTCGTGCCTGTCCAGGTGTCTCAAAAGTCATCAGGGGCTCTGAAACACCCGCTATCTCAGGTGGCACAAGTAGATGTCGACACGGATACTGACACCAGTGTCAACGACGATGAGTCAAATTTAATGCCCGTTAAGGCCATTCACTGCATGATTGAGGCAATGAAAGAGGTGTTAAATATTTCTGATTTACATCCAGGTACCACAAAAAAGGGTATTTTGTTTGGGGAGAAAAAACTACTTGTAGTTTTTCCCCCGTCAGATGAATTAAATGAAGTGTGTGAAGAAGCGTGGGCTTCCCCTGATAAGAAATTGGTAATTCCTAAGAAGCTACTAATGGTGTTCCCTTTCCCGCCAGAGGATAGGTTACGTTGGGAAACACCCCCGAGGGTGGATAAAGCGCTCACACGTTTGTCTAAAAAGGTGGCACTACCGTCCCAGGATACGGCCGCCCTTAAGGAACCTGTTGATAGAAAGCAAGAGGCGATCCTGAAGTCTGTATATACACACTCAGGCATTATACTCAGACCAGCTATTGCGTCAGCATGGATGTGCAGTGCTGCCGCTGCGTGGTCAGATAAACTGTCAGAAAGTATTGACACGTTAGACAGAGACACGATCCTGCTAACAATCGACCATATCAAAGACTCAGTCTTATACATGAGAGATGCACAGAGGGAAATCTGCCGGCTGGCATCTAAAGTAAGTGCATTATCCATCTCTGCTAGGAGATGCTTATGGACTCGCCAGTGGACTGGAGATGCAGATTCCAAAAGGCACATGGAAGTTTTGCCTTATAAGGGGGAGGAATTATTTGGGGATGGTCTCTCCGACCTAGTTTCCACAGCAACGTCTGGGAAGTCAGCATTTTTACCCCATGTCCCCTCACGGCCTAAGAAGGCGCCATTTTATCAGGTTCAGTCCTTTCGGTCCCAGAAAAACAAGCGGGGAAAAGGAGGGTCTTTTCTGTCAAGAGGCAGAGGCAGGGGAAAAAGGCTGCAGCAAACAGCAGGTTCCCAGGAACAAAAGTCCTCCCCCGCTTCCTCTTCCAAGTCCGCCGCATGACGGTGGGGCTTCACAGGCGGAGCCAGGTACGGTGGGGGCCCGCCTCAGGAATTTCAGCGATCAGTGGGCTCGCTCACAGGTGGATCCCTGGATCCTTCAAATAGTATCTCAGGGATACAGGCTGGAATTCGAGGCGACTCCACCCCGCCGTTTCCTAAAATCCACCTTGCCGATTGCTCCCTCAGACAGGGAGGCGGTGCTAGCAGCGATTCACAAGCTGTATTCCCAGCAGGTGATAATCAAGGTACCCCTACTTCAACAAGGCCGGGGTTACTATTCCACACTATTTGTGGTGCCGAAACCGGACGGTTCGGTGAGACCCATTTTAAATTTGAAATCCTTGAACACATACATAAAAAAATTCAAGTTCAAGATGGAATCGCTCAGGGCGGTTATTGCAAGCCTGGACGAGGGGGATTACATGGTATCCCTGGACATCAAGGATGCTTACCTGCATGTCCCCATTTACAATTCTCACCAGGAGTACCTCAGATTTGTGGTACAGGATTGCCATTACCAATTCCAGACGCTGCCGTTTGGACTCTCCACGGCACCGAGGGAATTTACCAAGGTTATGGCGGAAATGATGATACTCCTTCGAAAAAAGGGAGTTTTAATTATCCCATACTTGGACGATCTCCTAATAAAGGCACGATCCAAGGAACAGTTGTTAGTGGGAGTAGCACTATCTCAGGAAGTGCTGAGCCAGCACGGTTGGATTCTGAATATCCCAAAGTCACAGCTGGTCCCCACGACACGTCTAATGTTCCTGGGAATGATTCTGGACACGGCCCAGAAAAAAGTGTTTCTCCCGGAGGAGAAAGCCAGGGAGTTGTCTTCTCTAGTCAGAGCCCTACTAAAACCAAAACAGGTATCGGTGCATCACTGCACGCGGGTCCTGGGAAAGATGGTAGCTTCTTACGAAGCAATTCCATTCGGCAGGTTCCATGCCAGAATTTTTCAGTGGGACCTGTTGGACAAGTGGTCCGGATCGCATCTTCAGATGCATCGTTTAATAACCCTGTCTCCACGAACCAGGGTGTCTCTTCTGTGGTGGCTGCACAGTGCTCATCTTCTGGAGGGCCGCAGATTCGGCATACAGGACTGGATCCTGGTGACCACGGATGCCAGCCTACGAGGCTGGGGGGCAGTCACAAAGGGAAGAAATTTCCAAGGACTATGGTCAAGTCAGGAGACTGCCCTTCACATAAATATTCTGGAACTAAGGGCCATTTACAATGCCCTAAGTCAAGCAAAATCCCTGCTCCTACACCAGCCGGTGCTGATCCAGTCAGACAACATCACGGCAGTCATGTGAATCGACAGGGCGGCACAAGAAGCAGGACGGCGATGGCAGAAGCCACAAAAATTCTCCGATGGGCGGAAAATCATGTACTAGCACTGTCAGCAGTGTTCATCCCGGGAGTGGACAACTGGGAAGCAGACTTTCTCAGCAGGCACGACCTCCACCCGGGAGAGTGGGGACTTCATCCAGAAGTCTTCCAAATGATTGTAAATCAATGGGGTCGTCCACAGGTGGACATGATGGCGTCCCGCCTAAACAAAAAACTAGAGAAGTATTGCGCCAGGTCAAGAGACCCTCAGGCGATAGCTGTGGACGCTCTAGTGACACCGTGGGTGTACCGGTCAGTTTATGTGTTCCCTCCTCTACCTCTCATACCAAAGGTATTGAGAATAATAAGAAAGCGAGGAGTAAACACAATTCTCGTGGTTCCGGATTGGCCGAGAAGAGCGTGGTACCCGGAACTTCAAGAGATGATCTCAGAGGACCCGTGGTCTCTGCCGCTCAGACAGGACCTGCTGCAGCAGGGCCCCTGTCTGTTCCAAGACTTACCGCGGCTGCGTTTGACGGCATGGCGGTTGAACGCCGGATCCTGAAGGAAAAGGGCATTCCGGAGGAAGTCATTCCTACGCTTATTAAAGCCAGGAAAGAGGTCACAGCAACTCATTATCACCGCATATGGCGGAGGTATGTTGCATGGTGTGAGGCCGAAAAGGCCCCAACGGAGGAATTTCAACTAGGTCGATTTCTGCATTTCCTGCAAGCAGGAGTGAATATGGGCCTAAAACTGGGCTCCATTAAGGTACAGATCTCGGCTCTGTCAATTTTCTTTCAAAAAGAACTAGCTTCAGTACCTGAAGTTCAGACATTTGTGAAAGGAGTGCTGCATATTCAGCCCCCATTTGTGCCTCCTGTGGCACCTTGGGATCTCAACGTGATGTTGAGTTTCTTAAAATCACATTGGTTTGAGCCACTAAAAACCGTGGATCTGAAATATCTCACGTGGAAAGTGGTCATGTTATTGGCCTTGGCTTCAGCCAGGCGAGTGTCAGAGTTGGCGGCTTTATCATGTAAAAGCCCTTATCTGATTTTCCATATGGATAGGGCACAATTGAGGACTCGTCCCCAGTTTCTCCCTAAGGTGGTGTCAGCGTTTCACCTGAACCAACCTATTGTGGTGCCTGCGGCTACTAAGGATTTGGAGGACTCCAAGTTGCTAGACGTTGTCAGGGCCCTGAAAATATATGTTTCCAGGACGGCTGGAGTCAGAAAATCTGACTCGCTGTTTATCCTGTATGCACCCAACAAGCTGGGTGCTCCTGCTTCTAAGCAGACTATTGCTCGTTGGATTTGTAGTACAATTCAGCTTGCACATACTGTGGCAGGCCTGCCACAGCCAAAATCTGTCAATGCCCATTCCACAAGGAAGGTGGGCTCATCTTTGGCGGCTGCCCGAGGGGTCTCGGCTTTACAACTTTGCCGAGCAGCTACTTGGTCAGGGGCAAACACGTTTGCAAAATTCTACAAATTTGATACCCTGGCTGAGGAGGACCTGGAGTTCTCTCATTCGGTGCTGCAGAGTCATCCGCACTCTCCCGCCCGTTTGGGAGCTTTGGTATAATCCCCATGGTCCTTACGGAGTTCCCAGCATCCACTAGGACGTCAGAGAAAATAAGAATTTACTCACCGGTAATTCTATTTCTCGTAGTCCGTAGTGGATGCTGGGCGCCCATCCCAAGTGCGGTTTATCTGCAATACTTGTACATAGTTATTGTTAACTAAATCGGGTTATTGTTGAGCCATCTGTTGAGAGGCTCTATTGTTTCATACTGTTAACTGTGTTTCATATCACGAGTTGTACGGTGTGATTGGTGTGGCTGGTATGAGTCTTACCCGGGATTCAAAATCCTTCCTTATTGTGTACGCTCGTCCGGGCACAGTACCTAACTGAGGCTTGGAGGAGGGTCATAGTGGGAGGAGCCAGTGCACACCAGGTAGTCTAAGATCTTTCTAGAGTGCCCAGCCTCCTTCGGAGCCCGCTATTCCCCTTGGTCCTTACGGAGTTCCCAGCATCCACTACGGACTACGAGAAATAGAATTACCGGTGAGTAAATTCTTATTTAAACTGTGACATTGTGTCAGAGATTCATAACTAAGCGCAGCATAAAGACAACACTATTAAAATGCAACAATGTGTCATAAAAAAAATAACTTATTAGCAGCATGAAAATATCACCACATCCTTATTGGATTAATGATTCCAGATTATAAAAAGTTCATCAGGGTATATCTAAAAAATCTTGAGGAGACTATTCCCAGTTATATAGATCTAGGCAGCAATTGCCAGTAATCCCCATTATTAAGGATTTAATAACATTTGTACATACTGTAATCATTTATACAATACATTATCATATTTATCTTCTTTCAAAGTGGTAAATTTACTAAGATGGGAGTTCTATTTAGGATGGGATGTTGCCCATAGCAACCAATCAGATTCTACATTAATCTAGCGCCTTTTAGAAGGAGTGTAGTATGGCTGACCGGCGGTCTCCTGACCGCCGGTCAGCTTACCGACGCCGGAATCCCGGCAGCATACCGATGCCGGGATCCCGGCAGGGATGGGCGAGTGACCGTCGGTCACATGAATACCACCCTTTAGAAGATAATACCTGGAATCTGATTGGTTGCTATGGGCAACATCCCATTTTACATAGACCTCCCATTTTAGTAAATTTACCCCAATGTTTGTTTAGGCATGTACGATATATATTGTATATATCGTATATTGGCTCTTTAATCCTTAGGAGCCTATTGTTTATCTTAATTATCAGAGCCCGAATGGACCCCAATAATTAAGTAGCTATCACATCGGGAGCACCGAAACAATTCAACATTGCTCTTAAAATTAGCTGAATCTTTTCACTGATAAGTAGAGGTGAAACTTAGCACTGCCGCATCTGACTCAACAGTGCTACTGGGCATGCCTACTACTTCCAGCAAAAGGAGCCAAGCGGTGGCAGAAGGAATTTCTTGACCAGGACTGACTTGCCATAGGTAAGCAGCGGGGGAGCAGGAACAATGAGCATCTCCACATGGCGAAAGTTCCCGCAATTAACTTACAAAAAATGATTGTCTTTTCAGAGCTAGTGCCTGGGGATAGTGGCCATATTGGGACTGGAAGTTAAGTAGGAGATATCTGTGATATCTCCCGCATTACCTTTATAATGCATGACACTGATACTTAATTTATACAAAAGTAGTAGAAAATGTTAATCTTCATCTGCTTTTGTATAAATTAAGTGATGATGAATAGTATCTTCCTTAGTATCCGTCCCACTGGGTTGCAGCCTAATGGGTAGTCTGTGATCTCTGACCATCGACAATAGATGCACACTGTTGTGCCTTGTGAGTGGCGGTAGTGGCTCCCTATTTTGTGTTACTTATAGCCCAGAGGAAATGTCACATACAGCTCCGATGGATGTCAAATTCACAGCCCCTGGTATTACTAAACTCATTGATTGCCCAATGGATGCCACTAAGATCATTATTCACTCACTGATTATTTCCAGACTGGACTACTGTAATCTCCTCCTAACTGGCCTCCCTGACAATTACCTCTCTCCACTCCAATCTATCCTCAATGCTGCTGCCCGGCCAGTTAACTCTTAGGGGGGGCGGTTTAAGAATTATGACTCCTCCCCATAATCATAGCCCCTCCCACTTATTAATGCCCTTCCTGTTCGCTTCTAAAATTTCCTATTGTTGCCATTACTAATAAAATGTTGCCAGTTAGTGGAGAGAACCCTGCGCACTGGTGATACAGACTGGCGAATCACCATTCCTTCCATCAGGGGTGGTAGAGGCTAAGACAGTAGGGCAATTTAAACATGCATGGGATAGACATTAGGATCTCCTTACAAAGAAATAAGGATCAAATAAGGTTAGAGATAAAAATAATGTAAAAAAAAAAAAAAGGGGCAGACTAGATGGGCCAAGTGGTTCTTATCTGCCGACAAATTCTACGTTTCTATAGCACACAGAATAAGCCGAAATTCACATTATAGCACACTGTATGAGCTGAAATTAACATTGTAGCACGCTGAATGAGCCGAAATTCACATTATAGCACACTAAATGAGCCAAAATTCACATTGTAGCACACTGAATGAGCTGAAATTCACATTACAGCACACTGTATGAGCTGAAATTCACATTATAGCACACCAAATGAGCCAAAATTCACATTATAGCACACCGAATGAGCCGAAATTCACATTATAGCACGCAGAATGAGCCAAAATTCACAATATAGCACACTGTATGAGCCGAAATTCACATTATAGCACACTGAATGAGTCGAAATTCACATTATAGCACACTGTATGAGCCAAAACTCACATTATAGCATACTGAATGAGTCGAAATTCACATTATAGCACACTGTATGAGCCAAAACTCACATTATAGCACACCGAATTAGCCAAAATTCTCATTATAGCACACTGTATGAGCCGAAATTCACATTACAGCACACATAATGAGCCGAAATTCACATTACAGCACGCAGAATGAGCCAAAATAATGCAGGCACTGGGGGCAAGGGGAATCCTACCCCCTTATTAACTTACACTGGGGCAGCGAGGAAAAAAAACACAGGGGAGCCTGCCCCCTTCTATACTCCGAGTATTGCAGCGTAAGGGCTTAAACAGTATCTCACCCCAAGCTGCGGGCCTGCGGATCTTTGTCCCATGTCTCACTGTCCGAGGTCCGCTTCTGAACTGGAGGTCCTCTGCCAGATCAGTCATGTGTCCCGCCACTCCACTCAAATGGCCGTCGAGCTGTCCCTGTCTTGGAGGGACATGGTGACATACAGAGCTGGATTAAGGCTCTGGGAGGCCAGGGACACAAAAGAGCAGGGGGCCCCCATGGACTAAAATAAAAGCATTTATATATATATATATATATACACATACATACATACATGCAGAGGTGCGGCACTGTAGCCTGATGAAAATCTTTTAACAAGATTTAAATGTTGTAGACTTGGTTGTCACTTGTCTCATCTTTTGTTCTGAGCCCAGAGTGCCGCACCTCTGCCTGCATACATTTACCTCATGTTGTGAAGGCACCGGGTCAAGATAACATTATTACAGGAGTGACGGACATACTGCAATATATATATATATATATATAAATCAGGCTTGTTCCGGCACTCTGCCCTCTGCTATAAATTATCTTGTTCTAGTGCCCTCTAGTTTGAAGTGTCACTTCATAGATATATATAGCAATGCAGGCGGCACTCAGAAACCTGTAGCATTTATAAATGCTGCGTTTCCTGACGAAGGGGACTCGATCCCCGAAGTGTTGAAATAACATTTCAGTTTTTTTCACTAAACGCTACTAGTCTCTGAGTGCCACCTGCATTGCTATATATCTCAATGGGCGCCACACACACACAGAGGTGCAGGGGGTGCAAACTTGCAAAGTGTATCAAACATAGGGGAATGGGGGCACAGGGTATCACAAACACAAGGTCAGGGCACACACAATGCACCACACATGGGGGAGCACAGAATATTATACACACAGGAGTAGGGGGGCACAGGGTGACACACACACAGGCAGCGGGCACAGGCGGCCACACAACGTGAGGGGGGAGGGTAGATGGTGCTACACACATGTAAGACAGGAGGTAGAGGGGCCACACACAGGGGGTTGGGGGGCAGGAGGGCACAAGGTGTCATACACACACAGGGGGCCACACACCAGGCTGAGGGGGGGCAGAGGGTGGCACACACACAAAAGACACGGGGTAGAGGGACCACACACAGGGGGTTGGGGGTGCAGGAGGGCACAAGGTGTCATACACACACACAGGGGGTTGGGGGTGCAGGAGGGCACAAGGGGTCATACACACACAGGGGGGCACAGGGGGCCACACACCAGGCTGAGGGGGGTAGAGGGTGTGACACACACACATAAGGCAGGGAGGTACATGGGGCCACACACAGGGGGGTGAGGGGTAGGAGGCCACAGGGCTCTCTGGTCAGTCACCGCTAGTGAGGGTAGGCCCGCGGACCCAGTCACAGGGTGAGTCGAGGACTCTTCTGGAACGGTGTCCGGTAACTACTTCACCCCCACCACAGGGCAGCTGCTGGAGGAGCAGGAGCAAACGCAGGATTTGTAGGTGGGGGGTTCCACACACAGACACATATAATTATATATCATATCTACACACATACACACACATGTAGTTGCAAGCGTGGGATGGTACTCAAAGGACTGCCACAGAAATTCAATAAATCACACCGAGTATATACATGTATATATATATATATATATATGTATATACATATATATCTATATAAGGCACATATATGATACATTTGTGTATATATACAGTATATATAAGGTACATACTGTATATGGAAACCCCTGACCCCTTGCAAAAAAATAATAATAAAAAATTATATATATAACCAGGCAGCAAATAGGATACTCTGCAAGCCACAGCTGGCCATACCTGGGGACTTCTTGTATTGTGCACTGCACCTGATTGTGCCGCACAATGTTTGCTGCTTGCTTCGGGCAGGGGAAAAGGAGAAGGAGAGAGCCGAGAGACTAAACAGGATGTGCAGCAGCACCCATTTTGCCGTCTCAATCTAAAGCACCGAGAGCTCTGACAGTCATCAGTGCTCTCTGACTGAATGACCGAGTAGCTGCCGCGCATGTGCGGCAGCTCCGGACCTGGCCGCCCCAGTCAGTGTAGAGACGGAGGCAGAACTGTCTCCGTCTCATAAAAACATTTAGACCGTCAGGCGCTACGAGCCAGGGTGGCGGGGCCACTGAAGCCGGGCATCTCAGATCTCCGGCGGGGGTGCGGGGAATGCTCCAGTGCGCGGGGAGAGGAGGGGGAAAATGCACAATGCAGTGAGTATAGTGTGACAGGGTACAGGAGGAGCGGCGGTCCCCGAAGGCAGTCCGGGGCCATGGCAGCCGCAGCCCTGCACCGTCACACAGCCTGCATCCTTTCGCCCCGCAAGGATGCAGGCCGTCACACAGCCTGCATCCTTTCGCCCCGCAGTAGCAGCCGGAGTGAGCACTGTCCACACACCCTGTGGTGTACGGCAGGGACGGGGGGCCCATTGGAGAGGGGGGCCCAGGGTAATGTATCCCCTGGGCCCCCCCCCCTTAATCCGGCTCTGGTGACATACACACTGGGGCTTTGAGGGACATAGTGACAAATACAGGGGCCAGGAGAGGGATTTGGTGACAAACATACTGGGGGAGGAGGGGCATGGTGACATACACACTGGGGCCTGGGATGGTACAAGAGCAGACACACACTTTAGCTAGGAGAAGAGGGGGGAGACGTGGCACACAGATACTTTAGCTAGGAGGGGAGGGGGGGGAGACGTGGCACACACACACTTTAGCTAGGAGGAGGGAGGGGAACGTGGCACACACACTTTAGTTAGGAGAAGGGGGGGGACATGGCACACAGACACTTTAGCTAGGAGGAGGGGGGGAGACGTGGCACACACACACTTTAGCTAGGAGGAGGGAGGGAGACGTGGCACACACACACTTTAGCTAGGAGGGGGGGACATATCATACACTTTAGATAGGAGAAGAGGGGGAGACATGGAACACAGACGCTCTAGCTAGGAGGGGAGACATGGCACATACACTTTAGCTAGGAGGAGAAGGGGGGGTGGAAGATATGGCACACACACATACTTTAGTTTGGAGGGGAGGAGACATGGCATACACCGACACCTACTCGTATTTTGGAGTCCACAGCACCATGAGGAGTCGGGATGGAGACCGGGTCCCGCCGCGGTGTTGGGAACGAGGTGGAGAGCGGTGCAGCACGGCGGAGGAAAGGGGAGAGAGAGAGAGCGTCCTGACGCGCGTACAGGGAGGAGGGGGCGTGGTCAGAACAGAGGCCACTGTTCCCGCGTCAGGACGCTCTCTTTCTCTCCCCTTCCCCTGCTGCACCGCTCTCCACCCCGTTCCCAACACCGCGGCGGGACCCGGCCTTCATCCCGGTGCCGGTATGTGTAGGGGGGGCGTTCACCCTAATCGCCCCCCGCTAAATCCGCCACTGTGCCCGGCTCATCTTCCTCACCAAATGTACTACGTCTACCTCCCCTCTCCTACAAGCCCTTCACTGGCTTCCCTTCCCTTTCACAATCCAATTCAAACTTCTCACACTCACTTACAAAGCCCTCACCCACTCCTCTCCCATTTACATCTCTGACCTTATCTCCCTTTACTCTCCCACCCGTCCTCTTCGCTCTGCTAATGCACACCGACTCTCCTGTCTTCTGATTACTTCCTCCCACTCCTATCTCCAAGATTTTTCACGTGCTGCTCCCTTTCTCTGGAATTCTTTACCTCTCCCCCTCAGACTCTCCACCTCTCTACAAAACTTCAAACGGGCTCTTAAGACCCACTTCTTTACCAAACCCAGCCAAATCCTATCCTAACCCTCTGTTCCACGCTCTCTATGTACCCCATCTGTGTCACCCCTGTCTGTCTACCCCTCCCCTTAGAATGTAAGCTCTCACGAGTAGGGCCCTCTTCCCTCATGTGCTTATACTTTTCTTACTTTAATAATCCTCAACTGTCCAGATCCCGCAGTTTTTTGGCCACCTGGAACTTATCTCTATGTTGTTTACTGGTGTAGATATGCTTAGTAGTTACCCTGTACTTTTCCTATATTGTCTTCAACTGTAAGTCACTGTTTTCCTGTTTTGATTATGTGCATATGTACTCTGTAATTGGGCGCTGCGGAACCCTTGTGGCACCATATACATAAAGGATAATAATAATAATAATAATAATAATAGTAATAATTGCTGCCCGTATCTGCACACCACAGTAACTTCAGGTGGCTGCAGCGGCTCACAGCCCTGTATTCATGGTCAGTAGGAGAACTACTGCACACCATTCTGTTGTCTGTTGTGGTTGAAATAGAACTGGGAATACAAAAATTTTGCTTACAGTATTTCTTTCAAATTGACACAAATGTTCTGGCACTTAGGAGGTAATGTATCAAACCCTGGGAAGGATAAAGGGAAGAGAAAAAGCAGTAGCCAATCAGCTTCTAAAAGCCTTTTTTTTTTTAAACAGTGGGGCTAATTCAGTAAGGATAGCAAATTCTGCTAATCAGCAGCATTTGCTATCCTTTTGGTCGTATGCTGGGGTCCGCCCATCGCTGGGCAAGGCCACCCAGCATACTGACCGACATCCCCTTCCCCCTTCGACAAGCAGAAATTGCGATCGCTTCACAATTTCTGCTTGTCAGCAGAACCTAAAGATGACTCCTGCTGGCACAGCTCAGTTGCGGCCGCAGGAGTCCCGGCGCCATTTTACCTGTCGCGGTGGCTGCATGTGACGTCATGCAGCCGCTGCGACCATGCCCCCGATACGCCCCCGTTCACGCCGCTCACCATTCGGGTTGCCCCACCATGCTTCATATTGACAGGCAGAGGTGATCGCATTTTCTGCGGTCCCCAGAAAATGCCGGCGCATGTGCAGGACGGGTGCTGTGCATGCGCCCGCATCTTTTCAGCAAAATTTTCGGTTGGATCGCACATTGCGATCCAACCCACAGCCTGCAAAATGACAGGAGATGAGTGGTTGGTACTTTATTTACGGGGTTTGATACATCCCCCTCTAAGTCTACATATAAAAATATAAAAAAATCAAGCTTACTATTCATACTGAATAGTGTGTATATATTTACTTGTCTGCACAAAATGGTGCATTAATAAGTGCATTGGCTGGTCAAAGTCTTTTACATGAAAGGGTAGACTGTTATGTTTAATATCATAAAGGAGATAAACAATTTTGGTGATAAATACCTTCCATATATATGACCCTGTAGACCAGAGGTTCTCAAATGTGGTCCTCAAGGCACCCTAACAGTCCCGGTTTTAAGTTTATCCATGCTTGGCCACAGGGGACTTATTTAGCACCTTAACCAATGCTGAGCCATGGATATACCTAAAAACCTGTACAGTTGGGGTGCCTTAAGAGCCATGTTTGAGAGGGCAGCGTGCCCGCAGGAGGCTTTCTAGTGCTCGCCCCATTGACGGCATACTGGCGGCCGAAATGCTGCTGTAGTTATTTCATACTGAACCCAAACAGACATTAGTCACACGGAGCTATTTGAATACTTTACTAATCACATTGGTCACATATATTGCAAAAATAATATGTACATACAGTACATATATAACTCTCATGGACTTCCATTCACATCGCAATCTATATTTACACTGATGCATAATCATCGGTGTATGTTAAAGTCTATGTGTGATATCATTACTTATTTGTAATTGGTATTGTCTGTTTTGAAGATGTTGTTCAGTGAAGTTTAATTTAAAGTATGGATTATACATGGCCTAATGTTTACTTAACACAGGGTATTTTAACTCCTTTGATCAGCTGATCAATTGAGTAAAGCTGGTCATACATTAGGTCAATATTGTGTACGCATACTGTACATGATTTCGATGCCTCATACAATGCATCGTGTGCACATTGTCCATGTTTTGGGTTTGATTATGGTATGCAATGCATGGTCCCGCAGGTCGAATGTCACATCCTCTGATCATACATGCAGCCCATATTACCCATCGTAATCATATGCACATTGTACCATGTTTATGTACATACAGGGTTGGACTGGCCCACAGGGGTACAGGGGAAACCACTGGTGGGCCCTACTGCCTGGGGACCCACCCCCTCCTCTAGGGATCAGGTTCCAGACCATGCTGTTACTAATCTAGTACATTATCATGCATGCACTACAATAGTTACTGTATATATTTATCTAGGGGACCAACCCATGCAAAATGGTTAGGCAATCCAATGTGGCCGCTGGGCACACCCCCTCTAGAGACTGGCCACACCCCTAAACATGGGTCTCTACCGCTGTATTCCCCCGGTGGGCCCTACATGCCCCAGTCCGACACTGTGTACATACGCTGCATCGTACGATTTTGAGTGGCATTTCCCTGGACCCCGGCAAAGTGAAGACCACCCCTTTGACATACTATCTTTTACAGCAGACCAGGAATTGTCAAGCACATAAATTTCCAACCTGGATGAAATATTGAAGAGCCAACTATCATACACACATCAGGAATGGTACTTTACTGCAAAAATGACACAACACACTCCAGTTTAACATTAATACATTTTACTGATCATTATTTCACAAAAATATGATGTTTCATGTCATAACACAACAAATAGAGAGTCAGCATAAGACACTTTAAACTAAAAGGTCATTTTGCCAATCAACTACCCCTCACCACTAAAGAAATTCAAATATTTGTTTCTGTTTAGTTTACCCTCTTCAGAGAAATTACGGTCTACACTCGCTTCAAGTGGGGTCCATCTCTATCTCCTCTAATACCTAATGATTATCCTCCAAATCAATGTCAACTAAACATTGCCTGTTTTTCCTTCTCAGATAATTATGAAGGACACAGCAAGCTAAAACAACTTTATTGATTTTAGGCAGACCCAAATTGATGCTTGTGTGTAAAATTCTAAATGTATTACTTATTATGCCAAAGGCATTTTCTACCACACATCTAGCTCTGCCCAAATGGTAAAGATGTGCCTTTAAGGGGTTAATACCTTCTGTGGGAAAGATTTAAAAATACGGTATTTGGATGTAAAGAAAAGGCCACATCTGCGACCAATACACAATTGAACCCACACTCAGTATTTGTTATAGCTTGTATGCACAATGTGCCTGTTTGAGATGATCATGGAATATTGGGGCAGATGTATTAAGCCTGGAGAAGTGATAAAGCAGTGATAAGTGGAAAGTGATATTGCACCAGCCAGTTATTACGGCTTTAAAAAATGACAGGAGCTGATTGGCTGGTACCTTATCACTTCCCACTTATCACTTCTCCAGACTTAATACATCTGACCCACAGTTTGTTACAATGCACCCCATTTGGAACCCTGACCATTTTTATCAGCAAAAATAAATTCATAATATGCATTCACAATGGCCGTGATGATAATACTGAAACAGCCATTTACTGTAGTTATAAAAGTATGAGTCACTGTTTGCTGGCTACATAATGTGAACATGCTTCCTATCTATAGTACTGCAGTAAGGAAAATCCCACTTCTTGTCAAACTCTACTGCAATCTCTTGCCATTCTGCAGATGTGGATGCCTGCAGATGTACTGTTGGTACGTAAAGAAAAATGAACACGTAAAGAAAAAGTAATAGTAGACAATATATGAATGTAAATAAATAGTCATCTTTTCACAGCCATCAGTTTTCAGCAAAGAGCCTACAGCAACACAATCTACAGCAGGGAAGGAAAACAACATACCAACACCCAGTATGCCAAGCAGATGCCAAATCATGGTCACTAGAGCCCACAACATGTCCAATACAGAATTCCTAATGTTAAGCTGCTGTGTAAAAATGAAAAGAGACTCCCACCGGAGCTGTAGCAAACTCATTCATAACTGCGTGCACATTAGCAGGCTATATGCAAAAATGAGGAACATTGAGGCTAAGGGTTGGTCTATGACTACGCAGTCTGGACATAGCAGTGGTGACTCAGATGCCATGTTTTTGCACTTATAAGCTTGCAGATGTCAGCAGATACTAGAGATGAGCGCCTGAAATTTTTCGGGTTTTGTGTTTTGGTTTTGGGTTCGGTTCCGCGGCCGTGTTTTGGGTTCGAACGCGTTTTGGCAAAACCTCACCGAATTTTTTTTGTCGGATTCGGGTGTGTTTTGGATTCGGGTGTTTTTTTCAAAAAACACTAAAAAACAGCTTAAATCATAGAATTTGGGGGTCATTTTGATCCCAAAGTATTATTAACCTCAAAAACCATAATTTACACTCATTTTCAGTCTATTCTGAATACCTCACAATATTATTTTTAGTCCTAAAATTTGCACCGAGGTCGCTGTGTGAGTAAGATAAGCGACCCTAGTGGCCGACACAAACACCGGGCCCATCTAGGAGTGGCACTGCAGTGTCACGCAGGATGTCCCTTCCAAAAAACCCTCCCCAAACAGCACATGACGCAAAGAAAAAAAGAGGCGCAATGAGGTAGCTGTGTGAGTAAGATTAGCGACCCTAGTGGCCGACACAAACACCGGGCCCATCTAGGAGTGGCACTGCAGTGTCACGCAGGATGTCCCTTCCAAAAAACCCTCCCCAAACAGCACATGACGCAAAGAAAAAAAGAGGCGCAATGAGGTAGCTGACTGTGTGAGTAAGATTAGCGACCCTAGTGGCCGACACAAACACCGGGCCCATCTAGGAGTGGCACTGCAGTGTCACGCAGGATGTCCCTTCCAAAAAACCCTCCCCAATCAGCACATGATGCAAAGAAAAAGAAAAGAAAAAAGAGGTGCAAGATGGAATTGTCCTTGGGCCCTCCCACCCACCCTTATGTTGTATAAACAAAACAGGACATGCACACTTTAACCAACCCATCATTTCAGTGACAGGGTCTGCCACACGACTGTGACTGATATGACGGGTTGGTTTGGACCCCCCCCAAAAAAGAAGCAATTAATCTCTCCTTGCACAAACTGGCTCTACAGAGGCAAGATGTCCACCTCATCTTCACCCTCCGATATATCACCGTGTACATCCCCCTCCTCACAGATTATCAATTCGTCCCCACTGGAATCCACCATCTCAGCTCCCTGTGTACTTTGTGGAGGCAATTGCTGCTGGTCAATGTCTCCGCGGAGGAATTGATTATAATTCATTTTAATGAACATCATCTTCTCCACATTTTCTGGATGTAACCTCGTACGCCGATTGCTGACAAGGTGAGCGGCGGCACTAAACACTCTTTCAGAGTACACACTTGTGGGAGGGCAACTTAGGTAGAATAAAGCCAGTTTGTGCAAGGGCCTCCAAATTGCCTCTTTTTCCTGCCAGTATAAGTACGGACTGTGTGACGTGCCTACTTGGATGCGGTCACTCATATAATCCTCCACCATTCTATCAATGTTGAGAGAATCATATGCAGTGACAGTAGACGACATGTCCGTAATCGTTGTCAGGTCCTTCAGTCCGGACCAGATGTCAGCATCAGCAGTCGCTCCAGACTGCCCTGCATCACCGCCAGCGGGTGGGCTCGGAATTCTGAGCCTTTTCCTCGCACCCCCAGTTGCGGGAGAATGTGAAGGAGGAGATGTTGACAGGTCGCGTTCCGCTTGACTTGACAATTTTGTCACCAGCAGGTCTTTCAACCCCAGCAGACCTGTGTCTGCCGGAAAGAGAGATCCAAGGTAGGCTTTAAATCTAGGATCGAGCACGGTGGCCAAAATGTAGTGCTCTGATTTCAACAGATTGACCACCCGTGAATCCTTGTTAAGCGAATTAAGGGCTGCATCCACAAGTCCCACATGCCTAGCGGAATCGCTCCCTTTTAGCTCCTTCTTCAATGCCTCCAGCTTCTTCTGCAAAAGCCTGATGAGGGGAATGACCTGACTCAGGCTGGCAGTGTCTGAACTGACTTCACGTGTGGCAAGTTCAAAGGGCATCAGAACCTTGCACAACGTTGAAATCATTCTCCACTGCACTTGAGACAGGTGCATTCCACCTACTATATCGTGCTCAATTGTATAGGCTTGAATGGCCTTTTGCTGCTCCTCCAACCTCTGAAGCATATAGAGGGTTGAATTCCACCTCGTTACCACTTCTTGCTTCAGATGATGGCAGGGCAGGTTCAGTAGTTTTTGGTGGTGCTCCAGTCTTCTGTACGTGGTGCCTGTACGCCGAAAGTGTCCCGCAATTTTTCTGGCCACCGACAGCATCTCTTGCACGCCCCTGTCGTTTTTTAAAAAATTCTGCACCACCAAATTCAAGGTATGTGCAAAACATGGGACGTGCTGGAATTTGCCCATATTTAATGCACACACAATATTGCTGGCGTTGTCCGATGCCACAAATCCACAGGAGAGTCCAATTGGGGTAAGCCATTCCGCGATGATCTTCCTCAGTTGCCGTAAGAGGTTTTCAGCTGTGTGCGTATTCTGGAAAGCGGTGATACAAAGCGTAGCCTGCCTAGGAAAGAGTTGGCGTTTGCGAGATGCTGCTACTGGTGCCGCCGCTGCTGTTCTTGCGGCGGGAGTCCATACATCTACCCAGTGGGCTGTCACAGTCATATAGTCCTGACCCTGCCCTGCTCCACTTGTCCACATGTCCGTGGTTAAGTGGACATTGGGTACAACTGCATTTTTTAGGACACTGGTGAGTCTTTTTCTGACGTCCGTGTACATTCTCGGTATCGCCTGCCTAGAGAAGTGGAACCTAGATGGTATTTGGTAACGGGGGCACACTGCCTCAATAAATTGTCTAGTTCCCTGTGAACTAACGGCGGATACCGGACGCACGTCTAACACCAACATAGTTGTCAAGGACTCAGTTATCCGCTTTGCAGTAGGATGACTGCTGTGATATTTCATCTTCCTCGCAAAGGACTGTTGAACAGTCAATTGCTTACTGGAAGTAGTACAAGTGGGCTTACGACTTCCCCTCTGGGATGACCATCGACTCCCAGCGGCAACAACAGCAGCGCCAGCAGCAGTAGGCGTTACACGCAAGGATGCATCGGAGGAATCCCAGGCAGGAGAGGACTCGTCAGAATTGCCAGTGACATGGCCTGCAGGACTATTGGCATTCCTGGGGAAGGAGGAAATTGACACTGAGGGAGTTGGTGGGGTGGTTTGCGTGAGCTTGGTTACAAGAGGAAGGGATTTACTGGTCAGTGGACTGCTTCCGCTGTCACCCAAAGTTTTTGAACTTGTCACTGACTTATTATGAATGCGCTGCAGGTGACGTATAAGGGAGGATGTTCCGAGGTGGTTAACGTCCTTACCCCTACTTATTACAGCTTGACAAAGGGAACACACGGCTTGACACCTGTTGTCCGCATTTCTGGTGAAATACCTCCACACCGAAGAGCTGATTTTTTTGGTATTTTCACCTGGCATGTCAACGGCCATATTCCTCCCACGGACAACAGGTGTCTCCCCGGGTGCCTGACTTAAACAAACCACCTCACCATCAGAATCCTCCTGGTCAATTTCCTCCCCAGCGCCAGCAACACCCATATCCTCCTCATCCTGGTGTACTTCAACACTGACATCTTCAATCTGACTATCAGGAACTGGACTGCGGGTGCTCCTTCCAGCACTTGCAGGGGGCGTGCAAATGGTGGAAGGCGCATGCTCTTCACGTCCAGTGTTGGGAAGGTCAGGCATCGCAACCGACACAATTGGACTCTCCTTGTGGATTTGGGATTTCGAAGAATGCACAGTTCTTTGCTGTGCTGCTTTTGCCAGCTTGAGTCTTTTCATTTTTCTAGCGAGAGGCTGAGTGCTTCCATCCTCATGTGAAGCTGAACCACTAGCCATGAACATAGGCCAGGGCCTCAGCCGTTCCTTGCCACTCCGTGTGGTAAATGGCATATTGGCAAGTTTACGCTTCTCCTCCGACAATTTTATTTTAGGTTTTGGAGTCCTTTTTTTACTGATATTTGGTGTTTTGGATTTGACATGCTCTGTACTATGACATTGGGCATCGGCCTTGGCAGACGACGTTGCTGGCATTTCATCGTCTCGGCCATGACTAGTGGCAGCAGCTTCAGCACGAGGTGGAAGTGGATCTTGATCTTTCCCTAATTTTGGAACCTCAACATTTTTGTTCTCCATATTTTAATAGGCACAACTAAAAGGCACCTCAGGTAAACAATGGAGATGGATGGATTGGATACTAGTATACAATTATGGACGGGCTGCCGAGTGCCGACACAGAGGTAGCCACAGCCGTGAACTACCGCACTGTACTGTGTCTGCTGCTAATATATAGACTGGTTGATAAAGAGATAGTATACTCGTAACTAGTATGTATGTATAAAGAAAGAAAAAAAACCACGGTTAGGTGGTATATACAATTATGGACGGGCTGCCGAGTGCCGACACAGAGGTAGCCACAGCCGTGAACTACTGTACTGTGTCTGCTGCTAATATATAGACTTGTTGATAAAGAGATAGTATACTCGTAACTAGTATGTATGTATAAAGAAAGAAAAAAAAACCACGGTTAGGTGGTATATACAATTATGGACGGGCTGCCGAGTGCCGACACAGAGGTAGCCACAGCCGTGAACTACCGCACTGTACTGTGTCTGCTGCTAATATATAGACTGGTTGATAAAGAGATAGTATACTCGTAACTAGTATGTATGTATAAAGAAAGAAAAAAAAACCACGGTTAGGTGGTATATACAATTATGGACGGGCTGCCGAGTGCCGACACAGAGGTAGCCACAGCCGTGAACTACCGCACTGTACTGTGTCTGCTGCTAATATATAGACTGGTTGATAAAGAGATAGTATACTCGTAACTAGTATGTATGTATAAAGAAAGAAAAAAAAACCACGGTTAGGTGGTATATACAATTATGGACGGGCTGCCGAGTGCCGACACAGAGGTAGCCACAGCCGTGAACTACCGCACTGTACTGTGTCTGCTGCTAATATAGACTGGTTGATAAAGAGATAGTATACTCGTAACTAGTATGTATGTATAAAGAAAGAAAAAAAAAACACGGTTAGGTGGTATATACAATTATGGAAGGGCTGCCGAGTGCCGACACAGAGGTAGCCACAGCCGTGAACTACCGCACTGTACTGTGTCTGCTGCTAATATAGACTGGTTGATAAAGAGATAGTATACTACTAATATTATATATACTGGTGGTCAGGTCACTGGTCACTAGTCACACTGGCAGTGGCACTCCTGCAGCAAAAGTGTGCACTGTTTAATTTTAATATAATATTATGTACTCCTGGCTCCTGCTATAACCTATAACTGGCACTGCAGTAGTGCTCCCCAGTCTCCCCCACAATTATAAGCTGTGTGAGCTGAGCAGTCAGACAGATATATAATATATATAGATGATGCAGCACACTGGCCTGAGCCTGAGCAGTGCACACAGATATGGTATGTGACTGACTGAGTCACTGTGTGTATCGCTTTTTTCAGGCAGAGAACGGATATATTAAATAAACTGCACTGTGTGTCTGGTGGTCACTCACTATATAATATATTATGTACTCCTGGCTCCTGCTATAACCTATAACTGGCACTGCAGTAGTGCTCCCCAGTCTCCCCCACAATTATAAGCTGTGTGAGCTGAGCAGTCAGACAGATATATATAATATTATATATAGATAATAGATGATGCAGCACACTGGCCTGAGCCTGAGCAGTGCACACAGATATGGTATGTGACTGAGTCACTGTGTGCTGTGTATCGCTTTTTTCAGGCAGAGAACGGATTATAAATAAAACTGGTGTGGTCACTATCAGCAAAACTCTGCACTGTACTGAGTACTCCTAATGCTCCCCAAAATTAGTAAATCAAGTGTCTCTCTAATCTATTCTAAACGGAGAGGACGCCAGCCACGTCCTCTCCCTATCAATCTCAATGCACGTGTGAAAATGGCGGCGACGCGCGGCTCCTTATATAGAATCCGAGTCTCGCGATAGAATCCGAGCCTCGCGAGAATCCGACAGCGTCATGATGACGTTCGGGCGCGCTCGGGTTAACCGAGCAAGGCGGGAAGATCCGAGTCGCTCGGACCCGTGAAAAAAAACATGAAGTTCTGGCGGGTTCTGATTCAGAGAAACCGAACCCGCTCATCTCTAGCAGATACACGCCCCAAACACGGCCATGACATGCCTGTGTTTTTCCAACCACTGCCCATTCACACCTCCTGATGTGGCTGATTCGTTATCACCTTCCACTTATCACAGGCTTAAAACATCTACCCCACTGTTTTTGCAATGTACTCCAATTGGAACCCTGACCATTTTTATAAACAAAAATAAAATCATAACATGCATTCACAATGGCCATGATGATAATACTGAAACAGCCATTTACTGTAGTTATAAAAGTATGAGTCACGGGGGCTGCCAGCTGCTGCAGGGTGGGGACAGAGAGAGGGGTTGATGGCCACTGAGGGCGGACAGAGAAGGGGCTTGCTGGCTGCTGCTGGGAGAGAGAGGGGACTGCCGACGCTGATATATTTTGCAGGGGGGTGGGGAGTTTTGCCGACTTGGTATCAGCTACTTATGAGTGTTGAGTAAAGGGATGTGCTGACAGCTACTGTGCACTGAGGGGGGTTTCAGAGGGCTCTACAATCAGCTCCTTAAACTTTGCCCTCATGTATATATGTGTGTCAGCATCTGTTTGTCAATGTCAGTGTGTCAACATTAGTGTGTCATTGTCTGTGTCAGCACCTGTCAGCTTCAGTGTGTAAGCGCCTGTGTGTCAGTGCCTGTGTCATCATTTGTGTCAGCATTTGTGTGTGTCATTTTCTGTGTGTCAGCATCTGCATGTCAGTGTCACTGTACTAACAATTGTCTGTGTGTCAGTATCTATTTATGTGTGAGAGTCTGTTTGTGTGTCAGCATCAGTATGTCAGAGTCTGTGTGTTCAGTATGTGTGTCAGCATCAGTGTGTCAGTGTCTGCCTGTGTGTTAGCCCCCTAGATGCAGTAACCCTCCAAACCCAAGGACATAAACTATGCACCGCTTAGACCCTATACGGAGGTATCCCGCCCCCATTAGGGCTCATTCCATCAATTTCCTGAGCTGGTTTTCCATCCCAATCCGCCCCTGGTTGTACTTATTTTGTACTTAAAAGTGTATGTTTTGAAACCTTGTTTATGGTCATTATTGCATTAACTTAACATATTCTTCTTTCAGTGCTGTACGTAAAACATCACAGGTTTCTGGGATTATGAGTCCCAAAGGGTAGATTTCAGATCTTACTGGGACCTCCCAGTCACCAAAAAGCTTAATGTTGCAAGTAGTCTTTGCTCAAAAGTGATGGCTGGTCTTAAGTGAGCTTCTTGTTTTTATGTATGTATGGGGTCATTCTGACCTGATAGTAGCTGTGCTAAATTTGGCACTGCTACGATCACTTACACTGACATGCAGGGGGACGCCCAGCACAGGTTCTAGTCCACCTTGCATGTCAGGCCGACGCCCCCCCCCCCCCTTCTCCCCGCACTAGTACAAAAGCATCGCACAGTGGCAATCCTTTTGCACTTGAAGAATAACTCCAGGCCAGCGCAGCACCTGCGTCTGGCAAGGAGTTACTCGTCGCTGCCCTTGGTCGCAGCGCCTGCGTGGGACGTCACGCAGCTGCTACGGCCCACCCCCCACACGGTCCGGCCACGCCTGCGTCGGTCGGACCACACCCACAACACGGCAGCCAAACGCCGCCGTGCCACCCCATCCCACCCAGCGACCACCTCTGCCTGTCAATCAGGCAGAGGCGATCACTAGGCAAAGACAGCCATTAGCTGTCAGCCATGCACTGGCGCACTTCAGCGCCAGTGCATGCGCAGTTCTGACCTGATCGCTGCACTGCGAAGAACTGCAGTGAGCGATCAGGTCAGAATGACCCCCTTAGTGACAAGTTCCAACAACTCCACAAAGTATTCATGGCTTATCCTGAAATAATTTCTAAAATCATCAAGGACAAAGTCACGAATTGCTTCACCATGGCATATTGGAAATGGAATCTCTATTTAACAGCCATTCCTTGGCCCAGCAGCTCCTTCTCCTAACTTTTCTCCTTTTAATGTAATTTTATAAACAGTGACAACAGCAACTGCAAACACAGCATGGTCTTGCTTTTGCAGGTAATACATTTTGATGGCACAAAGGAAAATAACACACAAGAGCCTACTAAATAACTATGCAGGAAATGAGAAATGTTTACCTTTCACCTGACACTAAAAAACCGCCCCCTTTTTTTAATCCTGCCTTTTATGAAAATACACACCATGCACCAAGATGTAAAAATTGGGTAGTGTGTGGGTATAAACTGCGATCCACCTGTGTTCATACATATCTTCTTAAGAAAAATTACCAGTTGTGTTATAAGATGTGACAAAATGTACAATTGTGATTCTGTAGTGTCGAAGTCGAAAATATTTCAGCCATACACATCACGGACAAACTCCACACAGATGGCCTCCGTGCGCGTACTTGTGCTGCCGTGCGTGCGCATGCTCGCAAGCTGTGTATAGCTACTCACGCGGTAGTGCGTATTAGCGCGTGGTATGAGTAATTACGGTAGCATTTGTGATCACATGGAAAAGCCATAAAGACACATTTCATATTTAATACACATAGCGCACAATTTACACATAGTCTACATGCACCACACCAGCGAGTTACACTTGCTTAAAGGGTATAATAACAAAGGGATTCACCTTTACAGGATATGAGGGGACAGAATTAGGTTAGGAGGTGGTGTTTGGTATCCAGCTGTAGGGTATTTTAAGAGCAATATTCAGGTATCAGTTTGTGGAAGATCGCACGCTCCTGCGAATAGATATGCACAGGAGCAGAATATTAATATCAACTGTATTTACTGTACTCCTGATATTCGGCGGGAACCCAGTGGAGACCAACTGCAAGTGCACCTGGACCAGACAAGCCCACCTATTCAAACCGACCTATGACCTCTCCTGTACTGCAAATGACCATCCCAGTGACCTATAGGTGAAGAGATTACAGTTTCCATTGTATAAAAGGCCAGCTGCAGGCCTGGTCAGACACAATCTCTGAAGGTCATCTACCTTGATTGACTGAGGACCGGACAGGGTAGCGCAGGCGAACAAACGTATGTACCATTGACTGTAGCCTTTTCTCTTATTGTATTGTATTATTGTTGTAACCCCCTGCTAGTAAATAACCGTTGGTGGGTTGGACCCCAACATAGTTTTAAAGTACAACTTGGTGTCGTGTCCCTTTTCCTGCTAAGGTTTAAAGTATATTTACAGCCACACGGGCTGCTGCATTGTACTATTAGCGTGTAGGCTTGTGTACGCAAACTGTGTACTTACTACGTCCGTTCGGTGTAGGTACGCAGAGTGCGCACACAGTACGATCTTGTGTACGTAAGGTATGTAAACAGTACAGAGGTTAAGGATTAAATACAGCGGCCGCAGCAGCTTGAACTTTGGTGAAATAAGGTAATGCTTTATGTCCTGTAGAATAATCAGCATTCACAATTGGGGGCTCCTCCGGTTCACTACATACTCACAGATTTGCAGCTAATAGAACAGACTTTGATCTATCAACAAAGGGTGGAGACGCATCTTAAGATAAACCTTTTTCTGGTTGCTTGGGTGTTCTTAAACCCTATTATTCTGTGTTGTTAGATCACGTCTGTAACTGCAGTCTTAAGAGGTGCTGGTGTGAAACCCGGAGACGGGAAGAAAGCTGTTTATTATCTCAGCGTAATTTTTTTGGCGCGAAAAAACGTACACAGGGCGTACCGATACTTTGCACACCCTCTCACATATTGTTGCCACAGGTATAGATTATTAGGTCATTCTAGATCTGTGTGAAATCGGATACATTTGTTTGTTATATAGATAAATTTGATATAGTATATTAAGGGCGTAATTGTAATAACACAAAACACAGTTCTGGCCTAGTCATTACGGTTTACACAGAACCAGTGTGGGTTGTGTTTAGTGGGCGATAGTAGTTTTTATTGCTCACATTTATAGAAGTTGTGTGGTTTTTATTATGTATACACGCTGCTACACATGGAACGAAATGTGAGGACAGCGTATGAAAACGTGCACGTGGCATAGGGTCGCACACATGGCATAGCGGTACGCACATTTGCGTGATTACGCAGGCTTGCGTAGGGTTGCGTGCGCATAATAGAATCACGCGATAATTGTTCAATTAAGGTGGGATAGTATACCTTAAATACAAATAGCACATTACTGTCTGATTTCAAAAGCAGATTAGTGTAAGACTTTTGTCTAAACTGTACTATCTCTGGGGTAAAGCTGCCAATCAGAAGGAGTGAAAAATTTTCTGTACAGAAAAACACTGTGTATTTGTGTGAGCTGAAAGTCGGAGTGAGTGTATTGAACCCCGGGAATTCGGGATCCCGTCGGTGACACCAAGTAAGTGTAGGCTTGGCAGCGTGAGGCGGCTGACTCATGTTAATACAGATAGTGAAATGCGCAAATCGTGAGGAGATTTGCAGAGGAGCGTAATAGGGAATTGTGCATTGTATAGTAAAGAATTGTGTACTGAAGTTTAAAGGTTTTTTTGTTACGCTCTGGCTGAGGAGCGCAGCTTGTATATTCGACTCCAGTGGTCGTAGAGCGGTTAGGTAACAAGTACCTATATGCTGTGCGATTGGACCATGCGTTTGTGGGTGCGATACATGGCGCAACTTGATACCCTTGTGAGAACTTTTTTTGCACAAAACCGCGGTATCATTAGCGCCGTGTAGAGCATACGCAAGCGTGATTTGTGTATAAGTGTACAGGGAGTTTTCGCTGGTCTCTCCCAGGAAAATCTCCAACGGTAGATATTCACTGGAAAAGGTAAGTCACTCCTAAAACTTCCAGTGAATAGTAGCCAGGTAGGGTCCTCACTGGGTACGCGGTGGTCACTATTGGAGTGAGTAGTGGTACATCAGCGGAGAAGAAGTGGGTGAAAGCGCTCTGAGAACTTTCACCGTCTATTCGTGTCGTGCATTGGGGATTGCGTAAAAGGAAAAAATCCGCGATAGGATCCAATTGCATAAGCAGTGGGCGTATGGTAGCCAGGGTTCAGGCTGAAGAGCCGCAGCCCAGGGGGTCAGCGAGGTTTATTATGTGTGGGAAATATGGTCCACACACCGAGACTTTTTGTTCTGAATGGGTACGTATGACTGCTGAAGATAGGCCATCATTCCCTAGGATGGGCAGCTTTGAGCCAGAGGTATTGCAGAACATAAGGATGAGGATATGTCTGATAAAATCTAAAAAACAAAGGATCAGACATACAGATTGTTTAAACTTGTGGCAGCAAGAGGGGGATGTGCAGAGGGAATTGTCTCGCACAGCAGGTTCCAAACCTAGCAGGAAAGCAATGGCGACCACACCACCACCACCACCACCATATGTTGATGGGGAGAAATTGGCTATAAGCAATGGTGCATTGGTAAAGGATAGGAAAGTAATTGATCAATGTGCTAACCCTAACCCTTGCCAGCTGTATCCCGTTTTAAATTTTCCCCAGGACTGTGAGCAGGAAGATGAGCCCAGCACGATATCGGCACTTTCTCTAGCAGCCACCATACAGAATACTCAAGTGGGCACAGCCCAACCACCAAGAGTTGTAGCGATGCCCCCCAGCGGAGGAGTGAGTGAGGTTGTGTCCACAGGTAAGTATGGCACCATACACTATGCAGAGACGATAACTCCCCGCATTGTAGAGTCAAGCCAAAAGTATGTAGTTGAATTAAATCCTGTCAGGGTGATTGCAGTTCCCAATGGGAGAACTGATAGTCAGGGAGTAACTCCCATCAGGAACATTGCCATGCATTGTCCTTGGTCCCAAGCAGAGTTAAGGTCAATTATGTCAGAATTCCCCCGATCCCAGAAAAGATCTAGTCGGATGCCAGAAATTTGTTAAAGAGTTAGGTAATGCCCATGAACCCACAAATAAAGATTGGCGAACAGTGCTACGGATGTGTCTACCCTCAAATATTGACATCACGAAATTCATAACGGATTGTAAGTTAGATGCACAGGTACCTCTCACTGATGAGTACAATCAGGAGAACGTAAAGCAAATCAATCTGCAATTAGGAGTATATTTCCCTACTGTTGTTAAATGGAATAAAATCTTCTCCATAAGACAAAAGGAAGGTGAAACCGCATCCGAATATTTCCATAGAGCACTGCAGGAAATAGCTAGACACACTGGGATCGAGGATATTAAGGATAATGCACATCACAGGGAGGTAGCTGTCTCGGTGTTAATGGATGGTTTAAAGGAAACACTGAGGACAAGGGTGCAAACCTCTCTACCTAACTGGAGAGGTATCTCGGTGGCTGTGTTGAGAGAGTCCGCTATCGAGCATGATCGGAATATCACTAAACACAGGGAGTCGCAAGGGGATAAGCTGATGATGGTAAGTATACAGGCACTTACAGGAAAGTCCCATCAGTCAAAAGCCCTGATGGTGGGGGCGTGGCCTAGCTGGCATCAGGGAAGGTCGGGTTCCTGTGTAGCTCTGGCTGGCACGATTTAATATATACATTCCTACCCTGAACCTGAGGGCCCATCTACAGGAATACCAACCCCTCACCCTGCTACACTACCCTGCACCCGGAGGTCGAAGCTGCGGAATCGGGGGGGCCCTGCGTTGCCCCCTGTGGATTGCGGCCTACCTCCGTCTCAGAAGCCGGGGCCTCGATTTTAGAGCGGACCCGGCGACTCATCGGTTCCGGTACAGCGGCTCTGTAGACTTCCTCCCCCACCTGAGTGGCACCCCCTGGCACCTAGCAACCTGCTCACCGAGCGCTGGCCCTCGCGGGAGACCGAGAAACGGGCGGCCTGCGGGAGGTGGAGGCCAGGCCGCGTGTGGCTGGCGGCCGGCGGCCATCTTGCGGTTGGCGCCGCCCGGACCCCGAACCAGGCCTCACTGACTCCTGGCTCCACCAGGCGCCTACCTTACAGCCCCTGCCTCACATATCCCCCCACATGAAGGATCTCCCACCTCGCTGATGAGGACTGACGGCCGGGGGAACTCCGGAGGGACCAGGCCTCACTAACAAGCTTCGGCCATCTTGCGACTGGCACAGTATCCACTGACAAGCGGCGGCCATCTTGCGATTGGCACAGTCCTCACTTCATGGCTGGTGATAGCTATGACTCCAGCTCCCTCTTGTGGCGACTTCTAGATTAGACAACCTGCAGCCATTATACAGCTAATCCCATTGTTTCACCTATTCTCATATCTCCTGTTCGGTGGCTGGAGAGGAACCATTATATTGTGCCTTACAACAACAGGTGTGATACTTTATCGGCCCGACCGCAACCTGCCGCGCCCGAAAATTACAGACTCATAACGGTGGATGCCTGGCTCCCGCTACCTCACCCCGAGCTTTTTGACATATACATCACGCCGCTGCGGTATTCTGCGGTGCCACACTCTGACGCCTCTACAACGTTGCGGCCGGCAACCCTGATCCGCAACATCCTGACATGCCTGCTATCTTCATAGCAATGTAACTTTCCAGTACCCTCCCAACGCTGATGTGACCCTCATTACACCACTCACTGCGCCCTACATTGCTTCTACTCTACATACTAAATTCTAGCGACCTCATATGGAAAAGTTCCTGGTATCCACCCCAATGTCCTCGACTAGTCCTATTTCAGGCGCACGCGAAGACATGTCTCGCAGAAATTCATCTGACTCCGATTGCTCCACCACCCGATCTCGGTCCCAAAGAAAACGTACTGGCGCTTCAACTACCAAACAGCCTAAAATGAAACCCACTGACATCGCTGCGGTTCTTGGACCTCTACTAGACGAAAACTGGCGGGCATCAAAGAAGCCATTGATTCCACCTTAGCCCAGCTGACTCACCACAGTAACCGTTTAGATGAAGTCGAGCAGAGGGTCTCAACATTGAAAGACGATCTACAAGCCGCACAGTCTACCATAAAGACCCAAACCACAGAAATCAAAGGCCTCACTGAAAAACTCGATGACCTGGAGAATCGGAGCCGTCGAAACAACCTGCGGGTGGTGGGCATCCCGGAATCGGTGAGAGGCCACGCACTGCTAGACCTTCTATCCAACTGGCTACCCAACAAATTAGGTATGGATCTTCAGGGCTCACCATTGGCCATTGAAAGGGCACACAGGATTGGCCCTGAACGCAGAGAATCCGCGGGACGCCCTAGACCTGTTATCCTACGGATCTTAAATTATGCGGATAAAGCTAAGCTCTTGGACCACTACCGACAGTCAGCGAACCTCCTCTATAAGGGAGAAAGGTTGCTTATCTTCCAGGACTTCTCCACTCATGTCGCCAACAAGCGCAGAGAGTTCGCTCCAATATGCAAGCGACTGTTTGAAGAAAACGTTAAGTTCTCATTGTTATACCCTGCCCGTCTTCGGGTCTTTGTCAATGGAAAACCGTGCTTTTTTGACGATCCGATGGCGGCAAAGACCCATTTTGCACACCCTGACACCTGTCCACCCTTACTTAAAGCTTGCCTATTTTCACAACTGCTTTCATCTGTAGGTCACACAGTGTTCGGGATATGATCAAGGCATGCTATTCACGCATGCTGGAGGTTTTGCCTCCCATTGTTTCCTATCTGTTAGTTTGATATTTTTGTATGTTTGTGTGTCTGTTTGTCTTGCCTGCTGGGATAATGTGTCTCGATCCTCCATAGGTTGGCCCCTCCTTGCTCACTGGGACGGGGGGGAGGGGCACCGTTTTACCTGTACAATTTTGATATTCTATTCTCCATCTACGGGGGTAGGATAGCATGGCTGATCACGCTGTTTCCCAGACCTCAACCCCGGTGACAACCCCACTTTTAGACTTTAATATAGTTTCTTGGAATGTGGAGGGTCTAAATAGCCCCATTAAGCGCAAGAAGGTAGTTGCTCATCTCTCTCGCTTGTCCCCTCAAGTAGTGTTCCTGCAAGAAACGCACTGGGAGCATAACTCCCCTATGTCATTGAGAGCCCCTTGGATTGGGGAATTCGTGTCTGCTCCTTACACCAATAAAACCAGAGGTGTGGCCATCCTCTTTCATAAGAATCTTCAATTCTCCATTCTTAAAAAGTATATCGACCCTGAGGGCAGATTTATATTTTTAGATGTCTCAATCGACAATGTGATATATACCTTTCTAAATGTATATGCACCTACTGGATCTAACAATCTCTTCTTTGCAGATATTCTTCAAAGAGTTTTATCCTGGGGCGGCCAGAACTTAATCCTAGGGGGAGACTTCAACACGGTCGTTGATCCATCCATGGATAGGTCGGGGGTAAGTACCAAAAGACCCGGGCCCTCCTCTACTCTGCTTTCCTCGTTTTGTTCTCAACTCACCCTATTAGACCCCTGGCGTCTGCATAACCCCCTTCAACGAGATTATTCTTTCTATTCCCACCCACATTCTACTCACTCTCGCATTGACTATCTATTTTTATCCAAACACCTCTTTTCTAAAGTTACCCACACCTCAATTAAAGACATCATTATTTCGGACCACGCCCCCATTACCTTGTCCCTACATCTGTCCCTACCTCAGAACATATCTAAATGTTGGAGATTCCCAGCATATCTCACACACTCAGAGGACTTCTTATTACATCTTAAACACACCTGGCAGAATTATACTACTGACAACCTAGATCAAGAATCTAACACTCCACTTTTTTGGGGAGCCTCTAAAGCAGTCCTCCGTGGCCATATCATCTCCTACGTCAATTCTAAGCGCAAGAAATGTAACATAAAATTACAGGAACTTAGTGCGGCTCTCACACTTGCATATCGCACATACAAACAAAGCGATAGCCCTACCCACAAGGAGGCGTACCTCATGGCAAAACAAATCTATGATACCTTTCTCACCGAACAGGCCCAGATCAGCTACGACTACGGCAGGAACAGGTTTCATAGGTGGGGGAATAAATCCGGTAAGCTCCTGGCCAACTTGGTTAGGGGGCCCCGAAATAAAACATGGGTTGACTCGTTGCCCAGCTCTGGAGGTGTTCTTTCTGATCCCACTGACATCTGCTCGGCTTTTATGCGTTTCTATAAGTCCCTATATACTGCCGACGTTGATAATGCAACTGATGGTCAATTGTTCCTAGATGAGGCGCAGTTACCGAAGCTGGAATTAGAAGAGAGGGAATCGTTGGATACTCCCATAACTGAGGAGGAGGTGCGGGCCACCATTAAGTCCCTCCCCAATGGAAAGAGCCCTGGCCCTGACGGTTTCAGTGCTGAATTTTACACGGTGCTAGCTGCCGACATACTCCCCATATTAACACGATTATATAACCATATACTAACAACAGGGGAGACTCCCCTCCGTTTCAATGAAGCCAAACTCATAGTGCTAGCAAAACCTGGTAAAGATCCTACTCAGGTTGGGTCATACCGCCCCATCTCACTCCTCAATCAAGATTTTAAAATCTTGACTAAAATCATGGCTAACAGGTTGCAAGCATACTTACCCCATCTCATCTCACCTGCACAGATGGGATTCGTCAAAGGTAGACAATCCACACGAGGAGTACGGGCGGCCCTAACTGCGATATCTTACACCCGCCTTAACCAGGCCAAAAATAACATCATTATAAATTTAGACGCAGAGAAGGCATTTGATAAAATTGCCTGGCCTCACCTATCTCGAGTGCTCGCCCACCAGGGGTTTGGCACAGTGTTTTGCAACCTGGTGCAGACATTATATACCAACCCAGTGGCGCAGGTCTTAGTCAATAATGTGACATCTTCATTCTTCACGTTGGAAAGAGGCACTAGGCAAGGATGCCCCCTATCTCCCCTCCTTTTTGATTTGGCACTGGAACCCCTTATACACCACATTCTGTCACACAAGAACTATAAGGGCATTGCTGTGGGAACACAGGAATTAAGGGCGGTGGCATTCGCAGACGACCTCCTCCTTTTTATGTCAGATCCTCACCGTACAATCCCGCAGCTAATTGCCATGACTGAACGCTTCTCCTCTTTCGCAGGGTTTACCATCAATTATAGTAAGTCAGAGGCGTTGGCCATATATGGACAGGCGAAACTGGGTTGGGGGACCACCTTTCCCTTTAAATGGGCGAATACACATATTACCTTTCTAGGCGTTGCACTTCCTGCTCAACCATGCCACCTATATAGGCTCAATATCACTCCAGTCCTACATAAGATTAGAACCGAACTTGACCTCTGGCAATCCCTCCCCCTTAATATGCTATGGAGATGTAACTTATTTAAGATGGCCAGCTTCCCAAAGCTCCTCTATGTTTTACAGATGACCCCCCTATTATTATCTAAATCAGACCTATCCTTTCTGAACGCTTCTATCTTCAAATACATCTGGGCTGGTAAACGCCCAAGGATTAGCATGAAAAAATTAACCCAGACGGTACCTAGAGGGGGAATCAATCTACCTGATATTAAACAATACAATCTTGCGTGCCTCTTACGCATTGCTATGGATTGGCTTGGAAACAATAATTATTACACAGATTCTAGACTAGATTCTCAACTATGTGCTCCCTTATCCCTCAGTTATCTTCTACATGCCAAGCCCTCCAAATTAGCCTTACATATTACTACTAATTAACTACTACTCCCCATAATGCAGGCGTGGAAAATGGCAAGGAAATCCCTCAAACTTCAATATTTATACTCACTTTCACTGCCCCTTATCGGCAACTTAGAGTTTCAGGAGGGGGGAGCTCTACAACCTTTCACCACCTGGCACTCTCTGGGCGTCCGCAACCTGCTTAACTCCTCCCGCGCCCCGCTGTCTTTCGTGGAGGCGCGAGAGAAATACGGCCTACTTCCCCACCACGAGTTTGCCTACTTCCAAGCAATACACTATCTTAAAACTGTACTATCTAAACTGACAGGAATCGACTTTCTTAACTCTCTAGACACACTAATCCAGTCGACCTGCTACTCCATATCAACCATTTATTCACGTATCCGTCTTGAACTTATCCCAGACACGGACCTTCCAGAGCTGTCCCAATGGTCCTCCCACATCCCAACGGTCACCCCTGAATCCCTCTTAAATCACTTTCAATTGACCTTAAAGCTTATTCCTGCAAGCTCTTACCAAGAAATGGCCTATAAAATGCTCCATAGGGCATACATCTCACCTAAACGCCGATCACTGATGGGCATCTCAGAAGATAGTAAATGCACCAAATGCCTAATGGAGGGGGCCGACCTCTTCCATTGCTTCTGGGAATGCGCTCTGGTGTCACAGTTTTGGCATGAGGTACATCACTATGGAACTACGTCCTTAGGCATATCCTTTAGTTGCACTACCTCCTGGGCACTGTTCGGATGTCTGACTGATCAACCTGACATCCCCAGGGCTAACAAAAAACTGCTTATGATACTATCAGCAGCTGGCAGGAAGGCAATCCTGCAACAGTGGATTCACAACATACCTCCTAATATTTCGATGGTGACCTCTAGACTATTTTTTCTATTCACCATGGACTGGCTGGAGACCACTATTCATAAGGAGAGGCTCACCCCTGCTTTGTTCCAATGTTGGAACACTTACATTTTGACACTCCCCCTACATACTAAACAAGCCATAGACAAATGCTTTCAATCCACCTCATGGTACCTCCTCCACGCTATAGACCACCCTAACCCCTTAAACATCTGACTTATCCTTTCTCTCCTTCTCTGGACCCTTCTCCACTCCCTTCTATATTCAATCGTATACCGGGCTGCTTGGAAATATAGACCCCCGATTTGGGAAGATTGTGCTGTGGATGGAACGACGACCCGTGTCCCATAGTAGGCATTACATGTTGGTTTATTTTCTTATGTTTTAGGTATTTTATACAAGTTTAGGGATTTTTTTTTTTTTTTGGATACCCTGTTTTTACTAGTGGAGAATCGATTTCTGATACACCTTGTTCCATTTATAATCTGCTCCGCTTTGGTAATTAAAACACGCTATAAATTCCCTGATATCACTAGTTCTACACATGTTCCCTTTCTTGGAAGGGTATAAAAGTTATTATAAGAGGAAAAGTTTGAAAATATGTTTGTATCTCTACCTGGGATTATATGAGACTGAATAATATGTGACTCCTTGTCTCCTGCTAGGAGGATTTCGCATGATGTATTTTATGTTATATATTGTTAACTATATACTATATTTCATGTCTCGAAATGCTGCTTACTTACCCTGTACGATATGAGATTGCAATAAAAATAGTTTGAAAAAAAAAAAAAGCCCTGATGGTAAGTCACGGGTAATAATATGCCACAATTGCCAGAAGGAAGGGCATTACTCAAGGGAATGTAGGAGCAAAGGGACACATAATGTATACAGACCCCCTAGACCTGGATACGAACCACACTACAACACACATAGTTGGGAATAGGGACCACATAGAGGGGAAACACGGAGGTACCCACCTAGGAGGGACTGGCAGACCTCCGAAAACTCGCAGTTATCCCCCTCACATATCGTAGCTGCCAATGTGCTGCGGGAAGGTCCCACTACACAATAGAGGTCAGGCCACACCTGTAGTCTACAGCCAGTGAAGTTGATTGCTAGCCTTGGAAAGGAACCTGAGGTCATGGTTGATGTAGCTGGTGTACCATTACCTTTTCTTGTAGATACAGGGGCGGTCAAGTCAGTGTTGAATTCCACATCAGGTGTAAAAAGCACGGGAAAAATGATTTCGGCAATGGGAGTAACAGGAACGGTGCAACAATACCCTTTGAGTAGACCTGCAGAGGTTACGGTAGGGCCATTGCAAACCAAACATTCTTTCCTGTTGGCAGCATCGGCTCCGACTAACCTACTTGGCAGAGACTTATTGTGTAAAATGAGGTGTGTCATATATTGTACTCCTGAGGGTGTTTTCTTGGATATACCTGAGAACCACGCACAAGAAGTGCAAGATATACTAGAGACCCCTCAAAGGCTAATGTCGCATTCTACTGTTATAGACACGTGTCCATCAAGGGTAGAGGAAATGATCTCGCAAATACCGGGTTCCCTTTGGACCAAAGATGGACAGGACACTGGATTGATGGCGAATGTAGCTCCAGTAGCAGTACAAGTAAAAAATGGCAGGATAGCTCCAAAAATCCTTCAATATCCTCTGAAGCCAGAGGTAGAGTTAAGTAGTGTACCCTGTCATAGAGCGGCTGCTACAGCAGGGCATCCTAGTCAGGACGTCCAGCAAAGCCAATAGCCCCATCTTCCCTGTGAAAAAGAGTGGGGGGAGGGGTTACAGGTTAGTTTAGGATTTAAGGCGGATAAACAAAATAGTTGAGAGCCAATTCCCAGTAGTGCTCAATCCAGCTGTCATCCTCATGCAAATTCCCCCTACCGCAAAATTCTTCACTGTCATTGATCTCGGCTCTGCTTTCTTTTCTGTCCCTTTTCACACTGACAGCTAATACCTCTTTGCCTTCACCTACTGGGGAGTACAGTACACCTGGACTCGTCTCCTCAAGGTTTCATTGACAGCCCAAGTATTTTCTCCCAGGCCTTGCATGACTGTTTACAATCCTTTCTACCTGAGAGTGGATCAGTACTAATACAATATGTTGATGACTTGTTGTTGTGTTCTGACTCACTCGAGTCGTCCTTGAAAGATACTAAACAGCTTCTGTTTCATATTTCTCAGACAGGACACAAGGTTTCAAAGGATAAGCTACAGTTATGCTGGACCAGGGTTAAATACTTGGGACACTGCTTGACACAAGGACTTAGACACCTGACCGCTGATAGGATACGGGCGATTCGCGACATGACTCTGCCGCAAACTCAGCAACAGATCCGCACTTTCCTCGGAATGTGTGGGTACTGTCGGAACTGGATTCCTGGGTTCTCCATACTGGCACTACCTTTACAAGAAATGGTTTCTTCGAACAAACCGGACCGGATCTCTCACACAGAGGAGTCCGAACTGGCGTTTGAAAGACTAAAACAGTGTTTATCACAAGCACCTGCGTTGGGTATGCCAGATTATAAGAAGCCCTTTGAACTGTACGGTACTGAAAGTGCTGGGTGTGTGGCAGGAGTCTTAACACAGAAACATGGTGATGCCAGCAGACCGGTAGCCTACTACAGTGCACAGTTGGACACTGTAGCATGGTCTCTCCCCACTTACTTGCGAAGTGTTGCAGCGATTGCTTTGCTGGTAAGTAAAAGCAAGGACGTAGTGTTAGCACACAACTTGACCATTCATACACCTTATGCAGTGTCAGCCTTACTAAACTCAGCCCAAACCAGACATGTTTCATCTGCTCGGTTTACAAAGTTGGAATTATCACTGATGGCCCCGGTAAACATCACCATTAAGAGATGCACCTCACTAAATCCTGCAACCTGGCAAGTGTGCCTGGTCATGCACAAAGGGTGGAGGATGAGAACGATGGTGAAGGAGGATTTAGTGCAGATACTGATATGCATGATTGTATGGAATACCTGAACCAAACTTTTACAGCGAGACCTGACATCAGTGACAACCCACTGGAAGGAGTAGACTTTACCTTCTACACTGACGGTAGTTGCCACAGACAGACGGAATCGGGAGACCTGTGCACCGGATATGCAGTTGTAGATGACGATGGTATCATAGAAGCTGAACCCCTTGGCCCACCACACTCAGCACAAGTCGCTGAGCTGTTTGCACTGACCAGAGCATGTGAGTTGGCCAAAGGTAAGTCAGCTAATATATACACGGACTCTAGGTAAGCCTTTGGAGGGGTGCATGATTTTGGGGCCCTGTGGCGCCTCAGAAATTTCATGACGACAGCTGGCACACCTGTAGCGCATGCGTCTCACATCAAAAGACTCCTGACAGCAATACAGGAACCAGACAGAGTGGCTGTTATCAAGTGTAAAGCACACACTTACAACCAAGACCCAGTCTCACTTGGTAACAGCCGGGCAGACGAAGCTGCTAAATCAGCAGCAAGCACAACCATACATACAAACAAACATCACACCACTGATGACATTTAACATGGTCAACACACAAAAGTTAATTGAAATGCTAAATTTGTGTTCCCTACAGGAAAAGGCCGTCTGGAAGGCGAAGGGATATAGTCAGGAGTCCTCTGGACTTTGTACAGATAGACACGGTAAGCCAGTGGCCCCCAGAGCATATCTTCCAAGTCTAGCTGAGGCGGCACACGGTCTGACTCATCTGGGAAAAGAGGGTATGTGCAAGCTGGTAAGAGCCTACTGGAGTGCGCCAGGATTCTCTTCTCATGCAGGTAAGAAAGCAATGACATGTCTTACTTGCTTGAGGAAGAATATTGGTAAGGCAATACCAACGGAGCCATCCCATATCCCTCCTACAGACAGACCTTTTCAGGTAATACAAATCCACTTCATACAGTTGCCACCCTGTAGGAATTTAAAATATGTGTTAGTATGTACTGATGTGTTTTCCAACTGGGTAGAAGCGTTCCTTGCTGCCACAAATACTGCCATGTTCACTGCAAAGAAAATCGTGCAGGAATTTGTGTGCAGATATGGTATCCCTAGAATGATTGAAAGTGATAGGGGTACCCATTTTACAGGTGAAGTCTTTCAGGTCATGTGCAAACTGATGGGAATTAATAGCAAGCTGCATACTCCGTACCAGCCACAGGCGAGTGCGAAGGTGGAGAGAATGAACAGCACTATTAAGAACAAGCTGAGCAAAGTGATGGCTGAAACTGGATTGCTGTGGCCAGAAGCTTTGCCACTAGTGTTGTACAGCATCAGAACCACTCCCAGGTCACCGCTTAACTTATCACCCTTTGAAATTCTTTTTGGTCGACAACCCCATGTAATGATAGACCCCAGGATGATTTGAAATGCAACAACGAAATAACTGTGAAATATTTGGATAGGTTGAGCCAGCAGCTGAGATATCAACAAAGAAATCTAAAGCTGGTGATTCCTGACCTACCGAACAGTAATTGTCATGACATTGAGCCTGGGGATTATGTGATGATTCGAAATTTTGTACGCGCAGGTTGCCTCATAGACAGGTGGGAAGAACCGTACCAAGTCTTCATAACCAGCACAACAGCACTAAAAGTCGCCGAAAGAGAGACTTGGGTCCACTCGTCCCACTGCTAGAAGGTCGCTGACCCAGAGAAAACTCGTGACAAAGAGCAAGGTGAAGAGAACCTCGTATCACTAGAGAGTCTATTCCGGGAAAGTTAAGAGGCAGGACTGTTGAAACGGCACCTGAGCACGGAGAGCAACAAGATCAAAGACGGTTGTCGCTACATTTTCTTTTTTAACTCCCCCCCCCTCCCCCCCACTGCATTTTCCTTTCTTTTCTCCTCCTTATTTTCCTCCTTTCCCCTAACGAAAATGGATCTATCACAAGAGACTGCGTTTCGGGTTCTGCTAGTAATTCTGTTTTTGCTCAGGACAATTTGTTTTGGTGAGGGTCCCAGAGAAGTCGAGCAAGGATCTGGAATAGGTTCTGATGGCGAGTACGAATTTGTAGGATCTCAGGAGCAGCACATCACTCGAGTAAAGGCTGGTATCAGTAAGCGCTCTGGTTGTCACGGAGCTCGGAGACAATGTGAGGGGTTATTGTCTGATGAATATTGTATTTGTAAATATTGCGAGAACATAGTCGAAGATGGGTGCATCCAGAGAAGTCAGTCCAACAGTAATATCGATATGGACCAACATCCGTTGAGTGATTACCACTCATTAGTGGGTAAGGTCTTAAACCAGACAGAATGCTGGATGTGCTCACAAGTACCTCAAGGACAGAATAAGTCGAGATTAGTGCCATATCCTTTAACGTTAGATGAGGTACTCGAATTACGGGGTGGGAGACCGGTGGACAAGAAATTCAATATATCTAAGCCCCCTAGCTTGAAGCTCCACCAGTATCATGTAGATAGATCACTAATATGCTTTAATGTCTCCAATTTCCAAAAACCCGGAAATTGGGAAGTAACCTGGAATAACGAGACAATGACCTTCTCACACAGAGCTGATAGGATACCTATTGACTCTGAACTTGTACGCAAGATAGCCAACAGTGGGAGGTATTTTCGGTATAGGTATACACGTGGGAGCAAGACCATGCGGGTTGGAAAAGTGTCACCGGGGTATTGTGCCCACATCATCCAGCCTGATACTTGTACTGAGCAGATGAGAGAACTAGGTATTGGTTTCTTTACCTGGAAGATTTGCAACATGGTGTTGTTACATTTTGTGCCCTATGTTCTCCCAGATGATGCCTATTTCATATGTGGGAGGAAAGCGTACAAGTGGCTCACTCCGAGCTCTGAGGGATTGTGTTATATTGGAAGGGTACTACCAGAGGTCATAACCTTAGAGCACGATAAAATGAAAGACATTCACCGCAACGCTCAGACTCCTTATACTCACACCCATTATGAACACATCATCAAGAGACACCTCATAGATAGGGCAGAGCACGCAGCCTCCAATTTGATCCACGAATCCACCGGCATTCAGTTCCTACTCGCATTAGATATCACCCGTACTGCCAGAGGAACTATAAATTATAGGTATATCCATGCGCTAGCGAACTTGATAGACTATATCACTGAGATGTATGATGACACCTTTAGGTATACGGGCAGGGAGTTACAAGCTTACAAGACAGAGCTGGTCCAGCACAGGATGGTCCTGAATTATGTCACGGCCGTGACGGGTGGGTACTGTGTCACTTTGGCAACTCAATATGGCATGAAGTGCTGTACGTATATTACGAATAGCACTGACGACCCCACGGAGATCATCGATCAAAAGATGGATGAGATCTTACAGCTGAAGTGGGAGTTCCGGAGGAGACACAATCTTACCCTGACAGCTGTGGGTAATAAATTAACCGGCTGGCTCTCATGGTTAAACCCACTCAAATGGTTTTCTGGATTGGGAGAGTGGGTGCAGAATGTAATTGCAAGTGTAGGAAAGTTTCTCCTGTGTATCCTGGGTGTCGTCATAATTATTGGTTTGATATTTAAGTGTGTTCGAATTCTGATGCGGCGCAAGCGCAGCACAAATTTGATGAGTCTAAGGAGCGAGGGCGTTGTTACAGCAGCAGATTTGGTTTTATGATCCATCCATAGAGACAGTGTTATGATAAGGATTGCAAATGAATTTCATGGCCTGTTTCTTTCACCATTTTCTCTGTTTCCCCCCTCTACCCAGAAAACATCCAACTGGGAAAGACGTCAGCCCTACCCAATGTTTATGTGAATTTATTTTTTATATATGCGTCTTATCTTTATCTCTGCAACCTCCAGTTAATGGTACACACAGTCGACAGGTGTTATCCACATATACTAGCACTCACATATGTTCCCCCTCCATGTATCATCAACTAAATGTGCTCCCCATTTGTTGGTATTAGAAACCGAAGAGGCGAGGGATTAAAAGCCCTTGCCAGAACGAAGCTTGGTAGTGTTTGTTTGCCCAAGTACAGACCCTTAATACGGGATAAGAAGAATTTAATGTATACTTCGCAATACCTCGAAGCTTATTTAGAACATATATGGCACGATGATACATGCCCCTCAGACATTGATTCATACATACATGCTTTTTACTATCCCACAAGGCTATACATTTCCCACCTACAACTCTCCCCCGATCATCCAAACTTGTATATATTGTGTAGATAATATTTTCTGTTTAGTAGTCTTGTGGCAGTTATTTATGACTGCCAAAGGGTGGACTGTCGAAGTCGAAAATATTTCAGTCATACACATCACGGACAAACTCCACACAGATGGCCTCTGTGCGGGTACTTGTGCTGCCGTGCGTGCGCATGCTTGCAAGCTGCGTATAGCCGATCACGCGGTAGTGCGTATTAGCGCGTGGTATGAGTAATTACATTAGCATTTGTGATCGCATGGAAAAGCCACAGACACATTTCATATTTAATACACATAGCGCACAATTTACACATAGTCTACATGCACCACACCAGCGAGCTACACTTGCTTAAAGGGTATAATAACAAAGGGGTTCACCTTTACAGGATATGAGGGGACAGAATTAGGTTAGGAGGTGGTGTTTGGTATCCAGCTGTAGGGTATTTTAAGAGCAATATTCAGGTATCAGTTTGCGGAAGATCGCACGCTCCTGCGTATAGATATGCACAGGAGCAGAATATTAATATCAACTGTATTTACTGTACTCCTGGCAGGAACCCAGCGGAGACCAACTGCAAGTGCACCTGGACCAGACATAGCCCACCTATTCAAACCGACCTATGACCTCTCCTGTACTGTAAATGACCATCCCAGTGACCTATAGGTGAAGAGATTACAGTTTCCATTGTATTAGGTTTTGGACAAATGTATAAAAGGCCAGCTGCAGGCCCGGTCAGACACAATCTCTGAAGGTCATCTACCTTGATTGACTGAGGACCGGACAGGGTAGCGCAGGTGAACAAACGTATATACCATTGACTGTAGCCTTTTCTCTTATTGTATTGTATTATTGTTGTAACCCCCTGCTAGTAAATAACCGTTGGTGGGTTGGACCCCAACATAGTTTTAAAGTACAACTTGGTGTTGTGTCCCTTTTCCTGCTAAGGTTTAAAGTATATTTACAGCCACTCGGGCTGCTGCATTGTCATAGCAGTGTGTAGGCTTGTGTACGCAAACTGTGTACTTACTACGTCCGTTCGGCACAGGTACGTAGAGTGCGCACACGGTACGATCTTGTGTACGTAAGGTGTGTAAACAGTACAGAGGTTAAGGATTAAATACAGCGGCCGCAGCGACTTGACCTTTGGTGAAATAAGGTAATACTTTATGTCCTGTAGAATAATCAGCATTCACAGTAGATTATTCAATTATTGAATTTCCATCATCAAGCAAAATGACGTTATGATCTTTCTATAAAATGCTTGTATGTGTACATTCACCTTCTTGCCAGTATGTATTGTAAAAATCATCGGTTGCTCCATTTATATAATTATGTATGTTCTTCCTACCATTTAGATTTAACCCCTGATGAAGTCCACTGTGACAAAACGCGTTGACTTGGAAAGGTAACATCCACATCACGAATCAATATTATCTTTCTACGAATTTATTTTTCTCTAATAATACATCGGAATCAGTATTATATTGTGAATGTATTTCAGTATTTGTACTACATGATGTGAATGTAAACACAGTTTTATGCAATTTATTTGATTTTATGGTGAATTAAAAACATTTTAAAACAATACTTTATCATTAAAAAGAGTGGTAGAGGATTGCTATTCTGATAGGCTACCTAGCAATATTCAACTTTAGCACCCTCAGATTGTGTATGTTGTGTTGGATTTTGATCCCTGACTAACAGAGGGTTCATCGAGATGTACAGCTTTTCTGATCGTAGTGCATAGTAGAGGCATTGTCTTGGTTTTGTAGTGTGTGGGTAAAACTGATATTTCCACTCAGCTGATGGCATGAGAAATGGAGTGAAATATAACAAATATGTAGCACAGATATTGGGGTCTTCCTCGGGTTGAATAATCATCTTGATTATTGCCCCAATCAATAAAATTGGACAGTGTGTACCTAACTAAAGAGATACACTGGCAAAACTCTTAAAGCTATGTGTGCTTATGCCAGGAGTTTAGGAGATAAAATTCCTGAACTCACTGCAATAGTGACAAGGGATAATCTAGAGATTGTGGAAATTACAGAGTAATGATGCAATGAAAATCATGAGACATAGCTATAACAGGCTGTATTTAGACAGGACAGAATGGGAAACATCAGATGAGGAGTAGCAATGCATGTGAAAATAGCATTAATACTACTCAATACAAATTATTAACAAAAAAAATGTGGCCCTTTGGGTGACCATAGAACCATAGAATGGGGGGCAAGGACATCATCTGCATTGGAGTGATCTATAGACCATCAGGTCAGGAAGAGGAACTGGACGGGAACCTATTGCAGGGCATCACTGCAGTGGCTTTAAAAGGAGAGGTCATAATCATGGTAGACTTTAATCTACTTGATGTAAACTTGGAGATGTCAATTGCACATTCCACTGGAAGTGGCTACTTTCTAAATTCCTTGCAGGGTGTGTCTCTAAAGCAATTGTTGAGTTAGGCTACTTGCAAAGACACTCTTTTAGACTTGATACTCTCAAATGGTGACAGAATATAAGACATAAATGGATACTTACCATACTCACATGGATACTTACCACTCATAAGGAAAGATGCTAGGCTGAACAGCCTGGCTGAACAGGGTTTTCTTAGAAGGGCTGTTTTAAAAGGGTTAAGAAAATATTACAATATAGACTTACCCAGGACTTGCATAGTGGCTGTATCTTTGCCATATATTGAAGGGCTGTGCTGGACCAATGTGACGATTGCTCTCCTTTCTTTGCAGGTAATCTACACTCATCATTTGGAGTTTGGGTCTGCTTAGAATATACATGCTGCAGTGATATTTATATTATATTAGGTAATCTACACTGTCAATTTTTATATCATAAGCTATATTGTATGCCACGATGATACTTTATTTCAACTTTGAAATAGTTGTTAAACTCCTATCTCAGTGTTTGTTTTAGTTGAGTTTTACTGCATGCTCTGTAACTGGGGGTGGGGTGTTAGGCCTTGATTGCAATTATCAGACACACATGGATACTTACCATTCTTGTCTTAGAAGGATTGTTTTTAAAGGGTTAAGAAAATATTATGATATAGACTTACCCAAGACTTAAACAGGACAAAAACAGACAGAAACATCCAACCAACGTTGCAACAAAAATACCACCCTTCTTTTCATCCTCAACCAAAATCATCTGTGTATTTAAACGTATGTATATATCTTTCAAACTATAATCCTCATGACCTCTAAGAACAGAGTACAACCAATTTTGTATAAAACCAGTTATATTGTGATTTGCATGTGACTGTACATACCTGTTTTTGTCATTTTGCTCTGTTATGCTCAGTTAACATACAGCAGAACAACACCAGTAAACAGGCACCTGAACTTTTAACTTTAATAAGTGAAACCTTACACTCTAACCCTAGATAACTTTGCTTTAATCTCAAACAAACCATGTACCACAAATTGATTTTCTGCATTGCACTTCATGGAGTATTCAGAGAGGCCATTACATCATTCAATCTCCCAGCAACTCACCCCTCTGTACATGTTGCCCCCTCAATTATTCACTCCCCTATTATTAACACTTATGAGTTTTTTTACTTCCCTATATTCATTGACAATAACATCTACAACCTCTCATCATAAAAAACTTTCACAAACCTCTGACACCCACATTTATCTCTCTCTTCTGCTTCTGACAGCTGGTGACATTTCAACAAATCCAGGACCCAACCACTTGCATCGCTCACATTCACCTGATTCGCAGCAACATAGAAATCCAGCTAACATCATAAACATCACATGTCTTCTATCACCCTCCAGATCACTAAAATGTGCCTTATGGAATGCACGTTCTGTTTGTAACAAATTAACATCAATTCATGACCTCTTCATATGTAACAATTTCAATCTGCTGGCTATAACAGAAACCTGGCTCACACAATCAGACACAGCCTTCCCTTATTAACACAATTAATCTTCAAGAACTTTCCACCTCACTCCAACAACTGCTTTCACCTATTTCTGCATTCACCTCTCCTGAGATGGCTGTATCACACCTGAACCAGACTCTAGAACTAGCCCTTGATGAAGTGACTCCAGCTACCCATCACACTCCATGTAGGCCTAGATGTCAACCATGACACTCTAAATTAACAAGACATCTACAAAAACCTCACACGTAAACTTGAACGTCAGTGGCATAAATCTGGAATTTCAAGTGACTTCCTCACATATAAGACTGTCTACCACTCTTATAGAAATGCCCTGGACACTGCCAAACAAACATATTTCCAAACTCTTATCTCTGTTCAAGCCTCTAACCCCAAACGACTCTTTAATACATTTAATTCCCTTCTGAATCCTCCCTCACCTACCCCACCAGCCACTATCAAAGCACAAAATCTTGCTTCCTACTTCATGGAGAAGATTGATAAGATCTGTGATGAAATGGTATGCTCTTCGGCAGCCAGTGACCTGCTCAGTTCTTTACATGAACCCTCTAGCACTCTCTCATTTGATCCCACAAATGTAGATGAAGTATCATCACTCTTCTCATCCTGCTTCTCTACTATCTCTCCTCTTGATCCTTTACCCTCACAAATAAGTAAAGCTCTGTCTCCGGTGCTCATCCCTACCTTAACTAACATCTGTAATCTCTCTCTTCCTACTGGTATTTTTCCTACACTGTTCAAGCATGCAGTGATTACTCCCATTTTGAAAAAACTAAATTTTGACCCTAAAGCTCTGTTAAACTACCACCCTATCTCTCAGCTCCCTTGTCTCTCTAAGCTACTTGAGAGACTTGCCTGACTTGCCTACACTCGACTCACACACTTTCTTAACTCACACAATTTCTCTATCGTCCTAAGTGGATGCTGGGGTTCCTGAAAGGACCATGGGGAATAGCGGCTCCGCAGGAGACAGGGCACAAAAGTAAAGCTTTTACAGGTCAGGTGGTGTGTACTGGCTCCTCCCCCTATGACCCTCCTCCAGACTCCAGTTAGATTTTTGTGCCCGGCCGAGAAGGGTGCAATTCTAGGTGGCTCTCATAAAGAGCTGCTTAGAGAGTTTAGCTTAGGTTTTTTATTTTACAGTGATTCCTGCTGGCAACAGGATCACTGCAACGAGGGACAGAGGGGAGAAGAAGTGAACTCACCTGCGTGCAGGATGGATTGGCTTCTTGGCTACTGGACATGAAGCTCCAGAGGGACGATCACAGGTACAGCCTGGATGGTCACCGGAGCCACGCCGCCGGCCCCCTCACAGATGCTGAAGCAAGAAGAGGTCCAGAATCGGCGGCTGAAGACTCCTGCAGTCTTCTTAAGGTAGCGCACAGCACTGCAGCTGTGCGCCATTTTCCTCTCAGCACACTTCACACGGCAGTCACTGAGGGTGCAGGGCGCTGGGGGGGGGCGCCCTGGGAGGCAAATGAAAACCTTTAAAAAGGCTAAAAATACCTCACATATAGCCCCAGAGGCTATATGGAGATATTTACCCCTGCCTAAATGTACTAAATAGCGGGAGACGAGCCCGCCGAAAAAGGGGCGGGGCCTATCTCCTCAGCACACGGCGCCATTTTCTGTCACAGCTCCGCTGGTCAGGAAGGCTCCCAGGTCTCTCCCCTGCACTGCACTACAGAAACAGGGTATAACAGAGAGGGGGGGCAGAATAAATGGCAATATATTAATATAAAAGCAGCTATAAGGGAGCACTTAATCATAAGGCTATCCCTGTCATATATAGCGCTTTTTGGTGTGTGCTGGCAGACTCTCCCTCTGTCTCCCCAAAGGGCTAGTGGGTCCTGTCTTCGTATAGAGCATTCCCTGTGTGTCTGCTGTGTGTCGGTACGTGTGTGTCGACATGTATGAGGACGTTATTGGTGTGGAGGCGGAGCAATTGCCAAATATGAGGATGTCACCTCCTAGGGGGTCGACACCAGAATGGATGCCTTTATTTGTGGAATTACGGGATAGCGTCAACTCGCTTAAGCAGTCGTTTGCCGACATGAGGCGGCCGGACACTCAATTAGTGTCTGTCCAGGCGCCTCAAACACCGTCAGGGGCTGTAAAACGTCCCTTGCCTCAGTCGGTCGACACAGACCCAGACACAGGCACTGATTCCGGTGGTGAAGGTGACGAATCAACCGTATTTTCCAGTAGGGCCACACGTTATATGATTTTGGCAATAAAGGAGATGTTACATTTAGCTGATACTACAGGTACCACTAAACAGGGTATTATGTGGGGTGTGAAAAAACTACCAGTAGTTTTTACCGAATCAGAAGAATTAAATGACGTGTGTGATGAAGCGTGGGGTGCCCCGATAAAAAACTGCTAATTTCAAAGAAGTTATTGGCTTTATACCCTTTCCCGCCAGAGGTTAGGGAGCGCTGGGAAACACCTCCTAGGGTGGACAAAGCGCTAACACGCTTATCAAAACAAGTGGCGTTACCCTCTCCTGAGACGGACGCACTTAAAGATCCATCAGATAGGAGGATGGAAAATATCCAAAAAGGTATATACACACATGCAGGTGTTATACTACGACCAGCTATTGCGACTGCCTGGATGTGCAGTGCTGGGGTAGTTTGGTCAGAGTCCCTGATCAAAAATATTGATACCCTGGACAGGGACAATATTTTACTGTCGTTAGAACAAATAAAGGATGCATTTCTTTATATGCGTGATGCACAGAGAGATATCTGCACACTGGCATCACGGGTAAGTGCTATGTCCATTTCGGCCAGAAGAGCTTTATGGACACGACAGTGGACAGGCGATGCGTAGAGGAGTTATTTGAGGTCGGTCTATCGGATTTGGTGGCCACGGCTACGGCCGGGAAATCCACCTTTCTACCTCAAGTCACTCCCCAACAGAAAAAGGCACCGACCTTTCAACCGCAGCCCTTTCGTTCCTTTAAAAATAAGAGAGCAAAGGGCTATTCATATCTGCCACGAGGCAGAGGACGAGGGAAGAGACAGCAACAGGCAGCTCCTTCCCAGGAACAGAAGCCCTCCCCGGCTTCTACAAAAGCCTCAGCATGACGCTGGGGCTTCGCAAGCGGACTCGGGGGCGGTAGGCGGTCGTCTCAAAAATTACAGCGCGCAGTGGGCTCACTCGCAGGTAAATCCCTGGATCCTGCAGATAATATCTCAGGGGTACAGGTTGAAATTAGAGACAGAGCCACCTCGCCGTTTCCTGAAGTCTGCTTTACCAACGTCCCCCTCAGAAAGGGAGACGGTTTTGGAAGCCATTCACAAGCTGTATTCTCAGCAGGTGATAGTCAAGGTACCTCTTCTACAACAAGGGAAGGGGTATTATTCCACTCTATTTGTGGTACCGAAGCCGGATGGCTCGGTAAGGCCTATTCTAAATCTGAAGTCCTTGAACCTATACATAAAGAAGTTCAAGTTCAAGATGGAGTCACTCAGAGCAGTGATAGCGAACCTGGAAGAAGGGGACTTTATGGTATCCTTGGACATCAAGGATGCGTATCTCCACGTTCCAATTACCCTTCACACCAGGGGTACCTCAGGTTCGTTGTACAAAACTGTCACTATCAGTTTCAGACGCTGCCGTTTGGTTTGTCCACGGCACCTCGGGTCTTTACAAAGGTAATGGCCGAGATAATATTTCTTCTTCGAAGAAAAGGCGTATTAATTATCCCATACTTGGACGATCTCCTAATAAGGGCAAGGTCCAGAGAACAGCTAGAGATGGGTTTAGCACTATCTCAAGAGGTGCTAAAGCAGCACGGATGGATTCTGAATATTCCAAAATCCCAATTAATGCCGACAACTCGTCTGCTGTTCCTGGGGATGATTCTGGACACAGTTCAGAAAAAGGTTTTTCTTCCCGAAGAAAAAGCCAAGGAGTTATCTGACCTGGTCAGGAACCTCCTAAAACCAGGAAAGGTGTCTGTACATCAATGCACAAGAGTCCTGGGAAAAAATGGTAGCTTCTTACGAAGCAATCCCTTTCGGCAGATTCCATGCAAAGGGATCTGTTGGACAAATGGTCAGGGTCGCATCTTCAGATGCACCTGCGGATAACCCTGTCGCCGAGGACAAGGGTATCCCTTCTGTGGTGGTTGCAGGAGGCTCATCTATTGGAGGGCCGCAGATTCGGCATACAGGATTGGATCCTGGTGACCACGGATGCCAGCCTGAGAGGCTGGGGAGCAGTCACACAGGGAAGAAATTTCCAGGGAGTGTGGTCGAGCCTGAAAAAGTCTCTTCACATAAGCATTCTGGAACTAAGAGCAATCTACAATGCTCTAAGCCAGGCGGAACCTCTGCTTCAAGGAAGACCGGTGTTGATCCAGTCGGACAACATCACGGCAGTCGCCCATGTAAACAGACAGGGCGGCACAAGAAGCAGGAGGGCAATGGCAGAAGCTGCCAGGATCCTTCGCTGGGCGGAGAATCACGTGATAGCACTGTCAGCAGTATTCATCCCGGGCGTGGACAACTGGGAAGCAGACTTCCTCAGCAGACACGACCTTCACCCGGGAGAGTGGGGACTTCATCCAGAAGTTTTCCACATGCTATTAAACCGTTGGGTAAAACCAATGGTGGACATGATGGCGTCTCGCCTCAACAAAACACTGGACAGGTATTGCGCCAGGTCAAGAGATCCGCAGGCAATAGCTGTGGACGCGCTGGTAACACCTTGGGTGTACCAGTCGGTATATGTGTTTCCTCCTCTGCCTCTCATACCAAAGGTATTGAGGATTATACGGCAAAGAGGAGTAAGACTAGTGGCTCCGGATTGGCCAAGAAGGACTTGGTACCCGGAACTTCAAGAGATGGTCACGGACGATCCGTGGCCTCTACTTCTGAGAAGGGACCTGCTTCAGCAGGGTCCTTGTCTTTTTCAAGACTTACCGCGGCTGCGTTTGACGGCATGGCGTTGAATGCCAGATCCTAAAAGGAAAAGGCATTCCAGAAGAAGTCATTCCTACCTTGATAAAGGCAAGGAAGGAAGTCACCGCGAAGCATTATCGCCGTATTTGGCGAAAATATGTTGCGTGGTGCGAGCAGCGGAGTGCTCCGATGGAGGAATTTCAACTGGGTCGTTTTCCTACATTTCCTGCAATCAGGATTGTCTATGGGTCTCAAATTGGGATCTATTAAGGTTCAAATTTCGGCCCTATCAATATTCTTCCACAAAGAATTGGCCTCAGTCCCTGAGGTCCAGATTTTTATCAAAGGAGTACTGCATATACAGCCTCCTGTGGTGCCTAAGGTGGCACCGTGGGATCTAAATGTAGTTTTAGATTTCCTCAAATCCAATTGGTTTGAACCACTAAAGAATGTGGATTTGAAATATCTCACATGGAAAGTGACTATGTTACTGGCCCTGGCTTCGGCCGGGAGAGTATCTGAACTGGCGGCTTTGTCTTATAAAAGCCCTTATTTAATTTTCCATTCGACATAGGGCAGAGCTGCGGACGCGTCCGCATTTTCTCCCTAAGGTGGTATCAGCGTTTCACCTGAACCAGCCTATTGTAGTGCCTGCGGCTACAGACGACTTGAAGGACTCCAAGTTGTTGGACGTTGTCAGAGCCTTAAAAATATACATTTAAAGGACGGCTGGAGTCAGAAAATCTGACTCGCTGTTTATACTGTATGCACCCAACAAGTTGGGTGCACCTGCTTCTAAGCAGTCGATTGCTCGTTGGTTTTGTAACAAAATTCAACTTGTACATTCTGTGGCAGGCCTGCCACAGCCTAAATCTGTTAAGGCCCATTCCGCAAGGAAGGTGGGCTCATCTTGGGCGGCTGCCCGAGGGGTCTCGGCATTACAACTCTGCCGAGCAGCTACGTGGTCAGGGGAGAACACGTTTGTAAATTTTTACAAATTTGATACCCTGGCAAAGGAGGACCTGGAGTTCTCTCATTCGGTGCTGCAGAGTCATCCGCACTCTCCCGCCCGTTTGGGAGCTTTGGTATAATCCCCATGGTCCTTTCAGGAACCCCAGCATCCACTTAGGACGATAGAGAAAATAAGAATTTACTTACCGATAATTCTATTTCTCGGAGTCCGTAGTGGATGCTGGGCGCCCATCCCAAGTGCGGATTATCTGCAATACTTGTACATAGTTATTGTTAACTAATTCGGGTTATTGTTTAGGAAGCCATCTTTCAGAGGCTCCTCTGTTATCATACTGTTAACTGGGTTTAGATCACAAGTTGTACGGTGTGATTGGTGTGGCTGGTATGAGTCTTACCCGGGATTCAAAATCCTCCCTTATTGTGTACGCTCGTCCGGGCACAGTACCTAACTGGAGTCTGGAGGAGGGTCATAGGGGGAGGAGCCAGTACACACCACCTGACCTGTAAAAGCTTTACTTTTGTGCCCTGTCTCCTGCGGAGCCGCTATTCCCCATGGTCCTTTCAGGAACCCCAGCATCCACTACGGACTCCGAGAAATAGAATTATCGGTAAGTAAATTCTTATTTTATTGGACCCACTTCAGTCAGGGTTCCGTTCCCAACACTCCACAGAGACAGCACTGACTAAAGTGGTTAATGATTTGGTCACTACGAAGTCTAAAGGCCATTACTCAGTATTTATTCTTCTAGATCTATCTGCTGCCTTTGACACTGTAGACCACTCTCTTCTCATACAAACACTACAATCCCTAGGTCTTAAAGACACAGCCCTTTCTTGGTTCCTATCCTACCTATCTAATCGCTCCTTCAGTGTTCGCTTCTCTGAATCTTCCTCCTCTTCGCTACCTCTTTCAGTTGGAGTACCACAAGGCTCAGTCTTGGGTCCTCTGCTTTTCTCTATCTTTACCTTATCTCTTGGTAAACTAATCAGCTCTTTTGGATTTCAGTATCATCTGTATGCAGATGATAATCAAATCTACCTATCCTCCCCTGATTTGTCCCTATCTGTACTGCCCCGTGTCACTGAATGCCTTTCTGTTATTTCATTTTGGATGACATCACGTCACCTCAAACTTAATATTTCATAAACAGAGTTAATTATATTTCCACTGGACAATAGTAGGTACCAACCTGATTTCTCTATCACTGTTGAAAACTTGACAATCTACCCTACCCCACAAGCTTGCTGCCTAGGTATCATCCTTGACTCTGATCTGTCCTTTGTTACCCACATTCAATCTGTCTCAAAATCATGTTGCATGCATCTAAAAACATATCCAAAATACAACCATACCTTACACAAGACACTGCTAAAACTCTAATCCATGCTCTCATTATCTCCCGCATTGATTATTGTAATAGTCTCCTAACTAGTCTTCCCAAAACGAGACTCTCACCACTACAATCCATTCTGAATGCAGCTGCGAGGTTAATCTTCCTCGCTAGATGTTCATCGTCTGCAGATTCACTCTAGCAGTCCCTCCATCGGTTACCTGTATTCTACCGTATTCAATATAAAATACTTTTACTCACACACACAAGGCCATTAACCAAACTACACCAACGTAATTCACTGTGCTTATCTCAAAATATCTCCCAACCCGACCTCTTCACTCTTCACAAGATCTGCGTCTCTCATCCACACTCATTACTCGCTCCCACTCACGATTGCAGGACTTTCTTCGGGCTTCACCCACTCTGTGGAATGCCCTACCACGCACAATAAGACTCTCCTCTGGTCTCCAAACCTTCAAGCGTTCCCTGAAAACTCACCTCTTCAGGCAAGCATATCAAATTCCAGAACCGCCCACATAACTTTCATAAACCTTCCTATCAAATTGCATCCACTCTGCACAGTCCACACATACCCTCACATGTCTTCTCATTCTTCACTTTCCCTTCCTCTCTACCGTGGTTCATCATTGCTGTATGACCATATCATACAGCCCACCAAGAACCTTTCAATCTGGTGGACAACCATGCAGTAGATAGCACCTATCCTTATGTATCCATGCCTATTTCCCTATAGATTGTAAGCTTGCTAGCAGGGCCTTCCTACCTCTATGACTGTTTGTTATTAACCAGTTTTGTTATATCATTGATATTTCAAATTGTAAAGCGCAAAAGAATTTGCTGCACTATATAAGAAACTGTTAATAAATAAATAAATAAATAAATAAATAAATGTGGGTGAGAGTCCAGTGATGAGCAAGTAGTATGGTTTATTATAAAGACAGGGTCCAACTCATGCCATACAAAAACAAAGGTTTTACAGTTCAGGAAAGCTGTGTTAATGATTCATTGGCAGAATTGAAGAACTTGGAAGAAGTGCATACCGCACTTCTTCCAAGTTCTTCAATGTGGGAAAAAAATAAAAAGTTAAATACTAAATGCATCAGACCATTGTATCAAAAGAGCTAAGAAAAAGAAGACAGTGTGGTTAACGAAAGAAGAAGCAACTAGTATGAAAGCAAAACAAAAAAATGGCCTTTAGGAAATATAAACACACTCAAAATAATGAGGATAAAGAGGTGTATCTTGCCAGAAGGAAGGAGGATAAGATGGTAATCAAGCGTGCAAAGGTGCAGGCTGAAGAGAAAATGGTCCAGTCAGTAGGTAAAGGGGAAAACTATTTTTAAGTATAAAAGTGAAAGGAGAAAATCAAACGTAGGAATAAAAAGGCTTAAGACAGAGAGTAAAATACTGATACAGGGAAACAAGACACTAGCATATCATCTAAATAATTATTTTTGCTCAGTCTGTACTACAGATGGAGATGGGAAGGTTCATAGTTAAATTGCAAGTATATTAACAAAACTGAGGTAGATACAAGTATATTTACAGAGGAGAAGGTCCTAACAGAACTCTCAAATCTGAAAGTGGGGAAGCCAGTGGGACCAGATGGAATACATCCAAGGCTAGTAAAAGAGCTTAAAGGGGTTCTGGTAACAAAGAAGAGAAAAAGACGAATAGGGAGCGCAAGCAGAAAAATTGTTATATTAAATTTTTTATAAATTTAATAAAGGAATTAACCTTTATGGATTTAAACAGACTGGATTAATGATACACTTGTATAGGCACATCCACCATTTCCAACAAACAAATAAACAATAACAGTGTTTATTACAATAAAAAATAAATAGGTAAATAAGATCCTTGAGGTTGATATCAGTTAAGAAAAAAGGAGGACACAAATGATATGAATGTCCCCTTAATTTGATGATAAAAGTTCCTCAAAAAATGGTACCGCTGTAGTGTTCAAATGATGGAATATAATCGGATAACCGTTGTGGTGAGATTTCTGTAGTAATGAGTGATGATAACAAGTATACTTGCTCTTTAGACTGAAGTGGGTCTAAATAACTGGTATTGGAGTGTATAGTTAAATTCATATACCATGTTCTTCTCACAATTAAAGGAAGGTGTAATGAACCAAAGGGTGATTAACTCACATTAATACTTGAAAGAATGCAGTCGTCTGATATCAGCGTTTTACTATACCGCGGCTTGTTGTTGAAATAAGCCAGAAGGGCAACACTGGATGCAATTAGTTGTTGGTGTCCCAATGTGCCGGGTTCACTACAAGCAGGGCATGCAGGCGGACAGCGCTGAACAACCCGTGGACTTGCCTCGTCCGATGTCTGTGCTGCAAGGTGCCACGGCTAACCGCTTCCCGGGCCGCCGGGCAAGCGGCACTTGGGTGGTCCGTAAGCCGCTTGGTAAAGGAGATGTGCTGGTGGACAGCCTTGTATTCAATGCCGCGGCATTCCATATGGCAGGGAAGCCTGTGCAAAACGGCTCTGGGCGAGGCTGACAAAGAACAGCTGGAGGTGATGTGCAGCCTGTGTTGTGGTTGGAAGTCCTAACTCCTGATGCGTTTCTCGACCGTACCGACTGGTCGTTTCTTCAGAGGAATGAATGTTCTGGTAACAACACTAACAGATTTATTCAACCAGGGACTAGCTACAGGAGTAATTCCAGAGACTGGAAAAAAGCGAATGTAATACCACTGCACAAAAGTGGAAGCAAGGAAGAGGCAAGTAACTACTGACCAGTGAGCCTTACATCAGTAGTGTAAAATTATGGAAACACTATTAAAAAAAAGTTGTGGAATATCTCAAATGCAGCAATTTACAGTATTCTACACAGCATGTATTTACTTGGGGAGATCTTGACAAACAAATCTTATTGACTTTTTTGGCTGGATGACTAAAGTAATAGATCAAGATGGGGGGCTGTAGATTTACCTTATCTAGACTTTAGTAAAGCTTTTGATATCGTCCCACATCATAGACTGCTAAACAAACTGGAAAGTTTCGGATTAGATTCTAAAATGATTGAATGGATATGATATTGGTTGCAGGATAGGAAACATAGGGTTGTAGTAAATGGAGTGCATTCACAGGGGGGAAAGGTTACCAGTGGAGTACCCAACGGAACTGTACTTGGGCCAGTACTTTTTAATATCTTTGTTGGTGACATTGCTAATGGTGTTTAAAGGAAACTATGCCTTTTTGCTGATGACTCAAAGGTATTCATTATGCAACAGGGTAGACACACCAAGAGGAGTAAAACAAATGATTGAGGATTTAGGTAGACTAGAGGAATGGGTGGGAATGTGGCAACTACAGTTTACTGGAAAAAAAGGGCAAAATCATGCACTTGGGTCTCCAAACACCAAAGGCTAAATACAGTATAGTTTCAAGGGCATTATAATTGAAACTACATAGAAAGAAATGGATTTACAGTAGGAGTCACCATTTCAGATGACTTGAAGGTAGGTAAGCAAGGTACCAAAGCAATGAGAAAGGCAAGGCAGGTTCTTGATTTCACAGGGAGAAGAATCAGTAACAGGGAAAAAAAGTAATAATGCCACTGTATAGGCCATTGGTACAGCCTCTTCTAGAATACTGTGTTCAGTTCTGGAGGCCATACAGATGTGTCCCCTTACATCTTTGCTCTGTGTGCTACAAGTTGCGTTACACATAACGCATGAGTGCCGTGTGACTCAGTAGCACCGAGAGCCTTTTTTTGTGTCTTAGACGAAAAGTAATATAATAAGATGCACAAGCAGCTTCTGTTGATTAAAATTATATGCATCATACCTGTATTCTGTGTGTGACTGCGACTGTATTTGGATACAAAATGCAACGCTACAGTGTTTTCATGGAAAATTCTGTAACATGGCATTTTGGATTCAGATAGAGCTGCAATTACACATAGAATATAGGCATGCTGTATATCATTTTAATCAGCAGAAGCTGCATGTGCTTTTTATTACATTGCTTTGCTTCTAAGATGCATTTTAGCAGGAAAAACACAAGAAAAGACACTTTTCTGTGAGTCCCAACACAGCATGGCACGACTTCAAGAGCTGTTTAGCGTGACTGCAGCAAGGATCTAAGAGGACACATCTGTATCTCCAGAAGGATATTGATACATTAGAGACTTCACAAAGATAGGCAACTAAAATGGTGCATGGACTACATCACAAAACTTACTAGGAACGACTAAAAGATCTTAAAATGTATACTTTAGAGAAGAGAAGGAAAAGGGGGGACATGATAGAAACTTTTAAATATATCAAGGGTTTTAACAAGGTATAGGAGGGAAACATTCTTCAATGGAAGAGGAGCATAAGAACACGAGAACATGCTCTGAAACTGGAAAGAGGTGGGTTCAAAGGAAATTTGAGTAAAAACTACTTCACAGAAAGGGTAGTGGATAAGTGGAATAGCCTCTCTACTTCAAATGTGGTAGAGGCTAAGGGCCTAATTCAGACCTGATCGCTCGCTAGGGATGTTTTGCACTGCTGCGAACAGATAGTCGCCGCCCATAGGGGAGTGTATTTTCGATTTTGCAAGTGTACGAATGCATGTGTAGCAGAGATGTACAAACAGATCTTGTGCAGTCTCTGAGTAGCCCAGGACTTACTCAGCCGCTGTGATCACTTCAGCCTGTACGGGACCGGAAATTGACGTCAAGAACCCTCCCTGCAAACGCTTGGACACGCCTGCGTTTTTCCCAACCACTCCCAGAAAACGGTCAGTTGCCACCCACAAATGACTTCTTCCTGATAATCTCCTTGCGATCGCCCGTGCAAATGGATTCTTCGCACAAACCCATCGCTGAGCGGCGATCCGCTTTCTACACCTGTGTGACGCGCCTGCGCATTGCAGTTCATACACATGCGCAGTTATGACCTGATCGCAGTGCAGCTAGCGAGCGATCAGGTTTGAATTACCCCCTAAGACAGTAGAGCAATTTACTGTAAGTCTTATAAAGACCTAAGGAACAAATAGCTTTCTGGAGCTGATTTAGATTTTTTTTTTCTTTTTAATTAAAACAGTCATTCCATTATTTTTTAACTACTTTCCAGAGGTGTCCAAAACATAGGCATCAATTCAATTAGGAGCGAGTTGGGTCCTTTGAGACATTTTCATGGCAAATTTACATAGCAAATTCAATTTGCAATTCAATTACAAACTTGCATTGCATTTTTCCAGTAAATGCATGTTGTTTTGTGCGCATTACCCTGAGCAGGTGAAAACATAGGGAAAATGTATATTTTCAGGAAAAAAATGTTGGGACAAACAGTAGGGCCTGATTCCGTACAAATAAAATGCAAATGCAGCAGGAGGTATCTGTAGGTGCCTCCTGTATGGTTCTGCGAGATATGAATACTGCACCTTAGGCTGCAGCATCAGATTATTGTTACCATCTCGACTATCGCATCCTTCAACCGTGACTGGTAATGTTAGCAGAACTTGGTCAGTCTGCATAAGCCAAAGCTTACTCTGACTGGCCATAGGATCCAGTCTAGGAATTCTGTGTCTGATGATAAAGACCCTAGGTCTGGGCCGTCTACAAAACAGGGGTTTCAGGCCCCCGTTTTGAAGAACGGTACCGGTTGCCATCCTTGCTCCACCCCTCAAATGCCTTAACATGTCAACCCAGGTCCGTTACAAGCCTAAGGAGAGCTAGCTCACTGGTCCTTGAAGATGATGTCATCTCCGAGCCCCGAGTGAAGCCCCAGCATTAACCTTGGGTACAGCCTGCTATGTAAATGGAATTTCAAGCCACTGTGACATGGCTTGATATCCATGTTCAGTGACCCAGGCTGGATCCTGTTTTTTGGGTGTAAAACAGATGTAACTTAACCACTTAGCTAGATATTTTTTCCAAAAACAGCTCAGAAATTGTAGTTTTTTTATGATTGAATTAGGTTAATAACATCTATTTGAAACATATCTAATAATTTTATTGAATTTATTTTATTTTTTATTACCCATATTTTAAACATAGATGGGAAAATATTGGTTCATCGATAATTAGCTCATTGTGACCATCAAGAACCTACATTTTCCCAGTGGCTGCTTCTCTCTGTTGCTGCGGGGAAAAAAGCAAGGTAAGGGGGAGTTTAGAGATGTGTGCCGAACCACGTGTTTTGATTTTGGATCTGTATTAATTTTTGTGTTTTGGCGAGACTATATTACACTATTGTGTTTCTATATGTTTTACTTTACATGTGGATAGAGACATGCATGCCAGGACTGAATGTACCACAACAATCCTGAATACTATTGTTTTTTTCATACACATATAAATGTGAATATAGCGCATATCTCTGTTAAAACAATTGCTTTATCTACATTAATAACACATCCAAACATTAACTATGACCAGAGTATTACATTCTGTGACACAAAATTCTCCATGTTCCTTCTGAGTAGGGGGGAAGGAGGCGAGGAATAGAAATGGAGGGAAGGGGTCAAGCTGAGGAGAGATTGAGAAATAGGGTGGGTGGGAAAGGGATAAGCAGAAAATAAATAAAGGCAAATGAAAGAGGAACAGTCAGGGCATCAGGGTGAAGTGGTGGCGATCAGCACCTTGTCTTGATTGGCTGTTTGTCCTGTCTGTTAGCCTAGGTACAGTATCATGCATTAGACTGGTAGACGAGGAGCTTATCCAGTCAAGACCAGGGACATCCCATCTTGTCCTTTGCTATTTGACCAGAGCCCTGGGATCCCCTCTTTCTATGACTGTGGGTGCAGACTAGAACAATTAATGAGATGGTGGCCCAGGGTCATCCTTACTCATAGGCCAGTGTGCACCGCACACCCTCCACTGGGCAGTGAGAAGTTTGAAATATTTTAGAGTTTTCAGTAATGTAAGTCATTACCAATAAGATGTTGCTATTAGCCGCAATGAACACACCCCTTTTTACAAATAAGTATAGCCAAGTGCTGTTGAAGCAATAATCTGTTCATTACGGAAAATCCAGGTTATTTAATTTTGACAGAATTTCAAAAACATTACTCAGATTAGATTTTTTTTTTGCCATATTAAAATATTTGATGCCATTTCCTTTTTTCATGCTTTGTGCTTGGAACGGAAGCACTTTCTCCGAGCTTGTCTAAAGTTGATCTACTTGACAAGTAATACTCTGGACTCTTAATTATAATGTCAGTCATTATAAACTAAGAGTGAGTGTTTTATGTTTTAATTAATATAATTATATTTAGCAAATAACCTATAACACAACAAACTATGAATATGACTAAAACAGTTTGTTCATCTCTAGTTAAAATATCAGGGTGTCTTTAAATAGTATGTCCAGTTTTGAATATGTCTTTACAAAGCTCTAATACCTCTCCCTCTTACACTGGTAGAGAGGGTAAGTCATGGACCTACCTTTGCTCAAAGTGAGGTTATTGCAAGGCTAGATTTACATAGTTAGACCCAGACACAATCAACAACTTTAGGCAAACTATATTACCACTGAATCAGAACAGCACTGGACTGGATAGGTGGATTACCAATCAATGGGGTATATTCATGAAGCAGTGAAAAGAGTGGAGAAGTTAACCTGCTCCGTACAATTGTATAATATGTTACTTCAGTGCGGACTGGTTGTCATGGGCAACATCTCCACTGGCTCACTTCTCCACACTTTTCACTGCTTCATGAATAGACCCCAATATCTCTTAATGAGCTGCAAGAACCTAATACTCATTCATCATCCTACAGGTCTCTATAAATTGCTTCCTACAACTGTTTCATTGTGAGACCTTTTTGTTTGTCCCCGATCCATGTGAGGTAGTGATAGACAACCTGATCTACTCCAGGGGCCACAATGGGGGGCCTATAACATTTAAAAGTTGGCACTTAAAAATGATTTCAATACCAAGTTAAATGAATACAATTAATCAATGAAAGAGGTACCTTTCTGTAATAACATATCAGCAGGCCTGTTAAATAAGTGTTATAATCTGTATAACAAACAAATATGATTACAATGTAGGAAGGAGGTGGGTATAGCAAGAGATGGACTAAAGGGCTGCATGGGGCCACAGGACTGCCTGTTGCCCGCCATTGGTGTAAGTATTTACTGTTCAACTAATTTCCTGTTTTTTTACCCTTGAATATTCATATTGATCTTGATTTTCTAATTTCTGATTTGTCTTAGCGTTTATTATGTTTCGGTCCTGTGTACTACTGTGTTACTGACTGCCTGACTATGCTGTGTTGACTGTGCTGACCCTGACATGTTTACTGTTTCTGATACTGTTATGTGCCCTACACAACAATTTTATAAGGACATTTCTAAAGTTGGGTACACACTGGGTGATGTATTGTCCGTTCAATTGCAAAGACGATATATCATTTACTGGTCGATGGGTGTAAGCAAGCGACATTCAGAGACATATAGAATTGGCTCTGCGGCACAGCCAATGCCCATTATATCTACAGATACTGTATATTGGTGCATCTTGCTCTCTGTCTGGCCGTCCCACCTATCACATGATTGGTCAGCCATTATGCAGATCATTAAGGGGGCTGGGATATTGAAATGATGCTGGTTTGTCCCAGAGTCCTCATGGAGGCGTCAACATTGAACTGGAGCTGCACACATTGGTAAATTGATGAGCCTCATCAAGGACGGGGTCGAATCGGTCTATAGACAGGAAGTAGACCGGTTGGCCCAGTGGTGCATCCACAACAACCTTGAGCTCAACCCCCTCAAAACTGTAGAGATAATAGTGGACTTCAGGAAGAAGTCAGCTAGTGCACCTCCGCTAAAGATTGCTGACAGTGTGGTATCGCTAGTGAATTCCTTCAAGTTTCTAGGGACCACAATCTCCTGGGACCTTAAATGGGGGTCCAACGCTGATGCCACTGTTGGGAAAGCGCAGCAGAGGTTGTTCTTCCTCAGGCAACTAAGGAAGCTTCTGCTCCTCTTCTACTTGTGGATTGTGGAGTCGGTACTGTGCTCCTCGATACTGGTATGGTACAGCTCCGCCAGCGCGAGGGACAGATGCAGGCTCCAAAAGGTGGTCAGAACCGCAGAGAAGATCATAGGGGCCGACCTTCCCTCAGTCCAGGACCTGTACCTGTCCAGAGCTAAAAAGTGGGCAACGAAGATAGTAAAAGACCAGCTACACCCCGGCCACAGCATGTTTAACTTTCTTCCTTCAGGCAGGCGTTACAGGGCCGTCCCCGCCAGGTCCACCAGAAGCCTCAAAAGTTTAATTCACCAAGTGGTCCGCCTGCTGAACTTCTGAACATTGACTGACTAGACGTACATGTAACTCACTTGTGTCCCTACGGTATACCTATCTGTATGACTTTACTTATTCCCCCCCCCCCCATCCACACCTGCTTATCTGTTACCTACAGTTCTTGGCTGTTGTATAGCAAACCGGAGACAAATTCCTAGTATACGCAAGTATACCTGGCCAATAAAGCTGATTCTGATTCTGTGTGTGAGGCAGTGAAAATATTCAACAATGTGTTACTTACAAGTACAGATGAGCGGTTTGAATTTGAGGAAATCCAAACCTGCCCGATCTTAGGGCATCTGAGCTGAACCGAGTCTCGACTCGGGTATTCCTGCAGGGCTTGGATCCGAAAACAAGCCAAAACACAGAGATCCCAGCATCGGATTTCAGTGTTTTGGTTTGGAAAGCTGGCTGCTTGGATCCAGTCAGCGGCCGCTACCATGGTAACAGGCCACTGGTTTGCTGTCTCTCAGCTAACCAGTGGCCTTTTTTCATGGTAGAGGTCACTGATTTTACATGACAGGCTGCATGAGGGGGACATCGCTACACCAGGCCGCCACTGGCACCGCAAACTTCCGGGTGCTCGCTATGATGTATATTACTAATATACATCTTAGCAGCGGACTCCCAGCTCCTGTGCAGTCAGCTCCAATTATGTGATTTTAGCTTTTTTTGCCATTTAAAAAAAAACACTGCTGAAATCCAAAAACGAATCTAAAACCAAAACAAGACACCAAAAGTAGATCAAAAACCAGCAAAAATGGTCTGGTGCACATGTCTACTTGCAAGGCTGTAAATCTGTGACTCAGGGTAGTTTTGTTGAAAGGAACGTGTGTGGTAGTGCTCAGCTCCGTACTGTGAATTTGTGCAGTGTGTTCCGTATTATGAGGCTTTGACCATGTGCTGGTAACCCTTTGTTCCGGTGTCTGCAGTAGCCTGTAGAGCCATCTGGACTGCATCAGTACTACAATATATTAGAGATGAGCGGGTTCGGTTTCTCTGAATCCGAACCCGCCAGAACTTCATGTTTTTTTTCACGGGTCCGAGCGACTCGGATCTTCCCGCCTTGCTCGGTTAACCCGAGCGCGCCCGTACGTCATCATGACGCTGTCGGATTCTCGCGAGGCTCGGATTCTATCGCGAGACTCGGATTCTATATAAGGAGCCGCGCGTCGCCGCCATTTTCACACGTGCATTGAGATTGATAGGGAGAGGACGTGGCTGGCGTCCTCTCCATTTAGATTATAAGAGACTGAGAGAGATTTACTGGAGCTGACTAGGAGGAGTACTGTTACTGTAGAAGTGTAGAGACTGAGTGGAGAGAGTTTACTAGTGAGGACAGTGCAGTTTACTTTATAATCCGTTCTCTGCCTGAAAAAAGCGATACACAGCACACAGTGACTCAGTCACATACCATATCTGTGTGCACTGCTCAGGCTCAGGCCAGTGTGCTGCATCATCTATTATCTATATATAATATTATATATATCTGTCTGACTGCTCAGCTCACACAGCTTATAATTGTGGGGGAGACTGGGGAGCACTACTGCAGTGCCAGTTATAGGTTATAGCAGGAGCCAGGAGTACATAATATATTATATAGTGAGTGACCACCAGACACACAGTGCAGTTTATTTAATATATCCGTTCTCTGCCTGAAAAAAGCGATACACACAGTGACTCAGTCAGTCACATACCATATCTGTGTGCACTGCTCAGGTTCAGGCCAGTGTGCTGCATCATCTATTATCTATATATAATATTATATATATCTGTCTGACTGCTCAGCTCACACAGCTTATAATTGTGGGGGAGACTGGGGAGCACTACTGCAGTGCCAGTTATAGGTTATAGCAGGAGCCAGGAGTACATAATATATTATATAGTGAGTGACCACCAGACACACAGTGCAGTTTATTTAATATATCCGTTCTCTGCCTGAAAAAAGCGATACACACAGTGACTCAGTCAGTCACATACCATATCTGTGTGCACTGCTCAGGCTCAGGCCAGTGTGCTGCATCATCTATTATCTATATATAATATTATATATATCTGTCTGACTGCTCAGCTCACACAGCTTATAATTGTGGGGGAGACTGGGGAGCACTACTGCAGTGCCAGTTATAGGTTATAGCAGGAGCCAGGAGTACATAATATATTATATAGTGAGTGACCACCAGACACACAGTGCAGTTTATTTAATATATCCGTTCTCTGCCTGAAAAAAGCGATACACACAGTGACTCAGTCAGTCACATACCATATCTGTGTGCACTGCTCAGGCTCAGGCCAGTGTGCTGCATCATCTATTATCTATATATAATATTATATATATCTGTCTGACTGCTCAGCTCACACAGCTTATAATTGTGGGGGAGACTGGGGAGCACTACTGCAGTGCCAGTTATAGGTTATAGCAGGAGCCAGGAGTACATAATATATTATATAGTGAGTGACCACCAGACACACAGTGCAGTTTATTTAATATATCCGTTCTCTGCCTGAAAAAAGCGATACACACAGTGACTCAGTCAGTCACATACCATATCTGTGTGCACTGCTCAGGCTCAGGCCAGTGTGCTGCATCATCTATTATCTATATATAATATTATATATATCTGTCTGACTGCTCAGCTCACACAGCTTATAATTGTGGGGGAGACTGGGGAGCACTACTGCAGTGCCAGTTATAGGTTATAGCAGGAGCCAGGAGTACATAATATATTATATAGTGAGTGACCACCAGACACACAGTGCAGTTTATTTAATATATCCGTTCTCTGACTGAAAAAAGCGATACACACAGTGACTCAGTCAGTCACATACCATATCTGTGTGCACTGCTCAGGCTCAGGCCAGTGTGCTGCATCATCTATTATCTATATATAATATTATATATATCTGTCTGACTGCTCAGCTCACACAGCTTATAATTGTGGGGGAGACTGGGGAGCACTACTGCAGTGCCAGTTATAGGTTATAGCAGGAGCCAGGAGTACATATTATATTAAAATTAAACAGTGCACACTTTTGCTGCAGGAGTGCCACTGCCAGTGTGACTGACCAGTGACCTGACCACACTGACCACCAGTATAGTTAGTAGTATACTTATATTGTGATTGCCTGAAAAAGTTAAACACTCGTCGTGTGACTTCACTTGTGTGTTTTTTTTTTTTTTATTCTATAAAAATAAAACTCATTCTGCTGACAGACAGTGTCCAGCAGGTCCGTCATTATATAATATATAATATATACCTGTCCGGCTGCAGTAGTGATATATATATATTTTTTATATCATTTATCATCCAGTCGCAGCAGACACAGTACGGTAGTTCACGGCTGTGGCTACCTCTGTGTCTCTGCACTCGGCAGGCAGTCCGTCCATAATTGTAATACCACCTAACCGTGGATTTTTTTCATTCTTCTTTATACATACATAGTTACATAGACATCTTCTCTTTATCAACCAGTCTATATTAGCTGCAGACACAGTACAGTACGGTAGTTCACGGCTGTGGCTACCTCTGTGTCTGCACTCGGCAGGCAGTCCGTCCATAATTGTATACCACCTAACCGTGGTTTTTTTTCATTCTTCTTTATACATACATAGTTACATAGACATCTTCTCTTTATCAACCAGTCTATATTAGCTGCAGACACAGTACAGTACGGTAGTTCACGGCTGTGGCTACCTCTGTGTCTGCACTCGGCAGGCAGTCCGTCCATAATTGTATACCACCTAACCGTGGATTTTTTTCAGTCTTCTTTATACATACATAGTTACATAGACATCTTCTCTTTATCAACCAGTCTATATTAGCTGCAGACACAGTACAGTACGGTAGTTCACGGCTGTGGCTACCTCTGTGTCTGCAGTCGGCAGGCAGTCCATAATTGTATACTAGTATCCATCTCCATTGTTTACCTGAGGTGCCTTTTAGTTGTGCCTATTAAAATATGGAGAACAAAAATGTTGAGGTTCCAAAATTAGGGAAAGATCAAGATCCACTTCCACCTCGTGCTGAAGCTGCTGCCACTAGTCATGGCCGAGACGATGAAATGCCAGCAACGTCGTCTGCCAAGGCCGATGCCCAATGTCATAGTACAGAGCATGTCAAATCCAAAACACCAAATATCAGAAAAAAAAGGACTCCAAAACCTAAAATAAAATTGTCGGAGGAGAAGCGTAAACTTGCCAATATGCCATTTACCACACGGAGTGGCAAGGAACGGCTGAGGCCCTGGCCTATGTTCATGGCTAGTGGTTCAGCTTCACATGAGGATGGAAGCACTCAGCCTCTCGCTAGAAAAATGAAAAGACTCAAGCTGGCAAAAGCAGCACAGCAAAGAACTGTGCATTCTTCGAAATCCCAAATCCACAAGGAGAGTCCAATTGTGTCGGTTGCGATGCCTGACCTTCCCAACACTGGACGTGAAGAGCATGCGCCTTCCACCATTTGCACGCCCCCTGCAAGTGCTGGAAGGAGCACCTGCAGTCCAGTTCCTGATAGTCAGATTGAAGATGTCAGTGTTGAAGTACACCAGGATGAGGAGGATATGGGTGTTGCTGGCGCTGGGGAGGAAATTGACCAGGAGGATTCTGATGGTGAGGTGGTTTGTTTAAGTCAGGCACCCGGGGAGACACCTGTTGTCCGTGGGAGGAATATGGCCGTTGACATGCCAGGTGAAAATACCAAAAAAATCAGCTCTTCGGTGTGGAGGTATTTCACCAGAAATGCGGACAACAGGTGTCAAGCCGTGTGTTCCCTTTGTCAAGCTGTAATAAGTAGGGGTAAGGACGTTAACCACCTCGGAACATCCTCCCTTATACGTCACCTGCAGCGCATTCATAATAAGTCAGTGACAAGTTCAAAAACTTTGGGTGACAGCGGAAGCAGTCCACTGACCAGTAAATCCCTTCCTCTTGTAACCAAGCTCACGCAAACCACCCCACCAACTCCCTCAGTGTCAATTTCCTCCTTCCCCAGGAATGCCAATAGTCCTGCAGGCCATGTCACTGGCAATTCTGACGAGTCCTCTCCTGCCTGGGATTCCTCCGATGCATCCTTGCGTGTAACGCCTACTGCTGCTGGCGCTGCTGTTGTTGCCGCTGGGAGTCGATGGTCATCCCAGAGGGGAAGTCGTAAGCCCACTTGTACTACTTCCAGTAAGCAATTGACTGTTCAACAGTCCTTTGCGAGGAAGATGAAATATCACAGCAGTCATCCTGCTGCAAAGCGGATAACTGAGGCCTTGACAACTATGTTGGTGTTAGACGTGCGTCCGGTATCCGCCGTTAGTTCACAGGGAACTAGACAATTTATTGAGGCAGTGTGCCCCCGTTACCAAATACCATCTAGGTTCCACTTCTCTAGGCAGGCGATACCGAGAATGTACACGGACGTCAGAAAAAGACTCACCAGTGTCCTAAAAAATGCAGTTGTACCCAATGTCCACTTAACCACGGACATGTGGACAAGTGGAGCAGGGCAGGGTCAGGACTATATGACTGTGACAGCCCACTGGGTAGATGTATGGACTCCCGCCGCAAGAACAGCAGCGGCGGCACCAGTAGCAGCATCTCGCAAACGCCATCTCTTTCCTAGGCAGGCTACGCTTTGTATCACCGCTTTCCAGAATACGCACACAGCTGAAAACCTCTTACGGCAACTGAGGAAGATCATCGCGGAATGGCTTACCCCAATTGGACTCTCCTGTGGATTTGTGGCATCGGACAACGCCAGCAATATTGTGTGTGCATTAAATATGGGCAAATTCCAGCACGTCCCATGTTTTGCACATACCTTGAATTTGGTGGTGCAGAATTTTTTAAAAAACGACAGGGGCGTGCAAGAGATGCTGTCGGTGGCCAGAAAAATTGCGGGACACTTTCGGCGTACAGGCACCACGTACAGAAGACTGGAGCACCACCAAAAACTACTGAACCTGCCCTGCCATCATCTGAAGCAAGAAGTGGTAACGAGGTGGAATTCAACCCTCTATATGCTTCAGAGGTTGGAGGAGCAGCAAAAGGCCATTCAAGCCTATACAATTGAGCACGATATAGGAGGTGGAATGCACCTGTCTCAAGTGCAGTGGAGAATGATTTCAACGTTGTGCAAGGTTCTGATGCCCTTTGAACTTGCCACACGTGAAGTCAGTTCAGACACTGCAAGCCTGAGTCAGGTCATTCCCCTCATCAGGCTTTTGCAGAAGAAGCTGGAGGCATTGAAGAAGGAGCTAAAAGGGAGCGATTCCGCTAGGCATGTGGGACTTGTGGATGCAGCCCTTAATTCGCTTAACAAGGATTCACGGGTGGTCAATCTGTTGAAATCAGAGCACTACATTTTGGCCACCGTGCTCGATCCTAGATTTAAAGCCTACCTTGGATCTCTCTTTCCGGCAGACACAAGTCTGCTGGGGTGCAAAGACCTGCTGGTGACAAAATTGTCAAGTCAAGCGGAACGCGACCTGTCAACATCTCCTCCTTCACATTCTCCCGCAACTGGGGGTGCGAGGAAAAGGCTCAGAATTCCGAGCCCACCCGCTGGCGGTGATGCAGGGCAGTCTGGAGCGACTGCTGATGCTGACATCTGGTCCGGACTGAAGGACCTGACAACGATTACGGACATGTCGTCTACTGTCACTGCATATGATTCTCTCAACATTGATAGAATGGTGGAGGATTATATGAGTGACCGCATCCAAGTAGGCACGTCACACAGTCCGTACTTATACTGGCAGGAAAAAGAGGCAATTTGGAGGCCCTTGCACAAACTGGCTTTATTCTACCTAAGTTGCCCTCCCACAAGTGTGTACTCCGAAAGAGTGTTTAGTGCCGCCGCTCACCTTGTCAGCAATCGGCGTACGAGGTTACATCCAGAAAATGTGGAGAAGATGATGTTCATTAAAATGAATTATAATCAATTCCTCCGCGGAGACATTGACCAGCAGCAATTGCCTCCACAAAGTACACAGGGAGCTGAGATGGTGGATTCCAGTGGGGACGAATTGATAATCTGTGAGGAGGGGGATGTACACGGTGATATATCGGAGGGTGAAGATGAGGTGGACATCTTACCTCTGTAGAGCCAGTTTGTGCAAGGAGAGATTAATTGCTTCTTTTTTGGGGGGGGTCCAAACCAACCCGTCATATCAGTCACAGTCGTGTGGCAGACCCTGTCACTGAAATGATGGGTTGGTTAAAGTGTGCATGTCCTGTTTTGTTTATACAACATAAGGGTGGGTGGGAGGGCCCAAGGACAATTCCATCTTGCACCTCTTTTTTCTTTTCTTTTTCTTTGCATCATGTGCTGATTGGGGAGGGTTTTTTGGAAGGGACATCCTGCGTGACACTGCAGTGCCACTCCTAGATGGGCCCGGTGTTTGTGTCGGCCACTAGGGTCGCTAATCTTACTCACACAGCTACCTCATTGCGCCTCTTTTTTTCTTTGCGTCATGTGCTGTTTGGGGAGGGTTTTTTGGAAGGGCCATCCTGCGTGACACTGCAGTGCCACTCCTAGATGGGCCCGGTGTTTGTGTCGGCCACTAGGGTCGCTAATCTTACTCACACAGCTACCTCATTGCGCCTCTTTTTTTCTTTGCGTCATGTGCTGTTTGGGGAGGGTTTTTTGGAAGGGACATCCTGCGTGACACTGCAGTGCCACTCCTAGATGGGCCCGGTGTTTGTGTCGGCCACTAGGGTCGCTTATCTTACTCACACAGCGACCTCGGTGCAAATTTTAGGACTAAAAATAATATTGTGAGGTGTGAGGTATTCAGAATAGACTGAAAATGAGTGTAAATTATGGTTTTTGAGGTTAATAATACTTTGGGATCAAAATGACCCCCAAATTCTATGATTTAAGCTGTTTTTTAGTGTTTTTTGAAAAAAACACCCGAATCCAAAACACACCCGAATCCGACAAAAAAAATTCGGTGAAGTTTTGCCAAAACGCGTTCGAACCCAAAACACGGCCGCGGAACCGAACCCAAAACCAAAACACAAAACCCGAAAAATTTCAGGCGCTCATCTCTACAATATATATCTTCCATTGTGACACCCTGACAGTGGCGAGTGCTCTCTGGGGCAGTTCTAACCCCCTCAGTGCCAGAGCGTGCACAGGCTCTACACATACATACTGCACACATGCCCACTGCACATATACATATTGCACAGATGCCCATTGTACACATATATACTGCACATACATGCTGCGCATATACATGCTGCCACATGCTCATTGTACACCTGCATACTGAACACATGGCTGTAACTGCAAACATACATATGCTGCTCACATGCCCACAGAACACATATATTTTTTATTTAAATTATATATTATTTTTATGTTAATCTTTTCCTTTTATTCTCTTACCACAAAGCTGTGAAAATGATATACATTTTTGGGGACAATTCAACATTTTCTACAAGTGGTGTAACAAGTGAGGGCTGAGTGGAGCAGATGCCCTGTGGCATGGCTTGGTGGACATTATGAGAATCTAGCTCCCTGCCAAGTTCCGCATTTCAGCCGCCGAAACATCATAATTCATGTGATAGGACAGTTATCCCCCACAGGACCCACACACAACAGTGTTTTAATTTATACCAATTCTTCTCCCAGTTCCTGCCATTGTAGTCATACAACTTAAGTGCCTGCCAGTGGTGTAACTAGGGGGGGTGAGCAAGGAACATGCCCTGGGTGCTGTGACAAGCCCAGCTGAGGGGGCTGCTGCCAGCCAGGGCAATGTTCTACACAGTGGAGTGTCATCCCATCGGCTGTTGTGTAGGCTAACTGCATTACACCATCTCTACTCCCAGTGCTTCGGACACTGTGTGCAGGGCCAGCGCTAAGCAGTCAACTGAGTAAGCAACGCAGGGAGAGAGGCATCAGACTGGGGAGGCACCCTCCCTACTCAGCTGCTGTCCACTTTGTAGCTGCACCTGTTGCTGATCCCTAACCCTCATATACAATTACACTCATGGGTGCATACAGTCTCTGCCCCCTCCCGCCACTCATTGGTGCGCAGCGACCCCCCTCTTCACACGATCGCCGGTGCCCCCCATGCTCACCGGTGTACAGCGTCTCCCCGCCTCACACAATTGTGGGTGCATAGTGCCCCCCTCCTGCGATCGTGTGTGCCCCCCCCTCCACCTGCTCACAGGTGCATAGTGTCCTCCCCCTCCTCCTACTCATCGGTGCACAGCTTCCACCCTCCCCCTACCCAAAGGTGCATGCCCCCCCCCCCCCTCCCCAGCTATCACTGATCGTGGGTGCCCAGGGCAAACACATAATTTCTAAAGGGGCGTCTACATATGATTGATGAAGTTGTCTCTCCCAGCCACTCCCACCCACCGTGGTCTGACCCAGTCACTGCATCACTCCCCCCTTTTGTTCTGTAACTGTGTCACACCCCTCTTTTGTGTCCTGTTCCAATCACTGTGTCACACACACCCCTTCTGTGTTCTGTCCCAGTCACTGTGTCACACACCCAGTGACGTAACAAGGGTGGGGCAAGCAGGGCATGTGCCCTAGTAGCACCACCAGCCAGGGCATCGTACCTGCACCACCCACCCACCCACTACTGCTCTGCCGAGCAAGGGCTGCAGCCGGGAGTGCGACTGTGATGTCAGCATCATGCCACGCTCCCTTCAGCCCCTGCTGTGGTTTCTTCCAGGACAGGAGCAAAGACATAGAATGAAGAGGGGGCACACAGAATGAAGTGTGGGAGGCTGTTTGACAAAGAGTTAAGGAAGGGGGAGACTGAGAGGCATAGAATGAAGAGGATGGTGAGAGACACAAGTGGAACATGATGGTGTGGCAAAGAGACGCATTCGGGAGATGACGTAGCAAAGATGCAGGTGGGAGATGATGGTGTGGTTGAGAGAGATGTAGTGGGGAGTTGATGGAGTGGTGGAGAGATATGCAGGGGGGGAGATGATGGTGTGGCTGAGAGATGACACAGGGGGGTAGATGATAGTGTGCTTAGAAATCACTCAGGGGTGAGATGATTGTTTGTTGAGAGATGATGCAGGCAGAGATGACGCATGGAGGAGATGATGCCATGGCTGAGTGATGACCCTGGGGGAGATGATGGTCTGGCTGAGAGATGCAGTGAGGAGTGGATGGTGTGGCTGTGGTGACAAAGGAAGGAGATGATGGTGTGGCTGAAAGGCGCAGAGGGTAGATGGTGTGGCTGAGAGGTGTAGGAAGGAGATGATGTGGATGAGAGACGCAAGAGTGAGATGGTGTGGCTGAGAGATGCAAGGGGCTCAGGGCATATACTACTGCTTTCTCCCGGTTTAACCCCGGCACATATACTACTGCTCTCTCCCTGTGTAACCCAGGCACATATACTACTGTTCTCTCCTGGTGTAACCCAGGCGCCTATACTACTGTTCTCTCCCGGTGTAACCCAGGCGCATATACTACTGCTATCTCCCATGTAAGCCAGGCGCATATACTACTGCTATCTCCCAGTGTAACCCGGGCGCATATACTACTGCTCTCTCCTGGTGTACCCCAGGCGCATATACTACTTATACAATATACTCTAGAATTTGCAGCTTGAAGTAGACAGAAGGGAAGGAATTGTTAAAAACTGCTGCACTAATGTGGCCATCATCTTAGGGTATAATGTATAAGTAAATGTAGATACTGTACTACTGTAGCAATTATTTTTATTTGGCAATATACTGTATCACGAGGTAGTGTGACACAGATGCTGATATAATTGCAGAGAATCACAGGAAGTTAGAGGGCATATTTCCTTTACCTGTGTGCTCTGAAGAATGGTCAGCCTATTATGTAAATTGCAGGAAGATTTGACACATTCTCAATCTGCCAGTGTATACAGAGCAAGGTGTAGCTACCATAGGTGCAGGTAGTGCAGCTGCTATGGGGCCTGGAGCTGAGAGGGGCCCACCTTCCCTGCCAAAGTTACATGTATTAAATAAATTTTTCAATATTAGGAGATACATAGGTGCCGTTACAAACTTTTGCCCTGGGGTCTGCAATATATCTTGGTATACCCTGGACCTGCTCATTGTAATGTAGTATAAAATTAACTGGATGGCATTATAATGTTACATAATATGAACTGTGGCACTGTAATTTGCCAAATATGAAGTGGAGGCACTATAGTGGGCATAATATGAATTGGGGCACTGTAATGTGGCATAATATGAACTACGGACACTATGTTATAATGTGAATTGGGGGTACTTTGTTGCATAATGTGTACTTTCAGCCCTACTGTGTGACATAAGGTGAACTAGGGCACTACTATGGTTCAGAAAATTAACTAGGGTGCTATTATGGGGCATAAAATTGACAACTGTTGTGGAGAGGAGGTTCTCTAGAAGCATTTGGACAGGGGCCCTTTCAATATGTTGCTATGAGGCCCACAAAGTTCTGGCTATGCCCCTGGTACAGAGTAAAAGATTAATTTGCCAATGTCCTCACAAAAGATATATCCTTTGATGACAATGTCGGGTGGTTAGTGTGTACGAACAACTTCAGTCCTGCACCACTTGTACACCAGGACTCTGTCTCTCAGTCTCTGTGTGTGTCACACTCTCCTCACTCTCTCTCTCTCTCTCTCTCTCTCTCTCTCTCTCTCTCTCTCTCTCTGAGATGGAGGAACAGGAACTTCATCATATAACTCCGCCTCCGAGTGACTCCTGGCACTAGAGGTCTAACACTAGGGGATGCTCCCATAGACTGGTATACAGAAGGAGACAGGTGCAGAGTGCACCATATCCTAACAACTCTATCCCAACTTCACCGCAGCCTAAACCTACACCCTTCCCCCAACCCACAGCCTAACAATAACCCTCAGCGGTGGGCGCTAACCCAGACCTCCCTTCCCAGCAGCCTAAACCTAAACCTCCCCATCCTCCGCAGCCTAACCCTTACTCTCCCAGGGGGGTGCCTAACCCTAACCCCCCCACACACACCTCCTTGCAGCCTAACTCTAATCCCCACCTGCGTCTTACCTCACCAGCACAGCAGTGTGTGGGCGTTCGGCATCCTGGCTGTTGGGATTCCGGTGCCAGAATGGTGGCATTCTGAATAGTGTCAGGATTCTGGCATCGGTATTCTGACTGCCGGGATCCTGACCAGATCCCCCTGGTGATACCCCGCAAGCTCTTCCTCCTTTTTCTGAGAAAAGCAGACAGTGGGCCTCTTCTGAGTGTCGTGGTGTAAAAAGGAAAAGAGAACTGTGGGTACCTGTGTGTGGGTTGGTGGGAGTGTTGTGTGTGTCTGGGAAAGTCATACAGTACTGTCAGAGCCCATCTGGGTGCGAGGGTCACCTGCAATTGACAGGCCCCTTCCTGGCCCAAGAGGAGGCCAAACCCCCTGCTCTCACCGTAGGTCCACTAATGAGAAAACCCATATCACCAATCAGATAGTAGCTTTGATCATTCTATTAAAAGTCAATCTGGAGACATCAAAGTGATTGCTATGTGTTACATACATGCATTTTAGCATCATGTTCTTGAATAACAAGTTTTGAGAAAGAGACATGAGGTGAAATCGGTTGCACTTAAAATGCCGTCTGTTTTGATCCCGGTGCTCAGGATACCAACGCCGAAATTGCAAGAACCTAAAAACTGGCGCGACAGACAATCTCGGCGCACCATGGCTATTCCTACACTTGGGTGTCCACGATACCCATAGAGTGGGAATAGATCCTGTGGCGAGCGCAGCGAGCCACCGTGCCCATAGCGTGGTGAGCCCGCAAGGAGACCCTTAGCGCTCACCCCCGCTGCCGACATTATGGCAGATGGGATGCCGCTGTCGGGATATTGACAGCCTGCACCCCGTTCACCGGTAAAACGTATCTAACCTGGTGAAATAACCATGCTCTCGCCAACATTATAACTCCCTGGTGATTCTGATAATAAACACTACTGTAGTTTGCAGATAATTCCTTTTTGTGATATTGTCTCACCTTGGTTTAAACCATTTTGTTAATAAATATAAACCAAATACTTATTTTAATACAATTTATTAGAAATATTGCAAAATGTTATTTGTTTCCAACGTTAGCACTTGTGCCGTCGGTTAGCAATCCATGCCTTTCTTCTCTAGATATTTGGCAAGAAAGAGGTTAAGGAATGCTACACCTGCTATGACAGGAGAAAAATGTAGAGAAGGGGCTGTATGGATGCAAAATGAATGTGGAAAGGCCTTCGTCTTACCACCCAGAGAAAGAGGAACTAAAAGGATTATAAAAGTTCAGATTAAAATGATATGAAATCTAGCATTTGGCTCCTACACTAGTGCCTTGGTCCTGTGAAGCTAATCTGTATGCACTCTGTGACCTCCTCGCAGCGAACCCTGCTAAATATATTATTCCCACGGGGCCTTTCACTGCTGCTTGGTGTCAGAAATCAATATGTATGAGGCGCGTGGATGGGAATTTCTAATAGATCTGCCTGGCCCTGTGCTGCTTTTCAATATCTGCCTTGGACTATTAGTGCCGGCTCAGTGCCTGTGAAATAACCGAGATAATCTTTTAAGGTGCTCTGTTAAGGTGGAACTTAAACGTTACTCTTTCAATTAAAACAAAACCGAAAAAATTATATGTATGGATGGATACACACATATGTTTGATATTCCTAAATAAGTCTGTTTTGCGTAACCTTGTGTAAGTACACCGAAAGGCTGATTAGAGCATTGGGGATTAAAATATCACACTGCCTACATTTATTTACTACAAGTCAATTACAAAACAAAAGGCTTTAACCCCAAACAATGTCAAATGAAGTTGATTTGATGCGGATGCTTTTTCGGCCTGTTTTTATGCATTTTTTTTCTCTTTTCTTGTTTGTATTTTGGGTGTTTTCATTCACACCAGGCATGTCACAGCACAGGAACTGACACATAATGCAGCTATCCATATGGCAGGTTATTAAAGAGGCAGTCTTTTTTGGCATATTCAATTATTGCTTGCATGGTTTAAGACAATAATTTCACCTACAAAATAGAATATTTACAATATTCAGCATCATTTAAATTCTGGGGTTGTCAATTGCTCGTGTCCAATAGCAATTTCAAAGGAACACACATACACAGAGATTGTAAATAAGTGGGCAGAGGCATAAATATATGTATTTGTAGAAGGTACACGTATAAAACCTGTGTGTGTGCATTTACGGAGCAATGCATGTGTCAGAATTCTGGAGCTGTCTCCCAGTTGTGTGTCTGGAGCAGAGCAAATGCTGCGTTGATTTTCCCCTTCCACTCTTTGTTCTCAGAGGAAGCTGTTCCAGTTGAGTGCACAGAGGTGCAGCCTATGAGAGCCATATTATGCGAAGAGGCCTTTTATTAGGAGAGGAAAAGGTACACAAGCTAATCCATGCATACATTTACAAAGCCCAAGACCCAGCCGGGCTGAATTACACTATTGCCAGTCATCTGAAAATCCATCACTCCTTCAGGGAATTTATTATTTGTAACTGGGACAAGTTTGCCCTTGTGGGGTTGTCACCCTACCAGAAGTTGGGAAACTGGCAGTTAGCCTTGAGTACTGCTGCACACTTTACTTAACACAGCACAAACCACCTGACAAATGATTGGGAACAAATATCTCCACTGTCTGTCCTTTCCTGACTTATCTGGACCTTACTGTGTGAGACAGGAAATGAATACTGAAGATGTAGCAATAGTCAGTGCTTAGAGGGCACATCAATGCGTGAAGTATATATGGAAATGTCACATGGCATCTGGTTTAGAAGGTTTGTGACTCCTAATTAATCTTTCCAAAACATTTTCATTTTCAAACTCACCATTATAGAAGAGGTTTCATATGGTAAGAAGTGATTTGTATTTTAGGTAAATTAGCTACTGGATATGATATTGAATATCTCTACATATTTTTGTGTAGTTCATTAATTTTCCTCACACAGATTCTGCCACAAAATTATTTTCCAAACACATGTCCCATAAAGTGTGGGGCCTGGTCATTGAGTGCATACGAACACAAAGAAATGTAATTTAAATAAAAAAAAAACAATTACAATATACAGTATAACAAAAATGCATCAGGAGCTGTTAACCAAGGGTCTGATTCAGAGATGTATATTGATTCGATGTTGCACATACGCAGAAACCACACTGCGCATGTGCAGATCTGGGTTGCTCACAGTGCTCCAAAAGCTGCACCATGAGTCTGACTGACTTGCTGCTGGCATTTAGGGGCAAAAACGTATCAAAGGCCATAGTTGCATCATTGGAAGCAGCTGCACTGGCCCCGGCTGTGTGATTTCACCAGACATCGTGAGTAACATCACGGTTACTCAGATGTCCGATGTTCATGCAGAATATCAGATGCTGCATCATCGGGCGAAGCGGCGTATCATAGAAAGCAGATTTTGCATCAATTTGTGAGTAGCGTCCACCTCTGAATCACCCTCTAATGGTAGGTACACACTAGGCGATTTTATAAACAATATCGCTAATTTTTACCCTTCGCTCAGTGTGTATACTACCAGCAATGCCCGTTGATGTAGGGCACAAATCAAAGTCTACAGTGACATTAATGCTTATGATCCAAGGGTTCATAAGGTCATTGTTACCTAGGGATCTGCAAGCTAATTACTCTCACTTTGGCGTATGCACTGCACAACACTATTTTAAGATAAACTCCGCCATCAGGCAAGTATTCAAACATGTCTACTTTAAAAGAATAGTAACGTTACACCGTTAGATAAGAAAACAGATAAAGTAGGACAGATACAGTTTAGTTAAGGGTAAACAGTTTAGATGGAGTATATTTATTAGCATAGTAATCAATAGGTTATGTTGTTTAATGTTCAATACTGGCTTTACTGTTTTATTAAGCAATTTATAGTATATGCAGTTTTATTTATTACAGTGTATATAAGCAAACGTGCACTAAAAGAAATAGAATACAATATTATTAGAATGTTAAAAACATTTCCACAAGCAAAGTTGTTCACTTGTAGTATTACAGTAAATATGTTAAATTAACCAGTAAAAGATGTCATAAAAATGTTTCACAGAAATGTATATGTCATAGCAGGTCACAAACAGAGTATAATAGCACTTGTCTGTCTGTACCGCCTTCTGCAATACTTGCTATGTTCATATTTAAAAGGTATTACAATATTTATTGGTTACAACGGAAAAGAGATCAGTATCACCTCACGAAAATTGCATTCGATTTCATCTCAGGTTTATTTGAATGTTAGCTATTAATTTATTTCTATTTAATTGTTTTCTTAAAGACACTTCCAGTGGATGGATGGGATGCACTAAAAATTTCCCACTTATAGTTTACCTTAATATAAGACAACAACAAAGCTAGCTCGGAAAGAAGAAAATGATTAAAAATAAAAGGAGAAAAGATATTTGAAGAGGGAAGAACTATTTTTTTTAAAGTATAGATGCAAACAGTGACGGAGGTGAAATAAAGGAGAAGGATTACGGATGATTGTAAGTAATAGGAGTACAGTGGAGGAAAGAAATGAACCACCTGTGAAGAAATAGAGAATGGGAATAGAATGCAGTTGTGATATGGTGTGCACATTGTGAGGACCAGAAATAAATAGATTGGAATCTTTTGAGAAAAAGCAATTGCTTGCTGAGGATGGCAGGCAGACCAGTGAGTAGTATACAGCATATTCTTTATGTTTAACTATCTAAACACCACTATATACATGCTTACATGCATGCGTCACTAAAACAAGATTTAAGATTTATTTTTTTATCACAAATTTTAAACCATTTCTGATTTTCATTGCATTGCACGGCTCTGCTTATGAGCCAAGGGTCTTGATAGAGGAGGTTTAAATGAGCAAGTAGCAGTGCTTTCACTGCTGTAATCACTCACACTGAGGAAATAGGAAAAGGATTTGTGGGTCACAGAGACTATGGTTGTGCTGTCCAGAGAGCCTGTTTTTTAGTGGTTGGATAAATAGATGTCATGATGACAGAATAGAGCAGTACATGTCTACCCAGTACCCACACATGGGAAACCATTCGACGTATCTTCCTTACACTCCCACCAATGTTACTGATTGTTTTACCCAAAGGCTGGGGCCACACAATGCGTTTTAGCAGGTCCTGTTCAGCGGGACCCACTTGGCAGGAAGGAGCCTGCACGAGGGCTCCTATGCGGCCGCCCACACAAATGCGTTGGTACCGCATCCACCGGACCCAACTGCAGCATGCTGCGATTGGGCCGCATGACAGGACGACCGGATTTCAAGAACACATACATTTGAATGTATGTATTCACACAGTGTGACTGTGCCGCACTGTGTTTTACTATAAATCTGGTCGTGGCACTGGTGCAGAACGGCATCCGGCGAAAAGGCTATGTGTGAATCCACATAGCGTTTTTGCCAGATCAGGGTCCTGCGAAACAGGTCCGGTGAAAATGCTATGTGTGGCCCAAGCCTTAGGCAATTATGTGGTAGCACAGTGATGTTCCAACATAGATTGGTAGCCTGCATGTATTTCACGCATCACGTGATAGAAGGAACAGTTGAGTCAGTTAATACCTTGAGCATGGCATGTCCTGAGATGGCCCCAAGGTCTGACTGGCCCACTAGGGCAATCCCCGGTGGGGCCCAACTGCCTGAGGACCCCACCCATTCCTCTAATGTCAGGTTCCAGACTGTACATTAACCTTATACATTGTTACTCTATTTGAGGGTCAGCTACATGGTCACTAATGACTAGCCGACCCCAACTCTGTTAATTGCAGTGCTGCAAGTATGGCAGTAAGGGGCGGTACTGCGTACCAGTAAGAAATTGCCAGCTGGTACGCAGTACCGCTGGCCCAAACGCCATGCATGCAGCCGCTGCTGTGTGAGGGGAGGAGATTGCAGCGTCTCTCCTGCCCGTCAATGCTCAGTGAAGTCCGGCCTCCTGCAGCAGCATGAATCTCAAATGATGCGCTGGTTCGTTAGCCAGGTATGGGACTCAGGGTCGACACACATTAGGTCTACACCTATTGGTCGACCGTAACTAGGTCGACATAGAAAACAGGTTGACACTGCCATTAGGTCGACATGAACAATGTCGACATGGAAAAAGGTCAACATGGCGTTTTTATGTTTTTTTGGGTGTCGTTTTCTCCGTAAAGTGACGGGGAACCCCAATTAGTGCACCATGTCCCCTCGCATGCTTCGGGCATGGTGCCTCGCTGTGCTCGGCACAGGTTACCGTTCCCAATTGTAGTCCACGTGGATCGTAAAGTATGAAAAAGTTCAAATAATGAAAAGAAAAAACAAATGTGAAAAACCTCATGTCGACCCTTTTCCATGTTGAGCTTGTTCATGTTGACCTAATAGTTGCGTCGACCTATTTCCTGTGTCAACACAATGTGTGTCGACCACTAGTTGTCGACCTAGAGCCCGGATACCCATTAGTCAATCAGAACTCGCGGACTGGCAGCCACAGCTCCTGATTGGCTGCCAGTCCGCAAGCTCTTATTGGCTAACAAACCAGCGCCTCATTTGAGATTCATGCCACCGCCGCCAGAGACCGTACTTCACTGAGCATTGACGGGCAGGTGAGGTGCTGCACTGCACTCTCCTCCCCTCACACAGCAGCAGTGAGCAGCAGGGAGGAGGGGAGTGGGGGGATATGCACTGTGGGGAATTTGTGCATCTGACACTGTGGGGCATATGTGCATCTGGCACTGTGGGGGCATATGTGCATCTGGCACTGTGTGAACCAGGGGAGTACGAACTGGGGGGGGGAGGCAAGCGGGCAGCTTGCCTCTCCCCCCAAATTTTTTTAGAGAGGCTCCGATCATGTATGCACAATGCTCCTGCGGGCAGCTACAGTCATTGCATGGAGCGGAGGATGTAATGTGCGGTCTTTCATCTGACTGCACATTACATCCTCCGCTCTGTGCAGTGAATGTAGCCTCCCGCAGGAGCATTGTGCATAATGCTCAGCCCGTCCCAGAGGCAGACCTAGTGCCAGTGCACCGAGGCCCAACACAGTGAAGGGGCCATCATTCGCCGGCATTACAATGAGTCACAATGACTCATTCCGCCGCCAGCATTGCACTGCCTGCCGCCAGCGCACCAGAGCCTGTGGTGAGGCTGCACACAGTCTTTGTTCGGGTCCAGGCCGGAGAGGGAGGAGGGGCAGTTCTTAGCTAATCCCTCCCAGACTCAATGGCGCTACCTGTGTGGACTGCAGGAAGGGGGATGCAGAGGGGGAGATGCGGTCTGCACCCACACCCCTCCTCCACAGCACTGACGTGTATCCCCCCTTGTGTTGACACTATGAGCAGCACTCGCTCATCCCCTGCTGCCGGCTGGGTCTAAGCCCATTATTCTGTTTCCTCCTAGAATGCCCATTGCAGTGTCGTTAATAGCGTGATGTCATCACGCCTGTGAGGAGCTGCACAGCATGCTTGAAAGAGCACTATTTAATAGAGGAGCTGCGAAATTGCGCTCCTTTTATCCTTCTCCAGCGTCCTGTTAGCCGTTTCAGCTGCTGCCAGCTGAATAATTGACTTGTTTGGACTGGAGTTTGCAGCTGTGGACAACTGGATCGTGGGCAGCGAGGGGTGACCCCAACTCTAGCCCCCTCACTCACGTCTCCTGACTGTCCCTGGTGCCAAATTTCCATGGGAGGGAAGCAGAGGCACTGGCCATCTCAATGCGCAGCAGCCACCACTGTCGCCAGGTAGGAAAAACAACATAAGACTAGTACAAGTTGCAAGCGCTGCTCAGCCTCTCTCTCATTTGCGGTCTCTCTCCCTCCCTCAGATCCTCTCTCTCCCTTGCCCCCCCTCCCTCGGACCACTCTCACACTCTCTCTCTCACCCTCAGCTCCTCTCTCTTTTGGCGCCCTCTCTCACATGCTCTCTCTCCCTCATCTCTATCTTGGCCCCCTCTCTCCCTCCCTCTTCCCCATCTCTCTCTCCCCCCCCCTCTCGCTCTCTTCCCCCCCCCCTCTCGCTCTCTTCCTCCGACTCCCCCCCCTCTGTTTATCTCCCTATCTCTTCCTCTCCCCCTCCATCTATCTCTCTTCCTCCTTCTGTCCCCCCTTTCCCCATTTTTCCCTCTCCATCTCCCCCTCCCTCTCTCCCTCCACCTCCTTGTCTCTCTCTCCATCTCCCCCTCTCTCTGCCCTCCTCTCACTCCGTCTCCCGCTCTATCACTCCGTCTCTCGCTCTCTCTGCTTCTCTCTGTCTTCCTCTTTCTCTCCATCTTCCTCTCTCTCCCTCCATCTTACCATATCTCTCTCTCTGTCTTTCCCTTTCTCTCTCTCTCTGCCCCCCCCCCCCCCCCTCTCTCTCTCTCTGTCTTCCCCTCACTCTCCGGAGTAAATTTACTAAGGCTTTGTTAAATGAAAAGTGGTGATGTTGCCCATAGAAACCAATAAAATTATGTCTATCATTTTCTATGATGCAACAGAGAAATTATAGTATCTGACTGGTTGCTATGGGCAACATCACCACTTTTAATTTTTAGAAGCGTTAGTAAATTTACCCCTCCATCTCCCCTCTCTTTCTCTCCTTCCGTATCTTTCTTTCCCTTTGTCTCCCCCTCTCTCTCTCTCTCTCTCTCTCTCTCTCTCTGTCTTCCCCTCACTCTCCGGAGTAAATTTACTAAGGCTTTGATAAATGAAAATTGGTGATGTTGCCCATAGAAACCAATAAAATTATGTCTAGCATTTTCTATGATGCAACAGAGAAATTATAGTATCTGACTGGTTGCTATGGGCAACATCACCACTTTTCATTTTTAGAAGCGTTAGTAAATTTACCCCTCCATCTCCCCTCTCTTTCTCTCCTTCCGTATCTTTCTTTCCCTTTGTCTCCCCCTCTCCCCATCTCTCTCTCTCTCGCTCTCTCTCTCTCTCTCTCTGTTCTCCTACACCTCTCTCCCTTCCTCTTCACACCTCTCTCTCTCCCTCTCTCTCTTCTTCCCTGACATTATTCCTTTATTATCCCTTTAGTAAATTATTTCATTAGCATTGTCTTTCCTCAGCTCTTATGTTAATGTTGCTTGTTTTCTTTTCTGCCTGTCTCACCCACTGATACTTTCCCTTCATGTCCCAGTGAACCCATTCAAACTAATTTACCCTCTTCACTTCCTCCTACAGAGACCTCTCATTCTCTTTGCCTCTCCTATTCACATTCTCCAAATCACCCTCTCCCTGTCACCCACTGCTTCTCCCTGTCACCCTCTCCGGTCACCCTTTTCCTGTCACCCATTACCTCTCCCTTTCACCAACTCTTAGTCTCCCTGTCAGTCTCTGCACATCACCCTCTGCCTCATCTCTGTCACCCTGTACCTCTCTCTGTAACCCAGTGCCATGTGGCATATTGTGAACTTGGGGTGGGGTGGAGGAGGGGGGCCCACAGCAAAGTTTTGCACCTGGGCCCACCACTTACAAGTTCCGCCACTAGCCCCTCCTACTCCCTGTTGGTCCCGGACTCCTGGCTGGCGGTCAGCTTCACCTATAAAGTGATGCACTGCTGTTGTGCACCGGTCCCAAGCTCCTCCTCCGCCAACCGCAGTGCCTCCATCCCTGGGCTCTTTTCTATTGTGCCTCCTTCTTCTCCTATCCTGGTACTCCACTTCCTCTGTGGCTCCACCCCAAGGTTTGAGGACTCCTCAGTCCTCACAAGGCACTGAAGGCAGGCACCACAGTCACAGTGCAGCGCATAGGGCAACAATGAGCGTGACTACATCCATAAATCCTTATGGGATGGTAATGATATCCGGTGGACAGTATGCCGGCTGTCAATATCCTGGCCATGGCATCCCAGCTGCCAGAATACCAGCAGCGGGGTGAGCACACAGAAAACCCCTTGCGGGCCTGCTGAGCTCGCCATACTTGCCACAGGTTTTATTCACACTCTATGACTGTGGGGTCTATTTACTAAGCCTTGAATGGAGATAAAGTCAACAGAGATAAAGTACCAGTCAACTCGCTCCTTACTGCCATGCCACAGGCTGGGTTTGAAAAATGACAGTTAGGAGCTTATTGGCTGGTACTTTATCTCCATTCACTTTATCTCTATCCAAGGCTTAGTAAATAGACAGTGCAGTCGGCGAACACATTTCATTAACTTTGAGGCATTAACTATGAGGGGGTGACATTTAGTGATTCAGTAATTTAGGGGTACCGAAATGCGATTATATCTTGCACCCCCAACCTAAAAATGTTCTGATGCCCCTGGTGGGGACATATGTGCATCTGGTACTGTGGGGGAATATGTGCATCTGGCACTGTGGGGGCATCTCTGGCACTGTGGGGGCATTTGTGTTTATGGCACTGTGGGAGCATATCTGGCACTGTGAGGGCACATGTGTATCTGGCCCCCCATATGTGTACCACGCCTCCATTTTCAGTGGCCACACCCATTTTTGTCATGCGCACCTTTGGAGCGCACACAGTACCACTAAGAATTTTTTTCCACTTGCACCACTGGTAATTGGCCAAACCCTTTTAAGTGTGGGCCCCCAACCACTGCATTCACCTGGTGGGCCTTTCATGCTCCAGTCAGACACTGGATGGACCAGAATCAGAATCAGTTTATTGCCAAGCATATCAGTACATAATACACAATACACAAGGAATTGGTTTCCGATCGCTACAGTATATGATATACAACAAAAAACATAGAGGAGGAAGAACATGTGACGTATAACTAAAATACACAAGTAGAGATCTGAATATGAGAGTATTGCTAAGCGAGTGTCGAGTTGAACAGTTTGATTGCTTGAGGAAAGAAGCTGTTCCTGTGTCTAGCAGTTCACGCTAGTTGCAAGCAGTACCATCTGCCAGACGGTAGCAGTCGGAACAATTCATGAGCAGGGTGAGAATGGTTGTTAATAATCCCCCCGCCGTCTTCGTAACCCTAGCCCGATAGATATCCTCGACTGCCGGAAGATTTGTCCCTATGATTTTTTAAGCAGACCTTACAACCCGCTGTAGCCTATTTTTGTCGTGGATTGAGGCAGAGCCAAACCACACTATTATCGAGGAGCAGAGGATGGATTGAATAATTGCAGAGTAGAAGAGGATTAGAAATTCTTGCGGCAGTTTAAACTTCCTAAGCTGACGTAGAAAGTACAGTCTCTGCTGGGCTTTCCCCAGAATTCTCTCGTTGTTAGACTTCCACTTAAGATCATTGGAGATTGTGGAGCTTCATGGGCTATGCCCATAGTGATGGACCCAACATGGGAACTGCGACGATCCATCTCAACAGGGAGAGGACAGCAGTCCATCCAGGCAAAATACTGACAATTGTCAGGGCACAGCATAGAGACTGCGGCTTCAGGTGCCAACTGCTCTCATGCTGATTTTAAAAACTGGAGGTGTCATGATTGGACGCCATTCTGACGCCAGAATGTGCATAACTGCAAATAATATTGTATTGATCAATCTCTCCAAATGCCCTTTGTGTGGTTATGTATAAATCCTGTGTGAAAAGGTAATTCCAACCGCCCCTTCACAGCAAGAACTCTGCTATGTGTCAAGGTAGCCAAGCTCTGCCATAAGTCAAGCAGAGAAGGCTTCAGGGAAGCATATTGCATCTCCTTCCTCTCTGTATCGATAAAAACGATATTAAGTACTGTATGTGATCTATTGTATTGTATTGTATGTGTTGTAAATGTCTTCTCAGGACAAATGGAGGAATAGTACTGGTTTTATGAGACCCTTATCAGAACTGAGATCTTAAAGTAAATGCAGGTCAGGCCTGAAATGTGTTTTCTCAACTGGCTTGTGTATCTCAAAACAGGTTGTTTACTGACCCCAGGGGATCACCAGAGAGACCAGAAAAGACATGCTGGCTAGGGAAGGCGATAAAAACTTCCCTCAGCTAGCTATAACGGTGTCTTAAGGGGGGTACACAATGGGAGATTTCTGCCGGAGATGTGTACAGCAGTCTGTGATAGATCGCTCAACACACATCACAGACTGCTCAGCACACATCTCTCCCCACGCTCAGCACAGCACAGCACGATATGTGCTGAGCGAGGGGGGAAGATGGAGGGGAATCGCTCATTCCACCCCGTGGTGAAATTAGTGATCTCACTAGATTGGGCATCTAGAGCTGGCGATAGCGACGTGCAGGCCCGTGCATTGCTGTCACCAGCATCCCTACACACGGAGCAGTGTGTTCTTAATTTTTAAGCAATCTAGTCAGATTGCTTCTTAGAAATTAAGTGAACATTGCTCCATGTGTACCCCCCTTTAATATAATTGATAAATCTGATTGCCCAGCTTCAAAAGGAATGAGAAAAGTAATTAGCCAACCCCTGTTTATATGACCAAGAGACCCTCTGTTACAGTTGAGTTTACACAATCAACTCTGATCTGGAAAGGAACCCGAGGTGGAGGCTGCTATCGAGGGCAGTTTGAGTTCTTAAATACACCACTCACAGACTGCAAGTTGTCCATTATCAAAGAAGCGAGTCAGGAGAAGCATCCTGGCTCTGTAATTTCCCGATAATAGCGGAAGAGGCTTCACTTCATTCCATTGTTCCACTCTGCATGTGTTAGGATCGGTGGGTTTTATCTCCCTATTTTTCTTTTTCTTGAAGCTGTCATTACTTGTGTGATTTTGACTTTTTATCATACTGGGCCAGATGTACTAAGCCTTGAAAAGTGATAAATATCACGGTGATAAAGTACCAGCCAATCGGCTCCTAACTGTCATTTTTCAAACACAGCCAGTGACATGGTAGTTAGGAGCTGTTTGGCTGGCAGTTTATCACTGTGAAATTTATCACTTTTCAGGCTTAGTACATCTTCCCCTATATCTTGTAACTTTCTTTTCAGTAACATACGCTTTGAAGTGTTTACTTAAATTAAATAATCTAAATTTTAGCTCTGGTTTCTGTTGTGTATCCAACCCAGCTCTCAGAAAGAAGCGTTACCAAAATATTAATAATTCTGGGTGCAGGCAAAAGCCATTAGTTTGCCTTGGGCTATACCCTAAACATTTGTACTTTGGCTGGTGGCAGTGACCATGTTGAAATTAATGCATGCACTCAGGTATCCAGTAACGGTGTCACGTGGCAGGGCTTCACAGATTGGCGTATCTGGGGAATCGCCATGCCTAGGATCGTGACAGACCAGCAGAGTAGATCCCTGCACCAGCACAGGTAAGTATTACAGTATATTATAAATATAATCAGATTCAGTTAGAAAACAACATTCTGACATTTATTATGAAAATGGCCAAAATTGTCATGACTGTTCCAACAGCACAAAGAGTATTACTTAGTTGCCATTATATGCATCTTAACATGTACATAATTAAATCTAACACATACTGTAAATACTTTCAGAGCAAATAATCACCATGTATTTGAAAATGGTACCGGTCTTGAGTAGGTGCAAGATTTTCACTTGGTAGGGAACATAGTTTAACTCAGTGGTTCCCAAACCTTTTTGAATCACGGTGACTCTCTGTTGGTGACAGTGTAGGAAGCCATTCCTTGCCTTTTGTACAGCTGAATCTGGCTTCTATGGGATGCAGTTGGTGCAGTCCACAAAAGCAAGAGTTTTGTGCATGCGCAGTTGCACTGTGGCATCTGTGTGTGTGCTGGTCCCAGCACCTGCCGGATCCAGTGCGCAGGACCCAGGGACTGGGTGTTTCCTCTCCGGGCATGGGGGTAGCGGCAGCCCCATATGTAGGAGCCGCCACTGGTACTCACCTTTTGAAGCAGTGTTTTCTCATTCAGCATTGGAGGCTGGGTCTTCTGCAGTAGCGGTGAGTCTATGAGGTGTGTGACTGTTTGCAATTGTGTATGAGCATCTGTGAGTGTGTAAGTACGTGTGTGCATGAGGGGTGGTCTTCAGTATGCCGACTGACGGGATCCCGGCGCACAGTATACCGGCGCCAGGATCCCGACAGCCGGCATACCGACACTTATTCTCCCTCGTGGGGGTCCACGACCCCCCTGAGGGAGAATAAAATAGCGTGGGGCGCGTAGCGCGCCACCGTGCCCGCAAGGGGCTCATTTGCGCTCGCCACACTGTTGGTAAGCCGGCGGTCGGGCTCCCGGCGCCGGTATGCTGGTCGCCGGGAGCCCGACCACCGGCATACCGTAGTGAACCCGTGCATGAGTGTGTGTGTGAGAGAGTGACCTCCCGTGTGTGTGACCCTCCTGGAGCCAGCCACTGGGAGAAGTACATATTCCAGCAGCCCTGGAGCCTCCTAGTAGCACTCTGGATTCCCAGCAGCCACCTCCCCATTCAAAAGATGGAGGGGAGACCTTGTATTTCTTGGACTGGACAGGATCTAGGTGTATGGATAAGTGTGTAAAGAAGACTGCAATTCCACCTTACATAGCAATTGGAAACTGTATACTCTGGGCCTGAGCCTGAATCCACACAAAGATATTTATCTCTGTAAATCCAGGACATACAGTATAGCACCCCTATCCTAATCCTGACCATAACCCCTAACCCTGAACTCAATCCGCTAAACTCTACACAACCCTAATACCTTATTCCTAAGCCAAACCACTAAACTAACCCTAACTGCTACACCAACCCTAATACCCTAACCCTAAGTTTTTCCCTCTTAGTACTATAAAAGGTAGGTAGCCCTCTCTTCATACATACAACACACAGTTCTGATCTAAAAGAGTGCTAGGATTAGAAGGTCACTGCGAGGTGGCATCTGCAGTGGGGGCTGTGTTGTGGACAGCTGGTGGTATGGTGGTTAGGGTCCATGCACAGTAATATGTGTGAGGGTGTCCAGCTTAGTGCCTATGACATAACGATGGTGATGGGTCATCACCACAGACAATGGTGAGCTTATCTCTCCTGCACTGCCTGGTACAGGGCTTTCATTTGCATTTTCACACTGCAGGCACTGGGTGCCTGCAGAATATAACAGTGACTTTACTGGGGTTCCAGTGTAATTTCACACTACAAGCACTGGGTGCCTGCATAATATAACAGTGACTTTACTGGGGTTCCAGTGTAATTTCACACTACAAACACTGGGTGCCTGCATAATATAACAGTGACTTTACTGGGGTTCCAGTGTAATTTCATACTACAAGCACTGGGTGCCTGCATAATATAACAGTGACTTTACTGGGGTTCCAGTGTAATTTCACACTACAAGCACTGGGTGCCTGCATAATATAACAGTGACTTTACTGGGGTTCCAGTGTAATTTCATACTACAAGCACTGGGTGCCTGCATAATATAACAGTGACTTTACTGGGGTTCCAGTGTAATTTCACACTACAAGCACTGGGTGCCTGCATAATATAACAGTGACTTTACTGGGGTTCCAGTGTAATTTCACACTACAAGCACTGGGTGCCTGCATAATATAACAGTGACTTTACTGGGGTTCCAGTGTAATTTCACACTACAAGCACTGGGTGCCTGCATAATATAACAGTGACATTAATGGGGTGCCAGGGTCATTTCACAAGCTAGACCAGAGGTTCCCAAACGTGGTCCTCAAGGCACCCCAACACTCCAGGTTTTAGGTATATCCATGGCTCAGCACAGATGGTTAAATCAAATTGACTAGGGTGCTAATTAAGTAAACTGTGGCCAGGCATGGATACATTTAAAACCAGGACCGTTGGGGTGCCTTGAGACACTGACTGACCAATTAAATAACTGCAATTGATAATAATAATAATAATAATAATAATGTTTTATTTATATAGCCTCTTTCTCCAACAGGACAAGTAAGTAATACAGCAATAGACAAGCCACACAGACATAATAAGAAAACCTTGATCACATGGTAAGCATAATACAGGATTGGTGTAAGCATTTTGGGTAAAATAGTCTACCCCTAGAAGAGAGGACACATAATGGGGTGATTGCAGTGTCTTAACGCTCAGAGTAGGGTCCTACACCAAACTATCAGGTCTATGTATTTTTCATCCCATCCACAAGCATCCCACATGAGGCTGCCATGTTGGGCGCACTATGGAGGTAACACTGTGAGAGGTGAGCCATACAAGGGCCCAATGCATATATGGGAAGACTGACATTTATGTAGTAGTATGATATAACCTGTACGGGAAGATCCACATGAAGGATACCCTGACCACAGAGGAACCATCCGAGGCAACAATATGGTGTGTACTGCATAGCTTGCTGCTGGCAGGGTGTGCAATCATTGGAGGTACACATTACAGGTATAGAACACGCTGGGCAAAAGTACATTGTAAGAAGAGAATTAAAAGAAAAACCCACAGATGGAAAGATGAAGATTGTTTAGATAAAGTTATAAATGTCCTGGTCTCATAATAACAGTACACGTGGGTATGAGAATCTGGGGAGCGCAGTAATGTCCGATGGAAATTTCCCTGTTGAGCCTTGTCCTGGTGCTCTCCCTTACTGCTTCCTGCTCACCTTGAGAAGTAGCCCCAGGGGGCAGTCCTGGTGTTCTCTGCCGGAGGGATGGTAGGCCTGGTCATGGTGTTCTCATGGCAGATATGTGGAGAGGCCACATAATGATCCCAAGTTTTTGTTGTTCAATGTTTGTTCACCTGTTTTTTTAACTGATCATTTCCAAAACACTTCGAGATAGGAACGCTTTGAGTATTGAAACGCACAACTGACACGCACCTGTCAGTATAAGCATACAGGCAGACGCGCCCCCCCCCCCTACCCCCCCCCCCACCACCATTTTGTTTCAAGTGCACTAGGAATTTTTTTTTCTGGTAGATGGAAGGTTGACAGGACTGCCTTATATTACACATATATGACAAGTACCCAACATGCACAGTGAAGACAATGGTACTCTGGTGTACGTCGAGTGCACGCAATGTCATGACGTGATGTGGTAATCACGCAGTGCTACACTGAGAATGTATTGGACAGGCCAGATTTCTTTTTGGGGCCTGCATAAGGGCCCCTGGGGTACCATGGGGCCCAAGGCGGGAACCTAGGTTGCCTTGTGGGAATTCCAGTCCTGATTATAGGGTTTCACACCTCCAAGCCACCCCAGCCAAACCACACCAGGGCACCACACAAATAAATGATAGCCGTTAAATCCAAGGAGCCCCATACCCCAAAAATTCACCCCTTTCACTGATATTTGTGTGGTGCCCTGGGGTGTTTTTTTAAATAGGGACCTAGCATATGCTGACTGCACAAAAGCCACATGTAAGATTTAATTAATTATATAGCAAGTCGGCTGAGGGGTGAACTTTTGCGTCCTGTACCTTCCTTTTGACATATCTAAAATTGGAATCTGTTCCCAAGCTACTAACTCTCCCGGAATTCAGCCATTATTTAATTATGTCAACATTCATAATGTCGATACCAGAATGTCGATAGTTATGATGCAGACATAGTTAAAAACGGACATCTGGAAAATATTGCCATAGACAAAATGTCAACACATGATATGTCAACCTAGCAAAAATGTCAACATTAGCTTATGGTTGGTGGTTAGAATTAGCACAAAGGTAAGAGGTTAGGGTTAGCGTAAATGTAGGGCTTATGTTCAACAGTACCCCAAAACTAGAATGTCAACATTTCATTCATATTTCAACATTACGACCATTTTGACATTCTTACGTCAAACATCATAAATGTTGACATGGCCACTGTCTATCTCATATACCAAAACCACCCTTCCCTTTTTAATACCATGTTACAGTCCTATAAGATATGTAATGTTCCCCCTAGTTCTCCCTGATGCTTTTTTTTTTTTTTTTTCAAAAAAGCTAATAGCCAGTTACAGTAAGTGGCTAATGACAGTTTGTGTTCTGTTTACCTTGTTTATGTGCAATGCAGTCTCTGGGACCGATGATAGTTAAACACAACATGGCTGTAATTGCTCCCACATGTATGTAGGGCTATAAATGTATATGTTCACAAATATGCAGAGTTGTATGCGTCTCTGAGGTGCTCCCACTATCTGTACGCTTAGTTACTCTGAATAATCATCATCACAATAATCAGGGTGCACATGCACAGCCTATAGTTGGTGCAAAAGATCTGAAAACAGGCATATTTACTGTATACATCTGTCCAAACCTGCAATTCCCTCAACAAATCTTCTCTGAACTTTGCCTGTGTTAGAAAGTTATGGACCAGTTACACCCTTCATTTACAAGTGTAGATGCAACTGAAATACGTAGGGCTCTAGATAGCCCGTACTAATATATGCCCAAATCCAGAGCAGCTGCAGTGTAAACACATGCCAGATACATTCTGCAAAAAGTCATACACTCCACTCTGCACTGGTCCCTCCATTGTCAGATTTCAGTCAATGAAATGCTGACACTGAGGACCTATATGGGCCTTATATTCTTTATATTTTAGTTTCATATAACTATTTTAAGTTTTTCTTCTTTGAAATAATCTTATTTATAAGTATGAGGTTTTCTTTCATGCCCGCAAATTACTGTGAGAATTTTGATGGTGTGCTACAACATGAGACACAGTAGCAGTTAGCAAGACAGTAGGACTACAATATACATATATATATATTTATTATGAAAAGGCAAATTAGTAAGAGTTTCAGTCATGTAGTCTATTATGTGAACAACTGTTACCTGGACAACGGGACACCGCTATTGTAATTGGAGGGCTTCAATACACATATACACTATAATGCATATTAGTATGCATTTTGGTCATGTGCTCTGACAATTGTTATAGCTGTTACCCAGACAACCAGTTTTTGTCCTAGAACAACAGGTACAGTATATGACTTACATTAGTATGGAATCTATTATTTATACTTTTATTGGCAGTATTTGTATGATGTAGTGTATCTCTATTCACATGATTCATCCCACTATAGTTAGAAAAGAGTGATCCATCCATAGCCATGGCTCCAGCATGGGGAAAGCTTCAAAAAAATAATTTCTGTTGATATATCCTGTGTTGTACTGAAATATTTGCAAAATGTAATTTTTAAAAGAACAAATTGTCAAGCATAAAATTCCAGCTGTATGTTGAAGGCATAATGGACAACATAGGGGATCAATATAGGCCATACATCATTAAGCACACATGTTAAAAGACAATTATTCAATACATCTGCTCCTTACTGGAATTTTCAACACTCTTTAGGATACGGAACCGCCAGGATGCTGGCGGTCAAGTGACCGATGCTGGAATACTGAAACCTCTCAGGAGACCGGCACCAGTACACGACACCCGGTATACCAAAGGTGAGTATCAGGATGGGGCTAGGGCCCGGGGGGAGGGTTAGGCACTGGGGGAGTAAGCCATAGCAGACACACCCGGAGGGGGTTCACTACGATATGCCGGCAGTCGGGCTCCCGGCGACCAGCATACCGGCGCCGGGAGCCCGACCGCCGGCTTACCGACAGTGTGGCGAGCGCAAATGAGCCCCTTGCAGGCTCGCTGCGCTCGCCATGCTACGGGCACGGTGGCGCGCTATGTGTGCCACGCTATTTTATTCTCCCTCCAGGGGGGTCGTGGACCCCCACGAGGGAGAATAAGTGTCGGTATGCAGGCTGTTGGGATCCCGGCGCCAGTATACTGTGCGCCGGGATTCCGTCAGTCGGCATACTGAAGACCATGCCCCGGAGGGGAGGGGTAAAATACTTACACCCGTACAGGTTTGGCATTCTCACTGTCGGGATGCAGCGGTCGGTCATGTGACTGTCGGCATTTCATATCCAACCCCCTGGCATGTTCAAATGCCAATATACTAATATGAACAAATTGGAAATAAGGCCTAGTTAACACAGTAAACCCCAAAAGAAAGGAAAATCTTGATAGTGGCAAGGGAAATATTTTGTCTGTGGGTTTTTGCAGAAATTGTATATTTTGATAGTATTAGTTGATGTGGAGGAAAAAAGTAACAAGGTCCAGGCATTTAAAGGTACTGTTTTATACATTATCTGTAATTTATTGTTCAAGGTATTATTATTATTATTATTATTATTATTATTATTTCATTCTTATTATTAAAACAATCTAGTACTTTCTATTTCACGTCTTTCAGCTAGGTACCCCATTCTGTCCTGTACAAGTCCCTCCTCTGAGCTGTTCTCACTACTGTAGCTTCCGGTCCTTTGTGTGCCGTCCAGCGCAAAACATTGAGGCTCAAAACCAGATATTATACAGTAAAAATGTTAATATACAGTACAATATTCACATTTACACAGAGCCGTAGCTACGTGTGTGCCAGGTGTGCCTGGCACACAGCACAGTCGCCCTGAGGGCGCAACTGCCCACATTCCAAGTCAGCGGCTTGTAATGAGTCAAATTGACTCATTACAAGCCGCCTGTATGTGCTGCAGGAGGAGAAGAGCAGCTCTAGAGGCAGCGGAGGAGGGAGGGGGACTCGGGAGCCGCAGCAGCGCTATGTAATTGGTAGTGGTGCCGCTGCAGCTGTCCCTCTCCTTCCACACTGGCTGTCCCGCAGCTGCTGTGAATGTTTGGATGCGCTTCCCTCATCCCAGCATTCACAGCGGCGGGGGCAGCCTATGTGGAAGGAGAGGGATAACTGCAGCGGCGCCACCACCAATTACAGTGCACTTCTGCAGCTCCTGAGTCCCCGTCCCTCCTCCTCCTTCTCCCTTGCCCCCGGAGCTGCCAGCACCGAGGAGCCTGACTGCCTGAGCCAGCCGAGAGATGGCAAGTATCATCTATTCTATCTAGTCTACCTAATGAGTAAAAACTAAGGGGACGCTTGCCTGCCATAATGTGTAAAAAGGAGACGCTTGCCTGCCATAATGTGTAAAAAGGGGATGCTTGCCTGCCATAATGTGTAAAAAGGGGACGCTTGCCTGCCATAATGTGTAAAAAGGAGACGCTTGCCTGCCATAATGTGTAAAAAGGGGATGCTTGCCTGCCATAATGTGTAAAAAGGAGACGCTTGCCTGCCATAATGTGTAAAAAGGGGATGCTTGCCTGCCATAATGTGTAAAAAGGGGACGCTTGCCTGCCATAATGTGTAAAAAGGGGGACTACCTGGTGTAGCGGCGCTACTGTGCGGCATAATTTGAATAATGGAGACTACTGTGCACCGTAATATGAATTGGAATTATTTTGTTGCCACACCCCTTCCCCATGAAGCCACGCCCCTATATATTTTTTGCGCGCACTGCCTCCATTTTATATAAATGGGAGGGGGGTGCCAATGCCATTTCTTGCACACAGCACTAAAATGTCTAGTTACGGCACTGCATGTACATATCAAGTCTGGTTTAATGTGTGAATATTTGCCAGAGCCAATCTTCCCCACTCCTGCATCTTCATATCCCATGGTGAATAAACTGTGCACATAAAGTACCATATTTATAAATGCTAAACTATAAAAATGTTCAAATGTATTATTACTCCCATTAGCTGAACAAGTTGTGCATACAAATGACATCCAGCCAGAGCCGGATTAACAATGGGGTGGGTGGAGCTGCAGCTCCATGCCCCCCATGAAAATAGGCCCATATGGTGCTGACTGGTAGACACTGGTGACAAGAAAAAAAAATATTTTTTTTCTGTCACCATCATTACTGCCCGTCCGAAGCCCCGCCCACTTCCTCCACCCCACTTTGTGCTCACGTACACCTCAGTAATGCTGTTGAATGGACTCGGACCGGTGCGCCTCTGTGTGGATCCACTGCAGTTCTAAGAGGCTGGCCGCGGGCTGAGGCGGTCCAGCCCCTCCACTCATGTTTCCTCCCCCTCCTCTGCTCGGATGCTGCAATGTGCTGTTGCCACGGCTGAAAGCCGCGATCCAAATGACGGGGAGTAACCCCGCCAATGACGGGGACCCACTGCCGCCAATGACCGGGACCCGCTTCCACTGGCGCCAATGATGTGGACCCAATGACGGGGACCCACTGCTGCCGGTGCTAATGATGCGGACCAGCTTCTATCGAAGGTAGAAAGTGCTGCCAGTATGGGGAGAGGAAGAGAGGTGGTTAGGGCATAGTAGATGCTAGATTCATGCATGCCTGCTCACATGTTAACAAATTGCCACCTGTACAGGTGGTTAGGGCCTGCCTACCTTAGTTCTCTCTCTGTGTCTCCTCCCCACTCTCCCTCTCTGTCTCCTCACCCTCTTTCTCTGTCGTCCCCCCGTTCTCTCTCTGTGTGGCTCCTCCTCTCTCTCTCTCTCTCTCTCTCTCTGTGTCTCCCCCTTCTCCCTCTCTGTCGCCCCTTTCTTTCACTCTGTGTCTACCTCTTCAATCTCTCTCTCTCTCTCTGGTCGATTCAATTCTCCGACAGTTGAATAGCGCCGGGAATTAGCTCCCGCTGCTATTCAATACAGCGCCAAGTGACACTCAATTGTCGGGAATTCTTCTCTCACCCCCGAGGGATGCAAGAGAAAAGCCGACAAAAGTGCTGCCGCGCAGCCGGCGTGAGGCTGATTCTGTCAGGAATCAGCATCGCGGTGAGGAGTTAAGTCAGAGAATGCCCGTTCTCCTGACAAATCAACCTGTTAAATCCGGGAAAACGGGCATTCGCGACTTAACTTGAGCTGAATTGTATAGCGACGGGAGCTAATTCCCGGCGCTATTTAACTGTCGGAGAATTGAATCTACCCCTCTGTGTCTCCCTGTTCTCTGTGTCTCCTCCCTTCTCCCCTTCTCTCTCTCTCTGTCCCGCCCATAACTTTCTCTCTCTCTCTCTCTCTCTCTCTCTCTATCCCCCTTCTTCTTCTCTCTGTCCTGCCCTTCACTCTCTCTCTTCCCACTCTCTCCCCTCTTTCATCACCCCTCTCTCCCCCTTCTCTCTCTCAAACTTCTCCCCCTCACTCTGTCTCCCCCTTCTCTCTCTCTCTCTCTCTCTCTCTCTCTGTGTCTCTCTCTCTCTGTCTCCCCCTTCTCTCTCTCTCTCTCTCTGTCTCTCTCTATCTCCCCCCTTCTCTCTCTCTGTGTCTCTCTCTCTGTCCCCCCCCCTCTCTCTCTCTCTCTCTCTCTCTGTCTCTCTGTCTCCCCTTCTCTCTGCCTCCCCTTCTTTCTGTCCCCCCCTTCTCTCCCCCCTTCTCTCCATCTCCCCCTTCTCTCTGTCTCCGTGTCTCCCCTACTCACCCTGTCTGTCTCCCCACTTTCTCTCTCTCTCTCTATGTATTCCCCTCTCTCTCATCACCCCTCTCTCATCATTTCTATTTCTACCACCCCCCTCTGTCTCCCGCTTCTCTCTCTCTCTCTCTCTCTCTCTCTCTCTCTCTCTCCTGTGTCCCCCCTTCTCTCTCTGTCTCCCCCTTCTTTCTCTTTCCTCTCCCCCTCTCACCCCTCTCTCTCTGTATCTTTCCCCTTCTCTCTCTCTCTGTCTCCCAGTTCTCTCTGTGTGTCTCTATTCTCTCTCTGTCACCCATCCTTCTTTCTCTAACGTCCTAGTGGATGCTGGGGACTCCGTAAGGACCATGGGGAATAGACGGGCTCCGCAGGAGACAGGGTACTTTAAGAAAGAATTTGGATACTGGTGTGCTCTGGCTCCTCCCTCTATGTCCCTCCTCCAGACCTCAGTTTGAATCTGTGCCCGGACGAGCTGGGTGCTGTTTAGTGAGCTCTCCTTAGCTTGCTATAAGAAAGTATTTTGTTAGGTTTTTTTTATTTTCAGGGAGATCTGCTGGCAACAGACTCCCTGCAGCGTGGGACTGAGGGGAGAGAAGCAACCCTACTCTCTGAAGATAGGTCCTGCTTCTTAGGCTACTGGACACCATTAGCTCAAGAGGGATCGTACACAGGATCTCACCCTTTGTCGTCCGATCCCGGAGCCGCGCCGCCGTCCCCCTCGCAGAGCCGGGAGAAAGAAGCAAGAAGACTTCAAAATCGGTGGCAGAAGACACCAGTCTTCAAACTGAGGTAGCGCACAGCACTGCAGCTGTGCGCCATTGCTCCCACACTAAACCCACATACTCCGGTTACTGTAGGGTGCAGGGCGCAGGGGGGGGCGCCCTGGGCAGCAATTAGGACCTCTTGCCATAAGTTGGGCATATATACAGTTGGGCACTGTATATATGCATGAGCCCCCGCCATAGTTTTACACAGAAAAGCGGGACAGAAGCCCGCCGCTGAGGGGGCGGGGCTTCTTCCTCAGCACTCACCAGCGCCATTTTCTCTCCACAGCTCCACTGAGAGGAAGCTCCCCAGGCTCTCCCCTGCAGATTCACGGTAGAATAGGGTAAAAATAGAGGGGGGGCACATAAATTAGGCGCAAAAACATTATATACAGCAGCTACTGGGTTAACACTAAGTTACTGTGTGATTCCTGGGACATATAGCGCTGGGGTGTGTGCTGGCATACTCTCTCTCTGTCTCTCCAAAGGGCCTTGTGGGGGAACTGTCTTCAAAAAGAGCATCCCCTGTGTGTGTGGTGTGTCGGTACGCTTGTGTCGACATGTTTGACGAGGAAGGCTATGTGGAAGCAGAGCGGGAGCAAATGAATGAGGTGTCTCCGCCGACGGCGCCGACACCCGATTGGATGGATATGTGGAAGGTTTTAAATAATAATGTTAATTCCTTGCATAAAAGGTTGGATAAAGCTGAAACCTTAGGACAGTCGGGGTCTCAGCCCATGCCTGATCCTATGTTGCAGAGGCCGTCAGGGTCTCAGAAGCGCCCACTATCCCAAACTGTTGACACAGATACCGACACGGATTCTGACTCCAGTGTCGACTATGATGATGCAAAGTTACAGCCTAAATTGGCTAAAGCTATACGTTATATGATTATAGCAATGAAGGAGGTGTTGCACATCACAGAGGAAACCCCAGTCCCTGACAAGAGGGTTCATATGTATGGGGAAAAAAGGCAGGTGGTAACCTTTCCCCCTTCACATGAGCTAAATGAGTTATGTGAAAAAGCTTGGGAATCTCCAGATAAAAAACTGCAGATTTCCAAACGGATGCTTATGGCGTATCCTTTCCCGCCAACGGACAGGCTACGCTGGGAATCCTCCCCTAGGGTGGACAAAGCTCTAACACGCTTATCCAAGAAGGTGACCCTACCGTCACAGGATACGGCCAACCTAAAAGATGCTGCAGATAGAAAGCAAGAGGGTACCCTGAAGTCCATTTATACACATTCAGGTACCTTACTAAGGCCGGCAATTGCGTCGGCCTGGGTGTGTAGTGCTGTAGCAGCATGGACGGATACCTTATCTTAGGATCTGGATACCTTGGACAAGGATACTATATTAATGACCCTGGGGCATATAAAAGACGCTGTCCTATATATGAGAGATGCTCAAAAGAGACATTAGCCTACTGGGCTCTAGAATAAATGCAATGTCGATTTCTGCCAGAAGGGTCCTGTGGACTCGGCAATGTACAGGCGATGCCGACTCAAAAAGGCACATGGAGGTTTTACCTTACAAGGGTGAGGAATTGTTTGGGGAGGGTCTCTCGGACCTGGTCTCCACAGCTACTGCTGGAAAGTCAATTTTTTTGCCATATGTTCCCTCACAACCTAAGAAAGCACCGTATTACCAAATGCAGTCCTTTCGTTCACAAAAAAGGCAGGAAAGTCCGAGGTGCGTCTTTTCTTGCCAGAGGCAGGGGCAGAGGAAAGAAGCTGCACAACACAGCTAGTTCCCAGGAACAGAAGTCCTCCCCGGCCTCCACTAAATCCACCGCATGACGCTGGGGCTCCACAGGCGGAGCTAGGCCCGGTGGGGGCGCGTCTCCGAAATTTCAGCCACAAGTGGGTTCACTCCCAGGTGGATCCCTGGACAATAGAGATTGTGTCTCAGGGATACAAGCTGGAATTCGAGGAGATGCCCCCTCACCGATACCTCAAATCGGCCCTGCCAGCTTCCCCCTTAGAGAGGGAAATAGTGTTAGCTGCAATTCACAAATTGTATCTTCAGCAGGTGGTGGTCAAGGTTCCCCTCCTTCAACAAGGAAAGGGTTACTATTCGACCATGTTTGTGGTACCGAAACCGGACGGTTCGGTCAGACCCATATTGAATTTAAAATCCCTGAACATATACCTGAAAAGGTTCAAGTTCAAGATGGAATCGCTCAGAGCAGTCATCGCAAGCCTGGAAGGGGGGGATTTTTTGGTGTCTCTGGACATAAAGGATGCATACCTTCATGTCCCCATTTATCCACCTCATCAGGCGTACCTCAGATTTGTGGTACAGGATTGTCATTACCAATTCCAGACGTTGCCGTTTGGTCTCTCCACGGCACCGAGAATATTTACCAAGGTAATGGCGGAAATGATGGTGCTCCTACAAAAGCAAGGGGTCACAATTATCCCATACTTGGACGATCTCCTCATAAAGGCGAGGTCCAGAGAGCAGTTGCTGATCAGCGTAGCACGCTCTCGGGAAGTGTTACAACAGCACGGCTGGATTCTAAATATTCCGAAGTCGCAGTTGATTCCTACGACTCGTCTGCCCTTCCTGGGCATGATTCTGGACACAGACCAGAAGAGGGTTTATCTCCCGATGGAGAAGGCTCAGGAGCTCATGACACTGGTCAGAGACCTATTAAAACCAAAACAGGTGTCGGTGCATCACTGCACGCGAGTCCTGGGACAGATGGTGGCATCATACGAGCCCATTCCCTTCGGCAGGTTCCATGCGAGGACCTTTCAATGGGATCTGTTGGACAAGTGGTCCGGATCACATCTTCAGATGCATCGGCTGATTACCCTATCCCCCAGGGCCAGGGTGTCTCTCCTGTGGTGGCTGCAGAGTGCTCACCTTCTCGGGGCCGCAGATTTGGCATACAGGACTGGGTCCTGGTGACCACGGATGCAAGCCTCCGAGGGTGGGGGGCAGTCACTCAAGGAAGAAACTTCCAAGGGCTGTGGTCAAGTCAGGAGACTTGTCTGCACATAAATATCCTGGAGATACGGACCATATACAACGCCCTGAGTCAAGCGGAGCCTCTGCTTCGAGACCAACCAGTGCTGATTCAGTCAGACAACATCACGGCAGTCGCTCATATAAACCGCCAGGGCGGCACAAGAAGCAGGGTGGCAATGGCGGAAGCCACCAGGATTCTTCGTTGGGCGGAGAATCACGTGCAAGCACTGTCAGCAGTGTTCATTCCGGGAGTGGACAACTGGGAAGCAGACTTCCTCAGCAGACACGACCTCCACCCGGGAGAGTGGGGACTTCATCAAGAAGTCTTCACGCAGATTGTAAATCGATGGGAACTGCCACAGGTGGACATGATGGCGTCCCGCCTCAACAAAAAATTAAAGAGGTATTGCGCCAGGTCAAGAGACCCTCAGGCGATAGCTGTGGACGCACTGGTGACACCGTGGGTATTCCAGTCGGTCTATGTGTTTCCTCCTCTTCCTCTCATACCCAGGGTGCTGAGAATCGTAAGAAAAAGAGGAGTGAGAACAATACTCATTGTTCCGGATTGGCCAAGAAGGACTTGGTACCCGGAACTGCAAGAAATGCTCACAGAGGACCCATGGCCTCTGCCTCTCAGACAGGACCTGTTGCAACAGGGGCCCGGTCTGTTCCAAGACTTACCGCGGCTGCGTTTGACGGCATGGCGGTTGAACGCCGGATCCTAGCAGAAAAGGGCATTCCGGATGCAGTTATTCCTACGCTGATAAAGGCTAGGAAGGATGTGACAGCAAAACATTATCACCGTATATGGCGAAAATATGTTGCTTGGTGTGAGGCCAGGAAGGCCCCTACAGAGGAATTCCAGCTGGGTCGATTCCTGCACTTCCTACAGTCAGGTGTGACTATGGGCCTAAAATTAGGGTCCATAAAGGTCCAGATTTCGGCCCTATCCATTTTCTTTCAAAAAGAACTGGCTTCACTGCCTGAGGTTCAGACGTTTGTTAAGGGAGTGCTGCATATTCAGCCTCCTTTTGTGCCACCAGTGGCACCTTGGGATCTTAACGTGGTCTTGGGTTTCCTGAAATCCCACTGGTTTGAGCCACTTAAGACAGTGGAGCTAAAGTATCTCACGTGGCAAGTGGTCATGCTGTTGGCCTTGGCTTCAGCTAGGCATGTGTCAGAATTGGCGGCTTTGTCATGTAAAAGCCCCTATCTGGTTTTCCATATGGATAGGGCAGAATTGCGGACTCGTCCGCAGTTTCTGATAAAGGTGGTGTCATCTTTTCATTTGAACCAACCCATTGTGGTGCCTGCGGCTACTCGTGACTTGGAGGATTCCAAGTTGCTTGATGTAGTCAGGGCTTTGAAGATCTATGTCGACAGGACGGCTGGAGTCCGGAAAACTGACTCGCTGTTTATCCTGTATGCATCCAACAAGCTGGGTGCTCCTGCTTCAAAGCAAACCATTGCTCGCTGGATCTGTAACACGATTCAGCAGGCTCATTCTGCGGCTGGATTGCCGCATCCAAAATCAGTGAAAGCCCATTCCACAAGGAAGGTGGGCTCTTCTTGGGCGGCTGCCCGAGGGGTCTCGGCATTACAGCTTTGCCGAGCTGCTACTTGGTCGGATTCAAACACATTTGCAAAATTCTACAAGTTTGATACCCTGGCTGAGGAGGTCCTGGTGTTTGCCCATTCGGTGCTGCAGAGTCATCCGCACTCTCCCGCCCGTTTGGGAGCTTTGGTATAATCCCCATGGTCCTTACGGAGTCCCCAGCATCCACTAGGACGTTAGAGAAAATAAGAATTTACTCACCGGTAATTCTATTTCTCGTAGTCCGTAGTGGATGCTGGGCGCCCGTCCCAAGTGCAGACTTTCTGCAATACGTGTATATAGTTATTGCTTAACAAAGGGTTATGGTTATGTAGCATCGGTTGAGTGATGCTAAGTTGTTGTTCATACTGTTAACTGGGTAAGTTTATCACAAGTTGTACAGTGTGATTGGTGTGGCTGGTATGAGTCTTACCCTGGATTCCAAAATCCTTTCCTTGTAATGTCAGCTCTTCCGGGCACAGTTTCCTTAACTGAGGTCTGGAGGAGGGGCATAGAGGGAGGAGCCAGTGCACACCAGATAGTACTGAATCTTTCTTTAGAGTGCCCAGTCTCCTGCGGAGCCCGTCTATTCCCCATGGTCCTTACGGAGTCCCCAGCATCCACTACGGACTACGAGAAATAGAATTACCGGTGAGTAAATTCTTATTTTTACTTACCGGTAAATCTATTTCTCGTAGTCCGTAGTGGATGCTGGGCGCCCGTCCCAAGTGCGGACTTTTTCTGCAATACTTGTATATAGTTATTGCTTGCATAAGGGTTATGTTATAGTTGCATCAGGGTTGATCTGATGCTCTGTTGTTGTTCATACTGTTAACTGGGTAAGTTTATCACAAGTTATACGGTGTGATTGGTGTGGCTGGTATGAGTCTTGCCCTGTATTCCAAAATCCTTTCCTTGTACTGTCAGCTCTTCTGGGCACAGTTTCTCTAACTGAGGTCTGGAGGAGGGTCATAGAGAGAAGAGCCAGAGCACACCAGTATCCAAATTCTTTCTTAAAGTGCCCTGTCTCCTGCGGAGCCCGTCTATTCCCCATGGTCCTTACGGAGTCCCCAGCATCCACTACGGACTACGAGAAATAGATTTACCGGTAAGTAAAATCTTATTTTTTCTTTGTCTCCCCTTTATCTCTCCCCATTTCTCTCTTTGGGGTCTATTCATGTAGCAGTGAAAAGCCCTGTTTTGCATTAAACAGGGCTTTTCTCTGCCTACTGCAATTCACATAGCGGGTTACCGTGGAGAAGTCTCTAACTTCTCGAGCGGTATCCCCGCTCTGTGCCTGAATCGCATCACCATACCTCTGTATGGGGAGTGCGATACATGAAGGTGCGGAAAGCTCTGTCTCCCCCTTCTCTCTCTCTCTCTCTCTCTCTCTCTCTGTGTCTCTCTCTCTGTGTCTCTTCCGCTCAATGCTTCCCTGCTCTCTGCTCGGCACCTGGCGCTGGCTTCGCCCCCCGACCTCCCAGCAACCACTGAGGCCTGCCGGGAGGTCAACAAGCTGCGCATGCGCAAAGGGACCCACAGCTGGACTCTGCGCATCGCAGGGAGGGACCGCTGGAGATCACCTCACCGCAGGAGCCCCAGACACCGCAGCGCATCGTCGGAAGGGTGAGTATACATGAATTTCTACTTATTACAGCTATACATTGCATCGAAGCGATGCGATGTATAGTGATAAGTAGCAATTCTGTTTTCTCTGACGTCCTAGTGGATGCTGGGAACTCCGTAAGGACCATGGGGAATAGCGGCTCCGCAGGAGACTGGGCACAAAAGTAAAGCTTTAGGACTACCTGGTGTGCACTGGCTCCTCCCCCTATGACCCTCCTCCAAGCCTCAGTTAGATTTTTGTGCCCGGCCGAGAAGGGTGCACACTAGGGGCTCTCCTGAGCTTCTTAGTGAAAGTTTAGTTTTAGGTTTTTTATTTTCAGTGAGACCTGCTGGCAACAGGCTCACTGCATCGAGGGACTAAGGGGAGAAGAAGCGAACCTGCCTGCTTGCAGCCAGCTTGGGCTTCTTAGGCTACTGGACACCATTAGCTCCAGAGGGACCGAACACAGGCCCAGCCTCGGAGTCCGGTCCCAGAGCCGCGCCGCCGGCCCCCTTACAGAGCCAGAAGCAAGAAGAGGTCCGGAAAATCGGCGGCAGAAGACATCAGTCTTCACCAAGGTAGCACACAGCACTGCAGCTGTGCGCCATTGCTCCTCATACACACCTCACACTGCAGTCACTGAGGGTGCAGGGCGCTGGGGGGGGGGGGGCGCCCTGAGCAGCAATAAAAACACCTTGGCTGGCAAACATACATCACATATAACCCCCAGGGCTATATGGATGTATTTTAACCCCTGCCAGAATCCATAAAAATGCGGGAGAAAAGTCAGCGAAAAAGGGGCGGAGCCTATCTCCTCAGCACACTGGCGCCATTTTCTCTCACAGCTCCGTTGGAGGGAAGCTCCCTGGCTCTCCCCTGCAGTTACTACACTACAGAAAGGGGTTACAAAAGAGAGGGGGGCACTAATTAGGCGCAGTATTAATAAAACAGCAGCTATAAGGGGTAAAACACTTATATAAGGTTATCCCTGTATATATATAGCGCTCTGGTGTGTGCTGGCATACTCTCCCTCTGTCTCCCAAAAGGGCTAGTGGGGTCCTGTCCTCTATCAGAGCATTCCCTGTGTGTGTGCTGTGTGTCGGTACGATTGTGTCGACATGTATGAGGAGGAAAATGGTGTGGAGGCGGAGCAATTGCCTGTAATGGAGATGTCACCCCCTAGGGAGTCGACACCCGAGTGGCTGAGCTTATGGAAGGAATTACGTGACAGTGTCAGCTCTTTACAAAAGATTGATGACATGAGACAGCCGGCTACTCAGCCTGTGCCTGTCCAGGTGTCTCAAAAGCCATCAGGGGCTCTAAAACGCCCGTTACCTCAGATGGCAGATACAGACGCCGACACGGATACTGACTCCAGTGTCGACGATTAAGAGACGAATGTGACTTCCAGTAGGGCCACACGTTACATGATTGAGGCTATGGAAAATTTCTGATAATACCAGTACCACTAAAAAGGGTATTATGTTGGGTGAGAAAAAACTGCCGGTAGTTTTTCCTGCATCTGAGGAATTAAATGAAGTGTGTGATGATGCGTGGGTTTCCCCCGATAAAAACTGTTAATTCCTAAAAAGTTATTAGCATCATACCCCTTCCCGCCAGAGGATAGGGCACGTTGGGAAACACCCCCTAGGGTGGATAAAGCGCTCACACGCTTGTCTAAACAGGTGGCACTACCGTCCCTGGATACGGCCGCCCTTAAGAAACCTGCTGACAGAAAGCAGGAAAATATCCTATAAATGTATATACACTCACACGGGTGTGATACTGCGACCAGCAATCGCCTCAGCCTGGATGTGCAGTGCTGGGGTGGCTTGGTCGGATTCCCTGACTGACAATATTGATACCCTAGATAGGGACAGTATATTACTGACTATAGAGCATTTGAAAGATGCATTTCTATATATGCGTGATGCACAGAGGGATATTTGCCGACTGGCATCAAGAGTAAGTGCGCTGTCCATTTCTGCCAGAAGAGGGTTATGGACAAGACAGTGGTCAGGTGATGCTGATTCCAAAAGGCATATGGAAGTATTGCCTTATAAAAGGGAGGAGTTATTTGGGGTAGGTCTAACAGACAACGGTTGGGAAATCCACATTTTTACCCCAGGTAGCCTCTCAACATAAGAAGACGCCGTATTATCAGGCGCAGTCCTTTAGGCCCCATAAGGGCAAGTGGGCAAAAGACTCCTCATTTCTGCCCCGTGGCAGAGGGAGAGGAAAAAGGCTGCAGCAGAAGCCATTCACAAGCTGTATTCCCAGCAGGTGATAATCAAGGTACCCCTCCTACAACAGGGAAAGGGGTATTATTCCACGCTGTTTGTGGTACCGAAGCCGGACGGCTCGGTGAGACTTATTTTAAATCTGAAATCCTTGAACACTTACATACAAAGGTTCAAATTCAAGATGGAGTCACTCAGAGCGGTGATTGCGAACCTGGAAGAAGGGGATTATATGGTGTCTCTGGACATCAAGGATGCTTATCTCCATGTCCCAATTTACCCTTCTCACCAAGGGTACCTCAGGTTTGTGGTACAGAACTGTCACTATCAGTTTCAGACGCTGCCGTTTGGTTTGTCCACGGCACCCCGGGTCTTTACCAAAGTAATGGCCGAAATGATGATACTCCTTCGAAGGAAGGGAGTTTTAGTTATCCCTTACTTGGACGATCTCCTGATCAGGGCAAGATCCAGGGAACAGTTGGTAGTCGGGGTAGCACTATCTCAAGTAGTGTTGCGGCAGCACGGTTGGATTCTCAATATTCCAAAATCGCAGCTGATCCCGACGACACGTCTTCTATTCCTAGGGATGATCCTGGACACAGTCCAGAAAAAGGTGTTTCTCCAGGAGGAGAAAGCCAGGGAGTTATCCGAACTAGTCAGAAACCTCCTAAAACCAGGCCAAGTGTCAGTGCATCAGTGCACAAGGGTCCTGGGAAAAATGGTGGCTTCCTACGAAGCAATTCCATTCGGCAGATTCCACGCAAGAACTTTCCAGTGGGACCTGCTGGACAAATGGTCCGGATCGCATCTTCAGATGCATCAGCGGATAACCCTGTCACCAAAGACAAGGGTGTCTCTCCTGTGGTGGTTGCAGAGTGCTCATCTTCTAGAGGGCCGCAGATTCGGCATTCAGGACTGGGTCCTGGTGACCACGGATGCCAGCCTGCGAGGCTGGGGAGCAGTCGCACAGGGAAGAAATTTCCAGGGCTTGTGGTCAAGCCTGGAGACATCACTTCACATAAATATTTTGGAGCTAAGGGCCATTTACAATGCCCTAAGCCAAGCAAGACCTCTGCTTCAAGATCAGCCGGTGCTGATCCAGTCGGACAACATCACGGCAGTCGCCCACGTAAACAGACAGGGCGGCACAAAAAGCAGGAGGGCAATGGCAGAAGCTGCAAGGATTTTTCGCTGGGCGGAAAATCATGTGATAGCATTGTCAGCAGTGTTCATTCCGGGAGTGGACAACTGGGAAGCAGACTTCCTCAGCAGGCACGACCTCCACCTGGGAGAGTGGGGACTTCACCCAGAAGTCTTCCACATGATTGAAAACCGTTGGGAAAAACCAAAGGTGGACATGATGGCGTCCCGCCTAAACAAAAAATTGGACAGGTATTGCGCCAGGTCAAGGGACCCTCAGGCAATAGCTGTGGACGCTCTGGTAACACCGTGGGTGTACCAGTCAGTGTATGTGTTCCCTCCTCTTCCTCTCATACCAAAAGTACTGAGAATTATAAGACGGAGGGGAGTAAGAACTATACTCGTGGCTCCGGATTGGCCAAGAAGGACTTGGTACCCGGAACTTCAAGAGATGCTCACGGAGGACCCGTGGCCTCTACCTCTAAGAAGGGACCTGCTCCAGCAAGGACCCTGTCTATTCCAAGACTTACCGCGGCTGCGTTTGACGGCAGGGCGGTTCAACGCTGGATCCTGAAGGAAAAAGGCATTCCGGATGAAGTCATCCCTACCCTGATCAAGCCAGGAAGGATGTAACCGCAAAGCATTATCACCGCATTTGGCGAAAATATGTTGCGTGGTGCGAGGCCAGTAAGGCCCCGATGGAGGAATTTCAACTAGGTCGATTCCTGCATTTCCTGTAAACAGGAGTGTCTATGGGCCTAAAATTGGGGTCCATTAAGGTTCAAATTTCGGCCCTGTCAATTTTCTTCCAGAAAGAACTAGCTTCAGTTCCTGAAGTTCAGACGTTTGTAAAAGGGGTACTGCATATACAGCCTGCTTTTGTGCCTCCAGTGGCACTTTGGGATCTCAATGTAGTTTTGGGGTTCCTAAAGTCACATTGGTTTGAACCACTTGAATCTGTGGAGTTAAAATATCTCACATGGAAAGTGGTCATGTTGTTGGCCCTGGCCTCGGCCAGGCGCGTGTCAGAATTGGCGGGCTTTATCCTGTAAAAGCCCTTATCTGATCTTCCATTCAGACAGGGCGGAATTGAGGACTCGTCCTCATTTTCTCCCTAAGGTGGTTTCAGTGTTTCATCTGAACCAACCTATTGTGGTATCTGCGGCTACTAGTGACTTGGAGGACTCCAAGTTGTTGGACGTAGTCAGGGCCTTGAAAATATATGTTTCCAGGACGGCTGGAGTCAGAAAATCTGACTCGCTGTTTATCCTGTATGCACCCAACAAGCTGGGTGCTCCTGCTTCTAAGCAGACTATTGCTCGTTGGATTTGTAATACAATTCAGCTTGCACATTCTGTGGCAGGCCTGCCACAGCCAAAATCTGTAAAAGCCCATTCCACAAGGAAGGTGGGCTCATCTTGGGCGGCTGCCCGAGGGGTCTCGGCTTTACAACTTTGCCGAGCAGCTACTTGGTCAGGGGAAAACACGTTTGCTAAATTCTACAAATTTGATACCCTGGCTGAGGAGGACCTGGAGTTCTCTCATTCGGTGCTGCAGAGTCATCCGCACTCTCCCGCCCGTTTGGGAGCTTTGGTATAATCCCCATGGTCTTTACGGAGTTCCCAGCATCCACTAGGACGTCAGAGAAAATAAGAATTTACTTACCGATAATTCTATTTCTCGTAGTCCGTAGTGGATGCTGGGCGCCCATCCCAAGTGCGGATTGTCTGCAATACTTGTACATAGTTATTGTTAACTAAATCGGGTTATTGTTTTGAGCCATCTATCCAGAGGCTCCTCTGTTATCATGCTGTTAACTGGGTTCAGATCACAAGTTGTACGGTGTGATTGGTGTGGCTGGTATGAGTCTTACCCGGGATTCATAAATCCTTCCTTATTGTGTACGCTCGTCCGGGCACAGTAACTGAGGCTTGGAGGAGGGTCATAGGGGGAGGAGCCAGTGCACACCAGGTAGTCCTAAAGCTTTACTTTTGTGCCCAGTCTCCTGCGGAACCGCTATTCCCCATGGTCCTTACGGAGTTCCCAGCATCCACTACGGACTACGAGAAATAGAATTATCGGTAAGTAAATTCTTATTTTCGTTTTCTTAGTGAATAAACCCTTTTATCCTTCTCTCCCTTTCAACCCCTATCCCACTCTCTCTCTCCTTTCCCTCTCACCACCTCTCCTCTCTCTGTCTCCTCCCTTCTCCCTGTCTCTGTATCTCCCCATTCTCTCTCACTCTCTGTATCTCCGCCTTCTCTCCCTCTCTGCCTACCCCTTCTTTCTTTGTGTCTCTCTGCACCTACTCCCTTTCTCTGCACCTACTCCCTGCCTACCCCCCCCCCCCCTCCTCTATCTTTGTCTCCCCTTCTCTCTCCCCCATTATCTCTCCCCTTTCACTAATATAAGTATGGCAGGGAAGGTTAGGGTTAGGCTGCGGGAAGGAGGGTTAGGGTTAGGCGCTAGGGTGAAGGTAAGTGTTAGGCTGCGGGAGGGGGAGGTTAGAAATAGGCTGTAGAAGGGGAAGGTTAGGGTTAGACTGCATGAGGAGAGGGTTAGGGAGAGGGTAGGGTCAGTTTACTTACCAAAAAGTGTCAGTATTCTGACCGCCGGCATCCTCACTATTGGGATCCCTTACCCAACCCATAGAGGGGGGCACATACGGACATACAGGAGCATATTCAGACATTGGCACATAAAGACATAGTGGAGCACATATAGGTATACTACAGGCACACAAGGACATACAGGAGCACACACGGACATTGAGGGGCACATTCAGACATAGGCACCTATGGACATAGAGGAGCATATGCACATACAGCCACCCCACAGCACAGGTCACACCCCCACATCACTAGTCACGCCACCACAGCATTGGTCACACCTCTGTGGTGGCACACAATAGGCCCTTCAGCAATTTCAGCTCCAGGCCCATGGGGACCTTAATCTGGCACTGCATCCAGCATTGCTCAAATGGGTAAGCTATATTGCAAATTCTCAAAGGTGATGCCATGCACCTCAATCTGGGCTTGTCCCCGTTATATTTTTTCATATGGAGCACGATTGGGACATTACTAGAGAAGAAGATATTTGCACTGGGTGATGATAGGAGCTGGACTGAAAGAGTGTTCGTTATGAAAGTACTGTAGGCGTATACTGTAGGTGTACCTAGATTTGTGAAGCTGTGAAAAAATTCAGCATGGAATTAATAAAACCTAAGTTGTAGAGTGTATTTTTAGGGGTGCTCTTGTGTAAAGGTACATGACCATAATTAAAGATTTCATTTTGCATTAGTTCAGACCATTCAAGATTGGGTATCATCCAATACTTTAAGTGTAATGCATATGTTAGGAGAAAAATAAAAAGCGTACATTAAAAATAGGATTTTAATACCTACCGGTAAATCCTTTTCTCTTAGTCCGTAGAGGATGCTGGGGATGCTTCAAGAACCATGAAGTATAGACAGGATCCACAGGAGACATGGGCACTTTAAGACTTTAAAAGGTGTGTGAACTGGCTCCTCCCTCTATGCCCCTCCTCCAGACTCCAGTTATAGGAACTGTGCCCAGGGAGACGGACATTTCGAGGAAATAATTTATTGTTAAACCACCGTGAGCATTTTACCAGCTCACACCTCCAGTATGCCGCAGAACGTGGCATTCAATAGAATACCAGCCGACGGCATGAAGAATATGCGGCAATACGCTGACATAAAACGTAACACAACCTATGTGTGTAAACACAACCAGTAACAGCATAACGCATGCTATGGCCTGAATATCGTCAGCAACAGGCTGACTTAAACCCAACACACCATGTGTGTAAACATAACCAATGACTGAAGATACAGTACGCACTGGGACGAGGCGCCCAGCATCCTCTACAGACTAAGAGAAAAGGATTTACCGGTAGGTATTAAAATCCTATTTTCTCATACATCCTAGAGGATGCTAGGGATGCTTCAAGAACCATGGGGTTTATACCAAAGCTCTAGAACGGGCGGGAGAGTGTGAATGACTCCGCAGCACCGATTGACCAAACAAGAGGTCCTCCTCAGCCAGGGTATCAAACTTGTAAACTTCGCAAAGGTGTTTGATCCCGACCAAATAGCAGCTCGGCAAAGCTGTAATGCCGAGACCCCTCGGCAGCCGCCCAGGATGAGCCCACCTTTCTGGTAGAATGGGCCTTCACCGATTTCGGTAATGGCAATCCCGCCGTAGAATGAGCCTGCTGAATCGTATTACATATCCAGCGTGCAATAGTCTGCTTGGAAGCAGAAGCCCCAATCTTGTTGGGAGCCCACAGGACTAACAGAGCCTCTGTTTTCCTAACCTGAGCCGTTCTGGCGACATAGATTGTCAAAGCTCTGACCACATCGAGAGACTTCGATTCCGTCAAGGCGTCAGTAGCCACTGGCATCACAATCGGCTGTTTGGCAGAAATTGCTGACGAGTCCTCAACTCCGCTCTATCTGCATGGATGATTAAATAGGGGCTTTTGTGAGACAAAGCCGCCAATTCAGACACCCGCCTTGCAGATGCCAAGGCCAACAGCATGACCACTTTCCAAGTAAGGAATTTCAAATCAACCTTACGCAAAGGTTCAAACCAATGAGATTGAAGGAATTGCAACACCCCGTTAAGATCCCACGGTGCCACAGGGGGCACAAAGGGAGGTTGGATGTGCAGCACGCCCTTCATGAAGGTCTGAACTTCTGGAAGGGAGGACAATTCTTTCTGAAAGAAAATAGATAAGGCCGAAATTTGTACATTAATGGAACCTAACTTTAGGCCCTCATCTAAACCTGCTTGCAAAAAAATGAACAAACGCCCCAGCTGAAATTTTTTCGTAGGAGACTTCTTGGATTCACACCAAGACACATATTTTCTCCAAATACAGTGGTAAAGCATCACCATTACTTCTTTTATAGCCTGAAGCAGTGTGGGAATGACTTCAATGGGAATACCCTTTCGGGCTAGGATATGGCATTCAACCGCCATGCCGTCAAACGCAGCCGCGGTAAATCTTGATACACGCACGGTTCTTGCTGTAACAGGTCCTCTCGTAGAGGAAGAGGCCAGGGATCTTCTATGAGTAATTCTTGAAGATCTGGATAGCAAGCCCTCCTTGGCCCGTCCGGAACAATTAGGATTGCCTGAACCTTTGTTCTTCATATGCTCTTTATCCCTTCGGAAAGAGTGGAAATGGAGGGAACACATAGACCGACTGAAACACCCACGGTGTCACCAGGGCGTCCACCGCTATTGCTTGAGGGTCCCTCGACCTGGAACCATATCTCTGAAGTTTCTCGTTGAGGCGAGACGCCATCATGTCTATTTGAGGAATTCCCCAAAGACTTGTCACTTTTGTGAAAACCACTTGATGAAGACCCCACTCTCCTGGATGGAGATCTTGTCTGCTGAGGAAGTCTGTTTCCCAGTTGTCTACACCCGGAATGAAGACTGCTAACAGAGCGTTTACATGCCTTTCCGCCGAGCAGAAAACTCTTGTGGCTTCTGCCATTGCCGCTTTGTTCTTTGTTACGCCCTAGTGGTTTATTTACGCCACTGCTGTTAAGTTGTCCGACTGAAATAAGACGGGCAGATCGCAAAGAAGATGTTCCGCTTGCAGAAGGCCGTTGTAAATAGCCCTTAATTCCAGAATGCTTATTGCAGACAAGCTTCCCGGCTTGACCTTTTTCCCTGGAAATTCTTCCCCTGGAAAGACTGCTCCCCAGCCTCGGAAACTTGTATCCATGGACACCAGGATCTAATCCTGGATCCCGAACCTTCATCCCTCTAGGAGGTGAGAACTGTCCAGCCACCACAGGAGAGATATTCTGGTCCTGGAAAATAAGATTATTTTCCGATGCATGTGTAGGTGAAACCCGGACCACATGTCCAACTGGTCCAGCTAAAACCACTCTGGCATTTAACCTGCTCACCGAATGGCCTCGTAGGCCGCAACCATCTTCTTCATCAACGGAACGTATTGATGGATTTACACTGTTGCAAATCTGATCCGACTCTGGATCCTCAGATCTCTTGGAAAAAACAAACTCTCAACAGTTCTGTATCTAACCTTATTGCTAACTCCGATATCCGCGTCATTGGGATCAACAGTGATTCTGGCAAGTTCAGGAGCCAACCACTGTGTTGAAGAACTGTCAGAGAGAAACAACGATTTGCACTTGTTTCTTGACCTCGCCGTAGTCAGGAGAGCGTCCCAGTACAGAATAATAATGGCTTTTACTATTGAAGGAAAACCATCATACTGCCATCACTCTGGTGAATTGGCAATGACAATCCTGAATAGCAAACCCAGGTAAGCCTAATGCGGAAGAAACCGTACTTAAACTCTCTTTCTCCCTTTACAAATTGGAGATCCCTGCCCTGAGAGATTCCATCTTGTAGTTCAACTTCTTAAGTAGAAATTTTTGAGATTGTTCTGACCGAGCTGTCCGGGCTCAGAAGCACGAAAAGCTTGAATAACAGCTTTTTTTTTTTTGACAGGGACAGCAGGACAATATCCTGATCCTGACCCAACTCTTGTATGACGTCGCATACTACCTCCCCGTCCAGAGGAGAATCGGTAAGATCTATTTGAAAAATCAGTGAGGGGAATCATCTGGAAACTCCAGTATGTCCCCCTTGGGACTCAATTCTTAACTCACTGGTCCATGTCCATTCCAGGACTGACTGAATAGTATTAGACGTGGTCCCACCGGTGTGGGCTCCCGCAAGATAGACCCAGCGACATGCGTGGATGTGGTAGAAACAGAGGATGATTTCTGCTCCTGCGAACTTGAAAAGGCTGCTGACCTCTTACCTTTTCACCTTCCTCTACCTGCAAAGAAGGGGAAAAACCGTATCCATCCGGTCGAAAATACTGCATCCTACAAAAATGCGTCACCAACCGTTGTGAGGGGACATAGCTCAAGAAGGTAGACTTACCAGTGGTATCTGCCGAGATCAACTTAACAAACCCATCCCCAAACCAGGTTTCACCTTCATAGGGAAGATACTCCAGTACTTCTCAGGAGTCAGCCTCAGCATTCCATTGGTGAATCCACAATGCCCTCCTAGCCGAGACCGTCATGGAATTGGCTCGCGAACCCAAGAGTCCCATACCTCTTGTAGTCGCACGGCAGTATGCTGCAATGTTCTAGATATGACCCAACTTAAGGAGTATCCCATCTCTCCCCAGGGTAATCATATCGGATGACAAGGTAACCGACCATTTCTGAATACAAGCACTCCCCCATGCGCATGTAATGCAAGTATAATCAAAGCATATAATTAAAATATCACTTAGCTTCCTGTATATGATCTTTTGTGACAGGGCCCCGTGCAGAACAGGGGTTGACTCTTACTTTATTATATCCACGGCGGGAAAAGAATAAACACTCGGACTCCTCGTGAGGATTTGAAACCATCTTGTCACGGCTGACCTAGAGCTTTTTCAACAGAGAGCTTTTTCAACAGAGCGACCAGCACATGAGAAGGAACTTTACTTCAGCATTCATTATAAATATTTAGATGAATATACACATTTAAATACACATATACACACATATATCTAGATCTATCTATATCTATCTATATATATATATATATATTTATTTCATATATATATATTCTTGTCAGGAACAGCAGGGTCCCTAGTGACGTTAATACGTTCTTAATGTGTATGAAACATGTACTGAATGCCGATGTTGTGGATCTAATCAGGAAACATCATGGTCGACATAAGAAATAGTATTCGTGTCAATATCAGGGAGTAGTAACTGGGCAAAATAACATTTTTGCGACCCGGAGGGGTCTGAGGGAAATATATTATTAATATTACGCCCTCCACAAAAATTACTACGTCTGTGTACGAGCCACAGATCTATGCAACCGTACCATACATATATATATACATACATACAGGTATAGCTTTCTGAAATGTAACAAAGCAGAATTCCTTTGTCGTATAAACAACCCTTTATGAAGTCTAAGAACACTGTACGCTGCGAGACGCTCAAGCGTCACGTTCGCTCACGGCCCAGCGATCACAGGACAGCACGTTAAATGGCTTTTGACTAACGTAATGATTCGCTATGGCGTAGCAGACGATCGAGACCACGAGGAGATCACCAGCGGCGCAGACGCTCACAACGCTATACCTTTATGTCTAAACCTTTTAACAATGAAATACACAGAATACCTTAATTTGAATACAGGGTGTAAGTGCAACCTTGTGTAACCTGACTAACTACAAAGCTGCTTGTGCGTCACCGACGCTCAAGTGAACACTTAACACTATAGGAAATACACAGATACTGGTTTAGGGTCCAAAGCCTATTAACTGTATTATATCTAATATACTTGTAAAAGAGAATCACAGTACAAATGATACACTACAATATAACAGAGACTACCTAACCAGATAACTACACAAGAAATACAATACAATACAATTACTATTTATGGGAAAATGGAAGGGGAAGAGAAGAAGAGATAGATAGAGAGAAATGGCTCATGATAACATTAAATAAGAGACAACATGGTTGCAGATAAAACTACACATGTGAGAGACAATCGCTGCGCAGTTAGTCAATGCTGAATACAGCATGGGATGGAAGCTAGACTCCATTTTGAGAAAACTCCCATAATTCCAAAGACTGCACCACATGCCTGAAAGGGGGAGGGGAAGACATCCAGCAGCAGCCATTTTAGATTTGCAGGTCCAAACACATGGCACTCTACTACACCACAATCACATAGCAGAAAACACAAGACTCCATTTTATTCCAAAATGTCCAAGCCTCAAAACAATGCATATGTTCTGATTTTACAATTCCAAACCATCTAAATCACCTTTCACAATGTAATCCAACTTCCTAGAACCATCTCATAATTTCACATCCCAAACAACTTCAGTATCTCAATAACCAGAGCATATTCATCACAAGACCAGATCACAATGTAATTAACACAAACGTAACTGCATGGTGGTATTTATGATTAACAGGATATATAGTATAACTAACCAGCACAATCTATTTTAAATCTCCATAGGCAAACAAATACCACAAATACTATGCTACAGATTGTATACTGTTCCAATTTATCACAGACTTCACAGAGTATCCACAAACACCCAACAATCACACAACCAAGTTACAATATCCTATTTAAACCAGAAAGCAATCTGTCTGTTTCCTTATCTAGCCATGTGAAATTCAATACTTAGCCTTTAGTTTGGAAGATGTCCTGGGGATTTAGCCGCCATGCTGCTGGGTGCCAGGTAGCTGTGTGTGTGTGTGTGAGTGTAGCTACATTACATCTGTTCTCTGAGGCCACACCTGACCACTACCTTCCTGTTTGACCAGTACCTGGGGGAGGGGTCTTTCTTTCTCCTTTGTATATGCTAATCAGGTTCAGCCCTGAAAACTTAGTAAAAGGTTGTCTTGAGCATCCATTGTTCTAACAATGTGATCTTAGCTTTTATACATATAATCATATCTATCCGCTGCAATGTCCCACAACAACACAACAGGCCTCAAACTAACCCACACCTCATTCTGCTTGCTTCAATACCAAACATGATGTGTTTATCTGGTTCGGTTCGAATGATACACATCCATGACATTAATTCATTAGCCAATTCTAAATCTCCATGATGTCTGGTGCTGTTCATTATTATAACCATGTACTGTATGAAACAAGTGCCGAATCCATCTCAGTGCCATGTCCGAGCAAATGCGTGTGTTTCCATATATTGCTGTGCTCGCTGCGCATATTTGCAAGTATAGCGACTTATATGTGTGCAGTTTATATGGTCTCTCTATGTAATATTTTTGACTTTGACAGTCCACCCTTTGGCAGTCACCAATAACTGCCACTTCCTAAAACATTTCAAAAAGAGAAAAATATATGTCAGGGGTTAATACATTTCCATGGTTGGGTAAGGGAGGAGAGAGGAGAAGGTGTGAAGAGGGTATGACCTAGTGAGATAGCAGAAGCATGTGTGTATGAATCCATGTTTGGGGGGTCATGTATCATCGTGCCGTACGTGTTGTACATCAAGCTTCGAGGTATTGCGAAGTATACATTTGAATTCCTTCTTATCCCGTACTAAGGGTCTGTGGATGGGCTGTCAAACTTTACCGAGCTCATTTCGGCTGTGGTTGTAACAAAGTGGGGGAGCACATTTTAGTTGATGATACATGAATGGGGGAGGTATGTGGTTGCTGATATCTGTGCCTGTATTCCCTATCGACTATGTGTGTCATTACCTGAGGGTTGTAGAGATGAAGATAAAGAACACTTATGGAAAATGCAATGATATTCTATGTCAGGGAAATGTACATCTGTTGTTGAAGTTTTGTTCGGTATCTGTTGAGAGTCGTCTTCTTTGCGCTGTATTGCTCTTTGGGCATGAGCAAATAGCTTTGTCAGTGCCATCAGATTTACAAAAAATGTTGGGCTAGCGTGAGTTTAAAATACTAGGGAAACTGGGGATCCATGGCAAAGTTCATCAAGTGTCCATATCATAGGTTGTCAAAACTTCATCTTTGGAGCTTCTCTGTTGTCTGTATAGCGTCTCATCAACTTCCTCGTCCAAGGGGGTCTTTGTATCTTGGAGAAAAGCAGAAAAACAGGTGAAAGAAACGGACCGTATAATCGCATTTTCATCACATCATGGTTTCTATCATTGGGTCATATACCAAATCCAGGTTAATTACAGTTTCCTCACTCCTTAGACTCATTACCTCAGGTAGTACTTTTCCAATACAACACAATCCTTCAGAGTTTGGGGCAAGCCGCTCATACGCCTTTCTCCCGCATATGAAATATGCATCATCGGGGAGAACATAAGGGACGGAGAAGGACATTACCATATTACAAACCTTCCAGGTGAAGTCTCCTGACCCTAATTCTTCCATCTGCTTAATGCACGTATCAGTTTGTACGATATGTGCACAGTATCCTGGTGATACTTCTCCAACTCTAGTAATCCTATTCCCTAAGGTGTACCTATACCGGAAAGATTTTCCTCTACTGGCTATGTGGCGTACAAGCTTTGTATCTGTAGGCATTCTATCTGCTCTGTGTGAAAAGGTCATGGTGTGGTTACTCCATAACACTTCCCAATTTCCCGGCTTTCGGGGATTGGAGATGTTGAAACATAAGAGGGACCTATCCACATGGTATTGGTGGAGCTTCAAACTAGGAGGGCTGGAGATATTAAACCTCCTGTCCACCGGTCTCCCACCCTTTAGCTCAAGTACCTCCCCTACCGTTAAAGGAAATGGTACTAGCCCTGATTTACTATGACCCTGAGGTACTTGAGAGCATACCCAACAATCTGTTTTATTTAACACACTACCCACTAAGGAGTGATAGTCACTCAATGGATGCCGGTCCATATGGACATTAAAACTGGACTGGCATTTCTTTATGCATCCATCCTCTACCAGATTGTCACAGAGCCTACAGATACAATTTTCTTTTTGAACTAACAATCCTTCACAATTGTTTACAAATAACATGGTTGTTAGATCGTGCCCGGTACTCGCCTTTGCTTGGTGATTGGGTTGCTATTGGAAATTTACACCTCCGTCTCAGTCATCAGGACCTTTCTGGATCCTTTCTCGACCTCACTGGTACTCTCACCGAAACAGACTGTTCAGGTCAACATCATGGTCAACAGGAAAATCCATATCACAGTCTCTTGGGGCAAGTCCATCTTACAGGATGAGAAAAGAAGAAATTTGTAAAGGGGGTATAAGAAATCAGTTTGAGGGGGGGAGAACTTGTTACGATAATAAGTTCTCTCGTCTTGTTGTTCTTCTTGTTCTGCTGTCCTCTCAAAGGTGCTGTCTCTCAGTCTTCCAAACGAACATTCTGGTGATGCAATATTCCTTCCTAACCGGCGATCTTTCTGTAAGGAGCAAAAATCTGGCATTACCATTGGTCCAACTGAGGGGTGACATACCATCTTTAAACCATGAAAACATGAGTGAGAAGAGAGAGAAAACAAAAAAAAAACAAGAGATAGAGAACAATTCATATGCATATATATATTACATAACTCGACATTAACCATCAATAGGAAAAGAGAAACAAAGCATTTTTAAAACATTGTCAACATTAAGAAAACATTGTTAGCATTAGAAAAACATTGTCAGATTATCAGGCTGTCATATCTACGTGTCTAATGGTCTCCTTGAGCAGTCCCTCCCCACCAGCACCTGCATTACTCCACTGTCTGTATCTGGCCAGAAATACATTGTGGCGGAGGTCATGCTGGGGTTTGGTAGACTTCTGCAAGGACCAAGTGGGTATGCAATGTGTGAATTCTTACCAATACTCGTCAGAGATGGGGATAGAGAGAGAGAGAGGAAAAAAAAAAACATTTCACTGATACATTTACAACGTTTCACCTGGTCATTCCTGTGTCTTTCAGTGAATGACCTCCCAATTTATTAACCGTTACCTCAGGCTTACCATCAGTCCTAAGGATCACCTTTCCTGACTATATATTATGGGTGTGGCCCAAAATTCTTCCTATATGATCCCTGATTATAATTTGGTGTGTCATAACTTTTGCTCATTTTCATGTCTAGGGGGTCTGATTTTATGTGGGCTGTTGCAGTTACTGGCATAATGCCCTTCTCTTTTGCACAGATCACAAATCCTTAAGTTCCTCCATGTGCCAATGGCCTGGGGTTTTGGTTGATTTGATGCCTCCTCAAACGCTTGGATGCTCATCACCATCAACCGCTTTCCCTGTACCTACCTGATTCCTTGGATACCATGATTATGTCGTTGTCTAGGGAGTTGATATACCTTCTGTGAATCTTTGATCATACAGTTAGATCTTTCCTAGGATCTGGGTAATCAGACATGATTGATCTCAATTCTGTCCGGGACCAGGGATGGCGCATTGCACTGTCCTTGACGGGAATGGTTCCCTGATCGTCAGTCTTCCCATTGGGGACTGTGATCACCCTGACAGGACTAAACTCAATTACATCACCTTGTTTTGGTCTTACAATATGGGGTACATTTGTATGTGCGAGATATAAAACATTGTACGTACCTGTGGACACGACCTCACCTGACCCTCCGTTAGGGGGTTTGATTATTGCCTTTACCAATTTGGTCGCGTCCACCTGGATGTCTTGTAGGATGGCTTCTGGAAGAGGTGCCGACATCGTTCTGGGCTCACTTTCTTGTTGGTAATCCTGAGGGAAGTTTAACATGGGGTGCGACTTGCACAGGTTAACATTTGTAATTTTTACACTTTCATTTTCATAAACATTACATTTAACACTTTCATTCTTAATACAGTTACTAAGTGCATTTTTATCGTACAACATTGTGCCATTTCTCTGCAACCATAATCCTCTTCAATGCCATGTCTCTCCTCTCAAGATGAAAGTTAGATATGTAAGTTACATTTCTTTGCATTTCACTTTCCTGTTGCCATAACTGCAAACAATCATCATGTTTAACTCGTTTCCAGGATTTTATGAGACTGATCCTTTGCCTTAAATTATGCAACACCTCTAAGTCAAAACTACCTATCCCGGGAAATGGTGCCTTATCCCCTGCAGTCATTCGTGTCCATTCATCACAAAAGGTCTCAGTGTGGGGACCATATTTCCCCCACATTACTAACCGAGCAGACCCTCGGGGTCTGCAAGCCTCTGGAGTCTGAATCCTGACCTCCGACCGTCTCTGTGTTGTGCACTTGGCTGCCATTGTGGACCTTTTTAACACAGAAAAACTTCCTAAAATGCACCAAACACAGAACTTCGTTGGAAATCCTTAAAGCTCTTCCACTGAACTTCTTCTGCTCCGGGTATCTCCGGTCCGCCTTCTAGCAGACACGTGTAGCCGTTGCAGGCCCTATCTCTAGAGATTTTCCTGAGGAAATTCCCTTCCTTTTTCTTTACACAAATCACGCTTGCATGTGCTCCCTACAACACGTATGAGGGCAAGATTTACGCATGGATATACGACCTCATATCACGTTGCGTTATTGGTCACACATACAACCGTGCGGTCCAATCGTACCACTTATAGACACTTGTTGCCCATAAATGGTAGGATCATTGGAGTCTCCCTACTGTGCTCCAAAACAGCCAGAGCGTAATACAACGAAAACTTTATCACACTCTGTTGCACGTTTTCACTCAGATCGTGCTCATCACGTTCCACATAGATCACACAGATCACAAAGTCCACAAAGCGGAATTCAATACCGTTTTATCACATAGATCACAAAGTCCACAAAGCGGGATTCAATACACTCATACCGTTTTCAACCCACTATCATTCTTATAGTTTTCTGATCAGAAAAATCATTTCCCGTAGTCTGATAGCTCTCCCCAGAGGCGTTACAGTAAAGTAAGGTATTTAAACTAAATTTTGGAAACTGAACAAATGTGTGCTATTGTCTTGTGGCTTCTGTATCGCCTTACTATAAGCGATATTTCACTATATAAACGCTTACCAAACACCACACAGTATCTTCTATGCTGTGTGCTTGTTTTTTTTTTTTCAGTTACTCCCTTACCTTTTTTTTTTTTTTATAGCAGCAAATTTTCTCAGCACGTTATCAATGCAAATGGCAAACAGGAAGGTGAGATGTGAAACTTACACAGATGAAAATGCAATTCTAAATTTAATCTAATAACATACATTGATGTAAGCACACGCATATAGATATTACATATAAGTACCAATCACTATTACTTATGATTGACTATGATATAGATTAAATAAATGCATAAAAAAAAAACTAATTAAATGATGATTTCTTTTTGACAGTGGATGGCTGATTGTTTCCTGAGTCAACTGAAAACCAGCCGCTCAGAAAAAAAAAAAAAATTTGACCTTCCCAAAATGGCCGCTGCTCCTCCCCCTTCCACCTCCATGAGGGTCACACAAAATGGTGGACAGACCATGCGGCCTCTTGTCACAAAGAAAGTCATCATTCAAAACTCCTAAAGTTATTCTAGGCCTGAGTGTGTAGTTGGCACCAAATTGAAATAAAAACCAGATTTTCAAAGACAACAGCGTACTGTTCTTACCTCCGGTCCCGGATTCCCTCAGCACCCTTTACTAAGCGAAACAGACGCTTATCCCGTCAGCACTGCGAGACAACCTCCCACCCTTTGCTGGGGGATAATGTCTGCTGATCTACCTAGTGCAGATATGTGAAGGACTGGACGGCCCCCAATTAACAATGCTAAATTCCTTTGTCGTATAAACAACCCTTTATGAAGTCTAAGAACACTGTACGCTGCGAGACGCTCAAGCGTCACGTTCGCTCACGGCCCAGCGATCACAGGACAGCACGTTAAATGGCTTTTGACTAACGTAATGATTCGCTATGGCTTAGCAGACGCTCGAGACCACGAGGAGATCACCAGCGGCGCAGACGCTCACAACGCTATACCTTTATGTCTAAACCTTTTAACAATGAAATACACAGAATACCTTAATGTGAATACAGGGTGTAAGTGCAACCTTGTGTAACCTGACTAACTACAAAGCTGCTTGTGCGTCACCGACGCTCAAGTGAACACTTAACACTATAGGAAATACACAGATACTGGTTTAGGGTCCAAAGCCTATTAACTGTATTATATCTAATATACTTGTAAAAGAGAATCACAGTACAAATGATACACTACAATATAACAGAGACTACCTAACCAGATAACTACACAAGAAATACAATACAATACAATTACTATTTATGGGAAAATGGAAGGGGAAGAGAAGAAGAGATAGATAGAGAGAAATGGCTCATGATAACATTAAATAAGAGACAACATGGTTGCAGATAAAACTACACATGTGAGAGACAATCGCTGCGCAGTTAGTCAATGCTGAATACAGCATGGGATGGAAGCTAGACTCCATTTTGAGAAAACTCCCATAATTCCAAAGACTGCACCACATGCCTGAAAGGGGGAGGGGAAGACATCCAGCAGCAGCCATTTTAGATTTGCAGGTCCAAACACATGGCACTCTACTACACCACAATCACATAGCAGAAAACACAAGACTCCATTTTATTCCAAAATGTCCAAGCCTCAAAACAATGCATATGTTCTGATTTTACAATTCCAAACCATCTAAATCACCTTTCACAATGTAATCCAACTTCCTAGAACCATCTCATAATTTCACATCCAAAACAACTTCAGTATCTCAATAACCAGAGCATATTCATCACAAGACCAGATCACAATGTAATTAACACAAACGTAACTGCATGGTGGTATTTATGATTAACAGGATATATAGTATAACTAACCAGCACAATCTATTTTAAATCTCCATAGGCAAACAAATACCACAAATACTATGCTACAGATTGTATACTGTTCCAATTTATCACAGACTTCACAGAGTATCCACAAACACCCAACAATCACACAACCAAGTTACAATATCCTATTTAAACCAGAAAGCAATCTGTCTGTTTCCTTATCTAGCCATGTGAAATTCAATACTTAGCCTTTAGTTTGGAAGATGTCCTGGGGATTTAGCCGCCATGCTGCTGGGTGCCAGGTAGCTGTGTGTGTGTGTGTGAGTGTAGCTACATTACATCTGTTCTCTGAGGCCACACCTGACCACTACCTTCCTGTTTGACCAGTACCTGGGGGAGGGGTCTTTCTTTCTCCTTTGTATATGCTAATCAGGTTCAGCCCTGAAAACTTAGTAAAAGGTTGTCTTGAGCATCCATTGTTCTAACAATGTGATCTTAGCTTTTATACATATAATCATATCTATCCGCTGCAATGTCCCACAACAACACAACAGGCCTCAAACTAACCCACACCTCATTCTGCTTGCTTCAATACCAAACATGATGTGTTTATCTGGTTCGGTTCGAATGATACACATCCATGACATTAATTCATTAGCCAATTCTAAATCTCCATGATGTCTGGTGCTGTTCATTATTATAACCATGTACTGTATGAAACAAGTGCCGAATCCATCTCAGTGCCATGTCCGAGCAAATGCGTGTGTTTCCATATATTGCTGTGCTCGCTGCGCATATTTGCAAGTATAGCGACTTATATGTGTGCAGTTTATATGGTCTCTCTATGTAATATTTTTGACTTTGACAAATGCATCACATTATCATGTCAATTTTTACCCAGTCAGATTAGTTGGTGCCGACAGGGTCACCCACACACGTCTGTGTCTCCCATATAGTTTTCTCATTGGAAAGCATACATCTACTGACATGTTGACACTTATTTACATGAACCAAGTACCATCAGGAGTCGGCGGTGCAGACAGAGACATTTCCATAGCCGTTTGTGGCAGAGCCATCGGCCTCAGACATGCCGACTATAACGGATAGACCTAGTACTTTCTGTTAGGGAAACACAGCAGACGTTTTCCAGCTCTTTTACACCACACTCATTATATATTGTGCTTTATTTTTAACATATATTGCACCAAACAACTGTGCCCCCCCCCCTCCCGTTTTTCAGTGTGATCTGTTCAGCAGTGCTTTGGCAGGGCAAGCGTCTTTGAGGAGAAAATGGCGCTGGTTAGAGCTGTGAGGGTTAAGCCACGCCCCCTTAATGGTGCGCTTCAGCCCCGCTATTTTCTATATATTTATACTGGCGGGGGTCTGTATTTAGTGCCCACGCACTTAATATCTCTCTTGCCAGTCTCTATCTGAGGTATACATGCTGCCCAGGGCGCCTCCCCTGCACCCTGCATCCTTGTAGTGCCGCTTGTGTGTGGGAGCAATGGCGCGCAGCGCGGTACCTCAGACACTAGAGTCTTCTGCCGTCACTGAAGTCTTCTGTTCTTCATTTACTCACCCGGCTTCTTTCTTTTGGCTCTGCAAGGGGGGTGACGGCGCGGCTCCGGGAACGAGCGGCTAGGCGTACCAAGTGATCAGACCCTCTGGAGCTAATGGTGTCCATTAGCCTAAGAAGCAGAGCCTTTGAACTCAGAGAAGTAGGTCTGCTTCTCTCCCCTCAGTCCCACGATGCAGGGAGCCTGTTGCCAGCAGGTCTCCCTAAAAATAATAAACCTAACAAAGTCTTTTTTCTGAGAAACTCTGGAGAGCTCCTCAGTGTGCATCCAGTCTCACTGGGCACTAGTGATGAGCGGGTTCGGTTTCACGGAAACCGAACCCTCCCGAACTTCACGCTTTTTACACGGGTCCGAGGCAGACTCGGATCTTCCTGCCTTGCTCGGTTAACCCGAGCGCGCCCGAACGTCATCATCCCGCTGTCGGATTCTCGCGAGGCTCGGATTCTATCGCGAGACTCGGATTCTATATAAGGAGCCGCGCGTCGCCGCCATTTTCACACGTGCATTGAGATTGATAGGGAGAGGACGTGGCTGGCGTCCTCTCCGTTTAGAGTAGACTAGAGAGTAGTAGAGACACTTGATTTACTAATTTTGGGGAGCATATTAGGAGTACTACTTGCTGATAGTGTGACCAGTGACCACCAGTTTAATTAATCCGTTCTCTGCCTGAAAAAAAACGATACACAGTGTGACACAGTCACATACCATATCTGTGCTCAGCCTCAGTGTGCTGCATCATCTATGTAATACTGTATATCTGACTGTGCTGAGTGCTCACTGCTCACACAGCTTAATTGTGGGGGAGACTGGGGAGCAGTTATAGCAGGAGTACATATTTTAACAGTGCACACTTTTGCTGCCAGAGTGCCACTGCCAGTGTGACTGACCAGTGACCACTGACCACCAGTATATTGTGATTTTCTGCCTGAAAAAGTTAAACACTCGTCGTGTGGTGTTTTTATTCTATAAACGCATTCTGCTGACAGTGTCCAGCAGGTCCGTCATTATATAATATATACCTGTCCGGCTGCAGTAGTGATATATATATATTTTTTTATATCATTATCATCCAGTCTATATTAGCACTGCAGCAGACGCAGTACGGTAGTCCACGGCTGTAGCTACCTCTGTGTCGGCAGTCGCTCGTCCATCCATAATTGTATACCACCTACCCGTGGTGTTTTTTTTTTTTCTATCTTCTTGATACTAGTAGCTTACTTTAGGAGTCTGCAGTGCTGAGCTGACAGTGTCCAGCAGGTCCGTCATTATATAATATATACCTGTCCGGCTGCAGTAGTGATATATATATATTTTATATCTCATTATCATCCAGTCTATATTAGCAGCAGACGCAGTACGGTAGTCCACGGCTGTAGCTACCTCTGTGTCGGCAGTCGCTCGTCCATCCATAATTGTATACCACCTACCCGTGGTGTTTTTTTTTTTTTTCTATCTTCTTGATACTAGTAGCTTACTTTAGGAGTCTGCAGTGCTGAGCTGACAGTGTCCAGCAGGTCCGTCATTATATAATATATACCTGTCCGGCTGCAGTAGTGATATATATATATATATTTTATATCATTATCATCCAGTCTATATTAGCAGCAGACGCAGTACGGTAGTCCACGGCTGTAGCTACCTCTGTGTCGGCAGTCGCTCGTCCATCCATAATTGTATACCACCTACCTGTGGTGTTTTTTTTTTTTCTATCTTCTTGATACTACTAGTAGCTTACTTTAGGAGTCTGCAGTGCTGAGCTGACAGTGTCCAGCAGGTCCGTCATTATATAATATATACCTGTCCGGCTGCAGTAGTGATATATATATATTTTATATCTCATTATCATCCAGTCTATATTAGCAGCAGACGCAGTACGGTAGTCCACGGCTGTAGCTACCTCTGTGTCGGCAGTCGCTCGTCCATCCATAATTGTTTACCACCTACCCGTGGTGTTTTTTTTTTTTTCTATCTTCTTGATACTAGTAGCTTACTTTAGGAGTCTGCAGTGCTGAGCTGACAGTGTCCAGCAGGTCCGTCATTATATAATATATACCTGTCCGGCTGCAGTAGTGATATATATATATATATATTTTTTATATCATTATCATCCAGTCTATATTAGCAGCAGACGCAGTACGGTAGTCCACGGCTGTAGCTACCTCTGTGTCGGCAGTCGCTCGTCCATCCATAATTGTATACCACCTACCTGTGGTGGTTTTTTTTTTTATCTTCTTGATACTAGTAGCTTACTTTAGGAGTCTGCAGTGCTGACAGTGTCCAGCAGGTCCGTCATTATATAATATATACCTGTCTGGCTGCAGTAGTGATATATATATATTTTTTATATCATTATCATCCAGTCTATATTAGCAGCAGACGCAGTACGGTAGTCCACGGCTGTAGCTACCTCTGTGTCGGCAGTCGCTCGTCCATCCATAAGTATACTAGTATCCATCCATCTCCATTGTTTACCTGAGGTGCCTTTTAGATGTGCCTATTAAAATATGGAGAACAAAAATGTTGAGGTTCCAAAAATAGGGAAAGATCAAGATCGACTTCCACCTCGTGCTGAAGCTGCTGCCACTAGTCATGGCCGAGACGATGAAATGCCAGCAACGTCGTCTGCCAAGGCCGATGCCCAATGTCATAGTACAGAGCATGTAAAATCCAAAACACCAAATATCAGTAAAAAAAGGACTCAAAAATCTAAAATAAAATTGTCAGAGGAGAAGCGTAAACTTGCCAATATGCCATTTACCACACGGAGTGGCAAGGAACGGCTGAGGCCCTGGCCTATGTTCATGGCTAGTGGTTCAGCTTCACATGAGGATGGAAGCACTCAGCCTCTCGCTAGAAAAATGAAAAGACTCAAGCTGGCAAAAGCACAGCAAAGAACTGTGCGTTCTTCGAAATCACAAATCCACAAGGAGAGTCCAATTGTGTCGTTTGCGATGCCTGACCTTCCCAACACTGGACGTGAAGAGCATGCGCCTTCCACCATTTGCACGCCCCCTGCAAGTGCTGGAAGGAGCACCCGCAGTCCAGTTCCTGATAGTCAGATTGAAGATGTCAGTGTTGAAGTACACCAGGATGAGGAGGATATGGGTGTTGCTGGCGCTGGGGAGAAAATTGACCAGGAGGATTCTGATGGTGAGGTGGTTTGTTTAAGTCAGGCACCCGGGGAGACACCTGTTGTCCGTGGGAGGAATAGGGCCATTGACATGCCTGGTGAAAATACCAAAAAAATCAGCTCTTCGGTGTGGAAGTATTTCAACAGAAATGCGGACAACATTTGTCAAGCCGTGTGTTGCCTTTGTAAAGCTGTAATAAGTAGGGGTAAGGACGTTAACCACCTCGGAACATCCTCCCTTATACGTCACCTGCAGCGCATTCATCATAAGTCAGTGACAAGTTCAAAAACTTTGGGCGACAGCGGAAGCAGTCCACTGACCAGTAAATCCCTTCCTCTTGTAACCAAGCTCACGCAAACCACCCCACCAACTCCCTCAGTGTCAATTTCCTTCTTCCCCAGGAATGCCAATAGTCCTGCAGTCCATGTCAGTGGCAATTCTGACGAGTCCTCTCCTGCCTGGGATTCCTCCGATGCATCCTTGCGTGTAACGCCTACTGCTGCTGGCGCAGCTGTTGTTGCTGCTGGGAGTCGATGGTCATCCCAGAGGGGAAGTCGTACTCGTAAGACCACTTTTACTACTTCCACCAAGCAATTGACTGTCCAACAGTCCTTTGCGAGGAAGATGAAATATCACAGCAGTCATCCTGCTGCAAAGCGGATAACTGAGGCCTTGGCATCCTGGGCGGTGAGAAACGTGGTTCCGGTATCCATCATTACTGCAGAGCCAACTAGAGACTTGTTGGAGGTACTGTGTCCCCGGTACCAAATACCATCTAGGTTCCATTTCTCTAGGCAGGCGATACCGAAAATGTACACAGACCTCAGAAAAAGACTCACCAGTGTCCTAAAAAATGCAGTTGTACCCAATGTCCACTTAACCACGGACATGTGGACAAGTGGAGCAGGGCAGGCTCAGGACTATATGACTGTGACAGCCCACTGGGTAGATGTATGGACTCCCGCCGCAAGAACAGCAGCGGCGGCACCAGTAGCAGCATCTCGCAAACGCCAACTCTTTCCTAGGCAGGCTACGCTTTGTATCACCGCTTTCCAGAATACGCACACAGCTAAAAACCTCTTACGGCAACTGAGGAAGATCATCACAGAATGGTTTACCCCAATTGGACTCTCCTGTGGATTTGTGGCATCGGACAACGCCAGCAATATTGTGTGTGCATTAAATCTGGGCAAATTCCAGCACGTCCCATGTTTTGCACATACCTTGAATTTGGTGGTGCAGAATTATTTAAAAAACGAGAGGGGCGTGCAAGAGATGCTGTCGGTGGCCAGAAGAATTGCGGGACACTTTCGGCGTACAGGCACCACGTACAGAAGACTGGAGCACCACCAAAAACGCCTGAACCTGCCCTGCCATCATCTGAAGCAAGAAGTGGTAACGAGGTGGAATTCAACCCTCTATATGCTTCAGAGGTTGGAGGAGCAGCAAAAGGCCATTCAAGCCTATACAACTGAGCACGATATAGGAGGTGGAATGCACCTGTCTCAAGCGCAGTGGAGAATGATTTCAACGTTGTGCAAGGTTCTGCAACCTTTTGAACTTGCCACACGTGAAGTCAGTTCAGAGACTGCCAGCCTGAGTCAGGTCATTCCCCTCATCAGGCTTTTGCAGAAGAAGCTGGAGACATTGAAGGAGGAGCTAACACAGAGCGATTCCGCTAGGCATGTGGGACATGTGGATGGAGCCCTTAATTCGCTTAACAAGGATTCACGGGTGGTCAATCTGTTGAAATCAGAGCACTACATTTTGGCCACCGTGCTCGATCCTAGATTTAAAACCTACCTTGGATCTCTCTTTCCGGCAGACACAAGTCTGCTGGGGTTCAAAGAACTGCTGGTGACAAAATTGTCAAGTCAAGCGGAACGCGACCTGTCAACATCTCCTCCTTCACATTCTCCCGCAACTGGGGGTGCGAGGAAAAGGCTCAGAATTCCGAGCCCACCCGCTGGCGGTGATGCAGGGCAGTCTGGAGCGACTGCTGATGCTGACATCTGGTCCGGACTGAAGGACCTGACAACGATTACGGACATGTCGTCTACTGTCACTGCATATGATTCTCTCCCCATTGAAAGAATGGTGGAGGATTATATGAGTGACCGCATCCAAGTAGGCACGTCAGACAGTCCGTACTTATACTGGCAGGAAAAAGAGGCAATTTGGAGGCCCTTGCACAAACTGGCTTTATTCTACCTAAGTTGCCCTCCCACAAGTGTGTACTCCGAAAGAGTGTTTAGTGCCGCCGCTCACCTTGTCAGCAATCGGCGTACGAGGTTACATCCAGAAAATGTGGAGAAGATGATGTTCATTAAAATGAATTATAATCAATTCCTCCGTGGAGACATTGACCAGCAGCAATTGCCTCCACAAAGTACACAGGGAGCTGAGATGGTGGATTCCAGTGGGGACGAATTGATAATCTGTGAGGAGGGGGATGTACACGGTGATATATCGGAGGAGGATGATGAGGTGGACATCTTGCCTCTGTAGAGCCAGTTTGTGCAAGGAGAGATTAATTGCTTCTTTTTTGGTGGGGGTCCAAACCAACCCGTCATTTCAGTCACAGTCGTGTGGCAGACCCTGTCACTGAAATGATGGGTTGGTTAAAGTGTGCATGTCCTGTTTATACAACATAAGGGTGGGTGGGAGGGCCCAAGGACAATTCCATCTTGCACCTCTTTTTTCTTTCATTTTTCTTTGCGTCATGTGCTGTTTGGGGGGTGTTTTTTGGAAGGGCCATCCTGCGTGACACTGCAGTGCCACTCCTAGATGGGCCAGGTGTTTGTGTCGGCCACTAGGGTCGCTTAGCTTACTCACACAGCTACCTCATTGCGCCTCTTTTTTTCTTTGCGTCATGTGCTGTTTGGGGAGTGTTTTTTGGAAGGGCCATCCTGCGTGACACTGCAGTGCCACTCCTAGATGGGCCAGGTGTTTGTGTTGGCCACTAGGGTCGCTTAGCTTACTCACACAGCTACCTCATTGCGCCTCTTTTTTTCTTTGCGTCATGTGCTGTTTGGGGAGTGTTTTTTGGAAGGGCCATCCTGCGTGACACTGCAGTGCCACTCCTAGATGGGCCAGGTGTTTGTGTCGGCCACTAGGGTCGCTTAGCTTACTCACACAGCTACCTCATTGCGCCTCTTTTTTTCTTTGCGTCATGTGCTGTTTGGGGAGTGTTTTTTGGAAAGGCCATCCTGCGTGACACTGCAGTGCCACTCCTAGATGGGCCAGGTGTTTGTGTCGACCACTTGGGTCGCTTAGCTTAGCCATCCAGCGACCTCGGTGCAAATTTTAGGACTAAAAATAATATTGTGAGGTGTGAGGTGTTCAGAATAGACTGAAAATGAGTGGAAATTATGGTTATTGAGGTTAATAATACTTTGGGATCAAAATGACCCCCAAATTCTATGATTTAAGCTGTTTTTTTTGGGTTTTTTGAAAAAAACACCCGAATCCAAAACACACCCGAATCCGACAAAAAAATTCGGTGAGGTTTTGCCAAAACGCGTTCGAACCCAAAACACGGCCGCGGAACCGAACCCAAAACCAAAACACAAAACCCGAAAAATTTCCGGTGCTCATCACTACTGGGCACAGAATCTAATTGGAGTCTGGAGGAAGGGCATAGAGGGAGGAGCCAGTTCACACCCCTTTAAAAATCTTAAAGTGCCCATGTCTCCTGCGGATCCCGTCTATACCCCATGGTTCTTGAAGCATCCCCAGCATCCTCTAGGACGTATGAGAAAGTATATTATGGCTGTAAAGTGGCAGAAGGTTGTACTTCTGAAGAAATACACAACAGACTCTAAATCCCTCTTACTGAACTCAGCGCAGACACTTAATTTGCTGGGGAGCTCCCTCTGTCCACTACAGTAAACATACACATATTGAGCCCAGGGCCTAATTCAGACTTGATCGTAAACGTAGATGTGTGATAAAATACACATCTACAATCAATAATGACATGCAGTGAGACACCCAGCACAGGGCAAATCCACCCCACAGACATGCAAAAGCATCGCACGGCTCAATTAACCTCGCAGTTAGCTGCAGACCACAATTTTCCCACCATAGACTATAATGGAGGACCGCGATCCTCCATTATAGCCGATGCGCTCCGCCTGATTAACAGGCCAGGAGCGCACAGCCAATCAGGAGAGCGCTATGATGTGGCGCTCCCTGATTGGCTGCCAGGTCCTCTAGTGATAGCAGTCATGGGGGGTCCCAGTATTCAGGAAAGGGGATCCATGTGTAAACATGGATCCCCTTTAGTGCGATGGTTCGGTATTTTCGGTTTGTTATTTTTTTAACCCATGGATGCCTACAGGAAAAGAAAAGGACCGATCTTCACTGGATTATAGGTGAGTATATTGGTTTGTTTGTTTGTTTGTTTGTTTGTTTGTTTGTTTTCTACAGGTACCCTATGGGATTCTACATGGACATGTGGACGTGAATGGCGTTGTGGGATGTAGGTAAGTATGTATGAGTGTGTAAGTGTGTTTTATTAAAATTTACTGGCACGGTGTGTTGTTTTTGGGGGGACATTTATTTTGTTGTGGAACTACAGCTACCAGCGGGCTCATTATTTCCTTCATGCTGGTACTTGTGGTTCTCCAAGTACCAGCAAGTGGGGGAAGCTTGCTGGGACTTGTAGTTCCACAGCAAGAGACAATATTCTATATTACACACTTTTGGCTACCAGCCCAGCACCCACCACTCAGGGGTGCTGGGGACAGCCTCGGGCTTCCCCCCTGGCCCTTGGGTGCCTGGAGGGGGGGACCCCTTGATTAAATGGGTCTCCACTCCCCCAGGAAACTCCGGCAAGAGGTGACTAGTTGGGGGGGTAATGCCACAGCCGCAGGGACAAATATAAATGTGTTCCCCGGCTGTGGCATTATCTCCCTGGCTAGTGGAGCCCGATGCTGGTTGTATAAATACTGGGGACCCCTACGCATTTCCCCCCCCACCCCCCGGCATTTTAACAACCAGGACCGGCTCAAAGAGCCCGGGGTTGGTTATGCTTAGGACGGGGGAACCGCCGCAATTTTTTTTTTTACTTTTAACTGCTTCTCTTACGTCCTAGAGGATGCTGGGGTCCATTTTAGTACCATGGGGTATAGACGGTTCCGCAGGAGCCTTCGGTACTTTAAGACTTTTTAACAGTGTGAACTGGCTCCTCCCTCTATGCCCCTCCTCCAGACCTCAGTTTAGAAAATGTGCCGGGAGACTGGATGCACACCAGTGGAGCTCTACAGAGTTCTGCTGGAAAAGACTTTGTTAGGTTTTTTATTTTACAGGGAAGCTGCTGGCAATAGTTAGTTTAATGGCTCTGCTTCCGCTGACAGGACACCATTAGCCCCTGAAGGGTACTGAACACAGCCCTTGCCTGGCTGCTGCTCACTCCCACAGCGCTGCCGCCACCCCATAACAGAGCCAGAAGTCAGAAGTCTGGTGAGTATTTACCGGAGACCTGCAGAGAGGGGCCCTCCGGTCATCGTGGCGGCATAAAGGTACCAGCGCAGCGCGGGACGCTGCGCAGCAACATGTCTCAGCACAGGGTGCAGAGCGCGCATGGTGGGGGGGGCGCGCTGAGGAACATGATAAATCCTTACTCTCACTGGCGACAAAGTACACACAAGGGAGCCGCTGGTGTACATACCCCTGCCAGTATAAATGTCATATTACTGTGGCTGAACTGCGCCATTACAGGGGGCGGGACTTCATCTCAGAACTGCTTGTAACACTCAATTGGTGCCATTTTCTCCTCACAGAGACGCCGGAGCGCTGATCCTGCAGGCTGCTTCTCCTCACACATCGCTGATACAAGTACCAGGGTGTTATGGAAGGGGAGGGGAGCACATAATTTATTGAAGTCTGCGGGCTTCACATTGGATAGAAAGCGCTGTTTTTGGTATATATGTATATTCATTGTATGTAATACATATAGGGCGCATGGTGTGGACTGGCAATTCCCTCTGGGTCCCTCTGACAGACATTAGTGTAGGTCTGTCCCCATTAGCTCCCATGTGTGTGTGAGTGGTGTGACTATACACGCATGTTAACATGTCTAGAGAAAGCTCTTCCCCAGAGGAACCCATGTTAGAGGCATAAGAGTGTTCTGAGCCTGTGTGGGTGAAAAAGCTGCAGCGTAATATGGCTAAACTAGCGAAGAAATTCTCTGAGTCTGAGGAACAGACAAAGCATTGGAGACAGTCTGTGGAAGATGCTCTATTTGCTGATTGTTCCACATCATCCACTCGGGACCCCTCCAGTTCCCAGAAAAGGTCCCTGGCCCAAATTATGCAAAGGGACACTGACACAGATTCTGACACCGAAGTCGACACTGGGGATTTGAGGGGGGTAGACCCCAAACTGGCTAAGAGCATTCAATGCATGTAAGAGGTGTCGGAATTTCCTGACACAACACCTCCACCTGTGGAAAAGATTATTTTAAATTAAATAAAAAAATAGGTGGTGACTTTTCCTCCGCCTAAGGACTTAAATAAATTTTTTGAGGAATCCTGGGCTAAACCGGAAAATAAATTTGCTATCCCTAAAAGGTGCGGGTAGCGTACCCTTTCCCAGAAGAGGATAGGCGTAAGTGGGAGTCACCCCCAATGATAGACACCTCAGTTTCTCAGCTGTCAAAGAAAATCATTTTACCTGCCCCAGGGTCAGCTTCATTAAAAGAACCTGCTGACCACAAACTAGAGACGACTTTAAAGTCCATCTATGTTGCTACGGGTACGTTGCTCAGGCCCACAATTGCTTCTGCGTGGGTAGGTAACGCAGTCGAAAAGTGGGCAGATAACTTGATTACACGGTCGATAAAGATGACATGCTGCAAATTCTAGGTCATATCAAAGATTCTGCAGGTTATTTGGTTGAGGCTATGAAGGATGTAGGCTTACTGGGCTCACGTGCCTCTTCTATGGCGGTTTCAGCCCGCAGGGCACTCTGGATACGCCAATGGAATGCTGAAGCAGAATCCAAAAGAAATATTTAGGCGCTCCCATACAATGGTGAGGCCCTCTTTGGAGAAAGATTAGATGCCATGATATCAACTACTACACCTGGCAAGTCAGCATTTCTGCCGACGGCAACTACACCGGCTAAAAAGTATATCATTCTCATACTATGCAGTCCTTTCGGCCCAACAAGTACAAAAAGGCTAAAAGTACCCCTTTTTTCACAGGAAAAGGGAGAGGAAAAGGTAGAAAATCTACAACACCCTCAGCCTCCCAAGAGCAGAAGTCAGCAACTACTTCTGCAAAAGCCACAGCATGACGCTGCGGGAGTGTTATCGGGTGGGGGCACGTCTACTGTTTTTCAGCCAGGTCTGGCTTCGCTCAGACCTGGATCCTTGGATTTTACAGATAATATCCTAAGGTTACAAGTTGGAATTTCATGACCTTCCCCCATGCCGATTTTTCAAATTGGCCTTACCAGTTTCTGCTCAGGACAGCGCAAATGTCCTGAATGCAATACACAAATTATGTGAAGACAAAGTAATTGCCTTGGTTCCTGCCGAACAAAGGAATCAAGGCTTTCATTCAAGCCTGTTTGTAGTACCGAAGCCGGATGGCTCGGTCAGGCCAATTTTAAACCTAAAATCTCTGAATCTTTATTTGAAAATATTCAAATTCAAGCTGGAATCCTTGACAGCGGTGATTTCCAGCTTGGAAGAAAAGGAATTTCTGGTGTCAGTGGACATCAAGGATGCTTACTTGCATGTCCCCATTTACCCGCCACATCAAGCATACCTGAGGTTTGCATTTCAGGATTGCCACTACCAATTCCAGACATTACCGTTCGGGCTCTCCACGGCTCCGAGAATATTCACCAAGGTGATGGCGGAGATGATGGTTCGCAAACAGGGAGTCCACCTAATTCCATACCTGGACGATCTCATAAAAGCGAGATCCAGGGACAAGCTAATCCAGAACATAGCGTTATCCCTGACGGTACTTTAACAGCACGGTTGGACCATCAACTTTCCAAAATCTCAGCTGGAACCGACGATGAGGTTATCATTTTTGGGAATGATACTGGACACCGAGGTACAGAAAGTGTTTCTACCGGTGGAAAAGGCTCAGGACATCCAGAGCATGGTAACTTTTGAGACCAAGAACAGTATCAATTCATCAGTGCATTCGCCTGTTGGGGAAAATGGTAGCGGCTTACGAGGCGCTACAATATGGCTGATTCCATGCCAGGGTCTTCCAGTGGGACCTACTGGACAAGTGTTCCGGGTCGTATCTCCACATGCATCAAAAGATAATCTTGTCAGCAATAGCCAAAATTTCGCTCCTGTGGTGGCTACAAATGTCTCACCTCCTGGACGGACGCAGGTTCGGGATTCAGGCCTGGATCCTGGTGACCACGGATGCAAGTCTCCGAGGATGGGGAGCAGTCACGCAAGGCGAAAGCTTCCAAGGACGGTGGTCAAGTCAAGAAACTTGCCTTCACATAAACATTCTGGAGTTGAGAGCTGTGCACAACAGTCTTCATCATGTGGCACACCTTCTTCAAGGTCGTCCCATACAGATCCAGTCAGACAATGTAACAGCAGTAGCTTACCTAAACCATCAAGGCGGAACAAAAAGCAGAGCGGCAATGGCAGAGGTGACAAAGATACTCCTCTGGGCAAAAAGACATGCAAAAGCTCTGTTGGCAATTTTCTTTCCGGGAGTGGACAACTGGGAAGCAGACTTCCTCAGCAGACACGATCTCCATCCAGGAGAATGGGGCCTCCACCCAGAAGTTTTTGCGGAGGTGGAAAGTCGTTGGGGCGTTCCTCAAGTGGATATGATGGCATCACGCCTCAACAAGAAGCTTCAGAAATATTGTTCCAGGTCGATAGGCCCAAAAGCAATAGTAGTGGATGCACTGGTGACCCAGTGGGTATTTCAGTTGGTGTAGCTATTCCCTCCACTTCCACTTATTCCAAAAGTTCTCAAGATCATCAGAAGAACAAGAGTTCGAGCAATACTCATTGCTCCAGATTGGCCAAGGAGGGCTTGGAATCCAGATCTTCAAGAGTTATTACTGGAAGATCCTCGGCCTCTTCCTCTTCGCGAGGACCTGCTTCAGCAGGGGCCATTAGTTTGGCGGCATGGCTGTTGAGCGCCAGATCCTAGCCCGTAAGGGTATTCCCAATGAAGTAATTCCCACACTTATTCTGCCCAGGAAAGGGGTAACGTCCAAACATTACCATCGTATTTGGAGAAAATATGTATCTTGGTGTGAATCCAAAAAGTCTCCTGCGGTGGAGTTTCAATTAGGACGACTTCTCCTATTTCTACAGGCGGGTGTGGATGCTGGATTGAGATTAGGATCTATCAAGGTTCAGATTTCGGCCTTGTCAGTTTTCTTTCAGAAATGATTGGCTTCTCTTCCTGAGGTCCAGACCTTCGTGAAAGGGGTTCTGCGCATCCAACCTCCCTTTGTGCCTCCTGCGGCACCATAGGATCTTAATGTGGCGTTGCAGTTCCTTAAATCGGACTGGTTTGAGCCTCTACAAGAGGCAGAGTTGAAGTTTCTCACTTGGAAAGTGGTCATGCTGTTGGCCTTGGCCTCAGGCAGACAAGTGTCTGAGTTAGGAGCCCTGTCACACAAGAGTCCTTACTTAATATTTCATGAAGATAGGGCTGAACTGAGAACACGTCAGCACTTTCTTCCAAAGGTTGTGTCTTCTTTTCATATCAACCAACCAGTGGTGGTGCCAGTGGCTTCTGACACCTCATCCGTCCCAAAGTCCTTGGATGTCGTCAGAGCATTGAGGACTTATGTTGCAAGAACGGGTAGGATAAGGAAAACAGAATCTTAATTTGTCCTCTGTGACCCCAACAAGATTGGGGGTCCTGCTTCTAACAGACTATTGCATGCTGGATCAGGGGTACCATTCAGCTTGCTCATTCCACGACAGGATTGCCGTTACCGACTTCGGTAAAAGCCCACTCTACAAGGAAAGTGGGTTCGTCCTGGGTGGCTGCCCGGGGTGTCTCAGCATTGCAAATCTGCCGAACTGCTACTTGGTCAGGTGCAAACACGTTTGCTAAGTTTTATAAGTTTGACACCTTGGCTGCTAACGACCTAAAATTTGGTCAGTCAGTTCTGCAGGAACATTAGCACTTTCCCGCCCGTACTGGGAGCTTTGGTATATCCCCATGGTACTAAAATGGACCCCAGCATCCTCTAGGACGTAAGAGAAAATAGGATTTTAATAACCTACCGGTAAATCCTTTTCTTGTGGTCCGTAGAGGATGCTGGGCGCCCACCCAGTGGTCCATTTTCCTGCTGATTACGTTTACATTTTATTACACACTTGTGTTTAGAAGTTGACAGCTGTTGCTGTTACGTTATACATGCTGGTTGGCATGAGTTATGTTAAAGGCCATGTTAGCCGACATGTTTCTTGTGTATGGTGTGAGCTGGTGTGAATCTCACCACAAGTTTATTTGTAAATCCTCTCTCGAATATGTACATCTCCTCGGGCACAATTCCTATACTGAGGTCTGGAGGAGGGGCATAGAGGGAGGAGCCAGCTCACACTGTCAAAAAGTCTTAAAATGCCTAAGGCTCCTGCGGAACCGTCTATACCCCATGGTACTAAAATGGACCACAGCATCCTCTACGGACTACGAGAAAAGGATTTACCGGTAGGTTATTAAAATTCTATTTTCTATACTGTACACAATTAAGCCCTGCACGGATCTCACTGATCCAGCCGGGCTTCATTGTGTTATTTCAGGCAGTGTTTTACTTTTCTCTCCCATAAAACACTACGGGCAATACAAATTACTTTGACATTGGTGAACTCGAATTGAAAAAAACAACAGTAGTTTAGTAAATTACAGTGTTTTGTTTTTTTTTTTTTAAATTGCAATCTCAGACTGCCGATGTCAGACGAGATTGATCTCGTCTGAAATCGGCGCAATTACGAATATTAGTAAATATACCCCACAGTCTGTAGAGTGTACATCCATTACCCTTGTGCATTACAATTTTTATCCTACAGAGTGCTCAACCTATACCTGTGTGTGAATACCATGCATCACCAGTAGTATCAACTTTCATCAGTGTGCACAGTAACTTTACTAGTAGAGCCTACTCCTATACACCTGATTGGCTAGGTCCTCTAGCAAGTGCCTGCTTCCATTCAGAGCAGGATATCATATTCTCTCAGCGTAGTGCTTCACCCTGACTTCCATTCTTATACAGTTCTGATACTATAAGATTAGCTCATGTGATATTACTGAATGAGGAAGAGCGTCATACTGTAAGACCACCTAAGTTCGTTCACACCAGCCACCACCAACCTGGCTCAATGGTCCCAGTCCAGAGCCCAAACAAGACATAAGGGTCTATTTACTAAGCCTTGGATGGAGATAAAGTCGCTGGAGATAAAGTACCGGCCAATCGGCTCCTAACTGTCATTTTTTAAACCCAGCCTGTGACATGGCAGTTAGTATCCTGACACATACACTGTACACTTTTGCACAGTGTTCAGGAACTGAAAGCATTCTACTCTTAAGAGTGGATGCTGGCAAAAGCCTCTTCACTGACCAATATACAACCATAAAATTACTACAATTCACTGACCTTGATGCCACCAAAATCCTTCCCAATCCAAGTGCTTTGTGGATGCTTGCATAGTATGTTTAATGCTACAGGTAATATGGCTGTAATACACCCTCAGATTCATATATCATATGATTTTTTAACTAAATCGCTATTCCTCATTTCCCCCTAAATAATTACAATTTGTATTATTGTATACAAATATGCCATACCATTTGTTGCATAGGTCTTAAATTACTAAAGAATGTGTTTTACCAGTATCACTCAGCACTACACTTCGCCTATAATCACTGGGCTTATTGAATAAAAAGCCAATTTTACATAAGCAGCGAAGAGAAGTGATGTCTAGCAAGTTTGCCTCAGCAGTGTTCAGTGATCAGCAGGAACTGTGGCGCGAAAAATAGATTGTTGCTATGGAAACCCAGCAAAACTGAACCTCTTCCTCAGCTGTGATGCCAATACTGTCCAGCTGCTGAAGATGGACAATGATGTTAAAGGACCATTGGACTCTAAAATATTAAATGGAAAGTATTATCTCTCTACTTTATTACAGATTTCTGAAAATGTCTGCCACTTTTTTAGGACCGTGATATAATTGGATCTGATAGAAAGTAACATTACAGCATTAATCCACCATTCCATGCAGTACTGTTCAGCATTGTAGCCCGATGTGTTGTAATTAAAGGTTGCATACTGCTAGTTTGGTGCAAGTGTACCTAACCAGACCCACGTAGTGCAGTCCAGGGCTCAAAGTAATATCCTTCTATGCTCTTGGGTGTTTCATTAAGTCACACCTTGTTTATAGTGTGGTCTCAATAATTATCCCATTGATTTGCTGTACACCCTAAAAACAATGGGAAAAAAGTGAGGAGGCATATCAGAGTAATAACCTAATCCAAATACTGGGCATCAATCTGTCCCTTTGTTAAAGTGATTCTAGTAAACAAAATGGTTCCCATCTTAGAGCTGCAGGCACTATAGTTAGATGAGCAGGTCTATCAAGATGTTCCCCTAAAGTTGAGAACTAGGATATCTAATGAGTCATTACCCACTACCCAATGAAGAAAGGCTTTATGAACCCAATGGGAGCATTAAATGGCACCACAAAGGTTCTGACTATGCTAGTGTTTTTCAACCACTGTTCCGTGGCACACTAGTGTGCCCTGAGCAGTCTCCAGGTGTGCCGCCATAGAAGCACAGCCAGTCCCGTCACTGTTTTGCCGCTACTGTGGACCTGGGATGATCAATACTGGTGGGTTTAGTAGTTGCAGAGCCAGTTCTAATTTTGGGCCCGGGCAGTGTTGGGCTCTTCTGGCTTTCTCAGATGTAGCTCAGGCGTTACCTATGGAGAAGCTGCGACATGACATCCTAGGACACGCAAGTGCACCATGCATCACCATTATATTTGAATGTGCCTCGGCAATATTTAAATCTTGTTCAGTGTGCTGCGAGTTGTAAAAGGTTGAAAATCTCTGCCCTATGCCATTGATGAATAGAAAAGCTTAGCTCAAGAGATGCTCTAAAGTTGCCGTAGAAACACAAGTTGTGTGTATTGAAATACATTTTCATCAAGTTGCTTGACCTGAAATAATTGTAATAATTTTTATACTTCTTCATCATCAACTCTAGAAAAGTTTTCTTTCTTACTATATTAAAATACATCTCTATGTCTATATACTTTAAGGAAATCAGGGTAGGGCTGACCTCTCCTGGGGTAGATGGACACCTCCAAACACACAGCATACCAGTCCAGGGTTTTCGTGCATTCTAGCCGTAGCTAGTTTTATTGTGCAGTACAAACACAAAACATAAAAATAATTCCTAGCCTCTCTGGGCACTAACTGAACAATATAGTTTCAGAGTGGTAGGACCTAATGACACTACCACAAGCATAGGCATATGCACAGTACCTACAGTCAGTAAATCACAGTGTCTCACAACAAGTTTGCTACTTGTTTCGCCATGTAGTGAGCTCTGAACCAAGCCATGACAGAGCTTATATCAGCCCGGCGGTCGGGCTCCCGGCGCCGGTATGCTGGTCGCCGGGAGCCCGACCGCTGGCATACCATACTACACCCGACTCCTACAGGTACATGCCCTAATTACCCTGCTCTCAGGCTGAAGGCCTAAAGATCCAAAATGGGCCTTGTGGATGGAGCTCTACCTTCCATCTCACATCCACAACCCAGTTCCCATATCCGGCTTTTGCTAAAAGCCCAAAATCTCATCAAATCTCTTTAGCAAAACAGACATTTCCTGGGGGTTGAGAAGAAATAGGGCAGAAACATATCTCCTGTTTATCACATTACCAAAGCTTCTATCACAATACATGTATGATAAGGCAAAAAAAAATAAAAAAAATGCACTTTCTATTATTCTGTAAAAAGTTACCTTTACAAACTGTCCCATGTATCAAGTCACAGGTCAGTAAACCATATGGCATGGTACAGCTTAATAGTAACAGAAAAGGCCAATAGGCCAAAGGACCCCATATATCTGCAACGGATTGTCGCAATTGCACGATTCCCTGACACCTGGGTCAGGGAATCGGGAATATTCAACATGTGAATATTCCTGATTTTCTAGTATCAACAAAAATTATAGGGATCAGTAAATCTGGGAATTTTAACATTTAGAATTTCCCAATTCCCTGACAGACCGACGATCATTGATGGCTGCTGATCTACATTTTTAATTGGCAGATAGGGTTAGATAGGGGAATCTGGGAAATGTCCATCTGATGGGTGTGTTCCCTAAGATACTACTTTGAATTGACTGCCTGCCTGGCTATTCTCTAGTCATGTTCACTGCATAGTCATTTATCTTTGTATGAGAACATTGTTTATTTTGTTATTGTCATGTGTTTAGCATAATTTATGTTTGTATATGCATTCATTCTGCATAAACTCCACCCAGCAGTAAGCCTTTGAGCAGTTTAATTCTGAACTTTTTAGACTTACAGAGTAAGCTTCCCAATACCCCCTGGGTAGGGGATAGTGGAGGTCTTTACTTTAAATCTCACATGGTCTCATCAAAGAAGTGCAGTATATTCTTCCCTCCAGTGATTAAAGTGATCCTGCAGAGGTGGTGTAACTAATTTTTCCCACCACCTATTAGACAGAGCCAGGGTCGGTAACATAGTAACATAGTAACATAGTAACATAGTATCTGAGGTTGAAAAAAGACAATTGTCCATCGAGTTCAACCTATTTGTGGTCTCCTATGCATGATGATTTGACTAAAATTTCTGACTGATGCTGCTGTCAGCCGTTGCATTTTATCCCTATTTATAGTAACTATAATGCATGACTATGCACCATACCCCTGGATATCCTTATCCATTAGGAATTTATCTAACCCATTCTTAAAGGTGTTGACAGATTCCGCCATTACAACTCCCTCAGGCAGGGAATTATAAACACGTATTGTCCTTACCGTGAAAAACCTTTACGCCGTATTGTGCGGAATCTCCTCTCCTCTAACCTGAGCGAGTGTCCACGAGTTCTCTGTGTTGATCTAACCAAAAACAGGTCCCGCGCAAGCTCTGTGTATTGTCCCCTTATATATTTGTAGATGTTGATCATATCCCCTCTTAGTCTCCGCTTTTCCAATGTAAACATGCCTAGTCTTTCAAGCCTTTCCTTGTATTCCATCATCTCCATGCCTTTAATTAGTTTGGTCGCCCTCCTCTGTACCTTTTCTAGCTCCAGGATATCCTTTTTGTAGTACGGTGCCCAGAATTGTACACAGTATTCAAGGTGTGGCCTCACTAGTGATTTATATAACGGGAGTATAATACTCTCGTCCCTAGCATCAATACCCCGTTTTATGCATGCTAATATCTTATTAGCCTTCTTTGCTGCAGTCCTACTTTGGGTACTACTGCTTAGCTTGCTATCTATGAGGACACCTAAGTCCTTTTCCAGTACAGAATCCCCTAATTTTACCCTATTTAGTAGGTAGGTGTAATTTTTGTTCTTGTTACCACAGTGCATTACCAAACACTTGTCTGTGTTGAAGCGCATTCTCCATTTGGCTGCCCATGCTTTTAATTTAACTAAGTCGTTCTGAAGAGACTCAGCATCCTCCTCTGTATTTATAGCCTTACACAATTTGGTATCATCTGCAAAAATTGACACCATGCTCTCTAGACCTTCTGTTAGGTCGTTAATGAAAATATTGAACAATAGCGGTCCTAATACTGAGCCTTGCGACACACCACTTAGCACTTCAGTCCAAGTTGAAAAAGATCCATTAACCACAACGCGCTGCTCCCTATTATCTAACCAGTTTTTGACCCAAGTGCATATTGTGCTTCCTAGCCCTGATTCTTGTAGCTTGTAGATAAGTCTCATGTGTGGTACAGTATCGAACGCTTTGGCAAAGTCTAAAAAGATTACATCCACGTCTTTACCCTGATCTAGGTTTGCGCTTACTGTTTCATAAAAGCCAAGTAAGTTGGTTTGACAGGATCTGTCCTTCATAAACCCATGTTGATTCCTTTTAATGACCTTATTGACTTCAAGGAACTTCTGAATACTATCTCTTAGAATACCTTCCAATACTTTCCCCACTATAGATGTAAGACTAACTGGTCTATAATTACCTGGTTCAGCTTTACTTCCCTTTTTGAATATAGGCACTACTTCCGCTGTACGCCAGTCTTTGGGAACCATACCTGATATAACTGAATCCTTAAAGATCAAAGATAGCGGTTTTGCCAGTTCAGAGTAAAGCTCCATTAGAACCCTTGGGTGAATACCATCGGGCCCTGGTGATTTATTAATCTTTAAATGTTTTAATCGGTCACAGACTACTTCCTTGCTTAAATAAGTACCTATCAGTGGGATATTCTCATTATTGAGATTGTGTGTCAGTCCCTGAATTGGGTCCTCTCTAGTGAATACTGTTGAAAAAAACTAATTTAGTGTGTTTGGCACCCTCCCCTGCTAACTAAAAATATGTGTCCTACCTACCATATTTTTAAAAGGAACAATGTGTGCCTAAGGCATGTGGTGCAAAAAGAGATGTGGCCTCACAAGTAAGGGGTGTATCCAGGGTTGCACTGGCCCACAGGGGTATTGGGGAAACCCCTGGTGGGCCCCACTCCCCACCTTCTTTTATAGGGATCAGGTTCTAGACTATGCACTTGAATTATACATTATACATACCGTATATACTCGAGTATAAGCCGACTTTTTCAGCACATTTTTCTATGCTGAAAAAGCCCCCCTCGGCTTATACTCGAGTCAACGGCTGCAGCAGACGCCAGGGGCTGTGTGGGCGTCCGCTGCAGCCGGCTCCAGGGACAGACACTAGAGGTCATTATTGACCTCTAGTGTCTGTGCGGCGTTGCTATGGGAGAGACGTCATGACGTCTCTCCCATAGAGATGATCGGGTGCCGGGAAGCGGGCGCCGGAGCGGGCGGCCAGACGGAGCGGCGGCCAGACGGAGCGGGTGGACAGACGGAGCGAAGCAGCGCAGCAGCAGAAGAAGCGGTCGGGAAGCAGGAGCGGGGCAGTGGTAAGTATTGTTTTAGTGTGTGTTTTGTGTGTTTGTAAGCGGCAACGGGGGCACAGTAACAGGGGGCAAAGAAAGGTGGCACAACAACTACTGGGGGCAAAGATAGGGGGCACAATTACTGAGGGCAAAGAAAGAGGGGTCATAACTACTGGGGGCAATGAAAGAGGGGGCACAACTACTGGGGGCAAAGAAAGAGAGGGCATAACTACTGGGGGCAATGAAAGAGGGTGCACAACTACTGGGGGCAAAGAAGGGGCATAACTACTGGGGGCAAAGCAGCGGGGGCATGTTAATTTCTGGCACTGTGGGGAGATATATGGCACTGGGGGTATATGTGGCACTGGGGGCACAACCCTAGCAACAAGCATTACCCCCTGGCAACAAGCATACCGCCTACCGCATGAAACCCCTGGCAACGAGCATGACACCATGAGCATGAAAACCCCCGGCACCGTGCATTTCCCACCCTAGGCTTATACTCGAGTCAGTAATTTTTCCCAGTTTTTTGTGGTAAAATTAGGTGCCTCGGCTTATATTCGGGTCGACTTATACTCGAGTATATACGGTATGTTACCTTATACTGCACTGGACTATGGGGTATTTTGTATAGTGCATTGCTGTTATTAATCTGGTACATTATCATGCATGCACTAGCAGTATTTACTATAGTTTACAATTATATTTACTCTCTAATGGTTAGTCAAACTACTGTGGTATCTGGCCACACCCCTGGAGATTGGCCACTCCCCTAAACACAGGCCCCTATAAATGCATTCCCTGGTGGGCCCTTCATGCCCCAGTCCGACACTGGGTGTATCCACACAATTCAAATGACACCACACAGTAGCATGATCTTATTGTCATTTCCCCATACATAGTGCCCCTAATACATATTACACCACATAGTAGTGGCCCTTACTCACATCAGAGCACAAAGTAGCACCCCATATTCACATTATGTCACACAGTAGTGCCCTTTATTCACGTTACAACGAACAGTAGTGCCCCTTATTCACATTATGCAACACAGTAGTAACCCTTATACATGTTACATTTAGAGATGAGCGGGTTCGGTTCTCCGAGATCCGAACCCCCCCGAAGTTCACCTATTTTACACGGGTCCGAGGCAGCCTCGGATCTTCCCGCCTTGCTCGGCTAACCCGAACACGCCCGAACGTCATTATCCCGCTGTCGGATTCTCGTGAGATTCGTATTCTATATAAAGAGCCGCGCGTCGCCGCCATTTTCACTCGTGCATTGGCGATTGAATGGAGAGGACGTGGCTGTGTTCTCTACCTGAAAAGCTCCGTAATCTGTGCTCAATGTGCTGCAAATATCTGTGCTCAGTGTGCTGCAAATATCTGTGCTAAGTGTGCTGAACATATCTACGTTCTCTGCCTGAAAACGCTCCATATTTGTGCTCAGTGTGCTGCAAATATCTGTGCTCAGTGTGCTGCATTGTGGGGACTGGGGACCACCAGTATATAATTATAGTAGTACAGTACAGTAGGCCATTGCTGTATCTTGCAGCTCTGTGTCAATTATACTATCTCTGTGCTGCATTATTGTGAGCAGTATATATTACGACAGTGCAGCATTTTGGTGACCAGCAGTATACATATATAGTACAGTACAGTAGGTCATTGCTGTATCTTGCAGCTCTGTGTCAAATATACTATCTCTGTGCTGCATTATTGTGAGCAGTATATAGTAGGACAGTGCAGCATTTTGGTGACCAGCAGTATACATATATAGTACAGTACAGTAGGCTATTGCTGTATCTTGCAGCTCTGTGTCAAGTATACTATCTCTGTGCTGCATTATTGTGAGCAGTATATAGTATGACAGTGCAGCATTTTGGTGACCAGCAGTATACATATATAGTACAGTACAGTAGGCCATTGCTATTGATATATTACTGGCATATAATTCCACACATTAAAAAATGGAGGAGAACAAAAATGTGGAGGGTAAAATAGGGAAAGATCAAGATCCACTTCCCCCTCGTGCTGAAGCTGCTGCCACTAGTCATGGCCGAGACGATGAAATGCCATCAACGTCGTCTGCCAAGGCCGATGCCCAATGTCATAGTAGAGAGCATGTAAAATCCAAAAGACAAAAGTTCAGTAAAATGACCCTAAAATCAAAATTAAAAGCGTCTGAAGAGAATCGTAAACTTGCCAATATGCCATTTACGACACGGAGTGGCAAGGAACGGCTGAGGCCCCGGCCTATGTTCATGGCTAGTGGTTCAGCTTCACATGAGGATGGAAGCACTCATCCTTCCACTAGAAAAATGAAAAGACTTAAGCTGGCAAAAGCACAGCAAAGAACTGTGCATTCTTCTAAATCACAAATCCCCAAGGAGAGTCCAATTGTGTCGGTTGCGATGCCTGACCTTCCCAACACTGGACGGGAAGAGGTGGCGCCTTCCACCATTTGCACGCCCCCTACAAGTGCTGGAAGGAGCACCCACAGTCCAGTTCCTGATAGTCAAATTGAAGATGTGACTGTTGAAGTACACCAGGATGAGGATATGGGTGTTGCTGGCGCTGAGGAGGAAATTGACAAGGAGGATTCTGATGGTGAGGTGGTTTGTTTAAGTCAGGCACCCGGGGAGACACCTGTTGTCCGTGGGATGAATATGGCCATTGACATGCCTGGTCAAATTACAAAAAAAATCACCTCTTTGGTGTGGAATTATTTTAACAGAAATGCGGACAACAGGTGTCAAGCCATGTGTTGCCTTTGTCAAGCTGTAATAAGTAGGGGTAAGGATGTTTACCACCTAGGAACATCCTCCCTTATACGTCACCTGGAGCGCATTCATCAGAAGTCATTGACAAGTTCAAAAACTTTGGGTGACAGCTGAAGCAGTCCACTGACAACTAAATCCCTTCCTCTTGTACCCATGCTCCTGCAAGCCACACCACCAACTCCCTCAGTGTCAATTTCCTCCTTAGACAGGAACGCCAATAGTCCTGCAGGCCATGTCACTGGCAAGTCTGACGAATCCTCTCCTAACTGAGATTCCTCCGATGGATCCTTGAGTGTAACGCCTACTGCTACTGGCGCTGCTGTTGTTGCTGCTGGGAGTCGATTGTCATCCCAGAGGGGAAGTCGGAAGACCACTTGTACTACTTCCAGTAAACAATTGACTGTCCAACAGTCCTTTGCGAGGAAGATTAAATATCACAGCAGTCACCCTGCTGCAAAGCGGATAACTCAGGCCTTGGCAGCTGTGTTGGTGTTAAACGTGTGTCTGGTATCCACCATTAATTCTCAGGGAATTAGAGAATTTCTTGAGGTAGTGTGTCCCCGGTACCAAATACCATCTAGGTTCCACTTCTCTAGGCAGGCGATACCGAGAATGTACACAGACGTCAGAAAAAGAGTCACCAGTGTCCTAAAAAATGCAGTTGTACCCAATATCCACTTAACCATGGACATGTGGACAAGTGGAGCAGGGCAGACTCAGGACTATATGACTGTGACAGCCCACTGGGTAGATGTATTGCCTCCCGCAGCAAGAACAGCAGTGGCGGCACCAGTAGCAGCATCTCGCAAACGGCAACTCGTTCCTAGGCAGGCTACGTATTGTATCACCGCTTTCCATAAGAGGCACACAGCTGACAACCTCTTACAGAAACTGAGGTACATCATCGCAGAATGGCTTACCCCAATTGGACTCTCCTGGGGATTTGTGACATCAGACAACGCCACCAATATTGTGCGTGCATTACATGTGGGCAAATTCCAGCACGTCCCATGTTTTGCACATATATTGAATTTGGTGGTGCAGAATTTTTTTAAAACGACAGGGGCATGCAAGAGATGCTGTCGGTGTCCCGAAGAATTGCGAGCCACTTTCGGCATTTAGCCACCGCGTGCCAAAGACTGGAGCACCAGCAAACACTCCTGAACCTGCCCGCCATCATCTGAAGCAAGAGGTGGTAACGAGGTGTAATTCAACCCTCTATATGCTTCAGAGGATGGAGGAGCAGCAAAAGGCCATTCAGGCCTATACATCTGCCTACGATATAGGCAAAGGAGGGGGAATGCACCTGACTCAAGTGCAGTGGAGAATGATTTCAACCTTGTGCAAAGTTCTGCAACCCTTTGAACTTGCCACACGTGAAGTCAGTTCAGACACTGCCAGTCTGAGTCAGGTCATTCCCGTCATCAGGCTTTTGCAGAAGCAGTTGGAGAAATTGAAGGAGGAGCTAAAATGGAGCGATTCCGCTAGGCATGTGGGACTTGTGGATGGAGCCCTTAATTTGCTTAACCAGGATTCACGGGTGGTCAATCTGTTGAAATCAGAGCACTAGATTTTGGCCACCGTGCTCGAGCCTAGGTTTAAAGCCTACGTTGTATCTCTCTTTCCGGCAGACACAAGTCTGCACATGTTCAAAGACCTGCTGGTGAGACACTTGTCAAGTCAAGCGGAACGTGACCCGTCAACAGCTCCTTCTTCACATTCTCCTGCAACTGGGGCTGCGAGGAAAAGGCTAAGAATTCCGAGCCCACCCACTGGCGGTGATGCAGGGCAGTCTGGAGCGAGTGCTGACATCTGGTCCGGACTGAAGGACCTGCCAACGATTACTGACATGCCGTCTACTGTCACTGCATATGATTCTGTCACCATTGAAATAATGGTGGAGGATTATATGACTGACCGCATCCAAGTAGGAACGTCAGACAGTCTGTACGTATACTGGCAGGAAAAAGAGTCAATTTGGAGGCCCTTGCACAAACTGGCTTTATTTTACCTAAGTTGCCCCCTCTCCAGTGTGTACTCCGAAAGAGTGTTTAGTGTAGCCGGTCACCTTGTCAGCAATCGGCGTACGAGGTTACTTCCAGAAAATGTGGAGAAGATGATGTTCATCAAAGTGAATTATAATCAATTCCTCCATGGAGACAATCACCAACAATTGCCTCCAGAAAGTACACAGGGACCTGAGATGGTGGATTCCAGTGGAGACGAATTAATACTCTGTGAGGAGGGGGATGTACACAGTGAAAGGGGTGATGAATCGGACGATGAGGAGGAGGTGGACATCTTGCCTCTGTAGAGCCAGTTTGTGCAAGGAGAGATTGATTGCTTCTTTTTTTTGGTGGGGGCCCAAACCAACCAGTCATTTCAGCCACAGTCGTGTGGTAGACCCTTTGGTTGAAATGATGGGTTTGTTAAAGTGTGCATGTCCTGTTTATACAACATAAGGGTGGGCGGGAGTGTCCGGGTGGGAGGGCCCAAGGACAATTCCATCTTGCACCTCTTTTTTTTTATTATTTATCTCTGCATCATGTGATGTTTGGGGCTAATTTTTTTAAGTGCCATCCTGTCTGACACTGCAGTGCCACTCCTAGATGGGCCAGGTGTTTGTGCCGCCCACTTGGGTCGCTTAGCTTAGTCATCCAGCGACCTCGGTGCAAATTTTAGGACTAAAAATAATATTGTGAGGTGTTCAGAATAGACTAGAAATTAGTGGAAATTATGGTTATTGAGGTTAATAATACTATGGGATCAAAATTACCCCCAAATTCTATGATTTAAGATGTTTTTGAGGAGTTTTTGAAAAAAAACACCCGAATCTAAAACACACCCGAATCCGACAAAAAATTTTCAGGGAGGTTTTGCAAAAACGCGTCCGAATCCAAAACACGGCAGCTGAACCAAATCCAAAACCAAAACACAAAACCCGAAAAATTTCCGGTGCACATCTCTAGTTACATTACAGAGTAGTGCCCCTTATATGCTATGCTCACAGTGGTGCCCCATAGACATATAGGGGCTGATTCAGAGATGGACGCAGATCACTGCCTATGCAGTCAGACTTGCATCCATCTCCTCACATGCTGGGGGTCACCCAGCACAGAGCAAGGCCGTCCAGCATGTGTGACGGGCCACCTCCTGATGTGTCCGCAGTTAGTAAGGTTGACCCCTGACAGTGCAGCCTGGCTGCGCTGTCAGACAGTCAGATGCCATTTTTTTTATCGGAGCATCGTGCAGCTGGCCAATAGCGGTCCCGGCCTACCCTCGTTGGGCTGACCCCCCAATGCCGCTTCACCGCCCCGTGAATGCTCACCACTGTCAATAACACTGCAGCCACATTATTCAGGGATGTGGCCACAATGTGTAAGGTTACGCAGCTGTGATACAGCCTCTGCACATGCACAGTTTGCCTCTATCGGCAAACTGCACTGTGGGTCATATCAGCAGACAACTTGGAATCAGCCCCATAATGCCCATAGCAGTAGTTTTGCCTTTATACATAATGCCCACAGTAGTAGTGCACCTTACACATAATGCCCATAGTAGTAGTCCTGCTTTTATACATAATGCCCACAGTAGTAGTGCACCTTAAACATAATGCCCACAGTAGTAGTGCGTCTTACACATAATGCACACAGTAGTAGTTCTGCTTTTATACATAATGCCCACAGTAGTAGTGCACCTTACACATAATGCCCACAGTTGTAGTGCAGTTTATACATATAATGCCCACAGTAGTACTGCTGCTTATATATATACAGTAATGCCCACAGTAGTTGTGCTGCTTATACACATACTGTTATGCCCACAGTAGTAGTGCCGCTTACACATAATGCACACAGTAGTAGTGCCACTCATACACCTTAAGCTCACAGTACTAGTGGGTGAAACTTTCTGTAACTTGGTCCCTGCAGTGCTCTAGCATGGCAGCCCATGGAGCAAAAGGCACAGAAATCTGTAATGTCTCTCCCGTTCCTTCCCTCAGCGTCTGCATGGGTACTCACTTTCTCAGGACAGCTCCTTTTCTAACATAAAGATAGACACAGATGCACAATGATGTCATCTTTCCTGCCCTTGTCACCAGAGGAGAGGAACTGGAGGAGGCAGGTCAGGTCAAGTCATTCATTTCCTCTTTAGTGCTGTCCACCCACCACAACATCTATTGATATGGGTGGCCGTGGCGCTGGTGGGTAGTGCAGCAATAGTAAAGCCCGAAAGCCAGCCTAAGCAAAGAGCAGGGTAAGGTGGTTAGGTGGGCAAGCAGAGACTGGGCAGCCAAATCCTGCAGTGCCACTCAGGGTCACAGATGAGTGAGACAGTGTGACTGACAGCTGAAGCCCGCAGCGGAGTAGATGTTGTGGACGGGCGGCAGAGGCGAAGCATCAGCGTTGATGTGAGTCTCTCTTCCTTCTTAAATCAGGCTGCTGCCTGTAGTTGCTGATTGTGACTGGGCAAAGTGGACAGGCGAAGGCGCAACCCGTTCCGTCTTCAATTACAACTGCGAAACCACAGTTCCGCTCCGTTCCAGGCCACTTTAACCCCTGCTTCCATCAGCACAGCATTGATGGTAGGTCTGCTACGGTTCAGAATTCAATTATGTTTGTGTGTTACAGTCAGTGCATATTGCAAATGCACTCTGTTATGTTTTTATTTCAGTTTTACCAAATTCTTCTATATCGATAAACACCATTTATCTTCAGATCTTCACATCTAGATTGGATTATTGAAAGTAGGAGTGATCATCCTACCTGTCTACTTACTCATGGTGGTCATTCCGAGTTGTTCGCTCGCTAGCTGCTTTTAGCAGCATTGCAAACGCTAGGCCGCCGCCCTCTGGGAGTGTATCTTAGCTTAGCAGAATAGCGAACAAAAGATTAGCAGAATTGCTACTAAATATTTTCTTGCAGTTTCTGAGTAGCTCCAGACCTACTCCTAGATTGCGATCAGCTCGGTCCGTTTAGTTCCTGGTTTGACGTCACAAACACGCCCTGCGCTCGGCCAGCCACTCCCCAGTTTCTCCAGACACTCCCGCGTTTTTTCCTGACACGCCTGCGTTTTTTAGCACACTCCTGGAAAATGCTCAGTTACCACCCAGAAACGGCCCTTTCCTGTCAATCACTCACTGATCAGCAGTGCGACTGAAAAGCGTCGCACGAACAACAGCAAAACTGCTACGTTTTTAGTTAAATAACTAAGCGCATGCGCCCTGCGTACCATGCGCATGCGCATTTAGCAACAAATCGCAGCATAGCGAAAATCGGCAACGAGCGAACAACTCGGAATGACCACCCATGTGTATTGTGAGGGCAGAACAACTATGCTATGGTATAACTTATTGATATCAGGAAAGTGATTGCAGTCATTTCCATAAAACTGGTGGCATCACAAGACTAGGTGGCCTAATTATTATTCAACAGCTGTAAAAATAATCATTTATCTCTGGGTAGATATAACAGGTATACATAATATTGTACGACTGCAGTTTTCCGTGCCAGGACTCCACAAGAACCCCAGTTTTTCTCACATTCACAGGCACATTCACGATTAATTGAGCTCAAGAAATTCATATTCACCTGTGGCCACAGGAACAATATTGCATAATAATGCTTGATAAATGTTAAGCTCCAATATTAATGTGGAGTTCACTAAGGAATAAATATAATCAAAATGACTGGGCAGAGTCAAACATTTAGCAGATGCTATTCCCCTAATAGCATTGAAGGCTTTTAGTATTTGTGTTAGTATGTGGTATCCAGCCAAAACTAGTAATCTAGCACTCAGAGAGTTATAGCCATGATTCTGAATATAGTAATATACAGCAATTATGTTTTGTAAGTTATTGCATAGATGTTAAGCACAGTATTTAGTTCTGAAGTTAGCAAACATGCATAATGAGAATGATGATCACAGTCCGCAGTGTTATATCACCACTCACACTCAGAATATTCAGCAGCTCCCCAGGTTCGGTATCTTATGCAAAAGCTGATTGCTGCAAATCCCACACTGTTGGCATAGGTCCTCATTCCGAGTCGATCGCTCGCTAGCTGCTTTTAGCAGCAGTGCAAACGCTAGGCCGCCGCCCTCTGGGAGTGTATCTTAGCTTAGCAGAAGTGCGAACGAAAGGTTAGCAGAACAGTGCTGAAAGTTTTTCATGCAGTTTCTGAGTAGCTGCAGACCTACTCCTACCTTGCGATCACTTCAGACTATTTAGTTCCTGCTTTGACGTCACAAACACGCCCTGCATTCGGCCAGCCACTCCCCCGTTTCCCCAGGCACGCCTGCATTTTTATCTGACACGCCTGCGTTTTTTAGCACACTCCCGAAAACGGTCAGTTATCACCCAGAAACGCCCCTTTCCTGTCAATCACTCACCGATCAACAGAGCGACTGAAAAGAGTCGCTCGGCCTTGTGTGAAACTGCATAGTTTTTTGTGAAAGTACGTCGCGCGTGCGCACTGTACCCCATATGCATGCGCAGAAATGACGATTTTTAGCCTGATCGCTGCGTTGCTAACAACGGCAGCTAGCGATCAACTTGGAATGACCCCCATAGACTGCTAATATATTGCAATCAGTCCTCACTATCACCTCAAAACAAGTTAGTGAACTTGACCAATAAGAGTCTGTGACTCCTGTCTCCTCAACAGCTGTATAAGTCATCATGCATTCTGTGGTGTATGAGCCAGTATAATAAATGGATGTGACACATAGACATGTTGTTTCAGTTTTGACTTCACTACTCAAATGCCAGAAACCGCATAATATAACATTAAACGTCAGTGTGCCTAATTCAGACATTATCGCTCACTAGCGTTTTTTGCAGCACTGCGATCAGGTCAGAACTGCGCGCGTCGCATGGGTACAAAGCGGATCGTTGCTGTGCGATGGGTGTTACGAAGAAACCATTCGCACAGCGGACCGCAAGGAGATTGACAGGAAGAAGGCGTTTGTGGGTGGCAACTGACCGTTTTCTGGGAGTGCTTGGAAAAACGCAGGTGTGTCCAAGCATTTGCAGGGCGGGTGTCTGACGTCAATTCTGTCCCCGAACAGGCTGAAGTGATTGCAGCGGCTGAGTTAGTCCTGGGCAACTCAGAAACTTCACAAAACTTTTTTGTACCACTCGGCTGCACATGTGATCGCACACTTGCAAAGCAAAAATACACTCCCCTATGGGAGGCGACTCTCTGCTCGCAGCAGTGCGAAAAATCCCTAGCGAGCGATCAGGTCTGAATTAGGCCCCGTATTCCTACATTAAACAGTAATAACTGACATTAGCTCCCGGGTATTCATCCACAAGATAACAGTGAAACAACCAGGGCTGGTGCAGATTCTCTGTACCCTAGGCAATCAGTGCAATCCCCAACCACTCCACCCCCAATACCCAGCCCCTCAGGTGAAAAAGTGCGGCAACAGCATTATAGAAGTTCCACAGCCACCGCCTGATAAATGTGGGTTAGTGCCTCCCCAAAGAAAATGTTCTTCAAATAGAAGTTGATGGCAGATAAGAACCACATGGAGGATTAGTTCACTGGATTGGGATAGGATATTATGGCTAGAGTATTAGAGTAGTTTTAGTGGTTTGGGTTCAAGTATTAGGGTTAGTTTGAGGGATGGGGATAGGGAATTAGGGTTGGTTTATCAGGTTGGGTTAAGATATTAGGGTTAGGAGTTATGATTAGGGAGAGGTTTGGATATATACAGTATATATATATATATATATATAATTATATATACACACACACACACACACTTGTGCTCATAAGTTTACATACCCTAGCAGAATTTGTGATTTTTCTGGCCATCTGTCAGAGAATATGAATGATAACTCACAAACTTTTCTTTCACTCATGGTTAGTGGTTGGGTGAAGCCATTTATTGTCAAACAACTGTGTTTGCTCTTTTTAAATCATAATGACAACAGAAACTACCCAAATGACCCTGATAAAAAGTTTACATACCCTGGAGATTTTGGCCTGATAACATGCACACAAATTGACACAAACGGGTTTGAATGGCTACTAAAGGTAACTATCCTCACCTGTGATCTGTTTGCTTGTAATCAGTGTGTGTGTATAAAAGGTTAGTGAGTTTCTGGACTCCTGAAAGACCCTTGCATCTTTCATCCAGTGCTGCACTGACGTGTCTGGATTCTGTGTCATGGGGAAAGCAAAAAATTGTCAAAGGATCTGCGGGTAAAGGTAATTGAACTGTATAAAACAGGAAAGGGATATAAAAAAGATATCCAAGCAATTGAGAATGCCAATCAGCAGTGTTCAAACTCTAATTAAGAAGTGGAAAATGAAGGATTCTGTGGAAACCAAATCACTGTCAGGTAGACCAACAAAAATTTCAGCCACAACTGCCAGGAAAACTGTTCTGGATGCAAAGAAAAATCCACAAATAACTTCAGCAGAAATACAGGACTCTCTGAAAAAAAGTGGTGTGGTTGTTTCAAGATTCACAATAAGGAGGCATTTGAAGAAAAATGGGCTGCATGGTCGAGTCGCCAGAAGAAAGCCATTACTACACAAATGCCACAAAGCATCCCGCTTACAATACTCCAAACAGCACAGAGATAAGCCTCAAAACTTCTGGAACAAAGTCATTTGGAGTGATGAGGCCATAATTGAACTTTTTGGCCACAACCATAAACGTTACATTTGGAGAGGAGTCAACAAGGCCTATGATGAAAGGTACACCATTCCTACTGTGAACCACGGAGGTGGATCGCTGATGTTTTGGGGATGTGTGATCTACAAAGGCACTGGAAACTTGGTCAAAATTGATGGAAAGATGAATGCAGCATGTTATCAGAAAATATACTGGAGGAAAATTTGCACTCATCAGCCCGGAAGCTGTGCATAGGACGTACTTGGACGTTACAACATGACAATGATCCAAAACACAAGGCCAAGTCGACCTGTCATTGGCTACAGCAAAATAAAGTGAAGGTTCTGGAGTGGCCATCTCAGTCTCCTGACCTCAATATCATTGAGCCACTCTGGGGAGATCTTAAACGTGCAGTTCATGCAAGACAGCCCAAGAATTTACAGGAACTGGAGGCTTTTTGCCAAGAAGAATGGGCAGCTTTACCATCTGAGAAAATAAAGAGCTTCATCCACAACTACCACTAAAGACTTCAAGCTGTCATTGATGTTAAAGGGGGCAATACACGGTATTAAGAACTGGGGTATGTAAACTTTCGATCAGGGCCATTTGGGTAGTTTCTGTTGTCATTATTATTTAAAAAGAGTAAACACAGTTGTTTGAAAATAAATGGCTTCACCCAACGACTAACCATGAGTGAAAGAAAAGTTTGTGAGTTATCATTCATATTCTCTGACAAATGGCCAGAAAAGCACAAATTCTGCTAGGGTATGTAAAGTTATGAGCACAACTGTATATGTGTGTGTATATATATATATATATATATATATATATATATATATTAAAGATGTGCGCCTGGCCATTTTTCGGGTTTTGGTGTTGGTTTTGTTTTTTTACTTCGGGTTTTATTTTTTACAAAACTGCCCTTGTGTGTTTTGGTGTAATTAAAAAAAATAAAAAATCATAAAAACAGCTAAAATCACAGAATTTGTGGGTGGTTTTGTTCCTACGGTATTATTTACCTCAATAACATTCATTTCCACTCATTTCCAGTCTATTTTGAACACCTCAAAGCTCACAATATTGCTTTTATCCAGTTTAGGCCAAAAGGTTGCACCAAGGTAGCTGGATGACTAAGCTAAATGACAGGAGTGGTTGGCACAAACACCTGGCACATCTAGGAGTGGCACTGCAGTGGCAGACAGGATGGCAGTTTTATCAACTATGCCCAAAAAATGCTCCAAAGAGCACATAATGCAAAGAAATGAGGTGCAAGATGGAAATTGTCATTGGGCCCTCCCACCCACCCTTATGTTGTATATTAAACAGGACATGCAAAGTTTAACAAACCAAAACAAGCTAGCAATGGACAGTGCACAAACTGGCATTAGTTTACAGCTACGATATCGTAGTTGTCATCATCATAATCTGATTCCTCAGCCCCATCAGTGTCGCTGTCTTCATCGTCTTCTTCACCGACTATTAATTCGTCCGTGCTGGAATCCACCATCACAGGTCCCTCTGTACTTTTTGGAGGTAATAATTGCTGGTAAAAGTCTTCCTTGTGAAACTTTACACAATATGGGGAAGTAACCTCCTACACTTATTGCTAACAAGGTGCCCGGCTGCGTTAAAAATTATTTCTGAGTACACACTAGAGGATGGGCAACTTAGGTAAAACAAAGCCAGTTTGTGAAAGGGCCTCCAAGTTGCCTTCCTTCTGCCAGTATTCAAATGGACTGTCTGACATGCCTATTTGGATGCTGTCACTGAAATAATCATCAACCATTCTTTCAATGGTGACTGCATCATATGCAGTGCCAGTAGACATGTTTGTGATTGTAGGCAGCTCCTTCAGTCCGGACCAGATGTCAAAAGTCTTTCCTAACTGATGTTCATCACCGACAGTGGGTTTGTGCCCACTGGAAAGAAAGTCACACTGTATGACTTAAACCTAGGAGCACAATCGCTCTATTTCAGATCCTCCTTCACTTTCTTCAGCTGCTTTTGCAAAAGCCTGATGAGGGGAATGACCTAACAGGGTCTGAATTAACTTCACATGTGGCAACTTCAAAGGGTTTGAGAACCTTGCAAAACACGGAAATTAGTCTCCAATGCGCTGGACTCAGGTGCATTCCCTCTTCTTTCCCTATGTCATAGGTGGATTTGTAGGCTTGAATGGCCTTTTGCTGCCACTCCATCCGCTGAAGCATATAAAGGGTAGAATTCCACCTCGTTACTACCTTTTGCTTTATCTGATAGCAGAGCAAATTCAAGAGTTTTGCTGGCGCTCCAGTCTTTGACATGCATGTGCCGAATGGTGAAAATATCCACAAATTTTGCGGGCCACCAACAGCATCTCCTGTATGCCCCTGTCATTTAAAAAAAAAAAAATCAACACTATCAAATTGATTGTGTGAGCAAAACATGGGACATGTTAGTATTTACGCAGTGGGGTAAGCCACTATGCAATGATTTACCTGGGTTTTTGTAAGATGTTCTCAGCAGTGTGCCAAAATTTATTCAACTATGTAAACATAGACATTCGGTGTGGTTTGCACATGGCTCTGAATCAGGCCTTATATTACTGTATGGATCATTCTGAGCAGGATCCTGCTGTAACTGCATTAACAACTTTTGATGCAGTCATGTCTGGGACTTTATGATAATGTTCGTATCTATCAACCCTTCCTCTAGTGTATAGCCATGCATCTGAATGCACAAGGGCTGTGGCACCCACTGAGCAGCTGCAGTCGCAAACATCAGAAACACCATGGGGATTTGCACAAGCCCCATACCTCTCTGTGTGCTTCTTCATTGTGTTTTCAATACAGTTCTCTGATCATCTTCAGGATATCTATATTTCCGTTTCTGACACTCGTAGCAAGTTTTTGGTCCTATGTTTTGGAAGCGATTTCAAACTTTTATAGTTTTTAATTACATAAGAGATTTATTTAATCTTGGAGAGAGATAAAGTGAGAATTTGCCGAGACCAACCAATCAGTTTCCAACTGTCATTTTACAAGCTGTGTTAGAAAAATGATAGTTAGAAGCTGTTTAGTTGATATGAGCAACTTATCCACTTTATCTCTCTCCACAGGGTATATTTACTAAGGTGTTAGTTTTTTAGAAGTAAAGATGTTGCACCAATCAGATTCTAGCTATTATCTTCAGGAACCAGCTAGATAAATGTTTAGTGGAATCTGACTGGTTTCTATGGGCAACTTCTCCACTTCTAAAAAAACTCACAATTTAGTAAATATACCAAGATCTGTTAAATCTCTCCCCACCACGGCCATCATAACAGCATGGTAGACCCTTGACAAAGAAACCCACAGTGGGCCCCACTGCCTGGGGCCCCATCTCCTCCTCCAGGGATCAGGTTCCAGACTGTGCACTGTATTTATACATTATGCATTACTGTTATTAATCTGATACATTATCATGCATGGGGATGTAGTTATGTTACCGGCGGTCAGGAGATCGCCCGTCACAATACCTCCCCCTACATCCCGACCCCTTAGAATCCTGACAGTCGTCATTCCGACTAGCAGGAACCCATAGAGTGGGAATAGAACCTGTGGCGAGCGCAGCGTGGCGAGTGTGGCTTGTTGCGCTCTCTTCCCCGCCGCCCATCGCGATGCCGGGATCCCGGTGTCTGTATGCTGACCAGCGGTCTCCTGGCGGCCGGTAGCGCATACCCAACATTATGCATGCACTAGCAGTATTTATTTACATGGGCCCCTACCACTGCATTCCCCCAGTGGGCCCTTCCTGCCCCAGTCCAACACTGGAGTTTAGCACTGTAAGATGTACAATTTCAGAAGTGTAGGCCTTTTGTTGACTTTCAAAATGAGAGAACCTGTAATAAGCACTTTCTCCTGCAAAAATGCCTGAGAAAGGATATTCTCAGTTTCAGAAACAGAACCCTGAATCTGTTGAATAATATTGTGCAGTATTCAACCTTGAAATTAACTATTTTAAATTGTTTGAATGCTATAGCCTGGAAGTTCAGTAACTAATAAACTTTTTGAGGCAAAATTCTTATTGTGAAATGTATTATTATGTATATGTTACGGTTTTAACTTTGGCCCTAGAGTAAAATCTCTTTCTGAGCATTGATAGCTAACAGATTAAATGTATTGATTGAATAAAAAGCACATTGATTCTTGGTATACTACTTTGCATTAAAAAATGTATTTTACAATGTTCTGAACAAATGTTAACATACATCAATGTAAATCTTATTATTATGAAGCATTATAAAGCAGTATTTTGGAGTCAGTATATAGTGTGTATGACTGTATGCTGTGCTTTTTTCTATTAAGTGAAATAAAGAACACTATTTTGACCTCCTTCTACATATTTAGGGTATATTTAACCCCATTCTCTGTCTTTTTGCCAGACTAAAAGGTTATTATCGCTTCAATCTATTTAACAAGAGGGAAACTGGAGATAAATCATTGATTTCTCTTGTTATCCCTCTATTATCTCTTGTTTCCGATGTCTCCATAGCCTGACAAGGGAACTGCACAGCAAAGCTTTCGCATTGTGATACATAATAAAACGCCATCTCAGATTGGTGTTATATGGCAGTCACAGTGTAGCTGCTCCACAGGAGAAACAGCATATACAGTACATGTCTCACCTTTCCATGTAAGCTGTTGGTCAAGTTCCTTCTCTATGAATGTTATTTATCTATTTACCATTACCTATCTGTTTACAGCACTATACACTGGAGGCACCAGGAGGAGCTTGAGCAACAGCATGCCGAAGAGAGGTGAGTTTTCTTTGCTGTCTCCCCCCCCCTCTCTCTGGTGGCTAATCTGTGATCATAACCAGTGATGGAACAGTGCTGAACAGATTCATGTGCTGGCCCTGCGCACCCAACATGTGACATCTCTTGAGTGGGCAGGGGAATGTGCAATGACTCCTAAGGTGGTGATCATAACCAGTGATGGAACAGTGCTGAACAGATTCATGTGCTGGCCCTGCGCACCCAACATGTGACATCTCTTGAGTGGGCAGGGGAATGTGCAATGACTCCTAAGGTGGTTCTACAAACTGCAGGTTGCATTACCAGAGTGTTACAGGCCAGTGATTGTGACCGCAGGGTGCTGTTCCATGTACCCTGCTAGCCATATGCAGGGGACGTAGGACAGCGACAGTGCACCGTTCATACACTCCTCCCAACAGCCTGATTATAATTATAGTCTGAGATAGCTTTTTGCAATTTGATAAATTGCACAATTTTGTAATCCCATAGCAGGCTATCCCCACAACAGTGTGGTTTTCATTCTGTTAAATAGGAGAAAGCAATGATAACCTGGCAAAATTATTACCACTTGACAAATAGACCGCTAAATACTGATGGAAATGGGGCAATGATAAATAGACCTTACTATGCAAATTCAACTGAGAGTTTAGATGTTTAGCCTCTACATAAGACTTTGCTAATTAGTGATATCTGATATCTCACAATATAAATCCAGTATTAACTTCTATAAGTGAGCCGTAAGGCTAACTTGTAAGCCTCAGACTGTTTTAAACCCCATGCTGAGAAATAAGTGACTGACAAGTGTAGAAGGATCTGTTTTCCCCAGTGATTAGTGAGCATATTGTGTGTATGGAGTTTTTATTAGTGGCTGACAGACTGCATTATTAATTTTGTCTTCTAGAAATTTCCCTCCCTATTGTGATTTTACCTTTGTTCTGTTCATGTTGTTGTTCTGTCGTTTGTTGGTAGTGGTTTATTTATGTATATGGTATTTTGTATTAGTTGGGTTCTCTCTCCCCACAAATGGTGACATATTAGGCCATTTCTCAGCCAGTGACCTGCTCAATTTCCTCCCTGAACCCTCTGGCAACTTCTCTCTTTATTTGATCCCACAAATGAAGATGAAGTATCAACACTTATCATCCTCCTACTCAACTACTTCTCCTCTTCACCCGATACCCTCACAAATAAGTAAACCTCTGTGCTCATCCCGACCTTAAGTAAAATCTGTAATCTCTCTCTCTCTCTCTCTCTCTCTAATGGTATATTTCTTTCACTGTTCAAGCATGCAGTGATTACTCCCATTCTGGAAAAAAAAATCTGACTCTGACTCTCTCTCAAACTACTGTCCCATCAGCTCCCTTACCTCTCCAAACTACTTGAGAGACTTGCCTACACTCGCCTAACACACTTTCTTAACTCACACAACTTACTGGACCCACCTCAGACAGGCTTTCATTCACTACTCCACAGAGACAGCACTGACTAAGGTATTGAATATTCTGGTCACTGCTAAGTCTAAAGGCCATTACTCACTTCTTATTCCTTATTCCTCTTCTAGATCTCTCTGCTGCTTTTGACACTGTTGACCACTCTCCTCATACAAACACTACAATCTGTAGGTCTTCAGGACACAGCCCTTCTTGGTTCTCATCTTACCTATCTAATCACTCTTTCAGTGTCCGCTTCTCTGAATCTACTTCCGCTTCACTATCTCCATCAGTTGGAGTACAGCAAGACTTAGTCTTAGGTCCTCTGCTTTTCTCAATCTGTACCACATCTCTTGGCAAACTAATCAGCTCTTTTGGATTTCAGTATCATATATTTGCAGATGATACCCAAATCTACTTATCCTCCCCAGATTTGGCACCATTTTATTGGTCCATTTCAATGAATGCCTCTCTGCTGTTTCCTCTTGGATGTCTTCTCACCACCTCAAATTTAATATTTCCAAAACAGAATTAATTATATTTCCATTGACCAATAGTAGTTACCATCCTGAGATCTCTAACACTGTTGAGAACTCAACAATCAATCCTATCCCACAAGCTCGCTGCTTAAGTGTCATGCTTGACTCTGAGCTTTCCTTTGTTCCCCACATTCAATCTATCTCAAAATCATTTTCTTTGGGCTGTCCCCACTCTGTGGAATGTCCTCCCATGCACAATAAGACTCACCTCTAGTCTCCAGACTTTGGGGGTCATTCCGAGTTGTTCGCTCGTTATTTTTTTCTCACAACGGAGCGATTAGTCGCTAATGCGCATGCGCAATGTCCGCAGTACGACTGCGCCAAGTAAATTTGCTATGCAGTTAGGTATTTTACTCACGGCATTACGAGGTTTTTTCTTCGTTCTGGTGATCGTAATGTGATTGACAGGAAATGGGTGTTTCTGGGCGGAAACTGGACGTTTTATGGGTGTGTGCGAAAAAACGCTACCGTTTCTGGGAAAAACGCGTGAGTGGCTGGAGAAACGGAGGAGTGTCTGGGCGAACGCTGGGTGTGTTTGTGACGTCAAACCAGGAACGAAACTGACTGAACTGATCGCAGATGCCGAGTAAGTCTGGAGCTACTCAGAAATTGCTAAGAAGTGTCTATTCGCAATTCTGCTAATCTTTCGTTCGCAATTTTGATAAGCTAAGATTCACTCCCAGTAGGCGGCGGCTTAGCGTGTGCAAAACTGCTAAAAGCAGCTTGCGAGCGAACAACTCGGAATGACCCCCTTTAAGCGCTCCCTGTAAACTCATCTCTTCAGGTAAGCTTATCAAATTCCGGAACCTCCCACATAACCTTCATAAACTTTTCTAATCAAATACATCCCCACTGTACAGTCCACACGTAACCGCACATATTTTCTCATCCTTTACTTTTATACCTTCACTTTCCCGTCCTCCTGTGCTCAGGCCAACATTGCTGTGTGACCATATCGTACAGCCCACCAAGAACCTTTGGACCTGGTGGACCATTATGACATAGATAACACATATTCTGGTGTATCAATGTCTATTTCCCTATAGATTGTACGGTTGTGATCAGAGCTTTCCTAACTCTATGACTGTCTGTTATTATCCAGTTTTGTTTTATCACTGTTGTTTCCAATCGCAAAGCGCAACAGAATTTGCTGCACTACATAAGAAACTGTTAATAAATAATATAATTACTGTACCAACTGGGAATTGGACTCCACATCAGGATATGCTTTGTTGATTGGGGGGAGAGGTGAACAGAAATATTTATTTGCTGTATGCAAGTTATTGTCTTGTTTTCTGTTCTTTTTTTCCGCCACCATGCTAAAAATTTTAATAATGCAATTAGACATCAAAATAATTTTGATACATTTTTAAATGACAACTCTAGTTATCATGTGTTGTTATTTATTTAGTTAAGGTTTTTAATTGATAGAATATTTATTAATGGAGGGGACTAAATGTTAGTCTTCAATCGTTAGGCAGTTTATAGCCCGATTATCTAAAGTACAGTTATTGGGACCAATGGAATAACAGTGCAGATAACAGTTTGTTCATACAATTGCACATGTATGTATGTACAGTATGTATGTATGTATGTATGTATGTATGTATGTATGTTGGGTGATTTTTGTTTTATTTTACGATACAGTTTAGTTTTATATATCATCAAATACATGATATCAGTGGACCAAACAGAAGAGAAGGCAATTCAATACAAAAAAGTAAACAGGAAGGCTTTGGTGAAATACAGTAGTTTTACAATGAATAAAAAAAAGCATCTGCATGCTTATCCATAGTGTGGAAGCCACTATATTGTAGTAATTTGTAACTTTGGGTGAATAGCTAGTTTATATCTTTTCTTCTGAGCACAGAAAAAAAGCACTGAGGATAACTAAACATTATTTTTTGTTCACATGGATCATTTTCAGATAATTGGTATTTTGAATAATTGGCATTTTGATAATCGGTGTTCTGCTGTACTCTGTCCACTGTACACGTTCATGTGACCTCCCAGAGTAATTTCGTAGCCTGCATTGTAAAATATCAATGTAGACTTGTTTGTGCCACAGAAAGAGATGAAGGAAGGGAAAAAGCTATGTGATTTACCAGACACTGTGTTTATTAATAGATATACAGAAACTGTAAACTGGTAATGGATGTGATCTTGGGAAGGTTTACATCACTGCTATTATACTCCATAAATGGAGCTGACAGGCAATTCAGCAACAAGCCTGATAACAGATTGGTGTGATGAGGTTTGCTCTAACGCTGATTCGTTTGTATTTTAGCTAAGTGGGCTTTGAATGTTTGCTAACATAGCTCTGGACTCTGTGATAATAAAGGTATGCAGAATTTACCTTGGGTATATGATGTAAAGTATTAAAATTGGATTCCTTTTGGTGGGACAAAATCATATATACTTAATACGTATCCAATAATAGCTACTGTTATCATACTGCCCTCTTACAAAATAAATAAACTCTATAAGAAATTTAGAGATGAGCGGGTTCGGATTTAACGCCAGAATTAACGCCAGTTCGGTTTTATCCGGATTTTTTCTATTGGCTATCCAAAACACGTGACACCCGTGAGCCAATAAGATGCCGTTTTGAGAACCGAGTAAATCCGAGTAAAACCGAGTAAAACCGAACCCGCTCATCTCTAATAAGAATACTGTACCGTTTTATAGACATAGATACAGGGGCATATCAGGAGAGGAAGGGGCCCCTGTACAGTCTCCTTCTGGGCCCCCCTCCTCTCCTCTGTAGCGGACAACGCTGCTCTGAGCTCTAGTACACTATGGCGCTGTGTAAAAATAAAGCTGTCCAGCATTTGTGGGCTGCATGCAAAAGCAGCCAGTATATGCTGAATGCAAAAACAGTAAATGTATTTTTGCACCCATTGCATTGCAACATGGTTTGTTCCAGATACAAAGTTACTTGCAATTGCTTTTTTACTCCCAACTTAGAATCAACCCCCTACATCAGTGGTTCCCAACCTCCATCCTCAAGACACACTAACAGTCCAGGTTTTAAGTTTAGCCATATTTCAGCACAGGTGAATTATTTACTACCTCAGTTATTTTGATGTAAGACCCTGTGCTAAAGCATGAATATCCAGACCACGTAGGGAACATAATGTGACCATAGCGGCATAAACGCACCGTCTGGGCTTCCGCAGCGCCGCTCGATGCATCACCTTGGCCTGGAGGGGGTTAATGTTTTGTGGTGGGAGGAACGTAGAGAGAGGGCCGGGGGCCTATTGGCTGGATCATGGAGAGGGGGCTGGCCTGTCATGCATATAGGCAGCTGACAGGATACTTCCTGCCTCTCTTCCAGCTCTTTTCGTGACCCGCCCTCCCGCCCTGGGGACTTGGTATTGTTCTGCAGTTGTGTTTCATTGTGTCGGCTTTGGGTGGCCGGTTTCTGAACGGTTACTTAATTTTTAATTATGAGTTCAAGGTTAGAAGTTTGGGTGTATTTTTAGGTAAATTTCATAGTCGTTTGATTTAGTTTACGGGCATCACTTTTCCAAGTGGGGTCCATATAATTGGTATAAACATATGTGGATGGCGGGGCCGGTGGCCCAATTTTTTACCCCGTAGGGGCGGAGCGTACCTCCGTCCCTACAACTGTTGGACTGTTGGTGGGCAGGGGTAGTGGCAGAAGGTCGACCCCTGTTCTTGGATTTTTTGATTTTCAATGTTCGGGATGGAGGCAGGAGGCCAATCCTGGAACATCGGGGGCTGAAGGCTCCCTCAAACATATGTTTTCTCTGACGTCCTAAGTGGATGCTGGGACTCCGTAAGGACCATGGGGAATAGCGGCTCCGCAGGAGACTGGGCACAACTAAAGTAAGCTTTAGGACTACCTGGTGTGCACTGGCTCCTCCCACTATGACCCTCCTCCAGACCTCAGTTAGAATCTTGTGCCCGGCTGAGCTGGATGCACACTTGGGGCTCTCCTGAGCTCCTAGAAAGAAAGTATATTTTAGGTTTTTTATTTTACAGTGAGATCTGCTGGCAACAGACTCACTGCAGCGAGGGAATAAGGGGAGAAGAAACCTACCTAACTGGTGGTAGCTTGGGCTTCTTAGGCTACTGGACACAATTAGCTCCAGAGGGATCGACCACAGGACCCGACCTCGATGTTTGGTCCCGGAGCCGCGCCGCCGGCCCCCTTACAGAGCCAGAAGCAAGAAGTGTTCCGGAAAATCGGCGGCAGAAGACTTCTGTCTTCAACAAGGTAGCGCACAGCACTGCAGCTGTATGCCATTGCACACCTCACACTCCGGTCACTGATGGGTGCAGGGCGCTGGGGGGGGCCCCCTGAGGTCAATATAAACACCTTGGCTGGCAAATCATCACAATATATAGTCCCAGGGCTATATATGTGATAAATTACCCCTGCCAGAATCCATGAAAAAAGCGGGAGAAAAGTCCGCTGAAAAAGGGGCGGGGCTATCTCCCTCAGCACACTGGCGCCATTTTTTCTTCACAGTGCAGCTGGAAGACAGCTCCCCAGGCTCTCCCCTGTAGTTTTCAGGCTCAAAGGGTTAAAAAGAGAGGGGGGCACCAAATTTAGGCGCAATATGTGTATACAAGCAGCTATTGGGGGAAAAATCACTCAGTTATAGTGTTAATCCCTGCATTATATAGCGCTCTGGTGTGTGCTGGCATACTCTCTCTCTGTCTCCCCAAAGGACTTTGTGGGGTCCTGTCCTCAGTCAGAGCATTCCCTGTGTGTGTGCGGTGTGTCGGTACGGCTGTGTCGACATGTTGGATGAGGAAGGTTACGTGGAGGCGGAGCAGAGGCCGATAAATGGGATGTCGCCCCCTGTGGGGCCGACACCAGAGTGGATGGATAGGTGGAAGGTATTAACCGACAATGTCAACTCCTTACATAAAAGGCTGGATGACGTAACAGCTGTGGGACAGCCGGCTTCTCAGCCCGCGCCTGCCCAGGCGTCTCAAAGGACATCAGGGGCTCAAAAAACGCCCGTTACCTCAGATGACAGACACAGATGTCGACACGGAGTCTGACTCCAGTGTCGACAAGGTTGAGACATATACACAATCCACTAGGAACATCCGTTGCAGGATCTCGGCAATGAAAAATGTGTTACACATTTATGACATTAACCCAAGTACCACATAAAAGGGGTTTTATGTTTGGGGAGAAAAAGCAGCCAGTGTTTTGTTCCCCCATCAGATGAGTAAATGAAGTGTGTAAAGAAGCGTGGGTTCCCCCGATAAGAAACTGGTAATTTCTAAAAAGTTACTGCTGGCGTACCCTTTCCCGCCAGGGGATAGGTCACGTTGGGAGATATCCCCTAGGGTGGATAAGGCGCTCACAAGTTTGTCAAAAAAGGTGGCACTGCCGTCTTAGGATACGGCCACTTTGAAGGAGCCTGCTGATAAAAAGCAGGAGGCTATCCTGAAGTCTGTATATACACACTCAGGTACTATACTGAGACCTGCAATTGGCTCACCATGAATAGTGCTGCTGCAGCGTGGTACCCTGTCAGATAATATTAATACCCTAGACAGGGATAATATTTTGCTAACATAGAGCATTTTAAAGACGTTGTCTTATATATGAGGGATGCACAGAGGGATATTTGCCGGCTGGCATCCAGAATTAATGCAATGTCCATTCTGCCAGGAGGGTATTAGAGGCCCGGCAGTGGACAGGTGATGCTGACTTTAAAAGGCACATGGAGATTCTGCCTTATAAGGGTGAGGAATTGTTTGGGGATGGTCTCTGGGACCTCGTATCCACAGCAACAGCAGGGAAGAAAAAATTTACCTCAGGTTTCCTCACAGCCAAAGAAAGCACCGTATTTTCAGGTACAGTCCTTTCGGCTTCAGAAAAGCAAGCGGGTCAAAGGCGCTTCCTTTCTGCACAGAGACAAGGGAAGAAGGAAAAAGCTGCACCAGACAGCCAGTTTCCAGGATCAAAAATCTTCCCCCGCTTCCTCTGAGTCCACCGTATGACGCTGGGGCTCCACAGGTGGAGACAGGTGCGGTGGGGGCGCGTCTCGGGAACTTCAGGGACCAGTGGGCTTGCCCACAGGTAGATCCCTAGGTTCTGCAAGTAGTTTCACAGGGGTACAAGCTGGAGTTCGAGGCGACTCCCCCTCGTCGTTACCTCACATCAGCCTTGCCTGTTGCCCTCGGAGAAAGGGAGGTAGCACTGGCGGCAATTCACAAGCTGTACTTCCAGCAGGTGAAATCAAGGTACCCCTCCTTCAACAAGGCCGGGGTTACTATTCCAAAATGTTTGTGGTGCCGAAACCAGACGGTTCGGTGAGACCCATTCTAAAATTGAAATCCTTGAACACTTATATACGAAGGTTCAAGTTCAAAATGGAATCGCTCAGGGCGATTAGTGCAAGCCTGGAGAATTTCATGGTATCACTGGACATCAAGGATGCTTACCTGCATGTCCCTATTTACCCTCCTCACCAGGATTGTCATTACCAATTCCAGATGTTGCCGTTGGTCTATCCCCGGCACCGAGGGTATTTACCAAGGTAATGGCCGAAATAATTATCCCGTACTTGGACGATCTCCTTATAAAGGCGAGGTCCAGGGAGCAGTTGTTCGTCGGAGTAGCACTATCTCGGGAAGTGCTACAACAGCATGGCTGGATTCTGAATATTCCAAAGTCGCAGCTGGTTCCTACGACGCGTCTACTGTTCCTGGGTATGGTTCTGGACACAGAACAAGAAAAAAGGGTTTCTCCCGGAGGAGAAGTCCAAGGAGTTGTCGTCTCTAGACAGAGACCTCCTAATACAAATACAGGTGTCGGTGCATCAATGCACGCGAGCCCTGGGAAATATGGTAGCTTCTTATGAAGAAATTCCATTCGCCAGGTCCCATGCAAGGATCTTCCAGTGGGATCTGTTGGACAAGTGGTCCGGGTCGCATCTTCAGATGCATCGGCGGATAACCCTGTCTCCAAGGGCCAGGGTGTCGCTGTTGTGGTGGCTGCAGAGTGCTCATCTTCTAGAGGGCCGCAGATTCGGCATACAGGACTGGGTCCTGGTGACCACGGATGCCAGCCTTCGAGGCTGGGGGGCAGTCACACAGGGAAGAAACTTCCAAGAACTATGGACAAGTCAGGAGACTTCCCTACACAAAAATATTCTGGAACTAAGGGCCATTTACAATGCCCTAAGTCAGGCTAGACCCTGCTTCAACACCGGCCGGTGCTGATCCAGTTAGACAACATCACGGCGGTCGCTCATGTAAACCGACAGGGCGGCACAAGAAGCAGGATGGCGATGGCAGAAGCCACAAGGATTCTCCGATGGGCGGAAAATCATGTGTTAGCACTGTCAGCAGTGTTCATTCCCGGAGTGGATAACTGGGAAGCAGACTTTCTCAGCAGACACGACCTCCAGCCGGGAGAGTGGGGACTTCATCCAGAAGTCTTCCAAATGATGGTACACCGTTGGGAAAGGCCACAGGTGGACATGATGGCGTCCCGCCTCAACAAAAAGCTAAAAAGATATTGCGCCAGGTCAAGGGACCCTCAGGCGATAGCTGTGGACGCTCTGGTAACACCGTGGGTGTACCAGTCGGTGTATGTGTTCCCTTCTCTGCCTCTCATACCCAGGGTAATGAGAATAATAAGAAGGAGAGGAGTAAGAACTATACTCATTGTTCCGGATTGGCCAAGAAGAGCTTGGTACCCAGAATTCCAAGAAATGATCACAGAGGACCCATGGCCTCTGCCGCTCAGACAGGACCTGCTGCAGCAGGGGGCCTGTCTGTTCCAAGACGTACCGCGGCTGCGTTTGACGGCATGGCGGTTGAACGCCGGATCCTGAAGGAAAAGGGCATTCCGGAGGAAGTTATTCCTACGCTAATTAAAGCTAGGAAAGAAGTGAACTCAAACCATTATCACCGCATATGGCGGAAATATGTTGCGTGCTGTGAGGCCAGGAAGGCCCCAACGGAGGAATTTCAGCTAGGTCGATTTCTGCACTTCCTACAGTCAGGGGTGACTATGGGCCTAAAATTGGGTTCCATTAAGGTCCAGATTTCGGCTCTATCGATTTTCTTCCAAAATAGAACTGACTTCACTGCCTGAAGTTCAGACTTTTGTTAAGGGAGTGCTGCATAGTCAGCCCCCGTTTGTGCCTCCAGTGGCACCGTGGGATCTCAACGTGGTGTTGGATTTCCTGAAGTCGTATTGGGTTGAGCCACTTAAATCCGTGGAGCTAAAATACCTCACGTGGAAAGTGGTCATGCTGTTGGCCTTGGTGTCGGCCAGGCGTGTATCAGAATTAGCGGTTTTATCATGCAAAAGCCCTTATCTCATTTTTTTATATGGATAGGGCGGAATTGAGGACTCGTTCCCAATTCCTTCCTAAGGTGGTATCAGTTTTTCATGTGAACCAACCTATTGTGGTGCCTGCGGCTACTGGGGACTTGGAGGATTCCAAGTTACTGGACGTAGTCAGGGCCCTGAAAAATATATGTTTCCAGGACCGCTGGAGTCAGGAAAACTGACTCGCTATTTATCCTGTATGCACCCAACAAGCTGGGTGCTTCTGCTTCTAAGCAGACTATTGCTCGCTCGATCTGTAGCACGATTCAACTTGCACATTCTGCGGCTGGACTGCCGCACCCTAAATCTGTAAAAGCCCATTCCACGAGGAAAGTGGGCTCTTCTTGGGCGGCTGCCCGAGGGGTCTCGGCTTTACAAATTTGCCGAGCTGTTACTTGGTCGGGTTCAAACACTTTTGCAAGAGTCTACAAGTTTGATACCCTGGCTGAGGAGCACCTAGAGTTTGCTCATTCGGTGCTGCAGAGTCATCCGCACTCTCCCGCCCGTTTGGGAGCTTTAGTATAATCCCCATGGTCCTTACGGAGTCCCAGCATCCACTTAGGACGTCAGAGAAAATAAGATTTTACTCACCGGTAAATCTATTTCTCGTATTCCGTAGTGGATGCTGGGCGCCCATCCCAAGTGCGGATTGTCTGCAATACTTGTATATAGTTATTGCCTAACTAAAGGGTTATTGGCCTGCTTGCAATTGTGAAGAATGCAATTGTGAAGAATGCAATTGTTAAGAATGCAATTGTTAAGAATGTGATTTAAGAATGGAGTTAGAACCGGAGTTTGAACTGGATTTGGACTACGCTAAAATCTCGAATAATACAATTTCCCCAAACACTGCATCTCAGGCCCATCATGTGGCCTCTCCTCACCTCTGCCTTGAGAACACCAGGACCAATGCCTACTACTTCTCTGTCCAAGAACATCATGACTGCCCCCAAGACTACCCCTCAAGCTGAGCAGGGAACTGAGGGGCGTGCGCATCAGGACCAGATTTTGCTGGGTCAGTTCCATTGGACATTAGTGTGCACTCCACATTCTTACACCCACCCACACTGCTCCCCACACTCTCACACACACCCGCACTGCTCTCATGAGACCAGGACATTTATCATTTTCACAAATTAATGTTTTCCTGCAAATGTGTCTTTCTCTTCTTTCTTCTTACAGGGTACTTTCCCCCCACTGTGTGCTATTCCTGTAATGTGTACCTCCATTGGTTGCACACCCTGCCAGCAGTAACCTACACAGTGCGCCTCACATGGCTGCCTCGGATGGTTCCTCCATGGGCAGGGTGTGCTTCATTTGGATCTTTCCATGCAGGGTATAGCATACTCCTACACTCGTGTCAGTTTTCCCGTGAATGCATTTGGCCCTTGTATGGCTCATCTCCCACTGTGTAACCTTCGTAGTGCGCCCAACATGGCTGCCTTATCTGGTAAACTTGTGGATGGGATGAAAAATACATGGACCTGATGGTTTTACTGGAACCCTACTCTGAACCTAAGGACTCTGCAATCTCCCCGTTTTGTGATCTCTTCTAGGGGTGAACTATTCCACCCTGGGTAATCCTACGCAGAGCGCCTAAGATGGCTGCCGCACCTGGTACCTTGTGAGGGTGGAATACACAACCCCTGGAGGTTATTACCCAAAATGCTTACACCAACCCTGCATTATGCTTTCTGTCTTTATTGTCTGTGTGGTTTATCTTTTGATGTAATACTTAAATCTTCTGTATTATGTGCATTGTTTGAGTTCTAGTTGGCGTCGCGGATGGCTGCCTCGGTGCTGCTCTGCCAAGCAGCCTTTGTGTTTAGTCCTACGTGTATAATATGTCTAATATGTTGAGTCTATTGTACAGTTGCAATGTGCAGTATCAACTCATACGTGTAATGTGTGTAATGTATGCTATGTTCTTCCCCCTTCGTATGCTATGTATTCCCCGTTCATGTTGCTGCTTGGCGATACATTGTACCACAAAGAATTCCTAGTGTACGTGAGTACACCTGGCCAATAAAGCTGATTCTGATTCTGATTGTTGAGCCATCTGTTGAGAGGCTCAGTTGTATTTCATACTGTTAACTGGGTATAGTATCACGAGTTATACGGTGTGATTGGTGTGGCTGGTATGAGTCTTACCCGGGATTCAAAATCCTTCCTTATTGTGTCAGCTCTTCCGGGCACAGTATCCTAACTGAGGTCTGGAGGAGGGTCATAGTGGGAGGAGCCAGTGCACACCAGGTAGTCCTAAAGCTTTCTTTAGTTGTGCCCAGTCTCCTGCGGAGCCGCTATTCCCCATAGTCCTTACGGAGTCCCAGCATCCACTACGGACTACGAGAAATAGATTTACCGGTGAGTGAAATCTTATTTTTTATTGCTTGCTTTTTCTGTATTATAATGTTTTTTCACCCATGTTACGTTTATTATGTTTTAACCGTTCTTCTCCCCGCCACCTTAGTTAGAGAGGGAAGTCTGCATTTTAGTGTTAGCATTTAATAGGCCTTCCTCTCAGTCAGAAAATAAAAGCTGACCCCCTTTCACGCCAATTACAGTTGTGGTGTCTTTATTTTATAAGATAAGTTGCGTGAGTGGTGCATGGATGCATCTGACGTGTGAGGTTTATTGAAATTGTTAGTGTGCCCTGAGGACCGAGGATGGGAAATCTGCCAAACTAGTTATATAATGAGAATGGTGTTTTACTAAAGGTGACTGCAATCACAAATGAAGAAGGAAATCTAGGAGCAGAGCATTTTGTACTTGTGGAAGGGAAGGAGTCATGTTGAGGGGGTATATGGAATATAAATTTACCTCAGATTGTACTGCATGTTCCAGGCATCAGCATCATCCCTATATGGGGAAAAAAACAGGCTCTAATAAATAATAAAAATACTAACGTACTGTATACAAATAATGCATGTGTTATATAATTATATAAGGAATAGAATTAAAGCAGACGTTTCAATAAGAGTGTGCATATTACTCACTAAACAACAAAATGTACAGTATTAGTATGGAGGCAGGGGCAGATTGGGATGGAAAACCAGCCTAGGAAATATATAGAAGCAGCCCTAATGGGTGCAGAGTTTGTTGTGGGGGTGGAACATGGGCGGATTGGGTTTGAAAACCAGCCGGGGAAATTTCTGAAAGCAGCCTAATGGGGTGTGGCCTTTGGGGGGGAGATGTCTGTCAAGTGGGACAGAATCCCTCCTTATAGGGCATTATTCTGAGTTGGACGCAGTTGCGGCTTGTTTGCATCACTTGCTGTAGCTGCGTCTGCTGATGCCCTTCCCTGGTGTACTTTCGTGCTTTCGAACATACAAGGACTGAGCTGTTAACCTTCGGTGTCTACAGATGCTGGAATCATGCTTTGTGCATCTCTAGACGCCACCAACGGTCGCTAAATTGAAACTTTCACCATCCCTTTACTAGGTGCAACTCATCCGTCTGAGTATGGCCTGCAATGTGAACAATTCAGCGACTCTGTATACAACCACTTTCAGCAACACGCTTGTGTCACTCCAATATCACACCAATACTATGCTACATCTACGTCTTATTAGCCAACCCCCTGTAACCGCCTAGGAATGCCCAACACATTGCTAATGCACTTGTTGGTGCATGCATCTGAATCTGTACTGCAACCCTGTAAGAACACCATCCGGACGCATACATGGTGCAACTTAGGCGCATGCACAGAGAAAAAAAACACATTGGCCCCCACAGGAAAAAACACACTGGCCCCCACAAACAAAAACAAACACATTGGGCCCCCACAGGAAAACAAAAAATAAAACACATTGGCCTCAGACAGGGGAAAAAGAAAACCACAATAGTTTCGATAGAAAAAAAAAATACACATTTGCCCTCATAGGAACAAAAAAAACATTGACACACACACAATAAAAAAATTAAACACATTAACCCCCACAGGTAAAAAAAAAAAAAAAAAATACACATTAGACTCCGAATAAAAAAAGTTAACACATTGGCCCACGACAGGAAAAATAACCTCAGTCACAGCAATAAATAATTTAGCTCTACTGTTATGTTGTCCATTTTGATCACATTTGTTAGGTAGCCTTTGCCTTGGAAAGGTATAGGGAAGTGCTCGCTAGCAAACACTACTTCAAGCAATAACCCTTACAAACAGTAGCAGACATTCTTTAAGTACCATGCTGCTGTGCTTCAGAGTACAGAGTAGGTCCAATTACTAGACATCTTTTTATGATCTGTGTGGTTACTTGGCAAATTCTTTATGCTGCAGACACCAAGGGGCTTGTGCAAATAGAAAGGATTAAAACTGATATTTGAACAAACTAGCAGCGATCAGGTCTGAAGTGAACATGCACTGGCGCTGCAGTGCGCCAGCGCATGGCAGACAACCATCGGCTGTCTTAGCCCTGCAATCGCCTCTGCCTGATTGACCCGAAAAGCCCCATATTTCCTAAATACTAAAAAGTTGAAATTGTACTTTGTGAATAAAATAGTATGGTTATACATTACAACATAGGGGGTGATTCAGACCTGATTGTAGATGTGCTAAATTTAGCACATCTACGATCAGCTTCCCTGACATGCGGGGGGACGCCCAGCACAGGGCTAGTCCGCCCCACATGTCTGGCCCTACCCCATCGCACAAGTACAAAAGCATCGCACAGCAGCAATGCTTTTGTACTGGATGAGTAGCTCCTGCGCGCTGGAAGGGAGCTACTCGTCGCTGCCTGGGTCGCATTGGCTGCGTGTGACATCACGCAGCCGCTGCGGCCCATCCCCCCAATGGTCCGGGCACACCTGCGTTGCCTGGACCGTGCCCCCTAAACGGCGGCCAAATGCCACCGGCCCGCCCCCTCCCACCCAGCGACCGCCTCTGCGTGTCAATCAGGCCTGAGTGTGTGCATGTGTGTGCTGGCTCCTTCGCTCCATGCCCCTCAGACTCGGTTTAGAAAAATGTGCCCGAGGAGCCGGGTACACTTCTCTGGAGCTCCAGAGATTTTTCTTTTAAGTTTATAATTTTCAGGTAGATCTGGTTGGCAACCAGACTACCTGCTTCGTGGGACATGGGGGATACTGAACCAACCTCCTGAGGGTTAATGGTTCGTAATCCCAGCTGACAGGACACTGAACTCCTGAGGTGCTGATTACACTCCTTTAGTGTGTGTGCCCATGCCGGCAGCTAGCCGCCACCCTCCAACAGATGCCGAAGATCCAGGTGCAGTGAGTGTTACACCGGGTTCCTGGTTAGCGGGTCCCTGGTGCAGTGTTGGTGGCAAGTCACAGGCCCGGAGCTGCGGTGCCCGCTGCGGACAAATTGGCTCTGGGCTACAAGCCCTGCAGTGCTCACTGTCTTATGACTTTCGGTGGACTGTATATGGATGTATAATGTTATTTGTAACATTGCCACTATAAAATCACTGTCAGGGACCGCATGCCATTACAAGGGGCGGGGCTTCTTGGAGCGGGAACAGAGACGGGAAGGTGCCATTTCCTGCTGCTGCGGATCATCAGGCTGCATAAATGCTGCTCCTCCAGGGACCCACGCTACTACAGACTGTAAACTGGTACCAGGTGGTCATAGAAGGGGGGAGCACGCCAGTGGTAGCACCGCTGCACTCCTATCCGGTCATACGCATACTTTCACACTTTGTGCTGCTGTGTTTGTGTGCTGGTGTCCGCTCTTCAGTGTCACTCCAGGGGCTCTCTAGGGTCTGTGTAGAGGTGTTAGTCAGTGGGCTAAGCTGTATTACGGTTGTCTAAAATGTCTGTGGACATGGTTATGTGTACTGCTTGTAACTCAAACCCCTCTTCAGCGGGGTCACTCATGTGTGAACAATGTTATTTGTCACCACAGGGACACAGTTCACAGGCACCTGACAGGCTAGATAACTTCAAAAGCATGATTCAAAATGTAAATTCAGAATTGGTGGATGCTAAAAGAGAGAGACAGGTGCTAAAACAATCTGTTGATTGTGTGGCTAAGGCTGCAGATGCCAAGAAGGCTTATCAGCCCCCTCTAGTGGTATCACATAAACGCTCACTGCCTCAGGTATTCCAGTCTGATTATTACTCTGATCAGCAGGATGTGAATGTTGATGATATGGATGAGGACAGCTCTCTGTCCCCTCTATATTCCAGATCAAGAGGCAGAACCAGATGAGGAATTATATTTTAATGTTAGACCAAAGACCTCAGCAACTTTTCCTGTGTCTAAGGAATTAAACTCCCTGGACAGGGAGGCTTGGTTAAACCCTGATAAAAAAAAATGTAAGATTCCTCATAGATTTTTCCCATCCCTGCTAAGGACAGGAAGATAAGGGAAAAGCCCCCGTCAGTCGATAGGTCTGTATCCAGACTGTCTATAAAATTAGCACTACCGGTACCAGGGGCTGTATCCCTGAAAGAGTCGGCTGACTGTAAGATTCAGACCACGCTCAAGGCAATCTATACAGCAGCAGGCGTGGCACAGAGCCCCACAATAGTTTGTGGGTGGATTTCTCGGGCGGTAGTCAGGTGGTCTGACATTGTTATTGAAGGTTTAGACTCTCTACTCCAGGATGAGGTCATTACTCTGCTGCAACATATACAGGATGCTGCAAATTTTATGAGCGAAGCTATTAAGGAGTTGTGTAAGATAAATGGCCGCACTACTGCTATGGCTGTTTCGTCGCGCAGGGCTCTGTGGTTACGTCAGTGGACAGCTTACGCTGCCTCCAAAAAAGGTGTAGAAAATCTTCCCTTTACAGGTGATGCCTTGTTTGGAGATGAATTAAATAAATGGATCTCCCAGGCTATGGCGGGTAAGTCTACCTATCTGCCGTCGGCTGCGCCGCCTACTAGACATTCTTACACCGGACCCTCCTTGCAGTCCTTTCGTGTCGCACGGTTCAGAGGCAGGGGACGAGGGGCCTCCACTACCTCCAGAGGATCTCATGGTAAGTCCTGTAAACCTGCACCTGCTGTCTCTCTGGACCAGACCACCGGATATCCTGCCGCTAAGAATTCCGCGTGATGGTTGGCCCCAGCAGAGAGGCACCTTTCAGGTAGGTGCTCACTTCTAACACTTCGCCCACGTGTGGGCGGAGTCCTGCCGGGATCCTTGGGTGAGGGACCTTATTTCCCAAGGATACCAGCTGGAATTTCAGACATTCCCTCCTCACAGGTTTTTCCAGTCGGGCTTACCAGCTTTACCCGCAGCAAGAGTTATCTTTCAAGAAGCTATTCAAAAGCTTTTGCAGACAGGGGTGGTGGTGCCTGTACCTCCTCAGTTATGCAACCGTGGTTTTTACTCCAGTCTTTTTGTCGTACCCAAACCAGGTGGTTCGGTGCGCCCCATCTTGAACTTGAAGTATCTAAACCCATATCTGCGGGTATTCAAATTCAAGATGGAATCCCTGTGGGCAGTGGTGTCCGCACTGGAGGAGGGGTAGTTCATGGTATCTCTGGATGTCAAGGATGCTTACCTACACATTCCCATGTGGCCCCCTCATCAGGCTTACCTCAGGTTTGCCATATTGAATGACTATTTCCAGTTTCAGGCCTTACCCTTTGGATTATCCACAGCTCCGAAGGTTTTCACCAAGGTCATGGTGGAGGTGATGCTTCAGCTGCGCATGATGGGAGTGAAGATAGTCCCCTACTTGGATGATCTCCTAATAAAGGATGTGTCCAGGGAGCGTCTGCTGTACAGTATCGAACTGACGACTCGACTACTGACGGATCATGGGTGGATCCTAAATTTTCAGAAGTCTCACCTGGAACCGATCCAACGTCTTCAGTTCCTGGGAATGATAATGGATGCTGTGTCTCAAAAGGTGTTTCTCCCGAGGGACAAAGCCTTGACTATCCAGGCTATGGTTCTCTTGATGCTCATTTCTTGCAAGGTATCCATACATCTTTGCATCCGAATACTGGACAAGATGGTGGCTGCTTACGTGGCAATCCAATATGGCAGATTTCATGCCTGGCCATTTCAGCTGTATCTGCTGGACAAATGGTCAGGGTCTCACCTTCACATGCATCAGGAAGTGACATTGTCCCTGCAAGCCCGGATTTCTCTCTTAAGGTGGATATAGGTTCCTCACCTGATGGAGGGCAGGAGTTTCAATATGCACCCGTGGATTTTCCTGACAATGGATGCCAGCCTCCGTAGTTGGGAGGCTGTGACCCACGGGGCCCAGTTCCAGGGGATTTGGTCACGACAGGAATCTGCCCTACCAATAAACATCCTGGAACTCAGGGCAGTTTACAATGCTCTTCTGCAGGCTTCTCATCTCCTGAAGGATCAGGCAATCCAGGTTCAGCGTCTATTCACCACTGCTCTGCTAAGCAGAGGAGCGAGTGACAGAGTCTCCCTACTGCTCCCCCCACCGCGGGACACTGCTGCCCGTTGGTGGGACAGTCCCAAAAAAACGGGACTGTCCCACGAAAATCGGGACAGTTGGGAGGTATATAGTTCTTTCACTCTGGCTGGCCAGGGATCTGCAGAAGCTCTGATTTGTGTGCAGGGGGGCGGAGCTACATGGACCCAGCCAGGCTGCTGGCAGAGAGACTCTCCGTTCCAGCTGCCCTGCTTGGTCGTGTAGCTCCGCCTCCTGCACACAGATCACTTTCCCTCTCTTCTCCGACTAGCCAGCTGTTTGGATACGGCAGCGGGTGGCCAGAGTGTAGGGGGGGGGACAGACTAGAGTGTAGGGGGGGGGGACAGACTGCTATGACGCCCCCAGAAAGTGGCACCCCTAGGCACCTACAGGACAGGTCTGGCAAGGTGGCTTACTGATACTTCTCATAAAGTTATCAAAATGGATTTGAACGCGAAAAAACTAATTTAGGTGCAACAGTATGATACCTGACTGTGGTAGCAATAATTAACAAGTGCAAATGAGTGCTTGTGAATACTAGATGGATCAGTTTGTGAACACACTATAGCATGTGTATCTGTAGTGGCAGCTTGAAAACTTGAACAGTCAGCAGCAGCTCAGGACGCAGGTGATAGTAGTTAGGAGGTTGCATGCAGCAGGTTTGCAAGCAGACTGAAACAAGTATAAGTATACCTGCAGAGTGCAGATAGCACACTGGTGTTGATGGTAGTGCTGATTACAGCAGAACTAGATGGCAACTTCCAGCTGAAATATAGGGAGTGCTGATACATGCTGAACTTACAGAATAGGAGCACTCAGGTAAATAATGCAGGTAAAGGTGCATACACATGGTGAGATTCGGGCTAACCCCGATTCTCACTATGCAACAGGGGCTAGGTCGACATCGCAAGCACATAATGACTGTACTTGCAATACTGACTATGTGCGATTTTGGCTAACTTTTCTACGAGATAGTCAAAATTGACTTGCCTGCACAGTCTATCTAGGCTTGCGATGCCGACAGCGCAGGATCGCGCATTGGCATCGCAGGGTAACTTTCACCTTACGATCTGCACTAACTTTTCTTGCAATTTTGACTATAATCGTAAGAAAAAATCTCACCGTGTGTACACACCTTGACTGTTTCAGAGGCTGGAGCTTGGGAACAGACTGGGAACAGTTTCTACCACAGGGGACCGAAAGTCCTAGAAGACTTATTGTACTGGCAACTTACAAGTGGCAAGGAGCAGTTTGAATAGGGAGTTCTAGCAATGAATAGGATATATGAGTCATGCAGTGTAGGGATGCTGAGTATGGTTGGAATTACTCAACTAACCTTTGGCAAGAAGGTAGAACACTTGCTGTGCTGAACCATAGCTGACATGTGCAAGCCCGTGAATCGGCAGCACCAGTTAGGGTTAAGAAAACGTAAGTACTCACCTTGTGATATTACATCCCCCCCACCCCCCCCCCCCCCGCCCCTCACGCGCACACACCTTTTTTACCGGCGACCTCTGGACTCCTATTAGGTTTGCCAGGAAGTCTATAAGTAGAAAATTTAAGAACAAGCACAGGAGCTGGCATATCAGATGCATTTATCCGAGAGCATTCTTCTGGCCCATGATTTTTCCAGTCAATCAGGTATTGAAGCTGACCTTGATTAAGAAAGTGCATAATTTTCCACACTTTATATTCTACACCTAGCTGAGTCTGGACTTAAGGTGCTTTAGAAATACCAGAGTGAATGCAATTAATCACCAAAGGTTTGGGTAAAGAAATATGGCAGGTGTTGGGAATTTGCAGATTTGCAGGCAAACCAATGGATTGACAACCTGTAAAATTTAAAATGCCCCAATAAAGAGAAGCAAATTTCATAGATAGTTAACCACAAATTTTGAGTGGTTAGTTATACCCTATCTCCAGGTTTGAGCATAGGGAAAGCTCTGCATTTCTTATCCGTTCCTATCTTATGTCATTCTGAAGCTTGAAGTAGAGCAATACAGACTATTTTCTACATGGCACTAAAAGAGTGGAGTGTGGCTTCTACTGCTGAATAGGAATTTGCTGGAAATAGTGAGAAGACTGGAAGACCAGGATGAAGGCCATATACCGTATGGAAAGGGGAAGTCTAGGAAGGGATATGATAGTTATTGTAATGAGCAAATTCTGCCCAATTCAATAGGTCTGTTTAATCATCTTGGATTTATGTGTACAATGGAAAAAAGTCCCTAAGTTCTGCTAGACTTTTTCAGTTGACCATTTGTTTGATTTAATTTGCAAAGCAGCATATATAGGGCTCACCAAAACTTTGTGACAAATTGAACTCCATGGTCAGAAATTATTTCTTCAGGACAGCCATGTAACCAGAAAATCTCTTTAATGAACTGCAGATCAAGGTACCTCTTTTGGTGGAATGAAAATAACCATTTAAGAAAAGCAATCCACAACTACCCAGATGGTGCTGCAATGATTAAGATCTACTCAGATCAGTGATGAAATCCATCAATATTTGTGTCCAGAGACTTCTGGGAACTTGTGACAGCATCAAAACAAGTACTGCTGGAGCCAGTTTGAAGTTTTCTGTTGTACACATACAGGACATGCACCCACATATTCTTCACATCACTGAGTAAAATAGGCCACCAGTAAATACAGTAGAGCAGTTCTTGTAATTTTTGTACTCCAGTATGTCCTGAAAATGAAAGGCTTAAGGCCATATGAGCAATTTTTTGCGTATTGTTTACAGAAGTCAATGCAATGAAGGTTGTATTAATAATTGGATGATCTTCCTGAACTATAGGAAACCCTTCTCAAATAGAACAGGACAAAGCATCTGCCCTTTATTGCTGGTAGCTGGGTGGAACGTGATGTCAAATTAAAACCTAGAGAAAAAATAGAGACCAACGAGCCTGGTGCAGTTTTTAGATATAAAAGATTTTTATGGTCAGTAAAAATAGTTATAGGAAATCTGTCCCCTTAACAAATTTCTCCACTGTTGAAGTCCCAGTTTAATCGCCAACAATTCCAATGTGTAATTCATCTCTGCCTCTGCTGGAAGAAATTTCCCGGAGAACAATACACTATGGTATAACTGTGAATATTTACCATACAAAGATAATAAAGCACTAACCCCAACTGTGGAAGCGTCAACCTATAATAAGAGATGTGCGGCGGACACTTTTCAGGTTTTGTGTTTTGGTTTTGAATCTTGATCTCCGTTCGTGTTTTGGATATGGATTGGTTTTGCCAAAACCACCCTTTCAGGTTTTTGGTTTTGGATCTGGATTTTTTTGGGCCCCCCACCCACAAAAATAGCTAAAATCACAGAATTTGGGGGTAATTTTAATCCTACGGTATTATTAACTTCAATAACATTAATTCATTTCCAGTCTATTCTGAACACCTCACACCTCGCAATATTGTTTTTAGGCCAAAAGGTTGCACCAAGGTAGCTGGATAACTAAGCTAAGCGACACAAGTGGGCGTCACAAACACCTGGCCCATCTAGGAGTGGCACTGCAGTGGCAGACAGGATGGCAGTTTAAAAAACTAGGCCCTAAAGTGCATATAATGCAAAGAAAAAAAAGAGGTGCAAGATGGAATTGTCTTTGGGATCTCCCACCCACCCTTATATTGTTTAAACAGAACATGTACAGTTTAATAAAACCATAATTTCAGCGACAGGTGGTACCCCCTGGAAAAGGCTTGCCAAGTTCTCCAAATCACAGCTAACTACAAACATACCACCTTTATCTTCGATGACTTTTCACATTATGAGAAGAGGCAAGAGGAAGAGGACTGTGTCAAGAAGGTGATTAAGAATTAGAGAGGCACACGCAATCAGGAACAACACACAGGCTTTCACCTCCACTCCTATATTTGGGGGTAATTCCAAGTCGATCGCAGCAGGAAATTTTTTAGCAGTTGGGCAAAACCATGGCCCTCATTCCGAGTTGTTCGCTCGGTATTTTTCATCGCATCGCAGTGAAAATCCGCTTAGTACGCATGCGCAATGTTCGCACTGCGACTGCGCCAAGTAAATTTACTATGAAGAAAGTATTTTTACTCACGGCTTTTTCTTCGCTCCGGCGATCGTAATGTGATTGACAGGAAATGGGTGTTACTGGGCGGAAACACGGCGTTTCAGGGGCGTGTGGCTGAAAACGCTACCGTTTCCGGAAAAAACGCAGGAGTGGCCGGGGAAACGGTGGGAGTGCCTGGGCGAACGCTGGGTGTGTTTGTGACGTCAACCAGGAACGACAAGCACTGAAATGATCGCACAGGCAGAGTAAGTCTGGAGCTACTCTGAAACTGCTAAGTAGTTAGTAATCGCATTATTGCGAATACATCGGTTAAGAAGCTAAGATTCACTCCCAGTAGGCGGCGGCTTAGCGTGTGTAACTCTGCTAAATTCGCCTTGCGACCGATCAACTCGGAATGAGGGCCCATGTGCACTGCAGGGAGGCAGATATAACATTTGCAGAGAGAGATAGATTTGGGTGGGTTATTTTGTTTCTGTGCAGGGTAAATACTGGCTGCTTTATTTTTACACTGCAATTTAGATTGCAGATTGAACTCACCACACCCAAATCTATCTCTCTCTGCACATGTTATATCTGCTCCTCCTGCAGTGCACATGGTTTTGCCCAACTGCTAACAAAGTTCCTGCTGCGATCAACTCAGAATTACCCCCTTAGTGTGGAACGGAAAGATCTTCAACCAAGCAAATATACAATTACCACATTACTGGACAAACTGAAAAACTAGGGGCCAAAATTTGTCTAAATTTGTACCCCCTTCTCCATTTTCAGGGATTACGATAATCTCGGATTTATTGCTGGGATGCAAATAAACTGGTGTATATCACAGGATCAAAATTGGATATTTTCCCCTCCACGGAGTCTGGAGACTGATTTTGTGAAAATCTTGTGGGGTTTTTTCTTGCATTTTTATTTACAGATTTTGTGGTAGATGCCTTATTTTCATTTTTCACAGCTCCCAGTTACACGCATGTGAGCATACATGTGTGTTTTGTTTATTTATTCATATTTTATTTTTAAATAAAGCAGCTCTTTAGATGTTTTAGCAGTCCCTCCTGAGCCCCCACAGCAGCCCCGGATGGGCAAGTTGGGTTAGGGTGGGTTTGGTACAGTACTAAGCAGGACTGTGCAGTGAATTTTTGTTATTGAGCCCCTGCCCTAGTGGAGTTTACCACTCTACAGTCGAAAATCATTTCATACTATAAGTAGGACTGTGGGAGGAAGCAATGCTAACCTCTGTGCCCACAGCATGCCCCAGCCTGGCAAGCCAGACATCTTCCTGGCTGTAAGCCACCATGAGACTCTGGGCCTTATTCAGTAACTGTTTGTGCCTCACAGGAGCTCCAGGCCTATCTAGTGCTGCAGTGCAATGGAAAGCTGATGTAATGCAAGATCACTGAAACTCTGTTCTTCTAACACAGCAAGGTCTTACGATAACCCTACGCAGCCCTTAGGAAAAGAACCCTGTACAACACGCATCTTGTTAATAAATAATCCCAAAAAGTGGAACATTAATAATAAATCAAAATTAAGGTTGACTAATTTGAGCCAATCATTTGAGTGAGTCCCTAACATGAAATAATTGAGAAGAACCTCACTCTAATGCTCCAGGAGAAAATCTCTCTTTTACCTCTTCGGCAGTTGTGCTGGATTATGATTCTGTCTCTTCTGAGTGTGGTCTTCTGAGTTTGGTCAAATGTGGTCTCATTGGAAAACACTTCGTCAAAATTGTAATTTCCATTTCCACTTTTGTGGCGATGTTTTCACAAATCTGATTGTGATGTTGAAGCTTGTTTCATATTCTGCTCTTGACTTTTTAATTTAAACCGATGATCAAGTACAGCAGCACCCCTGGAATTATACAGCATAGGCAGCACCCCTGGAGAATTACACAGCACAGCAGACAGGCAACAGCAACCCTGGACTTAAAGGCAGTGGGGCAGCACTCCTGGACTGATAGGGCATAGGGGCACCCCATATAGGGCAGCACCCCTTGAATGATGTGGCAAAGAAAAGACTTGCACGGTGGAATTGGCCTTGGGCCTTCCCACCCACCCTTATGTTGTATAAACAGGACATGCACACTTTAACAAACCAATCATTTCAGCGACAGGGTCTGCCACACGACTGTGGCTGAAATGATTGCTTTGTTTGGGCCCCCACCAAAGAAGAAGCAATTAATCTCTCCTTGCACAAACTGGCTCTACAGAGGCAAGATGTCATCCTCATTCTCAGATCCCCCCCTTCAGTGTTTACATCCTCATCCTCACAAAGGATTCATATTTAAACAAACCACATCATTTAGGTATCAGTGGACTGCTTACACTTGTTATGCACACCAGTGCCAGCAGGAATGTACTGGTGTCTGAACGGTGAGGGATGCAAAACAAATGAACTCACAGACAGACTGGGGAATATGACTTTACATACACAGAAGGTGATAGGGTAACAAAATAAACACAAAGTGAACAGAGAAGCCCAAAGGCTAAGAAACTGGGTGTCTCCCTAATATTAGGAATGCTCAGATGGAAAGGAGCAAGATGTAGTGATTTAATACATAGAGAACCCGAAATGCTGTTGCTAAGGGCAACAGCAAAACCCTAAAGGGTTACCAACGGGTGTGGCAGTAAACTCCTTGGTCAGAGATGGAATAATAGACACAAGGAGAGTCTCCACAATCCTTGTCCTCACTTGCAGTGCACTGGTTCAGCTTACTGCCACTAAACTGACACCTGAACACCTTGCACAGTGAGAAAGGATTTTGGCAGGCAAGTCTGAGAATACAGCCGCAAACTTGCTAGTTTCACAGAGTAGCAAAAGAACCCCAGCAGGTTAAACGACTGACTCCAGTCTTACTGCTAGGTCTGGATTGGCAGAGTGTAATACCAAATCCCAAGGCCTATTTGCAGTAAGCAACAAACAAATACAAAGTTTACACAGTACTAGCTAGCTTTCAGGAACTGACTAACCAACAAAGATTCAGCAGCATCTGCCTAACCTGAGAAGAGGGTTTATATAGCAGGTGCTGTCCATGCCCCACTCAGACCTCACAGACTGTGAGCACAAAAACCAGCACCGGATCCCCTGCCGTGCACAGAGCCTGTAACCACTGCACAGCAAAAGACCCGAACCGGAGTATCAGCTACGCTCAGGTTACTCCGCTAGCACTTGTCTCCCGGTTGCCATGACGACGTGGCAGCACAGAGCAGGAGACCCTAACAGTACCCCCCCTCTGACAAGGGGTCAAAGAACCCCTACCACCGGGTTTATCGGGGAACTGCGAGAAGAAAGAGCGTAACAGTCTGGGGGCATGAAGATCACAACTGCGCACCCACGACCGCTCCTCCGGGCCATACCCCTTCCAGTGCACCAAAAATGACAGCCGACCCCGAACCATTTTGGAGTCAAGAATCCTTTCAACAACAAACTCCCTCTGGCCACGTATCAGAAGAGGGGAAGGTCTTCCACTGGAAGAAGGATTACTAATCGCCCGTTTTAAAAGGGAACAATTAAATGTTTTATTGATACCCAAAGAACGGGGTAGATCTAACTGAAATGCCACCGGATTGATAACCCTAGTGATCTTATAAGGACCGATGAACCGGGGGCCTAACTTATGAGATGGCTGTCTCAACTTCAAATTCTTGGTAGACAACCAGACGAAGTCCCCTAATTTGAAGCTGCAGGGTCTTTTCCGCTTATCAAAAACCCTTTTGGTCACTAATGACACAGACACAAGGGCTTTCTTCACTTTCCTCCAAATACCTCTAAGGACCGAAACCACAGAGGAACCACCAGGCGTGGAGTCCAGGGGGTCAAAAGAATTGGCCTTAGGATGATGCCCATACACACAAAGGAAGGGAGAGATCCCTGTAGCAGAGTGAGCCGCGTTGTTATAGGCAAACTCCGCCATGGACAGATGAGCAACCCAGTCAGTCTGACACTTGGAGACATAACACCTGAGGAACTGCTCCAAGGACTGGTTCACCCTTTCAGTCTGCCCATTAGACTGCGGATGGTAGCCTGACGACAAGCTGACAGAAATCTGGAGATCGGAACAAAATGCCCTCCAGAATTTTGCCACAAACTGGGATCCGCGGTCAGAGACCACATCAAGTGGCAACCCGTGGAGGCGCACAACATGCAGCATAAATAATTCAGACAGGCGTCTGGCCGATTGCAGCCCAACCAATGGAACGAAGTGCGCCATCTTCGAAAACCTGTCAACGACAACCCAGATGGCTGTCATCCCCGAGGATTTGGGAAAGTCCACCACAAAATCCATTGAAATGTGGGTCCATGGCTTAGATGGAATAGAGAGTGGATGTAATGGGCCAACAGGAACCCCTCTAGGAGTCTTATTTCGGGCACAGATGTCACATGCCCGAACCCACTGATCCACATCCCTAGCCACCGAGGGCCACCACACCGCCCTAGATAGCAACTCCCGAGTTCTGGCAATACCCGGGTGACCTGCCGACTTCTTGGCATGGAATTCCAGGAACACTCGCTGTCTTAACCTAGGAGGCACAAACAAAAGACCTACCGGAAGGTCTGGAGGAGCCTGCTCCTGTGCTCTAAGGACTAATGACAAGAGGTCCTGGGTAATGCCCACTTTAATACATGATGGGGACACAATGGGCAATGGCTCCTCGGTGGTCTCCTGGCATGGAGCAAAACTCAGCGAGAGCGCATCAGCCTTGATGTTTTTTGACACAGGGCGATATGTTATCAAAAAATTAAAGCGAGCAAAAAACAAAGCCCATCGTGCCTGCCTGGCATTGAGGCGCTTCGCTGACTCTAAATATGCCAAATTCTTATGGTCGGTGAGAATTGAGACCACAAACTTAGCCCCCTCAAGCCAGTGTCTCCACTCCTCGAGTGCATCCTTAATAGCCAACTATTCCCGGTTACCCACGTCATAATTCATCTCGGCAGGTGAAAATTTACGGGAAAAGTAAGCACAGGGATGAAGGAGATTATCAGACACCCCCATCTGAGAGAGCACTGCCTCAATACCCATCTCAGAGGCATCCACCTCCACCACAAAAGGACGCTCTGGATCTGGGTGTCGCAGCACCTTGGCCGAGACAAATGCCCTTTTGAGACGGGCAAAAGCCGCTTTGGCCTCACAAGACCAATGAGCAACATCCGCCCCTTTCTTAGTGAGTGCCACCAAGGGCGCCACTATAGACGAAAATCCAGCGATAAATCGTCTATAAAAATTTGCAAAGCCCAGAAAACGCTGAAGCGCCTTCAAACTAGTGGGCTGCACCTAATCCAGGACTGCCTGTACCTTGGAACCCTCCATTTGGAAACCTTCTGGGGAGATAATATATCCTAGAAATGCGATTTGCTGAACTTCAAATTCGCACTTCTCCAGCTTCGCCCCAAGCCGGTGGTCTCTGAGTTTCTGGAGGACTAAGCGTACATGCTTCCGATGTTCCTCCAGGGAATGGGAGAAGATTAGGATGTCATCTAAGTATACAACTAAGAATCTATCCAAATATTCCCTGAGCACATCGTTCATGAAGTCCTGGAAGACTGCCGGGGCATTACAGAGCCCAAAAGGCATCACCAGATATTCATAATGCCCCGAGTGGGTATTAAAGGCAGTCTTCCATTCATCCCCCTCTCTTATTCGGATTAGATTGTACGCACCGCGTAGGTCAATCTTAGAAAAAATGGTGGCAGTACGAAGCTGGTCAAACAAGACCGAAATGAGAGGCAGTGGGTATGAGTTTTTAATCGTGATACGGTTCAATTCCCTGAAGTCGATGCAGGGTCGCAACGAACCGTCCTTTTTACCCACGAAGAAGAACCCCGACCCAACTGGAGACTGTGAAGGTCTGGTAAATCCCTTAGCCAAGTTCTCCTGAATGTACTCTGCCATAGCCTGAGTCTCAGGACGTGACAGGGAGTACAACCTGCTCTTGGGAAGCTTAGCATTCGGCAACAAATCAAGGGCACAGTCATAGGGGCGATGGGGAGGTAGTACCTCTGCAACTCTTTTGGAGAACACGTCCGCAAAATCTGCATAACATCCTGGCAATCCTGGCAAACTTAGCTGCGAAAGCCTGACTGGAAGGCTCAAGCAACTCCTGAAACAATCAGTACCCCAACTAAGAATCTCCCCAGAGACCCAGTCAAATTGAGGATTGTGGGCCCTTAACCAGGGTAACCCCAACACCAATGGGGCAAAAGTACTGACAGTCACATAAAAGGACAATTTTTTAGAGTGTGTGGCTCCAATAGACAAAGAAATCTGGCTAGTGCAAGAGGTAATTTTACCCTGGGATAATGGTTCCCCGTTTAACCCACAAATCTCAATTTCCGATGCCAAGGGTACTAAGGGAACAGAGTGTTTCAGGGCGAATTGGCGGTCCATAAAAACCCCGTCGGCCCCACTGTCCACAAAGGCCTCAGTCTTGACAGTTTGACCGAGGATCTTCAAGGTCACCGGAATGATAAGTCTTCTTGGGAAATTCTGACTTCTGGCCTGACAGGATATTTCCCATCACCCTCAGGCCCTGAAGTTTTTCGGCTTTTCTGGGCATGATGCTACCACATGACCTTTATTCCCACAGTACAAACATAACCCCTGCTGTCTCCTCCGCGTCTTCTCACGCGAGGAGAGGCGGGTAGCCCCAATCTGCATAGGCTCCTCGGAAAATTCCTCAGAGTCTGAGGTTCCCTTGGGAAAGAAGGAAACCTCGGTCTCCCTTTCAAGCCTGCGCTCTCTCAGCCGTCTATCCACCCGAATGGATAACTGCATGAGCTGATCCAAGCTATCAGGCAAGGGATATTGTACCAGTTGGTCTTTTAACTGGTTAGAAAGACCTCTTCGGTACTGGTGTCTCAGGGCTGGGTCATTCCACTGGGTGTCATGGGCCAACCTCCGAAACTCCGTACAATAAACCTCAACTGGCCTTCGCCCTTGCTTAAGGATCAAAATCTGAGCCTCGGCTAAGGCCGTCTTGTCAGGGTCATCATACAACATGCCCAGTGCCGTAAAAAAAACATCAACACTTTTAAGCGACGGACAGTCAGGCTGCAACCCATATGCCCAGACCTGTGGGTCTCCTTGTAGCAGGGAAATCACTATGCCCACCCGCTGAATCTCCGACCCAGAAGACTGAGGCCTAAGCTGGAAATATAGCTTGCAGCTCTCCTTGAAACAAAAGAACTGCGAGCGATCTCCAGAAAAACGATCCGGGAGATTTACTTTCTGCTCCTTAACCCCTGAAGGTACTGCTGCTGCGGGAGCTCCACCAGCGGCCTGCGAGGTGTGCATTTTAATGGACAAATCATTAAATTGTCGAGTCAGGACCTGCACCTGATCGACCACCTGTTGCAAAGTATTTTGAGGGGTATGCTCCATATTCCCACAAAATTTCAACAGGAGTATTAGGCTGCTGAATATGTTATGCACACCAGTGCAGGCAGGAATGTACTGGTGTCTGAACGGAGAGGGATACAAAACAAATGAACTCACAGACAGACTGGGGAATATGACATTACATACACAGAAGGTGATAGGGTAACAAAATAAACACAAAGTGAACAGAGAAGCCCAAAGGCTAAGAAACTGGGTGTCTCCCTAATATTAGGAATGCTCAGATGGAAAGAAGCAAGATGTAGTGATTTAATACGTAGAGAACCCGAAATGCTGTTGCTAAGGGCAACAGCAAAACCCTAAAGGGTTACCAACGGGTGTGGCAGTAAACTCCTTGGTCAGAGATGGAATAATAGACACAAGGAGAGTCTCCACAATCCTAGTCCTCACTTGCAGTGCACTGGTTCAGCTTACTGCCACTAAACTGACACCTGAACACCTTGCACAGTGAGAAAGGATTTTGGCAGGCAAGTCTGAGAATACAGCCGCAAACTTGCTAGGTTCACAGAGTAGCAAAAGAACCCCAGCAGGTTAAACGACTGACTCCAGTCTTACTGCTAGGTCTGGATTGGCAGAGTGTAATACCAAACCCCAAAGCCTATTTGCAGTAAGCAACAAACAAATACAAAGTTTACACAGTACTAGCTAGCTTTCAGGAACTGACTAACCAACAAAGATTCAGCAGCATCTGCCTAATCTGAGAAGAGGGTTTATATAGCAGGTGCTGTCCACGCCCCACTCAGACCTCACAGACTGTGAGCACAAAAACCAGCACCGGATCCCCTGCCGTGCACAGAGCCTGTAACCACTGCACAGCAAAAGACCCGAACCGGAGTATCAGCTACGCTCAGGTTACTCCGCTAGCACTCGTCTCCCGGTTGCCATGACGACGTGGCAGCACAGAGCAGGAGACCCTAACAACACTATTACCGAAAGTTTCTGAACTTGACAATGACTTATGATGAATGCACTGCAGATGACGTATAAGGGAGGATGTTACTAGGTGGTTAACATCATTACCCCTACTTATTATGGATTGACAAAGGCAACACATGGCTTGACACCTGTTGTCCAGATTTGGGGAGAAATGATTCACCACCGAAGAGGTGGCTTTTTTGTATTTTTCCCAGGCATGACAATGGGCTATTTCATCCCATGGACAACAACTGTCTCCACTGGTGCTTTACTCAAACAAACCACATCACCATCAGAATCCTCATCGTCAACTTCCTCCTCAGCGCCAGCTGCACCAATATCCTCCTAATCCTCGTGTACTTCTACAGTGACATCCTCAATCTCAACATCACTACCTGGACTGGCGGTGCTCCTCCCAGCACTTGCAGGGGGCATGCAAATGATGGTAGGAGCCTCCTCTTCCCATGCAGTGTTGTGAAGGTCAGGCCTAGACATCGCAGCCACGAACACACTCTGACTCTCCTTGGGGATTTGCGATAGCTCTGAACGCACAGTTGTTTTTTCCCGTGCTTTAACAAGCTTTATTTTTTTAATTTTTTGAGAGGGAGGAGGGCTTCCATCTTCATGAGAAGCTAAACCACCAGTCATGAACATAGGCCAAGACCTTAGCCTTTCCTTGCCACTTCGTGTCGTGAATGGCATATTGTCAATTTTACATTTCTTATCAGATAATTTACTTATTTTTTTGTGTTCTTAATTTTTGCTTCTTGGATTTTACATGCCCTCTATGACATTGGGCATTGGCATTAGCAGACAATGTTAATGGAATTGCATCGTCAATGTCATGACTGGTGGCAGCAGCAGCTTCAGCACAAGTATTAGGAGCTGGAAGTGGTTCCTGATCTTTCACTATTTTTTCCTCCAAATTTTTGTTCTCCAATTCATAGGACAGCTCCCCTTTATTACAGCACACAGAACAGTGTCCCTTTATATTCACAGCACCTCTAAAGTTTTACAGTATACAAGACAGGGCCAGTGTATATTTATTTTTACAGCACCCCTGTATTTTCACAACACCCCTGTAATTTTTCAGCATACCAGCCAGGGCCAGCACCCCTTTATATTCACAGCACCCCTGTATTTTTTCAGCATACAGGACACTGCCAACACCCCTGTATTTTCACAACACCCCTGTGATTTTACAGCATACAAGATAGGGTCAGCACCCCTTTATATTCACAGCACCCCTTTATTTTTAGAGCATAAAGGACAGGGCCAGTGTACATTTATTTTCACAGCACCCCTGTATTTTTACAGCATACAGAACAGTGCCAGCACCCCTGTATTTTCACAATACCCCTGTAATTTTACAGCATAGAAGATAGGGCAAGCACCCCTTTATATTCACAGCACCCCTGTATTTTTACAGCATACAGGACAGGGCCAGTGAACTTTTATTTTAACAACACCCCTGTATTTTTACAGCATACAAGACAGGGCCAGTATACATTTATTTTCACTGCTCCCCTGAGTTTTTACAGCATACAAGACAGGGCCAGTGTACATTTATTTTAATACAGCACCCCCTGAATTTTTACAGCATACAAGACATGGCCAGTGTACATTTATTTTAACAACAGCACTCCTGTATTTTTACAGCATACAGGACAGGGCCATTGTACATTTATTTTCACTGCACCCCAGAATTTTTACAGCATACAAGACAGGGCCAGTGTACATTTATTTTAATAACAGCACCTCTGAATTTTGACAGCATACAAGACAGGGCCAGTGTACATTTATTTTCACAGCATATAGGAGGACAGTACCCCTGCCCCATGTGCAACACAGTGACAGCCAGGACAGCAACACCCATGTACAGCTGCAGCACCCCTAACAGCACATGAAACACCAGTGACAGCCAGGACAGCACCCCTAACATCACAGGGACACCACAGTGACAGGACAGCAACCCTAGAGAGCACACACTGACCCCACCCCCTCCCTCACTTTCCAAGTCTTGAGTGAAAATGGCGGCGATGTGCAGCTTTTTATATGGAATCCAAAACTTACGAGAATCTGACAGCGGGATGATGGTGTTTTGCCTCATTCTGGGATCCGAGTCTGGCGGGAAGTTCCAAGCCGGACTCGGTTCCTGGCTCGGATCGTGAAGTTTGGGGGGGTTCGGTTCTCTGAGAACCGAACCTGCTCATCTCTACTTCTAATAAAAACTTTTTAGAAGTATCTGGTTGGTTAAGTATTGCGAACAGATATGAATGCTTGTTTGGGTGTATAGCTGGCTTACTGGGTATCTTCTGACTAATGTAAAAGATCTGCTCCTTTGTGAGTTAATATGGATATAGAAACTGCCAAACTTGTGTTTTCTGCATTTGAATTTTCTTTAATAATTGGCAAATCATAAAAACAACTGGACTCCCTTTTGGGTTGTAGGTTGTGGCCAATTGAGAACACTTGGTGATTGGAAGGACCCATCTCCAAACCTGTACCCAAAATGATGTAGCCCAGGAAAGTAACAGTTTTGCCCTCAAAACTACATTTTTCAATAAAATTAATTTTATCTGAGACTTTGGAGCACCTCTGTAATATGTAAATAATGATGTTGAAGATCTGGGGAAAAGATATGGATATCATCCATAAACTACTGCACAGACATATAGTAAGCATCATAATATCTCATAGATATAGTTCTGAAAAACAGTAGGGGCGTTGTTAAGGGTTGGGGCTGTGAGATCGGCGGTGGGGATCCCAGAGGTCAGCATACCGACCCCGGCATCCCGACCTCAGAATGCCAGTGGGGGCAAGTGCAACAGAGCCCCTTGTCCCTCACAGCAGGCTCGGTGGCCCCACAGGTTCTATACCCACTCTATGGGTGTCGTGGGAATAGTCCATGTTAGTTGGTATGTGACAGTCAGTAATTGCTTGGTATCCCGGCATCGGCATAGTGACCGCCAGGATCCCGAGAGTCGGTCACATGACCGTTTCCTGTTGTAAAGGCCAAAAGGCATCAAAAGGTATTCATAGTGACTGTGAAGAGTATTAGGGGGCATATGTAATAGGGTCTGAATTTGCCAGAGGTGCAGGATGCTGGACGATCTTGTTTTAGTAAAGCAATAGTCATTTCAAGGCATTGTTTTGCCTTGTAAATGATTGCCTCTTTGAAATAAAGCCCAAGAGCGTCCTGCATCCCGCACCTCTGGTAAACTCGGGCTCGCTGCGCTCACCACGCTTTGGCTAATACCAGGCTGCAGTTGGGATTCCGACAGCCGGTATTTCCCCTGCTGTTGGGATTCCGGCTTCGGTATCCTGAACGCGAGGATCCCGACAGGCTGCATATTAACCGCATAACATTATAGGTACTTTGGAGATCCAACTTGGAAAATCTAGTACATCCATTCACATTGTCAAACAATCCAGATATTAATTGAAGAGAATAATGATTTTTTATGATAATCTCATTTAACCCCCTCTAGTCTATGCCAAGATGCAAGTCACCGTTTTATTTTATTGTTTACAAAAAAAGAGTCCAGCACCAGCTGGAAAGGTAGATGGATGGATAAACCCTCTTTTTATGTTCTCTTTTTATAGTCAGACATGGTTTGTGTCTCTGGCAGAGATAATGGATAAACTCCCTTGAAGAAGACCAATGGGACTGTCCCAGTCTCTATGTGGTGGTAAAGTCTCTGATACTTGTTTGCTAAATATATCTGAAAGGCTGCATAGGCAGGTGGGAGTACAGGCTTTTTAGAGATCTGAGTAGTATGAGTGGGTAGTATACTGTACTGTATGTTGGAGACAAGTATCTTTACACACTTTACCCCAAGACAAGACCTGAGGAGATAACCAGTCTATATGAGGGTTATGCATTTGGAGCAGCGGTGTATCTAGGGGTCCGAGCACCCCTGGCAAAGTAAGGGACTAGCACCCCCATATTTGAAATAGAGAAGGTGCATGTGCAAAAAAGGGACATGATCTTGTGTGAAAGGGTCATGATCATAGTTCCCCCAATTCAAATTACGCTACACAGTAGTAACCCTCATACACATCATGCCCACACAGTAGCAGTTCCCTTTACACATTATGCCCACAGAGTAATTCTTATAACACTGAGATGACATCAGCAGTGCCTGGCCTGCTGAGGACACAATGCCACCCAAGGCCGGGTAGTATAATCAAATAGTAGTGCAAAGAAGTGCAGTGCAGCAGCAGTACCCAGTGGTGCAAGTAGAAAAAAAATGTTAGTGGTACTGTGTGTGCGCACCAAAAATGGGTGTGGCCCCATGCCACATGGGGCATGGCCAATGAAAATGGGGGTGTGATACACATATGACCCCAATACTGCAGTGTCAGATACACATATTCCCCCAAAAGTGCCAGATACACATGCCCCCACAGTGTCAGATACACATATGCCCTCACAGTGCCAGATATGCCCCCATGGTGCTAGATATGCCTCCACAGTGCCAGATATGCCCCCACAGTGCTAGATATGTCCTCACAGTGCCAGATGCACATATTCCCCCACGGTGCCATATATGCCCCCACAGTGCCAGATGTGCCCCCACAGTGCTAGATATTCCCCCACAGTGCCAGATGCACATATGCCCCCACATTGCCAGATAAGCCCCCACAGTGCCAGATATGACCCCACAGTCATATAGTCATAGTCCCCATTCTCCTCCCAGCACATAGCCATAGTCCCCTCCCAGTAAATAGCCATAGCCACCACCTCCACAAGCAATAGCCGTAGTCCTCCCAGCACATAGCCGTGTTCTCCACCTCTCCCAACACAGGCATACAGTAGTCCCCACCCCCTCCCATCACATAACAGTAGTTCCCTGCCAGCATAGATAGCCATAGTCCCCCTCCCTGCACATAGCCCCACACATCCCCAAGCACATAGCCATAGTCCCCATCCCCCTCCCAGCACATAGCTGTAGTCCACCATTAGCACATTGTTGTAGTCTCCCCCACTTCCAGCACATACATAGCCTCCCACACAGCACATAGCCCTAGTCCCTACCCCACAACATTCCAGCAGATAGCCATAGTGTCTGGCAATACCTGCTGTGCTGAGCTGCCTGGGATGGAGGGCGGAGGATCGCTCTGCAGGCAGGAGCTGGCGCCGATGTCCTGAACTGCACCAAACTATGTGAAGAAACTGAAAAAAAAACTACAGCTCCCAGCAGCCCTTGCCGCCGGGAGCTCCCAACAGCAAGGGTTGCTGGGAGTTGTAGTTTATTTTCAGTTTCTTCCCTGTAGTGCATTGCAGTGCCGGACATCGGCACCAGCTCCTGCCTGCTGAGCGATCCTCCACTCTCCATCCCAGGCAATGCACAGGAAGCTCATCACAGTAGGTATTGCCAGACACTAAGGCTTAAGGGATTCCACCCATTGGCCGAGGGTGGCACCGTCAGGCGGCACCCCCTGCTCGGCTGGCGCCCCTGGCGAGTGCCATCCTGGCCAATGGGTAGATACACCCCTGTTTTGGAGCCATGGGTAACCCAGCACAACAGAATATTTTGACTGAGGAATGATCAAAAACGTTATTCCCACTTTCAAATTAATAGCTGCTGTTTGATGAGTGATAAGTTCTCCTGCAATGTGACTTCCAATCACAGCTGTAAGATACAGAGGTGTTGACAAAGTAACAGATGGAATCTTTAAATCTTGTACAGTGTTAAAGGTAACAATATTATCTGCTGCTCCAGAATCAATAAGAGCAGTAAAAATCTGAATACCCTGATTCACCTCCAGAGAGACAGGGAAAACACAATCAGGATGAATCGGAGAGTATACTGTCACACCTAGATGACCTTTTCCAGGTGCTGCGAGATGTGAGAGTTTCCCAGTTTCTTTGAACAGGATTGAATATCGGGGGTCATTCTGATCTGATCGCACGCTGCTGTTTTTCGCAGTGCAGCGATCAGGTAACTTCTGCGCATGCGTATGCACTGCAATGCACAGGCGCGTCGTACGGGTACAAACTAGCGGATCATTGCTGAGCGATGGATTTAACGAAGAATCCGTTCGCACAGTCGATCGCAAGGAGATTGACAGGAAGAAGGCGTTTGTGGGTGGCAACTGACCGTTTTCTGGGAGTGGTTGGGAAAACGCAGGCATGTCCAAGCGTTTGCAGGGCGGGTGTCTGACATCAATTCCGGGACCAGACAGGCTGAAGTGATCGCAAGTGCTGAGTAAGTTCAGACCTTCTCAGAAACTGCACAAACTGTTTTTGCAGAGCTCGGCTACACAGGCGTTCGCATACTTGCAAAGCGAAAATACACTCCCCTGTGGGCGGCGACTATGCATTTGCACGGCTGCTAAAAAACAGCTAGCAAGCGATCAGCTCGGAATGACCCCCATAATTTATTATTAACAAACCTTTGACATTCCTCAGATGAAAGTTTAAAGCTGTTAATTTGCACAGACTCATCTACTCTGCCTATCTCCAGTATGCACTCTCTGAAGTGAAGATCAGCTTTATTACATAAAGAAATGAATGCCTCCAATTTGGTAGGAAGATCTCTAGTGGCTAGTTCATCTCCTGACAAAATGTAGCAACCAGGGCTTCATTATTCCACTTAACTTCAGAAGCTAATGTATGGAAGATATGGTAGATGCCACTCTTCTAGGTTCATCAAACATTTCATAATCAGAGAAGATAGGATCAGAGCAATGACAAAGTCTAGATGCCCACTGTAAAGGTGACCCAGAGAGTAAATATATTATATACAGAGGGAAAAAGTAGCAGGTGCACTATCTCACACTAGCTCAACCTGTAATAACCAGAGGCGTTTAGCATATTCCTGGCAAGGGCTATGAGCTTACCCACCGCACCAAGGTAGCCTCTCATTGGGTAAGTCCCTAACACTAACTACAGGGGTTAAGCTCATAGCCCTGGCCAGGAATATGCTAAACGCCTCTGGTTATTACAGGTTGAGCTAGTGTGAGATAGTGCACCTGCTACTTTTTCCCTCTGTACACTGTATTAAGTCTCAAGCAAAGTAGCACCTCATTACCTAATTATGGTGTGCAAATTAGGGCCCCCTTCCCTTTGTAAGATATTATATACGCATGCTTAGTTAGAGCTGACAGGAAGTTGTAAGACTGCAGTTCTAAATGAATCCTACTGTTATGTTCTCTGTACTTGGAACCCAGGAGACAGGGTGACAGCAGAAGAGTTCCAAGTACAGATGCGCAAAGCTGCGTCAGGACTGGGGTACGCAGCAATACCTAACGGAAAACCCTGACTCCGTTATCCTTCCCTAGTGGTCGGTTAATGCCTGCGAGACTATGGTTTCTTCAGCCCACGGCAGCTGCGGTTGAACGGGCAGATTAGGTCTGCCCGAACTCCGATGCCCCCCTGGTCTTAGTTGGTGACAAGATGTTAACCGAGACAGAGAGAGAACAAGGGGAAAACTAACTAAGACAGACACAAAAGCGAAAGGGGAAACCACAGAAAATAATAAACTAATTTCTCTAACGTCCTAGTGGATGCTGGGAACTCCGTAAGGACCATGGGGAATAGCGGGCTCCGAAGGAGGCTGGGCACTCTAGAAAGATTTAGGACTACCTGGTGTGCACTGGCTCCTCCCACTATGACCCTCCTCCAAGCCTCAGTTAGATTTCGTGCCCGGCCGAGGTTGGATGCACACTAGGGGCTCTCCTGAGCTCTTAGAAAGTTATAGTCTTAGAATTTGTTATTTTCAGTGAGACCTGCTGGCAACAGGCTCACTGCAGCGAGGGACTAAGGGGAGAAGAAGCGAACTCGCCTGCTTGCAGCCGGATTGGGCTTCTTAGGCTACCATTAGCTCCAGAGGGATCGACCGCAGGCCCAGTCCTTGGTGTTCGGTCCCGGAGCCGCGCCGCCGTCCCCCTTACAGAGCCAGAAGCAAGAAGAGGTCCGGAAAATCGGCGGCAGAAGACATCAGTCTTCACCAAGGTAGCGCACAGCACTGCAGCTGTGCGCCATTGCTCCTCATGCACACTTCACACTCCGGTCACTGAGAGTGCAGGGCGCTGGGGGGGGGCGCCCTGAGCTGCAATAAAAACACCTTGGCTGGCAAAAATACCACAATATATAGCCCTAGAGGCTATATATGTGGTAAATTCCCCTGCCAGAATCCAGAAAAAAGCGGGAGAATAGGCCGCGGAAAAGGGGCGGAGCTATCTCCCTCATACACACTGGCGCCATTTCTCCTTCAAGATCCGCTGGAAGGAAGCTCCCTGGCTCTCCCCTGCAGTCTACACTTCAGAACAGGGTAAAAACAGAGAGGGGGGGCACTAAATTTGGGCGCAATATATATATAATATAAAAAGCAGCTATAGGGGACATAACTTAGTTAGTCCCTGCATTATATAGCGCTCTGGTGTGTGCTGGCATACTCTCACTCTGTCCCCCCAAAGGGCTTTTGTGGGTCCTGTCCTCATTCGGAGCATTCCTTGTGTGTGTGCGGTGTGTCGGTACGGCTGTGTCGACATGTTTGATGAGGTTAATGATGTTGAGGCGGAGCAGATGCCTTTAGAAGGGATGTCACCCCTTGCGGGGCAGACACCTGAGTGGATGGGCTTATGGAAAGTAATGAGTGCACGTATAGACTCCTTATATAAGAAAATCGACGACATGCCAAATGTGGGACAGCCGACTTCTCAGCTCGTGCCTGCCCAGGCGTCGCATGGGTCGTCAGGGGCTCTAAAACGCCCGCTACCTCAAGCAGACCCAGATGTCGACACGGATACTGACACCAGTGTCGACGACGATGAGTCAAACCTGATGCCCACTAAGGCCATTCACTGTATGATTGAGGCAATGAAAGAGGTGTTAAACATTTCTGATATAACTACTGGTACCACTAAAAAGGGTATTATGTTTGGAGAGAAAAAACTACCCGTAGTTTTTCCCCCATCAGATGAATGAAATGAAGTGTGTGAAGAAGCGTGGGCTTTCCCTGATAAAAAATTGGTAATTCCTAAGAAGGTACTAATGGCGTTCCCTTTCCCGCCAGAGGATAGGTCACGTTGGGAAACACCCCCTAGAGTGGATAAAGCGCTCACACGTTTGTCTAAAAAGGTGGCACTACCGTCTCCGGATACGGCCGCCCTCAAGGAACCTGCTGATAGAAAGCAGGAGGCGATCCTGAAGTCTGTATATACACACACAGGCATTATACTTAGGCCAGCTATTGCGTCAGCTTGGATGTGCAGTGCTGCCGCTGCGTGGTCAGATAAACTGTCAGAAAATATTGACACATTAGACAGAGACACAATCCTGTTAACCATAGACCATATAAAAGACTCAGTCTTATATATGAGAGATGCACAAAGGGAAATCTGCCGATTGGCATCTAAAGTAAGTGCATTGTCCATTTCTGCTAGGAGTGTTACCATATAAGGGTGAGGAATTATTTGGGGATGGTCTCTCGGACCTAGTTTCCACAGCAACGTCTGGGAAGTCAGCATTTTTACCCCATGTCCCCTCACAGCCTAAGAAGGCGCCGTTTTATCAGGTTCAGTCCTTTCGGACCCAGAAAAACAGGCGTGGAAAAGGCGGGTCCTTTCTGTCCAGAGGCAGAGGTAGGGGAAAAAGACTGCAACAAACAGCAGGTTCCCAGGAGCAAAAGTCCTCCCCCGCTTCTTCTTCCAAGTCCGCCGCATGACGGTGGGGCTCCACAGGCGGAGCCAGGTACGGTGGGGGGCCGCCTCAAGAATTTCAGCGATCAGTGGGCTCGCTCACAGGTGGATCCCTGGATCCTTCAAATAGTATCTCAGGGGTACAAACTGGAATTCGAGGCGTCTCCACCCCACCGGTTCCTAAAATCTGCCTTGCCGATTGCTCCCTCAGACAGGGAGGCGGTGCTAGCGGCAATTCACAAGCTGTATTCCCAGCAGGTGATAATCAAGGTACCCCTACTTCAACAAGGCCGGGGTTACTATTCCACACTATTTGTGGTACCGAAACCGGACGGTTCGGTGAGACCCATTTTAAATTTGAAATCCTTGAACACATACATAAAAAAATTCAAGTTCAAGATGGAATCGCTCAGGGCGGTTATTGCGAGCCTGGACGAGGGGGATTACATGGTATCCCTGGACATCAAGGATGCTTACTTGCATGTCCCCATTTACCATCCTCACCAGGAGTACCTCAGATTTGTGGTACAGGATTGCCATTACCAATTCCAGACGCTGCCGTTTGGACTGTCCACGGCACCGAGGGTATTTACCAAGGTGATGGCGGAAATGATGATACTCCTTCGAAAAAAGGGAGTTTTAATTACCCCGTACTTGGACGATCTCCTAATAAAAGCGAGGTCCAAGGAACAGTTGTTGGTGGGAGTAGCACTATCTCAGGAGGTGCTGCACCAGCACGGCTGGATTCTGAATATCCCAAAGTCACAGCTGGTTCCGACGACACGACTACTGTTCCTGGGTATGATTCTGGATACAGTCCAGAAAAAAGTGTTTCTCCCGGAGGAGAAAGCCAGGGAGTTGTCATCTCTAGTCAGAGACCTCCTGAAACCAAAACAGGTATCAGTGCATCGCTGCACGCGGGTCCTGGGAAAGATGGTGGCTTCTTACGAAGCAATTCCCTTCGGCAGGTTCCATGCCAGAATCTTTCAATGGGACCTGTTGGACCAGTGGTCCGGATCGCATCTTCAGATGCATCGCTTGATAACCCTGTCTCTAAGAACCAGGGTGTCGCTACTGTGGTGGCTGCAGAGTGCCCATCTTCTAGAGGGCCGCAGGTTCGGCATACAGGACTGGGTCCTGGTGACCACGGATGCCAGCCTTCGAGGCTGGGGGGCAGTCACACAGGGAAGAAACTTCCAAGGACTATGGTCGAGTCAGGAGACTTCCCTTCACATAAATATTCTGGAACTAAGGGCCATCTACAATGCCCTAAGTCAAGCAAAATCCCTGCTCCTACACCAGCCGGTGCTGATCCAGTCAGACAACATCACGGCAGTCGCCCATGTAAATCGACAGGGCGGCACAAGAAGCAGGATGGCGATGGCGGAAGCCACAAGAATTCTCCGATGGGCGGAGAATCATGTACTAGCACTGTCAGCAGTGTTCATTCCGGGAGTGGACAACTGGGAAGCAGACTTCCTCAGCAGACACGACCTCCACCCGGGAGAGTGGGGACTTCATCCAGAAGTCTTCCAGATGCTGGTAAACCGTTGGGAAAGGCCACAGGTGGACATGATGGCGTCCCGCCTCAACAAAAAGTTAAAAAGATATTGCGCCAGGTCAAGGGACCCTCAGGCGCTAGCTGTGGACGCTCTAGTGACACCGTGGGTGTACCAGTCGATTTATCTGTTCCCTCCTCTGCCTCTCATACCAAAGGTATTGAGAATAATAAGAAAGCGAGGAGTAAACACCATTCTCGTGGTTCCGGATTGGCCAAGACGAGCGTGGTACCCGGAACTTCAAGAGATGCTCTCAGAGGACCCGTGGCCTCTACCGCTCAGACAGGACCTGCTACAACAGGGGCCCTGTCTGTTCCAAGACTTACCGCGGCTGCGTTTGACGGCATGGCGGTTGAACACCGGATCCTAAAGGAAAAGGGTATTCCGGAAGAAGTCATTCCTACGCTTATTAAGGCCAGGAAAGATGTTACGGCAAAGCATTATCACTGCATATGGCGGAAATATGTTGCATGGTGCGAGACCAAAAAGGCCCCAACAGAGGAATTTCAACTAGGTCGATTTCTGCATTTCCTGCAAGCAGGAGTGAATATGGGCCTAAAACTAGGCTCCATTAAAGTACAGATCTCGGCTCTGTCGATTTTCTTTCAAAAAGAACTAGCTTCAGTACCTGAAGTTCAGACATTTGTGAAAGGAGTGCTGCATATTCAGCCCCCATTTGTGCCTCCTGTGGCACCTTGGGATCTCAACGTGATGTTGAGTTTCTTAAAATCACATTGGTTTGAGCCACTAAAAACCGTGGATCTGAAATATCTCACGTGGAAAGTGGTCATGTTATTGGCCTTGGCTTCAGCCAGGCGAGTGTCAGAATTGGCGGCTTTATCATGTAAAAGCCCTTATCTGATTTTCCATATGGATAGGGCAGAATTGAGGACTCGTCCCCAGTTTCTCCCTAAGGTGGTGTCAGCGTTTCACCTGAACCAGCCTATTGTGGTGCCTGCGGCTACTAAGGATTTGGAGGACTCCAAGTTGCTAGACGTTGTCAGGGCCCTGAAAATATGTTTCCAGGACGGCTGGAATCAGAAAATCTGACTCGCTGTTTATCCTGTATGCACCCAACAAGCTGGGTGCTCCTGCTTCTAAGCAGTCTATTGCTCGCTGGATTTGTAGTACAATTCAGCTTGCACATTCTGTGGCAGGCATGCCACAGCCAAAATCTGTAAATGCCCATTCCACAAGGAAGGTGGGCTCATCTTGGGCGGCTGCCCGAGGCGTCTCGGCTTTACAACTTTGCCGAGCAGCTACTTGGTCAGGGGCAAACACATTTGCAAAATTCTACAAATTTGATACCCTGGCTGAGGAGGACCTGGAGTTCTCTCATTCGGTGCTACAGAGTCATCCGCACTCTCCCGCCCGTTTGGGAGCTTTGGTATAATCCCCATGGTCCTTACGGAGTTCCCAGCATCCACTAGGACGTTAGAGAAAATAAGAATTTACTCACCGGTAATTCTATTTCTTGTAGTCCGTAGTGGATGCTGGGCGCCCATCCCAAGTGCGGATTGTCTGCAATACTTGTAAATAGTTATTGTTAACTAAAGGGTTATTGTTGAGCCATCTGTTGAGAGGCTCAGTTGTTTTTCATACTGTCAAACTGGATATAGTATCACGAGTTGTACGGTGTGATTGGTGTGGCTGGTAAGAGTCTTACCCGGGATTCTAAATCCTTCCTTATTATGTCTGCTCGTCCGGGCACGGTGTCCTAACTGAGGCTTGGAGGAGGGTCATAGTGGGAGGAGCCAGTGCACACCAGGTAGTCCTAAATCTTTCTAGAGTGCCCAGCCTCCTTCGGAGCCCGCTATTCCCCATGGTCCTTACGGAGTTCCCAGCATCCACTACGGACTACGATAAATAGAATTACCGGTGAGTAAATTCTTATTTTATGTGCGGCACGGCTGCCAAGAAAAACCGTAACCAAAGTAACGCTGCCCAAATGCCAAATACGAATCCGTCGTAGTTCGGCAAGGACAACAGTGGCGGAACCTCCGCAGAAAACACAACGGCAAGATGATTAGAATAATACGGCTTCAGCCGTAAGGTGCGGCAGAGCCGCTACTCATGATACCACGGAAGATGCGCGCACGAAACGACTGGAACCCCGAGGCTTCAGACACCAGACCCCTCCACTGGAAGACAAACTCGGAGGACAGCAGGAAATGATCCCTCAGACCATAATCTGGAAACTGGACACAGAACACTGGAGTGCACAAGCTGGATGCAGGAACACACCAGAGGCAGAAAGACAGGCTCCACTGGAAGCTGCTGACAGGGACCAGGAACAAGCTTGCAGGAAGCTAACCAACATAGAAACATAGAATTTGTCGGCAGATAAGAACCACTTGGCCCATCTAGTCTGCCCCTTTTTTTTTTTTTTTTTTTTTTTTATCTCTAACCTTATTTGATCCTTATTTCTTTGTAAGGATATCCTTATGTCTATCCCATGCATGTTTAAATTGCTCTACTGTCTTAGCCTCTACCACCTCTGATGGGAGGCTATTCCACTTGTCCACTACCCTTTCTGTGAAATAATTTTTCCGCAAATTTCCCCTGAACCCCCCCCCCTCCAGTCTCAGTGCATGTCCTCTTGTCCTTTTGCTTCTCTTCATTTGGAGAATGTTTCCCTCCTGGACTTTGTTAAAACCCTTGATATATTTGAAAGTTTCTATCATGTCCCCCCTTTCCCTTCTCTGCTCCAAACTATACATATTGAGATTTCTTAGTCTTTCTGGGTATGTTTTGTGATGTAGGCCATGCACCATTTTAGTTGCCCTCCTTTGTACAGTTTCTAATGTATTAATATCCTTTTGATGATATGGCCTCCAGAACTGAATACAGTATTCTAGATGAGGCCGTACCAATGACCTATACAGTGGCATTATTACTTCTTTCTTTCTGCTGCTGATTCCTCTCCCAATGCAGCCAAGCATCTGACTAGCCTTCCTCATTGCCTTGTTACATTGCTTACCTGCCTTTAAGTCATCTGAAATAGTGACTCCTAGATCCCTTTCCTCCTCAGTAGTTTCCAGTATAGTGCCATTAATACTGTATTTAGCTTTAGGATTTTTGAGACCCAAGTGCATGAACTGGAACATACAGGTATCATAACAAACTTCTATCACCGACGCTGGACTGCAGGGCTAGCTGGGTAATAAGGAAAGCACGCCCCAACCAGGATGGCTGGAAGGTAATGGCCAAAATACTGGCAGGTGAGGCTACACAGACAAGAGCCAGACTACAGTACACAGACTCACCACATAATGACCAAATATCTGACAGGTGAGGCTTAACACATAGAAAACAGGCTGCAGTTACACAGACTCACCACCGGCGGCCAACAAGAGTCTTCTAAATAAGTACAAGAGAAATCCTAACCTGCAAACAGAAATATAACATAAAATTCATGAAAAAGCAAAACAGGAATGAACCACTGCTTGTGGTTCATAACTTTACCCCCTCCTTAAGGGTGGACTCCGGACACCACATAAAAGCCAAGGGGAACAGAAACAGAAGTATAACATAAAATACATAACCAAAATGCAAAACAGGAATGAGCCACTGCTGTGGCTCATAACACCTACATTGATTAAGGAATCTTCTGCATAACTTTGTTTTGCTATAACATTTTTCTGATGTAGGCAGTCTCAATTAAGGTGCTGAAGAGCTAGATGTTAATTGAGGTGTTTGTGACACTGTACTAGAACAATCAAGTGTTTGCTGAATGGACTCCATACGGAGAAACTTGTGCAGGATCAGCATCACTTGTCCTTGACAGTGGCGGAACTTGTGAGTTGTGGGTCCAGGTGCAAAACTATGCTTTGAGTCCCTTCCTCCACCTGCCCCAAGTTCACAATATGCCACACAGCAATGGGTGACAGAGAGATGTACAAAGTGATGAGGATAAGGCAGTGGGTGACAGGGATGAGGCAGAGGGTGATGGGGAGAGATTGACAAGGAAAGGCAGAGGGTAATAGAGAGAGGCAGAGGGTGACAGAGAGTAGGTGAAACATAGAGGCAATGGGTGACAGGAAAAGGGTGATGGAAAGAGGGTGAGAGGGAGAAGCAATGGGTGACAAGGAGAGGCATTGGGGATGGATAGATGTAAAAGGGGTAAATTGGGTTGAAAGGGTTCACTGGGACATGAAGGAAAAGTATCAGTGTGAGAGACATGCAGAAGAAAACAAGCAGCTTTAACTTGAGAGCTGTGCAGAGACCGTGCTAGTGGAAGAATGTAATAAAGGGATAGAAGAGGAATCATGTCAAGGAAGAGCAGGAAGAGTGGGGGAGAGAGAGTAAGGAAGAGAGGGCGGGAGAGAGGTGGAGAGGATGGAGAGAGAGTGGGTGGAGGGAGAGAGAAAGGAAGAGAGAGAGGCAAAGAGGGAGGGAGAGAGTGGGAGATGGAGGGTGGGAGAGAGAAACGTAGAGAGGTGTAAGGTAGAGAGAGAGAGAATGAGATTGAGGTGGTAGACAGAGGGAAAGAGAGGAAGGGGCAGAGGAATAGTTAGAGAAAAAGGGGAGGGAGGGAGAAACAGAGGGAGAGGAAGGAGGGAGAGAAACAGAGGAAGAGAGGGGCTAAGGGAGGGAGAGAGAGGAGGAGGGGAGAAAGAGGCAGGGAGAAAAGGAGAGAGGGGCGGAAGATGGATAGATGGAGAGAGAAAGGGGGAAATAGAGGGAGGGAAGAGAGGGGAGGGGAGGAGAGAGAAATATTAAATGGGAGAGTAAGAGGCAAAGTATGGGAAAGGGGGAGATGGAGGGAGAGAGGTGAGAAGAGAGCAGCACTTGTCACTTGTAATACTAGTGTTGTTTTGATTCCTACCTGATCTGGCATCAGTGGTGCGAGCAATCAGGGGCTGCTGCTGCTGCAGCACAGGGAAATGGCTTCCAGTGCATCTGCTGCCCCTCCTTCCCTCTCATAGACATTTGGCAGCAGGGACAGTCATGGTGGGTGGAGGGTTGATGGAATATATGCAGAAAAGGGAAGGAGATGAGAGAGTGGCCCCTCCTCCCCTATGACCTGGATGTCTATGTCAGCAATAGAGGAGGAGACACAAACAATAGGAAGCTAGGCTAGGCACATGCAGCATTACTGATTCTGGGGGAGGAGCTGAGAGGAGAGGGGAATGGAGGGGAGAGCGGGCATAATATTTACCTTACAGGCAGTGGCTGTGTTACTGTACAAACTTTGGGGCACTGGTGGTGGGCAACACAGTGCTGGTGGCAGCATATGATTTAATGTGACTCATTGTAATGCCAGCAGCTGTGGCCCCCTCCACTACAGCAGGGCCTGGTGCAATGTATTGGCAGAACCACCGTTAATTCTGCCTTGAGTCAATTAAATTTCTCTAGCCTATTTGCCAGACTTTGTATTAAGGGGCTACAGCCACAAAGAAGCAGCTGTGCAATTACATATAATTAAAATTCAAAAGCAGCATGAGGTGTCTGTAAGAGATACAGCTGGGTCCATTTGTCCAGTACAAACTATCATATTCTGAGTTTGTACTGTACCTAGAGCTGGGGTCACAGAGCTATGTCTAGAATAAATTAAGCATGGTGACTGAATGATACTTCTCATAAAGTTAACCATGTTGGATTTGAAGGAGAAAGAGTAAATCTAGGTTAAACATTATGCTACCTGAATGTGGTAGCAATAATTAACAACCTAGTGCAAATGAGTGCTAGTGAGTACTAGATGTTGGGCCAGTGCTAGGGTTTTGGCACCTCCATGCAAACTATAATTTTGCGCCCCCCTCCTATAACCTATGCCGCAAAACAGAGGTGTGGTCTCACAAGGATGGGGTGTGGCCACACAATAGTACCTCTAATTCAATTACACCACACAGCACAATCTTATTCACATTACACTACATGTAGTCCCCGATTCATATTACACCACACATTAGTACCCCTTATACATGTTACACCATACAGTAGTGATCTTTATACACAATGCCCACAGTAGCGCTCCTCATTCACATTACACCACAGAGTAGTGACCCTTATACACAATGCCCACAGTAGTCCACCTTATACACATTACGCCGCACAGCAGTGCCCCTTATACACAGCGCTCACAGTAGTGTCCCAAGTATAAAATGCTTTAACAGCAGTATAGGCCCCTGGACAAAACAATGCACAGATGTGATGTCTGAGAGAGAGGCATGGGGAGAAAGAGACATGGGGAGAAAGAGGGACATGGGGAAAGAGAGAGAGACATGGGGGGAGAGAGAGGCATGGGGAGAAAGGCATGGAGAGAGAGAGAAACATGGAGAGAGAGACAGAGAGAGACATGGAAGGAGAGAGAGACTGTGCATGTGTCCATAGTATGATAGTACTGGCTGGGTTTGTAAATTGGTTGAATTTACAAATATCCATAGCATAAAAAAAACCACACCGTCCACTGAGTGACCATGCCGCCCATGCACAGCGCTGTATGTTAACTCTGTGTCACTCTGTTCTCGGTGCAACCTGTGCTGTGCCAAGTATAATAGCCACAGTTTGCCTCTCCTGTACAGCCTCTGGAAAGGGAAGTAGCATCTGATGTGCCAGCACTGAGGACACAATCATCAGCAGCCAAGGGTGGATCCAGAACAAAATGATTGGGGAGAGCACTATGGCAAGGAAAAGTGGACATTTCCTTGCAACAAGGGTCATGGCCTCAAAGGGAATGCCATATTCTTATGATGAGAAGAGGGTTATGCCTTGGAGAGGCCAAGGGTGACAGGAGAGAGGGTTACGGTGAGAGGTTGATGCCTTTAAGAGGCAGAGGGTGATAGGAGAAAGAAGGTGATGGGAAGATAGTGACACAGGGAAGACGCAGTGGGTGACGGGGAGAGATAGTGGGAGATGGAGAGGCAGTTAGTGACAGGGAGGCAGAGGGTGAGAGGTAGTGGGTCACACCAGGGAATGGATGATAGGTGGAGGCAGTGGGTGATGCCAGGGAATGGGGTGACAGGGGGAGGCAGTGGGTGATGCCAGGGAATAGTTCACAAGGAGAGGCAGTGGGTGATACCAGAGAATTGGTGATAGGGGGAGGCAGTTTGTGATGACAGGGAATGGGTGATGTGGGAGAAGTGTGTGATGCCAGGGAGAGACCATGGGTGATGTAAACGATCATGGGGAGAGGAAGAGAGTGACAGGAGTTAGAGGTGATGGGGAGAGATAGTGGTGAGTATGAAGGTGTTAGGTAGATAGAGTAGAGGGGTATTTGTGAGTATGCAGGGGTCAGGTAGGTATTGCAGAGGGGTACTGGTGAGTATGCAGGGCTCAGGGGGATGGCGCAGAGGGGTAGTGGTGAGTATGCAGGGGTCAGGGAGGTAGTGCAGAGGGCCACTGGTGAGTATGCAGCGGTCATGGAGGTAGCGCAGAGAGGTAGTGGTGAGTATGCAGGGGTGAGGGAGGTAGCACAGAGGGGCACTGGTGAGTATGCAGGTGTCAGGGAAGTAGTGCAGAGAGGTAGTGGTGAATATGTAGGGAGCATGGAGGTAGTAATGGCTATAAGGGATAAGCATTCACGACATGCAAACTTGGGGGCAAGTTGCTAGTTGTAACAGCATCCAACCAGGGATATATGTGATGGACGGATGCTGAATCTGAGTGCCCACTTCCTTCGGGTCCTGTGCTGACGGCTGGGCTGTCAATCACGATCAGAGAATGACATCAGTATTGTGGCTGCTGGGCACTTCTGCATGCACAACACACTGCGGACGCCGCTGCCTGTCATAGAGTTTGACAGGCACAGGCTGCGGTGGCTGGCAGCAGCATTGCACTTCAGCAAATTAGCAGAGAGGGGAGTGCGCCTTTTCAGCATGGCACCTCCATACTTTGCAGAACTTGCTGAGCTGGTAGCACCGGGCCTGACTAGATGGAACAGTTTGTGAACACACTATATAGATGTGTCCTTTGTCACCTTGCTGTGTGTCCTTTGTCACTTGCTGTGGGAAGCAGAGTCTCACAGCGGGACACAGCAGTCACCAGGATACAGCAATCACCACCTCTCTGATCTATCTGCCTACCCCCCCAGATTCCTGTGTAAACTAGCCAAATAGAGTCTTAGGGCGGCCAGATACAGGAGGGAGGTGTTGATTGCTGTGTTCCGGCTGCAGAGGCTGTGATGCACTGCGCTGATCCCCGGGAAGCTTTCATTCCAGGCAGATACTTGCAGATCCTAGAAACAACTTTAAAGGTATAGCTACGGTTATGTATTAACCAGCCTCTACCCCCCACCCACCCTTTAATATTTTTGGGCTGAGCTGCAGCTCCTACTAAGCAACCGTCACTGTACTTTTCCCCACTGAATTGAGTAGTGGTATTATTAGACTCTACAGTATGTGGAAAATTTTTCATTGTGCCACTAGCACAAAATCTGATTTTGAGCTGTACCTTGCGCATTTTGCACTTGGTAAATGACCTCTTGAGAGTTTACATGTGGAAAGAAAAGGATATGTCAATAAATAATGCTAGAACATTGTTGCAGTATCGGACTGGGGCATGAAGGGCCACCAGGGGAATGCAATTGTACAAACCCATGTTAAGGGATGTGGCCAGTCACCACAGAGGTTTGTCTAACCATTAGACAGTGCATGGTCTGGTTTGAAATTTTATATATATATATATATATATATACCAAGCAGAGGCGGCACTCAGGACGACTTGTAAAAATCACACGGACCCCAGCATCAAGATCAAAGTTTCAATCTTATTCACAGATTTTCGTCAGGATGGGGTCCGTGTGATTTTTACAAGTCGTCCTGAGTGCCGCCTCTGCTTGGTATGTTTGGTGATCGACCGTTTATGGCCTAATACACCTGGAAGGCACCGGATGCAAGTTACCTGCTTTGGTACAGAGGGGAGTGCCGGCTTCACGTTTTGCTATATATATATATATATATATATATATTAAATACTGATAGTGCATGCATAATAATGTGCCAATTTAATAACAGGAGTGTCCATAGCCTAATGCAGTATAATGTAACATATGCATAGTGTATAAATCAAGTGCACAGTCTGGAATCTGTTACCTAGAGTATGATGTGTGCCCACAGACAGTGGGGCCCACCGTGGGTTTCACCTGAGTTCATGTGGGCCATTCCGACCCTGCATTGTTGTGTCAAATACATCTCTACATAAAACTTTTTTTTTTTTTTATTCTCAGACTGACACATTCTTTGCTGTATTTTGCAGACTATAACTGTAATTTGAAAAATGTTTAATTACAAAATAATATAATTTGTATCATTCTTAATAGCATTTTTTATTAGAAAAACTCGGAAATAAAATACAGTTTATTGTTTTATACATTAAAAGTATTTTATAATGCTTTAATGTTTTGCCATTTTTAAAAATATTCTTAATTCACGTATTTGATTAAAAAAAATGTGCACCGACTTTATTCATAACTGAAAAGGTTTATTTTACAGCATACAATACAGTATATCTACAAATAAAAGAAACAAAATGTTTTTTTTAAAGTCCCATGTGTCTTGTTTTCCAGAGAAAGTAATGGAAATGTTTACCTTATGACACTTATTTTCTGAGGATTATGGTTCATGATATGCCTGGAGAAATAGGATTAGTGAGTATTGATTACTAGAATAGTATTTAATGCATTTAGCAATATATACGGAAACCTGGAGTAGCATTTACAGAGGATATCATATTATTTTTAGTTTAATGAAAAAAAATAGAAGACCTAGCCTAAGGGTTAGGTGACAAGGCACAATTTTAAGACTATGCGGACTGGAAATAAGTACTGACTGTATATTCACAGGATGTTCTGCTTAGAATGTACTGTATAGAAAAAAACACACACTGCAGTACAGTTGCTTGTAATCTGAGTTAAATAACAGCAACCTAAAAATACGAAAATAAGCAACTCAGAAATAGTTAATTTTGTCAAGAACTTATGCCCCCACATTCCCCTCCAAACAGAATTCTACCAAGCTCACTCATTATATGGACAATTGAATTCAAAGGAATCCCTTGCTCCACTGATTGTGGGGAATTTTTACTAAGGTTGCCAAATTTTCCTGTTAGCTCCAAGAGCTAATTAAAGAATGCCACAGATTGCAATGTTCAAATAAATAGCATTTTTAAGCCAAAATAAAATGCAGTAAGTACTGTACATATAGGATATGCATTTGGACTATGTCATAGACAAAATATATGAATGGATAGCAAATTAGAATTTTGTTTTACTATTTTAAGTATAATAATGAAAACGGGTACAATTACATACACTAGACATAAACTAGCACAGAGAAATATGCAAAACAAGAAATTCACTTTTAGAAACATGGTTTCATATAAATAAAGTGGTAGCCATTTAATGTTGGATGCATTAGGAATCAGTTACGTTTTTTACAGTATATCTTTCAATATGTGCAATTAAAAATACATCTGCATGAGATACATTTAAAACACAAGGGGGTAAATTTACTAAGGTGGGAGATTTTTAGAACTGGTAATGTTGCCCGTAGCGACCAATCAGATTATATCTATTATCTGCTAGAAGCAGCTAGATAAATGGTAAGTAGAATCTGATTGGTTGCCATGGGCAACATCACCAGTTCTAAAAATCTCCCACCTTAGTAAATTTACCCCATTGTGTCTTCACATCGGCATGTTTAAGATGCAACTTGATGATGATGATGATGAATGTTGTATGAATGTATTTAAACAAAGAAGTAAATTAATGGTCAATTTGTAGTATGCGTCCCTCCATAAATAGTGTCCAGAAGGAAGCATAAGCTATTTGATGTGCATGTGCAGTAAGAAGCTCCAGAGGTAGGGCTGCAGCTTAGTGCAAAATTCAAATAGGAGAGCCACACCAACTGCCAGTGAGTCCTGGCGATGTTTAGCAGCATTTGGGGTGGCAGTTAGTGTGGCTCCTCTTTTTGATTTTTGGATTGTGCTGCAGCCTCACTTCTGGAGACGCCACTGGTTGGGACCCACTAAATTTCACCTATGAAGCTAGGCCTCTTGATTTCATCCACTTTGCTATGTTCTTAGGAATCAGTAACAGTTATATTATGTGATAAAATGCCAACAGACGGATAGACACCCACCTTCTTTGTGGTCTACAAGTTGGGGAACATCCCCCGCCAGCTCTGATCTCAACCACTTGCTATCCATGGCTACAGTGATGTGGAGGATAACTTATTGTGGTGGACAGTTCATCATTGTTAGACATGCATTATGTTAGCAGAGCATACCACAGTGATGATGTATAGTTTGTCCACCACTGTGTTGGTTTAGGCACCTATCAGCTCCTCCTCTTCTCTCTGGCTCCTCTCCACTGACAGCGCTGCAGATGCTACATAGCGACATTGCGATGCATCTACATACATACTTTTTGTTTGTTTTGTACATCTGAAAGATTGCCAGGAGGCTAAGGTAAATTAATTTAAATGAAACCTCGTAAAAAGAAACAGCTGTGGAACTGTGCTAATAAAGACATATTAATTAAGTTTATTTAACATTGTTAGGGTTCATTCATAATAATAATAATAATAATAATCATAATAATCATAACAACAATAATATTAATATCAATTTACTATCAATTGTAAACACACCCACATATATATATATATATATATATATATATATATATATACACCAGCTGAATACCTGTGCTTCGCTACGGAATTTAAAGTATAATGCCAATCTTTGTCAGGCCGCACCTCTGGGCTTCCCCGGATTGATGCTCTCAAAATGCTGGTGCTGAGGACAGTGGCGTAAGTTCGTCCCAGTCGCCCGGAGGCATAATAAATGTTGGTGCCCCCCTACATATACACACACATACCATATGTAACTATCCTGCACTCAGGGTGAACAGTAGTAGCGTGCTCAAGTACCTTTCCCAATAGTAATATAGAATAGATACGCATACAAAGTGGACGCACTCCAAGACGGTATGCCGATATATATATAAAAACACATAAACACCTCAGTCACTTAAAAACACACACACGCCTCTTTCACTTAAACACACACGCCTCTTTCACTTAAACATACACACGCCCCTTTTACTTAAACATACACACGCCCCTTTCACTTTAACACACAAATGCCTTTCACTTAAACACACACATGACTTTAGAATGTAAGCTCTCAAGGACAGGGCCCTCTTCCCTCATGTGCTTATCCTTTCTTACTTTAATAATCTTCAACTGCACCAAATCCAGCAGTCTTCTGCCACCTGATACTTATTCCAGTGTCATCTGCTGATGTAACTATGTCTATTTACCCTGTACCTGTTTTATACTGTCATCAACTGTAAGTTGCTGTTTTCCTGTTTGATTATTTGTTTATGTACTCTGTAATTGGGCCCCTTGTGGCGCCATATAAATAAAGTATAATAATAATAATGCCTCTTTCACTTAAAAACACACACATGCCTCTTACTTACACATGCCTCTTTCACTTACACACACACACACACACCTCCTTCACTTAAACACACACACACACACACACACCGCTTTCACTTAAACACACACATGCCTCTCACTTACACACACGCCTCTCACTTACACACACACCTCTCTCTTACACACACACACACACACACATTCAGAAGCGGACACCCCTCCATATATTTGTAAGGTAGCGTGTACCCAGACCAGGTGTGTGCTCTGTACATAGTCCTGTAGAAATGCTCAAATGCCTCCTTTAATCATTGCCGCTCACACACATGCCTTTCACACACACATGCCTCTCACTTACACACACACACACGCCTCTCACACACATGCCTCTCACTTACACACACACACACCTCTCACACACATGCCTCTCTCTCATTTACTTACACACACACACACACACACACACACATGCCTCTCACTTACACACACACACACACACATGCCTCTCACACACATGCCTCTCACTTAAACACACACATGCCTCTCCCTTACACAAACACATGCCTCTCACTTACACACACATGCCTCTCCCTTACACACACATACATGCCTCTCACACACACACACATGCTTCTTACTTCCACACACACACGCCTCTCACATACATGCTTCTCACTTGCACACACGCCTCTCACTTACACGCACACACCTCTCACACACATTCCTCTCACACACACACATGCCTCTCACTTACACACACACCTCTCACACACATGCCTCTCACACACATGCCTCTCACTTACACACACACGTACACGTACACACACACACACACACCACACACACATGTCTCTCACTTACACACACACATGCCTCACACACATGCCTCTCACACATGCTTCTCACACACATGCCTCTCACTTACACACACACATGCCTTTCACACAAATGCCTCTTTTACTTGAACACACAACTTTCCTTAAAAACACACACACACACACACACACACACACACACACACACACTTGAGGCAAGTGCTGCCAGTGCCTACAATGGCTATCATCAGCCTGACTGAGGAACACTCGGCTGGCTTGCTTAACTGGAAGGGCCTGGGCGGAGCTGCGCTCTGGAGCTCCCCCTAGCTGCAACCAGTGCCAGCTCTCTGTATATACAGGAGGCAGCTTCCGTGTCACTGACACAGCTCCACTGTCTGCAAGAATGATTACAAAAAAAAGCAGCAGCGGGAGACAATCGAGGAGATGTACCCCCTTGAGGTACAGCCGACTCCACTGCCTCCCACAGTTCCTCTACTGGCTGAAGAGAACAATCCGCCTCCTCTGCCCCGTCCCGCCTCTGATGCTGCCCTGCTCAGTGCTGTAAATGCTGGGACGGCAGGCCAAACTCCGCCCACTGTTTGTTAAATATGTTAGGTTTGCAGGCTGACTTTATGTCGAGGGCCCTAGGTCTCCTTGCTTAGCTTCGAAACTAAAGTATGCCTCAGCCCCCACCCATGTGTGCCTCTGCCCCTACCTGTGTGTACATCTGCCCTTACTCGTAAGTACCTCTGCTCCTACACGTATGCCTATGCGCCTACCCGTGTGTTAGGTTTGCAGGCTGACTTTATGTCAAGTGCCCTAGGTCTCTTTGCTTAGCTTCGAAACTAACGTATGCCTCTGCCCCCACCCTTATGTGCCTCTTCCCCTACGATTGTGTGCATCTGCGCTTACCCGTAGGTGCCTCTGCTCTTACCCTTATGCCTCTGCCCCTACCCGTTTGTGCCTCTGCCCCTACCCGTGTATGCCTCTATCCTTACCTGTGGGTGCCTCTGCCCCTACCTGTGTGTGCCTCTGCCCCTACCCATGGGTGCCTCTGCCCCTACCCATGTGTGCCTCTATCCTTACCTGTGGGTGCTTCTGCCTTTACTCTCTGTCCCTACCCGTGTGTGCCTCTGCCCCTACCCGTGGGAGCTTCTGCCCCTACCTGTGTGTGCCTCTATCCTTACCTGTGGGTGCCTCTGTCCCTACCCATGTGTGCCTATGCCCCTACCCGTGGGTGCCTCTGCCCTTACATGTGGGTGCCTCTGTCCTTACCCGTGTGTGCCTCTGCCCCCACCCATAGGTGCCTTTGCCCTTATATGTAGGTGTCTCTGCCCCTACCCATGTGTGCCTCTGTGTAAATTGTTCAAGCCATTCCAGAGTTATGCCGAAAACTATGGATTTTTACATGTCACTCCCTCCCCAGCCCCACACCTTGGGGTACTAGGGGTGTCTTACCCTCACAGTATTTCTTTCCAGATTGTAAGTCATATGTGTACCAAGTTTGGTGTAATTGCTCCAGGCATTCCAGAGTTATGTGCGAAAACTATGGATTTTTACATCACCCCCTACCTACCCCCACACCTTGTGGTACTAGGGGTGTCTCACCCCCACAGTATTTCTTTCCAGATGTAAGTCATATGTGTACCAAGGTATTCTAGAGTTATGCTGTAACATATTTACATACATCCGATTTTATATATATATAGATATACACCCATATATATGTAATATATATACTCATATATACACACATATAAATGTATATACAGTGCATCTGGAAAGTATTCACAGCGCTTTACTTTTTCCACATTTTGTTATGTTACAGCCTTATTCCAAAATGGAATAAATAATTTTTTCCCCTCAAAATTCTACACACAATACCCCATAATGACAACGTGAATAAAGTTTCTCTAACGTCCTAGTGGATGCTGGGGACTCCGTAAGGACCATGGGGAATAGCGGGCTCCGCAGGAGACTGGGCACTCTAAAGAAAGATTTAGTACTATCTGGTGTGCACTGGCTCCTCCCTCTGTGCCCCTCCTCCAGACCTCAGTTAGAATCTGTGCCCGGCCAGAGCTGGGTGCTCCTAGTGGGCTCTCCTGAGCTTGCTAGAAAAGAAAGTATTTTGTCAGGTTTTTTATTTTCAGAGAGCTTCTGCTGGCAACAGACTCTCTGCTACGAGGGACTGAGGGGAGAGAAGCAAACCTACTCACTGCAGCTAAGTTGCGCTTCTTAGGCTACTGGACACCATTAGCTCCAGAGGGATCGAACACAGGTACCTAACCTTGATCGTCCGTTCCCGGAGCCGCGCCGCCGTCCCCCTCGCAGAGCCAGAAGAACAGAAGCAGCAGAAGCATGAAGACATCGAAATCGGCGGCTGAAGACTCCTGTCTTCACTTAAGGTAGCGCACAGCACTGCAGCTGTGCGCCATTGCTCCCACAGCACACCGCACACTCCGGTCACTGTAGGGTGCAGGGCGCAGGGGGGGGGGCACCCTGGGCAGCAATTAAGATACCTTTTGGCAAAATTATACATATATACAGTCAGGCACTATATATATGTACGAGCCCCCGCCATTATTTTACACAGAAACTGGACAGAAGCCCGCCGCCGAGGGGGCGGGGCCTTCTTCCTCAGCACTCACCAGCGCCATTTTCTCTCCACAGATCCGCTGAGAGAAGCTCCCCAGGCTCTCCTCTGCAATAGAAGAGGGTAAAAAGAGAGGGGGGGCATATAAATTTGGTGCAAAAACAATATATACAGCAGCTACTAGGTTAACACTAAGTTACTGTGTGATTCCTGGGTCATATAGCGCTGGGGTGTGTGCTGGCATACTCTCTCTCTGTCTCTCCAAAGGGCCTTGTGGGGGAACTGTCTTCAAATAGAGCATCCCCTGTGTGTGTGGTGTGTCGGTACGTGTGTGTCGACATGTCTGAGGTAAAAGGCTCCCCTAAGGAGGAGATAGGGCAAATATGTGTGTGAGAGGGTGTCTCCGTCGACAACGCCGACACCTGTTTGGATATGTGTAAGTGCTAAGGTGAATTTATTGCACAAAAGATTAGAGAACAGACAGGAAATCTACCCAGGTCTGTCCCTATGTCACAGAGACTTTCAGAGTCTCACAATGCTCACTATCCAAAATAATAAACACTGATATCGACACGGAGTTTGACTCCAGTGTCGACTACGATAATGCAAAGTTACAGCCAAAATGGCTGAAAGGTATTCAATATATGATTATTGTAATAAAAGATGATTTGCATATCACTGATGACTCATTTGTCCCTGACACAAGGGTACACATGTTAAGGCAAAGAAAGCTGAGGTAAATTTCCCTCCTCTCATGAGGAAAAAGAGCGGGAATCTCCAGACAAGAGACTGCAGCTTCCCACAAAAAAAAAGGATGTGATGGGAATCTTCCCCTAGGGTGTCACGTTTGCACAGAAGGTAGCACTAGCTATTCTCAGGTATCCTGCAGATAGCGTGCACATTCTAGTACGCTACTCAGACCGGCGATTGTGTCGGCATGGGTTTATAGCGCGGTGGCAGCGTGGACAGGTACCTTATCAGCAGAGATTGAGACCCTAGTAGGCATATAGATATATATATATATATATATATATATATGTATATATAGATATATATATATATATATATATATTGAAGATGCTGTCTTAAGAGATAGGTGTATATATATATATATATATATATATATAAAACATGCCCAAAGAGACATGAGTATACTGGGTCCTAGAGTCAAAGCTATGTCGATTTCTGCTTGACGTGTCCTGTAGAATAAGCAATGGAACAGCTAGTTCCCAGGGAAGACCTCCCCGAATTCTGCAAAAAATCCACCGCATGTCGCTGGAGCTCCACAGGCGGAGCTAGGCCCGGTGGGGGCACGCTTTCGTAAGTTCAGCCACAAGTGGGTTCACTCCCTATTAGATCCCTGGGCAATAGATGTTGTGTCTCCGGGATACAAGCTGGATTTGGAGAAGATGCCTCCTCACTGACGGCCCTGCCGGCTTCCCCCTGCGAGAGGGTAACGGGGTCAATTGCAATTCACAAGTTGTATTTTCAACAGGTGGTGGTCAAGGTTCCATTCCTTCGACAAGGAGGGGGTTATTATTCCACCAGGTTGTAGTCCCGAAACCGGAAGGTTCGGTCAGACCCATATTGAATTTAAAATCCCTGAACATATACCTGGAAAGGTTCAAGGGCAAGATGAAATCGTTAAGAGCGGTCATTGCAAGCCTAAAAAAGGGGGGAGATTTTATGGTGTCTCGGGGCAAAAGGGATGTATACCTTCGTGTCCCCATTTATCCACCTCATTAGGCGTACCTCAGAATTGCGGTACAGAATTGTCATTACCAATTTCTGACGTGGCCGGTTGGTCTTTCCACGGCATTGAGAATATTCACCAAGGTAATGGCAGAATGATGGTGCTCCTGCGGAAGCAAGGTGTCACTATTATCACGTACTTGGACGATCTCCTCATAAAAGAGAGATCAAGAGAGCAGTTGCTGAACAGCGTATCGCTTTCTCCGGAAGTGAAACGGCAACACGCCTGGATTCTATATATTCCAAAGTCGCAGTTGGTTCTTACAGCTCATCTGCCTCTTCTAGGCATGATCCTAGACACAGACCAGAAAAAGGTTTATCTCCCGATAGAGAGAGCTCAGGAGCTCGTGACACTGGTCAGGAATCTATTAAAACTAAAACAGGTGTCAGTGCATCACTGCACTCGAGTCCTGGGAAGGAGGGTGGCATCATACGAGGCCATTCCCTTCGGCAGGTTCCATACCTTCCAATGGGACTTACTGGACAAGTGGTCCGGATCACATCTTCGGATGCATCGGTTAATCACCCTATCCCCCAGAGCAAGGGTGTCTCTCCTGTGGTGACTGCACAGTGCTCACCTTCTCGAAGGTCGCAGATTCGGCATTCAGGACTGGGTCCTGATGACCACGGATGCAAGCCTCCGAGGGTGGGGGGCAGTCACACAGGGAAGAAATTTCCAAGGGCTGTGGTCAAGGCAGGCGACTTGCCTTCACATCAATATCCTGGAACTAAGGACCATATACAACGCCCTAAGTCAAGCGGAGACCCTGCTTCGCGACCAACCGGTTCTAATCCAGTCAGACAATATCACCGCAGTGGCTTATGTAAACCGCCAAGGCGGCACAAGGAGCAGGGTGGCGATGGTAGAAGCCACCAGAATTCTTCGCTGGGCGGAGAATCACGTAAGCACACTGTCAGCAGTGTTCATTCCGGGAGTGGACAACTGGGAAGCAGACTTCCTCAGCAGGCACGACCTCCACCCGGGAGAGTGGGGACTTCACCAAGATTTTTTCACGCAGATTGCAAATAGATGGGAACTGCCACAGGTGGACATGATGACGTCCCGCCTCGACAAAAAGCTAAAATGGTATTGCGCCAGGTCAAGGGACCCTCAGGCGATAGCTGTGGATGCACTAGTAACACCGTGGGTGTTCCAGTCGGTCTATGTGTTTCCTCCTCTTCCTCTCATACCAAAGGTGCTGAGAATTGTAAGAAAAAGAGGAGTAAGAACAATACTCATTGTTCCGGATTGACCATGAAGAACTTGGTACCCGGAACTGCAAGAAATGCTCACAGAGGACCCATGGCTTCTGCCTCTCAGACAGGATCTGTTGCAATAAGGGCCCTGTCTGTTCCAAGACTTACCGCGGCTGCGTTTGACGGCATGGCGGTTGAACGCCGGATCCTAGCGGAAAAAGGCATTCCGGATGAAGTTATTCCTATGCTGATAAAGGCTAGGAAGGACGTGACAGCAAAGCATTATCACCGTATATGGCGAAAATATGTGCTTGGTGTGAGGCCAGGAAGGCCCTACAGAAGAATTCCAGCTGGGTCAATTCCTGCACTTCCTACAGTCAGGAGTGACTATGGGCCTAAAATTAGGGTCCATACAGGTCCAGATTTCGGCCCTATCCATTTTCTTTCAAAAAGAACTGGCTTCACTGCCTGAGGTTCAGGCGTTTGTTAAGGGAGTGCTGCATATTCAGCGCCCTTTTGTGCCACCAGTGGCACTTTGGGATCTTAATGTGGTGTTGGGTTTCCTGAAATCCCACTGGTTTGAGCCACTTAAGACTGTTGAGCTAAAGTATCTCACGTGGAAAGTGGTCATGCTGTTGGCCTTAGCTTCGGCTAAGCGTGTGTCAGAATTGGCGGCTTTGTTATGTAAAAGCCCTTATCTGGTTTTCCAGCTGTACAGGGCAGAATTGCGGACTCGTCCGCAATTTCTGCAAAAGGTGGTGTCATCTTCTTATTTGAACCAACCTATTGTGGTGCCTGCGGCTACTTGTGACTTGGAAGATTCCAAGTTGCTTGACGTAGTCCGGGCTTTGAAGAATTATATAACCAGAACGGCTGGGGTCAGGAAGACTGACTTGCTGTTTATCCTGTATGCATCCAACAAAGTGGGTGCTTCTGCTTCAAAGCAAGCTATTGCTCGCTGGATCTGTAACACGATTCAGCAGGCTCATTCTGCGGCTGGATTGCCGCATCCAAAATCAGTGAAAGTCCATTCCACAAGGAAGGTGGGCTCTTCTTGGGCGGCTGCCCGAGGGGTCTCGGCATTACAGCTTTGCCGAGCTGCTTCTTGGTCGGGTTCAAACACATTTGCAAAATTCTAGAAGTTTGATACCCTGGCTGAGGAGGACCTTGTGTTTGCCCATTCGGTGCTGCAGAGTCATCCGCATTCTCCCGCCCGTTTGGGAGCTTTGGTATAATCCCCATGGTCCTTACGGAGTCCCCAGCATCCACTAGGACGTTAGAGAAAATAAGATTTTACTCACCGGTAAATCTATTTCTCGTAGTCCGTAGTGGATGCTGGGCGCCCGTCCCAAGTGCGGACTTCTTCTGCAATACTTGTATATAGTTATTGCTTAACTAAGGGTTATTTTATGGTTGCATCAGGTTTATCTGATGCTCTGTTTATGGTTATGTAGCATCGGTTGAGTGATGCTCAGTTGTTGTTCATACTGTTAACTGGGTAAGTTTATCACAAGTTGTACAGTGTGATTGGTGTGGCTGGTATGAGTCTTACCCTGGCTTCCAAAATCCTTTCCTTGTAATGTCAGCTCTTCCGGGCACAGTTTCCTTAACTGAGGTCTGGAGGAGGGGCACAGAGGGAGGAGCCAGTGCACACCAGATAGTACTAAATCTTTCTTTAGAGTGCCCAGTCTCCTACGGAGCCCGCTATTCCCCATGGTCCTTACGGAGTCCCCAGCATCCACTACGGACTACGAGAAATAGATTTACCGGTGAGTAAAATCTTATTTTTTTCGAGATTTTTGCAAATGTATTAAAAATAAAAAAACTAAGAAATCACATGTACATAAGTATTCACAGCCATTGCCTTGAAGCTCAAAATTGAGCTCGGGTGCATCCTGTTTCCACTGATCATCCTTGAGATGTTCCTACAGCTTAATTGGAGACCACCTGTGGTAAATTCAGTTGATTGGACATGATTTAGAAAGGCACACACCTGTCTATATAAGGTCCCACACTTGACAGTGCATGTCTGAGCACAAACCAAGCATGAAGTCAAAGGAATTGTCTGTAGACCTCCAAGACAGGATCGTCTGAAGGCAAAAATCTGGGGAATGGTACAGAAAAATATCTGCAGCTTTGAAGGTCCCAATGAGCACAGTGGCCTCCATCATCCATAAATGAAAGAAGTTCGGAACCACCAGGACTCTTCCTAGAGCTGGCCGACCGTCTAAACTGTCAGAGCTACAGCATTCCTCTATGGAGAGAGGAGAACCTTTCAGAAGTACAACCACCTCTGCAGCAATCCACCAATCAGGCCTATATGGTTGAGTGGCCAGATGCAGGGCCTCAACTAGGGGGGCTAAGGGAGCATGCACCCCGGGTGCAGGATTTGAGGGGACGCAGAGGAGTTACAGAGGAACAGGTTGTTTTGTGTGGGGGGTTTTACCAGCAGTGCTGTACTGCTCCAGTGAGACAGCAGACGGCTCCCGGGGCATTGTCTCTGACCCACCTGTCTGCCCACAGCTGGCTCCAACACTGTGCGGGTGAGCTCCAGTACCTGGGATCTCTCCTATGCCAGCTACTGTCTTAAACTCTCTTCTTTGCCATGCTGCGACTAGCGTGCGGTGCACCATACAAGCTATAGAAGCGAATTGTTAGTGCTGTGTTTTTAAGCAGGCTATGATCCTGGCTGCCTGCCCAGCACCAATCTATAACAAGCTGCTGCCTACAGACCATTGAGAGGACACGCTGTTGTGTAGTGATGTAGTTCAGCATGTAGGGGATGTAGTATAGTGATGTAGTGCAGTGGATATGAGAATGTAGTGCAGTGATATAGTGCAATGTATGGGAACACACAGAGGGGCATGTAGTGGAACACGATGCTGGGGGGCGGGCATGTGACGCTTAGGGAATTTTCTATAATATAATTATTGTAGTCTGACAGGGTTTGTTTGATTCCATTTTTTTTTCTTGGGGGGCGTTAGATTACCGCCTTGCCCCGGGTGACGAAAATCCTAGTTTCGGCCCTGGCCAGACGGAAGCCACTCCTTAGTAAAAAGCACATGGCAGCCCGCCTGGAGTTTGCCAAAATGCATCTGAAGGACTCTCAGACCATGAGAAACAAAATTCTCTGGTCTGATGAGACAAAGATTGAACTCTTTAGTGTGAATGCCAGGCGTCATGTCTGGAGAAAACCAGGCACCGCTCATCACCTGGGCAATATCATCCCTACAGTGAAGCATGGTGGTGGCATCATGCTGTGGGGATATTTTTCAGCAGCAGGAACTGGGAGACTAGTCAGGACTGAAGGAAAGATGAATGCAGCAATGTACAGAGACATCCTGGATGAAAACCTCCAGAGCGCTCTTGACCACAGACTGGGACGACGGTTCATCTTTCAGCAGGACAATGACCCTAAGCACACAGCCAATATAACAAAAGAGTGGCTTCAGGACAACTCTGTGAATGTCCTTGAGTGGCCCAGCCAGAGCCCAGACTTGAATCTGATTGAACATCTCTGGAGAGATCTGAAAATGGCTGTGCACCGACGCTTCCCATCCAACCTGATAGAGCTTGAGAGATCCTGCATAGAGGAATGGACGAAACTGCCGAAAGATAGGTGTGCCAAGCTTATGGCATCATATACAAAAAGACTTGAGGCTGTAATTGCTGCCAAAGGTGCATCAACAAAGTATTGAGCAAAGGCTGTGAATACTTATGTATATGTGTTTTCTTAGCTTTTTATTTGTAATAAATTAGCAAGAATCTAAAAAAAAAAAAATTCAAGCTGCCATTATTGGGTATTGTGTGCAGAATTTTGAGGGGAAAAAAATAATTTATTCCATTATGGAATAAGGCTGTAACATAACAAATTGTGTAAAAAGTGAAGCGCTGTGAATACTTTCCGGATGCACTGTGTGTGTATATATATATATATATATATATATATACATATATACATATATATATATATATATATATATATATATACAGTTGTGCTCATAAGTTTACATACCCTAGCAGAATTTGTGATTTTCTGGCCATTTGTCAGAGAATATGAATGATAGTTCACAAACTTTTCTATCACTTATGGTTAGTGATTGGGTGAAGCCATTTATTGTCAAACAACTGTGTTTACTCTTTTTAAATCATAATGACAACAGAAACTACTGACCCTGATCAAAAGTTTTCATACCCCAGTTCTTAATACTGTGTATTGCCCCCTTTAACATCAATGACAGCTTGAAGTCTTTTGTGGTAGTTGTGGATAAGGCTCTTTATTTTCTGAGATGGTAAAGCTACCCATTCTTCTTGGCAAAAATCCTCCAGTTCCTGTAAATTCTTGTATGTATTGTCAAAGTCGAAAAATATTGCAGTACACACATAACGTACAAACTACACACAGATGGCCTCCGTGCGCGTACTTGCTCTGCTGTGCATGCGCATATTCGCAATTTGCATATGGTCGCTCCCGCGGTCCTGCGTATCAGCGCGTGGTATGAGTATTTACGGTAGAGTTTGTGAACGCATGGAAGGCTATCAAAACACATTACATATTTAATCCAAATGGTGCACAATGTACAAATAGTCTCCCTGCACCACATCAGAAAGTAACAGCAGTTTAAATGGTAACAGAAAAAAGGGATACACCTTTAGAGGATAGGAGGGGACAGAACAAGGTTATAAGGTGGTGTTTGGTATCCAGCTGAAGGGTATTTTAAGGGTAACATTCCGGTGTTGGTTTGAGGAAGATCGCATGTTCCTGCGGATAGTTATGTGCAGGAGCAGAATATAGATATAAACTGTATTTACTGTACATTGTGTGCGGCGGGAATCCAGAGGAGACCACCCACAAGAGCAGTTGGAACAGACATCGCCCACCTATTCAAACCAACCTATGACCTCTGCTGTACTGTAAATGACCATCCCTGTGTCCAATGGACAAAGAGATTACAGTATCCATTGTGTTATGTTTTGGATGAATTGTATAAAGAGACAGAGGACCAGACTGGGTAGCGCGGCGAATCCACTCACGTATGTAACAATGAATGTAGCCATTATTCTGTTGTATTGTATTGTTTATATTGTAACCCCCTTTCAGCAATAATACGCTGTGGTGTCGGAACCCAGTGGTTTAACTACAGACTGGTGTCGTGTCTTTCTTTCCCTGCTAAAGTTTAAAGTGTAATAGCATCACACTGCATTGCTGCATAAGGTTTAAAGTGTATTCATTGGGTGTGTACGCGCTGTGTGTACTTTGAAACATCAGCGCGGCATTTGTACACAAAGTCCATACACGGTACGGGACTCTGTACGCTAACAGCGTAAAAAGTACGTAAAGTGTGTATAAGGTATAGCTTTTCATTCCTGTATATAAATCAGCATTATCTTTTGGGTGCTCGTCCGGGATATCACGTTCTTAATGATGCACTGTACATTACAAACGCGGCTGTAATTGACCGGCTCCAATGGACGCATTGCGAAGCTGATGAAAATAACATCCACGTTAATGTATTGTTGTGGTATCAGTAAGCCTCTGATATGAAATTCAAGGGACAATGCGTTTCTCATAATATTTAAGATGCTAAAATGTATTTCTATTGTTGCAAAACAAGGTTCAAATAAGTCATATTGTGTTTGATTCAGATTGGATTGTTTATCTGTTAAGTAGGTTTAAAAGTACATTTAAAAGTTGCTGCATAGCCTTGATATAGTTTTATTTTTAACTCAGGCCTAAAATAACTTCTGGTGCTTGTATGATGTGTGATTTCTTTGTGACAAAGGAAGCCGCATGGTCTGTCCTCCATTTTGGACTAACCACATGACCTGTCCACCATTTTGTGTAACCCTCATGGATGTGGAAGGGGGAGGAGCAGCGGCCATTTTGGGAAGGTCATTTTTCTAAATGGCTGATTTTCAGTCTGCTCAGAATAATCAGCTTTCCTTGGTCACATGAAACACGATTTATGAGTTACCAATGCATTTATTTAACCCATGCCATAGTCAATTACAAATAGTTTCAATGGGGCCTAGTGAAAGTTAATAGTGAGATGAATACTTGATGTAAGAATTACACACAGATATAAACAAAGTTTTCTTTTTCTTTTACCTCTAGGATTTAGTTAACTCTGCTTGTTATAAGATAGCCATTGAAATGCAAATTAACCTGTGTAACTGCTTTTTCTTAGCAGTGAAAAACCACTTTTACAGGCAGCCAAAAGCACATAGCATTGATATGCAAATTAGAAGCACTGAATGGGTAAATGAGTCTCATAGGAGACCAGTGAATGGTACATATATATAATATTATAATTATGTGTGTGTTTATATCAATGTATGTTCTGCAAGATGGCTATCCAATCTGAATCATATCATTTAAATTATTGATCATTGCTAGATTCATTTAGACCTGTGTGAAACCGGAGACATTTGTTGCTATATAGTTAAAAATAAAATAAGTATTTAAGGAAGTAAGAGTAAAATCACAAAACGCAGTTCTGGCCCAGTAGTAAGAGGGTTAAAACGGAACAAGTGTGGATTGTGTTTAGTGGGCAATAGTAGTTTTATTGCTCACATTTATAGAATTGTATGATTTGTGCTATTGCGGACGTACGTTTTTGTACACGTGTCTCAGACACAGTACGGAACTGCACACGCGGCGTAAGACACGCACGATCGCGTGTTTACGCAAATTGCGTAAGAGTACGGGCGCTAAGTACAAATTACACAATAGTTCATGTAGTTTAAAGGTGGGACAGTAGCCACGCTACAATAGCACAAAACTACCCGGTTTCTAAAAAAAGAAAAAAAATTAGTATAAAAACAAAATTTTGTATAAATAATTTTTTTTTTAAATTGCCTCTGGGGGTAAAGCTGCCAACTTCAATGAATCCAAATTTTCTGTACAGAAAAACAAAGTGTATTTGAGTGAGCGAACGCAGGAGTGAGTGGATACTGAACCCAAGAACTGAAGTGGTCTGAAGTGGTAACACTGGGTTAGTAGAGGCCCGGTGGCGTAGGGTTCACTACCCTGCGTTATTAGGAACTGAAGTGGTCTGAAGTGATCCCATACAACTGAAGTGGTCTAAAGTGGTCTGGAGTGGTCTAGGCTAAAGTGGTCTACAGCAATTGTAGGGCATATAGATAACTAGTATCTATAGGCTGTGCTATTGCATCGCATGTCCGTTTGTTCTGCACAGCACAACGTGATACCATTGTGTCATATGCGCTGTGGAAGAGCATACGCAGACGTGATTGTATAGACAAAGGGGTTTTTCTTTGATGACGTTGGGAAATCTCCCTGGTGGGCTTCACTGGAAAGGGTGAAGGATAGTTATCTAATTTCTCTGTTTTTCACCCTACAAACAATTCCAGTTGAAAGATACCAAAAAGGAATTTTTCGCTGCCTCTCTCAGGAAAATATTCCAAACAGAACTTCCACCGAAAGAAATTACGGTGTTGTAAGGTCTGATAGGAGCCCTAAATTGGGTACATTGCGATCCGCTACCAACAGTGTATCATTGTACTGGCCAGTGTGGGCGAGAGCGAGTGGAAGGCGCTCGGGGATACTTCCACCGTCTACTTATATTGAGTATTTTGGTGTTTGTGGGAAGTTTTTTAAGTTATTAGAAAAGACCCACAAATATGGGAGCCAGTTGCTCAAGTAAGAGACGTTTAGACAGGGTTCAGGCAGAATTGTGGCCAAAAGGATCAGCAAGGTTTATCATGTGTGAAAAATATGGTTCACACACAGAAGTTTTATGCAATGAGTGGGTATGTATGACTAACAATGATAGGGTACCATTCCCTAGGGTGGGCAGCTTTGAACCAGAGGTATACCAGAACTTAAGGTTAAGGATATGTCTGATAAATATCGTAAATTGCGGGGGAGAAGATGGCTACAGTCAATGGTATATCCGTAAAATATAGTAGTATGTAAAAACAATGTATTAACCCTAATTATTTTTTGCAAGATGTATCCTGTTTTTGAAGTCTTTTCAAGGTTATAGGTCACAAGAGGATGATGGACTTGCTGGCAGATCAGTTCCTGTATTTATTTACAGATAGAGAGAGACATAAGATGCATTGGAGGAAATGGTAATTGTATCGCTGGCCTGTAACTGTAATTGTATGTAACTGTATGTTTTAACTGCTTACTGTATGAGTTGTAACTATAGGTATACTGTACTTTGTAATATATATATTGAATCTATATCTTTTTTTTTAATAACAAATATATCCAGCCAAATCGCAGCTCTCCTCCAAGCAGTCACCTTGCTGCAGGAAACACAGGTGGGGCCTGTCCAACCAGGTAGAGCAGTAACAATACTCCCCAATGAAAGAACTGGTGAGGTCACAGCTACCGGTAAGTGTGAGACAGTTCATTGCACAGAGACAACAACACCTCACAGTAAACAAATTAGGAACGGAATGGTAGGATTACACCCTGTCTTGGAAATAGTAACCCCCAATGGGGGAACCGATAGTCAGGGAATAATCCTCACCAGGAATAATGCAATGTATTGCCCGTGGCCCAGAGATGAGCTGCGATCAATCATTTCAGAATTCCCCGACCCTCGGAAGCATTTAGCCAGATGTCAGAAATTTTTCAGAGATCTGGGTAATGCGTATGAACCAACAAACAAACACTGGCGGATATTTTTGAAAGCGTGCCTACCTCCTAATATTGACACCTAAAAATGTATCACTGATTGTAGATTAGAGTCGGATAGTCTTATGACTGACAAAACAAAATCAGGAGAACTTAGAGCAAATTAACATGCAACTAGAGTTGTATTTCCCCACAACTGTTAAGTAGAGAAGAATTTTCTCCATAAAACAGAGGGAAAATGAAATGACATCTGAATATTTCCATGGGGCCCTGCAAATAATGGATAGATACATTGGGGTGCCAGATACAGGGAACGATGCGAATTACAGGGAGGTAGCTGTTTCTGTATTAATGGACGGACTCAATCAGACAGTAAGGGACAGGGTACAAACATTTTTTGCCTGATTGGAGAGGGGCCACAGTAGCTTGTCGTAGAGAGTGCGCGATTGAACACCATAAGAATAGTGTTATGCGCAGAGAACAACAGGTGGAGAGGTAGAGGACGGTAAGTATACTGGCACATACAGAAAAGACCCATCAGTCCAAACCCCAGATCCCTAATGGTCAATAAAATGTTACACTTGTAGGAAGGAAGGGCATTTTGCCAGAGATTGTAGGAGTAGTAGGACACATAGTCAATATAGATCCCCTGGACAGAAAATACAAGCCACATTATTAAACACATAGACGGGACCAAGGGACATATAGTAAGGAATCATAAGCCATATAGAAAACACAGATTCGGCTAATGGGGAGAACAGAATAAATGCAACTTACTAATGTTACATTTCGCTGTTCTAGATGCATGTCCATCACAGGTAGAGAAAATTATCTCAAAGATACCGGGTTCCCTATGAACTTAGAATGGACAGGACACTGGATTGATGGCTGGGATAGTCCCAGTAGAGATATAACACACATAGATTTTTTTTGGGGGGAGCAGACCAAGTAGAGAATCATTCCCCTTAGTGCCCAATCCAGATGTCAAACTTTGTAAAATCTTCTTTGCCTCTACCAATTTATCTGTTACTAAACTCTATGTGATTTGTCTTCAAAGTTTCCTCTTCATCTCTTACGTTCACCGACAGGGTTACAGTTCAGACGCCACAGGCCTACTCGGTCTTTCAGAGTTCTGCCCAAATCCAGTATATCTCACCAACATAGGGACACCAGTATCAGTGTGCCTGGTCATGCACAAAGGGTGGAGAATGGGAATACGGTTGAAGGGAGACTGTATATAGACACCGATATGCATGATGGCGTGACAGCCTGATGGTGAACGCAAATCTGAAAAATTTTCTTTTTATTATTTCCTTTCTCTTTTCACTTTCCACAGATGGTTTACTTCACACAACTGATAATATACAACAGTTAAACACATTGAAATGCAAGATTTATGTTCCCTACAGAAATGTCGCTGACCCGGAGAGAACTCGTGACAAAGAGCAGAGTGTAGAGAACCTCGTATCACTGGAGTGTCTGTTCCGGGAAGGTTGAGAGGCAGGACTGTTGAAGGGCATCCGAACACATATCTAGAACGGTTGTAGTATCATTTTTTTTTCTCACCTCCCCCTGCATTTTCCTGTCTTTTCCCCGTCTTATTTTCCTCCTTTCCCTAAACGAAATGGATCGATCACAAGAGACTGCGTTTAGGGTTCTATTAGTAATTCTGGTTTTGATCAAGGACAGTTTGTTTTGGTGAGGGTCCCAGAGAGGTCGAGCGGGGATCTGGAATGGGTTCTGATGGCAAGTATAAATTTGTAGGATCTCAGGATCAGCGCATCTGGTAGTCACGGAGCTTGGAGGCACTGTGAGGGGTTATTGTCTGATGAATATTGTATTTGTAGGAATTGTGAGAATATAGTTGAGGATGGGTGCATCCAGAGATGTCAGTCCAACCTTAATATCGACATGGACCATCATCCATTGAGTGATTACCACTCACTAGTGGGTAAGGTCTTAAACCAGACAGAATGCTGGGTGTGCTCACAGGTACCTCAAGGTCAGAGCAAGTCAGGATTAGTACCATATCCTTTAGCAATAGATGAGGTACTCGAATTATGGGGTGGGAGACCGGTGGACAAGAAATTCAATATTTCTAGGCCCCCTAGTTTGAAGCTCCACCAGTATCATGTAGACAGATCCTTATTATGTTTCAATATTTCCAATTACCAAAAACCGGGAAATTGGGAAGTGACGTGGAATAACCAGACAATGACCTTTTCACACAGAGCTGATAGGATACCCATAGACTCTGAACTTGTACGCCAAATAGCCAACAGTGGGAGGTATTTTCGGTATAGGTATACCCGTGGAAGCAAGACCATGTGGGTTGGAAAAGTATTGCCAGGGTATTGTGCTCATATCATCCAGCCCGATACTTGTACTGAGCAGATGGGAGAACTAGGGATAGGTTTCTTTACTTGGAAAGTTTGTAATATGGTGATGTCATATTTTGTCCCATACGTTCTCCTAAATGATGCCTATTTCATATGTGGGAGGAAGGCGTACAAGTGGCTTGCCCCAAGCTCAGAGGGATTGTGTTATATTGGGAGAGTACTGCCAGAGGTCATGACCATAACCCATGATAAGATGAAAGACGTTCACAGCAGTGCTCAGGCTCCTTATACTCATACTCACTATGAACACATCATCAAGAGACACCTCATAGATAGGACAGAGCACGCAGCCTCTGATTTGATCCACGAATCCACCGGGATTCAATTCCTTCTCGCATTAGACATCACCCGTACTGCCAGAGGAATTATAAATGATAGGTATATCCATGCGCTAGCGAACTTGATAGATAATATCACTGAGATGTATGACGACACCTTCAGGTATACGGGAAGGGAGTTACAAGCTTAAAAACAGGAACTGATTCAGCACAGGATGGTCCTAAATTATATCACAGCCATGACAGGTGGGTACTGTGTTACTCTGGCAACTCAATATGGGGTGAAGTGCTGTACGTATATTACGAACAGTACTGACGACCCAACGGAGATCATCGATCAAAAGATGGACAATATCTTGCAGTTGAAGTGGGAGTTCAGGAGGAAACACAACCTTACCTTTGCGACTGTGGGTAATGAACTGACCGGCTGGGTCTCATAGTTGAACCCACGAAATTGGTTCTCAGGTTTAGGAGAGTGGGCTCAAAATGTTATTATGAGTGTAGGGAAGTTTCTCCTTTGTATCCTGGGATTCGTCATAATTATTGGTTTGATATTTAGGTGTGTTCGAATTCTGACGCGGCGCAAGCACGGCACAAAGTTGATGAGTCTAAGGAGCGAGGGCGCTGTTATAGCAGCAGATTTAATTTATGACCCATCCATAGAGACAGTGTTATGATAAGGATTGCAAATGAATTTTATGGCCTGTTTCGTTCACCCGTTTTTCTTTTGTCTCCCCCTCTGCCCAGATACATCCATCCGGAAAAAGACATCAGCCCTACCCAAAATGTTTATGTGAATGTATTTTATTTATATGTCTTATCTTCATCTCTGCAACCTTCAGTTAATGGCACACATAGTCGACAGGTGATATCCACATATACTAGCACTCACATATGTTTCCCCCTCCATGTATCATCAACTAAATGTGCACCCCATTTGTTGGAACAAGAAGCCGAAAAGAGCTCGGTAGTGTTTGTTGGCCCACTTACAGACCCTTAATACGGGATAAGAAGGATTTACTGTATACTTCGCAATACCTCGAAGCTTATCTAGAACATATATGGCACGATGATACATGCCCCTCAGACATGGATTCATACATACATGCTTTCTACTATCCCACTAGGTCATACATTTCCCACCTACAACTCTCCCCCGATCATCAAAGCTTCTGTAGATATTGTATAGATATTTTTCTGTTTAGTGATTAGATAGTGGCAGATATTGGTGACTGCCAAAGGGTGGACTGTCAAAGTCGAAAAATATTGCAGTACACACATAACGTACAAACTACACACAGATGGCCTCCGTGCGCGTACTTGCTCTGCTGTGCGTGCGCATATTCGCAATTTGCATATGGTCGCTGCCGTGGTCCTGCGTATTAGCGCGTGGTATGAGTATTTACGGTAGAGTTTGTGAACGCATGGAATGCTATCAAAACACATTACATATTTAATCCAAATAGTACACAATGTACACATAGTCTCCCTGCACCACATCAGAAAGTAACAGCAGTTTAAATGGTAACAGAACAAAGGGATTCACCTTTACAGGATAGATGGGGACAGAACAAGGTTATAAGGTGGTGTTTGGTATCCAGCTGAAGGGTATTTTAAGGGTAACATTCCGGTGTTGGTTTGAGGAAGATCGCATGTTCCTGCGGATAGTTATGTGCAGGAGCAGAATATAGATATAAACTGTATTTACTGTACATTATGTATGCGGCGGGAATCCAGAGGAGACCACCCACAAGAGCAGTTGGAACAGACATCGCCCACCTATTCAAACCGACCTATGACTTCTCCTGTACTGTAAATGACCATCCCTGTGTCCAATGGACAAAGAGATTACAGTATCCATTGTGTTATGTTTTGGATGAATTGTATAAAGAGAGCCTGCAGCAGGCCTGGTCAGACACAAGACTCACAATGTTATCTATCAGATGACGGAGGACCAGACTGGTTAGCGCGGCGAATCCACTCACGTATGTAACATTGAATGTAGCCATTATTCTGTTGTATTGTATCGTTTATATTGTAACCCCCTTTCAGCAATAATACGCTGTGGTGTCGGAACCCAGTGGTTTAACTACAGCCTGGTGTCGTGTCTTTCTTTCCTGCTAAGGTTTAAAGTGTAATAGCATCACACTGCATTGCTGCATAAGGTTTAAAGTGTATTCATTGGGTGTGTACGCTCTGTGTGTACTTTGGCCCTCATTCCGAGTTGATCGGTCGCAAGGCGAATTTAGCAGAGTTACACATGCTAAGCCGCCGCCTACTGGGAGTGTATCTTATCATCTTAAAATTGCGACCGATGTATTCGCAATATTGCGATCACAAACTACTTAGCAGTTTTAGAGTAGCTCCAGACTTACTCTGCCTGTGCGATCAGTTCAGTGCTTGTCGTTCCTGGTTTGACGTCACAAACACACCCAGCGTTCGCCCAACCACTCCCCCGTTTCTCCGGCCACTCCTGCGTTTTTTCCGGAAACGGTAGCGTTTTCAGCCACACGCCCATAAAACGCCGTGTTTCCGCCCAGTAACACCCATTTCCTGTCAATCACATTACGTTCGCCGGAGCGATGAGAAAGCCGTGAGTAAAAATACTTTCTTCATAGCAAAGATACTTGGCGCAGTCGCAGTGCGAATATTGCGCATGCGCACTAAGCGGAATTTCACTGCGATGCGATGAAAAATACCGAGCGAACGACTCGGAATGAGGGCCTTTGTAACGTCAGCGCAGCGTTTGTGCACAAAGTCCGTACACGGTACGGGACTCTGTACGCTAACAGCGTAAAAAGTACGTAAAGTGTGTATAAGGAATAGCTTTTCATTCCTGTATATAAATCAGCATTATCAGTATGTATGTATGCATGTATGTATGTATATTTTATATGTATGTATGTATGTATGTATGTATATATATATATATATATATGTATGTACTCTGCACGTTTTGACCGGCACTCCTTTTAAAAAAAACAGCTACCTGGTTGCCCTCCCATTCGGCACGTGGCTAACTGTAAAGTGTAATAGCAAAATAACTTGACTTTTCTCTCCAGCCGGTAATACGAGCGGAATCAACAGTCCTATTGGACACAACACAGCTACTGTAAAACCTTCAAACATGCACGGAACTCCCAGAGGAGTGTGTTCTTTTGAGCCTTGACGTAGTTAGTCTTTATACTAATATTCCTCACAAAGAAGGGATTGAGGCGATGAGACACCTGTTGGAGGGTAATGTGCAGTATAAAGGGCCAGATATTGAATTCTTTCTGTTGTTGCTGGAGATGATGTTGACTCTGAATTTCTTCTTGTACTATCTGCAAGCCTGGGATGCGCAATGGGGAGCAATGTTGCACCGGCATTCACGAACGCCTACATGCTAGCTATTGAACGGAGTTTATTCCTGGATAATGCGCAATTTGCTAAAGGAATAATTTTATTCCTACGGTACATTAATGATCTTCTGGTGATTTGGTCTGGCAATTTAGATGAGTTTGTGGAACATATGCAAGCAATTAACATGATTGATGCCAACATCAAATTTACATTTGAAGCAAGCACCGATACCATCCATTATTTGGACGTCCTGATAACCAAAAGAGGGAAGTGCCTTGAGACATCAGTTTACCACAAACCGACAGACATGAACACTTTATTGCACGCACAAAGCTTTCATCCAGAGGCCATGAAGAAAGGCCTGCCCTACTCACAGTTTTTACGGGCGAGAAGGATTACAAGTAATATCCGAGAAGACGAAAAAGAGATTGATGGAAATAAAAATTCTTAGAGAGAGAATATCGCAAGGATGATCTCGTAAAGGCCAAGTCGAAAGCACTTGCAGTATCTCATGAGCAATGTTTGAATAAAAAAAACTAAATCCAGCCAAAAGATTGTACCATTCATCACGACTTACACGACTGCCAGCAGTGTAATAAGAAACACTGCAAGAAATTTATGGCCAATTGTGAGGTCAGATAGCTCCATTCCAGCCCTCACCAACAGCAAGTTGCTTAAATGCCACCATAGAGGCTGCAATCTCAAGGACTGGCTCGTTCAGTCTGACACCACCCAACATAGAGAATTAAGATCACATTTCCTCAATAAAGCCCCAGGTTCATACAAGTGCACAGGGTGCACAACTCGTTGTTACCTGGAAACAGGATCTTCATTTCTGCATCCTCAGTCTGGAAAAAAGATGGCGATTAAACATGTTTTGACATGCACCTCAAAATATATAGTGTACATCATCAAATGCCCTTGTGGGCTCACATACGTTGGCAAAACAATATGTACTTTTCAGGAAAGGGCTGCGCAACATAGAACAGCCATCAGACATGCCTTGGAAGGTAAATTGGTGTAACAGCCTGTAGCAAGGCACTTTAAAGAAGTAGGCCACTCGATGGCAACTCTACGCTACAAGCTGATTGACCACATTCCCCCTATGGCTAGGGGAGGTGACCGCAATAGAAAATTGCTACAGTTGGAAGCAAGGTGGATTTTTGAACTGAACACGGTGTCACCTGCTGGCCTTAATGAAAATTTGTCATTTTTATCCTTTTTATAGGAAATGCATAGTATTTGATGGGATTCTTTAGTAAGTCCTTTTTCACTTGGTTAGCATGCTGGAGATAAGGAGACATGATGGTAGACAACAGCGATATAGTTTGTCTGTTACTGTTAGCTATGTTTTCCAGCAGGTAACGCAGCTTGGCTGAAATATTCAGTCAGGCTGGGTGCTCTAGTAATTGAATATGGTATGCTGTATTCTATGATATTCTTATTGCAGGTCTACACACAAGTCCCTAGTTTATGTTGTTTATGTTATGTTTTTTCGTGTGGTAAAAGTGGTATTGGCTTTACAGTGTTTACACTTGTTCCTATGGTGACTGGCTCCACCCCCACTCCCCTTCCCCCCTGCGCACTCCCGGCCGAACGTCGCAGGACGTCATCATGTCCAGAAGTGGAGGGGGAAGAGGACCTGACTCTTTTCAAGCACTCTGTCTCCTTGTTGATTGGCTCCGCCCACCGCCGGCCAGACGCTGCGTGATGTCATCGCGCTCCATTTCCGGAAGTGCAGGGCAGCAGGGACCTGATCCTTCACATGTATTATATTTAAGGTAAGATTTGATTCTTATATAAAATTATATATATATATATATATATATATATATATATATATACAGTGCTCGAACTGGGCCGGTATACACCGGTTTGGCTTACCGGCACTTCGAGCACTGAAGACACCCGCCACCTTTCAAATTCCACGCTCTCAAGCTCTGGAACCGGCAGCCAATCAGGTGCAGCTACGCGGCCACTCCTGATTGGCTGCTGATCCGCAGCAGATTTCAAATGGTAGTGCCGCGGTCATAGGGCCTGAAGGCCATCTTCACACTACCGCAGCCCTGGACTTTCTTTACACCCCTGCCGCCCACGTCCTCCTTTGCACCGCCACTGCCGTCCATGTCCTCCTCTGCACCACCACTGCCCAGGACCTTCTCCTCACCGCTGCCACCCAGGGCCTTCTCCTGGTCATCACCACTGCTCAGGGCCATCTCCTGGTCATCACCACTGCTCAGGGCCTTCTCCTGGTCACCGTCACCGCCCATGACCTTCTCCTCCTCACCACCACCGACCACAGCCTCTGCACCACTGCAGACCACAGGCCCCTCTGCTGCTCATTAGGTACTGTTACCCTGCTTCCCTAGGTCTCTCTGTCACTGTTGTCCCTGCTGTCACTCACTCTTGCACTCTCCCTGTCCCTGCTGTTGCTCTCTCTGTCCCTGCTGTCACTCTCTCTGTCACTGTCCCTGCTGTCACTCTCCCTGTCACTGTTCCTGCTGTCACTTTTCCTGTCCCTGCTGTCACTCTCCCTGTCCCTGAATTTTGGCTCATAATGTGTTGCATAATGTGAATTTTGGATCATACTGTGTGGCATAATGTGAATTTTGAATCATACCGTGTTACATAATGTGAATTTTGGATCAGACTGTGTGGCATAATGTGAATTTTGGCTCATAGTGTGTTGCATAATGAGAATTTTGGATCATACTGTGTTGCATAATATGAATTTTGGCTCACACTGTGTTGCATAATGTGAATTGTGGATCATACTGTGTGGCATATTGTGAATTTTGGCTCATTCTTTGTGGCGTAATGTGAATTTTGTCTTATTCCATAAGAATTTTGGCTCATTAAGCGTGGCATAATGTGTAAGGGGCACCAGTACTAGATAGTATAAGGGGTCCTACTATTGTGTTGCATAATGTGTTATAAGGGGTATATGGTGTGGTACATTACACTTAAGGACCCGCCCCCTCTTGAGTGGTCACACCCACCCCCTTTTCTGAAATGCACGCGCATAATTACAGCCTTCACTTTCCATACTCCCACTTAGAAATTTCCACTTCGACCACTGTGTGTATATATATATATATATATATATATATACACAGTATAAATCCAAAAGTAGTAGAACTTAGCACCTTCAGTATTCAAATAATCCTTAATGATAATAAATACATATATATATATATATATATGCATACCAACAGTAAAAATAATTCAAGTTCATAGCAGTGTCTTTCATCCTTCTTCTCTGCATGTACCTCTTAATGTCCCGGTGCTCGTTTGGCAGCATGGATCATAGGCAGAGAGAGAAAGGAATATCATTGTTTCTTACAATAAAATTATAAAGTGACTAGCGCTAACGTGCAGAGAAAAGTGTACTAGCTATTAGTAATCTAGAGCTCAAATAAAAAAAGCACCCTGTGTATAAAAGCACTCCACTCCACAAGTGCCCAAAAAGACAGATATAATGATATAAGTATATAAATATAAATGCTCTTTGGGATTTAGAATTGATGCACGGTGGGATTGTGGTGTATCAAACATTTAAAGTGACCAGCACCTTGAAGTGTTTAAAGTGAATGTGCATAAAAAATCTGGAACTAGTAACTAAGTAAGATAATAAAAAGAAAGAAAAGGATTTACTGGTAGGTATATAAAATCCTATTTTATCTTACGTCCTAGAGGATGCTGGGGTTACATTTATTACCATGGGGATGTACCAAAGCTCCCAGTATGGGAGGGAGAGTGCTGAGGTTCCTGCAGAACAGATTGAACAAACTTTAGGTTCTCAAAGTATCGAACTTGTAGAACTTAGCAAACGTGTTCGACCCTGACCAAGTAGCTGCTCTGCAAAGCTGAATAGCCGAGACACCCCGGGCAGCCGCCCAGGAAGAACCCACTTTACGGGTAGAGTGGGCCTGAGCAGATTTTGGAACCGGCAATCCTGCTGTAGAATAAGCATGCTGGATAGTTAGCCTGATCCAGTGAGAAATTGTCTGCTTAGAAGCAGGACACCCAATCTTGTTGTTGGAATCATAAAGGACAAACAGAGCGTCCGACTTCCTGTGACGAGGAATAGATTTTCAAAGCCCGCACAACATCCAAGGACTTTGAGGGAATCAAGGTGTCAGTAGCCACTGGCACCACAATAAATTGGTTGATATGAAAATCCGACACAACTTTGAGAAGAAATTGCTGACGCATTCTGAGCTCAGCTCTATCCTCATGGAAAATCAAGTAGGGGCTCTTGTACGAAAATGCCCCCAATTCTGACACACGTCTTGCAGATGCCAATGCCAGCAGTGTGACAGCCTTCCAAGTAAGAAACTTGACCTCCACCTCCTGTGAAGGTTCAAACCAATCTGACTGCAGGAACTGCAGCATCACATTAAGATCCCAAGGTGCCGTAGGAGTCCCAAAGGGTGGTTGGATGTGCAGAACACCTTTCAAGAATGTCTGAACCTCAGGGAAAGCAGTCAATTGTTTCTGGAAGAAAAAGGACAAGGCTGAAATCTGGACCTTTATGGAGTCTAAGTGTAGGCCCACATCCACACCTGCCTGTTTAAAGAGGAGAAACCATCCTAGTTGAAACTCCACCGTAGGAAACTTCTTGGATTCACACCAAGACACATACTTTTTCCAAATCCGATGGTAATGCTTAGAGGTTACTCCCTTTCTAGCTTGGATCAGAGTAGGAATGACTTCGTTCGGAATGCCCTTCCAAGCTAAGATCTGGCGTTCAACCTCCATGCCAACAAACCTAGCCGTGGTAAGTCTTGATAAGCGAACGGCCCCTGATGTAGAAGGTCCTCATGTAGAGGAAGAGCCCTCGGATCCTCCAGCAGTAATTCCAGAAGATCCGCGTACCAAGCCCTTCTTGGCCAGTCTGGAGCAATGAGGATCGCCTGAACTCTTGTTCTTTTTATGAGCTTGAGAATACTTGGGATGAGCGGAAGTGGAGGGAACACATACACCGACTGGAACCTCCACGGAGTTACCAGGGCATCCACCGGCACTGCTTGTGGGTCTCTCGGCCTGGAATAGTACCTCCGAAGCTTCTTATTGAGGCGAGAGACCATCATGTCTATCTTAGGCTTGCAAAAGGCCGTTGTATATGGCCATTGGAAGTTTTCCCCCTGAGTGACTGCTCCCCAACCTCTGAGACTTGCATCCGTGGGTAGAAGGATCCAATTCTGAATCCCGAACCTGTGCCCTCGAGTAGGTGAGAAGCTTGCAGCCACCAGAGAAGGGAGATTCTGGCTTTCGGCGACAGGCGTATCCACCGGTGCATGTGAAGATATGATCCTGACCACTTGTCCAGGAGATCCAGCTGGAAGAATCTTGCATGGAATCTTCCATACTGCAAAGCCTTGTAGGAGGCTACAATCTTTCCCAGAAGGCAAATGCACTGATGAACCCATACCCGGGCTGGCTTCAAGATATCCCGGACCATTGATTGGATCACCAATGCTTTCTCCACTGGTAGAAACACCCTCTGCACTTCCGTGTCGAGTATCATTCCCAGGAAGTGCAGTCTCCTTGTTGGCTCCAAATGTGACTTTGGAAGGTTCAGGATCCACCCATGATCCCAGAGTATTTGAGTTGAGAGAGCAATACTCTGCAACAGCCTCTCCCTGGAAGATGCCTTTATCAGTAGATCGTCCAGATATAGAATTATGTTCACTCCCTGCTTGCGGAGGAGCATCATCTCTGCCATGACCTTGGTGAACACCCTCGGTGCTGTGTAGAGGCCAAATGGCAATGTCTGGAACTGGTAGTGACAGTCCTGTAGTGGCCTTAGATAGGCCTGGTGAGGCGGCCAGATCGGAATGTGAAGGTACGCATCCTTGACATCCAGGGATACTAGGAATTCCCCCTCCTCCAGATCTGAGATCACCGCTCTCAGAGACTCCATCTTGAAATTGAATTCCCTCAAGTAGGGGTTCAATGACTTTAGGTTCAGTATTGGTCTTACCGAACCATTCGGTTTTGGTACCACAAACAGGTTTGAGTACTAACCCTTGTTTTTTAGGTGAGGTGGAACTGGAACTATGACATTTGTTTGTACCAATTTTTGAATGGCTTCCTGCAGGATTGTACTTTCTGTCAGGGTAACTGGTAAGCCTGATCCGAAGAATCTGTGAGGCGGGAGTTCCTTGAAACTCCAGTCTGTACTCCTGGGCAACAATATCTTTTACCCAGGGGTCTAGGCAGTATGATGCCCAGACGTGACTGAAATCTTTTAGTCTCGCTCCCACCTACCCGATCTCCAGGCTGGGAGGTCCACCGTCATGCTGAAGATTTTGAGGAAGCAGAACCTGGTTTCTGTTCCTGGGAATCTGTTGGTGCAGGTTTTCTGGATTTTCCCCGACCTGTTCTAAAGAAGGTTGGGGAACCTTTTGACCTTTTAAATTTGCGGTCCGAAAGGACTTCATTGTAGTTGTAGGATATGATTTCTTAGCCGGTGCATCTGCAGGGTGGAAGAAAAGTTGAATTACCCGCAGTTGCTGTGGATATCCACGCATCCAGTGCGTCCCCAAACAGGGCCTGACCTGTGAAGGGTAGGTTCTCCACACTTTTCTTGGATTCTGCACCCACAGACCATTGGCGTAGCCAGAGTCCTCTGCGTGCCGAGACTGCCATGGATGTAGCCCTTGCATTAAGCTGGCCAATATCCTTCATGGCCTCTACTATGAAACCTGCAGAATCCTGTATGTGACATAAAAACAAGCACCCCTATCCATAGAATCTAATTCCTCAAGTAAGGTGCGTAGAAATCCATGGACAAGCAATAGTGGGTATCAGAGCCACTCCTGTAGCAGAGTATAGTGATTTGAGCGTAGTCTCAATCTTGCGGTCAGCTGGCTCCTTTAAGGAGGTTGAGCCAGGGACAGGTAAAACAACATTTTTGACAATCTAGATACAGAAGCGTCCACTATAGGTGGGTTTTCCCACTTCTTTCTCTCCTCTTCAGGGAAAGCAGTGAGAATTCTTTTAGGGATCTGGAATTGTTTCTCTGGGTTTTCCCAGGACTTTTCAAACAAGGAGTTTAACTCCTTAGAAGCAGGGAAGGTCAGCGAGGATTTCTTATTTAAGGTAAAATAAGACTCCTCTGCCTGCTCAGGTACCTTCTCAGTAATATGCAAAACATTCCTAATGGCTTCAATCATTAGTTGCACCCCTATAGCAAGGGTTGCATCCCCCCTGCATATCCCCATCACCGTTCCCTGTATCAGAGTTGGTACCAGTATCAGCTTGCATTATCTGGGCAAGTGTACATTTTTGTGGGTATGTAGGTGGGTTTTTAGACAAAGTAGTGGGGGTTGTATACTTCATATCCTCCACAGATTTTCTCAAAAACTGCATTTCTTTTTCAGTATGTGACATCCTTGTTGAAATCTGGGATATCATCCACCTTAAAGAATCCACCCATGCGGGTTCGGATTCAGAAGGCTGAGAAACTATATTGTAGTCTTGAGTATATGGAATAGACTCCTCAGGAGAAGATAAACATTCTGCAGCACAGGACACATAGTCCTTACACATGGTAAAGTGGGATATGCACACTTACATACACACAGGAAAATGTCAGACACAGTTTTCCCCAGAGTACCTTCAGAGAGTCAGAGTATAAGGAGCCAGCCACCCCTCACCCTTGTAGGCTGTTATTATGATAAAAGCCCAGCGCTAACTAGTTAACCTTAAAAGGGTAGCTAGTACTGTTATCACACTCCCCCCCCCCCCCCCACCGTCTATAACACGCTGGTACCACAGAGGTTTTGCTGGAGTTTTGTGGAGGGCAGCGCTCCCTGTCAGCGTCCTGTCTTATGATCTGCAGGGAGAAAATGGCGCTGGTTAGTGCTGGATCCGCTCTGAGAGGAAGCCCCTCCCCCTGTAATGGCGCGCGGCTTCCCGCCCTTATTCTTTATGCTGGCCTGAGGATTTTATGTGTTAACAGCGGGATTAGCCCCTGTTAACTAATGTGACCAGTGCAGGGTTAATGCACTGGCTCAGGACACCCCTCAAGCGTTGACAGGTGTATGGTGCTGAACCTTCCAGGAGTGTAGCCTGTCAGAACTGCGCTCCAACCCTTCTGCCGCCATACCCGCCGGCGACCCGCTAATCGGAACACCGGCGCTGTACTCACCACTCTTCTATCTTCTGGCTCTGTTAGGGGGTGGTGGCCATGCTGTGGGAGTGGGCGGTCGCCTCGTGGGCTTGCGATCACTTCCCTCAGGACATCAGTGTCCTGTCTTTATTAAGTTGGTTCCTACTCCCCCCCCTAAGTCCCATGAAGCAGGGAGACTGTTGCCAGCAGCCTTACTGTAAAATAACAAACTCTAGAAATAAAAAACTAAGAGAACTTCTAGGAGCTCCCCTAGCTGTGACCGGCTCCTCCGGGCAGATTTTCTAAACTGAGTCTGGTAGGAGGGGCATAGAGGGAGGAGCCAGCCCACACTATTAAAGTCTTAAAGTGCCAGTGACTCACAAAGGACCCGTCTATACCCCATGGTACTAAATGGAACCCCAGCATCCTCTAGGACGTAAGAGAAAATAGCTTAACTTTTGCTCTTTTTCTTCAGACCATTTTTAGGTGTGTAGTATGGTATGCCGGTGGCTGGGCTCCTGGCGGCCAGCATACCGGCGCCGGCATACCGACAGCTGGGTGAGTGCAATTAAGCATCTTGCGGGCTCGTTGCGCTCGCCACATTGCACTCGCTACGCTGCGGGCACGGTGGTGCGCTATGCGCGCTACGCTATTTATTCTCCCTCCAAGGGGTCGTGGACCCCCAAGAGGGAGAAAAGTTGTCGGTATGCTGGGTGTCGGGATTCCGGCGCCCGGATAATGTGCGCCAGGATCCCAACAGCTGGCAAACTGAACACCACCCCATTTTTAGGCCCATAATAAGTTGTAAGATCAGGGAGATAAAAAAAAGTACATAACATACCAATGTGCATATTTATTATAATCAGTATCTTGCAATACACAGATTTTATAACCCCACTTATACAAATTGTGTGAGAATGCATGGGGAGACACTATGGGGCTAATTCAGACCTGATCGCTGCTGTGCATTTTCGCACAGCGGGTGACCAGGTCTGAACTGCACATGTGTATGCACCGCAATGCGCAGGCATGATGAACCGCAGCGACGGGGAATTCCGGGCAGCGACGGGATGGTGCAACAAAACTGATCACACAGGCGATCGCAAGAAGATTGACAGGTAGACAGGAAGAGAGCGTTTGTGGGTGGCAACTGCCCATTTTCAGGGAGTGTCTGGAAAAACGCAGGAGGGACCCTTTGTAACATCAGTTCTGGCCCTGATCATCGCAGAGGCTGAGTAAGTCCTGAGCTGTGCAGAGACTGCACAAACTTCTGTTTGCACAGCTATCATGCACATGCGATCACACCCCTGTACAACGAATTCCCCGTCCCCCTGTAGGCGGTGACTACCTGATCACAGGGATGCAAAAAATGCACCCTAGCGATTGGGTCTGAATTACCCCCTATATCAAGTATACCAAAATGCACAAGTACTTACACTTTTTAAAAAGTTTTTTTAATGCAAAAATTTATATTTTTTTAATATAAAACAGCAAGCATATAGTAAGTAGTAAACATACAATACTCATAAAACGCGTTTCGTCTTTAGTTCAGACTTCTTCAAGGGGGAAGTCTGATCTAAAGATGAAACGCGCTGAGAAACTAACTCGTACCTGACTTCGCATATCATACATTTGGGTCAAAGCCCAGAACAGTCTCCCTGTGTCAAAGTTCTGCCCAGCGTACACCAACAGGAGGTCTGACCGGGACCCCATCCCCCTAATATCCAATGTTGCCACTCTGTGAAGTTTTCATCCAAATCTATCCAGTGGCAGGTCCAGAACAGGCTCCCCAGGTCAAAGTTCTAGCCAGCATACACCAATGGGAGATCTGACGGGACCCCAACCCCCTAGAATGTTTTCTTTGGGGATCTAATGTTACTACTTGAAGTTTTCTTTCAAATTCATCCAGTGGAAGGCATAGAACAAGCTCCCTGGGTCAAATTTCTGCCTGATGCAAAACCCTAATCCATCTAAAACCTGGCCAGGGTTTAACTGGACCACCTCATGTTGGTTTCATCCCAATTGGTGCAGGGGTGTCCGAATGCATACCCGGACAGACAAACAAACAGAGTAATTAATTTTATTTTTATATGTATATATATATATGGCTCTGGCCCCAAAAGCAGTAGATTTTTTTTTAGTTTAAAAACCCTGCCAGAAATATAATGTTAAAAAAGTCCAGCAGATTTTTGAAGCTAAAGCTTAACACAGCAGTAACAAAACGTACACTTCAGCCAACTAGGTAAGCATATTTTTATTCTATCTTTGTTTACTGCAGCACAGAGTGTTTCAGTGAAGTGACTGTTAGTATTAAAGTAATCATTAATGGCATGATTATTTAGAACATGGTCGCTAAACTGGAGATCTTTAATTTTATAATTAGACCTCAATAGGTGTTAAAGTTGTGTATTTTTCTATATTATTATTATTATTATTAATAAACTTTATTTATAAGGCATAACAAGTGATTCGCAGTGCCGTACAAAGGACAGTACAGGGAGCCAAAACTTAGCATTACAATAAATAAATAAATAAATAACAAAAATAGAGTACAGATAACAAAGAGCACCACAATTCTCAAAACATAATACAGCTAAAATGTAAGTAGCGAGGGAGTAATCATCGTACTACTTGGGACTGGCGGCCATAGATATAGATGAGCCTTTACCAGCATGAGAAAAAGCGGGTAAAGATGGTCGCTGAGTAGGAGAGAGCTGTGAGTGAAATGTGTAGAGAAAAGGGCTTTGACAACAAGAGGAAAGAGGGCCCTGCTCTGAAGAGCTAACAATCCAGTGGGAAGGGGCGACAGACAGATGACATGAGGTGCAGACAAGCGGGAGGTAGCCTGATGGCAGTATGTAAGCAAAGCAGAGATGTTCAAGGCATGAGGCAGGGGGATGGATGAGCAGCCTCAGGACTAGGTTATGCATCGGAAGGGTACACTTTGATGAATAGGTGGGTTTTCAGTGCTTGTTTGAAGCTTTGCAAGGTCGGGGAGAGTCTAATGGAGTGGGGGAGCGTATTCCACTGAAGGAGTGCAGCACGGGCAAAATCTTGAACTCGAGCATGGGAAGCAGTGACCAGGGTAGAGGAGAGGCGATGGTCATTGGCCGACCATAGGGGCAGGAAGGAGTATGAAGGGAGATGAGGTTGGAGATGTAGGGAGCAGTGGAATTAGAGATGGCCTTGTATGTAAGGGTGAGGAGTTTGAAGAGGATTCTGTAGGGGAATGGGAGCCAGTGCAGATTTTGTCAAAGTGGAGTGGCAGATGTGGAGCGGCAGGAGAGAAAGATAAGCCTAGCTGCGGAGCTGAGGACAGATTGGAGGGGAGCAAGATGGCAGCAAGTGAGGCCAGTGAGGAGAACATTGCAGTAGTCGAGTCGTGAGATGACCATTGAGTGGATGATAAGTTTGGTTACACTCTGGGAGAGAAATGGCCTGATGCGAGCAATGTTACTGATGGTACAATGAGTAGAGAGTCCCAGATACATGCTGAGATTTGTTGCTGAAAATATGGATGTAGAGTTTATTGAGCAGCAGTGTAGGCTGATGTATCAATTATAGAAACAGTCCACTTCAACTGACAATGAACATAAAGAGAAGACTTGCTTTATGTCACAAAGGATAGCAGACTGAAAACTTGGCACTTGAAATCATTATTATAGTCAGTGGTATTAACAGGATACTTCAGCCTACTGTAGGAATAACTGAAACTGAAGAGTAGGTAACAGGCTAAACTGGATTTATGGGATTATTCAGACCTGGATGCAGTCGTGCGTTCACACGAAGTGTCCGTATCCAGAGGGTCTGCGCACATGCACTGTCAATGTGTTTGACAGTGGCGGCTGTTGGGGGCGGCGACACGGCATTGCGTGGTGTGGCTGGCAAAACAAGGACTGTCAGGAGTGTTTTCGTGAGATCTCACACAACCGCTCCGAGAAAATAAAAGTGTCGACCTTAAATCATATCGCAGGGTGGCACCACACACATGCTGGGTGGCCTTGCTCTGTGCTGGGTGGCCCCCAGCATGTGAGTAGATGGATGCAGATCTTTCTGCGGGAAGCAAAATCTGCATCCATCTCTGAATAACCCCCTTTGCCCGGAATGTGGGTAACAGACTGAACCAGACTGGGACTGGAAGAGACAGCACCAGACTGGAACCAGAGAGATAGCAAGCTGGAACTAGACTTAGATCAGATGAGAGCAGGCTTGAACTGGACTTGAACCGCAGTACACAGCAAGCTTGAACCAGACTAGAACTGGAGGGGATAGCAAGCTGGAACTGGACTGGGACTGGAGGAGACAGCAAGCTGGAATACGAATGGGAGCGGAGGAGACGGCAAACTTAAAGTGGACTGGAATTGGGGGAAACAGCAAACTTGAACTAGACTGGTACTGTCAGAAACATCAGGCTTTAACCAGACTTAAGGGGAAAACAGCAGGCTTGAACTGGAATGGAACAGGAGAAGACAGCGGCAGTGAACTTCTGTATAGAAAATAATGGATTTTTAATAATAAAAAATAGTAAGTAGACTTTGAAACATGAACATTCATAAATTAGTGAAATTATAACTTGAATGTACTGTATGTGGGCTAGTGTTATGTGGGGATGTAGATGTACTGTATATCACCTTTGGCTCAGCAAGCTGATATAGCTGACAGTAGAAATTGGGGTAGGGGATCCAGGACAATAGTTTTTATGAAACTGTTGGTGGACATATGGCTGTTGGTATTGGGGCACAGGATGTATAGTGCTGATGGGTCCCTCTTTGCAACACCTGGGTTGTGATTCGGCTAGTTTCATTTAATGTCCCTTCTGTGGAATAAAGAGACTATCATATATGATTCTCTCATTGTGGGCGCATGCCTCCTGTGGCAAGTTCCTTAATTTCCAAGCCATAGTGGCCATATAACCAACCACCTCATCTGGTTTGTTGTTGAGTACATCCTGTGCAGTATCCAGGACCTTGGACAGCTGTGTATTGCCTTTTCCTGCAGCCCATAGTATTTTTTCCCCTTTCTTTGGAACATTACCCTATTCCAATTGTCTGTGGTGATGGAGCACAGATAAAAGGTGTAGCCCATGAGGACTCAACAGTGCAACCGCCTGTGACTGGGGCACAGAAGCCAAAAGTTCAGGCTGAAAGACTAGATGATCAATATATGATTAAGATGTTAACATTTATGCATCCATATGTATCAAAATGTAATATTAGGGGGCGTGGCTTGGCTAGCAGGGAAGGTGGCTGTGTTTTACCACAGCTCCCTCAGTGAACATACAACCAAAGCCTTTTTACTCCCTTTACCCAATCCCCACATAGCCAGGAGGCAACTCAGCTGCACCCCTTACCTCACCACTACAGCTTGGGGAGACCCGCGGAGTCGGGGAGCGCTTTTCAGCGCTTCTGCGGACTGCGGCCTTCTCCCCGGATGGAAGCCGGGGCCTGGAGTTGGAGAGGAGCCCGGATCGCTCCATCCGGAGGTGGACCTCCGCTACGTGACGGCGCCTGGCGGTTCCTGCTACCCTACCCGGACCCACCGAGCCTTGGTTGGAAAGTGGAGGGCTGGTCCCGCATCCCGGGGTGAGTCTGCTCCACGCACGGAGCTCGAGTTGAGACTGCTAGGCCGGTCCTCGGCAGCCGCGGCTCCCGTGAACCCGCTGCTACTCGCTCGCAGCCCCGCAGCGCAGCACTGTACGTCCCGCTGCTCGGACCGCCCGACGGTCTCGCTGGCGGCTAGCCCCACCCGTGCTCCCCTTCGCCCTGCAGGCGCTGGGGCTCCCCTTACCCTCGGACACACCATCCCGGGAGGCCTTTCTCTGCTACTTGAGTCAGCTGCCCCAATAGGATTAATACCACTCCTATAGTGGTCTATTCCCTCTACCCCAGTGCCCACTCACACCCTATCAGTACAGGGGTATTACCTGGATCATAGGAGTTAGGTTTGCGGAGACGGGGGGGGCCTTAAAACCCCCCTGCAGGTTGCGGCCTAGCTCCACTCCAAAAGCCGGGGACTCAATTATTCACTACACCTGACAGGCTCTGAGACAGGCTCTTTCATAGACCCTGAGCCATTACTCACACAGAAAACTCCCCCTGGTGGCTACCTTGGGATAATTCACCAAAGAAGTGCATTTATTTTAAACCCACCCAAGGGAAATCATCTGCATGTCTCTCTACAACTTCGAGTAAATGGCGCTACCAGACATGCGCCACACCTGGTTGTCGTTGCTACTGATACCGTAATGCACTGCTGATGCCAACCCACAGGGAGCTGCTCCGCTGAAGGCATTCTTATGCGAGCTATGTAAATAAATCCAACCTCGTTGATTTGAATTCAGGGAATTTACACCCCCTACCGCTGATTGAGTGATGACCAGGAACAAAAGACCTTCTAAAAAGACCGACACATCAACTCCGCGAGGAAACATGTCACAATCGGCCATGAGATCCTTTCTACAACCCACCCCACCCGCCCTGGCTGACAGCCCTCCTGTTGCGGACTCCCCCGCACCCCCACAGATCCCTCACTCATCTCCTCCAGGTGCGGAAGCATCACGCACTTGCTCCCCAGGAAGTAGGGACCTACAAGATATCTTAGCCTATATGAAAAACCTACCCACTAAGCAAGATCTGCAAGATACAGTTAGACGTGAGCTGGCAGCCGTGAGACAAGATATCTCCCACATTTCCGACCGGGTGACGAGCCTAGAGGACCACCAGGATTCCTCCGACACATTTCTAAAGTCGTTGACAACCATCATCGATGCTCAGTCCTCGGAGATCCGCTCACTCCAAACACGACTAACAGATTTGGACAACAGAGGGAGGAGAAACAATATCCGTGTGCGGGGCTTGCCGGAAGATGTCCCTCAGATGGGTCTGATCGACGCCCTCACGAAAAATTTTAACGAGATCTTGGGCAACGACTCCAACGATATCATTACTTTCGATAGGGCCCACAGAGCTCTGAAACCAAGGGGTCTCTCTGCGGATAGACCACGTGCCGTAATCTGCAGATTGTATTATTTCTCTCAAAAGGATGATATCATGCGCAAAGTCCGTCAACTCGATGGAGTTGATTTCAACGGTTCATCGATCCAGATATATCAAGGCACACACTCCAACAGCGGAAGGCCCTCAAGCCCCTAACGGATGAACTCCGTAAACGCCAATTGAAATATCGATGGGGCTTTCCCTTTAATCTCCAAGTCTCCTTGTCGGGGAGAACCCACACCCTCAACTCATTCTCGGACATCCCGGAATTCTGTACTGGACTGGGCATTCCGAAACCTGATTTGCGTGACTGGGACTTCCCCACTCCTGAGCTACCATCTTTCCAACCCCTGCGTACTGGAGCACCCTGGAAAGAGGTGCGGAAAGCTGGGAGAAGAAGCTCCAACAGACCCCCATCAGACAGGGACTCACGTGTTACTTGATAGAAAGGTTGCGGTGGGACACAGTTTCCTGGATCACAACGTGATACCACTTCTCACCATTGATGGACTCTCATCCGATATCTCGCTGTCGCTGGGGCTACGCCCCCTCTCCCCATTGTGTCACGAGTCGTTGATTGCAAATTCCTGTTCCCTGACTATGGGATTCCTTGCAGCCAATCACCCGATGTCCTTTACATGTTAACGAGGTTTACAGTTTAAAGTTTACAAATAGCCAACACTATGCATGTTTATTGATTCTTGCTCTACTTTTGCTTATTGCCAAGTTGCCCTCGGCGGAGGCTCTCTTATCCGCCCCACACCCGCCCCTGGCTGTATTGCCTCTTGGGTTCCCAATCCTTAGTTGGATCGGTAACCTCAATGCGGGTTTTTTGTATGTTATTGTTGTTTTTTCTCCATGCTCTGTCCCTTTCTCACTCTCCCCTACTCCCCCCTCTCTCCTTTCATTGACCATTCTGGGTCCACGACCTTCCACCGCGACCTATGTCCCCCATGGCATCCCCTGGTAGAGTTAAAGTAACATCGATCAATGCGAAAGGCCTTAACGTGCCGGAGAAAAGAGCATCCCTGTTGCGGTCCCTTTGGGCTGACAGAGTGGATGTTGCGCTAGTCCAGGAGTCACATTTTAAAATTTCCGCCAAGAAACCCCCCTTGACTAACTACCGCTATCCTCAGGCCTTTTATAACAACAACCCAGACGCCAAGTCCAAGGGGGTGGCGATAATTTTCTCTAGGACTCTCCAACTGTCTGACATATCAGTCCACAAACCGATCCCAGGTCGACTCTTGATAGTCAGCTGTAAAATATGTATGTGTCCATACACATTTGTTGTACTTTATGCCCCAAATAAGGACCAGATCCCATTTCTCCGCTCCGCCCTTACCCTAGTGGAACCACTACTTTCAGGGGTTGTGGTCCTAGGGGGAGACCTGAACTGGATAATGGATCCATCACTGGACTCCTCTTCCGGCTCTCCCCGGACATCCCAGCGTCAATACCGACAGGTTAGGCGACTATTCCATGACCTTCAGCTGGCGGATTCCTGGAGAGTTCTCCATCCCTCTGATCGAGACTACTCCTTTTATTCGACCCCACACAATGCTTACTCTCGTCTCGATTATTTATTTCTGAGTCATAGACATCTCATAGATGACATCTCATAGATGAGTCATAGACATCTCCCCCAGGCAGCCTTGGGCCAATGGACTTGGCGCCTCAATGAGTCGCTACTACAAGACCAATATTGTAAGGGCATAATAGAAAAGGCCCTGACGGAATTTTTCTCCTTTAACGATACTGATGACGTCTCCAAGGTTACTCTGTGGGAAGCACATAAATGTACCATACGGGGTAAACTTATACAGCAGGGGACATTTATGAAGAAACAGAGGTCAGCACTAATCACTAAACTACTAGAACGACTTCACCATCTCGAGTCCTCACACAAAACGTCCCTCTCGGAGACTGACTACCTAGAACTACTTGATGCCCGTGCCCAACTGAAAAAAACCCTCACTGAATAGTATTCAGCTCTCTGTCCGCAAATGCAACTCCAAATACTACCAATGGGGCAACAAACCCGGTCGCCTCCTGGCCCAAGCTCTCAGAGCTCAACGCTCATCTCTGTACATTAACAACATAAAAGATACCGGAGATGCCCTCCGATTCAAAACCCCTGAAATTGCTGCGTGCTTTAAACAATATTATTCCCTTCTATATAACCTAGAGAACCGAGCCGATGACACAGCCACTCCATATAACTTCCTACAGGCGAAAGCATATTTAGAAAAGTTGTCCTATCCTGTCCTATCACCTACGGACAGGGAGGCACTGGAACAACCCTTTACCCAGCTAGAGCTGGAAGACGCCCTGGCCTCGACACCCTCTGGTAAGAGCCCGGGGCCGGACGGCTTCACGCTTGCATATTATAAACAATTCAAAGACCTCTCCTCCTATCTTCTCCAGGCCTTTAACTCCATCTCCGCAGATACCCATTTTTCAAGCCAATCCCTGGAGGCCCACATCTCCGTCTTGCCTAAGCCCGGCAAGGACCCCTCGGTGTGCTTCAGCTATAGGCCCATATCTCTTCTAAATGTCGATGTTAAGCTGTTTGCAAAATTAATGGCAAATAGACTAAATGCTTTCCTGCCTTCCCTAATCCACAACGACCAGGTGGGTTTTGTCCCGAACCGCGAGGCCAAAGACAATACCACCAAGGTTCTGAGCCTAATCCATATAGCATCCCAGGGGGGTTCCCCTACCGTGTTATTATCTACCGATGCCGAGAAGGCTTTCGATAGAGTCAGTTGGGGTTTTATGAGGTCGGTGTTGGGGCACATCGGACTGGGTCCCCTAGCGCTTGGCAGAATTATGGGACTCTACAGATCACCCACAGCCCGAGTCCGAGTCAACGGATCCTTATCCGACCCCTTTTGCATAAGTAATGGGACACGTCAGGGTTGCCCACTATCCCCCTTACTTTTTGTCCTCTGTATCGAAGCCTTCGCGAGAGCTATTAGGGCCAATGACTGCATCACTGGCCTGAGGGTTGGAGATACAGATCACAAACTCTCCCTGTTTGCTGATGACCTATTGGCCACAATAACACATCCGATCTCCTCCCTTCCTCACTTCATGCAAGAGCTGTCCCATTTTGGACTACTCTCCAACTTTAAGATTAACATGTCCAAATCCTGCGCCCAGAACATATCCACACCCCCCGACACAGTGGCTAAACTTAAGCGATCCTTCCCCTTCACTTGGAACACCTCTCACCTATCCTATCTGGGAATACAGCTGCCGAATGATTTGACCTGTTTGTTCAACTTGAACTTCGCACCCCTTCTCCGAACACTCAAAGCTGATTATAGCAGATGGTATCTTAAACCACTCTCATGGCTGGGGAAGGTAAACGTCGTGAAAATGAATACTCTCCCTAAGCTACTCTACAAATTACAAGCCCTCCCCATACGGATCCCAGACTCCTGGTTCAAGTCCATACAACTCTTGATACAACAATTTATATGGTCTCAAAGACGACCCAGAATTAGTCGATCCACTATGATTCGTTCCACCCGAAGTAGTGGTTTACAATTACCAGATATCAGAGGCTATTATTGGGCAATATTGCTAAATAGGGTTCTGGATTGGACGAGGAGTCGTGATACCAAACAGTGGGTGGCTCTAGAAGGGCTCTATATGCAGCAATTCCCAGAGATCTTCCCTTGGCTCCCCTCCTTGCCCAGGCCTCCACCCTCCCACCCAACTATCAACGCAACCCTCTCTTTCTGGAAAAAAGCCCGCAGTTGGCCCTCCCTTTCTTCCGCTTTTGGCCCGTTGACCTCTTTTCTAGCCAACCCCGACTTCTTACCCGGCTTAACGCCCTCCCACTTTAGCGACTGGGCCCTTGCGGGTCTCTTTAGGGTAGGTCAGTTGGCGACTCCCTCAGGAGTTAAGCAGTTTTCAGAGGTACGATCAAAATGGGACATCCCACAACATGACTTCTGGAAATATCTACAGCTTAGACATTTTTTGCACTCCAAGCATAGATATCTCCAGGCTTCAAGGGAACTAACACAGTTTGAGAGGTTGTGTGTATCCAAGTGTTCCCCCCAGCATACTGTCTCTACACTCTACAAACTGTTACAAAGCACTGATGCTCAAACACCTACATCCTTCCAGGTGGCCTGGGAGAGGGACCTGGGGATTCCATTAACAGACAGGGACTGGCGGATGATATTCCTCAAATCCCATAAAAGTTCAGTGTGCATACAAGTTAGGGAAACCCAATACAAACTACTAATAAGATGGTACAGACACCCCTCTCTCCTCCACTTCATGTATCCTGGAGTGAGGACAGATGCTGGAGATGCCTTAGCGCCACCGGCTCCTAATGCACATTTGGTGGAGCTGCCCTCTACTCCGCCCTTTCTGGGCTGATGTCATTTCCATTTCTCAAGATATACTTCATGCCTCTGTCCCTACTGACCCGGCCTTCTGGTTGCTTTCACACTCCTCTCTCTCGCTGGCCCAGCATAGAATATCATTGCTCCGCCACCTATCTAACGCAGCACGGGCAGTTATCCCCACTCTCTGGAGGTCCCCAACCCCGCCTACAAGAAAACTATGGTTCACTAGAATTAACTACTACATGAACATGGAGAACATTCTCCTGGTCTCCAGAGACAAACTCTCAGAGTTCATGACCACGTGGCTGCCATGGGTAGAATACACGTCCTCCAAAGACTACAAAGATTACATTTATGCAACCAAGTAACTTAGCATCCCAATTGATCGATTACAGAGGCGGCATTATATATATATCTCTTAGTTTACAGACCCCCCCAGTACTGGTCACTCTTTGTTCTTTCCCTCTCCTTTTCTTTACTTCATTTCTCACTCTCCCTATAACTATCCTACTATGTTCACTCAGATACCACGATTGTATTCATTGTATAGATAGAAAGCATGTGGATACTGTATTGATGCTATAGGATGATATACCGATGCCTTTACCTATACTGTCCCCCAGAGTCTGGGGTAACCCACTACTCTGCTACCATAGGCTAAAGTGTACTTAATCCTAATTTTACACATTGTCGCTTTTGTATCTGAATGTGATGTAATCTTTATATTTTTCTGAATAAAAACAGATTATACAAAAAAAAAATGTAATATTAAATACCAATATTCCTGTCTTTACAGATTCCTTTAAACAGGGAAGAATGACAAGCTATAGCACAACATTTTGAGAACCACTGGAATTTCCCCAAACTGTTGAAGTCCCATTGATGAGAAGCATGTCCACAAAATTCGCCTTCTAACAGCAGATCATATGTATACAATTACAAGGGCTTTTTCAGTATAGTGCTGATAGAGGCTGTAAATGCAAACAATGAATATCTTTTTGTGGACATTGTCAAAAAAGGGGAGAGTGTCGGACAGAGGATCTTTTGAACACACCAAGTTCTAAAGTAAATTAATCAATAACTTTCTTGACCTACCATCTGTCAGTGAAACCAAACATGGTTTAAACTTTGTGTTTGTGACAGATGAGGCTTTTGCCTTGCACCAACACCTTTTGAAGCCCTACCGATAGAGAATATTTAATTATTAGAGGAGTATTTTCAACTATTGTCTCTGCAGGTCAAGACAGATTATATAATATGACTTTGGTATCATGAGCAACAGGTCCTGCTTCTTCCAGACAGCCATCAAAATTTGAATTAATAAAATAAATTTGGAAGTACTGACCTGCTGTGCGTTGCATTATTATTTACAGAGTGAAAGTATATCTATTCAAAAGCAATGGGCAGAAAGTTTTGAGGATACTTTGGAGTGGGCTGAAGAAGTCGCTACATGGACAATGTTACAGTCTGGGACACTAAGTACACCCACTGAATGGGTTAATCAGAGCAGGGAAGATTACCAGGCCTATTATATTACACTAGCAGGGATACCTAGCATTACCCAGGTTGAAGACTGGACCTTGAAGTACACCTGCAGCCTTCATTGCTTTATACTATCCTCATCTATAACCTCATTCCATTGATATGCCACACTTGCCACAGTCTGAATCTATCAAATGCTGAGTTACCTTTGAGCCTGCCAGGTACTCTGCTAAGACCCCTAGGATGGCTGACTGAAGGATGACCTGTAAGATCAAACAGTGAGTTAGATGCTAATAATGCACACTATTTAATGACAAACTTTAGCATGCAAACACAGTGGGATGACTAATATACTATGTAGACAAAAAGGATTGGACACTCCCACGCAAGCCAAATGGTGTTCTACTGCAGCAGACACGTGTTTGTGAAGGTATAAAACAGGTAGAGGGGCACTGATTAGATCATTTGCTAGCAAAATGGTGTGCCGGAAGGAGTTAAACAAGTTTGAAAAGGGGATCATCGTAGGCTGCTCGATTGGAGGTGTAAGTTTGAGAAGCATTGTGAATGTTAGGAATGTTCCTAAATACACTGTGTCTTTTGTCATTAATGCATGGAAAAATAACAGGTATTGCAGGAATGTACCTTGCCCTGGAAGATCCCAGAAAATGCAACCCAGGGACCAGAGAGTGCTAACGAGGCAGCTGCAAAATAACGGGTTTTCCCATGCATACCATTGCACATGTGTTCCAAATGGCCACTAATGTACCGGTTTCGACAAGAATACTTTGTAGGTAGGCCCATACATTTGGATATTATGGGTGAGTAGCTGCTCATAAACCTCTAATCACATAGAACAATACAGCCCAGCGCTTACGATGGTGTAAAGAAAGCAAAAACTGAACAGTGGAACAATGGTGGCAAGTGTCATGGAGTGACAAATAACAATTTAGACTTTTCAGATCAGATGGACGTGTTTGGGTTTGGTGATTATCAGGAGAACAGCTGATGCCAGAGTGTACAGTACCTACAGTAAAGCATGAAGGGGATGGCGGTATGCTGTGGGGCTGTTTCAGATGGTTTGGCATGTGTCCACTAGTTGTAATGCATGGTGACACTAACTCTGAGAAGTATAGAGATGTTCTCGATAACACTGTATTCCCTTTATTTTAGCAGTTCTACGAAAACGATGAATGGTATCAGCAGGACTACAATACCACCTGTCATGTTTCCAAAGTGACGCTAGACTGGTATACAAAAGATTCAAATAACACGGATGGACTGTCCAGCTAAGAGTCTAGATCTTAGCCCCATTGAGAAATTATGGGACGAAATGGAGCAACGGATGCGTGTTAGGTCGACTCGAACTTCTTCAGTGTCACACAGAGTATGACCGTATGTGTATTATGCTTGAGTGTGACAATGTGTGTGTATTATGCATGAGATTATTTCAGTGTGTGTTTTATATATGAGAGTGTGACAGTGTGTGTGTTTGTGTGTATTATAGATTAGTGTGACTGTGTTTTAAACATGAGTGTGACTGTGTATGTGCATTATGCATGAGAGTGGGACAGTGATTGTGTGTGTATTATGTATGAAAGGGTGACTGTGTGTATTATGCATGAGAGTGTGACAGTGTGTGTGCTTGTGGGCTAGATGCGTCATCGCTTGGAAAGTGATAAAATTGAGAGAGATAAAGTCCCAGCCAATCAGTAGATTAGACTACAATTAGAGAGAAGAGGAGAGAAAAGACAAAAAACTATTTTTGGGGCACTCGTTTATGATAACAGAATGAATGTATAGATAGAGTGAGGTATCAATATAAAACTTAACCTTTACTTACTACTTAGTATAAAATGTGGTAATATAATAAATTACATACTAAACATTTTAGATCGTAAAGACTTGATTGCCTTTGTAACAAATAAGGTTCAAGATAAAAAATCAATGGGTGAAAATCCCAATTGATACATTCCGGATTCCTATGAGGTTGAATAAATAAATAAATAATTAATTAAAAGGAATCCAAAACAATCACTGAATAATAAGGAAATAAAATTGACAGATACAATGGTTGAAAATCTGCGATGTTGTTGGTGTTGAGAGCATAAAGAGCCAAAAGAAAGCCCACAAATCAGTAGATATAGAGTGATAGTCTCCTGAATTCAGCCAATCTAGTCTGATCTCGGAAGCTAAGCAGGTAAGGCCTGGTCAGTACTTGGATGGGAGGTCACCTGGGAATACTAGGTACTGTGAGCAATTTTTCCAGGAGACTATCACTCTATATCTACTGATTTGTGGGCTTTCAAGGGGCCTACACACTGGGCGATATCTTGAACGATATCATTCATATCTTTCAGTGTGGATGCATCAATGATGAACGATGCGCATGCCCACAATCGTTCATCGTTGATCAATCATTGTTGATACATGCCAGTCAATTTGGAAGATATATATGTATGTACTCTCATATCGTCCAAATTGACCATCGATATCTTCCAGTGTGTAGGTTGAATAGACCATTGATATAATCATTGGTCGATAATATAATTGGTCGAATACATCGCCCAGTGTGTAGGCCTCTTGAGTGTGGAAGCATCAACGATGAACGATACGTGTGCCCGCAATCGTTCATCATTGATCAATCATCGTTGATACATGCCACTCATATTGGGTGATATAGATGTACTGTATGTACTCTCATATCATCCACATTGACCATCAATATCTTCCAGTGTGTAGGCAGAATTTACCATCGATATTATCGTTGGTCGAATACATCGCCTAGTTTGTAGGCCCCTTTAGTCCACTGTGGTGATGGTAGCTGCCATAGAAAGACAAAAACTTGCAGAACACATTCAGAGCATGATGTATTACATGACAAAAAAAACTTTTAACCCTCTTTTAACACCAAACTCAGCACAGTTAGCAGAACTAAAGACATTAACAAAAGCATGACTATTAGCAGAAGGAAAAAGTGTAAATGTATATACAAATAGTAAATATGCCTTTTTGGTGTGATGCACGATTTTCAACCATTGTATCTGTCAATTTTATTTCCTAAGTAATCAGTGATTGTTTTGGATTCCTTTTATTTATTTTTTCTACCTCATAGGAACCCTGAATGTATCAATCGAGATTTTCACCCATTGATTTTTTATCTTGAACCTTATTTGTTACAAAGGCAATCAAGTCTTTACGATCTAAAATGTTTAGTATGCAATTTATTATATTACCACATTTTATACTAAGTAGTAAGTAAAGGTTAAGTTTTATATTGATACCTCATCTATACAGTCATTCTATTATCATAAACGAGTGCTCCCCAAAATAATTTATTGTCTTTTCACTTCTCTCTAATTGTAGTTTAAAGGGTAGTTTATGGTAAGCCTAGTATATTATGTGTATGGCAGTGTGTGGCCCTGACAAAATTCATACCTAGGCAAACTCTTAATCCTGTTTAAACTACACCACCATGCCAAATTTGGTGGAGCTAGGCACAAAACTCTGGCCATGCATATAGGATAAACAGACACTTTCTCACTTATCATATAGAGGTTATATTTATGGATAATAAAGTATTTGTTATCACATGTTAGCAGAGTTGTAAATGTGAGCACACTATGGTATTGTTGCACTCATCATCACGGTCATCCAGGGCATCAGTCGACAGACTATCGTTAGAACATTCTGCTCTGTCATCAAAGTTATCACTGGTGATTGATGATCTCTGGGCATCCTGCCCAACTGTAAATGCCAGTAGATCATAGTACCTGTTAAGCAATGTTTGAATAAAGCCAATAATTTTGTAATCTAAGTACTGTATACTGTTGTAGATAGGAAATTAGTAAGATTTTAGTAAAATGACTATAAAATATATACAATTACATTTATTTAAAAAAGAAGGGGTGCCATTGTTTTGTTAAAAGTGCAAAACAAAGATAAAATATATGAAGGACATGACATGTTGCACAATACACAGTGGACAATGATGCTGCAATGACTCTGGAGCAAGTGGAAGAAGACACCAGAGCATTTAAACATGCAAGCCCACTGAAGGTGATGATTTCAAACACCTGCGTCCTTCTTATAACAGTCATACACACTGCACATTACCAACAACATATATTTTGGCTGATGCAATATATCTGTATTATTATAGGTTGTTTATAAATGTATGGATGTACACACTTAAAGATGCATACCTCCCAACATGACCCTCTCCACGGGGTATATTTACTAAAAATCGATTTTGGGAAGGACTTTATGAATCTTCCAAATCGATTGAAATCGATTCCTTTTGGTCTTTCTAAACTTTTTGAAATTTACTTTATTCACTAAAAATCAATTTTTCATTCGATTTTACAATCAAATTCGATGTTGATTCATGTTTAGAAGAGTTTTATAATTGAATCTATGAAATCCCTTCCTAAATCAAAGCTCAAATCCCCAGCCAAATAGTAAAATCGAATCGCGCACCCTCATTGCTTCCATTTGCTCCAAATGTAACACATCCTCACTAATTAAAGGGGAAACACACTCATTACATTTTTTATACATGAAAATATATTTTTTCAATTATTTATTAATTTTTGCGTGATTATACAATAAACGGCAGCTGAGCAAAAAGACGATTTTAGTAAATTGTTATATAAAAATATGCATTTTGTAAAAAATAGTATTAGAAACAAACAAACATGCATTCTGACAAAGATTGGGTGTTCATATGTGCTTTTATATTTAAAAAAAAAATTACAATTACTGCTATCTTATACAACAACCATCCCTCTGCAATTTGTCCAACAAGATTTAAGACAGACAGGGATGAGTTGGTGAGGATGTAAGCATCATGGGCAGAATCTGGATATGCACTTATTTCACTCTTGTTTTTTTGGTAATTTCTTCAGAATTTACTGTAAATGTGCCAATATTGTGCTCTGGTGCCACCTTTTGAATATTTTTTTACATTTTTTTTTTGCCTAAAAGTCTAAATTTGTGCAGTACTCAACTCATGAAGCTGCTTACAGTAATCAGAATGTTTTTCCTGAGTTTTTCCAGTCAGGTGGTATTTTGCATGGTATAGGTAGGTGCACATCATACCATTGCCTTGGGCATCCATTTGTGCAACTTTCACAGTGCCCTATGTGTTATTGAGTACTTAAAAAGTCAGCACTATCATTTTCCTATCTTTAGAATGGGTTTAGAAGCCAAAATCGAATGTCCAGGATCATTCCAAACATTTGGAAATTTGAGGCTCGATTTGATGTTCGATTTGGAGGTCCATTTCAAATCGAACCTTAGTAAATTAGGGGATTTTATGTTGTTCTATGGGAAAACATCAATTTTTTTTAGCAATTCGATTTCTATTGGTATATGAATTGAATCTGCCAACAGAATCGATTTGATATTCGATTTGGGCTTTAGTAAATCTGTTCAACCCAAATCGAATGGAAATTGAATTGAAACATAATACCAAATCCCTTGAATCATCAAAATGGAACTTTAGTAAATTTTGCCCTAGGAGGGATAAAATGCTCTGCTCCTGGACTTCTCTCTTAATGTATGATTGCCGGCACCTGTTTTGAACAGGTTAATGCATAAGAAAGGTGTTTCACCACAAGTGATTGCTATCATACATTAAGAGGGAAGTCCAGGAGCAGAGTATTCTGTCCCTCCTGGAAAGGGTCATGTTGGAATGGGTATCCGGACTCCAGGTCGACAGCAAAAAGGTCGACACACCTTAGGTCGACGCCAATTGGTCGACACGCCTTAGGTCGACATGGACAAAAGGTCGACAGGAACAAGGTCGACATGAGTTTTTCAGGATTTTTTTCTTTTTTGTAACCTTTTCATACTTAACGATCCACGTGGACTACGATTGGAACGGTAATCTGTGCCGAGCGAAGTGGTAGCAGAAAGCGAAGGCACCATGCCCGAAGCATGGCGAGCGAAGGGGACGCGGTGCACTAATTGGGGTTCCCGGTCACTCTGCGAAGAAAACGACACCAAAAAAAACATAAAAAACTCATGTCGACATTTTTCCATGTCGACCTTGTTCCTGTCGACCTTTTGTCCATGTCGACCTTTTGACCATGTCGACCTAAGGTGTGTCGACCAATTGGCGTCGACCTAAGGTGTGTCGACCTTTTTGCTGTCGACCCTCAGTCCCGTTGGAATGTATGCAGATGATTGCTATGACATATCGTTGACTGTCCCTATACATGATATGTCATCTAGTATGTATCCAGCATTAGTTTTGGGAGAGGTGTGCCAAACCCAATTCTAAATTGCTGTGTAAAAATAAAGCTGCCCAGCATTTGTAGGCTACATGCAAAAGCAGCCAGTATTTAACACGCATGCAAAAATTATGTATGTGCACCTCTTGCATTGTAACAGTTTGTCCAGGTGCATAGTTACTTGCTTCTTTTTTTGCTTTACTCCCACCTCAGACTCAGGCACTATAGGTGGAGCTCACATCACAAAATAATGTGTTGCCCCAAATGAGTGATTATTGCCCTTATAATTACTAGCACTGTTGTTGCTGCTAGAAGCATTCATAACATAATAAAAGTGCTTATACTTCATTGGGGATGCTCTCAGGACAGAAATTTGACTGCAATCAAAATCAGCTGCAATCCTGTGTCACATTGAAAGTTATTGAGCCCTTCAGTATGACCAATTCTACTGCTAATGTTTGTCTATGGAGATTCCATGGCTTTATTCTTCACTTCATACTCTTAGCAATGGATGTGACTGAAATGGTCAAACAAAATTATTAGAAAGTGTCTACATATATTTTGTTATATGTGTACGTTATCCTCACATTCAGTGTGCTGGGATTGTAGTGCTCCAACATCCACAATAGACAGTGTCCCTGTAAACTGTTTGGGAAATCATGGCTACTATGGCAGAGCTGTACAATACAGGCAGGTGAGGGTTTTGGCAGAATGCCCAAATATTTTTCATTTATGTCTTGCTGTGTGATAGAATTTGTCATATTTTTAATAATGTATAGAGGATTTACTTGAAAATATTGTTGGAACACAGCTCAAGTACACAAAATACATATTTAATTAATATTTTTTTATTAAGCCTTCATGAGCTATAATATTAAACTTAAGAAATATTCTCTGAATAAAAGGGCACAGCAAATACTTTTTCCACTGTATAAAAATAATATACTGTATACTACTAAAAATAATAGACAAGACATTTTATGGCTGACTATCGGCTTTATTAAGCTTCAGTTGCAAAACTGCAAAATCGGGCTATTATCGGCAGACTGCGCATGCAAAGCAAAGGCTAAATTGCCATCGCAATTTTAGTGAAAAGCGATTGCAATTTGATTAGCAGGAAGGTACTGTTTGTGGGTGTTAGCATGGCGTTTGTGGGGAGTGGTTGGAAAACGCAGGTGGATCATGGCCGTTTTCGGGGTGTGTATCTGACGTCAGTTGCAATGGATTGCGACTAAAAACACGGCGCCGGTGTGACTGCATTTTCCTTCTTCTTAGTAGCCCTGGGTTGACCACAATTGTTGATGGTACTCGATTTCTGCTTATACATCACAATTTTGCGATTGCATACACAATTTTGCGTTTGCATCGGTAGGCGTCTTTTACCTTTCTGGCGGCTCTTCTTATGCGATTTTTAGAAGAAGCGGGATTGAGAGAATCGCAATTTCTGTCTCAATAGCGATCCAAGCTGAATGAGGACCTATATAAGAAAATATTTCAAGCTTACAGTACATTACGTAAGAATAGCTCCAGCCAAAATGAAAGGAAATTTAATTTTATGTGGAGCTCAGTGGTGTAAATAAATCGATAAAAGTTCCCTCATCTGTGCTCACTGACCCTCTGATCTAACAGGTCCCACAATGTATCTAATGGTCCTTGACAAAGTAACATAAACTTGAGAAAAACATGCTTGGAGCAAAATGACCATTAGGACAGGGCAGGTAAGTGAAGATTAGTTATTTTTTTGTTTAACAGCAATATTTTTTATTGAGATTTTTAGGTAGGGGTGATACAAATGAAACAAGGGGGGATATTAAATATATAACAATGAGCAATAGAACAAACATCTGGAGGTGTAATACAACATAAATATAGCATATGAGAATTATCACACTGAATGCACACAAAAGGTAATAATACCACATTGACATAAGTCTAAAGATAATAATAATAATAATAAGAAGAATAAAAATAATAATTTTATTTATATAGCGATCTTTCTCCAACAGGACTCAAGGCGCTTTACAGACATCAAAAACAATGCACATAATACAGAATATTTAAGTAAGACAGCAATAGATAAGCCACACAGACATAATAAAAGAAAACCTTAAGCAAACAGAAAGCATAATGCATTATTGGTGTAGGCATTTTGGGTAATAACTTCCAAGGGTTGTGTATTCCACCCTCACAAGGTACCAAGTGCGGCAGCCATCTTGGGCTCTCAGCGTAGGATTACCCAGGGTGGAATAGTCCACCCCTAGAAGAGATGACACAAAATGGGGGTGATTTCAGAGTCCTAAAGTTCAGAGTAGGATTCCGACAAAACTACCAGGTCCATGTATTTTTCATCCCATCCACAAGCGTACCAGATGAGGCAGCCATGTTGGGCGCACTTCGAATGTTACACTGTGGGAGGTGAGCCATACAAGGGCCAAGTGCATATATGGGAAAACTGACACTTGTATAGTAGTATGATGTACCCTGTATGTAGGGCGCAATGGCAGGGTGTGCAATCAGTGGAGGTAAACATGTCAGGAAAAGCACACAGGGGCAGATTCATTAATCCTGGTGAAGTGACAAACTGTCACTTTTCAAACCCAGCCTATAACATGGAAGTTAGGAGCTTATTGGCTGGTCATCTATCACCCTCCACTTCATCACCTCACCAGGCCCAACAAATCTGCCCCACAGTGAGGTGGAACGGGGAAAAAAATAAAAATAAAGGGAACACTTAAACAACACAATGTAACTCCAAGTCAATCACACTTCTGTGAAATCAAACTGTCCACTTAGGAAGCAACACTGATTGACAATCAATTTCACATGCTGTTGTGAAAATGGAATAGACAACAGGTGGAATTATAGGCAATTAGCAAGACACCCCCAATAAAGGAGTTGTTCTGCAGGTGGTGACCACAGACCACTTCTCAGCTCCTATGCTTTCTGGCTGATGTTTTGGTCACTTTTGAAAGCTGGCGGTGCTTTCACTCTAGTGGTAGCATGAGACGCAGTCTACAACCCACACAAGTGGCTCAGGTAGTGCAGCTCATCAAGGATGGCACATCAATGCGAGCCGTGGCAAGAAGGTTTGCTGTGTCTCTCAGCGTAGTGTCCAGAGCATGGAGTCGCTACCAGGAGACAGGCCAGTACATCAGGTGACGTGGAGGAGGCCGTAGGAGGGCAACAACCCAGCAGCAGGAGCGCTACCTCCGCCTTTGTGCAAGGAGGAACAGGAGGAGCACTGCCAGAGCCCTGCAAAATGACCTCCAGCAAGCCACAAATGTGCATGTGTCTACTCAAACAATCAGAAACAGACTCCATGAGGGTGGTATGAGGGCCCGACGTCCACAGGTGGGGGTTGTGCTTACAGCCCAACACCGTGCAGGACGTTTGGCATTTGCCAGAGAACACCAAGATTGGCAAATTCGCCACTGTCGCCCTGTGCTCTTCACAGATGAAAGCAGGTTCTCACTGAGCACATGTGACAGACGTGACAGAGTCTGGAGACGCCAAGGAGTACGTTCTGCTGCCTGCAACATCCTCCAGCATGACCGGTTTGGCAGTGGGTCAGTAATGGTGTGGGGTGGCATTTCTTTGGGGGGCCGCACAGCCCACCATGTGCTCGCCAGAGGTATCCTGACTGCCATTAGGTACCGAGATGAGATCCTCAGACCCCTTGTGAGACCATATGCTGGTGCGGTTGGCCCTGGGTTCCTCCTAATGCAAGACAATGCTAGACCTCATGTGGCTGGAGTGTGTCAGCAGTTCCTGCAAGACGAAGGCATTGATGCTATGGACTGGCCCGCCCGTTCCCCAGACCTGAATCCAATTGAGCACATCTGGGACATCATGTCTCGCTCCATCCACCAATGCCACGTTGCAATATGGTTTACCGAGTAAATCTTTAGTAAGGCAGATGCAATACTCTGCTGCAATATGGTTTACCGAGTAAATCTTTAGTGAGGCAGATGCAATACTCTGCTGCAATATGGTTTACCGAGTAAATATTTAGTGAGGCAGATGTAATACTCAGCTGCAATATGGTTTACCGGGTAAATCTTTAGTAAGGCAGATGTAATACTCTGCTGCAATATGGTTTACCGGGTAAATCTTTAGTGAGGCAGATGCAATACTCTGCTGCAATATGGTTTACCGGGTAAATCTTTAGTAAGGCAGATGCAATACTCTGCTGCAATATGGTTTACCGAGTAAATCTTTAGTAAGGCAGATGCAATACTCTGCTGCAATATGGTTTACCTGGTAAATCTTTAGTAAGGCAGATGCAATACTCTGCTGCAATATGGTTTACCGGGTAAATCTTTAGTAAGGCAGATGCAATACTCTGCTGCAATATGGTTTACCGGGTAGATCTTTAGTAAGGCAGATGCAATACTCTGCTGCAATATGGTTTACCGGGTAAATCTTTAGTAAGGCAGATGTAATACTCTGCTGCAATATGGTTTACCGGGTAAATCTTTAGTGAGGCAGATGCAATACTCTGCTGCAATATGGTTTACCGGGTAAATCTTTAGTAAGGCAGATGCAATACTCTGCTGCAATATGGTTTACCGGGTAAATCTTTAGTAAGGCAAATGCAATACTCTGCTGCAATATGGTTTACCGGGTAAATCTTTAGTAAGGCAGATGCAATACTCTGCTGCAATATGGTTTACCGGGTAGATCTTTAGTAAGGCAGATGCAATACTCTGCTGCAATATGGTTTACCGGGTAAATCTTTAGTGAGGCAGATGCAATACTCTGCTGCAATATGGTTTACCGGGTAAATCTTTAGTAAGGCAGATGCAATACTCTGCTGCAATATGGTTTACCGGGTAAATCTTTAGTGAGGCAGATGCAATACTCTGCTGCAATATGGTTTACCGGGTAAATCTTTAGTAAGGCAGATGCAATACTCTGCTGCAATATGGTTTACCGGGTAAATCTTTAGTAAGGCAGATGCAATACTCTGCTGCAATATGGTTTACCTGGTAAATCTTTAGTAAGGCAGATGTAATACTCTGCTGCAATATGGTTTACCGGGTAAATCTTTAGTAAGGCAGATGCAATACTCTGCTGCAATATGGTTTACCGGGTAAATCTTTAGTAAGGCAGATGCAATACTCTGCTGCAATATGGTTTACTGGGTAAATCTTTAGTGAGGCAGAATACTCTGCTGCAATATGGTTTACCGGGTAAATCTGTAGTGAGGCAGATGCAATACTCTGCTGCAATATGGTTTACCGGGTAAATCTTTAGTGAGGCAGATGCAATACTCTGCTGCAATATGGTTTACCGGGTAAATCTTTAGTGAGGCAGATGCAATACTCTGCTGCAATATGGTTTACCGGGTAAATCTTTAGTGAGGCAGATGCAATACTCTGCTGCAATATGGTTTACCTGGTAAATCTTTAGTGGGGCAGATGCAATACTCTGCTGCAATATGGTTTACCGGGTAAATCTTTAGTAAGGCAGATGCAATACTCTGCTGCAATATGGTTTACCGGGTAAATCTTTAGTGAGGCAGATGCAATACTCTGCTGCAATATGGTTTACCTGGTAAATCTTTAGTGAGGCAGATGCAATACTCTGCTGCAATATGGTTTACCGGGTAAATCTTTAGTAAGGGAGATGCAATACTCTGCTACAATATGGTTTACAGAGTAAATCTTTAGTGAGGCAGATGTAATACTCTGCTGCAATATGGTTTACCGGGTAAATCTTTAGTGAGGCAGATGTAATACTCTGCTGCAATATGGTTTACCGGGTAAATCTTTAGTGAGGCAGATGCAATACTCTGCTGCAATATGGTTTACCGAGTAAATCTTTAGTGAGGCAGATGCAATACTCTGCTGCAATATGGTTTACCGGGTAAATCTTTAGTGAGGCAGATGCAATATTCTGCTGCAATATGGTTTACCGGGTAAATCTTTAGTGAGGCAGATGCAATACTCTGCTGCAATATGGTTTACCGGGTAAATGTTTAGTGAGGCAGATGCAATACTCTGCTGCAATATGGTTTACCTGTTGGTGAGAAAGAGAGAGGAGGAGTCAATTTTGCAATCGATATCAGATGAAGATGTAACTAATGGCATTCAGGTATAACACTGCTATTGATTTAAGCTGCCACTTTATAACTAGCCACTTCATATACTAGGAACTAGAGAATATAAAGGAAAGACAAAACTAGAGGGCCTGCATCAGGTGTTTCGTTATGCCAAAACTGGAGAATCTAGAATGGATGAGATAGCTGCATTAAGATGTTTTAGAGCGCTAAATCCGTCACCCTAGGTAACATAGAAATGCCAGGAAAGCCATTTAATCAGAGGAGAGGAGGACAAAGTAAAAAAAGGGAACTGAAAGGTCTCCATTTCAAAATTGTAAGGAATAGAACCATAGAGATCACCTAAATCAAATTAAGAGGATTAGGGGACTTTGGGGCTAATTCAGACCTGATCGCTAGGGTGCATTTTTTGCATCCCTGCGATCAGGTAGGCGCTGCCTACAGGGGGAGGGTATGGTGTGTGTGCAGGTGTGCGTTCGCTTTTGTTGGAGAGCTGCACAAACATCAGTTTGTGCAGTCGCTGCTCAGCCAAGGACTTACTAAGCCGCTGCGATGATCGGGGCTGGAGCTGACGTTAGAAACCCTCCCTCAAAATTAGAGATGAGCGGGTTCGGTTTCTTTGAATCCGAACCCGCACGAACTTCACTTTTTTTTCCACGGGTCCGAGCGACTCGGATCTTCCCGCCTTGCTCGGTTAACCCGAGCGCGCCCGAACGTCATCATGACGCTGTCGGATTCTCGCGAGGCTCGGATTCTATCGCGAGACTCGGATTCTATATAAGGAGCCGCGCGTCGCCGCCATTTTCACTCGTGCATTGAGATTGATAGGGAGAGGACGTGTCTGGCGTCCTCTCCATTAGAATAGAGATAGATAGATTAGATAGAGAGAGATTGTGCAGAGTCGCAGACAGAGTTAGTTTACCACAGTCAGTGACCAGTGCAGTTGCTAGTTAACTTTTATTTAATATAATATATCCGTTCACTTCTCTCTGCTATATCCGTTCTCTGCCTGAAAAAAAAAACGATACACAGCACAGTCAGTCACACAGTGTGACTCAGTCTGTGTGCACTCAGCTCAGCCCAGTGTGCTGCACAGTCATCAATGTATAAATTAAAAGCTTATAATTAATTGTGGGGGAGACTGGGGAGCACTGCAGGTTGTTAGCAGGAGCCAGGAGTACAATTATATTAATTAACAGTGCACACTTTTGCTGCAGGAGTGGTGACCAGTGCCTGACCACCAGTATAGTATTGTTGTATACTACTAATATCTCTTTAAATATCAACCAGTCTATATTAGCAGCAGACACAGTACAGTGCGGTAGTTCACGGCTGTGGCTACCTCTGTGTCGGCACACGGCAGGCAGTCCGTCCGACCAGAATTGTATTATTTATTATTATATACCTACCACCTAACCGTGGTTTTTTTTTCATTCTTTATACCGTCATAGTGTCATCCTAATTGTTACGAGTATACTACTATCTCTTTATCAACCAGTGTACAGTGCGGTAGTTCACGGCTGTGGCTACCTCTGTGTCGGCACACGGCAGGCAGTCCGTCCGACCAGAATTGTATTATTTATTATTATATACCTACCACCTAACCGTGGTTTTTTTTTCATTCTTTATACCGTCATAGTGTCATCCTAATTGTTACGAGTATACTACTATCTCTTTATCAACCAGTGTACAGTGCGGTAGTTCACGGCTGTGGCTACCTCTGTGTCGGCACACGGCAGGCAGTCCGTCCGACCAGAATTGTATTATTTATTATTATATACCTACCACCTAACCGTGGTTTTTTTTTCATTCTTTATACCGTCATAGTGTCATCCTAATTGTTACGAGTATACTACTATCTCTTTATCAACCAGTGTACAGTGCGGTAGTTCACGGCTGTGGCTACCTCTGTGTCGGCAGTCGGCAGGCAGTCCGTCCATCCATAATTGTATTATTATTATAATATATACCACCTAACCGTGGTTTTTTTTTCATTCTTTATACCGTCATAGTGTCATACTAGTTGTTACGAGTATACTACTATCTCTTTATCAACCAGTGTACAGTGCGGTAGTTCACGGCTGTGGCTACCTCTGTGTCGGCAGTCGGCAGGCAGTCCGTCCATCCATAATTGTATTATTATTATAATATATACCACCTAACTGTGGTTTTTTTTGCATTCTTTATACCGTCGTCATAGTGTCATACTAGTTGTTACGAGTATACTACTATCTCTTTATCAACCAGTGTACAGTGCGGTAGTTCACGGCTGTGGCTACCTCTGTGTCGGCAGTCGGCAGGCAGTCCGTCCATCCATAATTGTATTATTATTATAATATATACCACCTAACCGTGGTTTTTTTTTCATTCTTTATACCGTCGTCATAGTGTCATACTAGTTGTTACGAGTATACTACTATCTCTTTATCAACCAGTGTACAGTGCGGTAGTTCACGGCTGTGGCTACCTCTGTGTCGGCAGTCGGCAGGCAGTCCGTCCATCCATAATTGTATTATTATTATAATATATACCACCTAACCGTGGTTTTTTTTTCATTCTTTATACCGTCGTCATAGTGTCATACTAGTTGTTACGAGTATACTACTATCTCTTTATCAACCAGTGTACAGTGCGGTAGTTCACGGCTGTGGCTACCTCTGTGTCGGCAGTCGGCAGGCAGTCCGTCCATCCATAATTGTATTATTATTATAATATATACCACCTAACCGTGGTTTTTTTTTCATTCTTTATACCGTCGTCATAGTGTCATACTAGTTGTTACGAGTATACTACTATCTCTTTATCAACCAGTGTACAGTGCGGTAGTTCACGGCTGTGGCTACCTCTGTGTCGGCAGTCGGCAGGCAGTCCGTCCATCCATAATTGTATTATTATTATAATATATACCACCTAACCGTGGTTTTTTTATACCACCTAACCGTGGCAGTCCGTCCATAATTGTATACTAGTATCCAATCCATCCATCTCCATTGTTTACCTGAGGTGCCTTTTAGTTCTGCCTATAAAATATGGAGAACAAAAAAGTTGAGGTTCCAAAATTAGGGAAAGATCAAGATCCACTTCCACCTCGTGCTGAAGCTGCTGCCACTAGTCATGGCCGAGACGATGAAATGCCAGCAACGTCGTCTGCCAAGGCCGATGCCCAATGTCATAGTACAGAGCATGTCAAATCCAAAACACCAAATATCAGTAAAAAGCCTCTTTTTTTCTTTGCGTCATGTGCTGTTTGGGGAGGGTTTTTTGGAAGGGACATCCTGCGTGCCACTGCAGTGCCACTCCTAGATGGGCCCGGTGTTTGTGTCGGCCACTAGGGTCGCTAATCTTACTCACACAGTCAGCTACCTCATTGCGCCTCTTTTTTTCTTTGCGTCATGTGCTGTTTGGGGAGGGTTTTTTGGAAGGGCCATCCTGCGTGACACTGCAGTGCCACTCCTAGATGGGCCCGGTGTTTGTGTCGGCCACTAGGGTCGCTTATCTTACTCACACAGCGACCTCGGTGCAAATTTTAGGACTAAAAATAATATTGTGAGGTGTGATGTGTTCAGAATAGGCTGAAAATGAGTGTAAATTATGTTTTTTGAGGTTAATAATACTTTGGGATCAAAATTACCCCCAAATTCTATGATTTAAGCTGTTTTTTAGGGTTTTTTGAAAAAAACACCCGAATCCAAAACACACCCGAATCCGACAAAAAAAATTCGGTGAGGTTTTGCCAAAACGCGGTCGAACCCAAAACACGGCCGCGGAACCGAACCCAAAACCAAAACACAAAACCCGAAAAATTTCCGGCGCTCATCTCTACTCAAAATGCCGGTCCCTCCTGCGTTTTCCTGGACACTCCCTGGAAACGGTCAGTAGCCACCCACAAATGGCATCTTCCTGTCAATCTCCTTGCAATCACCGATGCGTACGGAATTTTCGCACCTTCCTGTCGCTGACCAGCATTCCCCATTGCTGCAATCCGTCGTGCCTGCATATTACGGTGCATACACAGTTCAGACCTGATTGCCCGCTGTGCGAAAATGCACTGCAGCGATCAGGTCTGAATTACCCCCAGTGTGTCACAAGCAAGATTTGGCCCATCAAGAAATGTTCATTTTTGGGGTAGGAAGGAAGGCACCAGTTTAACAGGACACTGGATCCGGGTTTACAATAATCTACAGTACCTTAGATAGTACATTTTAAACCTCAACCCAGAAACTGTAAAGGATGGGGTAGTCCCAAAAAACATGAAAAATAGTTCCCTCCTTCGAACATTGGCACCAGCAAAATTTTGAGCAAGAGAACAACATTTTGTGCAGTTTAAGTGGTGTAAGATATAGTCCATGGAGCAGTATCAAATGCATCTTAATGTGGTTAGTAGTGTACATCTTGACATACAAAATTAGTTATTATGAATGCTTTCCCATTGTAGGGTTCACTGTAAGTCACATTCCCAATGAAGTTGGGTTGTGAGATTAGTTCATTTCATCTTACAGTATGTTAACTCAAAATTAAAATGTTAGTTTTGGGTAGAGTTATTCTGTGAGGTACATTCTTTGTCAATGCAATGCCAACCACCTGGGCAGTACGGATGGTGTAATGGTTAGCATTACTGCCTCACAGCACTGAGGTCATGGGTTCGATTCCCACCATGGCCCTAACTGTGCGGAGTTTGTATATTCTCCCCGTACTTGCGTGGGTTTCCTCCGGGTACTCCGGTTTCCTCCCACAATCCAAAAATATACTGGTAGGTTAATTGGCTCCCAACAAAATTAACACTAGTATGAATGTGTCTGTGTGTACATGTGATAGGGAATATAGAATGTAAGCTCCACTGGGGCAGGGACTGATGTGAATGGGCAAAATATTCTCTGTACAGCGCTGCGGAATATGTGTGCGCTATATAAATAACTGGTAATAAATAAATAAATAAATAATAAATAACCACCTTGTATTCAGAATTGAACTACAATATAAAATAGTCGCATTTCAGTATTTCCAATCAAATGCTCCAAGCACATACAAGGTCCTTATTTATCTCTTTATTACTACTTTATCATACTGGACTCTGGGCCTAATTCCAATTTGTAAGGGATTGCACACAATCAAGGAAGTGTCTGTGCCATTTTGTACAAATAAAAGGCAAATGGAACAGGAGGCTTCTGAAGGGGATAGATGCCTCCTGTATGCATCTGCGAGATCCGAGTACTGACGACACAGCATCGGATCACTATCACAACCATCTCGCGATGGTTACAATCCTCCTTCAGTCTGCGTAAGCTAAAACTTACTCTGACCGGCCGTGGAATCCAGAAAGCCAGGTCCAGTAATTCTGCGTCCGATGATGCAGACCCTGGGCCAGGCATACCTGGAAAGCTGGGGTGACAGGTCCCTGTTTTGAAGTTTTAGTTATGTACATTTCTACTAATATGTCACACATTACTAACTAATTCATTTACTGCAATCTGTGTTGCTCTCCAGCAAACCCAGCTAGATAATAGATGCAATCTGAGTGCTGTGTCCAAAGACCATCACCATCCTGACCACTGCGACCATCGATTAGAAAGGTCCCTGCCCTCGGACAGTCTGTGTAAACCGAAGCTTTCTCAGACTGACTGTCAGACCACCTCCGTTGGTTCAAAATAGGGCAAGGCCCCTGTTTTGTAGAATGGCCCTGGTAGCCACCCATGCTCCACCCCCCAAACACGACAGCATGTCAATCATGCTGTGGCATCTGGGGGACTGCTCGCAATCTCACAGGACCCATTCTGTACATGCGCAAAACGGATCCTGCGCATGTGCAGACCCACAAACATTGGCTTTTGAAACCATTGTGAACAAATTCAAATCAGGCCCTGTGTCTTATAGTGGAAAATATATAACTTATAATATAACACTTATGGTCACTGAGAACTAGTATTGTTTGCATATTTTTAAAAAATTGGTCCAGTAAAAGGTGTGCCATGGTCAGATGATGTCACATGAGGAATTTCATACCTACAAATTCCTGTGTGATTTTTTTGGGGGTAATTGATGCTGTTGCACTAGCCACAGCATACCTTTCAACCCTTTGATCTCTAGTGAAGTAGTGAAGCTGCTGGCACTGCCCTTAGACAGACAAGTAATCCCCTTGAAACTGCTCTACTTGGGCACTGAAATAAGCTACCAGTTTACCACATATAATTAAGGACTCCTGCTGTATTTCCTAGATATTCATGACAGAATCCATTTTATACATGGGTAAACCTAATGCTGATGCTCCTATGATATAATTTTTCAGTACTGTTGTTCAATTGACAATTGACAGTAGTTTGTTCAGTATGTACCAAAGATTCTGGTAAAGACGCCCTAGTCATGTCACACGTTCACTTTATTTTAAAAAGTCAGGTATCCAATTTTTACGGTAACCTATCATTCCCAGAAAACCCCTTAATTTATATTTTGTTAATGGATAATCTGTGTTCTTGAATGGATACAATTCTATCTGGAGATAGATGTCTCAGTCTTTCAGGTAAACAATGGCCTATATAAGAAACTTTATTACCGCCATATGCTTGAAGATCTCAAAAGACAGTTCTTCAGTAAGAACTGTCCTTTGCAATAGGCTTCCTCTTAAAGGGAAACATGGAGCAAAGCCCATAGGCTTCTATAGGGTAAAGCTATCTAAATAAGACATTGTCCACCGAATCCACTCAGAAAACAGCATTTTTAGCAGTTTGACCGCAAATTATGCTTTGATGCATCCCACCCCCAATCTTTTAATCAGTTTAAGATTCAGTATCCTGAGTAATTCTACTTTTTGTCTTTCAAGCAAAAACTTTTTCATAGATATAAGAATGAAGAAGCTAGATATTTTGACAATTGTAAATAAACTGCAGATGCAGATGGATAAGGTTATCATTACTGCCTCATAGCACTGAGGTTATGGTTTTGAATTCCACTATGGGTCGAAATGTGTGGCTTTTATATATGCTCCCCGTGCTGTCATGGGTTTCCTCAGGGTACTCCGGTTTCCTCCCACTATCCAAAAATATACTGTAAGGTTAATTGGCTGCCAACAAAAAATTTCAACTTGTGTGTAAGTGGGTGCATGTTCATCTGTTTAGGGCAGACTAGATGGGAAGAGTGGTTCTTATCTGCCATCAAATTGTATGTTTCTATGTTTTAACTATCCTTAAAGAGACTTTATGTAAACTCTGCTGCCTCCATTGCACCTACCTTTTTCCAAATAATTTAGTTGATCCACATTTTGTTTTTGTTAGAGATGTTTATTAAAAGTTAATAATTTCTTTGATTCACAGATTATATTATTAATTTTAACATATATTAATTATTTATACTGTATGTGTGTATATTTTAACTATTTAAGCCCTTTTTTTATTTATTTAAAAAAATTCAGTAAAGCCTATTTCCTGTTTTGGCCTTTCATACTCTGCCATTGGTACACTGTGCCAATCAGCTGGATTTTCCCCATGGGCTACCAGTTGACAGTCAGCCTCTGATTTGATGATTCATTTACAATGTTTATTTCAAAATAATGGATTCATAATAGGTTGTAGAAGCATTAGTGTCTCTCAGTTTTCTTATTTTAATTATAAAGCATCAGATAGGTTTGGCTTCATTACATGCATATTAGCATAAAATTCCATCAGCAGGTTAAATAGTGAGCAGGAGACATGAAAATCCTACTTCACAAAAGTTTAGTTAGCCTCTTAATCACCCCCAAACATATAGAGGTTATGGTATACTTGCAAAAGGACTTTTTAGCATATTTCTGTGTTAGTATATTTGCTGAAATTTACTGCTTTATACAGTATAGTTGAAAAAAATATATTTTAAATTGTTACACTTAAAACTGCAGCCAATTAAATGTTAACGTCCTAAAAAGGCCGCTAAAAGCTGTTATCTGACAGGATTGCTATGGGTTATGGCATATCATTGCATTTTTTGCCATGTTATTGACCATTTGCTGACAAATTTGTACCAAAACCGTACCTTAGGAATCTCCACTACACTGCATCGGTTTCACCAAAACTACATTTATTTTATCTCTTCCCTCAAAGTTTTAAATTGTTTTTTCTTTTCTTTTCAGGATAGACAGAATATTTTTTGGTTTAGATTTTTTGTTATTGGTTATTATATAGGCAAAAAAGCAAAATAATTGTAAAAAATACTATGTTCTTTGTGATATTTTAAAAACTTTTACTAAAATGAATTTAACCCATGAAATACACCACTTGTTTATTGCTTGGCTAGTTTTACAGGATTGCCAAATTTATCAACTTAACTTGAGGTTTTGTGTTTGTTAATAGTTTGAACTTTAAAATAGTTTTTCTCTCTCTTTTTTTTTTTTAAACACTATACAATGGGTTGGGATGTAATGGAGTATGAGTTCAGCCGATGTGCAGGATGCCAGACCAAATTCTGACTATTTAAAAAAAAAAAAAGGGCAGTCATTTACAAGGCCTTGTAAATAATTGGCCCTTAAAAAAAACGCTGATTTGGCCGCATACCAGTGATGTGCTGTGGGGCGAGGCAGAGCCTTTACTGTCATACTAACGTTTGTGCCAGAGATTTGACTGCGTAAAGTATATGAAAAATACAGAAAATATGTTTGAAATATCTTCTTTGCATTATTCTAATAATTTTTATAGCCCAAACTCTGGAGTAAAAAGTCTATGGCAGGTGAGACAGTGCCTCACCTGTGTATCCTTTCCACACATCTGTAATCAAAACTCACCAGATTTCCAGGAGTCTATACTGCTGCACCTGTGTATAATGCCCAGATGTACATTTTGGCTCATATATTGCATGTAAATCTGGCTCTGGTGTTAGTCAGTGACTCCTGAACTATTTAGCTCACCGCACGTCCCTGCCGCATACCGCATGTCGGGCAAACTCAGAATCCATTACATCCCGCCCTATGTGAGAGTCTGTAAGCATATGCTCTGCCAGTTGTAAGTGGGGGGCCTAGTACAAATGATGTGGAAACAGACCACAATTTACATACATTATCAGTGTTTTCTGCCTATACCAAGGATTTTATTATGATGGATGCGGCTAATTATTAAAATAGATTGCCTTCCCAATGTGTCTTCTAAGAAAACAAGGGCTAAATGAAATAACCTGCGAGCTGCCGAAGGTGCAGACCTTTGTTCAAGCCTGCCTATATTTTTAAAGCGTACGGGTAGACTCGTACAAACTTACTGTAGGCAGGGCCGGTTCCAGCGCTTTTTGCGCCCCGGGCGGGAAATAGGGGGCATGGCTTCGTGCAGGGGGCATGGTCAGTTACGCCCCCTGTTCAGAGTAGCGCCGCTGAAACGCTGTGCGGTGCGCGATGACATCATCGCGCACCGCACAGTAAAGGTCCTCTCCATGAAGGGAAACTAGACGCTACGCGTCTAGTTCCTTTCGCAGCGGGCAGCGGGACACAGCGGGCAGCTGGGGGCAGTAGCGGAGGGCAGCTGGGGCAGTAGCGGATCTTGCCATGATGCGGCCCCCTCCGGATGGCGCCGGCGCCCTCCAGAAGGCGGCGCCCCAGGCAAAAGTCCTGCTTGCCCGTGGCAAGATCCGCTACTGACTGTAGGCTATTACATTTAGCCCCAGATGTCCAAGAGGACACTCAATATACATTTACATGGGAGCCCGTTGCCTTTTTGCTTATTAAGTATTCTGCTGCACTCAACAACTATGGAAGAAATGATGTATCTCAATGATGACCTTGAATGTACAGAAATAAATAATAATAAATAAATACATGTCCACATACACCTTTCCTAATGGCTAGCCATATGGCACGATTTGGCACGCCATTAACTCTGTAACTTAGCCACACTTTGTGTTTTTTCTACGTTAATCTGCTTCTTTATTCAAATTATTTTACTGCCAGTGGAGGAGCAGCTTAGCCATGCTATGCATGTTGTGCTAAATGAACAAAAACAGGAAGGTGTATGTGAACACGTCTGTAAATCTTACATCAATGGCAAGGGAAGGTTTAAATGAACCCTATAATTATTTCAAGTCTTAATTAACTTAACTAAACATACCAAAAAACTATTCATAGTATAAAATATGTGATGGAAATTCCAAGTATTTGAATAATAAATCAGAAAACAAAGCCAATGAAATTAAAGAATACCTGACAACATGGGCATATGCTTTAGCCTGCCCTCACCAGTTGGTAGGAGCTCATACATGGGCGCAACTATATAAAATGCCAATGCTCACTGATTAATTAGGGTAATTTATTAATAGATGATTGCTAATTCACCCGAACATCCATACGTACAAAACACTGTGTTCAGCAAAGGTGCTAATAAAAAATATTAGTACTCATAAAGGAAACATATAATGATTCTTAACATGTGAAATAATCACTTCTTGAAGGTGCAGCACAATGATCAACTTAAAAAAACAAAAAGTTAAGCTTTATCATGCATTAATAATGTTTTGTATCTAATCAAGTAATAATTATATTTTAGTCAAGCAATATGCTAAAATTGTCTTCAAGAATAATGTAATTAAAATTAATTATTTTATTTATTATCATTGTTATTATTATCATCGAGTCCAAAAGATGATTCCCAATCGAAAGCCCTGAAAAAGTTGAGAATGTCCTATAACAGTGGTTCTCACAGTGTGTGTCGTGGCACCCTGGGGTGCCTCAGGTACTTGCAGGGGTGCCCTGGGTTGGTGGTCCAGGACGAATTCAAATTATTTAAGGTCAATGAAATAGGCAGTACCAGTTCTTGTGGCTTCCAGTCACAACATATGTGGACAAACAGAAGTGAATCCTGTCCTTCACCATATAACTGAACCTAAGAATGACATATAGACATAGTTTACTTAATTTTTTTTTTCCGGAATGTTTCAATAAGAAACTTTTAGCCTAGGGGTGCCGTAAAAACAATTCTGATACTCCAGGGTGACGTGACTCAAAAAAGTTTTGGAACCACTGTCCTATACAGTATGTTTAAATGTATTTTTTCTTTCTGCAGGGTAATATATTACAGTGGGGTTTTTTTGTCTGTGATTAAATTTTAGCTCTATAAAGAGCTTTAATGTGAATATCCTGGACACAATGAGATTTATACCTATGCCTATTAATATAGAGCAATTTATTGAGGTTTGTCCCCAATGTATTTGGAAGTAACTTTTCAAGACAGGAGCTCACAATTATTCTTGCCTTGATAAAGCTAAATAATGTTTAGTAAAATAGTTTTAAGTGTCTATCACCATACAGCATGCAAATCAGATATGTAAGTCTAACTCAAGGAAAATAAGCATTTGAAGTTTCACTGATGAAAATAGGGACAAACATTTATTTCTTTATCGAAGCAAAGCAATGAACATACAAGTTGCACATACAGAAAGTTCATGAATGAGTTAATATGGGTAAACAAAATATGGTCATAAGGATATTTATATTAGAAATGCCAACATGGAACAAGGTGGGATACAACTGTTAGCATATCAAACACCACAAGTACATAGGAACTTGTCAAACACAAGGTGGCGAAAGATACAGCAAACTCCGTAGTAGAATATGGCAGAGCATGTAAAAGAAGCTACAGTAAAGGAGCATTGGACAGAGTCAGTATTACTGTTGTGTTTAATACATACAAAAAATATGCATAAACATAAAAAAGTGTGATAGTGGATGGACCTTAGGATTTATCACACTGTACATGCGTCCTAGCTGAGCTGATACAACTTTGAGCGCTGGGCCATTCAGAGTGGTGTACATCACAGCCGCTTCTCCACTTGCAGTGAAATTTAGTAACTGTACGGCAATTGTACATTGGTACATAAATTAAGGGACATATAATAGCCTATGAGCTGCAGGCTCAGGTACAATTCCGGCAACTCTGCCCATATTTCAAAAGTGGACATCATTTATTGATGGTGTAGTGGTTAGCATTACTACCTCACAGCACTGAGGTCATGGGTTTGATTCCCACCATGGCCCTAACTGTGTGGATCTTGTATATTCTCCCCAAAACTTGCATGGGTTTCCTCCAGGTACTCCGGTTTCCTCCCACAATCCCAAAAATATACTGGTAGATCAATTGATTCCCAACAAAATTAACCCTAACGTGAATAAGTGTGCAGGTTAAATCCACCAACCCCATCAGTCTTAATGAAGCTAAATGCATTTGTGAGTGCACTGGCTTCACTGTGACTGACAGTGACTTCCTATTGGAAGTTATACCTGTTAAGTCACATACACACGAGACAGTCCATTTGGGAGGTGTTTAATCCCTCTGGGACTGCCAGACCGGGCTGTGATAAGCAGAGAGCTACAGTAGATTCTATGGGCTGCAGCCGATGCAGTCCATAGAAGCCGGGAGTTTGTGCATGTGCAATTGCACAGCACCGTCTGCACATGCGCTAGTCTTGTCGCCTGCCAGATCCCTTGCAGGCACAGTGGCAGTTGCAGCCCCCTGCTAATTGTAAGTAGGAGATGCTGCTGATAGCAACTAATGATAAAAATACAAAACCATAAATGTGCAGTTGCAATGGGTCAGGTACTCTAACTGTGGATTCTGTAAATTTGGAAAACAGCTGATTTGATGAATTCATGTTCCTCTGTTTCAAAATCAGCAAGTCCATCTGCTGCATGTCAACAATATAGGCTGGTGATGTTGATGGCACACAGTGCGCCCAAGATACAACTAGAGCAATAATTCAAAGTAATATCTAACATACGGCCCGGTTCATGTTGTAAGTAAAGCAAAAAAGCAAGCAATTGAACAATGTACCATGTGAAGAGAGAGAGAGAGTAAGATTTGGGTGGGGTGTGTTGAAACTGAAATAGAAATTGCTGTGTAATAATAAAGCTGTCTAACATTTGTGGGCTACATGGAAAAGCAGACAGTAGTTATCCTACACAGAAACAATATACTTGAAATGCATTTGCTTCAATTGCATGGCAGCGTGGTTTGTTCCAGACGCAAAGTTACTGGCTTTTTTTTGTTTTACTTACAAACATGAATCAGTTCCATTGTTACTAGCCATTCCTTTATGACAGCAATGTGTCCATCTGAGAATGGATTTTTTTAAGCAAGATAATGCTCATGGAAGTAGGATCTTCAATTCATGGAATAATTCTATTTGTAGCATGACAGTTCAGTACACAGCAGTGGCCTCCTCTGCTATCAGATCCCAATCAAACCAAGTATCAGTCAGATGAGATATCGCAAGTTCAGGAATAAGGATCTGCAACAAAACAATTTGCAGTAACATTTAACTACACGATATATGGCCTCATCTCTAGACTTTTACTTTTTAATCATTCATGTTTATTAAAGTTTCAATTGCGATTTTAGGGTACTCACACAAAAAAGGAAAAGAACAAACAGATAGGGGGAGGGAGGTATACAAGGAATTAGATTCCATGACATCATGTTGAGACAGTTTCTTCTAAAGGCAAATACAAAGAAGAGCTATGAAGTACTGTACATGTACATAACATGGTCACTCAGTGTCTTTACATATTCTACATTTCAAGGAGACACAAATAGATTTAGGGGTCTATTTACTAAGCCTTGGATGGAGATAGGGTTTACAGAGATAAAGGACCAGCCAATCAGCTTCTAACTACCATGTCACAGGCTGGGTTTGAAATATGACAGGAGCTGATTGGCTGGTACTTTATCTCCGTCCAAGGCTTAGTAAACAGACTCCATAGTTCATTAATAATCAAACCATGAAAAGTTCATTTTTAAATAGCTGTAAATAGCAAACAATATCAAGTAAATAAAATACTAATACACAAATAACTACTATTGTAATTATAACAATTCATTATTTTAAAATATCACCAACTCCTGCGTATTTTGTGAAGCGATTACTCCAAAGGACAGCAATAAGGAGATAGACAGCAAAAGAAAGTATAGTTTAATTTTTATTTTTGACCTTCCAACGACATGCATTTCCTCTCCTTCTCTCTTCTAGTTATGTCTGTCTCATGTAGGTTAATAGGGTCACTGTGACTGTAGATGATAAAAGTCTGCACTGACTTCAGAAATCTGTGATTGTAAAGTCCTTCACAACCATTCTGTCTTCAATGTATCCAAATCAAACACTTATATCAAAGTAAAAGGCGGAACATGTATATATCTTATCATTCTTGCAATTAGGATATGCCGATACAGAAAAATGCTTTTATTGCTCATGCAATAGAAATTCATTATAAAATGTTAGTAAGACTATTTATCCTTACTGTGCATGTGTCTTATAGTAAACTAAATGCTAACAGAAAACATAGTTTGTAGGATAATTACTAGGTATGCAGATCATCTTAACATTTTCTAGCATGTGCCATAAATGGTGTGTTTTGAAATGATTTCAATTCCTTGTTGGTAACAGTGTACAAAATCAATATATCTATCTGTCATCTATCTATCGATCAGTCTGTCTGTCTGTCTTTTAAATATCTATCTATCTATCTATCTATCTATCTATCTATCTATCTATCTATCTATCTACCTACCTACCTACCTATCTATCTATCTATCTATCTATCTATCTATCTATCTATCTATCTATCTATCTATCTACCTATCTATCTATCTATCTATCTCAAGTGAAACAAATAATATCAGTATTAGATGTTAATTAAAGAGGAACTATTTTATTTATTTGTCGTTCTGACTAATGTGGAATGAAGGATGTCTATCTTTGCTCTAAATATTTTCATCAACATGACAATGCTGCCTTACAGTATGTAAAATCTTGCACACATCTAGCTCACGGCAAGAATTCACTAAACAATAAACTCAGAATAATCTGGAATTGATGTACAAATTGTAATCACTGGTGTATCTATAATGGGTGCAGTGTGTCCGGTGCACACAGGCCCATGAGTCCAGAGGGAGCCCACACCGCACACACTGCACCCATTTCTTCTATACTTACCTTTCCGGCGTCCATCAGTGACTGTGTATAGGCCCCCCCTCTCCTGTAGCTGCACTGAGCGCTAGAGACTCTGGCACAGTGCCAGAGTCTACAGTGCATGCGCAGGACTCCGGAAAAATGGAGCGGCGGCCATTTTTTGGAGTCCTGTGCATGCACTGTAGACTCTGGCACTGTGCCAGAGTCTCAGCGCTGAGAGCGCTAGCAGCGGCGGTGACGGCTACAGGAGAAGAGGGGGCCCACACATGGAGTCTGCACACGGGTCCCCTCCTCTCTAGAAACGCTGCTGATTGTAATGTTAAATAAAAGTCATCGTAAAAATTTAGTTTTACATTATCCATATACAGTATCAGTTCACCCATTTTGGGATTTACTTGTATAGAGTATGTTAAATGTAAAATATTATATTGGCTGTTAGGGGGGTAATTCAGAGTTGATTGCAGCAGGAAATTTGTTAGAAGTTGGGCAAAACCATGGGGGTCATTCCGAGTTGATTGCTAGCTGCCGTTGTTTGCAGCGCAGCAATCAGGCTAAAAATCAGCATTTCTGCGTATGCACCGCAATGCGGGTACAAAGGCATTTGATGTTTTGCACAGGTTCTAGTGAAGTTTTCAGTCGCACTGATGGCCGCAAGAAGATTGACAGGAAGGGGGCGTTTCTGGGTGTCAACTGACTGTTTTCAGGGTGTGTTTGCAAAAACGCAGGCATGTCTGAAGAAACGCAGGCGTGACTGGGCATTCGCTGGGCGGGTGTATGACGTCAAATCCGGACACGAATAGGCTAAGTGATCGCAAGCGCTGATTAGGTTCAGAGCTACTCAGAAACTGCACATACTGTTTTTTGCAGGCTGCTCGGCTGCACATGCGTTCGCACTTCTGCTAAGTAAAAATACACTCCCCAGTGGGCGGCGGCATAGCGATTGCATGGCTGCTAAAACTAGCTAGCGAGCGATCAACTTGGAATGACCCCCCATGTGCACTGCAGGTGTGGCAGATATAACATGTGCAGAGAGAGTTAGATTTGGGTGGGTTATTTTGTTTCTGTGCAGGGTAAATACTGGCTGCTTTATTTTTACACCGCAATTTAGATTCCACTTTGAACACACCCCACCCAAATCTAACTCTCTCTGCACATGTTATATCTGCCCCCCCCCCCCCCCCCCCCTTGCAGTGCACATGGTTTTCCCCAACTGCTAACAAATTTGCTGCTGCGATCAGGTCTGAATTAGCCCCTAAGCCCACAACAATTGATTTCTATATGCTAAATTGTGCCATCATGCATCATGCTGGAGGGAGGAGAGGTTGCATCTCCTCCGTGTTGCACATCAAGGCTCAGATTTAGAGTTGCACTCAGTGCCGATGTTCATGTACAGTAGTTGTATGATTTTTTGCTACTGCGCATGAGTGAAAATGTTTAATGCACAAAGGTTCTGTTGCAATTGAGGCACACGGTATTAGAAATGTCTTGGAAAAGTGATGAGCATTCCAGGGTGGTGACTGGGAGGTGGCTAAAAAGATGCTCTGATGAACATGTTACGGGAGTGTCACATGCATTTTGCTGAAGTATTAAGCTCAATTGTACTCTTTGGAGGTCATACTAAGATGAAAAATCTGGACCTACCATAGGGCTGCTGCACGTTTCAATGGTGCAACCGATGGTGGCATCTAAAGATGTACCAGGCAGTATTACAGCATACGAGAAAAACATTTTGCTATCCCTAATGCACACTGAGTGAGAAATAACACTACATAATAATCAGATAATATAGATATCTTAGTTGCGTATATCTGCAGATATATATTAGGGTGTGCCAACCTGAAGCAGCCTAGCCATACCAACACAGGGAAAATCGCACCCCAAACCCACCCCAGCTAGGATGATTCAGGTTGGCACACCCTAACACTTTATTAACACTTACGATTTTCCCTGTCACATTGTATGTATTTTTGTATTATTTTAATAACCACACCTCACTTACATAGCACTTATGTGCCACTTATTAACCCTTACTAATTTTCACCTGTGTGCTGCCCTGGGGTAGCCGACCTGTGCCGACATGATGGGGTCCCACACCCCGGACCCACACCTAGTATTAGGGACTCCCCGTGACAGAGACGCCTTGCCGTTCGGCCTGGGGGCTTAACCCTATATCTGCAGATACTGTATACGCAACTAAGATCTCTGTATTATCTGATTATTATGTAGTGTTATTTCTCACCCAGTGTGCATTAGGGATAGCTATGTTTTTCTCATACCCAGAATTACCCTTCCCTTTTAGCACCTGAGTGACATCACAATCTGATTGAGCAGCTTACCAATAGATGTGCATAGTATTACAGAATAAACGGATGCTCAAGAAAAGTTGATTGATACAGAGAAGTGTTGCAGCTAAAATACTTTGAACTGAGCTACAGATATATACGGTCTAATTATCAAGTGATTATTAGAACTGTGAAGAATGTACTCTGTATAACAAGCTGCAACGAAAATTAAACTTATGCATATAATACTAAAACACAGTAATTATTTTTTTATATTTTATCTTGTGTTTTGAGATTCATGTGTAGATGTTATGAATGAATTATTTCACCGCATTTCTGAGATATATTTTTATTTAAAAGAACATTGTGCAGGCTACTTCCTGTTTAATTGTCTAAGAAATAACTTTTCTCTATAGCCCGCTGCAAACTTTTCTTTTTAAATGGTGTGACTAAGGTATTTAGGTGGGTGCTAGGGTGGATAGTGCATGCCCCTGGGTTGGGGGAGGGGGTTCTGTGACTAGGGGGTCGGGAGTAGGGTGTATATTGCTTTCACCCATACATAATGGCTTACTCAGGATTTTCTGTTACTGCGCAGCACCCACATGGCTATATAAGAGTGGCTGCAGGGCTAGCATGCTGCTATTAATAAGGGGGCAGCAGCACCAAAACTGACAGCTCCCAGTTTGAGTTCCACAATGGAGCACAAATCACAGAAGCATGGCAACTGGCCCAGTAGACCTATTAATCAGCCTGGGTTGGCAGGCAGGGTGTGCCAGCCCAGCAAAGGAGAAAATGGGCGGGCCGCCGTCTCTGTCAATGCCCAGGAATCCAGTCCCGAGAGTTCTTCCCTGATGGTGACCCTGCATGACAGCAACATCTAGTACTGTCCCATCAGAACTGAGACAGCAGACTGCACTCATCTTCCTTACATGTTCTTGCAGCTTTCATGATCTGTAGCTGCTGGTTTCTTAGCTTCTTGTCTGGATCCTGGGAGTTCCAATTCTGAAAAAAAGACAAGTACTGTACTATTCATTTCCTAGAGAGCTGAGTAAACACTGTTTGCTTCCTTTCACCAATCTGACCCAAAATGTCATCATTAACACCCATATGTAATAATTAGGCCTTTTCTCACCCCTCACTCCAACATTAAATTATTAGCATCTACAATTACAAAATTGCCTATTTCCACCCAATCATCCACAAAATGAAATTAATAGTTTTAATGTTTAATAAATAGATCTATCACTCCCCCAACCAGCTTCAACAGTTAATAAATTACATTGATTTTTAACAAATAATAATAATAGTGTTTCCGCTAGTGTGGCAGCAGGGTGCAGAGGTGCCTGGGCAGTGCGTTCGCGAGTGAATTCGATGTGCCAGTCTGAAAAGGAAGAGCAGCCCTATCGACGTCACTATTGGAGGCGATGCAGCCCACTCAACATCACTAATGTGGGTGTGCCCCAGCCGCCGGTGTCATTAAAGGGGGCATGCCAAGCACTTACGGAGGTGCTGGGCTTCCCTCAAGATCTCCGTTTAATGTATATTAATGCTGTGTGGGTGTGCATGGCATCTATTCATGCAGCTGCAGCACGGCAGTTAGCAAGCTGTTTAGGCAGCGTGCCACTTAAGGGGCAGGGCACATTTTACCCTTTAAAAATCGGGTAGAATGTGGAGCCCTGCTAAAAGAGCCTATCATGAACACTATAATACTATTTCCACCAACGAACACCATCGGCGCGCGATGATGTCCCTCCCTGGTTCAAAGCAAAGTTGGGAGGTATGTAAATATACTCCCATGTTTAAGTTACTAACCTGTTTCAAAGCTTATACAATAAAGTTTTGACATGTTCACTAAAGTTATCAAAAACAGTGGAGTTTAGCATTATACACAAGTGCTTGTATTTGCGTATCATATATGTGCATTAAATGTCTTATGTTGTACCTGAACATAACTTTCATTCGTATTTTAGGCTTCACATATAAGGAGTTTGTATGGAAGTGCAGTAATTTATGACAGCATATTAAAAGACTAATGATTGTGGTTTAATCTACTACTTGTTCAGTTGTATCATTTGCTCAATATATAGTAAAACAGCATAGCATGGGCGACCACTGTGGTCACCATATATCAACTTTACATGTGGGTGGACGCAGCACAGAATGGCTCTTTTAACAATACTAGACCTTCTGATATGGTCCCATGGACTGAAGATATCTGTACTAGCTCTGCCTCATCCATCCACCATTTAATTATATGATTAACAAGAGGGCAGAGATGTGAGATAAGCAGACAGCAGAATGAAAGAAAACATCTGATACTGTATGATCCTCAATAAAGGTTACAGTCAATGAAATAAACAATCTGTCATCATACTTTAATAATTATCTTGGCCAAAAGCAGATGCATAGTCAAATAAAATAGTAAGCAAAATTGCAAAGGGGTATTGATGGTGATTTTCTCAGCAATGTAGCTCTGTTTTCCCAAGTAGCATAGTGGAACACAAGTGATTGTGGTCTTCTTAATCCACCCTGGGTGCCAGCTGCATAATCCAGTTTAAGGCAGAAGTTGTTGCATGTCTACCTTTGTGCTCAGCCGAAAACATATTCAAACTTGGCAGGCCAAGGATTCCAAAACCTTATGAGGAGAAATGAAAATTAGGGTTTGCACATATGGATATTTCAAAATAAAGTTAGTTTCAGAAATTGGTTAAGAGTTCAATAAGCTGCTTTCCTTGCAGCGTTCAATGTGGTCAGACATATCCTGGTACTTTTTAAGCATCTACATGCACTAAGTGAGCTTTAACTTTAGTATGTTACTATATTTAGACTGTGCATTCAATGCTACTGATTGATGAAGGCATCATCACAATTGCAGCGAAGCAAATGCTTGTCAGAATGTGTGCTGTCGAAGTCAAAAATATTACATAAAAAGAACATACAAACTACACACATTATGAGTCGCTATACTTGTAAATACGTGCAGCGAGCACAGCAATATATGGTAACACACGCATTTACACGGACATGCCACAGAGATGGGTTCGACACTTATTTCATGCAGTACATAATTATAAAAATATCAAGCGCCAGACATCATGATGATTTAAAATTATATAATGAAGTAATGTCATGTATGTGTATTATTTGAACGAAACCAGATACACCTGTCATATTTGGTATTAAGTTGTAGGACATTGCAACAAATAGTTATGATTAAATGTATGAAAGCTAAAAATCACTTTTATTAGAACAATAGATATTCCAAACAGGTAGCGGACAGGAAGCTCAGGCCAGCCCTTTGGACGTCCCCAAGGCTGAACCTGTTCAGCACACGAATAGACTAGTGACACATCATGAATGAGAAAGTCCCCTCCCCAAAAAACTAGATAACACATTGCTGATCACACAAGAGTCAGTTGCTGATCGGACCTAGACGATGATGGAGTGCCTGCATGATTTTACACACAGAGAGAGAGAGTGATATGGAGAAACGAATTTATATAACTTAAGGATAATGGTATTGTATGCTGGCCTGTAACTGTATGTATTAACTGCTTACTGTATAAATTGTAATCATTATAATTATGTGTATACTGTACATTGTGATATATTGAATACATATCCTTTTAATAACAAATATATACATCAATGAGCTTTGGAACTCAGATAATGTGTGGGTGTATTGTTTTCTCTTATGGGATGCAGTGTTTTGCTATATGTATAGCGCACATTCATGGCACATGGTAATAAGAGGTGCAGGTGTTTACAATATATATTAGAGCGGGCATTTTAAATATTTGTTAGAAAACAATTTGGAATTCACAGATGAGGGCTCTTACGGGATATCATGGTCTTAATGATGCACTGTACATTACAAATGCGGCTGTGATCGACCGGCTCCGATGGACGCATCGCGACGCTGCTGAATAACATCCACGTGTATTGTTGTGATATCAGTAAGCCAATGATATGAAATTTCAAGGGACAATGCGTTTCTCATAATATTTAAGATGCTAAAATATATTTTTATTGTTGCAAAACAAAGTTCAAATAAGTCATATTGTGTTTGATTCAGATTGGATTGTTTATCTGTTAAGCACATTTAAAAGTACATTTAAAAGTTGCTGTATAGCCTTGATATAGTTTTTTTTAACTCAGGCCTAAAATAACTTCTGATGCTTGTATGTGTGATTTCTTTGTGACAAAGGAAGCCGCATGGTCTGTCCTCCATTTTGGACTAACCAAATGGCCTGTCCACCATTTTGTGTAAACCTCATGGATGTGGAAGGGGGAGGAGCAGTGGCCATTTTAGGAAGGTCATTTTCTAAATAGCTGATTTTCAGTCTGCTCAGAACAATCAGTTTCCTTGGTCACATCAAGCACCATTTATGAGTTAACAATGCATTTATTTAACCCATGCCATAGTCAATTACAAATAGTTTCAAATGGGCCTAGTGAGAGTAAATTGTGAGATAAATGCTTGGCTTGGTGTAAGAAATTGCACACAAAAAAAGAAAAGAAAAAAAAACTTTTTTTTTCTCTCTTCTTCTTTCCCAGGATTTAGTTAACTCTCTGTTTGCTATAAGATAGGCATTGAAATGCTAATTAACTGGTTCAACCGCTTTTACAGGCAGGCAAAAGCACATAGCTTTGATATGCAAATTAGATGCACTGAATGGGGAAATGAGTCACATAGAAGGCTAGTGAATGATACATATATATAATATTATAATTATGTGTATATTTATATCAGTGTATGTTCTGCAAGATAGTTATCCAATCTGAATCATATCATTTAAATTATAGATTATTGCAGTCATTATAGATCTGTGTGAAATAGGATACATTTGTTGCTATATAGGTAAATTTGAAATAACAGTATTTTAAGGAAGTAAGTGTAAAGACACAAACGCAGGTCTGCATAAAAGTTTATACAGAACAAGTTGTGTCTATTGGGCAATAGTAATTAGTATTGTTCACATTTATAGAGCTGTGTGATTTGTTTTATTGCGGACGCAGGGTTTTGTACACGTGTCTCGGACAAAGTACAGGACTGCGCACGCAGTGTAAGAGACACGCACGGTCGCGTGTTTACGCAAAGTGCGTAAGAGTGCAGGCGCTAGGTACAAATTACACAATAGTGTCGTTTAGTTCAAAAGTGGGACAGTAGCCAGGCTACAATAGCACAAAACTAACCGGTTTCTAAAGCAGTTCAGTATAAAACTTTTGTTTAAACTGTATTGCCTCTGGGGGTAAAGCTGCCAATCTGAACGAGTGAAAATTTTCTGTACAGAAAAACAAAGTGTATTTGAGTGAGCGAACGTAGGAGTGAGTGGATTTGAACCCCAGAATTCGGGATCCCGTTGTGTGATACACCAAGTAAGTGGAGGCTTGACGGCGTGAGGCGGCTGACTCACGTTAGTATAGATTGAAATACGCAAATCGTGAAGAGATTTGCAGAGGAGCATAATAGGGAATTGTGCATTGTGTAGTATTGAAGTAAAAAGGTTTTTTGTTACGCTCCGGCTGAAGGGTCGCAGTTTGTACATCGACCCGTGGTCGTACGGCAGATAGGTAACAAGTACCTATATGCTGTGCGATTGGACCGGGCGTTTGTGGGTGCGGTACATAGCGCAACTTGATACCCCTTTTATGAGCTTTTGCGTAAAATCGCAGTATCATTAGCGCTGTGTAGAGCATACGCAAGCGTGATTTGTGTATAAAAAGTGTATAGGGAGTTTTCGCTGGTCTCTCTCAGGAAAATCTCCAGCGGTGGATATTTACTGGAAAAGGTAAGTCACTCCTAACACTTCCAGTAAATAGAAACCAATAGGGCCTTACTGGGTACGTGGTGGTCACTATTGGAGTGAGTCGTGGTACTCAGCGGAGAAGGAGTGGGTGAAAGCGCTCAAAGAACTTTCACCGTCTATCTGTGTCGTGCATTGGGGATTGCGTAAAAGGAAAAAGTCCGCGATGGGATCCAATTGCACAAGCTGTGGACATATGGTAGCCAGGGTTCAGGTTGAAGAGCCGCGGCCCAAGGGGTCAGCGAGGTTTGTTATGTGTGGAAAATATGGTCCACACATTGAAGACTTTTTGTCTGAATGGGTACATATGACTGACAAAGATAGGGTACCATTCCCTAAGGTGGGCAGCTTTGAACCAGAGGTACTGCAGAACTTAAGGATATGTCTGATAAAATCCCGAAAACAAAGGGTCAGACATATAAATTGTTTAAACCTGTGGCAGCAAGAGAAGTTGGTGAGTTTGATCCTAAGGTATTGCAGGTGGTATGTCTAACCAAAGTCATATAAGACAAGAATGGAAATATAAGAACTGTTTGAACTTATAGCAACAATTAACAAGTAGGAAGAAAAAAAAAGAGAATGCAAGTACACCGCCTTATGTAGATGTGGAAGTAGTTACGGCCAGCATACAAACTGTAGAAAATAATAAAAATATGAAAAATATGACTGTAACCTATATATGTACTAATGAATGTTGAAGTTTTATTTAGGAGGAGAAGGTGACCTGATTGTTTTCAGCCATTTCTCATGTACCCAGAGGAGTATCCAACCGGTAAAAGTAGAGCAGTAGCCTGTGGGGGAAGTGGCTGAGACCAGTGGAACAGGTAAGTATGGTATCATTCATGTACATATATAGTAAAACCCAAAAATAAAACAAAAAAAATCAAGAAAGTAACGTCAGAAATGGAGAAAAACCTGTCCGCACATTAGTATTTGCCAGTAGGAAAGCGGACAGAGACAAGGTAACCCCCGGGTATTTCTTTCAGTTACCATATAAGAAGTATTCATTCCTAGTAATGCCCCTAGTCAAGATGAGCTCGGAAATGTTTGTTGGACCATGTACAGACCCTTAATATGGGATGAGAAGGATTGAATGAATACTTCGCATGACCTAGAAGCTTGTTAAACTTTTTTTTTTTTTGTCTTTTACAGTAATAGAAAACTCTCCATCTGGATAAGACGACTGGTAAACACTAATTCGGCAAATGGGAGGTGGCTGTCTCTGTGCAAATGGACGGGCTCAATAAGGCATTGAGTGTCAGGGTGCAGACTTCTTTGCAAAATTGGAAAGGGGTCACAGTAGCTAATCTTAGATAGTGTGCTATTGAACATCACAAGAATAGTGTTAGGCGCAGAGAACAACAGGTGGAGAGGTTGAGGACGGAAAGTATACTGGCACATACAGGAAAGACCCATCAGTCCAAACCCCAGATCCCTAATGGTCAATAATATGTTACACTTGTAGGAAGGAAGGGCATTTTGCCAGAGATTGTAGGAGTAGTAGGACACATAGTCAATATAGACCCCCTAGACAGAAAACACAAGCCACATTATTAAACACATAGACGGGACCAAGGGACATATAGTAAGGAATCATAAGCCATATAGAAAACACAGATTCGGCTAATGGGAAGAACAAAATAAATGCAACATTACCCTTTGACAAAACTTGCTGGGGTTAAGATGGGGCCTCTAAACTTTTGCTTCTTTTTCCTAGCAGAAATGGAGCCTGATTAACTTAATTTTGTTGGATATGATATACATATACTGTGCTCCCGCTCAGGAAGTACAAAGTATGTAAGACACCCACGAAGACTAATGTCGCATTCTACTGTTCTAGATGCATGTCCATCACAGGTAGAGGAAATTATCTCACAGATACCGGGTTCCCTATGAACTTAGGATGGACAGGACACTGGATTGATGGCTGGGATAGTCCCAATAGCGATACGATAAACACAGAAATTTTTTTTAAGGGGAGTAGACCAAGTAGAGAATCACTTCCCCGTAGTGCCCAATCCAGTTGTCAAATTTTTATAAAATCTTCTTCACCTCTACAAACTCATCTGTCACCAACCTCTATTCTGTTTCTCTACAGTTTCCTCTTCATCTTTTGCGTTCACACAGGGTGGTACACTACATGGACCCAATTACAGTTCAAACTCCACATGCCTAGGTCCTTCAGAGTTCTGCCCAAACCCAGTATATCTCAACAGCACGATAACACCAGTATTACTGCAGTGTGCCTTGTCATGCACAAAGGGTGGAGAATGGGAATACTGATGAAGGGAAATTTTGTATAGACACTGATATGCCTGTTGGTGAATGGCAAACTTGACATTTTCTTTTCATTTTCTTCTTCTTTCTCTCCTCTAGAGATGTTTCTTTTTTCTTTTTCTTTTTTTTTTGAGTTATGCTCATGATACTCTACATTGCAAACACACAACAGTTAAATTAAAATGAAAAATTTGTGTTCCCTACAGGAAAAGGCAGTCTGGAGGACAAAGGGGTATGGCCAGGAGTCCTCAGGACTGTGGACAGGTGGACACGGTAAGCCAGTAGCCCCCAGAGCATACCTACCAAGTCTAGCTGAGGTGGCACACGGTCTGACTCATCCAGGCAAAGAGGATATGTGCAGGCTGATGAGAGCCTACTGGTGTGCGCCAGGATTCTATTCTCATGCAGGTAAGAGAACAATGACCTGTCTTGCTTGCTTGAGGAAGAATATTGGTAAAGCAATACCAACAGAGCCATCCCATATCCCTCCTGCAGACGGATCTTTTCAGGAAATACAAATCGACTTCGTACAGTTAACACCCTTTAGGAATTATTGTTATGTATTGGTGTGAACTGATGTTTTCTCAAACTGGGTAGAGGCATTTCCTGCCACCACGGATGCTGCTGTGTTTACCGCAAAGAAAAATTGCGCAGAAATTTGTGTGTAGATAATGGTACCCCTAGAAGTAGGAGCAAAGCTTGAAATTGTACTATTGTGATCATAGATACTGCCACTAGTAATATGTAGCATCAGAACCACTCCCAGATCTTCACTTGAGGAATCACCCTCTTCGGAAAAAAATTTGTTTTGGTATTTGTGTCTTTTTGGGTTGTTTTTGGAAGACATCCTCATGTCATTGATCCGCACAATGATCAGAAATACACCAATGAGGTGACAGTACAGTACCTTATTGAGATGAGCCAGCATTTGAGAACTTGACAAAAGAACTTGAAACTGTTGATTGCTGGTATGCCAAATACTATCTGTCTTGATTGTGAACCAAGAGATTGTATGATTGTTCTTACGCTCAGGTTGCCTAATAGACAGGTGGGAAGGACCCTACCAAGTTTTGTTGACAGCACTATCCCAGTGAAAGTAGCTGAAAGAGAGACTTGGGTCCACGATTCCCATTGCAGGAAAGTCGGTAGTCCGGAAGGAACTCGTAAATGGAGTGAGATCACAAAAGTATCACCAGAGACTCTGTTCCGTGAAGACTGAGAGGCGGCACTGTTGAACACTACCTGAGGGCACTAAAGGATTGCAGAAAGACCAGTCATTGTAATTGATTTGTTATGAACAAGAGTTGTTTTGTTCTATTTCTCTTTTATCTCTTTCCTGCTGACAAACATTTTTTTTCCAGGATATTCTATTTTTGCGAGTGTGGGACTGGAACTGGTTCTGGAGGAAGGAGTGATTTCCTTATAGGATCCCAGGATTAGCCGATCAGTTTGTTAAAGTCAGAGAAAAATCAAAGGTCTAGTAGTTATGGAGTTCAGAGGTAATCAGGAACAATCAGAAAATGGCTATTCACACTTTGCAGATAACGAGCTCATTAATATATGTGGAAGAAAGGTTTATGAGTGGCTCTCGCCAAATTTTAAACATTTTAAATATTTGTTAGAAAACAATTTGGCATTCACAGTGTGTACAGGTCCTCTTGGCTTACATGTGGTATTGCCATTATAGCACAATTAATATGCTTTGAGAATTAGCGTTTGCCTTAAAAAACTATCTGAGTGTACCAGAGTGGAAACAGCCATCAATTTGTTTATTGGTGTAATAAAACTAAAGTCTATAATGTGTCAGGAAGGAGATGTGGCTATTCATAAAGTGTCCTCAGATTCTTTATCTCATCTAAAGTAATATATCTTTTCCTCAAAATCAATATCAAACAAGATCAAGCTTCTCAACAGACCAAATGTTCTTCCAAAACCCTGCACCATCTGTTAATACTAACACTGGTGACAGCAAAGACCACAGATACCAATTATAAGCAGTTTCTATTTCAATTGCCAGAGTTATTAATGCCTCCACCGATTCCACTGCAGGTTTTAGCAAACAATGCATTTGGAACAAACTGGATGAATCCTAGAAATTTAGAACCAAAAGGTACACTATTAAATCCTGGTAAATTCACATAAGTACAGTACTTAGAAAATAATAAGTTGCTATTAGATGATATCAACAAGGCTGAGGACGAAGGAGCTGGACCTCCCAATTGGCAGCCTTGAGATAATCATAGAGAATTATCATAGATATTCTTATTATGGAATAAAACAGTACATAAGCAGGAAGAATAAATGCATGCAAAGTCTCTGGCCCTACTTGCACTCCAAAACATGATCTACAATCTATTGCCTATTTTCTCCTATTTACTAGGTGATGTGTCCCACTGTACTAATTATCTGTCCTCTACTAATAATGTGGTTTTGAAAAGGTATGAAGCTGATTTGGCTGTAGCGCACAATTTATCATTTATCTCACACTCCATTCAGCAACTTCTGTGGATATACAGTAAGGGGTAAATTTACTAAGATGGGAGTTCTATTTAAGATGGGATGTTGCCCATAGCAACCAATCAGAGTCTACTTCTCATTTATCTAGCAATTTCTAGAAGATAATACCTGGAATCTGGTTGGTTGCTATGGGCAACATCCCATCTTACATAGAACTCCCATCTTAGTAAATTTACCCCAAAGTGTCAAGAAATTTGGCAGCAATAATACTGACAATTGTGTGGATATTGGGGCTGATGTGGATTTTGAACACATGTGTCCAAGTTTGCATGTTTAAGTCATGCATACATTGGATAAACTTGGATACATTTTCCAAACATTTGTTTTTATAGCGAAATGTACATTCTCTATTAGGTTTGAATAATATTATAATAACCCCTGGAATATAGCAGGTACAAAATCTATGTTCTACAAAAATCTTGCTAATATACATTATATATTTATGAACAATAAATAAAACACCTGTCAGTTTCAGTGGTGAATTTGCAATCATTCAATTAGAAGTGGCTAGCTAATGCCAGTAACCATCATCATCATCATCATCCTAGTGCATTTTCACCAGTCTTATGTTAGGCACCCGCAATTGATATGCAATCGGCAGATGTGTATGATCTCTGAGTGGCTCTGTACCTTTTTGAAATTCAGCAAACATGCCTTTACTGTACTTGGACTATATTACACAACCCTTCATTCCACCATCCTGCTTCTGCAGTCGGCACAAGTGTCAGATTCAAGGACATTTTTATATTTTACGCTACGTAAATTATTTTAAGTCCAACTCATTATTAGTCGAAATGTGCAGATAGGGGTGGTTCAAGAGAGGAGGGGGCTTGTGTGCACACTCCGTACAGTTCCACTCCTCTCTGCGGCACAGTAGACTTTGGAGAGATAAATAATTGAACATGGGTGCAGTGTGTGCGGTGTGGGCCCCCCTGGACCCAGGAGCATGCGTGCACTGCAGTCATTACAGATACGCCTATGTGTGCAGATCATAGCCATAGCCAAGATAGTGAGGAGCATGTCATTGTACAGCAGATGTGTACCAACTCCCTATTGCTCTTGAAGACAGGGGCGGATCCAGAAAAAAATTACAGGGGGGACACCATAAGTGGTTGCGCTATCAAGGAGGGGTGGAGTTAGACGTGGAGTAGGCGTGACCAAGTTTCAGTGGGTGTGACCAATTGTGTGAGGGGTATGGTCAAGTGCTCAATGTGAGTATCGAGTGTAAAATAGAGGTAAATACCTGCGCTGGCTGCACAAATAATTGATAATAATTAATAATAATTAGTAATTAAAGGGATGGTTTGTTCTGTGTAAAAAGTAACAATTTATTTATAAATCATATATAGATAGATCTAAAAGAAAAAGGAATTCCTGTTACCACAAGGTGGCGATAAAACTTGAAATGTCTTTCTCAGAATAAGACTTGGTGGATTTCACATTCTCCTGCATGAAAGATTTTCATTCCTGAAGGTTAGGGCAACCTCCCCTTGTGCATTCACTGTGTTAAGTGGATAGTTACCAGATCCCCACGTTGTTAGACATCAGCATAGGAATGAGTCCATTTGTAGCTGTAGGGGTGGATCCGACCTATTTGTTTAAAGGTCCAGTGATGGGAGAGAAGTCCAAAATTTGCCAGAGAATGAGTGAGGCTGTGCAGGCCAATTAGGAGAGTGAAGTCCAATCATATGAAACAAGCTCAACGCGTTTCACTGGTGTAATCCAGCTTCTTCTTAAATCAAGGGGTCCCCCCTCCAGGCACCCAAGGGCCAGGGGTGAAGCCCGAGGCTGTCCCCAGCACCCCTGGGCGGTGGGTGCCGGGCTGATAGCCATAAGTGTGTAAAAAAAGAATATTGTTTTTTGTTGTGGAACTACAAGGCTCAGCAAGCCTCCCCCGCTTGCTGGTACTTGGTGAACCTCAAGTACCAGCATGTGGGGAAATAATGGGCCCGCTGGTACCTGTAGTTCTACAACAACAAAAATACCCAAATAAAAACACAACACGCACACCGTGAAAGTAAAACTTTATTAAAACACACTTACACACTCACACATACTTACCTACATCCCATGCCGAGAATCACGTCCACTTGTCCAGTAGAATCCAATAGGGTTTCCTGTAAAAATGAGAGAGAGATTACTTACCTACATCCCACGCCGGTCACGTCCACTTGTCCAGTAGAATCCAATAGGGGCACCCGGCACCTGCAAAAATTAAAATAAGTACAGAGGGGGAAAAATCATGAGAGAGAGATTCCTTACCTACATCCCACGACGATCACGTTCACTTGTCCATGTAGAATCCGATAGTACCTGTAAAAAAAAAAAAAATATATATATATATAACTTGTACTTAGAAACAATCCAGTGGTCCATGAATTTATACACAGGGGGGAAAAGACCTTTCATGTATCGACCTTTTGTCCACGTCGACCATTAGACCCCCCCCAGGACAAGACTCACCAGAAAGGGCCAGGCACTGGGCAGCTCTCCACCTCTCCCCCCCAGGACAAGACTCACCCGAAAGGGCCAGGCACTGGGCAGCTCTCCCCCTCTCAGACCCCCCCCCCCCCCCCCTGGTCCAGGAAAAGACTCAGTAAACAGGGCCAGGCACTGGACAGCTCTCCCCCCTCCCCCCCAGGACAAGACTCACCAGAAAGGGCCGGGGCCAACCAGGCACTGGACAGCTCTCCCCCTCTCAGACCCCCCCCTCCACGGACCAGGAAAAGACTCGGTAAGCAGGGCCAGGCACTGGACAGCTCTCCCCGCTCTCTCCTCCTCCCCTCCTCCTCTCCCCCCCCCCCCCCAAGGACAAGACTCACCAGAAAGGGCCAGGCGTCTCCCTCTTGCAAGGTGGACTGGCAGCTGGCGGGTGAGCTGTCCCTCGTTGGCGGCTGATGTCCGGTGCGCAGCGCTGTGCCTGTGTGAGGCTGGTTCAGCGGCGGGCGGAAGCTGGGACCTCCTACTGCTCGGCTCCTCTGCACAGACAGAAACGTGACATGCACTGACTGACTGCATGTCACGTTTCTCAAAGGAGCCAATCCTGGACATGCAGCAGCTGCAGCAGCCTCATCAGGTCGGACGGGCGCACCGCGCCGCCCCGCGCGCAAAAAAAAACAAAAAAAAAAGCAAAAATCTATTTAAAATGACAGGGGGGGCACATGACTTGGTGCCCCTCCCCCTAAATCCGCCACTGTACTGGGATGTAGAACAGGAACAGCTACACAGGATTACTGGATCACAAACAGTTAAGATGCTGGGATGTGGAGAAGTTCCAGCTATGCAGGAGTGTCGGGTTACATCCAGCTATTTAAACTCTAATGCTGGGATGCGGAGCAGTACCAGCTGTGCAGGATTGCCAGAATCATTTTAAATGCTATATCCTTGGATATCTTTTTCAGTTAGAAATGTATCTAATCCATTTTTAAACATACTGACTGAGTCCACCATTACAATCTTCTCTGGCAGAGAACTCCATATTCTTACTGCCCTTACTGTAAAGAAACCTTTTCTATGCTGGGTATGAAATTTTCTCTCCTCTAACCTCAGAGGATGCCCGCATTTCCTGTGTAAAGATTTTTCAATAAACAAATTGCCTGATAGCTCCATGTATTGTGCTTTTATGTTTATAAATATTAATAATGTCTCCCCTCCTCTTTTTTAGTGTAAACATACCCTCCAACATTTTACATATAAAAATCAGTACAAATTGGGAAAGGGGGCGTGGCCATAGGTAAATGGGGCGTGGTCATGTCCCCTTTCCTATACTTTCAATGTAAATTTGGAGAGGCAAAAATTGGTAGAAGGCCCCCTTTGCCCGGTACAGACCATAAAAAAGGGTACTGTACCTGCCAAAAAGGTACAGCTGGAGGGTATGCAAACCTAGTAAGCCTTTCCTGATAATCCAATGCCTCCAATCACTTAATCAATTTAGTGGCTCACCTCTGAACCCTTTCAAATGCCAAGATATATTTTTTATAGTGTGGCGCACAGCAGGGACGTGCAGTGAGCTAAATGGCTCAGGAGGCACTGGCTAACCCCAGAGCCAGATTTCCATGCAATATATAAGCCAAATCGTACATCTGGGCATTATACACAGGTGCTGCAGTATAAACTCCTGGAAATCTGGTGAGATTTGATCAGAAATGTGTGGAGAAGATAAGCAGGTGAGGCACTGCCTCACCTGCCATAGACTTTTTACTCCAGAGTTTGGGCTATAAAAATTATTAGAATAATGCAAAGAAGATATTTCAAACAAATTATTAGTATTTTTCATATACTTTATTCAATCAAAACTCTGGTTTAAACGTAAGTATGACAGGAAAGGCTCTGCCTCACCTGTCTCACCCCACCACACGTCACTGGTGCACAGAACTGTACACAGTATTTAAGGTGTGGCTGTACCAATGATTTATAGAGTGACAGGCTTACTCTTGCATCCCTTGTCTCAATTCCCCATTTTATGCATCTTAACACCTTAATAGCCTTCATTGTTGCACTTTGACATTGTGTAGTGCTACTAAGTCTGTTATCAATGAGCACTCCAAATCTCTTTCAACTACTGTTTCCCCTACATTTTCCCCATTTAATTTATAGGATGCATGTTTGTTTTTAGTACTTAAGTGCACAACTTTAAATTTTTCTATAATTAACCTCATTTTCCATTTATTTGTCCAAACTTCTAGTTTAATTAAGTCATTCTGTAGAGACTCAACATTCTCATCTGAATTAATTACCCTACACAGTTTAGTATCTTACTGGCATTTCTGAGGAAATGGTCAATTGTCATTTGCGCTTATACATTACCAGATTTTCATTCAAACCAGCCAGATTGGTCAATAACTCTTTGGGTGTATGGCCAGCTTTACACTGAAGCTATAGCAGCTTGGAAGCTAAAGTCTGTATGGAGCTTAAAGCAAGGCTGAGAGGAATCCTGAAAACACTGCAGGACAAGAGGTAAAGCACAAGAAATCACTTATTACATGTATGAAATACGTCAGAATCGTGACTGTGGATTTTCTCGTAGTCAGTTTTGAACAAGAAGGGGATGAATCTGAAGTGCTAAAGTCCAAAACCAGGATTTTAAGACCAGACGTTGGATATGGAATGCATTTCCTGGGTATTCAAATGGCAAGAGGAGTGGATGCCAGTTTTCTTCATAATCAAAAGCAGAAAATACAGGACACCATAGAGGATTTTGCAATGCAAGGTTCAAAATTAGCAAGTACTGCCATGAAAACTAACTACACAAAAGAAATGATTAACCAACGTATTTCATAACCAGATAATCATCAATACAGAAGAACAGTTGAGAATATCCTCTGCATTGCTTCTGCCCCACACTTAACATTGCAACAGAAGTGTGAATTTTTCTGTGAAGAGTTTCAGGGGGAGATTCAAATGTTTGAAAAGTCAGTTGGGAGTCTGTTTTTTCCTATCTAATAGACAGGGAGAAACAGACACCTAACCGACTTTTCAAACATTTGAATCTCCCCCTCAAAATCAACCCAAATGGATTAGAATGCTTTAAAACTGATTATAATAGGATTTTAATGCCTACCAGTAAATCCTTTTCTCTTAGTCCGTAGAGGATGCTGGCGATGCTTCAAGAACCAAGGGGTATAGACGGGATCCGCAGGAGACATGGGCACACTATAAGACTTTGAATGGGTGTGAACTGGCTCCTCCCTCTATGCCCCTCCTCCAGACTCCAGTTATAGGAACTGTGCCCAGGGAAACGGACATTTCGAGGAAAAGGATTTATTTATTTTAAAACTAAGGTGAGATACATACCAGCTCACACCTCAAACACGCCGAACAACATGGCATTCAACAACAATGCATGCAACGGCATGACCAACAACAGTCACAGATTGAACTCAACGCAACATGAGCGTAACTATAACCAAACTATAACCAAACTGCAGAAAAAGCCCGCACTGGGACGGGCGCCCAGGATCCTCTACGGACTAAGAGAAAAGGATTTACCGGTAGGTATTAAAATCCTATTTTCTCATACGTCCTAGAGGATGCTGGGGATGCTTCAATAACCATGGGGTTTATACCAAAGCTCTAGAATGGGCGGGAGAGTGCGGTTGACTCTGCAGCACCGATTGACCAAACAAGAGGTCCTCCTCAGCCAGGGTATCAAACTTGTAAAACTTTGCAAAGGTGTTTGATCAGGACCAAGTAGCAGCTCGGCAAAGTTATAACGCCGAGACCCCTCGGGCAGCCGCCCAGGATGAGCCCACCTTTCCGGTAGAATGGGCTTTCACCGATTTCGCTAACGGCAATCCTGCTGTAGAATGAGCCTGCAGATCGTATTACAGATCCAGCGAACAATAGTCTGCTTAGAAGCAGGAGCCCCAATCTTGTAGGGAGCCCACAGGACAAACAGAGCCTCTGCTTTCCTAATCTGAGCCGTTCTGGTGACATAGATCTTCAAAGCTCTGACCACATCGAGAGACTTTGATTCCGCCAAGGCGTCAGTAGCCACTGGCACCACAATAGATCCCTCCAGAAGGTGAGAACTGTGCAGCCGCCACAGAAGGGAGATTCTGGTCCTGGAAGATAGAATTATTTTCCGGTGCATGTCCAGGTGAGACCCGGAACACTTGTCCAATAGGTCCCACTGAAACACCCTGGCATGGAACCTGCCATACGGAATGGCCTCGTAGGCCGCCACCATCTTCCCCAGCAACCGAGTGCATTGAAGAACTGACACCTTTGCTGGTTACAGAATCTGTTTAACCATGTTCTGTATTTCCAGAGCCTTTTCCACTGGAAGAAAAACTCTCTGCAAGTCTGTATCCAGAATCATACCCGTGTCGTCGGAACCAACTGTGATCTTGGCAAATTTAGGAGCCAACCATGTTGTTGCAGAATCGTCAGTGAAAGGGCAACATTTTTCAGCAATTGCTCCTTGGATCTCGCCTTTATGAGGAGATCGTCCAAGTACGGGATAATTGTGATTCCCTGCTTGCGCAGGAGAACCATCATTTCCGCCATTATTTTGGTGAAAATCCTCGGAGCCATGGACAGACCAAACGGCAACGTCTGAAATTGGTAATGACAATCCTGAACAGCAAACCTCAGGTAAGCCTGATGTGGAGGATATATGGGGACGTGTAAGTAGGCATCCTTTATGTCGACCGACACCATAATATCCCCCTCCTCCAGACTGGAGATCACTGCTCGGAGAGATTCCATCTTGAATTTGAATTTTTTTAGAAAGAAATTGAGGGATTTTAGGTTCAGAATCGGTCTGACTGAGCCATCCGGCTTTGGGACCACAAACAGGCACAAATAAAAGCCTTCCCCCTGTTGTGACGGGGGTACCGTGACAATTACTTGATTTTGACCCAACTTTAGTATTGCAGCACATACTACCTCCCTTTCTAGAAGAGAAGCTGGCAAGGCCGATTTGAAAAATCGGTGAGGGGGCACGTCTTGAAACTCTAATCTGTATCCTTGGGTTACTATTTCTACTATCCAAGGATCCAGGTCCGAGTGCACCCAGACCTGACTGAAAAGTCTGAGACGTGCCCCAACCGGTGCGGACTCCCGCAGAGGAGCCCCAGCGTCATGCGGTGGATTTGGTAGAAGCCAGAGAGGACTTCTGCTCTTGGGAACTTGCCACAGCCTGTGACCTTTTTCCCCTTCCTCTCGCATCAAGGAAGGAGGACCCTCGTTCTTTTTTAATTTATTGGGCCGAAAGGACTGCATCTAGTGAGCCGTTTTCTTCTGTTGTGCAGGAACATAAGGTAAAAATGACGACTTACCCGCGGTAGACGTAGACACCAGGTCAGTGAGGCTGTCATCAAACAGGCCACTACCGTTAAACTATAATGACTCCATCGCCTTCTTAGAGTCAGAATCAGCATTCCATTGATGAATCCACAATGCTCTCCTTGCTGAGACTGCCATGGCATTGGCCCTTGATCCCAAAAGGCCAATATCCCTTACAGCTTCTTTTAAATATGCTGCAGCGTCCCTGATATGACCCAGAGTCAAAAGCTCGCTATCCCTGTCCAGGGTATCTATTTCAGATGACAAGTTATCTGCCCACTTTTCAATAGCGCTACTCACCCATGCCGAAGCAACGGCAGGCCTGAGTAGCGACCCTGTAGTGACATAAATGGATTTTAGTGTATTTTCCTGCTTACGATCCGCAGGATCTTTTAGGGCTGCCGTGTCAGGAGACGGAAGCGCCACCTTTTTGGATAGACACGATAAAGCTTTGTCTACCGTGGGGGTTGACTCCCACTTTTCCCTGTCCCCAAATGGAAACGGATATGCCACTGGAATTCTTTTGGGAACCTGTATCTTCTTGTCAGGATTTTCCCAAGCCTTTTCAAAAAGCGCGTTCAGTTCATGAGAGGGAGGAAACGTTACCTCAGGATTCTTTCCTTTATACATACAGACCCTTGCATCAGGGACAGCAGGGTCCTCTGTTATATGCAACACTTCTTTTATTGCCACAATCATGTACTGAATGCTCTTAGCCAGTTTTGGATTTAATCTGGCATCACTATAGTCGACACTGGAATCAGAGTCTGTGTCGGTATCTGTATCTGCTATCTGAGTAAATGCACGTTTCTGTGACCCCGAAGGGGTCTGAGCTTGTGACAAAGCATCCTCCATGGATTTCCTCCATGTCTGGTTCTTAGACTCAGATCTATCAAATCTCTTAGTCAACCGAGTCACATTTGCATTTAAAACACTCAACATATTTACCCAATCATCCGTCGTCGGTGCCGACACGGTCACTCTCACAGTATTTTCTGTCCCCACTCCAGCCTCCTCCTGGGAAGAGCACTCAGCCTCAGACATGTCGACACACGTACCAATACCCATAACCACACTGGGGCTATAGGAGACAGACCCACAACAAAGCCTGTAAGAGAGACACAGAGGGAGTTCTGCCAGCTCACAACCCAGCACCTATCCCGGTACTGAAGCGAGTAAAAAGACTGCCTAGACCTGTTAGCGCTTTATATATAAATAATTAGCACCAAATCACTTGTCGTCCCCCCCCCCCCCCCGTTTTGCACCCTGTTACTTGTACACTAGTGTGGGAGGCCAGGCTCAGCGTCTCTGCAGCTTCTGTGAAGAGAAAATGGCGCTGGTCAGAACTGTGAGGGCTAAGCCACGCCCCCTTCATGGCGCGCTTCAGTCCCGCTTAAATTACATAGTTATACTGGCGGGGGTCCCGTAACTAGTGCCTAGGCACTGTTTTCACTTCTGCCAATGCTATTTGGGGGTCCTATGCTGCCCAGGGCGCCCCCCCCCCCCCTGCAGTGCCGTTCACATGTGGGAGCATGGCGCGCAGCGCGACTGCTGCGCGGTACCTCAAACGCCATCTTCTGCCGTCACTGAAGTCTTCTGATCTTCCTATACTCACCCGGCTTCTGTCTTCTGTGAGGGGGGTGACGGCGTGGCTCCGGGAACGAGCAGCTAGGCGCACCAAGTGATCTAACCCTCTGGAGCTAATGGTGTCCTGTAGCCTGAGAAGCAGAGCCTTTGAACTCAGAGAAGTAGGTCTGCTTCTCTCCCCTCACTCCCACGATGCAGGGAGCCTGTAGCCAGCAGGTCTCCCTGAAAATAATAAACCTAAGTCTTTTTTCTGAGAAACTCTGGAGAGCTCCTCAGTGTGCATCCAGTCTCACTGGGCACAGAATCTAACTGGAGTCTGGAGGAGGGGCATAGAGGGAGGAGCCAGTTCACACCCATTCAAAGTCTTATAGTGTGCCCATGTATCCTGCGGATCCTGTCTATACCCCATGGTTCTTGAAGCATCCCCAGCATCCTCTAGGACATATGAGAAATGATAATTACCTCTATGCAAACTGGACTGCAGAACATACTGATTGAAAGTCTGTGGCTATACATGTTTACTCAGTGGATTGACCAGTTAGATGAGTTAACAGAAAGCAATCATGTATAATGCTACCTTCGAAAGAAGCAAAATATGTTGCAGCAACACATGAAAGTTTAGAGATTATATGGCTGAGACAATTATCAGCTGACCTGGGACAACAAAAGGCAGAAGCAATACAAATCATTGAAGACACGAAAGATATATTGTATTAGTATAGACCGAATAATTTAACAAAAGCACATCTATGTGCCGTGTCAATTCTTAAAAAATCTTCAAGAACAATGTCTTCTTGACATACGTACTGTCTAGCAGAAGACATGACTGCCAATATAGTTACAAATTGCTGTCGAAAGACAATGCAAGTTATTAATAAAGATGGGTCTAACTGAGCCTCGTCTGATGAGAAGGGATGTTGGAGTGTAGCAACAGCTACAGTGAATGTTTCTTGATAGGCTACACTGGAGTGACAGAAGGTGGTGCTGTGTCTTAGCTTGTGACAGTATTGTAGGAGTTGATGTTCTATGTTATGTTATGTTTTCCTATTCAGGTGATAGTTTATCCCACAACTTGTTGTGTTGATGTCTGAACAGAGAAGCATATTCTGCAACATCAGACCCAATAATGTACACTTACACTAAGGAAATGACAATATCTGACTCATGAGAAACCTTTTCATTCAAGTCACAGATCCATGAAACACACTTTGGAATAGTATTGTTTAAAACTGGACTTTTGGGCCTCAGAAGTCGTTGCTTTCCAACAAACCAATTTTTCGGTCATGCCATATTATCTATTTATGGTTTCAAGTTGAAAAAATGTCCAATCTATGCTTGGATCAATCTTCTAGATAACTAGATGACCACAAACTTATGCTGCTGATTAGAACAATCATTATGGCACTCAAAAAAGTAGCAGGTCAGTAAACTTGGGGTATGCAGTATATCACAAAACAGCATACCTTTATGTAATGCCCCTTGGGATACATCTACGATACTGGTGCAGCACCTTTTCATATACAGTATGTATTATTTATGTCCCATTTCCTCGTTAATGTTGGGTAAGAATATCAAATTAACAGATATTTGTGAAATTAACTAAACATTTTATTTAATACTCCACTCAAAGGGGTGTGGTATAGAAGATCTATACAGTCAATAGGTCGATATCATATGGTTGGCATGAATTAAGTCAACAGGTGCAAAAGGTTGACAGTGGTTAAGGTCGACATCGTCAAAAGGTCAACATGACAATGATCGACAACAGAATTGTCAACATAAGTTTTTTGTTGGCCACATTTTGTATAATCAGTAGAAACATACGGGTAAATTTACTAAGATGGGAGTTCTATTTAAGATGGGATGTTGCCCATAGCAATCAATCAGATTCCACTTCTCATTTATTTAACACCTTCTAGAAAATAATACCTGGAATCTGATTGGTTGCTATGGGCAACATCCCATCTTAAATAGAACTCCCATCTTAGTAAATGTACCCCATAGTCCTTTGTGAACTCGCTTTGCTTGCCATGCTTCGGACAGGTTATTATTCCCAATCATACTCCACGTGGATAGTAAATAAAGCAAATGTTGAGACAACGCATGAAGAACCCAAAAACCATGTGTCGACCATGTCATGTCGATCTTTTGAACCTGTCGACCTTAAGCACTGTCAACCTTTCATCTGTCAACCTTTTGTACCCTTAGACCTGTAAACTTTACACCTGTCGACCTAATGCATGTTGACCATATAGTGTCGACCAATTGACTATCTAACCAGACAGTGTAGCTCTACCATCCGGATACCCACCTAAAGGGCTTACAATTAGTAATAAAATTATATGTTATTCAATAATAAAAAAATGTGCAAATAAACATACAATGGGTAGAGAATAAAGATTGCTTGCTTACTTTGAAGCAGAGAGCAGGATATTTGTACAGAAGTCTTGGTAATACTGCCTCACTACCACTGATGTAGTAGTAAAACTCCAGTGGCATCTTGCATTTGACAGACACGCGTTTACGATCATCTTGGATTTATTGTCGGTTTCATAGTGGTCACGTCTTTCTCAGTAACCACAGTAATGTATGACCATTAATACCCAACCAGTACTGTCCATACTCCGTTATTTATTTACAGCTTCACATCTTATAGTCCAATGCTCCTTGCCTACCTCAATGCATAGGAGTCTTGTGCCTAAATCGATTATATATTCTTATTTTGTAAGGGGTGGTGCAGATCTTTGGATCCTTCTACCCCCATGATACCCTCTAGATGCTGGAGAAAAGTATTGTGGATGGTGGTTACTGATTTAAGAAATAAGTATCAATTGTAATCTCAGAAAACTATAAGCTTCATCCTATAAATTAATGCTTGAAGGGTAATTATGGGTTATTATGACTTTTAAAGGTGATATTGTATGTTAGGGATCAGAGTTCAGTACATCTTTGTTTATACTGGGCAGAGGACTTTGCTCTGTTGATGACAAAGTCACATACGGTAGGGAAATACCCTATATTACTACACATCGAACAGTTAATAAGGCAATCAGGTACTGTATATAAAAGTATAACTGAAGATTAAGAGAAAGTCCAGGATACCCTTTATTGATTGTGGCTGGATAGGGTCAATTGCAATGTAGACTCCACAAATGAGATGATCACAGAAGAAAAGGTATTTTTAAGCTCAAAAACACTACCCTACAGAGGATGAACCAGTTTCAATTACTATGTCATTATCTTGCACAGGAAGTATACTCCAGGTACCATACTAAAATGGCACTATCATTTTAGGGTATACAGCTTGCCCTGTGAGCTCCCATTTGAACAAACACTTTGGATCTCAGAATTTGGAGCAAGTCATAAAGAGTTCTGGAGAAATCATGTTCAGTACAATGGGGTGCAAATGTAACTACATAAATATAATTTTAAAAACACAACTCTACTATTAGCTGCCACGTCTTTACAGTAGACTACATGTATTAATTATTTAATTTTTTTGTTTAATGATTGATAGTATTTATTAGTAGTTCATCAAGAGCCAGTTCTTCAAGAGCATAATCTTGGGTACCTGAAGATATTAGGTTTGATTTAAATGAAAACTCCTGTATAATCTTCCTTCTCGTACATGGATGGAAGTAGCATAAAAGATACTCTAAATTACACTCCTAAATACCTGCAATACATGCATGATGAATGTTCTGAAGTCTTTATTATCAACAGAGTATTTATTTGCATCCTCAGTTAGGAGTTAGGACTCTCAGATAGAAAACGTTCTCATAAAAAGCATACTTACATTATGGAGTCTACTCAATACATTTAGGAATTATTTTTTTTAAATCTGTTGGTAGGCTGCAGTGTAGGAAAATTAGAAATACACCTAGAGCAAAATTGGATACATCAGGATTTGTGATGAGCATAATATACTTACTGTACAGCATTCACTCATTGTGGGACATGTAATAGGGTCTGAGTTTGCAGAGGTCTGTGATTTTGGCCAAGAATGCACGTATTTTTATAGCGGCAATCATTTGGTTTTGCCTTGTCCAACAATTCGAGTATAAGGACAAATAATTGCAAAATCCCGGACCTCAACAAAACTCAGACCCTATTACATTTCCCCTCCTTGACTTTTTAATGACCAACAATTTGCAATAATCTTACACTTCTTTTCTCACTTCCACTTTCTTCTCTTTTAGGAGTTTTTAAGGTCTTAATTGACAATTCTGAAATTTATTTTTGAAAGAATTTTGGATTCATGCATTGTTGAAATAATCTTCTCCATTATTTCATAATGCATGGTTATGGCCTTGAATATAATTCATCTGAAAAAGATAATATGTCAAAACTCATTAATTGTTCAGAGAATTTCACCAGAGATAGCCCAAGAAATCTGACAGGGAGTGAATATTTAAACCTCCAGGACAGTGGATCCTAAACTTTCTTGAAAAATGGCACCCTAAAGTATCTGCATTTTTTCCATGGCACCCCGAGGCCAAAAGTTTCGTATTGATAAATTTACCCCAAAAAATTATTTGATTTGGTCTTGGACCACCAACCCGAGGCACCCCTGCAACTGCCTCACGGCACCCAGTTTGGGAACCGCTATTCCAGAAGAAGCTGCCACTTGTACTAAACATACATGGTCAGTATTACCTCAGAGGAACTCTTCTTGGTTTCTGTTTGGGCCTTTATAAAAGCACTTTCTGAATAAGTATTTGCTGGATTATTTTGTTTTGCTCCTAAATCTGTTCAATATTGGATTTGATGCTGCTATGCAAGAACTGTCTTACTGCTAATTACCCACCTAATTTTTGTGCTGCCTAGAATTATTTATGAGAACCTCCATATGTGCCAACCTATCTTACATTTATTCAATTCTATGCTCAGCAGATTTACATTTAACTAACAGCTTCCACGTGGATGTGCACAGTCAAAACATTTTTTACAAATATTCTTGTCTCTTAATAATAACTCCTTCCATGATTCTCTGAAAATTGTGAGGATTCCCAAGGCTTACTACAATATAAAGACTGAGACAACAAAATTCTGGTGAAGGCCATCTCACAGACATTGAAATAAAAGGGATACGGTCGTTAGGTCGACACAACTTAGGTCGACCACTGAAGGTCGACATGGGTAATAGGTCGACAGGTCAAAAGGTTGACATGAGGTTTTAAAAAATTTTTACATTTTTGGGACTTTTTCATACTTTGCGATCCACGTGGACTACAATTGGGATTGGTAACCTGTGCTGAGCACAGCGGTAGCGGAGCGAGGCACCTTGCCCGAAGCATGGCGAGCAAAGTCAGCCATGCGAGGGGACGTGGTGCACTAATTGGGGTTCCCCGTCACTTTATGAAGAAAACGACACCAAAAAAAGTCCAAAAACCTATTGTGACCTTTTGACCTGTCGACCTAATGACCATGTGGACCTATTACCCCTGTCGACCTATTGCATGTCGACCTTCAGTGGTCGACCTAAGTTGAGTCGACCCAACAACCCATACCCAAAATAAAATTGAAATTAACCAGTTTGAAATCATTTTTGACTTCAGATAAAGTAGCATGGAGGAGTTGGGGCAGCTCGAAGGGCAACATAAAAATAGCAGCGCTAACAGGAATCTATAATACTATGAGTGAGAAGGATTGAATTAAAAAAATTAAAGTATAAGTCCAGTCTTGGTCCAGGCACACAAAGGCAGCGATCAGTCTTGATACAGGGATTCAGGATTACCCGGATACCTGATTGCCAGAACACAGAGGAAGGTGAGCAGAATACTCTGAGAGAGTACAGGCACACTGGAGCACAGATTCAGACAGCAATGACCGGACTTTTAATTTCGGCAGAAAAATTGAGGTGATTAACTGCATCTGGGGTACCACAAATCCTCTCCACAAAAGGACACCGCGACCTAGTGAGGATCCCGAACCCTGAATGGTTTCTGATTACATCGTAGGGAAACTTACAAGGGACTACACCTCCAGCGGTACCATTGTGGTAAAGTTATACCATCAGGACTGTGCCGTCAGTCCTTTATTACTCCCTTCACCCATGTGCAATCCAGCCTATCATAAATAGGAACGGATCACACTCTATAGGCAGCTGTGATTACTGTGACCCTTTTTTTTAACTGTTTTTTTTTATTTTAATGTTTTTATTTATGTGATAAATTAATTAAATGAATAAAAGTTTTTCATTAAATCCTTCTCACTCATAGTATTATAGATTCCTGTTAGCGCTGCTATTTTTGTGTTGGTCTTGGATTTATTTATTGGGTGTGACTAACCCCAATTTCGTAGCAGCAGCATTAGAAAAACAACACCTGTATGCGCCTGATCCGCAACTCTTGGTATTTTTCTCAGCTCAAGGGGCAGGCTGTCAGGGTCATAGCACTGTGCATTGTTCCACCTCCAAGGCCTGGAGAAAGGGGAGGTCCAGTGACTGTGCCACTGCAGAAATCAGCAGGGCACAGGCACGAAGTGGAGGAGGAGCCTTTTCTCCTCATCACCTGGCAGCACAGCGTACGCAATGTCATGACATCATGCCACTGGATGGCAGCAGAGCAGAGGAGCTGCAAAGAGAAGAGGAGCTAAAGCCCAAGTTTAGGACTGTATGGGGCTGCTGGAGTGACACGGTGGGAACTGGAGAGACACAAGGGGAAGCTGGAGTGAATGGGAGGATTAAAGTGAAATGGGGGATAGCTGAAGTCACACATGGGGTAGCTGGAGTGTTGTAAGGGAAACTGGAGTGACACAGTGGGGAGGGAGAGCTGGAGTGGCAGGGTGAGCTGGAATGACACATTGGGGTTACAGTGGCATGGGGGGGCTGGAGAACTCGACTGACATGGGGGAGCTGGAGTAATACATGGTGGAGCTGAAGTGATACAGGGGGGAGCTGGATTAACATTGGTGAAATGCAGTGACACAGGGGGGAGGTGGAATAGCACATGGGGGGGGGGGAATGGAGCTGGAATAACATGACAGGACCTGGAGTGATACATTGGAAAAAACTGGAGTGGCATGGGGAAGTGGAGCCAGAGAGACACATGTAGAGGGATGAAGTCTGTGTAGAAATGCAGGGGGAGTTGGGGATGGAACAAGTCTGCTGGAGAGCCACAATAGGGATGAGGCTGATGTATAGCCACATTGGGAATACAACTGCTGTAGAGCCAAATGAGGAGTGATGAGGCTGCTGTTGATACACAGGAGTAGTGATAAGGCTGCTGGAGAGAGATGGGGATGAGGTAGCTGGAAAGCAGGGGGAATTAGATGGCTGGAGAGACACATGGAGGGGATGAAAGAGGTAAATGGAGCACCTCTCCAACGCACGGTGTAGGCTGCCTTAACCGTGTATACCAAATGAGGGCGTTCCCACTCCCAAGAAAACAGTACTACAGGAAAAATAGGTAATACACTATATGGGGCGCCAAATGACAATGAATAACAGTGGTACGTGAGTATATAGCAACAAATCAATAAGTTTGATACGTCCCTTGTCAATACTTGAGTTCAAGCATATATGGAGTTCTACATATGAGGAACTTAAAGAACTCCATATATGCTTGAACTCAAGTATTGACAAGGGACGTATCAAACTTATTGATTTATTGCTATATGCTCACGTACCACTGTTATTCATTGTCATTTGGTCCCATATAGTGTATTACCTATTTTTCCTGTTGTACATGGAGGGGATGAGGCTATTGAAGACTGGGGGAGGATGTGAAGGGAAAGACATAGCAGTCAGGAGGTGACACAGGGGGCACGAGGTTGTAGTGACAGGGAGCAGGAGGCTTAAGAGATGCTACAACATGTGGCTGGAAACATACTGGGGACAGGAGGTGAAACAGAGGGCACAAGGTTTTGGGACATGGAGCAAGAGGCTGGGGTGACACAGGGCATGAGGTTGGAGCGTCACAAGGGGCATGTGGCTGGAAAGACACAAGGCAGGATGTTACAAAAGGCACGAAGCTGGAGTGACACAAAGTGGACATATGGAGGAGGAGGTTGTAATGACATAGGGCATGTGGCTGGAAAGATATAGTTGGCAGGAGGTGACACCCCCTGTGTCACCTCCTGCCAGCACAAGGCTGGAGTAATGCACTTACAATAACATACTGTATATCCTAACATATGAATCATGTAACCCAGTAATTCCGAAACTTGTTTCTCGATGACCCCCAACAGTTAGTTTTCCAGGTCACCTAGCAGGTGCACAGGTGTATTCACTGACACATTGGAGCTAATTATTTCACTTGTGATTCTGGGCCTTATTCAGGTTTGTTAGCAAATGTAAATCTTTCTGCACGTGTTACATCTGCCCCACCTGCAGTGCTACATGATTTTGCCCATTAGTGTGCTTTTTTGGTTTGCTAACAAACCTGAATAGCTCCCTCTGTGAGGAGACCAGAAAAACATAAACTGTGAGGACCGAGTTTGGGAACCACTGATATGACCAAATGTTTTTTAATTTTCTTTAGCATGAAACAGCAACAAGTGTCAGCAGGTTCTCTTTCATGTTGCAATTTGCAATGGAGTAATTGAAAAACAGATAAAGCAGATCTAGTAATATTAATATCATATGCACTTGTAAACCTCTACTTTTTTCCATTTCCTATTAATGTGATAACAAACATACAAACACGCTGACAACCAAAAAATGGCATTTACACAGTGCATGGAACTTGCTGCCAAGGGATACAATGTTGACAAATTCATTAAAGGAGTCTAAAGTGAAAATGAATAAGCTCCTTGGGAAAAAATAAATAAAAGAATACATGTAATTATAGGATTCTGAAGATTATGGTTTTCTCATAAGCACGTTAACTTCAGATGTGGGTAATGAAAACCCACACAGAAGCCTTGCACATTTTTATATGATTGAATATTTGGTTTTGTAATTGGTACATTAGTTGCTTTTATGCTTTGCCTATTGTAAAACAGATACTGGAGAACTTTACCTTTAGAGATTTTACAGTAAGATTTACTTCTTCAGTTTAACATAAATTATATGTATGCCTCATACAGTATGAGCAAGTAAAGATACTTTACTAACTGTAGTGCAGCAATCTGCAATACATTCACCAGATGGTAGTCCAATTGTTAGTACACAAGGTACTGACATAAAAATACCAAAGTGATCCAAAAAACAACACATTATTAGCTATCCAGTATTAGAGGTCAGCCAATGTTACTAATTGTGATCTTTTCTGGTCTTTTGACAGTGTGTTTAACTCTTACTGAATGCAGAAAAGAGTAATGTAGTACACCACCTATTTAGGTGAGAGAATCAACATAGTTTTACTTTACTACTGTATAATAATAATAATGAAAAAAAAACCTGATTTAAGGAAAAACATTAAGCACTACAATAGACACTGTAATAGGAGTTAATTATGTGTTAATTATTCATTTATTATTAAAAGTCATGTAGTTTGGGCATTTTTGTAAAAAATAAAAAAATCTGTGAGACAGAAATTAGGTTTTTTAGATAAATGCAGATATTTTGAATACTAAAGTCCTTTATTTAACAACACAGAAATGTCACAAAAACAACTTTACCGGGCAATTTAATGTGTGTTTTTTTACAGTTTTGTACATGCCCCATAGGTGATTTTTTTTCTCATAAATACACTGTTTTCCAAAACTGTTTTTATCCATAACTGCACAAGCATACATACACCTTACACATATATCTGTTAGAAAATGTAATAGATAACAGCACAGTTCAGAAGTAGAGAATATTGTGAAGAGAGTACATATCTGTGGGCCATAAATAAAATGTTTAACAAAAAAAGAAAAACTTAGTTCCCTTGATTTTTTAATGTAGCGTAATTGTTCTAACATCCAGTAGGAGCTGTCTTTTATTCGCTAGGAACATAGTAGATCTCAGTGTGAGACTGCCAAATTTAATGACAAACAAAATCTGGAACATTTAGTTGCTACATGGAACCAACTGTTTCAAATCACTATGCATCTAGCCATGATCAAAGACCTACTACTGTTTTTTTGCTGAAGATATTCGACCCTAAATGGTATGTTCATTTAACACATTTATTTCCTCATTATCTGATTACAGATATAACCAATATAAATATATTTATTCTTTTGAATTAATTGTGAGTTACATTCCAAGATTCTGAAACAGAAACAGGCTTATATTACTAATTTTTGAAGCTAAATGGAGATGTAATGTTCATTATCACATTTTTCTTACTAGTGCATGTTGGGAATAGCATTTTAGTACAGTCTGTGGCTTTGTTTTTAATGTACATTATAAACGAATATTAAACATTAGTAGAGATGAGCAAAGCAAACAAAATTTTGCACTGGAACCGGTCACTTTGTTGAGATGCAATAATATAATTCGTTTTTCTTCTTATTTGCAAATGACCATTCCATACCGAATTCTATGTTTCATATAAATTACCTTTAAAGAGAGGTGCAGTGACAAGTGTCAATTAATTATAGTCTGTGATGTGGTTAAGGTGTAATAAGAAAGACGACCAAGTGAAACAAAAATGGGGAATCCTAGGCATAAGAATAAAGGAATAGTCTAAATATAATTCTGCAGAATGTGGTGAACAGTTTTGACAATTTCGCTCATCTCTAAATTGACTTTCCATTTTAAAACAAACCTATTGAAATAAAAACTAAAAAGTAATTTAAAGTAATTTTTACTTAGAAATTCTCCAAAACACACACTGTCTCTTTTAAACAATTACTAAAACATAGGCTCTAGACTTATAACATTTTAGAAATTTAGTTTCACTAAAATATAAATACATTTAAAAAGAATGTTCTCCAAAGGGACAAACTTAATAGGAAATAAATCTTCTTTTCTTCATTTTCTGTATTGTTTTCATTGCTTCAATTGGATTGGACATGTAGGCAGCACAATTACAATATATAGTTCAATCAGTTCTAAAAACAAAAAAACACACCAACACATGCAACATTAGGGTATCAGACAGTGAGTACATTGTTAAGAGTAACTTTGTAGATATTGTACACCTAATGTAGCTTGAACTGAATCCATCTCGGAAAAAACAAGTACAATTTTCCAGAAGGCAAAAAAATGTTACCAACAAAAGTGCAAATAAGGCTTTACTTGTGTTTGATCAATCACTATTCGTGTATAAATACATCTAAAAAGTATCTAGTATTGGATAAACAGGAAAAAAATATCATATTCTGATTGGCAAAGATAATGTCTAATTGTATGGTGCTGTTTGATAGCTTGGATGGCTATATAAAATATTTTTTTATCTATTCATTTAAAACATTACAAAAACACAAAAAATTAAAACATACAAGACACACCTGTAAGATACATAGAATAGCTAAAACATTATTTAAAATATTAATTTTCTGGAGAGGCTTTTAGATTGGTGCTGTTCAGTAGAATATTCCAGAAAAAAAAACATAAATTGAAAACTTGAATGAAATGTCAGAATTAAACTGAAAGCTGTTCAGCATTTTCTAAATAATAAAGCAGTAAGGCAGATGCAGTTCCAGACTTGCAGTGGTAAGAGTTCCAAGGCCAGCACTGTCAGACCTATGATGGCAATTTTCAGTTGCAAAACTATTAATAGAAAGTCTTTGTGGGTTTTCAATAGCTTCTTTCAAGAGATCAGTATTGTGTAAGTAATACGTTAGCTGCTCTATATATGGTAGATGGAGAGGGATCATTATGAGATCCCAGCGGTCGGGATTCCAACCGCTGGTTTTTCACCTAATGTCGGTATCCTGACAGCCGGGATCCTGACCGGCGGTCAATTGACTGCCTCCCGATGTAACAACTTAGATCGTTTAAATGATCTATTGGGGTCCTTCTAACACTATGAAAGTCTGGAGTTGCCCACCTTTATTTGAGATGACATATAGAGGACATATATACAGAAATATATATGTATGTTTTACTTGTCATTACAGTGAGAATGCATTTATATTTTACAGCGTTTACAGTTACTATAGAAAAAACTTAACCAGAAGGCATGTACTCAGTTACATGGTCACAGGACACTTCTGTTTCCCTGAACAAATAATTCAAAAGACTGGTCCTATCGGACAAACTACAATACCATATTCTGCTTTTACACTGGTATACAATGCAGTGAAAAGTGGGTCATCTGTGGTAAGTGCTTCTGAGTAATATACATTTTAATTAAACAAATGCTCACCCACATAGAATGTTTTGCTTGGTTTGTGCCTTGGGTACATAAGAGAGGAGGCCCTCTGATACAGGGGGATAGTGCCATTACTGGCGGATGGCACTCTCCCTACAGTTAGTTCAGTTCACAATAATTAATGTATGAATTATAATGTTTTGACCTTGTGGAATAACAGATCAATTTGCTGGGAATGTATGCATGGCAAGATAAAAAAAATAAAAAAGGAATAGTAATAAAAAAAAAAAAAAAAGACAGTGCTGTTGCTGCTGTAACTATCCAGCTGGCAAAATAATTTTTAAAGCTATAATTTATTGCTCCAGATTTAAGTTGCAGAACCACACTGCTGCTTACAAACTGTTAATCTTCATACAGATGCTCAGACATGATTGTCTCCATGTGTCTAAACGCACAAAATACAAGCTGCTATCTGTACAGTTTACAGTACTGAAACACATATTTGGAAATTAAGTATAGATATGTTAATTATTTTTTTTTTTAAAGATACATCATATTACAGCAGGGGTTTACCCAAATCTTTCCTTTGCAGTCACTTTAAAGTAGACAACAATTTCACTGTTAATTATAGCTAAAATACATTAAAGAAAGAACCCGGTGTACTAAACGTAAGTAAACCAGCCAGGCTCCAGTGAGTTTTTTTTTTCTTTGATTTTTTTTTTTAAACATTTTTTAACATTATTCATATTTTTTCTTTTGAGGAAACCCCTGTACACAAATGAAAATAGTGTCTCAGCATATTCTTCAGTCACAGACTTTGCAGTTCCCAAAACAAGACCAGTACTTGTCAATCACTTCAGAGTGCCTTGAAAATAAGATATACATCTGCCTAAAAGAACCATCGGAAGGCTTCAGCACTGGGGACCGGTGTTCTCTGCAAATGAGAAAAAATACATGTTATTATGCTATGATTATGACTTTTTCATCCATTATAAATGTAATCTTTTCATATGTCAAAAATATGAAATTAACTAAAAAAATCCCAAATATTGTGTTAAAATCTGTTTGACTTTATGATTACAGTTTTGATTTTTTAATTTTTTTAGCTATAATAAAGCCACATTGGCTACATACATATTTTTACATGAATAAACATTAAAATAATTTATAATTTGTTTAGTAAATTTCCTCTATTCTTTCACCCACCAGTCTGAACTAGTCTTACAGATTTTTAATTATTTAAGAGTGCTGAGTTGAAAATAGCCTAGTGGCATAAGTTGTTTTACGGAGTTGTCATCCAATGAAATATAGTAGTGTAAATATTTACAAACACGTCCTAAAATAGGAAATTGAATGGGATTTTTTTGCAGATAGCATTCAATTCATATAAATATAAAAACAAATTTAGCAACTTTTATAAGACTAACCTAATTGGCATAGATCTCTCTCTCTTTCTCTATGTATATATATATATATAAACAAATCTAGAAAACCACAGCACTCGCCACCCCAGAAGCGGGGTGCAATATCTGCACTCACCACTCATAGGGTGGGGTGCATGCATCCCATGGCCACCTACCCAAATATATACAAACAGAAAGTTCAGCACTCACCATAGCAAGCTCACTTATCCTCACAACATCAATAAATACATGATGGGGGTTTAGTTAGTGAATTGGCCAATGCACGGAAGCCTGCATACCGCTCGCCAAGGTACCCCACCTTCATGCAGGTCCTACACTATCACAAAGTCTCAAAAATTAAAACCTGGCAACTGTATCACACATAATATACTGCACACATGCCCACTAGGTTTAATGTGTATCTGCCATGCATCTTATGGCTTTTAAAGGTACACCAGTCACCTGACACTGGCTGATAAATTACTAAGGAGCAGCTGACACAGGTTTAGAACAAGTGAGATTACACAGGGGTGCATGAAAAGGCCTGTGACCACGGTTAATAAGAGTTAACCAAAGATTAACCCTGTTATATACAAACAAATCTAGAATACCACAGCACTCGCCACCCCAGAAGCGGGGTGCAATATCTGCACTAACCACTCATAGGGTGGGGTGCATGCAGCAGCAACAGTACTCCTTCATGCTGCCTTCCCTCTGCTAATGACTGTGGCCTCACTGATCACTATATCCTACTCTTGCATTTACCCAGGCTGCTGCAATCATCTGGAATGCCATCCCCTGCACCATTAGACTTTCAAATGTGTCCTTAAAACAACTTTTTTGTTATCCATTCTAGCTTACTTACCCCACTTACTGCTCAACAGTCTCTGCCCTCTTCTACTCTGTCCTCTTATCCCTATTGTGTCCACCTATATTCTGTATAGATTGTAAACTTTGGCCCTCATTCCGAGTTGATCGCTCGGTATTTTTCATCGCATCGCAGTGAAATTCCGCTTAGTACGCATGCGCAATATTCGCACTGCGACTGCGCCAAGTAATTTTACAATGGAGATAGTATTTTTACTCACGGCTTTTTCATCGCTCCGGCGATCGTAATGTGATTGACAGGAAATGGGTGTTACTGGGCGGAAACAGGCCGTTTTATGGGCGTGCGGGAAAAAACGCTACCGTTTCCGGAAAAAACGCAGGAGTGGCCGGGGAAACGGGGGAGTGTCTGGGCGAACGCTGGGTGTGTTTGTGACGTCAAAACAGGAACGACAAGCACTGAACTGATCGCACAGGCAGAGTAAGTCTGAAGCTACTCTGAAACTGCTAAGTAGTTAGTAATCGCAATATTGCGAATACATCGGTCGCAATTTTAAGAAGCTAAGATTCACTCCCAGTAGGCGGCGGCTTAGCGTGTGTAACTCTGCTAAAATCGCCTTGCGAGCGATCAACTCGGAATGAGGGCCCTTGTCTTCTATACGAGTTATACTAATTGTTACTATACTTATGCATTTACTGTATGGGAAATTGTTAACTTGCTTTAATTTAATCTGTACTTATGAAACTTATTGTCAACCGTATGCCCCTTGTTTGGCACTACTGTACCCTTGTGGCACCTTATAAGCAAAATATAATAGTAGCAGTGAGCAGCAGGTGTCTCCATTCTGCAGAGAATTAGGAAAAGTCATTCTGTCCCTTTCTTTCTTCCACTTTGTGTGTGTCTCCCTCTCTCCTTGTATCATCTTGTGTTTCTATTCCACCCTTGTGTTTGTGTTTCCCTGTCTCTGCATTGTGTCCATCACTTTTTATCTCTCCTCTTTGTGTGACATTTTTTCAATCTGTCCTGTGGTACCTGCATGTTCTTTCAGAATAATGACTGTACACTGGCCAGTCGTTAAGGGTCCTGAGCATTTAACATCACTGCCTGGAGTTGCCAAAACACACGTGCAAAACAGAGACTTTGATATAACCACCTTTCCCTTTAAAGATGGAATACACCTGGCACTAAATAATTAAGATTCTTTCCTGAATACTCCTCTAAACCTTGCTTGTGCTTGTCTGGTAATCTGTGTACTGACCCAGTTTGTATTTGGACCTTGAGTTATCTGAAACCCTGTGTACTGACCTGGCTTTTGTTCTGGACACTTAGGGGTAAATTTACTAAAGCTTCAGAAAATTGGTGATGTTGTCCAAAGCAACCAATCAGATGCTGTCTATCATTTCTCTATTGCCTTTTAGAAAATGAACGACAGCATCTGATAGGTTTCTATGGGCAACATCACCAATTCTCTGTTTTAGAAGCTTGAGAGATATGTTAACCTGTTTACTCATTTAGCTTATGTTCTGGACCCTGACAGATCTGACATACCTGTGTACCACACATGGATTGATCTGTGGGCTTAAATCACCCACCCATATCTTAAACGGGTACCTTATCTCTGCATGTACCAGACCCGGCTTGTCTGACTACAAAACCATTATATAGGTACTGTACTGAAAAGGTGAGTAGCCCATCTATAACTAATTCTCACAATTGCGCTCATTACCTATTCCTGCAACTAGAGATCTTAGTGTAATAAAGGGACTAGTATTTCTATCTGATTCTGACAGTGTGTGTATGTCTGTCTCCTTTTGTCCTCTTTCCTTTCTTTCCATCTGTGCCTGAATCACTAACTTGAGTGGGTTTCCAGTTGCCCAGAACATCCCTACACTCCGAATCACCTTCTTCTGATATCCGCAACTGGCAGATGCAGATTCAATTTATTAAAAACATTGGAAAATATTTAAAACCCCTTATTCATTAAACACGCTTTATACAAAAAATAAAAACTTTGTTTTATGATATTAATGAGCAACGTCTTGGTGATAACAGAATAAGCAATGTGGTGATAGAAGCACTACTATGGCAATTTGACCAGAAAATATGCGAACAATAAAAAGGCCAGCAGCCTATTGAAACAATGGAGGTTTTCGCCACCCCCCTGAAAAACTACATGTGAATCAAAAATAAAGTTTCAAACCGGCGCTATCCACTTAATACAAGGTAAATTTGTATCTCATCAGAGTGTAATGTTAATACTTTTTAAAATCACAGGTACAAGCACCATGGCAATACTTGTTAAATAGGCTTCCCCTTGTAAGCATTTTGCAACCTAAATAACCCATAGCCATAATAAATAACCCATTATTAACTCATAATAATTAACCCATAGCCAAACAACTTAAGGGATGTTGATTGAAATAAGAGTTGCTATGTTGCTGAACCTCAATTACAAGCACATCATGGCCAAGCTATATTAGCAGGAGGTAAAAGAAAGCCATACGGTCAGGGCCAGCTCTACTATTAGGCAGCTTCAGGCGGCTGCCTAGAGGCGCCGGCCCCTGTAGGGCGCCACTGAATTCATGTAGCAAAAAACTGAAGGATGTCACTTTAAGCAGTCTCCTCCTTTTACACTGTGCTGGCTGCTGCTGCGGGTCTAATCAGGTGCAGCCGCCATTAGTAGGGTGTACCACATAGTGCCTCCTCCATACTGACATGTGTAAGTCATTTTAAGGCACACAGGAGGTGACTGTAACTATGATTCCCGAGGGGCAACCCCACGTCTGCTCCTAATAACCCGGATGCACCTCCTCTAGGCCTCTGGATTCCGGCTCCCCAGCAGCAAGCTCCCCCTGACTACATCTCTGCATCTGCAGCATTGCTGTAATGCTGCTGCCGCCTGCAAGAGGAATCCTGCCAATACCAAGGGAAAAACAAGATAACAGCTTAAGGTAAGTGACCCATGGGGGTTCTGCGGAACTACAGACAGTACAGCTCTTACAGCCCAATTGGTGGCTTGCACTTGTAAACAGCACAATAAGGAAAACAGAGGCACTGGGGCTTAATACAGTACATATGGAGATGTGTGTGTGGGGGGCGGGGAGTAATGAATTTACAGATTGGAGAATGGAACATAATAAGGAGCATGCAAATATATGTATGTCTGTGTGTGTATATAAGTAAGTATACACATACAGTTAAAGGGATGTAGTTGGCATCCCGGAGGATGGGATGCCGGCATTCAGAATACCGGCGGCGGAATCCAGGTACCTGTCAGAATGCCGATGCCGGTATCCCGACAGTCAATAGCCTAAATTCTTGTATGCTAGGGAGGGTTAAGCTGCGGGAAGGGAGGGTTAGGTGAAGGGTTAATTAATTTCATTCAAAATTTGGATTATGGTAATAGGGATGCCACTGTCGGTATTCTGACGGCGGGCATCCCATCCCCATCCCCAATGAAATATCCGCTCCAGACCCCATATACAGTTTATATAAAAAAAAACAACTGTGAAATTGGCCTCAGTGTCCTATACGATTCCAAACCTACTGGATAGCGTGTATAAATAAAGAATAGATGGCACTCAAAGACTTTTAAAGTGAAAGTATATTATGAGCAAAGTCACTTACAATATATTGAGTGTCGTCCCTATTATCTGTACATGTTTAATGATGAAACTCACCCCAGCCGATCTTGTGGCCACCTGCAACTCTTCTCCGGGAAGTGTGTTTGTGTTGGTGGGCGGGTGGTGGTGGTGGTGGTAAGTTAGGGTGCGCTAAGGTGAAGCTTTGCCTAGGGTGCAGAGATCTTGCATTGGCTCTGCACACGGTTGCAAAGTTTATGAATGTTATGTTGCACATACCAAAGTTCTCACTGGATTAATTTTAATGGATTCAGTATCTGCAGCTACATTGCAAAACTGTGTACAGATGGCATTGCTCTCTGACTGTACAAATACAAGATTTGACCACATAAAAATATAGAAAAATGTATTTCCCTTTAGGAAATGTATGTTGTAGTGTTTCATGGATTTGTCTCCTGAATAGACCATTAGTGAACTATTTAAGCAGATGTGGCAGGAAGACTAATTTTATATCACAAGCTGAAATAAAATCAGATGTCACTTCAATTTACTAAGGAAATGCTGCTGGAGCAAGCAGCAGTTATACTAAGCTCCCTATCAACACTAGCTGGCAGTGTTATGGCTGATCTTACCACATTGCCAGCAAGTCTGGATGGCATTAAGCATACTGTACGTGAACTAGTTTTGCCAGTACAGACATGCAGAGTCAACTAGAAGCCAGATTCGGGCTTCCGGATCTATATTCGTCATAAGTAAATAAAGTTACAGTAGTTACAAAAAGTAAAAAAGATAAATGTAAAATATTATTGTTATATATTTTTTGATTAGTCTAAAACACCCATTTTTGCTTGCGAAAGGTCTTATATATATATATATATATATATACACACACTTTATATATACCGTTTAATCTGATTCTTCGTAGAGTGTGAGTTGCATTTAGCAAACTGCTGGATGTAACTGAAGAGCACCATGGGCTGAGAATAATACCATTTCCATAACCTAATAATGTACTTTCAAATTCTTATATTCAAATGGACCTAACTGGCTACAAATGAAAGATATTGTGGCACAAAATGATTGCTGATCCCAATCATGGTCATGATCAAGAGCTATCAGACATCAATTGAGGAGGGAAAAAGAATGTGGTTAGATGATGAGTGCGTCATTATAGGACTGTGGTGTGGGATGCACCTATTTGGTTTGAGGGTTATGGGGTGTATTCAAGTATTGTCAGAAACTGCTGACTTATTCAATGTGACCCCGACTTGTCGGAAGCCTGTCGGAATGCACGGGGATCGCACGTGTATTGTCGGAAGTGCGGCCAACCACGACAGGTTTTAGCCTCGTTTCCGAGGATGTCAATACGACTTTACAAAAAGTTGGATTTCCCTGTCGGGTTTGGCCGGCCATTGAATACACTCATGTCGGATGCTTTCCGTTGGAAAGGATCCGACATGAATTGAATACACCCCTAAGTGTCCAAGTCTGCTAATGTACAATATGGCATTTTAACAGTATATCTACAAAGATAATAATTTATGGCAGAGGTTCCCAAACTATGCTATTACAGACCCAGGTTTTAAGGATATCCATGAGTGAGCACATATTACTTTATTAGTACCTGAGTCAATTTCATTTAATCATCTGGGCTTAAGCATGGATATCTTTAAAAACTGGACTGTAATGTCGGAGTTTGGGAACCTCTGATCTATGGAATCACAGTGGACAAGAACATCCTTGTGCAGAGTTCTCATTACTATATATTTAGCTCTTATTGGGGGAGATGTACTAAGCCTGAAAAGTGATAAATATCACTGTGATAAAGCACCAGCCAATCGGCTCCTAACTGCCATGTCACAGGCTGTGTTTGAAAAATGACAGTTAGGAGCCGATTGGCTGGTGCTTTATCACAGTGATATTTATCACTTTTCAGGCTTAGTACATCTGGCCCATTAAGAGTGACTGTAGAATGATCATCATTACTCAGAAGTTAATAATAAACAATGTCTTCATAGTACTGTTTGATGAAATGTAAAAGTGGGTATAAGTATACATATATCACATGGGTTCTGCACAGAAACACAGGTTTAATGTCTTTATTAAGATTATCTGGTGAAGAGATTCCAAGCTGAATGTATTTAATTGGAGCCGCATTATGTGCTATGAATGCAGGTGTGCAACCAAATGTTTTCTTCTTAAGAGGTGTTATCCAATTTTAATAAACTGATCCTAGTTTTATTAAACTCAGAGGCATATTACCATGCATTGCTTTTAGGAAACATTTCTAAAATGTCAGGAATTAATTTTTTTGAACATGTTGGAATATAAAGCATCTGTTCAACGAAGACACTAGTACTTTACCTGGTATGGGCACATGTAGGAAAGCATCTGCAAGTTATTATACAAGAGCGAGCAGCTATGTATTGCCAGACAGGTATAGGGAGCATTAGCAGATGTAAATATATGTGTGATATCTAGCTTTTTCTTATCTACACTATATTGAATGTCACTGACTATGGACGTAGTTCTACACTATCATGTTTGTGTAATACATTTGTAAGTTAACAATTTTATTATTCTAAATCTGCAATTTGTCATTAAAATCTCACACTGAGAAAGCTGGGTGTTTTTGCTGAGTGCTGGAAGGTAAAAGTACTGCTCCAATAGCCGGTATAAAAGTATTTGTGAGCTATAATGACCAAGCTAGCCCATTCACCCAAGTGTAGTGTAACAAATAACCAGATAAGGCTTTAAAAGAAAAAAAAAGAAAAAAATAGAATATTGAAACAAGAAAGAAACAAAGTGTCCAGCCAGTTATAGCCTGGAGGATGCAACTTTTACAGTGGACTTCCATACTTGCCTTTTTACCAGGAATAGTGCAAACTAATCGACACTAGTTTATATTATTGCTTGTTTTTTTTATTTGCATTGCATTAAAAAGGGGTCATGACCTGCAAGATTAGCCTGCTGACAGGTGTATCTGCAGGTACTGTATGCAGGGGTGTATCTAGAGAGGAGGAGGCCCATGTGCAGGCTTCGTCTGGGCCACCTCCTCTCCAGCTGGCAGTGCTGCAGCTCTGGCCACTAGGGGACCCTAGCACTGTCCCAGAGCCTAGAGCAGATCTCTGGGAAAATGGCGCGATGGTCATTTTCCCAGTGATTTTCCTACTGTGCATGCGTGAAACACTGGGAAAATAGCGTTGTGCCATTTTTCCAGCGATTTCTGCAGCGCTGCTGCATCGCGGGACTCCAGAGGGTAAGTATTAAAGATAATGGGTGCAGGGCGTGCGGTGTGGGCCTCCCTTGACCCGTGTGCATCACACACGCTGCACCTATTATAAATACACCAGTGACTGTATGTCGACATCTTATTGTGTTGCATTACTGTACTAGACCTATGCTTGCTCGCCCTATCGTGCTCCGTTCCAATTTCATTCTTACATAGGAATTTAGCTCCTGGGAGCTATTCAATTACTTCCTGTGACTGGCCCCATGGCTGTACTTATTGCTGATTTCTGCTCATACCCACCTGAGGTTTGAGCGGGCACCTGCATAAAGTAGACCTTTGAGGCTGGTCACGACCTGACAGCTGTATTGCACCCAGAACTCAGGGGCTCATTTATCAACGAGTGATAAAATTCATTATGAATGATAAAACTAGTTGTGTATGATAAGTGGTGCTCCAGCCAATCTGCTTCGAACTGTCATTTTTCAAAAACATGACAGTTAGGAGCTGATTGGCTGGAGCACCACTTATCATACACAATGAGTTTTATCACTCATTGATAAATGAGCCCTTCAGCCGTGGAGCAGCTAATCCCAGGCATTATCGTGGGACATAGTGGCCATTACAGAAAGTAATTAAATAGCTCCAGGAGTTAAATTTATGTGAAAGAATTAAGTCGTTCCCTAAGTAAGGAGCCGTAATTGTAAGATGCGGCAGAATCTGCACACAGACATACAGTACAGTATGTATATAGAACACACACACAACAATAACCTGCATCCAACTGTACATGAGCCCATGAATAGGTGCTGGCAGAGTAGTCGGAGTCTCTGTTCAAGTCTTTCTAAAGGCATTGGTACTGTATGCATCAGAGATGGGGAAGTAACTTAAAGAATATGTCAAAAAATAAAATTAAAATAAAAATGCCCTCTGTAGGTTTTCTGCCATTATATAATTTTATCTCTTTAGTTACCTATTGTTTCATTAAACACCCTCAGTCCCAAATACATTTCATATCCGCATTCATTTTAGTGATAAACGTCCAGATAATTGTCCCTGAAAGCGCAGGCCATTCCGTGCAGTGCTCACTGAGAACGTTCTGCGTTTGTGCCAGCCTGTCAGCGGCTCGCTTACCTTAATGAACATTTAATTGCAGACAGGGGGAGCACATTTCATGTTCCTGTCATCAACACGCATCACTCAAGATTAGAATGCTATTCATCTAGCACTAAACTGTGCCAACTTGCACAGCGACATGGACAACGTCTAATAATGGCAAATAAGCATTTTCTATTATATCTAGTATACAGCAAAGATCGCTTTTTCAAGATACGAGAGTAGACACGCTGCAAGATGTGGGGAATAAATGCATATGACATAGTCATATTTAGTAATGATGCTAGTAGATATTAACCCAGTAGTCACTGACTGCTTTACACCCTGAAGGAATTGGCCACCTCCCGGATAAAAACCAATCACTGTGATCGTCCCAGGGAAGTATTTAGCGATTACAAACATCAGAGAATTGCAACCCAAAGAGCACAATGCATGACTGAATGTGAGCCAGCAAATGTGTGACCTGCTTATATCAAATCACATGATGCCCTCGTTAGCCTAGACAGCCCTGCTGCTCTCGTCTGACGTGTCTACCTGCCAAATTCCTGCAAAACACAACCATCAGCATTTCTTTCTCCAGAAGGTGGTCTAATTACTAATGCCCAGGCTTCATATCAGAATTTCAAGATGCATCAGGTACAATAGAAATAACTTTTTTTTCTTAGCCTGTACTAGCAAATGTTATTTTGCCCTTTATTTTTGGTAGTACACTGGCATAAATATAGTAATGCCTGATGTTGTTTTGTGTACTCACATACACAAAATATACATAGGTTGGGCAGTGGCAAATGCAGAATTTCTAAGGGGGGGGGGGGGGGGGGGATTTCCAAATGCAATCCACAATCTCCCACTCTGCAGAACATGGAATACAGCATTAATATTTAACACTATAGATGGTCTATATTATAGGCTGTATTAAACATATTTACATAATATAAATAAGTGGCCAGGAAAAGGTTAAATACACTATAATAAGTAAATGTACAAATATAATAGAACCAATACTGTACTTTCTAAGCACACATTCTCCCACCTCATGGTAAGGCTCCTGTCTCTTCTTCCTGGTAGCTACTACTGGTCCAGGTCACTGATTGAGGACTCACATCCACACACCGCAAATTGGTAGAAGCTGCTACCACTGGGCACTTGCAGCAACTATGCTCTGTCCCTTAAACTGTATGATGTGGTGGCAGCTCTAGTAATCATATTATATACCATTACTATTGTTGTCATAATTTGAGCCAGATGCCAAGAGGAGGGGGGTTTCTGGGCAACCGGAAAGCCCCCCTGCGTTTGCCTATGTGGGGGAGTATGGCAGTCAATATTCAATCATATTTTCTGGAAACAAAATACACACTTTGCCATAAATTGTACACCCAAGGGTTGCGGTCTGTGATTTGCAATGCGTCATGAAGCCTATTGCCTGTAACACTGCAATACCTGCTCTGAAATGCTGATAACAGAAAAAATACTTTGAATAAAGCATTTTTTCAATGCCCATTATTTTATTATTTACATGTATACTTCAAAGACTGTTTCAGTTCTACAGCATATGTGTGTACCCTTCGACCAGAGAACATAGTAGCTGATTATCACTCAGTTGCCACAGCAATATTTTATTGATAAATTGCAGTGATAGGTGATGTTTCATTACTGTGATGAGAGGTGATAGCTCAGCCTTAGCTCCACATACTATATTATTAATTAGATCCCCTAGAAATATGTTAATATGTACTTTACACTAGGGGAAAAAAAAAAAAAAACATTTTGTGTACAGATGAAGACAGATATTGCACGATTTTCAATCTGTGTTTATGATGTCTGTGGTAGGTGGAGGGATGTAGTATCATGAAACATGTCATCACGGCCCCGCCCCTTGCTGCTGAGTGCTACGATTATGCCTTAAAAGGCCATGATGGGCCATGATGCAGCAATTCACAGTAAATCGTGTCATGATGCCCTCAGAACACTCACTTCCCTAGAAAATCTACTGTAGTCTACTCTGTTGTGAGTCTAGGAGACCTTCCTGAAATTTCTGAGCCTCCCAGTAGGCAGGTATGTTGTAAATGCCCTAGAATTGGTTTCTAGCTTAAAAAAGTCTATCCACTGAGCTGCATCAAGAGTTGTATGGCATAAATGGTACAGTAGTACAGTAAGTCTAAACTGAAACCACAGGGGTTAAATTCAGTGGTAGAGCTACTACCACTGCAAGAAGTGCAGTTGCTAAATGGCAATGCTGTCAGATACCGTTAAACACCTACTCTGTTCTTATGAATGTGTATGGGGGCCAGCGTATGCACAGTGCAGCCATGTTTGGGCCTTAACTCCTTCCTCGTGTAGGGTGTGCTACTTCATAAATATTCACAGGGCTAGCACATGCTCATAAAAGCAGAGCATGGGTCATGGGGGGTGCTTTGCTGTGGGGCTCAGCAGTCCCATGTTACGTTCTTGGTTACATTCTACTTGTTAAAGATGGGTGGAAGATGGCTGGATATACACAAAGGCAAAACATTTATCCCTATGGATATGCAGTTGCCATTTATTGTGTACACAATTTTGTATATGTCTTAAAAACTTTTTAAAATACAGAATTTATAAAAAAATTTATAGAAAAATGCATTCACAAAGGCTTCCTAATACATGACGAACAGGGGAAAGCTGTCCTGCTCTACTAAACCAGTTCATGCAATAATTAGAAGCTTGTGTTAGAAATTGTGGACCTGATTCAGGTCCCGATGTTGTACCGGCTCATGTCACAAAGTACTGATGTACGGATCTGTGACATTGGTCACACTATGGCATCAGTGATTGACAGTTTAATAGCGTATGGCGGAAGGGACGATTTCCATTTCTCAAAACAGAGGCTTGTCACCAACGTTGTTGGGGAGGGACGAGGCCAGGATCTCTGTCAGAGGTCTGTCCTGGGTCACGTAGCTGGACGATGGTGTTGCAGATGATTTGATGCTACGTACTAGGAAGCAACTTGGATCAGTAATGCCTGCAGGAGGCCTGCTGCTGTACTACCATATTAGTGCTATCGGTGCTGCTTCCATGCAAGCAGTAGTGATAGCAACTCCATCCACATCTCAATCAGGCCCCGTACTTATTTTAGCCATGTTACGTTACATTTTTTCTTCTTCTATGTATTGAAAACTAAAATTCATCATTGCTAGGTGTCTTGTCCACAGACTATACCATTTGTATAATTTGTGTGATTAGAATACATGTTGTCTGCATTTTACATTTCTCTGGCTGTGTTAACATCGGGGCCTCTGTACCATCGATGGTAGAGAACCACTGGATCTCCACTACTGATGGCAGAAACATCTACCATCAGCTGTTAATCATCGATGGTTTGCAACCATAGGTGCTCGATGACCAACTCTATGAGATAGTGGGTGCATTTTTAGGGGACATTCTTTGCCGTGTGGAGAAATGTATATTCTTTTCCACTACACAAACCCCTCATAGATGGCAGTTTGCGGGTCTTTTCTTCAAAAACCTTTTTGCGCCTCCACATTCCACTTGCAGCAATACAACAAAATAACTCCTGTATAAAATTTTAAATATTCATATTTAATTGTTATGACATTTACACTTTTACATACAGTAGAGCGCCTCTGGAGACTTTTTTTTAACCTTTCCACACATTACGGAATATTTCTAGTATGAGGTGTGCACGTTCGCATGTGCTGGGTGAGCAAGCAAGGTCTGGTGTGCAAAAACATCTAACAGTATTTTCTATTATTCCCAGCCAATAAGCATGCATGCATGCATTAGGTGACATGGTAGCACAGTAATTAGCATTGCTACCTCACAAAACTGGTACCATGGCTTAATTTCCAAACCAAGGTGTTTGTGTTGGTGTGCAGGGTTTATATAATCTCATTTAGACTATAAACTCCACTGGGCCACAAAGTGATGTGAATGATACAAAAAAATACATTCTTCGTAAAGGGCTATGTAATATGTTGGAGCTATATAAAGTAGAGATGAGCGGGTTCGGATGTAATGCCAGAATTAACGCCAGTTCGGTTTTATCCAGATTTATTCTATTGGCTGTCCAAAACAAGTGACATCTGTGAGCCAATAAGATGCCATTTGAGAACCGAGTAAATCCAAGTAAAACCGAACCCACTCATCTCTAATACAGGTTGAGTATCCCTTATCCAAAATGCTTGGGACCAGAGGTATTTTGGATATGGGATTTTTTCGTATTTTGGAATAACTGCATACCATAATGAGATATCATGGTGATGGGACCCAAGTCTAAGCACAGAATGTACTTATGTTTCATATACACCTTATACACACAGCCTGAATGTCATTTTAGCCAATATTTTTTATAACTTTGTGCATTAAACAAAGTGTGTGTACATTCACACAATTCATTTATGTTTCTTATACACCTTATACACACAGCCTGAAGGTCATTTAATACAATATTTTTAATAACTTTGTGTATTAAACAAAGTTTGTGTACATTGAGTCATCAAAAAACAAAGGATTCACTATCTCACTCTCACTCCAAAAAGTCCGTATTTCGGAATATTCCGTATTTCGGATATTTGGATATGGGATACTCAACCTGTATAAAGATTGATGATGACATACATTTCAACCGATGGACAAAAAACACCAAGGACTGCACTATCAAATAAATATGAGATTCACGTTGTTAAAATGCATGCATTTAATTTTGAATATATGGCGTTAGAATAATATGGCATTAGGGGCTTATGTATTAAGAATTGCTGTGATTATTAACACTCCATTATGCGGTAAATATTTTAATTTTGAATGGAAATATCCCTGCTACGAATGTTGAGGCTACAGTACTTCCTCAGCATTTTAGAGGAGTTTTTCACATTTGTGGAAAAAACTCTTCTGGGGCATGTGCACAGTGTCAGTTTCTGGAATCAGGGCTGGCGCCGGATGGAGGCTACAGGAGGGTGATTGAAAGACTTCTCTCCTGCTACTCTGCCTCCATAGGCGAAAATTACTTTACACCATCTGAAGATGGTGAAAACTAATGTGGGCAAACTCTGAAAAGCTTTGCTTTTCAGGGTTTAGTACATAGAGGTTAGAGCTTAGTCCCCATTGATAATAATGGGGACTGCAATCTGTAATGCTAATTAGCATTCTGCAGGAGATATCTGTGATAGTAACAAACCATAAAATTATGCAGAAACTCCAGTTTCTACATAATTTTATGGAAAAAAGCATTAGAAATAGGCCCCTAATTGTGAATCTCATTCACTGTAATCACAACGGAGCCTAATCAGCAAATAAATAAATAATTAATATCTTGACTTAAAATATGTCCTGTTATGGAAATGGTAGGCAACCCATCTCAAGTTCAATAGGTGTGTCATTCAAAAGAAAATATTGATAATATTTTGTATATTCCTCATAGTTCCCATTTCTAGTACTAAAGTGGTTAGGGACTGTCACTTGCCTGAAGCTACGGCCAGGATGTAATGCTGTCCGAGTTCGGCGGCCGGACGAACTCAGAAGTTTTTTAAAAGGGGCAATCACTTACAAAGCATGGTTTAGGCTTGCACATGATTGCTCTTTTAAAAAAATGTCAGAGTTCGGAGGCCTCCCACACGGCCGCCGAACTCGGACTTCATTACATCCCAGTCTACATATATATATATATATATATATATATATATAAAAATATAAATAGAAAGTCCACAGGTTGGACTGAGGGCACTCACCATCCAGTAAATATTTTCAAACTTTTATTCAGACATCAGTGTCAGCAAATGTGTGTCGACATTTGCTGACACTGATGTCTGAATAAAAGTTTGAAATTATTTACTGGATGGTGAGTGCCCTCTGTCCAACCTACGGACTTTCTATTTATATTTATATTATTGGTAAAGCCTCCAGCGTTACCTTAAGGAGCACCTCTGAGATGACAAATAATTGGATGTGAGTGCGGACACCTATATGGAAATTATATATATATATATATATATATATATATATATACACACACACACACACACACACACACACACACACACACTATATTACTTTTGTTTCTTCATTTTCTATACTAAGGCCTTCATCATGCTCAACTCGGCAAAATTATTATTAATTAGTTAAGGCATTCCATCAATCCTTTGGGTAAAGAATTGCAAGAGAACAGATATCACCCAATTCAAAATATTTTAATGATTTATCTTTTTAAGTAAATGAATAAAAAAATGATAGCACCATTAAATAAAGTGAAAAATGTAAGCTATACTGTATATTGACTTCTGGTTGACTTTTCGGGGGCAATTCAATACAATGCTGCCCACATCACTGTATATTATTGAAGTCAATCACTGCTAATTTTATTGTGAAAAATGAGTGATATTACTGGCCATGATGTGCCTTCACTTGACTTTCACTCGACCATCTGGATGTATTTTGTGGTCTCTGCACTGAACAGAATTGACCCTTTTGGATTGCTGTATTTCCTATTTAGAAATGAACAGTGATGACCTTCTGTACATGAAACAAATTCAGCTTCAAGATTTACCAAAAAAACCAAAACAACATAGGTTTGAAAAGCAACTGTGCAACATTTCCCAAAATTACTGCAAAGGTCTTTGTCTCTCTGGGGTGAAGACTGGACTAATATGACATTATTTCTCTTCTTCCTTAATGAGATAAAACAGATAGCTGAAAATTGCATTTTATTGATTTTTGCCTCTATTCAATAAAATAAGAAGCGTTGAATGTGGAACGTAGAGGATGAGGATAGAATGTGCTGACCAATATTCCTTGTGTTTTTTCACCAAAGTGGAAGAGGTTATCCGTATAAGAAATCTCACTGCCAGACTGAGCTCTAGCATATTAGCTGCTACGTGTTGGCCATCTCCTTTCAAGCGGTATAAATTCAAGAGCCCCAGCTGGGGAATCAGGCTATTGATGAGATTACGGTGAATTTCTGGATCTCGGTTATGCTTGCAGGGAATTATTATCCTGAGTGACAGGGAAGACAGATTCCCTGGGAAATGAATGCGGGGGAGGGGGTGTTAGGGGATCCTGGCAGATCGGCATTGTCTGAGGCTGCCTTCGCTGCTCACACAGGTGCAAACACAGGCTACAGCAGCTCTGCTCCCCTGAGAGATAACACATGAAACCTGCAGCCATGACTCCCACTAAGAAGCAATGCTGTGAAGCAGGGTCAATGAATATATTATGCTCGGAAAACCTGAGCGGAATTGACCTTCACAGACTTGACAGACATAACCGGCTTTGCTCCAAAATTAAAAAAAACCCAACAACCTTGCACAGAACCAAATGATTGCACATCACATCGATGATATTAATCAGGAATATGTTGAGAGGTTATTAACGATGCAGTATTTTTAAAACATAATTTTAAATAGTGTTTGTGCGGATCTATCTTCATGTATTTGCTGGTTGTTTTGTTTTCCCTTTAAACCTCTGAATAGAATTTCAGTGGAGAATTTGTTTTTTTTCCTTCCTTGATAAAGCTTACAGTAAAAAAAACTGTATTTAAATACTAAGGGGTTATTAACCAAAGCTCAGAGAGAGATACAGTAGTGAGAGATAAAGTAAAAGCTAAACATCTGATCCTAATTCATATTTGTAAGCAAACCCCATGGTTTAAGTACAAATACGATGTTTGGGGGTCTGTACATTCGCAGAACGGGTCTTGCAATGTTGCTTACAGCCTTGTGTCAGCCACAGCATGATTGACATGCTGTGGCGTTTGGAGGGTGGCACCCAGCACTGTTCTCCAAAACGGAGAGTGTGTCGCCCCCATTTTGAAGGCGTGATGGGTCCAGGGTCGCAGATTTCCTGGGCCCGAGTGTCCGGATCCGATGGCCAACCTTTTCAGCTTACGCAGGCTGAACAATGCCTAAAAACAACGGGTGGTTGCGATGGTGATCTGAGGCTGTGCCCTCAGATACTGCACTCAGATCTCGCAAATGCATGCAAGAGGCATCTATCTCCTACAGATGACTCCTGCTGCATTACAATTCTTTGCGTCCTTGCAATTCCATCCAAACATGAGTCAGGCCCTGTGTTTGAAAAATGACAGAAGCTGATACTTTATCTCTCTCCAAGCTTTGACAAATACCCCTTTAAATGTACTTAAAGCCTGATTACACTTTTTATGGAGTAGATTTTTTACATTTTTTTCTCTTTATTTTCTACAAATACCCTTTAGTGAATATATTTGAGCATTACTCTGTTGAAAATGATGCTGCAGATGAGACTGGTTGTAGAAAGAGCACTCACTAAAACCAGCTCCGCAAAGATGACAGAGACTCCAGTGTAGGTAATTACCAGAGATATGCTGCTAACGAGTGTCTATGGAAACTGCTAAAGATTGGATCTGGGGTTAAACCTTATGTGGAAAAAAGACCCTTATGTCTACAACGCATATATAAATCTTTATAAAAAAACCCAGTAATGTATAATTACCCTCTATGGGTAGTACTAAATAACTAAACGATGGAAGCATGCGTGAAATGTAAAAGCAAGTGTTTATTGTATACTGTATATGCACACATTTATTGTTTACTCACAGGCTCTACAGCCATAGAAGCTAGGGGGTATTTATAATTCAGCTACTGGCACTAAAAGGGTCAAAGGTGACTACTGCACTGCCAGAATGTGATTTAAGATGCTCCCAACTAAGCATAAGTCAGAGTGTGGGCTGGGCTGCTAGGTCTGGTTTCTGGCTGGATGTCTGGTCACAGATGGATTTACCACAGAGCAGCATATTGCACCCCTGCAGACAGCAAGGGTTTCACTATACCACCACAAATGCTGCTCAGCTATATTTATGTGACATGCTTTGCTCCCATCAGCAATATTTATGTCACACGCTCTCTTGTTTCTCTGTAGTCTGTGCTTGATTGTATTTATGCAGCCTGCTATAGACTAGATAGGGCAACATATTTCTGGGTAACACTTGTGTGACATACTCTGCAGTCACTATCGTGTTTATTATATTATTTATTTATTATATTCTCCCAGCATATGCCTAAAGGTGCATACACACTTGCCGAGAAAATGAGCGTTGTCACTCATTTTCCCCCTTCCTGAGCGACGTCGCTCACTTTTTTGGCAAGTGCATATGCTGCCGTGCGACGTGCAGCCCCGTGGATCGTTAACAACCCTCACTGTTGGCCGTGCAGGTAGCTCAATTTGGACTTTCGTCCAAGAGCTGCCTGCAGGGCCCGGCTGCTGCGTGACGTCACTGAGCGATATGGTCGTCATATCGCTCAGTGTGTACGCCCAGCCACGGCAGCCCCGGTCCGGGAGGGAAAACACTAGGCGATCTCACTCACAGAGCACGTTGCCTACAGTGTACCCACCTTTACTTGTTTGAAAGTATGCAGTTTTGAAAATCAAATTTTAACAGTACAGCCACCACAGGTCGAATTACAGTGTATAGTTATTACACACCTGCCTGCAGTTCACATTCTCTGTGCCCAAAATGGACATGGGCTGACAGAAAACGGGCAGCGTTGCTTTAAAAGCGTGGTTTGGGGAGTCAGAAGCTTGACTTATTTTATCACAAATTTACAATGGTAAATATTGACAGGTATGCTAATAAATAATTGTGGAGAAAATTCAACTATAAAACAATGCCTTGTTTATATAAATGGCTTAGGCATTAGTTAGAGTAGCTGTTGGTGGCACACCAATCTCATATGATCATTCAAAGTACTGCAGGTAGCCGATGATGTCACAGAAAGTCTCAAGTGAGTGTACTTCTGTAATTCAACTTCTGGATATTTGGAGCTATCAGGAATATTACAATATACTTAAAGAGATGGTATATGTGCAAGTGTACCACCAAAAGAGATACAAATACCACAAAAGAAAAAAAAATACAATTAAACACAGAGATAATAAATAAATAAATAATAGGAGATATGTTTGGAGCTCTATTTCCCAGAGAATGTTTTTCAATCTTAGGGGTCTATTTACTAAGCCTTGGATTGAGATAAAATGGATGGAGAATAAGTACCAACCAACCAACCAGCTCCAGTCATTTTTCAAACCCAGCCTGTGACATGGCAGTTAGGAGGTGATTGGCTGGTACTTTATCTCTGGCCACTTTATCTCCATCCAAGGCTTAGTAAACAGACCCCTTATTCACAAGAGAGATGAATGTGTAGAGACAAGAGAAAAGATGGTAACAAGCACAGTGTAATATACAGTATATAGTTGTGTGTATATACAGGTTGAGTATCCCTTATCCAAAATTCAAAATCCCACATTTTTTATTCCCCTACTGAGATAATGACACATATACCTATATATTACATTATATATCTATATAATATATCTATATACACACATAATATATAATATATATGTCATTATCTCAGTAGGGGACCCAAAAATGTGGGATTTTGAATTTTGGATAAGGGATACTCTACCTGTATATATATATATATATATATATATATATATATATATGTATGTACAAAGAAAGCTAACAGCGCCAAGATGCAGTATCTGCAAAAAACACTAGTAGTTGACCCACATAATACAGTAACTATTGACTCCTGGTTGACACTCCCTCTATAAAAAAGGGCGTCCGCTATAACCTTAAATAGACTAAGCACTGGTATAAGTGCTTAAAATAAATATTAGAAAAGGGGGAATAAGGTATTGCGCAACCAGTGGTGTCATAAATGGTAGGAGACTACGTGAATAAGAATATAAAAGTAGTATAATGATTTATTAACAGAACGCAGCACTAAAAACAAAGTATCACTGGATAAAATCGACTGTAAAAGATGACATATGCATAAAAAAAAACAGAAACTTAAAAAATACAAAAAGTAAAAGGTATACAAAAATAGATAAAAAATATATATAAGATAGGAGATAAATATCTTAACTTCTGAGGATGAGTTAGATCAAGTGGCACTTGATCTAACTCATCCTCAGAAGTTAAGATATTTATCTCCTCAAAGTACCCCAACAGTCCAGGTTTTAAGTTTATCCGTGGTTGGTTACAGGTGACTAACTAGCACCTCAGTTAATTTGATTTAGCCATCTGTGCTGTATCATGGATATACATAAAACCTGGATTGCTGGGGTGCCTTGAGGACCGAGTTTGAGAATCTCTGGTCTAGAGAAACGGGATTGAATACCGTTTACCGAACTTAACCTAGAGACCAGGATAACTAGAAGCCAGTGAACTGGAACAGATCCCCAGAACAGGATGCACTTGGGATTGGTGAGCTGAGCTAAACCCAGCTAGCAAAATACACTTGGGACTGGTGAGCTGGGCTGAACTCAGCAAACAGGATACACTTGGAACTGGAGAGCTAGGCTAAACCCTACGAGCAGGATACACTTGAAACTGGAGAGCTAGGCAAAACCCAACAAGCTAGAGACACATGCTGAGCAAAGTGCACAGTAGTATACTAGCTGATCAGATGATATAGTCTCAGGGAAACTAAGCACTCCCTGGATATGGTAACAAACAGGCACAAGCTGGTAACAGTAGTTCCACAGCACAGTGATTGAGAACCAGAGCTGAAGCAGAGCACATGAGTCAGGAGCATAGGTCCATTACTCTGGCAAGCGACGTTGTTCTGGGCCACTTGCTGGAGCCAGTGGTTCTCGTTTTATCCCCCTTGCTAACTTGTGACTGGCTGTGGAAATCATCTGACAGAACCAGAGTCCGTGGTTGGTGGAATGGAGATCAACTAATCACTGGCAACATGGTGTACCGTAAGCTGGAGATGGAGGGAAAACTCATGAGGTTCTCACAGAGGAAACCGGTGTACACTTTGACAGCTGCAGACACTAAGGGACTGAGAGTAAATGTACCCTCATGATCTCTGAAGTTCGGATACAGCACACTAATTGGACTGATAACACTGCTGCAATTAGGAATGCTGCAGACTGCACACACAGAAGAACTCTCAGGAGAGTAATCAGCCTGGAAGTAGGTGCAGCAGTTAATACACAATCTTGTGCTTACACTGAAGGTATTGCAGCTTGTATGCAAAGCAGACTTGTAGGCAAGAAACTTGGAAATGCAGGCTATCTTGACCTGCAGGACAAGTGGCAGAGGTAAGTCACAAGGAAATTACTCAGAACAGAAATTAAATAAGTCAGTCGTGACAACCACACAGCGCATAACAGCTTGCTGCGTAGCAGCAGACTGGTCAGTGTGCTCATGCTGACCTCTTTCCCCTGCCAAAAGTGCCTAAAATGAGCATGTGAGCACCAGAACTGGACCATGTAACAATGGACAAAGGTGGCCTGGTCTGATGAATCACATTTTCTTTTACATCATGTGGATGGCCGGGTGCATGTGTGTTATTTACATGGGGAAGAGATGGCACTTGGATGCACTATGGGAAGAGGGAAAGTGGCAGAGGCTGTGCCATGCTCTGGGCAATGTTCTGTTGGGGAACCTTGGGCCTGGTCATTCATGTAGACACTACTTTGATACGTACCACCTACCTAAACAATGTTGCAGACCAAGTACATCCCTTCATGACAATGGTAATCCCTGGTGGCAGTGGCCTTTTTCAGCAGTATAAATAGCTCTGCCACATTGCAAAAATTGTTCAGGAATGGAAGGAGGAACACAACAGAGTTCAAGGTGTTGATTTAGCTTCACAATTCACCAGATCTCAATACGATTGAGCATCTGTGGGATTTATTGGAAAACAAGTCTGATTTATGGTGGCCCCACCTCATAATTTACATGATTTAAAGGATCTGCTGCTAACATCTTGGCATCAGATACCACAGGATACCTTCAGTGGTCTAGTGGGGTCCATTAAATACAGAGGAGGATGGCGAGTCTCTTCAGAACGACTTAGTTAAATTAGAAGCATTGGCAGCCAAATGGAGAATGCGCTTCAACACAGACAAGTGTAAGGTAATGCACTGTGGTAACAAGAACATAAATTACACCTACCTACTAAATGGGGTAAAATTAGGGGTTTCTGTACTGGAAAAGAACTTAGGTGTCCTCATAGATAGCAAGCTAAGCAGTAGTACCCAAAGTAGGACTGCAGCAAAGAAGGCTAATAAGATATTAGCATGCATAAAACGGGGTATTGATGCTAGGGACGAGAGCATTATACTCCCGTTATATAAATCACTAGTGAGGCCACACCTTGAATACTGTGTACAATTCTGGGCACCGTACTACAAAAAGGATATCCTGGAGCTTGAAAAGGTACAGAGGAGGGCGACCAAACTAATTAAAGGCATGGAGACGATGGAATACAAGGAAAGGCTGGAAAGACTAGGCATGTTTACATTGGAAAAGCGGAGACTAAGAGGGGATATGATCAACATCTACAAATATATAAGGGGACAATACACAGAGCTTGCGCGGGACCTGTTTTTGGTTAGATCAACACAGAGGACTCGTGGACACTCGCTCAGGTTAGAGGAGAGGAGATTCCGCACAATACGGCGTAAAGGCTTTTTCACGGTAAGGACAATACATGTTTGGAATTCCCTGCCCGAGGGAGTTGTAATGGCGGAATCTGTCAACACCTTTAAGAATGGGTTAGATAAATTCCTATTGGAAAAGGATATCCAGGGGTATGGTGCATAGTCATGCATTATAGTTACTATAAATAGGGATAAAATGTAACGGCTGACAGCAGCATCAGTCAGAAATTTTAGTCAATCATCATGCATAGGAGACCACAAATAGGTTGAACTCGATGGACAATTGTCTTTTTTCAACCTCAGATACTATGTTACTATGTTACTATGCCTCAACAACTCAGACCTGTTTTGGTGGCACGAGGGGGACCTACACAATATTAGGCAGGTGGTTTTAATGGCTTTAAAAACAAAAATCGGCACTGTATATACAGAAAATTCAGCAAAAATAAACAAGCACATCCAATATGCAAACATATCAAAAAAGTGTATACATCAATGTAGAAATTCTGAGTATATCAGGGCATATTGCAAGTTATGTTCTTTTGATGCACTTTTGTTATTCTGAAGTTTGTACCTTGTTACATTACACTCACAAAGCCTCTGAGAGACCTGACCAAGAACAAAAGGCCACAAGTAGTAAACTGGACTGACTGCTCTGGCTAGTCCAGTAGTTTTTAAAGCCCCAGATTTAAAAGGAAGTGTGTGGTGCAGACAGATACCGGTGCCTATGGCCTTAGCACAGTTCTCAATCAGGTAAACAAAAGGGGAAGGAACATCCAGTTGTTTATTTGAGCAGAAAGCTTCTCCAATAGAAGTGGCCTATGTCACAGTGGAGAAGGAATGTCTAGGCATTATGTGATCATTAAAGAAATCACCACAGCCCACCCAGTTGGATACACAAGGTAGCAGGTGATAATGGAAAATTGCATTACAAGAATATGTATTCACCATCCAGCATACAAAAGTGCAGTGTACTTGGTAATGTGGATAGGGAGATGCTGGATAGGCACCTTGGGAATTGCTTATTGGGTCATCTTCATTGCCTTCTATTAAGGGGGAAGGTGTAGAGATTATGGGTATATTAGGGCATATCACAAGTTATGTTCTTTTGATTTTCTGTTCTATTTTGCCACACAAATATGAGTTTTAATCCCACTCAGTAAACTTGAGGGGAGTTTGTGTAATTTCATTAGTATGTACATCCCTGATGGTATCCTGTGGACAGGAAAACAATAACCTGGAGAGGAGACAGATAAACTATACTTGCCTACTCTCCTGGAAGCTGCGGGAGGCTCCCGTTTATTGGGGTAGCCCCCCGCACCCCCGGAAGAGTAGGCAGGTATCCCGCATCCTGCTCGCACCCTAGTGATGCGAGCAGGATGGAGATAAACTCCTGTATACGCGAGTCCATGGGGTGGGGAAGGGGTTAAAATTACGCAAATCGTGTCATTTCAGCCTCGCCCCCTACCCGCACACCCGCAAATTGCAGCGTTTCCCGGTGTGGGGGTGGGGCTTAATGATGTCATAGCCCGGCCCCGCCTCCCAAAGTCTCCTGCAGTGCCTCCTCTCCGGGCTACTCCCGGAGAGGAGATATTTAAAGTCGGCAAGGATGAGATAAACAAAAGCCATTTCAGCCATGTCTACATATAGATGCCATGGAGCCAGTTAGAGTGTACATGAAAGCCATCTTTGGGCACAAAAACAGCAATGGTATTCAAACAGCAGTCTCATCAAAAGGTGTGCTCATACTAAGCAGGAACATACTAAGCAGGAACATACTAACCCTAATTAAAAAACATACGTTATATATCCTGATATAATTAGTGATGAGCGGGTTCGGTTCCTCGGGAACCGAATCCCCCCCCCCCCCGTACTTCACCCATTGTACACGGGTCCGAGGCATACTCGGATTCTCCCGTATGGCTCGGTTAACCCGAGCGCGCCCGAACGTCATCATCCCGCTGTCGGTTTCTCGCTAGATTCGGATTCTATATAAGCAGCCGCGCGTCGCCGCCATTTTCATTTGTGCATTGGAAATGTTAGGGAGAGGACGTGGCTGGCGTCCTCTCCGTTTATTAATGTTGATGCAAATATTTGTGCTTATTGCTTAATTGTGGGGACTGGGGAGAAGCTGTATTATATAGGAGGAGTACAGTGCAGAGTTTTGCTGATCAGTGACCACCAGTTTTATCCGTTCTCTGTCTGAAAAACGCTCCATATCTGTGCTCAGTGTGCTGCATATATCTGTGCTCACACTGCTTTATTGTGGGGACTGGGGACCAGAAGTATTATATAGGAGGAGTACAGTGCAGAGTTTTGCTGACCAGTGACCACCAGTATTATACGTTGTCTGCCTGAAAAACGCTCCATATCTGTGCTCAGTGTGCTGCATATATCTGTGCTCACACTGCTTTATTGTGGGGACTGGGGACCAGCAGTATTATATAGGAGGAGTACAGTGCAGAGTTTTGCTGACCAGTGACCACCAGTATTATACGTTGTCTGCCTGAAAAACGCTCCATATCTGTGCTCAGTGTGCTGCATATATCTGTGCTCACACTGCTTTATTGTGGGGACTGGGGACCAGCAGTATTATATACGAGGAGTACAGTGCAGAGTTTTGCTGACAGTGACCACCAGTATATATAGCAGTACGGTACGGAAGGCCACTGCTCTACCTACCTCTGTGTCGTCAAGTATACTATCCATCTAGATTCTATACCTGTGGTGCTTTTTAGTTTTGCAGTTTGCTGACAGTGACCACCAGTATATATCGCAGTACGGTACGGAAGGCCACTGCTCTACCTACCTCTGTGTCGTCAAGTATACTATCCATCTAGATTCTATACCTGTGGTGCATTTTAGTTTTGCAGTTTGCGGACAGTGACCACCAGTATATATAGCAGTACGGTGCGGAAGGCCACTGCTCTACCTACCTCTGTGTCGTCAAGTATACTATCCATCTAGATTCTATTCCTGTGGTGCATTTTAGTTTTGCAGTTTGCTGACAGTGACCACCAGTATATATAGCAGTACGGTACGGAAAGCCACTGCTCTACCTACCTCTGTGTCGTCAAGTATACTATCCATCTAGATTCTACACCTGTGGTGCATTTTAGTTTTGTAGTTTGCTGACAGTGACCACCAGTATATATAGCAGTACGGTACGGAAGGCCACTGCTCTACCTACCTCTGTGTCGTCAAGTATACTATCCATCTAGATTCTATACCTGTGGTGCATTTTAGTTTTGCAGTTTACTGACAGTGACCACCAGTATATATAGCAGTACGGTACGGAAGGCCACTGCTCTACCTACCTCTGTGTCATCAAGTATACTATCTATCTAGATTCTATAATGTGGTGCATTTTAGTTTTGCAGTTTGCTGACAGTGACCACCAGTATATATAGCAGTACGGTACGGAAGGCCACTGCTCTACCTACCTCTGTGTCGTCAAGTATACTATCCATCCATACCTGTGGTGCATTTCAGTTGTGCGCAGTATATATAGTAGTAGGCCATTGCTATTGATACTGGCATATAATTCCACACATTAAAAAATGGAGAACAAAAATGTGGAGGTTAAAATAGGGAAAGATCAAGATCCACTTCCACCTCGTGCTGAAGCTGCTGCCACTAGTCATGGCCGAGACGATGAAATGCCATCAACGTCGTCTGCCAAGGCCGATGCCCAATGTCATAGTAGAGAGCATGTAAAATCAAAAAAACAAAAGTTCAGTAAAATGACCCAAAAATCAAAATTGAAAGCGTCTGATGAGAAGCGTAAATTTGCCAATATGCCATTTACGGCACGGAGTGGCAAGGAACGGCTGAAGCCCTGGCCTATGTTCATGGCTAGTGGTTCAGATTCACATGAGGATGGAAGCACTCATCCTCTCGCTAGAAAACTGCAGTGCCACTCCTAGATGGGCCAGGTGTTTGTGTCGGCCACTTGTGTCGCTTAGCTTAGTCACACAGAGACCTTGGTGCGCCTCTTTTTTTCTTTGCATCATGTGCTGTTTGGGGACTATTTTTTTGAAGTGCCATCCTGCCTGATACTACAGTGCCACTCCTAGATGGGCCAGGTGTTTGTGTCGGCCACTTGGGTCGCTTAGCTTAGTCACACAGTGACCTTGGTGCGCCTCTTTTTTTCTTTGCATCATGTGCTGTTTGGGGACTATTTTTTGAAGTGCCATCCTGCCTGACACTGCAGTGCCACTCCTAGATGGGCCAGGTGTTTGTGTCAGGCCACTTGTGTCGCTTAGCTTAGTCACACAGCGACCTTAGTGCGCCTCTTTTTTTCTTTGCATCATGTGCTGTTTAGGGACTATTTTTTTGAAGTGCCATCCTGCCTGACACTGCAGTGCCACTCCTAGATGGGCCAGGTGTTTGTGTCGGCCACTTGTGTCGCTTAGCTTAGTCACACAGCGACCTTGGTGCGCCTCTTTTTTTTTCTTTGCATCATGTGCTGTTTGGGGACTATTTTTTTGAAGTGCCATCCTGCCTGACACTGCAGTGCCACTCCTAGATGGGCCAGGTGTTTGTGTCGGCCACTTGGGTCGCTTAGCTTAGTCACACAGCTACCTCACTGCGCCTCTTTTTTTCTTTGCATCATGTGCTGTTTGGGGACTATTTTTTTGAAGTGCCATCCTGTCTGACACTGCAGTGCCACTCCTAGATGGGCCAGGTGTTTGTGTCGGCAACTTGTGTCGCTTAGCTTAGTCACACAGTGACCTTGGTGCGCCTCTTTTTTTCTTTGCATCATGTGCTGTTTGGGGACTATTTTTTTGAAGTGCCATCCTGCCTGACACTGCAGTGCCACTCCTAGATGGGCCAGGTGTCAGTGTCGGCCACTTGTGTCGCTTAGCTTAGCCATCCAGCGACCTCGGTGCAAATTTTAGGACTAAAAATAATATTGTGAGGTGTGAGGTGTTCAGAATAGACTGAAAATGAGTGTAAATTATGGATATTGAGGTTAATAATACTTGGGATCAAAATGACCCCCAAATTCTATGATTTAAGCTGTTTTTGAGGGTTTTTTGTAAAAAAAACCACCCGAATCCAAAACACACCCGAATCCGACAAAAAATTTTCAGGGAGGTTTTGCCAAAACGCGTCCGAATCCAAAACACGGCCGCGGAACCGAATCCAAAACCAAAACCCGAAAAATTTCCGGTGCACATCACTAGATATAATTAGATTTTTACAATAGTTGGGAGCTTCAGAAATCATATAAAAATATCTGACGTTTGTGTACAGGTTAGATGTGATTTGGGGGTTATGGTTTGAGAGGAATGAGGTATCTATCCAATCAAAGCACTCTTGTTTACAGTTACTTTATAGCTTAAATAATAGAGAATGTGAACATACCACATATTATGTGGCTACTACACAGGGAAAATGATGTACACTTATTTGTACATAGGTTAAAAGTTACGTGGAAATGTCCTGGCATGAGCCCTGTGTTATTACTGACCAGCTAGTCATCAGGGACATGGTCATAACATCACTATGGGGAGTGGAAAAGTTGTTAATAAGTATAGCAACAATTTGCCTTGTGGATAACTTTGGGGCATCAATTCTAAGTTGAAGCCTGGACTTAAATTTCCTGCCATGAACCCCCCACTTAGAATAAGCTGAGTGTAATACGGTGTGTTTCTTTTATTTTGAATACACATTTGCATATGTATTTTGTAACCCTTTTTATTTCCATCATTTTTGTGTAAGTTCCTCAGGAAGCCGCCGAGTATAGAGGCGGAGAAACGCGTTGAGGTTGCTCTTTATGCACGGCTGTGACCTTTTTGACCATTGGTGGGACATCCATCAAACGGACTTGGTGCGGCGGGACCCCGGACAAGCTACGGCGGTATACAGCACTTTCTGCCGCTTGAGGGGGAATCTTTTCCCAGTATAGTTTGCAGCTACTGGGTGTGATCATTGCACAGTAAGCCAACCAAGATTCCAGTGTCCTTCTATTAACCCATGCTGACGGGGTATGCATTAAGCTGTGAGTGCTTGCTATCTACTAACAAGTTAAAGTGATCTAAAATGCACTAATTTGGAAACGCATCAGCTGTGACTTTATACTCTGCTTCGGATGGTTTTTCACCCATCTATTAATCTATTGCAATTTTGCTTTGGGCTTTATTAAAGGCTATTATATATTTATGCATGCAATATTCAACTAACAACTGTGGACAGAGTCTGACATGAATTTGCACTAACTTTTTGCATGATCTGGACTGTGGGTCTATATCACACACCTTCATCACTATATAGCCATCATTTGCTTTTTTTTAAAAAAATGGGGTTCTGTTTCATAGTTTTGGACCCATCATAATATACGGTTATAAAATCTATAATCTCTCTCTCTATATATTTTAATCACATCTCCCAATATGTTTCTTAAATGCCCAACAAAACTTTCCAAACATCAGATATTCCCACATGATCTTTAATGTCCCTCAGATCTCCCCAAATGCATTTTTCTAAAGCATCAAATCTCCTCTGATCACTATCACTTACAGTTACTGTATAGCACAGATTTTTTTTCTTCTTATTCCACATTTACCTCATTTAACTTTTTTCCACATTCCAAAAAAACAAAAAGTCTGTATGTGCATGTATATTCAGTTTGTATTTATTTATTGATATATGATTAAAATGCTACCTTTGATACTGGAATATATGGCCATTTACAGTACATCAGTCCCTTCATCAGTGGATCTTACAATCTATGGGTTCTATGTACTACGCCTTGGAGACTAATTAATTGGAGAAAGATTAAGTACCAACAAATAAGCTCTTGACTAATTTTTCAAACACAGTCCATAACATGGCAGTTAAGAGATGATTGGCTGGTACGTTCTCTCTCTCCAAGGCTTAGTTAATAGACCCCTATATTCCCTACCACATGTACACACAAATACACACTAGTACTGTATATTGTTCATTTTTGTTGGGAGCCAATTAACTTACCAGTAAAATTTTGCATTGTTGGAGAAAATTGGAGTAGCCAGAGGAGGCCCATGCAAGCACGGGGAGAATATACACACTCCAAACATTTAGGGCTGTTGTGGGAATTCAAACTGAGACCTCAGTGCTGTGAGGCAGTAATGCTAACCATTACACCAACAGTGCTGTCCCAAGTCAGTCTTTTATGTGGTAGGTCTACAAGATCATGAAGAATCAGTGCTCTCTATATTTATCCCCCACACAGGGGCACTGAATTAATGAAAGCTAGAGATGGGCAATCAGCAGCCCCATATCGATCTTTTGTATCGATATGGAATTGGCATAAATGTATTTAGTAGAATCAAAAATCATTGAAATAATATTGAGAATCATTATTTTCTCACATGCACAGTTGGGGATTTAGGGAAAGGTTACCCATGTTGGGATTTAGGGAAAGATCAGACATGCAGTTTCTGCTAGCATTGTGAATTCTAGATCAATCCTACTGATACATCATACTGTATTCAGGATCGATCAAAAAAATGTATGCTATATCAGCAAACCCTCTCTTTATAGCCATCTGTTTTTCTCTTGCTTTGCTCTATGGGGCTGATTCTGAGTTGAGCGCAAAATGGCTATATTTGTGGGAAGTTGCAGAAGCTTGATTTATGCTTGCTGTAGGGCTAATAAGAGGATCCATGCAGCTTTTAGTAGGAAGCCACTCCACCCACAACTGCAAGCATCATTATTAGTATTGGCACTTGCACCAGCTCCATGCTAGGTGCATGAGATCCATCTGAATAGTGGCATCACTAGTGGGTTGGGGGATGACACCAATATAGCAGAGCTGCTCTGCTACTTTCGTGTCACCCCCTCAGATGGTGTCATCGAGCATGGCAAGCATCACACTGTCCTGGAAGTGGCTGTCTAACAGCTTCCAGAGTGCTGGCATGACTGTAACAATTCCCTGATATTCCCTGCTTCATGTAATCGCATTGTTGACACCCAGTTCCTGTCCTGCAATGCCCACTTCACAGAAAGACAGATCTGGCAAACGTACATATGACTTAGAATAATTACATACATATGACTCATCAAAAATGGTGGCCTACAAATAAGATGACCTCAGCATCACCATTTTCATCTGACACACAAATGTTAAAATATTTTAATACATGACACCATATTTACGCGGTAATATTTAGAAAAGAAGGACAAAACAAATTATTTTCATTTTCGGTAGCATTCCATATGTACTTTCAAGATTTACACTACTTGATCCTGTCCCATCAAAATTACTGCCAATGCACAACTTTCGGTCATGCAAACATACTGGCATAGCTGAAGGGAGTGAAAGTATCTGAATGGATTTTTACTTTGCACTCTGAAAGGTTCTTTAAAAAGGAAAGAAACTACTAACGTCATCTGAAGATGGTGTTAGCTATTCATCAGAGATTTGTGGGGGGTCTGCATTATAAAGCCACCAGAGTTGTTAGAATCTGCACTGAAATATCACCAGCAATTCACATTAAATTGTGTCATCATGGCCAATCCCTCTCTTTACTGTGCTGGCATTTGCTCTATTGTATAGGGGTGGCACTTGATATACCGGCTGTCGGGATCCCGTCGCTCAGCATACCGGCGCCGGAATCCCGACCGCCGGTATACCGACTACAATTCGTCCTCTTGGAGGTGTCCACGACACCCCTGGAGGGAGAATAAATAGCGTTGTGCGCGTGGAGAGCGCAGTGAGCCCGCAAGGGGCTCTTTTGCGCTTGCCCCCCTGCCGGCATTCCGGTGGTCAGGATCCCGGTGCAGGTATGCTAGGCGCCGGATCCTAAGCGCCGGAGAAACATACTACACCCTTGTATAGTGGTGCCACAGTGAATTGATTGTGGCATCACTGCCACTTGGCTGTAGTGTGCCTTGCTGCACCGCTGACCTAGGGGTAGCAGAAAATGTAACAACTATGCTGTAAGCTATCATTAGTGGCGGCATGTCTAACCTTTGCTTTTTCACCCTGCTAAGCTTGCGGAAAAGGTAATTAAAGTAGGTACTACTTATCAAGGTAGATTTATTGTCTGTATTAATGGCAGAATTAGAGCACATTGCCCCCATACAATGAATAGTGATGTTGAGATTGTGCTATTTATCAAGCTGTAGTTGCTTTTCTATGCCGACCTCAGAATTATGATAGCTTTACTATACAGACCAATACGCAGTTCTCTACAATCTCTTTCATGGCAGAATTAATTATTTTCCCCTCCCATGTTCCTACACTGTTTCTTAGCATACTGGACAGCAGGTATGAACTGGAATGCAACCATAAAGAGCAGACAGCTTCTGGCACTCTGACTGGATCATCCACCAATCAGTAAACTATGACCCCCCCAGCACTGATTGGTGAATGCGAAGACTCATCTACTGGGTATAACAACGTACCCTGTAACTGTGTAGTCATGAAGTTACTCCCTGCCCATTCCAACTGTGTTTATAATAAAATACAATCAGAATAACAAAGAGTATCTGCAGCCTACCTCAATGTCGCCAGCCATGGCTATGAACTGTATGGCAGCAGGTAGGACGTCCCAAAATTGCTTGGCTCACCCCTGTAGTACTGTAACAGATGACAATGTAATGCTTATTTATAAATTATGAACAATTATTTAGTTAGAGCACATATAATATGTAAAACTTTACAGAGAATATTAAGTCATTCACAAAAGTCCCTTCCCCAGTGGAACAATCAATACCCCATACCACATCATCATGCATACACACTAGGATTACTTTTGTGTCAGAAGCCAATAAATCTACCAGTATGATTTTTAATTGTTGGAGGAAACTGGAGCACCTGCAGGAAACCCACGCAGATAAAACTTTGGTTCAAACTAGACCAATACCTCAGTTCTGTGAGGAAACAAACTAGCTAGAGAAAGAACTTTCAGGTTCTATGCTAAGTATGGTTAAACCCATGTCCATATCTTGAGTTGCGATATCATCTGCTAATTCAGCTGTGCCAGTGTCAGACTCCTCATCACCTTCATCTATTTTAGGCAGAGTTATATGATGATGATGATCATCATTGATGTCAGGCTGTTAACCGACCAGGCCCGTTCTAGCCACATAACACCCATACTCTACTCCCTTCACTGGCTGCCTGTAAGATGGCGAATCATCTACAAGATTGGCTTACTGAGTTTCAAAGCACTACATGACCAGGGCCCAAGGTACCTGAAGCAGCTACTGACCCCATACTGCCCCACTCGATTACTGCGATCTGTAGATGAAGGACTTTTAGCAGTACCTAGAATCTCTCGTATTTCATCTGGGGGTCAAGCTTTCAGTCATGCGGCTCCGACTCTATGGAACTCATTCCCCACACAGTGCGAGAGGCCCCAACTATAGAATCCTTCAAAAGTAGACTCAAGACTTTCCTTTTTACTCAAGCATTCCCATAATTGTCCCTTTAGTATCTTCATGCTTCTGTATTTTATGAAAAGCTGTTCTGTACTTTATTTTCTGTACTATATTATGCTATGTATCTGTAAAGCGCCTTGAGTCCTATTGGAGAAAGAGTGCTATATAAATAAAATTATTATTATTATCTATAAAAGAGAAAGGCAGATCAGCCATTGTTATGGATGAAGAGGGCCTTGTAGATTGTGAACATTCAGTAGCACCCTTTTCTTAGAGAACATCAGAAACTGCAAGGTGAAGACCATGCACTAGACAACACGGGTTGGGTACTGGATCCCGGCGGTTGGGATCCTGGCGGTCAGAATACCGATACTGGGATCTCGATCGCCAGAATGCCAGCAGGGGGGCAAGCGCAACAAAACACCCTGGGGGCTCGCTGCGCTTGCCACGATGCGGGCTTGGTGGATCACTGCGCTCGCCACGATGAGGGCTCAATGGCTCGCTGCGCTCACCACAGGTTCTATTCCCACTCCATGTGTGTTGCGAAAATAGCTGTGGCGACGCTGCCGGCATTCCGGCGGTTAGGATCCCGGCGACGGTATTCTGACCGCCGGGATCCTGACTACATCCCGACAACATAACTAGTGTTCAGCACCTACAAGTTTTCTAACTTGCAATTGGACTGTCTGTGATGACTGTGACAATATAACTTTAAATTGTTGCATTAAACTCATTTAAATGTTTTCAAAATTTCAAGACATTTTTCTGCAGTCTTCGTTCCATGAACACTGACCAGATCCAAGCTGCAGACTTGGCCATGTAAGATAATATTCAAATATCTTTGAATTAATCAAATGCAGCAGAAAATCCTCACCACCACCACCAATTTAAAATAACTTGTTTCCTGGATGACTTTTGATTTGGTTTTCAAGTCATAATTCTCAACTCTATTTCGTAGGGCAGTCGGGATGGAAGGTAAATCAACATACTGCCTTAAATACTGTGATGTAGAAAACATGGAGAAAGCCAGTCTGTTCAAAACAGGTGCTGTTATCACGTAGCTTAGGTCCACCAAAGCAGAGACACCTTGACATGGCTGATGGCTTACTATATGTTTGCAAAGGTATGTAACTGAGATCTCTGCCGTTTCTATTATGATGTAAGATTTAAATCTATTTTGCTGGCCTACAGTATTACATTGTGATCGTATCGCTGCTGGGTATTTGCATGCTGGGTGGCCCCCAGCATCAGGGCCATCTTTTCGTATGTGTAAAAATAAATAAATAAATGGCTTCACATTACCCCAAAATCAGCTTTTTCGTTCGACTATGTACCCCAAATTTAATGAAAGCATTTATTTAAGCCAAAAATAATTGCATTGGCTTTTTCTACTTTAAAATGGCTGCAAATTACCTCACAATCATCGTTTTTAATTTTTTTTTATTTAATTCCCTTGAAACTAAATTAAAATGTGTAAGCTTTTTACCTTAATTTACTTTTTTAACACTTTTAAATATGTATTAGTTTCCATTTGCCCACTAACATTCTTCTGTATGTTTCTGCTAACGAAATAGTCAATTCAAGTCTCCCCAGTTTCTCATAAACACCCCCCCCCCCCCCCCCCCCAATCCCAGGCAGCTACCATGAGTAGGCATTTTTAATCGGACTGGAGAATTCCCGCCTGACCCGGTAATTCAACCCGGGAATAAAGCAGTGTTGTTCCTGGGTTGAACACTGGGTCAGTGGCAGCGTGAACAGGTTCCTGGGTCGATGCGACCCGAAACACGTTCACTACATAAGGAGAGGCGGCGCGGAGATGAGCTCATCTCCAGCGCTGCGTCCGCTCCCCCATGATGCTGCAGTCCCCGTCTACAGATGGCAACCCGACTCAGCATATTGCCAGGTCGGGATGGCAGTGTGTAGGGTCCAATGCCGAATCCAACCCGGGAAGGACCCGTTTCCAATTTCCGAGTGGGACCCGGCATTGGTGATGTGAAAGGGGTGTTACTTTTCCCTGTTTCCAATTCACTCCTGTCTGATCCTACCTTTTGTCTAAAAACACGGTATTGTTTAATTGTTGAAAACATATTTTTGAGAGAATATCATTCATTGTAGGGGACCCTTATAGTATGTTGCCAGTGATGAGATGTCTGTTAAACACAGACAGGATCTTTATAAAGTTGCTAATTAGATGCTATTACTTGTCAAAATAATACAAAAGTCTATAAGTCTAATGTCAGTGTAGATCATTCCTTCTATGTAATTACAATCAACTTGTGAATGAATGTACAGCTGATTAGAACTCTTATGTTGGGATAAACCTATGGCAAAAAAACAAAAAAAAACGCACACACACACACACACACACACACACACACACACACACACACACTGTACAAGATCAAGTTGAGCAAAGATTGAAACTAATTTTATGTAACAATCCTTTTACTGATGTTACAGTTTTATTACTTTGCAAATGCATATCCTGACAGTGCATCTCCTGGCAGTCTCCAAAGTCTTAGGGGTTTAATTACCATGGGTGGGCAACAGACTGCAGTAACTAACGTTATGTATAGCTGCACATTGGTATACTGTAGCAATTTACAATGACATGACTCCTCTGTGATCCTCAGCAAACTCCCATCCCCTCTCAGCAAGGGAAACGTGCCTTTCACTGGCAGCAGTACACTGTTGGGAAAAGGAAGATGGGTGGCTATGGTCTGTGCATCTATTCTGCTGGGTGTAGTATGTTATGCCGGCGGCCGGGCTCCCGGCGGCCAGCATACCGGCGCCGTAATCCCGACCGCCGGCATACCGACAGCTGGGCGAGCGCAAATGAGCCCCTTGTGGCCTCGCCACGCTGCGGGCACGGTGGCGCAATTCTCCCTCCAGGGGGGTCGTGAACCAAGAGGGAGAAAAGCTGTCGGTATGCCGGCGGTCGGGATTCCGGCGCCAGTATGCTGGTCGTCGGTAGCCCGGCCGCCGGCAAACTGAAGACCACCCATTCTGCTAGGTTCCCTTGCACAAGATGATCTCAGGATGGCACTAGTTTGCAGTGAAGAGCAAAGCTTTTCATAACTCACTATGGGGAACATTTACTAAGCAGTGATAAGAGAGGAGAAGTGAGCTAGTGGAGAAGTGGCCCCATCAACCAATCAGCAGCTCTGTATCATTTTAGAGTATGCAAATTATAGATGTTACTTCAGTGCTGATTGGTTGCCATGGGCAATTTCTCTGCTCTTATCACTGCCTAGTAAATGTCTCCCTAAAGGCTGTTTCACACTCGCCAGCTTTTGCCAGGCGGGAAAAAGCCGGATGGCTTTTTCACACGGCACGGCCCCGGCCCAGCAGCCGGAAATATCCACTGAAAGGTCCGGCTGCCAGGCCGTGCCGTCTTTGTAGGCAGAGAACCGTGTGTGTGAAGGGAAGCTTTCACACACAACGTTTTTTTTAGTCGCCGTTGCTGCTGCGCATGCGCACAACATTACACACGGCTTAAAGCCGTTGTGTGTGAAAGACTCTGCCGGATGGCAAACAGCCGGACAAAGTTTGTCCGGCTTTTTGCCATCGGGTGTAAACCGGGTAATGTGAAACAGCCCTAAGGGTTCCTATATACTAAGCCTTGGGTGGAGATAAAGTGGATGGAGATAAAGTACCAGCCAACCAGCTCCTGTCATTTTTCAAACCCAGCCTGTGACATGCAGTTAGGAGCTGATTGGCTGGTACTTTATCTGTCCACTTTATCTGCATCCAAGGCTTAGTATATAGACCCCTAATTTGGCTAAAAGTTCTAGATGCCTGTGGGGATGGTGGCAAGCATTACTAACAATGGTAACGCAAAAGAAATCGCTTCAAGCTTCTGTGTTAACCTTTAGTTAAATAGTGTACAGTGGTGATAAAGCCTTTTGCCTGGCTCCCTTGGCCAGCTGCTCCTCCAGCACTAACAAACAGTAGCAGCGCTAATTGAATTACTAACACATAAGGATTGAGTGATAAAACTTTCTATTTAATATAATGGCAATCTTTAGCCTAATAAAAATGAATATACACAGCTCATAAACTAAAATAATTAAAATGGGTCTCAGCTTTAAATTGCCTCTGGTAAGCAGTCCGTTCCTATTTGGTGAACTGGATAAGCAGATGAACGACTTATGAAAAAAGACTGACTGCGCAGTCTAAACATCCAACTTTACCAATGCCGCTAGAGGTGAAGTCCCTTGGAAATTTTTGATGTAAATGAACGTCCAAGCGGGTTCCTCAATATTTTGCGGTGTCCTTTTCCTTAAGGCGGTGAATTGTTGGATGTCAGAGAATTACTTCCTCAATTTATCTGCAACAGTGAGCGTCCAGTTCTGGTCCGGATGTAGGCAATGTAGAGTGGCAAATGATGACCCAACAGTTAGTTCCTGACGCGTTTCGCTGTACACACTACAGCTTTTTCAAAGGATAACTTTATGGCTGAGCTGGTCTGATATTTATACCAGTATTGATGACCAAACAGTCTACACCTGTTCACTCAATCCTTTCAATATACAAATACAGTGTTCAAAACATATACAAATTGTAATAATTATGCTCTATTTACAATTCAAGGACAGACACACATGGTTAAAATCTATTATTTCTATTATATCTTATACAATTTTGGAATTCATAGTATCTTAATTTAAATACTTCCGGGTGAAATCATCATGTGACATATACTTCTTAATAATACACTGGTTATTTCCTCATTATTTTTATTATATGAAGATCTTTATTCATACACACACAGAAATGCTCAAATTCCGAATAAAATAAATCATTTTAAACATTAAGTCCAATTGCGTCTCATGTGTTTATGGGCACTTCCGGGTACATTGACCCGTTGTATTTCCGCCTCGTGGAGCGCATCAAGACGATGCTGTTTCCTTTTCCGCTCACGAGGCGCAACACAATTGCCCACAAGTCTCCGCTCTCGGTCACCTGACTCATTGAGTCCGATCATGTGACCAGATTACGGAGTCCCGTAGGAGAATCTCAAAGCTTTAACTATTTTAATAAAGGACCGATTGTATGCCGGTCACGTGACACCAATACTAACGAAATGTGGATTAGTAATTTCACTGTTCTACAGCTTCTTCAAGAAGCTGTAGAACAGTGAAATTACTAATCCACATTTCGTGGACCGAGAGCGGAGACTTGTGGGCAATTGTGTTGCGCCTCGTGAGCGGAAAAGGAAACAGCATTGTCTTGATGCGCTCCACGAGGCGGAAATACAACGGGTCAATGTACCCGGAAGTGCCCATAAACACATGAGACGTAATTGGACTTAATGTTTAAAATGATTTATTTTATTCGGAATTTGAGCATTTCTGTGTGTGTATGAATAAAGATCTTCATATAATAAAAATAATGAGGAAATAACCAGTGTATTATTAAGAAGTATATGTCACATGATGATTTCACCCGGAAGTATTTAAATTAAGATACTATGAATTCCAAAATTGTATAAGATATAATAGAAATAATAGATTTTAACCATGTGTGTCTGTCCTTGAATTGTAAATAGAGCATAATTATTACAATTTGTATATGTTTTGAACACTGTATTTGTATATTGAAAGGATTGAGTGAACAGGTGTAGACTGTTTGGTCATCAATACTGGTATAAATATCAGACCAGCTCAGCCATAAAGTTATCCTTTGAAAAAGCTGTAGTGTGTACAGCGAAACGCGTCAGGAACTAACTGTTGGGTCATCATTTGCCACTCTACATTGCCTACATCCGGACCAGAACTGGACGTTCACTGTTGCAGATAAATTGAGGAAGTAATTCTCTGACATCCAACAATTCACCGCCTTAAGGAAAAGGACACCGCAAAATATTGAGGAACCCGCTTGGACGTTCATTTACATCAAAAATTTCCAAGGGACTTCACCTCTAGCGGCATTGGTAAAGTTGGATGTTTTGACTGCGCAGTCAGTCTTTTTTCATAAGTCGTTCATCTGCTTATCCAGTTCACCAAATAGGAACGGACTGCTTACCAGAGGCAATTTAAAGCTGAGACCCATTTTAATTATTTTAGTTTATGAGCTGTGTATATTCGTTTTTATTAGGCTAAAGATTGCCATTATATTAAATAGAAAGTTTTATCACTCAATCCTTATGTGTTAGTAATTCAATTAGCGCTGCTACTGTTTGTTTGTGTTTTGCCATATTTTTGGGTGTGACTACCCCATTATAATTAGCAGCAGCATTAGAGGTGCGGCAACCTTCAGCGCCCGATCTATTACCTATTGGTATACATTTTTCTGCTCCTCCAGCACTGCCTGCCGCGATCGCCTCCTGTAGCACAGAGAGTGCTTGCAAGCACTTTGTCCTTCTACAAGCTCTGAAGTGCTTGTAGGAGGACAAATTGCTTGCACTCCATTCATCCAGACTGTGGCAGTCAATCAATCTAAAAGCCTCACATCAAAACACTGCTGGAGGGATGCAGTCAAGATGCCGGCAGTCGGGATCCCAGCCACCGAAATACTGACGCCGGAATACGACACCTTTCAGATTCCTGACATCGGAGCTCTGAATGGGCCAGGAGACTAACGCCGGAATCCCGACAACTGACATCCCAACTGTAAGTATGGCCGCAATATTAGCTTTAGGGCCGTGGAGGTGGGGTTAGGAGTCAGACGGGGGGTAGGGTTATGATGCGGGGGAGGAGGTTAGGAGTAGGCTGTGGGGAGGGAGGGTTAGGCACCCCTGGGTTGGGGGGTTTAGGGTCAGGCTACGGGGGCGGGAGGGTTAGGTTTAGGCAGTGGGGATAGGGGGTTAGGATTAGGTACCTCTGGGAGGTGGTTAGGTTTAGTTGCTATGGGTAGGGAGAGTTAGGGGGGTGGGAAGAAGGTAGAACACCCCTTACTCACCCCTGTCTGTGTTTTGAACTTGCGATCCCAGCATCAGTATTTTGAACGCTGGGATCCCATGCAATCAGTGCTTTGCCTGAAGATTTTAGATTGTAAAATCTGCCACAGTCTGAATGAATAAAGTGCTGAACAAAGCACATGACCAAGGGCGTAGCTACCATAGGTGCAGGGAGTGCAGCTGCTATGGGGCCCAGAGCTGAGAGGGGCCAACCTTTCCTGTCACAGTTACATGTGTTATATATATTTTTTACCATTGGGTGCTACATTTAGCCCTCACAAACTTTGGGACCTGCAATATATCTAGCTATGCCCCTGGTCCTTCTCATTGTAATGTGGCATAAAATTAACTTAAAGGCACTATAATGTTACAGAGCCCAGATAAAGATAAAGTACCAACCAATCAGTTCCTAACTGTCAGTTTTCAAACACAGTCTGTAACATGACAGTTAGAAGCTGATTGGTTGGTACTTTATCACCATGCAATTTATCACTCTCCACGGCTTGATAAATCAGGGCAATAATATGAACTGAGGCACTGTAATGTAGCATAATATGAACTGGGGATATGTATGTCATAATGTGAATTAGGGATACTGTGTTGCATAATGTGGGCTGGCAGTCGTACAATGTGCAATAATGTGAGCTAGGGCACTACGCTGGTTTATAAAATAAACTAGGGTACTATTATGGTGCATAGCATTAACTACAGCAAAACTATGGTGCACAACATGAACTAGGGCACTATAATGGGGAATAAAATTAACATCTGCTGCAGAGAGGAATATTTCTACAAGCAATGGGACAGGGGCCCTTCAAAATTATGCTATGGGGCCCACAAAGTTCTGGCTACGCCCCTGCACATGACTATGTAGGGTCAGCGAGTTGCTGTGTGCAGGGACCCACTCCTGGATCCTGCCTGCCACTGTAAGAGTCTGCAGGGTTCTATGTGCTGGAACAGTGGGGGTCATTCCGAGTTGATCGCTAGCTTTCGTTCGCAGCGCACCGATCAGGCAAAAAACCGGCACTTCTGCGCATGCGTATGGGGCGCAATGCGCACGCGCAACGTACTTTCACAACAGCCGATGCAGTTTCACACAAGGACTAGCGACGCTTTTCAATCGCACTGCTGGCCGCAGAGTGATTGACAGGAAGTGGGTGTTTCTGGGTGGTAACTAACCGTTTTCGAGGAGTGTGTGTAAAAACGCAGGCGTGTCAGGTACAAACGCGGGCGTGCCTGGGGAAACGCAGGTGTAGCTGGCAGGACGCAGGGCGTGTTCGTGACGTCAAAACAGGAACTAAACAGTCTGAAGTGATTGCAAGCAAGGAGCAGGTCTCGAGCTGCTCAGAAACTGCACAATTTTTTTTGTAGCAGCGCTGCGATCCTTTTCGTTCGCACTTCTGCTAAGCTGAGATACACTAATTGAAATAAATTTCAATAATTTTTAAATGATCATAAACAATACTGGTAAAACATAACTTTATTTAAATGTTAATTAAAAACCCAGGAAGTGAACAAGCCCAGCGATGTGAAATGCGTTTTCCTGACATAGCGGGTCTACCGGTACCAGCTCCAGCACATGGAATTACACCTTTATCGCTGGACACACGCAGGTCATGCACACTAACTGTGCTTGTAACAATATCTTGTTATTCTTTATTCAGTGCCACTTTAGGGGAGACCTACATCTATTAACCTACTCTCGTATTTATTGACAATAGTGTCTAATCATACTGGACTCTAACAAGCTTATTCAAAGCCAATATAGGTGTGTCCTCTTTTTTTCTTAATAAGGCCCATATAGACGGGCCGATGCGGGAGAGATGTGTGCTGAGCGAACCGCTCAGCACACATCTCTCCCGCCGCTCAGCACAGCGTGATCTGTGCTGAGCGTGCGGGGGGAGACGGGGGGGGCGCTCACTTCACCCAGCGGGTGAAGTGAGCGACCCGCTAGATTGGCCTGCATGCAGGCCAATCTAGCAGCAGCCATAGTGATGCGCGGGGCTGCGCATCGCTATCGCTGAGGGGGCTACACACGGAGCGATAATGCTCAAATTCTAAGCAATCTAGTCAGATTGCTTAGAATATCGCTTCGTGAGTACCCCCCTTTAGGCTTAATCAAAGCCAATATATGTGTGTTCCCTCTTTTTCTTGGTCATCCACACTGTTTATATGAATACACTGCATAGGCTGTTACTCTGGCTGATTTCTTAGGCTAATACCAGCCTTTCCTGTATACACAGGCACACGGTGCCAACAACAGGAACTTCTATTATTGAATTATTCTGAGATACTTCAGTCAACCGATATAGGGACTCCATACCAGTGCACAGTTTGTATCCTGTTTGTGTAACAAGTAACCATGTGCTACAAGTGTGTATAACTAACATGATTTGCATACATTATTTATTGTAGTAACCTTCTTCTTCCAGGACTATTCCAATATACATTGTATATAATTTTGGTGATCTCTGTTTTTCATCTCTTTATTTCCGTGGACTCTCATCTACGATCCAGGGTGCACAATACCACGGATGTGGGATTTGATGTATCCAGCCTAACGTAGAAAGCATATCCACATCTTTACCTATGTGACTAAACTGTCACACTCCTCTATTTTTAGGTGCACTCTCATTGGTGTCCGACCCATCCACTTTCTCTACTATCAAACCACACTGCCAGTGCCCGATCTCGTCCGATCTTGGAAGCCAAACAGTGTTGGGCTGGGTTAGTACCTGAGGAGGAGACTCACAGGGAATACCCAGTGTTGTAGAGTATGAATCATTTCTTATGATGTGTGTTATGTGACACCAACAGCAGTATCACCACTTGTCCTCATTTTTCACTAACCTTCCTTGGTACTGCATATAACAATTAATCTATCTTCTAGACGAGCATTAATTTTTCATAACCCTAACACACTTGTGCATTTTCCTAGTAACCGGTATGAACTTTGTTCTGTCTCATAAATTACTCTGACCCTCTTAATACAGACCTAATACCTAACTGACCACATGGTGGTCTCATTAATACAGATTGTCTGTACTGGTCGGGCTGAAATGGCTGTAAGACTTTTAAGTGTCTACAGCCTTTCGTATCACATTCCGTGAGACAGGACCAGAACATTTTTTCAATTTTTTTCAATTTATACCTTATCCTTAACATGTTTATTTTGGATCATACATTCTGTAATGGGCAATCATATCGTTTTTAATTAACATTTAAATAAAGTTATGTTTTACCAGTATTGTTTATGATCATTTAAAAATTATTGAAATGTATTTCAATTAATTAAGAGTGCGCCCACACAAGAGCCTTCTTTTTCTCCTTTCTTTGACATATGTTTTCCCTGGCTCTGGGCGCACCACCAAACTGGACGCAGATTTGATGATTTAATGCAAAATTGTCCAAATTTTTGGTTCCACCACATAAGATTCTGACTTCTTTGTGACCGGTGCCGGGTCGCCCCCTTTTTTCTTAAGCTAAGATACACTCCCAGAGGGCGGCGGCTTAGCGTTTGCACGGCTGCTAAAAGCAGCTAGCGAGCGAACAACTCGGAATGAGGGCCAGTGTGTGGTAAGTATATTTTTGGTTTAATTGCCTTTCCAAGCCTGGTCTGTCTCTCCTCTCTCTTTGTCCCTCACCCCACTCCCATCTCTTTCTCCTCAGCTCTTCTCTTTCTCTCCCTTTCCTCTCTCTTTTCCATCTTTCTCTCTATCATCTCTTTCTCCCACTTGCCTCCATCTCTCTCCCTCACCCCTCTCTCTCCCTCACCCCTCTCTCTCCTATCTCTCTCCCTCACCCCTCTCTCTTTCCCTCATCCCTCTGTCTCTCCCATCTCTCTGTCCCCTGGTTGATGAGGGGTACTACTGTGCAGGGTAATGAGAACAAAGTTGTGTGACGTGGGGGCGGGGTGGCGGAACACTGAAATTATTGCTTTGTTTCGGGTGCTAACAATTCTAATTTTGTCCCTGCCCTCATTCATCAAAGCTTGATCGAAACTACATTGTCTGGTAAGTATATCTATCATAAATGTAAACCTAGAACAACTTGGAACTTTTTTCATGAAGCACAATCAATGCCTTTAGTTTGCACTGCTATGCCTATATGGTCCATGAAACACAATTAACTCTCTGCTCTCTCCACAAATTATGAGTGCACCCAATGACTGCATCCAGTACTATAACTAGCGATGCATGAGCGGTGCTGTCGCACAGGACACTGGGGGAAGAACAATCGCTGCTCAGTGGCATCTGCATGTGGCTTGTAGAGTGTCTGGATTAGAACTTTGCAGCCAGTAGCGATACTGTAAAGCAGCCTAAAATGACCCAGGTACGCAACCAGCAGACGCCTTGCAGCCTGTGAAGCTGCCCGTGAGCATCCCTAGCTCTACTTTTTAGAGCTAGTGGCCCTACCCCTTAGGTGGGATATCAGGCCACAGGTTTGGGGGGGGGGGGGGGGGGGGGGGGGCGGGTCCGGCACAGGACACACTGCTGCCTAGTTACGGTGCTGACTGGATCATCTGATAGGCTTAAGTTCTACAAGACATGTACTGTAACTGTAGAAAATGATAGGAATTTATTTATAAAGTACACTCAATGTCTTGCAACAGTGTTCCAATATGGTACATCAAGGAGCATTGCAACTCACCACAAACTACAAATCTGAAGAGACGTAATAAGCAAAGGTATAAACGTCACATCAAAGACCAACCTCAAATGACATTAAAACGCCCTCTCATTGCATACAACTTTGTGTTTGTCTCCTACAACACTGCTATGGCTTAATAAACGATTCATTATAGTGAGTGGACATATGAGTTTTCATTTATTTTTCTTTAAACTGAGCAAAGTGCTAAAAATGCTAAATGGTAAAAAGTGCAGTTGGAAGACAAGACTTGAGCGCTACCAGCTATAGGCTAGTGCTGTGGTTCCCAAACTGTGTGCCGTGCAGGGACGTGGCACCTGGGGTGCCTCGGGACACTTGCAGGGGTGCCTGGGATTGGTGGTCCAGGACCAACTCAAATTATTTATGGTCAATAGAATAGGCAAAATCAGTGTTGGCTTCCAATCATAAAATATGTGGACAAACAGAAATGTATCTTGTCCCTCACCACATAATTGAACATAATGATGACCTATAAACACAATTTACTAACTTAATATTTTTTCTAATTTTCTCAATTAGAAACTTTTGGCCCAGGGGTGTCGTGAAAAAATTTGGATACTCTAGGGCGCCATGTTTAAAAAAACGTTTGGGAACCACTGGGCTAGTGCGAAAACTGAATATTTTTTTAGAAACAGAATTTGAAGGCAGATAAGAACCACTTTGCCCATCTAGTCTGCCCCTATTTTTTTTAACCATATTTATCTCAAACCTTATTTCTTTGTAAGGATATCCTTATGTCTATCCCATGCATGTTTAAATTGATCTACTGTCTTAGCCTCTACCATCTCTGATGGGGGGCTATTCCACTTGCCCACTACCCTTTCTGTGAAGTAATTTTTCCTCAAATTTCCCCTGAACCTCCCCCCTCCAGTCTCACTGCATGTCCTCGTGTCCTATTGCTTCTCTTCATTTGGAGAATGTTTCCCTCCTGGACCTTGTTAAAACCATTGATATATTTAAAAGTTTCTATCATGTCCCCCCTTTCCCTTCTCTGTTCCAAATTATACATATTGAGATTTTTTAGTCTTTCTGGGTATGTTTTGTGATGTAGGCCTTGCACCATTTTAGTTGCCCTTCTTTGTACAGTCTCTAATGTATTAATTCTTCCCTGCCATATTGGCTGAGAACCACTGCATGGACCACCCCTAAAAATGTACTTTCTTCACCCTATTCTCTAATTTTTAAGTACTCTTGTTCCAAAATATCTACTTATTTCTGTACTCCTCCATAAACTAGTGCACCAGTCAGTGCTCCTACTCTATAATTATTAAGGATACTCTGCTCACACATGTGCTTCATGAAAAAGTAGTCATGCTGGTGAAAATAAGATTAAGCAGAACCACCAAAAGCTACATTTACACCTTGCCTTGGCCATTTTGCACTTAGTTAATTATGTCTTTAGTAAGCAATTCAACTTTTTTGAGCACCCACCAAGTCATTTCTGCTTGCGAAATCTGTAAAAAATGGTTTGGGTGTCCAAACAACACTTTTTTTCCGCTGTTCTCCCAGGACTTTAGTTGGGTTTGCAAGGCTAAGCTCTGTGCTTTTGGGCGGGTCAACAGTAATGGAAGCTTGACTGGAGGAACAATTGAATTGCTCTGACAGACACCCATTACTTTGGGGCACCCCAAAAAAATAAAAAAATCCATTAAATCAATTTTTTTTCCATCACTGGTATTTATGAAAATCTATTCCAGAGTCAGCAGTGGAACGGACTTCGGGGCAAATTTATCAAAACTTAGAGAGCTAAAGTACCAACCTGCCATGTTACAGGCTGTCTTTGAAAAATGACAAATACAGATGGAGCCACGCTAGTTGTGGCTCCGCCTGTGCCTAGGTGCGTCCGCCTAGGCGCTCTTAGGACTCGGCGTTTCCGTCTCCAACTGCGCGTGCGTGACCGTGACGGAGACGCATCCCATTCACTAGAATGCCCAGACGGAGACGCTCTCCTATTCTATGAATTGGAGAGCGTATCTCTGGCGTGACTAGGCGGACGGATCGCCTAGTCACGCCAGGAGTGCTCGTTTGTGATGGAGCCGTCTCAGATGAGCGCGGCTCCATCTGTAGAAACTGATTAGTTTGTACTTTCTCTCTCTCTCCACTTTATCTCTCTCCAAGCTTTGATAAATCTGCCACCGAAGAGTTAAGAGTTAGCTTCCCACTTCTCATATGTGTTGGATTTCAGTTCCAATATTGTGAAATAAGTCATTTGATTTAATTGATAAATACTTGTCCAACCTGCGGCCCTCCAGCTGTTGAGAGACTACACATCCCAGCATGCCCTGACACAGCTTTAGCATTCTCTGACAGCAAAACTGTGTCAGGGCATGCTGGGATATGTAGTTTCACAACTGCTGAAGGGCCGCAGGTTGGACATGCCTGCTTTAAAACATGAATAGTTTAAAAAAAAAAAAAAAAAAAAACGGGCATCAAGCATTTGTAAAGGCTTTTACTTGGCCATGGACATCCAGATATGGAAACAATAGAAACCACATACAGAATGCTTGTTGAATAGGCTTCCCCATGTAAAGAGATTACTTGCGGCATCAAAAACCTCATACTTGTATTGGATGAAGCAGATGAGCCCTATGGCTGGCTCCTTAAGATTGGATAAATGTGCCCCTTAGAGCATGTTCTGAGTAGACTGAATGCCATAGCAACATGGAATCATGCTTTTACTGTACATTTTCTCAGTAGCACAGCCGATCGGAAGCATTTAGCTAACTACATAATACAAAAGCAGTGTTTGCAGGTAGGGAAAAAGAATGAGTTAGAGTGATTGTATGCAATGTGCACATAAATGTAATCAGCACAGATTGCTGATACTGCAGCAAGCACTGTGCTGTATCTCACTTGTTTACCAGATCAATTTCTTACATGGATGCAGCAGGACTATTGCCCTTTGCTGATGATGCCTGCCTCTCTAAAACGTCTATTCTGCCATCACCTTAGACACTGTTGCTAAAAGGAAAAAAACAACTAAACAGTCAGCCATCAAATGAGGTTACTAGGCTAGATTAGCGTTTACTGCCTGACCCGGAACATGCCGAGATGTGACAATTTACACCTGTGTGGATGTCTTTGTTAGGAAAAAATAAAGCTGTGTCCACATGGACATTTTCTGACGTGCAGGAAGCGGATAGAGCAGGTACAAGCATGAAAGATTATGTATGCATCATTTCTCACACCTCTGCAGGCTCCAGCACTCCCTGCGTATCAGCCTCCATCTGGATGTAGCCTAACAAGTGATCCTTATATTACCACAGTATTTCCAGTCTCTCCCACCATTAGTTTAGTAGCTGGGTTATATACTCACACAAAGTACTCCAGTGTAAGGGACCATTTCATTCAGAGGTAGCACTTTGCATGACTGAGTAAAACATATATTGTATGCTGATTTAATTTTCACCAAAATCTTTTCTGTGTCCATTTGTTTTAAACATAACATGGGAAGCTGCAACATATTGTCTTTTTTGAGGTGGCTCATGCATGTGGGGGCCGAGATGTAGCTCTATATAGCGGTCACTAATATGACAGTTTTGCATTCACGAAGGCCATTTTCTATTCTGGGGCTGATTCAGAGGCGGACACTTGTTTAAAAAGACGCCCACCTGTAGCTTCTCTGATCAGCTTCTTTATCTAAGGGCGCAGTACCAGATCAACAATGCAACCATCAGTATGAGCAGCCCCAGGTTACTCAGGATGTCTGGCTGCCGGGGCAAAAGTGAAACTTTTGGAAGTGCAGAAATGAAGGAAAACAATTGACCTTAAATCTAATTTAGGGGGTCATTCCGAGTTGATCGCTAGCTGCCGTTGTTCGCAGCGCAGCGATCAGACTAAAAATCGGCATTTCTGCGCATGCGTATGGGGCGCAGTACTTTCACAAAAAGCTGTGCAGTTTCACACAAGGCCGAGCGACTCTTTTCAGTCGCTCTGTTGATCGGTGAGTGATTGACAGGAAGTGGGTGTTTCTGGGAGGTAACTGACCGTTTTCCGGGAGTGTGCTAAAAAACGCAGGCGTGTCAGATAAAAACGCAGGCGTGCCTGGGGAAACGGGGGAGTGGCTGGCCGAACGCAGGGCGTGTTTGTGACGTCAAAGCAGGAACTAAATAGTCTGAAGTGATCGCAAGGTAGGAGTAGGTCTGCAGCTACTCAGAAACTGCATGGAAAAATTTCTGCACTGTTCTGCGATCCTTTCGTTGGCACTTCTGCTAAGCGAAGATACACTCCCAGAGGGAGGCGGCTTAGCGTTTGCACTGATGCTAAAAGCAGCTAGCGAGCGATCAACTCGAAATGAGGGCCTTAGTGCAATTATAGGCCTGGCTAGATATGTAAATGGAAACCATAAAACCGTCAATACAAAGCCCAGGTTACTGCCACTTTAGCAGTGCCAGATTAAGGTCCATATGGGCCTGGAGCTGAAATTTAGGAAGGGCCTATTGTGTGCCTCGGCAGGAGGTGTGACCAGCGCTGCGGTGGTGTGACTAGTGATGTGGGGGTGTGATCAGTGTGGTGTGGGTGTGGTCTAAATAGGGTGTGTGGCCTATGCCATGTGAGTGACACAGTCACCACTTACTGACAGACACTACTTACTGACACACACACACACACACACACACACACACACAACACAAAGCTTACTGACACAATCACCACTTACTGACAGACACTATTTACTAACACACACACTCACAACACAAAACTTACCGACACAGACACCACTTACTGATATATATTACTGACTGACACACACGCACAACACAGATAAACTTACTGACACAGACATTACTTACTGACACACACACAACACAATACTTATACCGCTCTCACATCCCAATGCCGGGTTCCACCTGGGAATTGGAAATGGGTCCACTCCTGGGTGGGACCCGGCATTTGACCCTACACACCGCCAACCCGACCCGGCAATTTGCCGGTTCGGGTTGCCATCTGTGGGCGGAGATGGAGTCGGCATCAGGTGCAGAGGCGGCGCTTGAAGATGAGATCATCCCTATGCAGTGAACGGGTCCCGGGTTGCATCGACCTGGGTAACCCGTTCACACTGCACCGGACCTGGTATTTAACCCGGGAATAACCTTTCTTTATTCCCGGGTTGAATTACCGGGTCAGGCAATCCAGAATTCGCCCATGACCCCTTTCACAACACACATCGGAACGTGTCGACCCAGCAATATACCCAGTCTATACCAGGTTATTTTTGCGGTGTGAAAGGGGTATTACTGACACAGACACCCACCACTTACTGACAGACACTACTTACTGACACACACACAGTACAAAACCTACTGACAGACACTACTTACTGACACACACACACAACACAAAACTTACTGACACAGACACCCACCACTTACTGACAGACACTACTTACTGACACACACACAGTACAAAACCTACTGACAGACACTACTTACTGACACACACACAACACAAAACTTACTGACACAGACACCCACCACTTACTGACAGACACTACTTACTGACACACACACACACACACACACACACACACACACACACAGTACAAAACCTACTGACAGACACTACTTACTGACACACACACACAACACAAAACTTATTGACACAGACACCCACCACTTACTGACAGACACTACTTACTGACACACACAACACAAAACTTACTGACACAGACACCATGCAAAATGTACTGACACAAACATTACTTACTGACAGACACTTCTTACTGACACCTGTGGTGCACACAGAATTTTTTTCTCAGTGGTACTGTGCCTGCGTGCCGTGGGCGTGGTCACATGTCATTAAGGGATGTGACCATGTGACACTAGGTGGAGTGGTTATATATTATGTGAATCCATGGCACAGACACTCCCTATCCCTGCGGACTACAGAGACAAGGACAGCAGGATGTGACCCTAGTTATAGAATACAAAATATTATATATAAGCTATGTACCCAGCACTCATCCTGTTATAATGTGAATATTTGCTCCAGTGCCCTCCTTCGGTTTTTCAAGCTGTGGACAGAGTACAATGAGGCAGCACTCCCGAGTCTTGCTGGTGCAGTAAGATTTATTTAGTAAGATTCTGGATTAATAAGTCTTAATGCACCAGCAAAACTCGGGAGTGCCGCCTCATTGTACTTGTGCGGAGGGGTCTCAACCATTAGAGTTACTCACCGGGGTGTAGTATGAGTTGCCGGCGGCCGGGTCCCCGGCGGCCAGCATACCGGCGCCGGGATCCCGACTGCCGGCTTGCCAACAGCAGGGCGAGCGCAAATGAGCCCCTTGCAGGCGGGCTGGCTGCGGTCCCGGGGCCGCGCGTAAGCGCCACGCTATCCTCCCTCCAGGGGGTTCGTGGATCCCCAAGAGGGAGAAAAGGTGTCGGTATGCCGGTTGTAGGGATTCCGGCGCCGGTATATTGTGCGCCGGCATCCCAACAACTGGTATACTGAATACCACCCACACACCGCAGGCCCGGCACCCCATCGTCACTTTTTCTCTGCCAGTCTGCCAGGTGCGGGAGGGTGATGACATCACCTTCATGCTCCCAGCAGTCCTTTTCCTGGAAAAGGAAGAAGGTACTGGCGGCGATCTAGGAGCTTGGTGGTGGTGTTTTACAGTGTGGCGGGGGTATGGCGTACCGCCACACTTGCAGGACTGACTAACACACACACACAACGCAAAACATATTGACACACACGACACAACACAAAACTTACACACACACACACACACACACACACACACACACACACACACACACACACAATGCAAAACTTACTGACACAGACACAATGCAAAACTTACTGTCACAGACACAATGCAAAACTTACTGACACTACTTACTGACACACACAAGCGCAAATCCTACTGACACTGACACTACTTACTGACAGACTTACTTAGTTTACTTAGTTTATTTACTTAGTTTTTTTTACTTAGTTTACTTAGTTTTTACTTACTTACTTAGCGACACACACACACACACACACACACACACACACACACATTCCCCCCCCACCTCCCCTTCAAAACTTACTGACATAGACACCACTTACACAGGGCCTGGTGTGGGCTGCTACTCACATGGTTTTGCATGCTCCCTCAGCTCTGACATCCAAGGACCCAGCTCTCCTAAAAGACAGAAGCCTCCTGTCAAGGCCCTTCCCCTCTCCGAGGCTCCGCCCTCGAACCCATCTGAAGCCCCGCCCCCTTTCCCATCAAAAGATAATTGCTTTTGCTGCAGCATACCATTCCTGCTGCAGCTTATACAATAACAATACCTCATTAAAGAGGGGAAGGGTCTTGACAGGAGGCTGCTGTCTCGGAACTATTTCCGTGGCTCCGCCTCCTTGCCCGTCCGAAGCCCCGCCCCCTTGCCCGTCTGAAGCCCCGCCCCCTTGCAACACGTAGCGGTCAGGACACAGGCTGACTGTTTGTGTAATGTTACAGTTTGGGGTGGAGGTGAGTGAGCTGATGTATGCGCTGACAGGAAATGTTTTTTTTTCCTGTCAGCACTGGCTACTGCCTGCACTGCAGGGAGCTCTGTGGGCCTATTTTCAAGGGGGGGCTTGGAGCTGCAGCTCCATCCGCCACATTGTTAATCCGGCCATGCACTTTAGGACCACCCTCTTCCTTAGATTTAGGGGGGCATGCACTAAGCAGTGATAAGAGTGGAGAAGTGAGCCAGTGGAGAAGTTGCCCATGGCAACTAATCAGCTGCTCTGTATACTTTTATAGTATGCAAATTATAAATGTTACATCAATGCTGATTAGGTGCCATGGGCAACTTCCCCACTGACTCACTTCTATACTTTTATCACTACTTAGTACATCTCCCCCTTAATCTCTTGTTTTTTGGCATAAAAAATACTGCATGTACTCTATTACCACCATTAAATTAGTGTGAGGTGACATGGGCAATGTAGATTACTTTTGTCACTTTTGTTTTTCGAGGTTTTACTACATGATGTTTTGTGTGCATACAAATACACTTACACACATATATCCTATGCACCTCAGTTCCACTTTGGGTGAACCTTCACCACACCTTTCAAAAAACAAAACAGAAACAGTACTTTTATATTAAATTATCCGTGTATTCAGCTGCATATATCAGCGATAATTACGGGATAGCAATAACACAGATTGTCTTTCACACCTCTATGGACAAGGACACAGAGATAATCTGCAGGCTCAGGAGAGATGGGCCAGGGGCCTTAAAAATCAAATATACTATATACACCACTACTGAGAGGACATTTCTCTTCCTCCACAGCTCATCAGATTCCTGCTGGTTTAATTAGACAATGCCAGGTCAAAGCGGATAATTACTACCCCATTCCCCCTCCCTTCTTTGGGGGGTCCTTTCTATGGGGTTAAATCTACAATGTTGGGTGTTGCTAAGTGCTGGAAAAATCAACATCACAGGAACCTCACAATTGTTGCTCTGCAGCCATACGTTAAGGGCCCCATACAGTACAACGAGTTTGCACGATTTCATGAGATTCCGACCTTTCGGGCTGATATATCGTATGAAAAGTGTCAAATCATATGTGTTTTACATCCGATCAGATCCCATGCGCGGCCCCGTGAGCATCGGATCGGAGCCCCTAGGTCGTTGGTGCTGCACTCATGATATATCGGAATCGCATGGAATTGGATGGAAAATGGGGTCCTTTTTGTGCATGCGATATATCGCATGTGATATATCGCACAAGTTTGACTGGCATTCTCCAGTACACTCCCAGCCCCCCTAGCCCTTTAATCCAGTCGATCAGATATATCTTATGGTACAATTGTATGCCATACGATATATCACATGGGATTTATCGCGGCTTGATCAATCACATGCGATATATCTTATGGTAAAATAGCACAAAAGTACAAAATCGTATGGAATCACTCCCAGGAAGGTCCCGGGGGAGTTCAAGGGAAATCGCATCCAACTTCAGCCTCAGACATATCGTTGTAGTGTATGGGGCCTTTTAATCAGGGAACACCTACTAATATACATCCATTGACTCTTATGAGAACATTTAGGGAGGAATGCAATTACCTGCAATCACATTTTTTCTGTAAAAAACTGTGGCAAATACCCGATTTCCAACAATTTTTTTCTGTTTAATTCAGTTACCCCATTTTTTTGCGCCAGTTTTTGCGCCATAATACAGAGATCCAGGATCTACGTTTATCACGATCACGGCCTTGAGAACACAGCAGTTTTCTGGATTTTGTTTCTCCTGCTTTCAGCAGGTGAAATTATATCCCAGATAGTGCCGGCTATCGGAGGTAATTGAATTACTCCCTGGGGATTAATTAGTCGTGGTAATTTACCACAGTTAATTGAATTCTCCCATAATCTACAAAAATAAAGTACCTGCCAGGGAGGGATTAGTAAAAATGGAAAAGGCAAAAATACCCATTTTTACAGGAGAAATAGGGGTCCATGTGCACAGCACACACTGCACCAATCATATTAGGGCAGTACGGATGGTGTAATGCAGCGGCGTTTTAAGAGAGGAGGAGGCCCGTGTGCAGCCTTCTGCATCAGGGGCCCCCTTCCTCTCTGACCGAGACACAAGGTTTTAATACTGACCACTCCGGAGTCCCGCGGCAGTGCCACCATTCTCCGCAGCAGCAATAGAGTCTGAGCACAGACTCTATTGGGCATGCGCAGACCTCTGGGAACATGGTGCGACTGCCATTTTCCCAAAGATTCTCCTAATGTGCATGCGCGAAACTCCGGAAAAATGGCCGCCGCGCCACGTTTCCGGAGTTCTAAACAGGTGCAATAGAGTTTGTTCCCCGTAGTGTTCAGACTCTATTGCGCTGCAGAGAAGGGATGGCTCCGATGGGTAACTCCAGAGAGGTAAGTATTAAACAAATGGGTGCAGCGTGTGCGGGATGGGCCCCCCTGGACCCCGGGGCCAGTGTGCCTCGCACACACTGCACCCATTATAGATACGCCAATGGTGTAATGGTTAGCTTTACTGCCTCACAGCACTGAGCACCATGGCCATAACAGTGTGTAGTTTGTATAGTCTCCCCGTGTTTATTATATTGGTAGGTTAATTGGCTCCTAACAAAATGAACCCTAGCATGAATATGTCTGCATGTACATGTGATAGGAAATATAGATTTTAAGCTCCATTGGGGCAGTGATTGATGTGAATGGGCAAATATTCTCTGTAAAGCGCTGCAGAATATGTGTGCGCTATATAAATAACTGGTAATAAATAAATACAATTATAAATATGCCAGTGGATTGAAATCTACTGCATTCCAATAGGAATATCCAATTACCTAATTACAGGGGCAGCATGATTCAGGTAGCCATTGACTCAGTAGTTTACAAAAAAATCAGTGAGTTTCCGAATGGTAATCGTCGATTTTAGGCACGGGGAATAGGCTATTTCATTGAATGGCCTTTTCCCACACCGCATAGTAATTACTTGGCAATTAGCACGACTAATTGAATATGCCCAAAAGTGTAATTTATATTCTAAGGTGAAATTCATTAAATGAGAGTGTTTAACAAAATAAGTTTATTTGAAAGAAAAGACAATGTAATTGCACTTGGGAACACAGAAGACAATTTCTAAACCATACTGGAGTGCAGTGATTCAAGAAAGAGAGGACTATGGGGGTAATTCAGAGTTGATCACAGCAGCATATTTGTTAGCACCCAAATCTAACTCTCTCTGCACATGTTATATCTGCCCCTCCTGCAGTGTACATGGGCCCTAATTCCGAGTTGATAGCTAGATGCCGTTGTTCGCTGCGTAGCGATCAGTTAAAAAAACAGCAAAACTGCGCATGCATATGCACCACAATGCGCACGCACGGCGTACGGGTACAAAGAGCATTGTGGCTTTGCACAGGTTCTAGCAACGCTTTCAGTCGCACAGCCGATTGCAAGGAGATTGACAGAAAGTGGGAGTTTCTGGGTGTCAACTGACTGTTTTCTGGGAGTGTTTGGAAAAACGCAGGCGTGGCCAGGCGTTTGCTGGGCGGGTATCTGACGTCATTATCATGTCACTCGTCGCAGCAATCATCGCACAGGATAAGTAACTACAGGGCTGGTCTTGTTCTGCACAAAATGTGTTTGCAGCCGCTCTGCTGCACAGGCGTTCGCACTCTTGCAAAGCAAAAATACACCCCCACCCGTGGGCGGCGACTATGCGTTTGTATGGCTGCTAAAAGTAGCTAGCGAGCGATCAATTCGGAATGAGTGCCATGGTGTTGCCCAACTGCTAATAAAGTTGCTGCTGCTATCAACTCTGAATTAGGCCCTATTTGCGCAGTCTTTGTGCACTCGTTCCCCCCCCTCCATGCCATCACATGCCCACACAGAGCCAATCTCCAGGAAAATGACACGTATTGATTATTTCTGCAGTGCATATGCGCAGATCTCCAGGGCACCTGCGCCATATTCTCGATGATATCTGCGGCACCAACAGAGAGGTTTATATTGTGAAATGGTGACCCGCACACACTGCACTCATTATAGATACACCTATGCTGGAGTGGTAACTTCGATTAGGCATATGTTTTAGGTGGGTGGCACATGATATGCCGGCTGTCGGGATCCCGGCGCCGGAATCCCGACACCCGGCATACCGACAACTATTTTCCCTCTTGGGGTGTCCACGACACCCCTGGAGGGAAAATAAATAGCGTGGCGCGCATAGTGTGCCACCGTGTCCGCAGTGTGGCGAGCGCAGCAAACCCACAAGGGGCTCTTTTTCGCTCACCCCGCTGCTGGCATATCGGCGGTTGGGATCCCAGCGCCGGTATGCTGGGCGCCGGGATCCCGAGCACCGGTATACCGTAGTAGACCTGTTTTAGGTAGGCATGCAGGTAGAAGCAAATCTAGCATACGGACATACGTACTGCACTGCTGTCCTCTACTTAAATAACAACATTGCCATGCTTATATATAAGTTCAACACAAATCTCTAATGTAACTGCTCAAAATTCGGTCCCTTATACAAAAACCAAACCAACCAGATATGCCTGTAAAGGGACCTGCAGAACGGATTGGCTTATGCCAATGCAGCCAGAAACAGAAAGGAACAAAAAAGTGTCATTAGCCAATAATACTAATGATGTATCTTTTGACCACAGTATGTAGAATATTTGCCTTTAAATATATAAAACAGGATATATTTTTCTCTTCAATCTCCACTCAATTAAGCACATCCTGCCTTCTAGGAGAAGGATTTTACACTTCTAACCACTGCACAATGCTCGCCACATGTACTTAAAAAAATAATGCATATAATTGGCCTCCTAGCTTGAAAAAATGATTTACATTTGGTGAACACACAGTACTGTATTTACTATTTCTTTATAGATCATGTGCATTTAATTGTAGAGAGATTGGGGGGAGTGCTATGCCTTGTTAGTAAAGTACGTCAGGGCTTAGCAGCAGACTATGCTCATAAAACATATTAGCAGATACCGACTCTAGATTCAGTAGGTGGAATTCGCGTGGTTACAGAAATGTAACTGTAGAAACCCTAGTGCTCAGTATGCGTCAGTGGGAGAGGGAATCAACCAGAAGGATTTGCACTTTGGTTTCTGAAGCAAGGCCTGTGGCTACGCAGAGCCTAGACCTCCTACATAGCTAGAACTGGAAAGGGCTGAAGAGCTGTGTGTGGGCTACAGAGCCTTGCAAACAGGATAGATAGATAGATAGATAGATAGATAGATAGATAGATAGATAGATAGATAGATAGATAGATAGATAGATAGATAGATAGATCAACAACGGCATTAGTCCACTGCACTTGCCATTCCCAGGTGTGGGGTGCAAAGTGATATGTGACCACATTACTTAAATAAAAAAACACAGAGCCCAACACCAACAAAGGAACAAACTCACTCACCATAATAAATAATTAAATAATGGTGTTTTAACAGACACCTTTCTCTACAGCAGTTGTTTTAAATGTACAGTAGCAGCAATTGATTTTATGCCCTATAGTAGTGCACTGGTTCACAATATGCCACATGGTAGTGCTGCCAGTATACATTATGCCACAGTGACCCCAATTCACAGTGGGGGTCATTCAGGTGCGGTTGCACCTGAGCTATCATGCACAAAGTACAGAGCGCGTGCACAAACTGGTTTTGCGATATTGGAAGCAGTACAGCAGCAGACTGTCAGTGATTGCTGTTCAGGGGACGGGGAGGGGGCTGCGATGGCCTATGTTTATGAAAACAGAGGCGTGTCACCGCCGTTTAGGGGGTAGGCAGAGGTCAGGGATCGCCGACGTAGGACAGATATTTACTGGCCTCTGCGATGGGTGGCTTGCGCGGCACCATATTTGTTGTAAGCCGCTCATGGTGGGAGAGAGGAAGCAGCAGTGATAGCACCTCTGACCACACCTTAATGAGCCTTAATGAGCCTCATTATACCGTACAATGGGGGTCATTACGAGTTGTTCGCTCGTTGACGATTTTCGCAACGGAGCGATTAAGGCGAAAATGCACATGCGCGTGGTATGGAGTGCACATGCGCTACGTATTTTAGCTCAAAACTTAGTAGATTTACTCACGTCCAAACAAAGAATTTCCATCGTTGAAGTGATCGGAGTGTGATTGACAGCAAGTGGGTGTTTCTGGGCGGAAACTGTCCGTTTTCTGGGAGTGTGCGGAAAAACGCAGGCGTGCCAGGATAAAACGCGGGAGTGTCTGGAGAAACGGGGGAGTGGCTGGCCGAACGCAGGGCGTGTTTGTGACGTCAAACCAGGAACGAAACGGGCTGAGCTGATCGCAGTGTAGGAGTAAGTCTCGAGCTACTCAGAAACTGCTAAGAATTTTCTATTCGCAATTCTGCTAATCTTTCGTTCGCAATTCTGCTAAGATACACTCCCAGAGGGCGGCGGCCTAGCGTGTGCAATGCTGCTAAAATCTGCTAGTGAGCGAACAACTCGGAATGACCCCCAGTGTCCCCAGTGCGTTATATCACATTGAATGTACTCAGTTCATATTATGCAACACTGTAGCGCTCCAATTCATTTCAGTGCGCCAATTTATATTATGCCACATAACAGTGCCTGCTGTTCATATTATATCATACTATATTGCCTCCAGTTCTTATTATGCCACATTATAGGGCCCCAGTTCATATTATGTAACATTACAGTACCCTCCCGGTTCATACCATACCACATCACAGTACTCAGTTCAGACATGCCCCCAACACAGCATAACATCCACTACACACATCATTCACTGAAAATGGAATGTCACCTCATTTAAGCCTGGCAATGGGTCAGACCTAATTGCTTAGCAGGCAGACAACTACAGATGTGTCCTCATATATCTTGCCTCAATATGCCACGCAGCGGGAGATGCTTGGCGTGAGTGAACTGACAGGTCCTGTGGGGATGGGGTCAAGATCCCACCGGACGGGATCCCGACGGTCGGAATACCGACACCGGGATCCCAACCGGCACAACCCCGACATATTCTCCCTCTGTGGGTGTCCGCGACACCCATAGAGGGAGAATAAATTAGTGTGCCAAGCGTAGCGAGGCACCGTGCCCGCAAGGGGCTGCGTTGCGCTCGCCCCCCTGTCAGGATTGTGCTGGTCGGGATCCCGGTGTCAGTATTCCGACCGCCGGGATCCCGTCCGGCGGGATCTCGTACTGATCCCGTCCTGTGCAACTCTGTTAGCATTGAGCGTCTTTTTTTTTTTTTTACCAAGAATGCGTTTTATTCACATCGGTTGCACACAGAACATAGGCATGCCACATCATTTTAATCAGCAGAGTCTGCTTGTGTGTCATATTGCATCTTTTTATAAATAAGATGCATTTTGATGAAAAAAAGGTGTACGTAAAGATGCTCAGCGCTACCGAGCCACTACATGGCGTGACTAGAAGGGCTGTTTAATGTGCAGGGAGGCTAGATGTAAGTGGACACATCTGTATTTGACCTTGGTGTAAAACCTGTGACCTGTCTTCGGGCTCATTAAGCCTATGGGCACCATAGCAATGGCACCCTGTGTGCACCTACTATAGCTAAGCCCACACACACATATATATATATATATATATATATCTATATATATATATATATATCTCCTATATAATAAAAGGCTAACACTGGTTCTCACCGCTAGTGGAAATTCAAGTGTTTTGCATGCCGTTGGCCACTAGGTGGTGCCCAACAGAGAAAATCGAGTGTTGCTCCATTCGGGCACGCAAAGCAACCCGCACTGACATTACTTTTAGGTAGTTCCATCATTTTGATGGGCTGTTAACTAGTCTATCTGTGTATCTATCTATCTATCTATCTATCTATCTATCTATCTATCTATCTATTATACAGGGAGGGATGGCATCAGCCTAAAATTACTTGTCTGCTGTGTTTCCTGCTAACAGCATAACACTAGTAAAACAGAATAAAAGTATAATGTTAAATGCTTTATAATATTCTGGGAAATCATGACACTGACAGGAATTGTACAGAATTGATAATGATTTATATTAGTAAATATATTCTGCACAGTTCCTGGTGTATATCTGATATACAAGTGGAAGACACATTCAGTAGGGTCTGATTCTGAGTCGGGAGTAAAGCAAGAAAGAGCAAGTAACCAAACCATGCAGCACTGAAAAATGAGCAAATACATCATTTTTTTTGCATGCAGGGTAAACACTGTTTGCTTTTGCATGTAGCCCCAAAATGCTGGACAGCTTTATTATTACACTGCAATTTAGATTTGTGTTTGGACACACCCCTCATCTGCGCTGTAACATGGTTTTTCCAAACTGCTCAGTTACTGTACTTGCTCTTTCTTGCTTTATTTCCAACCCAGAATCAGGCCCTAAATTTATATGATGAGTAAAACAAAACAAATAAAATAGAGAAAGTGTTCCTAAGCCAATACATTTAAGCCCTGTACACACTGGGCTACCTCCCCTAATTAGCAATCAGCGCTATATCGCCATTTGCTAATTAGGGGAGATCACCAGTGCATACACACTGAACTATATCGATGAACCATATCGTTTAGTGAACTGTTGGTAGCTCTCGAGGACCAGGGTTGGCTACCACTGGTCTAGTGTATCACCAAGTGTGTATGAAGCTTTACAAACGGTATCCGGAGTCGACACCACTTAGGTCAACACCCATTAGGTCAACACCTATTGGTCGACAGTGACTAGGTCGACACTAGAAATAGGTCGACGTGACCATTAGGTCGACATGAACTAGGTCAACATGAAAAAAGGTTGACATGAGTTTTTCAAAATGTTTCTTTTTTTTAAACTTTTTCTTACTTTACGATTCACATGGACTACGATTGGGAATAGTAACCTGTGTTGAGCGCAGAGGTAGCGGAGTGAGACACCTTGCCCGAAGTATGATGAGTGAAGCGAGCCATGCAAAGGGACACGGTGCACTAATTGGGGTTCCCGGTCACTCTACGAAATGAACGACACCAAATAAAAATGAAAAAAGCATGTCGACATTTTTAACGTCGACCTAAGCCATGTCGACCAATGGGTGTCGACCTAGTCATTGTCGACCCTGAGTCCCATATCCTTACAAACCACATGGTTTTACAAAGTTTCCTTTAACAATTAAACATACATTTGTACAAAAGTAATAGACTGGGGGGGGGGGGTTGGGGCTGAAATGTTGGGGTTCGGGATGCCGACCGTGGCATCCTGATGGTTAGAATTCCGGCAGGAGTTGTTGGGATGCCGGCGCCGGCATTGTGATCCCATTTGGGATGCCGGTGCCAGCATTCTGAGCAGTGTCGGGATTCCGGCGTCAGGATTTCGATTGGGTGAATTAAGTATACATTTTTTTAAACAAATATATTAAATAACCAACAGAAATCAGAAATTAGTAACTACAGTAGAAAATATATTATTATAATCCTTTATTTATATGGATTTCTTGAAGAGTCACTTGCATACCAGTTTTCACAATTACCCTCCATATCAGGGTACAACTATTATTAATACCAAAGGCTTGCAGCAAGAACCTCTGATTTCTGTTTTTTTAAGTCAGCTAATAAAACCCTTATCATTGGTTTTGTATGCGACTCAAAATCAGGCCCTTAATGTGCTATGCTACTGTAATCCTAAATACTAGCACATCCTATAAGACATCTACCTTTTCACCCAGATTACATACTTTTTACTGACTTTTGAGTATTAATGCACTAATAGTGTGGCAAAGGCCCGATGGTTTGCGTACAACTCCGATGTGCAGAGCGGGTAATGGCCCTCATCCCGAGTTGTTCGCTCGCTAGCTGCTTTTAGCAGCATTGCAGCCGCTAGGCCGCCGCCCTCTGGGAGTGTATCTTAGTTTAGCAGAATAGCGAACGAAAAATTAGCAGAACTGCTACTAAATAATTCCCTGCAGTTTCTGAGTAGCTCCGGACCTACTCACAGATTGCGATCAGCTCAGTCCGTTTAGTTCCTGGTTTGACATCACAAACACGCCCTGCGTTCGGCCAGCCACTCCCCAGTTTCTCCAGACACTCCCGCTTTTTTCCCTGACACGCCTGCGTTTTTTTGCAAATGCCGGGAAAACGCTGAGTTGCCGCCCAGAAACGCCCCTTTCCTGTCAATCATTTACCGAAACACCAGTGTGACTGAAAAGCGCCGCAGAAGCCACAGCAAAACTGCTAAGTTTTGTGGTAAATAACTAAGCGCATGCGCCCTGCGTGCCTTGCGCATGCGCAATTTGCAACAAATCGCAGCATAGCGAAAATCGGCAACGAGCAAACAACTCGGAATGACCCCCAATGCGTTGTCATACTCAATACCCCTAAGCCCCCTTCTGCCATTTGATGGTGGGGAGGGGGAAGCATACAGTACTGGTGACCTGCACCAAGCATTGTTATGCTTAGTCTGCTACTTAATACATAATCCTTTGCAACAAAAAATCCTAATACTAATCCTAAATACATTATTTAGTACACTATTTACTACTCAGCACACTATGTACACGATTAGCGAATTAAGATGAAATATTCAGGAAAAGTACTCAAGCACTGGGATTGCTACCTGTGGTCTTGGCAGGGATTTCACACCATATGGTGGAAAATGGATACGTGTATGATAACACCTGTGTAGCTAGAGATATGTATGAAAATCCCAAAGTTCTATTACATCCAAATCACTTGAATTCGGGTGAAATTTCACCAGTTACAATTTCTACTGTTCATTTTCACTGAAAAATGGGGTTACTACCGCATCCCCAAAGTGTATGCAGAGTCGGACTGTAGAGAAATCAGAGCTATTCTCAGTTGCACATCCAACCTCTATTGTTAACACCAGCTATGAGGGTGACACAGGACTGGTGCTTATGAAGCGACAAAAAGCTTAACTTTTTGTCACTTGACTAGCAGCACATAGCATCATGTGAGGATTACTGACCAGTCTTACCTCTACTTCTTGACGTGTTAGCTCATGTGCCATCAATCCAGAATTATATCTTGTGGTATTGCGAGATCTTGCATAAAAGAGCCTGCCAGGCAGTTATCACCACAGGTGAGTTATCCTATCATTTCGCCAGCAACTCTTATTTTAAATACATCTTAGTGCCAAGACATCATAGGCCTGAAAGCCTACGCTGGTAGTTGAAAAATAGGGAGGACAAAGAGACTGGCGACCCCCCTATTTTCCATTAACTAGTACTAGGCTTTTCCTGCCTGGGCTAGCAGACCATAGAGTCATCCACCCCCCATGTTTCCATGCCAGTTGGCACCAGAGCTGGCTTCCCTAGGGGAGTTGGGCAACAAAGAAGCATGCAAATCGCCTTCCTGCTATTGACAGTCGGGCTCTTCCCACACCCAATGCCCAGTGACTGTTGGGTGAAAAAATAAATAGATAAAAGTGTGTGTGGATTTGTGTGTGTGGGGAACGATGACACAATTTGGTTTTACTATTTATATTTACTTTTTCTTTTTTCTTTAACATACAGAAGTAGGTGGACAGGGTACACACTGCAACATCAAATTGTTTAGTTGGAGGGGACGTTGGAAAATTCCCCTTACACTGAGATGATTTAAGCAATACAGGTTGAGTATCCCATATCCAAATATTCCGAAATACGGAATATTCCGAAATACGGACTTTTTTGAGTGAGATTGAGATAGTGAAACCTTTGTTTTTTGATGGCTCAATGTACACAAACTTTGTTTAATACACAAAGTTATTAAAAATATTATATTAAATGACCTTCAGGCTGTGTGTATAAGGTGTATATGAAACATAAATGAATTGTGTGAATGTATACACACTTTGTTTAATGCACAAAGTTATAAAAAATATTGGCTAAAATGACCTTCAGGCTGTGTGTATAAGGTGTATATGTAACATAAATGCATTCTGTGCTTAGATTTAGGTCCCATCACCATAATATCTCATTATGGTATGCAATTATTCCAAAATACGGAAAAATCCCATATCCAAAATACCTCTGGTCCCAAGCATTTTGGATAAGGGAGACTCAACCTGTATCAGCAATGCGAATTACATTTTGATTGTTGTTTGCTACCATACACTGCGTGATTACTGTTCCAATTTTCTGTTTAGTTGGTAAATTGGTACGATAATCATGCAATGTGCGACCAGGTTAAGTACAGCCCACACTTTCTATGCAACACCTTTACTGAATGCCACTCATCAGATTGACCAGGGCAAAAGCCACCATCTTTCATTTGGATGAGAACTAAGCGCATTAATTCAAATCCAGGCACGTGATATCACCGAAGAGAATTTTCAACTTCAACAATTTTGTGCATAGTAGGTTTTGCAGAAAAAATCTAGAATTATGAGTTATCAGTTTCACATCATATGGAATATATTTGATGTAGATTATTTTTTGTTTCCAAATCAATGTAACTATACACTTATGATATAGGAATTGTTTCATACAGTGCTCTTATTGGTCTACTAAAGCTGGCCATACATCTAGTTTTCATCCAACTAATATAATGAAAGAGTATCCAACCAGCTAAATAATCAGAAAGTGTCCTTCCCCCAACTTCTCTTCAACTGAACAATTTTGAAGTCACAGAAGAATGTGTCTGCCTACTTCTAGGGGGAGAGAAAAGAAAATCCAACCTAACCCTATCCTTCCCCTTTAGTGCCTAAACCTAACCTCCTCTTGGTAATGCCTAACCCTAACCCCCCACTTCGCAGCCTAACCCTAACAACCCCCTCCCACTGCATCCTAACCCTTCCTCCCCGGAACCTACTCCCCCTCCCCCAGCACTAACCCGCCAGCTATAATTACGTTTGGGATTCTGGCATCGGTCTCCTGACCCTTTCGGAATTCAGCCGTCGGCATTTTGACAGGTGTTGTATTCCGGCGTTGGTATTCCAACTGCCGGGATCCCGACAGCCGGCATGTTAAATGCATCCTGTATGCCAATAGAGCCCTACCATTGTCACACATGTCACTATGCCCATCAGCTTGTCATACATGCACCCCTGCACAGCAGCTTGAAACTCGTACCACATAGACAGCAAACAACCAATTGTGCAAAGAAATGTGACACTGTTTTTTTTTTTTTTAAAGCATAGTGGGAGATACAATTGTTTTTGGCTCCCGTCTAAAATAGTGGGAGCTATTCAACTGTTTGCACGACCAGCACCCACGTAAATCATCATGGCCACATTCTTGTGTCAAAAATGCACAGGATTAGCCACGAAAAGCGACTTCTCTTGTCCTAAGTGCCCTGCCCCAAAGCTCCTTTGTACATGGGTTTCTGCTCGCACCCTCCTGAAAAGTGCAGCCCGAGGAATTGCCTCCGGTCATTTTAGAGGGGAGATAGAGGTGAACAAAATAATTGAAGCACCCCCATACTGTTCTACAGTATTTATGCACCCCAAGATAATGAAAAAAAATCTATGATATTTTAATGCAAGACCAATTAAAGTACAAAAAGGTTTGTTCTTAAATGCATTGCTACTGTCTCCTATACCCGAGCACCATTTCCACTCAACCATCTTGAGTACCTATTCCTTGCTCATGTAAACCCTGTCCTCAATGGGATGCTGTGAATGGTCTGGGCTTTCTTGGAAGGCAAGAGAACTGGGAGCAGTTACAGCATGAACAGATTCCACAGCCCAGCTGCCTCCTCTTCTCCACCAACTTGGGAGGTCCAGGCAGCGCCAAGAGCCATCCCTGTTCAGGCTGTAAGTAACAACAATTGCCCCTGAGCACTTGGTATCCCTTCACATAGTCTATCCCAAACCTACATTCTCTAAACGATTTGGGGCGAAACGTATTGAAGAGTACTCTGGGCCACCTCAGTGTTTGACATGTTTTTATTTGCCTCTACAGCAGGCAGTCACATCGACGTACAGTACCTGGTTGTCCACCCATTCAGACAATGCTGTACTAGCCAGTGTGCGTCTATTTCTGTTAAAATCATTCAGATCGGTAGAAAGTTTCCATCTACATTTAATGATTATCGTTCAGTTGGGTTTGCTAAATCAAACATGTTTAACAAAATGGTCTAAAAGACAATTTTCATCTGTTTTTTTTATGTTTGGAAGCAAATGGTTGATTATAGTTCGCTCTCAAACATTTACCAATTATCGTTCAAAGCTAGAACGATAATCACATAATCGGGTATATTCAATTGTGTGCTGAGCTTTTTAAAACCCCAGGGTATTTCCTACAACCACGGGGGTTTTCCCATTCAATTGAAGGTGAGAAAAATGAGCCACGGTGATATTTAAAGAAATTATCGGGAATTGCACTGGAACCCCTGAAGCACCCCCCCCCCACCCCCCCAAACACCCCACCACATCCTCCCAATGACTAATTAAGCAATTGGAAGTTTCTATATAGCTTAATTAGTCCTTAATTACTCACCTTCTGAAGTGGTGTCTTCTACTTCTGGATAATGACAGGCTGCTCTTCTGCAGAAGCAGTGTGTGTAAGTACTGTATGTGTGAGTGTGTTTGAGACCCCTGTGACCCCGTCAAGTACAGTATGTGACCCTTGGGAGTATATTTAATAAAAGACGATTTTGGTCGATGTTGATTTATTTTTGGACGATGTTGGGTCGATTTTTGATCGAATTTGTGTTTCAGGGTCTATAACACACATTTATTAACAGATATTTTTTTGACATCCTTTTAAAAAAAAAAATGTCAAAAATCATCAGTTAGTAAATGTGTGATTTAGAACCTTAAACACAAAATAGATAAAGAAAATCGACCAAAACCGACTTTTAGTAAATATACCCCTAGGTGTGTGTGTGTGACCACACCGTGTGTGTCCGGAGGCAGCAGCAAAGAGAACGACATCTCCCAGCAGCCCCCTTCACCTCCCAGCATCCTCCTCCACTAGTACATGGGCAGGAAATGCATTTCAATGGCAACATTTGTGAATTTTGGTCAAAATTCCTCTGCCAGTATTCCAGCCAAGGGCGTAGCTACCATAGGTGCAGGGAGAGCAGCTGCTATGGGGCCCAGAGCTGAGAGTGGCCACTTTCCCTGCCCCAGTTACATGTGTTATGTACAAGTGCTCCCATGCCCCTCCAAGCTACTTGAGAGACTTGCCTACACTCGCCTCACACTTTCTTAACTCACACAGCCTACTGGACCCACTTCAGTCAGGATTTCGCGCCCAACACTACACAGAGACAGCACTGACTTAGGTAGTGAATGATTTGGTAACTGCTAAATCTAAAGGACATTACTCTCTACTTATTCTCCTTGATCTCTCTGCTGCTTTTCACACTGTTGATCACTCTCTTCTCACACAAACACTACAATCCCTAGGTATTCAGGACACAGCCCGTTCTTGGTTCTCATCCTACCTATCTAATCGCTTCTTTAAGTGTTCGTTTCTCTGATTCCACCTCCTCTTCAGTACCTCTCTCAGTTGGAGTACCGCAAGGATCAGTCTTAGGTCCTCTGCTTTTCTCTATCTATACCACATCTCTTGGCAAACTAATCAACTCTTTCGGATTTCAGTACCATCTGTATGTGGATGATATTCAAATCTACCTATCCTCTCCTGATTTGTCACCATCTGTATTGGGCCGTGTCACTGAATGCCTTTCTGCCATTTCATCTTGGATGACATCTCGCCACCTCAAACTTAATATTTCCAAAACAGAATTAATTATATTTCCACCGGCCAATAGTAGTTTCCAACCTGATATCTCTATCACTGTTGAGAACTTGGCAATCATCCCTACCCCACAAGCTCGCTGTCTAGGTGTCATTCTTGACTCTGAACTGTCCTTTGTTCCCCACATTTAATCTGTCTCAAGATCATGTTATATACATCTAAGAAACATATCCAAAATACGACCATATCTTACACAAGACACAGCAAAAACTTTAATCCATGCTCTCATTATCTCTCGCATTGATTATTGTAATAGTCTCCTGACCGGTCTTCCCAAACATAGGCTCTCACCACTACAATCCATTTTGAATGCAGCTGCGAGGCTAATCTTCCTCGCTAGACGTTCATCGTCTGCAGATCCGCTCTGTCAGTCCCTCCACTGGTTACCGGTATTCTACCGTATTAAATATAAAATACTTTTACTGACATACAAGGCTATTAATCAAACTGCACCAACATACATCTCTTCACTCATCTCAAAATATCTCCCTACCCGACCTCTCCGCTCTGCACAAGATCTACGTCTCTTATCCACACGCATTACTTGTTCACACTCAAAATTAGAGGACTTTATCCGGGCTTCACCCACTCTGTGGAATGCTCTACCACGCACAATAAGACACGCCTCTAGTCTCCAAACCTTTAAACGTTCCCTGAAAACTCACCTCTTCAGATAAGTCTATCAAATTCCAGACCCACCCACATAACCTTCAGTGCTTCCCTATCTAATTACATCCTCTCTGTCCAATATATATAACATCACATATCTTGTCTTTCTTTACTCTCACACCCTCCTGACACTTGGCCAACATTGCGGGGTAACATCATACAACCCACTAAGAACGTAGCAATCTGGTGGACCATTATGCAATAGATAGCATCTATCCTTGTGTATCTATGCCTATTTCCCTATAGATTGTAAGCTTGCGAGCAGGGCCTTCCTATCTCTATGTCTGTCTGTTTTTACCCAGTTTTGTTCTCTTACTGTTGCTCTAATTGTAAAGCACAACGGAATATGCTGCGCTATATAAGAAACTGTTAATTAATAAATAAATAAGGGCGTAGTTACCATGGGGCCAAGAGCTACCCAGAGCCTTTGCGAGTAGGTGCTGTGGCCTCACAGGAAGTGCTGCTATTGCGGGCCATGCCCCATTTTTGCCAATGTTGGGTGCATGCCCAGAGCTCAATGCCCCCTGTCCCTCTCTCCTGGTGAACAGATGGTCTGCAGCAGGTGAGATGGACTCCTAACTGCAACCCCCCCCCCCCCCCCCCCACTACGGGACACTGCGGGCAACATATATATTTTGATTATTAACACATTTTCTGTCCATGCGAAGGTGTTATGGTGACAGTTTCCTGAATGTTATTAATGCATTCATTACCACCAACATGCGGTCTCTCAACATATTTAATTGTCTTGCTGTATAAATAAGTGAAGAGTTTCAGTAAGCATTTACTGTACGTCATTTCAAGTGAGCACAAAAGGTACCCTTTTCTTACTTCTAGCAAGTACACTTCTTGATTAATCAATATGTTGTCTGCGCATTTTAACACCTAGATAGCTAACGACACTAGTGCCACATTCAGAATACAACAGAGTTTTGCACCAGGCAGTACTTTTAAATAAATGACCCGGATCATATTACAGTGTTGCCTGGTTATTTATGCATCCATATAGCTAAAGGCGCTAATGAAAAGTACAGCGACAATGCACTGCTAATTCTACATCAGTAAAGATCACATTGTATTGTATGCATATTTCTACACCCAGATATTTAATGGAGCAAATGTTAGAAAATAATTGTGTTCTGCTGCAGTTGATGTGCTGTGGTAAGGGTATGGGGGATACAGATACGTTTTGCAGTACCGAGGGAACTTTACGGCAGCCAAGAACAAATGCCTGTCAGGAAGCATGTATCTTGCGAGTACTCCAACCCAGGTGCATAAGAGGCACTGATGATGATGACGATTGACAGGTGCTTCTGATTCGCTAAGCACATCCTGATTATCCCGGAGTATATAGATTATTAGTATGGCTGCTGCAGTATATTAACATTATTTAAATGATATTACCATTCGGCCAACAGCAAGAATAAACATTCCAATATGATTTTAAAAGCAGGAGACAACATATGTTTGTATTTACTTGATCTTAATAAGTACTTTTATTTTCTGTTTGCTTCTGTATTTAAATGTATCATACATGGTAAATAGGACTATAGTATTTACTAACAACAATGTCCAGACCAGGGGCGTTTTAAGAAAGGAGAAGGCCTGTGTGCAGGCTCCATGTGGGGCCCCCTCCTCTCTGACAGTGGGTAGACTAACCAGAGTCTAGTGTGTATGCGCTGGTCTCTGGGAACATGGCGCCTGCGCCTTGTTTACGAGGACATCTCTATCGCACATGTGCAAATCACAGAGATTTATGACTGCAGTGCCAGCCGCCATGGGACTCTGGAGGGGTATCATTATATGGGTTCAGGGCGTGCGATGTGGGCCCCCTGGACACTGGGGTATATTTGCACTGCACATCTTGCACCCATTCTAGATATTTATGATCCAGACAAAGACACTCTTACGTATATAACTTCATTCAAGTACAATATTGTGTACACATTACTGTACTGGGTACTATAATTGTAACATTTACTACTAAAAAAACGTCAAGTCACATCTGATGTAGACCAGGAATATATACTAGTTTTATCCTAGCATACACCTGTGGCACATACTACTGTCTTTTTCCTGAAAGAAACCTGGCACATATGCTACACTTGCAAAACTGGACGCACCTTAAGTCTCACTCAACATAACTCCTGATAGGAGAAGAGTGCATTACCATCTATGTAACTTCTATGTAACGCAAGAGGGATGGGTCCAAGATTCATCAGCAGTGACATTGAGTTACTTATAGGAAGACTGCATTAGCCACCCAATCAGGAGTTCGATTATTTCCAGCTGTACCTCAGTCTGCTTGCCCTCAGGTTATTACAGTTACTGACCAGCAGAGGTTCAAACTAATTATACGTAGTAACTGCAAAGTTGCGGCTTAGGGTGCACTGCAACCATCACTCCAGACAAGGATCATGCGCAAACATAGATAGGAAAACATCGGTGATGTGCTCAAATTATTGTTTTTTAGTAAATCACAGCTAGTCTTTGGAAGCAGTGCGGATCACAGAATCCAGCAGGCAGTATCTATTTACACTAGACGCCTCCTGCATGATTGGGATATATTTGGCACAGCCCCTGTGTATAAAACTGAATCAGGCCCTAAGCCCTGAGATATGCAAATGCTAAGAAACTTCTACATTAGCGAAAGTGATATGAAGTGTCCTCAAGATAATTCTCCATAATTAACTATTATGTATTTATTCTTCAAAATGTGGGACATATGGATACTAGGTATTAAAAAGGTTGGACTAAAACCTCTTGTAGCCAGAGTATTACAATGTTAAAGGAAGAGTATTACAGATTACCAGCTCCTGTGTGCTTTTGTGTATGCATTAGCCGATAAACGGCCAACAACGTTGCTGCAATGTTCAGGAACGGGAGATCACATCTTATGTGCAGTTCAATATTTCTCCCGATCACCTCACTGCTGCTGCTGCTGCACCGTCACAGGGGGTCACAATGCATACAAACGGCTCGGCTGATAGGGAGCATAAAACCCGATCAGTCGAGTTAACGTAAAAGTATGTACCCACCTTAAAAGGTAGCTGCCCCACTGGAATCTTGAAGCCAACTTCAAATTCTACTGTACAGAGGTTAAATGGATCCTCAGTCATAGGGTGAAATTTATCACTGCTTGGAGAGAGATAAATTACCAACCAATCAGCTCCTAACTAATTTTTTAAACACAGCCTGTAACATGTTGGGTAGAAAATACTGGCAGTCGAGATCCCAACAGTCAGAAGACCGACAGCGGGTTACCGATGGCCAGAATGCCGACACATTTCAGGGAAGTATTTTTACCTTAACCCTACTCGACCCACTACTCCCGCAGCCTAACCCTAATCTCCCCCTCCCGTAGCCTTACCCTCCCTTTCCGCAGCCAAATCCTAATCGCCCCCCCATCCCCACAGCCTATCCCTAACATCCCCCACAGTATATCGCTAACCCCAACCGCGATACTTACCTTGGGGATGTGTCAGGATTCTGACAGTCAGGATCCCCTGTAACATGGCAGTCAGAGCACGTTTCTATCTTTTCACATTGGGTGTGACTAATGTGAGTATAATACACTATTGTGCGTTTTCTCATACATGCTCATGGACATCTGAGTGTATGGATCATAGGGATATTAAAAGGTTTACTTCCATAATGATGGATGTTGTTTTATGAGGATTTGGTTTTGGATTCTGGACATTTCACTGGCATCAGGGTACACCTACAAATATCTGATGTTCAAACAGCCTATTCTGAGTGTTCAACTGTTTTATTTTACACTGCTATCCAGGTAAATGTTTATTCATTAAAGAATAATTCAAATAAAAATACCTATTCTGGATAGTTTTGCCTCCTATTCTGCATCTGATTCAGCTTACATCATCTCCATGTCATATTATTTAGTCAGTACAGAGGCCATTTTATAAGATAGCTTGGGTGTGTGGTCGTACTCGTCCCTCAGCCTCATGTTGGAAATATGAGTGTACAAGTTTGAGGAATTAGAACTGGCTCTGCAACCACTAAAACCACCAGTACTGATCATTCCAGGGCCTCAGTAGCAGCAAAACACTGACGGGCCTAGTTGTGTTCTATGGCGGCACACCTGGAGACTGATCAGGGCACACTAGTGTGCCACGGCACAGTGGTTGAAAATCACTGCACTAGAGGATGCCTTACAACCAGTGGAGTGGTTTTATTGAAGATAAAGCAGGTCCAGCCATACCCACTTTTATACACACTCGTAGATGGAGCAGAGCTCAAGTGGATCGGGGTTTCATATAGCTCACCAGCTGGTGACTGTATGTACTGGATTAGACTAAAAAGCAGGAAATTGCAGGTCTTATTGGAGATAAGTGGAAGACTACTGTCTTCAGCACTCTCACACAGTCCCAAGATGTCTCCGCACATGCTCAGTAGTGGCCTTGGGGGCCATCTTGATACAGGGAATAAAACTTCCCTGGAGGAGTAGCAACATAGAGTCTGCGCAGTAGTGCATTCCACTTGCAACAGCTCATGCATCACAAAGCACACCAAGGCGTGCGTAAGTCAGAGCACCACCACGCACATGACCGTGTATTTTTTCCTAATGAACGCAGACCTCCCAGGTGACTGCCCGTAGAACTTTTTTATAAGGCAGCTATACCACCAAGAGTCATGTATCTATTATATCTTATATATCTATATACTGTTGAAAGAAGGTGAAAACAGCGCCTACTAGTGCAGTATACAGGTTGAGTATCCCTTATCCAAAATGCTTGGGACCAGAGGTATTTTGTATATCGGATTTTTACGTATTTTGGAATAATTGTATACCATAATGAGATATCATGACGATAGGACTCAAGTCTAAGCACAGAATGCATTTATGTTTCATATATACCTTATACACACAGCCTGCAGGTCATTTTAGACAATATTTTTTGTAACTTTGTGCATTAAACAAAGTGTGTGTACATTCACACAATTCATTTATGTTTCATATACACCTTATACACACAGCCTGTAGGTCATTTAATACAATATTTTTAATAACTTTGTGTATTAAACAAAGTTTGTGTACATTGAGCCATCAAAAAACAAGGTTTCACTATCTCACTCTCACTCAAAAAAGTCTGTATTTCGGAATATTCCGTATTTCGGAATATTTGGATATGGGATACTCAACCTGTATTAGGATCCTTCAAATGAAAACCTCCACCAGTTCAATAACACCCTTAGAAAAAATAAGAATTTACTTACCGATAATTCTATTTCTCATAGTCCGTAGTGGATGCTGGGGACTCCGAAAGGACCAGGGGGATAGCGGCTCCGCAGGAGACTGGGCACAAAGTAAAAGCTTTAGGACTAGCTGGTGTGCACTGGCTCCTCCCCCTATGACCCTCCTCCAAGCCTCAGTTAGGATACTGTGCCCGGACGAGCGTACACAATAAGGAAGGATTTTGAATCCCGGGTAAGACTCATACCAGCCACACCAATCACACTGTACAACTTGTGATCTGAACCCAGTTAACAGCATGATAACAGAAGGAGCCTCTGAAAAGATGGCTCACAACAACAATAACCCGATTTTTGTAACAATAACTATGTACAAGTAATGCAGACAATCCGCACTTGGGATGGGCGCCCAGCATCCACTACGGACTATGAGAAATAGAATTATCGGTAAGTAAATTCTTATTTTCTCTAACGTCCTAGTGGATGCTGGGGACTCCGAAAGGACCATGGGGATTATACCAAAGCTCCCAAACGGGCGGGAGAGTGCGGATGACTCTGCAGCACCGAATGAGAGAACTCCAGGTCCTCCTCAGCCAGGGTATCAAATTTGTAGAATTTAGCAAACGTGTTTGCCCCTGACCAAGTAGCTGCTCGGCAAAGTTGTAAAGCCGAGACCCCTCGGGCAGCCGCCCAAGATGAGCCCACTTTCCGTGTGGAATGGGCTTTTACAGATTTTGGCTGTGGCAGGCCTGCCACAGAATGTGCAAGCTGAATTGTACTACAAATCCAACGAGCAATCGTCTGCTTAGAAGCAGGAGCACCCAGCTTGCTGGGTGCATACAGGATAAACAGCGAATCAGATTTTCTGACTCCAGCCGTCCTGGAAACATATATTTTCAGGGCCCTGACTACGTCCAGCAACTTGGAATCCTCCAAGTCCCTAGTAGCCGCAGGCACCACAATAGGCTGGTTTAAGTGAAATGCTGAAACCACCTTAGGAAGAAATTGAGGACGAGTCCTCAATTCTGCCCTGTCCGTATGAAAAATTAGGTAAGGGCTTTTATAGGATAAAGCCGCCAATTCTGAGACACGCCTGGCTGAAGCCAGGGCTAACAGCATTACCACTTTCCATGTGAGATATTTTAAGTCCACAGTGGTGAGTGGTTCAAACCAATGTGATTTTAGGAATCCCAAAACTACATTGAGATCCCAAGGTGCCACTGGAGGCACAAAAGGAGGCTGTATATACAGTACTCCCTTGACAAACGTCTGAACTTCAGGAACAGAAGCCAGTTCTTTTTGGAAGAATATTGACAGGGCCGAAATTTGAACCTTAATGGACCCTAATTTGAGGCCCATAGACAGTCCTGTTTGCAGGAAATGCAGGAAACGACCCAGTTGAAATTCCTCTGTAGGGGCCTTCCTGGCCTCGCACCACGCAACATATTTACGCCAAATACGGTGATAATGTTGTATGGTTACATCCTTCCTGGCTTTGATCAGGGTAGGGATGACTTCATCCGGAATGCCTTTTTCCTTCAGGATCCGGCGTTCAACCGCCATGCCGTCAAACGCAGCCGCGGTAAGTCTTGGAACAGACATGGTCCCTGCTGGAGCAGGTCCTTTCTTAGAGGTAGAGGCCACGGGTCTTCCGTGAGCATCTCTTGAATTTCCGGGTACCAAGTCCTTCTTGGCCAATCCGGAGCCACGAGTATAGTCTTTACTCCTCTCCTTCTTATGATTCTCAGTACTTTGGGTATGAGAGGAAGAGGAGGGAACACATACACTGACTGGTACACCCACGGTGTTACCAGAGCGTCCACAGCTATTGCCTGAGGGTCCCTTGACCTGGCGCAATATCTGTCCAGTTTTTTGTTGAGGCGGGACGCCATCATGTCCACCTTTGGTTTTTCCCAACGGTTCACAATCATGTGGAAGACTTCTGGGTGAAGTCCCCACTCCCCCGGGTGAAGATCGTGTCTGCTGAGCAAGTCTGCTTCCCAGTTGTCCACTCCCGGAATGAACACTGCTGACAGTGCTATCACATGATTCTCCGCCCAGCGAAGAATCCTTGCCACTTCCATCATTGCCCTCCTGCTTCTTGTGCCGCCCTGTCTGTTTACGTGGGCGACTGCCGTGATGTTGTCCGACTGGATCAACACCGGCTGACCCTGAAGCAGAGGTCTTGCCTGACTTAAGGCATTGTAAATGGCCCTTAGTTCCAGGATATTTATGTGAAGTGACGTTTCCATGCTTGACCACAAGCCCTGGAAATTTCTTCCCTGTGTAACTGCTCCCCAGCCTCTCAGGCTGGCATCCGTGGTCACCAGGACCCAATCCTGAATGCCGAATCTGCGGCCCTCTAGGAGATGAGCACTCTGTAACCACCACAGGAGAGACACCCTTGTCCTTGGAGACAGGGTTATCCGCTGATGCATTTGAAGATGCGATCCGGACCATTTGTCCAGCAGATCCCACTGAAAAGTTCTTGCGTGGAATCTGCTGAATGGAATCGCTTCGTAAGAAGCCACCATCTTTCCCAGGACCCTTGTGCATTGATGTACTGACACTTGGCCTGGTCTTAGGAGGTTCCTGACTAGGTCGGATAACTCCTTGGCTTTCTCCTCCGGGAGAAACACCTTTTTCTGTACTGTGTCCAGAATCATCCCTAGGAACAGCAGACGTGTCGTCGGAATCAGCTGCGATTTTGGAATATTTAGAATCCATCCGTGCTGTCGTAGTACTACTTGAGATAGTGCTACTCCGACCTCTAACTGTTCTCTGGACCTTGCCCTTATCAGGAGATCGTCCAAGTAAGGGATAATTAAGACGCCTTTTCTTCGAAGAAGAATCATAATTTCGGCCATTACCTTGGTAAAGACCCGGGGTGCCGTGGACAATCCAAACGGCAGCGTCTGAAACTGATAGTGACAGTTCTGTACCACAAACCTGAGGTACCCTTGGTGAGAAGGGCAAATTGGGACATGGAGGTAAGCATCCTTGATGTCCAGAGACACCATATAGTCCCCTTCTTCCAGGTTCGCTATCACTGCTCTGAGTGACTCCATCTTGAACTTGAACCTTTTTATGTAAGTGTTCAAGGATTTCAGATTTAAAATGGGTCTCACGAGCCGTCCGGCTTCGGTACCACAAACAGCGTGGAATAATATCCCTTTCCCTGTTGTAGGAGGGGTACCTTGATTATCACCTGCTGGGAATACAGCTTGTGAATGGCTTCCAATACCGCCTCCCTGTCGGGGGGAGACGTTGGTAAAGCAGACTTCAGGAACCGGCGAGGGGGAGACGTCTCGAATTCCAATTTGTACCCCTGAGATACTACCTGCAGGATCCAGGGGTCCACTTGCGAGTGTGCCCACTGCGCGCTGAAATTCTTGAGACGGGCCCCCACCTTGCCTGAGTCCGCTTGTAAGGCCCCAGCGTCATGCTGAGGACTTGGCAGAAGCGGGGGAGGGCTTCTGTTCGTGGGAAGAGGCTGTTTGCTGCAGTCTTTTTCCCCTTCCTCTGCCCCGGGGCAGATATGAGTGGCCTTTTGCCCGCTTGCCCTTATGGGGACGAAAGGACTGAGCCTGAAAAGACGGTATCTTTTTCTGCTGCGAGGTGACTTGGGGTAAAAAGGTGGATTTTCCAGCCGTTGCCGTGGCCACCAGGTCCGATAGACCGACCCCAAATAACTCCTCCCCTTTATACGGCAATACTTCCATATGCCGTTTGGAATCCGCATCCCCTGACCACTGTCGCGTCCATAATCCTCTTCTGGCAGAAATGGACATCGCACTTACTCTTGATGCCAGAGTGCAAATATCCCTCTGTGCATCTCGCATATATAGAAATGCATCCTTTAAATGCTCTATAGTCAATAATATTTTGTCCCTGTCCAGGGTATCAATATTTTCAGTCAGGGAATCCGACCAAGCCACCCCAGCACTGCACATCCAGGCTGAGGCGATTGCTGGTCGCAGTATAATACCAGTATGTGTGTATATACTTTTAAGGATATTTTCCAGCTTCCTATCAGCTGGTTCCTTGAGGGCGGCCGTATCAGGGGACGGTAACGCCACTTGTTTTGATAAGCGTGTGAGCGCCTTATCTACGCTAGGGGGTGTTTCCCAACGCGCCCTAACCTCTGGCGGGAAAGGGTATAATGCCAATAATTTTTTAGAAATTAGCAGTTTTTTATCGGGGGAAACCCACGCTTCATCACACACCTTATTTAATTCATCTGATTCAGGAAAAACTACGGGTAGTTTTTTCACACCCCACATAATACCCTTTTTTGTGGTACTTGTAGTATCAGAAATGTTCAAAACCTCCTTCATTGCCGTGATCATGTAACGTGTGGCCCTACTGGAAAATACGTTTGTTTCCTCACCGTCGACACTGGAGTCAGTGTCCGTGTCAGTGTCTGTATCGACCTGAGGTAACGGGCGTTTTATAGCCCCTGATGGTGTTTGAGACGCCTGTACAGGTATCAACTGATTTGCCGGCTGTCTCATGTCGTCAACAGTCTTTTGTAAAGTGCCGACACTATCACGTAATTCTTTCCATAAGACCATCCAGTCAGGTGTCGACTCCCTAGGGGGTGACATCACTAACACAGGCAATTGCTCCGCCTCCACACCATTTTCCTCCTCATACATGTCGACACAGCGTACCGACACACAGCACACACACAGGGAATGCTCTGATAGAGGACAGGACCCCACTAGCCCTTTGGGGAGACAGAGGGAGAGTTTGCCAGCACACACCAGAGCGCTATATATATATAGGGATAACCTTATATAAGTGATTTTCCCTAATATAGCTGCTGTATATATTAATATGCCAATTTAGTGCCCCCCCCTCTCTTGTTTTACCCTGTTTCTGTTGTGCAGGACTGCAGGGGAGAGTCAGGGAGCCTTCCTCCAACGGAGCTGTGAGGAAAAAATGGCGCTTGTGTGCTGAGGAGATATGCTCCGCCCCTTTTTCGGCGGCCTTTCTCACGCTTTTTTGTGGAAAACTGGCAGGGGTTAAATACATCCATATAGCCCAGGAGCTATATGTGATGTATTTTTAGCCATTTAAGGTATTTTCATTGCGTCCCAGGGCGCCCCCCCCCCCAGCGCCCTGCACCCTCAGTGACCGGAGTGTGAAGTGTGCTGAGAGCAATGGCGCACAGCTGCGGTGCTGTGCGCTACCTTATTGAAGACAGGACGTCTTCTGCCGCCGATTTTCCGTACCTCTTCACTCTTCTGGCTCTGTAAGGGGGCCGGCGGCGCGGCTCCGGGACCCATCCATGGCTGGGCCTGTGATCGTCCCTCTGGAGCTAATGTCCAGTAGCCTAAGAAGCCCAATCCACTCTGCACGCAGGTGAGTTCGCTTCTTCTCCCCTTAGTCCCTCGATGCAGTGAGCCTGTTGCCAGCAGGTCTCACTGAAAATAAAAAAACCTATTTAAACTTTTACTCTAAGCAGCTCAGGAGAGCCACCTAGATTGCACCCTTCTCGTTCGGGCACAAAATCTTAACTGAGGCTTGGAGGAGGGTCATAGGGGGAGGAGCCAGTGCACACCAGCTAGTCCTAAAGCTTTTACTTTGTGCCCAGTCTCCTGCGGAGCCGCTATCCCCCTGGTCCTTTCGGAGTCCCCAGCATCCACTAGGACGTTAGAGAAACGCAAGTACCATCATGAGTGGAGTTAACCACTTAATTAAATCGCACGCTCTCAAAATGGGAATTCCCGAACTGGATAGATTTCTCCCTTCAGTTCCAGAACCTCATGGTACTTCTAATGCTCAATGATCACCAATGAAAAGAAAGAAGGTAGCCGAAATAGTGTAATAAAGTTTTAACACCAGTTTAATTGTTAAAAAACAAAGCAAATACCCGTACATCAAAATAATGTAAAAATAGCTTATCTGATGTGTAGTAGATACAGTTCGGTCTCTGTTCTGTCCTGAGGAACAGAGACCGAACTGTATCTACTACACATCAGATAAGCTATTTTTACATTATTTTGATGTACGGGTATTTGCTTTGTTTTTTAACAATTAAACTGGTGTTAAAACTTTATTACACTATTTCGGCTACCTTCTTTCTTTTCATTGGTGATCATTGAGCATTAGAAGTACCATGAGGTTCTGGAGCTGAAGGGAGAAATCTATCCAGTTCGGGAATTCCCATTTTGAAAGCGTGCGATTTAATTAAGTGGTTAACTCCACTCATGATGGTACTTGCGTTTTTCTAAGGGTGTTATTGAACTGGTGGAGGTTTTCATTTGAAGGATCCTAATATACTGCACTAGTAGGCGCTGTTTTCACCTTCTTTCTAGATCCATCAAAACAGACCGACTGAACACCGGTCACCTGGATTACGGCTGCCACCCTGTCAGAGGGAGTGTGGACTGGAGACAGAGAAATTGGACATTACCACTGTCTCTGGACTAGACTCTCTTTATTTTCACTAATTTGGTGTAGCGCTAAGTACCACCTTTTCACCGATCTATATACTGTATATACAGTACTGTGCAAACATTGTATGCAGATGTGGAAAAAAGAATGCTTTCAAACATAGAAGTCTCTCCCATTTTCAAAGGAGGCTGGTGGCCGCGTGATGTCACATGCGGGTGCTGCGATGCGAAAAATGGTGGCAGCCAGGCTGCAGAGGCAAGGGGGCTTCACTTAATCAGCAATGCGATTGCAATTGAAGTGTGATCGCATCACTGGCCGCTATTAGCATGCTGGACGGCCTTGCCCTGTGCTGGACGGCCCCCAGCATGCGACTAACAATTGCAGTTTTGTTTTTTTAGAAAAACTGCAATTGAAGCTGGATAAGGCCCATTGTCTAGAATGGCTATCATTCTGTTGAAGTAGCATGATACAGTGTGGTGGGGTGACTGAATGTAGAAAGTAATGCAAACTCTTAGTCCCAACAAGTGGCACTCCCACATACACAACTTGTAAAATGAACTCACTGGGACAGGTCTTGCATTATTCAGCGTGTTAAAAATGTAATGTTTTCGTCAGGAATAGATTAAAAAAATATAACGTTTGCGGGCACGTGCAACTATTCGCACCCGCGATCTATAGGAAAATGCATTGTGTGATGGCGATGCGAATAGTCTCACGTGAGCGAATGTAATCATTGCAGCAATACGTGCGAATGCATTGCGGGAACAATGAGGGACGACGGCACATCTATAGATCTATCTAAAAATATAGATGCAGAGGTGCTGCTGTCAGTGAGGCAGTGATGTGCTGCCAGGCTTGGACTGGCCCACAGGGGTACAGGGGAAACCACCGGTGGGCCCCACTGCCTGGGGGCCCCACCTCCTGCTCTAAGGATCAGGTTCCAGACTGTGCACCTGAATTATACATTATACATATGTTACCTTATACTGGACTATAGTGTATTTTCTGTAGTGCATTGCTGTTATTAATCTGGTGCATTATCATGCATGCAGCAGCTGAATTTACTGTATATATTTATAAAGGGGCCCAAAACGTTGCACTCTCTAATGGTTAGTCAAACCAATGAGGTGGCAGGCCACACCCCCTCTGCAGACTGGCCACACCCCTAACATAGGCCATACTTGCCTACTTTTGTAAAAGCATTTCAGAGTGATTGTGAAAGAAACACCTATTAGCGCGGACGTGTATTGCTACATCTGAGAGGCGTGTCATGAAAATGACTTACATCCAAACGTAAATGAGCCCCAAAGTTAGTAAGATCTACTTGTTGAAGAAAAGACACTGATATTTTGCAGGATTTGTTCGTGTATTGTGTTTTACAAGAGGTTCCATATACTGTAAGTGGCCATAGGGATCAGTGGGGCAGATGTATTAACCTGGAGAAGGCATAAGGAAGTATAAACCAGTGATAAATGCAAGGTGACTCAGGCACCAGCCAATCACCTCCTAACTGTTAATTTACATATTGGAGCTGATTGGCTGGTGCGTGTATCACCTTGCATTTATCACTGGTTTATCACTTCCTTATGCCTTCTCCAGGTTAATACATCTGCCCCATTGTGCCTTCTAACCAATGCAGGGAAATGGCACTAATGATCCTACTTGAATGTATATATCTCTGATTTATTTTCCCCCCAAGAATGTAATAGCTGCATAATGGGGGTAAGGTGCAATCAGGGAGATTGCTGGACTTTTCAGGGAGTGAGGAAGATTACTGCTATTTCAGGGAGTCTCCTGCAGAATGAGGGAGGGTAGGCAACTATGATATGGGCCCCTACTACTGCATTTCCCCGGTGGGCCCTACATGCCCCAGTCCAACACTGTGTGCCGCTGTCAGTGAGGCGAGGATGTGCCGCTGTCAAAGAGGCGAGGAGGTGCCGTTGTCAGTGAGGCAGGGGATGTGCCACTGTCAGTGAGGCGGGGATGTGCCGCTGTCAGTGAGGCGGGGATGTGCCGCTGTCAGTGAGGCAGGAATATGGATGTGCCGCTGTCAGTGAGGCAAGGATGTGTATGTGCCGCTGTCAGTGAGGCAGGAATGTGCTGCTGTCAGTGAGGCGGGGATGTGCCGGTGTCAGGGAGGGTGGGATGTGCTGCTGTAATTAAGGGGGGGGGGGGGGAATGTCCTGCTGTCAGTGAGGCAGGGATGTGCTGCTGTCAGTGAGGCAGGGATGTGCTGCTGTCAGTGAGGCGGGGAGGTGCCGCTGTTAGTGATGTGCTGCTGTCAGTGAGGCAGGGATGTGCTGCCATCAGTGAGGTGGGGATTTGCTGCTGTCAGTGAGGTGGGGATGTCCTGCTGTCAGTTAGGCAGGGATGTGGATGTGCCACTGTCAGTGAGGCAGGGATGTGGATGTGCCGCTGTCAGTGAGGTGGGGATGTGCAGCTATCAGGAAGGGGGAGATGTGCTGCTGTCAGTGAGAGGGGATGTCCTGCTGTCAGTGAGAGGGGATGTCCTCTTGTCAGTGAGGCAGGGATGTGCTACTGTCAGTGAGGCAGGAATGTGCCGCTGTCAGTGAGGCAGCGATGTGCAGCTGTCAGTGAGGCAGGAATGTCCTGCTGTCAGTGAGATGGGGATGTCCTGCTGTCAGTGAGGTGGGGAGGTGCTGCTGTCAGTGATGTGCTGCTGTCAGTGAGGCAGCGATGTGCTGCTGTCAGTGAGGCAGGGATAATTCCAAACACAGAGTAAAGATCACATACAGTGCGCCAACCAAGAGCAGCCTGAAAATATGAGTGGTAATGAAGTGTCACCAACACTTCCAATAAACATACAGATTCCAATAGTTACCACCCTTTATTCCAAGCGCTTTTAGAACACCCCAGGCAGGAATTCAATTTCTTAGAGAGCTGGAGTATATGTCCTTTAAAACAAAATATACAACACAGACATAGTGTGATACTGTAAAAATTTGGTATAAGATAAAATAAGAATTTACTTACCGATAATTCTATTTCTCGGAGTCCGTAGTGGATGCTGGGGTTCCTGAAAGGACCATGGGGGATAGCGGCTCCGCAGGAGACAGGGCACAAAAAGTAAAGCTTTCCGATCAGGTGGTGTGCACTGGCTCCTCCCCCCATGACCCCCCTCCAAGCCTCAGTTAGGTACTGTGCCCGGACGAGCGTACACAATAAGGGAGGAATTTTGAATCCCGGGTAAGACTCATACCAGCCACACCAATCACACCGTACAACTTGTGATCAAAACCCAGTTAACAGTATGATAACAGAGGAGCCTCTGAAAGATGGCTTCCTAAACAATAACCCGAATTAGTTAACAATAACTATGTACAATTATTGCAGATAATCCGCACTTGGGATGGGCGCCCAGCATCCACTACGGACTCCGAGAAATAGAATTATCGGTAAGTAAATTCTTATTTTCTCTATCGTCCTAGTGGATGCTGGGGTTCCTGAAAGGACCATGGGGATTATACCAAAGCTCCCAAACGGGCGGGAGAGTGCGGATGACTCTGCAGCACCGAATGAGAGAACTCCAGGTCCTCCATAGCCAGAGTATCAAATTTGTAAAATTTTACAAACGTGTTCTCCCCTGACCATGTAGCTGCTCGGCAAAGTTGTAATGCCGAGACCCCTCGGGCAGCCGCCCAAGATGAGCCCACCTTCCTTGTGGAGTGGGCCTTAACAGATTTAGGCTGTGGCAGGCCTGCCACAGAATGTGCAAGTTGGATTGTGCTACAGATCCAACGAGCAATCGTCTGCTTAGACGCAGGAGCACCCATCTTGTTGGGTGCATACAATATAAACAACGAGTCAGATTTTCTGACTCCAGCTGTCCTTGCAATATATATTTTTAATGCTCTGACAACGTCCAGTAACTTGGAGTCCTCCAAGTCACTTGTAGCCGCAGGCACTACAATAGGCTGGTTCAAATGAAATGCTGACACCACCTTAGGGAGAAAATGCGGACGAGTCCGCAGTTCTGCCCTGTCCGAATGGAAATTCAGATATGGGCTTTTGTAAGATAAAGCTGCCAGTTCTTACACTCTCCTGGCCGAAGCCAGGGCTAGTAACATGGTCACTTTCCATGTGAGATATTTTAAATCCACCTTTTTTAGTGGTTCAAACCAATGAGATTTTAGAAATTCCAAAACCACATTGAGATCCCACGGTGCCACTGGAGGCACCACAGGAGGCTGTATATGCAGCACTCCCTTAACAAAAGTCTGGACTTCAGGAACTGAAGCCAATTCTTTTTGAAAGAAAATCGACAGGGCCGAAATTTGAACCTTAATAGATCCCAATTTGAGACCCATAGACAATCCTGATTGCAGGAAATGTAGGAATCGACCCAGTTGAAATTCCTCCGTCGGAGCACTCCGATCCTCGCACCACGCAACATATCTTCGCCAAATGCGGTGATAGTGTTGCACGGTTACTTCCTTCCTTGCTTTAATCAAAGTAGGAATGACTTCTTCCGGCATGCCTTTTTCCTTTAGGATCCGGCGTTCAACCGCCATGCCGTCAAACGCAGCCGCGGTAAGTCTTGAAACAGACAGGGACCCTGCTGAAGCAAGTCCCTCCTTAGAGGTAGAGGCCACGGATCTTCCGTGATCATCTCTTGAAGTTCCGGGTACCAAGTCCTTCTTGGCCAATCCGGAACCACTAGTATCGTTCTTACGCCTCTTTGCCGTATAATTCTCAATACTTTTGGTATGAGAGGCAGAGGAGGAAACACATACACCGACTGGTACACCCAAGGCGTTACCAGCGCGTCCACAGCTATTGCCTGCGGATCTCTTGACCTGGCGCAATACCTGTCCAGTTTTTTGTTGAGGCGAGACGCCATCATGTCCACCATTGGTCTTTCCCAACGGGTTACCAGCATGTGGAAGACTTCTGGATGAAGTCCCCACTCTCCCGGGTGAAGGTCGTGTCTGCTGAGGAAGTCTGCTTCCCAGTTGTCCACTCCCGGGATGAACACTGCTGACAGTGCTATCACATGATTCTCTGCCCAGCGAAGAATCCTTGCAGCTTCTGCCATTGCACTCCTGCTTCTTGTGCCGCCCTGTCTGTTTACATGGGCGACTGCCGTGATGCTGTCCGACTGGATCAACACCGGTTTTCCTTGAAGCAGAGGTTCTGCCTGGCTTAGAGCATTGTAGATTGCTCTTAGTTCCAGAATGTTTATGTGAAGAGACGTTTCCAGGCTCGTCCACACTCCCTGGAAGTTTCTTCCTTGTGTGACTGCTCCCCAGCCTCTCAGGCTGGCGTCCGTGGTCACCAGGATCCAATCCTGTATGCCGAATCTGCGGCCCTCCAATAGATGAGCACTCTGCAACCACCACAGAAGAGATACCCTTGTCCTTGGAGACAGGGTTATCCGCTGGTGCATCTGAAGATGCGACCCTGACCATTTGTCCAACAGATCCCTCTGAAAAATTCGTGCATGGAATCTGCCGAATGGAATTGCTTCGTAAGAAGCCACCATTTTTCCCAGGACTCTTGTGCATTGATGTACAGACACCTTTCCTGGTTTTAGGAGGTTCCTGACAAGCTCGGATAACTCCTTGGCTTTTTCCTCCGGGAGAAAAACCTTTTTCTGAACCGTGTCCAGAATCATCCCTAGGAACAGCAGACGAGTTGTCGGCATTAACTGGGATTTTGGAATATTCAGAATCCAGCCGTGCTGTTTTAGCACTTCTTGAGACAGTGCTAATCCCATCTCTAGCTGTTCTCTGGATCTTGCCCTTATTAGGAGATCGTCCAAGTATGGGATAATTAATACGCCTTTTCTTCGAAGAAGAATCATCATCTCGGCCATTACCTTTGTAAAGACCCGAGGTGCCGTGGACAATCCGAACGGCAGCGTCTGAAACTGATAGTGACAGTTTTGTACAACGAACCTGAGGTACCCCTGGTGTGAGGGGTAAATTGGAACGTGGAGGTACGCATCCTTGATGTCCAAGGACACCATAAAGTCCCCTTCTTCCAGGTTCGCTATCACTGCTCTGAGTGACTCCATTTTGAACTTGAACTTCTTTATGTACAGGTTCAAGGACTTCAGATTTAGAATAGGTCTTACCGAGCCGTTCGGCTTCGGTACCACAAATAGAGTGGAATAATACCCCTTTCCCTGTTGTAGAAGAGGTACCTTGACTATCACCTGCTGAGAGTACAGCTTGTGAATGGCTTCCAAAACCGTCTCCCTTTCGGAGGGGGACGTTGGTAAAGCAGACTTCAGGAAACGGCGAGGCGGATCTGTCTCTAGTTCCAACCTGTACCCCTGAGATATTATCTGCAGGATCCAGGGATCTACCTGCGAGTGAGCCCACTGCGCGCTGAAATTCTTGAGACGACCGCCCACCGCCCCCGAGTCCGCTTGAGAAGCCCCAGCGTCATGCTGAGGCTTTTGTAGAAGCGGGGGAGGGCTTCTGTTCCTGGGAAGGAGCTGCCTGTTGGTGTCTCTTCCCCCTTCCTCTGCCTCGTGGCAGATATGAATATCCCTTTGCTCTCTTGTTTTTAAAGGAACGAAAGGGCTGCGGTTGAAAAGTCGGTGTCTTTTTCTGTTGGGGAGTAGCTTGAGGTAAAAAGGTGGATTTCCCGGCTGTAGCCGTGGCCACCAAATCTGATAGACCGACTCCAAATAACTCCTCCCCTTTATACGGCAAAACTTCCATATGCCGTTTTGAGTCCGCATCGCCTGACCACTGTCGCGTCCATAAACTTCTTCTGGCCGAAATGGACATAGCACTTACCCGTGATGCCAGTGTGCAGATATCCCTCTGTGCATCACGCATATAAAGAAATGCATCCTTTATTTGCTCTAAAGACAGTAAAACATTGTCCCTATCCAGGGTATCAATATTTTCAATCAGGGACTCTGACCAAGCTACTCCAGCACTGCACATCCAGGCTGTCGCTATAGCTGGTCGTAGTATAACACCTGTATGTGTGTATATAATTTTTGGATATTTTCCATCCTCCTATCTGCTGGATCTTTAAGTGCGGCCGTCTCAGGAGAGGGTAACGCCACTTGTTTAGATAAGCGTGTGAGCGCCTTGTCCACCCTAGGAGGTGTTTCCCAGCGCGCCCTAACCTCTGGCGGGAAAGGGTATAAAGCCAATAACTTCTTTGAAATTAGCATCTTTTTATCGGGGGCAACCCACGCTTCATCACATACATCATTTAGTTCTTCTGATTCAGGAAAAACTATAGGTAGTTTTTTCACACCCCACATAATACCCTGTTTAGTGGTACCTGTAGTATCAGCTAAATGTAACGCCTCCTTCATTGCCAAAATCATATAACGTGTGGCCCTACTGGAAAATACGGTTGATTCGTCACCGTCGCCACTGGAATCAGTGCCTGTGTCTGGGTCTGTGTCGACCGACTGAGGCAAAGGGCGTTTTACAGCCCCTGACGGTGTTTGAGGCGCCTGGACAGGCACTAACTGATTGTCCGGCCGTCTCATGTCGTCAAACGACTGCTTTAGCGTGTTGACACTATCCCGTAATTCCATAAATAAAGGCATCCATTCTGGTGTCGACCCCCTAGGAGGTGACATCCCCATATTTGGCAATTGCTCCGCCTCCACACCAATATCGTCCTCATACATGTCGACACCCACGTACCGACACACAGCAGACACACAGGGAATGCTCTTAACGAAGACAGGACCCCACTAGCCCTTTGGGGAGACAGAGGGAGAGTTTGCCAGCACACACCAAAAGCGCTATATATGACAGGGATAGCCTTATAATAAGTGCTCCCTGTATAGCTGCTTTTATAATATAATTTTTGCCACTATTTTGCCCCCCCTCTCTTGTTTTACCCTGTTTCTGTAGTGCAGTGCAGGGGAGAGACCTGGGAGCCGTCCTGACCAGCGGAGCTGTGTAAGGAAAATGGCGCTGTGTGCTGAGGAGATAGGCCCCGCCCCTTTTTCGGCGGGCTCGTCTCCCGCTCTTTAGTGTATTTTGGCAGGGGTTAAATATCTCCATATAGCCCCCGGAGGCTATATGTGAGGTATTTTTTAGCCAAATAGGTTTTCATTTGCCTCCCAGGGCGCTCCCCTCCCAGCGCCCTGCACCCTCAGTGACTGCCGTGTGAAGTGTGCTGAGAGGAAAATGGCGCACAGCTGCAGTGCTGTGCGCTACCTTTAGAAGACTGAGGAGTCTTCTGCCGCCGATTCTGGACCTCTTCATGTTTCAGCATCTGCAAGGGGGCCGGCGGCGAGGCTCCGGTGACCATCCAGGCTGTACCTGTGATCGTCCCTCTGGAGCTGATGTCCAGTAGCCAAGAAGCCAATCCATCCTGCACGCAGGTGAGTTCACTTCTTCTCCCCTAAGTCCCTCGTTGCAGTGATCCTGTTGCCAGCAGGACTCACTGTAAAATAAAAAACCTAAGCTAAACTTTCTCTAAGCAGCTCTTTAGGAGAGCCACCTAGATTGCACCCTTCTCGGCCGGGCACAAAAATCTAACTGAGGCTTGGAGGGGGGTCATGGGGGGAGGAGCCAGTGCACACCACCTGATCGGAAAGCTTTACTTTTTGTGCCCTGTCTCCTGCGGAGCCGCTATCCCCCATGGTCCTTTCAGGAACCCCAGCATCCACTAGGACGATAGAGAAATGAATAAGGTCCAGACTCGTACCCCAAGTTGTGGTCTACAATGGTAGACAATATCGCCTTAATGGGAACAGATCACCAACTCGCAAGTATCCTGGCACCTCTGTGGTCTTTTAGGAGAAGTTCCCCTTCTTACTCCACCGAAGGTATATGTGAATCAAAATAATTTCCATAATTTTCCTTCGGTGGAGTAAGAAGGGGAACTTCTCCTAAAAGACTACAGAGGTGCCAGGATACTTGCGAGTTGGTGATCTGTTCCCATTAAGGCGATATTGTCTACTATTGTAGACCACAACTTGGGGTACGAGTCTGGACCTTATTCATTTATCTTATACCAAATTTTTACAGTATCACACTATGTCTGTGTTATATATTTTGTTTTAAAGGACATATACTCCAGCTCTCTAAGAGATTGAATTCCTGCCTGGGGTGTTCTAAAAGTGCTTGGAATAAAGGGTGATAACTATTGGAATCAGTGAGGCAGGGATGTCCTGCTGTCAGTGAGATGGGGATGTCCTGCTGTCAGTGAGGCGGGGATGTGCTGCTGTCAGTGAGGTGGGAATGTGCTGCTGTCAGTGAGGCAGGGATGTGCAGCTGTCAGGGAGACGAGGAGGTGCCGCTGTCAGTGAGGTAGGGATGTCCTGCTGTCAGTGAGGCGGGGAGGTGCTGCTGTCAGTGATGTGCTGCTGTCAGTGAGGCAGGGATGTGCTGCCGTCAGTGAGGTGGGAATGTGCTGTTGTCAGTGAGGCAGGGATGTGCAGCTGTCAGGGAGGCGAGGAGGTGCTGCTGTCAGTGAGGCGGGATGTACACCAGGGAAGGGCATTGTAGAGCAGCATTAGCTTACAACATACGTGTGAAACTCGCAGCCCGCATCTGGCCCCCATATGTGTGTGTATCACACACCATTTTTTGGGCACGCGTGCCACAGTACCACCGAGAAATTTTTCCTACTTGCACCACTGCATTAAAGTAAATGTTTTCTTCACAATACTTGACATCTCTTTGATTATACTTTATTGTTGTTTTTTTCTAAAAAAAAACTTTGAAAATTGCATATACAGTAAGACTCTTTAATTTTTCTTGCGGCCCACACAAGACTTAGACCTTGATTATTCGGCCCAGTTGGGATTTTGAGTTTGACATGCCTGGCCTACAGTCACAGACAAAACTGCAGCAAAAGACGCAAGGAAGGACGCAACTGGGTCCAACTTAGAATTAGGCCCTATGAGGAGGGATCGTGCCCCCCTTGACAGACCCCACCTATTAAACAGACCACGCACCCAATAGGGCTGCTACCAGACATTACCCGGGCTGGTTTTCGAACCCAATCCTCCCCTGAGTACCTGCCTGTATTTCTCAGCATTCAAGCACAAAGAAACGAGCAATGTTGAAGACTGTAGATGCAGTGGTCGGCCAAGGAAACTTGCATCAGATGAAAGATACATCATGATTACTTTCCTTCGGAAGATGTCCAGCAGTAACATCAGCTCAGAACTGCCAGAAAGCAATGGGACCCAGGTAAACCCATCTACTGTTCATGAGAAATCTGCCCAAAAGTGGTCTTCATGGAAAAATTGCAGCCAAAAAGCCATACCTTTGATGTGGAAACAAGGCCAGGTGACTCAACTATGAATGAAAACATAGAAACTGGAGTGCAGTAAAATGTCAGCAGGTGCTCTGGACTCAAGAGTCAAAATTTGTAATATGTGGTAACAGCAGAAGGCAGTATGTTCATCGAAGGGCTGGAGAGCAGTAACATAATGAGTGTCTGCAGGCAACAGTGAAGCATGCTGGAGGTTCGGTGTCCTCAATGCTGAGAAATACAGGCAGTACTTATCCATCATGCCATACCATCAGGGAGGCATCTGATTGGCTCCAAATTTATTCTACAGCAGGACAATGACCTCAAACACACAGCCAATGTCATTAAGAACTATCTTCAGCTTAAGAAGAATAAGGAGACATGGAAGTGAAGATATGGCCACCCACAGAGCCATATGGGTATATGCAATTCCGGGCGAATTGTGGCACTTTTTCGGCCGTTTTTAAATTCGACACAATTCGACCGTCGAATTCCGGCCGGCGGGTGCCGGAATTCGACATATTCAATAAAAAACGAATTTGACAGTCCCGCTGTCGAAAAACGGACCAATTGACGGATTTTGAATCGACTTTTCAGACGGTACAAAAAACGGTAAAAAAAAATCCAAATAATTGCGTGGGGTCCCCCCTCCTAAGCATAACCAGCCTCGGGCTCTTTGAGCCGGTCCTGGTTGCCAAAATACGGGGAAAAAAATGACAGGAGATCCCCCGTATTTTAACAACCAGCACCGGGCTCTGCGCCTGGTCCTGGTGCAAAAAATACGGGGGACAAAAAGAGTAGGGGTCCCCCGTATATTTTGTACCAGCACCGGGCTCCACTAGCTGGAGAGATAATGCCACAGCCGGGGGACACTTTTATAACGCTCCCTGCGGCCGTGGCATTAAATACCCAACTAGTCACCCCTGGCCGGGGTACCCTGGAGGAGTGGGGACCCCTTCAATCAAGGGGTCCCCCCCCCCCAGCCACCCAAGGGCCAGGGGTGAAGCCCGAGGCTGTCCCCCCCATCCAAGGGCTGCGGATGGGGGCTGATAGCCTTGAGTAAAATGAAAGAATATTGTTTTTGCAGAAGAACTACAAGTCCCAGCAAGCCTCCCCCGCAAGCTGGTACTTGGAGAACCACAAGTACCAGCATGCGGGGGGAAACGGGCCCGCTGGTACCTATAGTTCTACTGCAAAAAAAAATACCCAAATAAAAACAGGACACGCACACCTTGAAAGTACAACTTTATTACATTGATTGCCTGAAGGGACCCTCTGTGACAGGAGTCACAGGGGGTGTCAGCATTCGGGGAAAGGGGTCCCATGTGCAAACATGGGACCCCTTTCAGTCCGTGTGGATCGGGTAAATGCATTTTTTTATTTTGCCAAGTACGTGGATTACAAATATCACTGGACACTGGATTTAGGTGAGTATAATTTAATTTTCAGGTACACCCCGTGGATTCTACTTGGACAAGTGGACCGTACGTCGTGTCAACATAGGTAAGTATGTGTGTGTGTCGACATGTATGTAATAAAGTTGTACTTTCAAGGTGTGCGTGTCCTGTTTTTATTTGGTTATTTTTTTGCAGTAGAACTACAGGTACCAGCGGGCCCGTTTCCCCCCGCATGCTGGTACTTGTGGTTCTCCAAGTACCAGCTTGCGGGGGAGGCTTGCTGGGACTTGTAGTTCTTCTGCAAAAAACAATATTCTTTCATTTTACTCAAGGCTATCAGCCCCCCATCCGCAGCCCTTGGATGGGGGGGGGGACAGCCTCGGGCTTCACCCCTGGCCCTTGGGTGGCTGGGTGGTGGACCCCTTGATTGAAGGGGTCCCCACTCCTCCAGGGTACCCCGGCCAGGGGTGACTAGTTGGGTATTTAATGCCACGGCCGCAGGGAGCGGTATAAAAGTGTCCCCCTGCTGTGGCATTATCTGTCTAGCTAGTGGAGCCCGGTGCTGGTACAAAAAATACGGGGGACCCCTACTCTTTTTGTCCCCCGTATTTTTTGCACCAGGACCAGGCGCAGAGCCCGGTGCTGGTTGTTAAAATACGGGGGATCCCCTGTCATTTTTCCCCCCGTATTTTGGCAACCAGGACCGGCTCAAAGAGTCCGAGGCTGGTTATGCTTAGGAGGGGGGACCCCAAGCATTTTTTTTCCTGATTTTTACCCATTCCCACCCCTTCCCACTAAAAACCATGCTCTCTCTATTTTAGTCATTTAAAAAAAAAAAAAACTTTAAAAAATATAAAAATAATACTTGTGTCCCTCTAATAGACAAACCAAGTACATAATCCCTTCTAATATAAATAGATATGCTATTAGTAATAAAAAAAACACGAAAAAAAATGTTTTAATTTTTTTTATTAGATTCCGCCAAGGAAATTGACGATATTACTGTCGAAAAGCACTAAAGTCGAATCTACATTCTTTAATTGAATATACTTTTGTCGAATTGCCGCATTTTTACCACTGCTGACATGTCGAATTTTCAAAATGTCGAATTGCAAAAAGTCGAATCTGAAAAGTCTGTTTTTTTGACGAAAATTACTGTATTGCATTGTCGATTTTTTTTGTGTCGAAAATGACCCGTTTTTCGACATTTTCGGGAATTCGACCGCAATTGCATATACCCCTTGATCTCAACACCATCAAGTCTGTCTCGGATTACATGAAGAGACAGAAGGATTTGAGCAAGCCAACAACCACACAAGATCTGTGGTTAGTTCTCCAAGATGTTTGGAACAACCTCTCTGCCGAGTTCCTTCAAAAAATGTGTGCAAGTGTACCTAGAAGAAATGATGCTGTTTTGAAGGCATGCGGTGATCACACCAAATATTGATTTATTTTTTATTTCTCTTCTGTTCATTCACTTTGCATTTTGTTAATTGATAAAAATTTACTATTAACACTTTCATTTTTGAAAGTATTCTTACGATGCAGCACTTTTTCCACACCTGCCTAAAACTTTTGCACAGTACTGTTAAAATATATATATATATATATATCTCCAGTTCAAGCAGTGTACGGGGTGCATAGTGTTTATAGCTAATAGCTTTGAATAGATTTCAAATGGCACCTTGTGTGTCATTCACTCGAGAAATACGGCATTGAACAAATTGCAAAAATGCAAAACACTGAAACCATAGAGGAGCTTTTTATAGCTATGAAATAAATTAAGTAGAAGTCTAGGAAGAGGGGGAAAAAAGTATTCCCATAATATTCGAGAGTAGAAGTTAACAAGCCTGCTGGGATCTTTTTAGCCCCTGCAGAGCTGAGACTTCAACATTATTAAATGTCTGTCGCATCTGAAGCATGGTGCAACATAACTCAATAAACAACGGAAAGCATATGATGCTGGTGGAGGGGAGGCTTTAGATTACCCTGCAGAATAATTCAGTTTCAGGACAGGTGTTTGCCTGTGACAGAACAAGATATGACTGGCAAGGAGATAGCAGTGTGAGCTCCTTCTAATAAAGTGTTAAATTGGAACATTTCAACATATCAGTGCTGTCATAGATGTTGACAACATTGAATTCTTCTAAACCCTTTCCTGCCCAGGGAGTACAGCTAAGAAATATGGGGTATAAATATCATTTGTCTTTCTTCTATAGCTCACAAAGCACATTTCATAGAACATAGGCCCTCATTCCGAGTTGATCGGTCGCAAGGCGAATTTAGCAGAGTTACACACGCTAAGCCTACGCCTACTGGGAGTGTATCTTAGCTTCTTAAAATTGCGACCGATGTATTCGCAATATTGCGATTACAAACTACTTTGCAGTTTCAGAGTAGCTTCAGACTTACTCTGCCTGTGCGATCAGTTCAGTGCTTGTCGTTCCTGGTTTGACGTCACAAACACACCCAGCGTTCGCCCAGACACTCCTCCGTTTCTCCAGCCACTCCTGCGTTTTTTCCGGAAACGGTAGCGTTTTCATCCACACGCCCCTAAAACGCCGTGTTTCCGCCCAGTAACACCCATTTCCTGTCAATCACATTACGATCGCCAGAGCGATGAAAAAGCCGTGAGTAAAAATACTATTTTCATTGTTAAATTACTTGGCGCAGTCGCAGTGCGAATATTGCGCATGCGTACTAAGCGGATTTTCATTGCGATGCGATGAAAAATACCGACCGATCAACTCGGAATGAGGGCCATAGCAAATAAACAGAATATAAACATAATATAAACACTAAAGTAACCACTAAGGTACAAATGTTAAGAAGGAAGACTAGCACTCATATTATAGGTTATCTAGAACTTACTTTCAATTACATTAAATATATGGGGGCTGCCTCAGAGTTGCATGTAATGGGCCCTACACACTGGCCAATAATACTGAAGATATGAACGATCTTGTTCATTAATGAACGAGATACCGTTCATATGTTTCCCTTGTGGAGGCACCAGCGATGCTCATTCATCACTGGTGCCCCGTCGCTTGTGCATGCAGGCCAATATGGACGATCTCGTCCATATTTACCTGCACTGCTATGGAGCCGGGTGACAGGGGGAGTGAAGAAACTTCACTCCCCCCATCACTGCCCCCCGCCGCCGGGTCGTCCGTATCTGCCGTCCGGCAGATCGCAAAGTGTGTAGGGCCCATAAGTGCGTTCTGCAGACAAAGCATGCATTTTTGATCACTTGACATGAATAAACCGCTGATTCCGATTAGTATGCATCTCAGACGCATCTCCATTTGCCTCTAAATGGGCACAACTGGGTTCAATGAGGTGATCACATGTAGACTAAGCGGCTGATTCGCAAGCACATACAAATAGATCACAGATATGACCTCACTGCTTGCTTTGGAAATAAATGCAGGGGCGGATTGGGATGGAAAACTAGCCCGGGAAATTTATGGAAGCAGCCCTAATAGGGGTGTGGTCTGATGAGGGGGTGGGGTCTGTTGAAGGGGCGTGATCCCTCACCATAGGGCTTGATTTGTGGCCTTCCTTGTGTCTTTTGCTGCAGTTGTGTCTGAGACCAGGGCGGATTGGGAAGTAAAAGTGACCCTGTAAAAGTTTGTAAAATGGCCCGATGTGGGCAGCACAAGAGGTATAACATACCGTGTAGCCATGCAGCATCACTGGATACTGTACTGCAGTGATGGAATAACAGAATGAATGGGGACAATGCAGTGTACTGATTGCGGTGGGCTGCCTGTCATGTGGGGCCACACGTCAGCCTACCAGGAATCATGAGCCTTATGGCCAAACAGTCCCTGTCTGCCTGTATTCAGATGGTAGCCATCTTCACTATCCGCAAGCAATTGCACTAGCCCTATCCTTCGTGCAACATATCCACATGGATCTCTACCTATGCCCACCTATGAAGATCACAATTCCACAAACTGTACATGCCCTCAATCTAGTTAGCCTACATGTGAATGTCGAGTTACATCCATTCAGCCATGAGTGGAGATGCAACTGAGATGCATAAGACTCTGAATCTCCCGATAGTTGCATAGGTGGGTTCTGATACATGAGCAGTTGCAAATGTTGTTAAATCCAACCGCAAAGTCGGACATGCGTACAACTCTGAATCAGTCCATAAATTTAGTCAGGGTATGGAGTGAAAATTGTGCTTATGAAAATATCCATCTGATAATGATGACTATTTGAACAAGCACATCGGTTGAGGTGGTGGGGTTGCATACATTCTCTATATGGGTATCTATCCACATTTAGTTCTGAGCGTAGTTTTGGGCTAATTGTGACCGACTTGCGATCAAATGAGTAGGCTTCAAATGCTGTACATACCAAGAAAGTAACCACGCACAAATGCGCAACTGCACAGTGGAACACATCGAACTTTAGGACCGGAAAGGCAGAGTAGGGGTGGGAATGGGCCTTATCACATAGGCAAAGTTCATTAAGAAGCATATCTTCTGCACCTGTTTTATGACAGGTGGAAATACACAATGATGATAATGAATTGTTGCAAAGAAGGTACATATGACAACTATGCAGACCTGGAATCATCCTGAGATAATTACACCTCTGCATGTGGGCGCAAATACGCAACTTTTGCATGCACTATTTTTGTGAGTAATTTGCGCCCATCCCGCTACCAACTCTGCATCAGGTCCATGTTGTACAGAAGACATCATTGTGAATAGGGGAAGACAATGATCAAAGGGGATACGGTCGTTAGGTCGACCCAACTTAGGTCGACACTCGTAAGGTCGACCACTGAAGGTCTACATTGCCATTAGGTTGACATGGCCGTTAGGTTGACATGTACTAGGCTGACAGGTCGACATGAGTTTTTAAAATTTTTGGGATTTTTTTCATACTTAACGATCCACGTGGACTACGATTGGAATGGTAACCTATGCCGAGCAAAGCGAGGCACCTTGCCCGAAGCATGGAGAGCGAAGCTCGCCATGCGAGGGGACACGGTGCACTAATTTGGGTTCCCCGTTACTTTACGGAGAAAACACCAAAAACCGTAAAAAAAACAACAACTCATGTTGACCTTTTGACCTGTCGACCTAGTACATGTCGACATAACGCCCATGTCGACCTAATGCATGTCGACATTCAGTGGTCGATCTAAGTTGGGTCGACCCAACGACCCATACCTGATCAAAGACTGGTACAGATGTACTAGTGTGGGCACTCTAATAAAGAGGTGGGGTTTCAAAGTGCATTTCAAAATCTGAAGCAGGAAGAATCTGATCAGGCATGGTAGGGATTTCCATAACTGGGAAGCGACACAAGAGAGCAGGGAGTTAGCTATCAGACAAGGATCGGTGCAGGTCAGAGGTCTAAAAAGTCATGAGGGAGAGTAGTGTTCACTCTAGGATTTTTTTAGGGCAGGGTGCTGATCATGGGGATGGCACATTTTTCATTTGGGAGGGCACATTTTTAAGTTAGAAGGGCAAAATTAGGTACACACTATAATGCTTGGTGCTCCCATTCCTGTAGGTCAAAGCATGGACAGACACGCAGCAAAAATGTAGGGGCGTTGTTTCGTGGGGAAGGGGCGTGGCCACATAATAGTGGCAATTCACATTACACCACATAGTAGTTCACCTAATACACATTGCACCAGGAAGAACCTCCTATACACACTGCGACAGGTAGAGCACGTTATACATATTGCGCCAGATAGAGCACGTTATACACATTGCACCAGGCAGAGCACTGAGACACATTGCACCAGGTAGAGAGCACTGAGACACACTGCACCAGGTAGAGAGCACTGAGACACACTTAACCAGGTAGAGAGCACTGAGGCACATTGCACCAGGTAGAGAGCACTGAGGCACACTGCACCAGGTAGAGAGCACTGAGGCACACTGCACCAGGTAGAGAGCACTGAGGCACACTGCACCAGGTAGAGAGCATTGAGGCACACTTAACCAGGTAGAGAGCACTGAGGCACACTGCACCAGGTAGAGAGCACTGAGGCACACTGCACCAGGTAGAGAGCACTGAGGCACACTGCACCAGGTAGAGAGCACTGAGGCACACTGCACCGGGTATAGAGCACTGAGGCACACTGCACCAGGTAGAGAGCACTGAGGCACACTGCACCAGGTAGAGAGCACTGAGGCACACTGCACCAGGTAGAGAGCACTGAGGCACACTGCACCAGGTAGAGAGCACTGAGGCACACTGCACCAGGTAGAGAGCACTGAGGCACAATGCACCAGGTAGAGAGCACTGAGGCACACTGCACCAGGTAGAGAGCACTGAGGCACACTGCACCGGGTATAGAGCACTGAGGCACACTGCACCAGGTAGAGAGCACTGAGGCACACTGCACCAGGTAGAGAGCACTGAGGCACACTGCACCAGGCAGAGAGCACTGAGGCACACTGCACCAGGTAGAGACCACTGAGGCACACTGCACCAGGTAGAGAGCATTGGGAGGGAGGGGAGGACGGGCACAGGGCAGATGCAGAGCGGCATTCACCTTTGCGGAGGAGGGCGCTGTGCCGGGTCAGCATGGCCAGTCTCTTAATGCTGACGGCGGAGTCCAGGTCAGCGCGCAGCGCCATGGTGAGCGGGAATCAAACGATGCCGGAGGACTGGCGGGAGACACCGCAGGCTCTGATTGGCTGCTCCTCCCTGCTGCACGCTGACCCTGTCTCTGCCTTCAGCTGAGAGCCATCAGTGCGGAGGGGGGAGGAGTAACAGTGCGGCGGGGAGAGAAGTGATAGCGCGGCGGGGGGAGAAGGCAGTCCTTTGGTGATTAGCAGGGCGGGCACAAACGGGCAGGGCGCATTCTGTCACTCAGAAAAGGGGCAGGGCGCAGCGCCCTGCGAAAGAAGCTTAGCGTGAACACTAGGAGAGTATTTTGAGATTAGGGGGTCTATGTATTAAGCCTTGGAGAGAGATAAAGTGTACATGGAGATAAATACCAGCCAATCAGCTCCTAACTGCCATGTTGCAGGCTGTGTTTGAAAAATAACAATTAGGAGCTGATTGGTTGCTACTTTATCTTCGTCCACTTTATCTCTCTCTGCAAGGCTTAGTACATAGACCCCGTGGTTTGAATTGTATGAAAGGGGTGGTGTTGCTTAAAACCTTTTAGGTGATAGTGAATAATTCTATATAAATTCCTGGGAATATGGGGAGTCAGTGTAGGGATTTGCATAGTGGATGTGATGTGGCCTGGGAGGAAGAAAAATCTAGCAAAAGAATTGAGGATCAATTGAAGCAGGGTTTGATTGGTAAGGGACATGGCAGATATTAATAGGTTGCAGCAGTCAATGTAGGCGTAAAAAGGTGCTCTTAGTAGTAGAATCCACTTTCTGGATGAGGATCGGTCATTACTGATTTATGTATATAAATCTTTAACTATGTCTTTGAATTAACGAAGTGTGATCTTCTAAGTGTTTTTAATTATAGAATGTATCTGTGGAATTCGAGCTACAACATTTTAGGGGTCATTTCAGAGTTGTCCACACGTCGACTACAATTACACCTGTAGGCTGTGTACGGAGCTAATTGCAGATATTTGCCTGTATACTAGTCATACACATCTATGCGAACACACCGTCACTATTCATGAATTGACAGTTAAATACATTATCAGCTATTTTATAGCGATGTGTACTTGAGAATGTTATATTATGAATGAAATGAGGTTAATGCTGATTGGATGACTTAACACACCTCTCTACAATTATTTGCCAGTTAAGTGATGAAATTGAGTTTTTGATGTCTTTCTAAGTAACCTCTTGGAATAATACAGATAATATGATCAATGCAAATCTCGCAGCTGTAGGGATGTATATTGGGATGCTCACTAGCACCATTGCAAATTTAAGCATACGCGTACAAAGATGCAGATCCTTCAGATAATCGAAGCTGAGACACTGGAGCCATGTGAGCTGCTTACTGGATTGCAGATTGAGACCCGCCCAGAAAAACGGTCTCGACACACCAGCGTTTTTGCCGTCACTGCTGCATTACCTCCCCCAAATGCTCCATGTCAATCACACTGCAAATAATTCCTCTCTGCAACTGCCGTAGTAAGACCATCGCGGGACATGCACAGTGACACTCAGATGCATGCGCGGATTGGAGATAATCGTTCAACTGCACAAACATCGGAAGAGCGCACATCTCCGAATCAGGCTCTGTTATTATTTAGATCTGTATTTATTGAATTCATGTTAAATATGCGCTGTTAGTAGCATTTTTATCTGATTAAAGCAGATTTTAAGATTATCTGCACAATTATTACGGGGGGTATAGTATGAGTGGTCGGTGGCCGGGATCCCGGGGGCCAGCATACCGGCGTTGGGATCCCGACCGCCGGCATACCGACAGCTGGGCGAGCGCTAATGAGCCCCTTGCAGGCTGGCTGCGCTCGCCACGCTGCGGGCACGGTGGCTATTTATTTTCCCTCCAGGGGGGTCGTGGACCCCCAAGAGGGAGAATGTGTTGGTGTGCCGGCATCCCAGCGCGGGTATGCTGTTCTCTGGGATCCCGGCCGGTGGCATATTGAAGACCACCCTTATAACATACCAGTATACTCAATGTGTCTCCTATATAGACCTACTCTAGGATACACTGGGACAGCCGTGGCCAACGCGTGGCTCCTGAGCCGCATGCAGCTCTTTCTCTTTTCAAATGTGGCTCCCAATACTCAGTCACCTGACCACAACAGATCCTGGAAACCGGAGCACTCCAACCAGACACACAGCAGCACTACGGCAACTGAAAACTGAGGGAGCTAGATACTGGGCTGTAGTGACATATGAGTGCGGGCTGGAGTGACACATGGAGAGCTGGCTGGAGTGACACATGAAGAAGTTGGCTGGAGTGATACACGTGGGAGCTGGCAGGAGTGACACATGGGGAAGCTGGCTGGAGTGACACATGGGGGAGCTGGCTGGAGTGACACAGGAGGGTACTAGCAGAAGTGCCACCTTCACACATGGGCTGGCTGGAGTGACACATGAGGAAGTTGGCTGGAGTGACACATGGGGGAGCTGGCTGGAGTGACACATGGGGGAGCTGGCTGGAGTGACACAGGAGGGTACTAGCAGAAGTGCCACCTTCACACATGGGCTGGCTGGAGTGACACATGAGGAAGTTGGCTGGAGTGACACATGGGGGAGCTGGCTGGAGTGACACATGGGGGAGCTGGCTGGAGTGACACATGGGGGAGTTGGCTGGAGTGACACATGAGGAAGTTGGCTGGAGTGACACATGGGGGAGCTGGCTGGAGTGACACATGGGGGAGCTAGCTGGAGTGACACAGGAGGGTACTAGCAGAAGTGCCACATTCACACATGGGCTGGCTGGAGTGACACATGAGGAAGTTGGCTGGAGTGACACATGGGGGAGCTGGCAGGAGAGACATAATGGGGGAGCTGACTGGAGTGACACATGAGGAAGTTGGCTGGAGTGACACATGGGGGAGCTGGCTGGAGTGACACATGGGGGAGCTGGCTGGAGTGACACAAGGGGGAGCTGGCAGGAGAGACATAATGGGGGAGCTGACTGGAGTGACGCATGAGGAAGTTGGCTGGAGTGACACATGGGGGAGCTGGCTGGAGTGACACATGGGGGAGCTGGCTGGAGTGACACAGGAGGGTACTAGCAGAAGTGCCACATTCACACATGGGCTGGCTGGAGTGACACAGGGAGGTGTTGACTGGAGTGACACATGGAGGAGCTGAAGTGTATTATGTGAAGATGGCTGTTTCAATATACTGTATGTTATATGGATCTGGATTTTTTAATTATTTTATGTGGAATTGTCTTTTTCAATGTATTTTATGTTGGATCTGGCTTTAAAATATATTTTATGTGGATCTGGCATTTTCATTGTATTTTATACCGTGGGTGTGGCCTAGCAGGCACAAGGCCACACCCCATTTTTGCACACGCGCCTTCGGCTTGATGTCTGCTCTTTGACGTACCTAACAAGATTTTTTGTCTCTTTGTCTCTGACTGGTTGGCCACCCCTGCACTAGGACATCCCTTCTAACTCAGTGCATGATGAAACACATCAATGTCATGCCTGGGTTATGCATGGGAGACTGCTGCTCCTGCTCATAGTATTTGTAAAGATTTGTATTATAATAAAATGTGATCAATCCTGCACTATGGAAGCTCCCTTTGTCTTAGATCTGTTTTTCACAGCATCAGGACATCCATGTAGCTGTAACAGAGTTAGTCAGACAAAATAATAGAGACAGGGATAGGTCAGTGAAAAAGAGGTAGATTTAGGTGTCATCAGTGTGGAACTGGAAATTGCAGAATGAGTAAACTGGTTCATGAAATGCATTTAGAAAAAATGTAAGGGCTGAGCACAGAGCTTTGTGGAAGCCCTAACGATAACAGGAGAGGTGGAGATGATGTGCCAGAGGAACAGTTGGATAGGTGGGAAGTGAACTAGAGAAACACTGTGTCATGAAGGCCTATAGAGAAAAGGGATAGCAGAAGAAGAGATGGATGAAGGTTCAGGTGGGCTTGCTGTAAGTAGATCATTGATAATGTTGTGAGCTAATTTTAAGTGTAAAGTTGGGGGCAGAAGGGACGGAGAAGAGAAAAAGTGATATAGGTGGTTGCAAACAAGTCTTTCAACTTATTTAGAAGCAAAGAAAAGCAGTGAATTAGTGCATTGGAAAGCTGGGTCAAGAAATGGTTTCTTTAGGATTATCACATGTTTAATAATGTTTGCATATTATATATCAGCATGAGTAAGCAATATTAGTGGCATTTTGTATCCATGGTAGGTCTGTAATATAAGAGTAATAAAGCAAGACTGGACATTAATAAGATAATAGGAGATATAATACATGAGGTAATATGGCACACATTTCATTGTTCCAGACAATTGCAAGTGTAAAATGTGCTTGATTGGCTATATGATCTACTCACACAACAATGTTGTTGTAACTTTTGTATGAACTGTGTAGAAGTGTGGTAATTGGCAAGAATAGCGCCTTATGTAGTTCACTTGGGTAGTTCAGGAATTTTCTAAGTTTGCCTGAAGAGGTAAATTTTCAAGGCACACCAGACGATGTGTAGCCTAGAATTAAGTCCAAATGTTAGCAATCCACAAATCTGGTGCAGCTGGACAATTCCTGTACAGTAATTGTGGAAGAGAACAAGTAATGAGTGTGGATAAGAGATGATAATCTTGTGCAGAGTGTAGGGGTAAAGTTTGGATATATAAAATAAAGCTAACTAGTGGCGTAACTACTGTGGGTGCAGCTGCTATGGGGCCCGGCTGCTTGCAGGGCCCGCTGCTCCCCCGGCATCTAGTCACGGGCTGCCTCCGAGGCCTGCCAATCCCACTTCAACCCCTACCTTGTGATGAACATCCGCTGCCAATAGCACCCCCTGAAGCCACGTGAAGGTTGTGTCAGCGGGTGGGGTCCCTACCTATCAGGCCCCGAGCACCAGCAGCAGTGCCGCGAGTCGTAGTAATTTAGGGGGCAGGGCTTAATGCCGTGAAGTGCCCACCACCATCAGAGACCGCTGTGAGTCTGCTGTAGTAGGTAATGTATCTCCAGCTTGCTCCTCCCCTCTCTCTCTCTACCCCTGCTCTCTCCCTGACACTCTCTTTCTGACACTGTCTTTCTCTCCTTCACCCCCTTCCTGACACTCTCGCTAACAATCTCTCTCTTTCTCTGACACTGTCTTTCTCTCTCTGGCACTATCTTGCCCTCTCTCATACCCTTACACTGTCTCTCTCCCTCCCTCTCTATCTATGTATCTCCCTGACACGGTCTCTCTCTCCCTCTGTCTACAGTATCTTTCTCTCACTCCCTTACACTGTCTCTCTCCCTGGCACTGTCTCTTTCCCTCCCTTTCTTTCTCCCTAACACTATTTCTCTCCCCCCCTTGACACTCTCTCACTGTGATACTGTCACTCTCTCTATTTCTGACACTATCTATCTCTCTTCCTGACACTGTCTCCCTTTGGCACCCTCTCTCCCCCTGACACTGTCTGTCTACCCCTCTCTCTCTCACTAATACACTCTCTCTCCTTGGCACTTTCTCTCTCTCTCCCTCCCTGATACTGTCTCTCTGCCTGGCACTGTGTCTCCCTCCCTCTCTCTCTGCCTGGCACTTTCTCTCTCTCCCTCACTGATAGTGTGTGTCTCTTTCCCTGACTCTCTCTCCCTGACATCCTATCTCTCGTTCTCTCTCTCCCTGTCTATTCCTGACACTCTAACTCTCTTTTGCTTTCCTTCTCTTTCACTCTCCCTGACACTCTCTCTTCCTCTGACACCCTCTCTCTCTCCCTGATGCCCTATCTCTTCCCCTCTCACCCATTTTTCTCTCTCCCTGACCCCTCTCTTTCTTTCTCTCTTTCTCCCTGTCTCTCTCTCTACTGCTCCCTTAAGGGGCATTGTAGTGACAATGGCCTGAGGGGGCCCTCAAAGTTCTAGTTACGCCCCTGCAGCCAACCAATATAGTAGTGAGAGAGCAGCAGTGGAGAATTAGTTTATCCACAGCATTTAGAATAGATTGAAGGAGTGATTCTGTGTTGGGAGTGATATGAAAAGGTGCAAGTAACTTTGTACCTTGGTAAAACCATGCTGCTATGAAGGTGGGGCAAAATGTAAATGTACAGAGAGATTAAGATTAAAGAGGGGCTCTCGTAGTGTATTTATGGGTTACATGCAAAAGCAGCCAGTATTTACTCTGCATTGAAAAAAATAAATGTATTTGCACCCCTAACATCATAACATAGTTTTTTCCAGATACTAAGTCACTTGCTTTTTATGCTGTGCCTCCAATTAAATAAATTATGAGTTTTTGCAGTGTCCTGTGTGATATATGTGCATATTCTGGAAATGTGTCTGCGATGCATCTAATATGATTTGGATAGATTGAACGTGGGAAGCAAAGGACAGTTCTAAATCAAGCCAGAAAACTTGAGGGATAAGGATGTGTTATCTTGTCAACAGAAATAGAAATGTCAGGTAAGTAACTTCAGTTGGCTAGTGAGAATATTATTAGCTCTGTTTTAGAAAATTGAGTTTGAGGTTTTCAGATGACATACAAGATGGAATGACAGAAAGGCAGTCACGCAAGTCAACACATATTGGCCCTCATTCCGAGTTGATCGCTAGCTGCCGTTGTTCGCAGCGCAGCGATCAGGCTAAAAATCGGCATTTCTGCGCATGCGTACGGGCCGCAGTACGCACGCGCAAAGTACTTTCACACAAAACTATGCAGTTTTACACAAGGGCGAGCTACGCTTTTCTGTCGTTCTGCTGATCGTTGAGTGATTGACAGGAAGTGGGTGTTTCTGGGTGGTAACTGATCGTTTTCCGGGAGTATGCTAAAAAACGCAGGCGTGACAGGTGAAAACGCAGGCGTGTCTGGGGAAATGGGGGAGTGGCTGGCCGAACGCAGGGCGTGTTTGTGACGTCAAAGCAGGAACTAAACTGTCTGAAGTGATCGCAAGGTAGGAGTAGGTCTGGAGCTACTCAGAAACTGCACGAAAAATTTCACGAGCAGTTCTGCTAACCTTTCGTTCGCACTTCTGCTAAGCTAAGATACACTCCCAGAGGGCGGTGGCCTAGCATTTGCACTGCTGCTAAAATCTGCTAGTGAGCGATCAACTCGGAATGAGGGCCATTGTGAGAGATCTGCAGAGGATAGGTAAATTTGGGTATTATCCCCATAGTGATGATTCTGAAATCTGATGGAGCTTATTAGTTTTCCAAGAGAACTAGGATAGGCAGAGAAGGACAGAGGAATTAGGGCAGGCCCGGCCAACCTGTGGCTCTCCAGATCTTGTGAAACTACACATCCCAGCATGCCCTGCAACATTTTTAGCATTCCCTATTAGCAAAACTGTGGCAAAGCATGATGGGATTTGTAGTTTTACAAAAGCTGGAGAGCCACAGGTTGGCCAGGCATGAACTAGGGCATAACTTTGTGGTACACCACCTGATCAAGGAAGAGGAGAGGTGGTGGATTCAGAGAAACACATATAGAAAGGTCACAGACCTTAGGGCTGCGTACAAAATTGTGCAAATTCAAGGGGAAAACAGGTCACGAGGGGTGCGAGATGCAGTGCTGTTGCTGGCGTTTCAACACTGCTGCAAAGGCAACTTAAACCCTATGCCCGCAATTGGACTCCGACCTTTGTTTTGAATGGACAGTTATGCATCCTTTACTGTATATTACACTTTATAAAAAGAGTAACTACTCTTTTGAAATCCAGAAACAATTACTTCCTAAATAGACCTCATATATTGCAGTCCTCAGTTGTGAAACATAAGGCAATTATAAATCAATGAGGACTACCGTTACTATGTTAAACTACAAGGACACAACCACCAATCTCCTTATTTAAACAAACGTGTGTGTAATCTACTGTATAATCCTGTTAAATGTCTCTTCCACATGGCCCCTCCCCCCTCCTATCTCACAGCTTTCATTGGGTGCATGACTCCCAGACATATATGGGGTCATTCCGAGTTGATCGCTCGCTAGTTTTAGCAGCCGTGCAAACGCTATGCCGCTGCCCACCGGGAGTGTATTTTAGCTTAGCAGAAGTGCGAACGGTTGTATCGCAGGGCGCCTGCAAAAAAATTTCGTGTAATTTCAGAGTAGCTCAAAACCTACTCAGCGCTTGCGATCACTTCAGACTATTCTGTTCCGGATTTGACCCAGAAACGCCCACTTCATGTCAATCACTCTGCAGCAAGCAGTGCGACTGAAATGCATCGCTAGACCCTGTACAAAACGACATCGTTCGTTGTGCTCGTACGTCGCACGTGCGCATTGCGCCGCATACGCATGCGCAGAACTGCTGTTTTTTAGCCTGATCGCTGCTCTGTGAACAAATTCAGCTAGCGATCAACTCGGAATGACCCCCATAGCCTCTCTTCTCCCCCAGTGCTAGGGGTGGACATCAAATTGCAGTTTAACATCATAAATGTTTTTCTTGTGAAGGTAGTGTTTTTTACCATTTAACAGGATTATACAGTAGATTACACACACGTTTGTTTAAATAAGGAGATTGGTGGTTGTGTCCTTGTAGTTTAACATAGTAACGGTAGTCCTCATTGATTTATAATTGCCTTATGTTTCACAACTGAGGACTGCAATATATGAGGTCTATTTAGGAAGTAATTGTTTCTGGATTTCAAAAGAGTAGTTACTCTTTTTATAAAGTGTAATATACAGTAAAGGATGCATAACTGTCCATTCAAAACAAAGGTCGGAGTCCAATTGCGGGCATAGGGTTTAAGTTGCAGTAATGTGTGGCATAATTGGAAGTGGGGTTACTATTGTGTGGCCATGCCCCTTGCCAGCAAAAACACACCCCTTTTTGGGCTGTGCGCCAAATGTGCGAACTGTTCCTATTTAAAATATAGGGGATACAAACACCAAAATAATGACTGCTATTGGTGAGGGGTGATGGTGCTAGGAAAGAGGTGCAAGGTCAGAGGCGGAACTAGCGGTGGTGCTAGGGGGCACCAGCCAAAATCTTGCCTAGGGCATCATATTGGCTAGGGCCGGCTCTGCATATAGGAAGTAGAGAATGAAGCGGTAGCGATCAAGCTATATTTATGTGTATATTGTGCCTAAAAATTATTTATTTTTCAAATCAAAGGAAAGTTGTTACATGGGTACTCTGCATGGGGTATGCCACATATTACACAAATATGCACGCTAATCTAGTATTACCAGATTTTTATATGAGTTACTACATATATCCATGTAACTTATATATTATATAGGGCGATAATGAATGTTACTGTAGAATATAAAGTTAAGAGAAGTCAAGAAGGATTTCCATAAAGTTGCAAGTGGACTACCTGTATTCAGGCCATGGAACACTAATGTATCTTCTAACATCTATGATCCTTGTAATCCATAGAGTACACATTATCCCTTCTAATTCTACTATATAATACAAAATACTAATAACAAAATGATACATTGGGGAGAAATAAATTGTTGCTCCATTCGGCTGTGATTAGCCACAGTGGTACACATTTCAGCTTGCAGTCTCCTGGGGGTGTCAAGCTGAAATGTGCAATAAAGTCGGCTGTTTGGGCCCCCAAACAGCACTTTTCACGTCGCACAAATTATTTTAGACGGGTTTAGCAGATTTTCATGGCTTAACCCAGTCTGTCTGGGCGCGAAATGTACGATAAAAAAAAACCTGGTCTTTGAAATATTACATTATTTCTTCTTTTTTGCACAATAAAAAAAAAACATTTGAATAGCGCACCTAGACGGGGGCTCGGGCACGCATAAACAGTTGAATTGCCCCCATTGAATGCATTAACCTGCAAAATAACTTGGATGTAAGATAAGTATGTTCCAAAGCACAGATAACGGATTGTGAATTTTGTTTACACAGATTTAATAGTATAATATGTATCATAGAGTTAGAATTAGTGATAAATGTAAATAAAGAGACTACTGATTACTGATTTTAAAATAACGATTACTGACAAAATTGTACAGATTCATGTTGTAAGTTCAATTCATGGATAACGGTGTACAAGACCTTGTCCATGAACGTCCAAGTAATTCCTAGTATTATTAGTTATCTTTAAACTTGTGCTTTTTTCCCAAATCATATTATAATTATTTACTATAGGAACAGTCATTTTTGTAAATACTACTTACAAGTTACAACCATTATGAATATTGAGCTTGTTATGGGAAAATGCCAATTTAAAATTAGATATTATTTATTGCATTGCCAGGATCCGTAAGGAGGGAATTCCACTGAAGACAGGAAATGTGAAAAATCCAGTGGTGCTTGATTTTTCCCATGGACACAGGGATTTGCTATTCAACTGCAGGACAGAAAATGGGATAGAAATCACAGCATCTTTTTTCTCGCACCTCCAGAGAAAGTTTTATTTTTCATAAAAATTTTTGAATAATCACTGGGACCCTGGGGGCAACTATTCTTAAGACTAATTAAGCAATTGAAAGTTTCCAATTAGCTTCATTAGTTTGTACTTACATTCCAAAGCGGTGTCTTCTGCATTCAGCATTGGGAGTTGGTCTCCTGCAGCAGCAGTGAGTATGTGAGCGTGTGGGAGTGTTTCAAGTGTGTATGAGTGTCTATGAGTGTGTGTGTGTGTGTGTGCATGAGTGTGTGGGACCCTCCCTGCAGTGTATCCCCACCCTCCCAAAGGAAGTGGCTGGGAGAACTACTTCTCCCAGCAGCCCGGAGCCTCCCAGCAGTCCCCAGGACTTCCAGTACACCCTCCCCAATGCAAAGATGGAGGGAGCCACAGGGACCACTAGACAGTTGAGTATCATTTTTTTTAAAACTCGCGCCGCTGGGTTTTCAGCGCTGAAAAGCCTGTGACCACTTTTTTTAAAACTGATACCATAGGTATCGGGAGCGCTCATATCTGCAGTAATCCAGTATTAGGCACGAGGTACACAAGGTTTTTTACTTCGCACCCAACTGAATGCCCCGCATAGTTGCCAACATGTTATAGTAATATCTAAGGATATCCAATATACAAATTAAAAGAAATGCATCCCTATTGGTCAATAATGCAAATCTGAGATATTTCCGGGGCAAATAATTTACAGAGCAAACTCTTTAAATCTGCTTGGAAATGAGGGACAGTTGATAACTATCAATGTAGTTTTTGGTTGGGTTTATTCCATCATACATTATTTTATTATGTAAAACAAATTGTTGCGCATGAATAGCACCATTGCAAGTGAAATAACATACCCGTTGTTTTATAATAGAGAGAATAAAGAGTATTCCATGAAGAAGCAGTAACTACAAATGTTAGAGACAAACACAAAGCATCATTCTGTCGAGTTCAGATCTGCAACCCTGGCCAAGTTTCTAACACCTACAAGCACAACATTCACTTATAAAAATACTCATACAATAACGAAGATAAACTAGATACATACACATTTTTGAGAATTGCCAAATACTCTCTTAATAATAATGTGAGGTCATGAAAACTTGGCATCTTTCAGCTGAAAAGTAGCCAGAATATCTCTTAATTTTGTGAACAAGCTGTTAAGTAGGACTTCACATTGAATTAGAACCTTTTGCTGGCTTCATACACGTATGGCTTGGACGTCAGGGAGATATGAATTTGGTGAATAATTTATAACATGGTTACTGAGCAGCAACATAAAAGTTAAAAAAATAGGATTTTGGTTACCTACCGGAAAATCCTTTTCTCGTAGTCCGTAGAGGATGCTGGGATCCATATTAGTACCATGGGTTATAGACGGGTCCACCAGGAGCCATAGGCACTTTAAGAGTTTGAGAGTGCGGGCTGGCTCCTCCCTCTATGCCCCTCCTACCAAAATCAGTCTAGAGAGTGTGCCCGAGGAGATGGACATCTTCGAGAGATGGATTTAACACAGATAGTGGCGAGATTCATACAAGCAAAGGCAAAGTTGTAACGCCGAGACACCCCGGGCAGCCGCCCAGGAAGACCCCACCTTACGAGTAGAGTGGGCCTTAACAGATTTTGGACACGGCAATCCTGCCGTAGAATAAGCATGCTGGATAGTGAACCTAATCCAGCGAGATCGTCTGCTTTGAAGCAGGACACCCCATTTTCTTGGGATCATACAGGGCAAACAGCGAGTCCGATTTCCTGTGACGAGCAGTCCTCTTCACATAGATTTTCAAAGCCCTCACAACATACAAGGACTTTGACGAAATTGAGGAGTCAGTATCCACTGGCACCACAATAGGTTGATATGAAATGCTGACACAACCTTTGGAAGAAACCGCTGTCGTGTCCGGAGCTCAGCTCTTTCTTCGTGGAAGATCAAGTAAGGGCTTTTACAGGACAAAGCCCCCAATTCTGACACACGTCTAGCAGAAGCGAAGGCCAACAACGTGACAGCCTTCCATGAAAGAAATTTGACCTCAACCTCCTGTAGAGGCTCAAACCAGTCCGACTGGAGGAACTGCGACACTACGTTAAGGTCCCAAGGTGCCGTAGGCGGTACAAAGGGAGGTTGAATGTGCAGAACTCCCTTCAAAAAAGTCTGAACCTCAGGGAGGGCAGCCAATTGTTTCTGGAAGAAAATGGACAGGGCCGAAATCTGGACCTTCACAAATCCCAACCTCAGGCCCATATCCACACCTGCTTGCAGGAAGAGGAGGAAACGTCCCAGTTGAATCTCCACCGTAGGAAACTTCTTGGACTCACACCAAGAGACATATTCCTTCCAAATACGATGGTAATGCTTAGACGTTACCCCTTTCCTAGTCTGTATCAGGGTAGGAATGACCTTCTTCGGAATGCCCTTCCGAGAAAGTATCAGGCGCTAAACTTCCATGCCGTCAAACGTAGCCGCAGTAAGTCTTGATAGGCAAACGGCCCCTGCTGCAGCACGTCCTCCCGAAGAGGAAGAGGCCTCGGCTCTTCCCGCAAGAGATTCAGAAGATCCGCGTACCAAGCCCGCCATGGCCAGTTTGGAGCAATGAGGATCGCTTGAACTCTTGTTCTCCTTACGAGCTTTAGAACTCTTGGAATGAGTGGAAGTGGTGGAAACACGTACACCGACTGAAACACCCACAGAGACACCAGGGCGTCCACTGCCACTGCTTGTGGGTCCCTCGACCTGGAACAATAGTGTTGAAGCTTCTTGTTGAGATGAGAGGCCATCATATCTATTTGGGGTAACCCCCAAAGGTTTGTTATTTCCTTGAACACCTCCGGATGGAGACCCCACTCCCCTGTATGGAGATGGTGTCTGCTGAGGAAGTCTTCTTCGCAGTTGTCCACTCCCGGAATGAAGAATGCTGAGAGCGCCAGTGCGTGTCTTTCTGCCCAGAGGATGATTCTCGTCACCTCTCACATTGCAGCTATGCTCTTCGTTCCACCCTGTCGGTTTATGTAAGCCACCGTCGTTACATTGTCCGACTGTACTTGAATGGCCTGATCTCTTAGAACAGGGGTTCTCAAACTCGGTCCTCAGGACCCCACACAGTGCATGTTTTGCAGGTAACCTAGCAAGTGCACAGGTGTATTAATTACTCACTGACCCATTTTAAAAGGTCCACAGGTGGAGCTAATTATTTTACTTGTGACTCTGTGAGGAGACCTGCAAAACATGCACTATGTGGGGTCCTCAGGACCGAGTTTGAAAACCTGTGTCTTAGAAGATGGGCCGCTTGAAGAAGACCGTTGTAGATGGCTCTTAGTTCCAGGAGGTTGATCGGCAGGCCGGCTACCAGACATGACCACCTTCCTTGGAAGGTTTCCCCTTGGGTGACTGCGCCCCACCCCCGAAGGCTCGCATCCGTGGTTAGAAGGACCCAGTCCTGAATCCCGAACCTGCGGCCCTCCAGAAGGTGAGGCAATTGGAGCCACCAGAGGAGTGAAATCCTGTGCTTTAGTGACAGACAAATTCTCTGGTGCATGTGGAGATGAGATCCTGACCACTTGTACAGGAGATCCAGTTGGAATGCCCGAGCATGGAACCTCCTGTACTGGAGAGCCTGATAAGAGGCCACCATCTTTCCCAAAAGGCGAATGCATTGATGAACCGACACCCGGGCTAGCTTCAGGATATCCCGGACCATTGTTTGTATCTTCAACGCCTTTTCCTGCGGAAGAGACACCCTCTGCACTCCTGTGTCGAGGATCATCCCCAGAAAAGACAACCTCTGGGTTGGTTCCAAATGTGATTTTGGAAGGTTCAGAATCCAACCGTGGAGTCTGAGTAGGTGGGTTGTGAGAACAATGGACTGCAACAGCTTCTCCTTGGACGATGCCTTTATCAGCAGATCGTCCAGATATGGAATGATGTTCACCCCTTGTTTGCGGAGGAGAATCAACACCCTCGGTGCTGTTGAGAGGTCGAATGGCAGGGCCTGGAACTGGAAATTACAGTCCAGCAATGCGAAACGGAGATAAGCCTGATGCGGCAGCCAAATCGGAATGTGGAGGTACGCATCCTTGATATCCAGGGATACCAGGAATTCCCCCTCTTCCAAACCTGATTTCACCTCCCAGAGAGACTCCATTTTGAACTTGAACTCCTTTAGAAAGGGGTTCAGTGATTTTAGGTTCAGAATGGGCCTGACCGAACCATCCGGTTTCGGTACCAGGAAAAGGTTCGAATAGTAACTTGTGGTTTGCAAATGAGGAGGAACTGGCACAATGACCGGTGCCTCCACCAACTTCTGGCCAGCCTCTTATAGGACAGTTCTGTCTGTCAGTAGAACTGGCAAGCCTGATTTGAAAAATCGGTGAGGAGGGAGATTCTGAAATTTCAGCCTGTATCCCTGGGACACAATATCTATCACCCAGGGGTCCAGGCCGGATGATACCCAGACGTGACTGAACTGTCTGAGTCTCGCTCCCACTGGCCCCACCTCCAGGCCGCGCGGTCCACCGCCATGCGGAGGACTTTGGCGTACCTGAAACAGGCTTTTGTTACTGGGAACCTGCAGCAGCAGGTTTCTTGGATTTGACTAGACCTCCCCTAAAGAAGGTATTGGACGGTTTAGCCTTTGTATGCTTGTTAGGCCAAAACGACTGTGATGCTGATGAAGAGAAGGATTGCTTCGGAGCAGGTGCTGCTGATGGAAGGAACGGAGACTTACCCACTGTAGCCGTGGATATCCACGCATCCAAAGCTTCCCCAAAGAGAGCGTGACCTGTGTAGGGTAGGGACTCCACACGTTTCCTGGATTCCGCATCGGCAGACCACTGGCGCAGCCACAGTCCCTGACAAGTTAAAACAGACATGAAAGAGATTCCTGCAGCTATGAAAACCAGGACTTTCATGGATTCTACCATAAAACCTGCTGAATCGTGAATGTTACGTAAAAACAATTCAACATCACCCTTATCCATCGTATCCAAATCCACAAGTAAGGTGCCTGATCACTTTACTATAGCTTTTACAATCCATGCACTAGCAATAGTGGAACGTAATATGGCCCCCGAAGCGGTGTACATTGATTTAAGTGTATTATCAATTTTACGATCAGCTGGCTCCTTTAAGGTGGTAGATCCTGGAACAGGTAAAACCACCTTTTTTGAGAGTCTGTACACAGATGCGTCAACAATTGGCGGGTTTTCACATTTTTTTCTATCCTCCTCAGGGAAAGGGAACGCCACCTGGACCCTTTTAGGGATCTGGAATTTTTTCTCAGGGTTTTCCCATGCTTTCTCAAATATAGCATTTAATTCCTTTGACGCAGGGAAGGTTAGCGAGGCTTTCTTATTTTCAGTGAAAAAAGCCTCCTCAACCTCCCCTGGTGTGGTATCATTAATATTCAACACATCCCTGATAGCCTCTATCATCAATTGCACCCCCTTTGCAAGAGAGGCAGACCCCCGCAACACATCCCCATTACCGTCTGTGGTGTCAGAATCGGTATCCGTGTCATCTTGCATGACATGAACAAGCGCACATTTGTGGGGGTATATAGCGGAGCGTCCTGAGGTACCAGAATCGGGCCAGACTGCCATAGAGTTCTGTAATACCTGGGTTGCAGATTCATTATTTGCAACCCTGTCTGAAATCTGAGAAATTCAAGATTTGATAGAGGAAAACCACTCAGGTTCCCTTGCTGGAATCTGTGCTAAACCAGTGCTATTCTGATTACATGGAATGGGATCATCCTGGGAGGACATATCCTCCACAGCATATGACACCGCACTCCAGACACACACAGGCGAGGGCAGACAGAGTCCCCCCCCCCAAGAATGGCAAGAGAGACACAGAGATTGGAGCCAACCCACACACAGTGCTTCTAACCAAAGGGAAACCCCTTGTCAGCGGTGACTGTGCACCTTAATAGGATACACAGTCGTATTGCAGCCTCCCCCCCCCCCCCCCCACCCCCTTCTACAACTCCCTGGTACCGTTTACAGATAGCTGGAGTTGCTGTGGAGGGACCTGATTCTCCTGATCAGTGCTGTGCAGGCAGGAAAATGGCGCTGAACGCTGCTGGGTCCGCTCTGAGGAGAAGCTCCGCCCCCAAAATGGCGCTGTCTTCCCGCTTTTCAGATGCTTATACTGGCCTGAGGAAAGTTGCTGGCTGAGATCCACAGACCCCGACAGGCTTGCTGACCAGTGTGGGGGGTAAGCGCTGGCCCAGGGCGCCCCTCACAGCGCCGCACTGTGTGCCTTTGGTACCGTCCCAGGAGTGCAGTAAATACTGCGCTCACTCCCCATTGCCGCCATCTTCACACCGGCCCCCCGCTTGTTAGGGGGTCGGTGACTAACTCACCACTCTTCAGCTCTGTAAGGGTTGGCAGCATGCTAATTATACTGGCCTGAGGATTGAGTGCTGGCTGAGATCCGAGGACCCCGACAGGCTTTGGGACCAGTGTAGGGTGTTGTGCTGGCTCAGGGCGCCTCTCACAGCGCCGCACCATGTACCGCTGAGCCTCCCGGAGCGCAGTTAATACTGCGCTCCTACCCTGCTGCCGCCATCTTCACACTGGCTCCCCGCTTGCTAGGGGGGTCGGTGTCGCACTCGCCACCGAATCTTCAGCTCTGTAAGGGGGTGGCGGCATGCTGCTGGGGCAAGCGATCCCCTGCGGCGGGGAGCAATCTGACCCCTCAGGAGCTCAGTGTCCTGTCAGCGGAGTAAGTGGCTCGGACCCCGCAGGGCGGACACTGCTCCCCCCCCCCTCAGTCCCTCGCTGCAGGGAGGCTGTTGCCAGCAGCCTCCCTGTAAAATAACGAACTCTAAATAAAACTTTTCTAGGGAAACTCAGGAGAGCTCCCCTAGCTGTGACCGGCTCCTCCGGGCACATTTTCTAAACTGAGTCTGGTAGAAAGGGCATAGAGGGAGTAGCCAGCCCACACTCTCAAACTCTTAAAGTGCCAGTGGCTCCTGGTGGACCTGTCTATACCCCCATGGTACTAATGTGGACCCCAGCACCCTCTAGGACGTAAGAGAAATTCAGATTTCACTAGTTTACAGTAACATTGTGAAATTTTGAAACCCATTTCCCCTGTATAGTCCATATTGTGAAATTAAAATTTGTACAAAACATTTTCTAAAGTGTACAGTCATACATAAGAACACACACACCAGGCTTGCCTACCCTCCCGCATTCAGCGGGAGGCTCCCGATTTTTAGATGAGCCTCCCGCTGCCCAGGAATCTTTGATAGCCCTCCCGGTTTTTAAAGGCCCTGAATGAAAATGTGGACTGCGCATGCGCGAGTCCGGAGCGGCCGGGGGGCGGGGCCAGCACAGGAGACTTCATACCTAGCTGGCCACCGCAGGGTTGTGTGTAGCAGCGGCCGTCATGAACACTGCAGCAGGCCTCTGCTTCTCCGTGGCTGACCCCTCCCAACACTGTCAGGGTTGCAGCGTCTGTGGGGGAGATGTACTAAGCCTGAAAAGTGATAAATATCACTGTGATAAAGCCCCAGCCAATCGGCTCCTAACTGCCGTGTCACAGGCTGTGTTTGAAAAATGACAGTTAGGAGCCGATTGGCTGGTACTTTATCACTGTGATATTTATCACTTTTCAGGCTTAGTACATCTGGCCCTGTGTGAGGATCAGCCCAGCAGCAGCAGCAGCTTCCTCTTCCTGCTCCTCGCCTCTCACTGGGGGTCTCTGCACTGTGCTGCCTCCCACACTGTCCCGGGGTCAGCCTTTACAGGAAGGATCAAGGTAACCAGGTGGGTGCTGGGGTTATCTTGGGGGAATGTAGGCTGTGTGTAATATTATCTGATGTACTCTGTAATCTAGTAATGGGTCCAATTTGGGGGGAGAGAGGAGGAGGAGGAGGAGGAGGAGGAGGAGGAGGAGGAAGAGACCTGTGTATAATTCACATTAGTGTGGTACTGGGTGTAACATGGGGGGGGGGTCTGTGTACTGTATACTATGAATAATGTGATGTGGGGGAGGAGATATGTGTCTGCTGCGTTTAATGTAATGTACTGGGTGTAAGTGTAATTTGGGGGTGGGGGGGGGGCTATGTACTGTATGCTGTGTATAACGTGATGTGGGGGGCTACATACTGTATATAATGTAATATGGGGGCTATGTACTGTATGCTGTGTATAATGAAATATAGGGGGCTACGTACTGTATGCTGTATATAATGTGATGCGGGGGGGCCACGTACTGTATGCTTTGTATAATGTGATGCGGGAGGCTACGTACTGTATGCTGTGTATAATGTGATGCGGGGGACTACGTACTGTATGCTGTGTATAATGTGATGCGGGGGACTACGTACTGTATGCTGTGTATAATGTGATGCGGGGGGCTACGTGCTGTGTATAATGTGATGTGGGGTGCTACGTACTGTATGCTGTGTATAATGTGATGCGGGGGGCTACGTACTGTATGCTGTGTATAATGTGATGCGGGGGGGCTACGTGCTGTATATAATGTGATGTGGGGGGCTACGTACTGTATGCTGTGCATAATGTGATGTGGGGGGCTACGTACTGTATGCTGTGTATAATGTGATGTGGGGGGCTACGTACTGTATGATGTATATAATGTGATGCGGGGGGCTACGTACTGTATGCTGTATATAATGTGATGCGGGGGGGGGGGCCACGTACTGTATGCTGTGTATAATGTGATGCGGGGGGCTACGTACTGTATGCTGTGTATAATGTGATGCGGGGGACTACGTACTGTATGCTGTGTATAATGTGATGCGGGGGGCTATGTGCTGTATATAATGTGATGTGGGGGGCTACGTACTGTATGCTGTGTATAATGTGATGTGGGGGGCTACGTACTGTATGCTGTGTATAATGTGATGTGGGGGGCTACGTACTGTAAGATGTATATAATGTGACGCGGGGGGCTACGTACTGTATGCTGTATATAATGTGATGCGGGGGGGCCACGTACTGTATGCTGTGTATAATGTGATGCGGGGGGCTACGTGCTGTATGCTGTGTATAATGTGATGCGGGGGGCTACGTACTGTATGCTGTGTATAATGTGATGCGGGGGGCTACGCACTGTATGCTGTGTATAATGTGATGTGGGGTGCTACGTACTGTATGCTGTGTATAATGTGATGCGGGGGGCTATGTACTGTATGCTGTGTATAATGTGATGCGGGGGGCTACGTACTGTATGCTGTGTATAATGTAATATTGGGGAGGGGATCTGTGTATGCTGTGTTTAATGTAAAGTACTGGATGTAATTTGTGGGAGGGGGACTATGTACTGTATGCTGTGTATAATGTAATATGGGGGGGCTATGTACCGTATGCTATGTATAATGTAATATAGGGGGCTATGTACTGTATGCTGTGTATAATGTGATGTGGGGGGCTACATACTGTATGCTGTGTATAATGTGATGCAGGGGGCTATGTACTGTATGCTGTGTATAATGTAATATTGGGGAGGGGATCTGTGTATGCTGTGTTTAATGCAAAGTACTGGATGTAATTTGGGGGAGGGGGACTATGTACTGTATGCTGTGTATAATGTAATGTGTACTGAACATGGACGTTCTATCGATACTCTGGGTACGCACCAGAGTAGGGCGCCGCATAGAGGAGGGCCATTGTGATTGTTGGTGAGCCACGGCTCCTTTGCTTAGGCGTCTGATGTTCAAGTCACACTGGCATTGGACTGCGGCGGGCAGTTTGTAAGGAGTCCCTGGCCTGAGCCTGCATGCATATGCTAGCAGCAGTGGCGGCGGTCAGCGGCGCCCCTCGAGTTGGCAGGCCAGGCTCCTATTACCATCACTCCTGAAAGATATGGAATACTCATGTGTACGGAGCACTGCTATTGTGGGCGTAATGTGTACGGAGCACTACTAATGTGGGCGTAATGTGTACGGAGTACTACTAATGTGGGCGTAATGTGTACGGAGCACTACTAATGTGGGCGTAATGTGTACGGAGTACTACTAATGTGGGCGTAATGTGTACGGAGCACTACTAATGTGGGCATAATGTGTAAGGAGCACTACTGATGTGGGCATAATGTGTGAAGAGCACTACCACTGGGCTTTTCTGTGAGACCACACACCTTTTTACTTTTTCAAGGATGTGCCTTTTGCGTGCACAAAAGTACTCCAGGGGCGTCGTATATATTAACTTACCAAAATAATTGGCCTCAGGCCGGACCTGGTACTGGTTGTAATATACAGTAGGGGAGGGGGGGGTGTGTATAATGTAATATAATTAGGTACTGGGTGTAATAAGTGGGAGAAGGGCTGTGTATAATGTAATGTACTATGGTGTTGTTGTACTGGGTGTAATATGTGTTTACTGTATTGTGGGTGTAATATCAATCCTGTACAAGTGTATATAGATTTTCTATTTCTCCGTCTCGTCTCACGAATGTACACGGTATACAGTAGAGTGTACCTATATTAGTGCTCCTTTTTTTTTTTTGCTGCTTCTTTTAGTACTACTGTATAATTTTCATCTGCCATTGCAGGACACGCCCCTGAGTGGCAATAAATACGCCCATAGGTAGAGCTAGATACGCCCTTTGGGCGGAGCATGACATACCCCTCAACGGCACATTCTGCTCCCACCTGGAATCTCCCTGAAACTAGTTTTCAAAAGTAGGCAAGTATGACACACACACAGACACACACACACACACACACACACACACACACACACACACACACACACACACACACACACATACTGTAAATATAAGTCCAATAGATTCATGCATATGCTCGCCTTAGAAAACCCGTGGACCCACAACATGCCCTCAGTAGGGGGAATTAAATTGTCCATGGAAATTTTTGGAGCAAAAAAAAAACAACAACAAGTTTTCTCGTGATTTTCTGGACAAAGGTGGTCATTCCGAGTTGATCGCTAGCTGCATTTGTTCGCAGCGCAGCGATCAGGCTAAAAAATGGCAGTTCTGCGCATGCGTATGCGGCGCAATGCTCACACGCGCGACGTACGGGCAGTTTTGCACAGGTTCTAGCGATGCATTTCAGTCGCACTGGTTGTCGCAGAGTGATTGACATGAAGTAGGCGTTTCTGGGTGGCAACTGACCGTTTTCAGGGAGTGTTCGGAAAAACGCAGGCGTGCCAGGGAAAACGCAGGCGTGGCTGGGCGAATGCTGGGCGGGTGTGTGACGTCAAATCCGGAACTGAATAGCCCGAAGTGATCGCAAGCGCTGAGTAGGTTTTGAGCTACTCTGAAACTACACAAAAAATTTTTGCAGGCATTCTGCGATACATTTGTTCGAACTTCTGCTAAGCTAAAATACACTCCCAGTGGGCGGCGGCATAGCGTTTGCACGGCTGCTAAAAACTGCTAGCGAGCGATCAACTCGGAATGACCCTCAATGTTTTTTTCTGGCAATTCAATTACGGCACTTATGTGAGATTTTATTTTGTGACCTCAGCGGGTCCCGGAAAAAAATCCAGAGAAGTGCTGGCATCGGGGCTAATTGGATAGCCCATGGGGGATCAATTAGCCACAGTTAATTACCTCAGCTAATTGAATTCCCCCCTACATGTGAACACCCAGTTGTTTCCCACTTACACCCATATTGAAGGTGCGGCTAAGATATGCTCAGCTACAGAGTTTTGCGCATTGCAAAAAAATGTAAACTATGTACCAGCCCCATAGTTTTACAGCACAACAGTTTTTGGCATTTGTAAATGAGTATACTGAATATAAGATCTCAATGAACTATTATATTTACTTGCTCATGTATAAGGATGCCTACTATCCTCTTATGAACATGCACAGATGTGTCCTCTTTCATCATGCTGAAGTCGAGCCAGGACGCACCAGGAAACTGCAGATTAATTTGATATGCATAATCTGTGTGCGTTTGTATATCTGTCCCTGCGCTTTTTTCTGCAAAAAAAACAACGCCTGATGCAGATATCCACGAGACCTGGCTGCTCACTCCCGCCAGCATCTCACACTGCATGGTGTATTGAGGCTAGATGTAAAATCTGTTAAATACACAACAGACAAAAAAAGCATTTAACAGTATCTATATTTCTTGAAAAAACGTCTATGGAATCTCTTCCATTAAGTTAGTTGTTCCCAAACTTTCTTGAATCATGGCGCCCTAGAGAAACAGCATTTTTTGAAGGCACGACTAGTCCAAAAGTTTCTTATTGATAATGAAAAAAATATATAGTAAGTAAATTGTGCTTACTTGTCACCCTTAGGTTAAGTTATGCGGTGGACATAGTTGTGGATCTAATTGTGAACATATTTTATGATTGGCAGCCACCAACACTGGTTTTGCCTATCACATTGACCATAAATAATTTGTTTTGGCCCTGTACCATCAACCGAGACACCCCTGCAAGTGTCTTGCGGTATCACAGGGGGCCTAGGCAGTTTGGGAACTCCTGCATTAAGCTGTAATGAAGGGCCCTGGGTGACTTTCAATGTCTTTGTTTTCCCTGCAGTGAAAATGAGCACTATTTAGTACTGTACATGCAACTCTTGGGTTCAAGTACCTGGTATGGCATGGGAGATGAAAAGGCAGCTGCTGGCTTTATATGCATTCATGAGCTGGCAGCAACTTTTCTCCCTTTACTTTATCAAGTCAGGGTTGATTCTATTTCGGAGTGTGAGAAGGGACCTTCTGACGTATCTAGGGGAGGAGACAGGTCACCAGGGAGAGGAGCTACGGGCGAACAGGGTACCCGAAAAGTACCCTCGCGGGCTCGCTTCGCTCGCCACGCTTCTGGCTCGGTGGCTCGCTCCGCTCCGCTCACCACCTGATTACTAAAGGTAATAGTTGGTGGCGTGGATAGTAGAGGAACTATCCCGCTGGCCTAGCTCCTCCCCCTTGTGTTGTGACTCCTCCCCCAGACGGAAAAGGTCCCTTAGCCCACTTGATTCTAGCATCTACCATCAAGTCAGGCACTTGGCCACCTCCTACCAGGTTGTGTCTGTGTTACCTTCATGCTCAACCTGGAAGTGACAAAACGAGAGGGCAGGAGAGAACTTCCGCCCTTACAGCACCTAAATGTTTTCTTCATTCTCCGTTCGTTTGGGGTAATTTTTTTTTCTTCTATGCAGCATTGGGCCCTCGCTTCGTTCGCCACCCATTAATATTCCAAATAGATTGTGACATGGACCCAGGGGGTTATGGGAAAGGTCCTCTCCACGAAGGTAAACTAGACGCTACCCCTCCTACCACTGCACTCACTCTGCACTTCCTGCTTAGAAAAAATTACAACCTGGTTTCTTATTGTCTTCTGAGCAGAAGTGATCACTGCACTATCAGTGTCATTAACCACTTAACTGACTAAAAATTTTTCCGAAAACCGCTCAGAAATTATTAGGCTTTTTTAATGATTGAATTAGGTTAAGAACATAATATGTAAAGTATATCCAATACAATCCTATAAAAAAAAAAATAAGAATTTACTTACCGATAATTCTATTTCTCATAGTCCGTAGTGGATGCTGGGGACTCCGTAAGGACCATGGGGAATAGCGGCACCGCAGGAGACTGGGCACATCTAAAGAAAGCTTTAGGACTATCTGGTGTGCACTGGCTCCTCCCCCTATGACCCTCCTCCAAGCCTCAGTTAGGATACTGTGCCCGGACGAGCGTACACAATAAGGAAGGATTTTGAATCCCGGGTAAGACTCATACCAGCCACACCAATCACACCGTATAACCTGTGATCTGAACCCAGTTAACAGCATGATAACAGAGGAGCCTCTGAAAGATGGCTCACAACAATAATAACCCGATTTTTGTAACAATAACTATGTACAAGTATTGCAGACAATACGCACTTGGGATGGGCGCCCAGCATCCACTACGGACTATGAGAAATAGAATTATCGGTAAGTAAATTCTTATTTTCTCTAACGTCCTAAGTGGATGCTGGGGACTCCGTAAGGACCATGGGGATTATACCAAAGCTCCCAAGCGGGCGGGAGAGTGCGGATGACTCTGCAGCACCAAATGAGAGAACTCCAGGTCCTCCTCAGCCAGGATATCAATTTTGTAGAATTTTACAAACGTATTTGCTCCTGACCAAGTAGCTGCTCGGCAAAGTTGTAAAGCCGAGACCCCTCGGGCAGCCGCCTAAGATGAGCCCACCTTCCTTGTGGAGTGGGCATTTACAGATTTTTGGCTGTGGCAGGCCTGCCACAGAATGTGCAAGCTGAATTGTACTACAAATCCAACGAGCAATAGTCTGCTTAGAAGCAGGAGCACCCAGCTTGTTGGGTGCATACAGGATAAACAGCGAGTCAGATTTCCTGACTCCAGCCGTCCTGGAAACATATATTTTCAGGGCACTGACAACGTCTAGCAACTTGGAGGCCTCCAAGTCCCTAGTAGCCGCAGGCACCACCAATAGGTTGGTTCAGGTGAAACGCTGAAACCACCTTGGGGAGAAACTGAGGACGAGTCCTCAATTCCGCCCTGTCCGAATGGAAAATCAGATAAAGCTTTTTTCAGGATAAAGCCGCCAATTCTGACACGCGCCTGGCCCAGGCCAGGGCCAACTGCATGACCACTTTTCATGTGAGATATTTTAACTCCACAGATTTAAGTGGTTCAAACCAATGTGACTTTTGGAACCCAAAACTACATTGAGATCCCAAAGTGCCACTGGAGGCACAAAAGGAGGCTGTATATGCAGTACCCCTTTTACAAACGTCTGAACTTCAGGGACTGAAGCTAGTTCTTTTTTGGAAGAAAATTGACAGGGCCGAAATTTGAACCTTAATGGACCCCAATTTCAGGCCCATAGACACTCCTGTTTGCAGGAAATGTAGGAATCGACCCAGTTGAATTTCCTCCGTCGGGCCTTACTGGCCTCGCACCACGCAACATATTTTCGCCAATTGCGGTGATAATGTTTTTGCGGTTACATCCTTCCTGGCTTTGATCAGGATAGGGATGACTTCATCCGGAATGCCTTTTTTCCTTCAGGATCCGGCGTTCAACCGCCATGCCGTCAAACGCAGCCGCGGTAAGTCTTGGAACAGACAGGGTCCTTGCTGGAGCAGGTCCCTTCTTAGAGGTAGAGGCCACGGATCTTCCGTGAGCATCTCTTGAAGTTCCGGTTACCAAGTCCTTCTTGGCCAATCCGGAACCATGAATATAGAGCTTACTCCTCTCCATCTTATCAATCTCAGTACCTTGGGTATGAGAGGCAGAGGAGGGAACACATACCCTGACTGGTACACCCACGGTGTTACCAGAGCGTCTACAGCTTATTGCCTGAGGGTCCCTGGACCTGGCGCAATACCTGTCGAGTTTTTAATCATGTGGAAGACTTCTGGGTGAAGTCCCCACTCTCCCGGGTAGAGGTCGTGCTGAGGAAGTCTGCTTCCCAGTTGTCCACTCCCGGAATGAATACTGCTGACAGTGCTATCACATGATTTTCCGCCCAGCGAAGAATCCTTGCAGCTTCTGCCATTGCCCTCCTGCTTCTTGTACCACCCTGTCTGTTTACGTGGGAGACTGCCGTGATGTTGTCCAACTGGATCAACACCGGCTGACCTTGAAGCAGAGGTCTTGCTAAGCTTAGAGCATTGTAAATGTCCCTTAGCTTCAGGATATTTATGTGAAGTGATGTCTCCAGGCTTGACCATAAGCCCTGGATATTCCTTCCCTGTGTGACTGCTCCCCAGCCTCGCAGGCTGGCATCCGTGGTCACCAGGACCCAGTCCTGAATGCCTAATCTGCGGCCCTCTAGAAGATGAGCACTCTGCAACCACCACAGGAGGGACACCCTTGTCCTTGGTGACAGGGTTATCCGCTGCTGCATCTGAAGATGCGACCCGGACCATTTGTCCAGCAGGTCCCACTGGTGCGTGGAATCTGTCGAATGGGATTGCTTCGTAGGAAGCCACCATTTTACCCAGAACCCTTGTGCATTGATGCACTGAGACTTGGCTCGGTTTTAGGAGGTTCCTGACTAGCTCGGATAACTCCTTGGCTTTCTCCTCCGGGAGAAACACCTTTTTCTGGACTGTGTCCAGGATCATCCCTAGGAACAGAAGACGCGTCGTCGGAACCAGGTGCGATTTTGGAATATTGAGAATCCAATCGTGCTGCCGCAACACTACCTGAGATAGTGCTACACCGACCTCCAACTGTTCCCTGGATCTTACCCTTATCAGGGAATTGTCCAAGTAAGGGATAACTAAAATTCACTTCCTTCGAAGGAATATCATCATTTCGGCCATTACCTTGGTAAAGACCCGGGGTGCCGTGGACCATCCATACGGCAGCGTCTGAACTGATAGTGACAGTTCTGTACCATAAACCTGAGGTACCCTTGGTGAGAAGGGTAAATTTTGACATGAAGGTAAGCATCCTTGATGTCCTGAGACATCATGTAGTCCCCTTCTTCCAGGTTCGCAATCACTGCTCTGAGTGACTCAATCTTGAATTTGAACCTCTGTATGTAAGTGTTCAAAGATTTTAGATTTAGAATCGGTCTCACCGAGCCGTCCGGCTTCGGTACCACAACAGTGTGGAATAATACCCCGTTCCCTGTTGCAGGAGGGGTATCTTGATTATCACCTGCTGGGAATACAGCTTGTGAATGGCTTCCAAAACTGTCTCCCTGTCAGAAGGAGACATCGGTAAAGCCGACTTTAGGAAACGGCGAGGGGGAGACGTCTCGAATTCTAATTTGTACCCCTGAGATATCACCTGAAGGATCCAGGGGTCTGCTTGCGAGTGAGCCCACTGCGCGCTGAAATTCATTGAGACGGGCCCCCCACCGTGCCTGATTCTGCTTGTAAAGCCCCAGCGTATACTGAGGGCTTGGCAGAGGCGGGAGAGGGTTTCTGTTCCTGGGAACTGGCTGATTTCTGCAGCCTTTTTCCTCTCCCTCTGTCACGGGGCAGAAATGAGGAACCTTGTCCACGAAAAGACTGCGCCTGATAATACGGCGTCTTCTTATGTTGAGAGGCGACCTGGGGTACAAACGTGGAATTCCCAGCTGTTGCCGTGGCCACCAGGTCTGAAAGACCGACCCCAATAACTCCTCCCCTTAATAAAGCAATACTTCCAAATGCCGTTTGGAATACGCATCACCTGACCACTGACGTGTCCATAACCCTCTACTGGTAGAAATGGACAACGCGCTTAGACTTGATGCCAGTCGGCAAATATTCCGCTGTGCATCACGCATATATAGAAATGCATCTTTTAAATGCTCTATAGGCAAAAATATACTGTCCCTATCTAGGGTATCAATATTTTCAGTCAGGGAATCCGACCACGCCAACCCAGCACTGCACATCCAGGCTGAGGCGATTGCTGGTCGCAGTATAACACCAGTATGTGTGTAAATACCTTTTAGGATACCCTCCTGCTTTCTATCAGCAGGATCCTTAAGGGCGGCCATCTCAGGCGAAGGTAGAGCCCTTACAAGCGTGTGAGCGCTTTATCCACCCTAGGGGGTGTTTCCCAACGCACCCTAACCTCTGGCGGGAAAGGATATAATGCCAATAACATTTTAGAAATTATCAGTTGTTATCGGGGGAAACCCACGCATCATCACACACCTCATTTAATTTCTCAGATTCAGGAAAACTACAGGTAGTTTTTCCTCACCGAACATAATACCCCTTTTTTGGTGGTACTCGTATTATCAGAAATGTGTAAAACATTTTTCATTGCCTCAATCATGTAACGTGTGGCCCTACTGGAAGTCACATTCGTCTCTTCACCGTCGACACTGGAGTCAGTATCCGTGTCGGCGTCTATATCTGCCATCTGAGGTAACGGGCGCTTTAGAGCCCCTGACGGCCTATGAGACGTCTGGACAGGCACAAGCTGAGTAGCCGGCTGTCTCATGTCAACCACTGTCTTTTATACAGAGCTGACACTGTCACGTAATTCCTTCCAACAGTTCATCCACTCAGGTGTCGACCCCCTAGGGGGTGACATCACTATTACAGGCAATCTGCTCCGTCTCCACATCATTTTTCTCCTCATACATGTCGACACAAAAGTACCGACATACAGCACACACACAGGGAATGCTCTGATAGAGGACAGGACCCCACTAGCCCTTTGGGGAGACAGAGGGAGAGTTTGCCAGCACACACCAGAGCGCTATATATATACAGGGATAACCTTATATAAGTGTTTTTCCCCTTATAGCTGCTGTATAGTTAATACTGCGCCTAATTAGTGTCCCCCTCTCTTTTTTTAACCCTTTCTGTAGTGTAGTGACTGCAGGGGAGAGACAGGGAGCTTCCCTCCAACGGAGCTGTGAGGGAAAATGGCGCCAGTGTGCTGAGGAGATAGGCTCCGCCCCTTTTTCGCGGACTTTTCTCCTGCTTTTTTATGGATTCTGGCAGGGGTTAAATGCATCCATATAGCCCAGGAGCTATATGTGATGCATTTTTTTTGCCATCCAAGGTGTTTTTATTGCGTCTCAGGGCGCCCCCCCCCAGCGCCCTGCACCCTCAGTGACCGAAGTGTGAAGTGTGCTGAGAGCAAAGGCGCACAGCTGCAGTGCTGTGCGCTACCTTGTTGAAGACAGGACGTCTTCTGCCGCCGATTTTCCGGACCTCTTCTGCCTTCTGGCTCTGTAAGGGGGCCGGCGGCGCGGCTCTGGGACCCATCCAAGCTGGGCCTGTGATCGTCCCTCTGGAGCTAATGTCCAGTAGCCTAAGAAGCCCAATCCAGTCTGCACGCAGGTGAGTTCGCTTCTTCTCCCCTTAGTCCCTCGATGCAGTGAGCCTGTTGCCAGCAGGTCTCACTGAAAATAAAAAACCTAATCTAAAACTTTCACTAAGAAGCTCAGGAGAGCCCCTAGTGTGCACCCTTCTCGTTCGGGCACAGAGATCTAACTGAGGCTTGGAGGAGGGTCATAGGGGGAGGAGCCAGTGCACACCAGATAGTCCTAAAGCTTTCTTTAGATGTGCCCAGTCTCCTGCGGAGCCGCTATTCCCCATCGTCCTTACGGAGTCCCCAGCATCCACTTAGGACGTTAGAGAAATATATATATTCTTATTTAAATTGTATTTTAAACCCCCCAAAAAACAGCTGTACAAACAATGATGGTCGGATTTCGGAACATCGCGACCATCACGACATCAGTTTCCCAGCACGTGATCTTCTCTGCCGTCTCCGGAGGCTCCTCAGGGAAGGTGAGGGACGTTTTTTTCACATTTCCCCACGGCTGCTTATGGCTGCAGCCGCTGGGTGGGGGTGCTGCCGAGCTGAGCAATCAGCAGTGATCGGTGGCACAGCAGGCACTGGCAAGTAGGGAACCAGGAAGCAGAGAGCGGCAACTGCAGGAAGATCTGGGCCTGGAGTAACATAGGTGATAGATAATACCCCAATAGTTACACTTCTGTGAGCCTGGAGTAGCACAGGTGACAGGCAATACCCCAATAGTTACACTTCGGTGAGCCGGGAGTAGCACAGGTGACAGGTAATACCCCAATAGTTACACTTCGGTGAGCCGGGAGTAGCACAGGTGACAGGTAATACCCCAATAGTTACACTTCTGTGAGCCTGGAGTAGCACAGGTGACAGGTAATACCCCAATAGTTACACTTCTGTGAGCCTGGAGTGGCACAGGTGACAGGTAATACCCCAATAGTTACACTTCTGTGAGCCTGGAGTAGCACAGGTGACAGGTAATACCCCAATAGTTACACTTCTGTGAGCCTGGAGTAGCACAGGTGACAGGTAATACCCCAATAGTTACACTTCTGTAAGCCTGGAGTAGCACAGGTGACAGGTAATACCCCAATGGTTACACTTCTGTGAGCCTGGAGAAGCACAGGTGAGAGGTAATACCCCAATAGTTACACTTCTGTGAGCCTGGAGTGGCACAGGTGACAGGTAATACCCCAATAGTTACACTTCTGTGAGCCTGGAGTGGCACAGGTGACAGGTAATACCCCAATAGTTACACTTCTGTGAACCTGGAGTAGCACAGGTGATCGGTAATATCCCAATAGTTACACTTCGGTGAGCCGGGAGTAGCACAGGTGACAGGTAATACCCCAATAGTTACACTTCTGTGAGCAGTCCGGACTGCCCCACAGGGGCACAGGGAAAAACCCCGGTGGGCCCCACTGCCTAGGGGGCCCCATCTTCTCTTCTAGGGATCAGGTTCCAGACTATGCACTTGAATTATACATAGTGAACTGTACAGGACTATGGTATATTTTCTACAGTGTATTGCTGTTATTAATCTGGTACATTATCATACATGACCTAGCAGTATTTACTATATATATTATCAAGGGACCCAGACCATGCACTCTCTAATGGTTAGTCAAATCACTGTATCAGCTGGCCACACCCCTAAATATGGGCCCCTGACACTGCATTCCCGCGGTGGGCCCTTCACGCCCCAGTCCAACACTGTCTGTGAGCCTGGAGTAGCACAGGTGACAGGTAATACCCCAATAGTTACACTTCTGTGAGCCGGGAGTAGCACAGGTGACAGGTAATACCCCAATAGTTACACTTCTGTGAGCCTGGAGTGGCACAGGTGACAGGTAATACCCCAATAGTTACACTTCTGTGAGCCTGGAGTGGCACAGGTGACAGGTAATACCCCAATAGTTACACTTCTGTGAGCCTGGAGTGGCACAGGTGACAGGTAATACCACAATAGTTACACTTCTGTGAGCCTGGAGTAGCACAGGTGACAAGTAATACCCCAATAGTTACATTTCTGTGAGCCTGGAGTGGCACAGGTGACAGGTAATACCCCAATAGTTACACTTCTGTGAGCCTGGAGTGGCACAGGTGACAGGTAATACCCCAATAGTTACACTTCTGTGAGCCTGGAGCAGCACAGGTGACAGGTAATACCCCAATAGTTACACTTCTGTGAGCCTTAACCCAATAGTTACACTTCTGTGAGCCTGGAGCAGCACAGGTGACAGGTAATACCCCAATAGTTACACCTCTGTGCGCATGGTACTGTACTTTTTATTAAAGAAGAAATTCAAATTCAAATCAGCTCCTTAACTCCTCTCTTGGCCTTATCTATATATGTCAATAATTAGCAAAAAAAATTCTATTTATTTATCAGCAAATTCTCATCACTTTGCTAACTTCAAAGTGACTATTCATGCCTCTGCTAGAGTCCACATTACTTACATTTGAAAAAAGCAGCTTATTATGCCTATCAAGATTAGTTACAGAATTGTGTCAAACTGACTATTTCCATCAGACAATGTCACTGTGTCACTGGATATGAAAGCGAATTAATCACTTTTAAAATAAATTTACTGATTTTAGGTTTTAAATAAATTTAGAAAAAACACATTCGGATTATACAGATATTTATAGCAACTGTAAACATCTGGCTGCTTATCTGGCTTGCTATACATTGCATTTAGCTTAGGACGTCTTGAATAATTCAGGTGATGGCATTAAACCGTCGCTGCATGCCTTTTTAGAATGCAGTTTTGATTATGCAATTGAATGAATCTCGGACTAATTGTTTAAAAAATTAGGGGCCAGCACAATTTTGTAACTTATAACAAGTGAACCAAAGAAAATTAAATATTAAGGGGTGGAGATATACACATTAAAAGGTATGACCTCCCAGCTTGTTCAGCTACCAGGTGCAGTGTATGTCTGTTCTATAATACTGTGCTATTGCAAGGTAACATCCGCACTTAGGGGGTCATTCTAACCCGTTCGCTCACTGCGTTTTAACACAGCAGAGCGAACGGGTCCCTGCTGCGCATGCACCGGTGTGTGCCGGCGCATGGCAGAAGGCCAAAGGCCGTAGCAGGGGTGCGATCGCCTCTGCCTGATTGACAGGCAGAGGCAATTGCTGGGCGGGAGGGGGCGGAACGGCGGCGTTTGGCCGCCGTTTGGTGGGTTTGGTCCAGCCAACGCAGGCGTGGCCGGACTGAAAGGAGAGCGGGCCGCAGCGGCTGCGTGACGTCACACGCAGCCGCTGCGGGCCGGGGAGCGATGAGTAGCTCCCGGCCAGCATGCTAAAGCTGCGCTGGTCGGGAGCTACTCTTGAAGTGCAAAGGCATCGCCGCTGTGCGATGCCTTTTCACTTCTGCGGGGTGGGAAGCACTGACATGCGGGGCGGGATAGCCCTGTGCTGGGCGTACCCCAGCATGTCAGTGTGTATGATCGTAGCTGTGCTACATTTAGCACAGCTACGATCAACTCGGAATGGCCCCCTTAGTTATGTGACCACTGTGTTTTATAGTGAAAGTAGAAGGGTATACGTTCAGGATCCAGGCTGTTGGGATTCCAGCAGCTGTAATACCAACACCGGAACACAGCCGCCACAACGCAGACGACGCCAACCAGAAAATATCAGGAACAAGACGACGGAATACTGACAGCCAGAATCCCAGAGGTAAGTATTAACGGTCGGGTTAGGTTTAGGCAGCAGGAGCGGAGTGTAGGGTTAGGCACGCTCCGAGGGGGAAAAGGAAGGGGAGGCTATACGGTGAGGGAGGTTACGGTTAGGCTACATAGAGGGAGGGGGGGTTAGGCAACACCGTGGGGGTGTTAGGGTTAGCCACTAAGGGGGGAAGGATAGGTTTAGTCTGCGGGTGGGGAGGGTAGGTTTAGGCACTACCCGGGGAGGTTAGGGTCAGGCACCAATGGTGGAGGTTAGGGTTAGGCTGCGGAAAAGGAGGGCTAGGGGGTAGGTTAGGATACTTACCTCACCAGTGTCGGGATTGCAGCGATCAAGATACTGACCGCAGGCATCCCGTCCGTTGGGTTTCATACTGATTCTAGTAAAGTATGCATCAGCTCACTGTCATACCATATTGGGAATTAAAGCGCTATACAAATGAGATCTTCTAAAAGAGTACACACAACTGGCAGATATATACACTTCTAAACACTAGGATACAATTTTAGGAAGTATTGTGACCAGGAATTATTTAACTTGTGTGTGAATAGATACACACACACAAAAAAATGAAGACATTGAATTTTTATATTCATTTGAAAAGCTTTGCATGTTTTTATTGCACCATTTCTGAAGAGATTTTCTACTTCATACCAATTAAAGTCATAATTTTGCCTTGTTACTCTCCAGTTCTTGACAGAAAAATCATAAAAGTACCTTCGCTAATTGTGCCACTGGCAAATCACGTGAGTCAAGTTAAGACATTCCTGTGCTGTGAATTTAAGGAGGACGTTCATCTCTAAAAATATATGCATTCGCTAGAAATGATTGAAAAATGCTTGGTTGTAAGTAATGTTGTCATTTGATTTGATTTCATGATATATATATTATATATGGGCCGGGATGCCGAATGTCACTATCCCGACATCGGCATCCCGAGCGGTGGAATGCCAGCAGGGTGGCGAGCACAACGAAGCCACAATTCTGTCTCTACGGGTGTCGTGGACACCCATAGAGACGGAATCACCCCGTCAGGATCCCGGCGTCTGTACTGTCATCCCAACAATCGGCATGCTAACCACATACCATTATATATATAGATTATATGTGTGTGTGTATATATATATATATATATATATATATATATACACATACACACAGGTTGAGTATCCCTTATCCAAAGTTCAAAATCACACATTTTTTGATCCCCTACTGAGATAATGACACATATATATGTATATTATATATCTATATAATATATCTATATATACACATAATATATATGTCATTATCTCAGTAGGGGACCCAAAAATGTGGGATTTTGAATTTTGTATAAGGGATACTCAACCCGTGTGTGTGTATAAAAGATTAAAGAACTTCGAAGACAAACAGCATTACACAAAGACTTATTACGCATGCAACAAGACTTACCACTAACCTCCAAACCTTTAAGAAATGCCTGAAAACTCAACTATTTAGGCAAGCTTGTGAGATTACCTAACCACCATCCTCTGCTATCTAAACCATTCTACCTGCACTCAAAATTGTAATTATCTTCTATGCTCAAACTATATTCTCACACAATACCAAAATTGCTGTGTAACTGGATCCCAAGCACTTTTACATTGCAATCTGGCTTCTCCATTTCCATTGTGCAATATACTGAAATACAGGGATGTGCGGTGAGGTAAATGGCTTAGGAGCCACTGGCTAGTACCAGAGTCAGATTTATACACAATATATGAGCCAAAGGGTTAATGTGGGCATTATACACAGGTGCAGCAGCATATGTTGCTGGAAATTTGGTGAGTTTTGATTAGAGATGTGCGAAAAGATGACATAGACATTTTACTTCAGAGTTTTGAGTATAAAAATGATTAGAATAATACAAAAAATATATTTTTATTATATTCTTTGTATTTTTCATATACTTTATATAGTCAAAACTCTGGTTTATGTGTTAGCATGACAGGAAAGGCTCTGCCTCACTCTACCGCACGTCACTGCTGAAATATTAACCCGTGTCAAATAATAATTATATTATTTTAGACTGTAAACAAGTAGGGCCTTCTAGATGCCTTTGCAAGCTTTTAAAATTATGTGCATATGCTAGGGAAAATATAAAAAAGGCACCATCACATGTAATGTTTCTAATCTTAATTTAATCTCATTTTCAAGGGATTAAGTAATCTGATAAAACTACATGAAAAATGTTTATTTGTGTAGATGCCAGTTATGTCTTTAGTGTCTGTTTGAAACTCTGCGGAAGCAGATGCCACACAAAGTTCTTTTCTACTGGGTACACACTATCGTACCCGCTGACAGAGTAGACGATTTGGTAATCATACACACTTACCAATCGGCCTGCTTGATATGCCTGGCCAGTCATTGTTGCTGATTCCAGCGGCCAGCATGTGGGACGATCGCCTGTACACGCAGACAGACATGCAAATACAGTATACCAGGCATACTGTACTAAATACAATGTATCACTGAGCTAAATAACAGAGGAGCTCATATTCTGAAATGTTTATACGTGACCAAATCTATCATCTTTCATCCTGGATGTCATCTTGCCACCTGAAACTCAACATTTCCAAAACAGAATTAATTATATTCCCGCCAGCCAAGAGTGTTTACCAACCTGATATCTCCATAACTGTAGACAATGCGACTATCCACCCTACCCCACAAGCTCGCTTCCTAGGTGTCATCCTTGACTATGATCTGTCCTTTGTTCCCAACATTCAATCTGCCTCTAAATCATGTTACATGCATCTAAAAAACATAGCCAAAATACAACCATACATTACACAAGACACAGCTAAAACTGTAATGCATGCACTTATCATCTCCCGCATTGATTATTGCACCAGTATCCTTACTGGTCTCCCCAAGAAAACTCTCACCACTACAATCCATTCTGAATGCAGCTGAAAGGCTTATCTTCCTAGCAAGACGTTCATCATCTGCTGATCCTCTTTGTCAGGCCCTCCATTGGTTGCCCATATTTTACCGTATTCAATATAAAATAATTCTACTCTCATATAACGCTATTAATCAAGCTACACCAACATATTTTCTTTGCTTATTTCAAAGTATCTCCCAACTCGCCCTCCCCGCTCTGCACAAAATTTGCATCTCTCATCTGCACGGATTACTCGCACCCATTCACAATTACAGGACTTTCTTCAGATAAAACCCACCCTATAGAATGCCTTCCCACGTACAATAAGACTCTACCCTAGCCTCCAAACTTCCAAGCGTTCCCTGAAAACTCAACTATTCAGGCGAGCCTATCAATTTCCTGGACCACCCACATGACCTTCAGAAGCATTCAGATCTAACAACATCCCATCAGGACTCTCTTTGTAATCTGATATGTTATGGAAAGCGCCTATCCGTGTGTATCCTTCCTATTTCCCGATAGATTGTAAGCTTGCGAGCAGGGCCCTCCTACCTCTAAGTCTGTCTGTTATTACCCAGTTCGTCTTATCACTGTTGATTCAAATTATAAAGGGCAACGGAATATGCTGAGCTATATAAGAAACGGTAAATAATAATCATGACATTTGCATTATCTCTTCGCATAAAGCAGATACAGGTTGTAATAAAGTGGAGAAATATTCCACCACTTTTTGCTATTTAACAAAGTTAAAGCCGAAAGTCAAGTTCACACTGACCCAGTACAGCATATTTTCATACTTCATATATCATCATTTCTTAAAGACAGCAATATTTACTGCCTCTAGTGCAGTGGTTCTCAAACTGTGTGCCTAGGAACCCTGGGGTGCCTCAGGTACTTGCAGGGGTGCCCGGGATTGGTGGTCCAGAACCAATTCATATTATTTATGGTCAATGTAATAGACAAAACCAGTGCTTGTGGTTTCCAATCATAAACTACTGTATGTGGACAAACAGAAGTGACTCCTGTCTCTCACCAAATAACTGAATCGACATACAGTATAAACACAATTTACTTAATATTTTTTTTTCTCTGAATTTCTTGATCAGAAACTTTGGGCTTAAGTGTACCGTGAAAAAATTCTGATACTCAAGGGCGCCGCGACTCAAAAAAGTTTAAGAGCCACTGCTCTAGAGTGATTGTTCAGCTTGAATGGAAGTGAAATTTAAGCATTTCACCTTAAAATGTCTCTAATTTCCAATTTATTCTAGCAAGTGCACAGGAGTATAATTAAGAATATAAAAGTATTATTAAAAAAGCTTTCAATACCTTACATTTCGCAGACCTGTGTAATCCATTGTTTGCAAATCACTTGTATTACCTTTTCTGCTGATATAGAACAAAACAGCAGAAAATAAGCATCTTTTTCTTCTAACATATACTCCTGTGTCATTTGTAGATTCCTTAAAACAGTTCACACCTATAGATATGTTTTACATGTTGTTTTAAAGCCTTAAAAGTAAAACTATTTTCTAAAGGAATTGTAAGGCAACAAATAATAGATATAATCATTATTACTAGATTACTGAGGGTTAATGCTTTACGTTGCGTGAGCTAAATGTGTTATTTGTGAAGCCTTCACTCGCCCTCCCCCTTGCTATCACTCATTGCTTCCATCCTCTCATTCCTGCCTTAAGCAATAATATTCAGTCAGCCAGGCAGGTGGGGGGTGGGGGTCTCTTTAGAGCAGGCATGTTGAATAGAATGGAAGAAAAACACTGACAGAGAAAAGAATCCGGCCAGTTGCATGAGAAGAGAGGTAGAGCCCTATCTGCATTGTGATCAGGTTCTGTTTAATAACACTGTACTGTAGTTATATGTAAAAAAATAACTTGTGATCACTCTATTGTACCTATTATTGTATTTTACCAAATATAAATAAAATACTTCTACCCGCATATAGGTATGTATAGCTACAAAAACAGAAACATTCATCTCTTTACAATTCTCAAAATAATATTTCTCAACACCGCAGCTCTGTGCAAGATCTGTGTTTCTATTCCACACTCATTACCTGCTCCCGTAGATGGTTACAGGACTTTTTTATGGCTACATCCACTGTAGAATGCCCTCCTTGCGCAACAAGAATCTCCTTTAGCCTCCAAACATTCACGTGTTTACCTCTTCAGGCAAGTTTATATTCCTAAACCTTCCACTAATCTCCATAAATTATTCTAGAATCATCTGCCTTCTACACAATTCACACAAAACTTACATGTGTTCTCTTTCTATAATGAAACAAACCTCTGGCCCCAGACACTGCAGCACTTTTTAACCTTGCTATCCTGCTTGGCCAATATGAAATGTGGTATTTAACCTCATGTATTAAATTCCTGGGAGGAAATTTTTTAAAAGTACAGTTTGCATTTTGTTTGCGATAAGGCCGCAATTTTGCTGACTGCGAATTTGCTAAGGACCAAATCGCACGTAAATTTCATATAAAATTCGACTTTATTTATTACCAGTTATTTATATAGCGCACACATATTCCGCAGCGCTTTACAGAGAATATTTGGCCATTCACATCAGTCCCTGCCCCAGTGGCGCTTACAATCTATATTCCCTACCAAATGCACACACATTTAGTTGGGAGCCAATTAACCTACCAGTATATTTTTGGATTGTGGAAGGAAACCGGAGTACCCGGAGGAAACCCGGGCAAGTACGGGGAGAATATACAAACTTCACACAGTTAGGACCATGGTGGGAATTGAACCCATGACCGCAGTGCTGTGAGGCAGTAATGCTAACCATTACACCATCCGTACTGCCCACTTTGTACTCCAAATCGCAACAATTCACCAACGGAACAAACTTTGTTAAAATAACATTAGCAATGGAAATCTGAAATCACTCACAATCGTACCAAAATCGCATCTCAATGCCCCAAATCAATGCATTTGCTTTTAGCATGCATGTTTGGTGAGTAGCTTGCACAGATCAGTGAGATCTCTGAAGGCTTTTGTGTTTTAAGTTTAGTAAAGAGTTTATTTTTAAAAATAAAATCAGTGTGGGGCCCCCTCCCAAAAAGGAAGACCAGCACCAGGCTGTGTCAGTTCTGATTCAAGAAATATGGGGGTAAAGCGGCATGAGGGCCCTCCCATATTTAATAGAAACAGCACCAGGCTCTTACTAGTGGGTGGGTAATGCTACAGCCAGGGGACAAGCTAGCCAGTATTTGTTGAACCAGGACCGACTAATTTGCGAATGATTGAATTGACCCCTATGAAATGCAATCCTGTTAAAGAAGATATGAATAAACTATAATTTATTTTTTTTACTATCTGCAATTTCATGTTAAATTAGAGATAAAAGAAGCCACACCAAACTGGTGTTTTTGCAGAACCACTAATGGTATGAGATAATTCAGATATGATTTACACCTTCTCTCTCAATCTTCAACAGTAAGATAACATTCAATCATTACACACTGTGTTTCTGTCACCACCTACAACATTTAGCGGATGCGCTTTACAAGAACAACAGGACAGGTTATACATGTTCCCCTGTTATTTCTGAGCAAATTGGTAGGCTTACAGTATGTGAAAAAAATAATAAATTTAAATAATTTGCACTTCAAGATATTTTTGGCCCGTCTGTTTTAAACAGCAATCTAATCAAACCTTCAGGACTTCAGCAAAATATACTCATAAATATGTTTTATAAGTAGGCTGTTTCCATATATAAATTTGCCACAGCGTTCTCACATTACACCAAATTTATATTTGTTGGTGCACTTAATGTATTTTGCAGGGACACATCTATATGTTTTAAATGGCTGAAATCTGCCTTTTCTCTCTCCTTTACATATTGGGGGTCTTTCCAAGTTGATCGCAGCAGGAAAATTTTTAGCAGTTGGGCAAAACCATGTGCACTGCAGGGGTGGCAGATATAACATTTGCAGAGAGAGTTAGATTTGGGTGGGTTATATTGTTTCTGTGCTTTATTTTTACACTGCAATCTAGATTGCAGATTGAACTCACCACACCCAAATCTATCTCTCTCTGCACATGTTATATCTGCCTCCCCTGCAGTGCACATGGTTTTGCCCAACTGCTAAAAAATTTCCTGCTGCGATCAACTTGGAATTACCTCCACTATTCCTGGGTCATGGTCCAGATAGGCACAAGGCTACAAGTACAGATGGATGTATGTACAGATACTACATACCCTTCAACATGACCTCTCTCACCACATACAAAATGCTCTGCTCCTGGACTTCCCTCCCAATTTATGATTACAGTCACCGAACACTCTTCTCCTAAATTAACCAGTTCAACAAAGGTGACTACAGAAGTAAATTAACTGGGAAGGTCAAGGGCAAAGTATTTTGTACCTGATGAAAGGAGTCATGTTAAAGAGTATGGTATTAGCCAAAAAATTGAACAATTACAATAATTACAGATGTCAACCATATTGATAGGTTTGGGGAAAGATATAGAAGTAAACTCACTCGATAGTTAATGTCATGTATATAAATGCTGACCTGGTTAATAATAATAATAATTTTATTTATACAGGTTGAGTATCCCATATCCAAATATCCGAAATACGGAATATTCCGAAATACGGACTTTTTTGAGCGAGAGTAAGATAGTGAAACTTTTGTTTTCTGATGGCTCAATGTACACAAACTTTGTTTAATACACACAGTTATTAAAAAATATTGTATTAAATGACCTTCAGACTGTGTATATAAGGTGTATATGAAACATAAATGAATTGTGTGAATGTAGACACACTTTGTTTAATGCACAAAGTTATAAAAAATATTGGCTAAAATTACCTTCAGGCTGTGTGTATAAGGTGCATATAAAACATAAATGCATTCTGTGCTTAGATTTAGGTCCCATTGCCATGATATCTCATTATGGTATGCAATTATTCCAAAATACGGAAAAATCCGATATCCAAAATACCTCTGGTCCCAAGCATTTTGGATAAGTGGTACTCAACCTGTATAGCGCTCTTTCTCCAATAGGACTCAAGGCGCTTAACAGATACATAGCATAATATAGTACAGAAAATAATGAAGTACAGAAAAGTTTTTCATAAAATACAGAAGCATGTAGATACTAAAGGGACATTATGGAAATGCTTGAGTAAACAGGAAAGTCTTGAGTCTACTTTTGAAGGATTCTATAGTTGGGGCCTCTCGCACTGTGCGGGGAAGTGAGTTCCATAGAGTCGGAGCCGCATGACTAAAAGCTCGATCCCCAAATGAATTACGGGAGATTCTAGGTACTGCTAAAAGTCCTTTATCTACAGATCGCAGTAATCGAGTGGGACAGTATGGGATCAGAAGCTGCTTCAGGTACCTTGGGCCCTGGTCACATAGGGGTATATGCAATAGCGGGCGAAATCGCGGCAATTATCGCCGTTTTTTCAATTCGACCAAATTCGCCAGGTGAATTCCGGAAGGTGGCTTCCGGAATTCACCATATGCAATGAAAAACGGATTCGCCAGAGTCGCGGGCGAAAATCGGCCGATTTGGCGGATTTTGCCGCGATTTTTAAAAACGGGAAAAAACGGGGAAAAACCCGAAAAAAAAATGGCGTGGGGTCCCCCCTCCAAAGCATAACCAGCCTCGGGCTCATCGAGCTGGTCCTGGTTCTAAAAATGCAGGGGAAAAATCGGGCAGGGATCCCCCGTATTTTTAAAACCAGCACCGGGCTCTGCGCCTGATGCTGGTGCCAAAAATACGGGGGACAAAACGAGTAGGGGTCCCCCGTATTTTTAACACCAGCATCGGGCTCCACTAGCTGGACAGATAATGCCACAGCCGGGGGTCACTTTTATGCCGTGCCCTGCGGCCGTGGCATCAAATATCCAACTAGTCACCCCTGGCCGGGGTACCCTGGGGGAGTGGGGACCCCTTCAATCAAGGGGTCCCCCCCCCCCAGCCACCCAAGGGCCAGGGGTGAAGCCCGAGGCTGTCCCCCCCCATCCAATGGGCTGCGGATGGGGGGGCTGATAGCCTTTGTGATAAAAAAAAAGATATTGTTTTTTCCATTAGTACTACAAGTCCCAGCAAGCCTCCCCCGCAAGCTGGTACTTGGAGAACCACAAGTACCAGCATGCGGGAGAAAAACGGGCCCGCTGGTACCTGTAGTACTACTGGGGAAAAAATACCCAAATAAAAACAGGACACACACACCTTGATAGTAAAACTTTATTTCATACACCGACACACACATACTTACCTGTGTTGACACGCCGACTGCAACGATCTCCGACGATCCGAGGGTACCTGTCAAAAAATTATACTCACCTTCCAGCGTCCAGAGGTCCAGAGGTAAATCCACGTACTTTGTAAAAAAACAAACCGAACACCCGCTCCACCGGACTAATGAAAGGGGTCCAATGTTTTCACATTAGAATCCTTTCCCCGAATGCCGGGACATCACGTGACTCCTGTCACTGATGTCCCTTCAGCCAATCAGGAAGCGCTACTGCCGTGGCGCTCATCTGATTGGCTGGACGCCGTCTGTACTCTGACAGCGCCTCGCACAGCTCCCTCCATTACTTTCAATGGTGGGAACTTAGCGGCTAGCGGTGGGGTCACCCGCCGGTCACCGCTGACCGGCGGGTGACCTCACCGCTAGCCGCTAAGTTCCCACCATTGAATATAATGGAGGGAGCTGTGCGATGCGCTGTCACAGCGATCAGCCAATCAGGTTAGCGCAACGAAGTTGCGCTTCCTGATTGGCTTAGAGACCTGTCAGTGACAACTGTCACTGACAGATCTTAATCGTGGATAGGTGTCCCATGTGTCAGCATGGGACACCTTTCAGTCCGTTTTTGGTGCGGGTAAATGCGCTTTCTTTTTTTGCCAAGTCCGTGGATTTATCTCTGGAGCCTGTTGAGGTGAGTATAATTGATCTTTTATTTTCAGGTACCCCGGGATTCTACATGGAGAAGAGGACCGATGTCGGCGTGTGAACATAGGTAAGTATGTGTGTGTCGGCAGTGTGTAATAAAGTTTTACTGTCGACGGTGTCTGTGTCCTGTTTTTATTTGGGTATTTTTTTTCCATTAGAACTACAGGTACCAGCGGGCCCGTTTTTCTCCCGCATGCTGGTACTTGTGGTTCTCCAAGTACCAGCTTGCAGGGGAGGCTTGCTGGGACTTGTAGTACTAATGGAAAAAACAATATCTTTTTTTTTGAACACAAAGGCTATCAGCCCCCCCATCCGCAGCCCATTGGATGGGGGGGGACAGCCTCGGGCTTCACCCCTGGCCCTTGGGTGGCTGGGGGGGGGGGACCCCTTGATTGAAGGGGTCCCCATTCCCCCAGGGTTCCCCGGCCAGGGGTGACTAGTTGGATATTTGATGCCACGGCCGCAGGGCACTGTATAAAAGTGACCCCCGGCTGTGGCATTATCTGTCCAGCTAGTGGAGCCCGATGCTGGTGTTAAAAATACGGGGGACCCCTACTCGTTTTGTCCCCCGTATTTTTGGCACCAGCATCAGGCGCAGAGCCCGGTGCTGGTTTTAAAAATACGGGGGATCCCCTGTCAATTTTTTCCCCGCATTTTTAGAACCAGGACCAGCTCAATGAGCCCGAGGCTGGTTATGCTTTGGAGGGGGGACCCCACGCCATTTTTTTCCCGGATTTTACCGTTCCAGCAATAAAAAAAATAAAAAAATAAAAATATTATTTTAAAAAATATATAAATAATATTTGTGCCTCCCCCAAAAAAAAAAAAAAAACCTAATCCCTTCTAATATAAATAGATCTGCTATTCCTAAAAAAAAAAACACAAAAAAAAACATGTTTAAAATTTTTTTATTTGTTTTCACCCTCCAAAGTGTGGCGGAGTGAAAATCGCGAATTTGCTGTCTAAAAGCACTGCAGGCGAATTTCCAAACTTGAATTGAATATGCTGGAGGCGAATTGCAGCATCTGTACCATTGCAGAAAAGGCGAATTCGGAAAAAGGCGAATTGAGAAAAGGCGAATTTTGACGGGCCGTTTTTTTGCGAAAAATGACTGCACTGCATAGGCGAATTGATTTTTGGAGGCGAAAACGGCCCGGAATTCGCCTATTTTGCCAATTCGCCCGCTATTGCATATACCCCATAGTGCTTTGAGGCTCAGTAAGCCAATCTTGAAGATGATTCACCATCTTACAGGTAGGCAGTGAAGGGAGTAGAGTATGGGTGTTATGTGGCTAGAATGGGGATGGTTGGTTAACAGCCTGGCAGCTGTGTTTTGTACCAGCTGTTAGCAGTGCCATTCTTTTGCTGGGAGACCAAGATAGAGGGCATTACTAATCGAGATGATACAAATGCATGGATGACTTTTGGCAGATCATCTGAGGGAATTAAGTGCTTGATTCTGGCTATGTTCCTCAGGTGAAAGAATGAGGATTTGATTGTGGCTGATATCTGATGTTTAAGTGTCAAGCCACCATCCAGGACAACGCCAAGATTCCGCATACAATCAGTGGTTTGTAATTCTGAATCCCCGAGTGTAAGTCCAGTTGGTTGGCTATGCTGCATGCTATGATTGCCTATTATTATGGTAACAAGAGGAGACCTTGCTGCCTTGGAAGGGAAGAGGGTGATATTTGGCGTGTGTTGGGCATCGACAAAAGGCAACAATGGGCAGAAGCATATATTTCATGCTTGTAATATTTGTAGTGCATGCCAAAGCAAGCAATAACATCAATTGCCTTCAAATTTCAACCTGTGGTGTAAACAGACAATTACATCAAAAACGGTCCACAGAGCAGGATCTCATAGTCTGATGACAGTGTATAAACTGCTAATTTCACCCAACAATGTAAGATTTTTTTGATTGTGTGAATGCCCTCATCTATATAGCGGAGGAGTGGGGGGAGGGCACCAAATGGCTTGATTAGCATGACACTTTGCTATCTATAAGTCACAGGATCTGAATTCACTTATGAGATATTCAGAAACAATGACTGAGCATGTTTTCCAGCACAGTAATCAGGCTGACTTTCATGTGGAAAAATTGTGAGTGGTAGAGCCCAGTTTTCCAGAGGAATTACCTTGGTGTGATAAGGCCTGTTCGCTTTCATGCTATGCCAACAGGGGGTATCAGTAATTTAGAATGCAGACATTTCTTTGTCTGAAATTATCAATGCACTAACTCCACTCTGATGGTTCTGTAACATGTTATCACAGTACAACATATTATCCTATTATATATCAGCCTATTATATAGCAGGGGAGCAAAAACCGGGAAAGAACACTGGGTATGTTGCTTACTCACCGACTTTTTGTGTCTTCTCTTTGGGAAATGCCCGGAGAAGAGAAGCTGCTGGACATTTGGGGGATAGGGCTGGGCTCGCACATCATTAGACCCATAGGCGTGCGCAAGGGGGGTGCCTGGTGCAGACAGGCACCCCCTAATGTCCGGCACCCCCCTTACACACGCCTGTAACTGAGTCATTGCCAGGCTTGCAGTTCTATTCCTGACTGTGTATGCCCACCCGCACTCTACGCCCGCCAGCACAGACCGCCCGCTCTCTACGGCCATCCGCCTGCTCACTATGCCTGCCCACCCCCACTCTCTACACCCGCCCACCCCTGCTCTCTACACCCGCGCCCGCCCTCCACCCGCCGCTTCCCTCTCTTCACCTGCCCGCTACGCCCGGTCAGCAGGCTTGGCGATAGGAGAAGAGACACACCGCTGCAGGGGCAGTAGAGGTTGCATTTGTCAGCTGCACCCGCTACTGGAACCCACATGTGAACAGGACTGCATGGAAGGAGGGGGTGAAGCAGAGAGAAAGGACGGCAGTAGTTGTCTATGCATGGAGTGGCAGGCGGTGAGGAGCGCTCAGCTGTGAGCGCACCCACAAGTAATGTATAATGTATATTATATAATGTATTTGGAGAGGCACTATGTGTCACATAATGTGTGTGTGGGGACACTGTGTGGCATATGTGTTTAGGGTGCACTGTGTATTATATAATGTGTTTGGGGGGTACTATGGGGTCTATTAAGGCCGGGGCATAATGTGGTGTAATATGAATTTTGCCTCATACCGTGTGGCGTAATGTAAATTTTGGCTCATATCATGCAGCGTAATGTAAATTCTGGCTCATACTGTGTGGCATGTGAATTTTATCTCTTATTGTGTGGCGTAATGTAAATTTCGGCTCATACTGTGTGGCGTAATGTGAATTTCATCTCATACTGTGTGGCATAATGTGAATTTGGCTCATACTATGGGCGTAATGTGAATTTCGGCTCATACCGTGTGGCGTAATGTGAATTTCGGCTCATACCGTGTGGCATAATGTGAATTTTGCACCAAGGCTCACCACTCTCTAGTTGCACCACTAGTTCAGAGATAGGTTGGGGAAGTGTAAGTAGCGATAGGATGCAGCGGCAGCTAGGACTTATGCCGTAGTGGACAGTCAGTAGTGGCTACTGGTCGCACCATTATGTTTCATTTTATTTCTCTGGGGTGTATTATATCTACTTGCATTATTAGGAACTAGAGATAAATTAGATTACGCCATGTGATTTTACTGAGAGAATGTAAAATAGTGTTAGACATGTCCCAGGGCGGTGCGAGACACGCCCAAAAGGCGGTGTGAGACACGCCCAAAAGGCGGTGCTAGACACGCCCCTCCAGCAGTGCACCCCCTAATAAAATTTGCTGCGCACGCCTATGATTAGACCCTGTCGCTACCACAGCAAAAATGCAGCAATTCCCAGGTACGCGGACGAAGCTAAAAAGGTTTGCAGTTTTGCTTACAACTCTGAATCAGGCCCAAAATCTACACAGTTGGGGCCGTTGTCAGAATCAAACTCAAGACCTCAGTGCTGTGAGACGGTAATGCTAAGCACTATACCAATCGTGCTATTAAACAGACAGAAACTAATAAAATAGTGCAAATGTACTTCTACAGGAAATATTAACTGAGTAAAGGTAACAGTGAAAAAGAGATAAGTAAAAATAGGAGAACACTCTTATGTACCAGGTAGCCAGCAGTACTATGGGCTATACTGAAGGAGATAGTTAAAAAAATTATTTATATAAAATGTAAGCTACGTTAGCAAGAAAAAGTGGTTTACCTTATACAGGTTGAGTATCCCTTATCCAAAATGCTTGGGACCAGAGGTATTTTGGATATCGGATTTTTCCGTATTTTGGAATAATTGCATACCATAATGAGATATCATGGTGATGGGACCTAAGTCTAAGCACAGAATGCATTTATGTTACATATACACCTTATACACACAGCCTGAAGGTAGTTTTAGCCAATATTTTTTATAACTTTGTGCATTAAACAAAGTGTGTGTACATTCGCACAATTCATTTATGTTTCACAAACACCTTATACACTCAGCCTGAAGGTCATTTAATACAATATTTTATAACTTTGTGTATTAAACAAAGTTTGTGTACATTGAGCCATCAAAAAACAAAGGTTTCACTATCTCACTCTCACTCAAAAAAGTCCGTATTTCGGAATATTTGGATATGGGATACTCAACCTGTATATAAGGCTGATGTACTGCGGAATCAGAAAACACTGATTTGTGGTGACAGATTTAGAGATTGATAATTCCTGTAAGAGGCAATTTTTTCCTAAATAACAAGAGACTTACATTAGTTATACAACCTTAGCCTCTACTGACCTGAATGCTATCATGCTCCTAGCTCTTAACTGAGCCCTGATGTCATGCATTTTGCTTAATGCAGTCAAAATATCATATTAAAAAACCCATTTGTTGGTAACTGGGCACTTCGTTTATTGATCTGAAATCTATGACTTCTGACATGGGCAGAAAATCTCATAAATGTGGTAGTGTACACTAATAAATGTATGAAACTATCGGTAATATCGCTTTCATGGTAGCATGCATTCTTGCTATCGTTAGAACCAATATTCATCCATTTTAACCTTAACTGGCACATAAGAGATGAAACATTATTTTACATTGTTCTCATCCGGCTCTTCCAAATTAATTTATGAAATTATTATTTTGGTAAATAGATACTGTATATTGAATTAGAGCAGGAGTGGCCGGACTTTTGTGACTGGGAATCTAATTTTTGTTTACATACTTAGCGGTTATCTACCAGCGTCAATGTGTTGAAACCTAATGCAAAATGTATTGAGATAATTTGCACTGCATGGTGTTACACAGAATGGTAATTGCTCAAAATCAATTTATTGGTCCATCACAGATGCTTGTAAGGGAGGAGCTATAAACTATCCAAGAGAAAACCAAACGCTAAATGTTCCATGGTGTTTCACAGACAGCGTGACAGCCTGTGCTCTGGTTGTATTTCTTTATAGGATGCCGCTAGAATACGGCGTTCAACCGCCATGCCGTCAAATGCAGCCACGGTAAGTCCTGGAACACGCTCGGACCTTGCCTCAACAGGTCCTCTCGCAGAGGAAGAGGCCAAGGATCTCCTATGATCAACTCCTGAAGATCCGGATACCAGGGTCTCTTCGGCCAGTCTGGGACAATGAGTATCGCCGGAACTCTTGTTCTTCTTACGATCCTTATCACCTTCGGTATGAGTGGAAGCGGCGGGAACACATAGACCGACGGAAACACCCACGGTGCCACCAGGGCGTCCACCGCTACTGCTTGAGGGTCCCTTGACCTGGAACAATACCTCCGCAGTTTCTTGTTGAGGCGAGACGCCATCATGCCTACATGAGGAATTCCCCAGTGACTTGTCACTTCTGTGAAGACCTCTTGATGAAGACCCCACTCCCCTGGATGGAGATCGTGTCTGCTGAGGAAGTCTGCGTCCCAGTTGTCCACTCCTGGAATAAAGACCGCCGCCAGAGCGCTTACATGTCTTTCCGCCCAGCAGAGAACTTTTGTGGCCTCTGCCATCGCCGCTCTGCTCTTTGTTCCGCCCTGACGGTTTATGTATGCCACTGCTGTTATGTTGTCCGACTGAATCAAGACGGGCAGATCTTGAAGAAGATTTTCCGCTTGTCAAAGGCCGTTGTAAATGGCCCTCAACTCCAGAATGTTTATGTGCAGACAAGCCTCCTGACTTGACCATTTTCCTTGGAAATTTTCCCCTTGTGTGACTGCTCCCCATCCCCGGAGACTTGCATCCATGGTTACCAGGACCCAATCCTGGATCCCTAACCTGCGTCCCTCTAAAAGGTGAGGACTGTGCAGCCACCACAGGAGAGAGATTCTGGTCCTGGAAGATAGGACTATTTTCCGGTGCATGAGTAGGTGAGACCTGGACCACTTGTCCAGCAGGTCCCACTGAAACACCCTGGCATGAAAACCTTCCAAACGGAACGGCCTGGTAAGCCGCCACCATCTTTCCCAGCAACCGAGTGCACTAATGAATCGACACTCTCGTCCGGTTTCAGAATCCCTTTTACCATGTTATGGATTTCCAGAGTTTTCTCCACCGGTAGAAAAACTCTCTGTAACTCCGTGTCCAGAACCATGCCCAGGAACGACAGCCGCGTTGTCGGAACCAACTGTGATTTTTGCAAATTTAGGAGCCAACCATGTTGCTGTAGAATCTTCAGGGTGAGCGCGATGTGCTCTAGTAATTTCTCCCTTGATCTCGCCTTTATCAGGAGATCGTCCAAGTACGGGATAATTGTGACTCCTCGCTTGCGCAAGAGGACCATCATTGGAGCTGTGGAAAGCCCAAATGGCAATGTCTGAAATTGGTAATGACAATCCTGAACCGCAAACCTCAGGTACGCCTGATGCGGAGGGTAAATGGGGATGTGTAAGTACGCGTCCTTTATGTCTACTGATACCATAAAATCTCCCTCCAGACTGGAGATCACCGCCCGAAGAGATTCAATTTTGAATTTGAATCTCTTCAGATAGAAATTGAGAGACTTTAAGTTCAGAATCGGTCTGACCGAGCCATCCGGCTTCGGTACCACGAACAGGCTTGAATAAAAGCCTTTTCCTTGTTGTGACGGTGGTACTGTGACAATGACCTGATGTAGCACAGCTTTTGTATGGCCGCGCATACCACTTCCCTTTCCGGGAGAGAAGCTGGCAAGGCTGACTTGAAAAAACGGTGAGAGGGCACGTCTTGAAACTCCAGCCTGTAACCTTGGGTTACAATGTCTAAAACCCAAGGATCCAGACCCGAGCGAACCCAGACCTGACAGAAGAGCTTGAGACGTGCCCCCACTGGAGCGGACTCCTGTAGAGGAGCCCCAGCATCATGCGGAGGGTTTTGCAGCAGCCGTGGAGGGCTTCTGCTCCTGGGAACGTGCCACCGCAGGCAATCTTATTCCCCTCGCCCTCTTTTGTACTTATTGGGCCGAAAGGACTGCATCTGATAGTGAGGCATTTTCTTCTGCTGTGCAAGGACATAAGGTAGAAATAATGACTTACCCTCAGTAGCCGTAGATACCAGGTCAGCGAGGCCGTCACCAAACAAGACACCACCTTTATACGGCAGAGTCTCCATATTTTTCTTCGAATCAGCATCAGCATTCCATTGTCGAATCCACAATGCCCTCCTAGCCGAGACTGACATGGCATTGGCCTTTGATCCCAAAATTCCAATATCCCTTGCAGCGTCTTTCAGATACCCTGCAGCGTCCCTTATGTAACTTAAAGTTACGAGAATGCTATCCCTGTCCAGGGTATCCATTTCAGAGGATAAATTATCTACCCATTTTTCAATAGCGCTACTCACCCATGCCGACGCCACGGTAGGTCTGAGCAGCGAACCCGTAGCGACATAGATCGATTTCAATGTGCTTTCCTGTCGACGATCCGCAGGATCCTTCAGGGCTGCCATGTCCGGACTCGGAAGAGCCACCTTTTTGGACAGTCGGTATAAGGCCTTGTCCACAGAGGGGGTTGATTCCCACACTTTCCGGTCCCCCGAGGGAAAAAGACATGTCAGCAGAATTCTCTTGGGAATCAAAAACTTTTTGTCAGGATTTTCCCAAGCCTTTTCAAAAAGAGTATTCAGTTCATGAGAGGGAGGGAACTTTACCTCAGGTTTCTTACCCTTATACATGCAGACCCTCGTATCAGGAACCTCAGGGTCCTCCGTGATATTCAACACGTCCTTTATCGCCACAATCATGTACTGAATATTTTTAGCCAGCTTAGGAGACAATCTGGTATCATTATAGTCGACACAGGAATCAGAATCCGTGTCGGTATCTGTGTCCACTAACTGGGCAAATGAAAGTTTCCGTGACCCCGAAGGGGTTTGTGACAATGCATCCTCCATGGACCTTCTCCATTCTCGGTGCTGTGACTCAAATTTATCAAATCTCTTATTTAACAAAGCCACATTAGCATTCAAAACACTCAACATATTCATCCAATCAGGAGTCGGCGGTGCCGACGGGGTCACACCCACAGCCTGTACTATCTCCACTCCTACTTCCTCCTGGGAAGAGCAATCAGCCTCAGACATGCCAACACCCGTGCACCGACACCACCAAACACACTGGGCTATAGGGAAGAGACCCTCACTAAGCCTGTCAGGGAGACACAAAGGGAGTTTGCCAGTACACACCCCAGCGCCAACTATGTTCTGAAGTGTGCAATACACAGCCCCAGAGATGTCAGCGTTTTTCTTATCAGAAATACAATAAGCACCAAATAAACTGTGCCCCCCCTGTTTTTCCCTGTTACTTGTGACAGTGGAGAGGAAGGCTCAGCGTCTGCAGCTCTGTGAAGAGAAAATTGGCGCTGGTTAGTGCTGTGAGGGCTAAGCCACGCCCCCTCAATGGCGCGCTTCAGTCCCGCTTCCTGTGAAAATATATTTATACTGGCGGAGGTATAATATGTGCCCAGGCACCCATATGTCTTTTGCCAGTGCCAATCTGAGGTTTCCTGCTGCCCAGGGCGCCCCCCCTGCGCCCTGCACCCAACAGTGCCGCTGTGTGTGTGTGTGAGCCATGCTCGCAGCGCGACCGCCGCGCGGTACCTCAGTTAGCGTCTGCCTTCTCTGAAGTCTTCTTCACTTCTGTACTCACCCGGCTTCTTTCTTCTGGCTCTGCAAGGGGGGTAGACGGCGTGGCTCCGGGAACGAGCATCTAGCATGGCTAGCGATCAGACTCTCTGGAGCTAATGGTGTCCAGTAGCCTAAGAAGCAGTTCCCTTTGAACTCATTAGAAGTAGGTCTGCTTCTCTCCCCTCGGTCCCACGAAGCAGGGAGCCTGTTGCCAGCAGCGCTCCCTGAAAATAAAAAACCTAACTAAGTCTTTTTCAGAGAAACTCAGGAGAGCTCCCCTGTTAGTGTCCAGTCTCTCTGGGCACAGAAATCTGAGGTCTGGAGAAGGGGCATAGAGGGAGGAGCCAGTTCACACCCAGTAAAAGTCTTAGAGCGTGCCCATGTCTCCTGCGGATCCCGTCTATACCCCATGGTCTATGAAGTGTCCCCAGCATCCTCTAGGACGTAGGAGAAATAAAAATTGTAAAATATAGGAGCCAACATAAAAATTTAGTAGCCAGACCATTGTTGGCGACCAGACTATTTGAAAACTTGTATAAACCACCATACATGACCCTTCAATGTCCCTCAACCTCCCACGTTATCAGACCACACACATGCCCCTTCAATGGTCACCAGATTCTGCCACATGCCCATACATGCCCTCCATTCATATTTTACCACACATTATGAGCCCAAATTCACATATTATGCCACATGTGGGATGAGATGTAATATAAGTACATTGGATTAGAAATGTGTAACTTGGGAGAGGAGAGGAGGGGAGGGTAGGGAGAGGCACACTTTGGGAGGGATGGTGGCAGAGGCACACTTGCAGAAACTACCGTAACTGGTTGATATTATTAAATCACACATGCTAAGAAAGAATAATGGTAAGATTTGGCGATTCTTCATATGTATGTATGTATATATGTACATATAAAGCCCAGGTGATTGTGCATTTGGCTAGGTGCACCCCAGCTCATAAAATGACATAACTAAAAGCTATAGATGCATTGCTGATAATCAATACACCGACTGATTATATTTACTCACACAAATACATGGTAGGCAAAAGGCTAGCCCTGAGGTCTCACCAGCATGTTGTACAGATAATACTGCAGCCATCCATACTTGACATTCTTCCGGCAGCTATGGCAGCTGTTATAAGTTCACGTGAGCCCCTTGCTACCCCTGCGGTTCTCCTGCACGCCTCCCCCGCTCCACGCACACAGCCCTGGTCACTTCACTGGCCGTCCCGCACCCGACTGCCATGCCCAGACTTCACGTCATTCATATCATTGTAGCAGTCTCTGCCTCTACCACTAGCGCTGCTCTTCAAAGCTCAGAGCCTCTCTCATTGCCTTAACTGGCTGTGGGGCATGGCATTCCTGATGCACGCAAGCAGCAGCACAGCTGGGTGCAGGGGACTATGGTGCTATACACACAGTGACAGCTAGAGGCCCACCCCCAGATCCCCGCTGCCAATCTGAGCCCAGTCTGCATTTTCTCTTTACTCTTCCAGCGCTATCTAAAAAATTTCAGATCGGGCAGCATAGGGGAGGCAGAGAAACACTGCTTGAATGTGGAGGGAACGCACACCTCACTTAAATGGCAAGCTTTGAAACGCCCGCTCCAGTAACTACCTCCGTAGGAGCAGCTTTTTTTTTTTTTTTTTTACAATTAGGTGTATTACCAACATTTTTTCGGAATTATTGTCTTTCTGTTTGTCGGTCTGTTCATTCTGTCATCACGCAAGAACTATTTGATGAACTTGGATCGCATTTTCACTATTGTATAGCTTAGTCACCCAGAAAGAAACTGAAGTATGAATGATCTCGGTGTGACATAAGGGAGAGGAGCAATAAAGAATCAATAATGGAAAAAATAGGATTTTAATTACCTGCCGGTAAATCCTTTTCTCGTAGTCCGTAGAGGATGCTGGGTCCATTTTAGTACCATGGGGTATAGGCGGTTCCGCAGGAGCCTTCGGCACTTTAAGACTTTTCATCAGTGTGAACTGGCTCCTTCCTCTATGCCCCTCCTCCAGACCTCAGTATAGGAACTGTGCCCAAGGAGACGGACATTCTCGAGAGAGGAATTACCATTAAACTTGTGGCGAGATTCACACCAGCTCACACCATCCATAAACAATATGTCGACTAACATGGCCTTAAACATAAGTCATGCCAACCAGCATGCATAACGCAACAGCAACAGCTGTTAACAACTGAACACATGAAAAACTGTGCTGAAAGATAAACGTAATCAGCAGGAAAAATGAGCACTGGGCGGGCGCCCAGCATCCGCTACGGAATACGAGAAAAGGATTTACCGGCAGGTAATTAAAATCCTATTTTCTCTTACGTCCTAGAGGATGCTGGGGTCCATTTTAGTACCATGGGGATATACCAAAGCTCCCAGTACGGGCGGGAAAGTGGTAATGTTCCTGCAGAATTGACTGACCAAATTGAAGGTCGTCAGCAGCCAAGGTGTCAAACTTATAAAACTTATCAAATGTGTTTGCACCCAACCAAGTAGCAGCTCGGCAGGTTTGCAAAGCTGAGACCCCTCGGGCAGCCGCCCAGGACGAACTCACTTTCCTTGTAGAGTGGGCTTTTACCGAACACGGTAACGCCAATCCTGCCATGGAATAAGCGTGCTGAATGGTACCCCTTATCCAGCGCGCAATAGTCTGCTTAGAAGCAGGACCCCCAATCTTGTTGGGGTCATAGAGGACAAACAGAGATTCTGTTTGCCTTATCCGAGCCGTTCTTGCAACATAAGTCCTCAGCAAGCTGACGACATCCAAGGACTTTGAGACGGCTGAGTTGTCAGAAGCTACTGGCACCACCACTGGTTGGTTGATATGAAAAGAAGACACAACCTTCGGAAGAAAGTGCTGAGTGTTCTCAGTTCAGCCCTATTTTCATGAAATATCAAATAAGGACTCTTGTGTGAGAGAGCTCCTAACTCAGACACCCGTCTGCCTGAGGCCAAGGCCAATAGCATGACCACTTTCTAAGTGAGAAACTTCAACTCTACGTCTTGTAGAGGCTCAAACCAGTCCAATTTAAGGAACTGCAACACCACATTAAGATCCCATTGCGCCGCAGGAGGCACAAAGGGAGGTTGGATGCGCAGAACCTCCTTTACGAACGTCTGGACATCAGGAAGAGAAGCCAATTGTTTCTGAAAGAAAACTGACAAGGCCGAAATCTGAACCTTGATAGAGCCTAATCTCAATCCAGCATCCACACCCGCCTGTAGAAATAGAAGACGTCCAAATTGAAACTCCACCGCAGGAGACTACTTGGATTCACACCAAGATACATATTTTCTCCAAATACGATGGTAATGTTTGGACGTAATGTATGGCCTAGGATCTGGCGCACAACAGCCATGCCGTCAAATGCAGTCGCGGTAAGTCCCGATAAACTAACGGCCCCTACTGAAGCAGGTCCTCGCGAAGAGGAAGAGGCTGAGGATCTTCCAGTAATAACTCCTGAAGATCTGGATACCAGGCCCTCCTTGGCCAGTCTGGAGCAATGAGAATTGCTCAAACTCTTGTTCTTCTGATGATCTTGAGAACCTTTGGAACAAAGTGGAAGTGGAGGGAACAGATACACCGACTGAAACACCCACTGGGTCACCAGTGCATCCACTGCTATTGCTTGTGGGTCTCTCGACCTGGAACAATATGTTGGAAGCCTCTTGTTGAGATGAGATGCCATCATGTCCACTTGAGGAACGCCCCAATGACTTGTTACCTCCGTAAAGACTTCTGGGTGGAGGCCCCATTCTCCTGGATGGAGATCGTGTCTGCTGAGGAAGTCTGCTTCCCAGTTGTCCACTCCCGGAATGAAAATTGCCGATAGAGCTTTTGCATGTCTTTCTGCCCAGAGGAGTATCTTTGTCACCTCTGCCATTACCGCCCTGCTTTTTGTTCCGCCTTGACGGTTTATGTAAGCAACTGCTGTTACATTATCTGACTGGATCTGTATGGGATGACCTTGAAGAAGGTGTGCCGCTTGATGAAGGCTGTTGTACACAGCTCTCAACTCCAGAATGTTTATGTGAAGGCGAGTTTCTTGACTTGACCATATTCCTTAGAAGCTTTCTCCTTGCGTGACTGCTCCCCATCCTCGGAGACTTGCATCCGTGGTCACCAGGATCCAGGCCTGAATCCCGAACCTGCGTCCCTCCAGGAGGTGAGAAATTTGTAGCCACCACAGGAGTGAAATTCTGGCTTTTCGCTGACAAGATTATCCTTTGATGCATGTGGAGATGTGACCCTGACCACTTGTCCAGTAGGTCACACTGGAAGACCCTGGCATGGAAATGGCCATATTGTAGCGCCTCGTAAGCCGCTACCATTTTCCCCAACAGGCGAATGCACTGATGAATTGATACTGTTCTTGGTCTCAAAAGTTGTTTGACCATGCTCTGGATCTCCTGAGCCTTTTCCACCAGTAGATATATTCTGTGTACCTCGGTGTCCAGTATCATTCCCAAAAATGATAATCTCATTGTCGGTTCCAACTGGGATTTTGGAAAGTTGATGATCCAACCGTGCTGTTGAAGCACCTTCAGGGATAATGCTATGTTCTGGAGTAGCTTGTCCCTGAATCTCACTTTTATGAGGAGATCATCTAAGTATGAAATTATGTTGACTCCTTGTTTGCAAAGGAGAACCATCATCTCCGCCATCAGCTTGGTGAATATTCTCGGAGCCGTGGAGAGCCCGAACGGTAATGTCTGGAATTGGTAGTGGCAATCTGAACCGCAAACCTCAGGTATGCTTGATGTGGCGGGTAAATGGGGACATGCAAGTAAGCATCCTTGATGTCCACTGACACCAGAAATTCCTTTTCTTCCAAACTGGAAATCACTGCTCTCAAGGATTCCATCTTGAATTTTAACCTTTTCAAATAAAGATTCAAAGATTTTAGGTTTAAAATCAGTCTGACCGGCACCACAAACAGGCTTGAATAAAAACCTTGGTTTCTTTGTTCGGCAGGAACCAAGGCAATTATTTTGTCTTGACATAATTTGTGTATTGCATTCAGGACATTTGTGTCGTCCTGAGCAGAAACTGGCAAGGCTGATTTGAAAAATCGTCATGGGGAAAGGTCTTGAAATTCCAACCTGTAACCTTGGGATACTATCTGTAATATCCAAGGATCCAGGTCTGAGTGAAGCCAGACCTGGCTGAAATATAATAGACGTGCCCCCACCCGATCGCAATCCCGCAGAGGAGCCCCAGCGTCATGCTGTGGCTTTTGCAGAAGTAGTTGTTGACTTCTGTTCCTGGGAGCTTGACGGTGTTGTAGATTTTCTACCTTTTCCTCTCCCTTATCCTGTGACAAAAGGGGTACTCTTAGCCTTTTTGTACTTGTTGGGCTGAAAGGACTGTATAGTATGAGAATGATATACCGGTACTTTTTTTTTTTTTTAGCCGGTGTAGCTGCCGACGGCAGAAATGCTGACTTGCCAGATGTAGTAGTTGATATCATGGCATCTAGTTTCCAAATAGGGCCTCACCATTGTAGGAGAGCGCCCAATATTTATTTTGGATTCAGCGTCAGCATTCCATTGGCGGATCCAGAGCGCCCTGCGGCTGAAATCGCCATAGTAGAGGCCCTTGAACCCAGTAAGCCTATGTCCTTCATAGCCTCAACCAAGTAACCTGCAGAATCTTTGATATGACCTAGAATTTGCAGCATATCATCTTTATCGACCGTGTCAATATTAACAATTAAATTGTCTGCCCACTTTTCCACTGCGTTACCTACCCACGCAGAAGCAATCGCGGGCCTGAGTAACGTACCCATAGCAATATAGATGGACTTTAAAGTCGTCTCTAATTTGCGGTCAGTAGGTTCTTTTAATGAAGCGTATCCTGGGGAAGGTAAAATGATTTTCTTTGACAACCTAGAGACTGAGGTGTCTATCACTGGGGGTGATTCCCACTTACGCCTATCCTCTTCAGGGAAAGGGTACGCTATCCTTAGATGGAGGAAAAGTCACCACCTGTTTTTTTATTTAATTCAAAATAATCTTTTTCCTCAGGTGGAGGTGTTGTGTCAAGAAATTCCAAAACCTCTTTTATAGTGACTATCATACATTGAATGCTCTTAGCCAGTTTGGGATCTACACCCCTCAAATGTCCAGTGTCGACTTCAGTGTCGGAATCTGTGTCAGTGTCCCTTTGCATAATTTGGGTCAGAGACCTTTTCTGGGAACAGGAGGGGTCCCGAGTGGGTGGCGTGGAGGAATCAGCAAACAGAGCATCATCCACAGACTGTCTTGCTTTGTCTGTTGTTCAGACTTAGAGAATTTACATATTACTCTGCAGCTTTCTCACCCACACAGACTCAGAACACTCTTGTGCCTCCAAAATGGGTTCCTCTGGGGAAGAACTTTCTCTAGACATGTTACACACGTGTACAGTCACACCACTCACACACACAGGGGAGCTATTGGGGACAGATCTATCTAAAGTCTCTCAGAGAGACCCAGAAGGGATTGCCAGTCCACACCACGCGCCCTATATGTATTACATACAATGAGACATGCGCAATGGTGTGGAACGCATGCCAATGGTCAGGTTGAACAGGTGTTTTGTCTTGAACGGCGCGGATGACAGCCAAAGTCGACCGACACACACACCGCGAGGTGTATAAAAACTAAAGGCACCATAACTATGGACTGTGATGGATACTTGTTGTAAAACAGCAACAGAGATCACATGTTACTTGGGTGGATACTGAGGACTTTTTGTTCCGGATGAGCATAAGCTTTGCGAGGCAGATCAATCATGTTGTTGCTATATGACGTGTAAAAGCCATACGATATCCAATGTAACCTATATGTGAAAAAATCTGTATTGCTGAGATAATATTGTGATATATGTAAATCAATGAATAATCTCTCTGCCATGTATGAGAGGTGATGTGATTAAAGAGTTCTAAGAACATTTTAGTGGAGAGTGCGGCTTGTGTTTGCTCTTTTATATATATATATATATATATATATATATAATAGTTAACTAAGTTTTGAAATGCTTGTTCTTGCATTAGTAGAATAGTAAACGAATCGATAATGCTTAATGACATTTTTGTAAAAACTATTAGTGGTGAGAGTGTTGTCAGGTGGGCAATCTGTAAAGCTAGTGTTTTTTCAGCTTAAGCCACTCCCACACTATAAAATACCAGTTTAAAATGGTGGTTGTGTTTCTTTATAAACAATGTTACAGTATGACGATTATAAAAGAGCTTGTATTCTGTCAACAATAGATATGTTATGTAAATGTTAGACTGACATCTAGCCAAAAATCACGTTTCCAAAGGCATTATCAAGCAGAATTCCATGATTTGAGCCACATAGCAGGACCAACTATTTTATTCTGTATTTTTGTGACAATGCTGAAACTATAGATAGTGACAAATAGTGCTACTGTGTTAAAAATGTGTGTAGTTGGTGGAGACTCATTGGACGCTGTTCTGGTACTGGAAGCAAGCTCATCCATGCACAAAAGGGGGTCCCCTAGAGTACCCCCAAATGGTGAAATGGTAAGTGAGAGTAGTGTATGTAATTGGACGCTAGACCAGTGGGGAACCAAATCAATATGGTGGTAACAATAAATCAAATGATGAACATCTGTGATAAAGCAATGTAATATAAAATATAAAATAAAAAATGTATTTAAAAGTTCCAGTTACTTTGCAGTATCCTGACCGGAAGTCACTTGAAATCCAGCTTGCCACACTTCCGTTCCCATGCTCATTGCCATATATTTCCGGTCCTGGCCGCGTCACTTCCAGTGACGTCATCGGTCCCATCAGAGAACACTAAAGCACAAATGGCTCTGTTGCAGCATCATCACCTGCTCCCAGGGAAGGACACTATTGATTTAACAGTTTTACCACTTTCATAGTTGAATACATATTGTTTCCTAGATTTTGGACACCTCGTGATCACACTTCCGTTTCTGGTCGTCGCCAAGCCGGAAGTGCCTAGAATTTCACTTTACTGGCCCTTTATAAAGCGGATCATCAGCATAACTATCACACATGCCCTCAGGAACAGACTACATGTCTCGAAACGTGTTGTCTTTCTACAACTACAACCTACTCAAGCACCATTGTGGACAGACTGGTTGAACCATATACCAAAAAGCTCAGAAGTCTTTAGCAGGGTAAATCCGGACTACCTCTGTTAACACCACCTGCGGCTCCTCTACCATTCTACCGGTATGATCCAGATCATTGTCTTTTTATCCCTCTAGACTCATGTCTTTTATACACTGTGTTATGCCATTATAATAGTGCTGACATAGATCTTGCTGCAAAAATTTCTTATTTTAGATTGCATTGATTTATCACAGATGTTCTTTATTTAATATATTGTTATTCACTATGCTGATTGTGTTAAAAATGTGCTTGAAAATAAAAATGCCCGACAAACTGTATTCCCGAACTCTGGGTGGGCCTACTTACGATCCTAAACAAATGGTTGATGAGTTTAGGGATTACTATAGCTCTCTTTATAACTTGACGACTCCGACGCATTCCCCTTCTCTCGACCCGGAGGGGTTACGTTCCTACCTATCCTCAACCCCTTTGCCGGGCATATCTACAGCTCAATTAGACACACTAAACCAAGATATCTCAGTAGCGGAGACGTTAACAGCTGTGAAATCCATGCGGTCCTCAGCCGCTCCTGGCCCTGACGGTTTCACAGCACACTACTATAAACACTTTGCTAAAATACTAGCCCCTCACCTTACCGCCTCTTTAATCAGATATTGGGGGTCGCATCCTTTGCTCCGGCGACTACTCAAGCTGATATAGTCGTGATACCCAAGCCTGACAGAGACCCCACTCAGTGCGGTAATTAGAGGCCCATCTCATTACTCAATGTCGATCTGAAAATGTATGCGAAAATCCTAGCCCTGAGACTGGCCCCCCTTCTCCCTGCACTGGTACATCCCGATCAGGTTGGATTTATTCCAGGCCGACAGGCTTCTGATAACACCAGGAGGGCCATTGATACTATCCATTCTATCCACCAACAAAAGTCCTCTTCCCTGTTGCTAGCCCTGGATGCGGAGAAGGCGTTTGATCGCATTTCGTGGCCCTTCGCCTTCTCGGTTCTCCAACGCATGGGCTATTCTGGTAAGTTTTATGATGGTGTCTCTGCACTGTATCGCAACTCCCCAGCGTGGGTCTCTGTCAATGGGGTTACTTCTTCATGCTTTCAGATATCTAACGGTACCAGACAGGGATGCCCGCTCTCGCCCTTGATTTTTGCCCTCGTCATGGAGCCTTTAGCGGCCAGGGTTCGTCTCAATCCAAATATTACAGGGATTCGAATTGGCCGCATGGAACACAAAATTGCACTTTATGCCGACGATGTACTGGTTTCTCTTTCAAACCCGACATCGTCACTCTCTCCTCTCCTCTCTGAGATTGACCTATATTCGCAATACTCGGGTTATAAGATTAACGCTACTAAAACAGAAGTTCTTGATCTTTACATCACCCCTGTGTCTAGGTCGCAACTTGAATCAACACTTCCATTCTCCTGGCATAACCGAAAACTCAAATATCTAGGTATTTATCTAACCCACAGACATCATCAACTCTTTCAGGCGAATTTCCCACGTCTTTTGGACCGAATTCGTTCTGACCTCCAAACTTGGTCCTCCTATTTTATTTCATGGATTGGACGTGCCAACTCTGTAAAGATGAACGTTCTTCCCAGACTTATTTATCTTTTTCAAACGCTCCCGATCTATATCCCCCCTTACGTTTTTAAATTCTTGCAATATCAAGCTTCCCGTTTTATCTGGGCCAATAAACATCCTAGAATTAAACTTTCGCTGCTACAACGGCCTTCTCGGGGCGGAGGTTTAGGCATACCCAACTTCAAATACTATTATCACGCAGCCCAGCTGGCATCCTGTGTTCAGTGGTGTGGCCCGAGGGCGGACAAGGTGTGGATAGCTATTGAAGCCGGCGAGCTGGGACTCTCCACGCTCTCTTCCCTTTTATGGCTTCCAAGAACCGCCCACCCTCGTGCCACCTCATCTCACCCAGTGGTGGCCCGTTCGTTATATATTTGGGATTTTGTTGTGAGGAAACATCAATTGGCCCCTAACCCATCCCCCCTCATACCTCTGTTCCACAACCCTGCCTTCCCTCCTGGAATGGTTAAATCTGCTTTCTCACTCTGGAAACAGGGAAACGTTTCCTTTCTTAACGACATTGCCTCTACTACACCCTTTCCCGCGTTTACCCAGATTCAGACACAATACTCTCTCCCTCATAGTGAATTTTTCCGCTACCTCCAACTTAGACACTTTCACTCCGGGGTTCATACCACTCTCTCTTCTAGGCCTCTCACCACTCTAGAAAATATATGTTGGCGACGCTCTTCTACGAAAGGCCTTATATCAGATCTCTATACTTTGCTATTGCAGGGCTCTGCCACCCCCAGAGATCACAGAGAATTGGCCTGGGAGAGAGACTTGGGTGTCACTTTGGATGAGGAGGAATGGGATGAAATTTGGAGTAATGCGTCCTCTAGCTCTATCTGTGTCAGGATAAAGGAAAATGTGTATAAACTGGTATACCGTTGGTACTATGTACCTTCGCGATTGAAGGCGATGTTCCCTGATGCTACGGACGCCTGTTGGAGGGGCTGTGCTTCTGAGGGAACATATATGCATATCTGGTGGACCTGCCCAAAATTGATACCTTTATGGAAGGAGGTTGTCCGACTTCTGTCATCCCTATTTTCCACCCCAATCCCCCTGGACCCTAAATACTTTCTACTGCCTCTGGACCTTCCGGCTTTGACTACACATCAAAACAAGTTATTACGTCATGTGGCTACAGCCACGACATGTCAAATAGCGAAGGCCTGGAGGTCGCCCTCCCCACCGTCCCTACAATCCGTTGTCACTTACATTTGGTACGTTTATAAGATGGAATATATGACTAGTCTTATTAGACAATCTGCCAGGGCGTTCGATAAAATCTGGGCACCCTGGCTCACTTCTCAAAATGCCCCCTCCCCATTCGGTAACTGGTTAAGCTGCCCACCCTTATATTTTATGTTGGCTGCCCGGATTCCGCCACTCGGACCTCCCCTCCTCCTCTTTCTACCTTCCCTTTTGCCCACAATCTTGTTTCTTCCTTTTCCGGTCTCTATTCTTCCTGTTCTCTCACTCCCCTGGGTTGGTTGGCCACACCATGGACCTAGAGGACTCTCTCCTTTCTCGCACTATCTCTGTTGTCTCACTTTAAAAAAAGAAAAAAAGATTTACTCACTTGATTACTGTTATTTCCTAGTTGTGTACATCTTAGTACTAAAATGTTTGCTATGTTTATGAAACACATCGTTTATGTGTATTACTGTGGATCGACCAATAAAATTCTTCTTAAAAAAAAAAAAGAAAATAAATATGCCCTGCCATACCACAGACTACAAGATATGCTACAACATTATATGGGTAAATCCAATTATTTGCGAAGGGTGCGAGTTGCCGTTGCCGCAGTGTTTCAATGCTGGCAATGGTACTCGAACTCACACCCCTCGTGGTATAATTTCTGCCCGAATATGCTCAAAATTGCTCAGAGCCCTTAGTGGCAGTGAGCACTTTTGTGTGAGTTCTAGCTGGCGTAAAGTGCAGCTGCTGCTGCGATGACTGGCCGGTGCGAGAAACTCGCAAATAATTGGATTGACCCCTATAGTTATTCTTTACATTACAGTTCCAACTCTACCCAAGAAAATATTTTTTTTAAATATTTGATTAAAACAGCAATACTGGTTAAATGACTTGAAATTATTAATGTGAAGTTATTTCACCTCTATAAAAATGTAAAGTTAAAACAAACACTTTGGAATTATACACATGAAAGATTTTAGTGCATTCTAATAGTATATTACATTCTATACTGAAAACATAGGGGGTAATTCAGACCTGATCGTAGCAGAAAACTTGTTAGCAGTTGGGCAAAACCATGTGCATTGCAGGGGAGGCAGATATAAAATGTGCAGAGAGAGTTAGATTTGGGTGGGTTATTTTGTTTCTGTGCAGGGTAAATACTGGCTTCTTTATATTTACACTGCAATTTAGATTTCAGTTTGAATACACCACACCCAAATCTAACTCTCTCTGCACATGTTATATCTGTCCCCCCTGCAGTGCACATGGTTTTGCCCAAATGCTAACAAATTTGCTGCTGTGATCAGGTCTGAATTACCCCCATAGTCAGGAATTGCAGTATTGCATTGGTAATTACTACTGTGTAAAGAGCCTACACATGATAGCAAGCTAGAGATCATTGATCTATACCCCTAGTTTTGACAGCACTTTACTGTACTCTGCCTTTTGGTCTTATACATGATGAATTTAAGTTCTATAAAAGAACTGCTAATTTGTTTGTTACAAAGTTCATTTGCCAACTTTACAGCTTGTAATAAGACAAATACAGTAGTATATCCTGGCAATTATGTTACAGTCATTTCCAAATGTGATTTCTACTCTTATTGACACCTTCCCGACTCATAATGGTATAGGCTTTTAAAATGAATACTAAAGACTGAAACAAAATTATTGAAGGGAAAAAAATAAGATTTTAAACCTACCGGTAAATCTTTTTCTCCTAGTCCGTAGAGGATGCTGGGGACTCCGTAAGGACCATGGGGTAAAGACGGGCTCCGCAGGAGACATGGGCACTATAAAGAACTTTAGAATTGGTGTGCACTGGCTCCTCCCTCTATGCCCCTCCTCCAAACCTCAGTTAGAGAAACTGTGCCCAGAGGAGACGGACAGTACGAGGAAAGGATTTTTGTTAATCCAAGGGCAAGATCCATACCAGCCCACACCATCCACAACGTATAACCTGGAATATACGCAACCAGTTAACAGTATGAACAAAACAGTATCAGCCAACGACTGATCTTAACTGTAACATAACCCTTATGTAAGCAATAACTATATACAAGTCATGCAGAAATATGTCCGCACTGGGACGGGCGCCCAGCATCCTCTACGGACTAGGAGAAAAAGATTTACCAGTAGGTTTAAAATCTTAGTTTCTCTTACGTCCTAGAGGATGCTGGGGACTCCGTAAGGACCATGGGGATTATACCAAAGCTCCAAACCGGGCGGGAGAGTGCGGATGACTCTGCAGCACCGATTGAGCAAACATGAGGTCCTCCTCAGCCAGGGTATCAAACTTGTAGAATTTTGCAAAAGTGTTTGAACCCGACCAAGTAGCTGCTCGGCAAAGCTGTAAGGCCGAGACGCCTCGGGCAGCCGCCCAAGAAGAGCCCACCTTTCTAGTGGAATGGGCCTTTACTGAATTTGGTAACGGCAATCCAGCTGTAGAATGAGCCTGCTGAATCGTGTTACAGATCCAGCGAGCAATAGTCTGCTTAGAAGCAGGAGTGCCAACCTTGTTGGCTGCATACAGGACAAACAATGCCTCTGTTTTCCTAACCCGAGCCGTCCTGGCTACGTAAATTTTTAAGGCCCTGACTACATCAAGGGATTTGGAATCCTCCAAGTCTCCCGTAGCCACAGGCACCACAATAGGTTGGTTCATATGAAACGTTGACACCACCTTAGGCAAAAATTGAGGACGAGTCCTCAACTCTGCTCTATCCTCATGGAAAATGAGATAAGGCCGCCAATTCGGACACCCGCCTTGCAGATGCCAAGGCTAACACCATGATCACTTTCCAAGTGAGAAACTTTAATTCAACTGTTTGAAGAGGTTCAAACCAATGAGATTTTAGGAACTGTAACACCACGTTAAGGTCCCATGGTGCCACTGGGGGCACAAAAGGAGGCTGGATGTGTAGCACTCCCTGACAAAAGTTTGGACTTCTGGGAGAGAAGCCAATTCCTTCTGGAAGAATATAGATAGGGCCAAAATCTATACCTTAATGGAGCCTAACTTTAGGCCCATATCCACTCCTGTCTGTAGAAAGTGGAGAAAACGGCCCAAGTGGAAATCTTCCGTAGGAGCATTCTTGGCTTCACACCAAGATACATATTTCCTCCAGATACGGTGATAATGTTTTGCAGTCACTTCCTTCCTAGCCTTTATCAGAGTAGGGATGACTTCTTCCGGAATACCCTTCCCCGCTAGGATTCGGTGTTTAACCGCCATGCCGCCAAACGTAACCACGGTAAGTCTTGGAACACGCAGGGTCCCTGCTGCAACAGGTCCTCCCTGAGAGGAAGAGGCCACGGATCTTCTGTGAGCATCTCCTGAAGATCTGAATACCAGGCCCTTCGAGGCCAATCTGGAACAATGAGTATTGTCTGTACTCTTTTTCGTCTTATGATTCTCAACATTTTTGAGATGAGAGGAAGAGGAGGGAACACATAGACAGACTGAAACACCCATGGTGTCACCAGGGCATCCACCGCTACTGCCTGAGGGTCCCTTGACCTGGCACAATACATCCGAAGCTTCTTGTTGAGGTGTGATGCCATCATGTCTATTTGAGGAAGTCCCCAAAGACTTGTTATCTCTGCAAAGACTTCTTGATGAAGTCCCCACTCTCCTGGATGGAGATCGTGTCTGCTGAGGAAGTCTGCTTCCCATAGTCCCTGAAAATTCCTTCCTTGTGTGACTGCTCCCCATCTTCGGAGGCTCGCGTCCGTGGTCACCAGAACCCAGTCCTGAATGCCGAACCTGCGACCTTCTAGAAGGTGGGCACTCTGCAGCCACCACAGGAGAGACACCTTGGCCCTGGGGGACAGGGTTATTTTCTGATGTATTTGAAGGTGGGACCCGGACCACTTGTCCAGAAGGTCCCACTGAAAAGTCCTCGCATAAAACCTGCCGAAGGGGATGGCCTCGTAGTTCGCCACCATTTTCCCCAGTACTCGAGTGCATTGATGGACTGACACTCTTTTTGGTTTTAACAGGTCTCTGACCATGTTCTGGAGTTCCTGGTCTTTTTCCATCGGGAGAAAAACCCTCTTTTGTTCTGTGTCCAGAATCATGCTTAAGAAAGACAGCCGAGTTGTTGGAACCAACTGTGACTTTGGTAGATTTAGGATCCAGCCATGTTGCTGCAACACTCTCAGGGAGAGCGACACGCTTTTCTGCAACTGTTCCTTTGATCTCGCTTTTATCAGGAGATCGTCCAAGTACGGGATAATTGTGACTCCTTGCCTGCGCAGGAGTACCATCATTTCCGCCATTACCTTGGTGAAAATCCTCGGGGCCGTGGAAAGCCCAAACGGCAACGTCTGAAATTGGTAATGACAGTCCTGTACAGCGAATCTCAGGTACGCCTGATGAGGAGGATAAATGGGGACATGAAGGTATGCATCCTTTATGTCTAGTGACACCATAAAATCCCCCCCTTCCAGGCTGGAGATCACTGCCCTGAGCGATTCCATCTTGAACTTGAACCTTTTTAAGTACAGGTTCAGGGATTTTAAGTTTAGAATGGGTCTGACCGAGCCATCCGGTTTCGGGGCCACAAATAGGGTTGAATAGTACCCTTTTCCCTGTTGTATTAAGGGAACCTTGATAATCACTTGCTGTAGACGCAGCTTTGAATTGCAGCTAAAACTATCTCCCTCTCTGGGGGAGACGTTTGTAAAGCCGATTTGAAGAATCGGCGGGGAGGCACGTCTTCGAATTCCAGCTTGTAGCCTTGGGATACAATTTCCATCACCCAAGGATCCACGTCCGACTGAACCCAGACGTGGCTGAAGAGTCGAAGACGTGCCCCCACCGGAGCGGACTCTCTCAGTGGAGCCCCAGCGTCATGCGGTGGATTTAGTAGAAGCCGGGGAGGACTTCTGTTCCTGGGAACTGGCCGTAGCAGGCATTCTTTTCCCTCTACCCTTACCTCTGGCGAGGAAGGAAGAGCCCCGACCTCTTCTGGACTTATGCGACCGAAAGGACTGCATCTGATACTGTGGCGTTTTCTTTTGCTGTGGGGGAACATAAGGCAAAAAAGTAGATTTATCCGCGGTAGCTGTGGAAACCAGGTCCGCGAGCCCTTCCCCAAATAAAACCTCATCCTTGTAAGGTAAAACTTCCATATGCCTCTTTGAGTCGGCATCACCCGTCCACTGGCGGGTCCACAGTGCTCATCTAGCAGAAATCGCCATGGCGTCGGCCCTTGAACCTTGTAGGCCGACGTCTCTCTGAGAGTCCCTCATATATAAGACTGCGTCTTTGATGTGACCTAAGGTCAATAAAATGGTATCCCTATCTAGGGTATCAATATCAGCTGACAAGGTATCTGTCCAAGCTGCTACCGCGCTACAAACCCAAGCCGATGCTATTGCCGGTCTGAGCAAAGCACCCGTATGTGTATAAATTGATTTTAAAGTCGTTTCCTGTCTGCGATCAGCAAGATCCTTGAGGGCTGCCGTGTCTGGAGACGGTAGCGACACCTTCTTGGATAAGCGTGTCAAAGCCTTGTCTACCCTGGGTGAGGATTCCCACCGTACCCTGTCCTGTGCCGGGAAAGGATACGCCATAAGAATTCTTTTGGGAATCTGCAGTTTTTTGTCTGGAGTTTCCCAAGCTTTTTCAAATAATGCGTTCAGCTCATGAGATGGGGGAAATGTCACCTCAGGTTTCTTTTCCTTAAACATGTGTACCCTCGTGTCAGGGACAGAGGGGTCATCTGTGATATGCAAAACATCTTTTATTGCAATAATCATATAATGAATACTTTTTGCCACCCTTGGGTGTAACCTTGCATCATCGTAGTCGACACTGGAGTCAGAATCCGTGTCGGTATCAGTGTCTGCTATTTGGGATAGGGGACGTTTTTGAGACCCTGAAGGGCCCTGTGACACAGTCAAAGCCATGGATTGACTCCCTGCTTTTTTCCTGGACTCTGCTTTGTCCATCCTTTTATGTAATAATGTCACATTTGCATTTAAAACATTCCACATGTCCAACCAATCAGGTGTCGGCGTTGGCGACGGAGACACCACAATCATCTGCTCGATCTCCTCCTTAGAAGAGCCTTCCGCTTCAGACATGCCGACACACTCGTACCGACACCCCCACACACACAGGGATATTTATATGGAGACAGATCCCCAATAAGGCCCTTTGGAAAGACAGAGTATGCCAGCACACACCCAGCGCCAACTGACACTGGAAAAACCAATTCCCAGATAAATAGCGCTTTTATATAATTATGTGCATATAATACACCCACTGCGCCTTACAAGTGCCCCCCCCCCTCTTTTCTGCCCTGTGTCACCGTGTTCAGCAGGGGAGAGTCCGGGGAGCCAGCTTCCCTGCAGTGTCTGTGGAGAAAATGGCGCTGGTTAGTGCTGAGGGATCAAGCTCCGCCCCCTCAGCGGCAAGCTTTGGTCCCGCTCGATTTTTTTAAATACTGGCGGGGGATTTACTATATACAGCCCTCGGAGCCTATATATTCATTTTAGCCAGTTCTAGAGGTTTAAAATTGCTGCCCAGGGCGCCCCCCCTGCGCCCTGCACCCATCAGTGCCTGCCGTATGTGTTGTGTGTGGGAGCAATGGCGCGCAGCGTTACCGCTGCGCGTTACCTCAGAGAAGATCTGAAGTCTTCTGCCACCTTTGAAGTCTTCTTTCTACTTATACTCACCCGGCTTCTATCTTCCGGCTCTGTGAGGAGGACGGCGGCGCGGCTCTGGGACGAACGGCGACGGGAGACCTGCGTTCCGACTCCCTCTGGAGCTAATGGTGTTCAGTAGCCTAAGAAGAGCCTATAATTTAAGTAGGTCTGCTTCTCTCTCCTCAGTCCCACGATGCAGGGAGCCTGTTGCCAGCAGTGCTCCCTGAAAATAAAAAACCTAACAAAATTCTTTTTTCAGAGAAACTCAGGAGAGCTCCCTGTAATGCACCCAGTCTCCTCTGGGCACAGGATCTAACTGAGGTCTGGAGGAGGGGCATAGAGGGAGGAGCCAGTGCACACCCATTCTAAAGTTCTTTATAGTGCCCATGTCTCCTGCGGAGCCCGTCTATACCCCATGGTCCTTACGGAGTCCCCAGCATCCTCTAGGACGTAAGAGAAAAAGTCTCTGAAATGGTAAAAGTTACTATAAATGTAAATGTGAAAGAAGTATTCTACTTTTGTATAACAGTTCTACTGTTATACATCTGTAGATGTTATCTTACATCACATGATGAATACAGTTATATCAGACAGTTTGCATTCAGCTCAATTAATTGACTATGGGTAGGGATAGATAAGATAGATAGATAGATAGATAGATAGATAGATAGATAGATAGATAGATAGATAGATAGATAGATAAAATACATCATGGTGACTAGGCAATTCAAAGCTATTTTAAAGGAAGTGAGAGGGGTTGGGGGTATCTGAACTGAAAGTCTCCAAGCCTTGCTACAACAGGAAGGAACTGCAGTGTGCCATGCAATCATCACATTCATTAGTGTAATGACATGGGATTACAAGGCAACTAAAAAAATACAGGTTCAGCTGCACTCTTTCCGCAGGTCACGGCAATAGCACAAAATGTAAGCGCTGGTAAATAATGGCTTCTTTACCAATTATGTAATAATCCCATTTTAAAAAATAAATAAGCAAATGAATCAATTAACTATAGCTATCCCATTTTCCAAAGGAACCATGGTCAGAGCAATGTATTCTGGTGCAGACTATCTGCAGACTCCTCCACATAACATGTTTTCTCATGAACTCCAGATGAGGAAGTAGACTGATTAAAAATGTGTAGGCTGTATAGTATGCACAGCAGTTACACTGAGAATGCTGGCAATGTGCCACTCATTTCCTAGACTGTATGAGAATAATATCCTGTGATGTAATATAATGAATGCAAACTAATGGCCTAGATGCAGTAACAATCCATGCTACACAGTTTCTTCTGTTGTTATTTATATAGTTTAACAAATAGTTAATGCAATGCATTCATTCATATAGAATACAAAGTTGACTATGTTTTTGGGCTGCAAAGTTTTAAAGGTGTACTAATAGGAAATACAAAGCAAATGTATTGACGTAGACATCATTTTGACAGTGTTGGCAATTAGCTGTATAAGCCATCTGTTCTCAACTATATATTTTCATTACCTGACCCCACATTACAGTGACAACACAAATGACATCAGCATTGGTCTGGCAGACGGCCAGGACTCCGGCACACAGAGACAATATCACCAAGATCACCAACCACATCCCAGTCAGAATAACAGGAACAAAAATCACATAAAATGGGAAAACGTCTACAAAACAGAAGAAGATTTTCCAAGGCCAGTTTATTAATATTGCACCAAGTCACAGCAACCAGATATTTATTTTCATTGTCTAATCTGCATAAGACAGATTCAAGTCAATTGCTAATTGGTTGTTAAAGTCTATGCAATTTAAGTAAATGAGCCTTCCAGTCCATATCCATGCAAATAATGTACCATTCTATGTAGATATACCACAGGAGAACATAAATATACACAAATTAAAAAAATAATTAAATGATTACTAAAGAATAGCTTAATGCACATGTACAGTTGATAGAAATACAAACAGAATAATAAAGACCACTATAAAAGGTTACTAAACCGAATGACATAGTAAATATACTATTTAGGGGCGGTGGTCAGGAGACCGCCAGTCACAATGCCTCCCCCTACATCCCGCCCCCACACTATCCCGATGTTCGGCATGCCAACTAGCAGGGACTATTCCCACTCCTGGGTGTCCACGACACCTATAGAGTGAGAATATAGGGGTATATTCAATTGAAGTCGAAAGCTGCCGTCTGTCAAAAAGACGGCAGTTTTCGACTTTTTAAGGTCGAATCGTGACTCGACCTATTCAATATAACCCAAAATTTTTCTACAATAGCTGCCGATCCACGTGCTTGTGTCGAAAACGGGGCCAAAACCGACAGGATTTGGCCCCCTTTTCGAGCATCAGTCCGACATAAAAAAATTTGGACTGAGATGTGGGACCCAGAGGAGGAGAAGGGGGGGGCCCGGGGAGCCACAGGGAGACGGGAGACAGCCGCTGGCATACAGGGGAGATCAGCGCTACAGCACAGCGCTGCAGCAGGATGTCTCACAGCCGCGCCGCTCACGGCAGTTTCCACCCGGCTCCAGCAAGTGAGGTCACGCTTGCTGGAGCCGGGTGCTGAAAAGGGAAGGAATCCAAGAGTCTGCCGGCAGACAGAATCACTTGTGCTGAGATCGACCGGTTTCGCCTGAACCCAGGCTTCAGCACCAGTGACGGAGAACTTTTCTACATACCAGGTACAATCTTTGCTCACTACGGACACCTGTTATTACTGTGAGAAAAACTGCTCTCGTATACAACATTGACTTTGATTTCTGGACATAAGAAACGGATTTACATCCCAGCAAAGGGTGTTTTATAGAAACATTCAGGCACTTATACTCGTGCCTCATTCTCCAGTTAATCCATTTGGACTTTTATTATGGGGGACGAGTAAAACGCAATTCTGTGTATCTACCCCACAAAATACCATCCTTTTTTATGTTTTGTGTTTTTGTGTTTGTCTATATGTTTTGTCCTACCTGTATAGTATACAGGTATTAGGTTATTATAATCTTTTATCTTATTATTAATAAACATTTTTTTTATATTTACATGCTTCCTCTTGATTTTGCATATATTGGAATACAGTTTTTCACTAAAATTTGCCACTTGTAAAGCTATATAGTAAGCGCAGTGTAACACACCCACATTTTCATTGTCTATATCGGAAGGGAGCATGGATCCCCTCCATTTGCTTGCACAGCTGCTGCCTAAATATAGCTGGTGATTAAGCGCAGCCCTCACCTCTACCCATTCCAACATAAAGAATAATACCCATTTCAGACAGGCGGGTTGCACCCGGGAGCCTGACATGGGAGCTCCCAGTGTGCGACACGCCTCAGGCGTCCCACTGCCGCTGTCTGCAACCCGGCATATTGGTGACGTCAGCGGTGATTCGGCTGGGGCGACGCTTGGAGATCACTTGCTCTCCAAGCGCCGCTCGTACACACACCGTGAACGGGAAACAGGTCGCATCGACCCGGCTTCCGTTCACACTGCACAGCGAGCCGGGCTGAACACAAGTTCAACCCTGCTTATGACCAGGGTTCAAATACTGGGTCGATCGACCCGGTATTTCAACTCTTGCCACCTTTCAGAGTGCACCTGAACACGTGTTATGCGCGCTCATGTGCCAATAACCCGTGTTCATAGGTGACAGTCACATATTTATAATACAGTAGCACAGTGTGTTGTTTTTATGAAGGAGTTTTCAATGCTTATACTGCAGAACCCATGCACATGCAGGCCTGATTCTGAGACAGACGCAGTTCATACAGAAGCTGTGCAAAGACACAACTACTGTACGAAAATATACAAAATCAGCATGAGGCGTATTGTATCAATAGATAGTACTTCGGTGACTGTGATCCGCTGCTGTGTCCGAAGATGCACCATTGGATCACTCTGCATGAACAGCGAAACTCTGAGTAACCCCCCAGGTGAATCAGGACGGGCAGTGAATTCACACTGCCGGGGCCAGGAAATCTGCATCAGATGCAAAACCTGCCCTCAGCATGCCTACAAAATGAGGGTGACATGCCCACGTTTTGCAAAACAGTCTCCGTCGCCGCTCCCCTCCCCAAACATCCGTACCTGTCAATCATGCTGCGGCTTAAGCGTCACTGTGTTTGACTGCACAGGACAGGCCTTGAGCATGCACAGTACTACAAACGCCGGATATATACGCAAAGCATCCGGTTTACGTACATCTCTGAATTAGGCCCATAGGACTTCATGACACAAGACTTGCTGGGCCATTTTTAATAATGCAAACAACACCTGCTATAGGAAAACATGCTAATTAAGTGTGGGGGGGGGGGGGGGGGGGAGAGTGCAAAGTCATTTAATTGTTTGCTGTAATATTTTTGTTATTTTCTTACATTATGAACATTATTCGCCTCTGCAAAAAAATAATAATAATAAACTTGGAATTAAACATGTGTATCTGTTACACAGAAACAAAACCCTTCTGTATCTGGTTACTAGCAAGCCAGACCACGTCAGCTGGCATGATGCAGTGGCTCAGGCATTAGAGAGCTAACAGTGAGATCATCTGTCCTGTCAGGTACAGTCACCAACTGGGCAGCTTTCACTTAATTCATCATGACCGGGAGAGTTCAGAAATCAGGGTGCTGTGCGGTGGGCATCAATCTATTCATTGCTCAGAGTGGGGAGGGGGAAAATAATCAGTATTATGGACATGTTGGTGTGCAAACTGAAAATTAGGGGAAAGGAGATAAAACCATTCTGCTAAATTTTGTTATTTTGCATTTTGAAAAGTTAAATTAACAATGGTATAAAAAAGCAATTATAATACAAATGATCTAAAAAAATAAAAGCCTAGGTTAACAGTCATACAAAACGTTTATCATTATACACACTGGATAGAGTATACTTGTCAGAAAGTAATGTCAATATCCAAAATAGAATTCTACAGTGTTGTGAAAAAGTTTTTGCTACCGGAGTTCTTTTTTTTTTGCTTATTCGTCACACTTAGGGGGGTATCCAATTAGTCGCGGTAATTTACCATGCCTAATTGGTTTGCCGGGAGGTATCCTATTAGCCCCAATTGCAGCTGCTTATAAAATTGCAGCTAATTGGATAGACCCCCTTAATTGTTTCAATCTTCAAGTAAAATTGAATATAAGATAAAGACAATCTGAGTAAACCCACAATACAGTTTTTAAATTATTATTTAATTTATTGAAGCAAAAAAAATATCCAACACAAACTGGCCCTATGTAAAATAGTTATTGCCCCCTTAGTTACTTATTCAGTCAATGAACAAAATTTAATTGAATTGAATTGGGATCATTATTACCCCTTTTCCACTAGCTTTTTAAAACATGGGTAAATGCGCACATTTACCCGTGTTTTTCCCTAGTGGAAAAGGGTCCCCCAGCAAATTCCCGGATCAAGTGATCCGGGAATCCTACCCGGGTAGCTAGCCGGGCAATTGCCGGGTTGGTGAGCGCTGTCTGTATGGGACTGTAGCACGGGTCGCAGCCGTGTCAGGCGACACGGCTGCGACCCGTGCTACTGTAGTGGAAAAGGGGTATTTAGTCTAGACACAATCAGGCTTAACTACCGTCAGCCCTATTGAATCTAAACATCACTAAAATAGATCCTTTCCAGCAAGGTGAAATTGACCACAAGGTCTCAATAAGCAAGACTGTATGCACAATCGATAGAAATCCAGAAGGGATGAGAAAGAAATTTTAGTGACATATGTCAGTCAGGAAAGGATCACAAAGTAATTTTTAATGTTCTGGGACTAACGTTCTAACGGAGAATGTCCAGTCATCAGTCTGTGATCTGAAGATCATGCACAGTTGGGATATGCAGCAAGACAACTATCGAAAACACAAGAGGATGTCCACCTCTGAGTGGCTCAAAAGAAAAAAAATGAAGGTTTTTGAGTGGCCTTCTCGAAGTCATGACTTGAATCCAATTGAGATGCTGTGGCAGAACCCTTAATGCACAGTTCATGCTTGAAAACCCTCCAATATGGGCGGTATGCAAATAAGAATGAGCTAAAATCCCTTCACAGCGGTGTGAAAGACTGATCTCTAGTTATTGGAAGCATGTGGTTGCAGGTGTTGCTACTAATAGTGGCACAACCAGTTATTATGTTTTTGTTGATTTATTTATTTATTTGGGGGGGGGGGGGAGTAATTTTCACATGCGTGACATAATTTCTGTCCTTCTATAAATGAAATGATCAATTATAAACTGTAGTTTGTGTATACTCCGATTCCCTTTATCTTAAGGGACCTACACATTGGTCGACCCGCCGCCGAGCTGGCCGACGGCTGATACGGCAGACGGGCGACTCGGCGGCGGTGGGGAGGTGACGGGGGGAGTGATTTCTTCACTCCCCCCGTCACCCGGCTCCATAACAGTGCATGCAAATATGGACGAGATCATTCATATTGGCCTGCATGCACAAGCGACGGGGCACCAACGATGAACGAGCGCGGGGCCACGCATCGTTCATCGTTGGTGCCTCCACACTGAATTATATAAATGAGTTCTCGTTCATTAATGAACGAGAACGTTTATATCGTTTAGTGCTATCGGCCAGTGTGTAGGGCCCTTTATATTCAGTTTTGATTGAAGATCTGAGGCAAACTCTCACAAATATGCAAAAATAGAAGGAACCAGGCCGCAAATCTGTAAAAGTGTAATTTACAGTATATTCTATAATAAATGCACAAAAGTAGAGAAGCTCAACGACTTGCATTACTTTCCATACCATAGTGTAAAGTAAAAAGTGTAGGTAAAAAGGATTAAGTATACTACTATTAAAGGATAAACTCTTGCACAGTCCAATAGTCCAATTCAGTAAGGCAAGTTGGTCTTTTCTTTATCATAAGCCTGAAATTGGCTGGGGTTAGTGCCACTCCTGATTGATCATTAAGCCACCCGCTGAACAGCTGCATCTGACCAATTTGGCACGAGACCTTCCCAGGTGCAACCCGCTTGAGACCCCGTTCAGACTGGCGGCCCCGACGCGGCATATTGCCGTGTCGATGACGTCACCCGGTCACATGCGGGGGCGGCGCTTGGAGATCAGATGATCTACAAGCACCGCCTCTCCAATAGTGTGGAAGGGTCCCGGATCGCATCGACCCGGGAACACTTAACCCCGTTCACACTGCCATCAAACTGCACCTGACCCGGTATTCACCCGGGAATAACCCTTCTTTATTCCCGGGTTGAAATACCTGGTCAGGCGACCCGGGAATTTGTCAGGACCCCCGTTCACAATGCACATAAACCAGGATTACTGCGCGATCACGTGCAATAACCCGGATTTTTCATGGCAGTGTGAACGAGGTATCATAGAGCAAACATATACCACCACTGATCTGCTCATCTCCCTAGTTCATCTGTCAACTGTTCATTCCTCAGTCAGTATGTAAGCTCACACAGGCAGGGCCCTCTTTAGTCTTGTTTCTTCATTAGCGCCATTCATGTCACCTGTCCTCCTTATCTGTTGTCTCTACATCTGTCCAGCGATACTGTAAGGTAAGATTTTTTTAAATAATGTGGGCGTTTCCAACCGATCAGAACACATCGTTTAAAATGGTCTGTGTGGGCATATCAGTGATGCGTGCACCCGCGGATTCGTTCCTTGCCTCCTCAGATTTCTTGAACATGCAGGATCTGAGGAGGTAGCGAACTATGCCATCCTGCCAGATGCAACATGGCCACACTTCCCCCCCGCCCGTCGTTGCCGGTATCAGCAAGTGAGTCACACCGCTTGTGATGTGTCCCTGGAGGTCACATTGCTCCGTGTGGGCGCCTTTAGTTCTCCATTATCATGTGTGCAGACTCATTGACTGGCAAACTGCCTTTCCTCCATGTGATCTGTCAATGCTTACCCTACAAAAGATTGAGTTTCCCTAGCATCACTCAATGTCCACGTCCTACCTAGTCTTAGTATTAAGACTAGCCTATTATTTTATTTTTGTTCTTAGATATGTAAATTTACACTATATTGTAATTACAAAGGGCCTGATTCAGGTTAGGACAGCATTTGCATAACTGCTGCTTCCTTGGCCATTAGTCAGCTAATTAACCCTCAGGATACGCAGACTGTCCGCCGCAGCTGTGACGCCATTGCCAAGAAGACGGAAATCTTCTCCTTGGCACGCCCACAAAACGGAGGTGATGCACCTCCATTTTGTGAAATGGAGCCCATTGCCACCCCCTCCACACCCCCAAGCGGCTGCAGACTGTCAATCACCTGATGTCTGCAACCTCACTGCATGTGAGGACACAGGACCCATACTGCACATGCGCAGCACGGGTCCTGCGCATGCAGTTTTCCGATTCTCAGAATCGCTACACAAACCACACCTGAATCAGACCCAATATGTCAAGTTACACTCTGTAATTACCGTATATACTCGAGTATAAGCCGACTTTTTCAGCACTTTTTTATGTGCTGAAAAAGCCCCCTCGGCTTATACTCGAGTCAGTGGGAAGGAGGTACACGGAGGGCACAGCGCGCGCCTCTCCTTTGTCCCTCCTGCATCTCCGGCGGCAGCGGCAGGTCTATTAAATAAAGTACCCGTTCGTGAGCTCTGATTGGCTCACGAACCAGCACTTCATTTAACAGACCCGCCGCCGGAGGGACACAGGAGAGGCGCGCGCTGTGCCCTCGGTGTCCCTCCTTAACAAGACAGCGGGGGAGCGGGGAGGGTAAGTTGTACCTGGCACTGGGGGAGCATATTTGGCACTTGGGGGAGGGGGCATATGTGGCACTGAGGGGGCATATCTGGCAGTATAAGGGCATATCTGGCACTGTGGGGGCATATCTGGAACTATGAGGGCATATCTGGCACTATGGGGGAATATCTGGCACTGTGGGGGCATATCTGGCACTGTGGGGGCATATCTGGCACTATGAGGGCATATCTGGCACTGTGGGGGAATATCTGGCACTGTGGGGGGCATATCTGGCACTGTCAGGGCATATCTGGCACTGTGGGGGAATATCTGGCAGTATGAGGGCTGTGTACGGCTAGAGCTGCATTTCCCACCCTAGGCTTATACTCTGGTCAATAAGTTTTCCCAGGTTTTTGTGGTAAAATTAGGTGCCTCGGCTTATATTCGGGTCGACTTATACTCGAGTATATACGGGTAAGTATATTCCTTGTACGTCGCTGTAGAAACTTTGTGTGGCCCTAATAAGATAATAATAATAATAATAATATATGAAAAGGATTACAGTACCTCTACTAGCCTTTTATAAAAAATATAAGTTATTTATGATAGCTTTTAAGTAAACAAATACTTCTGCTAATTGAATAAATAAATTAAATTGAACTAACAGCTCATTGTGAACTTTAAACCTGAAGGTTTTGTTATCTAGACTTACATTTCCTATTAACTAGTTATACTATTAAAGATATAATGAGCTGAAATTAACAGTAAAGAGCTATAATGTATGAGAAACACTATTTTATCAACCGATGCTGAGTTTTAAACGATTGTATGGTTTGTGTAAGTATGGAAGTCTTCACCATGTCAAAGCAAATCTTATTTTCAGATGCTTTCTGGAATTATTGGCTATACTGAGTATTAATATGCCCGGTGATTACAGCTGTGACTGATCTCAGGTTTCCTGCCCTATACAGAGAATTTCCTATCCTTACTCCCAAATGCTCAATGTAGACAGCAGATCATCACCACATAGCAATTAACAGCTAAATATGTAAATATGAAGTAGAAAAAGGCTTCCGGCCCGAGTCATAGACTTCAAGTTCCTAGCTAATTGGCTGGAAGTACAAAACAGCCGTATAAACCCCAGACAATCTGTAACACATCATCTACAAGAAATATAGAAACTACTAATATGAGCAGAGAATTCTGTTTTGGGGCTCTACTGTATTTACCAAGCGCTGCTCCCCAGAATGTTTCAGTCCCCAAATTTAAAAGGACAATGCCTTTAAATTTTGGGCTTAAACATACCAAAAAGCGGTAGCTTGAATTAGTAAATAAGCCTCTTGGAATTATTTATTAAAAACTATTCTAGCACAGGGTGGTGGCTGAAAAATTATAAAATTTTCCCCTTCATCTGTTAAAGACTACTGTACATCAGGTAATTTAGTGTATAGGGACAATTTCTGAGTACTGTACTGGTAATATAATATGTTTGGTAATATAAATTACAGGTTGCTTCTCCCTTATCCAAAATGACTTAAAATTCAAAATTTGAGTTCCAAGGATTACGGTTATGAGCAAGGTCGAATTGATGCATGAAAAGCCCACCAGTTAATGCAGTGGTAGGGGTCAAAGTTTAAGGGGTGCAGCCAGCTACAAGAAGGGGTATACCCAGTAACAACAGAGGTATTTGGCTAACCATGAGATAGTATATGCAAAGAATGTGGGACCTTTATAAAGGAGTTGGCATGGTGTGGCAGGGCCACCCACTTTGAGTGGCAGGGGGGCTAACCTTGGTGTCGTTTCCATGGAAATAAACCAAGCATGCAAGTTCAACCATGGTACTACTCCACCAAGTAACTGACCCCTGGAGGAGGGGGCGAAGACAGAAGGCAGTGGAGCCCACCGGTGATTTCCTCCTGTACACCTGTGGGCCAGTCCAATCATGGTTATGCGAGACTCAACCTGTACAGTTAAATGTTCTAACATGGAATCTGTAGAATGTGCACTGAAAAATGCACCCTATATATACGATGGGCATACTTCTATATACAGTATAATACTGTACAATAACACAGCCCCTAAATGTTACTATTTTAATCGACCATGAAGCCACACGGCAATAACATCTTATAATGAAGGTTGTTTAGGTAACCAATTTTTGACAGTTTTGTTGAACTACTCCCTCCAGGTATAATAGCCTGAGGCTCACAGGCATTAGCGAGATCCCATCGAATATGGTTGATGCTTTCAAGTCACAATCATTTATTGTACCCATACAATAAATACTAATGGCATTACAAGTTACAGAAGAGCTCCATGACAACATAAAAACAATAGGCCCAGAGGTCACAGAACTCCAAGGTGACTTATAATAGCCATGACAACTATAGGGGCCCATACATCAACGGGCTGATGACAATTAGGAGCCTATTGGTTGATTTGGGCAACTTCTCCATTTTATTTTTCCAAGATTTCATACATTTTCCCTACGGACGCATACTTACACCTACACTTAAATTTTTTTATAGAATTTTATTTTCCTACTGTTCTCAAAATATCAAAACGTATTCATCTGATTGAATGGCAGCTGATACTGCTGACCTTGCAATACCCAGTATCAACTGACATGCTAGGAGTTTTCCTCTGCAAATCTCACACTTAGGGCCTGATTCTGAGTTCGGAATGAAGTAAGAAAGAGCAAGTAACTGTGTGGCAGATGTATTACCTTGGAGAAGGCATAAATGCAAGGTGATAAACGTACCAGCCAATCAGCTCCTAACTGTTAAATTTGCATATTGGAGCTGATTGGCTGGTGTTTTTCACCTTGCACATATCACTGGTTTATCACTTCCTTATGCTTTCTCCAGGTTAATACATCTGCCCCTGTGTACCTGGACAAACCCATAAAAAAAAATCCATCAGGGTAAATACTGTCTGCTTTTGCATGTAGCTGGACAGCTTTTTTGTTACACAGCAATTTAAATTTGGACACGACCCTCCCAAGTCTGCACATGTACATCTGCACCACCTGCAGCGCAACATGGTTTTGTCAAGGTGCATAGATGATTTCTCTTTCTTGCTTTATTCTCTATTCAGAATCAGACCCTTAGTGCCATGGATCATGCAGAGAAAAAGTGCCACGGTCTCATTAGTTGTAGTAAGTGGAACATTTCTGGAGGTGAGCGAGTTATAAATGCATGCTCTGGTGCCACAAAGTGCTGAGAATATAAATATTACTTATAGAAACATCAATGCACAATTTCTATTTGTCTGTGTTACATTACAGCACAGCTCAGGCATATGAAGCAAATGCCGGATGATACCATGGAGAAGATGTGGCTGACATCTGGAGAATAAAGTAGGGTCACTTTCTAGCTAAGAAAATGTTTAAATTAGTATTTAAATGTGTTAGTGGTAAATAAGAATGTAAAGAAGGATTTTAAACTGAAAGAAGATAAATTAGATAAGTGATGACATTGAGGGAACAGGTAATGTTGTGTGTACATTAGTCTTTATCTACTGTATATGGGTCTATGAGCCTGAGTCGGACACAGCGGGTGATTCAGACATGATCACTGGGCTCTTAATTTTGCTGTCCCATTCAGATAGTCCCCGCCCAGGGGGAGTGTAAATTCACCCATGCAAGTGTGCGATCGCATGTGTACGCCGTGCTACAAACATCCCTCAGTCAGCGGGCAGCTGCAAATCCGTTCGCACCACACTCACCATCAAATGTTTTTACCAGTGTGTGCAGCCCAGGACTTACTCCTACAGTGCGATGAGAACAGGCTGATCGGGTCCGGAGCTGACGTCACACACCCTCCCTGAGAATGCTTGGGAACGCCTGCGTTTTTCCTGACACTCCCAGAAAACGGTCAGTTACCAACCCCAATCGGCCTCTTCCTGTCAATCAGCATGCGAATGGCTGTGCAATTACAATTTTCGCACCAGCCTGTCGCTGTTTGGCGATGCCTGTTTGGTGACGCGCATGTGTATTGCGGTGCATATGGCATGCGCAGTCTGTCGATAATCGCCCACTGTGCGACAACGCACAGCAGCGATCAGATCTGAATCTGGTTCCGAGTGTCAATGCCATATGCATTTGGCCAATGTTTTAAGTGTGCGCATGGGCCGAGTCGAACCATGCATGCCTCCCGACTGTCTGCACTAAGAGACACAGCATGCAATCTCATGCAGGGTTTGTGAATTTTAGTGGGAGGGGGGTGGCGAAAATGTACAGTCACTCACACAGGTGGACATACTCAGATGGAGAAACTACACCTGCTATACGCTGCAGGTGAGCGTCTCAGTTATATGAATAAGGCCCTATAGGGGGGGAATTCACTTGAACGTTGTTAAGCTCCAGGGAACAGCACCCAGAGCTAATCAATTGCCAGCACTGTAATCCCGCGACTAGTAGATACATCTCTTTGCACCCTTCTGAGGTGTGATCAGAATAGGACTTATCTAGATCCTTTGGGCTAGTTGTGGTGTTACAGTGTTCACTAACAGCATCACGCCTAACACTTGTGCCAAAAAATACAGTTTACTGTGACTACGCCCCAAGCATTATTCATGGAAAACTGCATCTCCTAATTTAAATGTCAGAGCTTAACAAATTTACGTTTGAATTCCCCCCTATGAGTCTGAGAAGTTAATGGTACAAATAACATCTATAAATAGATCATCCCATCAGATGTGCGATTTCAGTGACTCATGCAAAAACTAGACAGACAATCTACCTTTCCTAAATTCCGTAAAACCCAGCAATACAAAGGGCTGCTACGTCAGTTCTTAAACAGCCACTAAAACATAAATAAACAGAATGTTCAAGATAATACCCATGTAGTCAAAAATATTTTTTTTGTGTTACCAGATATTCCACCTAGGGTTAGTAAATGCATTTTAGATCTCATGGACTGCAGGTAACAGGAGTCACAGATCCCATGGACATCAGGCAACGGGCTCACAGATCCCAGTGACTGCAGGCAACGGGCTCACAGATCCCAGTGACTGCAGACAACGGGCTCACAGATCCCAGTGACTGCAGACAACGGGCTCACAGATCCCAGTGACTGCAGACAACGGGCTCACAGATCCCAGTGACTGCAGGCAACGGGCTCACAGATCCCAGTGACTGCAGGCAACGGGCTCACAGATCCCAGTGACTGCAGGCAACGGGCTCACAGATCCCAGTGACTGCAGGCAACGGGCTCACAGATCCCAGTGACTGCAGGCAACGGGCTCACAGATCCCAGTGACTGCAGGCAACGGGCTCACAGATCCCAGTGACTGCAGGCAACGGGCTCACAGACCACAGTGACTGCAGGCAATGGGCTCACAGATCCCAGTGACTGCAGGCAACGGGCTCACAGATCCCAGTGACTGCAGGCAACAGGCTCACAGATCCCAGTGACTGCAGGCAACGGGCTCACAGACCACAGTGACTGCAGGCAACGGGCTCACAGATCCCAGTGACTGCAGGCAACGGGCTCACAGATCCCAGTGACTGCAGGCATCTGGTGTTTATCAGGGTCACGTTTAAATCCAAGGATCATCATTTCTTGGCATTTTGATTGATGGATTCTGCACACCTAACCAAATGGTAGATTAGTGCCATCACTGTGATCCATGACCTGATGTCTGCAGCATTTTCTGAGCACCTAGCACCCTCATATTAAATTAATCCTTATGACTAACACAAATGTAACCATTACTGGAGAATCCAGACCAACTGGATTGGAACCAAGGGGTAGATTTACTAAATATTGTTTTTTTAAGGTCGCTGATCATTAGCAGCTATGACCGATAGTTTTACAAGCAACAGGAATCAATGCTAAACAAGCCTGATTTAGCATTGATTGCTACTGCCGTTGTAAAACTATTGATAAAAGCTACTGATGATCGGCAACATTTAGTAAATCTACCTAGAGAGTTTAAGGGCTCCTATTCTAGATGGATCCCATCAACCAACTGTGTGACAGATCTCTAATTTTTTCAATAACAATTTAATTAAATGTAGTCTACAAATTATGTAAATTTAAAAGCAGTTAATAAAAATGTGGGGCCTCAACAAAATGAACTTTTTACCTTAGCTTTGTTAACTAATATACTAGCTATTATTACTCATGGGGCGGGATGTCATGAACTCCGAGTTCGGCGACTGTGCGGGATGCCAGCTGAGCCCGGACAATTTTTTAACGGGGCAATCATGTACAAGGCTAAACTATGCCTTGTAGAGGGTTCGGTATGGGTAACCGGTGAACGGGATGCCGGCTGTCAACATTCCAACAGCGGCAACCCGCCTGCCAGAATGCCGACAGTGGGGCGAACGCTAAGAGTCCCCTTGTAGGCTCGTTGCACTCACCACAGGAGTCTTAGACACCCATGAGTGGGAATAGCCCTGTTGCGCCAGGATTCTGGCTGGCGGCATTGACGGCTGTTGGGATTCCAGCATCGGTATCCTGACCGCCGGAATCCCGACAGCTGGCAAATTAAAAGTATCTCCTTTAAAAAACATCATGGTTTGGCCGGCATCCTGCACAGCCGCCAGACTCGGAGATCATTACATCCCGCCCATTGGAGGTCATTCCGAGTTGTTCGCTCGTTGCCGATTTTCGCAACGGAGCGATTAAGGCAAAAATGCGCATGGTATGCAGTGCGCATGCGCTAAGTATTTTAGCACAAAACTTAGTAGATTTACTCACGTCCGAACGAAGAATTTTCATCGTTGAAGTGATCGGAGTGTGATTGACAGAAAGTGGGTGTTTCTGGGTGGAAACTGACTGTTTTCTGGGAGTGTGAGGAAAAACGCAGGCGTGCCAGAATAAAACGCGGGAGTGTCTGGAGAAACGGGGGAGTGGCTGGCCGAACGCAGGGCGTGTTTGTGACGTCAAACCAGGCCGTTTCGGCCTGAGCTGATCGCAGTGTAGGAGTAAGTCTCGAGCTACTCAGAAACTGCTAAGAATTTTCTATTCGCAATTCTGCTAATCTTTCATTCGCAATTCTGCTATGCTAAGATACACTCCCAGAGGGCGGCGGCCTGGCGTGTGCAATGCTGCTAAAAGCAGCTAGCGAACGAACAACTCGGAATGAGGGCCATTGTTTGCAAAGATGGTCATGGGGATTCACCATAAATTGCAGCAACTGAGCCTAAATAAAGATTCATAAAGAGAATACCTACAAGCGGGTTTGGTATGTAATACCACCACCTGGGATGCCGAATGTCACTATCCGACATTGGCATACCAAGCGTTGGAATGCTGGCAGAGTGGCGAGCGCAACTAATCCACTTGCGGGCTCGCTGCGTTCGCCACGCTGCGGGCTCGATGGCAATTGGTATGCTAGCCGCATACCCTACAGGACTAATTCGTGGCTGCAAGAAAACACAAAAGGATTTCTCACTACCATTTTGGTGGGGTATTTGAGGCTGCAACTGCAATACAATACACAGCTGCATAGATTTAGGCATCATACTTCCTGCGGCCATGCTGCACGACCATAGGGCCATTCACTACTTTGATAATCAGCTGATCTGCAATAGGTGCTGCTTCCTTGTACACAGCCCCTGGGATTTGTAAAGCCGCCGGAGGGCGTCTCAGTACAAATCCAAGCTGTAGCAACATTGGCGTAATTTCACACAGCTGCTGTGTACTTCTCTGAACCAGGCCCTACATTTGTAAATGATGATAGGTAAAATTTACATACGCAGTCACTATAATTATCAGTATGCACAGTGCTTGGGGAGCAGATTAACAATAGTTCTGCAAATCTTATATTCATCTTTCATCAATGGGACCATAATCTCACTGAGAAAAGATGGTGACGCACACATAGATAAACCTCACCTTCACATCATTTATTATCTCATCACTGGCAATACATGAGGTCACCAATTAGTAGGAAAAATAAGAATTTACTTACCGATAATTCTATTTCTCATAGTCCGTAGTGGATGCTGGGGACTCCGTAAGGACCATGGGGAATAGCGGCTCCGCAGGAGACTGGGCACATCTAAAGAAAGCTTTAGGACTATCTGGTGTGCACTGGCTCCTCCCCCTATGACCCTCCTCCAAGCCTCAGTTAGGATACTGTGCCCGGACGAGCGTACACAATAAGGAAGGATTTTGAATCCCGGGTAAGACTCATACCAGCCACACCAATCACACCGTATAACCTGTGATCTGAACCCAGTTAACAGCATGATAACAGAGGAGCCTCTGAAAGATGGCTCACAACAATAATAACCCGATTTTTGTAACAATAACTATGTACAAGTATTGCAGACAATCCGCACTTGGGATGGGCGCCCAGCATCCACTACGGACTATGAGAAATAGAATTATCGGTAAGTAAATTCTTATTTTCTCTAACGTCCTAAGTGGATGCTGGGGACTCCGTAAGGACCATGGGGATTATACCAAAGCTCCCAAACGGGCGGGAGAGTGCGGATGACTCTGCAGCACCAAATGAGAGAACTCCAGGTCCTCCTCAGCCAGGATATCAATTTTGTAGAATTTTACAAACGTATTTGCTCCTGACCAAGTAGCTGCTCGGCAAAGTTGTAAAGCCGAGACCCCTCGGGCAGCCGCCCAAGATGAGCCCACCTTCCTTGTGGAGTGGGCATTTACAGATTTTTGGCTGTGGCAGGCCTGCCACAGAATGTACAAGCTGAATTGTACTACCAATCCAACGAGCAATAGTCTGCTTAGAAGCAGGAGCACCCAGCTTGTTGGGTGCACACAGGATAAACAGCGAGTCAGATTTCCTGACTCCAGCCGTCCTGGAAACATATATTTTCAGGGCACTGACAACGTCTAGCAACTTGGAGGCCTCCAAGTCCCTAGTAGCCGCAGGCACCACCAATAGGTTGGTTCAGGTGAGACGCTGAAACCACCTTGGGGAGAAACTGAGGAAGAGTCCTCAATTCCGCCCTGTCCGAATGGAAAATCAGATAAGGGCTTTTTCAGGATAAAGCCGCCAATTCTGACACGCGCCTGGCCCAGGCCAGGGCCAACAGCATGACCACTTTCCATGTGAGATATTTTAACTCCACAGATTTAAGTGGTTCAAACCAATGTGACTTTTGGAACCCAAAACTACATTGAGATCCCAAAGTGCCACTGGAGGCACAAAAGGAGGCTGTATATGCAGTACCCCTTTTACAAACGTCTGAACTTCAGGGACTGAAGCTAGTTCTTTTTGGAAGAAAATTGACAGGGCCGAAATTTGAACCTTAATGGACCCCAATTTCAGGCCCATAGACACTCCTGTTTGCAGGAAATGTAGGAATCGACCCAGTTGAATTTCCTCCGTCGGGCCTTACTGGCCTCGCACCACGCAACATATTTTCGCCAATTGCGGTGATAATGTTTTTGCAGTTACATCCTTCCTGGCTTTGATCAGGATAGGGATGACTTCATCCGGAATGCCTTTTTTCCTTCAGGATCTGGCGTTCAACCGCCATGCCGTCAAACGCAGCCGCGGTAAGTCTTGGAACAGACAGGGTCCTTGCTGGAGCAGGTCCCTTCTTAGAGGTAGAAGCCACGGATCCTCCGTGAGCATCTCTTGAAGTTCCGGTTACCAAGTCCTTCTTGGCCAATCCGGAACCACGAATATAGTGCTTACTCCTCTCCATCTTATCAATCTCAGTACCTTGGGTATGAGAGGCAGAGGAGGGAACACATACCCTGACTGGTACACCCACGGTGTTACCAGAGCGTCTACAGCTTATTGCCTGAGGGTCCCTGGACCTGGCGCAATACATGTCGAGTTTTTAATCATGTGGAAGACTTCTGGGTGAAGTCCCCACTCTCCCGGGTGGAGGTCGTGCTGAGGAAGTCTGCTTCCCAGTTGTCCACTCCCGGAATGAATACTGCTGACAGTGCTATCACATGATTTTCCGCCCAGCGAAGAATCCTTGCAGCTTCTGCCATTGCCCTCCTGCTTCTTGTGCCACCCTGTCTGTTTACGTGGGTGACTGCTGTGATGTTGTCCGACTGGATCAACACCGGCTGACCTTGAAGCAGAGGTCTTGCTAAGCTTAGAGCATTGTAAATGTCCCTTAGCTTCAGGATATTTATGTGAAGTGATGTCTCCAGGCTTGACCATAAGCCCTGGATATTCCTTCCCTGTGTGACTGCTCCCCAGCCTCGCAGGCTGGCATCAGTGGTTACCAGGACCCAGTCCTGAATGCCTAATCTGCGGCCCTCTAGAAGATGAGCACTCTGCAACCACCACAGGAGGGACACCCTTGTCCTTGGTGACAGGGTTATCCGCTGATGCATCTGAAGATGCGATCCGGACCATTTGTCCCGCAGGTCCCACTGGAAAGTTCTTGCGTGGAATCTGCCGAATGGGATTGCTTCGTAGGAAGCCACCATTTTACCCAGAACCCTTGTGCATTGATGCACTGAGACTTGGCTCGGTTTTAGGAGGTTCCTGACTAGCTCGGATAACTCCCTGGCTTTCTCCTTCGGGAGAAACACCTTTTTCTGGACCGTGTCCAGGATCATCCCTAGGAACAGAAGACACGTCGTCGGAACCAGGTGCGATTTTGGAATATTGAGAATCCAATCGTGCTGCCGCAACACTACCTGAGATAGTGCTACACCGACCTCCAACTGTTCCCTGGATCTTACCCTTATCAGGGACTTGTCCAAGGAAGGGATAACTAAAATTCACTTCCTTCGAAGGAATATCATCATTTCGGCCATTACCTTGGTAAAGACCCGGGGTGCCGTGTACCATCCATACGGCAGCGTCTGAACTGATAGTGACAGTTCTGTACCCTAAACCTGAGGTACCCTTGGTGAGAAGGGTAAATTTTGACATGAAGGTAAGCATCCTTGATGTCCCGAGACATCATGTAGTCCCCTTCTTCCAGGTTCGCAATCACTGCTCTGAGTGACTCAATCTTGAATTTGAACCTCTGTACGTAAGTGTTCAAAGATTTTAGATTTAGAATCGGTCTCACCGAGCCGTCCGGCTTCGGTACCACAACAGTGTGGAATAATACCCCGTTCCCTGTTGCAGGAGGGGTATCTTGATTATCACCTGCTGGGAATACAGCTTGTGAATGGCTTCCAAAACTGTCTCCCTGTCAGAAGGAGACATCGATAAAGCCGACTTTAGGAAACGGCGAGGGGGAGACGTCTCGAATTCTAATTTGTACCCGAGATATCACCTGAAGGATCCAGGGGTCTACTTGCGAGTGAGCCCACTGCGCGCTGAAATTCATTGAGACGGGCCCCCCACCGTGCCTGATTCTGCTTGTATAGCCCCAGCGTATACTGAGGGCTTGGCAGAGGCGGGAGAGGGTTTCTGTTCCTGGGAACTGGCTGATTTCTGCAGCCTTTTTCCTCTCCCTCTGTCACGGGGCAGAAATGAGGAACCTTTTGCCCGCTTGTCCACGAAAAGACTGCGCCTGATAATACGGCGTCTTCTCATGTTGAGAGGCGACCTGGGGTACAAACGTGGAATTCCCAGCTGTTGCCATGGCCACCAGGTCTGAAAGACCGACCCCAAATAACTCCTCCCTTAATAAAGCAATACTTCCAAATGCCGTTTGGAATACGCATCACCTGACCACTGACGTGTCCATAACCCTCTACTGGTAGAAATGGACAACGCGCTTAGACTTGATGCCAGTCGGCAAATATTCCGCTGTGCATCACGCATATATAAAAATGCATCTTTTAAATGCTCTATAGGCAAAAATATACTGTCCCTATCTATGGTATCAATATTTTCAGTCAGGGAATCCGACCACGCCAACCCAGCACTGCACATCCAGGCTGAGGCGATTGCTGGTCGCAGTATAACACCAGTATGTGTGTAAATACCTTTTAGGATACCCTCCTGCTTTCTATCAGCAGGATCCTTTTATCAGAAATGTGTAAAACATTTTTCATTGCCTCAATCATATAACGTGTGGCCCTACTGGAAGTCACATTCGTCTCTTCACCGTCGACACTGGAGTCAGTATCCGTGTCGGCGTCTATATCTGCCATCTGAGGTAACGGGAGCTTTAGAGCCCCTGACGGCCTATGAGACGTCTGGACAGGCACAAGCTGAGTAGCCGGCTGTCTCATGTCAACCACTGTCTTTTATACAGAACTGACACTGTCACGTAATTCCTTCCAACAGTTCATCCACTCAGGTGTCGACCCCCTAGGGGGTGACATCACTATTACAGGCAATCTGCTCCGTCTCCACATCATTTTTCTCCTCATACATGTCGACACAAAAGTACCGACATACAGCACACACACAGGGAATGCTCTGATAGAGGACAGGACCCCACTAGCCCTTTGGGGAGACAGAGGGAGAGTTTGCCAGCCCACACCAGAGCGCTATATATATACAGGGATAACCTTATATAAGTGTTTTTCCCCTTATAGCTGCTGTATAGTTAATACTGCGCCTAATTAGTGCCCCCCTCTCTTTTTTTAACCCTTTCTGTAGTGTAGTGACTGCAGGGGAGAGACAGGGAGCTTCCCTCCAACGGAGCTGTGAGGGAAAATGGCGCCAGTGTGCTGAGGAGATAGGCTCCGCCCCTTTTTCGCGGACTTTTCTCCTGCTTTTTTATGGATTCTGGCAGGGGTTAAATGCATCCATATAGCCCAGGAGCTATATGTGATGCATTTTTTTTGCCATCCAAGGTGTTTTTATTGCGTCTCAGGGCGCCCCCCCCCCAGCGCCCTGCACCCTCAGTGACCGAAGTGTGAAGTGTGCTGAGAGCAATGGCGCACAGCTGCAGTGCTGTGCGCTACCTTGTTGAAGACAGGACGTCTTCTGCCGCCGATTTTCCGGACCTCTTCTGCCTTCTGGCTCTGTAAGGGGGCCGGCGGCGCGGCTCTGGGACCCATCCAAGCTGGGCCTGTGATCGTCCCTCTGGAGCTAATGTCCAGTAGCCTAAGAAGCCCAATCCACTCTGCACGCAGGTGAGTTCGCTTCTTCTCCCCTTAGTCCCTCGATGCAGTGAGCCTGTTGCCAGCAGGTCTCACTGAAAATAAAAAACCTAATCTAAAACTTTCACTAAGAAGCTCAGGAGAGCCCCTAGTGTGCACCCTTCTCGTTCGGGCACAGAGATCTAACTGAGGCTTGGAGGAGGGTCATAGGGGGAGGAGCCAGTGCACACCAGATAGTCCTAAAGCTTTCTTTAGATGTGCCCAGTCTCCTGCGGAGCCGCTATTCCCCATGGTCCTTACGGAGTCCCCAGCATCCACTTAGGACGTTAGAGAAATGTATATATTGATTATCATTACTGAAAACATTTTAAATGTTTTTTGTTTTGTTTTTTCTTCATTGTGGTAAATTGCAGATTTCTCAGGCTACTATGGGCGGCATCCAATTAATTGCGGTCAATTACCGCGGGTAATTGTATTGCCATGGGCTATCCAATTAGCCCCGATAAGCCAGTGCTTATCCCCGATGCTGGCCCTTATCGGGGATTATGCTTTGCGTGATAATCCACTATAAATGCCCCTTAGATCCAATAAGTGCCGCGAAAATACATAGGCCCGTGGCTTTTCGCTATACCTATGTATTTTTGCATGAAAAAGGGGTGTTTTCGCATGGACTAATTGAATGGGCGTGATTAAGAAAAAACACCCATTTTACGTGGCCATGCCACTATCGCAGTAATTGGATACCTCTCTATGTCCTACCTATTTATTTTGTGTATTGAGACTGACTGTAAAAGGTGACAACGGGGGAAGACACTAAATCATAAAGCAGCATAGCATATATGAGAGCCTGGCTGACAACAGTTGTCAGGGCAATACTTAGCTGGAGGTCAGATAAAGCTGCATGGTAATAGGAGCAATATAAAATTACACTCCTGTATAGCTATAGGCCTGATTCACATGTATACAACATGCTAATGCATCTATGCAAATGTATATGCAGCTAATGTGAGAAAGTATGCAGATGTTCCAGCCGCCTGGAAACGTATTAAGAAGCCAACAGACAACATCATAAATCCAAGTGGCTGCGTATAAAGACGCAGCGTCAATCGTATATACTTCAATAATTGACCATCTGAGTAATTCTATGCAGGCGCAGAATGACTTTGGGAACTGAGACGCTGGTACTATGTTTTCTGTATACAGGACAGGCCTCGAAAACGGACACAACACATCTGCATTTCTGGCGCCACTCTCCGTTACCTGTCACTGACTGTCAATCACTTTGCAAGTAAATCATCACTGCGAGCACAATTGCTAAGGTACCTTGGCACGCGTGCGCAATGCGACTTAGACACGTGCAGTTTATCGATTATTGCTAGTGAGTAGAAATCTACTGTAAGTGCAGCCGTGGGGCTGGTCTTGGAAATCAATTGAAATTCCCCTCTATCAACTGAATCGCCCCCTAACTCTGATTACTTGTCAGCTAGCATTGCTCTAGCACTTCCCTATGTCTTACACATGTCTCACTGCTTGTTACCATAGCCACTCCTCCATACACTGATCTCTAGAGTAGGCTCACAGCTATTGTATGTGCTAGATTAGATCACCAAACGTTCCTTCAAGTGCACCAGTGACAACGGGAAGTACCTGGGAGGGTAAAATTGTCGTTCACTCTCACCAAAACTTGCCCTTTTTATTTGCACACTCTACCATACACTAATGCCGGAGTAGGAGGAATTCAACATATTGATGACAATCAAGAAGATGGAAATTTTAACGACTCCTCGATATGACGAGGAAGTAACTTGCATTGACATTGGTTATCGCTAGTTTACTTTAGTGTATAGAGAGGATATTTTCATACAAAATTTAAAAAAAATCTGTTGCGATACTGTCGGTTAATAATTGCGGCAGTACCACAATTATTAATACAATAGCCCCCAAATCTCGTGTGACCCGCTCACTTTGCGTTGCCAGTAAATTCAACCTCCAACCAGAAATGACCCTTATACAGGTAAAAGCACCTATATACTTGTAAAAATATATCATGCAGGTAACTCTGGGGGTACAGCAACAAAACTTACTGTGACTAATAACACAACAACAAGCAGCAGTACATGTATCACTGAGATCTGCGTTGGGCTAATGCCTCTGTACTACACACATCCAGATCAGATGAATTCATGCCACGTGAAGACAACTATACAATATTTTCTGCACAATCCAAAAGAACTATACACAAAGATAGACATACTTCCTAAACCCACCACACAAATAAACAATTGCGGTACTACATATATGTATTACTGAACATAAACCTGTTATGGAATGCAGGCCTAGAGAATCCCCAGGACTCATATAATCATACCATCCAAAAATATTACTGCCAATTCCTGCTGGTGCCTACATTTCTATAGATACAGCTCTTACCAGCCTGTTTAAAAGGGCAAGTTGGCTTCTATCTTCTCTGACTGGTTACTGAAACTAAAATTGGTATAATTCTGTTTAAGCACTGCAAAGGAAAATATACACAGTAAATTTCTCTGAAGCAATATTTCATCCACCAGGTACTTTACAGAAAGAATTATGTATTCAACTGTTAGATGAGTATTACAGCACTCTTGCGAAGCGGTGCAGCCTCAATGATTTAATGTTTATTGTAAATTCAAGGGTGAGTAGACCACTGTTACAGGGTGATCTCCAGCACTCGTGTTTCAGACTGCTAGCGTGCCAGTAGTGACTCTTTATTGCACCCCAAACACGGATACATTACCATAACTGCTTAACATCTCAAAGTATTATGCACACTAAAAAAATCTATACAACTATAAAACACAAAATGATGAATACACGCCATACTACAGATTCCTCACAACATTATCTGCAAATCAGACACCTCCCTGTGACTATTAAATATTAAAATAATGAGTTATAGGCAAGTTTTAACATTTCCGATTCAACATTAAAGATATTTTACATCTTGTGAAGCTAGCCTATAATCTTGTCTGTAATTAAAGCAATTTATTTCTACATTGTCTTAATAAAGAACACACATGGATTCTTAGAGTGTCTGATAATAGCATATGCTTACAGCTCCAAATTAAAAAATGTTCTTGTACAACAACAAAATTAAACTTAACTTCAAAAATAATGTAATGTGTTATTAAAGTTGTATTTCGGTGCCGCAGAATACTTTTTCACAGGCAGCTTCGGGCTTACTAAAACAACAAAGCACATATTGCGGAAGACCACCATGCTGGCTGCCATTACTAACATCTGGAGGAGGAATTACAGGGCCTGTCAGGGAGGCAGAGCATGCAATGGCTGAAGCACACTGCCTAATTCATCCATTTACTACTGTGGCTAAGCGGACTGCCCCAAATTTACTTAATAGTTAATGGGCCATCAGCTTTTCCAAGGTATGTCATGTTTAAGTAAATCTGGCCTTTGGGACTTGCCATTATTTACAAAGTGCCAACGTATTCCACATTGTTGCTCTTTAAGACAGAAGCATAGGAAACCTGCAGTGAATGAACAATAACAGTTGAATCCTCTCTGACATACTTTCTGCAGCACCTGCATGACATAACACTCTTCCAGCGTTTAACGTATAAATGTTTGCTAGAAGGTTAAATAGTATGATAATGAATTGTGACAATTCTAAAGCACTTTAGGTAACAAGCAGACATATATGAACTGTTTGTTTATTATAGCATTCCTAGTACATTTTATTAACTACACTTATGATCTTTCCACAAAATAAATATGCAAACAAGATATTGTAACTAATAGATCCAGACACTTCTTGCTAAGGTAGATACTATTCCCAATGCCAAAGCAATAGATTGCATACATATGCAGTGGTACACTGCATTATCAATAAATTACCAATAGAAATAAATTGCATTCAGAAACTCAAAAACACTAGGAAAAAATGTGTCATCCGCTATGTCAATTAAAAGTTGTATCTTTCCCATTACCTAACAATGGGACAGATGTACTAATCTGGAGACGGCATAAGGAAGTGATAAACCAGTGATAAGTGCAAGGTGATAAACGCACCAGCCAATCAGCTCCAATATGTAAATTAACAGTTAGGAGCTGACTGGCTGGTGCATTATCACCTTGCGCTTATCACTGGTTTATCACTTCCTTATGACGTCTCCAGGCTTAATACATCTGCCCCAATTATTGATACCAACCCTCCTATCAGCTTGCATGAAACTCATCAGCACAGACCTAAACAAATACATTGGGGCAGATGCATTAAGCCTGAAGAAGTGATAAAGCAGTGATAAGTGCAAGGTGATAACGCACCAACCAATCAGCTCAAATATGCAAATTTACAGTTAGGAGCTGATTGGCTGGTGCATTATCACATTGCACTTATCACTGCTTTATCACTTCTCCAGGCTTAATACATCTGCCCCACAGTTTGTAAACAGACTTCAGAAAAACAAATAGAAATAAATGATACATTATTAACTGTAGTTATCAGCATTGCACAAGTAAAAGCAGCGCTAAATACACTGACAATAGTATTGCCTGAAAAACGTCCAAAGCGGAGACAAAGCACAAACTATAATAAAAACCATCATAAACTAAGAACCACATAAAATAAATCATTCTGTCAACTGGATATTGATTATATGAGGTGGAGAAAAGATGAAACATCCAGCAGGTCAACGGCTTTATTAATATCAATAAAACAATTACCACTTTACTTAGTTTAAAACATTAAAAGGAAACACTTATTTAAACAATCTTTAGGCATCCGGCACTCTTCAGAAAGGTGATCTAGAAAATGAGATGGTGATCCATACAGGCTGGAGCTGACCTCAGTTGGACAGTGCTCCTTATACAGTGCCTCGCCTTGCAGCTGCAAAATGCTAATGGCAGGAAGTGTGTGATTCCAGACTATAACAATTTTCAGAAACGTGCTCATTACTCAGGCATTTATGAATGAATGGAGCAACCTTCCGCGTCTCAATTATAACAGAAACAACCCAGTGTTTCTAGCAAGTAAAAGCTAAAATCAATCAAACTGATCCTTTCATATCCCCAAATATCATTGTTGACAAGCTTTTATGGCCTGTATTACAAGGGTGAAAAATCACAGACGTCCATATACAGTATATATATATATATATATATATATATATATATATATATCCCCACAAATGAAATGCAATATCTGTTTTAGGGGGGTATGCACACTACAATTAAACACAGCTTCATGCTCTACTTTCGCATAATCAACCAATAAAGTGAGAATTGCGGTCAAATAGGCCATGAACTCCAGGCTATGCATAAAGAACCAAATACACATTTATATACATTAGTGTACTTCGGTGTGAGAAAATATAGCAAACATTAATAATTTATCTTTGGTAGATTGCAAATGCATTTACTGTACAGTTTTTTCACACACGCACACACACACGAGTAAGTATTCTGAATATATGGCATAAAGTTTATTGCAGGAATTTTTCTCATTGGTTCAGTGGTTAGGACTTTACAGGACATACTAATGTTTCATTTCAGACAGAAATAACATATTTTACAAACATTTGTATGTATAATTTAATAGGATGGGGTACGAATACAGCAGCTCTTTAAACACAATCTTGTAACACTAAAAATAAATTCATATATCCGCTTGGTTCAATCCAGATGAAATCACACACAGAAATATCATATACCTCCCAGCCGCTGTAACATGGCAGTGCAGGGTTAATACTTATATGTGTGAAGAAAAGTTGCCAAAGTGTCAGTTGCAAGAGCGCACACACACATTCACACAAATAATCTCTCTGTGCACATATAGCTGCGAATTAAGGACAATCTCACAACCTGAAGGAGGTATCAGAAAAGGGATAGTGTGTCTTGAAGCCAGACAAGAAACACTGAAGGGGTGGAGGGACAGGGGGAAGCAGGGAGCTGGGAAGGCAGGGAAAGAAAGAATCATCTCCTCTGACCTCTAGTGAAGTGCCAGGTTTTTTCTTAAGCTCTTCACATTTCCTAAATTTGCAGATCTGGTGTCCTGTTTTCCGGTTCCTGCAACTGCTGCAGACTCCACAGTTGATGAGCCTCTTGCAGGGCACACAGACCCCACACCTTTTCCTCTTCTTCTTGGCAGGGTTCCCGCCTGCTCCCGAAGAATTATTCTGCGGGCAGTCTGCCAGATTGGCAATTTGAAACGCACTGTCTGTGACGGCTGCCGAGGCTGCTGCGGGGGAGTGAAGGGCTGTCATGACGATGACCCCTGGAGGTAATGAGATGCCCCCTAGAGCCGGAATAGCGGAAAAAGTTCCAACGCGTTCAGGGAGATTCATTATCTCTGCTTCAGCGGCGCCGCATTTGAGCTTGTTCATGCATTCCCCTGCCAAAGGTCTGCAGTGTTCAGGGGATAAGGTGGAAAGGAAATTATTATTTGCCATTTGCAACGACTCTGGCGCTCCGCCAGGCTTTCCCAGCCTTTGGGAGTCGTTTCTGTGCATGCTGGTCCTATTAGGGTTGATAGCGGCTGATTTCCTTCCCCAAAGCATTGCATTATCACAGTTCCAAGGAGACATGCCAATCCGGGCACTGGGGAAAATAGGAGTGGTGATCCTGGCAATCTTAGCAGCCTGGGGAAATCCACCATTGGTTTTGTAAAAGGTTGCAAAGGATCTATACCTCTCCATTTCTGAGTTGTAATCCATGAGGCTGTTTAGTGCCCCCTCCACCAGGTTATCCTTCTGGAGCACAGAAGCCTCAGGGTTCTGTCCATTCTCCACACAGACATTAGTGTTCATATTGGACATCTCTGAGGAGGGTAGGTGGAAGGGGGTAGGAGGGGAGAGAGGGGGGAAACCACCGAAACTGCTTAATTCAGTCACCTTTATTTCTGGATGAGACCCTCTATAAGCAACTGGTTTTATTTATATTTTGTTTGTTTTGTGGTTTTGGGAGATGTGCCTTTTATTTCTTTTTAGGTGATTTTTCAGCAGACAGCAGTTTGTCACGGAGCATCTTCTTGTGCATTATCACAAATGCCAACTGTTCCAAGTAAAAGAAAGAGAATCATTCCAAAAAGGTGCAGGGGAGAGAAAGAAAGAAATATACTGTCAAGATCATTTCCATCACATTAATAAATACGATTCCCCCCAACCCCCTCCTGTCCCCAAACATAATTGAATTGCATAATAGCATTAATAGCTGGATGGAATACCTGAAAGTGGTGAGGAGGGAGAGAGAGGGGAGGAGAGTGAAATTGGGGGTGTTGACAAATGCCAAGGGAGAGAGAAAGTACAGATCAAAAGACATGTAAATCAGAGATGGAAAGGGTTATAGTACCTCTAACCAGAGGGCATTTAACGTGATGAAATGCATGAACAAAGTCTTGTCAAGGCACGGAAATGCTAGAAGGCTGCAAGCAAAATGGTCTTGAACAGAAAAATGAACAGGAAATTAGCAAATTAAGTGCTGAGAAAGTCGACAATGCATCAGAGTATAAACTGAAGGCAAGCACAATGCAACTAAGAGCCCGCCTGTATACAATCTCAACTAAAAAGGCAGGGAAAAATAGAAACTACCAGCTGCCACAGTGTCCTTCTGTGTCTGACGGTCATTAGTTTGAATCCCAGCACAGCTGGCTCTGCTAGGGTCTTAATTCAATGTACCAAGGACAGGTCTCAATTGGAGCAGCCATTTAAATGGTGGGGAGTGGGGAGGTGGGCCCCTGCAATGTGAGGGAGGGAGAGCGGATGGATGGATGGAAAGAAGAAGAAGCGATGAGAAAGGGGCCAGATAAAAATAAGTCAGGCAATTTCATATTCTTCTGGTGTTATCTAAGAGCGAGCAGCTGTACTAAGGCTGAGCTTTTTACAATCACAGAATGAGAAGCCCTCTGCATCCCTAAGCCTGGTGGCAGCACAGTGAGAATAAAAGCTACCTGCACTAGCAGGACGTGGTTAAGGGGAAAGATGCTCCATTGTCTAGGGATATAGCTGCCCACTATACAATTAAACATAGTTAATGGCAGCTGCTGCCTGTATCAGTTTAGTTAGCCCGCTTGATATTTCAAACTTTTCTTGCATATGACAGTCATCTGCATAGCAAACTGAATAAAAGACCAAATTACACCTATATGCATCCCAATGAGCAATGCATGTTGTATGTCCAATCACCTATCACTGGAGCAAGTTACCTGCATCTTCCAAAATAAATATGAGCTTACATTTTTAGTCAGGGACACTAAATGAGGCCAAGAAAAAAATCACAGTCAGATATTCAAAGTTCAAAATGGCTATCAATTAAACTAATTAAACACATAATTAGATTAATGAGGCATTTAAAGCCTGATTTAGTAGCACATGACTTCTGCAGATGCGACATTGGGAACACGGTATTGTGTGAGCAAATCTTAAATCTAAATGAACAGGAAATAAAGATGAGCCATGGATCTTTTTCTATTTAAGAAGCATCCTCTGGGAATATTGATAGGCATCTGAAATCCCAGAAAGACCTTGCTCTTTCTGCCAAGAGGAAGCACCACTGTCTCTGCCCTCTATCAAGGAAAGAGGAGACTCTACACTCAGAGGTTTGATAGCAGTACAAAGGCTGCCCCAAAAGGCTTCAGGCTAAATGCAACAGAGACGCTGAAGGGAATATACATGTGTGGGACATTCTACACTCCCCAATAATGCCATAGTAAATCACATGTGAAAACTTGCATACTCAAAACTAGTTATGCCAAATCATGTGTGAAAGATGAAAACAACTGCACATTTCTGATTGTGCCAACAAGCAGACCACAACAAGACCCTGTGCAATCATTTCCCACACAAACAGAAGAAAATATCACATTTATTTTGTTCAGTTTGTGAAGTGCAGAAAAGTAGGCAATGCTGTCAAAAACGAAGAAGTGTTCAGGTGGCAGCAGAGGTGTACCAACCAGGTAAGGCAAAAATAGAAATCAAGTAGAGGAAGACAAAAATGCAGCAAATAGTTGATTCAAGATCTCTTTTAATTATTTGGTGTAGTTATTACACTAGAAACCCACAGTGCCAAGGGATTGTTCAATATTGCATGACTGCCACAGAGATCAAAGGTCATATTTAACATCCAGGGGGAGGGGCTGGTGCAGATTAATTAATAAATGAATCCAGCAGCACTTACCCATTAGTCACAGTACAGCAAATCAGCCCCACACTCCTAAGGGGCAAAGACACACAAACATTCAAAGGGGAGGATAAGGGTGAGAAGGTGCAAGACAGTGACAACAAAATCTCTGTACTTACCACTGTATGGAGACTATCTCAGGGATCCTGCACGCTGGTGTGTGCATCTAATTACCCACACATATCACCTTGCACAGGGAGAATACAGCACCAAGTCCAGGTGCACTGCCACCTCCAGAATACCCACTTTAATATTTCTATTTAAAATATATGAATTTAGAAAAGAAAAAAAGAAAAAGAAAAGAAATGAATATAAGGATGGATAAGCAATAATATTTGTATTTGGGGGCAGGCAGGTATGTTTATATGTTGGCTGAGCAGGAGGTAGAGGGAGAATGAGAGCTGGGGGGAGGAGGAGGGAGTGTATTGTGCTGCTGCTGGTCTCTCGGTGGTCCCTGCTCTCCCCTCTCTGTATGTGTGTGTCTGTAGCTGGCTCTCCCTGTGCGCTGCTGCTGCTGCTCTCCAGTCAGTTTCCAGCCGATGTGTGTGAGGGAGGGAGGGAGGCAGCAGCCTGGGAGTCAGTCAGTCTCTCTCTCTTTCTCTGCGTGTGGCTGAGAGGCATGGGGGGGCTGTGAGAGGGGGGAGGCAGCGAGAGGGGGATGGGGAACCAGTGTGAGGGAAGGAGGGAGGGAGGCAGGGGAGAGAGGTGGAGAGTTATTGGCGCCGAGGTGAGGAGGATGCGGGGATGCGGACACCTACTGATGATTGGCTGCAAATTACACCGGGAATCAGAGGCACACACGCGGGCACTGCTCCCTGTGTAGTCCCCTCTCCCTCCTCCTCCTCCCTCTTCTCCCATCACCTCCTCCTCCCTCCGCTGCTTCCCCTTCCCACAGCTAGTGCTGCTGCTGCTGCTGCTACAAATCCTCTGTGCTCAGCTCCAGAGCAGCAGCCGCCGCCACAGCCACGTCTGCTGCTCCCCTCCCTCGCCAGGGACACGGCTGGCTGCAGCACTGCCATTATCATTATCATCATCATTACTGTCCCGGCCGGGGTCGCTATTAGTGCGCTGACGCTGCCTCCTAATGGACAACATCCCGCATTCTTACATCATCACCCGTATTTCTCTCATCCCGTCACATGTCAGCCCAGCTCCTCTACACCCGCGCTGGGAGGATGTTATTGTTTCATTGAGAAAACTGTGTGTAGGGTGTGTGGCCCCCGAGGTGTGATACTACGTGCTGTATGCTGGGGTGTGGGATGGGTGGGCGGATCACTAATTAGTCAATGACAGTGTCATTATTACTAGGGACACAGCACAACACAAGATGCTGATATTGTATAGTCTTACATATTATATGGTATTGACAACCTTATTTTTCTCTATCTATCTGGAAGTACCAAGACTACATAGATAGAAAGCATAAAGCAAGAAGCTGGATAATTAGGTATAAACTTCATTGTCACCAATGTTTTTCTGCTTTTCAACCTTCTTTTTCACACGTACACTTCCAGTATTTTTGTTTATATATCCCTAATGGGTTTAAAGTTATTTAAGAATTGCTGATATGACTATATTTATGCCATGCACCTTCTAATTTAAACCATCTAATTAGTTTTCTGTTTCATTAATGAATTGAATGTTTGTTTACGTTGTATAGTTAACAGACTTAGGGCGGGATGTACTAAAGGGAAAATGCGGTAAAACCCTCGTTTTCGGGGGTTTTACCGCATTTTCATATGTACTAAGACCCCACCGCTGGGTTTACGCCGCCGGGGGGGAGTGATGGCGATACCCCATAGAAGCCTATGGGCTTCTTGCCGCATCCCACCGCCGACCTGCGCCGCTCACAACGACCTCCCGACGGCCCCCGTTCTCCTTCTCCCCCGCAGCACAGCCTTGTCTCCTTCGGACTGCAGGGGGGAGAAGGAGGATCACGGGGACTCCCTGCACATCACCTTTCGGGGCTGGGAGGTGACGGAAGCCGCCACAAACCTTGTCCTGCGAACCATCACTGATCGCAGGACATCCCTGGTATCTCTTTGTGATACTAATCGCATATGTTAGTACATATGCGATTAGCATCATTGCGTTGACCAGCGATGACCCGCGATCAGTGACAGTACATCCCGCCCTTAGGGGTCTATTTACTAACCCTTGGATGGAGATAAATCCAACGGAGATAAAGTTCCAGCCAATCGGCTCCTGACTGCCATGTCATAAACTGGGTTTGAAAAATGACAGGAGCCGATTGGCTGGGACTTTATCTCCATCGGATTTATCTCCACCAAGGCTTAGTAAATAGACCCCTTAAATACCCTTTAAATCTATATGAGATACCCCTTGGGGTATAAATCTATATGAGATACCGCTTGGGGTATAAATCTATATGAGATACCTCTTGGGGTATAAATCTATATGAGATACCCATCGGTGTCCACGTAGCACATGTTGAGAATCTAGGCTCTGTGCTGCAGACAGGATTGTATGAGGCTACCCAGAGACAGACATACACTCAGTGCTCTGACCTGGAGCAGAAAATTAGTCACCCAGGAAACATAATAGCGATAATCTGACCGTAGCAAGGATAGGTCAGCTAATACACATTCCAATTTGAGGACACATGGCAGGCTTTCTCTCTAATAACATCTCCCCTTCTACCTCCACAATGAGCGTCCAGTTTTGTGCTGGCAGCTACAAGTCTGGTTATTCAGCTTAATTTCATCATAAACTGCACAACAAAATACCTTTAAAATAAAAATTGATGCAGTTTCGGTGGATTTTTCCATATCACACACTTTGTTCTAAATAAGCAGTTACCAAAGATTCCCTCTCATTAAGAAAAGGTTACATTAAATTGAGGTGAATTCTAAAAATAAACTGAGAAGTCTATTTTATTTAATGAGGATGGGAACACAGGTGACAGGGCACGCTGGCTGAGCAGTCACTGCACTGTTACAGCCGTGGTGTATGAATTTTGACAAGGTATAAAATCTGCCACAAGCTGCACCTGCTGAGGAGTCTGAAGCAAGCAGAGCCAAACAAAGGGTTATTCCAGTGAGCTGCAGCTGGAATTTGCAACTGTTCCGTAATTCCTAAATGTGTCCTAGAATAATAATAAGCATTTGAGACTTGGGGGCCTATGTATTAAGGTGTTTTTTACATAAAATCATGCAAAAATTCCAGTTATTGCATGATTTTATGTATCTCCGCTATGTACTAATAGCCTAATGCAGGTGTTTTCACAGAAATGTCCTGCAAAAGGCTTTCTACTGTACTAGTGCAGATGGCAGTCCCTATCATTGTCAAGCTTTTCAGCGTTTGGCACTGTTGGTTAACAGCATCCTCAGCATAAACCGCTTTATGCCTTTGGTAGCTTTCTCGCAGGAGTGGGATTTTAAGATCCCACTCCCGCAGCCTCTGTCCAGTTCCTAAATCTGACTCAGTGCGCATGCGCAGTGTCTGATTCCACAAATGTGAAAGACTCCTCCAATGTGCCAGGGATCTAACTTGCAGGGAGAGAGGTTATCGCTACTGCTATCCCTGCAGTATAAGTTTAGTACATAGCAATGATATTTTCATTCAAAATGAAAATATCCGCCACGATACTAACTGTTAATACTAATTTCTGCTGCGGGGTACACGGCTCCACAAGGATTGGACAATGGGGTGTAGAGTAGGATCTTGATCCAAAGCACCAACAGGCTCAAAAGCTTTGACCTTCTTCCCAAGATGCATAGCGCCGCCTCCTCTATCACCCCGCCTCCGTGCACAGGACCTCAGTTTGTAGTTGGTGCTTGCAGTGCAAGTATGTAACAGGAAGAGCTGCTCACAGCAGCTCTATAAAAGCTTTTTCTGAGGAAAAAAGAAGACTGCAAGGGCTGCAGCAGAGGCACAGATTGTGCTGGATGTCAGTAGACATTGCCTGCTGCAGCTCCATCTCTCCCCCAGCGGCGCTGTACACTCCTGAGCCCTGGTTGCCGGGTACCTACAGCAGGAGGCTCCGGTTTTCTACACGTTATACACACACGGCTGGGGCACTCCAGGATCGCGTGGCCGCACTTCGGGAGGTGGTAAGTGGGTCCCGCTTGCGGTACCCGGTCTTTATCGCGATCTGGCGCGGTCAGTGGGAGGCGGGCCACGCGCGCTGGCGGTGGACACTGTAGCAGTACAGGCGATCCCACTAGATCACCAGGGCATGGGCGCAGGTCAGGTTTTCTCTCTAAACCGGTTTTTATATCGCCCACAGTACCCGGTGGTTTTGCCAGCAGAGGGGATAAGGCTTAGACCTGAAGCCCCTCCCCCAGGCCGCCATTTCCAGCAAGTGTTTCCGCCCTGGAGCTGCATATCTGTCTTTTCCTCACTCCCTGTCAGTGTCGCGGTGCCATTATTCCGCAGTTCACTATTCCTGGGACTGCTTGGGCAAATCCTCCTATGTAAAGCCGCCTGGTTGTCAGCGCTGTGCCTTTACATGACACTTAAGTATTCTACCTGCCTTTTTAGACAGTGATAGTTAAGAAAGAGTGCGTTTAGTCAGGGTTTTATAGTACAATTACACTGTGATATACATCCAGTTCTTACTGTGTACTGTTAGATCTATTGTTATATAGCTGTGTAAGCTAGTCCAGTGCAGTATTATTGTCAGTAATAACCTCTGCATTGTACAAACTGTGACTTTCTGTGTGTTGATAAAGCTAAATATTTATCTTACTTAAAACCCTTTAAGAGGTCTAAGAACACTGTACGCTATTGACGTATGGAATACCGTAAGGGTACGCACGTTGCGTAACGATCGCTTAGCCGTAGTCGAGACGCTCAAGCGTCACGTTCGCTCACGGCCAAGAGATCACAGACAGGCACGCTATTGACTGCCGACTAACGTAATGGTTCGCTATAGCGTAGCGGACGCTCGGGACCACGAGGAGATCACCAGCGGCGCAGACGCTCACAATGTTAGACCTTTATAACTATACCATAAAACAGTGTATTATGCAGTAAACCTTGGTGTAGTGATAGGGTGTAGATGCAACACAGTGTAACCTTATTAACTTAAAAGCTGTTCGAGCGTCACCGACGCTCTGAGAATACTTAACACTATAAGAAATACACAAATACCGGGCTTAGGGTCTAACACCTTATATGAATGTTATACTTGCAAAAGAATAATACAATACAAGTCATACACTACCAATATAACATAGACTAACTAACCAGATAACTACACAGGAAATACAATATCAGTACAATAACTATATAAGAGAAATGAGAGAGAAAGAGAAGAGAGAGATATGGCTCACAACAACAATAAAGACAATATGATTGCGGAGAAAACTTACGCACAAGGGGAACGATCGCATGCGCCTCGATATCCAGCTCCCGATTATCAGCAATGAGAACCGTTGAAGAGAGTGAGCTGGATATGATCGGCTTGTCTATTTATGCCCCACACACAATACAATTCAATGGTCCCTACAATCTCAATGTTCATTGGACACAGGAATTCGTCTTCGTATTATAACAAAAGGTTATAGGTTGATTCATACAGGTGGGCTGAGACCATTTCCAACTGCTCAGGTGGGTGGGAAACTAGGTTTCCCGCCGCATGGATAAGTAAGTGCAAATAATAGTAAATGGACATAAACTTCTTATGTCCATAACTATTCGCACGAGCGATTAATCCGCTTCAAACCAACACCGGAATATTGCTAATTAAATACTCTTCCGATGGATACTAAACACCACTGTATGACCCATGTCTGACCCTTCGTATCAAACAAAGAGGGATCTCTTTGTCCATGAACATGCTATATTAACTAAACTTTCAGAATCTATCAAGGGGACCATGATCTACAAAATACATTATACAGTTAAAATATGTTATGAACGAGTCGCCCGCTAGACGCACATAAACTTTACCGTAAATGCGCACACCGTGCGCCTGCGGGTGCCCGCAACGGCGAGTATGCGCACGCACGGCAGGGCTCATGAACGAGCAACAGGCACTCGCATGAGGTGCAAATATGGCAGTGTGCATAGTGATATTTTTCTGACTTTGACAGTCCACCCTTTGGCAGTCAACAATAACTGCCACTTCCTAAAACATTTCAAAACGAGAAAAATATATGTCAGGTGTAAATACATTTCCATGGTTGGGTAGGGGAGGAGAGGAGAAGGTAGGAAAAGGGTATGACCTAGTGAGATAGCAGAAGCATGTGTGTATGAATCCATGTTTGGGGGGGTCATGTATCATCGTGCCGTACGTGTTTTAAATCAAGCTTCGAGGTATTGCGAAGTATACATTTGAATTCCTTCTTATCCCGCGGTACGGGTCTGTGGATGGGCTGTCAAACTTTACCGAGCTCTTTTCGGATTTTGGTTGCAACAAAATGGGGGAGCACATTTTAGTTGATGATACATGAATGGGGGAATATGTGATTGCTGATATCTGTGCCTGTATTCCCTATCGACTATGTGTGTCATTACCTGAAGTTTGTAGAGATGAAGATAAAGAACACTTATGGTAAATGCAGTGGTATTCTATGTCAGGTTAATGAACATTTGTCGGTTGAAGTCTTGTTCGGTGTCTGTTGAATGCAGTCTTCTTTGGGCTTTTGCCAAAAGGTGTGGGCAAAAAGCTTTGTCAATGTCCATAGACTTACAAAAGTGTTGGGCTAGTGTAATTTTAAAATTTCTAGGGAAACTGGGGGTCTATGGCATAGTTCATCAAATATCTGTGTATAAGGTTGTCAAAACTTCTTCTTTAATCCATCAGTTGTCTGTATACAGGATCATCAAATTCCTCGTCAAAAGTGGGTCTTTTTACCTTGGAAAAACCGGAAAAACAGGTGAAAGAAACGGACCGTATAATCGCATTTTCATCACATCATTGTTTCTACAGTTGGGTCATAAATCAAATCCATTGGAATTACAATTTCCTCACTCCTTAGACTCATTACCCTGGTACTACGTTTGCACTTCGTTAAAGCCTGACCGCATCTAAATATCAAGCCAATCGTTATGACAACACCCAAGATACATAGGAGAAACTTCCCTACATCCATTATGACTCCTTGAGCCCATTCTCCTAAACCAGAGAACCAATTTCGCGGGTTCAACCATGACACCCAACCAGTCAGCTCATTACCCACAGCAGCAAGGGTGAGATTGTGTCTCCTGCGAAATTCCCACTTTAATTGGAGAATATCATCCATCTTTTGGTCTATGACCTCGACCGGGTCCTCGGTACTATTCGTTATATATGTGCAGCATTTCACGCCGTACTGCGTTGCCAGTGTGACACAATATCCACCTGTTACTGCCGTGAGATAATTAAGAACCATTCTATGCTGAACCAGTTCTGTTTTATAAGCTTGAAGTTCTCTTCCAGTATACCTAAACGTGTCATCATACATTTCTGTGATATTGTCTAACAAATTTGCAAGCGCAGAGATATATCTATAGTTCAGCACTCCTCTAGCGGTGCGAGTGAAATCTAACGCGATTAGGACCTGAATCCCGGTGGATTCATGGATCATGTCAGAGGCCGAATGCTCTGTCCTTTCTGTCAGTTGCCTTTTTACTACGTGCTCGTAATGGGTGTGAGTGTAAGGAGCTTGGGCACCACGGTGTATATCTTTCATTTTGGCATGTGATACAGTCATTACTTCTAGCAATACTTTTCCAATATAACACAATCCTTCAGAGTTTGGGGCAAGCCACTTATACGCCTTCCTCCCGCATATGAAATATGCATCATCGGGGAGAACATATGGGACGGAGTAGGACATAACCATATTACACATCCTCCATGTGAAATCTCCTACCCCTAATTCTCCCATCTGTCTAGTACACGTATCAGTTTGTACGATATGTGCACAGTATCCTGGTGATACTTCTCCAACTCTCGTAATCCTACTTCCTAGGGTATACCTATATCGGAAAGATTTTTCTCTACTGGCTATGTGGCGTATAAGCTCTGTATCTGTCGGCATTCTATCTGCTCTATATGAAAAGGTCATGGTTTGGTTACTCCATGACACTTCCCAATTTCCCGGCTTTCGGGGATTGGTAATGTTAAAACATATTAGGGATCTATCCACATGATATTGGTGGAGCTTCAAACTAGGTGGACTGGAGATATTAAACCTCCTGTCCACCGGTCTCCCACCCTTTAGCTCAAGTACCTCCCCTACCGTTAAAGGAAATGGTACTAGTCCTGATTTGCTATGACCTTGAGGTACTTGAGAGCATACCCAACAATCTGTTTGATTTAACACACTACCCACTAAGGAGTGATAGTCACTCAATGGATGCCGGTCCATGTGGATATTAAAACTGGATTGGCATTTCTTGATGCACCCATCCTCAACTACATTGTCACAGAGCCTACAGATACAGTTTTCTTCAGCTAACAATCCTTCACAATTCCTTCTATTGTCAATGCTATCGGATCGTTTTCTGATACTCGCCTTTACTTGTTGGTTAAGTTGTTCTTGGAAAACTACGCCTTCATCTTTGTCATCAGAACCCATTCCAGAACCTCTCTCGACCTCCATGGTACTCTCGCCGGAACAGACTGCTCTGGTCAACATCATGGTCAACAGGAAAATCCGGATCACAGTCTCTTGGGGCAAGTCCATCTTATCGGAGGAAACGGAGAAGAATGAGAAGGGGGAAAAATAATTTGAGGGAGAGGGGATGGGAAGTGGAGAAAAACAATAAAAGGGAACAGGGAATCGACAACTGCTTTTGATCTTATGATTTTCCGATGCTCAGGTGCCGCCTCAGTCCTCCTGGAACAGACACTCCAGTGATACAACTTCCTCTACCGTCTGTTCCTTATCACGGGACCTCTCTGGATCAGCAACCTTCTTACAGTGGGACGAATGAACCCAAGTCTCTCTCTCGGCAACCTTCAATGCAGTAGTGCTAGTCAATAAGACTTGGTATGGTCCTTCCCATCTGTCAATAAGGCAACCTGAGCGTAGAAAATTCCGTATCATTACATAATCCCCAGGTGCAATGTCATGACAATTACTATCTGGTAACTCAGGAATCACTAACTTCAAATTATCATTTTGATTCCTTAGCTGTCTACTCATGTTAACCAGGTACTTTACAGTCACTTCATTGTTACACTTCAAATCATCCTGAGGGTTAATCATAACATGCGGTTGTCGACCAAACAAGATTTCAAAGGGAGACAGATTAAGAGGGGACCTGGGAGTGGTTCTGATGCTGTACAGTACAATGGGTAAAGCTTCTGGCCATGTCAATCCTGTTTCTGCCATAACTTTGCTCAGTTTATTTTTAATAGTGCTGTTCACTCTTTCCACCTTCGCACTCGCCTGTGGACGGTATGGAGTGTGCAGCTTGCTATCAATTCCCATCAACTTACACATTCCTTGAAAGACATCACCTGTAAAATGGGTACCCCTATCACTTTCGATTATTCTAGGGATACCATATCTACATACAAATTCCTGCACAATTTTCTTAGCAGTAAACATAGCGGTGTTTGTGGCCGCAGGAAATGCTTCGACCCAATTTGAGAATACATCTATACAAACAAGTACATATTTCAAATTTCGACAAGGGGGTAATTGGATAAAGTCAATCTGTATTACCTGAAAAGGGCCGCCTGTAGGTGGGATATGAGATGGTTCTGTTGGTATTGCCTTTCCGATATTCTTTCTCAAACAGGTAAGGCATGACATTGCTCTCTTACTCGCATGAGATGAAAATCCTGGGGCGCACCAATATGCTCTTACCAACTTGCACATTCCCTCCTTGCCCAGATGAGTCAGCCCATGTGCTGCCTCAGCTAAACATGGAAGATATGCTCTGGGGGCCACTGGTTTACCTTGTCCATCCGTCCAGAGTCCTGAGGACTCCTGGCCATATCCCTTTGCCTTCCAGACTGCCTTTTCCTGTGTGGAACACAAATTTTGCATTTCACACAACTTCTGTGTGTTGATGGTATTAAATACCATCAGTTGTGTGGTGTCTGTTTGTCTGGGGGTACCAGCTGCTAACTTAGCTGCTTCGTCTGCTCGGCTGTTACCAAGTGATACTGGGTCCTGGCTATATGTGTGTGCTTTACACTTGATAACAGCCACTCTGTCGGGTTCCTGTATCGCTGTTAGAAGCCTTTTGATGTGAGCTGCATGCGCTACCGGTGTACCAGCTGCCGTCATGAAGTTTCTGAGGCGCCATAGGGCTCCGAAATCATGGACTACCCCGAAAGCGTATCTAGAGTCGGTGTAGATATTGGCTGATTTGCCCTTAGCCAATTCACATGCTCTGGTTAGGGCGACCAGTTCAGCAACCTGGGCTGAGTGAGGTGGGCCTAGCGGTTCAGCTTCTATGGTGCCTTGGTCGTCTACGACTGCGTATCCAGTACACAAGTCTCCCGAGTCTGACTGTCTGTGACAACTACCATCCGTGTACAAGGTTAGATCTACATCTTCCAGTGGGTTGTCACTGATGTCAGGCCTTGCGGTAAAATTTTGGGTCAAATATTCCATACAATCATGTGTGTCCTCCTTTGTATTAAATCCTCCTTCCCCACCACTCTCATCCTCCACCCTTTGTGCCTGTCCAGGCACACCTGGGAGATATGTTGCAGGATTTAATGCACTGCATCTCCTTATGGTGATGTTTACGGGGGCCATTAGTGCCAATTCCCATCTTGTAAACCGCGCTGATGAGACGTGCCTGGTTTGGGCAGAATTTAGCAAGGCTGACACTGCATGTGGTGTATGAATTGTGAGGTTGTGACCTAGCACTACATCTTCGCTTTTCGTTACTAGCAATGCTATTGCAGCAACGCTTCACAAGCATGTGGGGAGGGATCGCGCTACCGTATCTAGCTGAGCGCTGTAGTATGCTACCGGCCTGCTGGCATCACCATGCTTTTGGGTTAAGACGCCTGCCGCGCAACCAGCACTTTCTGTTCCGTACAGCTCAAAGGGTTTCCCATAGTCTGGCATACCTAATGCTGGTGCCTGCGTTAGGCACTGTTTAAGTCTCTCAAATGCCATCTCGGACTCGTCTGTGTGCGAAATCCGATCAGGCTTGTTTGAGGAAACCATCTCCTGCAAAGGTAATGCTAGAATGGAAAATCCTGGGATCCAGTTACGGCAATACCCACACATTCCTAAAAACGTTCTGATCTGTTGCTGGGTTTGAGGCAGAGTCATGTCTCTAATTGCTTGAATTCTATCAGCGGTCAGGTGTCTCAGTCCTTGTGTTAGACAGTGTCCCAAATATTTTACTTTAGTTTGGCATAATTGTAACTTGTCTTTGGAAACCTTGTGTCCTGTGTCTGAAAGATGAAACAGGAGCTGTTTCGTATCCTTCAGGGATGCTTCCAATGAATCTGAACACAGTAGTAAATCATCCACGTACTGTATCAATATTGATCCACTCTCTGGTTAGAAAGACTATAAACAATCATGCAAAGCCTGAGAAAATATACTTGGACTATCTATGAAACCTTGTGGTAATCGAGTCCAGGTGTATTGGACTCTGTATGTAAATGCAAACAAATATTGGCTGTCAGGGTGCAGAGGTACCGAAAAGAAAGCGGAGCAGAGGTCAATAACAGTGAAAAATTTCGCAGTGGGAGGGATTTGCATAAGGATGACAGCTGGATTTGGCACTACTGGGAATTGACTCTCAACTATTTTGTTAATCCCCCTTAGATCCTGCACTAGCCTGTAACCCCTCCCCCCACTCTTTTTCACAGGGAAGATGGGACTATTGGCAGTGCTGGATATTCTTACCAGAATGCCCTGTTGTAGCAAGCGCTCTATTACTGGGTAAACTCCTAACTCCACCGCTGGCTTCAGAGGGTACTGTGGGATTTTTGGAGCTATCCTACCATCTTTTACTTGTACAACTACCGGAGCTACGTTTGCCATTAATCCAGTGTCCTGTCCATCTTTAGTCCAAAGTGACTCTGGTATCTGGGATGTCATTTCTTCTATTTGGGATGGAATCTTATTTGTCATAATGGTATGTGTCATTAATTTTGATGGGGAGTCTAACATGTCTCGCACTTCCTGAGCGTGATTCTCAGGTATGTCCAAGAATACACCTTCAGGAGTACAATAAATGACGCACCCCATTTTACACAATAAGTCTCTTCCCAGGAGATTAGTCGGTGCCGATGCAGCCAGCAAAAAGGAATGCTTGGTATGTAAAGGCCCTATCGTAATCTCGGCTGGTTTGCTAACAGGGTAATGCTGGACTACTCCCGTTACTCCCATGGCTGGAATTGTCTTACCAGTGGTTCTCATGCCCACTGTCGAATTTATCACTGATTTGGCCGCCCCCGTATCTACAAGAAAGTTTAATGATTTACCAGCTACATTAATTGCAATTTCGGGTTCACTTCCAAGACTTGCAATCAATTTTACTGGCTGCAGATTACAGGTATGGCCACACCCCTATTGGGTATGGTGACCTCCCTGAATCCCGCTGGCAGCAACTACCTGTGAAGGGGTTAAATGGGAACTACCAGAGGCTTGCCAGTCTCTGTTCGGGGGGTATCTTTTTGTTTCCCCTGCATGTGGCTCATAACTCCGTTTCTGTGGACCCTGCTCCCAATGTCGTGTGTCGTGTCGTTGTCTAGGGGGTTGATCAGACTTTTGTATGTTTCTCGATTTACAGTCTCGTGCAAAGTGTCCCTCTCTATGACAAGAATAACAGGTTACCACATTTGACTTACTCACAGGGTTTGGTGATTTATACAAAGGCTGCCTTGTGGTCAGGGCCTGTATACTTACGGCCATTAACTTATCACCTTGTAATTCCCTGTGTCTGGTGATATTCCGATCGTGATCAACAGCTGCCTCTCTCAAAGTAGCCACCGACAGACCTCACCAACATGGTTGCGTGGTCTGTACCCTTGTCTTTAATGCCTCTTTTAAGCCATCCATTAGTACAGACACTGCTACTTCTCGATGGTTTATGTTTATTTTAATGTCCTCTATGCCTGTGTATTTAGCCATATCTAGTAATGCCCTGTGAAAATACTCTGCAGCTGTTTCTGACTCTTTTTGTTTAATGGAGAATATCTTGTTCCATTTAACTACAGCTGGGAAATACTCCTTTAACTGTAAACTTATCCTTTTTACATTATCTTTGTTGTACACATCTGTAAGAGGAACATCCTGATCCAATTCACAGTCAGCTAAAAATTGAGCCGAGTCGACATTGGAGGGTAAACAAGCCCTCAGCAATACCTGCCAGTCTTTGTTATTGGGCTCTAAAGTGTTCCCTAGGTCTCTGATGTATTTCTGGCTAGCAACTAAGTCTTTCCTAGGGTCAGGGAATTCAGACACTATGGTTCTTAATTCCATTCGGGAAAATGGGCTATACATGGCAATGTTCCTAATGGGAGTGACTCCTGTGGTGTCTGTTTTCCCATTTGGAACAGCTATCACCCTAACAGGATTAAGTTTAGCAACATCATTCTGTGTAGATTCTACAGCCTGTGGTGAAATGGTTTCAGCATAGTGTATGGTGCCGTACTTACCCGTAGATACGACCTCACCTGTCCCTCCGCTAGGGGCCTTTGTTACTAATCTTAAGGGTTGGGCCGTGCCTACTGTAGTTTCTGATATGGTGGCTGCTAGAGAGAGCGCCGATATTGTTGCCGATTCGTCCTCTTGATCACACTCCTGGGGAAAGTTCAAAACAGGGTACAACTTGCACGGGTTAATACTTGCATTGGTTAACTTATTAACATTTACACAGTTGCTAAGTGTTTGTTTGTTACACCCTAGTGCGTCATTCTCCGCAACCAATTTCTCTCCTGTTACGTAAGGTGGTGGCGGGGCCGTGGCTATCAGTTTCTTGATAGGGTTAGATCCCGCCGCCTGAGCCAATCCTCTCTGTATTTCACCCTCCTGTTGCCATAACTGCAAATAATCATAATGTTTGATTCGTCTCTTTGTTGATTTAATGAGACATATCCTCCTCCTTAGATTTTGTAACACTTCTGGGCTAAAGCTACCTACTCTTGGGAATTTCTCCCCGTCATGTACAGTCATTCTCTCCCATTCATCACATAAAACCTCTGTGTGTGAACCGTATTTTTCACACATTACGTACCTTGCCGACCCGACTGGTCGGTTCACTAAATCAACCCGAACCGAGGTTGATCGCCCCCTACCTGAACAATTGGCCCCCATACCTGTAGGCGTTGCTTTCTTTAGCCAACCCTTACAAAAACCAAAATGTTCAAGATAGGCTGACGGTGGCGGTTTACAGAGTACCCCACTCACTCGCCCACGCCGACCAATACGACCTACACACTGTCCTAGTGCTGGCGTACTCGACCCAGGGCCCCTATAAACCTTTATTTACTGGAACATGTGAGTGTGTTCCGCAGAGCATTGACCCTTTCCAGTAACTGTTGGTTGTTGGATAATTCCTGAGTGACCAGCGAACTTCCCTTTAGAAAATAAAAAATTACACAAATCACGTCAGAATGTACAAATAGTATTTATGACCCGTTTCGTACACAAATGGTACTGGTCAGATTAACTAATGCACACAATTACGTGCGGTACAATCGTTCAGCACATAAGCAACTAATCTTATGTGCAGAGTGACCAGTGGAATCCAAAATTTCGGCTGCGAATTCCTTCAGCATGAGCTTTAATGGCCTATATGGGTTCTGCACCAACCCCCTGGGTTGTGCTCTTTTCTCTATTTATAGCGGACTTCCTTGTCTGCTGTACCTGGACCTCCTGGTCTGTTCTGGACCTCCTGGTCTGTGCTACAGTGTGACCTCCTGGTCTGCTATACTCTAATGCTCAGATTCTATGTTTAACAAGGGATGCCTCCCTAGCCACCATGTACGTCACTTACATGCATGTACCCTGCGAGAACTCGACTTCTTGTGGTTCAACCTCAAAAATTGTATAAACTTATATATACAAAACACTCACTCATCACATGTACACTTTTGTTTCTATTTCTATTTCTGCGCAGAAATTTTCTTTCCTTTAGACCAGATGTGTTGTAAATTTGGAGAAGGATCTGTTAGTCTAAATTTCGGACACTAAAATAGACTTTCGCTATTTATCGCGTTGCCACCTTTTCGCCTGTTACAATAACACTAGTGTGTGATTTGAGTTATGTGGGCGTACCCGGGCGCTCCGTTACGTAATATACGCTGCGTGCGTCGGCCTTTGAGTTGCGTACGCAAGTCTCACCCTTTGTTAGAGACACGTGTACACAAAGCAAATATCCACCGTAACACAATTTTACACGTTTATCAATGTAGATGATCCTCGATCATCTACCGAACACCACACCAATCTCTCCTTGTATCTTTAGGTAGAGCTGCGTGCGTGCTTTGCACTTTATCCCTTAATGTATTACTTTTACACTTTAACTATGAAATAGCGACAAATCTCTCTTAGCACGTTTATCAATTATAAAATGGCAAACAGGAGAGTGATATATGAAAATACACGAATAAAAGAAATGCAGATATGCGTGTGTGCGTACGCAAGACAGAAATAAACAGTTTTAAAAGACACTAGCATGTTGTTCTTACCTCCGGTTCCGGATTCCCTCAGCACCCTTTACTAAGCAAAGCAGACGCTTATCCAGACAGCACTACAAGGAATATGACCTCCCGCCCTTTGCTGATGGATAATGTCTGCTGAAATTACCTAGCAGAGATATGTGAAGGACGGACGAGCCGCCAATTGATAAAGCTAAATATTTATCTTACTTAAAACACTTTAAGAGGTCTAAGAACACTGTACGCTATTGACGTATGGAATACCGTAAGGGTACGCACGTTGCGTAACGATCGCTTAGCCGTAGTCGAGACGCTCAAGCGTCACGTTCGCTCACGGCCAAGAGATCACAGACAGGCACGCTATTGGCTGCCGACTAACGTAATGGTTCGCTATAGCGTAGCGGACGCTCGGGACCACGAGGAGATCACCAGCGGCGCAGACGCTCACAATGTTAGACCTTTATAACTATACCATAAAACAGTGTATTATGCAGTAAACCTTGGTGTAGTGATAGGGTGTAGATGCAACACAGTGTAACCTTATTAACTTAAAAGCTGTTCGAGCGTCACCGACGCTCTGAGAATACTTAACACTATAAGAAATACACAAATACCGGGCTTAGGGTCTAACGCCTTATATGAATGTTATACTTGCAAAAGAATAATACAATACAAGTCATACACTACCAATATAACATAGACTAACTAACCAGATAACTACACAGGAAATACAATATCAGTACAATAACTATATAAGAGAAATGAGAGAGAAAGAGAAGAGAGAGAGAGAGAGATATGGCTCACAACAACAATAAAGACAATATGATTGCGGAGAAAACTTACGCACAAGGGGAACGATCGCATGCGCCTCGATATCCAGCTCCCGATTATCAGCAATGAGAACCGTTGAAGAGAGTGAGCTGGATATGATCGGCTTGTCTATTTATGCCCCACACACAATACAATTCAATGGTCCCTACAATCTCAATGTTCATTGGACACAGGAATTCGTCTTCGTATTATAACAAAAGGTCATAGGTTGATTCATACAGGTGGGCTGAGACCATTTCCAACTGCTCAGGTGGGTGGGAAACTAGGTTTCCCGCCGCATGGATAAGTAAGTGCAAATAATAGTAAATGGACATAAACTTCTTATGTCCATAACTATTCGCACGAGCGATTAATCCGCTTCAAACCAACACCGGAATATTGCTAATTAAATACTCTTCCGATGGATACTAAACACCACTGTATGACCCATGTCTGACCCTTCGTATCAAACAAAGAGGGATCTCTTTGTCCATGAACATGCTATATTAACTAAACTTTCAGAATCTATCAAGGGGACCATGATCTACAAAATACATTATACAGTTAAAATATGTTATGAACGAGTCGCCCGCTAGACGCACATAAACTTTACCGTAAATGCGCACACCGTGCGCCTGCGGGTGCCCGCAACGGCGAGTATGCGCACGCACGGCAGGGCTCATGAACGTGCAACAGGCACTCGCATGAGGTGCAAATATGGCAGTGTGCATAGTGATATTTTTCTGACTTTGACAGTGTGCATTTGATAGCTGAGTTGTGTCCATTTCGTGTCTTTCACTCAACCTGCTATCCCTATATTCCATAAGCTGAGGGGGCTTGTTGCATCAGGTGTTATCTCATATAGGATTTTCACAAAGATATACTGTATTACGTATTTCTCTATCGTCCTAGTGGATGCTGGGGTTCCTGAAAGGACCATGGGGAATAGCGGCTCCGCAGGAGACAGGGCACAAAAGTAAAGCTTTCCGATCAGGTGGTGTGCACTGGCTCCTCCCCCTATGACCCTCCTCCAAGCCAGTTAGATTTTTGTGCCCGGCCGAGAAGGGTGCAATCTAGGTGGCTCTCCTAAAGAGCTGCTTAGAAAAGTTTAGCTTAGGTTTTTTATTTTACAGTGAGTCCTGCTGGCAACAGGATCACTGCAACGAGGGACTTAGGGGAGAAGAAGTGAACTCACCTGCGTGCAGGATGGATTGGCTTCTTGGCTACTGGACATCAGCTCCAGAGGGACGATCACAGGTACAGCCTGGATGGTCACCGGAGCCTTGCCGCCGGCCCCCTTGCAGATGCTGAAATAAGAAGAGGTCCAGAATCGGCGGCAGAAGACTCCTCAGTCTTCTAAAGGTAGCGCACAGCACTGCAGCTGTGCGCCATTTTCCTCTCAGCACACTTCACACGGCAGTCACTGAGGGTGCAGGGCGCTGGGAGGGGGGCGCCCTGGGAGGCAAATGAAAACCTATTTTGGCTAAAAATACCTCACATATAGCCTCCGGAGGCTATATGGAGATATTTAACCCCTGCCAGAATCCGTTAAGAGCGGGAGACGAGGCCGCCGAAAAAGGGGCGGGGCCTATCTCCTCAGCACACAGCGCCATTTTCCCTCACAGAAAGGCTGGAGGGAAGGCTCCCAGGCTCTCCCCTGCACTGCACTACAGAAACAGGGTTAAAACAGAGAGGGGGGGCACTAATTTGGCGTTAGAAATATATAAAAAAGATGCTATAAGGGAAAACACTTATATAAGGTTGTCCCTATATAATTATAGCGTTTTTGGTGTGTGCTGGCAAACTCTCCCTCTGTCTCTCCAAAGGGCTAGTGGGTCCTGTCCTCTATCAGAGCATTCCCTGTGTGTGTGCTGTGTGTCGGTACGTGTGTGTTGACATGTAGGAGGACGATGTTGGTGAGGAGGCGGAGCAATTGCCTGTAATGGTGATGTCACTCTCTAGGGAGTCGACACCGGAATGGATGGCTTATTTAGGGAATTACGTGATAATGTCAACACGCTGCAAGGTCGGTTGACGACATGAGACGGCCGACAAACAATTAGTACCGGTCCAGACGTCTCAAAAACACCGTCAGGGGTTTTAAAACGCCCGTTTACTTTAGTCGGTCGACACAGACACAGACAGGGACACTGAATCCAGTGTCGACGGTGAATAAACAAACGTATTCCTTATTAGGGCCACACGTTAAAGGCAATGAAGGAGGTGTTACATATTTCTGATACTACAAGTACCACAAAAGAGGGTATTATGTGGGATGTGAAAAAACTACCATAGTTTTTCCTGAATCAGATAAATTAAATAAAGTGTGTGATGATGCGTGGGTTCCCCCCGATAGAAAATTATGGGCGGTATACCCTTTCCCGCCAGAAGTTAGGGCGCGTTGGGAAACACCCCTTAGGGTGGATAAGGCGCTCACACGCTTATCAAAATCCCTGACTAAAAATATTGATACCCTTGACAGGGACAGTATTTTATTGACTATAGAGCATTTAAAGGATGCATTTCTATATATGCGAGATGCACAGAGGGATATTTGCACTCTGGCATCAAGAGTAAATGCGATGTCCATAACTGCCAGAAGATGTTATGGACACGACAGTGGTCAGGTGATGCAGATTCCAAACGGCACAAAGGTGTATTGCCGTATAAAGGAAGAGGAGTTATTTGGGGTCGGTCCATCGGACCTGGTGGCCACGGCAACTGCTGGATAATCCACCGTTTTTACCCTAAGTCACATCTCTGCAGAAAAAGACACCGTCTTTTCAGCCTCAGTCCTTTCGTCCCTATAAGATCATATCTGCCCAGGGATAGAGGAAAGGGAAGAAGACTGCAGCAGGCAGCCCATTCCCAGGAACAGAAGCGTTCCACCGCTTCTGACAAGTTCTCAGCATGGCGCTGAGACCGTACAGGACCCCTGGATCCTACAAGTAGTATCCCAGGGGTACAGATTGGAATGTCGAGACGTTTCCCCTTCGCAGGCTCCTGAAGTCTGCTTTACCAAGGTCTCCCTCCGACAAGGAGGCAGTATGGAAAAAAATTCACAAGCTGTATTCCCAGCAGGTGATAATTAAATTACCCCTCCTACTACAAGAAAAGGGGTATTATTCCACACTATATTGTGGTACTGAAGCCAGAAGGCTAGGTGAGACTTATTCTAAATCTAAAAAATTTTTTGAACACTTACAAAGGTTCAAATCAAGATGGAGTCACTCAGAGCAGTGATAACGAACAGGAAGAAGGGGACTATATAGTGTCCCGGGACATCAGGGATGCTTACCTCTATGTCCCAAATTTGCCCTTCTCACTAAGGGTACCTCAGGTTCGTGGTGCAGAACTGTCACTATCAGTTTCAGACGCTGCCGTTTGGATTGTCCACGGCACCCCGGGTCTTTACTAAGGTAATGGCCGAAATGATGATTCTTCTTCGAAGAAAAGGCGTCTTAATTATCCCTTACTTGGACGATCTCCTGATAAGGGCATAGTCCAGGGAACAGTTGGAGGTAGGAGTAGCACTATCTCGGATACTGCTACAACAGCACGGGTGGATTCTAAATATTCCAAAATCGCAGCTGATCCCGACGACACGTCTGCTGTGCCTAGGGATGATTCTGGACACAGTCCAGAAAAAGGTGTTTCTCCCGAAAGAGAAAGCCAGGGAGTTATCCGAGCTAGTCAGGAACCTCCTAAAAACAGTGCATCATTGCACAAGGGTCCTGGTAGAAAATGGTGGCTTCCTACGAAGCAATTCCATTCGGCAGATTTCACGCAAGAACTTTTCAGTGGGATCTGCTGGACAAATGGTCCGGATCGCATCTTCAGATGCATCAGCGGATAACCCTATATCCAAGGACAAGGGTGTCTCTCCTGTGGTGGTTATAGAGTGCTCATCTTCTAGAGGGCCGCAGATTCGGCATTCAGGATTGGATGCTGGTGACCACGGAGCCCAGCCCGAGAGGCTGGGGAGCAGTCACACAAGGAAAAAATTTCCAGGGAGTGTGATCAAGTCTGGAGACTTTTCTCCACATAAATATACTGGAGCTAAGGGTAAATTTATAATGCTCTAAGCTTAGCAAGACCTCTGCTTCAAGGTCAGCCGGTATTGATCCAGTGGGAAAAACATCACGGCAGTCGCCCACGTAAACAGACAGGGCGACACAAGAAGCAGGAGGGCAATGGCAAAAACTGCAAGGACTTTTTCGCTGGGCGGAAAATCATGTGATAGCACTGTCAGCAGTGTTTCATCCCGGGAATGGAAACTGGGAAGCAGACTCCCTTAGCAGGCACGACCTCCACCCGGGAGAGTGGAAACTTCATCGGGAAGTTTTTTCCACATGATTGTAAACCGTTGGGAAATACCAAAGGTGGACATGATGGCGTCCCGTCTGAACAAAAAACGGGACAGGTATTGCGCCAGGTCAAGAGACCCTCAGGCAATAGCTGTGGACGTTCTGGTAACACCGTGGGTGTACCAGTCGGTGTATGTGTTCCCTCCTCTGCTTCTCATACCTAAGGTGCTGAGAATTATAAGACGTAGAGGAGTAAGAACTATACTCATGGCTCCGGATTGGCCAAGAAGGACTTGGTACCCGGAACTTCAAGAGATGTTTACAGAGGTCTTATGGCCTCTGCCGCTAAGAAGGGACTTGCTTCAGCAAGTACCATGTCTGTTCCAAGACTTACCGCAGCTGCGTTTGTTGGCATGGCGGTGGAACGCCGGATCCTGAGGGAAAAAGGCATTCCGGAAGAGGTCATTCCTACCCTGGTCAAAGCCAGAAAGGAGGTGACCGCACAACATTATCACCACATGTGGCGAAAATATGTTGCGTGGTGTGAGGCCAGGAAGGCCCCACAAAGAAATTTCAACTCGGTCGATTCCTGCATTTCCTGCAAACAGGAGTGTCTATGGGCCTCAAATTGGGGTCCATTAAGGTTCAAATTTCGGCCCTGTCAATTTTCTTCCAGAAAGAATTGGCTTCAGTTCCTGAAGTCCAGAACTTTGTCAAGGGAGTATTGCATATACAACCCTCTTTTGTGCCTCCAGTGGCACTGTGGGATCTCAACGTAGTTCTGGGATTCTTCAAATCACATTGGTTTAAAACCAGTCAAATCTGTGGATTTGAAGCATCTCACATGAAAAGTGACCATGTTCTTGGCCCTGGCCTGGACCAGGCGAGTGTCAAATTGGTGGTTTTTTTCTCAAAAAAGCCCATATTTGTTTGTCCATTCGGACAGGGCAGAGCTGCGGACTCGTCCCCAGTTCTCTCCCTAAGGTGGTGTCAGTGTTTCACCTGAACCAGCTTATTGTGGTGCCTTGCACCTACTAGGGACTTGGAGGACTCCAAGTTGCTAGATGTTGTCAGGGCCCTGAAAATATAGGTTCCAGGACGGCTGGAGTCAGGAAAACTGACTTGCTGTTATCCTGTATGCACCCAACAAACTGGGTGCTCTTGCTTTTAAGCAGACTATTGCTAGTTGGATGTGTACTACAATTCAGCTTGCACATTCTGTGGCAGGCCTGCCACAGCCAAAATATGTAAATGCCCATTCCACAAGGAAGGTGGGCTCATCTTGGGCGGCTGCCCGAGGGGTCTCGGCTTTACAACTTTGCCGAGCGGTTATTTAGTCAGGGGCAAACACGTTTGTAAAATCCTACAAATTTGATACCCTGGCTAAGGAGGACCTGGAGTTCTCTCATTCGGTGCTGCAGAGTCATCCGCACTCTCCCGCCCGTTTGGGAGCTTTGGTATAATCCCCATGGTCCTTTCAGGAACCCCAGCATCCACTAGGACGATAGAGAAAATAAGAATTTACTTACCGATAATTCTATTTCTCGGAGTCCGTAGTGGATGCTGGGCGCCCATCCCAAGTGCGGATTATCTGCAATACTTGTACATAGTTACAAAAATCGGGTTATTATTGTTGTGAGCCATCTTTTCAGAGGCTCCGCTGTTATCATACTGTTAACTGGGTTTAGATCACAAGTTGTACGGTGTGATTGGTGTGGCTGGTATGAGTCTTACCCGGGATTCAAAATTCCTCCCTTATTGTGTACGCTCGTCCGGGCACAGTACCTAACTGGCTTGGAGGAGGGTCATAGGGGGAGGAGCCAGTGCACACCACCTGATCGGAAAGCTTTACTTTTGTGCCCTGTCTCCTGCGGAGCCGCTATTCCCCATGGTCCTTTCAGGAACCCCAGCATCCACTACGGACTCCGAGAAATAGAATTATCGGTAAGTAAATTCTTATTTTTTCTCTGTGATTTAGTCACCATATGTCTACTTTATCTCTGCTAGTGCTGACTACACTGCGCAGGGATTTGGATTTAGAGGTATAGTGCTGCTGATAATTGTACTGTGTTAACCTCATACTGCAAGTTATATCATGTCTGCTTCTGAGGGTAACGGTTCTGGGGCTGAACACACTGCCGGTGTTGCTGACGCCACGGGGCCATATGAGGAGAATATAGCAGCTGTGGGCTCTGGTTCTGGGGGCTCCTTGTCCCCCCAGTGGGACTGTGGTAACGGAGGCACACAGTGGCGGATCCAGGGGGGGGCACTCGGGCCCGTGCCCCCCCTGTCGTTTGTGCCTCCGTCCCCCGTCCGTCGCTTCCCCCCCCCCCCCCCCCCCGGTGCCACACAGGGAGATGACGGGCGCCCGCTGAGATTGTGTTACCAGCGGGCGCCCGTCTCCCTGCACAGCGGCAGCCGGAGGCAGGAGCTCACTGCTGAGCTCCTGCCTCCGGCGCTGTCACTGTGCGGCGTGCGCTATGGGAAAGACGTCAGTCATGACGTCTCTCTCATAGTGCTGAGGAGAGGACGCCGGGAGGAGGAGTACTGCAGCGGTCTGGAAGCGGGAACGTGGCTTGGTAAGTATGTTCTCTTTTCTCTACCTCAGTGCAGCGGGGGCATCTACTGGGGGCAAACTAGGGGGGGACATTACTACTGGGGGCATCAACAAGGGACATAACTACTGGGTGGGGGGGGGGCATTACTACTGGGGGGCATCAACAAGGGGCATTACTACTGGGGGGCATTACTACTGGGGGCATTATTACTGGGGGGTATCTACTGGGGGCATTACTATTGGGGGGTCATCTATTGGGGGCATTACTACTGGAGGCTGCTACTGGGGACATTTTTACTGGGGGCCATCTACTGGGGGCATTATTACTGGGGGGGCATCTACTGGGGGCATTACTACTGGGGGATCATCTATTGGGGGCAAACTCCTAGGAGGCATTACTACTGGGGGCAAACTACTGGAGGACACTATTAATGGGGGGCATCTACTGGGGGCAAACTACTGGGGGACATTATTACTGGGGGCCAACTACAAAGGGGCTAACTACTGGGGGCATTACTACTGGCGGAGTAACTACAGGGGCATTACTACTTGGGGGCTAAACTACAAGGGGGCCAAACTACTGGGGGCATAACTACAGGGGCCAAACTACTGGGGGATAACTACAGGGGCCAAACAACTGGGGGCTAAACTACAAGGGGCGCATAACTACAGGGGCTAAACTACAAGCAGGCAAACTACTGGGGGCATTACCACTGGGAGGCTAAACTAAAGGGGGGGTAAACTACTGGGGTCATAACTGCAGGGGCATTACCACTGGGGGCATAACTACTAGGGCGCTAAATGACTGGGGGCATTACTACAGGCAACATTACTACTGGGGGCAATACGGGCATTGCATAAGGGGCATCACTACTATGGGGTCTATATAAGGGGCACTACCAGTACAGTGGACATTGCGTAATGAGCGCTACAACTGTGGGCATTGTATAAGAAGCGCCACCTCACATGCACCGAAGCCGCACGCAAATGTACTTGCCCCTTCCATGGTGCCCCCCCTATCATTTTCTTCTGGATCCGCCCCTGGAGGCACATACTGACCCACCGTGGGCCGCTTTTTCCACGCTTCTGCATATGCTAGTTCATAAACTAACACCCCCTATGGGACCCCCAATGCCGGTACAACCGTATGTGGTCCCTGCAGCTAACCCGCCGTGGGCGGACGATTTATCTGTTCAATTAAAGAAGTTGAACCAGTCCTTGACTACTAAAAAGTCTGACCAACGCTCGCCTAAGTCCAAGAGGTTCTCTAAGCGAGCGCTTGTTTCCTCACAATCCACTGCTGTCACTGACACCTCGTCTGATGAAGACGGCACTTACACTGACCCCACAGGTTCTGACTCAGATACGGCTGATGGGGAGGGTAGTTCACATGTGGATGTTCCTGATCTTTTGGAGGCTATTAAGTTAATTCTGCAGATTACGGATGATCCCGAGCTATCCGTGCCTCCTAAGAAACCAGATAGGTTCAAGCGTCAGAAGGTGGTTAAGCAAGTTTTACCTCACTCTGATCACCTAGTGGATATACGTCAGGAACCCTGGGAAAACCCGGGTACGAAGTTTGTGCCTCAAAAGAAGATGCTGGCTCGCTATCCCCTCGCGCCAGAGCTGTCTAAGAATTGGGAAACGCCTCCTCCAGTGGACTCACATGTGGCTAGGATGGTGGTTTCCTCAGCTCTACCTGTCACTACCGTCACGTCTCTAAAAGAGCCTACGGATAAACGTGTGGAGGGTTGTCTAAAAGCGATTTACACCCTCATGGGTGCTGCACAAGGGCCCACTATTGTAGCTACATGTGCTGCAGAGGCTATTGAAGCATGGGCCTTGGAGTTAGAAGCTGAAATTTCCTCTGACCGTGCTAGACAATGCTTGTTATATATTGTCACAGCTTCTCGATATATTAAAGAGGCGGCTTCTGATGCCGGTATCCTAGCAGCCAAGGCCTCTACTACGTCAGTCCTGGCTCGCCGGATATTGTGGCTGAGACCCTGGTCTGTGGATCTGGACTCTAGAAAAAACCCTGGAGGTACTCCCTTTCAAGGGAGATATTCTGTTTGGGGAGGACTTAAATAAGATAGTGGCTGACTTGGCTACTGCCAAAACTGCCTGTCTGCCTAATACCGTTCCTTCTGTGTCGAAGGCTAAAGGTATGTCCTTTCGTCCTCCAGGTAAAGCAAAAGGTCAGGCGTACCATAAGCAAGCCCACACTTCCAAACCTGGTAAGCCGAAGCCCAAAAGAGCCTGGGCTGCCCGTCAGCCAGCTGCCAAGACCGATAAGCCTGCCGCATGACGGGGCGGGCCTCCCCCTGGGGGATCCCAGGGTGGGGGGCCGGCTTCTAGGGTATACCCAGGAATGGTTGAAGACCACTTCAGATACCTGGGTACGGGAAGTCGTCACTCGAGGTTACGCCATAGCCTTCAAAAACCGACCCCCTCATCGATTTTGCCAGACAGACGTCCCCTTGGACCAGACAAAGGCGAAAACTCTACACTCGGTGGTACAGACCCTCCTGGATACAGGAGTCGTAGTACGGGTGCCCCTTGCTCAGAGGGGCCGGGGGTACTATTCTCCGCTGTTTCTAGTCCCGAAACCGAATGGGTCCTCCCGGCCCATTCTCAACCTCAAGGCATTGAACAGGTTTGTGAAGGTTTCCAAGTTCCGTATGGAAACCCTTCGCTCTATAGTTCTGGCCTTGGAACCTGGGGACTACATGGTCTCCCTGGACATACAGGATGCTTACCTGCATATTCCTATAGCAGTGTCACATCAACAATACCTGAGGTTTGCTATTGGCAACATCCATTACCAGTTTCGGGCATTACCCTTTGGTTTAACAACGGCTCCGCGAGTCTTCACCAAAGTTATGGCGGTGATGACGGTGGTACTCCGCCATCAAGGGGTCAGGATACTACCGTATCTGGACGACTTGTTAATCCAGGCAAATTCCCCAGATCTTCTCCTACGTCATCTGGATATGATGGTCCGGTTTCTACAAGCCCACGGGTGGCTCGTCAACTGGAAGAAATCCTCCCTGGTCCCTGATCAGAGCATGGTGCACCTGGGAGCGCTGTTGGACACTCACAACCAGAGGTTGTTCTTGTCTCAGGAGAAAGTCCTGAAGCTTCAGGACAGGATTTGTTGTTTCCTTTCTCGTCCGCAAGTGTCGATACATTCAGCAATGCAGGTGCTGGGCCTCATGGTATCAGCATTCGACATGGTGGAGTATGCTCAATTCCATTCTCGCCTCCTCCAGAGGCTAATTCTAGCCAAGTGGGACGGCCTGCCTCACCGGATCAGGTCTCACATGATCTCATTGACTCCGGAGGTTCGTTTGTCGCTGCTCTGGTGGCTCCAGGACCAACAATTGTGCAGGGGCCTTCCCTTCTGGATATCCAACTGGGTCCTGTTGACGACAGATGCCAGTCTAAGAGGTTGGGGCGCGGTGCTGGAGCAGCACTCCCTTCAGGGTCGGTGGACCAAGGAGGAATCTCTCCTCTTGATCAACATTCTGGAATTGCGGGCGGTCTTCAATGCGTTGAACCTGGCCCAGCATTTAATTCAGAACCGCCCTGTTCAAGTACAGTCGGGCAACGCCACCACAGTGGCTTACATAAATCATCAAGGCGGCACTCGAAGCCGTTTGGCAATGAAGGAAGGCTCACGGATTCTATGTTGGGCGGAACGCCATCTACCGGCAATATCGGCAATATTCATTCCGGGAGTCCTGAATGGGAAGCGTACTTTCTCAGTCGTCAGGACGTGCATGCCGGCGAGTGGGGCCTCCATCCAGAAGTGTTTCAACTCCTCGTGGAAAAGTGGGGTCTTCCAGATGTGGATCTGATGGCGTCTCGACACAATCGCAAGGTTCCGGTCTTCGTCGCAGCAAGGACAAGGGATCCTCAAGCAGCATTCTTGGATGCGCTAGCGGTGCCGTGGAGGTTTCGGCTGACGTACGTGTTCCCTCTGGTGTCATTCCTGCCCAGGGTAATTCGGAAGTTCAAGCAAGAAAAAGGAAATCTGCTTCTCATAGCTCCGGCGTGGCCCAGACGGCACTGGTTCTCAGACCTGCAGGGCCTATCGTCAGAGCGTCCAATTCTACTTCCACAACGCCCAGACCTCCTCGTACAGGGCCTCTGTGTCTACCAGGACCTAGCCCGGCTGTCTTTGACGGCGTGGCTCTTGAAGCTTCTGTCTTGAGGGCTAAGGGTTTTTCTGAAGAGGTCATTAAAACTATGTTGCGGGCCCGGAAACCGGCTTCTGCTCGGATTTACCATAGGGTCTGGCATTCCTACTTTGTTTGGTGCGCATCTAACAATTATGACGCTTCCAAGTTTAGTACAGCCAAGCTTTTGGCTATTCTGCAGAAAGGTCTATAGTTAGGCCTGCGTCTGGCCTCCCTCAAGGTTCATATTTCTACCTTGTCGGTGTGGTTTCAGAGAAAAATTGCGACTTTACCTGATGTTCATACTTTCACTCAGGGTGTGTTGCGTATCCAACCTCCCTATGTCCCGCCTGTGGCTCCTTGGGACTTGTCGGTGGTTTTGGAGGCGTTGCTAGAGCCTCCATTTGAACCCCTTGATTCAGCTGACCTTAAGTGGCTTTCCTTTAAGGTGGTGTTCTTGCTGGCTATTGCCTCTGCTAGAAGAGTGTCGGATCTGGGTGCCTTGTCTTGTAGTTCCCCATATCTGATTTTTCACTGTGACCGGGCGGTTCTTAGGACTCGTCCCGGATATTTACCTAAGGTGTTTTCTTCGTTCCACCTTAATCAGGAGATTGTGGTTCCGGCCTTTGTCTCTCCTGATTTGTCTTCCAAAGAGCGGTCTTTGGATGTGGTACGGGCTCTCCGTATCTATGTGAAGAGAACTGCTTTTATCCGAAAATCTGATTCTCTTTTTGTTTTGTTTGGATTTCACAAACGTGGCTGGCCTGCTCACAAGCAGACCCTGGCCAGATGGATTAGAATGGTGATTGCACATGCTTATGTGAAGGCTGGTCTGTCAGCTCCTGCTCACATTACGGCCCATTCTACTCGGTCTGTTGGACCTTCTTGGGCAGCCCGCCGTGGTGCGACCGTTGAACAATTGTGCAAGGTGGCTACGTGGTCCTCTGTGAACACGTTCATAAGGTTCTATGCCTTCGATACTGCCGCTTCCCAGGATGCTTTCTTTGGACGCCGGGTTCTTGTGCCCGCTACATTGCGTCCCCTCCCATAAGGAACTGCTTTAGGACATCCCCATTGTCCAATCCTTGTGGAGCCCAGTGTACCCCGCAGCAGAAAACGAGTTTTATGGTAAGAACTAAACTTTGTTAAAACTCTTTCTGCGAGGTACACTGGGCTCCACAAGGCGCCCACCCTGACGCACTTAGCTTCTTTGGGTTGGTATGGCATTAGCCGCTGACACGTCTCCTGTCGGGAGAGTGTGGTGTTTGTGACACCTGGCAGTTGTCGTCTCTTTTACTTGCTACTGCATTGGGCTGGTTAACAAAACTGAGGTCCTGTGCACGGAGGCGGGGTGATAGAGGAGGCGGCGCTATGCATCTTGGGAAGAAGGTCAAAGCTTTTGAGCCTGTTGGTGCTTCGGATCAAGATCCTACTCTACACCCCATTGTCCAATACTTGTGGAGCCCAGTGTACCTCGCAGAAAGAGTTTTAACAAAGGCAAGTTCTTACCATAAAACTCGTTATACATAGGTCCCTTGGTCTGGAAGTGATTAGGAAGGAAGTTAATGTGTAAGAAAAAGTGAAACTGTGTTGACATAAAATAAAGGGAAAGAAAAGCAATTTAAGCCTGACGGGATGTAGTTAAAATGCCGCCGGACTGGATCCCTGCAGTCAAAATACCGACGCCGGAATCCCGAACGGCAGCATAATGCCAGCATTACAATCCCGATGGAGCTCAGAATTCTGGCGTCAACATACTGACGTATGTAATCCCGAACGTTCTGTTAGTGGGACGCGATCACGTCCTGCCACGGGTGGGGGGGGGGGGGGGGGGGGAGGTTAGGTTTAGGCACTAGTAGGTAGCGGGAAAGGTTAGGGTTAGGCACCACCGCGAAGGGTTAGGGTTAGACACTCACAAGGGAAGGTTAGGGTACTTTCTGGGGGCTGTCGGTATTTTGAAGGTCTGGATGCTGCTGTTGGTATTATGACCGTCGGCATCCTGTCCATCGGTACATCATACCGAATCCAGCCTGACCTGGTATCTGGGTGATAGAGCTACCCTGTCTAGATAAACAGTTAATAGGTCGATAACATATGGTCAACATAGAAAAAGTGGACAGTAGGAAAGGTCCAAAAGGTTGACGGGTTTTCACATTTTTTTTAACTTAATTTACCATCCACGTGGACTATGACTGGGAATAGTAACCTGTGTGGTAGCAGAGGGAGGCATCTTGTCCAAAGCATGGCAGGGTCTACATTTCCTATAATTGGGGACACATAGAAATTTACACAAAAAAAACGTAATAAATTTGTGTCAACCATTTCAATGTCGACCTTTTGATCCTGTCAGCCTTATGTACCTGTCGACATTTTCTACTGTCTACCTTTTACATGTTGACCTTTTGATCTTGTCAACATAATGCATGTCGACTATATGGGGTCGACCTAATGACTGTCCAATCTTCTATACCACACCCGCCTGACATTGTGGTAGCTTTCACCGAAAGTATTTTCCAGAAGGGCCACTAACAATGCATGATCATACTAACAAGCATTTAAAAAGATATTTGAAACCAATCATTCAAACATTTTTATTACTATTACAGACTTAAGGGGACATTTACTAAGCAGTGATAAGAGCGGAGAAGTGAGCCAGTGGAGAAGTTGCCCATGGCAACCAATCAGAACTGAAGTAACATCTATAATTTGCATACTATAAAATGATACAGAGCTGCTGATTGGTTGATGGGACAATTTCTCCACTGGCTCACTTCTCCGCTCTTATCACTGCTTAGTAAATGTCCCCCAACACCAATATTCTATGCAGCTCTCTACAAATCTATATTATAATCTTAATGTCTAACAGAGTCACAATAAAGCTGAGGGAAGGAGCACCCCCTCAGCTCTAAGTGACTGTTAAGGAAAGAAAGAGGGCAGAGAGGAGGGGGTATAAGGTAGCAAGGTGGCAGAACAGAGGAGGGGGTCCCAGAAGACAAAAAGGAGAAGGTACCAGTCCAAAGAGAAGGGGTCCTAGGAGAGAGAAAAGAGTACAAAGTGCCAGGGCAGGGAGGAGGTGTCCCAGGATAGAGAAGGGAGACCGTACCAGGGAAGAGAGAAATGGTCCCAGAAGACGAAAGGGCACAAAGGCACAGAGCAGAGGAGTAAAAAAAATAACTCCAGCTTTATAGAAAGAGAGGGGAACAAAGGCAAAGGGAGGGGCAAATCCTAATGCATTGAGACAGAGGGGTGAAAAAACAAACACAAAAGCTGTTGTACTGTGTGTGTATATATATATATATATATATATATATATATACACACACTGCTCAAAAAAATAAAGGGAACACTTAAACAACACAATGTAACTCCAAGTCAATCACACTTCTGTCAAATCAAACTGTCCACTTAGGAAGCAACACTGATTGACAATCAATTTCACATGCTGTTGTGTAAATGGAATAGACAACAGGTGGAAATTTTAGGCAATTAGCAAGACACCCCCAATAAAGGAGTTGTTTTGCAGGTGGTGACCACAGACCACTTCTCAGCTCCTATGCTTTCTGGCTGATGTTTTGGTCTCGTTTGAAAGCTGGCGGTGCTTTCACTCTAGTGGTAGCATGAGACGGAGTCTACAACCCACACAAGTGGCTCAGGTAGTGCAGCTCATCCAGGATGGCACATCAATGCGAGCTGTGGCAAGAAGGTTTGCTGTGTCTGTCAGCGTAGTGTCCAGAGCATGGAGGCGCTACCAGGAGACAGGCCAGTACATCAGGAGACGTGGAGGAGGCCCGACGTCCACAGGTGGGGTTGTGCTCACAGCCCAACACCGTGCAGGACGTTTGGCATTTGCCAGAGAACACCAAGATTGGCAAATTCGCCACTGGCGCCCTGTGCTCTTCACAGAGTCTGGAGACGCCAAGGAGAACGTTCTGCTGCCTGCAACATCCTCCAGCATGACCGGTTTGGCAGTGGGTCAGTAATGGTGTGGGGTGGCATTTCTTTGGGGGGCCGCACAGCCCTCCATGTGCTCGTCAGAGGTAGCCTGACTGCCATTAGGTACAGAGATGAGATCCTCAGACCCCTTGTGAGACCATATGCTGGTGCGGTTGGCCCTGGGTTCCTCCTAATGCAAGACAATGCTAGACCTCATGTGGCTGGAGTGTGTCAGCAGTTCCTGCAAGACGAAGGCATTGATGCTATGGACTGGCCCGCCCGTTCCCCAGACCTGAATCCAATTGAGCACATCTGGGACATCATGTCTCGCTCCATCCACCAACGCCACGTTGCACCACAGACTGTCCAGGAGTTGGCAGATGCTTTAGTCCAAGTCTGGGAGGAGATCCCTCAGGAGACCATCCGCCACCTCATCAGGAGCATGCCCAGGCATTGTAGGGAGGTCATACTGAGCCTCATTTTGACTTGTTTTAAGGAGATTACATCAAAGTTGGATCAGCCTGTAGTGTGTTTTTCCACTTTAATTTTGAGTGTGACTCCAAATCCAGACCTCCATGGGTTAATAAATTTGATTTCCATTGATAATTTTTGTGTGCTTTTGTTGTCAGCACATTCAACTATGTAAAGAACAAAGTATTTAATAAGAATATTTCATTCATTCAGATCTAGGATGTGTTGTTTAAGTGTTCCCTTTATTTTTTGAGCAGTGTGTATGTGTATATATATATATATATATATATACATATATATGATTTTAATTACCTACCGGTAACTCCTTTTCTCGTAGTCCATAAAGGATACTCGGGTCAATTTAGTACCATGGGGTGTAGACGGGTCCACTAGGAGCCATGGGAATTTAAGAATTTGATAGTGTGGGCTGGCTCCTCCCTCTATGCCCCTCCTACCAGACTCAGTCTAGGAAACTGTGCCCGAGGAGACGGATATACTTTGAGAGAAAGATAGATAAGGATAGTGGTGAGATTTCGAACCAGCCCACACAACAAGATGAAAGCCAAGCTAACCAAACTTGAAATAGGAATAGCAACGGCTGAACCAACATCACTTAACCAAGTAACAGTGCAGTAAGAACGAAGCACTGGGTGGGCGCCCAGTATCCTCTACGCACTACGAGAAAAGGATTTACCAGTAGGTAATTAAAATCCTATTTTCTCTTACGTCCTAGAGGATACTGGGGTCCATTTAGTACCATGGGGATGTACTAAAGCTCCCAAACTGGGTGGGAGAGTGCTGAGGTTCCTGCAGAACTGATTGACCAAACTGAAGGCCCTCAGAGCCCAAAGTATCGAACTTGTAGAACTTAGCAAACGTATTTGAACCTGGTGTCCCCCAGCACATCGATCTGTACCAGGTACAGCTCGGTGTGCTGGGGGGACACCAGGGGTTTATCCCCAATGTATTTCTAGCTCAGACTACCCCCTCCCTTTCATGCACCTGAACTGTATTACCTAATTGATTTGAGCAACTTACATTTTGTTCTGTTAGTATGAGGGGCGTGGATGGGACCAGTGTTTGGAGGGTATGCTGGTCTCTGTAGTGCCATATGGAGATCCCGGGGGTATCTTCAGGTGAGTTAGTTCTCTATTCAGATACATTTGCTCAGATGCCATTATTATGTGGCATTATGTTATATTACCCGGAAGTGTTATTATTATTATCATTAGTAGTACCTGGGGCGGGTCTGGGGTGCGGTTCCCCCTGGATTGGTGAGGCTGGGCAGATTTGGGGTAGCACACTGCGAGATCTTATTTAGCATCCCCATAACACATTTATTAATCCTTCTGGTCTTTTAATTACACTTTCACTAGTATATTAATTTCTCATACGTCCTAGAGGATGCTGGGGACTCCGTAAGGACCATGGGGAATAGACGGGATCCGCAGGAGCTTGTGCACACTAAAAAGACTTTGACTGGGTGTGAACTGGCTCCTCCCTCTATGCCCCTCCTCCAGACCTCAGTTAGACTTTGTACCCAGGAGTGACTGGACACACACTAGGGGAGCTCTACTGAGTTTCTCTAAAAGACTTTATGTTAGGTTTTTTATTTTCAGGGAGACCTGCTGGCTACAGGCTCCCTGCATCGTGGGAGTGAGGGGAGAGAAGTCAGACCTACTTCTGCTTAGTTCAAGGACTGTGCTTCTTAGGCTACTGGACACCATTAGCTCTAGAGGGTTTGATCACTTGGTTCGCCTAGCTGCTTTTTCCCGGTGCCGCGCCGTCACCCCCTCACAGAAGCCAGAAGAAAGAAGCCGGGTGAGTATTGGAAGAAAAGAAGACTTCAGTGACGGCAGAAGACTTCAGTAACGGAGGTAACACGCAGCGGTCGCGCTGTGCTCCATGCTCCCACACACCAACGGCACTGACAGGGTGCAGGGCGCTGGGGTGGGAGCGCCCTGGGCAGCAAATTACTGTAAGTTTTAAGGCTGGCATAAGTACATGTTAGGTGCCTCTGCACCATTTACGATTCCCCCGCCAGATACCGCAGCGGTCCCGCTGCGCGCCATTGCTCCCACACGCCAACGGTTTGTACAGGGTGCAGGGCGCTAGGGGGGAGCGCCCAGGGCGGCAATATACCTATTTGGGGCTGACAACAGTGCTATACAGTGGGTAGACACTGTATAGGGACCCCCAATACAATACATAATGCAATATTATTAGCGGGCTGAAGCACGCCGAGAAGGGGCGGGGCTTAGCCCTCACTTCGGGTTACAGCGCCATTTTCTACAGGTCCCCGCCAAAAGCATGAGGGGGCACGATGTTAGTGGTATATGGTGGACAATATAGCACTATTTTAGACAAATTGGGCATGTAATCTGTGAGTTATGAATATATATATATATACATAGCTGTGTGTTCCCTGTCAAATACCAGCTATAGCTTTAGTCGACATGGGTTGACAGGAGTGAGTGCTCTGTCATTTATGGGGATCACAGTCGGCATCGCCGACTGCGATTGGTAATTGATTCTGTAGCTGCAGTGTCAGCAGGTCGGTAGTTGTATACTTATCATAAGTAAACACTGTATGGGAAACACAGTAGTATGTGGGTGACTCTGTCGGCACCATCTGTTATTACTGGGTGTAAATTTAACATGCGGTAACTACCTTATGCCTGTATATATGTTTATATGTATACAAATGTGGGGCAGTGTTATTGTACTTATTTATATATACTTCCCTCGGTCCCCTCGGAGTTACAAGACTGTTATTTTACCTGGTTACTACTCCCTGCTGTCGACAAATACTACGTTTTCTGTCGACCATAATGTTTCCTGATAGTTCCACAACTGGGGCATTCAGTACATGGTCATACACATTCAGAACACATTAATGTCACTAGGGACCCGTTGGTTCCGGATAATCCGATTATATGTATGGGTATATATATATGTGTGTGTGTGTTTAGGATATGTGTGTAATTGTGTATTACATTATGTATATTCATTTATGATTGATAATGAATGCTGAAATAATGGTATTCCTTCTCATGTGCTGGTCGCTCTGTTGAAAAAGCTCTAGGTCGGCCGTGACGAGTTGGTCTCAGATCCTCAAGGAATCCGAAAGGTTATTCTTTTCGCACTGCGGATAGAATACTGTGAAAGTCAATTCCTGGTCGACACGGGGCCCTGTCAAAAAGGATCGTATACAGGAAGCTAAGTGATATTTTATTCTTTACTGGGGAGTTTTTTGCATTGCCTGCACATGGGGGAGTGTTTGTATTCGGTAAGGCATCCGATAGAATTACCCTGTAGAGAGAGGGGATGTTCCTTAGGTTGTTCCTTCTCTATAACATGGAGGCAGGTTGCTATACGACTACAAAAGAAATGCTGAGGCTGAATCCGTGATACTGGAGTGTTTACCTGGTACGGTGTACAGCTGTTGGGGAGGCCTCAGTTCAGTCAATCTCGGCGGTTATCGCAGGTAAGTCTAACTCCGTGAGTTAGATTTCCTCACAAGGACTGGTGACGCATTCGGTTGTGGAATGCAATCATTTTAATCGGTTAGATACCTTTCTTTTTTTCCTTCTCGGTGCAGATTGTGGAAGGTGACAAGGTAAGAGTTCTGCAGCCTGGTTAGGTTCGCAGAAGCGGATGTTGGTTTCTGTTCTACCACATCCACAGCAAGTCTGTCTGGCTGGAGCCCACTCCGGTGGGAACTCGTCTACAACTCTTCAGTCAGTCCGGGAATGGTCTTGGACCTGTGTGTTAAAAATAGAATCCATACGGGCACATGCTGGAGTTTACAGATGATTCCCCTCACTGTTTTTCGAATAGATCTTACCGATTCCCCTCGGGAAAGGGAGGTAGTACGTAACGCCATACCAGAGTGTAGTCAGGTTCAGAACATTGTCCTGCCGTCCCTAAAAAAAAAAAAAAAAAAAAAGATTTCTACTTACGACGGGAGCTCCAGCACATAAAGGTAGTTTTTCTCCGCATTCGGCTAACCTGGGTTGATTTCCAGGATTGCTTTGGCCATTTCACCGGAGTGATGGCAGTATGATGGTTTTCTTTCAATAGTAAGAGCCATTGTTTTTCTGTACTGAGACGCTCTCCTGATTACGGCAAGGTCAAGAAACAAGTGGTGCAAATCGTTGTTTCTCTCTGACTGGTTTCAACACAGGGAATGGCTGTTGTTCCCAGCAACGCAGGCGTCGGAGATGGGTATCAAAGTAGATACTGAACGGTTGAGGTTCTGTGTTTTCCTGTGGAGAGAGGTCTGAGGATCAGGAGTCGGAGCAGATTTGCAGTGACAATCCATCAATATGTTCTGTTGATGAAGAAGATGGTGCGGCCTAAGAGGCTTTTCAGTGAGCGGGTCGAATGCCTGAGTGGTTTTCACAGGGCCAGTTGAGAATACGGTCCGGTTCTCACCTGCACATGCGCCAGAATATAATCCTAATGGCCAGGATATCGCTCCTGTGGTGTCTGCTCAGTTCTCACCTCCTAGAGGGACGAAGGTTCGGAATCCAAGTGGATTTCCTGGTGTCCATGCATGCAGATGTCCGAGACTGGGGAGCAGTCCTTACAAGGGAAGTATTTCCAGAGAAAAAGGTCAAGCTGGGAAGCTTGTCTGCAATAAGCTTTCTTGGATTAAGAGCTATTTTCAGTGGACATATGGCTTAGTGATATGCCCGTTTAGTTCTGTCGGACGACTTGACAGCAGTGGTGTAAGTAAACCGCTAGGGCGGTACAAGGAGCTAAGCGACAACGGCAGAGGCCGTAAAAGTTTCCGCTGGGTGACAGGGCCGTCTTAGCAGCAGTGTAGGCCCCTGGGCACAGCGATGCACTGGGCCCCCTACCCATCCTCCAGCAGTAGGGGTGGGGGTGCTATCAGCCGCAGCATTGATGTCCCATGAGCGGTAGCGGGTGTTCTATCTGCCACTCAGTATGTAGGACCTGGAGCAGTAATTTCTGCTAATTACTCCTTTACTGCACAGATGGTGTAAGATGGGGTGGGAGGAAGAACACTAAACTGTAGAAGAGGCATTGGGATGAATAAAGGGGCCCTTTTACATAACTTCCAGGGTGGTAAGGGGTGTGTAATACGCAGGGGAGGGGTGGATAGTGGAGTGGACTTAATATTCATCATTTTCGGTGGGAGGGAGGCTTGGTTGACTGCAGATATCTCCAGTTCCTAGAAATAGATTTCTTAGCTTTGAAAGCGATAAAAAAACTAGAGAGTCCCACCTTTCAAGAATTTCTGGGAACTTGGGGATCAGAGTTCAGGAGCCAGATCAATCCACCGGCAAAAGTATAAAACTGCAAACCAGATGTGTGGAGCTGGAGCAGGGACCAGTTGCTTGAAGGCTGATATCTCTGGTTCTGGGCATAGTAGAGACAAGCTACCAATGTCCACTGAAAGGGGGGAGTCCCATATTTTGGAGAATATCCTCAAAAAACTCTAAGTTAGACAGAACCAGAGATATCTGGCTGGGAAGAGCAATTAACAGTCTTGGATGGGGACCACTGCTTCGAAGTCAGATATCTTCGGTTCCCCTGGGCCGATTTTCAAAAATCTGGTACCCCTGGAAAGAGGGGACCCTCAGCTATCAGCCTAGGGCCCTTAGACTCCTGGGGCCCTTGGGCAAGAGCCCATTGAGCCCATACGAAAAGACGGCCCTGCTGGGTGAAAGGACTTGTAAACGCTATATTAGCAGTCTTTGTTCTGGATGGGAACGACGGAGAAATAGATTTCCTCTGCAGATGCGATTTCCATCCGGGAGAAATACAGTCGTCATCGAGAAGTTTGCACTGAAGTGACAAGTCTTTGAGGAGTGCCTCAGGTCGACATGCTGCCGTCTCATCTCAACGAGAGATCTCAGGGATATTGTTCCGGGTCAGGGGACTCTCAAGCTATAGCAGTAAACGTCCTCGGGACACCTTGGATGTTTCAGTCGGTCTAGGTGTCCCCTCCATTTTCACTTTTCGGAAGGTGATAAACGTAAGAAGAACAAAGGTTCAGGCGATCCTCATTGTTACGGTCTAACCAAGGAGGAGATCCATGGCCTCTTCCTCTACGTGAGGAATTGTTACAGCAAGATCCGGGAGTGTATCAGGACTTGCCGCTGCTGCGTTTGACGGCATGGCGGTTGAACGCCATATCCTAGCCAGAAAGGGTATTCCTTATGAAGTCAGTTCCACACTTCTTCAGGCTAGAAAAGAAGTAATGGCAAAGCCTTACCACCGTGTTTGGAGAAAATATGTGTCTTGGTGTGAATCCAAGAAGGCTACTATGGAAGATTTTCAGATGGGTCGTTCTTCTCCATTATTTGCAAACAGGTGTGGGTGCAGGCCTAAAGTTAAGCTCCATTTAAATGCGATTTTGGCCTTATAAAACATTTTCTTTCAAGAAAGAATTGGCAACCTTTCCGGAAGTTAGGACCTTCGTGAAAGGGGTACTGCACATCCAACCTCCATTTGTGCCCCGTTGCCACCGTGGGACCTTGACGTGGTGTGCGTTTTCTTGTGTCACACTGATTGGAACCTTTGTGAAAGGTTGTGTTAAAATTTCTCTCTTGGAAAGTGCTCATGCTATTGGCTTTGGTGTCCGCAAGGCAGGTGTCGGAAGTAGCGGCTTTGTCTCACAAGAGCCCTGTTTGATCTTCCATGTGGATAGAGAGGAATTGAGAACTCGGATAAATAGTTCTGCCAAATGTGGTTTCTGGGTTTCGCAGAAATCAGCCTATTTTGATGCCGGTGGTTACTTAGGTGTTAGCTGATTCAAAGTCTCTCGATGTAGTCAGGGCTTTGAATATTTAGGCCGCCAATTTGGCTCAGATTGGGGAAACAGAGGCTCTGTTTATCCGGTATGCTCCCAGCATGATTAGGGCGCCTGCGTCTATGCAGTCTGTTACACGCTGGATCTGTGATACGATTTGGCGTGCTCGTTCTACGGCTGGATTGCGTTGCCGAAGTTGGTGGAGACCCATTCTACTAGGAAGATGGGCTCTTCTTGGGCGGATGCCCGAGGAGTCTCGGCGGCTCAACTTTGCCGAGCGGACACTTGGTCGGGTTCAAACACTTTTGCTATGCTCTACAAGTTTGATATCCTGGCTGATGGGGTCCTCTTGTGTGCTCAATCGGTGCTGCAGTGTCGTCCGCACTCTCCCGCCTGGTTTGGAGCTTTGGTATAAACCACATGGTCCTTACGGAGTCCCCAGCATCCTCTAGGACATATGAGAAAATAGGATTTTAATACCTACCGGTAAATCCTTTTCTCTTAGTCCGTAGAGGATGCTGGGCGCCCGTCCCAGTGCGTACTGTGTCTGCAGTAATTGGTTATGGTTACACTCAGGTAGTGTTTTCTTTCTGTCAGCTTGTTGCTGACGTTGTTCATGCCATGGCATGCGGTGTTTTCTTATTGGTTGTGTTAACACACAGGTTGTGTTACATATTCTCTCAGCATGTGGCTGTATATTTTTCATACCGTGGGCTGGTATTCTATTGAATGCCACGTTTTGCGGTATGTTCATGGTGTGAGCTGGTATGACACTCACTGTGTTAAAATTATAAATTCTTTCCTCGAAATGTCCGTCTCTCCTGGGCACAGTTTTCTAACTGAGGTCTGGAGGAGGGGCATAGAGGGAGGAGCCAGTTCACACCCAGTCAAAGTCTTTTTAGTGGTGCCCAAGCTCCTGCGGATCCCGTCTATACCCCATGGTCCTTACGGAGTCCCCAGCATCCTCTATGGACTAAGAGAAAAGGATTTACCGGTAGGTATTAAAATCCTATTTTTTGTATATAGATTTTGTTTTCCTTTATTAACACATACTAACACTTCACCTTCTCGCGTTGTGCTACCCTGGGGTTAGCTGGCCTTTGCCGGTTTGTGGGGTTCTACACCCCAGACCTAGAGTTAGGAACCACCAGCATCAGAGGAGCCTTGTCGGGGCCTGGTGGCTTATCATACGTTTGCAAACTGTATGTAACTAAGACCTCTGGATTTCTATTATATGATGTATATATAGTCTTTCATATCTTGGTACAGGTACAGCTCGGTGTACTGGGGACACCAGGGGTTTATCCCCAATGTATTTCTAGTTTAGACTACCCCCTTCCTTTCATGCACCTGAACTCTGAACTGTATTTCCTAATTGATTTGAGCAACTTACATTTTGTTGTGTTTGAACCTGATCAAGTAGCTGCTCGGCAGAGCTGTAAAGCCGAGACACCCCGGTCAGCCACCCAGGAAGAACCCACCAACCTATTAGAGTGGGCCTGTACAGATTTTGGACATGGCAAACTTGCCGTGGAATACGCATGCTGGATAGTAAGTCTGATCCAGCATGCAATTGTCTGCTTTGAAGCCTGCCTGTAGAAAAAGCAGGAAACGTCCCAGATGAAATTCCACCGCAGAATAATTTCTGCTCTCACACCAAAAGACGTATTTCTTTCAAATACAATGGTAATGCTTAGACGTTACCCGCTTCCTGGCTTGGATCATACTTGGGATAACTTTGTTAGGGATCCCTCTCCTGGCTAGAATCAGCCGTTCAACTTCCATGCCATCAAACGTAGCCGTGGTAAGTCCTGATAGACGAACGGGCCCTGTTGCAGAAGATCTTCACGAAGAGGTAGAGGCCACGGATCTTCGAGAAGCATCTCCAGAAGGTCTGCGTACCAGGCCCTTCTTGGCCAGTCTGGAGCAATGAGTATTGCTTGAACCTTTTCCCTTTTAATTCGTTTTAGAATTCTTAGGATCACAGGGAGTGGAGGAAACATGTACAGCATCTCATAGATACATGGAGTTGTCAGGGCGCCTATCGCCACCGCCTGTGTGTCTCTCGACCTGGAACAATACCGCCTGAGCTTCTTGTTGAGATGAGAGGCCATCATGTTAATCTGTGGATATCCCCATCGACTTGTCAAGCACCTGAACACTTCCAGGTGAAGGCCCCACTCCCCCGGGTGCAGGTCGTATCTGCTGAGGAAGTCTGCTTCCCAGTTGTCTACTCCCAGAATGAAGACCACTGACAACGCCACAGCGTTTCTTTCTGCCCAGAGGAGAATTCTTGACACCTCTGACATTGCTGCTCTGCTTTTCGTTCCGCCCTGTCAGTTTATGTACGTCACTGCCGTCACATTGTCCAACTGGACCTGAATTACCTGATCTTGAAGAAGATGTGAGGCCTGCAGAAGGGCGTTGTATATGGCCCTGAGTTCCAGAATGTTGATTGGAAGGATGACTTCCTGACTTGACCATCTTCCCTGAAACTGCATCCCCTGAGTGACTGTTCCCCAACCTCTGAGGCTTGCGTCTGTGTTTAACAGAATCCAGTTCTGAATTCCGAACATACGTCCTGCGATGAGGTAAGAAGTCTGGAGCCACCACAGAAGGGAGATCTTGGCCTTTGGCGACAGACGGACCCTTTGGTGCATGTGAAGATGCGTTCTGGACCATTTGTCCAACAGATCAAGCTGGAAGGGTCTTGCGTGAAACCTTCCGTATTGAAGTGCCTAAGAGGCCACCATTTACCCCAGAAGGCGAATGCACAGATGCACCGACACCCGGGTTGGCTTCAGGACATCCCGAACCATCGACTGGATTACCAATGCCTTTTCCAACCTTTTGTGACTCTGTGGCCAGTATCATTCCCAGGAATGGGAGCATCCGTGTCGGCTCTAGGTGAGATTTGGAAGGTTCAGAATCCACCCGTGATCCTGAAGGAGTTTAGTTGAGAGAGTAATGCTGTCCAGCAACCTCTCCCTGGACGGCGCTTTTATCAGGAGATCGTCCAGGTACGGAATTATGTTCACTCCCTGTTTGCGGAGTAGAAACATCATCTCTGCCATCACCTTGGTGAACACCCTCGGTGCCTTGGAGAGACCAAATGGCAGGGCCTGGAACTGGTAGTGACAGTCCTGCAGTGCAAACCGTAGATAAGCCTGATGAGGTGGCCAGATCGGAATATGAAGGTACGCATCCTTGATATCCAGAGACACTAGGAATTCCCCCTCCTCCAGACCTGAGATCACCGCTCTCAGAGACTCCATCTTGAATTTGAACACTCGTAAGTACGGGTTCAAAGACTTGAGGTTCAGAGTCAGTCTTACGGACCCGTCTGGCTTCTGTACTACGAAAAAGTTGGAATAGTACCCCTTGTTTAGTAGATAAGGTGGAGCTGGAACAATGACCTGAGTCTGTACCAGTTTTTGGATGGCATGCTGTAAAGTTATACTTGCCTCTTGTGAAACTGGCAAGCCTGATTTGAAGAATCTGTGAGGTGGAAGCTCTTGTAACTCCAGTCTGTAGCCCTGGGAAATAAGATCTATGACCCAAAGATCCTGGCATGAATTTGACCAGATGTGACTGAAGAACTGTAGTCGAGCTCCCACCTGACAGCCTTCCAGGCATTGCGGTCCACCGTCATGCTGAAGTTTTTGAGGAAGCAGAATCTGAGCTCTTTTCCTAAGCACCTGCAGTTGCTGGTTTGCATGGTTTATCTCTTGCGCCGCTGAAGGACGTAGAAGCACCTCTGGATTTGCCCTTGAACTTGGCTGTCCAAAAGGACTGTAACTTAGAAGCTGAATAAGTCTTCTTGGTTGGGGGGCTGCAGAGGGAAGATACGTAGACTTCCCGCAGTAGCTGTGGAGATCCATTTGTCTAGTTCATCTCCAAACAAGGCCTCTCCTGTTAATGGTAGGCCTTCCACGCCTTCGCTGGAGTCCACATCAGCAGTCCACTGGCGTAGCCACAAGCCCCTGCGTGCTGACACTGCCATAGCGGTGGTGCGTACGTAAAATATGCCTATTTCCTTTTCTGGCTTCCACCATAAAGTTCACAGAGTCCTGTATATGCTGTAGGAGTAAGACAACATTTCCCCTAGATAAGGAATCTAACACCTCAATTAGGTTACCTGACCATTTCACAATGGCTTTAGTGATCCACGCACATACAGTAGTGGGTCTTTGGGCCACCCCAGCAGCTCTGTACAATGATTTGAGTGTAGTCTCAATTTTACGATCAGCTGTGTCTTTTAGGGAGGCTGCACCAGGAACAAGCAATACAATTTTACGTGACAGCCTAGAGACTGATGCGTCCACTATCGGTGGTTTATCCTATTTTTTCTATCCTCCAGAGGAAAAGGAAAAGATGAGAGCAACCTTTTAGGGATCTGAAACTTCTCATCAGGATTAACCCATGTTTCTTCAAACAGGGTATTCAGTTCCTTTGACACAGGAAAAGTAACGGAGGACTTCTTCTTTACATTAAAATAAGATTCCTCACACTCCTCTGACACCTTATCAGGCATATGCAGAACATCTCTGATAGCCTCTATAAGAGCCTCTATTCCCTGTGACAGAGCCACAACCCCCCCCCCCACCCCCCCAAGTCTACCTCACCCTTCTCCAAGTCTGACCCATCAGAGTCAGATTGCAGGATATGGGCCAGAGATCGCTTTTGCGGACAAATGGGAGGGGACTGAAACGCTTTTTTGGGGACTGAGTCCCTGTTCATGAACTCATCCACAGTTTGTTTTAAGTATTGCGTCTCTTACTTATTGAGGGACAGTTTTGTAGAAAGAGTGTAAATCATTCCATTGAGAGAATTAACCCACTCTGGTTCAGCCCCGCTAGCTTGTGAACCCTGAGTACCCAGTAGTGAGCCCCCTGGTGAAGAGGAACACTCCGCTGTACAAGAAACACACTCTTTGCCTGACATAATGTAAATGTGACAGCACACACACAGGAAAGGTTAAGCACAATTAACCCACAAAGAGCCATTCAGCGAGACACAGTTGTTTGGAGCCAGCCCCCCCATGCGCCCTTATCGCTAATACCAAGCTTAGCCGGGTCGAAGACTAAATACCCTGATAGGGGACTTAGTACACTAATTGTCGCTCCCCCCCTGCTATGACCCCCTGGTACCGCTGAGGTAATCTAAAGTCACACCGGAGGAGCTGCGCATCCCTGTCCTATCAGCTCTTGTGTCCACTGCAGAGGGAAAATGGCGCTGGTGAGCTGCTGGATCCTCTCATAGTGAAGCCCCGCCCCTTCAGTGGCACGCGGTCTTCCCTCTTTTTTTATACTGGCTGAAGAATCTAGTGCTTAAAATGGAGAGAAACCGTTTTAAGGCTGCATTGCCAGCCTGGGTACTGTGTACAGTGTACTGAGATGCAGTTGTGTACTGTGTCTGGAGACACATTCTGCCCGTTTAGGAGCCGTGCATCTTCGTACCCTTGTGCCGCCATAATGGCAGCGCCCTGCTAACCAGGAGGCCGGCTCAGTACTCACCACCCATCATTTTTCTGGCTGTGGCGGCGTGCTGCGGGAATGTTCGCTCGCTGTGGTGAGGATTGCGAATAGTTTCCTCAGGAGCTCAGTGTCCTGTCAGCGGGGAACAGGACCATTAACCCTTCAAGAGGTTGCCCCCCCTTCCCCCTAAATCCCACGAAGCAGGCAGGCTGGTGCCAACCAGCCCTGCCTGAAAACAACAAACATAGACAATAAATGCAGAAAACTCTTCAGGAGCTTCCTTCAGCGTGACCGGCTCCTCCGGGCACTTTTTCTAAACTGAGTCTGGTAGGAGGGGCATAGAGGGAGGAGCCAGACCACACTATGAAATTCTTAGAGTGCCCATGACTCCAAGTGGACCCGTCTATACCCCATAGTACTAAATGGACCCGAGTATCCTCTATTACGTAAGAGAAATAACAATACTCTTACTCTGCGCTAAATGAATTTATCCAGTACACAATAAAGCAAAGGTTGCTAGTCTCACTAGGTTCCCTGTTAGCCAAAACCACACACACAGTAATACACAACAATAGTGAGAAAGTGCCACCTTCTTGTGGGTATATGCTGATTTTAACCACAGTGTTATAGTGCAAGATTTAATGTAATTTCTTTTCATCCATTTAGATAGAGACATGTTCCAGGTTTACACATTTATTAAAAGTCCATTTCATATAAAAGCATACATACTGTATAGGAAATGTGGTATAAAAGTGTCCGTAATTTGACAAAATGTTTCTCTTTGAACAACATACATATCATAACAGCAAGAGACACAGGAGGAACACTATCCCCTTTGGAAAATATTCTTTTAATTTGGATAAAGGATTTCCAGGTTTGACAGACCGGTTCTAAATGCTCAGTGTGCACAGATGAATAGATGTTCAGTTACTTCACATTTGAAGATATACCCCTAATGAAGTCTTATTTAGAGACGAAACGCATTCGGTTTTCTTATATCTGTGATTCCTGTCCGTTCTAACAAGAAGTCGGGAAAATAAATGATTTGTCAAATTACGAACACTGTGATACCACATTTCCTATATGTATGCTTTTATATGAAATGGACTTTTAGTAAATGTGGAAACTTGGAACATGTCTCTATCTGAATGAATGTAAAGAAATTACATTAAATCTTGTAATATAACACTGTGGTAAAAATCAGCATATACCCGCAAGAAGGTGGCGCTTTCTCAGTATTGTTGTGTGTATATATATATATATATATATATATATATAGGTAAATAAAAGTAACCGGCACTCGTGGAGACTGTTAAATCAATTGACACAGCACAGCAGCTTGAGACTCAAGCTGCTGTGCTGTGTCAATTGATTTAACAGTCTCCACGAGTGCCGGTTACTTTTATTTACCTACATTTGCTATTCGCAAACAGGGCACTGGAGCAAGTTGTTCAAATTCACTGATATCTGTCCTCCGATATGAGCAGTGGGAGCCCGAGCTTGCACATCAGGAGCCAGCAGCTCCCATAAGTACATATTTTAGGTATATCCCTGCTTGTGCAGAAATTGTATAATCAAACTGAGTGAGGTACTAATTTAATCACCTTTACCTCAGCATGGATATCCTTAAAACCTAGACTATTGGGGTGCCATGAGATAGGATGACCATATTATCCCTTTAACCTGGGACACTCATGAATTACACAGGTTCTATGGCTGCTTAAAACTAGTGATGAGCGAGTTCGGTTCCTCGGAATCCGAACCCCCCCCCCCCGTACTTCACCCATTTTACACGGTTCCGAGGCAGACTCGGATCCTCCCGCCTTGCTCGGTTAACCCGAGCACGCCCGAACATCATCATCCCGCTGTCGGATTCTCGCAAGATTCGTATTCTATATAAGGAGCCACGCGTCGCCGCCATTTTCACTCGTGCTTTGGAGATGATAACGAGAGGACGTGTCTGCGTCCTCTCAGTTCTTTCTTTGTACAGTGTGCTGCAAATATCTGCTCTGTGTTCTGCAAATATCTGTGCTCAGTGTGCTGCAAATATCTGTGCTCAGTGTGCTGCAAATATCTACGTTCTCTGCCTGGAAAACGCTCCATATCTGTGCTGCATTGTAGGAGGACAGTGCAGAATTTTGCTGACCACCAGTTTATATAGCAGTACGGTACAGTAGTCCACTGCTCTACCTACCTCTGTGTCGTCAAGTATACTATCCATCCATATCTGTGGTGCATTTTAGTTGTGCGCAGTATATATAGTAGGAGGACATTGCAGAATTTTGCTGACCACCAGTATATAATATATAGCAGTACGGTACAGTAGTCCACTGCACTACCTACCTCTGTGTCGTCAAGTATACTATCCATCCATACCTGTGGTGCATTTTAGTTGTGCACAGTATATATAGTAGGAGGACAGTGCAGAATTTTGCTGACCACCAGTATATAATATATAGCAGCAAAAGTAAAGAAAAAACACCCTAAGGTGGATTTTCTCCAGGCGCTGATGAGGGAGATGCACCACAGCAGCTAAAACAAATGGGGTTGGTCAGACCCCCAAAACACAAATGAGTATAGAAAAAATTAAAGCGCTAAAATGGTCATATATGAGAGCAGAAGGTCACATGAAAATACACATTTATTGAAATGAAAAATAAATGAACTTAAAAATGGTTAAAACTTGTAACAATGTATAAAATATAAAATAGAGGACACAATAAGGTGTCAAGTCGCTGTGTCTCTCTCAGTCCTGATAAGAATGCATAGGCAGTTCACACCTGTTCCAATAAAACAGTCCCTTAATTGATATGCTCAAGGTATCCCGTCAATGGAACATTGACGGGATACCTTGAGCATATCAATTAAGGGACTGTTTTATTGGAACAGGTGTGAACTGCCTATGCATTCTTATCAGGACTGAGAGAGACACAGCGACTTGACACCTTATTGTGTCCTCTATTTTATATTTTATACATTGTTACAAGTTTTAACCATTTTTAAGTTCATTTATTTTTCATTTCAATAAATGTGTATTTTCATGTGACCTTCTGCTCTCATATATGACCATTTTAGCGCTTTAATTTTTTCTATATAATATATAGCAGTACAGTACAGTAGGCCACTGCTCTACCTACCTCTGTGTCGTCAAGTATACTATCCATCCATACCTGTGGTGCATTTTAGTTGTGCGCAGTATATATAGTAGGAGGACAGTGCAGAATTTTGCTGACCACCAGTATATAATATATAGCAGTACGGTACAGTAGGCAATTGCTATTGATATATTACTGGCATATAATTCCACACATTAAAAAATGGAGAACAAAAATGTGGAGGGTAAAATAGGGAAAGATCAAGATCCACTTCCACCTCGTGCTGAAGCTGCTGCCACTAGTCATGGCCGAGACGATGAAATGCCATCAACGTCGTCTGCCAAGGCCGATGCCCAATGTCATAGTAGAGAGCATGTAAAATCCAAAAAACAAAAGTTCAGTAAAATGACCCAAAAATCAAAAGCGTCTGATGAGAAGCGTAAACTTGCCAATATGCCATTTACAACATGGAGTGGCAAGGAACGGCTGAGGCCCTGGCCTATGTTTATGGCTAGTGGTTCAGATTCACATGAGGATGGAAGCGCTCATCCTCTCGCTAGAAAAATGAAAAGACTTAAGCTGGCAAAAGCACAGCAAAGAACTGTGCGTACTTCTAAATCACAAATCCCCAAGGAGAGTCCAATTGTGTTGGTTGCGATGCCTGACCTTCCCAACACTGGATGGGAAGAGGTGGCGCCTTTCACCATTTGCACGCTCCCTGCAAGTGCTGGAAGGAGCACCCACAGTCCAGTTCCTCTTAGTCAAATTGAATATGTCACTGTTGAAGTACACCAGGATGAGGATGTGGGTATTTCTAGCGCTGAGGAGGAAATTGACAAGGAGGATTCTGATGGTGAGGTGGTTTGTTTAAGTCAGGCACCCGGGGAGACACCTGTTGTCCGTGGGACAAATATGGCCATTGACATGCCTGGTCAAATTACAAAAAAAATCACCTCTTCGGTGTGGAATTATTTTACAGAAATGCGGACAACAGGTGTCAAGCCATGTGTTGCCTTTGTCAAGCTTTAATAAGTAGGGGTAAGGACGTTAACCACCTAGGAACATCCTCCCTTATACGTCACCTGGAGCGCATTCATCAGAAGTCATTGACAAGTTCAAAAACTTTGGGTGACAGTGGAAACAGTCCACTGACAACTAAATCCCTTCCTCTTGTAACCAAGCTCCTGCAAACCACACCACCAACTCCCTCAGTGTCAATTTCCTCCTTAGACAGGAAAGCCAATAGTCCTGCAGGCCATGTCACTGGCAAGTCTGACGAGTCCTCTCCTGCCTGGGATTCCTCCAATGCATCCTTGAGTGTAACGCCTTCTGCTGCTGGCGCTGCTGTTGTTGCAGCAGCTGGGAGTCGATCGTCATCCCAGAGGGGAAGTCGGAAGACCACTTGTACTACTTCCAGTAAGCAATTGACTGTCCAACAGTCCTTTGCGAGGAAGATGAAATATCACAGCAGTCATCCTGCTGCAAAGCGGATAACTCAGGCCTTGGCAGCCTGGGCGGTGTTAAACGTGTGTCCGGTATCCACCGTTAATTCACAGGGAACTAGAGTATTGCTTGAGGTACTGTGTCCCCGGTACCAAATACCATCTAGGTTCCACTTCTCTAGGCAGGCGATACCGAGAATGTACATAGACCTCAGAAAAAGACTCACCAGTGTCCTATAAAATGCAGTTGTACCCAATGTCCACTTAACCACGGACATGTGCACAAGTGGAGCAGGGCAGACTCAGGACTATATGACTGTGATAGCCCACTGGGTAGATGTATTGCCTCCCGCAGCAAGAACAGCAGCGGCGGCACCAGTAGCAGCATCTCGCAAACGCCAACTCGTTCCTTGGCAGGCTACGCTTTGTATCACCGCTTTTTAGAAGAGGCACACAGCTGGCAACCTCTTACGGAAACTGAGGAACATCATCGCAGAATGGCTTACCCCAATTGGACTCTCCTGGGGATTTGTGATATCGGACAACGCCACCAATATTGTGCGTGCATTACATGTGGGCAAATTCCAGCACGTCCCATGTTTTGCACATACATTGAATTTGGTGGTGCAGAATTTTAAAAAAAAACGACAGGTGTGTGCAAGAGATGCTGTCGGTGGCCAAAGAATTGCGGGCCACTTTCGGTATTCAGCCACCGCTTGCCGAAGACTGGAGCACCAGCAAACACTCCTGAACCTGCCCTGCCATCATCTGAAGCAAGAGGTGGTAATGAGGTGGAATTCAACCCTCTATATGCTTGAGAGGATGGAGGAGCAGCAAAAGGCCATTCAAGCCTATACAGCTACCTAGGATATAGGCAAAGGAGGGGGAATGCACCTGACTCAAGCGCAGTGGAGAATGATTTCAATGTTGTGCAAGGTTCTGCAACCATTTGAACTTGCCACACGTGAAGTCAGTTCAGACACTGCCAGCCTGAGTCAGGTCATTACCCTCATCAGGCTTTTGCAGAAGAAGCTGGAGCGATTGAAGGAGGAGATAAAACGGAACGATTCCGCTATGGCATGTGGGACTTGTGGATGGAGCCCTTAATTCGCTTAACCAGGATTCACGGGTGGTCAATCTGCTGAAATCAGAGCACTACGATCCTAGGTTTAAAGCCTACGTTGGATCTCTCGTTCCAGCAGACACAAGTCTGCAGAGGTTCAAGGACCTGCTGGTGAGAAAATTGTCAAGTCAAGCGGAACGTGACCCGTCAACAGCTCCTCCTTCACATTCTCCCGCAACTGGGGCTGCGTGGAAAAGGCTATGAATTCCGAGCCCACCCGCTGGCGGTGATGCAGGGCAGTCTGGAGCGAGTGCTGACATCTGGTCCGGACTGAAGGACCTGCCAACGATTACTGACATGTCGTCTACTGTCACTGCATATGATTCTGTCACCATTGAAAGAATGGTGGAGGATTAGATGAGTGACCGCATTCAAGTAGGCACGTCAGACAGTCCGTACGTATACTGGCAGGAAAAAGAGGCAATTTGGAGGCCCTTGCACAAACTGGCTTTATTTTACCTAAGTTTCCCCCCCTCCAGTGTGTACTCCGAAAGAGTGTTTAGTGCAGGCGCTCACCTTGTCAGCAATCGGCGTACGAGGTTACTTCCAGAAAATGTGGAGAAGATGATGTTCATCAAAATGAATTATAATCAATTCCTCCGTGGAGACATTCACCAGCAATTGCCTCCAGAAAGTACACAGGGACCTGAGATGTTGGATTCCAGTGGGGACGAATTAATAATCTGTGAGGAGGGGGATGTACAAAGTGAAAGGGGTGAGGAATCGGACGATGAGGAGGAGGTGGACATCTTGCCTCTGTAGAGCCAGTTTGTGCAAGGAGAGATTGATTGCTTCTTTTTTGGTGGGGGCCCAAACCAACCAGTCATTTCAGCCAAAGTCGTGTCGCAGACCCTATCGCTGAAATGATGGGTTTGTTAAAGTGTGCATGTCCTCTTTATACAACATAAGGGTGGGTGGGAGGGCCCAAGGACAATTCCATCTTGCACATCTTTTTTTATTTTATTTATCTTTGCATCATGTGATGTTTGGGGCTAATTTTTTGAAGTGCCATCCTGTCTGCCACTCCTAGATGGGCCAGGTGTTTGCGCCGGCCACTTGGGTCGCTTAGCTTAGTCACACAGCTATCTCATTGCACCTCTTTTTTTCTTTGCATCATGTGCTGTTTGGGGACTATTTTTTAAATCTGCAATCCTGTCTGACACTGCAGTGCCACTCCTAGATGGACCAGGTGTTTGTGTCGGCCACTTGGGTCGCTTAGCTTAGTCACACAGCTACCTCATTGCACCTCTTTTTTTCTGTGCATCATGTGCTGTTTGGGGACTATTTTTTAAATCTGCCATCCTGTCTGACACTGCAGTGCCACTCCTAGATGGGCCAGGTGTTTGTGTCGGCCACTTGGGTCGCTTAGCTTAGCCATCCAGCGACCTTGGTGCACCTCTTTTTTTCTTTGCATCATGTGCTGTTTAGGGACTATTTTTTGAAGTGCCATCCTGTCTGACACTGCACTGCCACTCCTAGATGGGCTAGGTGTTTGTGTCGGCCACTTGGGTCGCTTAGCTTAGCCATCCAGCGACCTTGGTGCACCTCTTTTTTTCTTTGCATCATGTGCTGTTTGGGGACTATTTTTGAAATCTGCCATCCTATCTGACACTGCAGTGCCACTCCTAGATGGGCCAGGTGTTTGTGTTGGCCACTTGGGTCACTTAGCTTAGCCATCCAGCGACCTCGGTGGAAATTTTAGGACTAAAAATAATATTGTGAGGTGTTCAGAATAGACTGGAAATGAGTGGAAATTATGGTTATTGAGGTTAATAATACTATGGGATCAAAATGACCCCCAAATTCTATGATTTAAGCTGTTTTTGAGGGTTTTTTTGTAAAAAAACACCCGAATCCAAAACACACCCGAATCCGACAAAAAATTTTCAGGGAGGTTTTGCCAAAACGCGTCCGAATCCAAAACACGGCCGCGGAACCGAATCCGAAACCAAAACACAAAACCCGAAAAATTTTCGGTGCACATCACTACTTAAAACCAGGTGAAATGTAGGCTTGTAGTCAGCCAGCCACAGAACCTGTGTAATTCATGAGTATCCCAGGTTAAAGGGATAATATGGTCAGCCTACACGAGAACAGGTTTTGGGAACCACTGCCTTAGAGGACAGAGGAGGGCCACTCTACAGGATGGAGCTGGTGTGAAGCGGGATGTGGGCCGAGGTGACCAGTGTTATACAGTATGCCAAGTTTCCCTTTACTAGTATATATATACAAGGGTAATCCAGAAAATAAAGACCATTTGGCAGTAAAATAAAAAATATATATTTGTTCTATTTTTTTTTTAAATGCCTCAGTCTAGTTCTCCACATAATCACCTCTTTCATTTAAGCATTTATCATATCTGTCAACGAGCCTTAGAATCCCCTTGTTGTAATCAGCTGCCTCCAGTTCATTGAACCAGTTGTTGACTGTGAGCTTCAACTCCTCATCAATTCCAAAACATTTTCTACCCAGATCCTCTTTGAGTTTAGTGAAAAGGTGAAAATCCCTTGAAGCAAGTTCCGGACAAAAGAGTGGATTACTGGAAACTTCCCACCCAAAAATGTGACAAGTGATGGGCACCCCTGTCGATCTTCATCATGAATGTTTGTTTATCCATTATTGAACATTTCACACCACTTTCTTAGATCTGCTTTAATTGACACTAATATTTGTTGGGTAACTTTCTGCGCATTCAAAAATCAAATAACACTTCTCACGTCACAGTCAGAGGAATATTATATTGTAGGGATCTTTTTAACAAATAACAATATCGCCAAAAACAACCATAACAGCACGTCACTCACAAGCTCACAAAGCAATAAATGCAAAAATGGTCTGCATTACCCTTATATATAGCCATAGGTGATGGCAATCGTACATTAAGAGGAAAGTTCAGGAGCAGTGCATTCTGTCCCTCCTGGAGAGGATCATGTTGGGAGGTATGTAAAACTACACACATTCTTTATACACAAAATACACAACAACTGTATATTCACATAAACCTAGCATAATATGCGTTCTGCTACCAGTTTTTATAATGTCCCTTTAACCATTTGTCTGGTGTGGTCACATCATTTGGGACCACACCATGCTGTGTGTTACCTGATCTGGTTGCAAACAATACGACCACTCAGAAGCAAATAGTGAGCGGCTGCCAGAAGATCATCTTCTAGCAGACACTAATCACAGAGAGATCTCCCAGCCCCTCTGCATCCGTGCACTCTCACCCAGTGTCTGCCATGCTGCTGATCACTGCTGACTGGTTTACATAGCAGGACCCCCCGCCAGCGGCTACACAGAGGAGCACTCACTCAGGAAATGTATATTAACCACCCCCAACTCAGCCCACAGTGTGTACCTCGCGACTGCTCAGATGAGCAGCTGCTGGGGACAGCAAAGTCAGAATGTTAACCATGTTTCGATGGTGATGGTCGTGATGTTCCGATGTTTGAAAAAATATTATTTTACTAATTGGTATGATTTTAATAGAGAAAAGCAGGTTCGGTTCCCTGAAAACCGCCCCCCCGAACTTCCCTACCCGAGCCGAATCCGAGCCCAGCTCGGGTTTTCCCGCCTGACTCGGAAATCAGAATGAGGCAAATCGTCATCATCCTGCTGTCTAATTCTTGCGGGTTTTGGATTCCATATAAAGAGCCGTGCGTCGCTGCCATTTTGGAGAGTGTAGTGAGAGGACGTGTCTCCGTCCTCAGTGTCTGTGCGGAAGGGAAAGTGGGATGGGGATTCCAGTGCTGCTCAGTCCAGTGTAGTGTCTTATGCTGCATCAGTTCAGTCACAGGGGTGGTGTCCTCCGCTGCCATATGTCCAGTGTAGCTGTATAAGTCCAGTGCAGTGGTGCTGTGTTGTGCTGCATCAGTACAGTGGCAGTGTCTTGTGCTGCATCAGTCCTGTCACAGTGGTGGTGTCCTCTGCTGCCATATGTCCAGTGCTGCTGTATAAGTCCAGTCCAGTGGTGCTGTGTTGTGCTGCATCAGTACAGTGGCAGTGTCTTGTGCTGCATCAGTCCTGTCACAGTGGTGGCGTCCTCTGCTGCCATATGTCCAGTGCTGCTGTATAAGTCCAGTCCAGTGGTGCTGTGTTGTGCTGCATCAGTCCAGTGGTGGTGTCTTGTGCTGCATCAGTCCAGTCATAGTGGTGGTGTCCTCTGCTGCCATATGTCCAGTGCTGCTGTATAAGTCCAGTCCAGTGGTGCTGTGTTGTGCTGCATCAGTCCAGTGGTGGTGTCATGTGCGGCATCAGTCCAGTAATAGTGGTGGTGTCCGCTGCTGACATATGTCCAGTGCTGCTGTATAAGTCCAGTCCAGTGCAGCGGTGCTGTGTTGTCCAGCATCAGTCCAGTGGGGGTGTCCCTGTGTTGGTGCATAATTCCAGTAGTACTTCCGTATATGTCCAATGATACTGCCGTATATGTCCAGTGATACTGCCATATATGTCCAGTGATACTGCCATATATGTCCAGTGATGCTGCCGTATAAGTCCAGTGATGCTGCCGTATAAATCCAGTCCAGTGGTACTGCCGTATAAGTCCAGTGGTACTGCCGTATATGTACAGTGGTACTGCCGTATAAATCCAGTCCAGTGATACTGCCGTATAAATCCAGTGGTACTGGCATATAAATCCAGTCCAGTGAAACTGCCGTATAAGTCCAGTGATACTGCCGTATATGTCCAGTGGTACTGCCATATAATTCCAGTGATACTACCGTATATATGTCCAGTGGTACTGCCGTATAAATCCAGTGGTACTGGCAAATAAATCCAGTCCAGTGATACTGCCGTATATGTCCAGAGATACTGCCGTATATGTCCAGTGGTACTACTATATAATTCCAGTGATACTGCCGTATATGTCCAGTGGTACTGCTGTATAATTCCAGTGATACTGACGTATATGTCCAGTGGTACTGGCGTAAAAATCCAGTGGTACTGCCGTATATGTCCAGTCCAGTGATACTGCCGTATAAATCCAGTGATACTGCCATATAATTCCAGTGGTACTGGTGTATAAATCCAGTGGTACTGCCGTATAAGTCCAGTGATACTGCCGTATAAATACAGTCCAGTGGTACTGCCTTATAAGTCCAGTGGTACTGCCGTATAATTCCAGTGATACTGCCATATAATTCCAGTGATAGTGCCATATAAATCCAGTCCAGTGATACTGCCAATATAAGTCCAGTGATACTGCCGTATAAATCCAGTGGTACTGGCGTATAAATCCAGTCCAGTGATACTGCTGTATAATAAGTCCAGTGATACTGCCGTATATGTCCAGTTGTACTACCGTATAAATCCAATAAAACTGCTGTATAAGTCCAGTGATACTGACATATATGTCCAGTGGTACTGCCATATAAATCCAGTGGTACTGCCATATAAATCCAGTCCAGTGATACTGCCGTAAAATTCCAGTGGTACTGGCGTATAAATCCAGTGGTACCTCTGTATAAATCCAGTCCAGTGGTACTGCAGTATAAATCCAGTGATACTGCCATATAAATCCAGTCCAGTGGTAATGCCATATAAGTTTAGTGGTACTGCCGTATCAGTTCAGTGATACTGGCGTATAAATCCAGTCCAGTCGTACTGCCATGTAATTCCAGTGCTGCTGCCGTATAATTCCAGTGATACTGCTGTATAATTCCAGTGGTACTGCCGTATAATTCCACTGGTACTGGCGTATAAGTCCAGTGGTACTGCCATATAAATCCAGCCCAGTGGTACTGCCGTATAAGTCCAGTGGTACTGCCATATAAATCTAGTGACACTGCCGTATAATTCCAGTGATACTGACGTATAATTCCAGTGGTACTGTCGCATAATTCCAGTGCTATTGCTGTAAAAGTCCAGTGATACTGCTGTATGTATAAATCCAGTGGTACTGGCATATAAATCCAGTCCAGTGAAACTGCCATATATATGTCCAGTGGTACTGCCGTATAAATCCAGTGGTACTGCCATATAAATCCAGTGATACTGCCATATATGTCCAGTGGTACTGCTGTATAAATCCAGTGATTCTGCTGTATATGTTCAGTGGTACTGCCGTATAAATCCAGTGGTACTGGTTTATAAATCCAGTCCCGTGATACCGTCGTATAAATCCAGTGATACTGCCGTATATGTCCAGTTGTACTGCCGTATATGTCCAGTGGTACTGCCATATAATTCCAGTGATACTGCCATATATGTCCAGTGGTACTGCTGTATAAATCCAGTGGTACTGGCATATAAATCCAGTCCAGTGATACTGCCGTATATGTCCAGTGATACTGCCGTATATGTCAAGTGGGACTGCCATATAATTCCAGTGACACTGCCATATATAAAAAATAAAGAATCTTTTGCTGCGCCTGTGTATAATAATCTATTATAGATCATTTGAACCTGGAGCTTGTGGCGTGGAAAACACGTACGCCTCTATGAGGAGATGTGCAATACTCCTACAGGGTTAACCAAATAGAAAATATAAATAGAGGCGCTCATGAAAATCACACACCAAAATTTCACAGGTTCAGAATCAACCAAGGAATCAAAAAAAGGTAAATACAAAATATATGTTTATTAATGATATGAAATTACTATTGCATAGTAGACAATTCACAAATAATGTTCCTTATAATTTTAGCATGATTTGTGAAATACAGAAATTTAAAAACCACATGAATTATCTAGACCTTGATAATATATTAAATGCCCTTGAAATGCCACTGAACTATATAATTTGAACATTCAAAGAGTATGTATCAGAATGTTACAGTCTTTTTAGAAACACTGTTGCCACAGCTGCTGGATGTAACTCTTGAACATGTCACAGTGGCTGCACGTATGGATAATTGTCAGCATAGGTTAATGTATAAATACCTCTCCATAAGGGCTGGTGAACCCGAGCGTCCCCGGGTGAGTCCAAGAATTTGCCCAGTTGGTAAAAAAGCTGGAGGGTACGTGTAATATCTGGATATGTCAGCCGGCTGCAGGATTTGTTTGATTAACTTGCTGGTTCCACCTTGCAAGTGCTGTGCAGGTAATGGTGGGCGGCAGGTGTGTAACTGCTGAATCGGAGGTATCTTGAGCCCAGCTGTATGGAGAAACTTCCTTCCAAACTACCTGGACGTGCACCGTCCGCCGGTAGAATACGAGGTGGGAGATGCTGAGGACAATTGCCGTGACCGTGCAGCGCCAGCGGCTGACCGTGAAGCCAAATGGAAAGCCGCGCCGCGGCTGCCGTTGGTATGAGCCGGATAAAATAGCTGTGGCCTGAGAGCATCCTGGATACAGGTGTATCAGGTGGCTTCACGATCAGCCGCTGGCGCTGCACGGTCACGGCAATTGTCCTCAGCATCTCCCACCTCGTATTCTACCGGCGGACGGTGCACGTCCAGGTAGTTTGGAAGGAAGTTTCTCCATACAGCTGGGCTCAAGATACCTCCGATTCAGCAGTTACACACCTGCCGCCCACCATTACCTGCACAGCACTTGCAAGGTGGAACCAGCAAGTTAATCAAACAAATCCTGCAGCCGGCTGACATATCCAGATATTACACGTACCCTCCAGCTTTTTTACCAACTGGGCAAATTCTTGGACTCACCCGGGGACGCTCGGGTTCACCAGCCCTTATGGAGAGGTATTTATACATTAACCTATGCTGACAATTATCCATACGTGCAGCCACTGTGACATGTTCAAGAGTTACATCCAGCAGCTGTGGCAACAGTGTTTCTAAAAAGACTGTAACATTCTGATACATACTCTTTGAATGTTCAAATTATATAGTTCAGTGACATTTCAAGGGCATTTAATATATTATCAAGGTCTAGATAATTCATGTGGTTTTTAAATTTCTGTATTTCACAAATCATGCTAAAATTATAAGGAACATTATTTGTGAATTGTCTACTATGCAATAGTAATTTCATATCATTAATAAACATATATATTTTGTATTTACCTTTTTTTGATTCCTTGGTTGATTCTGAACCTGTGAAATTTTGGTGTGTGATTTTCATGAGCGCCTCTATTTATATTTTCTACACTGCCATATATGTCCAGTGGTACTGCCGTATAATTGTAGTGATACTGCCGTATAATTCCAGTGGTACTGGCGTATAAATCCAGTGGTACTGCCGTAAAATTCCAGTCCAGTGGTACTGCCGTATAAGTCCATTGATACTGCCGTATAAGTCCAGTGATACTGCCTTATAAATCCAGTCCAGTGGTACTGCCGTATAAGTCGAGTCCAGTGGTACTGCCGTATAAATCCAGTGGTACTGCTGCCATATAATTCCAATGATACTGCCGTATAATTCCAGTGATACTGCTGTATAATTCCAGTGGTACTGCCGTATAAATCCAGTGGTACTGCTGTAAATTCCAGTGGTACTGGCGTATAAATCCAGTGGTACTGCCGTATGAATCCAGTGTTACTGGCGTATAAATCCAGTCCAGTGATACTGCCGTATATGTCCAGTGATACGCCCGTATTTGTCCAGTGGTACTGCCGTATAAATCCAGTGGTACTGGCGTATAAATCCAGTCCCGTGATACTGCCATATATGTCTAGTGATATTGCCGTATATGTCCAGTGGTACTGCCGTATAAATCCAGTGATTCTGCCGTATATGTCTAGTGGTACTTCCATATAATTCCAGTGATTCTGTTGTATATGTCCAGTGGTGCTGCCGTTTAAATCCAGTGGTACTGGCGTATAAATCCAGTCCAGTGATACTGCAATATATGTCCAGTGATACTGCCGTATATGTCCAGTGGTACTGCCATATAATTCCAGTGATACTGCCGTATAATTCCAGTGATACTGCCGTATATGTCCAGTGGTACTACCGTATAAATCCAGTGGTACTGGCATATAAATCCAGTCCAGTGATACTGCCATATATGTCCCGTGATACTGCCGTATATGTCCAGTGGTACTGCCATATAATTCCAGTGATACTGCCTTATATGTCCAGTGATACAGCCGTATAATTCCAATGATACTGCTGTACATGTCCAGTGGTACTGCCATATAAATCCAGTGGTACTGGCGTATGAGTCCAGTGATACTGCCGTATAATTCCAGTGATACTGCCGTATAATTCCAGTGATACTGCCGTGTCATTCCAGTGGTACTGCCGTATAAGTCCAGTGGTACTGCCGTATAAGTCCAGTGATACAGCCGTATAAATCCAGTCAGGTGGTACTGCCGTATAAGTCCAGTGATACTGCCATATAAGTCCAGTGATACTGCAGTATAAGTCCAGTGGTACTGCCCTATAAGTCCAGTGGTACTGCTGTATAAATCCAGTCCAGAGGTACTGCCGTATAAGTCCAATGGTACTGCCGTATAAATCCAGTGATACTGCCGTATAAATCCAGTCTAGTGTTACTGCCATATAAATCCAGTGGTACTGCCATATAATACCAGTGATACTGCCGTACAGGGGCGGATTGGGAACAAAAAGCGGCCCTGGAAAAATTTGTACTAGTGGCCCCACATGGGCAGCACCAGAGGTGTAAGATCTAGCCATGGGCCGTGGCAGCAGCACCCTCCCCCCAAGACTTTCCAGATAGTGGGCATGTCCAGCATCAAGGGGGAAGTTAAAAGGAAATAAAATTAAATATTATAAGCACATTATATGATACACCTTTAGAATTTAGGAAACTATATAATTATTTAGAAAGATATATTTTCTTGCTTATTACACCAACCGTATTCCAGTCACTATTCACTCAATCTTATATGTCAGCCAAGCAGGCAGACAGAGCATACACAGTAGCGGATCTTGCCACGGGCAAGCAGGACTTTTGCCCGGGGCGCCGCCTTCCGGAGGGCGCCGCACCAGGGCAAGATCCGCTGCTGCTGTGCCCCCCGCTGCCGCTGGCCGCTGTGAAGGGAAACTAGAGTTTCCCTTCGTGGAGAGGCCCTTTACGGTGCGGTGCACGATGACGTCATCGCGCACCGCACAGCAAAGGTCCTCTCCACAAAGGGAACTAGACGCTACGCATCTAGTTCCCTTCATGGAGAGGACCTTTGCTTTGCGGTGCGTGATGACGTCATCGCGCACCGCACATTAAAGGACCTCTCCACGAAGGGCTTCACAGCGGCCAGCGGCAGCGCGGGGCACATTTCAGAGCGCTACAGTAGTCTGTACAGGGGGCGTAAATGACCACGCCCCCTGTACGAAGCCACGCCCCCCATTGCCGCCCGGGGCGCGCAAAGCCCCAGAACCGGCTTTGAGCATACACTAGATCATCTGCAATCACAGGCTAAGTGGCAAAGTCATTTTCATATATGCAAATTATTTTGCATCTTATTCATTATGTCTATAAAAAGGATCACATGTCCTCAAACAAAACAGGCCCCACGGGTGCGTCGGCCCACCGGGAATCTTCCCTGTAACCCCTATGGCCAATCCGCCTCTGCTGCCGTATAATTCCAGTGGAACTGCCGTATAAATCCAGTGGTACTGCCGTATAATTCCAGTGTTACTGTCCTGTGCTGTATATTATTTACTCCATTTAAAGGGGATATTAATATTTAATCCAAATAATTTTTACAGAGTTTGCCCTGTGTGGTGTAGGGACACGCTGTACTGTGCCGCATATTGTGTTATATAACTCCAGAAAATTAATGGAGAACAAAAAATTGGAGGATAAAATAGGGAAAGATCAAGAACCACTTTCTCATAGTGCTGAAGCTGCTGCCACTAGTCATGACATAGACCAGAGATTTTCAACCTTTTACAACTCGCGGCACACTGAACAAGATTTAAATATTGCCATGGCACACTCAAATATAATGGTGAGGCATGGTGCAGTTGTGTGTCCTAGGATGTCATTTCGCAGCTTCTCCATAGGTAATGCCTGAGCCACATCTAAGGAAGCCAGAAGAGCCCAACACTGCCCGGGCCCAAAATTAGAACTGGCTCTGCAACCACTAAACCCACCAGTATTGATCGTTCCAGGGCCTCAGTAGCGGCAAAACACTGACAGGCCTGGCTGTGCTTCTATGGCGGCACACCTGGAGACTGCTCAGGGCACACTAGTGTGCCATGGCACAGTGGTTGAAAAACACTGACATAGACGATGAAATGCCATCAACGTCATCTGCCAAGGCCGATGCCCAATGTGACAGTAGAGGGCATGTCAGATCCAAAAAGCCAAAGTTCAGTAAAAAGACCCAAAAAAATAAATTGAAATGGTCTGAGGAAAAACGTAAACTTGCCAATATGCCATTTATGACACGGAGTGGCAAGGAACGGCTAAGGCCCAGGCGTATGTTCATGACTAGTGGTTCAGCTTCACATGATGGTGGAAGCCCTCATACTCCCGCTAGAAAAATTATAAGAGTTAAGCTGGCAAAAGCACAGCAAAGAACTGTGCATTCTAAATGGTATCACAAATCCGCAAGGAGAGTCCAAGTGTGTCGGCGGTTGCGATGCCTGACCTTCCCAACTCTGGACGGGAAGAGGTGGCTCCTTCCACCATTTGCACACCCTCTGCAAGTGCTTGAAGGAGCACCCACAGTCCAGTTTCTGATATTCAAATTGAAAATGTCACTGTTGAAGTACACCAGGATGAGGATATGGGTGTTGCTGGCACTGAGGAGGAAGTTAACAAGGAGGATTCTGATGGTGATGTGGTTTGTTTAAGTCAGGCACCGGGGAGACAGTTGTTGTCCATGGGATGAATATGCCCATTGTGATGCCTAGGCAAAATACCAAAAAAGCCACCTCTTCGGTATGGAATTATTTCTCCACAAATCCGGACAACAGGTGTCAAGCCATGAGTTGCCTCTGTCAATCCGTAAAAAGTAGGGGTAAGGACATTAACCACCTAGGAACATCCTCCCTTATATGTCACCTGATGCACATTCATCAGAAGTCATTGTCAAGTTCAGAAACTTTGGAGCTAAGCAGTCCACTGACTTCTAAATCCCTTCTTCCTCTTGTACCCAAGCGCCTGCAAGCCACACCACCAACTCCCTCAACGTCAACTTCCTCCTCAGTCATGAACGTCAGTAGTCCTACAGGCCATGTCACTGGCAAGACAGAGGAGTCCTCTCCTAACCGGGATTCCTCTGGAGGATCCTTGAGTGGTACGCCTACTGCTGCTGTTGCTGCCGCTGCTGTTGTAGCTGCTGGGAGTCGATCGTCATCCCAGAGGGGAAGTCGGAAGACCACTTGTACTACTTCAACTAAGCAATTGACTGTCCAACAGTCCTTTGCGAGGAAGATTAAATATGACAGCACTCATCCTGTTGCAAAGCGGATAACTGAGGCCTTGACAGCTATGTTGGTGTTAGACGTGCGTATGGTATCCGCCATTAGTACAGCGGGACATAGAGAGTTGATGGAGGTAGTGTGTTCCCGGTACCAAGGGGGTCATTCCGAGTTGATCACTCGCTAGCAGTTTTTAGCAGTCTTGCAAACGCATAGTCGCCGCCCACAGGGGAGTGTATTTTCACTTTGCAGGAGTGCGAACGCCTGTGCAGCAGAGCGGCTGCAAACACATTTTGTGCAAAACAAGACCAGCCCTGTAGTTACTTATCCTGTGCGATGATTGCTGCGATGAGTGACATGGTAATGACGTCAGATACCCGCCCAGCAAACGCCCGGACGCGCCTGCGTTTTTTCAAACACTCCCAGAAAACTGTCAGTTGACAAACATAAACGCCCTCTTCCTGTCAATCTCCTTGTGATCGGCTGTGCGACTGAATGCTTCGCTAGAACATGTGCAAAACCACGATGCTCTTTCTATCCGTGCGTTGCGCATGCGCATCGCGGTGCAGATTAGCCATTTTTTTCAATGATCGATACGCAGCGAACAATGGCAGCTTGCAATCAACTCGGAATGACCCCCCCAAATCCCATCTAGATTCCACTTTACTAGGCAGGCGATACCAAGAATGTACAGAGACATCAGAAAAAGTGTCCTCAGTGTCCTAAAAAATGCAGTTGTACCCACTGTCCACTTAACCACGGACATGTGGCCAAGTGGAACAGGGCTGACTAAGGACTATATAACTGTGAGAGCCCACTGGGTAGATGTATTGCCTCCCGCAGCAACAACAGCAGCAGCACCAGTAGCAGCATCTTGCAAATGCCAACTCGTTTCTAGGCAGGCTATGCTATGTAACACCGCTTTCCATAAGAGGCACACCGCTGACAATCTCTTATGGAAACTGAGGGACATCATCGCACAATGGCTTACCCCACTTAGACTCTCCTGGGGATTTGTGATATCGGACAACGCCACCAATATTGTGCGTGCATTACATCTGGGCAAATTCCAGCATGTCCCATGTTTTTGTGGTGAAGAATTTTGTGAAAAATGACAGGGACATGCAAGAGATGCTGTCAGTGGCCCGAAAAAATGCGGCCCACTTTTGACATTCAGCCACTGTGTGCCGAAGTCTTGAGCGCCAGAAAACACTCCATAACCTTGCCTGCCATCACCTGAAGCAAGAGGTAGTAACGAGGTGGAATTCAACACTCTATATGCTTCAGAGGATGGAGGAGCAGCAAGAGGACATAAAAGCTTATACATCCACCTACGATAAAAGCAATGGAAGGGGAATGCACCTGACTCAAGCGCAGTGGAAAATGATTTCCGTGCAAGGTTCTCCAGCCCTCCAAACTTTCCACATGTGAAGTCAGTTCAGACACTGCCAGCTTGAGTCAGGTCATTCCTCTGTAGAGCCAGTTTGTTCAAGGAGAGATTGATTGATTGATTGCTTTTTTGGTGGGGGCCCAAACAAACCACTCATTCAGTCACAGTCGTGTGGCAGATCCTGTCGCTGAAATGATTGGTTTGTTAAAGTGTGTATGTCCTGTTTACATAGGTGTGCGCAGGGGGGGTGCCTGGTGCGCACAGGCACCCCCTAATGTCTGGCACCCCAATCTCACATGCCTGATGCAGCGATCGCCGAGCAGGCTGATTACTGTCCCCTCTGCGTTGCACCCTGTCAGGACTGCATTACTGAATGGACGCCTGGGTTAATAAAGGGTGCCACTGCCACCGGCTTTCAAACTCCCGGCTCCACCTCCATGTACAAAAATAGCGTGATGTGATGTGATTACGTCATGCTGCTCGCATGCCCACCTGTCACACCCACCACACGCCCACCTCTCTCCTTCTATGCTATGCCAACACCAGCCACTGATGAGGATCAGCATGCAGCCAGCGTTCCTCTTAGGAAGACAAATTCAATACTGGCAGGCGGCCGGCAGCATCATTGACACGTCACTCATTTTTCCAGCAGCAGCAGCAGTACTAGTCTGCGACGGTCAGTGTCAGTGAGTGACTGACTTTTAAGTAAGCTGCTGCAGCTTGCAGGGGAAAGAGAGGGGGAGCCAGACCAGGCTGAGCAGTGTAATTGCAGTGAGCGCCATCAGGGGTGTTTGTTTGGTGCACACCACAACATCTGACAATGTATCTGCTTTATTAGGATTGGTACAAGGGTGGATATTTTATATTGCGTTGACCGTCAATAGATGGTGCAAGACACGCCCAAAAGGCGGTGCTAGACACGCCCCTCCAACGGTGCACCCCCTAATAAAATGTGCTGCGCACGCCTATGCCTGTTTATACAACATAAGGGTGGGTGGGGTGGACAATTCCATCTTGCACCTCTTTTTCTTATTTGCATCATGTGCTGTTTGGAGACTAGTTTTTTAAAGTGCCATCCTGTCTGACACTGCCGTACAAGTCCAGGGGTACTGACGTATAAGTCATGGGGTACTGCCGTATAAGTCCAGTCCAGTGGTGCTGTCTTGTGCTGCATCAGTCCAGTGGTGATGTCTTGTGCTGCCATAAGTCCAGTGGTGGTGTCCTGTGCTTTATATTATTTACTCCAAATAAAAGGGTTATATACATTACTTATATTATCCAAATCTTTTTTACAGGATTTGCCCTGTGTGGTGTAGGGGTACGCTCGCCTGTGCTCTATATTATTAGAATAGCTCCAAATAAAAGGGTTATTATTATCCAAATTAATTTTACAGGCTTTGCCGTGTGTGTGTGTGTGTGTGTGTGGTTTAGGGGTACGCTCTCCTGTGCCACCAATATTGTGTATGTATTACATCTCGTCAAATTCCAGCACGTCCCATGTTGTTTGTGCCATACACTTGTGTCGCTTAGCTTAGTTATACAGCTACCTCATTGCACCTCTTTTTCTTCTTTGCATGATGTGCTCTTTGGGGTCTAGTTTTTTTAAGTGCCATCCTGTCTGCCTCTGCAGTGCCACTCCTAGATGGGCTAGGTGTTTGAGCTGCACACTTGTGTCGCTTAGCTTAACCATCCAGCTACCTTGGTGCACCTCTTTTTTACTTTGCATCATGTGCTGTTTGGGGCCTAGTTTTTTTAAGTGCCATCCTGTCTGCCACTGCAGTGCCACTCCTAGATGGGCCAGGTGTTTGTGCCGCACACTTGTGACGCTTAGCTTAGTCATACAGCCACCTCGGTGCAACCTTTTGGTCTAAAAACAATATTGTGAGGTGTTCAGAATAGACTGGAAATGAGTGGAAATTAATGTTATTGAAGTTAAAAATACCGTAGGATCAAAATTACCCCCAAATTCTGTGATTTTAGCTGTTTTTATGTTTTTTTCAAAAATCATCCAGATCCAAAACCAAAACACGAAAGGGTGGTTTTGGCAAAACCAATCCAGATTCAAAACACGAGCATGGATCCGGAACCAAAACACAAAACACGAAATGTGCCCACTGCAAACCTCTAGATTTTATATATATATATATATATATATATATATATATATATATATATATATAAAATTGTTTTGGATATGTTTGATCTAATTCAATCATAAAAAATACTCTGACAATTTCTGAGCATTGTTTTGGAAATAAACTTGTCAATTAAGTGGTTCAGTAGTGGAGGCTCCCTTACCCGAAATACCAATGTCCACAACCAGTAGTGGATTTATATGCTGCCAAAGCAGCCACTTAGGGCCTGGCTGGTCCCTGGGGGCCCGCCAACAGGGCTGAATCATGGCAGACTTCAAGCTTAGGTGTGAGTGCTGGGCTGGTTGAATACTCCCAGCAGACTGTTAGTGATTACTTTAGCAGGACTCTCAGCATGGAACCACAAGTCTCATCCAGTTTGATTGCTACAGTCTCTCCCTCTCAGCTGCATATACTTTTATATGTGTCATGCTGCTCAGAGGTGTCTCCCAGCTCTCCTCTCTCACCCGCTCCAACTGTCACCCCTCCTATTGTTCTTTTGTTTATTTTTAAATCAACATTGTTTAAAATAGCGCTGGCTTCTATGCCCTTTTCTTAAATGGTCTAATTTGAGTAAGATATCACTGGCTACAAATTGTCTAACTTCAGAATCACCTGTAAAGTAATAGTTTGTGAATCCAAATCCAGCATATTATCTTTAAGCATATTAAGTCCTTAAGTGATAACGCTGAAAACTAAAGGATATCACACCTTTGTGTCGGGAGATGAGACTGACCTAGGTGGGGAGCCGTGAACTTGGTAAGTATGAGAGTGGGTGGTGGAACAGACTGGAGTTGGGTGCTTGGAGAGGACAGAATAAACACCAGTCAGGGTGGGCCGGCACAGAGGGGGAGCGGCTTTTCTTTTCTTTATGTTGACATGAGAATGTCAACATGGTCATAATGTCGACATTGACATTGTCTATATAGACACTGATGAAATGTCGACATTGTCTATAGGGGCTTATTCAGGTTTGTTAGCCACACAAAAAGAAACCACAACTGGGCAAAACCATGTTGCACTGCAGGTGAAGTAGACATTTAGATTTGGGTGGGGTATGTTCAAACTAACATCTAAATTGCAGTGTAAAAATTAAGCAGCCAGTATTTACCATGCACAGAAAGAATATAACCCACCCACATCTAAATTTCTCTGCAAGTGTTACATCTGCCCCACCTGCAGTGCAATATGGTTTTGCCCCATTGGTTGCTTTTTTGGTTTGCTAACAAACCTCAATAAACCCCATAGTGGCCTAGCGGTGACTTACCTGCTTCTTACGGCTCCAGTGCAGCTTTCGGGTCCCATCGTTCATGTGACCATCACTTCCAGGTCAGATCTCCGATCGCCCAGCATTCTGGTTAGAATTCCCTGAGAATACTCCCTCATTGAATTTTGCCTACGTGTGAACTCCCCCTCTCCCATTCACTGTGCAAAAACAAACATAATTCACTCCACAAACTGACATACTTTCAACTCTGCATTAGTTCCTGTATGTTTATTGCAGTCATGTTTAACCACTGATTTGTTAACTAATGGATTTATAATGTACAGATGTGTCCACATACATCTACCATGCGCTACAAGTCGCGTTACACATAATGCGTGAGCGCCAGGTGACTTGGTAGCTCCGATCATCTTTTATGCAACTTTTTCTGTAAAGATGCGTCTTATTGCAAATTGAAGTAAATAGGACGCACAAACAGCTTATGCTGATTTAAATTATATGCGTCATGCCTATATTCTGTATGGAGCTGTATCTGTATATGAAATGTTTTTCCAGGCCAACACTGTAGCATGGCGTATGCAGATACAGCCGCAGTCGTACACGGAAAATAGGCATGCCACATATAATTTTAAATCAATAGAAGCTGCTTGTGCATCTTATTTACATCATTTGTAATAAGACACTTTTTAACAGAAAAAGTCACAAAACAAAGGCTCCCTGCGCTACGGAGCCACGGCATGATGCGACTAGAAGGGATGTTTAACGCGACAGGAGGCTAGATGTATGTGGACAAATCTGTATCTTACGTAAACAAGGCTTGCAGTCAGGGCCTTGGCCTGAATTTGTTAAGAATGCATTTTAAGGATGTCATTTCAAGGATGCAGTTAAAAATATCATCTCTCATTTCTTCACAGCTCGGGATCATTATGTGACTTCTCTTTACCTCTAAGCAGGGAGCTGTGGGGTTGAGCACCAACACCAGGCTCAGCAGGGAAATTTCAACTGGACATTAGTGTGCTCCCAACAATCTATTACCCACCCATACTGCTCCCCTGAGATCAGGACATTTATAATTTTATCAAAATAATGTTATCCCAATTACCCACTTCCATTTGTTACAAATGTGTTTTTACAATGTTTTTTTTTTCTAACAACGTCTTTCCACCCCACTGTGTGCTATTCCTGTATTATGTACCTCCGCTGATTGCACACTCTGTCAGCAGCAACCTACACAGTGCATCCCATATTGTTGCCTCGGACGGTTCTTCCGTGGGCAGGATGTATTTCAAGTGGATTTTTCCGTACAGGTTATATCATGCTACTACACAACTGTCAGTTTTCCCATATATGCATTGGGTCGTTGTATGGCTCACCTCTCACAGTGTAACCTTCGTAGTCCACCCAACATGGCTGCCTCATCTGGTGTGCTTGTGGATGGGATAAAAAATACATGGACCTGATGGTTTTGATGGGACCCTACTCTGAGTGTTAAGATGCTGCAATCACCAAATTGTGTGTCATCTCTTCTAGGGGTAGACTATTCCACCAAGGATAATCCTATGCAGTGCGTCCAAGACTGCTACCTCACTTGGTGAGGGTGAAATACACACCCGTGGATGCTATTTCCCATAATGCTTACCAGTGATGTGCACCGGACATTTTTCGGGTTTTGTGTTTTGGTTTTGGATTCGGTTTCGCGGCCGTGTTTTGGATTCAGACGCGTTTTGGCAAAACCTCCCTGAAAATTTTTTGTCGGATTCGGGTGTGTTTTGGATTTGGGTGTTTTTTTACAAAAAAAACCCAAAAACAGCTTAAATCATAGAATTTGGGGGTAATTTGATCCCATAGTATTATTAACCTCAATAACCATAATTTCCACTCATTTCCAGTCTATTCTGAACACCTCACACCTCACAATATTATTTTTAGTCCTAAAATTTGCACCAAGGTCGCTGAATGACTAAGCTAAGTGACCCAAGTGGCCGACACAAACACCTGGCCCATCTAGGAGTGGCACTGCAGTGTCAGACAGGATGGCAGATTTAAAAAATAGTCCCTAAATAGCACATGATGCAAAGAAAAAAAGAGGTGCAATGAGGTAGCTGTGTGGTTAAGCTAAGCGACCCAAGTGGCCGACACAAACACCTGGCCCATCTAGGAGTGGCACTGCAGTGTCAGACAGGATAGCACTTCAAAAAATAGTCCCCAAACAGCACATGATGCAAAGAAAAAAAGAGGTGCAATGAGGTTGCTGTGTGGCTAAGCTAAGCGACCCAAGTGGCCGACACAAACACCTGGCCCATCTAGGAGTGGCACTGCAGTGTCAGACACGATGGCAGATTTAAAAAATAGTCCCCAAACAGCAGATGATGCAAAGAAAAAAAGAGGTGCAATGAGGTCGCTGTGTGACTAAGCTAAGCGACCCAAGTGGCCGACACAAACACTTGGCCCATATAGGAGTGGCACTGCAGTGTCAGACAGAATGGCAGATTTAAAAAATAGTCCCCAAACAGCTCATGATGCAAAGAAAAAAAGAGGTGCAATGAGGTAGCTGTGTGGCTAAGCTAAGCGACCCAAGTGGCCGACACAAACACCTGGCCCATCTAGGAGTGGCACTGCAGTGTCAGACAGGATGGCACTTCAAAAAATAGTCCCCAAACAGCACATGATGCAAAGAAAAAAAGAGGTGCAATGAGGTTGCTGTGTGGCTAAGCTAAGCGACCCAAGTGGCCGACACAAACACCTGGCCCATCTAGGAGTGGGACTGCAGTGTCAGACACGATGGCAGATTTAAAAAATAGTCCCCAAACAGCACATGATGCAAAGAAAAAAAGAGGTGCAATGAGGTCGCTGTGTGACTAAGCTAAGCGACCCAAGTGGCCGACACAAACACCTGGCCTATCTAGGAGTGGCACTGCAGTGTCAGACAGAATGGCAGATTTAAAAAATAGTCCCCAAACAGCTCATGATGCAAAGAAAAAAAGAGGTGCAATGAGGTAGCTGTGTGGCTAAGCTAAGCGACCCAAGTGGCCGACACAAACACCTGGCCCATCTAGGAGTGGCACTGCAGTGTCAGACAGGATGGCACTTAAAAAAATAGTCCCCAAATAGCACATGATGCAAAGAAAAAAAGAGATGCAATGAGGTCGCTGTGTGGCTAAGCTAAGCGACCCAAGTGGCCGACACAAACACCTGGCCCATCTAGGAGTGGCACTGCAGTGTTAGACAGGATGGCAGATTTAAAAAATAGTCCCCAAACAGTACATAATGCAAAAAAAAAAAAAAGAGGTGCAATGAGTTCGCTGTGTGACTAACCTAAGCGACCCAAGTGGCCGACACAAACACCTGGCCCATCTAGGAGTGGCACTGCAGTTTTCTAATGAGAGGATGAGTGCTTCCATCCTCATGTGAATCTGAACCACTAGCCATGAACATAGGCCAGGGCCTCAGCCGTTCCTTGCCACTCCGTGTCGTAAATGGCATATTGGCAAGTTTACGCTTCTCATGAGACGCTTTTAATTTAGATTTTTGGGTCATTTTTCTGAACTTTTGTTTTTTGGATTTTACATGCTCTCTACTATGACATTGGGCATCGGCCTTGGCAGATGACATTGATGGCATTTCAACGTCTCGGCCATGACTAGTGGCAGCAGCTTCAGCACGAGGTGGAAGTGGATCTTGATCTTTCCCTATTTTACCCTCCACATTTTTGTTCTCCATTTTTTAATGTGTGGAATTATATGCCAGTAATATATCAATAGCAATGGCCTACTGTACCGTACTGCTATATATTATATACTGGTGGTCAGCAAAATTATGCACTGTCCTCCTACTACTGCGCACAACAACTAAAATGCACCACAGGCATGGATGGATAGTATACTTGACGACACAAAGGTAGGTAGAGCAGTGGACTACTGTACCGTACTGCTATATATTATATACTGGTGGTTAGCAAAATTATGCACTGTCCTCCTACTACTGCACACAACAACTAAAATGCACCACAGGTATGGATGGATAGTATACTTGACGACACAGAGGTAGGTAGAGCAGTGGACTACTGTACCGTACTGCTATGTATTATATAGTGGTGGTCAGCAAAATTATGCACTGTCCTCCTGCTACTGCGCAAAATTTAAATGCACCACAGGTATGGATGGATAGTATACTTGACGACACAGAGGTAGGTAGAGCAGTGGACTATTGTACCGTACTGCTATATATTATATACTGGTGGTCAGCAAAATTATGCACTGTCCTCCTACTACTGCGCACAACAACTAAAATGCACCACAGGTATGGATGGATAGTATACTTGACGACACAGAGGTAGGTAGAGCAGTGGACTACTGTACCGTACTGCTATATATTATATACTGGTGGTCAGCAAAATGATGCACTGTCCTCCTACTACTGCGCACAACAACTAAAATGCACCACAGGTATGGATGGATAGTATACTTGACGACACAGAGGTAGGTAGAGCAGTGGACTACTGTACCGTACTGCTATACATTATATACTGGTGGTCAGCAAAATTATGCACTGTCCTCCTACTACTGCGCACAACAACTAAAATGCACCACAGGTATGGATGGATAGTATACTTGACGACACAGAGGTAGGTAGAGCAGTGCACTACTGTACCGTACTGCTATATATTATATACTGGTGGTCAGCAAAATTATGCACTGTCCTGCTACTATTGCGCACAACAACTAAATTGCACCACAGGTATGGATGGATAGTATACTTGACGACACAGAGGTAGGTAGAGCAGTGGACTACTGTACCATACTGATATAATACTGGTGGTCACTGGTCAGCAAAATTCTGCACTGTACTCCTACTATATACTACAATGCAGCACAGATATGGAGCGTTTTTCAGGCAGAGAACGTAGATATTTTCAGCACACTGAGCACAGATATTTGCAAGCACACTGAGCACAGAAATTTGCAGCACACTGAACACAGATATTTGCAGCACACTGAACACAACAGAGAGAACGCTGCACACGTCCTCTCCCTATCATCTCCAATGCACGAGTGAAAATGGCGGCGACGCGCGGCTCATTATATAGAATACGAATCTCGCGAGAATCCGACAGCAGGATGATGACGTTCCGGTGCGCTCGGGTTAACCGAGCAAGGCGGGAAGATGCCTCGGAACCGTGTAAAATGGGTGAAGTTCGGGGGGGTTCGGATTCCGAGGAACCGAACCCGCTCATCTCTAATGCTTACACTAAACCTGCATTATGCTTACCATGTGCTCTAGGTTTTCTTTATGTCTGTGTAGTTGTCTATTGCTGTATTACTTTAATCTTCTGTATTATGGTGGTTATTCAAGCTAAGCATTGCGACTGCAATAATCCCGTCCTTGGCAGCAGTGCGCATGCGTAGGTACCGTCCTACCGTCCTGCGCATGTGCGGCCGCAGAATGTGTTCAGGTTGAAGTGGGTGCGAGCACCTTTCATGGGGCGGGCGGGGGTGGCAACAGAGCGTTGCAGGGGTGGCGTGGGGAAAATGGGGGTGGGTCAGTGGCATTTTCGTGGTGGCTGCGTGATGTCACGTGCATACGCAGCCTAGCTGCTGCTGTTGTCCACAATTGCTGTGACCATAATGTGAATTGCAGTTACAGCTGATGGCCGCCATTTAGAATACTTGGCGGCCTTGCCCTGCGATTGGCAGCCCCCAGCATACGCAGGAATGGATTGCAAATTCTGCTTTTTAGCAGAATTTGCAATCCATACTTTATAACCCCCTATGGGGGTAATTCCGAGTTGTTCGCTCGCTAGCTGCTTTTAGCAGCATTGCACACGCTAAGCCGCAGCCCTCTGGGAGTGTATCTTAGCATAGCAGAATTGCGAACGAAAGATTAGCAAAATTGCGAATAGAAATTTCTTAGCAGTTTCTGAGTAGCTCCAAACCTACTCACAATTAGCGATCAGTTCAGTCAGTTTCGTTCCTGGTTTGACGTCACAAACACACCCAGCGTTCGGTCAGCCACTCCCCCGTTTCTCCAGACACTCCCGCGTTTTTCCCTGAAACGCCTGCGTTTTTCCGCACACTCCCAGAAAACGGCCAGTTTCCGCCCAGAAACACCCACTTCCTGTCAATCACACTCCGATCACCAGAACAAAGAAAAAACTTTGTTACGCCGTGAGTAAAATACCAAACTTTTGTGCTAATTTACTTGGCGCAGGCGCACTGCGAACATCGTGCATGCGCAGTTTGCGACTACTCGCTCCCTAGCGAAAAAAAATAACGAGCGAACAACTCGGAATGACCCCCTATGGCCCTCTTTCCGAGTTGTTCGCTTGCTAGCTGCTTTTAGCAGCATTGCACACGCTAAGCCGCCGCCCTCTGGGAGTGTATCTTAGCTTAGCAGAATTGCGAACGAAAGATTAGCAGAATTGCGAATAGAAATTTATTAGCAGTTTCTGAGTAGCTCCAGACCTACTCACGATTAGCGATCAGTTCAGTCAGTTTCGTTCCTGGTTTGACGTCACAAACACACCCAGCGTTCGCCCAGCCACTCCCCCGTTTCTCCAGACACTCCCGCGTTTTTCCCTGAAACGCCAGCGTTTTTCCGCACACTCCCAGAAAACGGCCAGTTTCCGCCCAGAAACACCCACTTCCTGTCAATCACAGTACTATCACCAGAACGAAGAAAAAACTTAGTTACGCCGTGAGTAAAATACCAAACTTTTGTGCTAATTTACTTGGCGCAGGCGCACTGCGAACATTGCGCATGCGCAGTTTGCGACTAATCGCTCCGTAGAGAAAAAAAAATAACGAGCGTACAACTCGGAATGACCCCCAATGTGCATTGTTTTTGTTTTCTGTAAAGCACCAAAGGTCCTGTTGGAGGAAGAACGCTATATAAATAAAATTATTATTCCTATTATTAATATTATATTTTATTATTATTATTATTATTATTATTACTAAACACAATGTGCTTCAAGGTTCTATTAGATTTTTATGTATTTATACTTTAGTTTTCATTTTCTTTTTTCAATATTATCTGTCGCTCGGTGTTTGGTCTAGTCTACATATACATGGACGTATTATGTCATTAATCACTAAATTGATTCAGTTATGTGTGTTTGGAAACTGTTTGCTTTGCAAATGAAATTTTGGGATGTATTAAATAAACCTTAATTTTTCAAGTCCATCTTAGTGTCTCCTGAAAGTGAACCACAAATGTGTCTTGCAACAGTTGCAAATTGGTAAATATCTAATGTGCACATTAAAATGTACTAATGTGACACTGGTAATAAACACAGTAACCCTTACTGCAGTAATGGGCAACAGTCGGCCCTCTGACACTTCACATACGGCCCCAAGCTCTTTGCTTTATGCTTTGTCGACAAAGCTCTCATTCTGTTCTTTTTGCCCAGATAAGCTCTCTTATTGAACGCTGGAACAGTGGGTGAAAATATATTCATGGAAACGAGCTCTAAGGTATGCTTGTTTATGTTTAAATATAAGTTTATTCTCAATCAAGATTACACGTTACTAACGAAACTGATGGCAAATGGGCTCCAACTCATTATACTGCAGATTCTTGCATCACATCAGTTGGGATAGACAAATTGTTGACAAAACTCGGCATACTGTCAGAGGATGTCGCACACTGTTGCGGTGCTCTTATACACTGCCGTCACATATACTGATAATGTACTTTTGAGTTAAATGCAGAAAAGGTATTTGACAGGGTCTCCTGGGATCATTTGAATAACATCTTTCGTCAACGTTGCTTCTGGTCCCTGTTTTAATCATTTTGTCAGTTATATCTATTGTGACCCCATTACCTATCTAGAGGTTAATGACCTATGGTGTGACCCACTGATGCTCTCTAGGGTGACCCATCAAGGCTGCTCATTGCTCCACATCTTAGATAACTGGGATGATTTTATGGGAATACGGGTTGGAGGGACTGAGGTGACAGTCATGGCCTTTACAGATGATCTCCTTTAATACTGTATTTGTCTTATCCGGACTACTTTCTATTTTTAATTATGGATATAATTTAGCCTCCATTAATTTGGATAAAATTGGTGGCTTTGTTTTTGGGCAACAGGCCGAGGCCAGCTTGGTGTGACTATTTGGGTCTTAAGTGGGCCCCGTCTTATATAAAGTATTTAGGGATTTATGTTGCTAAAGCAATGGCCACTATGGCCGTGTATGAGCTAAAGTATAGTCACCTTCCTTTAACCTTTGTAGGCATGGTTAATATACTTAAAATGGTGACTTTCCATATGATCCTGTATCCTTTGCAAGCCCTTCCCAGTTTATTGCCCTGAACTGAGCAACTTTATAAATCAAGCTTTTCTTTGTTTCATATGAAACAATAACATTTAGTCTAGCAGTCCTCAGACGTACTAAAGCGGAGGGTGGAGTGAATCTGCCCAGTGTTGAAATTAGAGCTGAGCGGGTTCGGCTCCCTGAGAAACAACCCCCTCGAACTTCACACTCCGAACCGGTACTCGAGCCCGGCTCAGGACTTCCCGCCAGGCTCGGAAACCAAACGAGGCAAAACGTCATCATCCTGCTGTCGAATTCTCATGGGTTTTAAATCCCATATAAACAGCCGCGCGTCGTCACCATTTTCACTCCAGACTTGGAGAGTGAGTGAGACAAACCTCTCTTTGGGTGGTGGCGTCAGGTGGGATTAGTGTGTGCTCTGTAGGGTTACTGCTGCAGTCACTGTGGTGGACCTGTGCTGTGTTAAGGGTGTTGTCCTGGCTGTAACTGGTGTTTCATGTGCTGTTATGGGTGCTGTAGCTGTACATGAGTGTTGCTATCCTTGCTGTCACTGTGTTGTACAGGGGCTGGGGCACTGTCCTCCTGTATGCCGTAAAATATTTATCGTGCTGCTGTTAAAATAACATTACACTGGCCCTGAATGCTGTAAAAAGTTCAAGGGTGCAGTTGTTAACCTAAAAGTACACTGGTCCTGTGTGTTGTAAGAATGCAGGGGTGATGTGAAAATAAAGGGGCACTGTTCTGTGTGCTGTATTAACAAAGGGGTGGTGTCCTATGAAATGGAGAACAACAATTTGGTGGACAAAAATAGTGGAAGATCAGGAACCACTTCCAGTTCCTAGTACTAGTGCTGAAGCTGCTGCTGCCAGCAGTCATTACATTAATGATGCTATTCCGTCGACGTAGTCTGCTAAGGCCGATCGCCAATGTCATAGAGGGCATGTAAAATCCAAGAAGCAAAAATTAATAATCAGAATTTTTTTTTTATCTGACGAGAAACGTAAAATCGGCAATATGCCATTCACAACATGAAGTGACCAGGAAAGGCTAAGGCCTTGGTCTATGTTCATGACTGGTGGCTCAGATTCTAATGAGGATGGAATACCTCCTCCATCTCAAAAAATGTAAAAAAATTAAACTTGTTAAATCACAGGTAAAAACAACTGTGCGTTCAGAGATATCACAAATCCCCAAGGAGAGTCCAAGTGTGTCCGCGGTTGCAATGTCTAGGCCTGACCTTCCGAAGACTGTATGGAAAGAGGAGGCTCCTACTGCCATTTGCACACACCCTGCAAGTGCTGGGAAGAGCACCGCCAGTCAATTTTCTGATATTGAGATTGTGGATATCACTGTAGACATACACCAGGATGAGGAGGATATTGGTGTAGCTGGCGCTGAGGAGGAAGTTGACGATGAGGATTCTGATGGTGATGGTGATGTAGTTTGTTTGAATAAGGCACCAGTGGAGACTGTTGTTGTCCGTGGGATGAGAAAGCCCATTGTCATGCCTGGGCAAAATACCAAAAAAGCAGAGGCACCAGTAGCAGCATCTCACAAATGCCAACTCGTTTCTAGGCAGGCTATGCTGTGTATTACCGGCTTCCGTAAGAGGCACACCGCTGACAACCTCTTACGGAAACTGAGGAACATCATCGTACAATGGCTTACCCCAGTTAGACTCTCCTGGGGATTTGTGATATTGGACAATGCCACCAATATTGTGCGTGCATTACATCTGGGCACATTCCAGCACGTCCCATGTTTTGCATATACAATTAATTTGATGGTGCAGAATTTTTTTTAAAATGACAGGGGCGTGCAAGAGATGCTGTCAGTGGCCCGAAAAATTGCAGGCCACTTTCGACATTCAGCCACTGCGTGCCGAAGACTGGAGCACCAGCAAACACTCCTGAACCTGCCCTGCCATCACCTAAAGCAAGAGGTGGTAACGAGGTGAAATTCAACACTCTATGTGCTTCAGAGCATGGAGGAGCAGCAAAAGGCCATTCTAGCCTATACATCCACCTACGATAGAGGCAAAGGAGGGGGAATGCACCTGATTCAGGCGCAGTGAAGAATGATTTCCGTGTTGTGCAAGGTTCTCCAGCCATTCGAACTTGCCACATGTGAAGTCAGTTCAGACACTGCCAGCTTGAGTCAGGTCATTCCCCTCATCAGGCTTTTGCAGAAGCAGCTGGAGAAATTGAAGGAGGAGCTAAGATGGAGCGATTCTGCTAAGTAAGTGGGACTTTTGGATGGAGCCCTTCATTCGCTTTGCCAGGATTCAAGGGTGGTCAATCTGTTGAAATCAGAGCACTACATTTTGGCCACCGTTCTCGATCCTAGGTTTAAAGACTTGCTGGTGAGAAAATTGTCAACTCAATCGGAACGTGACCTATCAACAGCTCCTCCTTCATTTTCTCTCGCAACTGGGGCTGCGAGGAAAAGGATAAAATTTCCTAGCCCACCCACAGGCGGTGATGCAGGGCAGACAGGAGCAAGTGTTGACATCTGGTCCGGACTGAAGGAGCAGCCAACAATTACTGACATGTCTACTATCACTGCATATAATGCTGTCACCATTGAAAGAATGGTGGAGGATTATATGAGTGACAGCATCCAAGTAGGCATGTCAGACAGTCCGTATGTATACTGGCAGGAAAAAGAGACAATTTGGAGGCCTTTGCACAAACTGGCTTTATTTTACCTAACTTGCCTTCCCTCCAGTGTGTACTCCGAAAGAGTGTTTAGTACAGCTGGTAACCTTGAAGGCGATCGGCGTAGTAGGTTACTTCCACAAAATGTGGAGAAAATGATGTCCATCATAATTAATTATAGTAACATAGTAACACAGTAATTGAGGTTGAAAAGAGGCAAAATGCCCATCGGGTTCAACCTGTATTCTGTATTAAGTTGAGTTGATTTTACTGTACCTGATGAAGAATGTTTTATGACTAGTTAACAACTATAAATCATGTTATACCTGGATTAACAACGTCAATATTTTGAATGTTGTAACCTTGGATATCCTTTTCAACCAGAAATTCATCAAATCCTTTTTTAAATGCATTTACAGAGTCCACCATTACCACTTTCTCTGGCAAGGAATTCCAAATCCTTATTGCCCTAACATTAAAGAACCCTTTCCTCCGTTGCGTGCAGATTTTTTTTCTCTCCAGCCTCAACGAGTGCCCACGTGTCCTAAACAGAGTTCTTTTAATAAATAATTCCTCTGATTACTCTTTGTAGTGCCCCTTTACATATTTGAAGACACTAATAATGTCTCCTCTTAGATGCCTATTTTCCAGTGTATGCATATTCAACCTAGTAAGCCTTTCCTCGTAATCCAGGCCCTCTAGCCCTTTAATAAATTTAGTAGCTCGCCGTTGAACCCTTTCGAGTTCACCGATATCTTTTTTATACAGTGGTGCCCAAAACTGAACACAATATTCCAGGTGCGGGCGTATCAATGATTTGTACAGCGGCAGGATTACATCCGAGTCCCTTGTCTCAATTCCCCGTTTTATGCATGCTAGCACCTTACTTGCCTTCTTTACTGCACTTTTACATTGTATACGGTTATTAAGCTTATTATCAATGAGTACCCCCAAATCTTTTTCCAATACCGTTACCCCTAGACTTTCCCCATTTAATATGTAGGATGCAAGTTTGTTTTTAGTCCCGAAATGCATAACCTTGCATTTTTCTGTATTGAACCTCATTCTCCATTTAGACGCCCAGATTTCAAGTTTAGATAAGTCATTCTGCAGGGACTCCAAATCTATTTCTGAATTAATTACCCTACACAGTTTAGTATAATCTGCAAAGATTGAAATTGTGCTTTCCAGGCCTCGTTCTAGGTCATTGATAAATATGTTGAACAGTAGTGGCCCGAGTACGGACCCCTTTGGTATTCCGCTGACTACTGGTTTCCAGTTTGAAGACGTCCCATTGACCACTACTCGCTGTACCCTGTTGTCCAGCCAGTTACTTATCCATGTACAAACAGTTTTTCCCCCAGCAAGGCTGGTTGTTGTAATTTGAAAAGTGATATTTGAGGGTGCTTATCCGACCATATAAATTTGGATAAGGCCTTGTTAATAGAGGCAATATCTTTGTCATTTAATAAAAAAAGGTAGCATCTGAATCGGATATAGCAACCTTGGAAAAGAGATCATTTTAAATAAATGACCCCTTCCAATATATTATAGTGGAAGATGTCTCCACCTCTTAAAATCTTTCAAAATTTCTGTTATAAAATATGAATAATTAACAGTGTATAATTTGATTAAATCACTAAGGAATCTCAGACCCAAATATAATAAATGATTCTGGGCCCTGTGAAAGAGGAAGGAAGAGCCCCAGCCAAGTTTAGCTGTATGATGTAGAGCTAAAGCTTCTGGTTTTTTTTTTAATTAACTAGAAAACTGGATACCTGTCGAAAATCATTCAATATATTTTGAATAGTAGGGAGCGCCTGTTTTGGGATACTAAGATATAAAAGGAGATTATCTGCGAAAGCTGACACTTAAATTTCTGTGTCACCGAATTTAACTCCCTGCCACATTGTATCTTTAACAAATACTCGAATTAAGGGGTCTAGCGCCAAGTTAAATAACAATGGTGAAAGGGGTCGGCCTTGGCGGGTACCCCAGGATAATGTGAAAGATTTTGAGTTTAGTTAATTAACAGTTAACTAAGCAGCTGGGTGTGAATATAACATGTCAAAAATCCCCATAAATTTTGAGCCAAACTGTTGGGCTTGAAATATACGTGAAATCTGTGTCCAGGAAACCCTGTCGAATGCCTTATCAGCATCACAGCTAACTATAATGGCATTCCTGTTGTCATTTTGGTGATAGTGGTGCATCGCTGCTACAAGCAAGCTTATATTATGAACCGAAGTTCGACCTTTTACAAAACCATTTTGAGCTGGGTGTAATATCCTGGGAAGAAAGCCTTGCATATGTTGTGCCAGTTATTTAGTAGAGTTTCAGGTCCTGATTTAATAAGGATATGGGCCTATACGTCTGGACCAATGTAGGCTCCTTGCCAGGTTTTGGAAAAACTATAATCCTCGCTTCCGTAAATTGTGCAGGGGGTTGATCACCTGAAAGCAAATAATTAAATAAGGTAGTCAGGTGTGGTAATAGACGGTGTAAGAGGAGTTGATGGTATTCTGCTCCAAAGCCGTCAGGGCCTGGGGATTTGCCCTTGGCTAGCGATTTTATCAAAGAGGTCAACTCTGCGTCAGTTACAGGCGCAGTTAGTAGATCTCTTTCCTCTTCCGCCAAAACAGGTAAGTCAGACGTAGCGAGGAAGCGTGCACCATCAGATGGATTATCCGGTGGAGAGGTATAGAGCGATTGATAATAATCGCTAAAACAGTCAGATATGGCAGTTGAATCAACAACTGGAGGGCCAGTTGTCGGGTTGATTTGTAATATACGGGAAGGGGCATTATGAGAGCATACTAGATTAGCAAGCAATCTTCCCGATTTATTACACTCATAACAATATTTACTACATTGTATATCATGGGCAAATTGAGCACGCTCCATACAGAGAAGTATCATAAGTGTGTAGATTCCAGGTATTGCTGACGAGATGTTAAAGAGTCAGAATGTAACATGGTATCATAGGCTAATGTCAGCAATTTGCTGTGTTCTTCAATTACTTTCGAAAGCTTCTATCTTTTCCTAGCCACATATTCCATCCCCTGCCGCCCCAAAACAGCTGAATATCATCAAGATGGCTTGCATTATCCTGTTCATAATTATGAAATGCTGTTTGCAGATGTTTACGAAAATCGGTAGACTTAGCTAAATAGGCCGAAAATCTCCAATTATATGAAGTAAGTAGGGGGTCTTTAATAGAAAGTGTCACCCAAACCGGTGAATGGTCTGAAAGAACAATAAGGCCAATACCTGAGTCAATTACTCTATTATATAATGTATCTGAAAGTAGCCAGAAATCAATCCTAGAAGAGGTGTGATGGGGATGGGAATAGAATGTATACTCTCGTCAGGCTGGGTGCTGGCACCTCCATGGATTGCATAGCTTCAATGAGTCAATCAGTAAGGCCAGCAAGGACACATCACCATCCACACCCCGACCTGAGGAGCGGTCAAGTCCCTTGGATACAACACAATTAAAATCAACGCCCAGCAATATTTCCCCTTCTGCCCAATCTTGCAGTTTAGCATATAGAGCTGTGAAGAATGGTCTGGTCGAACCTGTTGGTGCATATATATCGCTGCTAAAGTATAAATAAAAAGTGGCCATCTGGATCAGCCCAAGTATCTGTGATTGTGTAAGGTAGATGTTTCCTAAACAGTATCAGAACCCCCCTACGTTTAGTGGTAAATGAGGCCATTCTAATTTCTCCCACCCATGGTCCCTTGAGTGTATTTGGGTCCTTTATATCCCAGTGGGTCTCCTGTAAAAATGCAACGTCCGGCTTAAGATGTTTCAGATATGTTCATATTTTGCGTCTCTTGATAGGGGAGTTAAGCCCCTCCACATTCCAAGAGATGAATTTCAGAGAGGATTGAATCCCAAGAGACGAATTTCAGAGAGGATTGAATCTTGGTGGAGCTAGCAGCTGGAATAGTCATTTTATCCTATACCTACTCTAGGCCAAAAAATTAGCAAAAGTATAGAAAAAGATCTTGTCCAACCCATCCCAGCGTGCGGGTGGAAACATGTATATAAGAACCTAGAGTATCGTGTTAGACCTGTACACACATGCCACAAATTCAAAACAATAAACCAAATATTTAAACTTCGTAATAACTTACATCTTTTCTGAACCCAAGCTGGAAATCTGTGAGATTGACAAAATCTACATCAGTAACCGTAGGGCCATAGGAGGAGGGACAGTGAAAACATAGGGACATCATGGAATACCATAACATTATCAGTAAAATGGTATTGAAATAGAAAAAGAGTAAAAACAACGTATAACCATATATATAGTTGAATCAATAAAAGTGCAATTAGTACAGAACATGACTCAAGTATATCATAATAAAATCTCTCAAATAGTCACGTCTTTGTGGTCAGAAAAATACAGATGGTAACAGAGGCCTTAATGGCCAATAGTAATTTTAGAGACCTGAATGGGAATAAAAAGACAGATTATATTGCAAATAATTTTACTCAGCTTCAGTCCTCGTCCGATCCGCGTGCCGTGGAATCTGAAGAGAGTTAGTCCACAAAATTCTTGGCCGCTTGAGGTGTTTCAAGAAAGTGGGGTTTGCCATTATGAAAAACCCTAAGTTTAGCCTGATATATTAACGAGAATCGGCATGCCAATTCAAACAATTTCTTGCATATTGGGGCAAATTCATGTCGTTTCATGGCTACCAGGTATGAGAAATCTTGAAACAACAAAAGCTTTGCACCTTGATATCGTAGGTCAGTACTTTTACGGTAAGCATCTAGCAGATAGTTCCGGATCCGTAATATCACTAGTCGAGAGTGGTCTCTTGTTGTCTCTCTGTCCGGGCCTACACGATGTATCCTCTCCACCAAAAATGAGGCACCAGCTGGAATGCATTCTAATTCCTGTGGCAAGCACTCAGACCAGTTGCATTAAATCTGCATATTTGACTGTTTCGGGGAGGTCAATGATACGGACATTATTTCTACAATTTCTGTTCTCCAAATCTTCTAATTTGTCCGCCATGGTTGACACCAAATTCTCCTGGTCAGATAAAGTGGCCCTAGCCGTAGTGAGTTCATCTTCCAAATCCGATATGCGCTGTTCCACCTCTGAGAGACATTGATTGTGTTTTGTAAGCTGAGTAAGTGCAAAATCCATGGAATCCATTAGTGGCGCCAATTTCTGATCAAGTAGTGAGGCCAGTAGAGCTGTCAGTTCTTGAGAGGTTAGAGAGCCAGTGACAGCGGGAGGATCAGTGTCGTAGGCCAATTCCCTATCCACCTCTCCGCTCCAAATACTTGGGGACTGAGGTGAAGCTGTTGACGGAGTGTCTGACTTGCCTCCCTTTGCGCCTCTGTTGGACCGAGCCACATATTTATCCATAATTACTGCAATAATTGAGAATTGCTGAGATCAATCAAAAGAAAATGTGGTAGTACAAAGCACTTAGATGTCAGACAACCTGGCCCGCCAGCAGTTTTCAGCATCCAAGGCAATGATGCAGTAATGAAATGCTCTCTATCCCTTGTCCCCAGGCCCCACAAATCACCGATGTATGTATAAAAATAGATCAGGGGTATGGGAAAGGGGTGTCTTGTGACCAGGGGCAGTGTGGTCACAGTGATATGGGGGATATGTTGCAGCTTACCCCAGGAGGCACCGTTAGTGGAAGTGCAGGATGGTGTATTGCAGCACCAGGAGCACAGCATCCCTTTCTCTTTAATATGGTGCTGTTTAGCTGATTGTAGGGCCCTCAGCCGAGGACCCCGCTGCCTGTGGCTACTGTGATCCCCTGGAGCCCCCTGTAGGTCTTGCGTGTGCCCTGGGGCTGCAATTTGCGCCGGCCAGCTTGAAGCTGCGGAGGCCCGGACCAGAGCTCCGTACTTTAGGCCGCGGCTTTGTCCCGGGAGGTAGGCCACAGATGGCGGGAGCTGAGTCGTGCATTCCCCGGCTCCGTGCTTCCTCCTCTTGGTTCCACTTGCTGCTGGCCTATAGTAATAAGCGGGTGAGATGCCTGGATCGCTGAAGCTCCGCTTCCAAAATGTTTTAAGGGAGTCGGGCACCGGAGCTCAGCAGCGGCATGTCCTGTTGCTATGTCCACTAGGCCACGCCCCCGGCAATGAGTATTTTTAAATGTTTTATTGTGTATGAAATAAATATGTATTAATTGGAACTACTGGTATTAATGAATATCTATTATTGGCTCTCTAGCATGGCCCCTTCTAATAGCCTTTAGTTTGTTCCATAATTGAGACCTGTGCAGATAGGTCTTTGGGGCCTGTCGTAATTTAATTTTATATTTTTATCCACATATTCTCTTGATCCATTCGCGCTATCAGGTGTTTCTATTGTAATAATCTTAGTAGTCTGCAGATACTCCTGTATGCTGTCCCTTAGAATTCCTTAAAATATTTTCCCCACTATAGATGTCAAACTAACCTGTCTGTAGTTACCTGGATAATTTTTGGATTCCTTTTTAAATAATGGCACTACTTCTGCTATACGTCAATCCTTCAGTACCATGCCCGATCTAATTGAACTATTGAAAATCAAGCATAGGGTCTTGCTAGTAGTGACCTAAGCTCCATAATAACCCTCGGATGCAGTCCATCTGGGCCAGGTGATTTATTAATCTTTATTTTTCATAATCTCTCCCTGACTACTTCACTTAAACAAGTATCTAACCATGAATCCTTATTGTCACTATCGCAATGCACTACTCCCATCGTCAGATCTTCTCTGGTGAACACTGATGACAAAAATGTATTCAGTATTTCTGCTTTTGATTCATCATCATTTATCAATACTCCAAATTCATCTTTTATTGGACCTATGTTCTCCTATTTTAATCTTTTACTGTTTATATTTTTTTTTAAAAAATTTAGGATTGGTTTACTCTCTATAGCAATTTGCTTTTTGTTTTCAATTTTAGCTGCTCTTATTGCTTTTTTGCATCTTTTATTGCATTCCTTGTAGTACTGGAATGTATCCTCCTTTTCATTAGATTTAAATGCTTTGAAAGCACGCTTCTTTTATCGATATCTGCCTTGACCTTCTTGTTAAGCCACATCAGTTTGAGTTGGGTACTCCTGCGCTTACTTCCCATTGGAATAAATTTGTGAATATTGCTATCTAGCAACCCTTTTAAAGCATCCCACATTTCCGAAGTGTTCTTAACATGAAACAAAACTTCCCATTCAATGTCGTTTAGTGCACATTTCAGCATACTGAAGTTAGTCTTCCTAAAGGTAAATGTTTTTGTTGACCCCTTATAGCTGTTTCCTAAAACTGATGTCGAATGTGATCATATAGTGATCACTGTTACCCAAAGTCTCCCCAACTTTAGTATTCAATATGATTTTCACATAATTAGTAATTACTAGATCCAGTAGTTTTACCCCTAGTTGGGTCCTCGACTAATTGAGACAAGTAATGATCCTTTAACATATTTAAGAACCTGTTGCCCCTAGCTTTAACACATGAATCGTTACTCCAATTAATATCAGGATAGTTAAAATCCCCAATCACTAGGATGACCCCCAATCCCGCAGCCCTTTCGATTTGCTGCAAGAGTTGTTCTTCCTCATGTATGCTAATATCTGGCAGTTTGTAGCATGTGTCTATAACTAGATTTTTTGCATCAGTACCCCCACTTGCGATATCAACCCATAGTGACTCCACATTATCGCCAGTCCCTTCATAAATAACCTCCTTTAGGTATGGTTTAAGAGATGGTTTAACATAAATACATACACCTCCTCCTCTTTTGCTTTCCCTGTCCCTCATGAAAAGAGAATACCCCTCCATGTTTGCAAGCCAGTCGTGAGAGTCATCCCACCATGTTTCCATAATACCTATAATATCATACTCAGCCTTTGATGCTAACAATTCCAATTCTCCCATTTTACTTGCTAGACTTCTTGCGTTTGCAAGCATACATTTTAGTTTAGTGGTTCCCTTATCCACTTGTTTTTTTAAAGGTATCCTATCATTATTTACTACATAGGATAAATTCCTCCAGGAAGACATTTCTCAGCAATTGCCTCCAGAAAGTACACAGGGACCTGTGATGGTGGATTCCAGTGGGGACAAATGAATACTCTGTGAGGATGAGGAAGTACACACTGAAAGGGGTGAGGAATCGGAGAATTAGGATGAGTACAACATCTTGCCTCTGTAGAGCCAGTTTGTGCAAGGAGAGATTAATTGCTTCTCTTTTGGTGGGTGGATTAATTTCTCCTTTTTTTCTGGCGGTGCAAACAAACCAATCATTTCAGCCACAGTAGTGCGGCATACCATGATGCTTAAATGATTGGTTTGTTAAAGTGTGCATGTCCTGTTTATACAACATAAGGGTGTGTGGAGGTCCCAAGGACAATTCCATCTTGCACCTCTTTTTTTTCTTTGCAGTGTCACTCCTAGATGGGCCAAGTGTTTGTGCCGCCCAGTTGTGTTGCTTAGCTTAGTCATCCAGCGACCTCGGTGCACCTCTTTTTTTTACTTTGCATTATGTGCTGTTTGGGGCCTAGTTGTTAAAACTGCCATCCTGTCTGCCACTGCAGTGCCACTCCTAGATGGGCCAGGTGTTTGTGTCGGCCACTTGTGTCGCTTAGCTTAGTCACACAGCTACCTCATTGCGCCTCTTTTTTTCTTTGCATCATGTTCTGTTTGCCACTGCAGTGCCACTCCTAGATGGGCCAGGTGTTTGAGCACTTGTGTTGCTTAGCTTAGTCATCCAGCTGCCTTGGTGCAACCTTTTGGCCTAAAAACTATATTGTGAGGTGTTCAGAATAGACTGGAAATGAGTGGAATGAATGTTATTGAGGTTAATAATACTGTAGGATCAAAATTACCCCCAAATTCTGTGATTTTAGCTGTTTTTATGTTTTTTTTAAAAATCATCCAGATCCAAAGCCAAAACACAAAACCCGAAAAGTGTCCACCGTACATCTCTAGTTGAACTATACAACCAGGCAGCTATTTGTTGGAGTATTCATGATTGGGTGCATCAGTGAGATTGTTATGCTAATACAGTTTTGAAACAACAATTTTTGCTACCAAAGTTTTTCATGTATTTCCTCTTATACCCCAAGATTTCTGCCTTGACCTTCTTGTTAAGCCACATCAGTTTGAGTTGGGTACTCCTGCGCTTACTTCCCATGGGAATAAATTTGTAAATATTGCTATCTAGCAACCCTTTTAAAGCATCCCACATTTCCGAAGTGTTCTTAACATGAAAGAAAACTTCCCACTCAATGTTGTTTAGTGCACATCTCAGCATACTGAAGTTAGTCTTCCTAAAGTTAAATGTTTTTGTTGACCCCTTATAGCTGTTTTCTAAAACTGATGACGAATGTGATCATATAGTGATCACTGTTACCCAAAGTCTCCCCAACTTTAGTATTCAATATGATGTTCACATTATTAGTAATTACTAGATCCAGAGTAGTTTTACCCCTAGTTGGGTCCTCGACTAATTGAGACAAGTAATGATCCTTTAACATATTTAAGAACCTGTTGCCCCTAGCTTTAACACATGAATCGTTACTCCAATTAATATCAGGATAGTTAAAATCCCCAATCACTAGGATGACCCCTAATCCCGCAGCCCTTTCGATTTGCTGCAAGAGTTGTTCTTCCTCATGTATACTAATATCTGGCTGTTTGTAGCATGTGTCTATAACTAGTTTTTTTGCATCAATACCCCCACTTGAGATATCAACCCATAGTGACTCCATATTATCGCCAGTCCCTTCATAAATAACCTCCTTTAGGTATGGTTTAAGAGATGGTTTAACATAAAGACATACACCTCCTCCTCTTTTGCTTTTCCAGTCCCTCATGAAAAGAGAATACCCCTCCATGTTTGCAAGCCAGTCGTGAGAGTCATCCCACCATGTTTCCATAATACCTATAATATCATACTCAGCCTTTGATGCTAACAATTCCAATTCTCCCATTTTACTTGCTAGACTTCTTGCGTTTGCAAGCATACATTTTAGTTTAGTGGTTCCCTTATCCACTTGTTTTTTTAAAGGTATCCTATCATTATTTACTACATAGGATAAATTCCTCCAGGAAGACATTTCTCAGCAATTGCCTCCAGAAAGTACACAGGGACCTGTGATGGTGGATTCCAGTGGGGACAAATGAATACTCTGTGAGGATGAGGAAGTACACACTGAAAGGGGTGAGGAATCGGAGAATTAGGATGAGTACAACATCTTGCCTCTGTAGAGCCAGTTTGTGCAAGGAGAGATTAATTGCTTCTCTTTTGGTGGGTGGATTAATTTCTCCTTTTTTTCTGGCGGTGCAAACAAACCAATCATTTCAGCCACAGTAGTGCGGCAGACCCTGATGCTGAAATGATTAGTTTGTTAAAGTGTGCATGTCCTGTTTATACAACATAAGGGTGTGTGGGAGGTCCCAAGGACAATTCCATCTTGCACCTCTTTTTTTTCTTTGCAGTGTCACTCCTAGATGGGCCAAGTGTTTGTGCCGCCCAGTTGTGTTGCTTAGCTTAGTCATCCAGCAACCTCGGTGCACCTCTTTTTTTTCTTTGCATTATGTGCTGTTTGGGGCCTAGTTGTTAAAACTGCCATCCTGTCTGCCACTGCAGTGCCACTCCTAGATGGGCCAGGGGTTTGTGCACTTGTGTTGCTTAGCTTAGTCATCCAGCTGCCTTGGTGCAACCCTTTGGCCTAAAAACTATATTGGGAGGTGTTCAGAATAGACTGGAAATGAGTGGAAATGAATGTTATTGAGGTTAATAATACCGTAGGATCAAAATTACCCCCAAATTCTGTGATTTTAGCTGTTTTTATGTTTTTAAAAAAATCATCCAGATCCAAAGCCAAAACACAATACCCGAAAAGTGTCCGCCGTACATCTCTAGTTGAACTATACAACCAGGCAGCTATTTGTTGGTGTATTCATGATTGGGTGCATCAGTGAGATTGTTATGGTAACACAGTTTTGAAACAACAATTTTTGCTACCAAAGTTTTTCATGTATTTTCTCTTATACCCCAAGATGGCCAATAACCCCTTATTGATACTGTTTTTAAATTTGTGGCATAAAGTATGGGGTAAATGGGCCCTCTGCTAAAACTGTTTAAAAATCATACAATGTGATTTCCTAGTTTTTTTTCAGATTCTGTCTCTCACAGTTGAAGTGTACCTATGATGGAAATTACAGACCTCTCTCATCTTTTTACGTGGGTCAACTTGCACAATCGGTGGCTGTCCAAATACTTTTTTGCCCCACTGTATATATCATATATACCTACAGTATCTGCAACATTATCTATCTATCTATCTATCTATCTATCTATCTGATATGTATCTAGGAATTTTATATCTGTCTATCTAAGGGCAGATTTGATGAAAGGTAGATTTAGGGGTAATGAAAAATAACTTCACAGAAAGGGAAGTGTATAAGTGGAATAACTTTATACTGCACAGGACTATGGTGTACTATTTACTAGAGATGAGCGGGTTCGGTTTCTCTGAATCCGAACCCGCCAGAACTTCATGTTTTTTTTCACGGGTCCGAGCGACTCGGATCTTCCCGCCTTGCTCGGTTAACCCGAGCGCGCACGAACGTCATCATGACGCTGTCGGATTCTCGCGAGGCTCGGATTCTATCGCGAGACTCGGATTCTATATAAGGAGCCGCGCGTCGCCGCCATTTTCACACGTGCATTGAGATTGATAGGGAGAGGACGTGGCTGGCGTCCTCTCCGTTTAGAATAGATTAGAGAGACACTTGATTTACTAATTTTGGGGAGCATTAGGAGTACTCAGTACAGTGCAGAGTTTTGCTGATAGTGACCACCAGTTTTATTTATAATCCGTTCTCTGCCTGAAAAAAGCGATACACAGCACACAGTGACTCAGTCACATACCATATCTGTGTGCACTGCTCAGGCTCAGGCCAGTGTGCTGCATCATCTATTATCTATATATAATATTATATATATCTGTCTGACTGCTCAGCTCACACAGCTTATAATTGTGGGGGAGACTGGGGAGCACTACTGCAGTGCCAGTTATAGGTTATAGCAGGAGCCAGGAGTACATAATATATTATATAGTGAGTGACCACCAGACACACAGTGCAGTTTATTTAATATATCCGTTCTCTGCCTGAAAAAAGCGATACACATAGTGACTCAGTCAGTCACATACCATATCTGTGTGCACTGCTCAGGCTCAGGCCAGTGTGCTGCATCATCTATATATATTATATATCTGTCTGACTGCTCAGCTCACACAGCTTATAATTGTGGGGGAGACTGGGGAGCACTACTGCAGTGCCAGTTATAGGTTATAGCAGGAGCCAGGAGTACATAATATTATAGTAAAATTAAACAGTGCACACTTTTGCTGCAGGAGTGCCACTGCCAGTGTGACTAGTGACCAGTGACCTGACCACCAGTATATATAATATTAGTAGTATACTATCTCTTTATCAACCAGTCTATATTAGCAGCAGACACAGTACAGTGCGGTAGTTCACGGCTGTGGCTACCTCTGTGTCGGCACTCGGCAGCCCGTCCATAATTGTATATACCACCTAACCGTGGTTTTTTTTTTTCTTTCTTTATACATACATACTAGTTACGAGTATACTATCTCTTTATCAACCAGTCTATATTAGCAGCAGACACAGTACAGTGCGGTAGTTCACGGCTGTGGCTACCTCTGTGTCGGCACTCGGCAGCCCGTCCATAATTGTATATACCACCTAACCGTGGTTTTTTTTTCTTTCTTTATACATACATACTAGTTACGAGTATACTATCTCTTTATCAACCAGTCTATATATTAGCAGCAGACACAGTACAGTGCGGTAGTTCACGGCTGTGGCTACCTCTGTGTCGGCACTCGGCAGCCCGTCCATAATTGTATATACCACCTAACCGTGGTTTTTTTTTTCTTTCTTTATACATACATACTAGTTACGAGTATACTATCTCTTTATCAACCAGTCTATATATTAGCAGCAGACACAGTACAGTGCGGTAGTTCACGGCTGTGGCTACCTCTGTGTCGGCACTCGGCAGCCCGTCCATAATTGTATATACCACCTAACCGTGGTTTTTTTTTCTTTCTTTATACATACATACTAGTTACGAGTATACTATCTCTTTATCAACCAGTCTATATATTAGCAGCAGACACAGTACAGTGCGGTAGTTCACGGCTGTGGCTACCTCTGTGTCGGCACTCGGCAGCCCGTCCATAATTGTATATACCACCTAACCGTGGTTTTTTTTCTTTCTTTATACATACATACTAGTTACGAGTATACTATCTCTTTATCAACCAGTCTATATTAGCAGCAGACACAGTACAGTGCGGTAGTTCACGGCTGTGGCTACCTCTGTGTCGGCACTCGGCAGCCCGTCCATAATTGTATATACCACCTAACCGTGGTTTTTTTTTCTTTCTTTATACATACATACTAGTTACGAGTATACTATCTCTTTATCAACCAGTCTATATATTAGCAGCAGACACAGTACAGTGCGGTAGTTCACGGCTGTGGCTACCTCTGTGTCGGCACTCGGCAGCCCGTCCATAATTGTATATACCACCTAACCGTGGTTTTTTTTTTCTTTCTTTATACATACATACTAGTTACGAGTATACTATCTCTTTATCAACCAGTCTATATTAGCAGCAGACACAGTACAGTGCGGTAGTTCACGGCTGTGGCTACCTCTGTGTCGGCACTCGGCAGCCCGTCCATAATTGTATATACCACCTAACCGTGGTTTTTTTTTCTTTCTTTATACATACATACTAGTTACGAGTATACTATCTCTTTATCAACCAGTCTATATTAGCAGCAGACACAGTACAGTGCGGTAGTTCACGGCTGTGGCTACCTCTGTGTCGGCACTCGGCAGCCCGTCCATAATTGTATACTAGTATCCAATCCATCCATCTCCATTGTTTACCTGAGGTGCCTTTTAGTTGTGCCTATTAAAATATGGAGAACAAAAATGTTGAGGTTCCAAAATTAGGGAAAGATCAAGATCCACTTCCACCTCGTGCTGAAGCTGCTGCCACTAGTCATGGCCGAGACGATGAAATGCCAGCAACGTCGTCTGCCAAGGCCGATGCCCAATGTCATAGTACAGAGCATGTCAAATCCAAAACACCAAATATCAGTAAAAAAAGGACTCCAAAACCTAAAATAAAATTGTCGGAGGAGAAGCGTAAACTTGCCAATATGCCATTTACCACACGGAGTGGCAAGGAACGGCTGAGGCCCTGGCCTATGTTCATGGCTAGTGGTTCAGCTTCACATGAGGATGGAAGCACTCAGCCTCTCGCTAGAAAAATGAAAAGACTCAAGCTGGCAAAAGCAGCACAGCAAAGAACTGTGCATTCTTCGAAATCCCAAATCCACAAGGAGAGTCCAATTGTGTCGGTTGCGATGCCTGACCTTCCCAACACTGGACGTGAAGAGCATGCGCCTTCCACCATTTGCACGCCCCCTGCAAGTGCTGGAAGGAGCACCCGCAGTCCAGTTCCTGATAGTCAGATTGAAGATGTCAGTGTTGAAGTACACCAGGATGAGGAGGATATGGGTGTTGCTGGCGCTGGGGAGGAAATTGACCAGGAGGATTCTGATGGTGAGGTGGTTTGTTTAAGTCAGGCACCCGGGGAGACACCTGTTGTCCGTGGGAGGAATATGGCCGTTGACATGCCAGGTGAAAATACCAAAAAAATCAGCTCTTCGGTGTGGAGGTATTTCACCAGAAATGCGGACAACAGGTGTCAAGCCGTGTGTTCCCTTTGTCAAGCTGTAATAAGTAGGGGTAAGGACGTTAACCACCTCGGAACATCCTCCCTTATACGTCACCTGCAGCGCATTCATAATAAGTCAGTGACAAGTTCAAAAACTTTGGGTGACAGCGGAAGCAGTCCACTGACCAGTAAATCCCTTCCTCTTGTAACCAAGCTCACGCAAACCACCCCACCAACTCCCTCAGTGTCAATTTCCTCCTTCCCCAGGAATGCCAATAGTCCTGCAGGCCATGTCACTGGCAATTCTGACGAGTCCTCTCCTGCCTGGGATTCCTCCGATGCATCCTTGCGTGTAACGCCTACTGCTGCTGGCGCTGCTGTTGTTGCCGCTGGGAGTCGATGGTCATCCCAGAGGGGAAGTCGTAAGCCCACTTGTACTACTTCCAGTAAGCAATTGACTGTTCAACAGTCCTTTGCGAGGAAGATGAAATATCACAGCAGTCATCCTACTGCAAAGCGGATAACTGAGTCCTTGACAACTATGTTGGTGTTAGACGTGCGTCCGGTATCCGCCGTTAGTTCACAGGGAACTAGACAATTTATTGAGGCAGTGTGCCCCCGTTACCAAATACCATCTAGGTTCCACTTCTCTAGGCAGGCGATACCGAGAATGTACACGGACGTCAGAAAAAGACTCACCAGTGTCCTAAAAAATGCAGTTGTACCCAATGTCCACTTAACCACGGACATGTGGACAAGTGGAGCAGGGCAGGGTCAGGACTATATGACTGTGACAGCCCACTGGGTAGATGTATGGACTCCCGCCGCAAGAACAGCAGCGGCGGCACCAGTAGCAGCATCTCGCAAACGCCAACTCTTTCCTAGGCAGGCTACGCTTTGTATCACCGCTTTCCAGAATACGCACACAGCTGAAAACCTCTTACGGCAACTGAGGAAGATCATCGCGGAATGGCTTACCCCAATTGGACTCTCCTGTGGATTTGTGGCATCGGACAACGCCAGCAATATTGTGTGTGCATTAAATATGGGCAAATTCCAGCACGTCCCATGTTTTGCACATACCTTGAATTTGGTGGTGCAGAATTTTTTAAAAAACGACAGGGGCGTGCAAGAGATGCTGTCGGTGGCCAGAAAAATTGCGGGACACTTTCGGCGTACAGGCACCACGTACAGAAGACTGGAGCACCACCAAAAACTACTGAACCTGCCCTGCCATCATCTGAAGCAAGAAGTGGTAACGAGGTGGAATTCAACCCTCTATATGCTTCAGAGGTTGGAGGAGCAGCAAAAGGCCATTCAAGCCTATACAATTGAGCACGATATAGTAGGTGGAATGCACCTGTCTCAAGTGCAGTGGAGAATGATTTCAACGTTGTGCAAGGTTCTGATGCCCTTTGAACTTGCCACACGTGAAGTCAGTTCAGACACTGCCAGCCTGAGTCAGGTCATTCCCCTCATCAGGCTTTTGCAGAAGAAGCTGGAGGCATTGAAGAAGGAGCTAAAAGGGAGCGATTCCGCTAGGCATGTGGGACTTGTGGATGCAGCCCTTAATTCGCTTAACAAGGATTCACGGGTGGTCAATCTGTTGAAATCAGAGCACTACATTTTGGCCACCGTGCTCGATCCTAGATTTAAAGCCTACCTTGGATCTCTCTTTCCGGCAGACACAGGTCTGCTGGGGTTGAAAGACCTGCTGGTGACAAAATTGTCAAGTCAAGCGGAACGCGACCTGTCAACATCTCCTCCTTCACATTCTCCCGCAACTGGGGGTGCGAGGAAAAGGCTCAGAATTCCGAGCCCACCCGCTGGCGGTGATGCAGGGCAGTCTGGAGCGACTGCTGATGCTGACATCTGGTCCGGACTGAAGGACCTGACAACGATTACGGACATGTCGTCTACTGTCACTGCATATGATTCTCTCAACATTGATAGAATGGTGGAGGATTATATGAGTGACCGCATCCAAGTAGGCACGTCACACAGTCCGTACTTATACTGGCAGGAAAAAGAGGCAATTTGGAGGCCCTTGCACAAACTGGCTTTATTCTACCTAAGTTGCCCTCCCACAAGTGTGTACTCCGAAAGAGTGTTTAGTGCCGCCGCTCACCTTGTCAGCAATCGGCGTACGAGGTTACATCCAGAAAATGTGGAGAAGATGATGTTCATTAAAATGAATTATAATCAATTCCTCCGCGGAGACATTGACCAGCAGCAATTGCCTCCACAAAGTACACAGGGAGCTGAGATGGTGGATTCCAGTGGGGACGAATTGATAATCTGTGAGGAGGGGGATGTACACGGTGATATATCGGAGGGTGAAGATGAGGTGGACATCTTGCCTCTGTAGAGCCAGTTTGTGCAAGGAGAGATTAATTGCTTCTTTTTTTGGGGGGGTCCAAACCAACCCGTCATATCAGTCACAGTTGTGTGGCAGACCCTGTCACTGAAATGATGGGTTGGTTAAAGTGTGCATGTCCTGTTTTGTTTATACAACATAAGGGTGGGTGGGAGGGCCCAAGGACAATTCCATCTTGCACCTCTTTTTTCTTTTCTTTTTCTTTGCATCATGTGCTGATTGGGGAGGGTTTTTTGGAAGGGACATCCTGCGTGACACTGCAGTGCCACTCCTAGATGGGCCCGGTGTTTGTGTCGGCCACTAGGGTCGCTAATCTTACTCACACAGTCAGCTACCTCATTGCGCCTCTTTTTTTCTTTGCGTCATGTGCTGTTTGGGGAGGGTTTTTTGGAAGGGACATCCTGCGTGACACTGCAGTGCCACTCCTAGATGGGCCCGGTGTTTGTGTCGGCCACTAGGGTCGCTAATCTTACTCACACAGCTACCTCATTGCGCCTCTTTTTTTCTTTGCGTCATGTGCTGTTTGGGGAGGGTTTTTTGGAAGGGACATCCTGCGTGACACTGCAGTGCCACTCCTAGATGGGCCCGGTGTTTGTGTCGGCCACTAGGGTCGCTTATCTTACTCACACAGCGACCTCGGTGCAAATTTTAGGACTAAAAATAATATTGTGAGGTGTGAGGTATTCAGAATAGACTGAAAATGAGTGTAAATTATGGTTTTTGAGGTTAATAATACTTTGGGATCAAAATGACCCCCAAATTCTATGATTTAAGCTGTTTTTTAGTGTTTTTTGAAAAAAACACCCGAATCCAAAACACACCCGAATCCGACAAAAAAAATTCGGTGAGGTTTTGCCAAAACGCGTTCGAACCCAAAACACGGCCGCGGAACCGAACCCAAAACCAAAACACAAAACCCGAAAAATTTCAGGCGCTCATCTCTACTATTTACACTGCATTGCTGTTATTAATCTGGTACATTATCATGCATGCACTAGCAGTATTTACTATATATATTTATCATATATATTGTCGAAGTCGAAAATATTTCCGAACACACATCACGTACAAACTACACACAGATGGCCTCCGTGCGCATACTTGTTCTGCCGTGCGTGAGCATACTCGCAAGTTGCGTATGATCTTGCGTATTAGGTCTTGCGTATTAGCGCGTGGTATGAGTAATTACGGTAGTGTTTGTAATCGCATGGAAAAGCCATAAAAACACATTACATATTTAATCCATATAGTGCACAATGTACACATAGCCCACATGCTATTTATACTTGTTTAAATGGTACAGCAACAAAGGGATTCACCTTTACAGAATAGGATGAGAGCACATCACTCGAGTAAAGGCTGGTATCAGTAAGCGCTCTGGTAGTCATGGAGCTCGGAGACAATGTAAAGGGTTATTGTCTGATGAATATTGTATTTGTAGGAATTGTGAGAACCTAGTCGAAGATGGGTGCATCCAAAGATGTCAGTCCAACATTAATATCGATATGAACCGACATCCGTTGAGTGATTACCACTCATTAGTGGGTAAGGTCTTAAACCAGACAGAATGTTGGGTGTGCTCACAGGTACCTCAAGAACAGAGTAAGTCAGGATTGGTACCATACCCTTTAGCAATAGATGAGGTACTCAAATTACGGGGTGGGAGACCGGTGGACAAGAAATTCAATATATCTAGGCCCCCTAGCTTGAAGCTCCACCAGTACAACGTAGATAGGTCCCTGTTGTGTTTTAATATTTCCAATTACCGAAAACCAGGAAATTGGGAAGTGACGTGGAATATCCAGACAATGACTTTTTCACACAGAGCTGATAGGATTCCTATCGACTCTGAACTTGTACGCAAGATAGCCAACAGTGGAAAGTATTTTCGGTATAGGTATACACGTGGGATCAAGACCATGTGGGTTGGAAAAGTATCGCCAGGGTATTGTGCCCATATCATCCAGCCCGATACTTGTACTGAGCAAATGAGAGAACTAGGGATTGGTTTCTTTAACTGGAAAGTTTGCAATATGGTGATGTTACATTTTGTCCCCTATGTTCTCCTAGATGATGCCTATTTCATATGTGGGAGGAAAGCGTACAAGTGGCTTACTCTGAGCACTGAGGGAATGTGTTATATTGGGAGAGTACTACCAGAGGTCATGACCATAACCCACGACAAAATGAAAGACGTTCACCGCAGTGCTCAGACTCCTTATACTCATACCCACTACGAACACATCATCAAGAGACACCTCATAGATAGGGCAGAGCACGCAGCCTCTGATTTGATCCACGAATCCACCGGGATTCAGATCCTTCTCGCATTAGACATTACCCGTACTGCCAGAGGAACTATAAATTATAGGTATATCCATGCGCTAGCGAACTTGATAGACAATATCACCGAGATGTATGACGACACCTTCAGGTATACGGGAAGGGAGTTACAAGCCTACAAGAAGGAACTGATCAAGCACAGGATGGTCCTTAATTATGTCACAGCTGTGACAGGTGGGTACTGTGTTACCCTGGCAACTCAATATGGTGTGAAGTGCTGTACATATATCACAAACAGCACTGACGACCCAACGGAGATCATCGATCAGAAGATGGACGAGATCTTGCAGTTGAAGTGGGAGTTCAGGAGGAAGCACAATCTTATCTTAGCGACTGTGGGTAATGAACTGACTGGCTGGGTCTCATGGTTGAACCCACGCAAATGGTTCTCAGGGTTAGGAGAGTGGGCACAGAATGTTATTATGAGTGTGGGGAAGTTTCTCCTTTGTATCCTGGTAGTCATCATAATTATTGGTCTGATATTCAGGTGTGTTCGAATTCTGACGCACCGCAAACGCAGCACAAATTTGATGAGTCTAAGGAGCGAGGGCGCTGTTACAGCAGCAGATTTGATTTATGATCCATCCATAGAGACAGCGTTATGATAAGGATTGTAAAAATTAATTTCATGGCCTGTTTCTTTCTTTCCCCCTCTGCCCAGATACATCCAACTGGAAAAGACGTCAACCCTACCCAAAATGTTTATGTGAATGTATTTTTATATATATATATATATATATATATAAACACAAAGCAGGGGTCCGGCACAGCCACTGAATGCAGAAATGACACTGGGTGCCCTCACAAGGTAGATAACACATAGATAGAGAAGGTGCGGCACTCCAATTATTTTCACACGACCATAAATTTAAATCACAACGTTTCAATGCCTTTAATCTTACGGCATTTTCATCAGGTAGTACAACATAAGTTAAAACCTCTTACCTTATAAAGAAGGTATCACCCAGTGGCGCCAACGCCGTGACGGGACTGCACACCCGGCGGCCGCGCTAAGAAATTACGTCATGGCGCTCTGCGGGAGTAAGCCAGACATCTCGTGAATAAAGCCATCACCATAGTTACATACCAACTAAACAACAATGCACAAATAAGCACTATAGGCAGCACTAATAGAACCAGAGCAATAAAGGTCATATAGCAATATAGAAAACTTATACAAAGTATCATACATTACAGCAACTGGCAAGATAATAAGTAGCAGCATGTATCAATGAAAACATAAATTAATCTTACAAGATGCATGTAAAGCTAAACAATGCGAATCAATGACTAATACGTATATTTATAACTATACATATGAATAAATATATACATAAGTATAGGATCAGCAATTTAGCCGTTACTAGCAAGAACATTAATACCCGAATGTTCATTCAGGCCTCTGGGGGCTAAAGTACCGAGTTTAAAAATCCAGCGGGCCTCGCACTGTACCAATTTCAAACCATGGTTACCGCCCCTCAAAGCAACGGTATGTGGTCAATCATACGGTATCTAAGGGTGGTCAGATTGTGCGCCGCTGTTGCAAAGTGCCTTGCAACCGGCTGATCACTGGTGCCTGATACCAGGGCAGACTTTATGGCCGATCTATGAGCAGCCATTCTCTCTTTAAATGAACGTTCTGTCTTGCCTATGTATAATGCATACATAGGCAAGACAGAACGTTCATTTAAAGAGAGAATGGCTGCTCATAGATCGGCCATCAAGTCTGCCCTGGTATCAGGCACCAGTGATCAGCCGGTTGCAAGGCACTTTGCAACAGCGGCGCACAATCTGACCACCCTTAGATACCGTATGATTGACCACATACCGTTGTCTTTGAGGGGCGGTAACCGTGGTTTGAAATTGGTACAGTGCGAGGCCTGCTGGATTTTTAAACTCGGTACTTTAGCCCCCAGAGGCCTGAATGAACATTTGGGTATTAATGTTCTTGCTAGTAACGGCTAAATTGCTGATCCTATACTTATGTATATATTTATTCATATGTATAGTTATAAATATACGTATTAGTCATTGATTCGCATTGTTTAGCTTTACATGCATCTTGTAAGATTAATTTATGTTTTCATTGATACATGCTGCTACTTATTATCTTGCCAGTTGCTGTAATGTATGATACTTTGTATAAGTTTTCTATATTGCTATATGACCTTTATTGCTCTGGTTCTATTAGTGCTGCCTATAGTGCTTATTTGTGCATTGTTGTTTAGTTGGTATGTAACTATGGGGATGGCTTTATTCACGAGACGTCTGGCTTACTCCCGCAGAGCGCCATGACGTCATTTCTTAGCGCGGCCGCCGGGTGTGCAGTCCCGTCGCGGCGTTGGCGCCACTGGGTGATACCTTCTTTATAAGGTAAGAGGTTTTAACTTATGTTGTACTACCTGATGAAAATGCCGTAAGATTAAAGGCATTGAAACGTTGTGATTTAAATTTATGGTCGTGTGGAAATCATTGGAGTGCCGCACCTTCTCTATCTATCTATATATATATATATATATATATCTTATCTTCATCTCTGCAACCTCAGTTAATGGCACACATAGTCGACAGGTGTTATACACATATAGTAGCATCCACATATGTTCCCCCTCCATGTATCATCAACTAAATGTGCACCCCATTTGTTGTAATAAGAAGCCGAAAAGAGCTTGTTAGTGTTTGTTTGCCCATTTACAGACCCTTATTACGGGATGAGAAGGATTTAATGTATACTTTGCAATACCTCGAAGCTTATTTAGAACATATACGGCACAATGATACATGCCCCTCAGACATTGATTCATACATACATGCTTTTTACTATCCCACTAGGTTACCCATTTCCCACCTACTGCTCTCCCCTGATCATCCAAACTTATATATATTGTGTAGATAAATTTTCTGTTTAGTAGTAAAGTGTGGCAGTTATTGATGACTGCCAAAGGGTGGACTGTCGAAGTAGAAAATATTTCCGAACACACATCACGTACAAACTACACACAGATGGCCTCCGTGCACGTACTTGTTCTGCCATGCGTGCGCATACTCGCAAGTTGTGTATGATCGCTCCCGCGGTCTTGCGTATTAGCGCGTGGTATGAGTAATTACGGTAGTGTTTGTAATCGCATGGAAAAGCCATAAAAACACATTACATATTTAATCCATATAGTGCACAATGTACACATAGCCCACATGCACCGCACCAGTGATTTATACTTGTTTAAATGGTACAGCAACAAAGGGATTCACCTTTACAGGATAGGAGGGGACAGAACTAGGAATTAAGGTGGTGTTTGATATCCAGCTGTAGGGTATTTTAAGAGCAATATTCTGGTGTTGGCTTGCAGAAGATCGCATGCTCCTGCGAATAGTTATGCGCAGGAGCAGAATATTAATATTAACTGTATTTATTGTACTCTTCATATGCGTCGGGAATCCAGAGAACATCTGCAAGTGCACCTGGACCAAACATCGCCCACCTATTAAAACCGACCTATGACCTCTCCTGTACTGTAAATGACCATCCCTGTGTCCAAAGGACAAAGAGATTACAGTTTCCATTGTGTTAGGTTTTGGACAAAAGTATAAAAAGCCAGCTGCAGGCCAGGTCACTCTCTCAATCTCTGAAGGTCATCTACCTTGATGACTGAGGACCGGACCGGGAAGCGCAGGCGAAACCAAACGTAGATGTACCATTGACTGTAGCCTCTTTTCTGTTATTGTAATTGTACCTTTGTTGTTACCCCCTTTTATCAATTATATGTTGGCGGGTCGGATCCCAACTTCCTAAATACAATTGGTGTCGTGTCTCTTTCTCTGCTAGATTTGTAAGTGTTTTACAGACACACGTGAAGCTGCACAGTGCTCACGGCGTGTCGTTGTGTGTGTATGCACCGCGTGTATTTTGTACGTCCGTCGCAGCGTTAGTTTGCAAAGTGCGTACACGGTACGGGACTTTGGGGGTAATTCTGAGTTGATCGCAGCAGGAATTTTGTTAGCAGTTGGGCAAAACCATGTGCACTGCAGGGGGGGCAGATATAACATGTGCAGAGAGAGTTAAATTTGGGTGGGGTGTGTTCAATCTGCAATCTAAACTGCAGTGTAAAAATAAAGCAGCCAGTATTTACCTTGCACAGAAACAAAATAACCCACCCAAATCTGACTCTCTCTGCACATGTTATATCTGCCTCCCCTGCAGTGCACATGGTTTTGCCCAACTGCTAACAAATTTCCTGCTGCAGTCAACTCAGAATTACCCCCTTTGTACGCAAACTGAGTAATAAGTACGTAGGTTAAGGATTGCATACAGCGGCCGCAGCGGCTCGATTCTAAAGTGTATAGAGTGTGTTTTTAAGTATTGCTTTTGGTCCTGTAAGTAAATCAGCATTTATAATATTTATCCAGGGGCCCAGCCTATGCACTCTTTAATGGTTAGGCAGCTGGCCACGCCCCCTCTGGAGACTGGCCACACCCCTAAATATGGGCCCCTACCCCTGTATTTCCCTGGTGGGCCCTTCATGCCTCAGTCCAACACTGACAGTAGCCTACTTTCTTTCATTACTATAGTCAGATTTTTGTAAACCCACTTCTGTGGCTCTAATTTCAAGGGTCGATAGAGTATATATGTAGCAGGGTGAATTGGCTGCAGAAGAGTGTTTTGTTGGTCATAGAATTACTGTTAAAACTGCACAATAGGTCATAATTTGTTTACATACTGCAACATCCTGCCTCCTGCAGGCAGGAATTATTATGATCTGAAACAAACACTGCACCAATGTTTAATTATAAGCTTTTTTTTTATAGGTATGTTCAGATTCTTCTTTCCAGTCTGATTTTCTGCAAGATATCCTTGCCACGGTTTTCACTTTATACCTCTTTACAGTAATTTTGACACTCTTTAAGTTAATCTCTATCTCTAGTAATTGTTCAAAAATGGTAGTATATGTACTAAAGGCCGATTTTAAATTGCTGAAAAACAATCTAAATCGATATTGTGTTTCAGTGACTATAACATATTTACCAAAATATGATTTTTTATATTAATTTTCAATTGTTAGTACATGTGTATTTTAGCCCCAGAAGCACAACAGCAATAAAAATCAACAAAAACAGATCTTTAGTAAATATAGTGTATTATCTATTAAGGTACAGTATGCCTAATATAACATTCAGTTAAGTTTATGTTCCTCTAGTTTATTAAAATATAATACAGAGAAAGTTGCAAGACACAATTACTTTTTTTTAATTCATCTTTTTTATTGAGATATCAATTAAAAAACATTGTACAAAAACATGAACGTTTCATTTTTTTTCTATTTGTTACCATATTACATAATAACATTTTGTAATTATATATTCATCATAGCTCTTCATTGCATCATAATTTACCTAGAAGTATCATCTGTATTCTGTATCTTAAACATCGAGCCTCAAACATCATCTTCTGTAGATATATTACATAAACATGTTGCATTATTTAATTTCAATTAGGTTTCGATTAAAGTTTAGATTTAAATTTTAGATTAAAGTATGTGTGGAAATCTTTCCTCCTATCTCATCTGTTCTCTACCAAAGACATTGGGTCATCCTGTAGAGATAATCTAGTTTCAAACCATTGTGTTAGATAAAAACATTTACGAATCTGTACTTTAATTTTTGGTGTCAGTATTGCGATGAAACTTTCCCAAGTCTCAAATAGTTGTTTCACTCGTTTTTCTTTCTGTAATGACTCCTCAACCCATTCCATTTTGGAGATGTAGAATAATTTTGCCCTAAAGAAATGTACTGTCGGATGGGTGTCATATATCCACTTTTGTATCCCGCTTTTTCGGGCGGCGGAAGAAAAAAAAACAATAGTAATTTTTTGGGTCCTTTTTGGATTCCCGAATCTCTGGGCAATATTCCAAATATGACCCATTCTGGGGTTAGATACCAAACCTTAAATTGCCATACTTCTAACCAAAAATGTTTAATTCCCGGACATTACCACAGACAGTGAAAGAACTTTGCAATTATGATCTTACATTTAGGACATCTATTATCCTCTGACAGTCCTATATGGGACCTTCTTTTAGGAGATATATATGCTCCATGATATAATTTAGAAAACATCTCAGTATATGTTGTAGCTGGAATTGTCTGTACTGATGATGCCAAAGACTCCAATATTCTTTCAATAGTTAAGTTAGGAAAATGTTCTAACCATCTCATTATCCCTCTTGATGTTTTGAGATACTCCAGCGTTGAGGGTAATAAATTATAATATACAGTTATAGCTTTCCTAATTAGTATCGACTGCATGAATACCTGGTCTTTTGGATGATATAGATCTTCCTTTGTTAATCTGCATGCTATAGACCCAGCATAATGTTGAGCCTGTATAAATGCCATATCATTGGCGGGATGTATTAAAATACATCGCCGCCCACCGCAGCGATGCTAATATGTACTAACATATGCGATTAACATCGCAATGCGATGACAGAGACCCCCAACAATACCTGTCAGAAGGTGTGCGTGGGGTCTCCGTCATCTCCCAGGGGTCTCTGTCACCTCACAGCTTCGGTCAGTCAGTCCCGGGCTCCTCTTCCTCCCTGCAGCCGGAAGGACCTCTGGCTCTGTTGCTGAGGGAGGAGGGGTTTAGGTTCTGGGACCACGGGCTGCCTGCACACAGGTATTTTGGGGGGACTAAATATATTGACCACTACTTATAGTAAATCCGGCTCACTAACTATCTTAGCACTTGACTAACAATTGTGAATATTTTGGCCTATATTGTCGCTTTTGCTCTTTAAACATATCATCTCTGACGTAACACCATCATTTTAAAAGCAAGTACTTAATAAAATTGTTTATTTTATCAGCCACTTGTATTTGAAACTATAAAAGTCCTCCTGAAAGAGAGTGCTCCATAACAAGGGTCTTCAGTCTTTTCTCCTCTTGTGACTATACCTATTTTATCTCAAGACCCCATATCTTTGAAATTAAAAATTTGGACATTTATATGCAACATCAGTCTAAATAATGGGAAAATAAGTTATATGGGTCTGGAGTTACTCACAAGTTTAAATGCAGCAACATCTAGAAATTTTTAGTACATTACACGAGATGTAGTCAAAAGGTCAACAATAACAATTCGACAGTCATAATATCGATACCACAAGTCATAATGTTGACAATGATGCAACATGTCGAATGTTGACAGGTAAAACGTTAACATTGTCAGAATGTTGACATTAGGGCAAGGCTGTGGGCATGCGGATTAGGATTATGCTGCAGGGAGGGTTAGAGTGAGAGACTAGATGGAAGTTTAGGATTAGGGGTAGCGATTTGGATTAGGGATAGTGGAAATATTGAAAGACGGAGTGGTGGTCACATGACCACTGGATGCCAGAAGATGCCGCTGCAGCTGCCAGGAGAAAGTCACCACCGGCACACTAGTGATGATATTTCAACATTCTAACATGTCTACATTTCATCACTGTCGCCATGATGAATGTTGATATGATCAACTTCAATATTGCAATAATGTCGACATTATGACGTCGCAATAACATAGGTATCATTTATAAATACTGACTGATTCCTTTATATCCTACCCAATTCAATCTTACAATCTAATGCCAGATAGAGCTGATAGAGATTTAGCTGAGCACCTCCACAAATTGAGCCAGGCAAATACTACCGTTCTTAATGAGGACCTCTCCCTCAAGGAAACCCATCAAGCAATTAAAACATTAAAAACTCTCTTGGCCCTGTTGGCCTCTCATCCCATTATTATAAAAAGTTCTCTAATATTCTTGCACCCAAACTTACCTCCTTATTTCTCTCCTTGATTGGGCAGCCTAGAACCCTGCTACCACTCACGTGAATATAGTTAATTTCATTGCACTAATCACAGACCAATTTCATTGGTGAACTAGTATCCTATGATTTTTACTGAAATTTTGGCCAATTGGTCCTTCTTCCATCCTGATCAGGTCGGATATGTCCCTGGCTGCCAGACCACAAACAACAGCAAGTGTACAATTGACTCAATACATACTATAAATAAATATTGACTCTGGATGCCAAGTAGTCGTTTGACTAGATCTATTGGCCTTTTACATTCCATACCTTGGGCCTAATTCAGATTAGTACATAAACCCAATGATTTATGTACTGATCCGATGGTGGTAGATCCACACATGCGCAGGACACGTTCTGCACATGAGATAAGTGTAATTGCTGTTGGTAGTCATGATGTATGCTCTTGCAACTTGAAGACTGGGGGTGATGTAATTGCATAGATGCATACAAGTCAGAATACGGGCATTTAGTTGCATTAGAATTCCATTTGCCATACATGTCCAAAATTGTAACCGCATTGCATGCTACTAAGACATAAGCTGTGTACATACGGTGCGATGCGCCATATAGACCGACATTGACTATTCCCGCCAGTACAGTCAATGTTGGGCTGCCTGCACAGTCTATTTTTTCTTGTGATGCCAATCCCGCGGGACCACGCATCAGCATTGCAAACTGTGTTCACACGGTGCGATATGCACTAACTTTCCTTACGATTTTGACTATATAGTCAAAATGGTAAGGAAAGTTAATTGCATATTGCACCGTGTGTATGCACCTTTTGGCCATATGTGGTTAACTGAAGACTGTCATGGAAAAAACAGTGACATATTGGAGCTCTGTTTAATAATGTAAGTAAGCCTAGAGTTGGCATTAAAAGTCACCCCTAGGATCTGCCAAATCCCCATTTTTATTAATGAAGGTGAAGGTGTTGTTTTTTCTGTTAACAAAAGGTTCTTTAGAAATGAAAGCAGGTCTAACACACTCAGAGTTAGATATCCAAGGATAGGATGCTAAATGTTGTCCGCCTCATGGTTTCTTATTTATACTATTCATGAAGTTCTCACCTCCCCACCTTTCTAAAGGGGTAAGATAGGCCTTCAGAATCACCAGTCATCTCCAGGCAATATTACCCTGCACCATGGAAAGCATACGTTTTCTGTAAATGTGTTGGAAGGCACTGCATGCTCAGTCATGCCCATAATTGAACCTACATGTGGGAGCACTCCCGTTTTAAAGAGGGGAGTCCCTTTTATGTTTTTTTCCTTAAATACTGCTGTCTTAAATTAATCATGAGAGTGTGGACGTAATAGGTCTGTCTTCATTACTTATGTCAAAGTGGTAGCTTGCCAAAACTACCCCAATCAAACATATAAAAGATGTGATATATGCCTTTATTGGAAAGCGGTTAAAATACTGCTAGTCGGATCCTGGCGGTCACAATGCCGATGCCGGAATCCCGAGTAGCGGGGAAATCCTGCTGCTGGAATACTGGCGCTACAGTCAGAGAGCAGCGAGCCACTGTGCCCGCAGCGTGGCAATTGCAGCGAGCCCGCAAGGAGCTTTCTAGCGCATGCCCCGCTGACGGCATACTGGAGGACAGGATACCATTGTCAGTAATTCATACTGAATCCCCTTTATTGTGTAACCTTGTAACCTTGTAACTATGCTATCACATACTGAATCTTGGTACAATACTGTTAACTATCCCTCTTCCAATAATTCACAGATACTGATGTGCCCTATGATGCCTTATACCTCTATAGGCTTATTTCTGATACCCTATTCTCTATAATGTACAGTTTGTTGTTAATACAGGAGAAAGAGGGTGAACTGGAGGAATCACCAAAAATAAAAGCCACCTAGGTCACAAAAATGGTACATCAATACCTGAGCACATTGGGACTGGGAATCACTGTTACCGCTTAAGCAAATATTTCATAAGATATTAAAGTATGATTGTTCATGTAAAACAGAAGTTTAAAAAAAGGTGCCATCATCTCTGGAACCCACTATTCTTTTCTTAAAGCCGTTTTCCTTTTCTTGTCAATCGTTGTAACTTTGATTACTTTTTTATCTCTTAGCTCTGTCATAACAATCACTAAAGTTCTGTCTCCTGCTGTTATTCATCAGTTTTTACCTTTATATGTTCCTGGGAATTTTCTTAGTTCTCCTTCATCTTTCGCTGTTCCCTCTTATGTCAGATTTCCATTTCTCCATTTGGCCCCTCTCTATGTCTAGCTTCCTCCAGGGTCCTTGTTATATAAAAACATAGTGCCTTCAAACCATTTGATCTGTTTGGCACTACTCAGTAAGGGAAAGGAACTTTTTCTCTTTAATTCAGGCTTAGAAAAGTGCCAGCGTTGAAGCCAATACAACATTTCTGACACTGGTGCAAACGATTTACTTAATTATATGTGGACAGCAATTTCATATCTATTTCTTGCCAATAAAAATATTTAGTTTAGAATTTTTGATTTTCTGGAATTCAGGGCTCTGATAAGTCAAGATTAACAAGATAAGTGGGAATAAGCATTATAATGAAGCTAGTACCAAAAAGGAAACAAGGTATTCAATTCATAGATCAGATATTTCAGTTCCAGTTTTATCTATCTACAATAGAAGTCCTGCTGCTAATAATAATAATGATTTGAAGATAATTTTGGTACAACGAAGACAGGTATATTTTGGGGGAGGGATTAATACTATTTCACCTAAAATGCTAACTGCCTTACAATGAAGTCCATTGTATGCTGGTATTGCTAACATCATAGTTATAAAATGCAGAGGTTCTACAAAGTCACAAGAACTTACATTTTTGTCACACATTTGCAACCAGGTTATTTCATATAAAACTGAATTTTAGGTTTTGGGTGGAAAAATCCTTTAAGTTCTGAAAAAGCATAGAAACTTTATTCTTTGAACTTGTGGTTTAGATTTTGCAGTATTTAATGGACCCTTTAAAATGACATTTTAAACATCAGTTGTATGGGGTCCTTCAAACAGTGTTGACCTTTTTTCATTCATCATGACAACTAAACACCTGACAAAGATGTAATAAAAAATCTGAGAAACCTGATACCTTAATACAGCAATCTAAGTACCTTTTGTATAGACAGGATAGATCTATTCATGTAAAGGGATGGGACAATGGAGAGCTCGGTAATGCATGGTATTCTAATTGTGTGTGATGATCAGGGTCGGCAACAGAAATCATGGAGCCCATCAACACACTAACATCTCTGGGGACCCCCGGGGGGGATAAGGGGGCGGGGATTGTGGGTGTGAGTGTGTGTCACAACAGCACCAATGCTGAAGTCCCCAGTCAGGAGCCAGCAATGCTGCAGGAGGTCTGGAGAAGGAGCCCGTCGGCGTCTGCAGGAGGATCTCAGCGCTGATGACACACCAGGTTGGCAGCTCAGACAGGTCCTCACAGACGCAATCAGGAGGTCAGGAAGCAGGAGCCAGTTGGCGGTTGATGGCAGATGCCAGCCTGCATACTTGATCAGTACTGGTATCCCCTTTGACCCCCCTGGTGATGATTCAACTGCACTATAAAGTGGCAGTTTAAGTTTGCCTTTATTTTCTGCAGAGTAATAGCATATTGTAAATGATTCACTACTAATAAATAAAAACAACTACTAGAAGTCCCTTTGGCTGCACCAGTGGGAGAGCACAAGTTACCTTTTCTGCTGTAGGAATGAAACATTGTTCCTCTACACCTCCTTCCCTGGAAACCTTGTCAGCTCCTTCGGCCTTCAATCTCATTTGCATACTCATGGTGACAATCAAATCTATCTTCCTCTCCTGACCTCTTTCCATCCAACCTCTCAAACTCATCTTCAACTGCATGTCTGCCATCTAATAATGCATGTTCCAGCACTTCCTAAAGCTTCACTCTCCAAGACCGAAATGATTGTTTCTCCCCTTCATCACTCAATCTTGCTGCTTCCAGCTCGGTAACTATACCAAAATCCTGCCCTTCCTATCCCCCAATGTCACCAAAACTCTTATAAACACTCTCATAATTTCCCACTTAGCCTACTGCAACCTCCTCCTTTCTGGTCTCTCTTTTTCTTATCTCTCCGCACTTAAATCCATTCTTAACATAATGTTTTTCTTACCTGCCATATGTCATCTGTCCCACTTCTCTGCAACCTGCTTCACTGGCTCCCAGTCCCGCTCAGAATCCAGTTCATACTACTCACCATCCATAACCTCTATTTTCCTCCTTTCATCTCTAATCTCATCTCTCTCCACACTCTTTGCTTCTCGTCTTAGCAATGCTTCTCCTCCTCCCTGGTTACTTCCTATCATGCTCATCTCTAATATTTTGATTGAGCTCACTTAGTCCTTAGGAACTGACTCTTTCATCCAGCCAGGGTCAATGAGACATCCACAAGGCCCTCTGATGAAAAAAAAAGTTAAATACTGTGTGCAATGCTGAGAGCTGCAATGGGCGTGGCCTGGGTAACTATTTTTGCCCAATCAGACTCTCAATCAGTCTCCACAGCTTTAAACACATAAAACATACCTTTTTATTCAAACATACCAGTACTTACTGTTCTCTTCTACTTCTCCGCCATATATCTCTCCATGTTATCGATCCAATTGTTTATTCCTTTCCCTTTGTACTGTATGTAAGCTCTGGTAGCGACTTCATCCTCTTATTCCTCCCTTGCACTATCCAGGTCACCAGTGTTTTGCTCCGCTGTTTCCTTCTCCTCTTCAGTGACTCTGTTTGCTCAGCCATATGTTGGGTACATGATTATAGAATTGATTTCTACATGCAATTCACCACTGTATTCTCTTGCTAGTTTAAGTGTGTTACCCTACTCATGCCCCTGTCATTAGTCTGTGGTGTGATATTAGCGTGTGGTACTTTGCTATGTACTTATGCTTGGTCTCCTATTGTGCATTGTATTTATGCTTTGATTACCTGTTATTGTTTTCCATGTTTACCCTGTATGGCGCTGTGTAACTTTGTGGCACTTTATAAATAAAAGCTAATAATAAGAATAATGAGAAGAATAATAAATTATTAATGAAGTCATTAATATAAAACAATTATTAATACACTTACTTGCTACAATAGTGGGCAGATATATATTTTCCACAAATCCATGCTACTTTAAAAGGTCAAAATTGTGCAATGAGCAAGTGTTCTTTAAGGACACAGTGGGGGAGATTCAAATGTTTGAAAAGTCAGTTGGGAGTCCGTTTTTTCCTATCTAATAGACAGGGAGAAACAGACACCCAACTGACTTTTCAAACATTTGAATCTCCCCCAGTATGTTTTCCAAAGTAAAGATCATGTTACTAATAGTATTTTAGTGTCATGATACTTTCACAGATATGTGGAATCTAACATACCCATGGCATTTACCACAGACTGCCAGTAAGAGGATTCGGCTTCACTCTGGCAACTATCTGCCAGAAGCCAGTTTATATAGGCACAGTGATTCAAACTTGTTGTTCCCTGTGATGTCAGCTCAGCAGTCACATGAATGCAATCAGAAAGTACCAGAGCAGCCATGCACCCACCCATATAGGGAGTACTCTGACTAGGAGAGCACAGGATATTGTGGAGACAGGCAAATAGAGCCAGCAACCAGGAGAACTAGCAAATAGCAGTGCTGTACCCAGTAAGCACCTGCCAAAGTCCTGCTTGCTTAACAATTAGCTCTCCCTTTGCTCTGAAATTGGGCCCATACATCATGTCGGATTTCCTAGATTTGCAGATTCTGACCAAAAAATGATCAGAATCTGCAAATCTGGGATTTTTACCATTCAGAATTTCCCTGATTCCCAGTTGGATCGGCAATCATCGATGGCTGCCAGTTGGAGTTTTTGAATGGTGGATTGGGTCGGGAATTGTGGAGCTGATGTATTGCCTGCATAAGGTGTAAGTGTCTAATGGGAGCTAAGAGTTTTCAGCGGAGAAGTGTAGTATCCATAAAAGGTGATGAGTTGGGGACATGCGTCTCCCTTATCACACTAGAATCATTAACCTCTAAAGACACTACATGCATTACCTTCTAAGCTGTGGCTAATACTAGCACAAAGATGGGTGTGGTATGATATCAAAGAACCTGGAAAAGTGTCCAGGAACATAATTTAATGTAATATATTTTTTTGTTTAGGTTATCCTTATGTACAATAACATAACAGCAAAAAATCTGTAAATTAAAACAAGTTACTAAACACTGCACTCCCTTTGATTAAATTAACATAAAAATAATTCCTAGATGTGAACTCTCAGGTTATAATACCACTTAATAGTTAACACCAAGTGAAACTGACTCTCCACAATCATGACACATCACAATAGGCCTGCCAGAGGTCTGGAACTTTTCTGATGATTAAAAGAAAATTGAGTACAAAAAAGTCTTGACAGAAGCTTACATTTTAGATTTGTCTGTGGACACACTAGAAATGTGTGTGAATCTCATATTTTCTGCCCACTGTCACCTTAGGGAACCCATTCGAAAGGCATCTGAGGTGTCTAGCCACAAGGCTTCACTTGGTAAAGTATAGGGTTCTGTTTTATTCCCTTTTATATTTTTTAGAGTGTATCATATTTTCCTGCATTGTATTTGTAGGGGTTTGTTTTAGCTCTTTATAACAGAGCATCTAAAAAGAAATACCATTAGAAAATTATAGTTAAAAGACATTACACACTACAGTAACTTACCTTAATGTTGATATATTTTGAGAGTTTTAATTTCATTTGTGTCCATCTTGAATTTAATAAAATATTTCAGGTAATGTATTCTCTCTACCATGAGTATAAAGTAGAAAATTTTATCAAATCCATCAGTGTATTTGTTGTGCAGTGATGCAATCATTCATATTTCTAAAATAGTAATGTCACTGCTGTAATACGTACAGAAGGCCTCACTTTTTGCCTCTCCGCTTTTCGGTGTTTTGCTAATATATTGCTATGTTGATTCAGAACATATCTTCATCTGAGCTTCTTCCCATCATCTTACTTCTACACCCAGTCACAGAAAAGACATGGGGCCATCTTGGATTCTTGCTGCCTTTCACTCTCCTATATGCTTGGTTTATTGGAGAGATCTGCCACTGCACCCTGTGACAAACACTGTCACACAGCCTCATGCTGTACCTTAGTAATGAACTCTAACCAAGCTTCCTGCTCTTCTTTTTTCTCTAGAGTTTGGGACATCAGATCTCTTATACATCTATCTGTACTCATTTTTAAATGTTGTTTTGTTATATGCTCCTTGTCTGCATATCCCACCAACCATTTCTCTCATTTTCCCATCTCCCCAATGTACCCCCTTTGGAGATTTTCCACCTCTTCACCTGGCCTATGTTAGCACTAATCCAGTTGGTTCCATTCCTCCTCTCCTTCAATTTCATAGCTAGATTTGCTGTCCCTCAATGTCAAAGGGCTTAATATCCCTGAGAAGCACATACTATTGTTGAGATTACTAAAATCTGGCAGTACTGACATTGCATTTCTGCAGGAAACTAATGTCAAATTGAACTTTAACTTTCCTAAAACTTAGCAACTTCTATTTCCCTCATGCCTTTTTCCAGTAATAATTCTGGTAGTGAATCACTTAGGGTGGGCAATGCTTATTTATTACCAACTTCTTCTTTGGGAAGCACATAACGGTGTAATCAGGTGGAATTGTATGCAAATGAGCTACCTGCTTTAGAAAATAGTTGAAAGACCTTAAGACTCCACTTCTGGTTAAAATTAGAATGTGCAGTACTACAAAAGCTTCTCTCAACACTGATACATGTGTAGAACTATACTTGGCAGGGGTTGCTTCTAACAAACTCTCAAATGTTAGGCCCAAACTAAACCAGCTGCTATTAATATCCCCACACATGTGCTTAGTATGCAGAGGCTTCAGCAGTTTGTTCCATTTATATGGTGCAGCACCCAGATTTGGCACCTCATGCTCACCTTTACCAATAATAATTCGACTTTGTACCAACTAAGGGCCTAATTCAGACCTGATTGCAGCAGCAGATTTGTTCTCTAATGGGCAAAACCATGCTGCACTGCAGGTGGGGCGGGCAGATAGAACATGTGCAGAGATAGTTAGATTTGGGGGGGTTATATTATTTCTGTGCAGGGTAAATACTGGCTGCTTTATTTTTACACTGCAATTTAGATTTCAATTTGAACACAGCCCACCCAACTCTAACTCTCTCTACACATGTTATATCTGCCCCCCCCCCCCCCCCCCCCCTGTAGTGCACATGGTTTTGCCCATTAGAGAACAAATTTGCTGCTGCGATTCGGTCTGAAATAGGCCCATAATGTCCTACTGTTAATGTCTAAATTTAAACTGAATTTTCAAAATGGCAGTAATAGAAATGATCCTGGTTGGAGAAGGTTAATATTTTACCAAAGATTCTATGGGGTGAACGTAATAGAGTGTTGCAGGAGTTTGTGTGACAATGCCCATATTTTTAAAGTTGCAAAAAAAATTCAAGTCAAATCCATGTTGGTTTTGACTCCAGGGAATTGTTAATGGATTGTATGGGGGTGCAGAGACCAATAATTAGGTGATCCTGGTTAGGAGTAGGTCAAGACGTGGCCTCCAATATTCTTACTTTGTTGTTATGATTCGTCCTATCTGGCATGGGGTGGTCTTCAGTTTCCCGGCTGTCGGGATCCCGGCGCACAGTATACCGGTGCCGGAAACCCGACACCCGGCATACCGACAGCTTTTCTCCCATGGTGGCTACGCACGCCACTGTGCCCGCAGCGAGCCTGCAAGGGGCTCATTTGCACTTGCCCAGCTGTCGTTATGATGGCGGTCGGGATGGCGGTCAGGATTCCGGCGCCAGTATGCTGTTCACCGGGAGCCCGGCCGCCGCCATACCCTACTACACCCCTGGCATGAGTTGAAGGTTAAATAAATGGGTCCTCAATATGCATTCTCCATCCCATGAAATTCTTTGATGATTTGCAAGATACCTTCATCCTGCCGAGTCATTTTGCCTTTATACCATCTACCAATTTCTAATCCATATGCATGGCAAAGAACTTAGTTGTGCAACGATATAAGTAGTGCATAGAGATTCCTTCTCCATCTCCTCCTACTTATGCATTAGCCTGAAACAGAGGAGCGGGATGCAAATCTTGAAGAGGAACAGTGGTATAAGATTTTCTGATTCATTCATGCTAGCACCAGCATTGTTCCGGTGTTAGAAATGCAATATAAACTTCTTACTAGGTTATACTGTTATGCCACTTATTTTTAATAAAGGTGAAATTATTATTTTTTATATTTACGATTTCACATATTCATACATAACATATGAAAAAGAGTGCCCCCAAAAAGGAATCACTTTATTAGCCTTTGCTAATTACGTCCTTTGAGCAGGTGGTATTGTTGTCTAACTCTTCATAAATCCCGGCCTCTCTGACCTCTGTTGGAGATGCAGTCAGGCCTTTGGCAGTGCCACTTATCAAAATGTTTTGGCAAATGATATGAGACATATCAGAAGAAATTTCAAGGCATTCTCCCCCTTTCACCCGTGTATTATAGCCAGTGATGTGCACCGGAATTTTTCGGGTTTTGTGTTTTGGTTTTGGATTTGGTTTTGGATTCGGTTCCGCGGCCGTGTTTTGGATTCGGACGCGTTTTGGCAAAACCTCCCTGAAATTTTTTTGTCGGATTCGGGTGTGTTTTGGATTCGGGTGTTTTTTTTTACAAAAAACCCTCAAAAACAGCTTAAATCATAGAATTTGGGGGTCATTTTGATCCCATAGTATTATTAACCTCAATAACCATAATTTACACTCATTTTCAGTCTATTCTGAACACCTCACACCTCACAATATTATTTTTAGTCCTAAAATTTGCACAGAGGTCGCTGGATGGCTAAGCTAAGCGACACAAGTGGCCGACACAAACACCTGGCCCATCTAGGAGTGGCACTGCAGTGTCAGGCAGGATGGCACTTCAAAAAAATTGTCCCCAAACAGCACATGATGCAAAGAAAAAAAGAGGCGCACCAAGGTCGCTGTATGACTAAGCTAAGCGACAAAAGTGGCCGACACAAACACCTGGCCCATATAGGAGTGGCACTGCAGTGTCAGACAGGATGGCACTTCAAAAAAATTGTCCCCAAACAGCACATGATGCAAAGAAAAAAAGAGGCGCACCAAGGTCGCTGTGTGACTAAGCTAAGCGACACAAGTGGCCGACACAAACACCTGGCCCATCTAGGAGTGGCACTGCAGTGTCAGGCAGGATGGCACTTCAAAAAAATTGTCCCCAAACAGCACATGATGCAAAGAAAAAAAGAGGCGCACCAAGGTCGCTGTGTGACTAAGCTAAGCGACACAAGTGGCCGACACAAACACCTGGCCCATCTAGGAGTGTCACTGCAGTGTCAGGCAGGATGGCACTTCAAAAAAATTGTCCCCAAACAGCACATGATGCAAAGAAAAAAAGAGGCGCAATGAGGTAGCTGTGTGACTAAGCTAAGCGACCCAAGTGGCCGACACAAACACCTGGCCCATCTAGGAGTGGCACTGCAGTTTTCTAGCGAGAGGATGAGTGCTTCCATCCTCATGTGAAGCTGAACCACTAGCCATGAACATAGGCCAGGGCCTCAGCCGTTCCTTGCCACTCCGTGTCATAAATGGCATATTGGCAAGTTTACGCTTCTCATCAGACGCTTTCAATTTAGATTTTTGGGTCATTTTACTGAACTTTTGTTTTTTGGATTTTACATGCTCTCTACTATGACATTGGGCATCGGCCTTGGCAGACGATGTTGATGGCATTTCATCATCTCGGCCATGACTAGTGGCAGCAGCTTCAGCACGGTTCCCTATTTTAACCTCCACATTTTTGTTCTCCATTTTTTAATGTGTGGAATTATATGCCAGTATCAATAGCAATGGCCTACTACTATATATACTGCGCACAACTGAAATGCACCACAGGTATGGATGGATAGTATACTTGACGACACAGAGGTAGGTAGAGCAGTGGCCTTCCGTACCGTACTGCTATATATACTGGTGGTCACTGTCAGCAAACTGCAAAACTAAAATGCACCACAGGTATAGAATCTAGATGGATAGTATACTTGACGACATAGAGGTAGGTAGAGCAGTGGCCTTCCGTACCGTACTGCTATATATACTGGTGGTCACTGGTCAGCAAAACTCTGCACTGTACTCCTCCTATATAATATACTGGTGGTCCCCAGTCCCCACAATAAAGCAGTGTGAGCACAGATATATGCAGCACACTGAGCACAGATATGGAGTGTTTTTCAGGCAGACAACGTATACTGGTGGTCACTGGTCAGCAAAACTCTGCACTGTACTCCTCCTATATAATACAGCTGCTCCCCAGTCCCCACAATTAAGCAGTGTGAGCACAGATATATGCAGCACACTGAGCACAGATATGGAGTGTTTTTCAGGCAGACAACGTATACTGGTGGTCACTGTCAGGAAAACTCTGCACTGTACTCCTCCTATATAATATAGCTGCTCCCCAGTCCCCACAATTAAGCAGTGTGAGCACAGATATATGCAGCACACTGAGCACAGATATGGAGTGTTTTTCAGGCAGACAACGTATGCTGGTGGTCACTGGTCAGCAAAACTCTGCACTGTACTCCTCCTATATAATACAGCTGCTCCCCAGTCCCCACAATTAAGCAATAAGCACAAATATTTTTGCATCAAGAATTCAAGATTAATAAACGGAGAGGACGCCAGCCACGTCCTCTCCCTAACATTTCCAATGCACGAGTGAAAATGGCGGCGACGCGCGTCTGCTTAAATAGAATCCGAATCTCGCGAGAATCCGACAGCGGGATGATGACGTTCGGGCGCGCTCGGATTAACCGAGCCATACGGGAGAATCCGAGTATGCCTCGGACCCGTGTAAAATGGGTGAAGTTCGGGGGGGTTCGGTTTCCGAGGAACCGAACGCGCTCATCACTAATTATAGCCACTAAATGTTATAGATTCTCCTATCTTCCAATTCAAAAAATCACTCCTCAAGCATTTCGTGAACACTACAGGGGATTGTTTGTGAAGATCCATCAACTCTTCTTTGAGCATTCAGTGGTGCAAGATCACTGAACTCTACATGGAAATTGGAAGCTTATGTCCTCCATTTATAGAACGTATCTTCATCCAATCTCTGCCCTCATTCTTGCCTCAACAGCTTCTTAATACCAGCTTCTTAGTGCACGTTGGCACCAATGACAAAGTTAGCGGAAGGTGGGATGTCCTTAAGAAAGACTATAGGGACTTAGGAAAGAAACTGAAGGCAAGGACATCTAAGGTAATATTCTCGGAATTATTACCCGTGCCACGCGCTAGTCCAGGGACGCAGAGGGAGATTAGGGAGGTAAATGTGTGGCTTAGGGATTGGTGCAGGAAAGAGGGGTTTGTGTTCCTGGAACACTGGGCGGACTTCTCAGTCAGGCGCCATCTCTTTTGTCGTGACGGATTGCACCTGACTGAGGAGGGGGCAGCGGTGCTGGGGGGAAGGATGGTTAGAAGGTTGGAGGAGATTTTAAACTAGGAGCCTGGGGGGAGGGTTTAGCTAGAAACTACGGGTCATGCAGTGAGAATAGTGGGGATGGCGGTAGTAAACGAAATGGGGGAGAAGTTGGGGGGAGGGTAAGAGCAGGCGGTAAGGTTACTAACATGGGTACTAAAAGAGATTTTACCAAAGCACTAACCAATGACGATTACAGGTCATCATTGCTACATAAGGTGAAAGATGTCCCTAACACAATGGAAAATACTTATCTTAGTTGTATGTATGTAAACGCCAGAAGCATTACTGGTAAAAAGGGTGAACTAGAAATACTTGCAGCAAGCAAACAGTATGATATTATAGGCATTACTGAAACTTGGTGGGATGAATCTCATGATTGGACAGTCAATCTAGAGGGCTATACACTGTTTAGGAGAGACAGACTAAATAAAAAGGGTGGAGGGGTGTGTCTTTACGTAAAGCCGTTTTTAAAACCTGATATACGGGAAGATATTCAGGAGGGGACTGTAGACACTGTCGAGACATTATGGGTAGAAATTGCATGCGGGGAAAAAGGAATAAAAAAGTTAGGATTGGGTGTATGCTATAGGCTGCCTGGTATCAACGCATCTGATGAGGAATTGTTACTAAAGCAAATTGAAAAAGCAGCAGGAGTAGGAGACATAGTAGCGATGGGAGATTTTAACTATCCAGAGATAAACTGGAAAAACGATTCATGTGATACTGCTAGGGGCAATATGTTTTTAAACACACTTAATGATAACTACTTAGTCCAACTAATTGAGGAACCAACTAGGTACAATGCAATCTTAGACCTGGTATTAACAAACAATGGGGATTTGGTATCAGGTATTATAGTAGGGGAACCCATAGGAAACAGCGACCACAATATGGTCACATTCAATATCAGTTTCCATAAACAGCCCTATACTGGCTCAACTAGGACTCTAAACTTTAGCAAAGCAAATTTTGAAAAGATGAGGGTATTTTTCAGGGATATTGAATGGGAAGGTTTGTTTTTAGGAAAAAATACTACGGAGAAATGGGAGGTACTAAAATTCCTGCTAGCTAAAAATACACTCAAATTTATTCCTATGAGCAGCAAAAAAAGGAATAAAAATCATAAACCGATGTGGCTTAACAAAAAGATTAAGGAACTTATAGGCAAGAAAAGGCGAGCATTTAAAAAATACAAATCTGACGGGGAAGCAGAGTCATTTCAGCACTATAAGGAATGTAACAAAATTTGCAAAAAGGAAATAAGAGCGGCTAAAGTAGAAACTGAAAAAGTAGTAGCAAAGGAAAGCAAAGCGGATCCCAAAAAATTCTTTAAATACATTAATAGCAAGAGATTAAAGAAGGAGAGTATAGGCCCTTTAAAAGACAAGTTGGGAGTCTTAAGCAAAAATGATAATGACATAGCGGACACACTAAATGAGTTTTTTTCAACAGTATTCACTAGAGAGGACCCAATTCAGGGACTGACACACAATCTCAATAATGAGAATATCCCACTGATAGGTACTTATTTAAGTGAGGAAGTAGTCTGTGACCGATTAAAACATTTAAAGATTAATAAATCACAAGGGCCCGATGGTATTCACCAAAGGGTTCTAATGGAGCTTCACTCTGAACTGGCAAAACCGCTATCTTTGATCTTTAAGGATTCAGTTATATCAGGTATGGTTCCCAAAGACTGGCGTATAGTGGAAGTAGTGCCTATATTCAAAAAGGGAAGTAAAGCTGAACCAGATAATTATAGACCAGTTAGTCTTACATCTATAGTGGGGAAAGTATTGGAAGGTATTCTAAGAGATAGTATTCAGAAGTTCCTTGAAGTCTATAAGGTCATTAAAAGGAATCAACATGAGTTTATGAAGGACAGATCCTGTCAAACCAACTTACTTGGCTTTTATGAAACAGTAAGCGCAAACCTAGATCAGGGTAAAGACGTGGATGTAATCTTTTTAGACTTTGCCAAAGCGTTCGATACTGTACCACACATGAGACTTATCTACAAGCTACAAGAATCAGGGCTTGGAAGCACAATATGCACTTGGGTCAAAAACTGGTTAGATAATAGGGAGCAGCGCGTTGTGGCTAATGGATCTTTTTCAACTTGGACTGAAGTGCTAAGTGGTGTGCCGCAAGGCTCAGTATTAGGACCGCTATTGTTCAATATTTTCATTAACGACCTAACAGAAGGTCTAGAGAGCATGGTGTCAATTTTTGCAGATGATACCAAATTGTGTAAGGCTATAAATACAGAGGAGGATGCCGAGTCTCTTCAGAACGACTTAGTTAAATTAGAAGCATGGGCAGCCAAATGGAGAATCGCTTCAACACAGACAAGTGTAAGGTAATGCACTGTGGTAACAAGAACAAAAATTACACCTACCTACTAAATGGGGTAAAATTAGGGGATTCTGTACTGGAAAAGGACTTAGGTGTCCTCATAGATAGCAAGCTAAGCAGTAGTACCCAAAGTAGGACTGCAGCAAAGAAGGCTAATAAGATATTAGCATGCATAAAACGGGGTATTGATGCTAGGGATGAGAGTATTGTACTCCCGTTATATAAATCACTAGTGAGGCCACACCTTGAATACTGTTTACAATTCTGGGCACCGTACTACAAAAAGAATATCCTGGAGCTAGAAAAGGTACAGAGGAGGGCGACCAAACTAATTAAGGGCATGGAGATGATGGAATACAAGGAAAGGCTTGAAAGACTAGGCATGTTTACATTGGAAAAGCAGAGACTAAGATCAACATCTACAAATATATAAGGGGACAATACACAGAGCTTGCGCGGGACCTGTTTTTGGTTAGATCAACACAGATGACTCGTGGACACTCGCTCAGGTTAGAGGAGAGGAGATTCCGCACAATACGTCGTAAAGGCTTTTTCACGGTAAGGACAATACGTGTTTGGAATTCCCTGCCCGAGAGAGTTGTAATGGCGGAATCTGTCAACACCTTTAAGAATGGGTTAGATAAATTCCTAATGGATAAGTATATCCAGGGGTATGGTGCATAGTCATGCATTATAGTTACTATAAATAGGGATAAAATGCAACGGCTGACAGCAGCATCAGTCAGAAATTTTAGTCAAATCATCATGCATAGGAGACCACAAATAGGTTGAACTCGATGGACAATTGTCTTTTTTCAACCTCAGATACTATGTTACTATGTTACCATTATATGATCCATTATATGATCCAGTACCTCTCTTTGGACCTGATTCATAGGTTGACACCAATCATGTCACTGCTGTATCTTCATATGCAGATCTGAGAAGATAAGCAAAGGTCACAGGAGCCATAATGAGACGCTCACAAGCTGCTTCTCAGATATGTTGCTTGAGTGAGAAGACGCAGCATCAGATGAACATCGGGAACGTTGGTCTCACCATTGTCATTGCTCAGAATGTCCACCGCAACTAAGCTGCTCGGTCCGGTGAAACTGCATCTGAAGACGCAGTCGCTGGCTGCAACATGCCCCCATATGACCGTGACACATGTGTTTTAATCGCCACTCCCCGTCGCAAGACCATCATGGCACATGCTCAGTGTGACTGACGCATGCACAGACCACAAAATATTGGAGATTTGTGTCCACCTCTTAATCACGCCCTTTACAGTATCTACCTATCGATCCTATGCTAACTTAGGTAACACATGTATCGCCCCTCCAGTCCTGAAACCTCATCCACCCTTTTTTAAAGCTCTCCAACCCATCTTTCCTTCACTCTACTATCTTGTGTTTTATGTGTCTTCCCCCACACTTTTTTGTTGCCAATATATGCTACTTTTTTCAAAAATGTTACTGTTGTCTCTACACCATTATTGTTATAGAACTTTGTTTTTCATTCCACTACAATGATTTCTATAGACTTGGTCCATGAGTTGATTTTGATGCTTGTCCTATGTTCATACTTTTTTTAAGCAGTCTGTAACCTATTTCTGTTTCCTTTTCAGCAAAAATAGATTGCATAAATAAATAAAAAGGAATGACCTGGCACAGATTTGTAGAAAAGGTATGTAAGCCTGAACCTTGGGTGACATACCTGCATGGGTGACAGGATGTTCCTTAAATTATTGCTGATAGTTTGTAATGCAATACATGTTTTCTACATTTTCTCTCTCACTCTACATGTATTTGCACTTCTGCTTTGAGTGTGGTATTGATTGAGTCTACTGATACACATTGTTGCCAGCGTACAAATCGATGATCATTTTAATAACAGATAGTGATTAACCTTGAGGCCTTCAGTGTGTGTGTGTGTGTGTGTGGGGGGGGGGGGGGGGGGTACAGTCAGCAAATATTGAAAATTTGAAGGAAATTATGAATTGAGAGAAAGTGATTCAGTGAACGGAAAATGTCCTCACAAAGCATTACATTTTCCTAATGCTGCAGACTTCATTTCATTCAGCCTAAGTAAAACAATGAGTAGGAGACAGTATGAACTAAGTTGCTGCAAAATTAAAATGGACTTTTGCATAATGCCATTAACTTGGCAACCTGTTGAGTCAGTGCCTTTCCCATTAGGTTTTTAGAACATGGCACGGATTTGTGCTGACACAGACAATCCAACCACAGATAGGCTGTTTCAATCTTATCTAGACTGCTCATTACAATATAGGTTGTTCTGGTCAGCATGTGAAGACAATGTAGAGAAAATCTCGCTGAAACAATGAAAAGAAGTAGGGGACGATTTCAAAGCTATGCTCCATAGAGAAAATATGCAGATAAGCTACTTCAAGAGAACAATAGATTCATGTACTGCATTTCATTTTCACACAAGAACTTTTCACAGTTTTTTTAAATAGCCTATGTAAGGTTAGTATATTGAATTGTAAAATCCCCTCTGATTACTTCAGCTTTATAAATATACCACTAAATTTTAGGTGTGCAAAGTAACAGCTAAGCCAAAAAAACTGTAAGACTGATGTTCTTAACTAAAAAGTGCTGGTTAATATGAAAATGGTCATAACAACATTTAGTTGTAGCTTGTACCACATTTCCTTGTACTCAGAAGTAGGTTCTTAACCATACTGGATATATGATGTATTATAGGACAAAAAAGATGATACATTAAGAATCACATTATTTTTAGTATCAGGAAGTAGGGAGGTGCTCCTATTGCATACAGTAGGTATACATGTGTAATGAAGGACACAGAGCCAAAAACTAAAAGGACTCTGATATCTTGGTAGGTAATGTACTAATACTAAAAGGTAATCTTTATTAATATGCATTAAAATGTATCAATTATAACACACTCACTAAACAGACAATATACATGGGAAAGTTTCAACCAATCAAAATTTCTCAGATTGAATCGGCAATGGAATTTTTATAGGTGCATAGTGATGGTTGGGAAAAGAGAGAATGAGATGTAAGATAGGGAATCTAGAGAGGAGTGTACAGTAGCTCCCAAATTAGATGGCGTAAAAAAGGCAAGTATGCTTTGCAACTACCTATAGAGATCCTCTTATTCACAACAAACAGACGCAACCAGCCACTGTAGTTTTGCTATTTTATACTTTTACTTACTGTAGCTGCACTAAATTTAAATTTCAGGATTTACCACTGATTTTTTTCTCAAGGAAAATTTTTTGGGGATAGAACCCCTGGGACAGATTTAAAAGTAGAGTCAGGGGTAGTGTAAAAATACTTACCCAGATGTGTCGGGATTCTGGCCCCATCGGGAACCCACTGTCAGTCTTCTGACTGATGGGATCCCAACTGCCAGGATTTTGACCCACCACCAATTGGGTGTTGTTAAGGTGATTCTTATGGCATTAAAGGCTTTAGAGGACCCTGGATACTATTTTGAGTCCAATGGACCTTTAGCTACATAGCTATACACAAATACTGTAATTTCTGTATACAGATGTCTGTAACAGCAAACATAGGGCAATTCGTAAAGCTGATGTTGACTGAGCTGAGTATTTTTATTTTTTTTGCTATTGTGCTTATGAGAAAATCCCTAAAAACCCCTACTGCGCATGTGTTACACAGTATGCACACACAAAGGCGCTGTTACATTTGGGGCATGCAGTCACAGACATGTCTTGGAAAAGTGCTGAGCAGTGACTGGTAGGTGACTAAACAGACGCACAGAGGTGTACACCAGAGAAGGACTTTGTAGCAACACTTGCATAAAGATGGACGACCGCCAAAAGACACAGCCGTATCTGCGTCCATCTCTGAATCTGCCTTATAACATTATATGTGACAAATAAAGCTGATACAAATAAATATATTTATAAGAAAGCTGCACTATATAACTGTCCACAAGTAAAATAACTTTTTATCTATGTAATGTTATAGATAGAAACTTGTTTTTTCATATCATTAATTACAGATCATTCCACGGCAATATTTTTGTGGGAAATAAATTTGTACTTCTACAAGAGCAAAATAAAAAATAGTTTTTTAAAAGTTATTGTTATTTAATTCTATAGCAGCAAGTCATCCAGACTGTGTTTTGCTGTGACCCATTTTTGTGCTATTCATGATAAAGTACACTATGAGGACTGCATGCCTTCTAGCGATCTGTGCAGTGGTCCATAAATTAGTTTGCTAGATCCAGATCATCCCCCTTCAGCTGTTTTAGAGCTTTTATTAAGATGCAAGTGCTATATTCAAATGTATAAGCGAATGTTGCTTTATGTTATTATGGCAGTTTTACCACTAAGGGGGATATCCAATTATCCCCGGAAAAACATCGGGTCCGAAAAACGGCCGTTTTCGGCCATTTTTCGGACTTTTTTCCGATGTGTCGCTGATTTTTTTTTTTTTTTTTACAGGCTATCCAGATGGTTCGCCTATAAAAAAAACAACCCCTTCTCCCAAAAACACACAGGTTCAGTGAAACCTGTGTGTTTTCGTGTGAAACAGCCCCGTTTTCGGACGAAAACGGGGCTGTTTCCAGGGATTCTGCTTCGCCTGCCGGAGGCAGGTGAAACAAAATCCCCGGTAAGCCGGCTCGCGCCGCGGCTTATCGGGGCTAATTAGCTAGCCCCCGGTGGGACAATTTAGCCCCGCTAATTAGATATCCCCCTAAGAGGGATACACAGATGTAGTGTGAAGGAGTGGAGGCTTATAAAGCTCTGTCACATTAAACCAACATTAAATATTCCTTCCAGTGATATCTTATAGGTTGAGTATAGCCCTTACAGTGATTGTAGTATACTGTATAATATAGCAACAGACAATAGCTTAAAGATAGCCCAAGGCCAACGTTTAGGTAAGGTTTATTAAATTTTTTCAGGTTAAACACTTTGGGGCCCATTTATCATTGTATATTTGCAGCTTAATTCCCAAAAACACCCATTTTCTGGGGTTAACTGCAAAGATTTTGTATCACCTGAATGTACAGTATAAAGGAGGGATCGCAGTAGATATTTCCGATACCAGCTGCTCTAGGTTTCTATGAGGGATGCGTTGCTGCCATATTTACCAACATCTGCAATGGAAAGCATTACGGAGATTGCTCGCCGCAGCTACTGCCATCTGAAGATGGCAGTAGCCCATTGAAATCTATGGGCTACACTTCGCAAACCCTCCCCGGCAGAGGATTCCCCTGGAACTCTTCCTGGAAATGGGCAATGTGTATATGCAGTCAGCGGGACCGTGCAGAAATTCTACCAGCACTTAAAGCATATCACAGGGATGGGCAACTTTCAGAGCCCCTGTACCTGCAGGTGCAGGCTGATACATTTGCCCGAAGCAATCGCATCTTGCAATGCGATCCTGGGCGCTAATATTGAGCCCAGATCGCATATCATATGTAATCATTGATAAATGGATCTCACTGTCATTAGATAGAGATAATAACTCATATACTGTACATGGTGATATCATTATTTCTCTGACGTCCTAGTGGATGCTGGGAACTCCGTAAGGACCATGGGGAATAGCGGCTCCGCAGGAGTCTGGGCACAACTAAAAGAAAGCTTTTAGACTACCTGGTGTGCACTGGCTCCTCCCACTATGACCCTCCTCCAAGCCTCAGTTAGATTTTTGTGCCCGGCCGAGCTGGATGCACACTAGGGGCTCTCCTGAGCTCTTAGAAAGAAAGTATAATTTAGTTTTTTTATTTTACAGTGAGACCTGCTGGCAACAGGCTCACTGCAACGAGGGACTAAGGGGAGAAGAAGCGAACCTACCTGCTTGCAGCTAGCTTGGGCTTCTTAGGCTACTGGACACCATTAGCTCCAGAGGGATCGACCGCATGGAACTGGCATTGGTGTTCGGTCCCGGAGCCGCGCCGCCGTCCCCCTTACAGAGCCAGAAGCAAGAAGAAGTCCGGAAAATCGGCGGCATGAAGACTTCTTTCTTCGCCAAGGTAGCGCACAGCACTGCAGCTGTGCGCCATTGCTCCTCATACACACTTCACACTCCGGTCACTGAGGGTGCAGGGCGCTGGGGCGGGGGGGGGGGGGGCGCCCTGAGCAGCAATAAAAACACCTTGGCTGGCAAAACAATCACAATATATAGCCCCAGAGGCTATATATGTGATAATTACCCCTGCCAGAATCCTTAAAAAAGCGGGAGAAAAGTCCGCGAAAAAGGGGCGGAGCTATCTCCCTCAGCACACTGGCGCCATTTCTCCCTCACAGTTCCGCTGGAAGGAAGCTCCCTGGCTCTCCCCTGCAGTCTACACTACAGAAAAGGGTAAAAAAGAGAGGGGGGGCACTAAATTTAGGCGCAGTAAATATTATAGCAGCTATAGGGGACATAATTCAGTTAGTCCCTGCATTATATAGCGCTCTGGTGTGTGCTGGCATACTCTCTCTCTGTCTCCCCAGAGGGCTTCTGTGGGGTCCTGTCCTCTGTTAGAGCATTTCCGGTGTGTGTGCGGTGTGTCGGTACGGCTGTGTCGACATGTTTGATGAGGAAAATTATGTGGAGGCGGAGCAGATGCCTATAGAAGTGATGTCACCCCCTGCGGGGCAGACACCTGAGTGGATGGTTTTATGGAAGGAATTACGTGCAAGTGTCGACTCCTTACACAAAAAATTTGACGACATGCCAAATGCGGGACAGCCGGCTTCTCAGCTCGTGCCTGCCCAGGTGTCTCAAAGGCCATCAGGGGCTCTAAAACGCCCGCTACCTCAGATGGCAGACGCAGATGTCGACACAGATACTGATACCAGTGTCGACGACGATGAGTCTAATCTAATGTCCACTAGGGCCATTCGTTGCATGATTGAGGCAATGAAGGAGGTATTACACATTTCGGATATAATCCCAGGTACCACTAAAAAGGGTATTATGTTTGGGGAGAAAAAACTACCCGTAGTTTTTCCCCCATCTGAAGAATTAAATGAAGTGTGTGAAGAAGCGTGGGCTTTCCCCGATAAAAGATTGGTAATCCCTAAAAAATTACTAATGGCGTTCCCTTTCCCGCCAGAGGATAGGGCACGTTGGGAAACACCTCCTAGGGTGGATAAAGCGCTCACACGTTTGTCTAAAAAGGTGGCACTTCCGTCTCCGGATACGGCCGCCCTAAAGGAGCCTGCAGATAGAAAGCAGGAGGCGATCCTGAAGTCTGTATATACACACTCAGGCATTATACTTAGACCAGCTATTGCGTCAGCATGGATGTGCAGTGCTGCCGCTGCATGGTCAGATTCCCTGTCAGAAAATATTGATAGAGCATATAAAAGACTCAGTCTTATATATGAGAGATGCACAGAGGGAGATCTGCCGGCTGGCATCTAAAATAAGTGCATTGTCCATTTCTGCTAGGAGAGGCTTATGGACTCGGCAGTGGACAGGGGATGCAGATTCCAAAAGGCACATGGAAGTTTTGCCTTATAAGGGTGAGGAGTTATTTGCGGATGGTCTCTCGGACCTAGTTTCCACAGCGACAGCTGGGAAGTCAGCATTTTTACCCCAGGTTCCCTCACAGCCTAAAAAAGCGCCGTTTTATCAAGTACAGTCCTTTCGGACCCAGAGAAACAGGCGAGGAAAAGGCGGGTCCTTTCTGTCCAGAGGCAGAGGTAGGGGAAAAAGGCTGCAACAAACAGCAGGTTCCCAGGAGCAAAAGTCCTCCCCCGCTTCTTCTGCCAAGTCCGCCGCATGACGGTGGGGCTCCACAGGCGGAGCCAGGTACGGTGGGGGGCCGCCTCAAAAATTTCAGCGATCAGTGGGCTCGCTCACAGGTGGATCCCTGGATCTTGCAAGTAGTATCTCAGGGGTACAAACTGGAATTCGAGGCGTCTCCCCCCCGCCGTTTCCTCAAATCTGCCTTGCCAACAACTCCCTCAGGCAGGGAGGCTGTGCTAGAGGCAATTCACAAGCTGTATTCCCAGCAGGTGATAGTCAAGGTGCCCCTACTTCAACAAGGACGGGGTTACTATTCCACACTGTTTGTGGTACCGAAACCGGACGGTTCGGTGAGACCCATTTAAAATTTGAAATCCTTGAACACATACATAAAAAAGTTCAAGTTCAAGATGGAATCGCTCAGGGCGGTTATTGCAAGCCTGGACGAGGGGGATGACATGGTATCCCTGGACATCAAGGATGCTTACCTGCATGTCCCCATTTATCATCCTCACCAGGAGTACCTCAAATTTGCGGTACAAAATTGCCATTACCAATTCCAGACGCTGCAGTTTGGACTGTCCACGGCACCGAGGGTGTTTAACAAGGTAATGGCGGAAATGATGATACTCCTTCGAAAAAAGGGAGTTTTAATTATCCCGTACTTGGACGATCTCCTAATAAAGGCGAGATCCAGGGAGCAGTTGTTGGTAGGAGTAGCACTATCGCAGGAGGTGCTACACCAGCACGGTTGGATTCTGAATATTCCAAAGTCACAGCTGGTTCCGACGACACGTCTACTGTTCCTGGGAATGATTTTGGACACAGTCCAGAAAAAAGTGTTTCTCCCGGAGGAGAAAGCCAAGGAGCTGTCATCTCTAGTCAGAGACCTCCTGAAACCAAAACAGGTGTCGGTGCATCACTGCACGCGAGTCCTGGGAAAGATGGTGGCTTCTTACGAAGCAATTCCTTTCGGCAGGTTCCATGCCAGAATCTTTCAGTGGGACCTGTTGGACCAATGGTCCGGATCGCATCTTCAGATGCATCGGCTAATAACCCTGTCTCCAAGAACCAGGGTGTCTCTGCTGTGGTGGCTGCAGAGTGCTCATCTCCTAGAGGGCCGCAGATTCGGCATACAGGACTGGGTCCTGGTGACCACGGATGCCAGCCTTCGAGGCTGGGGGGCAGTCACACAGGGAAGAAACTTCCAAGGACTATGGTCGAGTCAGGAGACTTCCTTACACATAAATATTCTAGAACTAAGGGCCATTTACAATGCCCTAAGTCAGGCAAAACCCCTGCTTCTACACCAGCCGTTACTGATCCAGTGAGACAACATCACGGCAGTCGCCCATGTAAACCGACAGGGTGGCACAAGAAGCAGGACGGCAATGGCAGAAGCCACAAGGATTCTCCGATGGGCGGAAAATCACGTGCTAGCACTGTCAGCAGTGTTCATTCCGGGAGTGGACAACTGGGAAGCAGACTTCCTCAGCAGGCACGACCTCCACCCGGGAGAGTGGGGACTTCATCCAGAAGTCTTCACACTGATTGTAAATCGTTGGGAACGGCCACAGGTGGACATGATGGCGTCCCGCCTAAACAAAAAACTGGAGAGATATTGCGCCAGGTCAAGGGACCCTCAGGCGATAGCGGTGGACGCTCTAGTGACACCGTGGGTGTACCAGTCAGTTTATGTGTTCCCTCCTCTGCCTCTCATACCAAAGGTACTGAGAATAATAAGAAAACGAGGAGTAAGGACAATACTCGTGGTTCCGGATTGGCCAAGAAGAGCTTGGTACCCGGAACTTCAAGAGATGATCTCAGAGGACCCATGGCCTCTGCCGCTCAGACAGGACCTGCTGCAGCAGGGGCCCTGTCTGTTCCAAGACTTACCGCGGCTGCGTTTGACGGCATGGCGGTTGAACGCCGGATCCTAAAGGAAAAGGGCATTCCGGAGGATGTCATTCCTACGCTGATTAAAGCCAGGAAAGATGTAACGGTAAAACATTATCACCGCATATGGCGGAAATATGTTGCTTGGTGTGAGGCCAATAAGGCCCCAACAGAGGAATTTCAGCTGGGTCGATTTCTGCACTTCCTACAGGCAGGAGTGACTATGGGCCTAAAATTAGGCTCCATTAAGGTACAGATATCCGCTCTGTCGATTTTCTTCCAAAAAGAACTAGCTTCACTACCTGAAGTTCAGACATTTGTAAAAGGAGTGCTGCATATTCAGCCCCCCTTTGTGCCTCCAGTGGCACCCTGGGATCTCAACGTGGTGTTGAATTTCCTAAAATCACATTGGTTTGAGCCACTAAAGACCGTGGATCTAAAATATCTCACGTGGAAAGTGGTCATGTTATTGGCCTTGGCTTCGGCCAGGCGTGTATCAGAATTGGCGGCTTTGTCATTTAAAAGCCCTTATCTGATTTTCCATATGGATAGGGCAGAATTGAGGACTCGTCCCCAGTTTCTCCCTAAGGTGGTATCTGCTTTTCACTTGAACCAACCTATTGTAGTGCCTGCGGCTACTAGCGACTTGGAGGATTCCAAGTTACTGGACGTAGTCAGGGCCTTGAAAATTTATGTTTCCAGGACGGCTGGAGTCAGGAAAACTGACTCGCTATTTATCCTGTATGCACCCAACAAACTGGGTGCTCCTGCTTCTAAGCAGACTATTGCTCGCTGGATTTGTAGCACAATTCAGCTGGCGCATTCTGCGGCTGGACTGCCGCATCCTAAATCAGTAAAAGCCCATTCTACAAGGAAGGTGGGCTCATCTTGGGCGGCTGCCCGAGGGGTCTTGGCTTTACAACTTTGCCGAGCTGCTACTTGGTCAGGGGCAAACACGTTTGCAAAATTCTACAAATTTGATACCCTGGCTGAGGAGGACCTTGAGTTCTCTCATTCGGTGCTGCAGAGTCATCCGCACTCTCCCGCCCGTTTGGGAGCTTTGGTATAATCCCCATGGTCCTTACGGAGTTCCCAGCATCCACTAGGACGTCAGAGAAAATAAGAATTTACTCACCGGTAATTCTATTTCTCGTAGTCCGTAGTGGATGCTGGGCGCCCGTCCCAAGTGCGGATTGTCTGCAATACTTGTACATAGTTGTTGTTCACTAAAGGGTTATTGTTATGAGCCATCTGTTGAGAGGCTCAGTTAAATTTCATACTGTTAACTGGATATGGTATCACGAGTTATACGGTGTGATTGGTGTGGCTGGTATGAGTCTTACCCGGGATTCAAAATCCTTCCTTATTGTGTCAGCTCTTCCGGGCACAGTATCCTAACTGAGGCTTGGAGGAGGGTCATAGTGGGAGGAGCCAGTGCACACCAGGTAGTCTAAAAGCTTTCTTTTAGTTGTGCCCAGACTCCTGCGGAGCCGCTATTCCCCATGGTCCTTACGGAGTTCCCAGCATCCACTACGGACTACGAGAAATAGAATTACCGGTGAGTAAATTCTTATTTTACGCCAAAAGAACAGTTTTTCAACATTTTGTTTGTAACAGTTTATATGTCACCAGCTGCATGTGATCTTTTATCCAGAATCCTGGTTCAGAAACCATTTAAGTAAATCATTTCTGCTATGCAGGTACATACAGCCATGTACAGAGGCTGTTGCATGAGTGCATTGATCATGATGTGTAAGTGAATGTAGTGTACACCTGTTGGTGAGCATATCTTACGTGTTTAGAAAAATCAGAAGATGTGTGAATGGCTACACCAGTAGCGTACAGGTATCTGCCACTGTATGGCAAATATTCCTGACTGCTGGCAACTATTCATCTAACAGTGTTTGAGTGGTTCAATATGCAATTCAAACAGTAGTGGAAATAACTGTATACACTATGGGCCTAATTCAGAGGCAATGATGTGATATCTCTGAAATCACAGATGCCACAGCAGGAGTGCAAATGGCAGTATTACAGAAAACGGAGATATCGGTCCTTGGATGCTTCAACAGCCTAAATTTTTTAGTCATCCTAAGTAACCTGAGGGGTACTCAGATGACTGATGTTCACACAGATGATCTGATGCTGCTGCATCTCTGGATGCATCTCTATAATTGACTGACAGGCACAGGCGTTGCCAGGGCAGTCTGGGGCGGCGATGTGGTGGCAAAACTAGGGGCGGGCCTGGGCCATTTTCGAGGCGTCCGCGTGACATCACACATGGTCGCTGCGATGGGGAAAATGGTGGCGGACCAGTCACAGCCAGACTGCACTGGCAGGCGGGCTTCCCTTAGTCAATGATGCGATAGCAATTGAATTGCAATCGCATAACTGGCGGCCATTAGCATGCTGGAAGGCCTTTCCCTGTGCTGGGCAGCCCCCAACATGCGGGTGATAGCAGTTGCAGTTTTAATAAATTGACAAAACTGCAACTGAAGCTGAATCAGGTCCTATATACAGATTACTTATAATAAAATTCTATAATATTCTATATAGCTGAACAGGGTTGTCTTAGAAGGGTTGTTTTAAAAGGTTTAAGAAAATATTACGATATAGACTTACCCAGGACTTACATAGTGGCTGTATATGCGCCATATATTGAAGGGCTGTGCTGGAATGTGACGATTGCTCTCCTTTCTTTGCAGGTAATCTACACTCATCATTTGCAGTTTGGGTCTGCTTAGAATATACTTGCTGCAGTGATACTTTATCATATTAGGTAATCTATACTCGTCATTTGCAGTTTGGGTCTGCTTAGAAAATACATGCTGCAGTGATACTTTATTATATTAGGTAATCTATACTCGTCATTTGCAGTTTGGGTCTGCTTAGAAAATACATGCTGCAGTGATACTTTATTATATTAGGTAATCTACACTCGTCATTTGCAGTTTGGGTCTGCTTAGAAAATACATGCTGCAGTGATACTTTATTATATTAGGTAATCTACACTCATCATTTGCAGTTTGGGTCTGCTTAGAAAATACATGCAGCAGTGATACTTTATTATATTAGGTAATCAACACTCGTCATTTGCAGTTTGGGTCTTCTTAGAAAATACATGCTGCTGTGATACTTTATCATATTAGGTAATCTACACTCGTCATTTGCAGTTTGGGTCTGCTTAGAAAATACATGCTGCAGTGATACTTTATTATATTAGGTAATCTACACTCATCATTTGCAGTTTGGGTCTGCTTAGAAAATACATGCTACAGTGATACTTTATTATATTAGGTAATCTACACTCATCATTTGTAGTTTGGGTCTGCTTAGAAAATACATGCTACAGTGATACTTTATTATATTAGGTAATCTACACTCATCATTTGCATTTTGGGTCTGCTTAGAAAATACATGCTGCAGTGATACTTTATTATATTAGGTCATCTACACTGTCAATTTTTATATCATAAACTGTATTGTATTCCAGGATGATACTTTATTTCAACTTTGAAATAGTTGGTAAACTCCTATCTCAGTGTTTGTTTTAGTTGAGTTTTATTGCATGCTCTGTAACTGGGGGTGGGATGTTAGGCCTTGATTGCAATCAGACACACATGGATACTTACCATTCTTAAGGAAAGATGCTAGGCTGAACAGCCTGGCTAAACAGGGTTGTCTTAGAAGGGTTGTTTTAAAAGGGTTAAGAAAATATTACGATGCAGACTTACCCAGGACTTACACAGGACGAAAACAGTCAGAAACATACAACCAACGTTGCCACATAACAACCACCCTTCCTTTCATCCTTAATCAAAATCATATTTACATTTAAAAGTATGTATATATCTTTCAAACTATAATCCTCATGACCTCTAAGAACAGAATGCAACCATTTTTGTATAAAACCAGTTATATTGTGATTTGCATGTGACTGTACATACCTGTGTGTCACAACTGAGGGCCTGAGCTGACGGGAGGCAGCCTCAGTTGTAGGGGCTGAGATGTACCGGAACCTGGGAGGTTGTATCAGACCCCTGGACATGTAAGTAACATGAATAATAACTGCCCGAAGGCGTGACCACGACAACTTGGATAAAAGTCAATGATGTTTATTATGACAACTCCGCAACACAGCAGCAGTAAAAGAAAACGTAAAAGTCAGCAAAGAATAAATACAGTTCCTGGGTACTACAGGATGGCAGGAGCCACAGAGCACTGGTAGTGTGAGATAGTTCTTATGATCTTCTAGATGGAAAGTCCTTACCAGGCCCGACTGTAGCAATGGAGATAATCCAGGATTGTGCCAGCTGGTGTTCCAGGAAAAGCTGGGTTGCTGAAGATAAAACAGCTGCTGTGGATACTGGCTGGAACCAGACTGTTGTTAGCACGGAGTGGATACTGGCTGGAACCAGTTAAATAATAAATGAACTTGGGAGCGATGAAATATGAACTGAAATGTAGAACTTGAGAGCGGAGAAATAATAATACCGGTGGAGAGTGGTAAAGTGTAGAAAGGACACCGGCCCTTTAAGGGAAGCTGTACTCTGCTGGAAGCTGAGCTGGAAGCAGGTAATGTTGTAGCTGGAAACAGATGAATCCACAATGGATTGGAGAGTCAGGCTACACCGCAGGTGGAATGCTGGTGCGGGTCTCTATGGTGGAAGTCTTGAGACAGGAGCTGGAACCTGGAAGACAATCACAGGAGAGAGACAAACAGGAACTAGGTTTGACAACCAAAGCACTGACGCCTTCCTTGCTCAGGCACAGTGTATTTATACCTGCAGCAAGGAAGGGATTGGCTAGGCAATTATGCAGATTAACAATACTGACAACAGATTGGAGGAAATGATCAGCTGACAGAATCCAAGATGGCTGCACCCATGCAGACACTTGGAGGGAAGTTTGGTTTGTAATCCATGTGGTAATGAAAACAGTAATGGCGGCGCCGGCCACTGGAGACAGGAGACGCCAGGCTGACAAGTGCACATCCAACCACGCGGACACAGCGGAGGCCGCGGCTGACGTAATCGCCACTCTGCATGCAGAAGCTCAGGGACGGCGGCGGAGGCCGCGGGAGACGCCATGCCAGATGTAATAAGGCGTTACTGTGACAGCGTCTCAGAGAGACAGGAGAGGATGCAGGAATGTGAACATTAGGATAACAGATGGGATCCGGTCCTGGAGCGCTGAGCCAGCCTTAGGAGGCATCTGATGGGTAAGAAATGGCGTCCAGATACCCGGATCGTGACAGCACCCCCCCCTTTAGGAGAGGCCCCAGGACACTTCTTTGGCTTTTGAGGAAACTTGGAATGGAATCTCCGGACCAAGGCAGGAGCATGGACATCAGAAGCATTGGTCCATGAACGTTCCTCAGAGCCGTAACCCTTCCAGTCAATAAGATACTGTAGTTGACCGTAACGGTGACGTGAGTCCAGGATCTTGGCCACTTCATACTCAACGCCTCGTTGAGTTTGGACTTTCGGAGTTGGAGGAAGTGAGGAATGAAACCGATTCAAGATCAGCGGTTTCAACAGGGAAACATGGAATGTCCTGGGTATTTTTAAGAAGGGAGGCAACTGAAGTCTGTAAGCAACAGGATTGATGACTTGTTCAATCTTGAAAGGACCGATATAGCGAGGTGCAAACTTCATACTGGGAACTCTTAACCTCAGATTCTTCGTGGATAACCATACCCGATCACCCACCTTGAGAGCAGGAACTGCTCGACGCTTCTTATCCGCAAACTTCTTGTACCTGAACGATGCCTTGAGCAGAGCTGATCGTACGCTCTTCCAGATATTGGCAAACTGATGCATGGTGATATCCACTGCGGGAACAGAAGTTGCTGGAAGCGGTTGGAACTCAGGGACTTTAGGGTGGAATCCAAAGTTAGTGAAGAATGGTGTTGAAGCAGATGAAGAATGATACTGGTTGTTATGACAGAATTCGGCCCAGGGAAGTAATTGAACCCAGTCATCTTGAGAGGAGGACACATAGATGCGGAGGAAGGCCTCCAAGTCCTGATTCACCCTCTCGGTTTGACCATTGGTCTGAGGATGGTAAGCCGTGGAAAACTTTAGCTTGACTTGGAGGACTTGACATAAACTTCGCCAGAATTTGGCTGTGAATTGAACTCCTCGATCTGAGATAATTTCTTCAGGAAGACCGTGGAGTCGGAAGATCTCTTGTATGAATACTTGAGCCAACTTGGAAGCTGACGGAAGACCGGTGAGAGGAATGAAGTGTGCCATCTTGGTGAACCGGTCAACTACCACCCAGATGGTATTGAACTTGTTGCACATGGGTAAGTCTGTAATGAAATCCATCGACAAGTGGGTCCATGGTCGACGGGGAACGGATAGTGGAACCAGTTGCCCCGCAGGCGACTGGCGGGATACTTTATGTTGGGCACACTTTGGGCAAGATGCAATAAACTCCAAGACGTCCTTTTTCAGAGTTGGCCACCAATAGGACCTAGAGATAAACTCCAGGGTTTTTTGGATACCTGTATGTCCGGCAAAACGGGAAGCATGGGCCCAATGCATGAGCTTCTTCCTTAGCATCGGCTTCACAAAACTTTTCCCTGATGGGGGCGTAGAGTCCATCCCTACCGTGGAGAATGCCAACGGATTTATAATAGGATGCTTGTCTGAAGACTCTGACTCATTTTCTTGCTCCCATGAGCGGGAAAGGGCATCGGCCTTGCGATTCTGAGAGCCCGGACAGAACTGGAGTTTAAAGTCGAACCTGGAAAAGAAAAGTGCCCATCTGGCCTGACGAGGGTTGAGACATTGTGCGCCCTTCAGGTATAAAAGGTTCTTGTGGTCTGTAAGTATGGTGATTGAATGAGAAGCTCCCTCCAACAGATACCTCCACTCTTCTAGAGCGAGCTTTATGGCTAGCAACTCCTGGTCGCCAATGGCATAGTTGCGCTCAGCTGGGGAGAACTTCCGGGAGAAGAAACTGCAAGGGTGTAAATGGCCATCTTTAGCCCTCTGAGATAACACCGCTCCTACTCCAACGGAGGAGGCATCCACCTCTAAGATGAAAGGAGAGTCGATGTCAGGCTGTTTCAGAACAGGCGCAGAGATGAACCTTTGTTTTAAAAGATGAAATGCTTGCATGGCTTCTTTAGACCACTTGGACGGGTTAGCACCCTTCTTAGTGAAAGCAGTAATAGGCGCCACAATGGTGGAAAAGTCTCGTATAAACTTTCGGTAATAGTTGGCGAACCCTAAGAACCTCTGGACCCCTTTGAGGGTTAAGGGTACCGGCCAATTTTGGATTGCTTGTAGTTTCTCAGGATCCATCTCTAGTCCGGAACCGGACACAATGTACCCTAGAAACGGAATGGACTTGACTTCAAAGACGCATTTTTCTAATTTGCAATAGAGATGATTGACACGGAGACGGGACAGAACCTCTTTAACCCAAAAACGATGTTCCTCTAAATCGTTGGCAAAAATGAGGATATCGTCTAGATAGACCACGACATGACGGTATAGAATGTCTCTGAAGATCTCATTGACAAAATGCTGGAAGACAGCTGGAGCATTGCTCAATCCGAAGGGCATGACGAGGTACTCATAATGTCCGTCACGGGTGTTAAAGGCGGTCTTCCACTCGTCACCCTCACGGATCCGGATGAGATTGTATGCACCTCGCAAGTCCAGCTTTGTAAAGATGGTAGCTCCGCTAACTCTGTCAAAGAGCTCAGTAATCAGGGGTAAAGGATAACGGTTCTTGATGGTAATGTTGTTCAAACCTCTGTAGTCGATGCACGGCCGCAGACCACCATCTTTCTTTTTTACAAAAAAGAAGCCTGCGCCGGCTGGAGAAGAAGAAGGTCGAATGAACCCCTTTGCTAGGTTCTCTTTAATATATTCCTCCATAGAATGCGTCTCAGGCAGAGACAACGGATAAGTTCGGCCTCGAGGTGGAACCTTCCCTGGAACGAGATCAATCGGACAGTCCCATTCTCTATGAGGAGGAAGGATATCAGCAGAAGCTTTACTGAACACATCCGTGAAATCTTGATATGGAGGAGGTGGAACATCAGACGACCTGGGGGAGGAAGAACAGACAGGCAATACTTTAAACAAACATGTCTCAGCACAGGAGGAACCCCATGCCAGGATTTGCGTAGTCGTCCAATCAATTGTAGGATTGTGAAGACGGAGCCATGGAAGGCCCAGGACCACAGGATGTGTGGCTCTTGGAATCACTAAAAAAGAAATAAGTTCGGAATGAAGAACTCCCACTCTCAGACGAACTGGTAGAGTCCTTAAAGAAATAACTGCATCAAAAATTTTGCTGCCATCCACGGCAGTTAAAGAAATGGACGAAGGAAGTCTCTCGGTGGGTAGGGACCACCGTTTAACATAGGCTTCGGTAATAAAGTTCCCAGCTGCTCCGGAATCAAGGAGGGCAATGACGTTCCGATAACGTTGAGCAACTTGAAGCGAGACTGGGAGATTACAATCTTGAGGAGATGGAGAGGAGATCATTACTCCTAGCCGGCCCTCCCCTTGGCGAGCTAGGATTTGGAGTTTCCCGGACGTTTGGGACAGGCATTAATGGTGTGAGACGGAGCTGCACAATAGAGACAGAGAGACTCGGAGAGACGTCTTCGGCGCTCAGCAGGAGTTAAACGGGAACGGCCAAGTTGCATGGGCTCATCTTTAGATGGTGACAGTTGACGAGGAGGAGGAGCAGAAGATTTTGGAGCAGATGATCTTCCACGCTCAGTTGCTCTCTCTCTGAAACGTAAATCAACTTTCGTGCAGAGTGAGATTAGCTCATCTAACTTAGAAGGTAAGTCTCTGGTAGCTAACTCATCTTTAATACGCTCAGATAAGCCATGCCAGAATGCAGCATACAGGGCCTCGTCGTTCCATGCCAGTTCGGATGCCAGGATCTGGAACTGTATCAGATATTGTCCTACAGTCCGTGACCCCTGGCGTAAACGGAGAATCTCGGATGAAGCTGAGGTTACCCGGCCTGGCTCGTCGAAGATGCGCCTGAATGTTGACACGAAGGCAGTGTAGGAAGATAGCAGGGTGTCGGACCTCTCCCATAACTGTGATGCCCAATCAAGGGCTGAGCCACTGAGAAGAGAAATAATGTAGGCAATTTTTGTACGGTCACTGGGAAAATTGCCAGGTTGTAGCTCAAACTGAATCTCACACTGGTTGAGAAATCCCCTGCAGAATATTGGAGATCCGTCAAATTTTGCTGGCGTTGGAAGATGAAGACGTGGAGCAGAAATGGGTAAGGTGGGTGGGGTTATAGCTGGAGTCACTGTGGTTGACGCACCAGACGCGCCTGATCCACGGAGAGTTGTCTGAATCCCATCCAGCCGAGTAGAGAGATCCTGGAGACAGCGGATGATGTGGCCCTGTGCAGCATCCTGATGTTCTAGTCGGGCTGCCAGTTCTTGCATCGGCCTGGCCGCTTGATCCTGGTCTCCGGCTGGATTCATTAGGTCAGTGCTTACTGTCACAACTGAGGGCCTGAGCTGACGGGAGGCAGCCTCAGTTTTAGGGGCTGAGATGTACCGGAACCTGGGAGGTTGTATGGACATGTAAGTAACATGAATAATAACTGCCCGAAGGCGTGACCACGACAACTTGGATAAAAGTCAATGATGTTTATTATGACAACTCCGCAACACAGCAGCAGTAAAAGAAAACGTAAAAGTCAGCAAAGAATAAATACAGTTCCTGGGTACTACAGGATGGCAGGAGCCACAGAGCACTGGTAGTGTGAGATAGTTCTTATGATCTTCTAGATGGAAAGTCCTTACCAGGCCCGACTGTAGCAATGGAGATAACCCAGGATTGTGCCAGCTGGTGTTCCAGGAAAAGCTGGGTTGCTGAAGATAAAACAGCTGCTGTGGATACTGGCTGGAACCAGACTGTTGTTAGCACGGAGTGGATACTGGCTGGAACCAGTTAAATAATAAATGAACTTGGGAGCGATGAAATATGAACTGAAATGTAGAACTTGAGAGCGGAGAAATAATAATACCGGTGGAGAGTGGTAAAGTGTAGAAAGGACACCGGCCCTTTAAGGGAAGCTGTACTCTGCTGGAAGCTGAGCTGGAAGCAGGTAATGTTGTAGCTGGAAACAGATGAATCCACAATGGATTGGAGAGTCAGGCTACACCGCAGGTGGAATGCTGGTGCGGGTCTCTATGGTGGAAGTCTTGAGACAGGAGCTGGAACCAGGAAGACAATCACAGGAGAGAGACAAACAGGAACTAGGTTTGACAACCAAAGCACTGACGCCTTCCTTGCTCAGGCACAGTGTATTTATACCTGCAGCAAGGAAGGGATTGGCTAGGCAATTATGCAGATTAACAATACTGACAACAGATTGGAGGAAATGATCAGCTGACAGAATCCAAGATGGCTGCGCCCATGCAGACACTTGGAGGGAAGTTTGGTTTGTAATCCATGTGGTAATGAAAACAGTAATGGCGGCGCCGGCCACTGGAGACAGGAGACGCCAGGCTGACAAGTGCACATCCAACCACGCGGACACAGCGGAGGCCGCGGCTGACGTAATCGCCACTCTGACACTCTGCATGCAGAAGCTCAGGGACGGCGGCGGAGGCCGCTGGAGACGCCATGCCAGATGTAATAAGGCGTTACTGTGACAGCGTCTCAGAGAGACAGGAGAGGATGCAGGAATGTGAACATTAGGATAACAGATGGGATCCGGTCCTGGAGCGCTGAGCCAGCCTTAGGAGGCATCTGATGGGTAAGAAATGGCGTCCAGATACCCGGATCGTGACACTGTGTTTGTCATTTTGCTTTGTCATGCTCAGTTAACATACAGCAGAACAACACCAGTAAACTGGCACCTGAACTTTAACTTTAACAAGTGAAACCTTACACTCTAAGCCAGGGGTAGCCATCCCTGGTCCTCGAGAGCTACCAACAGTTACCGTTTTCAAGGTCTTCTCACAGAATCACAAGTGAAGTAATTAACTCCACCTGTGGATCTTTTAAAATGTGTCAGTGAGTAATGACTGCACCTGTTCTCCAGCTAGGTGGTCTGGAAAACATGAACTTTTGGTAGCTTTCAAGGACCAGGGTTGGCTACCCCTGCTCTAAGCCTAGATAACTTTGCTGTAATCTCAAACGAACCATGTACCACAAATTGATTTTCTGCATTGCACTTCATGGATAATTCTCAAAGGCCATTACATCATTCAATCTCCCAGCAACTCACCCCTCTGTACATGTTGCCCCCTTAATTATTCACTCCCCTCTTATTAACACTCATGAGCTTTTTACTTCCCTATATTCATTGACACTAACATCTACAACCTCTCACCATAAAAAAAACTTTCACATACCTCTGACAATGGGAAGAGAAGAAGACTCTTTTGTGGGCGCACTCTTTACTTTACTTTACTTTACATAATATAGAAAATAGTCAAAGTAGATTAGTACTGGGTTAGTACTCAAGTGGGTGACCATTGAGGAATACTCAGTGCAGTAGAGCTCATTGATTGAGCCCATATAATGTCTAACACTGACAGCAGATTCACACTGCTCTCCAACTTCCACTCTTTGCCTTTCCCCCTTCCGCCCCCTCCACCCTTATCTTCTTTGGCAGGAGACAAGACAGAGACATTTATACTACTCTTAAGTACCACCAGTATCCAGACTATATTACAGGGGAATGCATAACAGTGATTGGCTTATTAGCACAATGTACCATTGAATATATAACGTCTAGAATTTCCTTCCGTCAGCCAAAACCCAGTTTTTCATTTCATATCAGCACATAGTGCTATTTCGAATATTTTGTTAATTATTTGACCATCATTATCTTCTTGATGAACCACTAATTGTCTTAATTGTGTAGAAATTATTTTGTTGAATTATTAAAATTTGTATTTTAATCTACTTTGACTATTTTCTATATTTATGTAAAGTAAAGAGTGCGCCCACAAAAGAGTCTTCTTCTCTTCCCATTGTCTACGTTTCCCTACTGACTCAGGGTGCACCACCAAACAATATCAGAATTAGAAAACAGCGTTTTCTTGCAATTACCTGATTTTGGTCTAGAAAATCAACTTTCTATACTCAATATTTCCTGTGCGGTATTCCCTCCCCTCATGTTACATACCTCTGACACCCACATTTATCTCTCTCTCCTGCTTCTGATAGCTGAGACATTTCACCAAATATAGGACCCAACCACTAGCATTGCTTACATTCACATGATTCACAGCAACATAGAACTCCAGCTAACCTCATAAACATCACATATCTTCCATCACCCTCCAGATCACTAAAATGCGCCTTATGGAATGCATGCTCTGTTTGTAACAAATTAACATCCATCCATGACCTCTTCATATCTAACAACTTCAATCTGCTGGCTATAACAGAAACATGGCTCACACAATCAGACATGGCCTCCCCTGCAGCACTGTCACATGGTGGTCTCCACCTCACACACACCTCCAGGCCTGGTAACATAAAGGAGGTGGGGTTGGATTACTTTCCCAATCTTTTGCATACACTGTTCTACCACTGTGTCTCTACTACCTCTCCTCTTGATCCTTTACCCTCACAAATAAGTAAAGCTCTGTCTCCGGCGCTCATCCCTACCTTAACTAACATTTGTAATCTCTCTCTCTACTGGTATTTTTCCTTCACTGTTCAAGCATGCAGTGATTACTCCCATTTTGAAAGAATGAAAGTCTGACCCTAACTCTCTCTCAAACTTCCGCCCTATCTCTTAGCTCCCTTGTCTCTCTAAGCTACATGAGAGACTTGTCTACATTCGACACACTTTCTTAACTCACACAACTTATTGGACCCACTTCAGTCAGGCTTCTGTTCCCAACACTCCATAGAGACAGCACTGACTTATGTGGTTAATGATTTGGTCACTATGAAGTCTAAAGGCCATTACTCACTTCTTATTCTTCTAGATCTATCTGCTGCCTTTGACACTGTTGACCACTCTCTTCTCATACGAACACTACAATCCCTAGGTATTAAAGACACAGCCCTTTCTTGGTTCCTATACTACTTATCTAATCGCTCTTTCAGTGTTCGCTTCTCTGAATCTACCTCCTCTTTGCTACCTCTTTCAGTTGGAGTACAGCAAGACTCAGTCTTAGGTCCTCTGATTTTCTCAATCTATAACTCATCTCTTGGTAAACTAATCAGCTCTTTTGGATTTTAGTATCATCTGTATGCAGATGATTCTCAAATCTACCTATCCTCCCCTGATTTGTCTCTATCTGTACTGGGCCGTGTCACTAAATGCCATTCTGCCATTTCATCTTGGAAGACATCTCACCACCTCAAACTTATTATTTCAAAAACAGAGTTAATTATATTTCCACCGGCCAATAGTAGGTACCAACCCGATATCTCTATCACTGTTGAAAACTCGACAATCAACCCTACCCCACAAGATCGCTGCCTAGGTGTCATTCTTTACTCTGATCTATCCTTTGTTCCCCACATTCAATCTGTCTCAAAATCATGTTACATGCATCCAAAACACATATCCAAAATACCACCATACCTTACACAAGACACTGTTAAACTCTAATCCATGTTCTCATAATCTCCTGCATTGATTATTGCAATAGTCTCCTAACTGGTCTTCCCAAAACGAGACTCTCACCACTACAATCCATTCTGAATGCAGCTGCAAGGTTAATCTTCCTTGCTAGACGTTCATCCCTGCAGATCCACTCTGTCAGTCCCTCCATTGGTTACCTGTATTCTACCGTATTCAATATAACATACTTTTACTCACACACAAGGCCATTAACCAAACTACACCAATGTATATCACTTCGCTTATCTCAAAATATCTCCCAAACCGACCTCTTTGCTCTTCACAAGATCTGCGTCTCTCATCCACAGTCATTACTCGCTCCCACTCATGAATGCAGGACTTTCTTCGGGCTGCACCCACTCTGTGGAATGCCCTACTATGCACAATAAGACTCTCCTCTAATCTCCAAACCTTTAAGTGTTCCCTGAAAACTCACCTCTTCAGGCAAGCATATCAAATTCCAGAACCGCCCACATAACTTTCATAAACTCTCCTATCAAATTGCATCCACTCTGCACAGTCCACACATATCCTCACATGCCATCTCATTCTTCACTTTCTCTTCCTCCTGACCTCGGTTCATCATTTCTGTGTGACCATATCATACAGCCCACCAAGAACCTTTGCAATCTGGTGGACAACTATGCAATAGATAGCACCTATCCTTGTTTATCCATGTCTATTTCCTTATAGATTGTAAGCTTGCGAGCAGGGCCTTCCTACCTCTATGACTGTTTGTTATTACCCTGTTTTGTTATATCATTATTATTTACAATTGTAAAGCGCAACGGAATTTGCTGCACTATATATGAAACTGTTAATAAATATATAATAAATAAATAAGTAAATATAGACCTCTGAAAAATCTGAGTATGTTCCAATAGTGGTTACATGGAGGGTTGCGACCTACGGGTCTATTCTGACTTACAGAGGTTCTTGGTGAAAGCTGAGTCGTTACTCTGCGCCTCCAGGTTAGTAGTGTGAAACTGGGGTAGAGCAGCACAGGCTTTGACCTGCCAAAACACAGTACAATGACTGCTTATCCTAGAATTGTTTCTAGAAGATTAAAATGCCACACTGTGATATGTACACCAGGAGATCAAAACTTACAAGATACACATCTAAACTGGTACTGGTAGACATAGGTAAACATTAACAACCTTAGGGAAACAAGGCAATTCCAGTACAATCATCCCACCCATTAGCATTGCGCGGGGACTGTAGATTACAAGGATGGAATGCAATTACAGTAGTTATATGTTGCGATGTCTCAGTGCATATTTTAAGCCTGTGTCTCTTACTTTGGTAAGTTGGCTGTTAGTATGGCTCTTATTCATTTAGAGACATTGACCATGGGTTGTTACAAGTGTCCAGGCCCTAGCAATGTTTGATTACGACTACACATGTATAACTATTAACCGTTGTCTGCCCCCTCTCTGCTTATGGGATCCATCTCACCTAGTAGTCAGCACTAGTTTGTGACTCTGTGTATCTGCATCTGTGCACACGCAGTATTACAGAATGGGAATCTGGCTCCTGATTTTTGGCTTCCTATTTGACTACCACTCTGTCAGCTCCAATACATTGTATACTGACCTGGTTCCAGCTCTATAGGGGTCATTGGCATCCAGCACCAGTGTGAAGCTGAATGCCAGTGACCATATACAGCAGTCCATACTTCCACATGATCTGGTTCATATTAATGGGATTACCTGATTTGTCAGCTTCACTGTGAAGACTACTAAGGGATTGGTCCAACTAGTGGGCTCTTCTGAAACTGGAACTGTCTACCTACACATAGTTAACCTTAGGTGCAGTTATGTCAGATGGTAGTGTACTTACTGGCAAGGGTTGAGTCATTGACTGTTTATGAGTACTGAACACTGGGTGGAGAGCTTCAACTGGACTTGGTCTAGCTGCAGGTGACTTAAATATCTGGATAGATCTTGTCCTAAATATGTGCACTGGATGTCTTTAGCTTGGTGTGCATCCAACATCTCCACTTCCACGTGCCCACAATCATGTCCCCAATGTGTGTGAATTCTGGTTATATTGATGTCCTTGAGCTGTTCCCCAGCATGACAATTTAAACCATGCAATTCTGTGTCCTACATTACCATCTTGGGTTGCACCAAAATGGTGGATGTGCTTGAGTGCCACACCCGGAAACAGTTTGCAGATGGCCTGCATTTTGTCTGGTGAATACTCTTTCACTCCACCACTCAAACTGGTGGATAATATCATCTGCCTCTGGGGCAAAAGAGAGCTATAGCTCTTCTTGGGACAAGTGAAAGGCCTCCAGGCAATAAGACAAGATAGAGGGACTGGTGTGGGCACCTGAAAATGGACCCCTGCTGTAGGGCAGAGCTTAAACTAGGATTTTTGGTACCCGGGGCAAGGCAGTAATTAATAACGTTTCATTGTCAACGTTTCATTTATTCATATAAATTTTGTTGTGTCCTGATGAATTTCATCAGGAGACAATGAAATGTATATGAATAATGAAATGTTGATAAGCCAGAAAAACCTGCTGCATATTGCTTGCATTAGGACCCACGAGTGCCGCATCTCGTTTGATGGACTACATGCACTTTACTTGATACACACACACACACACACACACACACACACACACACACACACACACACACACACACACTTCGGGAGGTTCTCAATGATAGAAAACATGCACTGTATATTTTACTTCATGATAATTATGATGTCTGGGGATTGCACACACCATCTTCAGGAAGCATACGTTTTTTTTGTATGTTTCCTGAAGACGGGGTGTACAATTCCAGAAACATCGTAATTAGCATAAAGTGAAATATTCATTTCTAAACAATTCTGCAGTGCAGTGCATGTTTTCTATCTAAGTCAAGCTGGCATTCTGTATCATATATAAAGTATCTGTGTGCCCTCACTACAATCTTAAAACATCCAGTGCAGTTGAAATCTACAGCAGTTTATATGAAAAAACACATCATAGTGAAAAAAGTTCACCACACTGTATCAGTCAATGTGGCATTTCGGTGCCACACAGGACTACTTCCTCAGGACATTAGTGTATATAGTATATATACATATATATATATAGTGTGTCTGTACATATACACTAACGTCCTGAGGAAGGAGCCCAGCGTGGCTCCGAAATGCCGCACTGACTGATACAATCTTACCCTGGAGTGCCAACTAGCCTCCGTGCAGTGAGGCCAGCGTTTGCGGCTTGGAGCGGGTGCCGGATATCAGAGGGGCAGCAGGTGACGGTGCGCACAGAGCCGCAGCCAGGGCTCCATGCAGCATCTATAATCCAGTAGGCGTTGAGGACGCGGAAGACAGGAGGCGCTGCCGGGCGGGAGAGCAGAGGTAGACATAGAGACTTGCAGCAGTGGCGGGTCCAGGATGGCACCATATGCTGCTGCGGGAGGCAATCGCAGGTGGTGGGAGTGAAGGAGCAGCTGGTTGTGGGAGCCAGGCAGCGTTCGCCGCGCCCCCTGAACTCCCATGCCTTGGTCATGTGACCCTTAGTCCCCCCTAGTTACGGCCATGTCTAGGGACACTGAGGGGGGAACTTACTAACACAACTTTACTAAGGACTAATTTGCATGGAACTCACATGTCAAACTCGACTTCATAGACCAAATCAAGCCAAATCACCATCGGAACAAACATCATCAAAATAACATTGATACCAATGCAAATCATGAATTTACTAAGAATCATTTGTGTGAAATCACTCAAACTCAACCAAAATCGTACCTCAATGCACCAAATCAATGCACTTTTAGCAAGCGTGTTTGCTGCATCCATGGATCAGTCAGATCCATGCAGGCTTTTGTGTTATAAGTTAAATTAAAGGTTCATGTTTGAAAAAAAACCAACTTGCCATCTCCGCTCAAAAGCCAAACCAGCACCAGGCTCTGTGAGACAGTCCCGGTTCAAGAAATACTGGGGAAATGCGGCATGGTGCTCCCCCATATTTCAGTAAATCAGCACTGGGTGACATCTTAGTTTTGGAAGTATGGGGTGGGGGGGGGAATAGGTAGGGGTCACCCGTAAGTCTAGGACCAGTATTGGGCTCTTACTAGTGGCGGGGTAATGCCACAGCCAGGGGACACACTTGACAGCCAAAACATTAATCTCCCAAACTAGTCATTCCAGTCTTGGGATTCTTCAGAAAGTTATATATAAAGGGGTCCCACTCCCGAGGATCCCCATGGCTAGGGTGAAGCCCGGGGCTATCCTCTGCAGCCATGGGAGGTGGGTGCCAAGTTTAAAGCATTCGGTTTAAAGTTAGTCTACAATTGTCTTTTACAGGAGGATTACACATCTCAGCAAGCCTCACCCACATGCTGGTACCTAGAGAACCACAAGTATCAGCTATTGAGGGTAATAAGGGTCCCAGCGCAGCTCCGGACTTCACACTGGCCCTGAGGATCCCAGACTGTTAATTCTGTAGAACTTTTCCAAAGAAAAAATCTTTAGAAATCTAATTGGCTCCGCTTTGAAGTAGGGTATTGTTTCCACTTTGTATAATATAATTTTTTTTCTGCAGACTACGGTAAATAGTATAACATGAATTTTGTTATAGATTCCCTTAGAAGCAAACCGTTGGATGATTGTTAGACAGGGAATAGCATATTCCAAACTAAAATGAAATAGTTCTATTACACTGTACTTATCCCATCTACTGATGAGACTGTGGCAAGGAGGTGATTCTGTACACAACTGGTGGTCTTGTCCGAAGATATGTACTGTATATTTGTACTCTATTGGGTGAGATATTACAATATAGTGTTTGTTAATAGTTAGTTCTTGGACTTTTATCCTGGGTTCCTGTTTGGATTTAAAAAATGTAATAGACTTATGTTTCATGTCTTTCAGAAACCAGATACAGGTATTTAATTGCAACATTTTTAAATTAGTCTTTATTATGAGCTCAATCCATGCAGTTATAAACAGGAATTTCTTTTTAGTGAGTATGGAGAAAATGACCCACCTTACTCATAATAAGGGGTCAATTCAATTACATGAAAAGGGATGAGTTGTCGTCAGAGAAACAGCAGCAATGGCATCAGAACTATTGTCCCAGACTCATGGATAGCCTTAAGGAGCTGCTAACAAATATCCACGAGTCAATGGTGCCTTAAGTGCTGCATCTAGCCGCTCTTAGTCACGGGCATGTCATGATCCTACCTAACTGAATTGAGCACTGAGAGAGGTGATTGACCAAATATGGGAGGCGAGCCCTGGTTTATATTTAACTCAGTTACTTGAATATTCATTAAAAAAAAATCTGTGCGGACAGAACTAAAACAGCTTTCTGTTTATGAGTAGCTTGTTAAATGTTAAATCAAGACATCATAGAAATATTGCCTATCTTAAATGCTTGGCATCTTTTAATATATTTAATTTAGATATTTTATATTTATACAGTAGTGTTGCTGGAGAGGAGATAGACAGTGTGTACTATTTTAATCTGTATTATCTTGCAAAAAAAACAACAACATTGAAATTCTTGTAGCGTTTCTGCAATTATATTATCCTTTACTGTGCCTGACTATTACTATCCTGAGAGCAATGGTGACTGAATGACATTCGCAGTACTTGTATAGCCACTGTCATTGGTAAATTGCAGATATCTAACTTTACTGGACACAGCTACCTCCGGCAATTCTTTGTTATATCTAACGTAGGTAGTGACAATTGATATGTGTCAAAAAGCCCTAATACAAATTTCCAAACATGAGGCAGGCAAGTGTAACCTAAGTACACATACCGTATTTGCCGGAGTATAAGACGACTGGGCGTATAAGACGACCCCCAACATTTCCACTCAAAATATAGAGTTTGTTATATACTCGCCGTATAAGACTACCCCCTCTTGCATCATATTTCTTTCTTTTTGCTGTTGCCATGATAGGGTTGATAGGGGTTTGACTGCTGGACATTTTCTATGCTGTATTGTACTGTACAATGGTGCAGTACTGTGGTTGGCTGTTGGCTGTATACAAAGCCTGATTGGATTGGTCCCTGCTCCCTGTCTGCCCTCCCTGTCTCCCTGTCTAACTGTATATTATGACCGCATTTGCAAGGGGCGGGCCGGAGCGCCGCTGCTTCCCGAGCAGAACGGGCCGGTCACGCCGAAAAGGCTGGCACCCCTGTATCGCTGCTGATGCTCGCCGCAGCCACGCTGATGACCCGCCGCGGCCGCAGTGTATCGGGAGGCACTGCGGCGTATAAGACGACCCCCGGCGTATAAGACGACCCCCCCACTTGGAGGCATGTTTTGCAGGGCAAAAAAGTCGTCTTATACGCCGGCAAATACGGTAAGTTATGTTTACATACTTTTCACATTGAATATAAACACATATGCAAATATTCCTTTTTTGTGCTTCTCTTGAGGGTGCTAGAAGTGGAGCTGTCGAGTTGCTCTACGCAATGGCAGTAGTATATAATATGATTATACTAGAGCTATGGACACAACATGCAGTACAAGGGATGGAATGGAAGTGCTGTGCATGCCCTGTGGCAGTAGTTCTCCTATCAAGTCTACTGTGTGTGAATTTGAGCTGTCAATCAGGGAGAACAGAGAGCACCTGCCAGAAAGAATAGATAGGCATCTTAACACGAGGTGGAAGAATGTGTGCTTCTAAAGATCAGTTCTATCTGAAAGGTTACATTATGTATGCAAATTTATTATGTTGTTTATACCAATCCTTACCACTTATGATATTTATTTGAGATAAATATGTTTGATAATTTACCCAGTGGTAGACAACGTGAGGCGCTCCAGCTGCTGTGGAACTACACATCTCAGCATGCCCTGCCAGAGTTTTGCTGTGCAAAACTACACATCCCAGCATACTCTGCCACAGTTTTAGCATTCACTAATAGCAAAACTGTGGTAAGGCATGCTGGGACTTGTAGTTTCACAACGGATGGGTTCTAGACACTGGATCAACAGTGTCTCGTTAGACAGTCATTAGGTTGAACCCATATGGTTGACATGCAATAGATCGACATGGTCAAAAGGTTGACAGGTAAAATATGTTCTGTGTCTAAGGTCGAGCAGTTCAAAAGGTTGACATTACAATGGTCAACACATAAAAGGTCGACACAAGTTTCTTTTATTGTTATTTTTACATTTGCTCCATTTGCCATCCATGTGGACTACTATTGGGAGCAGTAACCTGACTGAAGTATGGCAAGCGAAGCGAGCCTCATGAGGGTACACGGTACACTAATTGTGGTCACATATGGTGACCTAACAAGGCTGGAGCATTTCCAATTGAGATGCTTGCGAAACATACTACAAGCAAAACTAACAGACCGCTAGAGAAATTAAAACATCTGAAAACTATGCCAAGACCAACCCACAATTGAAACCTATATTATAATACAGAGTTTAAAGTGGTTTGGACATGTCTGAGAATGGAGCCTAAAAGAATGATAAACGCCCTGATGGATGGAAAATAGCATTTTATGCGTCAAAAAATATATTTTCTGTGTTGACCATTTCCATGTCAACTATTTGTTCCTGTCAACCTTTTGTACCTGATAACCTTAGACACTGTTGACTTTTCAATATTGACCTTTTGAATGTTAACCATATGGTGTTGACCTGTTGACTGTCTATGTTTACTGTAGATCAGTTGATCCACGCCGGCTTCGGATCACCATCGGCAGGCTTTGGCCATCTGAATAATCCCAAGGTTCCACAGAATGTCTGCCAGAACTCTGCTGCAGAGGCCAGGAAACCTGCATTGGATGGCGTAGACACTGAACCTCGGCATGCCTACAAAACATGGATAACATACACCCATTTTGTCAAATGCTCCCTGTTAACAAACCCAAATGGCTGCAGTCTGTCAATTAGGGAGCGGTGTCCGGGGCACTGCGATCAGAGCTGCAGTACCATTGTTGGACATGTGCACTGCAGCTTCGGCACATGCCCAGTTTAACAAAATCAGCCAGTTGTGTAAAATCAATATAGCGTTCTCTTCAGAATCATCCCCTATATACAGTACATCATGAAAAGCACTGCATTTAGGATCTACAGTTGTTACAATAGGAGAGCTGCAAAAGGAAGGTAGAGAAGACAAACTTGAATCGAGATACAAAGTAAAACAATCTGGACAAATTCTACATTGTTAAGTATATTATTTTCTCTTTCTGGAAATATGTAAGAAAGAAATCGAGTTAGAAGAAATAAAAATAATTCAATATATTTTGAAGGTTGTAAATTATTTTCTTTCTATATTGTAATTTTACCTATATTAAGCAATTTACTATTGTTATATTGCCAACAGCATTAAAATGGAAATATAAATAAAATATAATAATAATAATAATATAATAATAATAATAATAATATTATCATCATCCTCGATAGCTCCGTCTTTGTTCCTGCTGAACCACCAGCAGTAATTAGGTAGACAAAGAGCAGCATAGGACAGGTGCCAGGAGATACTGTGACCTCCTGAGAAAATGATGGAGCACACACACTGCTTATGGATACAATCAAACACACAGGGGAATTTTTGATTCCCAGTGCCCCACCAAATAATCTTCCTGCAGCATTTTATAGGTCACCCATTTTAGCAGAAGCCAAGCAAAGAAAGGCAAAATGAAATATTTATTTTACATATATATATAAATATATATATATATATATATATATATATATACATACTGTATATATCCGTGTATATATAAAAATTATTGTCACAGTAATGCATAAAACAAATTTGCTGTTTTTTTCTAGCATTGCTTTTCATTTAATATAATTAAACTGTATTACAATTATTACCATTTTATTATAATTTTGTGTGTAACAGTTTACAGCACTCTTTTTCATTTGTTGATGTAAATGAATGTGATTTCTGGATAATTAGTAACTTTCTCTGCAGGCAAAATGACAAATATATTTTATTTAAATTAGGCTACAAATTATTTTTGCATGCTCAGTGCTGCATTCCGAGATGTGTCAAGTCCCAAGTGTAACAGGTATAATATTTCTTGCCAGTTACACGTTGAATAGGAATCTTCTACATTTATGGACTGTGTATCCGTGCTCCAATTTCTTGCTTGGGACATGCTTGGGAAAGAGCTTTGAAAATAGAGCTACTCTGTTGCTAGGAGACAGCTGTAGTGCATCCTGCTCATTTCATTACTGGCTATTCGCTGCATGTAGGTGATTTCCAAGTTCGTCATAATCCAACCATAACACTGACATTTTATATGATTGCCTTATAATTAAGCTCTCAATTAAATATTCATATTACATTAAATACAATCAGAAAGATGGAAGATTTATGTACGCAGGTATAAATACTGAACAGGAAATTGTAAACATCATGTATAGTGTTTTTATTTGTGTTATGCCATTGACCAAGACAATAAATATCTACTGTTACCATCTGCTCCCTTGTCTTTGTATGTGTAGTCACTGGTGTGAAATACAAAATAAAGACCAAAGGCAAAATATATAGAAAATGGTATATTAAGAAAATTCATGTATTTAAGATAATAATCAGGATACACTTTAATATTAAATGGAATATGAAATACAAAAGCTGTGCACAGAATGTATAAATGATACAAATTATACCTCTCACTTGCTGAGACAAACAACTGTTATTAATTTCATCTTATCCCTGGCAAGTGACAATAATGTTTAATACCATTATCAGTATTGTACAAATACACTAAACTAAATTACACTTGTTATTAGACTGTGCACAGGGGTGTTTGTTATTGGGGAATGTTATTTATTTATTACCAGTGTTTATATACTGCAAACATATTCCGCAGTGCTTTACAGAGACTATTCAGTCTCATTAGTCCCTGCCGCAGTGTAATTAAACACACAATTTAACTAATTTTTATCAAGAGACAATTAACCTACCAGTACATTTTTGGATTGTGAGTGGAAAATGGAGTACCCGGAGGAAACCCATGCAAGTACTGGGAGAATATACAAACTCCACATAGTTATGGTTACTATATAGTCAAAATCGTAAGAAAAGTTAGTGCAAATTACACCATGTGTATGCTCTTACGATGCAGATGCGTGCCACCGCATGATTGGCATCGTAAGAAAAAATAGACTGTGCACTGCAGGCAGGGACGATATTGGCCAGATTGGAGGCTCATGCTTCCGGGCAGTTTCTAGACGATATTGGCCATAAGCCAAAATCGCATTGTGTGTATGCACCATTAGTGTTAAATAGAACCTTTTGTCATGGCCGCATCTAGGCGGGCTAGGGGGGCATGTGACCTGGGCGCAGGATTAGATCTGGCGCTGGGAACCGGCTGCATCTGACAAGCAGAGAAGGAAGTGGAGTGACATGGGATTTGTAGTAATGTCTGTTACTGCTCAGACTTTGAGCAGTAACAGAGAGACTACAAATCCCATGAGGCATTGCACCCTGAAGAGAGATGGGCGACACAGGAGCTGCAGTAGTCATCTATCCCGTTAACCATTTATTTTTTATTGAAAAAAAAGAAAAGACATCAAATAAATATACAAATACACAGATTCCATTGCTTCCAATACACTAAATACTGAGCCACCAAGACTGGATATCAGATAACATAGGATATTGATTAACAATATGACATTCGACCATTCTTTTTATTTATAAATGTATATATATAGCAAAAAAAAGAGAAAGAAAAGGGGAAAAAAGGAAAGAAAAAGGAGGGGGGGGGGGGGGGGGGGGAACCACCATGAGAGACCAGACTGACTGGCCAACCCCTTGTAATCACATAAAACATATTTTACAAACACCTTAGGGGGTAATTCAGATCTGATCGTAGATGTGCTAAATTTAACACATCTAAGATTAGTTTCTCAGACATGCGGGGGGACACCTAGCACAGGGCTAGTCTGCCCCGCATGTCTGGCCCTACCTGCTTTTGCACCCGCTGAGTAGCTCCCTGCCAGCACAGCTTTTGTGCGCTGACAGGCCACTACTCACTGTGGCCTGCTCCCGCAATGGTCCGGTCAGCATCTCACTGGACTCCCGGGGTGCGCACTCCACATAGGGATTCAGACTGTGATCGTTGTCGCTGCACAGATCCAGTCTGCATTAGGCCCTTAGGGGGTAATTCAGATCTGATCATAGATGTGCTAAGTTTAGCACATCTACGATTATTTACTCAGACATGCAGGGGGACGCAAAGCACAGCGCTAGTCCTCCCCGCATATCTGGCTCTGCCCCCCCTGCACGGTTGTAAAAGCATCACATGGCTGCAATGCTTTTGCACCCGGTTAGTAGCTCCCTGCCTGCGCAGCTCCTGGCTGCTAGCAGTTGGCTACCTGCCACATTCCGGGTCGCATTGGCTGTGTGTGACATCACGCAGCCACTGTGGCCCACCCCCCAACGGTCCGGACATGCCTGCGTTGTCCGGGATGCGCCCCACCAATGGCATTCTAATGCCATTGGCACACCCCCTCCTGCCCAGCAACCGCCTCTGCCTGTCAATCAGGCAGAGGCAATCACAGCCCAGAGATACTGTTAGCATCTCACTAGGCTCTTGGGGTGTGCACGCACAGTGCGCCCACTGCGCATGAGCACTTCACATAGGGATTCAGACTGCGATATCCAGTCTTAATAGGCCCTTAGTTTGGTGATTTCAACCTAAATTGAATACCCATTCACAGATTCCAAACATAGTCACAAACAAGCAAATGAGCTTCAGATTTAAGAAAATTAATACGACAACCCGACTGACTAGAATACGAGGATAGAATCTGAAACAAATTATGAATAGATGTATGTGGGGAGGCAAGTGTGAGTAAGACGTCATCTGCAAATAATGATAATTTATATTCAATGTCCCCTACCACAATACCCCTAATATCGGCATTAGCACGTATCAAGCAGGCCAAAGGCTCAATCGTCATTGCAAATATTATGGGAGATAAGGGACAATCTTGCCGGGTGCCATTGCTAATCACAAACGCATTAAACTCTTTGCCATTCAACCTAACTCTCGCAGCTGGATTAGAGTATAAAGCATGAATACCCATTAGTAGGCTTCCTCCCAGGCTGAATCTGCATAGAGTTGCAAACATATAAGGCCATAGGATCTTATCAAAGACCATTTCTGCATCTAATGATAATGGACTTGAGCAAGATCAATCATTCTCCGGGTGTTATCTCTTGCCTGTCGGCCTGGGATGAAGCCCACTTGGTCCGCATGGATCAGTTGTGGTAGAATCTGGTTTAATCTTAAAGCTAAGATCTTAAAAAAAAGTTTAAAGTAATTATTAAGCAGCAAGATAGGGGGATAGCTAGAACATACATTTGGATCTTTCCCAGGCTTATGAATCAAAATAATACGAGCTTCCAATATTCGTGAGGACAAAGATTCACCCCAAAGGAGTCCATTTAGAAGTCTACACAGATGAGGCAATAATAAAGTTTTACATTTTTTATAATACGATATAAGTATACCATCCGGCCCTGGGGCCTTACCTGATTTCTGTAGTTTTAGTACTTTTTCTAACTCCTCAAAAGTAATCTCAGACCCTTATTGAGAAACTATAGAATGACTTAGACTGGGTAACTTACATTTATCAAGGAAAGATTCAATCCTATCATATAGCAAAAGAGAAGCAAAGGCATTAACATCAGCATTATACAATGCTTTATAATAATTCACAAATTCTTTAAGAATTTGTTCAGGATCGTGAGTTAGCGCCCCAGTTTTAATAGTTAAGATATTTTTAGAAGATATTTGTGCCCTTAATTTCCTTGCTAGGATTTTATCAGCTTTATCTCTTTTCTCGTAGTATATTAATTAAGTCGCCTAAGGGATTCTTCAGTTTTGCGAGATATCAACAAATTAAGTACGCCTCTTTGATAAATTGATCCAGATCGACTGGGTCGAGAGACATTTTATGCTTTTCGTCTTAATGTAACATTTGGTCAGTCAGATCAAGTATTGCCTGGGTACGTATTTTCGCCAATTTTGAGGCGATCTGAATAAAATGACCTCTTACAACAGCTTTATGCGCTTCCCACAGGGTTATACGGCTTATATCCGGGGTCTGATTTATATTGAAATAATCCACTAAAATCTGAGTGACCTGGGCTATAACATCTTTATTCTGAAGCAATGCTTCATTAAGACACCAAGAAGGAGGGGATGAATTACGCGTTATACCTGGAAAAAAATCAAAGATACTGGGGTGTAATCTGACCACGATACAGGGTGTATCTTTTGGATCTTAGAAGTAAGAACGCGACCAAGTAATATCATATCTATCCGAGTATATATTTTATGAGCAGAAGAGAAATAAGTGTAATCCTTTGCTAGGAGATCATGAACCCTACAAGAATCAAACAATAACTGTTTTTTTAAAAGTGAATATGGAGCTTTGGAGTTCCACTCATTAATATGAATCTGGGAATTAGGAAGTGGATGGGAGTGGTCCAATCTGTGATGAAGTATCGTATTAAAGTCCCCAGCCACTATAACATCATCTTACTGCTGAAGAGAGATTTTAGCATCTAACGATGAGAAGAAGGTGACTTGATTAATAATTTGGGGCATAAACATTAACCATAGTTATCGGATCATTATTTAATTTACCCACTACAAGGTACCTGCCTCTCCTATCTCGGATGATATTCTCTGCATCCAATTGTAAATGATCCGCTACCATTATAGCTGGTGTAGTATGGTATGCCGGCGGCCGGGCTTCCGGCAACCAGCATACCGGCGCCGGGAGCCCAACCGCCGGCATACCAACAGTGTGGCGAGTGCAAATGAGCCCCTTGCGGGCTCGCTGTGCTTGCCACGCTGTGGGCACGGTGGCGCACTACGCGCGCCACGCTATTTAATCTCCCTCCAGGGGGGTCGTGGACCCCCACGAGGGAGAAAATCTGTCGGTATGCCGGCTGTTGGGATTCCGGCAACTGTATACTGTGCGCCGGGATCCCAACGGTCTGCAACCTGAAGACCACTGCATTTGAGAAAAAGATAATACAATCCTTGTGTTGGTCCGCCAAGAGAAATACATACAAAAATAATAGTAAGCGCTATGGGTTAAAATGACTGTAGGTGTAAATAAATGTAATAAATATCAATAAAACAAATCAAATAAGGTGACACATAAATGTTTACAAGGCTCTTTTTTGTAATTGGTAAGGAGAGGACTATCCTGCAAAGTCCTGGAAATGCGTTGGTGGCACTGTCCCTATCTTACCCTACTCTCTGTGGCGGTGATCTTCCTTCTGACTGTCGGGTCCGTATACTGTGGCTGGCCGCATGTGACAGCCACGGCGCTGGACAATGATGTCACCTGCTTGCACGATGTGGAGGAGGAGAGCTCCGGTGTTCAGTAAGCAGTCTCTGTGTGGTGCCTTTTTGGTTCCTACACATTTCACACCACTGCGGGCAATTTGTTAATGATGGAGGAGTCCTCTCATGGTGGCCATATTTATAGTAATAAACTTTATTTCAAAACAGGAAGTGTTGTCCCAGAAGTTTGTAAAAAGGAGGCAAGCACATGCATTTAGACATGTAGCTTTTAAAAGGAGGAATTTTTATTCATAGTAAAATTAAAAATATACTCTGTTCTTCAAATTAAAATTAAATCCTGTCTCACTTACTGTATTTGCTTTGTTGTTTTATGTGTAAATCTTATGCATTTTTAAAGGAATACTGTTAGGTGTGCATATACTATGTGTGAATTTTTAAATGAATACAGCTAAATCAATATCTATATTTAAGCCATATGGTTCTAAAGTGTACATATGGTACATCCATTTTGTCTCTTGTTTCTTCAAATTTGTCACTGTATCATTGTTTCTCCAATTGGGAAGGACTCTTTCAATTCCAGTAACTTCTTGTTGTGGAACTTTAGGAAGTGTGCCCATACACAATGGGTTACTAGCCCTCTTTTGATATTGTACAGGTGCTCTAAAATTCTTATTTTAATTTTCTGTTTTGTTTGTCCAATGTACTGTTTCCCAAAGGGGCATTCCAACAGGTAAATTGCTCCTTCTGTGTTCCAGGTGATAGTATTTTTGGTTTGATTTGAAACAAAGGTCTCTATTCTTTTGGTATTTGCTTTTTCTATTTTGCACCCATTGCAGTCTAAACAGGGGTGAAAACCTGCTGGATGATCTTTTTTCTTTTCCTCTTTTTTTGTGTAGCTTTTAGTTAATACTTTCTTTAGGTTATTCGCCTTTCTGTAGAAGATTTGCCGGCGTTCTGAAAATTCAGGTTTCAAAGTTTCATCAAGTTGTAATATGTGCCAATGGTCTTGTATGATTCTTTCTATTTCCTTGAAGTTGCTGGTGTATTGGGTTATGAAGGAGGTCCCTTGTTGTTCTTTATCTAGGTTTTGTTTGTATTTCAACATTTCCAAATGTGGAAGATTGGAAATTTTGTCCAGTTCTGCTTGAAAAAAGATTCTTCATATCCTTTTTGTAGGAAGTCATTCTTCAATTTATTACTTGGTATGATGAATGTTTCGTTGCCCGCACAGTTGCGTTTTAGCCATCTGAATTGGCCACTGGGTATGTTTTTGATCTATTTTTGCTGCTGATTGCTTGAGGCTGGTATAGTATTGTTTCCATTGACCTCTTTAATGTGAGTCCTAGTTTTCATGGTGTTCTCTTCGATGTATATTTCCAGATCCAGGAATACTACTTTACTGTATGTTGTGGTAAATCCCAAATTTCAATTATTGGTGTTCATGTATTGTTTAAAGACCTCCAAAAGTTCTTGCAGACCTTCCCAGATGAAGAAGAGGTCATCGATATATCTCTTCCAGCAGGTGATGTATTTTCTGTATATGTTGTTTTCCCAAATATTTTACTCCTTCCACCAAGCTACAAAGAGATTAGCGTAGATTGGTGCAAACAAGGTTCCCATGGCTGTCCCTGTTTTTGAATATATGCTTGGAGCCCATAACCCATTGGAATATGTGTGTACTATTAGCAATGCCCTGAAGTCAGTGAAAAGCCCAGTAGTTAACCAGAGAAGTGGTTTATTCAGCAGTAATTTGTATGAACAGCCATACTCACTGTATGGCACCAGTCTATGGGTAGTGGTGCAGTATGTAAGCTGTAAATGCAGGGTCTTACTGAGCTAAGCAGGAAGGATGGTCTTCAGTATGCCGCCGGCCGGGATCCCGGCGACCAGCATACCGGCACCAGGATCCCGACCGCCGGCATGCCGACACATAGTCTCCCTCTTGGGGGTCCACGACTTCCTTGAAGGGAGAATAAATAGCATGGTGCAGCGCATGCACAGAAGTACAAATTGTGGTCATCATGGTTATGGAATGAAGCCTCCATAAAGGAGCCAATAAGGAGACTGTATGACCTAAAGTGGTGCTATCATCATGTAGTGTTGGAACAAGAGAGCAGAGATACCATGCTGTGGCTGTTGGCTTACCATATGTTTGCAAATGTACAGTATGACATCTCTGCATTCCTATTATTATTAAGCATATACATCTCTTTTGATGGACCATTGCCTTGTGCCTTAGGGTAACTTTTATTGTTATACTCAACTTGGCCTTTATTACCTAGAGAGAACTGGGTTTCATTCCATCTCAGACAGAACCTACATGTAGATGTAGAAAAAAACACCTAACCTGAAAGAAATCAAGGTTCCACAGCTTCTCTGTTGTACCAGACTCACACAGGCTCCGTATCCAGCAAGGAAGGAGGAAGATGACGGGCTGCAGTCCAGCAGGGAGAGCTGCTGAAATACAGAGGTGCAGCTGGGAAAGAACTACAGGTCCCAGAATGCTTATTGGGAAGTATTTCTGCATGTGCATGTGGCAGGCATAAAAATGGGTGTAAGGGGAGTACAGTCCACTAGCATCCTTTCCTTGCAGAACTACTGTAACTGTACACCTGGCCTGCCGCTCATTGACTCCCAGCCACCCATGGATAATGGGGAGCTTAGTATGGGGTCCACTGGCTGCAAGCTCAGATGGGGATGCACTGGGAACTGGTTTAGGGGCTCAGCAGCTGTTATCCAGGACAGAGATAGGTCCGTGTTACCCTGGTGTCCCTTCTGAGAGAAGGCAGGTACCTTGGAGTGGGGAAGAGGGATGGAGATAGAGACTGAGAGGACACAGGATGGTATAAACTGCAAAAAAAAACCTCTCCTTTTACACCCATGTGGAATCATCCCTCCTTCCCTCCAGGTTGTTCACATCGTATGGCCTCAAACTGGACAGCGAAAGGTATCACCAGTTTTCACCACATACTTCGCAACAATATACCACTTTCTTTTTTGGAACTCCAGGAGAAACACTCGCTTCCAGCTTTATATTTCTACCAATATCTCCAAATTCAAAACTTTGTTTCTACCTCCCTAAGAGAATTCACTTCTCCTCGAAAGTGGATGGCAATAGAATGCCTTTGTATATACAATCCTATGGACAGGGGAGTCATCTGTCTATTGTACCATTCGGTTCTGTCTCCTGACTCTCTTTGCCGGACGGCACATGAAATCTCCTTCGACGAAGGTACCTGGGACATGATTCGTCTAAATATTTAGAAATGTTCTATTAGTGTTTCTATTAAAGAAAATTCCTATAAAGTCTACACACGGTGCTACTTAGTTCCGGAACGCTTACACCAGATTTACCCCACCACTACATACCAGTGCGGCCAAATAGGTACTTTTTTCCATATTTGGTGGACTTGTCCTAAAATTATCCCTTTCTGGTCCATGGTCCGAACTCTTGTAAACTCTGTGGTACCTAATTGTCCTTCTCTAACACCTGCTACACTACACTTGTGTGCCCTTGCTTGCCAGTTATCTAAACCTGAAAACAAAATGGTGCTACAGATAGCTTGTGCGGCTAAATTTCAAATCGCTAGAGTGGGGGAAAATGTCCAAACCCCCCCACCCCCCCACCCCCCACACACACACACACTCGACTTGAACTCATGAACTGAATCTGGTTTGTAGCTAAGATGGAGTATATAACTGCTCTGATGAACAACACAGTGGATAAGTTTCATGCCACCTGGGCTTCCTGGTATAGTAACTACAATGCAGCCCTTCCAGGCCTTCACTAACTCAATCTTTATTTACTGTAATTTAATTTAATTTATCTTACTATCTCACAAACTTGTTACCTGGAGCCTGTATATTAGTGGGAGTAACATCATATTAGCTACATGGAAAATTAAGGACATTACGCAATTATCTGTAACAGAAAGACTCCCCTAACCTTTTTTTTTTTTTTTTTTTACCCCGGCTCGCTTATTTTCTTACTTCTTCCTTCCACTTTCTCCCTTTCTTACTGTTCTCTTTCTTACCCTTTTCTAATTCTTTATTTCTTTCTACTAGTTAATCTATCCTATTCTTCCCCACTACCCCAGTGCTATCTTCTTTCTTAAATTTAATGCAGTCTTGGATGCTAACCCTCATGTGGTCTACTGATTGGTTCACAGGGGGTTGTCTTCCTCTTATTCCTTGATAGATATCTATATATCTATATATCTCTCTATATATATATATATATATATATATATATATATTAGTGATGAGCGGGTTCGGTTCCTCAGAAACCGAACCCCCCCGAACTTCACCCATTTTACACGGGTCCGAGGCATACTCGGATTCTCCCGTATGGCTCGGTTAACCCGAGTGCGCCCGAACGTCATCATCCCACTGTCGGATTCTCGCGAGATTCGGATTCTATATAAGCAGCCGCGCGTCGCCGCCATTTTCACTCGTGCATTGGAAATGTTAGGGAGAGGACGTGGCTGGCGTCCTCTCCGTTTATTCATTGTTGATGCAAATATTTGTGCTTGCTTATATCTTAATTGTGGGGACTGGGGAGCAGCTGTATTATTAATATAGGAGGAGTACAGTGCAGAGTTTTGCTGATCAGTGACCACCAGTTTTATCCGTTCTCTGCCTGAAAAAAACGCTCCTTATCTGTGCTCAGTGTGCTGCATATTTCTGTGCTCACACTGCCTTATTGTGGGGACTGGGGAGCAGCTGTATTATATAGGAGGAGTACAGTGCAGAGTTTTGCTGACAGTGACCACCAGTTTACGTTGTCTGCCTGAAAAACACTCCATATCTGTGCTCAGTGTGCTGCATATATCTGTGCTCACACTGCTTTATTGTGGGGACTGGGTACCACCAGTATATTATATAGGAGGAGTACAGTGAAGAGTTTTGCTGACAGTGACCACCAGTATACGTTGTCTGCCTGAAAAACACTCCATATCTGTGCTGCATTGTAGTATATAGTAGGAGTATAGTGCATAATTTTGCTGACCACCAGTATATAATATATAGGAGTACGGTACAGAAGGCCACTGTTGTACCTACCTCTGTGTCGTCAAGTATACTATCCATCCATACCTGTGGTGCATTTCAGTTTTGGACAGTTTGCTGACCACCAGTATATAATATATAGCATTACGGTACAGTAGGCCACTGCTGTACCTACCTCTGTGTTGTCAAGTATACTATCCATCCATACCTGTGGTGCATTTCAGTTTTGCACAGTTTGCTGACCACCAGTATATAATATATAGCATTACGGTACAGTAGGCCACTGCTGTACCTACCTCTGTGTCGTCAAGTATACTATCCATCCATACCTGTGCTGCATTTCAGTTTTGCACAGTTTTCTGACCACCAGTATATAATATATAGCATTACGGTACAGTAGGCCACTGCTGTACCTACCTCTGTGTCGTCAAGTATACTATCCATCCATACCTGTGGTGCATTTCAGTTTTGCACAGTTTGCTGACCACCAGTATATAATATATAGCATTACGGTACAGTAGACCACTGCTGTACCTAACTCTGTGTCGTCAAGTATACTATCCATCCATACCTGTGGTGCATTTCAGTTTTGCACAGTTTGCTGACCACCAGTATATAATATATAGCATTACGGTACAGTAGGCCACTGCTGTACCTACCTCTGTGTCGTCAAGTATACTATCCATCCATACCTGTGGGGCATTTCAGTTTTGCACAGTTTGCTGACCACCAGTATATAATATATAGCATCACGGTACAGTAGGCCTCTGCTGTACCTACCTCTGTGTCGTCAAGTATACTATCCATCCATACCTGTGGTGCATTTCAGTTTTGCGCAGTATATATAGTAGTAGGCCATTGCTATTGATACTGGCATATAATTCCACACATTAAGAAATGGAGAACAAAAATGTGGAGGTTAAAATAGGGAAAGATCAAGATCCACTTCCACCTCGTGCTGAAGCTGCTGCCACTAGTCATGGCCGAGATGATGAAATGCCATCAACGTCGTCTGCCAAGGCCGATGCCCAATGTCATAGTAGAGAGCATGTAAAATCCAAAAAACAAAAGTTCAGTAAAATGACCCAAAAATCAAAATTGAAAGCGTCTGATGAGAAGCGTAAACTTGCCAATATGCCATTTACGACACGGAGTGGCAAGGAATGGCTGAGGCCCTGGCCTATGTTCATGGCTAGTGGTTCAGATTCACATGAGGATGGAAGCACTCATCCTCTCGCTAGAAAAATGAAAAGACTTAAGCTGGCAAAAGCACAGCAAAGAACTGTGCGTTCTTCTAAATCACAAATCCCCAAGGACAGTCCAATTGTGTCGGTTGCGATGCCTGACCTTCCCAACACTGGACGGGAAGAGCTTGCGCCTTCCACCATTTGCACGCCCCCTGCAAGTGCTGGAAGGAGCACCCGCAGTCCAGTTCTTGATAGTCAAATTGAAGATGTCACTGTTGAAGTACACCAGGATGAGGATATGGGTGTTGCTGGCGCTGGGGAGGAAATTGACAAGGAGGATTCTGATGGTGAGGTGGTTTGTTTAAGTCAGGCACCCGGGGAGACACCTGTTGTCCGTGGGAGGAATATGGCCATTGACATGCCTGGTCAAAATACAAAAAAAATCAGCTCTTTGGTGTGGAATTATTTCAACACAAATGCGAACAACAGGTGTCAAGCCGTGTGTTGCCTTTGTCAAGCTGTAATAAGCAGGGGTAAGGACGTTAACCACCTCGGAACATCCTCCCTTATACGTCACCTGCAGCGCATTCATCATAAGTCAGTGACAAGTTAAAAAACTTTGGATGACAGCGGAAGCAGTCCACTGACCACTAAATCCCTTCCTCTTGTTGTAACCAAGCTCCTGCAAACCACACCACCAACTCCCTCAGTGTCAATTTCCACCTTACACAGGAAAGCCAATAGTCCTGCAGGCCATGTCACTGGCAAGTCTGACGAGTCCTCTCCTGCCTGGGATTCCTCTGATGCATCCTTGAGTGTAACGCCTACTGCTGCTGGCGCTGCTGTTGTTGCCGCTGGGAGTCGACCGTCATCCAAGAGGGGAAGTCAGAAGACCACTTGTACTACTTCCAGTAAGCAATTGACTGTCCAACAGTCCTTTGCGAGGAAGATGAAATATCCCAGCAGTCATCCTGCTGCAAAGCGGATAACTCAGGTCTTGTCAGCCTGGGTGGTGAGAAACGTGGTTCCGGTATCCACCGTTAATTCACAGGCAACTAGAGACTTGTTTGAGGTACTGTGTCCCCGGTACCAAATACCATCTAGGTTCCATTTCTCTAGGCAGGCGATACCGAAAATGTACACAGACGTCAGAAAAAGAGTCACCAGTGTCCTAAAAAATGCAGTTGTACCCAATGTCCACTTAACCACGGACATGTGGACAAGTGGAGCAGGGCAGACTCAGGACTATATGACTGTGACAGCCCACTGGGTAGATGTATTGCCTCCCGCAGCAAGAACAGCAGCGGCGGCACCAGTAGCAGCATCTCGCAAACGCCAACTCGTTCCTAGGCAGGCTACGCTTTGTATCACCGCTTTCCATAAGAGGCACACAGCTGACAACTTCTTACAGAAACTGAGGAACATCATCGCAGAATGGCTTACCCCAATTGGACTCTCCTGGGGATTTGTGACATCGGACAACGCCACCAATATTGGCCCTCATTCCGAGTTGATCGCTCGCAAGGCGATTTTAGCAGAGTTGCTCACGCTAAGCCGCCGCCTACTGGGAGTGTATCTTAGCATCTTAAAATTGCGAACGATGTATTCGCAATATTGCGATTACAAACTACTTAGCAGTTTCAGAGTAGCTCCACACTTACTCGGCATCTGCGATCAGTTCAGTGCTTGTCGTTCCTGGTTTGACGTCACAAACACACCCAGCGTTCGCCCAGACACTCCCCCGTTTCCCCGGCCACTCCTGCGTTTTTTCCGGAAACGGTAGCGTTTTTTCCCGCACGCCCATAAAACGGCCTGTTTCCGCCCAGTAACACCCATTTCCTGTCAATCACACTACGATCGCCGGAGCGATGAAAAAGCCGTGAGTAAAAATACTATCTCCATTGTAAAATTACTTGGCGCAGTCACAGTGCGAATATTGCGCATGCGTACTAAGCGGAATTTCACTGCGATGCGATGAAAAATACCGAGCGAACGACTCGGAATGAGGGCCATTGTGCGTGCATTACATGTGGGCAAATTCCAGCACGTCCCATGTTTTGCACATACATTGAATTTGGTGGTGCAGAATTATTTAAAAAAGACAGGGGCGTGCAAGAGATGCTGTCGGTGGACCGAAGAATTGCGGGCCACTTACGGCATTCAGCCACCGCGTGCCGAAGACTGGAGCACCAGCAAACAGTCCTGAACCTGCCCTGCCATCATCTGAAGCAAGAGGTGGTAACGAGGTGGAATTCAACCCTCTATATGCTTCAGAGGATGGAGGAGCAGCAAAAGGCCATTCAAGCCTATACATCTGCCCACGATATAGGCAAAGGAGGGGGAATGCACCTGACTCAAGCGCAGTGGAGAATGATTTCAACGTTGTGCAAGGTTCTGCAACCCTTTGAACTTGCCACACGTGAAGTCAGTTCAGACACTGCCAGCCTGAGTCAGGTCATTCCCCTCATCAGGCTTTTGCAGAAGAAGCTGGAGAGATTGAAGGAGGAGCTAAAATAGAGCGATTCCGCTAGGCATGTGGGACTTGTGGATGGAGCCCTTAATTCGCTTAATCAGGATTCACGGGTGGTCAATCTGTTGAAATCAGAGCACTACATTTTGGCCACCGTGCTCGATCCTAGATTTAAAACCTACGTTGCATCTCTCTTTCCAGCAGACACAAGTCTGCAGAGGTTCAAAGACCTGCTGGTGAGAAAATTGTCAAGTCAAGCGGAACGTGACCCGTCAACAGCTCCTCCTTCACATTCTCCCGCAACTCGGGGTGCGAGGAAAAGGCTAAGAATTCCGAGCCCACCCGCTGGCGGTGATGCAGAGCAGTCTGGAGTGAGTGCTGACATCTGGTTCGGACTGAAGGACCTGCCAACGATTACTGACATGTCGTCTACTGTCACTGCATATGATTCTCTCACCATTGAAAGAATGGTGGAGGATTATATGAGTGACCGCATCCAAGTAGGCACGTCAGACAGTCTGTACGTATACTGGCAGGAAAAAGAGGCAATTTGGAGGCCCTTGCACAAACTGGCTTTATTCTACCTAAGTTGCCCTCCCTCCAGTGTGTACTCCGAAAGAGTGTTTAGTGCAGCCGCTCACCTTGTCAGCAATCGGCGTACGAGGTTACTTCCAGAAAATGTGGAGAAGAAGATGTTCATCAAAATGAATTATAATCAATTCCTCCGTGGGGACATTTACCAGCAGCAATTGCCTCCAGAAAGTACACAGGGACCTGAGATGGTGGATTCCAGTGGGGACGAATTAATAATCCATGAGGAGGGGGATGTACACAGTGAAAGGGGTGAGGAATCGGAGGATGATGATGAGGTGGACATCTTGCCTCTGTAGAGCCAGTTTGTGCAAGGAGAGATTGATTGCTTCTTTTTTGGTGGGGGCCCGAACCAACCAGTCATTTCAGTCACAGTCGTGTGGAAGACCCTGTCGCTGAAATGATGGGTTCGTTAAAGTGTGCATGTCCTGTTTATACAACATAAGGGTGGGTGGGAGGGCCCAAGGACAATTCCATCTTGCACCTCTTTTTTCTTTCATTTTTCTTTGCATCATGTGCTGTTTGGGGACAATTTTTTTGAAGTGCCATCCTGCCTGACACTGCAGTGCCACTCCTAGATGGGCCAGGTGTTTTTGTCGGCCACTTGTGTTGCTTAGCTTAGTCACACAGCGACCTTGGTGCGCCTCTTTTTTTCTTTGCATCATGTGCTGTTTGGGGACAATTTTTTTGAAGTGCCATCCTGCCTGACACTGCAGTGCCACTCCTACATGGGCCAGGTGTTTGTGTCGGCCACTTGTGTCGCTTAGCTTAGTCACACAGCGACCTTGGTGCGCCTCTTTTTTTCTTTGCATCATGTGCTGTTTGGGGACTATTTTTTTGAAGTGCCATCCTGCCTGACACTGCAGTGCCACTCCTAGATGGGCCAGGTGTTTGTGTCGGCCACTTGTGTCGTTTAGCTAAGTCACACAGCGACCTTGGTGCGCCTCTTTTTTTCTTTGCATCATGTGCTGTTTGGGGACAATTTTTTTGAAGTGCCATCCTGCCTGACACTGCAGTGCCACTCCTAGATGGGCCAGGTGTTTGTGTCGGCCACTTGTGTCGCTTAGCTTAGTCACACAGCGACCTTGGTGCGCCTCTTTTTTTCTTTGCATCATGTGCTGTTTGGGGACAATTTTTTTGAAGTGCCATCCTGCCTGAAACTGCAGGTCCACTCCTAGATGGGCCAGGTGTTTGTGTCGGCCACTTGTGTCGCTTAGCTTAGTCACACAGCGACCTTGGTGCGCCTCTTTTTTTCTTTGCATCATGTGCTGTTTGGGGACTATTTTTTTGAAGTGCCATCCTGTCTGACACTGCAGTGCCACTCCTAGATGGGCCAGATGTTTGTGTCGGCCACTTGGGTCGCTTAGCTTAGCCATCCAGCGACCTCAGTGCAAATTTTAGGACTAAAAATAATATTGTGAGGTGTGAGGTGTTCAGAATAGACTGAAAATGAGTGTAAATTATGGTTATTGAGGTTAATAATACTATGGGATCAAAATGACCACCAAATTCTATGATTTAAGCTGTTTTTGAGGGTTTTTTGTAAAAATACACCCGAATCCAAAACACACCCGAATCCGACAAAAAATTTTCAGGGAGGTTTTGCCAAAACGCGTCCGAATCCAAAACACGGCCGCGGAACCGAATCCAAAACCAAAACACAAAACCCGAAAAATGTCCGGTGCACATCACTAATATATATATATATATATATATATATATATATATAAATTATTTTTTTCTATTTCTTTCTTTCTCCCAAAGTTTATTCACGTTATCTTCTTCATATCGGTGACATCTCCTGCATTACATACTGTAGTTAATGAATGGGTCAGGTAATTAGAAATGACAATGTGATATGATAAGTTGGGACATTATAGGAGTTAAGTGATGATGAATAGGCCCCTAAAAGAGATAAATGAATTGATTAAACAGGAAATAAACAGAAAAACTTGTGTCATGTAATGCGCATATCCCCTTAGATTGGCTTGGAGAATCAGTAAGGTACCATTTACCACTCTTGCCAGAATCACCACGAACAGCTGGGTTTTGCTAAACTGTCTGTGTAAGATTTTATTTGGTAAATTGCAGCAATATGGGATTTTCAGCGGGGAACGAAACTCTTATTGACGCATATTAATAGACTCTCAATGTTAATTGTAACCTTAGCATATTTTTTGATGGTTTTGACATAAGTACTTGTACAAGAATATCTTTTTACATTGCTTCACATATAAATTTGAATAAAATTTAGGAAGGAAAATAACTTAACCTAAAACAGGTAGAATTGTGCAGCACATTTGCAAGCAGTGAAGCACATCACTCTTACACATTCTCCATGTCATGGGGGGTGATTCAGACCTCATCGCTGTGCTGCTAATTGTGCTGTGATCAGATAGTCGCTGCCCAAGAGGAGTGTAAAAATTGCGCAGTGCAAGTGTGCAATTGCATGTGTACGCCATGCGAAAATGCCCCTCAGTCAGTGGACAGCTGCAAATCCGTTCACAACTCACTCACAATTGAATGATTTTTCCACTGTATGCAGTCTGTGCGCAGCCCAAGACTTACTCCTACAGTGCAAAAAGAACAGGCTGATCGGGTCAGGAGCTGATGTCACACATCCTCCCTGAAAACGCTTGGGAACGCCTGTGTTTACCCTGACACTCCTTGAAAATGGTCAGTTACCACCCACAAATGACCTCTTCCTGTTAATCAGCTTGCAAATGGCTGTGTGATCAAAATTTTCACACCAGCTTGTCGCTGTTTTGCGATGCATGTGCGCATTGTGGTACCTATGCATGCAAAGTCAATTAATAGTTGCCCGCTGTGAAAATGCACAGCAGCAATCAGTTCTGAATCGGGCCCATAGAAACAAAATATGAGCGGGGAAACCTGGGGTAAGTAACGCTAGGCCCCCCGCTCTGCAAGGGTTCCCCGCCACTCACTGCAGATTGGATCGTAATCACTGATCCACAGCTCTTCAGCCACTAACAGCCATCATACTGTGACGGCATCGCAGTACAAATGCAGTCGTCTGGAAGGATACAAAGTGAAAGCCTGGCCCAGCTGCAGGGAAGGAGTTGGTAGCAGACACGTGAATGGATAATGTTGGGAGCGCGCTACAGCAAGCAGGCACTTCAAAGTGTGCAAATTGTAGCCAGACAGCTCAGCTGAGCATCATCATTATCACAGAAAAAAGTAAGACAGGAGTGATTTTCTTTATCAATTAAAAGTAAATGGAATTTCTATCTATAATCTATATATATGTGTATGTATATATATATATATATATATACATACCTACATATATATATACATATATATAAGACAAAAAAGGATATTGATTCACTGATTGACTCATCGCGAAATCTCTTACACCACAAGGCCTACAATCTTGAAACTTAAACAAGAAATGAGACAGCGCTCTTTCGCATTGTATATAAAAATGCTTTTACTTTAAATTTTGTACAGAGTACATAAAAATACAACACACTATGACACCGGCCAGTATCAATAAATCTAAAATATATACTATATTAAGAACAATTCCACATACAGAAAGAAACATCCAAATATATCCAGCTAAAATGACAAAAGATCTTATAGCTCTATTTAACTCTATAATTTTTTTTTAATGATGCTCTGGAGTGAGATTTTCTATCCTCTTAGTGTAGCATGGTAGGCGTGATTAGTAAGCAGGTAAGTTGTTTCAAAGCTCCACATGCAGATGTTAGTCAGGCAAATATGATTTGCATCCAAATAATTATATCAATACGTTCAAACAGACTGTTTTGTTAGTGCACTATAATCGTAATTAATGATACAGCTGTTAGTTGAAAATCAGCTGTTGGTACTTAAAGTCAAATGGTAGATGAACTTCTATTAATTATTACCGTCCATATATATTACCATCCATATATCATTAGTTGTTACCGTCCATAAATCTTACCAAGCTTAATGCTGTTAAACATGTATCACTATTTTAATTGTAATCAGCTGTTATGCCAAGTATAAGATGGATATAAGAATCAGTAACCAGAAATCCACACTTCACGAGTACAATAAGCTATGTAATCTATTTAGTACCTCTCCTCCCGGCACTTATGATTGTAGCAGCCTCTCCCGCAAGGGGCGATAATGAATGGGGTATTGGTCCCCCTCTCCAGTAGTGGGTTTACCTCCTCAGTGCAGCAAACCTCAATATCCACTTTAGCATCCGCAGCCGCGGCAGTCAGCGTGATAGCGGTCACAGAAGATCTCTGATCTCCGTAACACAGCCTGAATTCAACACTGAGGAAGCCGCCGAAGCCGGAGGGTAGGCGGAGAAACGCGTTTGGGACACTCTCTGTGGATAAAACCACATCACGAACTGCTGCTGCTGTCACAGCTAACGGAAGCGCCCCGATCATCACAGGCTGTGCTACGGAGAGCAGAGATCTTCTGTGACCGCTATCACGCTGACTGCCGCGGCTGCTAAAGTGGATATTGAGGTTTGCTGCACTGAGGAGGTAAACCCACTACTGGAGAGGGGGACCAATACCCCATTCATTATCGCTCCTTGCGGGAGAGGCTGCTACAATCATAAGTGCCGGGAGGAGAGGTACTAAATAGAGTACATAGCTTATTGTACTCGTGAAGTGTAGATTTCTGGTTACTGATTCTTATATCCATCTTATACTTGGCATAACAGCTGATTACAATTAAAATAGTGATACATGTTTAACAGCATTAAGCTTGGTAAGATTTATGGACGGTAACAACTAATGATATATGGACGGTAATATATATGTATGGTAATAATTAATAGAAGTTCATCTACCATTTGACTTTAAGTACCAACAGCTGATTTTCAACTAACAGCTGTATCATTAATTACGATTATAGTGCACTAACAAAACAGTCTGTTTAAAAGTATTGATATAATTATTTGGATGCAAATCATATTTGCCTGACTAACATCTGCATGTGGAGCTTTGAAACAACTTACCTGCTTACTAATCATGCCTACCATGCTACACTAAGAGGATAGAAAATCTCACTCCAGAGCATCATTAAAAAAAAATTATAGAGTTAAATAGAGCTATAAGATCTTTTGCCACTTTAGCTGGATATATTTGGATGTTTCTTTCTGTATGTGGAATTGTTCTTAATATAGTATATATTTTAGATTTATTGATTCTGGACGGTGTCATAGTGTGTTGTATTTTTATGTACTCTGTACAAAATTTAAAGTAAAAGCATTTTTATATACAACGTGAAAGAGCGCTGTCTCATTTCTTGTTTGGTTTTCTTTAACTCTTGGGATAACTGGGATCAGTGTCCCGAGACTAGTGGCTTTCTCACATTGTAGGTCACAGCGCCAAGTGTATATCCATATATCTAATCTTGAAACATGGCAGGTAGCTTCTCCTTAGGTCCCAGGTGCTTGCTTAGAACTAATTAAAAAAAAAATGTCACTGTCCATCCACGGAAATCGACAAAAATGGATGTGTGTATGTATGTATGTATGTATGTATGTATGTATGTATGTGTTTATGTATGTTCCAGCATAACTCCGGAATGCCTGCAGCAATTTACACCACACTTGGTACACACATGACTTACAATCTAGGAACAAACACTTTGGGGGTAACACACCCCTAACAACCCTAGGTGGGACAGCAGCACAGAGTATATCAGGAGACAGCATAACTCTGGAAAGCCTGGACCAATTTACACAAAACTTGGTACACCTATACCTTACAATCTGAGAACAGACACTGTGAAAGGTAAGACACCCCTAACACCCTTAGGGGTGAGGCAGCAGCATAGAGTATATCAGGAGACAGCATAACTCCGGAATGCCTATACCAATTTACACCACACTTGGTACACATATGACTTACAATCTGGGAACAAACACTTTGTGGGTAAGACACCCATAGCACCTTTAGGGATGAGGCAGCAGCATAGAGTATATCAGGAGACAGCATAACTCCGGAATGCCTGGAGCAATTTACACCAAACTTGGTACACACATGACTTACAATCTAGGAACAAACACTGTGGGGGTAACACACCCCTAGCACCCCTACGGGTGGCCCAGCAGCACAGATTAGGGGATGAGGATGGTAAATTAGAATTATAGTTGTTTTTTCATTTACATTGGTTGGAGATCTAGTATATAATAATATCTTGCTTCCCTGACCCACTTTGTGTAGTGGCTGGACCCCTTTTGGTTCCCCAAGGGACCCTGCTCTTCCCACTATACAACTCTCAGTCTGTGGCTTCTTGCTGCCTCCATTCCCATCCTAACATCATGTCAGTGCCCCTGTGAATTGCTTGATTTATTTACAGTTTTTTATATAGCGCAGCACATTATGCATCTCCTGATATACTCTGTGCTGCTGGGGGACCCTGCTACTTCCACTATATAACTCTCAGTGTGTGGGTTCATGCTCCGTTCCCCACCTCACATAATGTCACTGCCCCATCACATGCAGCCCTGTCCTGCCTGACATATCATGCATCTCCTAATATACTCTGTGCTGCTGGGGACCCTGCTCCTCCCACTATATAACTCTCAGCGTGTGGCTTCCTGCCACCTCCATTCCCCTTCTCACATCATGTCACTGCCACTGTCACATGCAGCCCTGTCGTCACTGACATATCATGCATGTCCTGATATAGTCTGTGCTGTGGCACCACCCCTAGGGGTGCTAGGGGTGTTACCCCCACAGTGTTTGTTCTCAGATTGTAAGTCATATGTTTACCAAGTTTGGTGTAAATTGAACCAGGCATTCCAGAGTTATGCTGTTTGCTGAAATACTCTGTGCTGCTTCCTCACCGCTAGGGGTGCTAGGAGAGTCTTACCCACAAAATGTTTGTTCCCAGATTGTAGGTCATATGTACAACGTTTGTTGTAAACTGGCCCAGGCATTCCGGAGTAATGCTTTTTCCTGAAACACTCTGTGCTGCTGTCCCACTGCTAGGGGTGTCTTACCCCCACAGTGTTTGTTCCTAGATTGTAAGTGATATGTGTATCAAGTTTGGTGTAAAATGGTATAGGCATTCCGGAGTTATGCTGTCTCCTGATATACTGTACTCTGTGCTGCTGTCCCAGCCTTAGGGGTGCTAGGGGTGTCTTACCCCCACGGTGTTTGTACCCAGATTGTAAATCATATGTGTACCAAGTTTGGTGTAAGTTGCACCAGGCATTCCAGAGTTATGCTGTCTGCTGAAATACTCTGTGCTGGTGCTTCACCCAAGGGGTGCCATGAGTGTCTTTCCCCCAAAGTGTTTGTTCCCAGACTGTAAGTCATAGGTGTACCAAGTTTGTTGTAAATTGGTATAGGCATTCCGGAGTTATGCTGTCTCCTGATATACTCTGTGCTGCTCTCATCCCCTAGGGCTGCTAGGGGTGTGTTGCCCCCACAGTGTTTGTTCCCAGATTGTAAGTCATATGTGTACCAAGTGTGGTGTAAATTGATGCAGGCATTCCGGAGCTATGCTGGAACATACATATACACATACATACTGTACATACATAAATACATACACACATACATTTTTGTCGATTTCCGTGGATGGACAATGACATTTGTAAAACCGGTTCTTAGCAAGCACCTGGGACCTAAGGAGAAGCTACCTGCCAAGTTTCATGATTGTAGGCCTTGGGGTTTAAGAGAATGCGTGATGAGTCAATCAGTGAGTCAATCTCCTTTTTTGCCTTTTATATATATCTCCTATACAATAGCCCAGATCTGTGACTCTGTGCCTGTGTGTCTAACGCCGGGCGTGTCTAGGAGCTCTCATTGGGTTAGTGGTAGGTCTTTCACACCCAGTCCACAGCTGATTGGGCAAGAAACGCCCTCCCATACAGGTTACAGCCAATGGGAGGCTCTGCCCTTTGGCTGCTGTGTGCTCCCAGAGCAGGATTAACAATGGGGCTGATGGAGCTGCAGCTCCAGGTCCACAACCCAAAATAGGCCCACTGCATCTGCAGCAACATACCCTCCAAAAATGTACACATAAAAATCGCTACAAATGTGAAAAGGGGGCGTGGCCACAGGTACTGTGGCATGGCCACGCCCCCTTTCCTATACTTTCAATGGAAGATTGGAGAGCCAAAAATCGGTACAGACCATAAAAAACAGATACTGTACCTGCCAAAAAGGTACAGCTGGTGGGTATGCCACTGCTTCTGCAGCAAGTCTCTGCGCTGTAGATAAGGGAAACAAAAAATCCTTTTACTGCAGCGTACTATGGGGCAGATGTATTAACCTGGAGATGGCATAAGAAAGTGATAAACCAGTGATAATTGCAAGGTGATACACGCACCAGCCAATCTGCTCCAATATGTAAATTAACAGTTAGGAGCTGATTGGCTGACGTGTATCACCTTGCATTTATCACTGGTTTATCACTTCCTTTTGCCATCTCCAGGTTAATACATCTGCCCCTATGTCCTGTTGCCAGTCCACCTGCCCCCTCCGGCATCAACAATCTCCACTCCCTAGCCGTGGTGCAGGTGGAACAAAAGCTGCTGCAGCCACCGGCATAGATGTGTATAAAAGCAGCGCAGCAGAAGGCTTTCATAGCCCTGGAACCATTTCTGTGCGTGATGTCACAGAAGTGCCTCCCCGCAACAGCCGTGCCCAGATCCCTAGAGGCCCTGACTCCACAACACAGCACCTGGGCTGCCTGCCTGGAAGCCCCGAGATGGTTAATGTAATGGATAGAGTCAGTGATATCACAGAGGGTAATGTCTGGACGCTAAAATCAATGTAAAAGGTTACAGTGCTGTGCAGTGGATGGACAGCATTCTCACCGTTTACATTGATTCTGCCAGTCAGTCAGTTCTGCCAACCAGTCACTATTGTTAGCGTCGGTGTCCCAATGTGCCGCATTACAGGGAAGTAGACGCACTAAATACACTACAGCTTTCCGACCCTTTAGACTGCTGGGAGCTGCAGTTTATTGAGTGCATGTTCTTCCCTGTAGTAATGCGGTGCATTGGGACACCGCCGCTAACAATAGTGACTGGCTGCTTGGCTGCTGTGCGAGTCTCCAGCAGAGCCACTGCCAAAGGGAAGACAGCAGCTTAGCTGTTTCCAGGAGGAGAAGCATTTCCCGCCCCTCCCCCACTCGCATTACCTCCGGGCCCCATCCGTGGCACCCCCCCCCCCCTCCACCACCCGCAGTGACTCCGGACCCCCTCCCCCACCTGCAGCACCACTGCACCCGCCCCTCCCCCACCTACGGCACCCCTGCAACCACTCCTCCCCCACCCACAGTGGCTCCAGACTCCCACCAGTGGCACCCACACACCCTCGCTCACCCGTGGCACCACCGCACCAGCCCCCTAGCCCACACACGACACCCCCGCCCCATTTGGACCCCTGGACCCCATTTGCGTCTCCCCTGCACCCGCCACTCCCCCAACCACAGCACCTACTAGGTGATTCATTAGGCCCTGCGTGGGCTGTTCACACCGTTGCAAAGGGCTTCAACCCCTTAACCATCGCACGCCCTTTGTCCGTACAATATTTAACCACAATTATGATTAGAGGTAATACTCCATATAATAAAAAAATTGCACGCCACAAGGGTGTGCGAGGGTTAAGGGGGCACAGCCCCTTACGACAGTGTGAAGAGCGCCCGTAGGGCACGATGAATCACCTAGTGTATATATATATATATATATATATATTTATTATATATGCTGCAGTGCCATGCTGAGGTGTTTACTACGGTCTCCACCCCCTGGGATTCTATCTATCAATGTATATATATATATATATATATATATATATATCTATCTATTTAGGCTTTGCCAAAGCTTTCGATACAGTACCTCACATGAGACTTATATACAAATTAAGAGAACTTAGGGGGTCATTCCGAGTTGATGGCACGAAACAACTTTTTGCTGCTCGTGCGTTCAACTAGACTCCGCCTATGGGGGAGTGTATTTTAGCATAGCAGGGCTGCGATCGCTTGTGCAGCCCTGCTATGCTAAAAAAGTTAGTGCAGAAAAAGAATAGCCCAGCAGTTACTTACCATGTGTGATGGCAGGGCCGATGCTAGGGTGTTCGGGGCCCCCCTGCAAACTATAAATTTTGCACCCTCCCATATTTCTTTGGTGTGCGAAAAGGAGTGTGGTCTCACAAGTAAGGGGCATAACCACACAATAGTACCCCCATTTAAAATTACGCCACAATGTAGCAAAATCTTATTCATCTTATAATGCCCCACCCGTAGTAGTAGCATCCTTATATGTAATGCACCCCAGTATTAGTAGCTTCCTTATACACAATGCCCCCCCAGTAGTAGTAGCATCCTTATACATAATGCACCCCCAGTAGTAGTAGCATCCTTATACATAATGCACCCACAGTAGTAGTAGCGTCCTTTTACGTAATGCCCCCCCAGTAGTAGTAGCGCCCTTATACGTAATTCCCCCAAGTAGTAGTAGCATCCTTATATGTAATGCCCCCCAGTAGTAGAAGCGTGCTTATACGTAATTCCCCCCTAGTAGTAGTAGTAGCATCCTTATACGTAGTGCACCCCCCCAGTAGTAGAAGCGTCCTTATACGTAATTCCCCCCAAGTAGTAGTAGCGTCCTTATACATAATGCACCCCCCATAGTAGAAGCGTCCTTGTACGTAATTCCCCCCCAAGTAGTAGTAGCGTCCTTATACGTAATGCATCCCTCAGTAGTAGAAGCGTGCTTATACGTTATTCCCCCCTAGTAGCAGTACCGTCCTTGTACATAATGCTCCCCAGTAGTAGCTTCCTTATACGTAATGTGCCCCTAGTAGTAGTACCGTCCTTATACATAATGCCCCCCCAGTAGTAGTAGCATCCTTATACATAATGCCCCCCCCCCAGTAGTAGTAGCATCCTTATACATAATGCCCCCCCCAGTAGTAGTAGCGTCCTTATACGTAGTGCACCCCCAGTAGTAGTAACATCGTTATATGTAATGCCGCCCCTGTAGTAGTAGCATCCTTGTACATAATGCCCCCCAGTAGTAGTAGCATCGTTATATGTAATGCCCCCCCCAGTAATAGTAGCGTCCTTATACGTAATGCCGCCCCTGTAGTAGTAGCATCCTTATACGTAATGTGCCCCCAGTAGTAGTACCATCCTTATACATAATGCCCTCCCAGTAGTAGTAGCATCCTTATGTGTAATGCCGCCCCAGTAGCAGTAGCATCCTTATACGTAATGCCCCCCACAGTAGTAGTAGCGTCCTTATACGTAATGCCCCCCCAGTAGTAGTAGCATCGTTATATGTAATGCCGCCCCTGTAGTAGTAGCGTCCTTATACATAATGCCCCCCCAGTAATAGTAGCCTCCTTATACATAATGCCGCCCCAGTAATAGTAGCCTCCTTATACATAATGCCCCCCCAGTAATAGTAGCCTCCTTATACATAATGCCCCCCCAGTAGTAGTAGCATCGTTATATGTAATGCCCCCCCCCCAGTAATAGTAGCATCCTTATACATAATGCCCCCCAGTAGTAGTAGCATCGTTATATGTAATGCCCCCCCCCCAGTATTAGTAGCCTCCTTATACATAATGCCCCCCAGTAGTAGTAGCATCGTTATATGTAATGCCCCCTCAGTAATAGTAGCCTCCTTATACATAATGCCCCCCCAGTAATAGTAGCCTCCTTATACACAATGCCCCCCCAGTAGTAGTAGCATCGTTATATGTAATGCCCCCCCCAGTAATAGTAGCATCCTTATACATAATGCCCCCCAGTAGTAGTAGCATCGTTATATGTAATGCCCCCCCCAGTAATAGTAGCCTCCTTATACATAATGCCCCCCAGTAGTAGTAGCATCGTTATATGTAATGCCCACCCAGTAATAGTAGCCTCCTTATACATAATGCCCCCCAGTAGTAGTAGCATCATTATATGTAATGCCCCCACCAGTAATAGTAGCCTCCTTATACATAATGCCCCCCCCAGTAGTAGTAGCATCGTTATATGTAATGCCCCCCCAATAATAGTAGCGTCCTTATACATAATGCCCCCCAGTAGTAATAGCATCGTTATATGTAATGCCCCCCCAGTAATAGTAGCCTCCTTATACATAATGCCCCCCAGTAGTAGTAGCATCGTTATATGTAATGCCCCCCCCAGTAATAGTAGCCTCCTTATACATAATGCCCCCCCAGTAGTAGTAGCATCGTTATATGTAATGCCCCCCAGTAATAGTAGCGTCCTTTTACGTATATATGTACATATGTATTATATGTAATGACCCCCCATAGTAGTAGCATCCTTATACGTAATGCCCCCCCCCCTGTAGTAGTAGCGTCCTTACATGTAATGGCCCCCCAGCAGTAGCATCCATAAAGCGAGCGCACACAGACATATAACACACACACACAATTCACACATATATACACACACATACACACACCCACCATATACACACACACATACCCCACTATGCACACACACACACACACACACACACACACACCATGCACACACACACACACACACACACACACGCACATTTCTCTCACCCTCCACTTACCAAGTCTGGCTGGCCGTCACTGTAATGCTTACTCTCCCACTGTTCAGCTGCCTGGTCCCGTGTAGCTCCGTCCCTCTATCCCGTGTAGCTCCGTCCCTCTATCCCGTGTAGCTCCGCCCCTTGTGCCACTGTAGCTCCGCCCCTTTACAGGACTCGCACTGCACACAGCCCGCTGTCACAGGTGATTGGGGGGGGAGTGGGCTTTTCATGCTGCTGGCGCCGCTGCCTGTCATACAGTGACAGGCATAGCAGCCGGCAGCAGCAGCAGGGGGGACAGGACGGTGCAGCAGGGAAGGGATGCAGAGCAGGGGGAGCGCCTCTCCGTCCAAGCACCTCTCTGCACTGCATCCCTTTGCTCAGCAAGCGGGTAGCGCCGGCCCTGTGCGATGGATCCAGCGATGAAGGTCCCGGAATTGACGTCCGACAACCGCCTTCCAAACGCCTGGACACGCTTGCTTTCGGATCTCCACGCCCGGAAAACGGTGAGTATCCGCTCCGGAACGCCTCCCCGCTGTCAATCTTCTTGCGATCTCGCTAGCGATCACTTTCTTCTTTCTTCTGGTTATTGCCGGCAACGACGGGCGTGCGCATTGTGGGCGCCGCACATGCGCATTTCTGACCCGGTCGCACCGCAGCGATGAACCGCAGCATGCAAACAGGTCAGAATGACCCCCTTGGGCTAGCAAGCACAATATGCACTTGGGTTAGAAATTGGTTGGAGAAAAGGGAGTAGCGAGTGGTGGCAAATGGAATGTTTTCGAATTGGACTGAAGTACTAAGTGGTGTGCCACAAGGGTCTGTACTTTGGACCACTATTGTTTAACAATGTCTAGAGAGTACAGTGTAAATTTTTGAAAACGCCACAAAACTGTGTAAGGTTATAAATTCGGAGGGGGATGCTAAGTCTCTACAGAACGACTTATTTAGATTGGAAACATGGGCAGCTAAATGGAAAATGTGGTTCAACATAGAAAATGTAAGGTAATGCACTTTGGTAGCAAGAACTGAAATACTACCTACATACTAAATAGGGAGAAATTAGGGGATTCTCTAATGGAAAAAGATTTAGGTGTTCACATAGATAACAAACTTAGCAGTAGTACCCAAAGTAGGAATGCGGCAAAAAAAGGTAAACAAGGTATTAGCATGCATAAAGCGGGGTATTGATGCAAGGGATGAGAGCAGGGCCGGACTGGGACCAAAAATAGGCCCTGGCATTTTTGAAGCACACAGGCCCACCTCGGTGTCAGCATCTGACTCCTCCCCTTACTATTCTCGACTCCTCCTACTTCTTAGTCTATGCTCTTACAAATATAATTAATATTATAACAACATACAAGTGTACATCATTCTGTATTAAAATACACACAACCATTGGTTGAAGTGGAAATGTTGAAGTGGGGGGTATGGAAAAATAAAGGTTGTAACTAAGCGCGCGCGCTCCTGAAAAGGGGCGTGGACACGCACGCGCCCCATTCTGTAGAATGAGAGCGTCTGTGTGCACTCCCGGCGGGGCCAATTGGCGACCAATCAGACAGAGAGTGTCCCATAGAGGTACCAAAAATATGGGTGTGGCCAATTAAAATGGGACGTGATACACAGACATATGCCCGCAATAGTGCAGTGCCAGATCCACAATTGCCCCCACAGTGCCAGATCCACAAATGCCCCACAGTGCCAGGTATATAAATGCCCCCACAGTGCCAGATCCACAAATGCCCCACAGTGCCAGGTATATAAATGCCCCCACAGTGCCAGATCCACAAATGCCCCACAGTGCCAGGTATACAATTGCCCCCACAGTGCCAGGTAAACAATTGCCCCCACAGTGCCAGGTATACAAATGCCCCCACAGTGCCAGGTATATAAATGCCCCCACAGTGCCAGGTAAACAAATGCCCCCACAGTGCCAGGTAAACAATTGCCCCCACAGTGCCAGGTATACAAATGCCCCCACAGTGCCAGATCCACAAATGCCCCACAGTGCCAGGTATACAAATGCCCCCACAGTGCCAGGTAAACAATTGCCCCCACAGTGCCAGGTATACAAATGCCCCCACAGTGCCAGGTATACAAATGCCCCCACAGTGCAAGGTAAACAATTGCCCCCACAGTGCCAGGTATACAAATGCCCTCACAGTGCCAGGTATACAATTGCCCCCACAGTGCTAGATCCACAAATGCCCCACAGTGCCAGGTATATAAATGCCCCCACAGGGCCAGATCCACAAATGCCCCCACAGTGCCAGGTAAACAATTGCCCCCACAGTGCCAGGTATACAAATGCCCCCACAGTGCCAGGTATACAAATTCCCCACAGTGCCAGGTAAACAATTGCCCCCACAGTGCCAGGTATACAAATGCCCCCACAGTGCCAGCCAATTGCCCCCACAATGCCAGGTATACAAATGCCCCCAGTGCCCCCCACAGTGCCAGCCAATTGCCTCCACAGCAGCTTACTTACTGCTGCTGCTGCTGCTGCTCCTCCGGCAGTGAAGTGAGGTGTCAGGAGCTCAAAGCGCGCCAGCGCGGCTATGTCTGGCGGCGTGTAGCGGACTTCAAACCAGCCGCCGGTTCGTGAGCCAATCAGAGCTCGCGTACCGGCAGCGGCGGCTCCTGATTGGCGGTTGCAATAATCATCTTATTGGCTGTGCGCTCCTGTAGTGTGATTGAGGCTGCACACGGCAGAGATACAATGCTGCGCCTATGCGCTCCATTGTATCCAATGGTGGGAACTTTGCGGTCAGCGGTGAGGTTACTTTCGGTCAACCGCTGACTGCAAAGTTCCCACCATTGGATACAATGGAGCGCCTATGCGCTACATTGTAACTTCAGTGCGCAGCCTCAATCACACTACAGGAGCGCACAGCCAATCAGGAGAGTGCCACGACGTGGCGCTCCCTGATTGGCTGAAGGGACCCTCTTTGACAGGAGTCAGGGGGGGGTCCTGGCAGTCGGGGAAAGGGGTCCCATGTGTAAACATGGGACCCCTTTCAGTGCTTGGTCGGGTTTCCGGTTTGTTTTTTTGCCAAGTACGTGGATTATACAAAGAACAGAAGATACACTGGATTATGTGAGTATAATTTTTTTTAACAGGTAACCCGAGGATTCTACATGGAGAAGAGGACCGAGCCTCGTGTGAACATAGGTAAGTATGTATGTATGTATGTAGGTGTGCATGTATGTAAATAAACTTTTACTGTCACGGTGTGTGTGTCCTGTTTTTTGTTGGGTATTTTTTTAGTAGTAGTACTACAGGTACCAGCAGGCCCGGTTTTCCACCGCATGCTGGTACTTGTGGTTCTCCAAGTACCAGCTTGCTGGGAGGCTTGCTGGGACTTGTAGTACTGCTACTAAAAACAATATTCTGATTTTTTACACTTGGTTTTCAGCCCCCCATCCGCCGCCCTTGGATGGGGGGGACAGCCTCGGGCTTCACCCCTGGCCCTTGGGTGGCTGGAGGGGGGGACCCCTTGATTTAAGGGGTTCCCACTCCTCCAGGGTACCACGGCCAGGGGTGACTAGTTGGGGATGTAATGCCAGGGCCGCCAGGACCACAATAAAAGTGTCCCCCGGCTCTGGCATTATGTACCTGGCTAGTGGAGCCCGGTGCTGGCTCAAAAAATACGGGGGACCCCTACGCTTTTTGTCCCCCGTATTTTTTGCACCAGGACCAGGCGCAGAGCCCGGTGCTGGTTGATGAAATATGGGGTGTGAAGATACGGGGTTCTTCTAATCACTCAGACACAGAGCCGATGAAACCAAAGTGATGGTTTATTTCTCACTGCACACAGGAATAGATAATTCACAGGAAACAGACGTAAATATAGCCCAGAAACAGTATACAGGTAGCAGTCCAGATCGTAAGTCCCAGTAGAGGACTTAGGTCCACAGCAATTCCACACAGAAGTTCCAGATAAACAGGTCCACACAGCAGAACTATCACTGAGCCTACACAGCAGTGATAGCAGATTAGTCCACGCAGTAGTAAGTACATATAAGTCCACACAGTGCTGTTGATGCGTTCCACAAGGTACCCTGGCAGAGAATCACCCCTTAGCCAAAGTCCTGCGACTAACATGCGGAGCTGACCTGCGCAACCTCTTTTAAAACCTTCCAAATGCCCATCATGCCGCGCTCACCTGGGGAGGAGACGCAGGTGTGATAGCCGGGCAGCGGCCGCTCCATCAGTTATTTTTAAAAAAACATTGCACACCAGGCCATGTCATCACATAAGCAAGCAGTTTATTCACAGTTCAGACAGGGTTATCACAACAGTAACATTTAACTCCTTGTTCTCCTCTCCAGCGCAATATTCATATGGGTTACATCAAGTTACATCTCCTTTCATTTGCTTCATGGGCAATAACAGCATTTACAGTGATGTGACATCATTACAGTACAGTACATACCAGCGCAGTCTCTGGGAATCAGTAGTGCGGCTTTCGCAAACTGAAATTCATTTTAGTGTGCTCTCCCCCATTCGCTAGGGGCTCTATCTAAACGGGATCTCATGTACACGTTACTGGGGGCCTTCCGCCAAATGTGGTTCCTACCACTCACCCAGCTCGTCCTATCCCGCAGACTCACACCTCCCGTCCTGCTTCTTGGGTACCCCTGAAGGTCCTTTGTTCCTGGTTCCTTCCACTGTACTCTGCATACTGTGGCTCTCACACTGCACTCTCCATCTCTCACTGAAGCTGCTGGCTCTCCCTCTCTTCATAGCAACACCCACACGCTGCTCTTCTTTCCATCATGCCAGGGACTGTGGAGTGCCATTCTTGTTCCACAGTCCCCAGCCTGCGTTTCTCCTGGACACTTAGCCTGTGCCTTCCATCCTCAGTCCTCAGCTCACACTGAACTGTCCTGTGCTTTGTTCCTTCTTCTAAAATTCCCCTGCACTTCCTGTCCTAACCCCCTACATGTGGCAGCGTCTGCTAGAACTGGTTTGGGGCCATAAAACTCCCCCACTCACTGATAAGAATTAAATGGCTTTTGGAACTTTCCAATATCTCTTGTCTCCTAACATTCCAGTATGCCACATACACCCCTGCTAAAATCTTGCGTGTCCCCACGCAATATACCTATGAGCTTGCAAAAAGTCTAGCAAGTAACAGTCTCTTACTGTATACTCTACAGCAAGGTCAAAACATAACACACAATAAACAAGCATGATTGCAGTATACATCACACACAGTATAACAATCACATGAGCAGAAAAACATGGCATGCAAACACACAATATAACAATCACATGAGCAGAAAAACATGGCATGCAAAACATCACATGAAACACAAATCACATATACTGCTGCCTTTTTCCTCTGAATTACAGTCCTGGGTCACAGATGATCATGAATGTTCTAACATCTTCTGGCAATTGTGCCAAACACTTAGAACCTGCCCATGCCGGCCCTTTCTTCCCCAGTTCGCTGGGTCAGAAGAGGTAGGTGGCTTTCATGGGCCCCTCCCAATAAAGTTTTCCCCAAATTGTCAAATAAATCTTCGGTACCGATCCTGTTCGTGGACGCCAAGTTGTGATAGCCGGGCAGCGGCCGCTCCATCAGTTATTTTAAAAAAAACATTGCACACCAGGCCATGTCATCACATAAGCAAGCAGTTTATTCACAGTTCAGACAGGGTTATCACGACAGTAACATTTAACTCCTTGTTCTCCTCTCCAGCGCAATATTCATATGGGTTACATCAAGTTACATCTCCTTTCATTTGCTTCACGGGCAATAACAGCATTTACAGTGATGTGACATCATTACAGTACAGTACATACCAGCGCAGTCTCTGGGAATCAGTAGTGCGGCTTTCGCAAACTGAAATTCATTTTAGTGTGCTCTCCCCCATTCGCTAGGGGCTCTATCTAAACGGGATCTCATGTACACGTTACTGGGGGCCTTCCGCCAAACGTGGTTCCTACCACTCACCCAGCTCGTCCTATCCCGCAGACTCACACCTCCCGTCCTGCTTCTTGGGTACCCCTGAAGGTCCTTTGTTCCTGGTTCCTTCCACTGTACTCTGCATACTGTGGCTCTCACACTGCACTCTCCATCTCTCACTGAAGCTGCTGGCTCTCCCTCTCTTCATAACAACACCCACACGCTGCTCTTCTTTCCATCATGCCAGGGACTGTGGAGTGCCATTCTTGTTCCACAGTCCCCAGCCTGCGTTTCTCCTGGACACTTAGCCTGTGCCTTCCATCCTCAGTCCTCAGCTCACACTGAACTGTCCTGTGCTTTGTTCCTTCTTCTAAAATTCCCCTGCACTTCCTGTCCTAACCCCCTACATGTGGCAGGGTCTGCTAGAACTGGTTTGGGGCCATAAAACTCCCCCACTCACTGATAAGAATTAAATGGCTTTTGGAACTTTCCAATATCTCTTGTCTCCTAACATTCCAGTATGCCACACAGGTTCCTGATTGGTGGGACCCCACCTCAGGTATTTCCCTACTCCCTCCCACAGCTGGCCTTCTCCTGCTGACCACATGCTGGGTCAGGCTCCGCGATGTCTGTCGGAGACCAGGATGGAACAGAGGAAAGTAAACAGAAGGAACAATGACAGGGAAAGTGGTTTAAGTCCTGATTGTCCCCTGTGGAGGAGAGCTTCAAAGAGACATTACCTGGTCCTCAAATGTATTTCCTGTGTGACCATATGAGGATCATAGATGGACTCAATAGGCATAGCAATGATAACCTGTAATAACCTCAAACCAGACTGGCATCCTCCTACAAGAACATAACATGACAGCACTAGGTGCCAGGTCACAGCACACCTGTATTTACCTGGGTAAGATTATAGTTCAGAATATATAGGGTAATGGATGAACACACACATGGGGTTTTAGGGACACAAGCCAGAGAGACATGGGAACAGAAGGAATAAAAAGTACATTAAACGCTATAAAGATTGAAACACCACAAATACAGTATTAGCCCCTGCCTATATCTTTACATGGGGGAACCCCAGTCATTTTTTTCCCCATATTTTGACAACCAGGACCGGCTCAAAGAGCCCGAGGCTGGTTTTGCTTAGTAGGGGGGAACCCACGCATTTTTATTTTTTATTTTTAACACTTTATTTTTTTTACGAAAGGTGCACAATGAAGCCCTGCACGGATCTCACAGATCCGGCCGAGATTCATTGTGTTAATGTCGGCAGTGTTTTACTATTCACTTCCGTAAAACACTGCCAAAAAATACGAATGACATCGACATTGGAAAACACGAAAATGCAGAATACGACAGCATAGTAAATTAATCGTAATAAATTCAAAAAGTTGCAATTTCACACATTCGATGTCATATGTGTTTGAACTTTAACCTCATTCTGAAAATTACGAATTTTAGTAAATATACCCCCATGAGGGAGATAATGCTCTGTTCCTGGACTTTCCTGGTAATGTATGATTGCCATCACCTGTGGTGAAACACTTTTCTTATCAATTAACTAGCTCACCACAGGTGAAGGCAAACATACATTACCAGGAAAGTCCAGGAACAGACCATTTTCTCCCTCATGGAGAGGGTCAGGTAGGCAAGTATGTGTAAAGTACAGATCACATACTGCACATGTTAGGCGCCGAGGGTCCGCTCGTCAGTGCGGCCCGGCGCCTAGCAACTAGGGACGCCGCATGCGGACAGCCGCCGGCTCCCTAGCAACGCTAGACGCCGGGCGCACGGAGCCGCACAGACCCTAGCAACGGGGACGCCACTGTCGGACCGCGTTCCCCGTTGCTGGGTCTAAGTTAATCACCTCACTGGTTCCTGGCCGTGCAGCATGCAGCTGCACGGCATGTTGTAATTAGCCCTGTCTGGCTCCTGATTGGAGGGCTCCCATTTAAAGGCACTCTCAGGACTTCTCACAGACGCCGGTAATAGCTTCCTGTTTGCTGTGTCAGTTGCAGAGAGTTTTCCAGTCCTGTTCTATCCGGTCATTCCTGTCCTCAGTGATCCAGTACTCGGAAGCTGTCATCTTTTCCTGGAGTCCAGACCGAGCACCTTTAACATCCTGTGGTGTTCGTGAGTCGCGGCGTAGCCGTGTGTTGCGGCTTGATCGCTTACTATTTATTATTTGGTTATATTGTGTTTCGGAGCTTTTTGCGGAGGATTCCGCTCCCACAAATCCACTCTGGTATCCAGCGGTGCTGGATAGGAGTAACGGATTAGTGGATTTTTGGTTGTCCTTTTCCCTGGCGGTTTGTCCGCACATACTTCTGGTTTAAGTTAGTTAGCTTGTAGCCCCTGGCCTGGTTGCTTAGTCAGAGGGCCCCTTGTTATCACCCTGTCTCGGATTTCCCTTTGTCTCCCATTAAGACCTGAGGGGGCATCGGAGTTGGGCAGACATAATCCGCCCTTCAAACGCGGCTGCCATGGGCTCAAGCAACCATAGTCTCGCAGGGGATTTCTGATTACACGGGCGAGACAACGGAGTTAGGGCGCCAGGGGTTACTAGGCTTTCCCGCTCCCGTAACCAGCATTTCCTTCCAGTACTCTGGCCTCTGTCATAAGATCTCCTCTGGTCAGAAGTACTGGAATCATAACATTATTACCGGCCAGACCAAAACTTAAAATTAAACAGGGTTTGATTTTTTCCCTTATTCAGTTTAGAAGATTTGTCGGCCTCATGAATCCCACTGGTTTAGGGCCAAATCCTGGCCAGCTTCTAGTTAGCCAGATTCAAGAACTTACTCAGATGGTTCAGGATCTTTCCCTTCGGGTGAGGTCACAGGAAGATCTTTTACGGACTTCCCCGAGGGTCGTTCCTGAACCGAAAATGCATTTGCCTGACCGTTTTTCTGGTGATAGGAAGCAGTTTTTTAATTTTAAAGAGTCTTGTAAACTTTATTTTCGTTTAAGACCAGTCTCCTCAGGTACGGAATCTCAGCGGGTCGGAATTATTATTTCTTTACTTCAGGGGGATCCCCAGACCTGGGCTTTTGGTTTAAGAACAGAGGATCCGGCATTGTTGTCTGTAGACGCCTTTCTGGGGTCTTTAGGGCTATTGTATGATGACCCTGATAGAGAGGCATCCGCCGAGAGTCAGTTACGTGCTCTCAGACAGGGTAGGAATCCCGCAGAGATTTATTGTACGGAGTTTCGCCATTGGTCGAACGACTGTGGATGGAATGACCCAGCCCTGCGCAGTCAGTTTCGCCTCGGCTTATCTGAGTCTATAAAAGACAGTCTCCTTCAGTATCCCGCTCCTGAGACTCTCGATAAACTCATGGAGCTTTCTATTAAGATTGATCGTCGTCTCAGAGAGCGGAGGGCTGAAAAAGGAGCACCTGTCGGGTCTACCCCTTGTGTTTTTTCCATTCCTGTGGACATAGAGGAGCCCATGCAGATGGGTCTCTCCAAGCTGTCTCCTGAAGAAAGAACCAGAAGGCAAAATTCTGGTCTTTGTTTGTACTGTGGGGGTAAAGGACATTTTGCCCGTAATTGTCCGAGCAAGTCGGGAAACGCCTCGACCAAGTGAATTGTGAGGGGGTTCACTTTGGTCTGCAGCTTATCTCCTCGAATAATTCCCTGTTAGTCCCAGCTAAAGTTTCCTTTGGCAGCCTCTGTTCTTTGGTGTCGGCTTTCGTTGACAGTGGAGCTGCAGGGAACTTTATGGACTTAACGTGGGCCAAGGCCTTAGGTATTCCTCAGTTAACCTTGGGTAGGCATATCACCATGCATGGTTTAGATGGGAGTCCCTTATCCAATGGGGTTATTTCTCTCTGTACACCCCCTGTTCTACTTTCGGTTGGAGCTCTTCACTCCGAAAAAATTGAATTTTTCCTTACCCATTGCCCAGCAGTTCCAGTGGTTCTGGGTCACCCTTGGCTGGCCTTTCATAATCCCATCATTGATTGGCAGTCGGGGGAGATCTCACAATGGGGTACCATCTGTAATAAGGAATGTATTACGCTTCCCCTCAGAATTGCTGCTGTCATTCCCGCACCCATTCCTGTGGAATACCAGGATTTTGTTGATGTATTTTCCAAGGGCAATGCGGACATTCTGCCTCCCCATCGGCCTTATGATTGTGCTATTGAGCTAATTCCTGGTGCCACATTGCCAAAGGGAAGGTTATATGCATTGTCCGGACCAGAAACTGTGGCCATGAATGAGTATGTTAAAGAGAGCCTAGGGAAAGGATTTATCAGGCCATCTAAATCCCCTTTAAGTGCAGGCTTCTTCTTTGTGGAGAAGAAAGATGGATCACTCAGACCCTGCATTGACTTTAGAGCCTTGAATAAGATCTCAGTAAAAAATACTTACCCTTTGCCGCTGATTTCTGTCCTCTTTGATCAGCTACGTTCGGCTGTGATTTTTTCTAAGATTGACCTGAGAGGAGCGTATAACCTCATCCGAATCAAGTCAGGAGATGAGTGGAAAACGGCATTCAGTACTCAATCGGGTCACTACGAGTATCTGGTTATGCCATTCGGCCTGTCTAACGCTCCGGCAGTTTTCCAGGATCTCATTAACGATGTGCTCCGTGATTTTCTTGGAAGATTCGTAGTCGTCTACTTAGACGATATCTTGATCTATTCTGACTCTATTGAACAACATGTTACCCAGGTGCGTCAGGTTCTTCAAAAATTACGTGAAAATCACCTATATGCCAAGCTGGAGAAGTGTGAATTTCATGTCACGGAGGTATCCTTTTTAGGGTACATTATTTCCCCTCAGGGATTCTGTATGGAACCAAAGAAGCTCCAAGCCATCCTTAGTTGGGCGCAACCCACCAACTTAAAAGCAATTCAGCGCTTTTTAGGGTTTGCGAATTATTATAGAAGATTTATTCATTCTTTTTCCGACCTGGTTGCTCCCATTGTGGCACTGACTAAGAAGGGAGCGGATCCAACCAACTGGTCACGTGAAGCTGAAGTATCTTTTCAGGCCTTGAAACAAGCCTTCATCTCAGCCCCAGTCCTCAGACATCCCAACCCAGAATTGCCTTTCATTGTTGAGGTTGATGCCTCGGAGGTTGGAGTAGGGGCTATCCTGTCTCAGAAGGATCCGGACTCTCTAGAATTACATCCTTGTGCCTTTATGTCCAGGAAATTCTCTTCTGCTGAATCCAACTACGATGTTGGTAACCGGGAATTACTGGCTATTAAATGGGCTTTCGAGGAGTGGAGGCATTGGCTTGAGGGAGCAACACATACCATTTCAGTTTTGACTGATCACAAAAATCTTCAGTACATCGAATCAGCTAAACGGCTGAATGCCCGGCAGGCTCGTTGGGCTTTATTTTTTACTCGTTTCAAGTTTTTTATCACCTTCAGGCCAGGTTCCAAGAATACCAAGGCGGATGCCCTGTCACGCAGTTTTCTTCCAGTTCATGATAACAGTCCTGTTACTCCCATACTTCCGTCTTCAGTCATTCGGGCAGGTCTCACACAAGATTTATTCACCCAGTTAAAGCAGCTTCAACATCAAGCTCCTGGAAATACTCCTGCTGGTCGTCTTTATGTCCCTGAGTTTTTGAGAGCAACTGTTTTGACTGAGTTTCATGATAGCAAAGTTGCCGGGCATCCGGGGATCTCTAAGACTTTGGAATTAGTCTCCCGCTCAGTATGGTGGCCTGGTCTTTCCAAAGACATTAAGGAGTTTGTTTTTTCTTGTCAAGTCTGTGCACAGCATAAAGTTCCCCGTTCCTTGCCTATCGGTCAACTTATGCCCTTAAATGTTCCTCTCAGGCCATGGTCTCATATTTCCATGGATTTTGTGGTAGACCTCCCTCTGTCAGCCGGATGCCGAGTCATATGGGTAGTAGTGGACCGTTTTAGCAAGATGGCCCATTTCATTGCTCTTCCCCGACTGCCATCTGCCCAGGGATTGGCAGTTTTGTTCCTCCGCCATGTTTTCAGACTCCATGGATTACCCACTGATATTGTTTCTGATCGGGGTCCACAATTCATTGCACAATTTTGGAAGTCTTTTTGTGCCTCATTAAAGATGAAATTGTCTTTAACGTCCGGCTACCATCCCCAATCCAACGGGCAGACTGAGCGAGTTAATCAATCATTAAAACAGTATTTGCGTTTGTACTCGGCCAAACTCCAAAATGATTGGTCCGAGTTTCTTCCTTTGGCGGAGTTTGCTTACAACAATGCCTGTCATTCCTCCACCAATGTGTCTCCATTTTTTACAGTTTTCGGTTTTCACCCCAGGGCTAATTCCTTTTTTCAACATTCCTCTGTCTCCTCGCTGACCTTGACCTCTCATCTCAGACTCATTTGGAGAAAAGTGCACCTTGCTCTCAGAAAAGCGGCATTTCGGGAGAAAAATTTTTCTGACAGGCTCCGGCGGCCTTGCACTTTTAAAGTAGGAGATAGGGTATGGTTGTCGACTCGCAACATTAAACTTCGACAAACCTCAGCCAGATTGGGCCCCAAATTTATTGGACCATTTCATATTATAAAAAAAATCAATCCAGTTGCTTTCCGGTTACGTTTACCAAGAACTCTCCGGATCGGAAATACGTTCCATTGCTCCTTGTTGAAACCATACGTTTCTTCCAGTAGATTTCCTCGAAAGGTCTCTCAGGGGAAATCACCAGTAGATGTACAGGGTCAGCAGGAGTTCTTGGTGGAGAAGGTTCTCGATTCCAAGTTGTCCCGGGGTCGGCTTTATTTTCTGGTACATTGGAGAGGTTATGGTCCAGAAGAAAGGTCTTGGGTCCTGGATAAGGATCTCCATGCCCCGAGGCTCAAGAGGGCATTTTTTCGAGAATTTCCTCAGAAACCTGGCCTTAGGGGTTCCTTGACCCCTCCTCAAGGGGGGGGTACTGTTAGGCGCCGAGGGTCCGCTCGTCAGTGCGGCCCGGCGCCTAGCAACTAGGGACGCCGCATGCGGACAGCCGCCGGCTCCCTAGCAACGCTAGACGCCGGGCGCACGGAGCCGCACAGACCCTAGCAACGGGGACGCCACTGTCGGACCGCGTTCCCCGTTGCTGGGTCTAAGTTAATCACCTCACTGGTTCCTGGCCGTGCAGCATGCAGCTGCACGGCATGTTGTAATTAGCCCTGTCTGGCTCCTGATTGGAGGGCTCCCATTTAAAGGCACTCTCAGGACTTCTCACAGATGCCGGTAATAGCTTCCTGTTTGCTGTGTCAGTTGCAGAGAGTTTTCCAGTCCTGTTCTATCCGGTCGTTCCTGTCCTCAGTGATCCAGTACTCGGAAGTTGTCATCTTTTCCTGGAGTCCAGACCGAGCACCTTTAACATCCTGTGGTGTTCGTGAGTCGCGGCGTAGCCGTGTGTTGCGGCTTGACCGCTTACTATTTATTATTTGGTTATATTGTGTTTCGGAGCTTTTTGCGGAGGATTCCGCTCCCACAAATCCACTCTGGTATCCAGCGGTGCTGGATAGGAGTAACGGATTAGTGGATTTTTAGTTGTCCTTTTCCCTGGCGGTTTGTCCGCACATACTTCTGGTTTAAGTTAGTTAGCTTGTAGCCCCTGGCCTGGTTGCTTAGTCAGAGGGCCCCTTGTTATCACCCTGTCTCGGATTTCCCTTTGTCTCCCATTAAGACCTGAGGGGGCATCGGAGTTGGGCAGACATAATCCGCCCTTCAAACGCGGCTGCCATGGGCTCAAGCAACCATAGTCTCGCAGGGGATTTCTGATTACACGGGCGAGACAACGGAGTTAGGGCGCCAGGGGTTACTAGGCTTTCCCGCTCCCGTAACCAGCATTTCCTTCCAGTACTCTGGCCTCTGTCATAAGATCTCCTCTGGTCAGAAGTACTGGAATCATAACAGCACAATGATGCACTTCATTCTGCAGAGCAAAGCATGACTAAGATATCCTTTTTCAGAGGGAGATTATTATAACGAGATAAAGGGAAGGAAAGGACATACAGTATATTGTCGTATACATTTTAAGTAATTGTATTTTGACCAAGAACTTTATCCCATGTTTGTTTGGTCTGCATTTTTGTCACAATATCTTCACAGATGTACTAGTAAGAGCGTTTTACAGCTTATATACATAAACAAATATAAAACACGATGTGCTCTTTCAGTTGCCTACAAAATAATGTGTTATAAATATATTGTAAAAGAGTGTATGTTCAATTAAAAAAAAAAGTGTTAAGCAATTAAACTGACTGATTACAAATGTTCCCCTTAGGAATATAGAATATTTTTTGCTAAATAGTGTGGATGGTTGCAGCTAGGCTAGACTATACAAAGTGCGAACAGGAATATAAATGTGAAATACCATCACTAACAGCTGAACACCTGATATTAGCCACTCTTCCAAATTAGCATTAATTAGCAGCCTCTAATTTGTTGTAAGATTGCTAAAAAGGCCCCAGGTAGTACAACTGTAAGATTATGTTCTCTTTAAAGCTTATGCAAACTGATAGGAACAATTTAATTCTTGATTACGATTAAGGTTGAGGTGAGGATTAAAGAACTTCATGGTATTTCACACATTTATTGCCTTGGATGTCATTGCTTCGCACCTACCTGATATTTTTTTAACCCAGTTAATGACATACAAATGGTGATTATTGGGTACATGCATCACAATCTAATAATTGTAAAAAGTGATTCTAACTAAAGATGAGTGGGTTCGGTTCCCTGAGAACCGAACTCTACCAAACATCTCGTCCCGAGCCCGGATCCGAGTCTGGCTCAGGACTTCCCGCCAGACTTGGAAACCAGAAAAAGGCAAAATGTCATCATCCCGCTGTCGGATTCTCGCGGGTTTTGGATTCCATATAAGGAGCTGTGCATCGCCGCCATTTTCACTCCGGATTTGTAGAGTACAGCGAGAGGATGTGTCTCCTCAGTGTCTGTGTGGGAAAGGGGTGTGGCGTGTGGGGTGACAACCTGTGTCATTCCAGTGCTGTCTTGTACTGCATCAGTCCAGTCACAGTGGTGGTGTCCTGTGCTGCCATAAGTCCAGTGCTGCTGTATAAGGCCAGTCCAGTGCACTGGCGCTGTGTTATGCTGCATCAGTCCAGCGGTGGTGTCCTCTGCTACCATAAGTCCAGTGGTGGTGTCCTGTACTGCCATAAGTCCAGTGCTGCGGCTGTAAAAGTACAGTCCAGTGGTGCCGTGTTATGCTGCATCAGTCCAGTGGTGGTGTCCTGTGCTTCCATAAGTCCAGTGCTGCTGCTGTATAAGTCCAGTTCAGTGGTGCTGCCGCATAAGTCCAGGGGTACTGCCATATAAGTCCAGTGGAACTGCCATATAAGTCCAGGGGTACTGCCATACAAGTCCAGGGGTACTGCCATACAAGTCCAGGGGTACTGCCGTACAAGTCCAGGGGTACTGCCGTACATGTCCAGTGGTACTGCCGTACAAGTCCAGGGGTACTGCCGTTTAAGTCCAGCGGTACTGCCGTATAAGTCCAGTCCAGGGGTACTACCGTAGAAATCCAGTGGTACTGCCGTATACGTCCAGTCCATTGGTACTGCTGTATAAGTCCAGTGGTACTGCTGTATAAGTCCAGGGGTACTGCCGTATAAGTCCAACAATATTGTGCGTGCATTACATCTGGGCAAATTCCAGCATGTCCCATGTTTTGCACATACAATTAATTTGGTGGTGCAGAATTTTTGGAAAAATGACAGGGGCATGCAGGAGATGCTGTCGGTGGCCCGAAAAATTGTGGGTCACTTTTGACATTCAGCCACTGCAGTGCGACTCCTAGATGGGCCAGGTGTTTGTGCCGCACACTTGTGTCACTTAGCTTAGTCATCCAACTACCTCATTGCACCGCTTTTTCTTCTTTGCATGATGAGCTTTTTGGAGCCTAATTTTTAAAAGTGCCATCCTGTCTGCCACTGCAGTGCCACTCCTAGATGGGCCAGGTGTTTGTGCTGCACACTCGTTGCTTAGCTTAGTCATCCAGCTACCTCATTGCACCTCTTGTTCTTCTTTACATGATGAGCCTTTTGGGGCCTAGTTTTTAAAAGTGCCATCCTGTCTTCCACTGCAGTGCCACTCCTAGATGAGCCAGGTGTTTGTGCCGCACACTTGTGTCGCTTAGCAAAGTCATCCAGCTACCTCATTGCACTTCTTTTTCTTCTTTGCATGATGAGCTGTTTGGGGCCTAGTTTTTAAAAGTGCCATTGTGTCTGCCACTCATAGATGGGCAAGGTGTTTGTGCCGCACACTTGTGTCGCTTAGCAAAGTCATCCAGCTACCTTTGTGCAACCTTTTGGTCTAGAAGTCCTTCAGTCCTGCAGTTTCTGCTATGCTAAACCTGTGGCATCTGGATGTTCCACATTAACTTCATGTGGAACTATGCTGTCCCTGCCACAGTATAGACCAGGGGAGTTTAACATGTGGCCTTCTGTCTGCAGTGAAACTACAGTACACATCTGGGCATATCCTACCACAGTTTTAGCAAGCCCTAATTGCAAATCCTGGGCAGGGCATGCTGTGATGTGTAGAACTGCAACAGCTTGAGAACAGCATGTTGAAAACCCCTGGTAAAGACAAAGGTCATACAAAACTGAGGAAGAGCAACCAACAACTCACACGATGAGACAAACTGTACCTATAATGGACTGTGAGGCGAATATCTGAGACGAGCTACCCAATTGATTAAAGGCTTAGAGTCATTGGATTATGAGGAAAGGCTATTTAGATATGTTTACATTAGAAAAAAGGTGTCTAAGAGGAGACATGATTAATATCTTCAAATACTTTAAAGGGGGGGTACTCACGGAGCGATATTCTAAGCAATCTGACTAGATTGCTTAGAATTTATGCACGATCGCTCCGCGTGTAGCCCCCTCAGCGATAGCGATGCGCAGCCGCGTGCATCGCTATCGCTGGTGCTAGATTGGCCTGCATGCAGGCCAATCTAGCGGGTCGCTCACTTCACCCGCTGGGTGAAATGAGCGCCCCCGTCTCCCCCCGCACGCTCAGCACACATCGCGCTGTACTGAGCGGCGGGAGAGATGTGTGCTGAGCAGTTCGCTCAGCACACATCTCTCCCACATCGGCCCGTCTATATGGTCCTTAAGGGTCAATAAAAGGAACTTTCAGGCGATTTACTTATCAAGAGATCTGTACACAGGACATGCGGTCACCCTCTAAGGTTAGAGGAGAGGAAGTTTAACACCAAGCGTAGGAAGGGTTTCTTCACAGTGCGGGCAGTAGGATTATGGAATTCACTGCCAGAAAAAGTTGTAATGTCTGACTCAGTCGAGGTGTTTAAGAAAGGGTTAGACACATTTTTAGCCGACAATAGCATCCAAGGATATAATCTGTAAAAAAGATGTAATACAGCATATGGCTCTATAGGTTGAACTCAATGGACAATTGTCTTTTTTCAACCTCAACAACTACTGTATGTTACTATGTTCCTATCTTAACTGCAGGCAGATAAACAGCTAGCTCCAATGTGATGGAGCTTCTTTATTACCTCCACAGTAGTCATTTGACAACAAAAAGACATCACTTTTATAGCAGATTTGTTACTTCCAAAACAGTGTCAGCAAGACATATGGAGTATACGACAAGCTTAGAATAGATCCTGAAGCAGGCCTGTTTCCTTTATATCTTTAGTCTAAAGCCAGTAACTCAACTTTTCATTTGTATAATTCCAAGAACATTGAAGCTCACGCAAAATACCAAGTCAATACCCTTACATGACACAAATTCTGCATACACATAGAATCAACTTATTCTTATAGCAACATGGAACGTTTTTTCCTATTGTGTTCAATGTAGAGATGAGCGCCTGAAATTTTTCGGGTTTTGTGTTTTGGTTTTGGGTTCGGTTCCGCGGCCGTGTTTTGGGTTCGAACGCGTTTTGGCAAAACCTCACCGAATTTTTTTTGTCGGATTCGGGTGTGTTTTGGATTCGGGTGTTTTTTTCCAAAAACACTAAAAAACAGCTTAAATCATAGAATTTGGGGGTCATTTTGATCCCAAAGTATTATTAACCTCAAAAACCATAATTTACACTCATTTTCAGTCTATTCTGAATACCTCACACCTCACAATATTATTTTTAGTCCTAAAATTTGCACCGAGGTCGCTGTGTGAGTAAGATAAGCGACCCTAGTGGCCGACACAAACACCGGGCCCATCTAGGAGTGGCACTGCAGTGTCACGCAGGATGTCCCTTCCAAAAAACCCTCCCCAAACAGCACATGACGCAAAGAAAAAAAGAGGCGCAATGAGGTAGCTGACTGTGTGAGTAAGATTAGCGACCCTAGTGGCCGACACAAACACCGGGCCCATCTAGGAGTGGCACTGCAGTGTCACGCAGGATGTCCCTTCCAAAAAACCCTCCCCAAACAGCACATGACGCAAAGAAAAAAAGAGGTGCAATGAGGTAGCTGACTGTGTGAGTAAGATTAGCGACCCTAGTGGCCGACACAAACACCGGGCCCATCTAGGAGTGGCACTGCAGTGTCACGCAGGATGGCCCTTCCAAAAAACCCTCCCCAAACAGCACATGACGCAAAGAAAAAAAGAGGCGCAATGAGGTAGCTGTGTGAGTAAGATTAGCGACCCTAGTGGCCGACACAAACACCGGGCACATCTAGGAGTGGCACTGCAGTGTCACGCAGGATGTCCCTTCCAAAAAACCCTCCCCAAACAGCACATGACGCAAAGAAAAAAAGAGGCGCAATGAGGTAGCTGACTGTGTGAGTAAGATTAGCGACCCTAGTGGCCGACACAAACACCGGGCCCATCTAGGAGTGGCACTGCAGTGTCACGCAGGATGTCCCTTCCAAAAAACCCTCCCCAAACAGCACATGACGCAAAGAAAAAAAGAGGCGCAATGAGGTAGCTGTGTGAGTAAGATAAGCGACCCTAGTGGCCGACACAAACACCGGGCCCATCTAGGAGTGTCACTGCAGTCGGACTCTCCTTGTGGATTTGGGATTTCGAAGAACGCACAGTTCTTTGCGGTGCTACTGCTTTTGCCAGCTTTAGTCTTTTCATTTTTCTAGCGAGAGGCTGAGTGCTTCCATCCTCATGTGAAGCTGAACCACTAGCCATGAACATAGGCCAGGGCCTCAGCCGTTCCTTGCCACTCCGTGTCGTAAATGGCATATTGGCAAGTTTACGCTTCTCCTCCGACAATTTTATTTTAGGTTTTGGAGTCCTTTTTTTTCTGATATTTGGTGTTTTGGATTTGACATGCTCTGTACTATGACATTGGGCATCGGCCTTGGCAGACGACGTTGCTGGCATTTCATCGTCTCGGCCATGACTAGTGGCAGCAGCTTCAGCACGAGGTGGAAGTGGATCTTGATCTTTCCCTAATTTTGGAACCTCAACATTTTTGTTCTCCATATTTTAATAGGCACAACTAAAAGGCACCTCAGGTAAACAATGGAGATGGATGGATTGGATACTAGTATACAATTATGGACGGGCTGCCGAGTGCCGACACAGAGGTAGCCACAGCCGTGAACTACCGCACTGTACTGTGTCTGCTGCTAATATATAGACTGGTTGATAAAGAGATAGTATACTCGTAACTAGTATGTATGTATAAAGAAAGAAAAAAAAACCACGGTTAGGTCACTGGTATATACAATTATGGACGGGCTGCCGAGTGCCGACACAGAGGTAGCCACAGCCGTGAACTACCGCACTGTACTGTGTCTGCTGCTAATATATAGACTGGTTGATAAAGAGATAGTATACTCGTAACTAGTATGTATGTATAAAGAAAGGAAAAAAAAACACGGTTAGGTCACTGGTATATACAATTATGGACGGGCTGCCGAGTGCCGACACAGAGGTAGCCACAGCCGTGAACTACCGCACTGTACTGTGTCTGCTGCTAATATATAGACTGGTTGATAAAGAGATAGTATACTCGTAACTAGTATGTATGTATAAAGAAAGAAAAAAAAACCACGGTTAGGTCACTGGTATATACAATTATGGACGGGCTGCCGAGTGCCGACACAGAGGTAGCCACAGCCGTGAACTACCGCACTGTACTGTGTCTGCTGCTAATATATAGACTGGTTGATAAAGAGATAGTATACTCGTAACTAGTATGTATGTATAAAGAAAGAAAAAAAAACCACGGTTAGGTCACTGGTATATACAATTATGGACGGGCTGCCGAGTGCCGACACAGAGGTAGCCACAGCCGTGAACTACCGCACTGTACTGTGTCTGCTGCTAATATATAGACTGGTTGATAAAGAGATAGTATACTCGTAACTAGTATGTATGTATAAAGAAAGAAAAAAAAACCACGGTTAGGTCACTGGTATATACAATTATGGACGGGCTGCCGAGTGCCGACACAGAGGTAGCCACAGCCGTGAACTACCGCACTGTACTGTGTCTGCTGCTAATATATAGACTGGTTGATAAAGAGATAGTATACTCGTAACTAGTATGTATGTATAAAGAAAGAAAAAAAAACCACGGTTAGGTCACTGGTATATACAATTATGGACGGGCTGCCGAGTGCCGACACAGAGGTAGCCACAGCCGTGAACTACCGCACTGTACTGTGTCTGCTGCTAATATATAGACTGGTTGATAAAGAGATAGTATACTCGTAACTAGTATGTATGTATAAAGAAAGAAAAAAAAACCACGGTTAGGTCACTGGTATATACAATTATGGACGGGCTGCCGAGTGCCGACACAGAGGTAGCCACAGCCGTGAACTACCGCACTGTACTGTGTCTGCTGCTAATATATAGACTGGTTGATAAAGAGATAGTATACTCGGAACTAGTATGTATGTATAAAGAAAGAAAAAAAAACCACGGTTAGGTCACTGGTATATACAATTATGGACGGGCTGCCGAGTGCCGACACAGAGGTAGCCACAGCCGTGAACTACCACACTGTACTGTGTCTGCTGCTAATATAGACTGGTTGATAAAGAGATAGTATACTCGTAACTAGTATTTATGTATAAAGAAAGAAAAAAAAACCACGGTTAGGTGGTATATACAATTATGGACGGGCTGCCGAGTGCCGACACAGAGGTAGCCACAGCCGTGAACTACCGCACTGTACTGTGTCTGCTGCTAATATAGACTGGTTGATAAAGAGATAGTATACTACTAATATTATATACTGGTGGTCAGGTCACTGGTCACTAGTCACACTGGCAGTGGCACTCCTGCAGCAAAAGTGTGCACTGTTTAATTTTAATATAATATTATGTACTCCTGGCTCCTGCTATAACCTATAACTGGCACTGCAGTAGTGCTCCCCAGTCTCCCCCACAATTATAAGCTGTGTGAGCTGAGCAGTCAGACAGATATATAATATATATAGATGATGCAGCACACTGGCCTGAGCCTGAGCAGTGCACACAGATATGGTATGTGACTGACTGAGTCACTGTGTGTATCGCTTTTTTCAGGCAGAGAACGGATATATTAAATAAACTGCACTGTGTGTCTGGTGGTCACTCACTATATAATATATTATGTACTCCTGGCTCCTGCTATAACCTATAACTGGCACTGCAGTAGTGCTCCCCAGTCTCCCCCACAATTATAAGCTGTGTGAGCTGAGCAGTCAGACAGATATATATAATATTATATATAGATAATAGATGATGCAGCACAATGGCCTGAGCCTGAGCAGTGCACACAGATATGGTATGTGACTGAGTCACTGTGTGCTGTGTATCGCTTTTTTCAGGCAGAGAACGGATTATAAATAAAAGTGGTGGTCAGTCACTGGTCACTATCAGCAAAACTCTGCACTGTACACTACTGAGTACTCCTAATGCTCCCCAAAATTAGTAAATCAAGTGTCTAAACGGAGAGGACGCCAGCCACGTCCTCTCCCTATCAATCTCAATGCACGTGTGAAAATGGCGGCGACGCGCGGCTCCTTATATAGAATCCGAGTCTCGCGATAGAATCCGAGCCTCGCGAGAATCCGACAGCGTCATGATGACGTTCGGGCGCGCTCGGGTTAACCGAGCAAGGCGGGAAGATCCGAGTCGCTCGGACCCGTGAAAAAAACCATGAAGTTCTGGCGGGTTCGGATTCAGAGAAACCGAACCCGCTCATCTCTAGTTCAATGCCTATTACAGGGTATGTGTCTACAAATCTGATAAGGAGGCTTGGAGTTGTACATCAATATAGACCATCTGTCCACTTACAACTGTGTGGTTAGGTGCTGACTGGTATTTATGTCAGTTTAGCTTGTCAAAATGACTCTACTTGAGTAGCCTAGTTACACTTAGTAGATCTCACTGAATAATCATGCTAAGTAAATGAAAGACATACTGTAAAACATGTCTTAGTTGTTGTATATCACAATGGAGCCAAATCCACCAGTCAGAAGGTTCAAAGTGATCACATGATAGCAACATAGACTCCCTGCAGAAGCAACTCATCAAAACAGATAGCAGATGTAGATGGTATACCGTCGTTCATGATGTCGCCGGTCAGAAAACCGTCACCCAACACTGCTCAGAATCCCGACACTGGAATCCCCAATGGAAGTATGCCGGGGAGGGTTATGGCTAGGCTGCGGGAGGAGAGGGTAGGGTTAGGCACTAATGGGAGGGTTAGGCTGTGGGAGGAGAGATTAGGGCTAGGCACTAGGGGAAAGGTTAGATTTAGACTGCAGGAGGCAATGTTTACTTAATAAAGGCAAATTTAGAATATCATCCAGATACATAACCACACATTTTCCAAGAATTTCCCTAAATACTTTATTTCCAAAGTCTTAAAACCCATGCTGGAACGTTACCTGTCCAAATAGCATAACCAAATTCTCCCATGCATGTTAAAGCCCATTTCCCATTCATCCCTTTGCTTTAGTCTAACAAGATTATAGGTACCTCTCAGATCGATCTTATAAAAATGGATACACCACTTCTTATGGTTAATAGTCTGACTGCATTACGATTTGTTCACTAAGGGTGCTGCTCTATTGGTGTTTCTGCCAGCTAGCCAGGCAAAAGTTAAATCTGTGATTTTCTCTCAGCTAATAAGCTGCACCTGTGTTCACCTGTGAAACACTTGCCTCTAGCAAACAGCATTGGCCAGATCATTGAATCAACCTTGTAGGTAGTTTACGTTTGATTCCTGCTGCTTGTTCCAGCAGTCCTGCTGCTTTGGACTTCTGCCATTTCCCTAGGAATCCTATCTCAAAATTTCAAGCAATCCGGTCCTATTGCCAAACTGTATTACAGCAGCAATATCTGTTAGTGCCATTCTTAGCATTCAGTGTTTAGAGACTTCAATTGACAATTCTCAAGTTCCATGTATTCACTGTGTAAAAAGACTTCCATTGCAGTTCTGAAGCTTCCAGTATTCTTACAGTATTTAAAGACTTCAATTCCCATGCTCAAGTTTCCTGTGTTCGATATTTTTACTATTCACTGGTTACCTGTATCATTGCTTCAGCTACAGTCATACTATATCAATACCTTGTCATCCTGCTCTGTTCAGTCAGTTTGGTAAATGTCATAGTATCTGGTTACATTTGCTACATGTTACTTGCTTCGCAAACAGAAAAAAGGAAAATGCAGGTGCACACTCTGAACACTAGGAACTCTGGCAATCAGAACAATTATAATAAACTGCAATTTAGCATAATTTAAAAAAAAATATGGGCCCATCTACCTTATCAGGTGGGTCACTAACATTCCTAAGGTTCAAGTCCAGAGCAGGGGACGCCCCAGGCCAACACAACCTAACCACCCCAAGGCCTCACAATAGTGAGAAGTAGCAGTTTAAGTAATAAAAGGTGTTACATTAATAAGACATAGGTTAGAAGTAGTACTTAGAGTGTTATAAAGTGTTACATTAGTGAAAAGCAGTTTAGGTACTAAAAAGTGTTAGATTTAGTAGTACAATATTGATGCCCAAAGCAGCCTGGCCACACCATCCCAGGGGGCCCTCACGCTCAAAACCCATTCCTAATACTGACATATTATATAAATGTATCCAGGACTTAACACCTAATATACTACTTCTCCCCTATGCAACACTTTTAGAACAGAGCTGCTACGTCTTATTAATGTAACACCTTTTAACATTTAAACTGCTACTTCTCACTAGTGTTATGCCCTGGGGTGGTTGGGTTATACTGGCCAGGGGGGTCCCATGCTCTGGACTTGAACATTAGAAATGTTAGGGACTCACCTGGTGAGGTCACATGGCTGTGGTAGGTGGGTCAATATTTTTTTGACCAAAAATTATGTCAAGAACCTCAATTTTATTCCATGTTAAATAGCAGTTTATTATAATTGTTCTGATAGCTAGTGTTCTTAGGGGTCTATTTACTAAGCCTTGGATGAAGATAAAGTCGATGGAGGAAAGTACCAGCCAATCAGCTCCTGTCATTTTTCAAACAAAGCCTGTGGCATGGCAGTTAGGAGCTGATTGGCTGGTACTTTATCTGCAGCGACTTAATCTCCATCCAAGGCTTAGTAAATAGACCCCTTAGTGTTTAGAGTGTGCACCTGCATTTTCCTTATTCTGTGTGGCACTATAAGTCTTAGCATGATAGCACCTCTTATTGTGTTTAGAATTATGGTGTGGAGTCCAGTCCCCCCCTCCAATATGTGCTTTACAAAACCTGAACTACCTGTTATTATTTATATGTTCCAGAGACTTGTTACAGTACTATTTACCACAGTTTTTATTGCAATTAACTGCTCCTGTTATATCAGTGTTTCTCTGCAGCCCTCAGCCTGTTGTATCCCTGTTTCCAACCACTGTTCCACTAATCATAATAAAAGGTTGTTGTGCTTAAAACTTATTCAGGCCTTGTTAAACTTTAATTTAGAAGTTTAAGTGTTGTGGAATCTCCTAAAACCCCTAATATGATCAAATTGTTCAGAGATTAAAGGAAGGCATTATGTGGTTGCATAGACTTGGTTGATCTGTAGAAAGAATGGGCATACAAAAGTCCCATTCTTGTCTTCTCACTTTAATTCCATGGTTGATTCTGTAGATAATTGCATCATACTACCGGGGGACTCCAGCACTGTGTACTCAACCAAGCAACCCTTTAATTGTTTGAGCAAACCAAATCTAATTAATGAAACATTTTAAGGTCATTCCACTTGCACTCTATAGTCCAGTGATGCAATTCAGGACAATAGGCCTGATTCAGGTCCCAACGCTTCTGCTTTACTATGAGCAAAGTACTGATGTTCAGGACTTTGCACATGTGCAGGACCCATACTACGCATGTACAGTAAGGGCCCTGTGTCATCGGAAGCAGAACGGCTGTAGATGTCAGTTGATTGACAGTCTTAAGCCATTTGGGGGCAGGGAGGGTGCGGCAATGGCAGCCATTTTTCATAACGGAGACATATCACTTCCATTTTGGGGAAATGCCATGGCCAGAATCTCCATCTTTCAACTGACATTTCCTAGCCTCTTTGTAGTAGCTGTGGTGGCCAACGGCATCACAAGTGATGTGATGCTGTGTTCTAGGATGCAGCACTGGATTGCAAAAGCATGCAGGAGCCATCTTCTTATGCTGCATTATCATATCTGTGCATCACTGCGCTTCTGTAACACCCCCGGGTTGGCAGATGTGTCTAAGTGGTTGGAAAAGGTATCACAGGTGTTCAGTGGCTATGTGACAGACCCTTTCCCTAAGATGTTTTCCCTGTACCTTGTTCATTGTACCTTACTCAGAGAGGCAGGATATATTGATACGCAACAGTAATGTACTGACTGCAATCTTCAACAGGATGTTTACATTTATTGAACCGCAAAGAACTCTGGATTAAATATGGTGATTAGTTATTTGGCAGAATTGGAACATTCAAGATTTCAATGTTTCAATCAATCTAATCATAGATACATGCATAATCCAAGAAAAAGAAGACAAAAATAAAGACAATGAAGAAAATTATTAAGAATACTGTTTCAATTGGATTCACTACTTGCATTCACTACTTTTCTAACTATCCCTGATAAGAATGTCTTAATCTTCACCGGCAATATTACATTGGAGCCCTTAGATCTGACAGCGCCGTAGTGTTGCAATGATGCACAAGGGATGGGGATCCTACAGTGCCGCAGTATTGCATTGGGGGGTAATGGCACTTGTAAAGCAATATTAATCCTGGGTTTTATTGAGCAGAAATGTCACAGTTTCTTAGTATTGCAAAAAGGATGTAATTAGCGAAGGTATCTCAGAATCTTTAACAATGCAGCTTTCTCTGTAGTAATTATTCCTTGAACAAGTAACTCCTCAAGTTCCTCTTACAAGTTATGTCTCTGTTCTGGTAACTGTGTTCAAGCAGGGGCAAGTCTGTGGGATGTTCTATTAAAGGCCTGATAGCACCCCTTCTTTCCATGTGGTCGTGAGCAGTATGTGTGACAAATGGACAATTGGGTCTAGCACTCGCCCACTTGTAGTCAGCAACAGAGTCTCTGTTTACTCATTCTGAACCTCTCATGTTGTTCCACTCACTGGCTGGTCCTGTCTCAGTGGTTTTCAGCTACTCAAGATGGCTGCAGTGTCTGCGCTCTGCATAGGCCTGGCAGTGTCCAGTACCTGGCTACGATGTCTCACGCCCACTGTCCCATTCTCTTCACTCATGGAAGCACCCCACTGCTCTAGCTTTGCGACACTGTTCTCCGGCACCCTGCGTGACCACCCGGTTTAATCCATTTCAACATCAACCGCTCCGCTCCTCACAACACGTCCAGCTCCTTCAATGGCTTCTCTCCAACTCCTCCTTCAAAGGAAGCAGAAGCAATGTACACTCCAACCATATCTGAATTAGGCCCAATATTCCTACAATCGTCAGTTACTTTGTTGAAGAAAATGAATATTGGATTTTGCAATGGTAACGCTGTCTAGGTCATAATACAGATGGAAACAAAAAAAGTATCCATTTAAGAAATCCCGGACTTTAGGAAGAAGATAAATCAGACTATCAACTCTCTGTTGCTCTGCCCATATCAAAATTTATAAATGATATTCGGTCAACTGAAAAACAGTTGGATAAATTCACTTTAGGTTTACAGTAGATAGTAGAGTACAGTAGATAGGACCAGTAGCAACTAGGTAAAAAAATAAAATTTTATTGGATAAAAACTACGCATGATTTGTCTACAGGTAGGTCCTATTTATAATGGAATGTGAAATACAGACTCCTAGAATAAGCCACAAAATCAGGTAATCTATGGTCTTCTCCAATAGTAGCCCCATTTCCTTTAGATCTGCATATAATCACCAGTACTTGGTTCCCCCAATATAATTGTTATAGTGATCATCCCTTATTGGCACATACAAAATGGGAGACACTAGATCAATTACATATGTAGCCACGCTCATCTTTCCCGTGGCACAGCAGCATGGGCACACATGCTGTGCCGAGCCACAGGTGCGCCTTAGTATGCTGAGCTGTTACTAGGTACACTGGCCATTCATTGCTATAGCCATGTGTGTACATATGCATGCGTGTGTCATAGTCACAAGCACACTAGTCGCGGCTGCTTTGCAGTGCATAACTTGCTCAGTGGCCCAGCTGAGCATGTCTACATCTGTACATGATTGATAATTGTCTGGAGCAGAAAAAAATGTACACTAAGAACTGTATATATATATATATATATATATATATATATAAAAAAAAATAAAAAAAGTACCCTACCAATGTGTCAGGGTAGGCAGTAAGGCAGTTTCAAACAGTGTGCATGGCAGGTGTCTATACATGAAATAGTCAGTAGTTTTCCTATTTCCCACCTAAAGAATACTTATGTTAGATTTCAGCTTCCTAACATATCGAGAAGCAAGAGCATTAGTGATGAGTGAGTGAGTGAGTGAGGGCTTTCACCAGTGCCGCAAGTAGACATTTTAGCGCTGTGTGCAAGAAACAGCATCGGCGCCCCCCCCCCATAGTTAAAACAGGACCAATGCACGACGTAGGCGCACGCCAAAAATATAGGGGAGTGGCTTCATGGGAAATGGGCGTGACCACAAAATAATACCAATTCATATTACGCTGCACTGTAGTTTCCATTATTCAAATTACGCCGCACAGTAGTGCCAGTTACACACATTACGTCAGGTAGAGCCCCAAATTACACATTACACCAGGTAGAGTCCTCCTTTTACACATTACAGCAGCAGAGTCCCCCTTTTTACACATTACGGAAGCAGAATTCCCCTGTTTACACATTACGGCAGCAGAGCGGCGGTGGTTGCGGCCCCACGTGTGTTGCCGGCGGTCCTGCGCCCAGGCACCACTGGCACACACCTAGCTACAGCCCTGCCCTATACGACACACTACATAACTACACTATACCCCCCTACGTGCTGCACTACATACCTACACTATAACCCCCCATACCACATAGTACATCTGATACATCACTGCACTGCATTACATGCCTCACAATAAAATTAAAACATCTCTATGCCTCTCTAATCTACTGTACATGAACTCACTGTGAGTCCTCTCCCAAACGGAGCATCAGACCAGAGTCAGACTGAGCCTGGGCAGCGACGTGTAGTGGAAGGATAAGGCGGGCTTGACCACACTGATCAGGAGAGAGCAAGCCAGGTAGATTGGAAGAGGGCGGGCTGAGGAGAAGAAGGGGGTGGGCCTGGTCAGACGGACATTAGGGAGCAATGTAGAGGGGTTGAAGGATGCGGGCTAAGGGGAAGAAGGGGGCAGGCTAATGGAGTGAAGGATGTGGGATTCGTCCTATGGATGGGAGTTGAGAGGAAGCAGCATAGAAACAGCATAGAAACAGGGCGTGACTGGTCAACCAATGCAGTAGCTGACCTGGAGACACGGCATTGGAGAGTGGTGAGGGAGCATCCAAAGCTTGTATCAAAGCTGCTCGCCTCCCCTGCCTGCCCGCTGCTGCGCTGACTTGTGGTGTGCGCTCAGCACCTCTATTGCTGAGCTGTGAGCTCAGCAGCAGAGGAGCTGAGCGCACACCACAAGTCAGCGCTGTAGCGGCGGGCAGGGGAGGCGGGCAGCTTTGATGCGCTCACACCACAAGTAAGCACTGCAGCGGCGGGCAGAGGAGGCGGGCGGTTTTGATGCGCTCAGCAGCAGAGGTGCTGAGCGCACACCACAAGTCAGCGCAGCAGCGGCTGCGGGCAGGGGAGGCAGGCGGCTTTAATTGAGAGAAAGCTGCCGCGCTGGTGGTGATGCCAGATGGTGTGCCCACAGTGCATTTGCGCTGTGGGCAAGGCACATCTGGCACACACCTAGTTACTTTCGCATTTATATATACAGATGGAGCCACACTAATTGTCTGTGCCAGGGCGCGCCTGCCTAGGGCATTCACTACAATAGGAGCGTCTCTGTGCACTCCAGTCATGTGGCTAGGTGCTGTATCGCCTAGCCACGTCGGGAGTGCACGTTTGCTATGTAGCCACAGTAGATGAGCGTGACTCATCTGTGTATATAAATATATATATAGGATGTGGTCAAGATAGCGCCGGATGGAATCCCGGCAGTCGAAATACCGACACCGGGATCCCGACATATTCTCCCACCCATAGAGGGAGAATAAAATAGTGCACCGAGCGTAGCAAGGCACCGTGCCCGCAAGGGGCTGAGTTGCGCTCGCCCCCCTGTCGGGATTGTGCCGGTCGGGATCCCGGTGTCGGTATTTCGACCGCCAGGATCCCGTCCGGCGGGATTTCGTACTGATCCCATATATATATATATATATATATATATATATACACATACACATTAGTGAGGTGTCCGGCACACAAGGATTTAAATAAACAACAAAGACAAATGGCAACTTCAACGTTTCGGGGCTAAAATCCCTTTATCAAGACATCTTACCCATTGACCAGTGGCGTAACTAGGGCCCCGCAGCCCCTGCGAGCGCTTGGAGGCGTGCAGGGCTGCGGGCACCTTAGTCTCCTTAGGCTGATCTGAGCCAACTTCTTTAATTGCAGCCTCTTTGAAGTCTAGAAATGAGTCAGTAGCCTCCTCTATCCGTAAAAGTCTTAACTGAGTCCTCACATTTTTTGCTGTTGTATCCTTCCATAAACTAAGCTATGTTTCATCTACGCATCTCACTTCTTTGATATCCCGCAATGCTTAAGACAAATTCTCTCAGTGATTCCCAGGGCTATTGGGCCTAATTCAGACCTGATCGCTAGGCTGCGTTTTCGTACAGCCTGCGATCAGGTCTAAACACGCATGGGTGTTCACTAGGAGATTGACAGGAAGAAGTTGTTTGTGTGTGTCAACTGACCAGCTTACCTGTTCCCACTTGAGCCCCACATTCACCGGTTAGCGGGGGACTGTGTTCACAGAGCCGGGAGAGGCATTATGCCTCTTTGCAGATTGCGGCCTATCCCTCTCACACAGACCGGGACCTTAATTTCCGGCCGCTCCTACCCCGCCGATTCCATCGTAGCTACGTGGCACACGGACAGGATTCCTGGGCCCCCACCGCTGACCTGACAGGCATCCTACACCTACTGTGAGGCTCCGGACTGGCCAACGGACTCCCGGTCGTGGGCGCACAGGAACACCCACCATCTTGGCTTCCCCTGATCTGCGGCTGCAGGGTGAGCTGGGCTGTGGGGAAGCAGAATAAACAACAACATGCTCCCAGTCCTCTGCGGCCCAGGTAGGGCTTCAGCCCATACAATTCTGCCCCCATTAAGATCTGGGACCATTGTGAACAGGGATATTCCCAGGCCTGCAGTGCACACCCTCCCCCCCAGGTCTCCACCTGCACGTTGCCTGTTACTGAGTCTTGCGGTGCAGTGTCCCACAGGTTCACTGACACATTACAGGACTGGGGTGCCTGTATTATTCACATTCAAAACACCCCATCTCCTACGCCTTCTGTGTTAAATATAGGGGGCCGGATATTGTTTTTATTTTTTGCCCTGCTACTGTGGAGCATGTTGCTGCAAACCCCGGGGAATGTAACACCTTTCTGATCCATGCCCAGGGTTCTGTATCTGTAGTGGGCTGCCCCCCAGTGGTATATCTCTTTTGGGCCTTCTGATTTTTATTTTACAACCACACACCATTTGCATCTGCCTGATTCTTTGTGTATTTGACTCTCGCAAGGAGTCTCATTATGAGTAAATCCAACATCGCTGCTAAAACTTGTCGAAGAGGTGACATTTCCAAACACTTTTCTAAAAATGATAAAAACGACAAATTATCTTCATCACAAGATCCTTCCTCACCTCGCTTTTTCAACCGGACAAGGACGACCCGCCTCCTTCACCCGCCTCTGCTACCAAAGAAGACAATATGGCCCTGCGCTCACTTATAATGGTTTCTATGGAGTCCAAGTTGGACAAGGCGGTTACCTCTATTAGATTGGAATTATTATCATTGTCTTCTAGAACCTCGAAATTAGAATCCCGACAAGACTCTCTCCAAAAAATGCAGAACAAGACCTCCAGAGACATTGACCATATTATTCAGGATCTGTCCGATTTGTGTACTAATAACGAGGGCCTGGAGAACCGGGAAAGAAGAAATAACCCATCGGATACGGAATGTCCTGGAGTCAGTACCTTCATCAGACCTGGAGGCATATCTGCATAAACTGTTCTCTTTTCTTATATCGGACCTTGGAACCCGGGTCCTGCCTTTGGAAAGATCACATAGGGCTCTACTACCCAAACCGCGTGATGATGAGCCTCCTAGAGATGTCATTATGTATTTTCTCAGTTTTAAGGACAAAGAACTGGTTCTCAACTCGACCAGGGGTAAACCACATGTTATCTTTAAAAATGCTGAACTGTAATTCTACCAAGACCTAGCCCCCATCGCGATAGTCAAACGGAGAGAGCTCAGAGACTTGGCTAGTATTCTTCATACATGTGGGATCTGCTACCGATGGGGATTCCCCTTTAAGCTACTGGTCGACCTTCATGGCAAAACAATTGTTATTACAGACCCCAGAGAAGGCAAAGACTTACTAATGCAGTTGGAAGATTCTGGCCCCGCGTCTACACCAATTTCTGCCTCTTCACTGGACTATCTCTGAATACACTTTGCTGTTGGATAGAACATTCCTCTCGAGACTTTGTTCCAGCTACTGCAAGTATATGCCATATTGTTCTGAACAAATGTTTGGGTAGATTATGTTTAGTGACTGTTTGCCTTTTGATATATATTATCCATTGTTTCATGTCTTTCTAAAGGTGCCTTAGCTCTATAGTCAATCCCTCCCCTTCATTTTTATTGTGTGTTTTTTCCACCTTCTTAGGGCCCTCAGCCGATTATCGCAGTTTACTCCACACCTGGATTAGCACCGTGATTTATATGTTCATAGGCCCAGTTTCATCCTCTCCCTGCTAGGCTCACCCTGTAGATGTTATGGTACTTGTCTAGAGTTTGCTAATTACCCAAACCACTACCTATTTGAACTCTCGTATATATTATCTTTCTACGTGCAGGTACATCTGATCCTTTGTGGGTGCCTTGGTCATGTCGAGTACTGTCTATCTCTCCCATCCTGAAATATTGGATTGTTAGAACGTTTTCACTAAGGATTAGTCGTCCTGCCTGCTCCGGGGCATCCCGATGCGATTTATAGTACCTCACTACCCTTGTTTATACCGTTGTGGCATACAAGATAATATTTATGTTTTTCTGCCTTGGATTCAAATACTTATAGTTTTTTCCTTTGATGTTTGTTACTTTGTATTTTATTGTATTCTTGCTAAAATTTTCAGATTTTCATGGACTCCACTTTCTGGCCTTTACCCATACCTTCTTGTACATGAAACCACTGGAGGGTCTCGACCCTCTATCTTGTTACTTTTCTCCTTACGTTTGATATTTTTGTATTGTTAACACCAGGCTCAACCCCTCCACACTCCCCTCTCCCTTCCCCTGAGGAAGTACGGAAATTCTCTGGCACTTCCTTGCTTCGGACCTTAAGGACCTGAACTTTGTGTATACTTTCCTCTGCAGGACGTGAGGAATTTCCACACAGATTCCCCTCCACTCTCCTCTTTCTCTCTCTTTCCCCCACCCCTGACAGATTGGTAACCTTCTTCTATCCTCTTTCCCCTCTTCCTTTTTGTTGTTTCCCCCCCCCCCCCTTATCTCATCAAACCCTAGTCTTGACCTCCATGAATGCTAAGAGATTAAATACCCCGCAGAAGCGTTTCTCTCTATTTTGCTGTCTGCGGACTCGCAAAGCTGGTATTGCATTTATCCAGCAGACCCACTTTAAAGCTCCCTCACATCCCACCTTAATTTCTAAGCATTACCATACAGTCCATTATTCTTCTAATCAGTCTGAACGAAACGGGTGGCGATTATGATAAATAGTAAAGTCCCATTTACTCTCCATTCTGCTCACAATGACTCTTACGGCCGATATGTCATTCTTATGGGTAAATTGGGATATCTTGAATGTACGATAGCCAATGTCTATGCCCTCAATACGCCTCCTTTTTTAATTCTTTTTTCTCCGCTCTGAACAAAACTTGGAAAGGCTACTTGTTATTAGGTGGAGTTTTCAATGCCGTACTGGATACCCACTTTGACAGGTCCTCTTCACCTTCTCATACACAGCACGACCCTCCCACACGCTCCTTCATCAGACATATCATAGAATCTGGACTCTTCGATGTCTGGCAAGCCTTAAACCCCTCCACCAGAGATTACACTTTCTATTCAATTCCACACCAATCTTACTCCCACATAGACCTTTTTCTCTGCTGTACCTTGGCTTCTAAACATATCTCGGGATCTTCTGTCATCATTAACACATGGTCGGATCACTCCATTCTCACTGCCACTTTTGATTTTCTGGACATGCATACTTCCTGCCCTTCTTGGCGTTTAAACGAAACTCTGCTGAAAATCCCCCGGTTTCAGGAAAAAATTGCATCGGATATCACTGACTATTTTTCTTTGAACATTTCCGATTCCTCATGTACTCCATTGGTGTGGGAAGCACATAAAACAGTTGTCAGGGGCCACATTATCAGCTATGCCTCCCACAGAAATAAAGAACACAAGCTCAAATTGGCTTCTCTCACGGAAGAGGTCCACACTCTGGAAACTCGCCATAAAAAACATCCCACACAAACTCTTTACACTCAACTTACGACCACAAGGGCAGCTCTTAACGCTCTTCTCTCTAAAAGGACAGAGAAGGCTCTCTGCTGGCTTAAGCAGAGGTTTTTAAAAAAGAGTAACAAGGCTGACACCCTACTAGCTAACAGATTGAAAGCTTGGAAAGCATTGACAGCTATCATTTCAGCTATCAAAGATGAATTAGGGTCTTTGCAATATAACCCGGTCACTATCAACACTCTGTTTAAAGAATACTATAATAGGCTCTATAATCTCTCAGGCTCCTCGGACCCGGCGGCTCCTACTGACCCATCACTCTCCAGTTATCTCTCTTCCTGCAATGTCCCTTGTATAGATTCAGAGACCTCTCTTGGTCTAGACAGGCCCATAACTGAAGAAAAAATACATATAGCTCTACAAACACAAAAGCCTTCAATAGCGCCAGGTCCAGATGACTTTCTTATGTCGTACTAGAATACAGGTTGAATCTGATGGGCATTTTGCCTCTTTTCAACCTCACTAACTATGTACTACAAGATCTTCCAATCCTCTTTAATTCCTCATCTTTCCACAGTATTTAACCTCATTCTTGATGGCACCCCCTTTCACTCCCAAACTACTAAGGCCATGATTACTGTTATCCGAAAACCCCATAAAGACCCACAACTTCTGTCTAACTACCGACCCATATCGCTTCTGAACATGGACCTAAAAATTCTTGCTAAAATTTTGGCCAGTAGGCTTAAACCTATACTCCCCTCCCTGATCCACCTGGATCAAGTGGGCTTTGTCCCGTCCAGACAAGCGCTAGACAACACCAGAAGCACTATTGACATCATTAATTATATCAATGTTTATAAAACTCCTTATCTGGTGATTGCTCTGGACGTGGAGAAAGCCTTTGATAGGGTCTCTTGGCCATTTATGCTTTACACTCTCCAGCACTTTGGTTTTTGAGGAAACCATACAATCCTTATACCACAACCCCTCAGCTATGGTACTTACCAACGGTCTTTTATCCAAACCTTTTCCAATTGCCAATGGAACCAGATAGGGGTACCCACTATCCCCCCTCATTTTTGCGCTGTGATTGAACCTCTCGCAAGTCGTATATGGGCCAACCCAGATATTACTGGTATCTCTATTAACCGCTCCCAATATACCTTGTCTCTATTGGCTGACGATATACTCCTTACATTGACTAATCCACTCATTTCCCTCTGTAAATACCAAATTGCTTTCTAACAAATATTTAAAATGCCCACTCTAATATATACTGCGGACGCCAGGCGCATCTTATTACCATATATGATAAAAGTGCGCTGTATGTCGCAAAACACTACATCCCTTAAGAGAAAACAATACACGCACACATTGTCTGAGTTCCAAAACTCATTGATGTATATATTTGTTATTAAAAAGATATGTATTCAATATATCACAATGTACAGTATATATATAGTTACATGGTTACAATTTATACAGTAAGCAGTTAATACAAACTAAATCAAATACATACATGGCCAGCGATACAATTACCATATTTTGCTCAATGCTTTCTATGCTCCAGTTCCTCCATCTTTAGCTGTGTCTCAACTCCAGCTAACAGAAGCAAAATATTACCAACACTCCATCTCGCTCAGGACCCAGGGGAAAAAGGACAGAGACTTCTGTGTGACTCTTCAGCAATACACTATGTAGTTTGGGTTAGTGCACACATCTAGTCTAGGGGAGGGAACTTTCTCATTCATGATGAGTCACTGTTCAGTTCATATGCAAACAAGGTTCAGCCTTGATGGACAAATTACAGGAGAAAGCCACTGGTCAGGCATGCTGTCTTCCAGGAAATCCATTGTTCTAATAAGAGTGACTTTAGCTTTCATACATTTAATCATATCTACTTGTTGCAATGAGCTACAACTTAATAACAGGCATCAAATTGATATACACATTAATCTGGTTGCTTTAATACCAAATATGACATGTCTATCTTGCTTCGTTCCACTAATACACATACATGACGTTACTCCATTAAATACATTTAAAACATTAGGATGTCTGGCGCTTGATATGTTCAAATTATGTGCTGTATGAAATATGTGTCGAATCTATCTCTGTGGCATGTCTGTGTAAATGCATATGTTACCATACATTGCTGTGCTCGCTGCGCGTATTTGCAAGCTTAGTGACTCATATGTGTGGAGTCTGTATGTTCTCTCTATGTAATTTTTTTTTTACTTCGACACCTCCCAAACCTATTTTGTGAACTTTCAACGTGTGGTAATCTTTCGATGTACAGAATTAATCAGACGAAATCGGAAGCCCTACCTCTTCACATACCTTGGGCTACTAGGACTCTATTGCAATCGAATTTTGACTCGCTTATATATTTGGGAGTCCACCAAACCAATTCATATGACTCTCTTTACTGTACTAATTATCCCCCTCTTTTTAAATCAATTCTCCAAGATCTCCAGCGCTGGAAATCCCACTTTTTATCATGGATAGATCGTATTAACGCAATAAAAATAAACGCGCTTCCTAAGCTTCTGTATTTGTTCCAAATTCTCCCAATTCACATTCCATTCCACGCTCTCTGTTCCCTTCAAACTGCATTTTGTAAATTTATTTGGAACCATAAAAAGCCACAAATGTGTCAGGATATTTTAGCTAAACACTCTCAACATGGGGATCTTGGGAGTGTTTAGCTAAAATATCCTGGGGATCATCCTTCAGCGTTAAAATATCCTGGGGATCATCCTTCAGCATTATTCTTCAAATCCGTCTCTCCTTACTCCCCTTTGAAATAATCGTGCTTTCGCCCCGGGGCTATCCCCTGTAATGGCTCTCTCCTGGATTTCCGCAGGCAATACAACAGTTTATCACGTCACAAGCACTCACGCTATCAAATCATTTGCTGACTTGCAGGATAAACATAATATCCCTAACTCACTACACTTTCAATACTTGCAAATCCGTAATTTTATTCACTCACTCCGCCTCTCATACCCACTGCACATTCCCTTCCCCATGGAAAGATTGTGCTTACATAACTCTACTGACAGAGGCGCAATCTCAGTCCTCTATAAATCTATTTTGGCATTGGAATCTTCCCCCCTGGAGCCCCACGAACGGGCTTGGGAAGAAGATATTGGTCGATGGTTTGAGGACGAGCTTTTGGACACAATTCGCCCAGCAGTATCTAAATGCTCTATCAGTGTTGCTGTACGTTAAAACTCATACAAAGTTTATATGCGTTAGTATCTAGTACCAGAGCTGCTGCACCGGATCTACCCTAATACCTCTAACTTGTGTTGGAGAAACTGCGGCGTGATAGGCTCCTTTTATCATGTGTGGTGGATTTGCCCTGTGATAGTACACTTTTGGAACATGGTCCATGCATCGCCTTCTAACCCAATTGGTCAATCTCCCTGAGCGCCTTTTCCCTGTTAACCTGCTCCTTTGTGCTCCAATAGATCAAGGATTCCAACAAACAGATTCTTCATGTATCTTGCACAGCTAGATATCAAATCGCCTGTAACTGGAACATTTCTGATGCGTCCAGTCGCCAGGAACTAATAAATAGAATATGATTTATTAACAAAATGCAATATATTATGAGTTTGCAAAACAACACAGTGAGGCAATTCCACTGAATCTGGCTCCCCTGGTTTAGATTTCATAATACTCCTCTCCTTGGTCTTGGTTAATTGTAGACTTGGGTCTGACAGCATTTGCATTATTATTGTATATATGTACAGTATATGTGTGTGTGTGTGTGTGTGTGTGTGTGTGTGTGTGTGTGTGTGTGTGTGTGTATATATATATATATAGTTGTTTATATTTTGTTAATGTTATATGTGTATATATATATATATATATATATATATGTGTGTGTGTATATATATATATATATATATATATATATATATATGTGCGTGTGTACTTTTTTTCTTCTCTCCCTCCTTTTCACCTGTTTTCCAATTCTTTGGGAGGTTCTTGTCACCTTCCACTCCCTTCACCCGCATGCCCCAATCTTTTCACCATCTCTTCTCTTTTGGACCTATTGCCTTTTCTTGCCCCACTGACAGCACTCGGTCTTATATTTGTACTTACATTTACTTGCACTTCCTCATTGGATGTCCAGGACATCTCACTGAGTTTGTGTAACCAAGGTCGATTTTCTATACAGTTTTACTTCTGTACATTGTTATTTGTTTTATATATTCTCTCCTACTGTGTTTCTGCTTCATGGTTACTGTTATGTGTTGTTACTTCCCTTCCTTCATCTGTATCGATCTGGTACATGTAATTTTTTGTGCTGCTCTTTGTTGATGTATTTGTACATTGCTTCACAATAAAATTTACACAAAATACAATAAAAAAACACAAAACACCCAAAATTGTATTTTTGTGTGTCGACCTTTTGACCCTGTCAGCCTTTTGACTTTCGGTCTTTTGATTGTCGACTTTTTGGTCCTGTCGACCTTTTGACTGTCGACTTTTTTGTCCCTGTCGACATTTTGATCGTCGACATTTTGACCTCATCGACCTTTTGACTGTTGACCTTTTGACTCTGTCAGTCTTTTGACTGTTGACCTTTTGACCCTGTTGCCCTTTTGACTCTCACCCTTTTACTGTAGACCTAATGACTGTCTATCTTTATAATGTCTATCTTCTGTATCAGAACCCTTTTCCTTCATATGACTGTATAGCTCAGCAAATGGTGTATTGCAGTGTTTGTTTTCTGACAGACCTGCTTCTGGATGACGTGAAGGGTTATTTCAGCACTGCTAGACAAAGGGACAGCGATTTCTCCTAAGCTCACAACTGCAGCTATATCTTTACATGAAGAGGCGGCTCTGTGAGTGGCTCCATGCAGTCTTACTGGTGCACCTCCCTGACAAACTCTCAAAGGAAGTCCGAGTCACCTTCTGCAGCTGAGTCCTGACACCAGCTCTCCCTCACTAGCACTGGTAAGCAGTGCAATATGCTCCTGACATGGTGCTGTATCAGTGCAGCTCCCCTCCACTTGCCTGCTCCCTCAGGAGTTCTTCTGTCAGGACAAATCATCCTGAGGCTATATTGCTCCATCCCTCTCCTCAGAGTCAGATCACATGCACCGCTCTGTATCACTCTGCCCCTCTGGGGCTATGGGTCATTGGATCGACTCAACTTAGGTCGACAGTCATTGGGTTGACCATGGAAGGTCGACATGCATTAGGTTGACAGGAGCAATAGGTCGACACTGTCATTAGGTCGACAGGTCACAAAAAGTTCACATGGGTTTTCAGACTTTTTTGGGTGTCGTTTCTTCGTAAAGTGATGGGGAACACCAATTAGTGCACCATGTCCCCTCGCATGGCTCGCTTTTGTAATTGTAGTCCACGTGGATCGTCAAGTATGGAAAAGTCCCAAAAATGTGACAAACTCACGTCGACCTTTTGACCTGTCGACCTAGTATATGTCGACCTAATGACCAGGTCGACCTATTGACCATGTCGACCTAATCCACGTCGACCATCAGTGGTCGACCTAATGACTGTCGACCTAAGCTGTGTCGACCTAACGACCGTATCCCCCCTCTGGATTCCCTGTGTGAAGGATACCTGTGTATATCTATGAACTCTAGTGTCCCAACAGTTTTTTTTTACTAAATGTACTTATATACAGTAATAGCCCATACAGTACATTGTACTTTATACCTGCAGCAGATTAATTTAATGGGGTGTCACACTTGTGTGTTCAATAATTACATAGGCCCAGGGACCCTCCCCTAACTACAAAGACTGCCAGGGCTGCCATCAGAAATTGTGGAGCCCAGAACTGTCAAAATAGGCAGCACCCACCCCAGTCCTGTCCAACAAACCCCCCAGTCCAGTCCTGACTTGCAATCTTCCCCCAATGTGTCAGGGAGAGACGGAGAGGGAGGGAGAGATACTGAGGATGAGAGAGGGAGGGAGAGGCAGGCTGAGGCTGGGAGAGAGAAACTGAGAATGTAATAGGTAGACAGAAATACTGAGAGGGAGAGAGAGGGAGAGATACAGGGTGAGGGAGAGACTGAGAAAGGAAGAGTGGAGAGAGAGGTAGGGGGGACACTACCTGTTACAGCAGAAGTGCTCTTTTGGAGGCGGCACCTTATCGGCATTAGGCACCGCCCATTCCAAATAAACCCGCAAATCGCAGCATTATGTCTGTGAGGAGGCATGGGTACAATAGTCATTCATACCCACTCACTGTAGAAATGGAGATAAACCTGTCTGCGTCTCAAAAAAATCAAAACCCAGCCTGCACGAACTGCATTGGTGCAGAGAGCTGGCAGTCAGGGCAAAGGACCTTGTTCAGCGTCTGTTGCGGTTTTTGCTATTTCAGGAAAACTGCAACTGCATGCGATCATATGCTGGGGGCTGCCCAGCACACAGTAAGGCCACACAGCATGCTCAGTGCTGCCCTGCGATCGCAGCCTAATTGCAATTAGATTGCAATCTCAGCAACTAGGGTTGACCCCTACCTGCGCAGTTGCACTTTTGCTATTTTAGAAAAAAAAACTGACTGCATAAGATCGCATGCTTGGAGCTACCCGCACAGAACAAGGCCGCTCAATATGCCAAATGCCGCCTTGCCCTGTTATTGCAATCTAATTGCGATCGCATCGCAATTAGATCACGATTGCAGCAACTAGGGTTGAGACTTGGAAGTGCATTGCCGCCATGTTTTGTTTCACAGCGGCCGCATGTGAAAACACGCAGTTACCCTGAAAATAGCCCGAAGCTGCCCGCATTTTCGTCAGCATGACCCCGCAACGCCTGTCAATCAGAGGCATTTGCATTACTGCATTGTGATTGCATTTCCCGGGCAGCGTACACACCGAACAGGAACTGTATGTCGCACTGGCTCAAAAGTTGGGGAAATGCGATTGCATCAGTGATGTGCACTGAATAAGGTCCAATGTTTGCCGTAATGTGGGGTACCCTGGGATACTGTCCCATGTGGTCCTGAGAATATGCTGTGAGATAGATGCAGGTCCCTTGTTCTGTCAGGGCCCGGGACTGGCAGTCCCCCTCTGATGGCAGCCCTGAAGACTGCAATAAAACTACACACCAAACAAACATTAGATGCAGTGAAATAACCATATTGCTTTATATGAATGTGGAGCTGCCGGCTGTGGATGCAATCTAGTAAAGATCTGCTATCCTGTACTTTAAAGATAATAAAATTACTGTACCCAGAAGCTGTACATATATCACAGGAGAAGTTATTTAGCAAAGTCCCAGGAGCAGGGGCGTAACTAAGGGGGTAATTCAGACCTGATCGCTAGGGTGCGTTTTTTGCATCCCTGCGATCAGATAGTCGCCGCCTACAGGAAGAGGGGGAATTCGCTGTGCAGGTGTGCGATCGCATGTGCAGGAGAGCTGCACAAACAGCAGTTTGTGCAGTCTCTGCACAGCCCAGGACTTACTCAGCCGCTGCGATGATAGAGGCCAGAGTTGACGTCACGAATCCTCCCACAAAACGCCTGGTCCCTCCTGCGTTTTTACTAGAGATGAGCGGGTTCGGATTTACTCGGTTCTTAACGCCAGAATTATCGCAAGTTCTTTTTTTCTGGATTTTTCTAACCAAAACACGTGACATCCGTGAGCCAATAAGGAGATTCGGGTAAATCCGAGTAAGTCCGAGTAAAACTGAACCCGCTCATCTCTAGTCTTTACGGACACTCCTTAGAAACGGTCAGTTGCCAGTTGCCACCCACAAACACACTCTTCCTGTCAATCGTCTTGCGATTGCCGATGCGATCGCATTTTTCTCACCATCCCGTCACTGCCCGGCGCTCCCCGGCGCTGCGGACCACTGTGCCTGTGCATTGCGGTGCATACGCATGCGCAATTCAGAACTGATCGCCTGCTGTGCGAAAACGCACAGCAGTGATCAGGTCTGAATAAGCCCCTAAGTGTTTGCCAGCAGTGCCTGCACACAGCGCGTATGCTCTGTGGGTGCAGTACCGCCAGCAACACCCTTAGTTCCACAACGCAATATGAGTCCGCAGTAGTTACAGTGCAGCTGCGGGCAGTACAGCCTGACCACCACCACCCCCCGACAAGTGGTTATAATGAGCCGCGGGCAATACTGCCCGATCCCCTCCGCCGCTGCCACCGCCAGAGGTTAAAGTTATCTGTGGGCTGTAATACCTGATCCTGATGCTGTGGAACCATAAGTCCCATCATGCCCTGACAGACCAGTAGCAGATCTTGCCACGGGCAAGCAGGACTTTTGCCCAGGGTGCCACCTTCCGGAGGGCGCCGATGCCATCTGGAGGGCGCCGCACCATGGCAAGATCCGCCACTGTGCCCCTCGCAGTGCCCCCCGCTGGTCCCCCGCTGTGAAGGGAACCAGACGCTACGCGTCTAGTTTCCCTTAGTGGAGAGGACCTTTGCTGTGCGGTGCGCAATGACAACATCGCGCACCGCACAGCATTGTGGCACAGACGCTAGGGGTCATAATTGACCTCTAGTGTCTATGCATCCGAGGAGAGGAGCGGCGCCGGCGGAGGTCTGGAATCAGGAGCGGGGATGTAAGTATACTTTTCTTTTCTTTCAGCTGCGCTACAAATGGGGGCGTAACTGACCATGCCCCATATTAAGCCACGCCCCTAATGTTTTGCCCGGGGAGCCACAAGGGCAAGAACCGGCCCTGTGACAGACATTATATAATAGCGTATGCTTGGACTTGTTATTCCACCATAGCTGGAGAGCAGACATTGCCTACCTCTGAGTTCTTATGAGTTTTGTACAGGGCATAACTAGGTGTGTGCCGAGTGTACACGACCCACAGTGCATAGGTCTACCTGGAGTAATGTGTAAGAGTGGGCTCTACCTGGCGTAATGTGTAAAAGAGGATTCTACCTGCCATTATTTGTGAAAGGTAACTCTAGCTAGCATAACGTGTGACAGGGACTCTACCTGGAGTAATGTGTGACAGGGTCTCTACCTGGAATAATTTGTAACATAGTAACATAGGCCCTCATTCCGAGTTGATCGGTCGCAAGGCGAATTTAGCAGAGTTACACACGCTAAGCCGCCGCCTACTGGGAGTGAATCTTAGCTTCTTAAAATTGCGACCGATGTATTCGCAATATTGCGATTACTAACTACTTAGCAGTTTCAGAGTAGCTTCAGACTTACTCTGCCTGTGCGATCAGTTCAGTGCTTGTCGTTCCTGGTTGACGTCACAAACACACCCAGCGTTCGCCCAGGCACTCCCACCGTTTCTCCGGCCACTCCTGCGTTTTTTCCGGAAACGGTAGCATTTTCAGCCACACGCCCCTGAAACGCCGTGTTTCCGCCCAGTAACACCCATTTCCTGTCAATCACATTACGATCGCCGGAGCGATGAAAAAGCCGTGAGTAAAATTACTTTCTACATAGTAAAGTTACTTGGCGCAGTCGCAGTGCGAACATTGCGCATGCGTACTAAGCGGATTTTCATTGCGATGCGATGAAAAATACCGAGCGAACAACTCGGAATGAGGGCCATAGTAACTAAGGTTGAAAAAAGACAATTTTCCATCGTGCTCAACCTATTTGTGGTCTCCTATGCAGTCTTATTATAGGACTAGTTATTTTTATGTTAGGACTAGTTATATTAACTATAATGCGTGCCTACGCACCATAACCCTGAATATCTTTATCCAATAGGAATTTATCTAACCCATTCTTAAAGGTGTTGACTGAGTCTGCTTTTACTACTCTCTCAGGCAGGGAATTCCAAACACGTATCGTCCTTACTGTGAAAAAACCTTTTCGCCTCAATGTGCGGAAACTCCTCTCCTCTAACCTAAGCGAGTGACCACGTGTCCTCTGTGCTGATCTTCTAGAAAACTGGTCCCTCCCAAGCTCTGTGTATTGACCCCTTATATATTTGTAGATGTTGATCATGTCCCCTTAGTCTCCTCATTTCCAATGTAAACATGCCTAGCCTTGCAAGCCTTTCCTCGTATTCCAGCATCTCCATGCCCTTGATTAGTTTGGTCGCCCGCCTCTGAACATTTTCTATCTCCAGGATATCCTTTTTGTAATATGGTGCCCAAAATTGCACACAGTATTCAAGATGAGGCCTCACTAGTGATTTATATAGTGGGAGTATAATACTCTCGTCCCTAGCATCAATTCCCCGTTTTATGCATGCTAATATCTTATTAGCCTTCTTTGCTGCACTCCTACTTTGGGTACTTCTGCTTAATTTGTTATCTAAGTGAACCCCTAAGTCTTTTTCCAGTATCGAAGATAAAGGCCTATAATAGGTCGAAACGCGTCGGAAGCGAGTGTACAGAACTTGTGCAGTGTTTCCAGTTGGTAAGTTTTGCGGTTTCCATCTTTTGTAGGCAGTCCCGATTTCGGCCGCCGGGTAATGCACCTACACGCATGGCTTCTAATTGGTAAACACTGCATATTCTTTTGGTTCCTACCGCTATTGTAAATACCTGTCTGTCATTAGTGTGTTTTTTTTTAAAATAATTTAATAAATCGTTTGACTATCCACCCTGCTCAAGCCTGGTATTGGGATATATGCAGTGACGGAGTCACATTGAGCTCATTAAAGAAACCGCTATAGGAGGTGTACCATCCTGTTTATCAGTGAGTATGGTACGCATTATTTGAGATTGGTGGTGGTTTTGCAGAGATTTTTGACACAGACGACATAATGGTGATTTAAAGATACCTTTATGAGTGGAATTCACATGTGTTATGTGTAAGTCGGGTACGCATTAAATACAAGTGGGATATGAAGAACCTTGAATTTTTTATATAGTTCTGGACATACTATACCATGATTTGTTCATATGTTCTTTTACATAATCCAAACTACTGGAGGACTGGACGAGATGTATGACACCTTCTAGGAGCCATTTTACAGAGATCTGACATCTTCACAGAGACTGTTTTTGGACTTAGGTATCATTATTACCATTTGAGTTGGTCTATGATATTTATACACATTTGTTCCATATCTTTTTACTCATTTTTTATGGTGAACACAGTGAGCGCATGATGATTGGTTAATTTCTTTTGCGATTGTACTTTTCAAAGGGTTTAGTGGCCCTATTTTTTCCTTTCTGCTGCACAACTGGTTTGCGCCTTGGATTATTGTTAAACATTTTTTGTTCTGTCCCCAGTAGTTTGCCCCTAGTAATGCCCCTGTAGTTATGCCCCCAGTAGTAATGCGCCCCTGTAATTATGCCCCCAGTAATAATGCATCGCTGTAGTTTAGCCTCATAAAGTTTGCCCCCAGTAGTTTGCCCCTGTAGTTATACCCCCAGTAGTAATGCACCCCAGTAGTTATGCCCCGAGTAGTAATGTGCCCCTGTAGTTATGCCCTCAGTAGTAATGCGCCCCTGTAGGTTTGCCCCATGTAGTTTGCCCCCAGTAGTAATGCCCCCAGTAGCTTGTCCCAAGTATAATGCCCCCAGTAGTTTAGCCCCTGTAGTTATGCCACCAATAGTAATGCCCCCAGTAGTAATACCCCTGTAGTTATGCCCCCAGTAATAATGCACCCCTCTAGTTATGCCCCCACTAGTAATGCGCTCCTGTAGGTTTGCCCCCAGTAGCTTGCCCCAAGTAGTAATGCCCCCAGTAGTTTAGCCCTTGTAGTTATGCCCCCAGTAGTTATGCGCCTAGTAGTTTAGCCCCTGTAGTTATGCCCCCAGTAGTTATGCCCCCTGTAGTAATGCCCCTGTAGTTATACCCCCAGTAGTAATGCGCCCCTGTAGTTATGCCCCCACTAGTAATGTGCCCCTGTAGTTATGCCCTCAGTAGGAATGCGCCCCTATAGATTTGCCCCATGTAGTTTGCCCCCAGTAGTTTGGCCCATGTAGTAATGCCCCCAGTAGCTTGCCCCCTTGTAGTTAGTCCCTGTAGTTTAGTCCCCCTGTAGTTATGCCCCCAGTAGTAGTCACACGTTTAGAAAAAAAAACATACTTACCAATCCCTACTCCCGCTGTGATCTCCTGGCGTCCGCTTCACTCCGCTCCCCAGCACTATGAGAGAGATGTCATGACATCTCTCTTCATAGCATGCACTGAGCCGGGAGCCGAAAACAGGAGCTCAGTAGTGAGCTCCTGCCGCCGGCTGTGCAGGGAGAACCGGGGCGCCGCTGATAACACAATCTCAGCAGGCACCCGGCATCTCACTGTGCAGCGCCGGCACACATCGGGTTAGGTGAGCCGGAAGAGGCGGAACTGTGTTCTGTCTCCAAGTGGAACTGATGGAACGCAGTTCTGCCCCATTCCGGCTCACTTTAACCCCTGTATATATATAGTTACCAATATCTTACAAATAAGAACGAGGCGGCACACCCAGGTAAGTCCAAAACTTGTGTATTATAGTAACAACATATTATTCAGGTGCGTCAATGTTTCAAAGCCCACAGGCTTTTTCGTCAGGATGTGTAACAAAGTGTATCCAAAAGAAACATAACACAACAAACTTGTAAGTCCTACCTTTAAATGCTGTGCACAGCCCAGTGCACGGACGCCCGCTGCTTCCGCCAGGCCGATGGTAGGAGGGATTTCCATACTGACGCACATCCTGTCAGTCAGTCACTAAGGGCACGCTGTGGCTAAGCTCATCCTCTCCGGTTGCCTGGGGAACAGCGCCGCGGTCACCCAGTTCAGCTGCACACAGTACACAAAGGCACAGTGAATACAGTATACAGAAACACGTGTACTAGTAATAAAACAACACATCATGTGTACATAATAGTGCATACATATAGTGCGCTAATATAAGAAAAACGTTAAAAACTACAACCTGTATACGGATGGTTAAAGTAGGACCCGGGTTCCATAAAGCTGCATGTCGTACAAGACACACACCTATAGCAACCCGGTTTCTTTGTCTGTACCAAAAATGAAGTGTTAAGGTTAGGGGGAATGTACGTAATGTTGGTTTTGACCAACAAATCATGTAGATTCCTAACCCTCTTGTAGCAAGGCATAATGTTTTTGTTCTTAAAAACCGGTAACTCATTGTCACCTGAAACGATTGGCCACAGAGGTTTAGTAGCACGCAGCAAAACTTGACTGGCTAAAGTAAACTCGGAAATTAACTGAATTTTTTCATGTCTTTTTACTGCCCGATCGGGTACTAAGATATTTTGGGCTAGATGCATCATCGCTTGGAGGCTGATAAAATGGAGAGTGAAAAAGCACCAGCCAATCAGCTCCTAACTTCCATGTCACAGGCTGTGTTTGAAAAATGTCAGTTAGGAGCTGATTGGCTGGTACTTTTTCACTCTCCATTTTATCACTTTCCAAGCGATGACGCATCTGGCCCTTTGTCTTAGAATTTTTAACACCTGTTGTTTAGATTCTTCGAGTAGGGGGGAAGGATATCCCTGCTTGGCAAATTTATCAGTAACCCAATCTAAAGCCGGCTCTAACAAATTAACATCACTAGTAATCCTAGCAGTCCTAAGCATCTGAGGTTTAGGTAATGCTTTTTTCAATGGTGGCAGGTGGCAACTGCTATGATGTAACAGAGTATTCCGATCTGTATTCTTATGGAAAATTTCAGTAGATATGGTATTGTCCTTAACCTTGACCATAACATCTAGATAATTGATTTCTGTATGGCTGTATTGGAACGTAAACTTCACAGGATGATTAAAAGAGTTAATCTGTGTAATTAACTGTAACAATTCCAACTCTGAGCCTGTCCAAATCAAAAAAGATCATCTATATATCTCTAACATAGCATGATCTTTTTGGCCACATTTTGATCTGTAAAGAAAAAATGACGCTCCTGTTCAAACATAAATACTTTGGCGTACGATGGGGCTACGTTTGTCCCCATCACACAGCCAGTGCGTTGTAAAAAATATTTGCCATTATGCAAAAAAAATCTTTTTTGTAAGTGCCCAATTTACAGCAAACTACACTTTTATGTACACATCAATGAAGTGTCTGCAACTGCTGAAATCTGCAGTCGATGAAAAAGAATGAGGCCCAGATTAATACAACTGGAAAAGGAATTCAAACTGAAGAGGGAATAGAGGAATATTGAAGAGGTCCCTTTTTGGCATAAGAAAGAAACCTTGATGTGTACATAAAAGTGTAGATTGCTGTAAATTGGGTATGCCCACTTTTTTATATCTACTTGTTTGACACTACGTGGATGATCCCGGAAATATTGGAGTCGTTTAGAGGCAACACTGGTTGTGCTAGACCAGAAAAGAAACCTTTATATGTGGTCCTTGCTTCACTTGGGTGTGAGTATGCTACGATAATCCACAGATTCCTACTTTGGGTGGAAGGGAAATAAAAAAAAACATATAATCTTCTGCTGTCTGTGATCTACCATACTGCTTGGAAAATACTACACTATATATGAATGTCCTATTTTTTCTGTTTACATGTCATTGAGGAGATCTTCTGACATAAATCTTTGAAGTATATTTTATGGACTTTTTATTGATGTAATTTAGTGTGCGTGAATTTATCGACTGTGTGATTTATCTTTTGTAAGTATTGAACCTATATGTTGAGTGAACATATATATACAGTTATTGTTTGCAGCCCCTAGTGTGCGCAGTTACAGATACCCGTTCTTATATTCATGTGTAAAATGTTGGAGTGTATGGCCTTCTCACCCAGCCCACCACACTGCTGTGTGATAAGTTGCAGTGGATCCATGGAGACTGCTGCAACTGCAGCAGTTTGCCCTGCCTCTGTGGGGGTGGGGTGGGGGGGGATAGAAGGGGCGATCACAATTATCAATCCCCCCTCCCCCTTAGATTTGCCCCTGGCTGGAGGCTCATGGTGCCTGCCTTTTTCAGCATTTCTAAGGTGGCCACTTCCCCGGGAAGTAACAGGGCCTGGGTAGATCTGTACAGCCTTGAATATAGTCATTAAGCACAAGACTTACAGGCGTTTGGTACATTTGTTAAACAAACTAGCCAGTTAGTATGGACCTTAAAGTATAGTATTTCATCTTCCCAAATTCCTGGTCACAAGACTGCTTCATCTAAAAGAAAAAGCAAATCACAACACTGCAATCAAATGGCAAACTGCAATCAGAATCTAGCCATACAAAACTCTAATGCTGTATTCACTTACTGAACTACTCAGCTGATGAACATGTAATGGCTCTCTTAAATGCTTTTTATTTGTGAACAAACTTCTTCAACGTCTTTATGTTTCACTATATGGTACGAGGTGTCATTTACACAGTTTTTCTAGAAATTGACTAAAATCAGTGGCCTGACCAAGGAATAATTCTTTAGAAGCATTGTCCAAGTTTTATTTTAAAATGCCTTTAAATTTATTGCTAAAATAAATAACGTAATTATATTATATTTAATACATCTAGTTAACATGTGACAGAGAAGCAGAAAAGGCTAAGGCAAAAGTGTCACACTGACAATATTTAAATATAGATACTAGCCTAACCATCACATGAAGATATATGAATAGATAGGCCTACTTCATGTTAAGTTAATATATTTTACAATTAAAACATGGAATGTTTATGCATGCTATTTAATGCATGGCCGTAACTGGGGGGGGGCGCCCCTAAGGGGTCATGTGTGACGGGCGCCAGATTTGAGCGGGCGCAGAGAACTGTGGCTGGCCTCCTCGGACAGCTGCTCCTTCACCTCCCGCAGCCGCCATCATGTTAAGTGCACTGTCATGATACCACCACTGCTGCAAGTCTCCCTCTGTCCTCCCGCCCGGCAGCGCCTCCTGCAAACCCTCCCACCTGGCAGCGCCTCCTGTAATCCCTCTGACAATGCCTATTCTATACCTTGTATAAAACACGCTAGAAGGTTAAAGAACACAGTACGCAATTGGCGCACAGGTACCGTAAGGGTACGCCCTTAGCGTAGCGGACGCTGTATCGGGAGCGAGCCGCTCGAGCGACACAAACGCTCGCGAGAATACGCTGTTGGTATCGGGCACACTATAGGTGAGCGACTACCGTAATGCTACGCTATCAGCGTAGCGGACGCTCGAGACCACGAGGAGATCACGAGCGGTGCAGACGCTCACAGTGTTAAACCTTTTTAACTATACCATAAACAATGTACTTATACTGTAAACCTTGTGCAGTGATAAGGTGTAAATGCAACACAGTGTAACCTTGTTAGTCTAAAAGCTGTATGAGCGTAGGTGACGCTCTTAGAACCTCTTAGCAATATAATAAACACTCAAATACCGGTCTAAGGGTCTAACGCCTTTTAAGGAAATGAATGAACGTTCAATTGCAAAAGAATAATACAATACAAGTTATACACTACCAAGATAACATAAAATACCTAACCGGATAACTACACATAAAATACAATACAGATACAATTACATTTAAGGGGGAAGGAGAGAGAGAATGGCTTATAACATAAAATAAGAGACAATATGTCTGCAGAGAATTTACACATGTGAGAAACAATCGCTGCGCAGTTAGTCAATGCTGAGACCCTTTGTGGAGAGAAAAATTGAGCTCACCCAGGCTGGCTGTCCCTATATACACAACACCCAGCAACAACACAATGGTCCCTACAATACCGCATGGGACAGAAGCTAGACTCCATTTTGGGAAAAACTCCCATGATTCCAAAGTCTGTAACATATGATTTAAAAGGGAATGCTAGCAGCCATTTTAGATTTGCAAGTCCAAACACATGGCACTCTCTGCTACACCACAATCATATAGCAGAAGACACAAGACTCCACTATATTCCAAAATGTCCAAGCCTCAACACAATGCATATGTTCTGATTTTACAATTCCAAACCATCTAAATCACCTTTCACAATTTCAAGCCAACACAGTATCTCAATAACCAGAGCATATGAGCCATCACAAGACCAGATCACCAGGTACCCACAAGTATCAGCCTGCTATTGCTACAAGCACATGACTACAGTAACAAAAGGAAGTATGTTTTGACTTCTAACCTTCAGCAAGATACATCATGTAAAACTACTATAATCTGTTATAAATCACCATCCATAAATGTATACCAGAGATGCTATGCTACAGATTGTCTACTGTTCCAATTCATTACAGATTTCATAGAGTATCAACACAAACACCCAACAATCACATAACCGCACAAGCATCATTAACCTTAAGCCATTTGTATCTCCAAACTAACTATTCTATGTCAATCATTTCACAACTACTTTACCACAAACACATATTTAAACTATTCTATGCCATTAAGCCATGAGTATACAATACTTAGCCTTTCGCTTGGAGCCTGGTGATAAGCAAGCCATGCTTCTGGATGCTTGCTTTGTTCTGAGTGAGTTAGTGAGCCCTGTGATTTCCAGTGGATATATCATACCTGCATTCCAGCTGTCGGGGTGTGTCAACCACAGGAAGTATGTGTCTTTCACAGCATGTGGGCTAGCTGTATCAGTGAGCAGAGCTGACCATGTGATCTTGGTTATGCACTTGTTTCAAATTCCTGTCTTGTGGGAAGCTATTGTTTGGCGAATACTGTCTCACTGTCCACTTTCAGTTGAGACAATGACATCCCAGCAATCATTCTTCTGGAGACAAATCCAGCCCCATTCGTAAACACAGGTGTTGGCCCTCCTCATTGAATCTCAAAGCTTAGTGTAATTAAAGGCTATTGTATTCCGTCTGCGGGACAGAAACTGACTATTCTTAGGTGTAATTTATTCGGAATACAATTAATCTTCAATTACTATTCCTGTGCTTAACTATGCATAAGAACATGTGAAGCCCTTTTAACATGCAAAGGGGAATCTCTAAGGTCTAAGAGCCATCTTGAGACCCACTGATATCTGTTGAACTCAGGGGAATATTAACTTATAAAATACATTATTTTGATTAAATATGCAGCGTGCACACGCATGAAGTGCATATATGGCAACGTGCAGCGTGATATTTTTCTGACTTTGACACCTCCCACCCATATGCCTGTCTGCAGCAGCTGGCTCCCTCAGCCAGCTGCTCCTCCATCCCTGCCTGCCGCGATCACCTCCTGCAGCTGCCGTTATGGGAAGTACGCTGTCACGGAACCCACCACTGCTGCAAGTCTCCCTCTGCCTTCCTGCCTCGCAACATACCCTGCAAACCCTCCCACCAGGCAGCACCTTCTGCAGTCCCTCCCACCCGCCTGGCTGCCTGCCTGCAGCAGCTGCCTCCCTCGGCCAGCTCCTCCAACCCCGCCCACAGCGATTACCTCCTCCAGCCACCGCCATCCATTTTGTGGGACCCCTTGAACTTGACTACTTGGAACTGTAAGTATATAGTAGCTTAGTAGGTGTGTGACCACTCCAGGCCAATTGGTAGCCATTGCTTTGTGCTGTCACTCTCCCAGTCTGTAGTACATATTAAATGGGGTTTAGGGTGCATACCTGCCAACTGTTTCGATTTTTTGCGGGTCTGTCCCGCTGTCCCTCCCGTGGGCCGCAGTGTCCCGTGATGACGGAGGCAATTGGGAGGCTGCCTATCACTCACTGCTCTGCTCAGTTCAGCGTCTATTCCAATGAGTCAGAGGGACTGAGGGCATGGCCAGTAGCTCACAGAGCGTGTTCACGTGAAGCCACGCCACTTTCCATTAGGAAATATAGTATATATACTGTGTGTTTAAAAAAAATTTATATGACCTAATGAAACGTTGACAAGCCAGGAAAAGCTGCTGCGTACTGCTTACATTAGGACCCATGAGAGCGGCGTCTTGTTTAATGGAATATATGTGTGTGTGTGTGTGTGTGTGTGTGTGTGTGTGTGTGTGTGTGTGTGTGTGTTAATGAGGGGTACTACTGTGCAGTGTAATGAGAATAAGGGTGCATTACTATCTTTGGATTCTTTGTAATTTTTGTATTTTTTATTTATTTGAGGGGGAGGCGGGGGGTACTAAATTACTGCCTTGGCCCGGGTGCCGAGAAACCTAGTTTCGGCCCTGTTTAATGACAAGAAAGCAAAAGTTGCACCTACAATGAAAAGTCATAAAATTAATATTTAGAGTCCTTGCTAAAACAGTGTAATGGGGTACCTTGCTGATACTCCCACCTGATATAGTGCAATATACTTCAGTCCACATGGAGCAGGGTGTCTGGAAAGGACAACAACAAATGGCCCCTGTTCACAGCAGCACATATGCTACTCAACCGCAGCTGTAGACAACCCTGACTGGTTAGAGGCCATAGACCACAGTTTTCACGTATAGTTGCTTGAACAACAGGTGGGAAACCATAACCTTACAAGGAAATGTGCAAGGCCCACATTACCTAAAAAAGAAAGGAGAAAGGAAAGCACTGGACAAACAAAGAGTGTGGTCACCAATATCAGCCTTGACACCTTCACAATTGCTTACGATGTATGGAGAACTCTGCATGTGCTGCTTGAAAATGGCCAGACTCTGGGTGGGATGTACTAAGCATCACATCCGCGATGCGGTAAATAGCTCCACTTACTGCGTACATACGAATCGCATATATACTTGCAAGTGTCACAAAGTACAGCTGTCCAGATAAGAGCTGTCCTTTGCGGTGTGAGGACTTCCAGGTTTAGGACCCGGGAGTCCCTTTGTGCATGTGCAGAGAGAAACAGCAGCCACGGGGATGATGGGAGGGATACAAAAGGATCCCACTCAGGGGGAGTTGCAAAAAGAAACCCATAGGCTTCTACTGGGTAACGCCATCCAAAGATGGCGTTACCCACCAGCTCCAATCTCAAGAATGCATTCTGGAGCTTAGTACATATGGAAATGCAATAAAAATCCCCAAAACAGCATTTTCTGAGTTTTTATTGCAATTTAGGCTTTAGAACATCCCTCCTTCAATGAGGTGCTAAATAAATCAAAACTCTTGGAGTATCAGAAAGATGATAGACTTATGGGAACTGTCTATCTGATGCTGGGAATCTCTTATTTAACGGCATTTTGTATTTAGTGTCCTCCTATGTTCTCATCGACTTCTTAGGTTTCAAAGTGGCTTTTCTGGTGATATACTGACGTGTCATGGATGTCTGATCTTACTGATTTCTGAGGGTTATTCAGGTCACATCAACTGCAATAACCCCGTCCTCAGCAGCAGTGCGCATGTGCAGGTTCCGTCCTGCACGTGCACGCCCACGGAACACGTTCGGATTTCAGCGGGTGTGAACGCCTCTGCCTGTTTGACAGGCAAAGGCATTCGCGGGGTGGGTGGGGGGCGGCGACGGAGTGGTGCAGGGCCAGCGCAGGGAAAACGGGGGTGGGTCAGTTCCATTTTCGGGATAGCTGTGTGACGTCACACGTAGTCGCTTTGATGGGAAAAATGGTTGCTGTCCACCTCCATACACAGCTTAGCTGCGGCTGCAGGGGATCAGCTGGAGCCAAAGAGTACAGCACTTCCAGGTTTAAATAGGGTGATCTGAGCACCTATAGGTAGAGCGAGTAATGTGAGCACAACTCTGGGTCCAGTTAGACTGGAGTGCTCACCTAACAGGAATCGAGTATGGCCACATCCATGCAGCTAGACAGTCTGTGTATAATGAAGAGGCAATGCTTCAGGAAAGCTGTGGTGGGCGGCCAGGAGAAGTGCAGCTATCATGATGTGACAGCACTGGACAGGATAAGTGGGACTAAGATAATACCCCGATGTGTGACCCCGATAGTAAATGAAGTGGTATGGAACACTAAACCCCCTAGCAATGTACTGACATTATTCATTGTGCCGGCCAGCTTAAATTTCCACAGTGAGCATTGGTGTGTTCTACAGGCCAACTACTGTATCTTACCATAAAGCAACTTTCAAATGATGTATTCCACTGATATTATTATAGCCTTAATCTACAATTAATGTTTGGTTGTGATTATGGGTGGGATGTACTAAAGCAGAAAATGCATCCAAAACTCAGAAAATCCCATTTTCTGAGTTTCGGCCGCATTCTCGTATGTACCAAGCTTCAGAATGCGATATGTTCCAGAACTTGGACCTGGTGGGTAGATAGTGTTACACAATAGAAGCATATGGGCTTCTTTTCACATTGTCCCTGTCCATTCAGATCCCTCCAGCACCCAGGGCCGGCCCTAACCAATATGATGCCCTAGGCAAGATTTTGGCTGGTGCCCCCTAGCACCACCGCTGGTTCCGCCTCTGACCTTCCACCTCTTTCCCAGCACCATCACCCCTCACCCATAGCAGTCCTTATTTTGGTGTTTGTACCCCCTATATTTTAAATAGGAACAGTTTGCACATTTGGTGCACAGCCCAAAAAGGGGTGTGTTTTTGCTGGCAAGGGGCATGGCCACACAATAGTAACCCCAATTCAAATTACGCCACACAGTACTGCAACTTTATTCACATTTGATCATGCGACAGTGTCCATAATTCACATTACATTCCACAGTAGTATCACTTTACCTTATAAACGTTACTCCTCCCAGTAGAGCCCCTTATTCACATTACATCACACTGAATTGCTCCTTATTCACTTTACACCACACCCTATTGCTCTTTATTCACATTAGACGACACAGTAGTGCTCTTTCTATATGCAATGCCACATAGTAGAGCACCTTGTACACATAATGCCACACATTAGTAATGCATTTATACACATAATTCCGCACCGTAATGTCCCTTACACATTTGAGACACATTATTAATGTCCTTATAAACATAATGCGCCTTACACATATGCCACACATTATTAATGCCCTTATACACATAATGACACACATTGTGCCCCCTACACATTTGCTGCACAATATTAGTGCCCCTATACACATAATGACACACATGGTGCCCCTTACACATATGTTGCACGGTATTAATGCATTTTTACATGACACACGTAATGCTCCTTACACATATTCTGAACACTACTGCACAACCAACCACATGCACACAGCACTCACACTTCCACTAACACTGTGACCTCTGCCTCTGCTTGGATACAGATGTGTCCTCATAATTCTTGCCTCAATGCTAACGTTGGGCACCTTTTTTTTATGAAAATGCATCTTATTTGCATTGCTGTGTGGCTAGGATGCACAAGCTGCTTCTGCTGATTAAAATGATATGCAGCATGCCTATATACTGTGTGAGACTGTGGCTGTATCTGCATATGAAATGCTACATACAGAATATAGGCATGCCGCATATCATTTTATTCAGCAGAAGCTGCTGATGCCCCTAGGCATATCAAATTCCCTAGGCAATTGCCTAGTTTGCCTATGCCTATGGCCGGCTCTGCCAGCACCCCTGCGGCAGCGTGCGTCACTCTGTGCATGTGCAGAAGGTCTCCCAGGTCATAAACCTGGAAATCCTGTGATAACAAAGGACAGCTTTTATCGGGAGAGCTATCCTTTGCAATTTTAATTGCATTTCTATGTACATACCAGCATTAACGCCAGTATGTACCCGATAAGTGACGTCATGTATCGCGGATGCAATGCTTAGTACATCTCGCCCTCTATGAGCTCTTGAGCAATTTAGTAAAATAAAAAAGTTATATTAACAATGGTGAAAAAATACAACATTTGGATTCTTTGCTGAGAATACATAAGATAAGACGGATCAGATGAATTTAGAGCAGTGGTTGCTGGATGATTAGTGCAGATAACCGCTGTAGTTAGTGTAAATTACAGTATGAGAAGAGATGTAATCCAGGAAGAAAGAGTAATCAGTACACCTATCTATATCAGCTGTGAGGAATATATGAGCATACACTGAGAATCTCAGTCTGAGATCATAGCCAGATTAAGGGGGATATGCAGGGCATACTGTACCCCAGGCCCCCCTCTGTCAAGGGGCCCCTCAGCCTGAATTTGGTGCACAAGTTATGTAATAAGAATGACTGCTAATAAAAATCAGATCACCACGTTGACGCATGTACGTGCATGTCAGATTGCATTCCCACATGCGCACACCTGCCAGTGAGCTTCTGACAATGCAATGGTCACCTGTCATACATGTGGTGCACATGTACCCACCCAGCAGTGCCACGATATCTAAATATAGCAGGACAGTAAAGAATGACTGGAGGTAAAAGTAAGTGAAAGAGAAACAGAGGGGGAAGAAAAAATCAGCAGGAGAGAAAGACATTGAGGGGCAGAAGAGAAAGTAACTGAACGGCAATGATAGACAGGTTGAAAAGACACTAACGGGCAGGAGAGAAAGAGACCGAGGGGCAACTAGGTGAAGGAGATAAACAGTTAGTGTGGCCGGTGAGACAGATAGGGGCAGGGACAGGAAAAGGGTAACACTAGGGGGAATTTAGAGAAAATAAGCCCAGGCAACGCAGAGAACAACCATTAATGTACAATAAGCTGCAGCGACCCCTGCTCTCATGTCTACATTGCACAACAGTTTCCTACCTTAGCATCTACATTCAAAAAGTGAAAATTACTTTTCTGGGTCCTACAGTGGATAATATAAATGAGACAAAGCATTGAAGAAGGCACTTTTATCCATTATTAGTAGAGATGCGCGGGTTCGGTTCCTCGGGATCCGAACCCCCCGAACTTTACCTATTTTACACGGTTCCGAGGCAGCCTCGGATCTTCCTGCCTTGCTCGGTTAACCAGAACGCGCCCGGACGTCATCATCCCGCTGTCAGATTCTCGCGAGATTCGTATTCTATATAAGGAGCCGCACGTCGCCGCCATTTTCACTCGTGCTTCGGAGATTGATCGGAGAGGACGTGGCTGCGTTCTCTCCCTGAAAAACTCCGTAATCTGTGCTCAGTGTGCTGAAAATATCTGTGCTCAGTGTGCTGCAAATAATCTGTGCTCAGTGTGCTGAAAATATCTACGTTCTCTGCCTGAAAACACTCCATATCTGTGCTCAGTGTGCTGCAAATATCTGATCAGTGTGCTGCATTGTGGGGACTGGGGACAACCAGTATATAATATATACTTTTCTATAGCTTCTATACTGCTTGTCAGGACACACATGGGTCACAGATACACCGCTCTGTACTGATATATACAATAATATATATACTTTTCTATAGCCTCTATACTGCTTATCAGGACACATGGTCACAGTTACACTGCTCTGTACTGATATATACAATAATTTTAAATACTTTTCTATAGCTTCTATACTGCTTGTCAGGACACATGTGTCACAGTTACACCGCTCTGTACTGATATACAGTAATATATATACTTTTCTATAGCTTCTATACTGCTTATCAGGACACATGTGTCACAGTTACACCGCTCTGTACTGATATATACAATAATATATATACTTTTCTATAGCCTCTATACTTCTTGTCAGGACACATGGTCACAGTTACACAGCTCTGTACTGATATATACAATAATATATATACTTTTCTTATTTTCTATAGCTTCTATACTGCTTGTCAGGACACATGTGTCACAGTTACACCGCTCTGTACTGATATACAGTAATATTATATATACTTTTCTATAGCTTCTATACTGCTTATCAGGACACACATGGGTCACAGTTACACCGCTCTGTACTGATATATACAATAATATATATATACTTTTCTATAGCTTCTATACTGCTTGTCAGGACACATGGTCACAGTTACACCGCTCTGTACTGATATATACAATAATATATATATACTTTTCTATAGCTTCTATACTTCTTGTCAGGACACATGGTCACAGTTACACCGCTCTGTACGGATATATACAATAATATATATACTTTTCTATAGCTTCTATACTGCTTGTCAGGACACACATGGGTCACAGTTACACCGCTCTGTACTGATATATACAATAATATATATATACTTTTCTATAGCTTCTATACTGCTTGTCAGGACACATGGTTACAGTTACACCGCTCTGTACGGATATATACAATAATAATATATACTTTTCTATAGCTTCTATACTGCTTATCAGGACACATGGTCACAGTTACACCGCTCTGTACGGATATATACAATAATATATATACTTTTCTATAGCTTCTATACTGCTTGTCAGGACACACATGGGTCACAGTTACACCGCTCTGTACGGATATATACAATAATAATATATACTTTTCTATAGCTTCTATACTGCTTATCAGGACACATGGGTCACAGTTACACCGCTCTGTACTGATATATACAATAATATATATACTTTTCTTATTTTCTATAGCTTCTATACTGCTTGTCAGGACACATGTGTCACAGTTACACCGCTCTGTACTGATATATACAATAATATATATACTTTTCTATAGCTTCTATACTGCTTGTCAGGACACATGGGTCACAGTTACACCGCTCTGTACTGATATATACAATAATATATATACTTTTCTTATTTTCTATAGCTTCTATACTGCTTGTCAGGACACATGGGTCACAGTTACACCGCTCTGTACTGATATATACAATAATATATATATACTTTTCTATAGCTTCTATACTGCTTGTCAGGACACATGGGTCACAGTTACACCGCTCTGTACTGATATATACAATAATATATATATACTTTTCTATAGCTTCTATACTGCTTGTCAGGACACACATGGGTCACAGTTACACCGCTCTGTACTGATATATACAATAATATATATACTTTTCTTATTTTCTATAGCTTCTATACTGCTTGTCAGGACACATGTGTCACAGTTACAGTGCTCTGTACTGATATATACAATAATATATATACTTTTCTATAGCTTCTATACTGCTTGTCAGGACACATGGTCACAGTTACACCGCTCTGTACTGATATATACAATAAAATATATACTTTTCTTATTTTCTATAGCTTCTATACTGCTTGTCAGGACACATGGGTCACAGTTACACTGCTCTGTACTGATACACAGTAATATTATATATACTTTTGTATAGCTTCTATACTGCTTGTCAGGACACATGGTCACAGTTACACCGCTCTGTACTGATATATACAATAATATATATACTTTTCTATAGCTTCTATACTGCTTGTCAGGACACATGGGTCACAGTTACACCGCTCTGTACTGATATATACAATAATATATATACTTTTCTTATTTTCTATAGTTTCTATACTGCTTGTCAGGACACATGTGTCACAGTTACACTGCTCTGTACTGATATATACAATAATATATATACTTTTCTATAGCTTCTATACTGCTTGTCAGGACACATGTGTATGGAAATTGGACCGAGCGCTTATATGTGCAAATGTGTAGTGTTCAGAAACAAGTAAGAATTTATGTGATGTAAAAAATATAAAAATATGTATATAAAAATAAAAATAAAAATAAATTAAAATGAAAATAAAAATAAAAATAAAAATAAAAATTAAAAATAAAAATAAAGAATAATAAGGGAAGGGAATGGGAAAGGGGAAAGGGGAGAAGTGCAATGTTTACAGCTCCTTTTTGAAAGAATTGTGGAGCTTGTGGACACTTTTATGGAAGGGTACAGTCTGTTCTTTTGTACTGGAATCTTTCCCTGACTTACCCTATGCAGATGCGGCTGGAGGCTTTTGGTGTCTCTAACAGCATTCAAGTGCTGTAACTCACGATCTCCTCCTCTTAGCCGCACTGTTAGCCGCTGCTCCGTTCGTCAGACCGGAAGTTGCGATGTTTACTTCCGGTATTCGGACGCTGGCGGCGGCTGGCTTCGTGTCCTTGGTGTCCTCGGTGTTAGCTTAGTTCTTCTTATACTCCAACGCATTTCGAATCGCAGCAGGATTCTTTTTCAAGGAGATGGTACAAATGTTTATAAAATGTCCTTTTTTTATATCTGGACGAAGATCTCAAGGAATCCACTCCCAAGAAACCGAAAACAATCTCAGCATATTCTGAAAACCTGCATCTGCTTCACTGCTCCTCATGTGCTCATGTGTCACAGTTACACCACTCTGTACTGATATATACAATAATATATATACTTTTCTATAGCTTCTATACTGCTTGTCAGGACACATGTGTCACAGTTACACTGCTCTGTACTGATATATACAATAATATATATACTTTTCTATAACTTCTATACTGCTTGTCAGGACACATGGGTCACAGTTACACAGCTCTGTACTGATATATACAATAATATATATACTTTTCTATAGCTTCTAGTATTACAGTGCAGCATTTTGGTGACCAACAGTATACATATATAGTACAGTACAGTAGGCCATTTCTATTGATATATTACTGGCATATAATTCCACACATTAATAAATGGAGAACAAAAATGTGGAGGGTAAAATAGGGAAAGATCAAGATCCACTTCCACCTTGTGCTGAAGCTGCTGCCACAAGTCATGGCCGAGACAATGAATTGCCATCAACGTCGTCTGCCAAGGCCGATGCCCAATGTCATAGTAGAGAGCATGTAAAATCCAAAAACAAAAGTTCAGTAAAATGACCCAAAAATCTAAATTAAAAGCGTCTGATGAGAAGCGTAAACTTGCCAATATGCCATTTACGACACGGAGTGGCAAGGAACGGCTGAGGCCTTGGCCTATGTTCATGGCTAGTGGTTCAGCTTCACATGAGGATGGAAGCACTCATTCTCCCGCTAGAAAAATGAAAAGACTTAAGCTGGCAAAAGCACAGCAAAGAACTGTACGTTCTTCTAAATCACAAATCCCCAAAGATAGTCCAATTGTGTCGATGCCTGACCTTCCCAACACTGGACGGGAAGAGGTGGCGCCTTCCACCATTTGCACGCCCCCTGCAAGTGGTGGAAGGAGCACCCGCAGTCCAGTTCCTGATAGTCAAATTGAAGATGTCACTGTTGAAGTACACCAGGATGAGGATATGGGTGTTGCTGGCACTGAGGAGGAAACTGACAAGGAGGATTCTGATGGTGAGGTGGTTTGTTTAAGTCAGGCACCCAGGGAGACATCTGTTGTCCGTGGGACGAATATGGCCATTGACATGCCTGGTCAAATTACCAAAAAAAATCACCTCTTCGGTGTGGAATTATTTTAACAGCAATGCGGACAACAGGTGCCAAGCCGTGTGTTGCCTTTGTCAAGCTGTAATAAGTAGGGGTAAGGACGTTAACCACCTAGGAACATCCTCCCTTATACGTCACCTGGACCGCATTCATCAGAAGTCATTGACAAGTTCAAAAACTTTGGGTGACAGCGGTAGCAGTCCACTGACAACAAAATCCCTCCCTCTTGTACCCAAGCTCCTGCAAACCACACCACCAACTCCCTCAGTGTCAATTTCCTCCTTAGACAGGAACGCCAATAGTTCTGCAGGCCATGTCACTGGCAAGTCTGATGAGTCCTCTCCTAACTGGGATTCCTCCGATGGATCCTTGAGTGTAACGCCTACTGCTGCTGGCGCTGCTGTTGTTGCTGCTGGGAGTCGATCGTCATCCCAGAGGGGAAGTCGGAAGACCACTTGTACTACTTCCAGTAAGCAACTGACTGTCCAACAGTCCTTTGCGAGGAAGATGAAATATCATAGCAGTCATCCTGCTGCAAAGCGGATAACTCAGGTCTTGGCAGCTGTGGTGGTGTTAAACGTGTGTATCCACCGTTAATTCACAGGGAATTAGAGAATTGATTGAGGTACTGTGTCCCCGGTACCAAATACCATCTAGGTACCATTTCTCTAGGCAGGCGATACCGAGAATGTACACAGACCTCAGAAAAATAGTCACCAGTGTCCTAAAAAATGCAGTTGTACCCAATGTCCACTTAACCATCGACATGTGGACAAGTGGAGCAGGGCAGACTCAGGACTATATGACTGTGACAGCCCACTGGGTAGATGTTTTGCCTCCCGCAGCAAGAATAGCAGCGGCGGCACCAGGCAGGCTACGCTTTGTATCGCCGCTTTCCATAAGAGGCACACAGCTGACAACCTCTTACGGAAACTGAGGAACATCATCGCAGAATGGCTTACCCCAATTGGACTCTCCTGGGGATTTGTGACATCGGACAACGCCACCAATATTGTGCGTGCATTACATCTGGGCAAATTCCAGCACATCCCATGTTTTGCACATACATTGAATTTGGTGGTGCAGAATTATTTAAAAAACAACAGGGGCGTGCAAGAGATGCTGTCGGTGGCCCGAAGAATTGCGGGCCACTTTCGGCATTCAGCCACCGCGTACCGAAGACTGGAGCACCAGCAAACAGTCCTGAACCTGCCCTGCCATCATCTGAAGCAAGAGGTGGTAACGAGGTGGAATTCAACCCTCTATATGCTTCAGAGGATGGAGGAGCAGCAAAAGGCCATTCAAGCCTATACGATACAGGCAAAGAAGGGGTAATGCACCTGACTCAAGCGCAGTGGAGAATGATTTCAACGTTGTGCAAGGTTCTGCAACCCTTTGAACTTGCCACACATGAAGTCAGTTCAGACACTGCCAGCCTGAGTCAGGTCATTCCCCTCATCAGGCTTTTGCAGAAGAAGCTGGAGACATTGAAGGAGGAGCTAAAACAGAGCGATTCCGCTAGGCATGTGGGACTTGTGGATGGAGCCCTTAATTCGCTTAACCAGGATTCACGGGTGGTCAGTCTGTTGAAATCAGAGCACTACATTTTGGCCACCGTGCTCGGTCCTAGATTTAAAACCTACGTTGTATCTCTCTTTCCGGCAGACAAAAGTCTGCAGAGGTTCAAAGACCTGCTGGTGAGAAAATTGTCAAGTCAAGCGGAACGTGACCCGTCAACAGCTCCTCCTTCACATTCTCCCGCAACTGGGGGTGCGAGGAAAAGGCTAAGAATTCCGAGCCTACCCGCTGGCGGTGATGCAGGGCAGTATGGAGTGAGTGCTGACATCTGGTCCGGACTGAAGGACCTGCCAACGATTACTGACATGTCAATATGCTTTTTTGGGGACTAGCCCCATAGAGACAACAAGCCCAATAGGTGAAACGTACGTCCAGCTGCTAGCGGAGTTGCTCTCAATCACCATACAGCTCCTTTCTGCAGAAGGACGCTGTACTTTCGGGCTGGTGAATCCACACCTGATTCTTGGACTAGTTATGCTGCTGTGACTACTATATTCTCTGGGTATCAGGAGGATATAGCTGCCAGACATGAGAATGTGATGAGAACTGGGAGGACGCACCTGACAGTTTAGCCGCGGTCGGCGGCCCGGTATTCCAAACGTCCACTGTATTTTTCCCTTCTCCCTGTTTTCACTCTCCTATATTTCAGGCACGCCTCCTTTTCCCTCTTTACGCAGCAGTTCTTTGTGATTATAACTACAAGTACAGCCTTAGAGAATCTGCTCATCTACTTTTCTATTATTTATTTATCAATTTTTCCTACAATGATCTAAATTTAATTAACATATTTGCACCAGTATAAATGATCTAAATAGTGTTCTTCTCTTCTTTTCACAAGTGTCCCTCCGGTCCCCGCGGCGTATTGAAGCCTTGCAATGCACTAGTAACAAGGCCTCTCTAACACCGAATACGGAGACACGGGGGATACTGGGGTCTGTCTTTCTATCAGCATAGCAGTACTCCTACTCTCACTCTTCCTCCGCTCATATGATGAGGGAGGGCAGCAGATGGGAATACCTGCTACATATGCTGTACTAATTTCTATAAGAGAGTGTGTCTTGGTATTTAACGTATATATATTAGCATAACGATTCAAATTGAAGAGAATTTGAACTCTACAGCTTGATTACAACAGCTGTGATCGAGAATCTGACCACATATCACACTCTTCTTTTTCTTTTCCTCGTTTTTTCACAAGTGTCCCTTCGATCTCCGCGGCGCATTGAAGCCTTGCAATGCACCTGGTAACAGGGCCTCTCTAACACCGAACACGGAGACACGGGGGACTCTGGGGTCTTTTTTTCTATCAGCATTGCAGTATTTCCACTCTCACTCTTCCTCCGCTCATATGACGAGGGAGAGCAGCAGATGGGAAGATCTGCCATATATGCTGTACTAATTCTATGATTTTCTCTTTTCTTTTTTCTTTATACACTCCATTGATTAATAGGCTTTACTAGCTGTAAAGGTTCACTTTGAATTTGAGACTAATTCTTGTATGCACTAATATTAATATCTAATGATATGCCTTTTTGAATAATGGAAACATTGATGCTGCCAATGCTTGTGCACAGATTTTACAAATAAGATGTGTTTAACTGTGGATATGGAATTGATACTTTGTATACTTCAGCAAGAAAAATATTTGATGTTCTTTTAAGAGGATGCGGATACATTGTATTGCAGCATAAGAGACACCTGCATACTTTTATAATTGTTTAGAATTGTCCTGAGGGCTATAAAAAGATTATCTCTCTTATAAGCTGAATCCATACCTAATGAGAGGTTTAAGTTTGGGTTATTAATTAACAATGAAGTGGTAATTGAATTCATGGGTTATGGTCGGATGCTTAATAATACTGCTACCTTACAGAGACACAATTTTAAAAATGTCATTACATATTGCTGCAAATGTACAATTGTGTTCAATGTGGCAACTTTGAAGGAGCACTACATGCATAAGAGAAGTGATTGCTTGATATTTCCTATTGCATTTGCTCTAGCTGTAGGATTCATTTTTTTATACAACAAGGAAAAATGTGATAACATCTATTATAATTATTATAAACAGCGACCATTAATATCTATGTTTTTGTGAACCCCATTAAACATCAAGCCAGTAGCCCTCTTTTGTTGCCGCCCCTTCTTAGGAGGATATATATGGTTTTATTTATGTGTTGCTAGGGTCTAGAATCTTTGAAAGCATTTGACCCCAGTAAGGAGAGAAAGAGAAAAAAATATATATATATTTCTGTAGTGTACAAATAATTCCTTTTTCCTCCTTATATATTTTATACTAACAAGAAATAAAGGTTACGTTTTAATCATATACACCATATCTTTACATTATATTTTCTTAAATTTATTTAAAAGAGTGCTCCAAAAAGGAATTCTCTATGGGGCTAGTCCCCAAAAAAGCATATTCACGTGAAGTTTTTTCATAATTCCAGGAGCACCTCCAGCCTAAATAAATTATATACAGGATCTTCCTGTAGAACCCTTTTCTAGCTGGTTATAACTTGATATTTTCAATACTCTTAGTCTGGTGCAGGAATCAACCTTAGCTTTAGAGAGATTACTGACATGTCGTCTACTGTCACTGCATATGATTCTGTCACCATTGAAAGAATGGTGGAGGATTATATGAGTGACCGCATCCAAGTAGGCACGTCAGACAGTCCGTACGTATACTGGCAGGAAAAAGAGGCAATTTGGAGGCCCTTGCACAAACTGGCTTTATTTTACCTAAGTTGCCCCCCCTCCAGTGTGTACTCCGAAAGAGTGTTTAGTGCAGCCGCTCACCTTGTCAGCAATCGGCGTACGAGGTTACTTCCAGAAAATGTGGAGAAGATGATGTTCATCAAAATGAATTATAATCAATTCCTGGAGACATTCACCAGCAATTGCCTCCTGAAAGTACACAGGGACCTGAGATGGTGGATTCCAGTGGGGACAAATTAATAATCTGTGAGGAGGGGGATGTACACAGTGAAAGGGGTGAGGAATCGGAGGAAGAGGAGGAGGTGGACATCTTGCCTCTGTAGAGCCAGTTTGTGCAAGGAGAGATTGATTGCTTCTTTTTTTGGTGGGGGCCCAAACCAACCAGTCATTTCAGTCACAGTCGTGTGGCAGACCCTGTCGCTGAAATGATGGGTTTGTTAAAATGTGCATGTCCTGTTTATACAACATAAGGGTGGGTGGGAGGGCCCAAGGACAATTCCATCTTGCACCTCTTTTTTCTTTCATTTTTCTTTGCATCATGTGCTGTTTGGGGACTATTTTTGGAAGTGCCATCCTGTCTGACACTGCAGTGCCACTCCTAGATGGGCCAGGTGTTTGTGTCGGCCACTTATGTCACTTAGCTTAGCCATCCAGCGACCTTGGTGCACCTCTTTTTTTCTTTGCATCATGTGCTGTTTGGGGACTATTTTTTAAATCTGCCATCTTGTCTGACACTGCAGTGCCACTCCTAGATGGGCCAGGTGTTTGTGTCGGCCACTTGGGTCGCTTAGCTTAGTCACACAGCTACCTCATTGCGCCTCTTTTTTTCTTTGCATCATGTGCTGTTTGGGGACAATTTTTTTGAAGTGCCATCCTGTCTGACACTGCAGTTCCACTCCTAGATGGGCCAGGTGTTTGTGTCGGCCACTTGGGTCGCTTAGCTTAGTCACACAGCTACCTCATTGCGCCTCTTTTTTTCTTTGCATCATGTGCTGTTTGGGGACTATTTTTTTGAAGTGCCATCCTGTCTGACACTGCAGTGCCAGTACTAGATGGGCCAGGTGTTTGTGTCGGCCACTTGGGTCGCTTAGCTTAGTCATCCAGCGACCTCGGTGCAAATTTTAGGACTAAAAATAATATTGTGAGGTGTTCAGTGTTCAGAATAGACTGAAAATGAGTGGAAATTATGGTTATTGAGGTTAATAATACTATGGGATCAAAATGACCCCCAAATTCTATGATTTAAGCTGTTTTTGAGGGTTTTTTGTAAAAAAACACCCGAATCCGACAAAAAAATTTCAGGGAGGTTATGCCAAAACACGTCCGAATCCAAAACACGGCCGCGGAACCGAATCCAAAACCAAAACACAAAACCTGAAAGATTTCCGGTGCACATCACTACTAACAATACAGTTTTCTCTAATAAGCAACTAGCAGAGCTTTTAATAAAATTAGATAAAGATAAAGACTACAAGGCATAGTCAAATGTAGAAAATGTAGAGCCGTCAGTGTGCATTTTTTCTTCAAGCTAAATAAATTTGCAGGTAGGTAAATTACACAGTGGAAGGAAAAAACGTGATGGACCGCAGTAGTAGAGAACTGTGTTCACGTAATTATGTGCCTTACTTTATAGGCTTAACTGAGGAATTGGCTGAGATTTCAATCAACAAATCAATGTGATGTTGTTTGGCCTGGTGGTAACAGACATATATTTCTAGACATGCCAGGTACCCAGGTGCAAGATCACTGATGGCTAATACATATCTCATTTTAGATAGTCACGTCTACACATTTTTCTCCTAACATTAACCCAATGCTTCCTAGAGCAAAAAATAAATAAAATAAAGCACAGTGCAACCTTTTTTTCATGTTCAAATTGTTGGACAATACAATTTGAATCCGTTTTACGTCTTACAAACACTTTATCCAAGGATAATACAAAATGTAGCAATACAGGAATAGTTAAAGAAAATATCCATGATAAGCATGGCAATGTGAATTTATTTGCAGTAATAATCTGGTAACATCTGTCCTGTCTTCTACATGCATGCACAGTAGCAGTCAGATGCGCACCACAGAGCTTCACTGCATCACAACAGGATAGACAATAGCCAGGGGACCTCACCTCTCTGCACCGGGAAGACTTAAGTATATAGGGGTGCAGGGCGTGATATAGTGGGGGGGCAGAGTAGAATAGCAGGCAGATTGAGGTGACCTGGCATATGGTGGTGCCCAGGGGCACCAGAATGGTTTGTGGTTGGGGGGGCGTAGAAAAAAAATAATTTTGCCGCTCCTCTTCTCTGCCCTGCCCAGGGATTTGCTTACCTCTGGATCCCCGCAGGCAGCTCCACTCTTAAATGCAGTCTGCTGCTGAAGCGTGCTGCCCCATGTCCTGTCCTAGCCGGCTGTCTCTCACAGATTCATTATTGGGAGGAGGAGTGGCAATGCTGAGCCTGCTGGTACATCCCGGGATCAACCAGCAGGCTCAGCATGGCCACGCCTCCTTCCAGTAAGGCATCAGTGAGAGACAGCCGGCTAGGACAGGACATGGGAGAGAACGCTGCAGCAGCAGACTGCATTTAAAGGAGGAGCCGCCCGCTGGGATCCTGAGGTAAAAGCTCACCCACACCTACCCCTCACCTTGCTTTCCCTATTCCAACGCTTCTGCCTCCCAAATCCCCCCCCCCTCCGTGCTGCCCCTTAATAACTGACCTGGCACCACTGTGAAAGCTGCCCTCTTGCCCCCTCTCCCCCGTTCTGACACCTCTGATGGGCCCTTTTAGTAGTTGTTAGTGCATATAAATACATACCTGTCCTGATTTTCGCTAAAAATCACTAATTTATCATAAAAATATAGATAATCTGACCAGCAATGCACAGCTGTCCCAAAGTGACTATGCCATGCTAGTCTGTGCAGGTGTGTAAATGCTTGAACTTTCAGTTCAACTAATGTACAGTATAAAAAGTTTTAAAAAAGCAAAACTTCTGGCACATTTTTTTTTTTATGAATTAAACTTCAGAGGGTAAAGCCTGCCCTGACAAGAGTGAATCGCAAAGTGATCAATTTCACAATCACTTAATTTCCTAGTTCTGACCTGGTTCACCCACTGTGCAGGCCAGACATGGCATGCAGCTGCCTCTCCTTCTCACCACTACAAATGACTAAACCAGTAGTTCTTGCTGTGTAGGGCTACGTAGCAATGTATCAGCAATTGAGTTTATTTTTACATTGACACATGCACTGTGCACAGCAAATGTTTTGGATTTTGACAGTTCTTTGAATGACTCCAAAGAGTGCAAGGAAATATGGCACTGAATGTAAGTTATTATATTTTGCATGCACTGATGGCACTGAGTTGTTTTTGTCCCTTGACCTCCTCAAAGAAATGAAAGAGTCAGGGGACATTTACTAAGCAGTGATAAGAGCGGAAAAGTGAGCCAGTGGAGAAGTTGCCCATGGCAACCAATCAGCACTGAAGTAACATCTATAATTTGCATACTATAAAATGATACAGAGCTGCTGATTGGCTGATGGGGCAACTTCTCCACTGGCTCACTTCTCTGCTCTTATCACTGCTTAGTAAATGTCCCCCAGTACCAGAGTCTATGCTATATTCCATGCGTGAGCTGATGCCATTGAGTGCTTTGAACCCTCTCATAATCTCAAAGAGAGCCCAAAAAATATGGCATCGGGGCCTGTGCAAAAGGCAGCAAAGCTATGCCAGTGCCTCTATACTAACAATTTATCCTAACTTAATTGTTTTAAACCTGGAAAAACACAAAGCAGAATGACCGCCATGGTGTCACCTGGACAGTGACTGCTTTGAGCTGTCACTGTGTGATCTGGACCTTAAAGTTTCTCCAAAAGAGACTTTTATAAATAGTACTATGTCATTCTACCCGTGCCAGGGGGTAGAATGACATAGTAGTTCTCACTGAGTACATCCCTTAGCAGTGCTCATCCACTGCCGAACTCTCAGAAGCGTATTGCACTCTGACACTCTCTGTGACTACGGTCACAATGATGGTGACTATAGCCAGGGAGCGGGGCACTTCCAGGTATGGGGAGGGGTGAGGCACCTCCTCTTCCTCATCCGCTCCCCTTCTCATTGGTCCCACGTGGTCTGTCACCAAACACCAGTCACTACAATCAGCACCAGTCAGCAGTGCAGCATGAGCATACAGTACCTGTACATTTTCTGCGGTACCGTAGCTGCACTGCATGGTCTATCCTGGCAGTCTGGATCACAGGTTACTAAGAGCTCTGTATGGAGAGGTATCTAGACCAGTGACTGCCTGTCCAGCTGTGTTGAGACTACAAGTCCCAGCACACCTTGTCAATTGGATTTTCTGGGACATGTAGTGCCACCACACCTAGAGAGGGGTTTTTAACTGTATGTATGTGTGCATATATCCCCTCGATGTCCCTGTCCGCACCCTCCTTGTAATTCCCCCTCAGTGTCCCTGCCCACACCATCCCTGTAACTGCCGCCTCAGTGACCCTGCCCATACACTCCTGTAATTCCCTCTCAGTGTCCCTGCCCACACTCTTCCCATAATTCCCCCTCAGTATCCCTGCCCGCACCCTCCCCGTAATTCCCTCTCAGTGTCCCTACCCGCACCCTAACCGTAATTCCCCCTCAGTGTCCCTGCCTGCACCCCTCCCTGTAATTCTCCCTCAGTGGCCCTCATTCCGAGTTGTTCACTCGTTGCCGATTTTCGCAACGGAGCGATTAAAGCAAAAATGCGCATGCGCATTGTACGCAGTATTTTAGCACAAAACTTAGTAGATTTACTCACGTCCGAACTAAGAATTTTCATCGTTGAAGTGATCGGAGTGTGATTGACAGGAAGTGGGTGTTTCTGGGCAGAAACTGACCGTTTTCTGGGAGTGTGCGGAAAAACGCAGGCGTGCCAGGATAAAACGCAGGAGTGGCTGGGGAAATGGGGGAGTGGTTGGCCGAACGCAGGGCGTGTTTGTGACGTCAAACCAGGAACGAAACGGACTGAGCTGATCGCAGTGTAGGAGTAAGTCTCGAGCTACTCAGAAACTGCTAAGAATTATTTATTTGCAATTCTGCTACTCTTTCGTTCGCAATTCTGCTAAGCTAAGATACACTCCCAGAGGCCCACATTCCGAGTTGTTCGCTCGCTAGCTGCTTTTAGCAGCATTGCACACGCTAGGCCGCTGCCCTCTGGGAGTGTATCTTAGCTTAGCAGAATTGCGAACGAATGAGCAGCAGAATTGCCGCCCGTGAGCCAAGGCTGCCGGACCGCAAGCTTTGATTGGCTCACGGATCGGAGCTGAATTGAACTAAGACACCCGCACCCACCGGAGACTGAGGGGCAGGAGAGGTGCAGGCTGGGCTCTCCTCCCCTCACACACACACACAGACACACACACACACACGCCAGCAGCAGTGGTGAGCAGCAGGGGAAGGGGGGCATGTACCTGGCACTGGGAGCATATCTGACACTTGGGGCATATCTGGCACTGGGGGGACATGTGTATCTGGCATTGGGGGGCATAACTGGCATTGGGGGGACATGTGTATCTGGCACTGTGGCCATATCTGGCACTGCGGGGACATGTGTATCTGGCACTGGGGGCATATCTGACACTGAGGGCATATCTGGCACTGGGGGGACATGTGTATCTGGCACTGGGGGCATTTCTGTATCTGGCACTGGGGGCATATGTGGCACAGTGGGGGCATTTCTGTATCTGGCACTGGGGGGGGCAATGTATATCTGACACAGTGGGGGCATTTGTGTATCTGGCACTGTGAGGCAATGTATATCTGGCATTCTGGGGGCATTTGTGTATCTGATACTGTGGGGCAATGTGTATCTGGCACTGTGAGGCAATGTATATCTGGCACTCTGGGGGCATTTGTGTATCTGGCACTGTGGGTCAATGTGTATCTGGCACTGTGAGGCAATGTATATCTGGCACTCTGGGGGCATTTGTGTATCTGGCACAGTGAGGCAATGTGTATCTGGCACTGTGGGGCAATGTAAATATGGCACTGTGGGGCAATGTATATCTGGCACTGTGGGCCAACGTGTATCTGGCACTATTGGGGTCCTATGTGTATCTGCCCCTCCCCCCATGTGTATCACGCCCCCATTTTCATTGGTCACGCCCCATGTGGCATTTGGTCACACCCATTTTTGGCGCGCCTTCATTGCACGCACACAGTACCTGTAAGACATTTTTTCGACTTGCACCACTGCATGTGACTCCCCCCTCAGTGTCCCTGCCTGCACACTCCTGTAATTCCCCCTCAGTGTCCCTGCCCACACCCTTCCTGTAATTGCCCCTCAGTGTCCCTGACCTCAGCCTCCCTGTAAGCCCTCCACCTCATTGTCCCTACCACATAGGCAAACGCAAGGGGGGGGGGGGTTTCCAGGCCTCTCCTCTTGGCAAGTGGCTCAAATTATGAAAACAATAGCAATGGTATATAATATGATAACTAGAGTTACCATCACATAATGCAGTTTAAGGGACAGAGCAGAGCTGCTGCACATGCCCAGTGGTAGCATCTTCTTCTACCAAGTTTGCTGTGTGAATCCTCAATCAGTACACTGGACAAGAGAGCAGCTACCAGGAAGAAAAGACAGGAGCCTTACCATGAGGTGGGAGAATGTGTGCTTAAAAAGTGCAGGACTGGTTCTATTATGTTTGTGTATTTATTTATTATGGAATGTTTAATCTTTTTCCTGACCACTTATTTATATTATTTAAATGTGTGATACAGCCTATACTATAGACGATCTATAGTGTTAAATATTAATACTCTATTCCATATAGTATACATTAATGTCCAGGGTCTTTACTAGGTTCTTCTACCGCTCCCCCAGACTCCCACAATTGCTCCAACGTTCCGCAGAGTGGGAGATTGTGTACTGCATTTGGAAACTCCCCTCTAGAAATCCTGCGTTTGCCACTGTACCTGCACCCTCCCTGTAATTCTCCCTCAGTGTCCCTGACCTCAGCCTACCTGTAACTCCCCCCTCTGTGTCCTTGGGTGGGGGAGGTGGGGAGCGCCAGTTCCTTACTTTGCAAGGGGCTCTCAGACCCCTAGATACACCCCTGCGCTGGAGCCATGACAGACACAGAGCTATGTGCAGAGGCAGCTCTCCCTGTACAGTGTGTTTGCTTGTCAGTGTGCCCCTGCTTGATGTACAGTATGTGTGTGTCAGTGTGCCCCCTATACAATCTGTGTAATGTGGTGTAACATGTATAAGCAGCTCTCCTGTGGTGTAATGTGTATAATCATCTCTCCTGTGGTGTTACGTGAATAAGCGGCTCTGCTATGGGGTGTAATGTGAATTGATACTGTTATGTGGCCACTCCCCTTCCCCATAAAGCCACACCCCTATATATTCTACTAAGGGGCGCCAAAATATATTTGCATACCAAAAAAATTTGGCTCGGGCCGGCCCTGCTCTCGTGGGATTTCACTCTCATCACCATGGCCGCTGGGATTTGTATGTTGTGTGGCGCTGGACCCCCCTACTGGACCTAAGTGGTACTAATGCTTTTTTGTTAAAATTTCTGGCCACTCTCACATTATATATATATATATATATATATATATACATATACATATATATACTGTGACTATAGTATACAAACACAGCACTGTGTCTGGCTGCTGTGCTGCAGGTGAGGTGACGTGTCACCTGCAGCACACAGCAGCCAGACACAGTGCTGCGTTTGCATACTGTAGGGTTCACTATGATTTACCAACGGACACAATACCGACGGTCATAATCCCAACAGCCATTGACCTACAGTTAAAATACTGACATGGTCAAAACACCGACATTCATTATGCCAACATGTTCAAAATGCCGGCATAGGTCGACATGGACACCATCTAAGTGTACCGCATTCCCTTGCATGGCGAGCGTGGTTCGTGCACGGTGCCTCACTGCGCTCGGCACACTATTATGTTCCCCCTCCAGGTCCACTGGGATGGTAAAGTATGAACAAGTCTTTTTTGGGGCAAAAACTCCTTAAAAACGCATATCAGCATTTTGACATGTCGGCATTTCAAATGTCGGTATGTGGACCGTGTCGGTCAATGGTTGTTGGGATTTTGACGGTCAGTATTATGTTCGTAGGTAAATCAACTGCTACCCGGTTGTATACTATATAGTATATATATATATATATATATATATATAGTTTACCAAGGTAATGGTGGCACTCGCGAGTGTTGCAGTGTGAAACCTTAATTACAGCAGTCAGGCGACCTCAAACAAGTCAACGTTTAATTTATTTTAAATACATTTCGTCAGGAAGTTTATTTAAAATAAATGAAACGTTGACTTGTTTGAGGTCGCCTGACTTCTGTAATTAAGGTTTCATGCTGCAAGACCCGCGAGTGCCACCATTACCTTGGTAAACTTGTATCTACAACGCACTGGAGGGCACTGGGGGAATTATCAATACTAAGTAAGGAGTGCCGGTCATCGCTGGTTCCTATATATACAGTATATTTATATATATATATATATATATATATATATAATTTGGATATGCAGGCACTCACCAATAATTTCCAACAGGTATTTATTGATAACTCACAGAGACATAGAAACAGTGTGTTGACGTTTAGGTCATCACATGACCTTCTTCAGGACATCATACAAGGACATCAAGAGCCACAGTCCAGTGCAACACCATTCACCACATGTCACACAGGCTTCCCTTAAATAGCAGAGGCAGGCATAAGCCACTCCCAACCAGTAATTGCCACAGGAAGTACCTCAAAAGGCACTAAACTCAGCAAATAGATAACTATCTTCATAAGGATCACTACCTAGTATGGGCAAACACCCCGTATTGTAAGTCATAACTGAATAATACTCAGTAAAACATCCCAAATAGCATCAAAACAAGCAAAACAGCAGCCGCGGCCGAAAGTTGTATGCGTTCCACAGACAGTGGAACGCATCGATCCCGGAACCGGAAGTTAAGTATCACGCGTCACATAACACAACATCATGCCATTAACAAAGTGGGAGGCAATACTGACTAGAGATGAGCGCCTGAAATTTTTCGGGTTTTGTGTTTTGGTTTTGGGTTCGGTTCCGCGGCCGTGTTTTGGGTTCGAACGCGTTTTGGCAAAACCTCACCGAATTTTTTTTGTCGGATTCGGGTGTGTTTTGGATTCGGGTGTTTTTTTCAAAAAACACTAAAAAACAGCTTAAATCATAGAATTTGGGGGTCATTTTGATCCCAAAGTATTATTAACCTCAAAAACCATAATTTACACTCATTTTCAGTCTATTCTGAATACCTCACACCTCACAATATTATTTTTAGTCCTAAAATTTGCACCGAGGTCGCTGTGTGAGTAAGATAAGCGACCCTAGTGGCCGACACAAACACCGGGCCCATCTAGGAGTGGCACTGCAGTGTCACGCAGGATGTCCCTTCCAAAAAACCCTCCCCAAACAGCACATGACGCAAAGAAAAAAAGAGGCGCAATGAGGTAGCTGTGTGAGTAAGATTAGCGACCCTAGTGGCCGACACAAACACCGGGCCCATCTAGGAGTGGCACTGCAGTGTCACGCAGGATGTCCCTTCCAAAAAACCCTCCCCAAACAGCACATGACGCAAAGAAAAAAAGAGGCGCAATGAGGTAGCTGACTGTGTGAGTAAGATTAGCGACCCTAGTGGCCGACACAAACACCGGGCCCATCTAGGAGTGGCACTGCAGTGTCACGCAGGATGTCCCTTCCAAAAAACCCTCCCCAAACAGCACATGACGCAAAGAAAAAAAGAGGCGCAATGAGGTAGCTGACTGTGTGAGTAAGATTAGCGACCCTAGTGGCCGACACAAACACCGGGCCCATCTAGGAGTGGCACTGCAGTGTCACGCAGGATGGCCCTTCCAAAAAACCCTCCCCAAACAGCACATGACGCAAAGAAAAAAAGAGGCGCAATGAGGTAGCTGTGTGAGTAAGATTAGCGACCCTAGTGGCCGACACAAACACCGGGCACATCTAGGAGTGGCACTGCAGTGTCACGCAGGATGTCCCTTCCAAAAAACCCTCCCCAAACAGCACATGACGCAAAGAAAAAAAGAGGCGCAATGAGGTAGCTGACTGTGTGAGTAAGATTAGCGACCCTAGTGGCCGACACAAACACCGGGCCCATCTAGGAGTGGCACTGCAGTGTCACGCAGGATGTCCCTTCCAAAAAACCCTCCCCAAACAGCACATGACGCAAAGAAAAAAAGAGGCGCAATGAGGTAGCTGTGTGAGTAAGATAAGCGACCCTAGTGGCCGACACAAACACCGGGCCCATCTAGGAGTGTCACTGCAGTCGGACTCTCCTTGTGGATTTGGGATTTCGAAGAACGCACAGTTCTTTGCGGTGCTACTGCTTTTGCCAGCTTTAGTCTTTTCATTTTTCTAGCGAGAGGCTGAGTGCTTCCATCCTCATGTGAAGCTGAACCACTAGCCATGAACATAGGCCAGGGCCTCAGCCGTTCCTTGCCACTCCGTGTCGTAAATGGCATATTGGCAAGTTTACGCTTCTCCTCCGACAATTTTATTTTAGGTTTTGGAGTCCTTTTTTTTCTGATATTTGGTGTTTTGGATTTGACATGCTCTGTACTATGACATTGGGCATCGGCCTTGGCAGACGACGTTGCTGGCATTTCATCGTCTCGGCCATGACTAGTGGCAGCAGCTTCAGCACGAGGTGGAAGTGGATCTTGATCTTTCCCTAATTTTGGAACCTCAACATTTTTGTTCTCCATATTTTAATAGGCACAACTAAAAGGCACCTCAGGTAAACAATGGAGATGGATGGATTGGATACTAGTATACAATTATGGACGGGCTGCCGAGTGCCGACACAGAGGTAGCCACAGCCGTGAACTACCGCACTGTACTGTGTCTGCTGCTAATATATAGACTGGTTGATAAAGAGATAGTATACTCGTAACTAGTATGTATGTATAAAGAAAGAAAAAAAAACCACGGTTAGGTGGTATATACAATTATGGACGGGCTGCCGAGTGCCGACACAGAGGTAGCCACAGCCGTGAACTACCGCACTGTACTGTGTCTGCTGCTAATATATAGACTGGTTGATAAAGAGATAGTATACTCGTAACTAGTATGTATGTATAAAGAAAGAAAAAAAAACCACGGTTAGGTCACTGGTATATACAATTATGGACGGGCTGCCGAGTGCCGACACAGAGGTAGCCACAGCCGTGAACTACCGCACTGTACTGTGTCTGCTGCTAATATATAGACTGGTTGATAAAGAGATAGTATACTCGTAACTAGTATGTATGTATAAAGAAAGAAAAAAAAAACACGGTTAGGTCACTGGTATATACAATTATGGACGGGCTGCCGAGTGCCGACACAGAGGTAGCCACAGCCGTGAACTACCGCACTGTACTGTGTCTGCTGCTAATATATAGACTGGTTGATAAAGAGATAGTATACTCGTAACTAGTATGTATGTATAAAGAAAGAAAAAAAAAACACGGTTAGGTCACTGGTATATACAATTATGGACGGGCTGCCGAGTGCCGACACAGAGGTAGCCACAGCCGTGAACTACCGCACTGTACTGTGTCTGCTGCTAATATATAGACTGGTTGATAAAGAGATAGTATACTCGTAACTAGTATGTATGTATAAAGAAAGAAAAAAAAACCACGGTTAGGTCACTGGTATATACAATTATGGACGGGCTGCCGAGTGCCGACACAGAGGTAGCCACAGCCGTGAACTACCGCACTGTACTGTGTCTGCTGCTAATATATAGACTGGTTGATAAAGAGATAGTATACTCGTAACTAGTATGTATGTATAAAGAAAGAAAAAAAAACCACGGTTAGGTCACTGGTATATACAATTATGGACGGGCTGCCGAGTGCCGACACAGAGGTAGCCACAGCCGTGAACTACCGCACTGTACTGTGTCTGCTGCTAATATATAGACTGGTTGATAAAGAGATAGTATACTCGTAACTAGTATGTATGTATAAAGAAAGAAAAAAAAAACACGGTTAGGTCACTGGTATATACAATTATGGACGGGCTGCCGAGTGCCGACACAGAGGTAGCCACAGCCGTGAACTACCGCACTGTACTGTGTCTGCTGCTAATATAGACTGGTTGATAAAGAGATAGTATACTCGTAACTAGTATGTATGTATAAAGAAAGAAAAAAAAACCACGGTTAGGTGGTATATACAATTATGGACGGGCTGCCGAGTGCCGACACAGAGGTAGCCACAGCCATGAACTACCGCACTGTACTGTGTCTGCTGCTAATATAGACTGGTTGATAAAGAGATAGTATACTACTAATATTATATACTGGTGGTCAGGTCACTGGTCACTAGTCACACTGGCAGTGGCACTCCTGCAGCAAAAGTGTGCACTGTTTAATTTTAATATAATATTATGTACTCCTGGCTCCTGCTATAACCTATAACTGGCACTGCAGTAGTGCTCCCCAGTCTCCCCCACAATTATAAGCTGTGTGAGCTGAGCAGTCAGACAGATATATAATATATATAGATGATGCAGCACACTGGCCTGAGCCTGAGCAGTGCACACAGATATGGTATGTGACTGACTGAGTCACTGTGTGTATCGCTTTTTTCAGGCAGAGAACGGATATATTAAATAAACTGCACTGTGTGTCTGGTGGTCACTCACTATATAATATATTATGTACTCCTGGCTCCTGCTATAACCTATAACTGGCACTGCAGTAGTGCTCCCCAGTCTCCCCCACAATTATAAGCTGTGTGAGCTGAGCAGTCAGACAGATATATATAATATTATATATAGATAATAGATGATGCAGCACGCTGGCCTGAGCCTGAGCAGTGCACACAGATATGGTATGTGACTGAGTCACTGTGTGCTGTGTATCGCTTTTTTCAGGCAGAGAACGGATTATAAATAAAAGTGGTGGTCAGTCACTGGTCACTATCAGCAAAACTCTGCACTGTACACTACTGAGTACTCCTAATGCTCCCCAAAATTAGTAAATCAAGTGTCTAAACGGAGAGGACGCCAGCCACGTCCTCTCCCTATCAATCTCAATGCACGTGTGAAAATGGCGGCGACGCGCGGCTCCTTATATAGAATCCGAGTCTCGCGATAGAATCCGAGCCTCGCGAGAATCCGACAGCGTCATGATGACGTTCGGGCGCGCTCGGGTTAACCGAGCAAGGCGGGAAGATCCGAGTCGCTCGGACCCGTGAAAAAAAACATGAAGTTCTGGCGGGTTCGGATTCAGAGAAACCGAACCCGCTCATCTCTAATACTGACACACCACGACCACGGCCGGAAGCTCCATGCGTTCCGGAACCGGAAGTGACGTATCACACGTCACATGAACTCTGCATCATGTTACTAATAGAGTAAGGAGCAGCGCCGCCCAACACACTAATATGCATAGGTGCATTGCCATAATAACCTAGTATATATAAGGGCACTAGGCTCTACGCACAGGTGCCAAATATAATAATATATTAGTATAATAAATGTAAATATTGATATACTTAGGCACTTATTGTTAAAGTGCAAAGTGCTACCACCTCAACTACACAGGTAAAAATCCTGGAGACAAACACCACAAATAAATAATAACAGAAATACCGGGAATAGCTTATGAGGGGCAAACTAAGTCTGACCCCCATAAAGCCACACCCGGTACAACAAATGAACTAACCTAACACAAAAAAATCCTAACTAATACAATTTATATATAAAAAAATGGAATGTAAATACATTCATCCTATTGGATTTCCTCGGGTTCCTACCTGCCCTTAACAGAGAAAAATATTTTCTCTAACGTCCTAGTGGATGCTGGGGACTCCGTCAGGACCATGGGGAATAGCGGCTCCGCAGGAGACAGGGCACAAAAGCAAGCTTTTAGGATCACATGGTGTGTACTGGCTCCTCCCCCTATGACCCTCCTCCAAGCCTCAGTTAGGTTTTTGTGCCCGGCCGAGAAGGGTGCAATCTAGGTGGCTCTCTTAAAGAGTTGCTTAGAAAAAGTTTTTAGGTTCTTTATTTTCAGTGAGTCCTGCTGGCAACAGGCTCACTGCATCGAGGGACTTAGGGGAGAGATTTTCAACTCACCTGCGTGCAGGATGGATTGGATTCTTAGGCTACTGGACATAGCTCCAGAGGGAGTCGGAACACAGGGCTCGCCCTGGGGTTCGTCCAGGAGCCGCGCCGCCGACCCCCCTTGCAGATGCTGAAGATGAAGAGGTCCGGAACCAGGCGGCAGAAGACTCTCAGTCTTCATCAGGTAGCGCACAGCACTGCAGCTGTGCGCCATTGTTGTCAGCACACTTCACACAGCGGTCACGGAGGGTGCAGGGCGCTGGGGGGGGGCGCCCTGGGCAGCAATGTATAATACCTGTATGGCGAAAAATACATCACATATAGCCCTTGAGGCTATATGGATGTATTTAACCCCTGCCAGATATCTAAAACTCCGGAGAAGAAGCCCGCCGAAAAGGGGGCGGGGCCTATTCTCCTCAGCACACAGCGCCATTTTCCCTCACAGAAAGGCTGGTGGGAAGGCTCCCATGCTCTCCCCTGCACTGCACTACAGAAACAGGGTTAAAACAGAGAGGGGGGGCACTGATTTGGCGATATGTATATATATTAAAATGCTATAAGGGAGGAACACTTATATAAAGGTTGTCCCTGGATAATATAGCGTTTTGGTGTGTGCTGGCAAACTCTCCCTCTGTCTCCCCAAAGGGCTAGTGGGTCCTGTCCTCTATCAGAGCATTCCCTATGTGTGTGCTGTATGTCGGTACGTGTGTGTCGACAGGTATGAGGAAAATATTGGTGAGGAGGCGGAGCAAATTGCCTGTAATGGTGTTGTCACTCTCTAGGGAGTCGACACCGGAATGGATGGCTTATTTATGGAATTACGTGACAATGTCAACACGCTGCAAGCCGGTTGACGACATGAGAGGGCCGGCGAACAAATTAGTATCTGTCCAGGCGTCTCAAACACCGTCAGGGGCTGTAAAATGCCCATTTACCTCAGTCGGTCGACACAGACCCAGACACGGACACTGATTTTAGTGTCGACGGTGAAGAAACAAACGTATTTTCTTTTAGGGCCACACGTTAAGGGCAATGAAGGAGGTGTTACATATTTCTGATACTCCAAGTACCACAAAAAAGGGTATTATGTGTGAGGTGAAAAAACTACCTGTAGTTTTTCCTGAATCAGATAAATTAAATGAAGTGTGTGATGATGCGTGGGTTTCCCCCGATAGAAAATTATTGGCGGTATACCCTTTCCCGCCAGAAGTTAAGGCGCGGTGGGAAACACCCCTCAGGGTGGATAAGGCGCTCACACGCTTATCAGAACAAGTGGCGGTACCATCTACGGATAGGGCCGTACTTAAGGAGCCAGCTGATAGGAGGCTGAAAAATATCCTAAAAAGTATACACACACATGCTGGTGTTATACTGCGACCAGCGATCGCCTCAGCCTGGATGTGCAGAGCTGAGGTGGCTTGGTCGGATTCCCTGACTAAAAATATTGATACCTTTGACAGGGACAGTATTTTATTGACTATAGAGCATTTAAAGGATGCATTTCTATATATGCGAGATGCGCAGAGGGATATTTGCACTCTGGCATCAAGAGTAAATGCGATGTCCATATCTGCAAGAAGATGTTTATGGACACGACAGTGGTCAGGTGATGCAGATTCCAAACGGCACAAAGATGTATTGCCGTATAAAGGGGTGGAGTTATTTGGGGTCGGTCCATGGGACCTGGTGGCCAGGGCAACTGCTGGAAAATCCACCGTTTTTTACCCTAAGTCACATCTCTGCAGAAAAAGACACCGTCTTTTCAGCCTCAGTCCTTTCGTCCCTATAAGAGTCATATCTGCCCAGGGATAGAGGAAAGGGAAGAAGACTGCAGCAGGCAGCCCATTCCCAGGAACAGAAGCCCTCCACCGCTTCTACCAAGTTCTCAGCATGACGCTGGGATCGTACAGGACCCCTGGATCCTACAAGTAGTATCCAAGGGGTACAGATTGGAATGTCGAGAGGTTTCCCCCCTCGCAGGTTCCTGTAGTCTGCTGTACCAATGTCTCCCTCCGACAGGGAGGCAGTATTGAAAACAATTCACAAGCTGTATTCCCAGCAGGTGATAATAAAATTACCCCTCCGACAACAAGGAAAGGGGTATTACTCCACACTATATGGTGGTACTGAAGGCTAGGTGAGACCTATTCTAAATCTGGAAAATTTGAACACTTACAAGGGTTCAAATCCAGATGGAGTCACTCAGAGCAGTGATAGCAAAGAACAAGGGGACTATATGGTGTCCCGGGACATCAGGGATGCTTACCTCCATGTCCCAAAATTTGCCTTTTCTCACCAAGGGTACCTCAGGTTCGTGGTACAGAACTGTCACTATCAGTTTCAAGACGATGCCGTTGGATTGTCCAAGGCACCCCGGGTCCTTACCAAGGTAATGACCGAAAGGAGGATTCGTCTTCAAAGAAAATGGACGACCTCCTGATAAGAACAAGGTCCAGAGAACAGTTGGAGGTCGGAGTAGCACTATCTCAAGTAGTTCTACGACAGCACGGGTGGATTCTAAATATTCCAAAACCGCAGTTGTTCCGACGACACGTCTGCTGGTCCTAGGGATGATTCTGGACACAGTCCAGGAAAAGGTGTTTCTCCCAGAGGAGAAAGCCAGGGAGTTATCCGAGCTAATCGGGATCCTCCTAAAACCAGGAAAAGTGTCAGTGCATCATTGCACAAGAGTCCTGGTAAAAATGGTGGCTTATTACGAAGCGCTTCCATTCGGCAGATTTCACGCAAGAACTCTTCAGTGGGATCTGCTGGACAAATGGTCCGGATCGCATCTTCAGATGCATCAGCGGATAACCCTATATCCAAGGACAAGGGTGTCTCTCCTGTGGTGATTACAGAGTGCTCATCTTCTAGAGGGCCGCAGATTCGGCATTCAGGATTGGATGCTGGTGACCACGGAGGCCAGCCTGAGAGGCTGGGGAGCAGTCACACAAGGAGTGTGATCAAGTCTGGAGAATTCTCTCCACATAAATATACTGGAGCTAAGAGCAAATTTATAATGCTCTAAGCTTAGCAAGACCTCTGCTTCAAGGTCAGCCGGTATTGATCCAGTGGGATAACATCACGGCAGTCGCCCACGTAAACAGAAAGGGCGGCACAAGAAGCAGGAGGGCAGTGGCAAAACTGCAAGGATTTTTCGCTAGGCGGAAAATCATGTGATAGCACTGTCAGCAGTGTTCATTCCGGGAGTGGACGACTGGGAAGCAGACTTCCTCAGCAGGCACGACCTCCACCCGGGAGAGTGGGAACTTCATCGGGAAGTTTTCCGCATGATTGTGAACCGTTGGGAAAGACCAAAGGTGGACATGATGGCGTCCCGCCCGAACAAAAAATGGGACAGGTATTGCGCCAGGTCACGAGACCTTCAGGCGATAGCTGTGGACGTCCTGGTAACACCGTGGGTGTAACAGTCGGTGTATGTGTTCCCTCCTCTGCTTCTCATAACCAAGGTATTGAGAATTATAAGACATAGAGGAGTAAGAACTATACTCGTGGCTCCGGATTGGCCAAGAGGGACTTGGTAACCGGAACTTCAAGAGATGCTCACAGAGGACTAATGGCCTCGGGAGCTAAGAAGGGATTTGCTTTCAGCAAGTACCATGTCTGTTCCAAGAGGAACCGTGGCATCGGCCTTTAAGAAAGGACCTGCTCCAGCAGGGACCTTGTCTGTTCCAAGACTTACCGCGACTGCGTTTGACGGCATGGCGGTTTGAACGCCGGATCCTAAGGGAAAAGGCATTCCGGAAGAGGTCATACCTACCCTGGTCAAAGCCAGGAAGGAGGTGACCGCACAACGTTATCACCACATGTGGTGAAAATATGTTGCGTGGGTGAGGCCAGGAAGGCCCCACGAAAAAATTTCAACTAGGTCGTTTTCTGCACTTCCTGCAAACAGGAGTGTCTATGAGCCTCAAATTGTGGTCCATTAAGGTTCAAGTTTCGGCCCTATAGATTTTCTTCCAGAAAGAATTGGCTTCAGTTCCTGAAGTCCAGACGTTTGTCAAGGGAGTATTGCATATACAGCCCTTGTGTGCCTCCAGTGGCACCGTGGGATCTCAACGTAGTGTTGGGATTCCTCAAATCATATTGGTTTGAACCATTCAAATCTGTGGATTTGAAATATCTCACATGGAAAGTGACCATGCTGTTGGCCCTGGCCGGGGCCAGGCGATTGTTAAAATTGGCGGCTTTGTCTTACAAAAGCCCATATTTGATTTTCCATTCAGACAGGGCAGAACTGCGGACTCGTCCCCAGTTTCTTCCTAAGGTGGTGTCAGCGTTTCACCTGAAACAACCTATTGTGGTGCCTGCGGCTACTAGGGACTCGGAGGACTCCAAGTTGCTAGACGTTGTCAGGGCCCTGAAAATATATATATATATAATTCCAGGACGGCTGGAGTCAGAAAGTCTGACTTGCTGTTTATATTGTAGGCACCCAAAAAGCTGGGTGCTCCTGCTTCTAAGCAGACTATTGCTCGTTGGATTTGTAGTACAATTCAGCTTGCACATTCTGTGGCAGGCCTGCCACAGCCAAAATCTGTAAATGCCCATTCCACAAGGAAGGTGGGCTCATCTTGGGCGGCTGCCCGAGGGGTCTCGGCTTTACAACTTTGCCGAGCAGCTACTTGGTCAGGGGCAAACACGTTTGCTAAATTCTACAAATTTGATACCCTGGCTGAGGAGGACCTGGAGTTCTCTCATTCGGTGCTGCAGAGTCATCCGCACTCTCCCGCCCGTTTGGGAGCTTTGGTATAATCCCCATGGTCCTGACGGAGTCCCCAGCATCCACTAGGACGTTAGAGAAAATAAGATTTTACTTACCGATAAATCTATTTCTCATAGTCCGTAGTGGATGCTGGGCGCCCATCCCAAGTGCGGATTGTCTGCATTACTTGTACATAGTTATTGTTACAAAAAATCGGGTTATTATTGTTGTGAGCCATCTTTTTTAGAGGCTACTTCATTGTTATCATACTGTTAACTGGGTTCAAATCACAAGTTGTACGGTGTGATTGGTGTGGCTGGTATGAGTCTTACCCGGGATTCAAGATCCTTCCTTATTGTGTACGCTCGTCCGGGCACAGTACCTAACTGAGGCTTGGAGGAGGGTCATAGGGGGAGGAGCCAGTACACACCATGTGATCCTAAAAGCTTGCTTTTGTGCCCTGTCTCCTGCGGAGCCGCTATTCCCCATGGTCCTGACGGAGTCCCCAGCATCCACTACGGACTATGAGAAATAGATTTATCGGTAAGTAAAATCTTATTATAGGGGTTATGTTCATTTAAACCACGAGGGACCAGAGTGGCCAGTTGATAAATCCAATGTGATTCACGCTGTCACAGCAATTTATCACGGTCACCACCACGTAGAGGCATAGGAATATAATCAATCAACATGCATTTCAGACTTGAAATTGAGTGGCCCATTACGAGAAAATGCTTAGCCACTGGCTTGTCAGTCTGTTTTGTGGCCAATGCTGAGCGGATGGAGTAGCGATGGTTTGCCATCATGTCCCGAAAGCAACGGGATGTCATACCGGCATAATATAAGCCGCACGGGCAGATGACTATATAGATTACATAGTCCATTTTGCAATGGAGTCGATGTCGGATGTTAATTCTCTACCCACTATGGGGATGCGTGAAATATGTCCCAGTCTGTAAAGATCTGCATGTGGTGCAATCCGGACACCTAAAGCAGCCCTTCCGTATAGTCGGTAACCAGCTCTCAAGGGCTCCACTCGGTTGTACAGTAGGTCTCATCAGCAGTTGGTTTAAATTCGGCCCTCGTCGATAGGCACACATAGGTGGTTGTGTACCAAGTCCCTTAAATACAGGATCCATAGAGATGATTGGCCAGTGTCGCCTAATAGTATTCTCTGAATAGGCGGATCTGGTATCGTATGTAGAAATAAAGATCATTCTACCTGCATTGTTGCTTGTTTGTGAGTTATCCACCTGTTGTTCATATCGGCGTCTGGCTTTGGTGAGGCATCTGCAGATAGTCTTACGTGAATAGCCTCTATCGACAAACCTCTCTTTCATATCTTGAATCTGTACCTCCATCTTGGTGGGTGAGGTATTATAGCGCAATATTCGCATAAACTGCGAAATAGGCAAACTGTCCTTAAGTTTATTAGGATGGTGGCTGCGAGCATGTAATAACGTATTCCGGTCAGTCTCTTTTCGGTAAGGGGTAGATATCAGATGGTTATCTTCAAAAGAAATGGTAACATCCAAGAAATTAAGTGAAGACTGACTAATCTGGTATGTGAACCGTATCGGGCTAGGTAGTGCATTCAGATACTCAACCATCACCATGAACTCAATCTCAGTGTCACCCCATACAAAAAATAAATTGTTAATGTAACATCCAAAATACAATATTTTATCTCCATACTTTGGTAGTATGAATGTATTCTCATATTTTTGCATATAAAGGTTTGCATAGGCGGGCACCAGGTTGGACCCCATGGCAGTAACCGCCACTTGCATGAAATAATCCTTACCATACAGAAAGTAATTATTGGTCAAAACCAACCTAGCCAAATCTATAAGGAACTCAGTAGGAGGGTCACTATGAGAGCTTGAAATTAATGCTAATCTCATAGCATCCAAACCTTCATTATGTGGTATGACAGTATATAGCGACTGTACATCCATAGATGCAAGCCACACATTAGAGGACAGAGCACCCAAAGTTTTCATCTTGTCCAAGAAATCAGGGGTATCACGAATGTAGGTATGCATCTGTTGGACGTATGGCTGTAAGAGCTTATCCAAGAACACTGCCACTGGCTGAAGAGTCGAACCCCTGGCCAAGATAATAGGATGGCCAGGTGGATCAACCAGTGTCTTGTGGATCTTGGGAAGCGTGTATAGTATGGGGCATACAGGATGTTCAACCTTCAAATAAGCACTAATGCTATCATCTAACCAGCCATACTGTACCCCCATATCAATAGCAGAATCAACCAATTTTTTCACTCTAGCAACCAGGCTACCTTGTAGTTTATGATAGGTGTTAGTATCGGCAAGTTGGTGACAAATTTTGCGATCATAGGCATGCCAGTCCTGGACAACAATGGCCCCACCCTTATCGGCCTTCCTGATCACCAAATTGTCGTTGTGTATTAAATTACGCAAAGCCGTCCGCTGTACAGCCGTTAGATTGTCATAACTAGGCTCACTATTTCCAATAGACATGTCATGGTCAATTAGTCTCAGAAATATTTAATACTAGCATTAGAGGATTGGGGATCAAAGGTGCTAGGTTTATTGAGGTTAAATTCAGTATTAGAAACAGATTCCTTATTAGCAAAAAATTCTCTCAATCTAAGTTTTCTGCCGAACTTATAATGGTCAACCGACCAACCAAAACTGTCATGATTCATTTTAGGCACAAAAGACAGACCAAGTGATAATAATTCAACTTCATCAGGAGTAAGTACATGGCTAGAGAGGTTAAATACCGCTGTATCTAACGTCTGCCCCTTCCTCTTTTCTTTGAACTTGCCCCTCTGCGTTGGGTACCTGACCCGCGATTTCGGGACGGATTGGTGGTATTCCGGGTAGTTCGCCCTAAAAAAGATGGACTAGGCGCTGTACCACTTGGGGGGCGATTTTCAACAAACTCACTATCAGAGTTTGACTGAGAAGTGGAGGTATCATCAGTAAGTGTTATCCTGGACCTAGGATATGAATTATATCCCCGCTGGGAGAAATTCCTAGTTTCTCCTCTGAGCCATCTATACACCTGATTGTTGGTATAGTCAGAATTTACCACAGTAAGCTTTTTACGCTTAAAAGCCACCAATTCCTGCTGGTAGGTATTAATCTGGTCACCCAAATTGCTCAGCCAATCCTTGGTCTTATCACTAGATAATGTGGATAAATGCAGGGTGTTAAAAGCAATAATATCCTGACGTACCTGTTTAAGTTCAGTGCCCACTTCTTCAATGACCAAAAAAATAAGGTCAAGTGAGCACTTGTTTAGAACTTCGCACCATTTGGTGCAAAATGTTAAGTTGTTCCTACCAATAGTTGGTAGGTTATGTACACGGAACCCCCTGGGGATTTTTTTGTTTCTATAACAGTCTGATAAAAACTGTCCGTGGAGGGTTAAATCCACTTCACGTCGTCGCAATCTAGAAATTTTATGAAATAGATCAATTGATGTTTCATCAGGGAGTTTAGAGAACTCAGTGTGATCGAAGAGAACTTTCTCTGCGTCATCGTCAGTCAATTAAACCAGAGTACTATGGGCAATTTGAAAAATTGCTTCATCAGGAATCTGTGTAGTATCGGTAGACATGGCTGTGCAAGAATGAGAGACCAGATCATAAATACCACACCTAAAGTGTGGAAGAGCACACAATCAAAGTAATAAAATAACAAAAAACCACAATAACTATACCAATAATAATCAAAATAATCAAAATAATGGGGCGACACCTGAGACTGAGCCAAAGCAAGGTCTATGAAACCAAATGCAAACAGGACCCGAGGAATCCAAAAAACATGTTAAAAAACAAGTTACATATTTAAATATAATATTTTTTCACAATTTTTCTTAAAAAGATCCACAACTCTTAGATGTAATCAATGGGTAGAACAGTGAATAAGTGTCCACTGAAATAAGGCCTTCTGGTAGGGATAAAACTTCATCCAGACAAAATTATAAAACAATGCGGGTGCTGGACCAAAGAAAACAGCCAACTAGGACCATGCTCCATAAACAAAAGTGATAAAGTCCACACTCCAGGCTTAATGAAGTCAACGATGGGGGTGCTCCACAGTAAGCCCAAAGGCCAGTATATAGAATTTGGATATGCAGGCACTCACCAATAATTTCCAACAGGTATTTATTGACCACATGTCACACAGGCTTCCCTTAAATAGCAGAGGCAGGCCTAAGCCACTCTCAACCAGTAATTGCCACAGGAAGTACCTCAAAAGGCACTAAACTCAGCAAATAGATAACTATCTTCATAAGGATCACTACCTAGTATGGGCAAACACCCTGTATTGTAAGTCATAACTGAATAATACTCAGTAAAACATCCCAAATAGCATCAAAACAAGCAAAACAGCGACCGCGGCCGGAAGTTGTATGCGTTCCACAGACAGTGGAACGCATTGATCCCGGAACCGGAAGTGACGTATCATGCGTCACATAACAGAAGTAAAGATCATTCTACCTGCATTGTTGCTTGTTTGTGAGTTATCCCACTGTTGTGCATATCGGCGTCTGGCTTTGGTGAGGCATCTGCAGATAGTCTTACGTGAATAGCCTCTATCGACAAACCGGCCGCGGTCGTGGTGAGTCAGTATTGCCTCCCACTTTGTTAGTGGCATGATGTTGTGTTATGTGACGCGTGATAAGTCACTTCCGGTTCTGGGATCGATGCGTTCCACTGTCTATGGAACGCATACAACTTCCGGCCGCGGCTGCTGTTTTGCTTGTTTTGATGCTATTTGGGATGTTTTACTGAGTATTATTCAGTTATGACTTACAATACGGGGTGTTTGCCCATACTAGGTAGTGATCCTTATGAAGATAGTTATCTATTTGCTGAGTTTAGTGCCTTTTGAGGTACTTCCTGTGGCAATTACTGGTTGGGAGTCGCTTAGGCCTGCCTCTGCTATTTAAGGGAAGCCTGTGTGACATGTGGTGAATGGTGTTGCACTGGACTGTGGCCCTTGATGTCCTTGTATGATGTCCTGAAGAAGGTCACGTGATGACCGAAACGTCGACACACTGTTTCTATGTCTCTGTGAGTTATCAATAAATACCTGTTGGAAATTATTGGTGAGTGCCTGCATATCCAAATTCTATATACTGGCCTTTGGGCTTTTTGTGGAGCACCCCCATCGTTGACTTCATTAAGTCTGGAGTGTGGACTTTATCGCTTTTGTCTATGGAGGATGGTCCTAGTTGGCTGTTTTCTTTGGTCCAGCACCCGCATTGTTTTATAATTTTGTCTGGATGAAGTTTTATCCCTACCAGAAAGCCTTATTTCAGTGGACACTTATTCACTGTTCCACCCATTGATTACATCTAAGAGTTGTGGATCTTTTTAAGAAAAATTGTGAAAAAATATTATATTTAAATATGTAACTTGTTTTTTAACATGTTTTTTGGATTCCTCGGGTCCTGTTTGCATTTGGGGGGTAATTCCGAGTTGATCGCAGCATCAAATTTGTTAGCAGTTGGGTAAAACCATGTGCACTGCAGGGGGGGCAGATATAACATTTGCAAAGAGAGTTAGATTTGGGTGGGTTATTTTGTTTCTGTGCAGGGTAAATACTGGCTGCTTTATTTTTGAACTGCAATTTAGATTTCAGTTTGAACACACCCCACCTAAATCTAACTCTCTCTGCAAATGTTATATCTGCCACACCTGCAGTGCAAATGGTTTTGCCCAACTGCTAACAAATTTGATGCAGCGATCAACTCAGAATTACCCCCTTGGTTTCATAGACCTTGCTTTGGCTCAGTCTCAGGTGTCGCCCCATTATGTTGATTATTATTGGTATAGTTATTGTGGTTTTTTGTTATTTTATTACTTTGATTGTGTGCTCTTCCACACTTTAGGTGTGGTATTTATGATCTGGCCTCTCATTCTTGCACAGCCATGTCTACCGATACCACACAGATTCCTGATGAAGCAATTTTTCAAATTGCCCATAGTACTCTGGTTTCATTGACTGACGATGACGCAGAGAAAGTTCTCTTCGATCACACTGAGTTCTCTAAACTCCCTGATGAAACATCAATTGATCTATTTCATAAAATTTCTAGATTGCGACGACGTGAAGTGGATTTAACCCTCCACGGACAGTTTTTATCAGACTATTAAATAAACAAAAAAATCCCCAGGGGGTTCCGTGTACATAACGTACCAACTATTGGTAGGAACAACTTAACATTTTGCACCAAATGGTGCGGAGTTCTAAACAAGTGCTCACTTGACCTTATTCTGTTGGTCATTGAAGAAGTGGGAACTGAACTTAAACAGGTACGTCAGGATATTATTGCTTTTAACACCCTGCATTTATCCACATTATCTAGTGATAAGACCAAGGATTGGCTGAGCAATTTGGGTGACCAGATTAATACTTACCAGCAGGAATTGGTGTCTTTTAAGCGTAAAAAGCTTACTGTGGTAAATTCGGACTATACCAACAATCAGGTGTATAGATGGCTCAGAGGAGAAACTAGGAATTTCTCCCAGCGGAGATATAATTCATATCCTAGGTCTAGGATAACACTTACTGATGATACCTCCACTTCTCAGTCAAACTCTGATAGTGAGTTTGTTGAAAATCACCCCCCAAGTGGTTCAGCGCCTAGTCCATCTTTTTTAGGGCGAACTACCAGGAATATCACCAATCCGTCCCAAAATCGCGGGTCAGGTACCCAACGCAGAGGGGCAAGTTCAAAGAAAAGAGGAAGGGGCAGACGTTAGATACAGCGGTATTTAACCTCTCTAGCCATGTACTTACTCCTGATGAAGTTGAATTATTATCACTTGGTCTGTCTTTTGTGCCTAAAATTAATCATGACAGTTTTGGTTGGTCGGTTGACCATTATAAGTTCGGCAGAAAACTTAGATTGAGAGAATTTTTTGCTAATAAGGAATCTGTTTTTAATACTGAATTTAACCTCAATAAACCTAGCACCTTTGATCCCCAATCCTCTAATGCTAGTATTAAATCTTTTTTCAGACTAAATGAACATGACATGTCTATTGGAAATAGTGAGCCTAGTTATGACAATCTAACGGCTGTACAGCGGACGGCTTTGCATAATTTAATACACAACGGCAATTTGGTGATCAGGAAGGCCGATAAGGGTGGGGCCATTTTTGTCCAGGACTGGCATGCCTATGATCGCGAAATTTGTCACCAACTTGCCGATACTAACACCTATCATAAACTACAAGGTAGCCCGGTTGCTAGAGTGAAAAAATTGGTTGATTCTGCTATTGATATGGGGGTACAGCATGGCTGGTTAGATGATAGCATTAGTGCTTATTTGAAGGTTGAACATCCTGTATGCCCCATACTATACACGCTTCCCAAGATCCACAAGACACTGGTTGATCCACCTGGTCATCCTATTATCTCGGCAAGGGGTTCGACTCTTCAGCCAGTTGCAGTGTTCTTGGATAAGCTCTTACAGCCATACGTCCAACAGATGCATACCTACATTCGTGATACCCCTGATTTCTTGGACAAGATGAAAACTTTGGGTGCTCTGCCCACTAATGTGTGGCTTGCATCTATGGATGTACAGTCGCTATATACTGTCATACCACATAATGAAGGTTTGGATGCTATGAGATTAGCATTAATTTCAAGCCCTCATAGTGGCCCTCCTACTGAGTTCTTTATAGATTTGGCTAGATTGGTCTTGACCAATAATTACTTTCTGTATGGTAAGGATTAGTTCATGCAAGTGACGGGTACTGCCATGGGGTCCAACCTGACGCCAGCCTATGCAAACCTTTATATGCAAAAATAGGAGAATACATTCATACTACCAAAGTATGGAGATAAAATATTGTATTTTGGACGTTACATTGATGATTTTTTTTTGTATGGGGTGACACTGAGATTGAGTTCATGGCGATGGTTGAGTATCTGAATGCACTACCTAGCACGATACGGTTCACATACCAGATTAGTCAGTCTTCACTTAATTTCTTGGATGTTACCACTTCTTTTGAAGTTAACCATCTGATATCTACCCTTTACCGAAAAGAAACTGACTGGAATACGTTATTACACGCTCGCAGCCACCATCCTAATAAACTTAAGGACAGTTTGCCTATTTCGCAGTTTATGCAAATATTGCGCTATAATACATCACCCACCAAGATGGAGGTACAGATTCAAGATATGACAGAGAGGTTTGTCGATAGAGGCTATTCACGTAAGGCTATCTGCAGATGCCTCACCAAAACCAGACGCCGATATGCACAACAGGTGGATAACTCACAAACAAGCAACAATGCAGGTAGAATGATCTTTACTGCTACATACGATACCAGATCCGCCTATTCTGAGAATACCATTAGGCGACACAGGCCAATCATCTCTACGGATCCTGTATTTAAGGGACTTGGTACACAACCACCTATGTGTGCCTATCGACGAGGGCCGAATTTAAACCAACTGCTGATGAGACCTACTGTACAACCGAGTGGAGCCCATGAGAGCTGGCTACCGACTATACGGAAGGGCTGCTTTAGGAGTCCGGATAGCACCACATGCAGATCTTTACAGACTGGGACATATTTCACGCATCCCCATAGTGAGAAGAGAATTAACATCCGACATCGACTCCATTGCAAAATGGACTATGTAATCTATATAGTCATCTGCCCGTGCGGCAGTGGCGTCACAAGGGGGGTGCGGGGGGTGCGGCCCGCTCCCGGGTGTCACCCGCCGAGGGGTGACACCAAAATGCCGGATCCTGCAGAGTGACAGAAGCCGAGTGCTGCACTGTTCTATTATGTGCAGCACTCGGCTCCTGTCACTTTATAGGAGCCAGCACTGCAGGGACAGCACCTCCCGAGAGTCAGCCCTCACCTCCCACACCCCCCAGTTAGAAAAAAAACGGGTGTCGGGACGCGAAGCCCCGCCCCTCCGCAAAGCCCCGTCCCCTTTGCGTGCCTGCAATGGTTTAAAAACGGGTTCCGCCCACGAAGCCCCATCCCTATTTAAGCCCCGCCCATTCCCACGAAGCCACGCCCCTTTTATCCTCACTGCCGCACCGGGTGTCACAGAGGTGAGTGACGCCTCTGCCGTGCGGCTTATATTATGCCGGTATGACATCCTGTTGCTTTCGGGACATGATGGCAAACCATCGCTACTCCATCCGCTCAGCATTGGCCACAAAACAGACTGACAAGCCAGTGGCTAAGCATTTTCTCGCAATGGGCCACTCAATTTCAAGTCTGAAATGCATGTTGATTGATTATATTCCTATGCCTCTACGCGGTGGTGACCGTGATAAATTACTGCGACAGCGTGAATCACGTTGGATTTATCAACTGGCCACTCTGGTCCCTCGTGGTTTAAATGAACATAACCCCTATAATATTTTTCTTCGTTAAGGGCAGGTAGGAACCCAAGGAAATCCAATTGGATGAATGTATTTACATTCCATTTTTTTATATATAAATTGTATTAGTTAGGATTTCTTGTGTTATGTTAGTTCATTTGTTGTACCGGGTACGGCTTTATGGGGGTCAGACTTAGTTTGCCCCTCATAAGCTGTTCCCGGTATTTCTGTTATTATTTGTTTATTTGTGGTGTTTGTCTCCAGGCTTTTTACCTTTGTAGTTGAGGCGGTAGCACTTTGCACTTTAACAATAAGTGCCGAAGTATATCAATATTTACATTTATTATACTAATATATTTGGCACCTGTGTGTAGAGCCTAGTGCCCTTATATATACTAGGTTGTTATGGCAACGCACCTACGCATATTAGTGTGTTGGGCGGCGCTGCTCCTTACTCTATTAGTAACATGATGCAGAGTTCATGTGACGTGCGATACGTCACTTCCGGTTCCGGCCGGGATGCGTTCCGCTGTCTGTGGAACGCATGGAGCTTCCGGCCGTGGTCGTGGTGTGTCAGTATTGCCTCCCACTTTGTTAGTGGCATGATGTTGTGTTATGTGACGCGTGATACGTACTTCCGGTTCCGGGATTGATGCGTTCCACTGTCTGTGGAACGCATACAACTTCCGGCCGCGGCCGCTGTTTTGCTTGTTTTCATGCTATTTGGGATGTTTTACTGAGTATTATTCAGTTATGACTTACAATACAGGGTGTTTCCCCATACTAGGTAGTGATCCTTATGAAGATAGTTATCTATTTGCTGAGTTTAGTGCCTTTTGAGGTACTTTCTGTGGCAATTACTGGTTGGGAATTGCTTAGGCCTGCCTCTGCTATTTAAGGGAAGCCTGTTTGACATGTGGTGAATGGTGTTGCACTGGACTGTGGCCCTTGATGTCCTTGTATGATGTCCTGAAGAAGGCCATGTGATGACTGAAACGTCGACACACTGTTTCTATGTCTCTGTGAGTTATCAATAAATACCTGTTGGAAATTATTGGTGAGTGCCTACATATCCAAATTCTATATACTGGCCTTTGGGCTTTCTGTGGAGCACCCCATCGTTGACTTCATTAAGCCTGGAGTGTGGACTTTATCGCTTTTGCTTTTTTTTTTATATATATGTATATATATATATATATATATATATATAAAACCAATTTTATGCTCCGGCACTGGGCACTGCCCCGGCAATGAGGCTGGCTTGCTCAGGTGCCCTCCTCCAGGTACAGAAACCATATGAATACCGATGTGGAAAGATGAGGCGGCACTCAGAGTCTTGAAAGAGCTTAAAACTTGTAATAGTGCATATCAATGTTTCAGGGTCTCCCCCTTCGTCAGGCTATATATATGTGGTATTAGTGTAATTGGCGCCTTGGGGTTGTTGTAATACCCCTATTTGTGACAGAATGACCTAATGTCAAATAAAATCTTGTTTAGGAAAACAAACAATATGTGTATATGTATATATGAATCTCCAGTGGGTTTTTGATTCCATAATTTCCACACTTTTATCCATCCTGATTGGCCAGGCTATGCACTCATAGTGGTTGATCCACTTTTACCGATGTTAATATATCAGAGCAAATGAATGCATTGATTGTTTGAGTCTAATTACTCGAATAAGATGTACCCCTGATGAAGTCTCTGTGAGAGACGAAACGCGTTGAGTTATCAAATTTGTGGACCACCACTGGATGTTAGTGGTGGTTGAAATGTTTTATGGACAGTTATATCAATACAGTATCAGATGATCTTTTATACATTTTAATAAATTTTGCATATTGGAACATATTGTTTGTTTTCCTAAACAAAATTTTATTTGACATTAGGTCTGTCACTGACCTAGGTTGGGGGTGTTGTGAACTCGGGGGTTCTTCCGATGGTAGGGAAGAGGAACCACAGCTGGGTCGGAACAGGGATGGCCTGACATAGGTCTTCCTCATACAGGACTCTGACAGTAAGGCTTGGTGAAAATATTGAAGAACTTTATTGCAGGAAGGGAGCAACACAATGTCACATAGCAGCAAGGGAACTTATGGGAGAATGTCCAGGCCTATAGAAGAACTTGTAAGCAATGTTAAAGATGCTAATAAATGAAGTACTTGTGAGTGATGGTGAAAGACACTGAGAACGATGCTTTATAAAGATTCTGGTGATTAAAGAGCTTGTGAGCGATGTAAAAGATACTGGTGACTGAAGAACTTGTGAGCAATGTTTTTAAAGACACTGATGATTTGAAGAACTTGTGAACGGTGTTTAAAGACACTGAAGATTTGTAGAATTTGAGAGCGGTGTTTAAAGACACTGATGACTTGTAGAACTTGAGAGCGGTGTTTAAAGACACTGATGATTTGTAGGACTTGAGAGCGGTGTTTAAAGACGCTGATGACTTGTAGAACTTGAGAGCGGTGTTTGAAGACACTGATGATTTGTAGAACTTGGGAGCGGTGTTTTAAAGACACTGATGATTTGTAGAACTTGAGAGCGGTGGTTAAAGACACAGATGATTTGTAGAACTTGAGAGCGGTGGTTAAAGACACTGATGATTTGTAGAACTTGAGAGCGGTGGTTAAAGACACTGATGATTTGTAGAACTTGAGAGTGGTGGTTAAAGACACTGATGACCTGAAGAACTTGAGAGCGGTGTTTAGCCCGCAGCCCATGCTGACTCCGAGAAGCGCTGGTGACTGGACCGCAGAGGAACACACCAGCCGCTGGGAACGTTGGAAATTGTACAGCAACTGGCACCTGGAAATGCCGGAGACACTGGAGTACAACTACAGAGAGACACGCCGGGAACAAGAGCACTGGCATCCACTTCAGGGGAAAAGACGATACTCAGGCGCCGAGGCTCTGCCCGGCGTCTGACTTTGAATCTTCCGCCTCCACTGGATTAGCGGAACAGTCTGATGATGTCACCTGCTCCCCGCCCACGTGATGCCGGGTGTCATGGCGGCGCCCCTGCCCCGGAGAACCGCCGGGAGCCGCGCCAGCCAGACGCCGGAGCCCGTGGACCACCGAAGGCGGAGGCCGCAACACAGACCAGCAGGCACGCAGGGGTAAGCGCGGCGAACGCCGGCCCTGGCATGTGACAAGTTCATTCTGTCACAAAAATAGGGGTGTTTTATAACAACCCCAAGGCGCCAATTACACTAATACTACATATTTGTTTTTCAGTTCCTCATAACAGGGAACCTAGTGTAATAAGGCATCCGACCCTAATTATTGAATTTGATCTCTACCCTATTACTCTATTTTCAATCAGCGCAGAAAGGTTTTTTTTGTTTTTTATACATATATATAAATATATAGAATCCCCAATGAAAAGATGGCACTCAGAGGCTTAAACGTATAAATGCAGAAAGCTGTATTGAGTTTATGTATATATATATATATATATATATATATATATATCGATTTCGTGGAGTTCAGACATAGCATGGCGACATTCAAACATCGGGTCATAGATCATGTGCCAGAATCACCCCGGGGAGGGAACAGGGGCAAAAAACTTTTGCAGCTGGAATCCATGTGGATCCATAGATTGCAACCCCTGAAACCGGGGGGCCTGAATGAGAATTTAGGGCTCATCAATTTTCTTTAATTCTCTGTAGTGGCGAGGGATACGAGGTCTGCAGTGTGCCATTTGTTGATCACAGGAGGGTGTATACGGTAACAGGTTTTCAGCACTGATAAGTGAGGAGAAGCTCTAGCGAAAGATTTCTCATAAAATTGTAATTTAAGACACGCTAGACATACATTGTAGACACGGGACAGAATCAGGACAGACAGGAGCTGTACTGTATATTAGTAGTAATATGCAGGATGTTTAGTATATATTTTTAATGTATAGTTTTTTGTATGGGTATGAAATGTGTATAAACACGTTGTTTATATTTGATATTAGCACCTTATTGAGAATTGCACTAATATGTAACCAGTTCCCAGTTTGCACAGAATTTTTTTAAACGATGTCTGTATATGTGTTGTTTATTATGTATTGACAGCGTCTCCATGGTAACGCGGCATACTCCCGCAACGTCACTTCCGGTTGCGGCAAACGTCACTTCCGGTAGCGGCGCTGGGCGGTGAGAGCGGTGGCGTGACCGGTGGAGACGCCAGGTGATAGGGTGAGATGTGGGGGGTAAGTACTTCTGTTAAGTATTTAAATGTATGTAGTGCTGTGGTCACATTCATCCTGAAGAAGGGGAACTGGTCCCCGAAACGTTGATTTCTTTTTTCACTATTACAAGATTTTATCACAGTCTCAGAGTGCCGCCTTTTTTGTGATCGAAATATTTTGGGGGGCCTTCCCAGAGCCCTCCACGAAGGAAGGCACCAGAGCAGGATATATTCCCTAGTGGATACTGGGAGTGCCGGGGCAGCAAGGTACTATATATATATATATATATATATAAAAGCATGGATTTGGTCGGCACTTACAGATTACAACTGCCATGGTGCCAGTGGCGTAACTAGAAATTTTTCTCCCCCAAGCCAAAAAATTCTTCGGCGCCCCCCCCCCCCCTTTCATGCTCCATAATCGGGAGCAAGAAAGGGATAAATATGGGGCGTGGTTTCGTTGGAATGGGCGTGGTTTCGCATAAAGGGGCGTGGTATTGCAGGAAAAGACTACCTTATACCCAAGTTTTGCAACCTGCACGCCCATACGTTGGCCACCACAGGAAAGAAAAATAATCCTGATTCATGCCCCTTACATTATTTGTCATTTTTCCTCCTTATAGTAATGCCCAGTATACATTATGCCACATACTGCAATGGCCCTTAGACCAGGCATGTCCAAACTGCGGCCCTCCAGCTGTTGTGAAACTACATATCCCAGCATGCCCTGACACAGTTTTGCTGTCAGAGAATGCTAAAGCTGTGTCAGGGCATGCTGGGATGTGTAGTTTCTCAACAGCTGGAGGGCAGCAGTTTGGACATGCCTGCCTTAGACATTATGCCGCACACAATAATGCACATGACACAATATGCACACACTGTAATGCCCCCGACACATTATGCCACACACGTAATGCCTGTGACACATTATGCCACACACCGTAATGCCTGTGACACATTATGACAGGAATCGCAATGCCCGTTATACATTATGCAATGCCCCTGATACATTATAGCACATACAATGTCTGTGACACATTATGACACACACTGCAAAGTCCGTGATACATTATGCCACACACTGCAATGCCCGATACATTATAGCACATACAATGCCTGTGACACATTATGCCACACACTGCAATGACCTTGAGACATTATACCACAATGCCTGTGATATAGTATACCATACACCATAATGCCTGTGACACATACCGCAATGCCCTGCCCGTTATACCCTATGCCACACACCGCAATGCCCGTTATGTATTATGCCACACTGCAATGACCCTAAGACATTATACCACATACCACAATGCCCGTGATATAGTATACCACACACCGTAATGCCTGACACATTATGACACACACCGCAATGTCCATGATACATTATGCCACACACCGTAATGCCCATTACACATTAAGTCCTACAGTAAGGCTTCTAATTACTTTTCAATTACCTGCTCGTTGTCAGGGGTTTCATGCACTGGGTGTCATGCTCGTTGCCAGGGGTTTCATGCTCTTGGTTCCATGCACGGTGCCAGGGGTTTTCATGCTCAGGGTGTCATGCTCGTTGCCAGGGGTTTCATGCACTGGGTGTCATGCTCGTTGCCAGGTGTTTCATGCACTGGGTGTCATGCTCGTTGCCAGGTGTTTCATGCACTGGGTGTCATGCTCGTTGCTAGGAGGTAGTCCTTGTTGCTAGGGCTGTGCTCCCAGTGCCACATATGTCCCCAGTGCCAGATATTCCCCCCAGTGCCAGATATTCCCCCCCGTGCCATATATGCCCCCAGTGACAGATATTCCCCCCCAGTGCCATATATGCCCCCAGTGCCAGATATTCCCCCCCAGTGCCATATATGCCCCCAGTGCCAGATATTCCCCCCGTGCCATATATGCCCCCAGTGCCAGATATTCCCCCCCAGTGCCAGATATTCCCCCCCAGTGCCAGATATTCCCCCCCAGTGCCATATATGCCCCCAGTGCCAGATAGTCCCCCCCAGTGCCATATATGCCCCAGAGCCAGATATCCCCCCCAGTGCCATATATGCCCCCAGTGCCAGATATTCCCCCCCAGTGCCATATATGCCCCAGTGCCAGATATCCCCCCCACCCAGTGCCAGATATTCCCCCCCAGTGCCATATGTGCCCCAGTGCCAGATATCCCCCCCCAGTGCCAGATATTCCCCCCAGTGCCATATATGCCCCAGTGCCAGATATTCCCCCCAGTGCCATATATGCCCCCAGTGCCAGATATTTCTTCCCCCGCCGCCGCCGCCGCTTTTTGGAGGGACACAGAGGGCACAGCTCGCCTCTCCTGTGTCCCTCCTCCTGCATCATCTCCGGCAGCCGCGGGTCTAATAGGGGGAAGTGCCGGTTCGTGAGCCAATTAGAGCTCACGGACGGCACTTCCCCCTATTAGACCCGCGGCCGCCGGAGATGATGCAGGAGGGACACAGGGAGGCGAGCTGTGCCCTCCGTGTCCCTCCAACAAGTGGCGGAGGGAAGGAGACCGCAGACTGACATGCGGACGCTCGTCCGCATGTCAGTCTGCTGTAAATTAGTGGCGCCCCCGCAGCCCCTCGCCCCCAAGCCAGCGCGAGGGCTGCGGGGGCAGTAGTTACGCCACTGCATGGTGCCATCCTTACAACATCATGTAGGTACAGGGCTACATGCACCCCACCCTATGAGTGGTTTTATATTTGTTTGTATATTGCAGGGTTAATCTTTGGTTAACTTTTATTAACTGTGGCCACAAGCTTTTTCATACACCCCTATGTAAACTCAATTATCCTAAACCTGTGTCAGCTGTTCCTTAGTAATTTATCAGCCAGTGTCAGGTGACTAGTGTACCTTTAAAAGCCATAAGGTATGTGGCAGTCTGGCAGATGCACATTAAACCAAGTAGGCATATTAGCAGATATATTATGTGTGATACAGTTGCCAGGTTTTAATTTTTGAGACTCTGTGTAGGACCTGCATGAAGATGGGGTACCTTGGCGACCGGTTTGCAGGCTTGCGTGCATTGGCCAATTCACTAACTAAACCCCCATCATTTATTTATTTATTGATGTTGTGAGGTCAAGTGAGCTTGCTTTGGTGAGTGCTGAATTTTCTGTTTGTATATATTTCTCTAACGTCCTAGTGGATGCTGGGGACTCCGTAAGGACCATGGGGAATAGACGGGCTCCGCAGGAGACATGGGCACTTTAAGAAAGAATTTAGATTCTGGTGTGCTCTGGCTCCTCCCTCTATGTCCCTCCTCCAGACCTCAGTTTGAATCTGTGCCCGGACGAGCTGGGTGCTGTTCAGTGAGCTCTCCTGAGCTTGCTGTAAGAAAGTATTTTGTTAGGTTTTTTATTTTCAGGGAGCTCTGCTGGCAACAGACTCCCTGCATCGTGGGACTGAGGGGAGAGAAGCAGCCCTACTCTCTGAAGCTAGATCCTGCTTCTTAGGTTACTGGACACCATTAGCTCCAGAGGGATCTTACACAGGATCTCACCCTTGTCGTCCGATCCCAGAGCCGCGCCGCCGTCCCCCTCGCAGAGCCGGAAGACAGAAGCCGGTTGAGTATGAGAAGCAAGAAGACTTCGAAATCGGCGGCAGAAGATTCCGTTCTTCACATGAGGTAACGCACAGCACTGCAGCTGTGCGCCATTGCTCCAAACACACCTCACATACTCCGGTCACTGTAAGTGTGCAGGGCGCAGGGGGGGGGGGGGCGCCCTGGGCAGCATATGGACCTCTTTTAGCAAAAGTACACATATATACAGTTGGGCACTGTATATATGTATGAGCCCCCGCCAAGAAAATTTATATTTAAGCGGGACAGAAGCCTGCCGTCGAGGGGGCGGAGCTTCTTCCTCAGCACTCACCAGCGCCATGTTTTTTCTCCACAGCACCGCTGAGAGGAAGCTCCCCAGCCTCTCCCCTGCAGATACACGGTAGAAGAGGGTAAAAGGAGAGGGGGGGGCACATAATTAGGCTCAAAAATCAATATAAACAGCAGCTACTGGCTTAACATTAAGTTACTGTGTTATTCCTGGGTTAATAGCGCTGGGGTGTGTGCTGGCATACTCTCTCTCTGTCTCTCCAAAGGGCCTTGTGGGGGAATTGTCTTCAGATGAGCATTCCCTGAGTGTGTGGTGTGTCGGTACGTGTGTGTCGACATGTCTGAGGTAAAAAGCTCCCCTAAGGAGGAGATGGAGCAAATATGTGTGTGAGGGGTGTCTCCGTCGACAACGCCGACACCTGTTTGGATATGTGTAATTAAGTGCTAAGGTGAATTTATTGCACAAAAGATTAGAGAACAGACAGGGAATCTACCCATGTCTGTCCCTATGTCGCAGAGACCTTCAGAGTCTCTCAATGCTCACTATCCAAAATAATAGACAATGATATCGACACGGAGTCTGACTCCAGTGTCGACTACGATAATGCAAAGTTACAGCCAAAATGGCAGGAAAGTATTCAATATATGATTATTGTAATAAAAGATGATTTGCATATCACTGATGACTCATCTGTCCCTGACACAAGGGTACACATGTTTAAGGGGAAGAAAGCTGAGGTAAATTTCCCTCCTCTCATGAAGAAAAAGAGCGGGAATCTCCAGACAAGAGACTGCAGTTTCCCACAAAGAATTCTCAGGGAGTATCCTTTCCCTACTAGGGCCAGGATACGATGGGAATCTTCCCCTAGGGTGTCACGTTTGCCCAAAAGGTAGCCCTGACTTAACAGCTATCCTCAGGGATCCTGCAGATAGCGTGCACATTCTGGTACACTACTCAGACCGGCGATTGTGTCGGCATGGGTTTATAGCGCTGTAGCAGCGTGGACAGGTACCTTATCAGCAGAGATTGAGACCCTAGTATGTATATATATATATATATATATATATGTATATATATATATATATATATATATTAAAGATGCTGTCTTAAGATAGATATATATATATATATATATATATATAAAACATGCCCAAAGAGACATTAGTCTACTGGGTTCTAGAGTCAACGCTATGTCGATTTCTGCTTGACGTGTCCTGTAGAATATGCAATGGCCAGGTGATGCCGACTTAAGAGGCATATGGAAGGCTGAGGATTGTGTGGAGAAGGGATCTCGGACCTGGTCTCCACAGCTATTGCTGGTAATTCTGATCTTTTGCCTTATATTCCTGCACAGCCTAGGAAAGCATGACATTATCAAATGCAGCCTTTCGATCACAAAGAAACAAGAAAGTCCGAGGTGCGTCCTTTCTTGCCAGAGGCAGGGGCAGAGGAAAGAAGCTGCACAACACAGCTAGTTCCCAGGAACAGAAGTCCTCCCCGGCCTCTACAAAATCCACCGCATGTCGCTGGGGCTCCACAGGCGAAGCTAGGCCCGGTGGGGGCACGTCTTCGTAATTTCAGCCACAAGTGGGTTCACTCCCTGTTGGATCCCTGGGCAATTGATATTGTGTCTCAGGGATACAAGCTGGACTTTGAGGAGATGCCCCCTCACCGACGGCCCTGCCGGCTTCCCCCCACGAGAGGGAAATAGTGTTAACTGCAATTCACAAATTGTATCTTCAACAGGTGGTGGTCAAGGTTCCCCTCCTTCAACAAGGAGGGGGTTATTATTCGACCATGTTGTAGTGCCGAAACCGGACGGTTCGGTCAGACCCATATTGAATTTAAAATCCCTGAACATATACCTGAAAAGGTTCAAGTTCAAGATGGAATCGCTAAGAGCGGTCATCGCAAGCCTGAAAGGGGGAGATTTTATGGTGTCTCTGGACATAAAGGATGCATACCTTCATGTCCCCATTTATCCACCTCATCAGGCGTACCTCAGATTTGCGGTACAGGATTGTCATTACCAATTTCAGACGTTGCCGTTTGGTTTCTCCACGGCCCCGAGAATCTTCACCAAGGTAATGGCGGAAATGATGGTGCTCCTGCGGAAGCAAGGTGTCACAATTGTCCCGTACTTGGATGTTCTCCTCATAAAAGCGAGATCAAGAGAGCAGTTGCTGAACAGCGTATCACTTTCTCTGGAAGTGTAACGGCAACACGGCTGGATTCTAAATATTCCAAAGTCGCAGTTGGTTCCTACGGCTCATCTGCCTTTCCTAGGCATGATTCTAGACACAGACCAGAAAAGGGTTTATCTCCCGATAGAGAGAGCTCAGGAGCTCATGACACTGGTCAGGAACCTATTAAAACCAAAACAGGTGTCAGTGCATCACTGCACTCGAGTCCTGGGAAGGATGGTGGCATCATACGAGGCCATTCCCTTTGGCAGGTTCCATGCGAGGACCTTTCAATGGGACTTAATGAACAAGTGGTCCGGATCACATCTTCAGATGCATCGGTTAATCACCCTATCCCCCAGGGCCAGGGTGTCTCTCCTGTGGTGGCTGCAGAGTGCTCACCTTCTCGAGGGCCGCAGATTCAGCATTCAGGACTAGGTCCTGGTGACCACGGATGCAAGCCTCCGAGGGTGGGGAGCAGTCACACAGGGAAGAAATTTCCAAGGTCTGTGGTCAAGTCAGGAGACTTGCCTTCACATCAACATCCTGGAATTAAGGGCCGTATACAACGCCCTACGTCAAGCGGAGACCCTGCTTCGCGACCAACCGGTTCTGATTCAGTCAGAAGCCACCAGAATTCTTCGCTGGGCGGAGAATCACGTAAGCGTACTGTCAGCAGTGTTCATCCCGGGAGTGGGCAACTGGGAAGCAGACTTCCTCAGCAGGCACGACCTCCACCCGGGAGAGTGGGGACTTCATCAAGAAGTCTTCACGCAGATTGCAAGTCTGTGGGAACTGCCACAGGTGGACGTGATGGCATCCCGCCTCAACAAAAAGCTACAGAGGTATTGCGCCAGGTCATGAGACCCTCAGGCGATAGCTGTGGACGCACTGGTGACACCGTGGGTGTTCCAGTCGGTCTATGTATTTTCTCCTCTTCCTCTTATACCCATAAGAAAAAGAGGAGTGAGAACAATACTCATTGTTCCGGATTGGCCAAGAAGGGCTTGGTATCCAGATCTGCAAGAAATGCTCACAGAGGACCTGTGGCCTCTTCCTCTAAGACAGGACTTGTTGCAACAAGGGCCCTGTCTGTTCCAAGACTTACCGCGGCTGCGTTTGACGGCATGGCGGTTGAACGCCGGATCCTAGTGGAAAAAGGCATTCCAGATGAGGTCATTCCTACGCTGATAAAGGCTAGGAAGGACGTGACAGCTCAACATTATCACCGTATATGGCGAAAATATGTTGCTTGGTGTGAGGCCAGGAATGCCCCTACGGAGGAATTCCAGCTGGGCCGTTTCCTTCACTGCCTACAGTCAGGAGTGACTTTGGGCCTAAAATTGGGTTCCATTAAGGTCCAGATTTCGGCCCTATCCATTTTCTTTCAAAAAGAGTTGGCTTCTCTACCTGAAGCTCAGACGTTTGTGAAGGGAGTGCTGCGTATTCAGCCCCCTTTTGTGCCCCCGGTGGCATCTTGGGATCTTAACGTGGTGTTGAGTTTCCTGAAATCCCACTGGTTTGAACCACTCAAAACGGTGGAATTGAAATATCTCACGTGGAAGGTGGTCATGCTACTAGCATTGGCTTTGGCTAGGCGTGTGTCAGAATTAGCGGCTTTGTCACATAAAAGCCCCTATCTGGTTTTCCATGCGGATAGAGCAGAATTGCGGACCCGTCCACAATTTCTGCCAAAATTGGTTTCATCCTTTCATATAAACCAACCTATTGTGGTGCCTGTGGCTACTACTGACTTGGAGGATTCCGAGTTACTTGATGTGGTCGGGGCTTTGAAGGTTTATGTAGCCAGAACGGCTAGGGTCATGAAAACAGAATCTTTGTTTATCCTGTATGCTTCCAACAAGCTTGGTGCTCCTGCTTCAAAGCAAACTATTGCTCGCTGGATCTGTAATACGATTCAGCAGGCTCATTCTGCGGCTGGATTGCCGCTGCCAAAATCAGTTAAGGCCCATTCCACTAGGAAGGTGGGCTCTTCTTGGGCGGCTGCCCGAGGGGTCTCGGCATTACAGCTGTGCCGAGCGGCTACTTGGTCAGGTGCAAACACTTTTGCAAAGTTCTACAAGTTTGATACCCTGGCTGAGGAGGACCTTGTGTTTGCTCATTCGGTGCTGCAGAGTCATCCGCACTCTCCCGCCCGTTTGGGAGCTTTGGTATAATCCCCATGGTCCTTACAGAGTCCCCAGCATCCACTAGGACGTTAGAGAAAATAAGATTTTACTTACCGGTAAATCTATTTCTCGTAGTCCGTAGTGGATGTTGGGCGCCCGTCCCAAGTGCGGACTTCTTCTGCAATACTTGTATATAGTTATTGCTGCAATAAGGGCTTTGTTATTGTTGCATCAGGGTTGAACTGATGCTCTGTTGTTGTTCATACTGTTGACTGGGTAAGTTTATCACAAGTTATACGGTGTGATTGGTGTGGCTGGTATGAGTCTTGCCCTGGATTTCCAAAATCCTTTCCTTGTACTGTCAGCTCTTCCGGGCACAGTTTCTCTAACTGAGGTCTGAAGGAGGGACATAGAGGGAGGAGCCAGAGCATACCAGAATCTAAATTCTTTCTTAAAGTGACCATGTCTCCTGCGGAGCCCGTCTATTCCCAATGGTCCTTACGGAGTCCCCAGCATCCACTACGGACTACGAGAAATAGATTTACCGATAAATAAAATCTTATTTTAAGTAGGTGGCCATGGGCTACATGCACCCCACCCTATGAGTGGTGAGTGCAGACACTGCACCCCGCTTCTGGGGTGGCGAGTGCTGTGGTTTTACATTTGTTTGCATATATATATATATATATGCACAAATAGACAATAAGAGGCGGCACTCAGCAGACTTGTGATGCAAAATCAAAAAAGTGTAATAGGTACGGTCAACGTTTCGGGGACCACCTCCCCGTCTTCAGGACAAGTGTACAGTGATAGACAAACATATTTATAACAATGAACTTACCCCCCTGATCAGTTTCCCCGCCAGCGTCCTCCACGGCCGCGTCTCCCACGCTCCCAGCCCGGCGTCCACAGCGCACCACCTGATCCAGACCATGTGATGCGGAAGTGACGTCACGGCACCTGGCCGGTCCGCGTTACCATGGTGACCCTGTATACAATAACATACAAGCACATACATAGGTTATCAGCCTGGGTCATATAGTGTTTCTCAGTGCATCAGGTCCTCTAGGGACAGTGCTCTATTCATAAAATATATTAAAAGATGATAAGTAAACATATACAGTGGCAACGTGACCCATATAATTCTTAAGATCCCAGACAGGGAATTACATACATATACATAAAAATGCATGACCAATCAAGGCTGATAGCCCCTATATCTCACTCATAATGACCTATAAAGAGAGGTAATAAAACGTGCATCCTAACAGTGCAGACTAAGTTAAAAAGTTAAAAGATCAAAAATTAAAGAATAAACGTACGCAATGTACGATTTCTGGCAGCCTAAGTTATTCATACCGGCTATCATCGACTTCACCTATATCAGGGTACTATATCTTTTCTTCTACCGCAGCTGTCCGACATTGCTGTCAGACTTATCTTACATTATTTTTAGATACGTATGAAGCACCTATATCTTCTTGTTATTCATAGAAAGTTAATCAGCCCCAGGCTCTCGTTCAGCCCCCCTGGTTTTATTGTGTTTAGCCTATGGATCCACATAGACTCCAGTTGTAGGAGCTGTTTGCCCCTATTACCGCCCCGTTGTGATGCTGGGACATGATCTATTATTCTATGTTTAAATGTGGCCATCCCATGCTTGAATTCCAAAAAATGGCGTGCCACAGGTTGCTCTCCACTCCCTGACGCCAGGGCATTCCTGATGGCTTGTCTGTGTTGCGCCATCCTTATTTTAAATTGACACTCCGTCTTGCCAATGTAGTAACTAGAGATGAGCGCCTGAAATTTTTCGGGTTTTGTGTTTTGGTTTTGGGTTCGGTTCCGCGGCCGTGTTTTGGGTTCGAACGCGTTTTGGCAAAACCTCACCGAATTTTTTTTGTCGGATTCGGGTGTGTTTTGGATTCGGGTGTTTTTTTCAAAAAACACTAAAAAACAGCTTAAATCATAGAATTTGGGGGTCATTTTGATCCCAAAGTATTATTAACCTCAAAAACCATAATTTACACTCATTTTCAGTCTATTCTGAATACCTCACACCTCACAATATTATTTTTAGTCCTAAAATTTGCACCGAGGTCGCTGTGTGAGTAAGATAAGCGACCCTAGTGGCCGACACAAACACCGGGCCCATCTAGGAGTGGCACTGCAGTGTCACGCAGGATGTCCCTTCCAAAAAACCCTCCCCAAACAGCACATGACGCAAAGAAAAAAAGAGGCGCAATGAGGTAGCTGTGTGAGTAAGATTAGCGACCCTAGTGGCCGACACAAACACCGGGCCCATCTAGGAGTGGCACTGCAGTGTCACGCAGGATGGCCCTTCCAAAAAACCCTCCCCAAACAGCACATGACGCAAAGAAAAAAAGAGGCGCAATGAGGTAGCTGTGTGAGTAAGATTAGCGACCCTAGTGGCCGACACAAACACCGGGCCCATCTAGGAGTGGCACTGCAGTGTCACGCAGGATGTCCCTTCCAAAAAACCCTCCCCAAACAGCACATGACGCAAAGAAAAAAAGAGGCGCAATGAGGTAGCTGTGTGAGTAAGATTAGCGACCCTAGTGGCCGACACAAACACCGGGCCCATCTAGGAGTGGCACTGCAGTGTCACGCAGGATGTCCCTTCCAAAAAACCCTCCCCAAACAGCACATGACGCAAAGAAAAAAAGAGGCGCAATGAGGTAGCTGACTGTGTGAGTAAGATTAGCGACCCTAGTGGCCGACACAAACACCGGGCCCATCTAGGAGTGGCACTGCAGTGTCACGCAGGATGTCCCTTCCAAAAAACCCTCCCCAATCAGCACATGATGCAAAGAAAAAGAAAAGAAAAAAGAGGTGCAAGATGGAATTGTCCTTGGGCCCTCCCACCCACCCTTATGTTGTATAAACAAAACAGGACATGCACACTTTAACCAACCCATCATTTCAGTGACAGGGTCTGCCACACGACTGTGACTGATATGACGGGTTGGTTTGGACCCCCCCCAAAAAAGAAGCAATTAATCTCTCCTTGCACAAACTGGCTCTACAGAGGCAAGATGTCCACCTCATCTTCACCCTCCGATATATCACCGTGTACATCCCCCTCCTCACAGATTATCAATTCGTCCCCACTGGAATCCACCATCTCAGCTCCCTGTGTACTTTGTGGAGGCAATTGCTGCTGGTCAATGTCTCCGCGGAGGAATTGATTATAATTCATTTTAATGAACATCATCTTCTCCACATTTTCTGGATGTAACCTCGTACGCCGATTGCTGACAAGGTGAGCGGCGGCACTAAACACTCTTTCGGAGTACACACTTGTGGGAGGGCAACTTAGGTAGAATAAAGCCAGTTTGTGCAAGGGCCTCCAAATTGCCTCTTTTTCCTGCCAGTATAAGTACGGACTGTGTGACGTGCCTACTTGGATGCGGTCACTCATATAATCCTCCACCATTCTATCAATGTTGAGAGAATCATATGCAGTGACAGTAGACGACATGTCCGTAATCGTTGTCAGGTCCTTCAGTCCGGACCAGATGTCAGCATCAGCAGTCGCTCCAGACTGCCCTGCATCACCGCCAGCGGGTGGGCTCGGAATTCTGAGCCTTTTCCTCGCACCCCCAGTTGCGGGAGAATGTGAAGGAGGAGATGTTGACAGGTCGCGTTCCGCTTGACTTGACAATTTTGTCACCAGCAGGTCTTTCAACCCCAGCAGACTTGTGTCTGCCGGAAAGAGAGATCCAAGGTAGGCTTTAAATCTAGGATCGAGCACGGTGGCCAAAATGTAGTGCTCTGATTTCAACAGATTGACCACCCGTGAATCCTTGTTAAGCGAATTAAGGGCTGCATCCACAAGTCCCACATGCCTAGCGGAATCGCTCCCTTTTAGCTCCTTCTTCAATGCCTCCAGCTTCTTCTGCAAAAGCCTGATGAGGGGAATGACCTGACTCAGGCTGGCAGTGTCTGAACTGACTTCACGTGTGGCAAGTTCAAAGGGCATCAGAACCTTGCACAACGTTGAAATCATTCTCCACTGCACTTGAGACAGGTGCATTCCACCTCCTATATCGTGCTCAATTGTATAGGCTTGAATGGCCTTTTGCTGCTCCTCCAACCTCTGAAGCATATAGAGGGTTGAATTCCACCTCGTTACCACTTCTTGCTTCAGATGATGGCAGGGCAGGTTCAGTAGTTTTTGGTGGTGCTCCAGTCTTCTGTACGTGGTGCCTGTACGCCGAAAGTGTCCCGCAATTCTTCTGGCCACCGACAGCATCTCTTGCACGCCCCTGTCGTTTTTTAAAAAATTCTGCACCACCAAATTCAAGGTATGTGCAAAACATGGGACGTGCTGGAATTTGCCCATATTTAATGCACACACAATATTGCTGGCGTTGTCCGATGCCACAAATCCACAGGAGAGTCCAATTGGGGTAAGCCATTCCGCGATGATCTTCCTCAGTTGCCGTAAGAGGTTTTCAGCTGTGTGCGTATTCTGGAAAGCGGTGATACAAAGCGTAGCCTGCCTAGGAAAGAGTTGGCGTTTGCGAGATGCTGCTACTGGTGCCGCCGCTGCTGTTCTTGCGGCGGGAGTCCATACATCTACCCAGTGGGCTGTCACAGTCATATAGTCCTGACCCTGCCCTGCTCCACTTGTCCACATGTCCGTGGTTGAATGGACATTGGGTACAACTGCATTTTTTAGGACACTGGTGAGTCTTTTTCTGACGTCCGTGTACATTCTCGGTATCGCCTGCCTAGAGAAGTGGAACCTAGATGGTATTTGGTAACGGGGGCACACTGCCTCAATAAATTGTCTAGTTCCCTGTGAACTAACGGCGGATACCGGACGCACGTCTAACACCAACATAGTTGTCAAGGCCTCAGTTATCCGCTTTGCAGTAGGATGACTGCTGTGATATTTCATCTTCCTCGCAAAGGACTGTTGAACAGTCAATTGCTTACTGGAAGTAGTACAAGTGGGCTTACGACTTCCCCTCTGGGATGACCATCGACTCCCAGCGGCAACAACAGCAGCGCCAGCAGCAGTAGGCGTTACACGCAAGGATGCATCGGAGGAATCCCAGGCAGGAGAGGACTCGTCAGAATTGCCAGTGACATGGCCTGCAGGACTATTGGCATTCCTGGGGAAGGAGGAAATTGACACTGAGGGAGTTGGTGGGGTGGTTTGCGTGAGCTTGGTTACAAGAGGAAGGGATTTACTGGTCAGTGGACTGCTTCCGCTGTCACCCAAAGTTTTTGAACTTGTCACTGACTTATTATGAATGCGCTGCAGGTGACGTATAAGGGAGGATGTTCCGAGGTGGTTAACGTCCTTACCCCTACTTATTACAGCTTGACAAAGGGAACACACGGCTTGACACCTGTTGTCCGCATTTCTGGTGAAATACCTCCACACCGAAGAGCTGATTTTTTTGGTATTTTCACCTGGCATGTCAACGGCCATATTCCTCCCACGGACAACAGGTGTCTCCCCGGGTGCCTGACTTAAACAAACCACCTCACCATCAGAATCCTCCTGGTCAATTTCCTCCCCAGCGCCAGCAACACCCATATCCTCCTCATCCTGGTGTACTTCAACACTGACATCTTCAATCTGACTATCAGGAACTGGACTGCGGGTGCTCCTTCCAGCACTTGCAGGGGGCGTGCAAATGGTGGAAGGCGCATGCTCTTCACGTCCAGTGTTGGGAAGGTCAGGCATCGCAACCGACACAATTGGACTCTCCTTGTGGATTTGGGATTTCGAAGAATGCACAGTTCTTTGCTGTGCTGCTTTTGCCAGCTTGAGTCTTTTCATTTTTCTAGCGAGAGGCTGAGTGCTTCCATCCTCATGTGAAGCTGAACCACTAGCCATGAACATAGGCCAGGGCCTCAGCCGTTCCTTGCCACTCCGTGTGGTAAATGGCATATTGGCAAGTTTACGCTTCTCCTCCGACAATTTTATTTTAGGTTTTGGAGTCCTTTTTTTTCTGATATTTGGTGTTTTGGATTTGACATGCTCTGTACTATGACATTGGGCATCGGCCTTGGCAGACGACGTTGCTGGCATTTCATCGTCTCGGCCATGACTAGTGGCAGCAGCTTCAGCACGAGGTGGAAGTGGATCTTGATCTTTCCCTAATTTTGGAACCTCAACATTTTTGTTCTCCATATTTTAATAGGCACAACTAAAAGGCACCTCAGGTAAACAATGGAGATGGATACTAGTATACAATTATGGACTGCCTGCCGACTGCAGACACAGAGGTAGCCACAGCCGTGAACTACCGTACTGTACTGTGTCTGCAGCTAATATAGACTGGTTGATAAAGAGAAGATGTCTATGTAACTATGTATGTATAAAGAAGACTGAAAAAAATCCACGGTTAGGTGGTATACAATTATGGACGGACTGCCTGCCGAGTGCAGACACAGAGGTAGCCACAGCCGTGAACTACCGTACTGTACTGTGTCTGCAGCTAATATAGACTGGTTGATAAAGAGAAGATGTCTATGTAACTATGTATGTATAAAGAAGAATGAAAAAAAACCACGGTTAGGTGGTATACAATTATGGACGGACTGCCTGCCGAGTGCAGACACAGAGGTAGCCACAGCCGTGAACTACCGTACTGTACTGTGTCTGCAGCTAATATAGACTGGTTGATAAAGAGAAGATGTCTATGTAACTATGTATGTATAAAGAAGAATGAAAAAAATCCACGGTTAGGTGTTATTACAATTATGGACGGACTGCCTGCCGAGTGCAGAGACACAGAGGTAGCCACAGCCGTGAACTACCGTACTGTGTCTGCTGCGACTGGATGATAAATGATATAAAAAATATATATATATCACTACTGCAGCCGGACAGGTATATATTATATATTATATAATGACGGACCTGCTGGACACTGTCTGTCAGCAGAATGAGTTTTATTTTTATAGAATAAAAAAAAAAAAAACACACAAGTGAAGTCACACGACGAGTGTTTAACTTTTTCAGGCAATCACAATATAAGTATACTACTAACTATACTGGTGGTCAGTGTGGTCAGGTCACTGGTCAGTCACACTGGCAGTGGCACTCCTGCAGCAAAAGTGTGCACTGTTTAATTTTAATATAATATGTACTCCTGGCTCCTGCTATAACCTATAACTGGCACTGCAGTAGTGCTCCCCAGTCTCCCCCACAATTATAAGCTGTGTGAGCTGAGCAGTCAGACAGATATATAATATATATAGATGATGCAGCACACTGGCCTGAGCCTGAGCAGTGCACACAGATATGGTATGTGACTGACTGAGTCACTGTGTGTATCGCTTTTTTCAGGCAGAGAACGGATATATTAAATAAACTGCACTGTGTGTCTGGTGGTCACTCACTATATAATATATTATGTACTCCTGGCTCCTGCTATAACCTATAACTGGCACTGCAGTAGTGCTCCCCAGTCTCCCCCACAATTATAAGCTGTGTGAGCTGAGCAGTCAGACAGATATATATAATATTATATATAGATAATAGATGATGCAGCACACTGGCCTGAGCCTGAGCAGTGCACACAGATATGGTATGTGACTGACTGAGTCACTGTGTGTATCGCTTTTTTCAGGCAGAGAACGGATATATTAAATAAACTGCACTGTGTGTCTGGTGGTCACTCACTATATAATATATTATGTACTCCTGGCTCCTGCTATAACCTATAACTGGCACTGCAGTAGTGCTCCCCAGTCTCCCCCACAATTATAAGCTGTGTGAGCTGAGCAGTCAGACAGATATATATAATATTATATATAGATAATAGATGATGCAGCACACTGGCCTGAGCCTGAGCAGTGCACACAGATATGGTATGTGACTGACTGAGTCACTGTGTGTATCGCTTTTTTCAGGCAGAGAACGGATATATTAAATAAACTGCACTGTGTGTCTGGTGGTCACTCACTATATAATATATTATGTACTCCTGGCTCCTGCTATAACCTATAACTGGCACTGCAGTAGTGCTCCCCAGTCTCCCCCACAATTATAAGCTGTGTGAGCTGAGCAGTCAGACAGATATATATAATATTATATATAGATAATAGATGATGCAGCACACTGGCCTGAGCCTGAGCAGTGCACACAGATATGGTATGTGACTGAGTCACTGTGTGCTGTGTATCGCTTTTTTCAGGCAGAGAACGGATTATAAAGTAAACTGCACTGTCCTCACTAGTAAACTCTCTCCACTCAGTCTCTACACTTCTACAGTAACAGTACTCCTCCTAGTCAGCTCCAGTAAATCTCTCTCAGTCTCTTATAATCTAAATGGAGAGGACGCCAGCCACGTCCTCTCCCTATCAATCTCAATGCACGTGTGAAAATGGCGGCGACGCGCGGCTCCTTATATAGAATCCGAGTCTCGCGATAGAATCCGAGCCTCGCGAGAATCCGACAGCGTCATGATGACGTTCGGGCGCGCTCGGGTTAACCGAGCAAGGCGGGAAGATCCGAGTCGCTCGGACCCGTGAAAAAAAACATGAAGTTCTGGCGGGTTCGGATTCAGAGAAACCGAACCCGCTCATCTCTAGTAGTAACGCCCGCAAGGGCAAATGATGGCATATACTACAAATTTAGAGCTGCACGTAAGTGGCCATTTTATCGGGAATTTTTTACCACTAAAGGGATGGGAGATGCTATCCCCAGGGGACATGTGTGAACAGGTCGTGCATCCTGTACATTTAAAACATCCGTTTTTACGTGTCAAAAAATTAGTAGGAATGATCTTTAACTTTGACAAGTCTGTCTTCACTACTATGTCCCTAATGCTTCTCCCTCTCGTGTAGCTTGGCATTAGGCGTTTATTAGAGATGAGCGCCTGAAATTTTTCGGGTTTTGTGTTTTGGTTTTGGGTTCGGTTCCGCGGCCGTGTTTTGGGTTCGAACGCGTTTTGGCAAAACCTCACCGAATTTTTTTTGTCGGATTCGGGTGTGTTTTGGATTCGGGTGTTTTTTTCAAAAAACACTAAAAAACAGCTTAAATCATAGAATTTGGGGGTCATTTTGATCCCAAAGTATTATTAACCTCAAAAACCATAATTTACACTCATTTTCAGTCTATTCTGAATACCTCACACCTCACAATATTATTTTTAGTCCTAAAATTTGCACCGAGGTCGCTGTGTGAGTAAGATAAGCGACCCTAGTGGCCGACACAAACACCGGGCCCATCTAGGAGTGGCACTGCAGTGTCACGCAGGATGGCCCTTCCAAAAAACCCTCCCCAAACAGCACATGACGCAAAGAAAAAAAGAGGCGCAATGAGGTAGCTGTGTGAGTAAGATTAGCGACCCTAGTGGCCGACACAAACACCGGGCCCATCTAGGAGTGGCACTGCAGTGTCACGCAGGATGTCCCTTCCAAAAAACCCTCCCCAAACAGCACATGACGCAAAGAAAAAAAGAGGCGCAATGAGGTAGCTGTGTGAGTAAGATTAGCGACCCTAGTGGCCGACACAAACACCGGGCCCATCTAGGAGTGGCACTGCAGTGTCACGCAGGATGTCCCTTCCAAAAAACCCTCCCCAAACAGCACATGACGCAAAGAAAAAAAGAGGCGCAATGAGGTAGCTGTGTGAGTAAGATTAGCGACCCTAGTGGCCGACACAAACACCGGGCCCATCTAGGAGTGGCACTGCAGTGTCACGCAGGATGTCCCTTCCAAAAAACCCTCCCCAAACAGCACATGACGCAAAGAAAAAAAGAGGCTTTTTACTGATATTTGGTGTTTTGGATTTGACATGCTCTGTACTATGACATTGGGCATCGGCCTTGGCAGACGACGTTGCTGGCATTTCATCGTCTCGGCCATGACTAGTGGCAGCAGCTTCAGCACGAGGTGGAAGTGGATCTTGATCTTTCCCTAATTTTGGAACCTCAACATTTTTGTTCTCCATATTTTAATAGGCACAACTAAAAGGCACCTCAGGTAAACAATGGAGATGGATGGATTGGATACTAGTATACAATTATGGACGGGCTGCCGAGTGCCGACACAGAGGTAGCCACAGCCGTGAACTACCGCACTGTACTGTGTCTGCTGCTAATATATAGACTGGTTGATAAAGAGATAGTATACTCGTAACTAGTATGTATGTATAAAGAAAGAAAAAAAAACCACGGTTAGGTGGTATATACAATTATGGACGGGCTGCCGAGTGCCGACACAGAGGTAGCCACAGCCGTGAACTACCGCACTGTACTGTGTCTGCTGCTAATATATAGACTGGTTGATAAAGAGATAGTATACTCGTAACTAGTATGTATGTATAAAGAAAGAAAAAAAAACCACGGTTAGGTGGTATATACAATTATGGACGGGCTGCCGAGTGCCGACACAGAGGTAGCCACAGCCGTGAACTACCGCACTGTACTGTGTCTGCTGCTAATATATAGACTGGTTGATAAAGAGATAGTATACTCGTAACTAGTATGTATGTATAAAGAAAGAAAAAAAAACCACGGTTAGGTGGTATATACAATTATGGACGGGCTGCCGAGTGCCGACACAGAGGTAGCCACAGCCGTGAACTACCGCACTGTACTGTGTCTGCTGCTAATATATAGACTGGCTGATAAAGAGATAGTATACTCGTAACTAGTATGTATGTATAAAGAAAGAAAAAAAAACCACGGTTAGGTGGTATATACAATTATGGACGGGCTGCCGAGTGCCGACACAGAGGTAGCCACAGCCGTGAACTACCGCACTGTACTGTGTCTGCTGCTAATATAGACTGGTTGATAAAGAGATAGTATACTACTAATATTATATATACTGGTGGTCAGGTCACTGGTCACTAGTCACACTGGCAGTGGCACTCCTGCAGCAAAAGTGTGCACTGTTTAATTTTAATATAATATTATGTACTCCTGGCTCCTGCTATAACCTATAACTGGCACTGCAGTAGTGCTCCCCAGTCTCCCCCACAATTATAAGCTGTGTGAGCTGAGCAGTCAGACAGATATATAATATATATAGATGATGCAGCACACTGGCCTGAGCCTGAGCAGTGCACACAGATATGGTATGTGACTGAGTCACTGTGTGCTGTGTATCGCTTTTTTCAGGCAGAGAACGGATTATAAAGTAAACTGCACTGTCCTCACTAGTAAACTCTCTCCACTCAGTCTCTACACTTCTACAGTAACAGTACTCCTCCTAGTCAGCTCCAGTAAATCTCTCTCAGTCTCTTATAATCTAAATGGAGAGGACGCCAGCCACGTCCTCTCCCTATCAATCTCAATGCACGTGTGAAAATGGCGGCGACGCGCGGCTCCTTATATAGAATCCGAGTCTCGCGATAGAATCCGAGCCTCGCGAGAATCCGACAGCGTCATGATGACGTTCGGGCGCGCTCGGGTTAACCGAGCAAGGCGGGAAGATCCGAGTCGCTCGGACCCGTGAAAAAAAACATGAAGTTCTGGCGGGTTCGGATTCAGAGAAACCGAACCCGCTCATCTCTAGCGTTTATCATGGAATATTTTCAATTCTGGGTCAGTAGACACCAGGGGCCACAGGGCCTTGACTTTCTTGTTAACGGAGTCACTCTTCACATTATATTCGTTGACCCATGGGATAACACCAGATTTTTCTTTATGAGTGTGGGCCTGTAACAAAATTTCTCTATCTTGTGCCTGTGCTTTTTTCCTCGCTTCCCTCAGTAACTTTCTGGGATAACCTCTTTGTTGGAACCTCTGTTCCATCTCATCCAGTTGTTTGAATCTTTCAGATTCCTCGTTGTTAACTCTGCATACTCGCAGAAATTGCGAGTATGGCAGGCCCTTAATCGTAGCCGGGGGATGGAAGCTGTCATACCTTAAGAACGTGTTCCGATCTGTGGGTTTTTTATATAGCCCCGTAACTATCTTGCCATCCTGTATCCTAATCCTAATATCTAAAAAGCAGATCTCGGATTTATGACATGTCAGCGTCAGCTTTATGGGACTGTTTGTGGAATTATGGAAGGACACTAAGTTAGCAAGCTCCTGAGCCTCCCCTCTCCAAAAGAGGAGTAAATCATCTATGTATCGAAAATAGATGAATAAACGTTCCGCCACTAGTGGATCAGCAAAAAACAAAGACCTTTCCACATCCCACATATACGCGTTTGCGAACAAGGGTGCCACCGGCGATCCCATGGCACACCCCGTTCGCTGTCTGAAATACCTGTCATCAAAGATGAAGAAATTATGCGTAAGTGTAAACTCTAAAAGAATCATGAAAAAGTCAATATCTGGCCCCTCATATTTCACATTTCCTGTGATTAATTGCCTCACTGCCTGCAACCCCTGTGCGTGGGGTATGCAGGTGTACAGGCTCGTAACGTCAGCAGTGGCTAACATGACCTCTGTCGGTACATTATCAATGGCCAGGAACTTTCTTAGCAGCATGTTAGAGTCCTTCAAGTGCGTAAATGTCCCCTGGATGCAAGGTTGAAGGAAGGTATCCAAAAAGATTGCCACTGGCTCACACAGAGACCCCCTGGCAGAGATGATAGGTCGTCCAGGAGGCCTCTGTGCGTCCTTGTGGATCTTAGGGATTATGTAGAATAGCGGTGTAACAGGGAATTCCGGACAGAGTTTCTTAACCAGATCTGTTGAAATCAGGCCTTCATCCTGCGCCCTTTGTAAAATATCCAACAGTTCTGTTCTATATTCCTGGGATGGATCTCTTGCCAATTTACAATAGGTCTCCTCGTCCTCAAGGAGCCTGTGGCATTCAGTTTTATAATCTGTCACATTCTGCACCACAATGGCACCCCCTTTGTCTGCCTTCCACACAATGATGTCCTTTCTTTTCCCTAGAGCCATCAATGCATCTCGCTCATCCTGTTTTAAATTATGATGTTTATCCGGCCTGGCTGAGCTACCTGCGGCTTCCACCATCCTATGAAAAGTTCTCAAAGATGGGTTCTGTGTAGTAGGGTCAAATTTAGATCTAGGCCCTAATTTCTGTATTCTTGGGGGCAATGGAATTTGTACCCTCGAGGGGGTTTCCTTACTAAAGTGCTCCTTAAGTTTTAAGGTACGGTGCAGTTTAAAAGTGTCCACTTTCCATCTAAAATCATTCCCAAAGTTAGTGGGAACGTAAGACAGACCCTTATTCAAAACTCTCACCTCAGCCGGGGTGAGGGGGGTGGATGATAGGTTGAAGATTAGCGTTTCTTCCCCTTCACAGTTTTGGCTTTGCTTTTGCCGCTGGTTCTGTCCTCCCCGTCGCGTGGGTTTACTTTTGCTCTTCCTCCCCGTGCTGCCACCACAGGAAGGAAGGAGGAAGAGCAAAAGTAAACCCACGCGACGGGGAGGACAGAACCAGCGGCAAAAGCAAAGCCAAAACTGTGAAGGGGAAGAAACGCTAATCTTCAACCTATCATCCACCCCCCTCACCCCGGCTGAGGTGAGAGTTTTGAATAAGGGTCTGTCTTACGTTCCCACTAACTTTGGGAATGATTTTAGATGGAAAGTGGACACTTTTAAACTGCACCGTACCTTAAAACTTAAGGAGCACTTTAGTAAGGAAACCCCCTCGAGGGTACAAATTCCATTGCCCCCAAGAATACAGAAATTAGGGCCTAGATCTAAATTTGACCCTACTACACAGAACCCATCTTTGAGAACTTTTCATAGGATGGTGGAAGCCGCAGGTAGCTCAGCCAGGCCGGATAAACATCATAATTTAAAACAGGATGAGCGAGATGCATTGAAGGCTCTAGGGAAAAGAAAGGACATCATTGTGAGGAAGGCAGACAAAGGGGGTGCCATTGTGGTGCAGAATGTGACAGATTATAAAACTGAATGCCACAGGCTCCTTGAGGACGAGGAGACCTATTGTAAATTGGCAAGAGATCCATCCCAGGAATATAGAACAGAACTGTTGGATATTTTACAAAGGGCGCAGGATGAAGGCCTGATTTCAACAGATCTGGTTAAGAAACTCTGTCCGGAATTCCCTGTTACACCGCTATTCTACATAATCCCTAAGATCCACAAGGACGCACAGAGGCCTCCTGGACGACCTATCATCTCTGCCAGGGGGTCTCTGTGTGAGCCAGTGGCAATCTTTTTGGATACCTTCCTTCAACCTTGCATCCAGGGGACATTTACGCACTTGAAGGACTCTAACATGCTGCTAAGAAAGTTCCTGGCCATTGATAATGTACCGACAGAGGTCATGTTAGCCACTGCTGACGTTACGAGCCTGTACACCTGCATACCCCACGCACAGGGGTTGCAGGCAGTGAGGCAATTAATCACAGGAAATGTGAAATATGAGGGGCCAGATATTGACTTTTTCATGATTCTTTTAGAGTTTACACTTACGCATAATTTCTTCATCTTTGATGACAGGTATTTCAGACAGCGAACGGGGTGTGCCATGGGATCGCCGGTGGCACCCTCGTTCGCAAACGCGTATATGTGGGATGTGGAAAGGTCTTTGTTTTTTGCTGATCCACTAGTGGCGGAACGTTTATTCATCTATTTTCGATACATAGATGATTTACTCCTCTTTTGGAGAGGGGAGGCTCAGGAGCTTGCTAACTTAGTGTCCTTCCATAATTCCACAAACAGTCCCATAAAGCTGACGCTGACATGTCATAAATCCGAGATCTGCTTTTTAGATATTAGGATTAGGATACAGGATGGCAAGATAGTTACGGGGCTATATAAAAAAACCCACAGATCGGAACACGTTCTTAAGGTATGACAGCTTCCATCCCCCGGCTACGATTAAGGGCCTGCCATACTCGCAATTTCTGCGAGTATGCAGAGTTAACAACGAGGAATCTGAAAGATTCAAACAACTGGATGAGATGGAACAGAGGTTCCAACAAAGAGGTTATCCCAGAAAGTTACTGAGGGAAGCGAGGAAAAAAGCACAGGCACAAGATAGAGACATTTTGTTACAGGCCCACACTCATAAAGAAAAATCTGGTGTTATCCCATGGGTCAACGAATATAATGTGAAGAGTGACTCCGTTAACAAGAAAGTCAAGGCCCTGTGGCCCCTGGTGTCTACTGACCCAGAATTGAAAATATTCCATGATAAACGCCTAATGCCAAGCTACACGAGAGGGAGAAGCATTAGGGACATAGTAGTGAAGACAGACTTGTCAAAGTTAAAGATCATTCCTACTAATTTTTTGACACGTAAAAACGGATGTTTTAAATGTACAGGATGCACGACCTGTTCACACATGTCCCCTGGGGATAGCATCTCCCATCCCTTTAGTGGTAAAAAATTCCCGATAAAATGGCCACTTACGTGCAGCTCTAAATTTGTAGTATATGCCATCATTTGCCCTTGCGGGCGTTACTACATTGGCAAGACGGAGTGTCAATTTAAAATAAGGATGGCGCAACACAGACAAGCCATCAGGAATGCCCTGGCGTCAGGGAGTGGAGAGCAACCTGTGGCACGCCATTTTTTGGAATTCAAGCATGGGATGGCCACATTTAAACATAGAATAATAGATCATGTCCCAGCATCACAACGGGGCGGTAATAGGGGCAAACAGCTCCTACAACTGGAGTCTTTGTGGATCCATAGGCTAAACACAATAAAACCAGGGGGGCTGAACGAGAGCCTGGGGCTGATTAACTTTCTATGAATAACAAGAAGATATAGGTGCTTCATACGTATCTAAAAATAATGTAAGATAAGTCTGACAGCAATGTCGGACAGCTGCGGTAGAAGAAAAGATATAGTACCCTGATATAGGTGAAGTCGATGATAGCCGGTATGAATAACTTAGGCTGCCAGAAATCGTACATTGCGTACGTTTATTCTTTAATTTTTGATCTTTTAACTTTTTAACTTAGTCTGCACTGTTAGGATGCACGTTTTATTACCTCTCTTTATAGGTCATTATGAGTGAGATATAGGGGCTATCAGCCTTGATTGGTCATGCATTTTTATGTATATGTATGTAATTCCCTGTCTGGGATCTTAAGAATTATATGGGTCACGTTGCCACTGTATATGTTTACTTATCATCTTTTAATATATTTTATGAATAGAGCACTGTCCCTAGAGGACCTGATGCACTGAGAAACACTATATGACCCAGGCTGATAACCTATGTATGTGCTTGTATGTTATTGTATACAGGGTCACCATGGTAACGCGGACCGGCCAGGTGCCGTGACGTCACTTCCGCATCACATGGTCTGGATCAGGTGGTGCGCTGTGGACGCCGGGCTGGGAGCGCGGGAGACGCGGCCGTGGAGGACGCTGGCGGGGAAACTGATCAGGGGGGTAAGTTCATTGTTATAAATATGTTTGTCTATCACTGTACACTTGTCCTGAAGACGGGGAGGTGGTCCCCGAAACGTTGACCGTACCTATTACACTTTTTTGATTTTGCATCACAAGTCTGCTGAGTGCCGCCTCTTATTGTCTATTTGTGCATGTATAAGGGTCGCTTACCCTGAGGAGGGCACCGGAGCAAGGTACACCCTATGGGGGAGGCCGAGAGTGCCGGAGCGCAGAGTATTTATATATATATATATATATATATATATATGTGCAGCAATGCCCGGCACTCACTCCATGATTGTATACCCAGCATTCTTCCATACTTCCAACAGTCACCCCGGTGCCCTCCAGATATGAAATGCAAAGTGTATGCTAAAGAAATCGTGCTGTGTCCCGCCTCTATTAGATACACTTTTTATATATATCAGGGTGATTCAAAAGTCGCAGTACACCCTTTTATTTCAAAAACTGTGAAGGAAATGGGACAACTGAATTCTCCAGTAAGGTGTGGGTGAGGTGGGCTATCTTTTAGGGTATGTACCGAACATGGGCGCCATCTTGAATCTAGGTCCGCTTTCTCATTTCCTGCACAGTTTTTTAAACAAATAGGTGAACAGCGACTTTGACAAGGATGTACTGCGACTTTTGAATCACTATATATATATATATATATTAATGATAAGGGCCCCCACAAGTTTGTTTTCCAGGGCCCCCACAGACCTTAATGCGGCCCTGGGTATGCTATGCTACATCTCTGGTGCTGGACATGTGAGTCTACTTTTACAAATCTTTCCAGGGTCACTTTTAGGTCCCAATCCACCCTTGGATGGCCTTGGTAGTGGCATTAGCATAATGTTACAGTAACAGCTGCAGCAAAAGAAGCAAGTAGGCCATAACTGCCTCCATCTCAGAATCAGGCCCTATGAGAAAGGAGTATCCTGCCCCCTCCACAGACCCGCCCCATCAACACACCCACTCCCATTAGGGCTGCTTCCAGAAACTTTCCGGGCTGGTTTTCCATCCCAATCCACCCCTGGTACATACTAAATCGTAGTTCCCAACATTTCCAATTCAAAGCTGAAGGATTTTATCCCATACGCAATTCTCACAGCAATGTCTGCCTAATTTCTACAGATGTGTACTCTTACATCCTTTCTGCAGTCACAGTAGACAGCCTTTCAAGTTGCGCCATGCCATGTCGGGACTCGGTAGCGGCAAGCATCTTTTTTTGCATTTTTTTTCCCTGCAAAAAATGCGTCTCAGAATGCAATAGGACACGCAAGCAGTTCCTGTTGTTTAAAATTATATGTGGCATGCCTAAATTCTGTGTGTAATTGCAACTGTATCTGCATCTAAAATGCCATATTACTGTATTTTCCAGGAAAATACTCTAGCCTAGCATTTTGTATGGAAATACAGTCACAGTCACACAGGGAATAAAATAGGCATGCTGCATATCGTTTTAATCAGCAGAAGCTGCTTGTGCATCCTGTTGCATTACTTTGCATCTAAGATGCATTTTAGCAAAAAAGAGCTCAGCACTACGGAGACACACGGCACTCACGCATTATGTGTAAAGTGACTTGTAGCGCATTGAGCAAAGATGTAAGAAGACACATCTATACATGATATATTAGGCAGGAAATATTCTCTTAGGTCCCACTCTATCTCGCTATTATTTTTCTGTCACAACACCCACTGCCTCCTCACCATCTTTCCCACTCCCAGTAGGAGTCCCTGAAGACTCCGTCATAGACCTCCTACTTTTTTCACTCTAAACATCCTTACTTTGTGATCCTATCTGCCCTTTTAGAGGCCGATTCAGCTTCAGGCGCTGATCTGCAAAAATCTCTATGAAGCGATTTCGGCACATTAGCACATACGCGCCTGCACGAGGTATTAAACTGCGTTCTCTTCAGAATGCAGTTTAAGACCTGGAGACAGGAGGTAATGGGGTGTTAACGCTGTATTTTGTGGGTGCTGACGCTCTGTTTTAGGGGCGCGGTCTGAACAATACGGGCATCCGCTGCAAACCTAAAGATGATGGCCCTCCGACTGCCTGAAGGTTAGCTCTTGAGAGCAGGACCGTGCTGCCTAACATTTATATCCTCTCCCCTTGTCAACTATCTCAGACAGCTAATTTTGGTTACTATTATTTATTTTATGTTGACATTATGCTCACATTTGTTGAGTGTCAGTATTATTCCCACATTTGCAACCATGAGGTTGTGTTTTTACTAATTCTGTTTTAATATAACAGGTTTTTTTTTTTGTTTTGTTTTTGCTTCTATTGGTATGTATTTATGTAAATACTGTAACTCGTTTAACCCCGTTTAATATTTTTGCTCTGTATGGCACTGTGGAAATTAGTGGTGCCTTATAAATAAATACTAATATATTTTGCCAAGATACAGACTGAATATCTGGGGGTATAATAGACAGGCTTCATCAAATTGCATCACTTATTTAAAAAAAATACTTTAAAATTCAGAGTACAAGTTAGTAAGGTAAAGCACACCTAAACAAGAGGATTGCCTCATATGAACTGTTCTTTAATTTTAAAGTTATTCTGTTGCTCTTTTCCAGGAAGGCCAAAAGTATTAGGTCTGTGAGGCTACACTATCTGATATAGATACCATTCATTATCTCTGTAAACTGCACTGCACTGAGGAGCCTCTTGACCTCCCACCAGGCAACTATGCAAAATAATGCTTTTTTTTCCCCTTTTGCTTAATAGGTGAGACAAAATAATATAACTCACAGGGTGTTGTACTGGAATAACAGGGCAGTTATGAAATATTAATAAATGAGCTGCTTACACACATATGTATTAAAGGATAACTAATACAATGCCATTATAATAATGTCATATTTAACAGAAAACAATGTCACTGTCCTTGAACACTAACGTTAAGTGTTTAGTGTTATTTATTCTGGTACTTGGACTGCAGCAATTACAGCATTTATATTAATGATTCACAGTTGCTTCCCTCAGAGACCGCTGGCCGCACAAAGTTTAAAAATAATCAGTGCAAATTGTTTTTCAATAAATATCACATTGAACATTTGAATTAAATGTAGCTAAACCGCAGAATACACATGAGAGAAGGTAAGCAGTGTATATATTGGGCCTGTTTCAGGTGCGGTTGATCTTGTTGCTGCTGCTGTTGCTATCTTTTGCCGTACAGAATTGCAATTATGTACTAATATGGGCAAAAGCTAACCTGAGCACTGGGACGCCCACTGGTCTAGCACCATTTCTGTTCGACAGCGTACAATACAATGATGATACATCGGTACCACTGTCACATGTCACAGAGTCTGAGGGCCTCTGTAGAGCTGCTCTCCAGGGACGCAGAGGAGTATCCAGTATCAAGTGCTAATTTATGCACGGGCAGAAAATGCCATCTGAATGGTCATGGCATGCCTGCGTTTACCCAACCACTCTCCGTTACCGCCCCCAAACGCTGTCTTCCTGTCACTCACTTTGTAACTAATTCATTGGTGCGACCGCAACTGCAGTTCATTTGCTGCCCATGCATAGTGCAGCTCAGACGTATGAGCAGTAAGAAAACAATAGCTGATTTGCGTGCAATAGCAGCTTTGTGACCATGGGGTCTATTCATGAAGCAGAGTGGGGAAGTGAGCCTTTGGAGAAGTTGCCAATGGCAACCAATCAGCTGCTCTGTACAATTGTATAGGATGCAAATTCTAAAAGTTACTTCAATGCTGATTGGTTACCATAGGTAACTTCTCCAGTCGCTCACTTCTCCACACTTTTAACTGCTTCATGAATAGACCCCATATCTGAATTAGGCTCATTGTACCTAATTATCCTTAACACATCCCTTTAGTAATGGTTACAAGTAAAACAAGATGAGTTGGTGAGATGTAGGGGTAAATTAATTCTCTCACCTTATCACAATCACCTATATATTTGTGTGTATATTGTATTAATGCTTACTTGCATAATTTTACCAAGCCCCCTCAAGGAGAGTCCTGGAGGGAACAACCATGTCTTATGCATGAGGGAAGTGTCATAGGCAAGGCCATCGATGAGTTAACCATTGATGGTCAACCTCGATGGTATAAAAAATTTGCAATGGAACCATTGAAGGCATCACCCACTGATGGGTATCCCTGCTTTACTATTCACTGGGTTGCCGGCCAATCAGAGCCTGGGGTGGGGCTTTGCAGGTGTCATGGGGTGGGGCTAAGCACTGTGTCATGGCATCTTATAGAAAAAATAAAACAATGAAGTGGTTCTGAACAATCAACAGTGGGAAACCATCTGGTTCTCCCCCATCGATGGTACAAATATTCAACATCGGAAAGGAAGGACAGGAAGCGAGCAATTTGTCAGTGGAGAGGGAGGAAGTAAGATGTCCAAAACACTATAAGCAAAAGACACCAGAATGAAAAGGAGTAGAGCCACAGGAAGACTTCAGAGAAGAGAAAGCTTATGTGGCATCAACATTAGCAGAAGAAAAAATTCCCAGCTCCACAAGGGAGCTCTTCCACTCACCCTTTTGATTGATTAATGAAGATGCCTGAATCAAGAAAATGTGCAGAAATTGAGCGGATCCAACCTTGGTTAAGCTGATAAGAAGGAAGAAGCATCACTGATCACTGTGGGGAAGTGCCAGAGCAGAGAAGGTACCCACATAAAAGAGCTTTCCAAGATTAACTGACAGGATAAAGCCCCAGTTGGGCACGTTTGTATGTTAACCACTAGATCAACAAGGGAGTGAGTCTGACAAGTGATATTAGACCCATGGAGCAAGAATAGTTCTACGCTAGGCCCATGGACATAGATGTATTTGGGCACCAGGGTTATGGTTTAGTTTAGGTATTACACCCTGCCCTCATTAGAGCTGTCTCATAGGTGACACTAGGCCTTATTTAGATGTAGTTTAGGTGCTATCATTGCTGCTATATGGTAATGCAGCAGGAGACGTCTATCAAGGGCTGGGTTCCAAAAAACTGTCCCACCCTATATCTGACTGCTGTAGATTGCAGTACCAGATGACCAGAGCAGTGCAGCACTTGTCTTTACTGTGTGAAAACTGAACTGACAAACAACATGGCTGCAGGATCTGTAATATCTTCCGCAGTCTCTACTTTTTGTTAGTGACATCACATGTTCCAAAACAGGCTCAATATACTATACAGGTTGAGTATCCCTTATCAAAAATGCTTGGGACCAGAAGTATTTTGGATATGGGATTTTTCCGTATTTTGGAATAATTGCATACCATAATGAGATATCATGGTGATGGGACCTAAATCTAAGCACATAATGTATTTATGTTTCATGTACACCTTATACACACAGCTTGTAGGTAATTTTAGCCAACATTTTTAATAACTTTGTGCATTAAACAAAGTGTGTGTACATTCACACAATTCATTTATGTTTCATATACACCTTATACACACAGCCTGAAGGTCATTAAATACAATATTTTTAATAACTTTGTGTATTAAACAAAGTTTGTGTACAAACAGAAAACAAAGGTTTCACTATCTCACTCTCACTCAAAAAATTCCGTATTTCGGAATATTCCGTATTTCGGAATATTTGGATATGGGATACGCAACCTGTATAAGCCTTAGCCATGAAAATGTTAATCAATTTAAAAAACAGAGTAGCAAAATTGCTGGTTAGCCTATTTAGCCCAAGGAAACAAACCACCTTTAGCAGTTGCTTAGAAAAATAACAACCCCTCATCTGTGTGAACATGCTGATTGTCCTATATTTGTATGTATAGTTATGCTAATTAGTTGAAGATATCATTGCAGTGTACAATTTAAGACATATTTTTTTTTTCAGAGCCACCGCTTAGCATTAAATACAAATATTAGCAACAGAGGATTTTCCACTGAGGTGTCAGATATCCTCAAGGGATCTGAATTAATTTATTCCAATTAACTTTATAAAAATGCATGCAATTATAAATCAATGTTGCCGGTTATTATTATGAACTGTGTAAAATATGTCTTTCAGTTGACATATGTTTTACACTGAGACATAGGTAAATGGATTTTAATAAATGAGAGTTAGAGAAAAATAGAGGAAGTTTGTGTTATCAGCCGCAGCGCGGCTCGTGGAGGCAGGTCCCGGCCATTGCCGAGCTAACGGGATGCTGCACTTCCTCCGCCAGACGGCGCTTCCGGGTCCCACCCTGTGCCTAGCAATGTTGCTGCAGGGGGGACTGGGAGCAGCCGAGCGCCTAGCAACCGGGTTGCTAGACGCAGGCAGCGTTCCTGGTTGCTGGGAAATTAGTCTAGCAGTGGTTGTGGAGGTGCAGCAGCACAGCTGCACATCCTTTAATTTATTATCTCATCTCTGGGGCTGATGGGAGCAGCTGCATAGGAGTTTATTTATTTAGACCACTGTGTTCTGATTGTACAGCACCATTTATATTCCCTTCCTGGCCTCTCCCAGATCGCTGGTGATAGTTCCTGTTCTGGTGAGAACCTGTCAGCTCCTGTGAGAACCTGTCAAGCCTATGATTCTGAGACCCTGCCTGACTGACTTCCTGATCTGACCCAGCTAGCATAGTATTCAGGTTTTGTTGTGGAGTTCCCACACAGGCACTGCCTTGCCTGCATTTCTTTATTTTATCCACCTTGTGCATTGTTGCATTTTGATATCATTTGTATTTATATACTTGTTGTTCATAACATCCTGTGCATTGTTGCATGTGTATAGTGATCGTGTTTTGATAATATTCCAACCTGTGCATTGTTGCACTCGCGTGCTTTCCTCATACATTCCTCAGTCTGTGCCTCAGCACAGTAGTAAGGTTGTGTCAGGTGACATCTCACCGTACTGCATTTACCCCTGACCAGCCACCAATAGTCACCTTGTATATACATAAAACCTGGGGGCATCTGAGTACGGTGGACCTAATTCACCCTGGAAAGGCAGCTGCTATAGGTGAAGTCTTTGGCTGCAGGAGACTAAAAGACTGATGGGCAGTGGGTAATTGCATGAGTGTCATAAGGCACCACCTATAAACCTACGGAACTGAGTGCAAACATAACAGTATCACCAGCCAAAAACCATAGCTCCATGGGTCGTTTGTTTCCGGATAGATCCAGCACAAAATCCGGTGGGCCAGATCCAGGGTTTGACCCAGCAACTACAGGATCTTACCCTTCGTGTGGACACTCAGGAGGAAAATCGTAGGACCCAGACTGTCTCTTTACCTGCTCCGAGGGAACCTAAACTAAACCTCCTAGATAGGTTCTCTGGAGACCGTAAACAGTTTGTGAACTTCTGGGAGAGTTGTAAGCTGTATTTCAAGCTCAGGCCTTACTCTACAGGTTCTGTAACCCAGCGAGTGGGAATCGTAATTTCCCTAATGCAAGGGGACTCACAATCTTGGGCCTTTGGCCTTTCACGAGATCACCCCAGTCTGCATTCCGTGGATTTCTTCTTTAAAGCCTTGGGAGTCCTTTGTGATGACCCAGATCAGGTAGCATCCACGGAGGCCAAGGTTTATTGTACCAAATTTCGCCGATTGGCCAATGACTGTGGTTGGAATGACCCGGCACTTCGGATTCAGTTCTGGTTGGATCTAACACAGAAAAATAAGGATTTTATCATCCAACATCCTTCCCCAGCCACTCTGGATACACTTATGGAGTTAGCCATCAAACTAGATAGGCGGATCCGGAAATGGAGAATGGAGAAAGAGGTTCCTACATTTCGTTGGGTGGTGCCAGAGGTTGCAGGGAATACTGAGGAACCCATGCAAATCAGGGCTTTCCGCTTGATGCCTCAAGAAAAGGTGAGACGTCACAGTCTGGGACTGTGTCTTTATTGCGGAACCAAGGGTCATCAGGCGAACACTTGTCCACAGAAGTTGGAAAACTAGTAAACCTGAGAAATTCAGGGAGAATTTTTTCGGGTCTTTGTTCCATCTCCTCGAATAATTCTTTACTATTACCTATTAAGTTAACTACCCCTTATGGTCCAAGTGAAGTAACTGCTTTTGTTGACTCTGGGGCTGACGGAAATTTTATGGATCTGGAATTTGCTCGAGCCCAAGGAATTCCTATGGAGACTCTTTGTCCACCAATTTCCATCTGTGGATTAGATGGCAATCCTCTTCAAAATGGTCGGGTGAGCACCTGGACTCCTGCCTTCCAGTTTTGTGTCGGAAGATTCCATTGTGAAGAGTTGTCTATATCCTTGTACATTGTCCTCTAACTCCAGTAGTTCTGGGCCTGCCCTGGCTAAAAGCTCATAACCCGGTATTCAACAGGAGTACAGGAGATCTTGTTTCCTGTGGCACAGAATGTGCTGCCAAATGCCTGACCATGCTGGTCCACTCAGCACTTCCAGTCCCTAAAGGGTTGCCAACCCAGTACATGTCTTTCTTGGATTTTTTTTCCAAAAACAAGCTGAATCTTTGCCTCCTTACTGTCCTTATTATTGTACACAAGGTGGAAAGCTGCTCAATCAGATTGTAATGTCACTCAGGTGCTAAAAGGGGAGGGGTAATTCTGTGTAGGAAAAAAAACTGTCCTTATTATTGTGCAATCAATCTTTCTTTTACCTGGAGCTAGACTCCCTAAAGGCCGCCTCTATGCTCTGTCTTTGCCCAAGATGAAAGCTATGGAGGAATACATCTGGGAAAGTTTAGGAAAAGGCTTTATCAGGCCTTCTAAGTCACCGGTGGGAGCCGGGTTTTTCTTTGTCAGGAAAAAGGAAGACTCATTACGGCCATGCATCGATTACAGGGGACTGAATAAAAATACGATCAAAAATTCATATCCATTGCCTCCGTCTTATTCGATCAGCTCAGAAATACTAGTTTTTTCTAAGATTGATCTGCAAGGAGCATACAATCTCATTCGAATCCAGCAGGGGGACGAATGGAAAACTGCATTCAATACCCACTCTGGCCACTACGAGTATTTGGTAATGCCTTTTGGACTCTCCAACACCCCTGTATATTGATGATATTTTGATTTACTCCACCTCACACATAGAACACAGAGCTCATGTAAAAACGGTCCTCACCAAGCTCCGGGAGAATCATCTCTATGCAAAATTGGAAAAGTGTGAATTTGAGGTTGAGGAGGTGGCCTTCCTAGGATACATCATCACCTCCAAGGGTTTTTTTATGGACCCTAAGAAACGTCAGGCAATTGTGGAATGGGTTCGTCCCTCTAATCTAAAAGCTACAGAACGTTTCATTGGTTTTGCAAACTACTACAGAAGATTTATCGATTCATTTTCTTCAATTGTAGCTCCAATTGTGAGTCTAACTAAGAAAGATGCGAATCCTGCTCATTGGTCACCACAGGCGGTAAAGGCCTCTGAGGACCTTAAAAAAGCATTTATCTATGCTCCTGTTCTCCGGCATCCCGATCCAGATCTGCCTTTCATTTTAGAAGTGGATGCCTCTGAAGTTGGTGTTGGAGCTATTCTTTCACAAGAGGATCCAGTCAGTCATAAGCTTTACCCCTCTGCCTTTTTCTCTTGGAAATTTTACACTGCTGAAGTCAACTATGACGTATGAAATCGAGAGCTCCTATCAGTCAAATGTGCTTTAGAGGAATGGAGGCACTAGCTGGAGGGAGCAAGGTATACAGTAACCATATTCACAGACCACAAAAATCTAGTCTATGTTGAATCTACTAAAAGATTGAATTCTCGGCAAGCCAGATGGGCGTTGTTCTTTGCTAGGTTCAATTTCGTAATTACCTATAGGCCCGGCTCCAAAAACCTCAAAGCTGACGCTTTATCCTGGAGTTTTCTGTCTAGTCATGAAGTCCCTAAGCTTCCGGAGCCGATTCTTACCCCAGGATGCATTCTTGCTGGTCTAACCATGAATCTTGCCTCTCAAGTCCAGTCAGCACAGATGCAGGCCCCATCTGAGACTCCTTCAGGACTCCTGTTCATTCCAGAGAAACTCAGATCAGCCGTGTTATCTGAGTCCCATTCCAACAAGACCTCAGGACATCCAGGGGTTAATACGACTTTACACCTCCTCTCTTGCTCTGTATGGTGGCCAACCATCAAGACAGACATTCAGGAGTTTGTTTGGGCCTGTCATGTCTGTGCCAAAAACAATTCTCCTTGTGTTCTTCCTTCTGGACAATTACTTCCTCTGTCTGTACCCTCCAAGCCATGGACCCATTTGTCAATGGATTTTATTGTAGACCTGCCAAGATCTTCCAAATGCTCGGTCATCTGGGTAGTAGTTGATCGTTTCAGTAAAATGGCTCATTTCATTCCCCTGTCTAAACTGCCTAATGCTAAGGACCTTGCTTCATTGTTCATTCAACACATATTCTGTACTCATGGCCTACCACAAGACATTGTCTCAGATAGAGGTTCTCAATTCATAGCCCGTTTCTGGAGTTCTTTTTGTGTGGAACTGGGGATCAATATCAGTCTCTTGTCCGGGTATCATCCACAGTCCAATGGTCAGACAGAACAGGTTAATCAATCGTTGGAGCAATATCTATAATTTTATATCTCTAAATACCAGGATGATTGGGTTGATCACCTACCCTTTGCAGAATTTGTGTATAATAATTGTGAACATTCTTCAACTTCTATGTCTCCTTTCTTTTGTGTTTCCAGTATTCATCGTAAGGTTAATACTTTCACTCCATCACAATAGTCTAGTTCTTCTTTTTCTCCCGTGTCTCGCCTCAGGACGATTTGGAGGGAAGTACATCAAGCCTTAGAGGATGTGGCAGCATAGTCTAAGAGATTTACTGACAGATTTCGGAAACCTTGTTCTTTCAAAGTAGGAGACATGGTGTGGTTATCTGCCCGAAACATCAAGCTCCGCCAGACATCTCAGAAACTGGGTCCCCGTTCCATTGGACCATTTCAAATCATCCAGAAAATCAACCCTGTTGCTTTTTGTCTGCAATTACCCAGATCTTTGAGAATCAATAATACCTTCCATTGTTCTCTATTTAAACCGGCATTTGTTTCTAAGAAATTTAAAGTTAGAGGTTTCAGGAGACCCTCTAAAGTCATGATTCGGGGCATCAAGAGTTTGTTGTTGAAAGAATCCTGGACTCCAAGTTGTGCGGGGTCAAGTACATTATTTAGTTCATTGGAAAGGTTACGGTCCTGAAGAGAGAGCATGGGTGCCTGGGAAGTTCCTCCATGCTCCTGAACTAAAAGAAGGGTTCTTCAAGTGATTTCCCCAGAAACCAGGTTCTAGGGGTTTCTTAACCCCTCATCAAGGGAGGGTACTGTTATCAGCTGCAGTGCGGCTCACGGAGGATGCAGGTCCCGGCCGTTGCCGAGGGACCGGGACATTGCACTTCATCCGTCAGCTGGCGCTTCCGGGTCCCGCCTTGCACCTAGCAACGTTACCGCAGGGGGGACTGGGATGCTAGATGCAGGCAGCGTTCCCGGTTGCTGGGCAACTAGTCTGGCAGTGGTTGTGGAGGTGCAGCAGTGCAGCTGCATGTCCTTTTATTTATTATCTCATCTCTGGGGCTGATGGGAGCAGATGCATAGAGTTTATTTATTTAGACCACTGGGTTCTGATTGGTGCAGCACCATTTATATTCCCTTCCTGGCCTCTCCCAGATCGCTGTTGATAGTTCCTGCTCTGGTGAGAACCTGACAGCTCCTGTGAGAACCTGTCAAGCCTATGATTCTGAGACCCTGCCTGACTGACTTCCTGATCTGACCCAGCTAGACTAGTATTCAGATTTTGGTGTGGAGTTCCCACACAGGCACTGCCTTGCCTGCATTTCTTTATTGTATCCACCTTGTGCATTGTTGCAATTTGATATCATTTGTATTTACAGTCTTGTTGTTCATAACATCCTGTGCATTGTTGCACGTGTATAGTGATTGTGTTTTGATAATATTCCAACCTGTGCATTGTTGCACTCATGCGTATTCCTCATACATTCCTCGGTCTGTTATGTTCTGCATACTTGGAACTCAGGAGATTGGGTGGCACCAGGAGAGTTCCAAGTACAGACGTGTGAAGCTGCAACTGGACTGAGATACGCAGCTTCTCCTAACAAAGATCCCTAACTCCGTTGTCCTTCCCAGTTGGCGACTAACGCCTGCAAGACTATGGTTTCTTGTGCCCATGGCAGCCGCATTTGAATGGGCGAATTAGGTCCGCCCAGACTCCGATGCCCCCCCGGTCTTAATAGGAGACAAGGCGTTAACCGAGACCAATGAGAACAAGGGGAAAACTAACTAAGACTGAAACGACTAAAACGGAGAAGGATACAAAAAATAACAAAGTATATGTGCGGCGCGGCCGCCTGGGACAACAGCAAATCAAGTAATGCAGCCTAACGGCCAAATACAAATCCATCGTAATAAGGCGAGGACAGCAATGCGGAAACCTCTGAAAAAATGACACAACCAAAAACGGATAAAGAAAATTTATGCCACTGCTCACGACACCACGAAAGGTGTGCACAGGAAACGAACGGAACCCAGAAGCTTTGGATACCAGACCACTTTGCTAGAGGGCACCTCGGAGGGCAGCAGGAAATGATCCCTTGGACTGGACTCAGGAAACTGGACACTGGAGTACACCAGCTGGATGCAGGAACACACCAAAGGCAGGAAGACAGGCTCCAGAGGAAGCAGCTGACAGGGACCAGGAACAAGCTTGCAGGAAGCTAACCAAGAACTGGACCATACAGGTACAACAACAAACTTCTATAACCAAAAGAGATGCAGGCCAATTTTGCAGCTTGTGGTTATGATAAAAACTTGACAGACAGGGCAGTTAAAAGGACAGAAGATGTGGATAAAGGAACCTTATTGGAAAGTAAAAAACAAGACTCAAATGAGTAAGAAGGGAGGAAAACTGAGTTTGGATGGGCCTTTGTGACCACATTTAATGATCAGTATAAATCTATTGAAAGGGTTATGACCAGACATTGGGATGTTTTGAAAAAAAGACCCAATTATAGGATCGGATCGGTAATACCAACTAAACCTGTATGTATATATAGGAAGGCACCGAATATAGGCAATAGTCTGGTTAAAAGTACCTGTCCACCCCCAAAAGATCCTTCAGGGATTAAATCTAAGGGTTTCTATCGATGCATGTCCTGTATTGCTTGTAGGGAGATTAAGATGAAGGACCAGAGTAAAACTAGTGAAATGAAGATTAATGAAAAAATGTTTGCAATAAAAGCCTTTATCACATGCGCCACAAAAAAATGTGGTTTATGAGATAGAGGAGGTCATTCCGAGTTGTTCGCTCGTTGCCGATTTTCGCTATACTGCGATTAGTCGCTTACTGCGCATGCGCAAGGTTCGCAGAGCGCATGCGCTTAGTTATTTTACACAAAAGTTAGGTATTTTACTCACGGCATAACGAAGCTTTTTCATCGCTGTGCTGATCGTAGTGTGATTGACAGGAAGTGGGTGTTTCTGGGTGGAAACTGGCCGTTTTATGGGAGTGTGCGGAAAAACGCAGGAGTGGCTGGAGAAACGGGGGACTGGTTGGGCAAACGCTGGGTGTGTTTGTGATGTCAAACCAGGAACGAAAAGGACTGAGCTGGTCGCAATGGCTGAGTAAGTCTGGAGCTACTCAGAAACTGCTAAGAAATTTCTATTCGCAATTCTTCTAATCTTTCGTTCGCAATTCTGCCAAGCTAAGATAAACTCCCAGAGGGCGGCGGCTTAGCGTGTGCAATGCTGCTAAAAGCAGCTAGCGAGCGAACAACTCGGAATCACCCCCTGAGTGCGAGTGTATATTTGGTGTATATTGGACGAACCTCCAGGCCGCTAAAATTAAGGCTCGGTGAGCACCATAGGTATATTAAGAAGTGTTTGGAAACCCATGCACTCTCCAATCATTTTAGGAGGATGCATGAGTGTTCAACCTCTGCCATTAAATGTTTTGTAGGCTTGCAATGGATATGGGGCCATTGGAGGAGAAGGAATATCTCTACTCAATTGTCTAAGGCTGAAACGAGAATGATATATGATATGGGTAATCTCCAACTGGGAGGGTTAAACCTAGACTTTGAAGTTAAATGGTTTATATAGATTTTTAATCATGTGAGTTTTTAATGTGCACTGTTTTCTTTAGAACCATCCCTCTATATACCTAGATGAGAATCACCCGATATTATGGCTAGATACATTACTGGCCCTGGTGAACATCAGAAATTAAAATGCATGAAGTATTGCCACCTTCAAAAGAGATTGAAACACAATGTGAGCTTTGGCATTCAAGTAAAGTGTATCCTGAAGCACAACAAGCGCCTGGTAATTAAGGTAACACACGACGCCATGCGCAAATCACGTGACCGGAATCAAACAGCAAAAGGGTTACCAGGACGACTAAGGAGGCATCTAGTGCGTGCTTTGTTTACATCATGTGACCGGGGTGTCAAATGACGTGGGGATCGCATGATTGGACTAAACGGAGGATGGACCATAGAGATGTATCCAAGGGTGGCCCCAGCTAAGTATGTAGAAACTAAATGGAGGCCGGTCTGTAGTGACGTGTATGTCGGCATTCCTGGCACACGAGCGTCAGAGACAATCAGGAATTATACTGTATAGAGCCCAGCTGTGCCGGGACCAATAGGGTTCAAGGGAGGGATTTTTAAACCACTTTTGGAGATAGGAAAGGCATTCATGAACGGAGCTTACCTTCAGAAAGACCCAGGCAGGGTCGGAACGCATGGGTGCCCTAGTGGACGAGCCTGAGAGGAGAGGGATGTGGTACGAACTTTACCTATCCAGAGAGGCAGACCGACACCAGAGGAAATCCCTTGCTGCAGCTGGGAGGATATGGTTTGTTGCGTGCACTCTTAAGAACTGTCCGTTGCCAGTTCTTGCCTGCATTTGGTAATTAGCCATTGTCCTTTCCATAACAGGATTCAGTCCAACTGTGAATGCCAGAATATTGTGCTGAATGACAATCTTGGCACTAATTTGTGCAGTTTTTACTGTGTTGAATAACCACCGTGGCACATATTCTCCTAATGTTATTCATGATGTGATATTACATAAGTGTTTTTTTTTTTTTAAAAAAGGTTTTACACTGTGTTCTGTCCATCTCTTTATATTTTCGGTACTCATTTGAGTTAAGATCATATAAGAGAAAGAGACTACAAGAGAGCAACAAACAAACCGACCCTATACAGCGCTGGTTCAGTGGTATCCTATGTGTTTTTCTTTGTCTGTTTAAATTGGAGGTAGGAGAAACCTTATTATAGTGATACTCGCACTAGCAGCAGTCAGCTGCACACTGTGTGATCTAGTTTCTATCCATTATATTGAACAATTTTTAAATAGCTAAAACTTGTTGATAAATGGACCCCCACTTTGCTGCTTGTGATTTGCAGTTGCTTGCATGGGACAAGGAGGCTAATGGATGTACCTGTGCTCACAACGGACAGGCAAAAGTACATTGGACTTACAACTGCAATTATACAAACACACCCTTACTCTACTTGGCATGAGTTCCCATGCCTCTTCTTTCTGCCCCTCTAAACAAAGGAGGCTCAAGTTCCAAATCTGCATATACATGGTGTGTGGTTTTTTTGTGGGCATGCACAATACCAATTTGTAGCTTTTAGATTAAGCAAATTGGTATATTAAGCAAATCAACACGAGCCCCTTTATAACAAAATAACCTCCATTCATGATCATTTTTTTAAAAATCCACAATTTCAGTCTTCTGGCAAATACATGAGTCACACAATAATACACTGCCTCACCTGAGGCTCTTCAACACCATAGATGTATATTATAATGAGGGCAGGGCATGCAAAGCACATGGGAGTCACACCACAAATCCTGCATCCACATATAGACACAACACACACACACACAAGTTAATCTGTTTATATATACAGAAGCTATTTATATGTGTGTATGTATGTATGTATGTATATATATATATATATATATATATAATTTTTTATTTTTTAAAGCTGGAGGCAAAATATTGGAACTAACAATTTATTGTTCGTAAAAACACTGTTCCCAGTATACTGTTTATAATAAAACATTATAATTAAAGTACAGGATTGTATACACTAGGATGGAGTTTTACAATGTTTTGTTTGAAAGTATGATTTAGATTGTCTACCCAGTCCAGCAGAACTTATAATTCCTGCAACAAACTCTGATAATTGTGAGAAGAGTTCAGCTCTAATGGTTCTTAATTAAATAGTAATGTGTTTATGGCATTGCATTGGTGTATCTGCAAAATTAAACAAAAAGAGCTTACACACATGAAAATAAGATATCTTGTGTGCGTTGAATTTATCTGTCAGTCAGTGTACTTTGTACAAGTAAAGCATGCAGTGTTAGTACTTTCATATTAAAAATATATTTTTAAAAATTAGCAAGTTGAATCTTTTCACTCATAAGTAATTTAAAAAATAAGTAGAGATGAGCGGGTCCGATTCTCTGAGAACCAGGCCCACCCAAACTTCACGATCCGAGTCTGGATTCGAGTTCTTGGGGGTTTCCTGCTAGACTCGGATCCCAAAACGGGGCAAAATTTTCATCATCCCGCTGTCAGTCCTGCTCTGTCTGTTGTCTGGTATATCTGACAAGGAATGCTCTGTCCACCTAAGGGTGAGCTGTCCGTCCATCCAGGGGCTTAACTCCAGTGTAAAATTAAAATAATAAAAGCTAAAAAGCCTAAAATATAATTATAAAATATATATATATATATATATATATATATATATTGTTTTTGCAGTACCCCAGTGTACTATACAATTTTTATTTTGTTTTCATAATTACTGTGACACTGCTGGTCAGACCACAGTATATTATTAGTTTGTACTCATACATTTATTGTGCGACACTGTTGGTGAAATTAAACTGCAGTGTTTGATTACTATACCTGACTAATACACATATTGTGCAACAGTGTGGGTGAAGGTGGTACCACAGTAATATATTTTCATACTCATATCATACACATATTTATTGTGCAACACTGTTGGTGAAATTAAACCGCAGTTTTTGATTACTATTCTGGATTAATACACGTATTGTGACACTGTAGGTGGTACAATTTTTGTACAAATTGTAATGTGTGCTGTATCCCACTTCGTTCGTGTTTTTTTATGCTAGCAGCCGTGGCGCAGCTCATGGAAGATGCAGGTCCCAGCTGTTGCCAGGCGAACAGGATGCTGCACCTCCTCCGGCCACCAGATCTTCCAGGTCCCGCTCAACGATTTGCAACGTTGCCTCAGGGGTGCCTAGGAGCCGCCGGGTGCTTGGCAATGGAGTTGCCGGAGGCAGACAGCATTCCTGGTTGCTAAGTAATTTGTAGTGTGGAAGTGCAGCAGGACAGCTGCACAAGGTTTGTTCTTTAAGACCTCTTAGTTTTTATTGATGCAGGTACCTGTTATATTCCCTTCCTGTGCACTCCTCAAATGCTGGTTATAGTTCCAGCTTCTATTGAGAAACTGCTGGTCCTGTGAGCTCTCATGCTAAAGTATCTCTGCTTGACCCAGTCCTGTCCTAAAACTTTGTCTGCCTCATCATCAGGTTCAGTGTGGGTCTACCTGCGGAAAATACTTATTTCTACATCTTACTTTATACTCTTTGTCTCCTTGTTATCTTGTTGTTCATTGGTATACCATTAACAACTGCTCCTCCAACTTCCACATTACTAACCCCTCAAGTCACTAACTACTTCTTCATTACCATATACCCCATTGCATCTCTCATCTTTATTATTGCTACTGCACAATAAGGTAGGGCCTATTACTAGTCCTTAGTCTTTCAACCCGTATCCCCATCTTTTCTACCAACAGGTAACTCTGGTCATCTCAGGAGTAAGCTCATACTGTCACCAGTCACGTAAGTCCTGGTGGGAATCCCAGTACCAGTAAGTGCATAAAGCCTTATGGGAAAAGTGTCTCTCATAGGCAAGAAGACCTGTTGTGTGTACTCTAAGAGCCTTACTGTCAGGTGTCCAGGGTTATTATACAGAAGATCATCAACCATCAACTCGTCCACCTCAGACTACCTCGACCTCCGCATCAGTCAGCCCAGGTATTCATCCCAAATCATGACAGTTGATAGATATGGAGGACAAACAACTGCGAGGAGAGCAGGAAGCAAATACTAGTGGTGCAGTTGCTGCCACTAGTCATGACGATACAAGTCAATGTCATCTACTAAGGCCGATGCCCAAGGGCATAGATAGCTTAAGTCAGGGCATGTAAAATCAAAGAAGCAATATAATTTTACAGTGGCAAAGAAAAAAACATCAAAAATAAAGTTTGCTACAGAGAAAGATAAAATTGCCAATATGCCATTCATCACACGAAATGGCAAGGAAAGGCTAAAGCCTTGGCCTTTACTTATAAGTGGTGGTTCTGCAACTGTCAGTGATGCATCTTCTTCTGCATCTCATGACGATACCAGAACTTTTGACTCAGAGTCTAGAAGAGGAGTCAAAAAAATGAAAACTAAAGCAGTAGAACAAACTGTGTGTTTAGAACTGTCACACATTCCTGAGGAACATTTAGGGGTGTCCACATTAGCTATGGATGAGTCTGACATTTCTCACACTGTCCTCATAGAGAAGCCTCTTTCACCTCCTTGCACCATTTCTGCACCATCTGCACATGTGGGGAGCAGTGGGTTCCACATCGAACACCCTGCACCCATTTCTTCTATACTTACCTTTCCGGCGTCTATTGGTGTCCGTATGTGGGCCCCCTCCTCTCCTGTAGCCGGGCACCGCCACTGCTAGCGCACTAAGCACTAGACTACAGCGCATGCGTAGGACTCATAAAAAATGCTGTGGCAGTGCTAAGAGCACTAACAGCGTGCTGCCAGCTATGGGAGAGGAGGGGGCTTACACACGGAGACTGCACATGTGTCCCATCCTCTTTGGATAAGGGCATAATAAAAATTGAGGATTCATGTGTGGAAGTGAAACAGAATGAGTGGGATATGTGTATACTACTACTGTCTGACACTGTGGATGTTGATGATGTTGTGTTAGTCAGTCACCAGTGGCTGCAGTTCTTGCTCATGATAAAAAGAAAGCCATTGTGATGCCTGGGCATAAGACCAAAAAAGCCACCTCTTGTATGTGGAATTATTTTTCCACAAATCCTGACAATAATTGCGAAGGCATCTACTCCATTTGTGAGGCTAAAGTTAGAAGAGGTAGGGACGTTAGCCATCTAGGTACCTCCTCCATGTTACGTAATTTGTGGCAGATTCATGAAATTTATTTTACAAGATTATAATGTAATTAGCACCCTCATCATCAACTTCCTTCTTAGTGATCAGTGGTAGTCCTTTAAAAAAATTGTTTTGTGGAAGCCAAAACAAAGCAAGCACTTCAGCCACAAAAGTGTCAGTCCCTGTCATTGAATTGTTTGGTTTGTTACACTGTGCATGTCCTTTTTAATATCCAACATAAGGTTGGGAGGGAGGGCCCAAGGACAATTCCATCTTGCACCACTTTTCATTTCTGCACTGCTGTGTGACAATGTTTCATATATGTGTTATAAACTGCCATGTCTTTGTGCTGCTGCTCTGTCGGTTAATAACCTGCCCGTTCGCTGCAGCCTATGGCATACATGGATGAAAACAATATTGTGAGCTGTGAGGTGGTCACAATTGACTGGAAATGAACATTATTGAAGTTAATAATACTGCTGGAACAAAGGGGGTAATTCAGACCTCATCGCTAGAGTGCGTTTTTTGCTTCCCTGCGATCAGGTAGTCCGTGCCTTCAGGGAGTGGGGGAATTCGCTGTACATGTGTGCATTAGGATGTGTTAGAGAGCTGCACAAACTAATTTTGTGCAGTCTATGCGCAGCCCAGGACTTACTCTTCCAGTGCCACGATAGGGACCGGAGCTGATGTCTTAAACCCTCCCTACAAACGCTTGGTCCCTCCTGCGTTTCTCTCGACATTCCTCAAAACCAGGCAGTTGCCACCCACACCCTCTTCCTGTCAATCTTTTTGCGTACGCCGGTGCGATGGGATTTTTCGCACCATCCCGCTGCGGACCGTCGCACCTGTGCATTGCGGCGCATGCGTATGCACAGTTCAGACCCGATCGCCCGCTGTGCAAAGACATACAGCAGCGATCAGGTCTGAATCGGCCCCACAAACAGGCCAAAATTCTGTGATTTTAGCTATCTTTATAATTTGTTCTAAATAAATACAGATCCAAAACCAAAACCCACAAGGGCAGTTGGGGCAAAACCAATACAGATCCAAAACATGCACGAGATATAGGTCCAAAACCAAAACCCAAGATTTGGGCAAGCACACATCTCTAAACATAAGGATCTGATTTGCAAGTTTATCGCTTGTGTGAAAGAGTCAAGAGGGGGCAGAATAGTATAGATTCAATCAGTAATCTCATGAGTGACCATAGCAAATCCAATTAACAGTACATACAAGGTAAATTTAACTGTTATTTTATTCATGTAGCTGATTCTACCCAACAATGCATTTTTACCTTTAGGTGGATTTAAAATGTAATGGCTCTGTTCCATACCTCTAGAGCACCTTTCAGTGAAACATGTTCCTTCTTGTGATGTTAAATGTTCATTAAGTCCACACTGTAGGTGGTAAATTTATTTAAAGCACCCTCTCATCAACAGTGCCAGATTATGGTCCACATGGGCTGGAGCTGAAATCCATGAAGGGCCTATTGTGTGCAGTTGTAGGGGGTGTGACCAGTGCTGCAGGGGTATTACTAGTTATGTGAAGGCATGACCAGTGTTGTATCTAGATGGCGGTGGCCTGTACTCTGGGGTGTTTCTAGCTCCCTAGAGGGCATACTGTAGCTAGTGCCTGCCTGCCTACCTGCAACCTCTTTACAGTGGAAATATAACAAAAACAAATGGAAACGGCACTCAACAGATTTTCTGTAGAAGAAATTGACCACTACACTGGGGTAAGTATACTCTAATCATTCAGAATTTAATTCCTTTAATAAAGGAATACATATACTGTAATATATACATCATGCAATTCCATCAGGCAGGCATCTCATTGGCTCCAAATTTATTATGCAGCAGGACAATGACCTCAACCATACAGCCAATGTTACTAAGATCTATCTGCAGTGTAAAGAAGAACAGGGAGTCCTGGAAGTGATGATAGGGCCCCCAAAGAGCACTGATCTCAACAGCATCAAGTCTGTCTAGGATTACATGAAGTGACAGAAGGATTTGAGCAAGCCTACATCCACAGAAAATCTGTGGTTAGTTCTCCCAAGATGTTTGGAACAACCTCCCTGCCAAGTCCCTTCAAAAACTGTGTGCAATGTACCAAGAAGAACTCATGCTATTTTGAAGGCAAGGGGTGGTTACACCAAATACAGATGGAGCCACGCCAATCGTGGCTCCGTCTGCGACTAGGTGCCACCGGCGGGGCGCACCACCATGATCGCATGGAAACGCATGCGTTGTAGACACACACGCGCCCCATTCAAAGTCAATGGGACAATGGGAGCATCTCTGTATGCTCAGCAGCACGCCGAAGCGCAGGTGCACCTAGGCTCGCCGCTCGCCCCACGCCTGCGATGGCTCCATCTGTAGTGATTTGATTTAGATTTCTCATCCGTTCATTCACTTTGTATTTTGTTCATTGCTAAAAATAAACTATTAACACTTCTATTTTTGAAAGCGTTCTTACTTTGCAGGATTTTTTCCACACATGCCTACAACTTTTGTACAGTACTGTGTGTATACTTTTCACACATTTTGTTATGTTACAGCCTTATTCCAAACTGGAATAAATTATTTTTTTCCCTCAAAATTCCACACACAATACCCCATAATGACTATGTGAAAAAAGTTTTTTCGAGATTTTTGCAAATTTATTAAAAATAAAAAACTAAGAAATAACATGTACATAAGTATTCACAGCCTTTGCTCAATACTTTGTTGATGCACCTTTGGCAGCAATTACAGCCTTAAGTCTTTTTGAATATGATGCCATAAGCTTGGCACACCTATCTTTGGGCAGTTTTGCCCATTCCTCTTTGCAGCACCTCTCAAGCTCCATCAGGTTGGATGGGAAGCATCGGTGCACAGACATTTTCAGATCTCTCCAGAAATGTTCAGTCGGATTCAAGTCTGGGCTCTGGCTGGGCCACTCAAGGACATTCACAGAGTTGTCCTGAAGTCACTCCTTTCATATCTTGGCTGTGTGCTTAGGGTCGTTGTCCTGCTGAAAGATGAACCGTTGCCCCAGTCTGAGGTCAAGAGCGCTCTTGAGCAGGTTTTTATCCAGGATGTCTCTGTACGTTGCTGCATTCATCTTTCCCTCTATCCTGACTAGTCTCCCAGTTCCTGCCGCTGAAAAACATCCCTACAATATGATGCTGCCACCACCATGCTTCACTGTAGGGATGGTATTGGCCTGGTGATGAGCGGTGCCTGGTTTCCTCCAAACATGACACCTGGCATTCACGCCAAAAAGTTCAATCTTTGTCTCATAAGACCAGAGAATTTTGTATCGTATGGTTGAGAGTCCTTCAGGTGCAGTTTGGCAAACTCCAGGCGGGCTGCCATGTGCTTTTTACTAAGGAGTGGCTTCCATCTGGCCACTCTACCATACAGAGAAAAAGGATGTACTGACCGCACAGATCTCTCGGCATATCCAACAGATATCAAAAAGCAATTACAACCCAAATCCGATCCAGACAAGTAACCAAAATAGTAAATTTCTGGAAAAGGTTGGTGGTGCTCCCTGAGAGTAGAAATACTGATACTAAGAAACTACCAAGAAAGAATGGCAGTAGACTCTCCTATATTGGGGCACTCGTGTATATAGCCAAATTGTACCCAAATCACAGTGGACAAAAAAAACGTAAAACTTAACTTTTATTGATAGTCACCATATAAAATTGGAGTTGTGCAACTCCCAATCACTAAAAGGCAAAATATAGACACACAAGACATACACACATGTAACACAACATAATTAAAAATGCACAGGTTCATATATTTACAAATACAGTAGGCCTCAGCCCAAATCAGAAGCATGTACAGATTCTTGGTTATCAGTATAAGAGACAGGCAAGGCCTTTAGGCATGTTCAGGGTTCTGCTGTCCCGTATTTGCTACCGCATTGAATACGGGGTGAGAGACCACTACTGATACCAGCCAATGGAAAATAAAGATAGTGCCAGGGTATCTATGGTGTGTAACTTTGTTTCTGCTTTTGGCTGATGACGCTAGGTCAGCGCAGCCAATGAGAGAACTACAGTACTCGCACTCCAAAACCCTGGTATTGAAAAAAGATTGTGGTGGAATGTAAAGGATATAATACACATAAGGTAGCAAAAAATGTCATATACTAATAATATTATACCTAAGAGAGCTGAAAAAAACATTTCTGTATTAAGGCATATGTTTTACGACACTATTGGTAGTGCTTAGCAATAAGCAGGAAGGAAAACACAATGAATACTGAGTCCAGGAAAAAGATACTTTCAATCATTGAGGCAAATATTGCAACATTGTTCTCAGTTCCTGTCAGAATCAGACACGTAAAATATAAACAGTATCCATCAACATTGCTGGTAATATTAACTCAGAGATTTAGTGCACATTCCAAAAGCTAAATTCCATGGATAACCAAAGTGTTAATTCTCTTGGCTGTGGCTTATTTGGCATGCCTATGACTCATACCACATATAAAACATGTTTCAGCAGCAAATAGCAGACAGCCAAATAGCAGAGACAACCATGTAATATAGTCAAAATAATGTGTTCATGACCTGTGCCACAGGCGACCTGCTGTGCGCAGTCAGCCAGAGGCCTGGGAAGCTCCTTCCTTAACGTACGTTTCACCATCAGGCGGCATGTTCCCCTTGTGAATTTGGATATATACACGAGTGCCCCAATATAGGAGAGTCTAGTGCCGTTCTTTCTTGGTAGTTTCTTAGTATCACTCTACCATACAGGCCTGATTGGTGGATTGCTGCAGAGATGGTTGTCTTTCTGGAAGGTTCTCCTCTCTCTACACAGGAATGCTGTAGCTCTGATAGAGTGACCATCGGGTTCTTGGTCACCTACCTGACTAGAGTTCTTCTCCCCCGATTGCTCAGTTTAGATGGCCGACCAGATCTTGGAAGAGTCCTGGTGATTCCAATCTTCAATCCTGTCTTGGAGGGCTACAATTAATTCCTTTGACTTCATGCTTGGTTTGTGCTCAGACATGCACTGTCAAGTGTGAGAACTTAAATAGACAGGTGTGTGTCTTTCCAAATCATGTCCAAACAACTGAATTTACCACAGGTGGACTCCAATTAAGCTGCAGGAACATCTCAAGGTTGATCGGTGGAAACAGGATGCCCCTGAGCTCAATTTTGAGCTTCATGGCAAAGGCTGTGAATACTTATGTACAAGTGATTTTTTATTTTTTTTATTTTTAATAAATTTGTAAAAATCACAAAAAATACTTTTTTCATGTTGTCATTATGGGTTATTGTGTGTGGAATTTTGAGGGGGAAAAAATTAATTTATTCCATTTTGGAATAAGGCTGTAACATAACAAAATGTGGAAAATGTGAAGTGCTGTGAATACTTTCGGGATGCACTGTATACTGCTGAGCAAGGGCGTAGCTACTATAGGAGCAGACAGTGCAACTGCTGTGGGGCCCAAAGCTGAGAGGGGCCCACCTTCCCTGTCAAAGATACATGTGTTATGTATATGTTATGTATATTTTTAATTAGCAGATGCATAAGGGCCCTTACAAACTTTACGGCCTACAATACATCTAGTTATGCCCCTGGTCCTGATCATTGTAAAGTGGTATAAAATGAGCTGGAGTTCATTATAATGTTACATAATATGAACTGAGGGCACCGTAATGTGGCACAATATCAAGTGGAGGCACTATAGTGGGGCATCATATGAACTGGGGGCACAGTAATGAGGCATAATATAAACTGGGAAAACTGTGTGTCATAATGTGAATTGGGGGTACTTTATAATAGCATAATGTGTGCTGGCAGCCCTTCCCAGAGGCGGAACTACCGCCAGTGCAACCAGTGCGTTGCACTGGGGCCCGCCTCTGTCCAGGGGCCCAAAGCATGTAATGAGTCAAACTGACTCATTACATGCCGCTGTGTGCTGCGGGCAACCGCTGCCCGCAGCACACAGCCGCCCGGAGAGGAGAGGAGCAGCGGTACGGGGGAGAAGCAGGAGGAGGGAGGTGGAGGAGGGAGCCACAGCAGCGCTTTGTTACTGGTTGAGGCGCTGCTGCTGCCGGCCCTCTGCTTCACTATAGGCTGTCTTCCGAGAACAGCCTATAGTGAAGCAGAGGGCCAGCAGCAGCAGCGCCTCCACCAATAACACAGCGCTGCTGCGGATCCCTCCTTCACCTCCCTCCTCCTCCTTCTCTCCTGCCCGGGAATCGTGAGTGACCAGAAGCTGCACCGAGGAGCCTGAGCCAGCGGAGAGGGTAAGTATAATTCTTTCTTTCTTTCTTTCTTTCTTTCTTTCTTTCTTTCTTTCTTTCTTTCCTTTCTTTCCTTTCTTTCTTTCCTTTCTTTCTTATCTTTCTTTCTTCAAAAAGGGGGACTGTCTGCCACAATGTGTAAAAAGGGGGAATCTGCCTGCCGCAATGTGTAAAAGGGGGAATCATCCGCAATGTATAAAAAGGGGGAATCTGCTTGCCGCAATGTGTAAAAAGGGGGAATCTGCCTGCCACAATGTGTAAAAAGGGGGAATCTGCTTGCCGCAATGTGTAAAAAGGGGGAATCTGCTTGCCGCAATGTGTAAAAAGGGGGAATCTGCCTGCCGCAATGTGTAAAAAGGGGGAATCTGCCTGCCGCAATGTGTAAAAAGGGGGAATCTGCTTGCCGCATTGTGTAAAAAGGGGGAATCTGCCTGCCGCAATGTGTAAAAAGGGGGATGCTGTCTGTCATAATGTGTAACAAGGGCACGCTGTCTGCCGTAATGTGTAACAAGGGCACGCTGTCTGCCGTAATGTGTAAAATGGGGACCCTGAATTCTGTAATTCCAAACTAAACCCTTTTGGCGGCATGCTGCACCCAGAGAGTCGATTCAATTACGGAGCTCGCCACCTGCTGGCTGTCTATGGGCGTCTATCTGAGCTATTCAATTGTTTCTTAGATCAGATGCAGTGGCCATTTTCACCGTGTCCTGCGCATGCACAGTACAGAAATAACTGGGAAAATGGTCACCGCATGTGTAGTAGAGTCCTCTAGTGCTCAGACTCTCCAGTGTTGCCGGCAGAGAGAAGGGGGCCCGAATGGAGGAGTCAGCACACAGGCCTCCTACTCTCTTAAAGCACCACTGACACAGACACATACTTACATAGACACTTATCTTGGGACCAGGTACTCCTCCTCCTCTCCTCCGAGCTGTGAATCTCCCAACCAGAGCTGCTCTCCGAGCCAGGCCAGCTTTCCTATCACTCCAGCTCCTGGATGACACACTGCCCATGGCTCCCAATGCACTACTTGCTTCATGGTTTTGGGTGGAGGGAGAGGGATCTGCCATGAGAGGGATACTATGGTGTGTAGTCTACATGCCTGCACAGGTGGCATGCCGCTAGTATGCTTTGCTGGGCTGCTGATGCTGTCCATGGATCTGTGGTGTGTGGTAAGTCTATTATCAGAAGATGAATCAAGCTTCGCCCTCCTCCTGTCTGGGACTGGCGCATGCACAATCAGAATTTCAGACAGGGCTGGATGAGTCTGGGGATTGGGCGGGCTCTGATGGGCAATGGAACGGGAGCCTCCTGCAGGAAACGAGGCTGTTGGCAAGCATGCTGCCATTTTCCATCTGTTTTATAAAATCATACACAACCAGTAAGATTTTTTCATAGCAGATCTCATCTCTATGAGACAAGGAAAGAACCAATATACTGTATGGGATATAGATGTATTAAAATAGTAATATAATAATCATATTTTTCATATTTACACGTTCCATAAAAAACATGAAGGTGCGACTGCGTCTTTTACCTTAGCCATATCTGCATTTTTATGCTAATGCTGTGGGCCATTTTGTAAATATTGAGACGCCCACTGGTAGCATCTTCTTGTGGTGCAAATCCATATTGGTGCAGCTTTTAGATGCACCATCGAACATACCCTACATAGGAGCAGTCCTATGGCAGGTGTAGTTTCTCCGGATTCAGTATGATATCCCTGCTGACAGGATGCCGGCTGTCATGATCCTGACAGTGACATCCCTCCAGCCAGAATACCGGCAGTGAGCGCAGCGAGTCCCCTCTTGGGCTGCTTCCCTCGCCACACTTCACGCTTTGATCGCCACAGGTTCTATTATCCCTTGGGTGGTGTAGTGGACCCACCACCCGAGTGGGAACACAGGGGAGCGGTCAGTATTTTACCGGCTGTCAGTATTCTGGCGTCGTGTTAGCAGTAGTGCATCTTTGGACGCGTCCGCTTACTGCGACACTCTCGCATCTGCTTAGCCATCCCCATGTACGGTAACTGTCCAGGAATACCAGTTGAATTCGACAGACCATTCACCCGATTCTGTTCTGTGTCTCTTAGCACTAACATTCGTGAAGCATGCATAGTGCCGAATACATGCCTAAAACAATGGCCAACTGCGCGCAGAATCGACACTGCGTAAGAAACTACCCTAAGAAAAGTAATTTGGGTTCTGCAAAGTATTAGTTAAAATGAATTTGAAGTGTTAAGGATAAACCTCGGAAGCAACATTGCGCATCTGTGCTGAGTCTGCCTTCAGGCCTAGCTATTATTTCTTCACCTTCATCATCCCTCACTGTAGGAGAAAAACCTTGGTGTCTGGGGACAAGAGGGACCAGTGAAAGACTATTTGGTTTGTTATGGATATATCCTTCCTGAATTGTGCCTCAGGCAAAAGGATGTAGAGCACATCTTTATGCTGAGGAATTCTCCTGAAAAGCTGTTATATTTTTTTCAAGAAAAACATATGCACTTGGAATGCAGTGCGCCACTGAGGATTATATTGTAAGACCGCAGCTCATGTTTATCGCTGAACTCCTCCTAGACCATCAATTTCACACTCACCTCCCCAGGCATTTCTTCATCCGGAAACTCAATTCCTTGGCCCTATGTCTTAACCCCCTTCTGTGTAATCACATTAGTGTAAAATACAAATGTAAGATATTTATGAATTCCTTACCCACAGTTACATTAAAATGACATTAATTACACACATTTCTTTACTGCTGTGAATATGAATCGGAATTAAGAATTTGTGGTTATATATAATACACTGTACAAATTAAAAAGAGAAAATGTATAGATGTTCTCACTAAAAGGTATTGTCATGGAAGCCATCTGGGCACAAAATACAATATATGCAATTAAACAACTGATTAAATTAACATTATTCACCCTAACAGCAAAAAAAAAAAAAAAAAAAAAACCAAATTCCAAAGCAACATAACTCGACTAAGAGATAGGGTACAATGGAATGCTGTGGATAAAAATGTTATAAAAAGCAGTCTGCGTTCATCTGAATACAAGTAATTATATTATTTAACTCTACAAAAAAAAAGAAATAAAATATGTGCTGTAGGTGCATTGGAAAAGTAATGTAGCCAGAGAAAACACATACTCACAAACACACACACTCACACAAACACACACACATTATTAATAATAATAATAATAATAATAATAATGAGATTTATGGTAGAACTTACCTTTGTTAAATCTCTTTCTGCGAGGTACACTGGGTTCCACAGGGAATAACATCGGGGTGTACTGTAGAGTTGAATCTTGAACCGAGGCAACAACAGGCTAAAAGCTTTGACTGTTCCCAAGATGCCCCGCCTCCGTGCACAGGAGCTCAGTTTTGTTAACCAGTCCAATGCAGTAGCAGGTAAAAGAGACGACAACCGTTAGTAGCCATATATACCACATTCTCGCGACAGGAGAAGGTACCAGCGGCTAATGCCATACAAACCCAACGAAGCTAAGTGCGTCAGGGTGGCCGCCCTGTGAAACCCAGTGTATCTCGCAGAAAGAGATTTAACAAAGGTAAGTTCTTACCATAAATCTCCTTTTCTGCAGCGGGGTACACTGGGGTTCCACAGGGAATAATATTGGGGATGTCCTAAAGCAGTTCCTCATGGGAGGGGATGCACTGTAGCGGGCACAAGAACTCGGCGTCCAAAGGAGGCATCCTGGGAGGCGGAAGTATCGAAGGCATAGAACCTTATGAACCTGTTCACTGAGGACCACGTAGCCGCCTTGCACAATTGTTCAAGGGTCGCACCACGTCGGGTCGCCCATGAAGGTCCTACAGACCGAGTAGAATGGGCTTTGATGGTAGCAGGAGCTGGAAGACCAGCCTGTACATAAGCATGCGCAATCAACATTCTAATCCATCTGGCCACGGTCTGCTTATTAGCAGGCCAGCCACGTTTGTGAAAACCAAAAAAGACAAAGAGAGAATCAGATCTCCTAAGAGAGGCGGTTCTCTTCACATATATACGGAGAGCCTGTACCACATCCAAAGACCATTCTTTGGAAGACAAACCAGGAGAGGTAAAGGCCAGAACCACAATCTCCTGGTTAAGGTGGAAAGACAACACCACCTTAGGCAAATAACCAGGATGAGTTCTAAGAACCGCCCGGTCACAGTGAAAAATCAGAAAGGGAGACCTAAAGGACAAGGCACCCAAGTCTGAAACCCGTCTAGCAGAGGTAATAGCCAGCAAGAACAAGACCTTAAGAGTAAGCCACTTAAGGTCCACAGACTCAAGAGGTTCAAATGGAGACTCCTGTAAGGCATCCAGAACAACCGACAAATCCCAGGGAGCCACAGGCGGGACATAGGGAGGTTGAATCCATAAAACACTCTGAGTGAATGTATGAACATCAGGCAGATTCACAATTTTTCTCTGAAACCATATCGACAAGGCAGAAATATAAACCTTGAAGTAGGCCAGACGAAGGCCTAAGTCCAGGCCCTGTTGCAGGAAAGCCAAAAGCTTTTCAGTACTGAACTTATATGCATCATAATGGTTAGTCGCACACCAGGCAAAGTAAGAATTCCATAACCTATAATAAATCCAAGCAGACATAGTTTGAACGACCACCTCAGAAAATTCTTTGGCCCTCAGTATGGAAGCTTCAAGAGCCACACCGTCAAAGCCAGCCGGGCCAAATCCTGGTAGACACAAGGGCCCTGAATGAGGAGGTCTGGGTGCTGTGGAAGTAGAAGAGGACGCTCTATCGAGAGACCCTGCAGGTCTGAGAACCAATGCCATCTGGGCCACGCTGGAGCAATTAGAAGTAGTATTCCTTCTTCTTGCTTGAACTTCCTCATCACCCTGGGCAGAAGTGACACCCCGGAGGGAACACATACGGCAGCCGAAAGTTCCATGGAATTGCCAGTGCGTCAACGAACGCTGCTTGAGGATCTCTTGTCCTTGCTCCGAAGACCAGAACCTTGTGATTGTGTCGAGACGCCATCAGGTCTTCATCTGGTAGGCCCCACTTGTCCACTAGGAGATGAAAGACTGCTGGATGAAGGCTCCACTCTCTGGCTTGTACGTCCTGACGACTGAGGAAATCCGCTTCCCAGCTGAGGACTCCCGGAATGAACACTGCCGATATGGCTGGCAGATGGCGTTCCAGCCAACAAAGGATTTTTGACACTTCCATCATTGCCATGCGGCTTCCAGTGCCGCCTTGATGGTTTATGTATGCCACCATTGTGGCATTGTCAGACTGTACTTGAACAGGCCTATTCTGTACTAGAGGCAGGGCTAGTGTCAACGCATTTGAACACTGCCCGCAATTCCAGAATGTTTATCGGGAGGTAAGATTCCTCCCTGGTCCACCGACCCTGAAGAGAGTGTTGCTCCAACACTGCTCCCCAGCCCCACAGACTGGCATCCGTCATCATAAGGACCCAGATGGAGATCCAGAAGGGACGACCTCTGCTCTGTTGCTGGTCCTGTAGCCACCAGCTCAGTGACAAGCAGCCCTCCGGAGTCAAGGAGATCATGTGAGTCCTAATCCGGTGAGGCAGGCCGTCCCACTTGGAGAGTATCAACCGCTGCAGAGGGTGGGAATGAAATTGAGCGTACTCTACCATGTCGAAAGCCGACACCATGAGGCCTAGTACGCCGAGTGTACCGACACACGTGGGCGAGAGAGGAAGCATCTTATCTTGTCCTTAAGTTTCAGGACCTTCTCCGGAGACAAAAACAACCTCTGGTTGGGGGTGTCCAATAGCGCTCCCAGGTGCACCATGCTCTGAGCAGGGACCAGGGAAGATTTTTTCCAGTTGATGAGCCACCCGTGGGCTTGCAGGAATTGGACCGTCAGTTCCAGATGACAGAGGAGAACCTCTGGAAAGTTCGCCAGGATCAACAAGTCATCCAGATACAGCAGGATCCTGATACCCTGACGGTGGAGCAGAGTTATCATGACCGCCATGACCTTGGTGAAAATTCTTGGAGCCGTGGTCAGACCGAAAGGTAAGGCCTGGAATTGAAAATGTAGATTGCCAATAGCAAACTGCAGGTATTGCTGATACGACACTGCAAAAGGTATATGCAGGTAAGCATCCTGTATGTCCAGGGATACCATTTAGTCCTTGGGCTACCAAAGCCAGAACAACAGAGCGAAGCATTTCCATACGGAATTTGGAAACCTTCACAAATTTGTTCTAAGACTTGAGGTTGAGAATGGGCCGAGAGGACCCATTCGGTTTCGAGACTAGGAACAGCGTGGAATAGTACCCCCAGCCTCTCTGAGCCAGTGGCACCGGCACTATCACTCCTGTATCTAGGAGAGATTGTACCATCAAATGGAGAGTTTTTGCTTTTACCTGATCCAAAGGGATGTTTGTTGAGCAAAATTGGCGAGGGGGACGTTTCTTGAAAGAGATGGCGTATCCGTGAGTGACGACTTCCCTTACCCAGGCGTCCGAAGTGGTCTGTAACCACGCCTGAGCAAACCGTAGAAGTCGGCCTCCCACCCTGGGATCCCCCAGGGGGAGGCCTGCCCCGTCATGCAGCAGGCTTCTCTGTTTTGGAAGCAGGCTGACGGGCAGCCCAGGCACGTTTGGGCTTAGAGGATTTGGAAGTGCGAGCCTGTGTCGGGTACGCCTGACCCTTTGCTTTACCTGGAGGTCGAAAGGAATGAAAGGAAGTACTCTTAGCCTTTGGAGCCGAAGGAGAAGTACTAGGCAGACATGCAGTCTTAGCTGATGCCAAGTCAGCAACAATCTTGTTGAGATCTTCCCCAAAAAGAATGTTTTCCTTTAAAGGGATCACCTCCAAGGTCTTTTTAGAGTCCAAATCTATAGACCAGGGCAGTAACCAGAGAATCCGGCGAGCCATAATGGACGTAGTAGACGCCTTGGCCGCCAGAACACCTGCATCAGATGCCGCCTCCTGAATATAATGAGAGGCTGTAATAATATATGAAAGACACTGTCTAGCATTATCAGGAAAATCCGATGGTAGTTCCGCTTCAACTTCCTGAACCCAGGTTTCAATAACTTTTGCCACCCAAGAAGCCACAATAGTGGGCCTATGCACAGCTCCAGCAAGAGTGTAAATGGACTTCAAGCAACCCTCCACACTCTTATCCATCGGTTCCTTCAGTGAGGTGACGGTAGTGACAGGAAGAGCAGAGGATACCACCAGACGCGCGACTTGTGAATTCACCGGCGGAGGTGTTTCCCAATTTTTACTTAACTTTGCAGTGAGAGGATAACGAGCTAGCATCTTTTAAGACAGGGAAAATTTATTTCCTGGATTTTCCCAGGATTCCTGATGATGTCAACCAAGTGGTCAGAATGAGGTAAAACTAATTTAGTAACCTTCTGAAGTTTAAACTTATCTGGTTTCTTAGAGGTAGCTGGAGGCTCTCCATCATCATCAATTTGAAGAATCAGCCTGATTGCCCCCAAGAGGTCAGGAACATCCACTTGTGTCAGAGATTCCCCATCAGAAGCATCTGCATCAGTGTCTGAAGAGTCAGTGTAAGCGCCATCTTCATCGGACGAGGTATCCGAAACATGTGTGGATTGTGAGGAAGTAATGGTGCGTTTAGATGACCCCTTGGTCTTAGGCGGGCGAGAGTCAGGATTTTGCTTAGACAGAGACTGATTTAATTGCTGTAATTAAGAGGACAGTGTATCTGCCCACGACGGATTAACTGCAGGGACAATATGTGGCTGTAATGGCACAAGAGGTCCCACAGGGGGCGCAGGTGTAGTTACTAGCGTAGTCAGTAAATTAGAGAAAGCAGCCCAAGGTGGGTCTTGATTTGCCCCCGTTGCTGCAGACTGACCATGGGGTATAGAACCCCCAGTAGCTGAACCCTTAGCTGCTATGTTTTTCTCCGAGCAATCCGTGGCGTCAGCACTGCATGGTGCAGTATCAGCCATGGATCTACCACCCTGTTTAGCAGACATTATATGTAAGCAGGGGTGTCGGAATAGGGGGGGCAAGGGGGCAGCTCGCTCCCCCCAAACATGAGAGAGGCGCCTCTGCAAAGCAGGGAGGCGCTCTCCCTGCTTTGCTACTCTGCAGCTGCCGATTGCCGCTGTGCACACAGCATGACAGGCAGCAGCGCTGGCAGCACAGGGATGGGAGGAGGGGTTAGCTCGTACTCACTGAGAGCAGCAGCAGGGGAAGTCCCTGCAACTCACTGCGGTGCCTCATCTCCTCCCCTCCCTGGTATCAGCAATAAGGTCAGAAGAACATGTGCCGAGCAGTAATTGGAGGAGCTCGGCACATGCTGATTAGAAGAGCCCCTGATTGGAGGAGCTGTCACATGCTCCCCTGACCCCTGGAACACGGAGGATGTCACACAGCATGGCCCTTGATTCTAGCATCTACCCTTGTCTAAAGGTTGGTTCTATATCGGAGGGGCTGAAGGGACCTTGTGACGTATTGAGGGGAGGAGCTACGTCACCAGGGGGAGGAGCTATGGGCGAACAGGGTACCCGAAAAGTTCGCTCGCCACACTTCGGGCACGGTGGCTCGCTCCGCTCCGCTTCGCTCACCACCTAATTACTAAAGGTAATAGTTGGTGGCGTGGATAGTAGAGGAACTATCCCGCTGGCCTAGCTCCTCCCCCTTGCATCATAACTCCTCCCCCTTACGGAAAAGGTCCCTTAGCCCACTTGATTCTAGCATCTACCCTTGTCTAAATGTGAGTAATGTATTCAACCTGACTCCTCTGTCTCCATAGCTCCTGCCTGTCTATGCCACCCTCTCTATGCAGCTGCTGTCTCTCTCTCTCTCTCTGACTGCTACATGGTTTTCTCTCTGTCAAGCATCTGCCTCCCCTCCTGTCTCTCTGCCCAGCATCTGCCACCCCTCTCCGCAGCATCTGTCCCCCCCTCTCTCTGCCCATCATCTGTCCCCCTCGCTGCAGCATCTGTCCCCCCTTCTCTCTGCCCAGCATCTACTCCCCCTCTTTCTGACCATCATCTGCCCCCCTCTCTGCAGCATCTGTCCCCCCTTCTCTCTGCCCAGCATCTGCTCCCCCTCTTTCTGCCCATCATCTGCCCCCCTCTCCGCAGCATCTGCCTCCCCTCTCTCTGCCCAGCATCTGCCCCCCTCTCCGCAGCATCTGTCCCCCCTCTCTATGCCCATCATCTGTCCTCTCCACAGCATCTGTCCCCACTTCTCTCTGCCCAGCATCTGCTCCCCCTCTTTCTGCCCCCCTCTCCGCAGCATCTGTCCCCCCTCTCTCTGCCCATCATCTGCCCCCCTCTCCGCAGCATCTGTCCCCCCTCTCTCTGCCAATCAACTGCCCCCTCTCCGCAGCATCTGTCCCCACTCTCTCTGACCAGCATCTGCCTCCCCTCTCTCTGCCCATCATCTGCCCCCCAGTCCACATTATCTGTCCCACCCTCTCTCTGCCCATCATCTGTCCCCCTCTATGCAGCATCTGTCCCCCCTTCTCTCTGCGCAACATCTGCCCCCTCTTTCTGCCCATCATCTGCCCCCCTCTCCGCAGCATCTGTCCCCCCTCTCTCTGCCCAGCATCTGCCCCCTCTCCACAGCATCTGTCCCCCCTCTCTCTGCCCAGCATCTGCCCCTCTCTCCACAGCATCTGTCCCCCCTCTCTCTGCCCAGCATCTGCCCCCCTCTTCGCAGCATCTGTCCCCCCTCTCTCTGCCCAGCATCTGCTCCCCCTCTTTCTGCCCATCATCTGCCCCCTCTCCGCAGCATCTGTCCCCCCTTCTCTCTGCCCAGCATCTGCTCCCCCTCTTTCTGCCCATCATCTGCCCCCCTCTCCGCAGCATCTGTCCCCCTCCCTCTGACCAGCATCTGCCTCCGCTCTCTCTGCCCATCATCTGCCCCCCTCTCCGCAGCATCTGTCCCCCCTCTCTCTGTCCATCATCTGCTCCCCATCTTTCTGCCCATCATCTGTCCCCCTCTCTGCAGCATTTGTCCCCCCTTCTCTCTGCCCAGCATCTGCTCCCCCTCTTTCTGCCCATCATCTGCCACCCCTCTCCACAGCATCTGCTCCCCCTCTTTCTGCCCATCATCTGCCCCCCTCTCCGCAGCATCTGCGTCCCCTCTCTCTGCCCAGCATCTGCCCCCCTCTCCGCAGCATCTGTCCCCCCTCTCTATGCCCATCATCTGTCCTCTCCACAGCATCTGTCCCCACTTCTCTCTGCCCAGCATCTGCTCCCCCTCTTTCTGCCCCCCTCTCCGCAGCATCTGTCCCCCCTCTCTCTGCCCATCATCTGCCCCCCTCTCCGCAGCATCTGTCCCCCCTCTCTCTGCCAATCAACTGCCCCCTCTCCGCAGCATCTGTCCCCACTCTCTCTGACCAGCATCTGCCTCCCCTCTCTCTGCCCATCATCTGCCCCCCAGTCCACATTATCTGTCCCACCCTCTCTCTGCCCATCATCTGTCCCCCTCTATGCAGCATCTGTCCCCCCTTCTCTCTGCGCAACATCTGCCCCCTCTTTCTGCCCATCATCTGCCCCCCTCTCCGCAGCATCTGTCCCCCCTCTCTCTGCCCAGCATCTGCCCCCTCTCCACAGCATCTGTCCCCCCTCTCTCTGCCCAGCATCTGCCCCTCTCTCCACAGCATCTGTCCCCCCTCTCTCTGCCCAGCATCTGCCCCCCTCTTTGCAGCATCTGTCCCCCCTCTCTCTGCCCAGTATCTGCTCCCCCTCTTTCTGCCCATCACCTGCCCCCCTCTCCGCAGCATCTGTCCCCCCTTCTCTCTGCCCAGCATCTGCTCCCCCTCTTTCTGCCCATCATCTGCCCCCCTCTCCGCAGCATCTGTCCCCCTCCCTCTGACCAGCATCTGCCTCCGCTCTCTCTGCCCATCATCTGCCCCCCTCTCCGCAGCATCTGTCCCCCCTCTCTCTGTCCATCATCTGCTCCCCCTCTTTCTGCCCATCATCTGTCCCCCTCTCTGCAGCATTTGTCCCCCCTTCTCTCTGCCCAGGATCTGCTCCCCCTCTTTCTGCCCATCATCTGCCACCCCTCTCCACAGCATCTGTCCCCCCTCTCTCTACCCATCATCTGCCCCCCTCTCCGCTGCATCTGTGTCCCCCCCCTCTGCCCATCATCTGTCCCCCTCTCTGCAGCATTTGTCCCCCCCTTCTTTCTGCCCAGCATCTGCTTCCCCTCTTTCTGCCCATCATCTGCCCCCCTCTCCACAGCATCTGTCCCCCCTCTCTCTGCCCAGCATCCACTCCCCCTCTTTCTGCCCATCATCTGCCCCCCTCTCCGCAGCATCTGTCCCCCCTCTCTCTGCCCAGCATCTGCTCCCCCTCTTTCTGCCCATCATCTGCCCCCTCTCCGCAGCATCTGTCCCCCCTCTCTCTGCCCAGCATCTGCCCCCCTCTCCTCAGCATCTGTCCCTACTCTCTCTACCCATCATCTGTTCCCATCTCCGCAGCATCTGTCCCCCCTTCTCTGTGCCCAGTATCTGCTCCCCCTCTTTTTGCACATCATCTGCCCCCCTCTCCGCAGCATCTGTCCCCCCTCCCTCTGACCAGCATCTGCCTCCGCTCTCTCTGCCCATCATCTGCCCCCCTCTCCGCAGCATCTGTCCACCCCTCTTTCTGCCCATCATCTATCCTCCTCTACGCAGCATCTGTCCTCCCCCTCTCTGTCCATCATCTGTCCCCCTCTCCGCAGCATTTGTCCCCACTTCTCTCTACCCAGCATCTGCTCCCCTCTTTCTGCCCATCATCTGCCCCCCTCTCCACAGCATCTATCCCCCCTCTTTCTGCCCAGCATCTGCCACCCTCTCCGCAGCATTTGTCCCCCCTCTCTCTGCCCATCATCTGTCCTCCTCTCCGCAGCATCTGTCCCCCCCTCTCACTGCCCAGCATCTGTCCCCCTCTCCGCAGCATTTGTCCCCCCTTCTCTCTGTCCAGCATCTGCTCCCCCTCTTTCTGCCCATCATCTTCCCCCCTCTCCGCAGCATCTGTCCCCCCTCTCTCTGCCCAGCATCTTTTCCCCCTCTCTCTGCCCATCATCTGTCCTCTCCACAGCATCTGCCCCCCCCTCTCCCTGCCCATCATCTGCCCCCCTCTCCGCAGCATCTGTCCCCCCTCTCTCTGCCCAACATCTGCCCCCCCTCCTCTCTCTCTGCCTGGCATCTGCCTCCCGCTGATGGTGCTCCTGTATACCAGCGCCTCTGCCCCTGCTCACACCGGCACTGGGAGCGCTGCGGTTGGATACCTGCCGCGCAGCGGCGGAACTACTGCACCGGTGCCCAAAGCAACACAAGGGCCCACAGCAGTAGTATGAGCAGTACTAATAATAAGTCAAACTGACTCATTATAGTACTCCAAGTACGCAGCCGGCTGCAGGACATGACAAAGAGGAAGGATGCGGTCCGGGGGCTTCTGTTTCCTTCCATCCCCTCCTCTCTCCTCTGACCTCCTCCGCTGGTGCTGATACAGTGCTGCTTCTGGCTGAGGTCTGACTGTGACATCTGATCTCATGACGTCCCCAGTGCAATTGTGGAGAGGACACCCACTGCAAGGTACCCGCTTTTGCAAGTTTGGCAATATACCAGAAAGCAGCCAGTGCTTACCAAGCACTGTGAGATATTAACTTATGTACTGCATGTGGGGCTGAACTGTCAAGCTGACACAGAGACCAGCCAGGGTACAGTATATATTATTCAACTGCCTGCACACTGTCAGAACACCTAACGCTGCATCCCCATGCACAGAATCCGACACCTGGGAGTTATGTGTCCTAACCCTCCCCCTCTACCCCCCTAACCGTCCCTACCTGCAGCCTCACCCTAACCCACCAATCCCCGCAGCCTAACCCTCCCTCACCGCAGTCGAACCCTAACCCCCCGCCCCTCTTTGGTGCCTAACCCTCCCCCCTTAGTGCCTAACCTTCCCTCCCAGCAGCCTAACCCTAACCCTCCCCCTTAGAGCCTAACCCTCCCCACCCCGCAGACTAACCCTCCCCGGGGGTGCATAACCCTAATCCCCCCCTTCCCACGGCCTAAACCTAACCTACCCCCCTCCCCGCAGCCTAACCCTAACACCCACTTCCCGCAGCCTAAACCTAACTCCCCCCCCCCCACTTCCACCCTCCACGGCTTACTTCTCCGGTTGCACATCACACAGACATCTAGGATCCGGCGTCGGGATTGTGATCCTGTTCGGGATGCCAACGCCAGCATTCCGAGCAGTGTCGGGATTCCGACGTAGGTATTTCAAATGCCGGGGATCCAAACCAGATCCTATGTTTACCATGTTGCTGGTAATGCTAATAATCATAATGATGCACCGACACATATGCCTTTTATGTCACCCACTGTCACACTGTTCTGGGAAGCTAGGGGCGCCAAACTCAGATTATATCTTGCCCCCCCCCCCCCCCCCCCAACCTAAAAACGTTCTGACGCCCCTGTATGTAAGCGTAACTTTAATGGTGAAATAGTACAAAATAAGCAGACAAATTACGTGACAAAAAAAAAACCCTGTATAGTGTGACTGCAAAGCAGAGCACAAACAGAGAATTGAAGAGGTATGTGGTGACTGTAAAACACAGTGAAAAATACCAAGGTAGTATATCCTGTTAAATATTATATTATATGATAACCCTGATGCACTTAGCCCCCCTCAGGGTACAGAATATAGGGATAGCAATATGTGTGAGATACACAAAATAGAAATCACACAGCCAGGGCCGGTGCTAGGGTGCACAGTGCCCCCCTGCAAACTGTAAATTTGCGCCTTACTGTACTTCACAAAGGGGGGTGGGAAACAATGGCTGGGATAGAAAATGGGAGGGGGGGTGAAACAGTGACAAAACACGGGCGGTGGGGTGAAATAGTAGCAGAACACAGGTGGGGGGGTGACACAATGGCTGGGACAGAACACAAAGGAGGGTATGGAATAGTGACAGAACACGGGGGGGGGTGACACAATGGCTGAGACAGAACACAAAGGGGGAGGTGAAATAGTGACAGAACATGAGGTGAGATAGTGACAGAACACTGGAGGGGTGAAATAGTGACAGAACATAACGGGGGGTGGGGGAACAGGGACAGAACACAGAGGGGGTGCAATAGTGACAGAATATGGGGGGTGGAATAGGGACAGAACACAGGGGGTGGAATAGTGACAGAACATGGGGAGGTTGGAATAGGGACAGAACACAGGGGGCGGAATAATGACAGAACACGGGGAGGGGGGAGGTGGAATAGGGACAGAACACAGGGGGGTGAAATAATCACAGAACACGGGGGGGGGGGTAGGTGGAATAGGTACAGAACACAGGGGGGTGGAATAATGACATGGGGTGGGGTTGCTACAATACCTGGGACAGAACACAGGAGGGGAGGGTGTTTGAAACAGTGACAGAACACAAACTACTGATGACAGTCTCAGTGGTTATGCTAATCATTGCGCCCCCGTGCCCTCCTCCAGCCCAGTGACCTGAAGCTCTAAGCTGCATTCACCCACTCGGGTCACTTGACTTACTGGCTCCGACGCTGCCTGACTCACTGTGGCCAAGGAGAGCGTGCTTCTTCTTATGCCCTGCTGATGAGGGACTTTGGGGGCTTCATGGCGGCAGTCAAGGTGCATGGCATTGGCGGCTGCAGCAAGAATATGAGGTGCTACGGGGCATAAGGGGGTGGAGCTTACCGGCATACTGAACTCCAGGAGGAGAGGAGAGGGCTTGCTGAAACCAGGGCTCCCGCTCCACTGTAAAAGTGCCAGAGAGGAGCTGCAACTTTGTATCCATACAGCTGCCTGCGTACCACACTCTCTGGAGGGAGAAGAGGGGAGGGGTCTTGCTGAAGCCTGAGCCGCTCCACTGTAGTTCTGGTCCAGAGAGGACTGGGTCTGCACTTCACATACTGTTAACACTAGAGATGAGCGGGTTCGGTTCCTTGGGATCCAAACCCCCCCGAACTTCACCCATTTTACACGGTTCCAAGGCAGCCTCGGATCCTCCCGCCTTGCTCGGTTAACCCGAGCACGCCCGAACGTCATCATCCCGCTGTCGGATTCTCGCGAGATTCGTATTCTATATAAGGAGCCGCGCGTTGCCGCCATTTTCACTCGTGCCTTGGAGATGATAGCGAGAGGACGTGGCTGCGTTCTCTCAGTTCCTGTGTTCAGTGTGCTGCAAATATCTGTGCTCAGTGTGCTGCAAATATCTGTGCTCAGTGTGCTGCAAATATCTGTGCTCAGTGGGCTGAAAATATCTACGTTCTCTGCCTGAAAAATGCTCCATATCTGTGCTGCATTGTAGTATATAGTAGGACAGTGCAGAATTTTGCTGACCACCAGTATATATATATAACAGTACGGTACAGTAGTCCACTGCTCTACCTCTGTGTCGTCAAGTATACTATCCATGCATACCTGTGCTGCATTTTAGTTGTGCGCAGTATATAGTAGAAGGACAGTGTAGAATTTTGCTGACCACCAGTATATATATAGCAGTACGGTACAGTAGTCCACTGCTCTACCTCTGTGTCATCAAGTATACTATCCATCCATACCTGTGCTGCATTTTAGTTGTGCGCAGTATATAGTAGGAGGACAGTGCAGAATTTTGCTGACCACCAGTATATATTAGTGATGTGCACCGGAAATTTCTCTAACGTCCTAGAGCAGGCATTCCCAACCACGGTCCTCAAGGTACACCAACAGTGCAGGTTTTAGTGATATCCAGGCTGCAGCACAGATGGTTAAATCAAAATAGCTGAGCTACTAATTAAGTCACCTGTGCTGAAGCCTGGATATCACTAAAACCTGCACTGTTGGTGTGCCTCGAGGACCGTGGTTGGGAATGCCTGTCCTAGAGGATGCTGGGGACTCCGTAAGGACCATGGGGATAGACGGGCTCCGCAGGAGACATGGGCACTTTAAGAAAGACTTTAGGTCTGGGTGTGCACTGGCTCCTTCCTCTATGCCCCTCCTCTAGACCTCAGTTTGATACTGTACTCCACTTCAGGGAGCTCTCCTGAGCTTCCTGACAGAAAGTATATTTGTTAGGTTTTTTATTTTCAGGGAGCCTGCTGGCAACAGACTCCCTGCATCGAGGGACTGAGGGGAGAGAAGCAGACCTACTTCTGTGAGTTTCAAGGCTCTGCTTCTTAGGCTACTGGACACCATTAGCTCCAGAGGGATCGGTACGCAGGTCTCACCCTCGCCGTCCGTCCCAGAGCCGCGCCGCCGTCCCCCTCGCAGAGCCGGAAGATAGAAGCCGGGTGAGTATGAGAAGAAAAGAAGACTTCAGAGGCGGCAGAAGACTTCATGATCTTCACTGAGGTAACGCACAGCAGTAAAGCTGTGCGCCATTGCTCCCATACACCTCACACACAGCAGTCACTGTAAGGGTGCAGGGTGCAGGGGGGGCACCCTGGGCAGCATATAGACCTCTTTTTGGCACAAATAAGTATATATACAGCTGGGCACTGTATATATATAAGAGCCCCCGCCAAATTTTGAGATTTTAAGCGGGACAGAAGCCCGCCGCCGAGGGGGCGGGGCTTCTCCCTCAGCACTCACCAGCGCCATTTTTCTCCACAGCACCGCTGAGAGGAAGCTCCCCAGACTCTCCCCTGCTTATACCACGGTAGACAGAGGGTTTTAAAGAAGAGGGCACAAAATTAGGCGCATATTGTATATGTAAACAGCGCTATCTGGGTAAACATAAAATTATTGTGTGTTTTTTCCTGGGTCATGTAGCGCTGGGGTGTGTGCTGGCATACTCTCTCTCTGTCTCTCCAAAGGGCCTGGTGGGGAAACTGTCTTCAGATAAGAGGTTCCCTGTGTGTGTGGTGTGTCGGTATGCGTGTGTCGACATGTCTGAGGTAGAAGGCTCACCTAGGGAGGAGGGGGAGCGTATGAATGTGAGGTCTCCGTCGGCGGTGCCGACACCTGACTGGGTGGATATGTGGAATGTTTTAAGTGCTAGTGTGAACTTATTGCACAAGAGATTAGACAAAGCTGAAGCTAAGGAACAGTCATGGAGTGAACCCGTGTATGTCCCTATGTCGCCGGGACCTTCAGGGTCTCAGAAGCGCCCACTATCCCAAATAGCAGACACTGATACCGACACGGATTCGGACTCCAGTGTCGACTACGATGATGTAAAGTTACAGCCAAAAGTGGCTAAATGTATTCGATATATGATTATTGCAATAAAAGAAGTGTTGCATATCACAGAGGAACCCCCTGTCCCTGACACGAGGGTACACATGTATAAGGGAAAGAAGCCCGAGGTAACTTTTCCCTCCTCACATGAGTTGAACAAATTATGTGAAAAAGCGTGGGAATCTCCAGACAAAAAACTGCAGATTCCCAAAAGGATTCTTATGGCGTATCCTTTCCCGCCAACGGACAGGATACGGTGGGAATCCTCCCCTAGGGTGGACAAAGCGTTGACACGCTTATCCAAGAAGGTAGCGCTGCCATCACAAGATACGGCTACCCTCAAGGATCCTGCTGACCGCAAGCAGGAGATTACATTGAAATCTATTTACACACATTCTGGTACATTACACAGACCGGCAATTGCGTCGGCCTGGGTTTGTAGCGCAGTAGCAGCATGGACAGATTCCTTATCGGTGGAGATTGAGACCCTAGATAAGGATACCATTTTATTGACCCTAGGCCATATAAAGGATGCTGTCTTATATATGAGGGATGCTCAAAGAGACATTAGTTTACTGGGTTCCAGAATAAACGCTCTGCTAGACGAGTGCTCTGGACCCGGCAGTGGACAGGTGATGCAGACTCAAAAAGACATATGGAGGTTTTACCTTACAAGGGTGAGGAACTGTTTGGGGAAGGTCTCTCGGACCTGGTCTCCACAGCTACGGCAGGTAAATCAATTTTTTTGCCTTATGTTCCCTCACAGCCTAAGAAAGCGCCACATTATCAAATGCAGTCCTTTCGTTCAAATAAAAGCAAAAGAGTGCGTGGATCGTCCTTTCTTGCCAGAGGTAAGGGCAGAGGTAAAAAGTTGCACAGCACAGCTAGTTCCCAGGAACAGAAATCCTCCCCGGCCTCTGCAAAATCCACCGCATGACGCTGGGGCTCCGCTGAGGGAGTCCGCCCCAGTGGGGGCACTTCTTCGACTTTTCAGCCACATCTGAGTTCTCTCACAGGTGGATCCCTGGGCAATAGAAATTGTTTCTCAGGGATACAAGCTGGAATTCGAAGAGGTGCCTCCTCGCCGGTTTTTCAAATCGGCTCTACCGACTTCTCCCCTAGGAAGGGAGATAGTGTTAAATGCTATTCACAAATTGTGTCTTCAACAAGTGGTGGTCGAAGTTCCCCTACTCCAGAGAGGGAAGGGATACTACTCCACCCTGTTTGTAGTTCCAAAACCGGACAGTTCGTTCAGACCCATATTTAATTTAAAATCCCTGAACCTATACTTAAAACGGTTCAAGTTCAAAATGGAATCGCTCAGAGCGGTCATCGCCAGCCTGGAAGGGGGGGATTTTATGGTATCCCTGGACATAAAGGATGCATACCTTCATGTTCCCATATATCCACCTCATCAGGCGTACCTGAGATTTGTGGTACAGGATTGTCATTACCAATTTCAGATGTTGCTGTTTGGGCTTTCCACGGCCCCGAGGATTTTCACCAAGGTAATGGCGGAAATGATGGTGCTCCTGCACGAGCAGGGTGTCACAATTATCCCGTACTTGGACGATCTCCTAATAAAAGCGAGATCACGAGAGCAGTTGTTGAACAGCATGTCACTTTCACTGAAGGTGTTACAGCAACACGGCTGGATTCTCAATATCCCGAAGTCACAGTTGGTTCCTACGATTCGTTTGACCTTCTTAGGCATGATTCTGGATACAGACCCCAATAGTCCCCAAACAGCACATGATGCAAAGAAAAAAGGTGCAATGAGGTAGCTGTGTGACTAAGCTAGGTGACCCAAGTAGCCGACACAAACACCTGGCCCATCTAGGAGTGGCATTGCAGTGTCAGATAGGATGGCAGATTTAAAAAATAGTCCCCAAACAGCACATGATGCAAAGAAAAAAAGAGGTGCAATGAGGTAGCTGTGTGACTAAGCTAAGCGACCCAAGTGTCCGACACAAACACCTGGCCCATCTAGGAGTGGCATTGCAGTGTCAGACAGGATGGCAGATTTAAAAAATAGTCCCAAAACAGCACATGATGCAAAGAAAAAAAGAGGTGCAATGAGGTAGCTGTGTGACTAAGCTAAGCGACCCAAGTGTCCGACACAAACACCTGGCCCATCTAGGAGTGGCATTGCAGTGTCAGACAGGATGGCAGATTTAAAAAATAGTCCCCAAACAGCACATGATGCAAAGAAAAAAGGTGCAATGAGGTAGCTGTGTGACTAAGCTAGGCGACCCAAGTGGCCGACACAAACACCTGGCCCATCTAGGAGTGGCATTGCAGTGTCAGATAGGATGGCAGATTTAAAAAATAGTCCCCAAACAGCACATGATGCAAAGAAAAAAAGAGGTGCAATGAGGTAGCTGTGTGACTAAGCTAAGCAACCCAAGTGGCCGACACAAACACCTGGCCCATCTAGGAGTGGCACTGCAGTGTCAGACAGGATGGCAGATTTAAAAAATAGTCCCAAAACAGCACATGATGCAAAGAAAAAAAGAGGTGCAATGAGGTAGCTGTGTGACTAAGCTAAGCGACCCAAGTGGCCGACACCTGGCCCATCTAGGAGTGGCACTGCAGTTTTCTAGCGAGAGGATGAGTGCTTCCATCTTCATATGAATCTGAACCACTAGCCATGAACATAGGCCAGGGCCTCAGCCGTTCCTTGCCACTCTGTGTCGTAAATGGCATATTGGCAAGTTTACGCTTCTCATCAGACGCTTTTAATTTAGATTTTTGGGTCATTTTACTGAACTTTTGTAGTATACTTGACGACACAGAGGTAGAGCAATGGACTACTGTACAGTACTGCTATATATATATACTGGTGGTCACAGCAACATTCTGCACTGTCCCCTCCTACTATATACTGCGCACAACTAAAATGCAGCACAGGTATGGATGCATAGTATACTTGATGACACAGAGGTAGAGCAGTGGACTACTGGACCGTACTGCCATATATATATACTGGTGGTCACAGCAACATTCTGCACTGTCCTCCTACTATATACTACAATGCAGCACAGATATGGAGCATTTTTCAGGCAGAGAACGTAGATATTTTCAGCACACTGAGCACAGATATTTACAAGCACGCTGAGCACAGATATTTGCAGCACACTGAGCAGATATTTGCAGCACACTGAACACAGAAACTGAGAGAACGCAGCCACGTCCTCTCACTATCATCTCCAAAGCACGAGTGAAAATGGCGGCGACACGCGGCTCCTTATATAGAATATGAATCTCGCGAGAATCCGACAGCGGGATGATGACGTTCGGGCGTGCTCGGGTTAATCGAGCAAGGCAGGAAGATTCGAGTCTGCCTTGGAACCGTGTAAAATGGGTGAAGTTCGGGGGGGTTCAGATCCCGATGAACCGAACCCGCTCATCACTAGTATATATATAGCAGTACGGTACAGTAGTCCATTGCTCTACCTATGTGTCGTCAAGTATACTATCCATCCATACCTGTGCTGCATTTTAGTTGTGCGCATTATATAGTAGGAGGACAGTGCAGAATTTTGCTGACCACCAGTATATATATAGCAGTACGGTACAGTAGTCCATTGCTCTACCTCTGTGTCGTCAAGTATATTATCCATCCATACCGTGCTGCATTTTAGTTGTGCGCAGTATATAGTAGGAGGACAGTGCAGAATTTTGCTGACCACCAGTATATATATAGCAGTACGGTACAGTAGTCCATTGCTCTACCTCTGTGTCGTCAAGTATACTATCCATCCATACCTGTGCTGCATTTCAGTTGTGCGCAGTATATAGTAGGAGGACAGTGCAGAATTTTGCTGACCACCAGTATATATATATATAGCAGTACAGTAGCCATTGCTCTACCTCTGTGTCGTCAAGTATACTATCCATATGTTTGCTGCATGTGTTGTTTGGGGACTATTTTTTTAAGTGCCATCCTGTCTGTCACTGCAGTGCCACTCCTAGATGGCCAGGTGTTTGTGTCGGCCACTTGGGTCGCTTAGCTTAGCCATCCAGCGACCTTTGTGCACCTCTTTTTTTCTTTGCATCATGTGCTGTTTGGGGACTATTTTTTAAATCTGCCATCCTGTCTGACACTGCAGTGCCACTCCTAGATGGGCCAGGTGTTTGTGTCGGCCACTTGGGTCGCTTAGCTTAGTCACACAGCTACCTCATTGCACCTCTTTTTTTCTTTGGTCGCTTAGCTTAGTCATCCATGACCTCGGTGCAAAATTTTAGGACTAAAAATAATATTGTGAGGTGTTCAGAATAGACTGGAAATGAGTGGAAATTATGGTTATTGAGGTTAATAATACTATGGGATCAAAATGACCCCCAAATTCTATGATTTAATCTGTTTTTGAGGGTTTTTTGTAAAAAAAACCACCCGAATCCGACAAAAAATTTTCAGGGAGGTTTTGACAAAACCCGTCCGAATCCAAAACACGGCAGCGGAACCGAATCCAAAACCAAAACACAAAACTCGAAAAATTTCCAGTGCACATCACTAGTTAACACATCTGCCGGCGCCGCTGCCTATTACACAGACGCAGCGGCAGCTGGCAGCATCAGTCATGCAGGGACCTGCACAGCAGCAGGGTGGCAGAGCAGGGAGAGCGCCTCTCCACACTGGCGCCTACCTGCTCTGCATCCCTTTTCTGAGCGGGTAGAACCGGGCCTGCACACAGCAGCTATTGGCACACACTCAGTCACAATGCAGAAATTATTACAAACAATTAAACTGCACTGGACTAGCAATATAAAGTACAAACTTTACCACTAAGTAAAGCTATATAGGCAGAGGCGTAACTAAGGCAGGGCGAGCGCCTTAGCAGGCCCAGCAGAGGGGGGGCGCCGCCGGCGGCCAGGGCATTATGCCCACTCGCCCCCGTCACGCTGCAATGTGAGGGGAGGAGAGCGCAGCGTCTCTCCTGCCCCTCAATGTGCTAACTGCCTGCCGCGCGGCGCTGCCAGCAGCGCTGCCACCAGCGCTGCGTGTGTGTCCGGTCTCCGGCAGTGTTAGCCAATCAGAGCTTGCGGACCGGCTCCTGATTGGCTGCCGGTCCGCGAGCTCTGATTGGCTAATGAACCGACGCCACATAGCCACCGCCGGAGACCTGGAGCGCTGAGGGGCAGGAGAGGCGCTGCGCTCTCCTCCCCTCACATAGCAGAGGGAAGGAAGCAGTGAGTGATGAGGGGGGGCTGGGGGGTCTTATATCTGGCACTGTGGGGCATGTATCCGGCACTGTGGGGCATATATGGTACTGTGGGGCATGTAACTGGCACCGTGGGGCATTGTATCTGGCACTGTGGGGCATGTATGGCACTGTGGGGCATATAACTGGCATTGTGGGGCATTGTATCTGGCACTGTGGGGCATGTAACTGGCACTGTGGGGCATGTAACTGGCACTGTGGGGCATGTATGGCACTGTGGGGCATGTAACTGGCACTGTGGGGCATTGTATATGGCACTGTGGGGCATTGTAACTGGCACTGTGGGGCATTGTATCTGGCAATGTGGGGCATGTATGGCACTGTGGGGCATGTCACTGGCACTGTGGGGCATGTATCTGGCACTGTGGGGCATTGTAACTGGCACTGTGGAGCAATGTAACTGGCACTGTGGGGTATGTATCTGGCACTGTGGGGCATGTATGGCACTGTGGGGCATGTAACTGGCACTGTGGGGCATGTATGGCACTGGGGCATGTAACTGGCACTGTGGGGCATTGTATCTGGCACTGTGGGACATTATAACTGGCACTGTGGGGCATTGTATCTGGCACTGTGCGGCATGTATCTGGCACTGTGGGGCATTGTATCTGGCACTGTGGGGCTTTGTATGTGGCACTGTGGGGCATTGTAACTGGCACTGTGGGGCATTGTATCTGGCACTGTGGGGCGCTGTATCTGTCACTGTGGTTCTGACACTGTGGGGCACTGTGTATCTGGCACTGTGGGGCAATTGTGTACCTGGCACTGTGTAAAAAGGGGACTCTGCATGCGTACTGTGCAAAAATTGAATGAAGGTGTGCTGAGAGACGACACAAGGGGTAGGTGATAGTGTGCTGAGAGGCGACACAGGGGGTAGGTGATAGTCATGTTGGCACACCCCATTTTCAGTGGCCACACCTCTTGTGGTGCGTGGTCACAACTCTTCTGGTGCATGGCCACGCCCATTTTTTCAGTGTGATTTTTTAGTTTTTTGTTGTTGTTGTTTTTTTTGGGGGGCGGCGCCACTCTTCATCTTGCCCTGGGCTCCGAAAACCCTAGTTACGCCTCTGTATATAGGTATATAGATATAACAATGCACAGTAAAGACTGGATGTATATCACAGGGTACTTGTACTAACTATCCCTGTAGTAATGCATTTGTTCTTAACTAACACTGTCCAAATGACATATAGAATACTTACAGTATGTGTTCTGTAAATGTACAGCGCTGATGATGCAGGCAGCTTTACAGAGGAGACATTGGGGGTCATTCCGAGTTGTTCGCTCGTTGCCGATTTTCGCTATACTGCGATTAGTCGCTTACTGCGCATGCGCAAGGTTCGCAGAGCGCATGCGCTTAGTTATTTTACACAAAAGTTAGGTATTTTACTCACGGCATAACAAAGCTTTTTCATCGCTGTGCTGATCGTAGTGTGATTGACAGGAAGTGGGTGTTTCTGGGCAAAAACTGTCCGTTTTATGGGAGTGTGCGGAAAAACGCAGGCGTTCGAGTTGCAAAACGCATGAGTGGCTGGAGAATCGGGGGAGTGGTTGGGAAAACGCTGGGTGCGTTTGTGACGTCAAACCAGGAACGAAAAGGACTGAGCTGGTCGCAATGGCTGAGTAAGTCTGGAGCTACTCAGAAACTGCTAAGAAATTTCTATTCGCAATTCTGCTAATCTTTCATTCACACTTCTGCTAAGCTAAGATACACTCCCAGAGGGCGACGGCTTAGCGTGTGCAATGCTGTTAAAAGCGAGCGAACAACTCGGAATGACCCCCATTGCCCAGAAGTCCCAAAACCAGCTCAGCATGTGTGTAATGGCGCCCAAACGCTGATAGGGAGTGAGGGAGACAGGGAGATGCAGCTCCAGGGCGGGAACATTTGCAGTAAATGGCACCTGGGGCCGGGGGAGGGGCTACAGGTCAGAGCCTTAACCCATTGCTGGACTTCACTACCGGGTACTGCGGGGCCAATTAAAGTGGATTATGAGGTAATCCGACCTGTGCCCCTTGCCCTGGTGGTCTAGTGGGGTCTCTATATGACCACAGTGTCCACGCCAGCACGCGCGGCCCGTCTCCTAGAGACTGCGGTGGATCGCGGTTTTCAGCAGGTCCCACCTGGGGGACCCGCTCTTACCCCCTCCCTGTAACACGGCCACGCAATCCTGGAGAGCAGCGGCAAGTGTGTGTGCCTGAAGAGAAACTGGAGCCCTCCGCTGTAAGTACCCGGCAACCAGGGCGCGGGAGTATACAGCACCGCTGGGGGAGGTGAAGGAGCAGCAGCACGATATGTCAAAATGACATATAGTACTTTTAAGTGCCTGTGCTGCGGCCCTTGAAGTCTTCTTTCATATAAAAAAAGCTCTTTTCAGGGCTGCCTAGCGCAGCCCTCCCTGTTAGCTGCCTGCACTGCAGGCACTAACTTACTAAACTGACCTCCTGTGCACGGGCGGGGATATAGAGGAGGCGACGCTGTGCATCTTGGGAACAGTCAAAGCTTTTAGCCTGATGGTGCGTCGGATCAAGATCCAACTTTACACCCCGATGTTATTCCCTGTGGAACCCCAGTGTACCCCGCTGCAGAAAATAATAACAATAATAATAATAATAATAATAATAATAATAAAATGTTAGTATAGCCAAATGCTTATAAAGAAAGTTTGCAAACAAAAAAACCTTTGGTAGTATTACCACAAGGGTTCCATAGCACCATATATATAAATTTACACACTGTAGATACATAATTAAACTTTCCATTTAGCATAATTATGTAGAGAATATAAAGGGTAGATGGTCCTGCCCATACAAGCTTACAATCTACAGAGGATATGGGTGGACATATCTGCAATATATTGATACCTTAACCACTTAACTGACAATGGGGCCAATTCAGACCTGATCGTTGCTGTGCGTTTTCTCACAGGCCGCATTCAGGTCTGCACTGCGCATGCACCGCAATACGCATGCGCGACGGACTGCAGCAACAGGGATTGCCGGTTAGCGATGGGATGGTGCGAAAATTCCAAACGCACCGGCGATCGCAAGGAGATTGACAGGAAGAGGGCGTTTGCGGGTGGCAACTGGAAAAACGCAGGAGGGACCCAGCGTTTTGTGGAAGGATTTCTGTCGTCAGCTCCGGAACCAATCATCACAGTGGCAGAGTAAGTCCTGGGCTGTGCAGAGACTGCACAAACTCCTGTTATTCAGCACAAGCGATCTCACACCTGCACACACACAATATGCTCCTCCTGTATGCAGTGACTAATTGATCGCAGGGATGCAAAAAACACACCCTAGCAATCAGGTCTGAATTACCCCCTATGATATGATAGGATATCACCCTATAACTTTATACATCTTTCTCAACTTTCCTGGGTTTGAGGCTGTTGATAAAGCAGACACATTATTCTATTCAGAGGGAGAGGGTCAAGTGGATCCACAGACACTAATAAAAAAATTTGATGAGATATACTTACCAATGAAAAATATTACAATGGTCAGAAATACTTTTAACACTGCTGTGCAGCCCCCCTATGAGAGTATCCAGTCAAACGCTGACAGCTTCAAGCTACAAGCAAAGAAATCTGATTATCAGGGGAAGGATTGTTTGAGGGACTTATTATCAGAGCCGGTAGTAACCAATATGATGCCCTAGGCGAGATTTTGGCTGGTGCCCCCTAGCACCACCGCTAGTTCCGCATCTGACCCTGCACCCCTTTCTCAGCACCATCACCCCCCACCCAAAGCAGTACTTTTTTTTGTTCTCCTACCGCTTGTAATTTAAATAAGAACAGTATGCACATTCTGCGCACAGCCCAAAAAGGTAAGTGTTTTTGCTGGCAAGGGACATTGCTATACAATAGTACCCCCAATTCAAATTATGCCTCACAGTAGTGCAACTTTATTCACAATTTATCATGCGATAGTGTCCCTTATTCACATTACATTACACAGTAGTACCACTTTACCTTATATACGTTACTCCTCACAGTAGTGCCCCTCATTCACATAACATCATACTGAATTGCTCCTTATTCACATTACACCACACCATATTGCTCTTTATTCTCATTACACCACACCATATTGCTCCTTATTCACATTACACCACACCATATTGCTCTTTATTCACATTACACCACACCATATTGCTCCTTATTCACATTACACCACACCATATTGCTCTTTATTCACATTAGTGCCCTTTCTATACATTACGCCACACAGTAGAGCACCTTATACACATAATGCCACACATTGGTAATGCATTTATACACATAATACCACACAGTAATGCACATCATTAATGTCCTTATAAACATAATGCGCCTTACACATTATGCCAACCCTTATTAATGACCTTATACACGTAATTTCCCTTACACATATGCCGCACATTGTTAATGCCCTTATACACATAATGACACACATAGTGCCCCTTACACATATGTTACACATTATTAATGCCCTTATACACATAATGACACATATAGTTCCTGGCGTGAGTCAACTGGCAGCTCTGCTAACGTCGGGTGTCTATTTTTTTAATGAAAATGCATCTTATTTGCATTGCTATGTGGCTAGGATGCACAAGCAGCTTCTGCTGATTAAAATTATATGCGGCATGCCTATATACTGTGTGCGACTGTGGCTTTATCTGCATACGAAATGCTACACACAGAATATAGGCATGCCACATATCATTTTAATCAGCAGAAGCTGCTTGTGCCCCTAGGCATACCAGATGCCCAAGGCAATTGCCTAGTTTGCCTATGCATAGGGCCAGCTCTGCTTATTATGATATTATTTGTGCATATTTATTACTTGAGAAGGAATTAACACTGAACACTGCTATACACATATGCATGCTGCATCAGCAGTCCAGTAAAATTGCAGTGGAGTTTAAAAGACAGCCTGATGTATGTGACCTCCGGTATCACGTGCAGCAACATACATGCTGTGTAAATTGTGGCGATCGCCATTCCCAAGAACACCACAAATGTCCTGCTTCCAATAAACGCTGCAATGCTTGTGGCAAACAATATAATTTTACATGTTGGTGCAGGTCCAAGTGTAAAGATGATAAAAGACAAGCTTACACTGTACATTCCAGCAGCCCACCAAACCAAGGAACTGATTCTGATCTGGTTGCACAGTCGAAAGGAACTGTCTGTGCAATATCGTACAAGTAAAATTCAAATGCAGCAGAGGCATTTGTACGAAATAGATGCCTACTGTTTCATCTGGATCACCGTCCCTGGCCAGTCTGTGTAAGCCAAAGCTCTCTCCCGGGTCCAGAAAGTCCCCATTTTGTAGAGTGTTCCTGATAGCCATCATGCTGTTGTAACACCTTTATTCTGTTCAATGGAACCGTGGTAATCAAGATATTGACATTAATGATAAGATTACCTTCACTCCGGGTTCACTTCCGGAGGTATTCTTGAAATTCTTCTTTTGACGACAATAGATGAATTATGCAACATAAACTTACTGGTATTTGCAATAATATATTAGAAAATTTATTAGATTAACTATAATATAATTTTCAACAAGGTTTCCACCATTTTACTGCAGTCTATACTTACTAACATCTATTAACCTGCTCTAGAGTATTTCTTCACTTTCTTTAGACGTAAGTATCTATATTAGAGTATGGAAATTTGTATTTGATATTATCGCATACCTCAAACTATACATATGACATACAGTTCTTTTATTATGAACAGTCTAAATTGACTTCTAACTACTAACTATGACGTACTGAGCAACAATATTTTTTTCAGCACATTCACAATACATTTCACAGAACATATAATTAGCTAAACTCTGCTCTATGTGAAAGAGATGTATCGGACAGTCAAAGAGAACTTTATGTTCCAACTAAAGGAAATTAATTATAATTCTATGGTAATTCCTAAGTTTAATTCTTGGATGCGTTCTGTGTATTATTCTGAAGAAGTATTGTCTGCACTATTTGCTCTCTTGAATGTTGCAAACCCGGGTTTGTTAGTGCAATGATGACTTCTGTCCTGGAATATCCTCTGCAAGTATGTGAGATGAACTACCGTAGCAATTTACTGATTCACAGTAATGTACTCGTATCTTGCTAGATGAGGTGAGGTGGGCGTAACTAACCTGTAGACACTGTAGTATCCTTTCAATATCTTATTAGCTCACAAGGAAGCCAACTTCTTGAGGCTCTGTCGGCTAGTATTATAATGCAAATTATCCACGCTGAATATTAGTATGCGGAAATTGTGGACCTGTATTTAGGTTAAGGAGGGTATTGTCCTGCCGCTCGGCCAACTCCCGGAGACTCTCTCTCTCGGTGGCAGAATTAGTGTATATTGATTTATAATTCACTCGCAGTTTATTTATTCATTTGTTTTTGACTGACCTGTCAAATTTAGAAACTGTTTATCGCCCGTCAGTATAACTAAAAGTCTATGCCTTAACTGCATATATCCTTGTCAGGAATACTGTTGCAAACTGGACATTGTTTTAATTTCTATCCATAAACTAAAGGGTGTTTCTTTTCCTTCAGCTATAGGCGTTACACCTCACACCTTATGCCAGCTGAGTGACGTACTAAACTGCGGGACTAAAAGTAAGTTTTCCTCCTTTCTGTGAAATTCCTATACAGGCAAAGGTTTAATTTCAGTTTATTGCTATGAATTTTCCCATAGCCACATTAGTCTCTCTATGAAGTGTCAATCAATATGAGTGGTCCACTCCCCCTTGCCTTAGTTACAATAGGGGCGGATCTTTCCTAGCAGGTCACCTCCAGGGGCGGGCTGTCACAGCTTCTACTGCTTACCGTCAGCCCTGGGTAAAGGTCTCTTTCTTTCGCTCCGTCGGTAAGTATAACGGAGCTGGGAATCGGGAGCCGAGAAACACACAGCCACCTCTCTTGCTCTCTACCGCGTCTCTCTCTCACGAGTCACTTGCGCAGCACACTTTTTCCAGCCCTCACTACCGGATCCTCTAACCGTCTCTCCGCGAGCAGGTCCGTGCCGCTCACCCTGCTCGCGCGTCGGTACACTCTGTCCTCCTCGGGGCAGCTGACTAGTCACGCTTGTCCTCTTTAGGCTATTCCTGCTACGGCTTAGGGTGCTGCGCATAGCCTAGTCCATTATATCTGGACTTTTCACATGAGGATACATTTTCTATTGAGTATAACACTTATACAAGTCACCAATTTTATTATATTTTAACCACTTAGTAATACCTCAATATCAATCGCATATACCACTTCTAATGTGTTTCATATTCTCTACTACTATTATAGGGTATTACATACATCCCCCTTAGAAATATGCGTGTCCTCACGCATTTCCTGAAATAACTTTTTAGATTTCATATCACCTTACGCGTCATAGTATTAAATTACATTCGGTATCTCCAGGGTGCGACACCCTTTGTGCTGCACTCTGACCTCCTGATGGTTAATCCCGGAAGATTTTCTTCCGGTTGTTCAACACTTTGACAGGGGTTAACTTTACTTTCTTTAAGTGGATCCCCAAGAGGTGGGGCGATCGGCTCTCCAACAGGTTGTAAGGCGACGGGTCCACACATGTACATTAAAAGGTCTATGGGCTCTCTGAATGGGACATCCCCAGAAATGTTCTTTTCCTTATTAATTTGTGTACTCTCGGGTAACAATTCTGAAGCCTCTGCAGTACATAACTTTAACTGTTCCCGAGATACTGTACTAATAGGTCCGTCCTGATGTTTTTGAATTTGATAAGCATAAAATGTGTCAGTAGGAACGTCGAGAACAACATACGGGGTTTCCTCCCATAGAGTATCTAGTTTGCTGACTCTATGATTCTTTTTCCTCCAAACTCGATCGCCCACTTGGAGAGGGGTAGCTCTAGCTCTTGCATTATAATTTTCCTCTTGCCGCTGATGTACCGTCTCCATACGTTGGTGTATGATGTTCCTTGCCATTGTGATGCGATGTTGGTGTTCACTCACCCAATCAGTTTGAAAATCTTCCGGTTCCATCACAGTGGGGATCAATTCTAAATCCTTCGGGAGCTTGCCATGTCGTCCGAACATCAAATAAAAAGGAGTGAATCCCGTGGAACAATGTTCGGTGTTATTGTATAAATACGCCAGTTCAGGCAACAGAGAGGGCCAATGAGAGCGTTGCTCTACCGAGAGGCTTCTTAACATCCCAATCACCGTCTGATTCATGCGTTCACATAAACCATTACATTGAGGATGATAAGCGGTGGTTCTCAACTTCTTGCATTTATAAAGACGACATAACTCTTGAAACAATTGAGCTTCGAAGGCGGGTCCTTGATCGGTTAAGATTTTGTCAGGGTACCCATATAGCTGAGCGAAATATTTCAGAAACGCTCCCGCTGTGGTCTTTGCGGTTAAATCCTTTACTGGAACAACGACCAGAAATTTGCTGTAATGATCAACCATGGTCAGGGCGTATTGCGTTCCACTCGAACTAGACTCTAGTTTGACGTGATCTAGAGCTACGAGTTCAAGCGGCTTACTGCTTTTTATCGGATGTAATGGGTCCTTCTGATTTATTGTAGAACCCTTTCTAAGGTTGCAGGTAACACATTTACGACACCAATCCTCAATATCTGCCTTCATGTCAACCCAGAAATATCTCTTTCTTAGCACTGCCTCAGTTTTTCTGACGCCAAAGTGACCGGACTGGTCATGGTAAGCCTGAAGCAGAAAACCAGCCCATTTTCTTGGAACAAGGACTTGTGCAATTTTAAGATGGGTTCCTGGGTCCAGACTAATCCGAACCAACAATCCTTGACGGAATTGTAGTCGATCTCGATGTCGTAGTAATTTTATTAACTCTGGATCAGCCTTATCTCGTTGAGCTTTGCTAAGGTAATCTTGCTTAAGGATAATATGAGTCAATTCTTGGATTACATCACTGTCCTTTTGCATTAAATCTGTCACAACTGAGGGCTTGAGCTGACGGGAGGCAGCCTCAGTTGTAGGGGCTGAGATATAACGGAACCTGGGAGGTTGTATCAGACCCCTAGACATGTAAGTAACATGTAGAATAACTGCCCGAAGGCGTGACCACGACAACCAGGATAAAAGTCAATGATGTTTATTATGACAAACTCCGTAACACAGCAGCAGTAAAGGAAACATAAAAGTCAACAGAGGATAAATACAATTCCTGGGTACTACAGGGTGGCAAGGGCCACAGGCACTGGTAGAGTGAGACAGTTCTTATAATCTTCTAGTTGGAAAGTTCTTACCAGACCTGACTGTAGCAATGGAGAGAACCCAGGATCGTACCAGCTGGTGTTCCAGGAAAGGCTGGGTTGCTGAAGATAAAACGGCTGCTGTGGATACTGGCTGGAATCAGACTGTTGTTGGTACGGAGTGGATACTGGCTGGAACCAGTTAAATAATAAACGAACTTGAGAGCGATGAAATAATAATGAAGTTTGGAGTTTAAGAGCGGTGAAATAATAATACCGGTGGAGAGTGGTAAACTGCAGAAAGGACACCGGCCCTTTAAGAGAAGCTGTACACTGCTGGAAGCTGGGCTGGAAGCAGGTGATTGATGAAGTTTGGAGTTTGAGAGCGGTGAAATAATAATACCGGTGGAGAGTGGTAAACTGCAGAAAGGACACCGGCCCTTTAAGAGAAGCTGTACACTGCTGGAAGCTGGGCTGGAAGCACGTGATTGTTGTAACTGGAAACAGGTGAGTCCAGAATGGATCGGAGAGTCAGGCTACACCGCAGATGGAATGCTGGTGCGGGTCTCTATAGCAGAAGTCTGGAGACAGGAGCTGGAACCTGGAAGATAACCACAGGAGAGAGACAAACTGGAACTAGGTTAGACAACCAAAGCACTGACGCCTTCCTTGCTCAGGCACAGCTTACTTATACCTGCAGCAAGGAAGGGGTTGGCTAGGCAATTATGCAAATCAACAATACAGACAGCAGATTGGTGGAAATGCTCAGATGACAAAATCCAAGATGGCTGCGCCCATGCAGACACTTGGAGGGAAGTTTGGTTTGTAATCCATGTGAGAATTGAAACAGTAATGGCGACGCCGGCCACAGGAGACGCCAGACTGACAAGCGCACATTTAACCACGCGGGCACAGCGGAGGCCGCGGCTGATGAAATCACCACTCTGACATTCTGCATGTGGAAACTCAGGAACAGCGGGATCCGGTCCTGGAACGCTGAGCCAGCCTTAGGAGGCATCTGAAGGGTAAGTAATGGCGTCCAGATACCCGGATCGTGACAGCACCTCCCCCTTTAGGAGTGGCCCCAGGACACTTCTTAGGCTTTAAAGGAAACTTTGCGTGGAAATTTCGGACCAAGGCAGGAGCATGGACGTCTGAGGCATTGGTCCAAGAGCGTTCTTCAGGACCATAGCCCTTCCAGTCAATGAGGTATTGTAACTGACCGTAACGGAAACGTGAGTCCAAAATCTTGGCCACCTCGTACTCGACTCCCCGTTGAGTCTGAACTTTGGGAGCTGGAGGAAGTGCGGAATGAAACCGATTCAGGATCAGCGGTTTCAACAAAGAAACATGAAATGTCCTTGGTATTTTCAAGAAGGATGGTAACTGTAACCCGTAGGCAACAGGATTGATGACTTGTTCAATCTTGAAGGGTCCGATGTAGCGAGGTGCAAATTTCATGCTGGGAACTCTCAACCTCAAATTCTTCGTGGACAGCCACACACGATCACCCACCTTGAGAGCAGGAACCGCTCTACGCTTTCTATCGGCAAACTTCTTATACCTGAATGAGGCTTTAAGCAGGGCTGCGCGGACGTTCCTCCAGTTATTTGAAAACTGACGCAAGGTGACATCCACTGCTGGAACAGAAGTTGCGGCAAGCGGTTGGAATTCTGGGACTTTAGGGTGGAATCCATAATTAATGAAGAATGGTGTAGAAGAAGATGAGGAATGGTATTGATTGTTGTGGCTGAACTCGGCCCAAGGAAGGAGTTGAACCCAGTCATCTTGAGAGGAAGACACATATATACGGAGGAAGGCCTCCAAGTCCTGATTCACCCTCTCGGTTTGACCATTGGTCTGAGGATGGTAAGCCGTGGAAAACTTTAACTTGACTTGGAGGGCTTGACACAAACTTCGCCAAAATTTGGCTACAAATTGTACTCCACGATCCGAGATGATCTCTTCAGGAAGACCGTGAAGTCGGAAGATCTCTTGTATAAACACTTGAGCCAACTTGGAAGCTGACGGAAGACCGGTGAGAGGGATGAAATGTGCCATCTTGGTGAACCGGTCAACTACCACCCAGATGGTATTAAACTTGTTGCAGATAGGTAGATCGGAAACAAAGTCCATCGACAAATGGGTCCAAGGTCGACGGGGAACAGATAATGGAACCAGTTGCCCCGCAGGCGACTGGCGGGAGACTTTGTGTTGGGCACACTTTGGGCAGGAGGCAATAAATTCCATAACGTCCTTCTTCAGAGTTGGCCACCAGTAGGACCTAGAAATAAATTCAAGGGTTTTCTGAATGCCTGTATGTCCAGCAAAACGGGAAGCATGGGCCCAATGCATGAGCTTCTTCCTTAGAACTGGCTTAACAAAACTTTTCCCTGGTGGAGGCGTAGAGTCCATCCCTACCGTGGAGAATGTCAACGGATTAATAATAGGATGCTTGTCTGCAGACTCGGACTCATTTTCTTGCTCCCATGAGCGGGAAAGGGCATCGGCCTTACGATTCTGAGAACCCGGACAGAACTGGAGTTTAAAGTCAAACCTAGAGAAGAAAAGTGCCCATCTGGCCTGACGAGGATTCAGACATTGTGCGCCTTTGAGATATAAAAGATTTTTGTGGTCGGTAAGAATGGTGATTGAGTGGGAAGCTCCCTCCAACAGGTATCTCCACTCCTCCAGAGCGAGCTTGATGGCTAGCAACTCCTGATCGCCAATGGCATAGTTGCGCTCAGCTGGGGAGAACTTCCGGGAGAAGAAACTGCAAGGATGTAGATGTCCATCTTTGGCCCTCTGGGATAACACTGCTCCTACTCCAACGGAGGAGGCATCTACCTCTAAGATAAAAGGAGAGTCGGTGTCGGGCTGTTTCAGAACTGGTGCAGAGATGAACCGTTGCTTCAGAAGGTGAAAGGCCTGTGTAGCTTCCTCGGACCACTTGGACGGATTAGCACCTTTCTTGGTTAATGCAGTGATAGGCGCCACAATGGTGGAAAAGTCTTGTATAAATTTTCTATAATAATTGGCGAACCCTAAGAACCTCTGGACCCCTTTGAGGCTTAAGGGTATAGGCCAATTCTGGATTGCTTGGAGTTTCTCAGGATCCATCTCTAGTCCGGAACCGGACACAATGTAACCTAGAAACGGAATGGTTTTAACTTCAAACACACACTTCTCCAATTTACAATAGAGGTGATTGACACGGAGACGGGAAAGAACCTCTTTTACCCAGAAACGATGATCTTCGAGATTATTAGCAAAGATGAGGATGTCGTCTAGATAAACCACGACATGGTGGTACAAGATGTCCCTGAAAATCTCATTCACGAAGTGCTGGAAGACTGCTGGAGCATTGCTCAATCCGAAGGGCATGACGAGGTACTCATAATGTCCGTCACGGGTGTTAAAGGCGGTCTTCCACTCGTCACCCTCACGGATTCGGATGAGATTGTAGGCACCCCTCAAGTCCAGCTTTGTGAAAATAGTTGCACCACTAACTCTATCAAAGAGCTCGGTAATCAGGGGTAAAGGGTATCGGTTCTTGACGGTAATGTCGTTCAGACCTCTGTAGTCGATGCACGGACGCAGACCACCGTCTTTCTTCTTAACGAAGAAGAAGCCTGCGCCGGCTGGAGAAGAAGATGGTCGGATGAAACCCTTCGCCAGGTTCTCTTTGATGTACTCTTCCATGGAGTGTGTCTCAGGCAGAGACAACGGATAAGTTCGGCCTCGCGGTGGAACCTTCCCTGGAATGAGGTCGATTGGGCAGTCCCATTCTCTATGAGGAGGAAGGATATCAGCAGAGGCTTTACTGAACACGTCCGTGAAGTCTTGATATGGAGGAGGCGGAACATCAGATGACCTGGGGAAGGAAGAACAAACAGGAAGAACTTTGGCTAAACAAGTCTCAGCACAGGAGGGACCCCATGCCAGTATTTGCGTAGTCGTCCAGTCAATTGATGGGTTGTGGAGACGGAGCCATGGAAGGCCTAAAACCACTGGATGTGTGGCTCTTGGAATCACTAAAAAAGAAATATACTCAGAATGAAGAACTCCCACTCTCAGACGAACTGGAAGAGTCCTTAAGGAAATGACTGCGTCAAAAATCTTGCTGCCATCCACGGCAGTCAAAGAGATGGACGAGGACAGTCTCTCGGTGGGTAGGGACCACCGTTTAACATAAGCTTCGGTTATGAAATTCCCAGCTGCTCCGGAATCAAGGAGGGCAATGACATTCCTGTAACGTTGAGCAATTTGGAGCGACACTGGGGGGTTACAGTCATGAGGAGATGGAGAGGAGATCATTACTCCTAGCCGGCCCTCTCCTTGGCGAGCTAGGATCTGGAGTTTCCCGGACGTTTGAGACAGGCATTGATAGTGTGCGACGGAGCTGCACAGTAGAGACAGAGAGACTCAGAGAGACGTCTTCGGCGCTCAGCGGGAGATAGACGAGAACGACTAATTTGCATAGGCTCATCCTTGGATGGAGATGGTTGACGAGGAGGAGGAGCAGAAGATTTAGGAGTAGATGATCTTCCTCGCTCAGTTGCTCTCTCTCTGAAACGTAGATCAACCTTCGTGCAAAGAGAAATTAGCTCATCCAACTTAGAGGGCAAGTCTCTGGTAGCTAACTCATCCTTGATGCGTTCTGATAAGCCATGCCAGAATGCAGCATACAGGGCCTCGTCGTTCCATGCCAGTTCGGATGCCAGGATTTTAAACTGTATAAGATACTGTCCCACAGTACGTGTTCCCTGGCGTAAATGGAGAATCTCAGATGAAGCAGATGTTATCCGGCCTGGCTCGTCGAAGATGCGCCTGAATGTAGCTACAAAGTCAGTATAGGAGGATAGCAGGGGATCAGACTTCTCCCATAAAGGTGATGCCCAGTCAAGGGCTGAGCCACTGAGAAGGGAGATGATATAGGCAATTTTGGTACGGTCACTGAAGAAATTGCCAGGTAGAAGCTCAAAGTGGATTTCACATTGATTGAGAAATCCCCTGCAGAACCTTGGAGATCCATCAAATTTTGCTGGCGTTGGAAGATGAAGATGTGGACTGGAAATGGGTAAGGTGGGTGGGGTTACAGCTGGTGTCACTGTAGTGGACGCACCGGACGTGCCAGGTCCACGGAGGGTCGTTTGAATCCCATCCAGCCGTGTAGAGAGATCCTGGAGACAGCGGATGATGTGGCCCTGTGCAGCCTCCTGATGTTCAAGTCGGGCTGCCAGTTCTTGCATTGGCCTGGCCGCTTGATCCTGGTCTCCGGCTGGATTCATTAGTTCAGTGCTTACTGTCACAACTGAGGGCTTGAGCTGACGGGAGGCAGCCTCAGTTGTAGGGGCTGAGATGTAACGGAACCTGGGAGGTTGTATCAGACCCCTAGACATGTAAGTAACATGTAGAATAACTGCCCGAAGGCGTGACCACGACAACCAGGATAAAAGTCAATGATGTTTATTATGACAAACTCCGTAACACAGCAGCAGTAAAGGAAACATAAAAGTCAACAGAGGATAAATACAATTCCTGGGTACTACAGGGTGGCAAGGGCCACAGGCACTGGTAGAGTGAGACAGTTCTTATAATCTTCTAGTTGGAAAGTTCTTACCAGACCTGACTGTAGCAATGGAGAGAACCCAGGATCGTACCAGCTGGTGTTCCAGGAAAGGCTGGGTTGCTGAAGATAAAACGGCTGCTGTGGATACTGGCTGGAATCAGACTGTTGTTGGTACGGAGTGGATACTGGCTGGAACCAGTTAAATAATAAACGAACTTGAGAGCGATGAAATAATAATGAAGTTTGGAGTTTAAGAGCGGTGAAATAATAATACCGGTGGAGAGTGGTAAACTGCAGAAAGGACACCGGCCCTTTAAGAGAAGCTGTACACTGCTGGAAGCTGGGCTGGAAGCAGGTGATTGATGAAGTTTGGAGTTTGAGAGCGGTGAAATAATAATACCGGTGGAGAGTGGTAAACTGCAGAAAGGACACCGGCCCTTTAAGAGAATCTGTACACTGCTGGAAGCTGGGCTGGAAGCACGTGATTGTTGTAACTGGAAACAGGTGAGTCCAGAATGGATCGGAGAGTCAGGCTACACCGCAGATGGAATGCTGGTGCGGGTCTCTATAGCAGAAGTCTGGAGACAGGAGCTGGAACCTGGAAGATAACCACAGGAGAGAGACAAACTGGAACTAGGTTAGACAACCAAAGCACTGACGCCTTCCTTGCTCAGGCACAGCTTACTTATACCTGCAGCAAGGAAGGGGTTGGCTAGGCAATTATGCAAATCAACAATACAGACAGCAGATTGGTGGAAATGCTCAGATGACAAAATCCAAGATGGCTGCGCCCATGCAGACACTTGGAGGGAAGTTTGGTTTGTAATCCATGTGAGAATTGAAACAGTAATGGCGACGCCGGCCACAGGAGACAGGAGACGCCAGACTGACAAGCGCACATTTAACCACGCGGGCACAGCGGAGGCCGCGGCTGATGAAATCACCACTCTGACATTCTGCATGTGGAAACTCAGGAACAGCGGGATCCGGTCCTGGAACGCTGAGCCAGCCTTAGGAGGCATCTGAAGGGTAAGTAATGGCGTCCAGATACCCGGATCGTGACAAAATCCCAGTTACAGTGCAGGGGTTCTTCGAAATTACTCCCTGTCTTTTGATTCCCTGCTACAGATATGGGATCCAAGTTGACAACCGGTATTTTCCCTGACGGAAATTGGAAGAGCGGTGTCTCCACATCCTCGACTCCATCATCCGACCTTTCCTCGAGGTCGGTAGTGGGCATACGTGATAACGCATCAGCGTTCCCATTGGACTTGCCACTTCTGTAACTAACAGTATATCTGAAGTTGGCTAACCTGGATAACCATCTTTGCTCCATAGCCCCCAAACGAGCAGTGGACAAGTGTGCAAGAGGGTTGTTATCAGTCACAATAACGAAGGGTGAAGCGGCCAAATAATTTCGAAATTTTTCGGTAACAGCCCATATAAGGGCGAGGAATTCCAATTTGAAGGTACTATAATTTTCGTTGTTCCTTTCCGTTTTTCTTAAACCCCGGCTGGCGTAGGCAATGACCCTTTCTTGCCCATCTTGAACCTGTGACAATACGGCTCCCAATCCGCGATGACTAGCATCCGTATAGACTCGGAAAGGTCTATCATAGTCTGGGTAGGCCAGCAATGGGGCCTCAATTAGGGCAGATTTTAATTGTCTAAATGAATTTTGTTGTTCCTCGGTCCAAGTTACCAGTGAGTTACCCTTCTTCTCTTGACCCTTCCTTCCCCGTAAAATTTCATGTAATGGGGTTGCAATTTTTGCAAAATGTTCGATAAATCGCCTATAATAGCCAACAAACCCCAGGAAACTGCGAACATCTTTTACTGTTCTGGGTAAGGGCCAGTCTCGTACTACTCTAATTTTTCCTGGATCTGGTTGTACTCCTTCCGCACTGACTATGTGTCCTAAGTATTGTACTCTGGGTTTTAATAAATGACACTTGGAGGGCTTGAGTTTCAAACCACTTTTGTTCAAACGAGTGAATACCTCATCCAGATGTTGTAAGTGTTCTTCATAACTTTTGGAAAAAATTATAATATCATCCAGATATAACAAAACCATGTCAAAATTACAATGGCCGAGACAATGTTCCATTACCCGTTGAAAGGTAGCGGGGGCATTGCAAAGCCCGAAGGGCATCCGGTCAAATTCAAAGAGTCCCATGGGCGTTGTAAAGGCCGTCTTCTCTCGATCTCCTGGAGCCATAGGAATCTGCCAGTACCCGCTGGTCAAATCCAGGGTAGAAAAATACCTTGCCGTTTTTAAAGCCGTTAGGGATTCCTCTATTCGAGGCAACGGGTACGCGTCTTTATGAGTAACTGTGTTCAACTTCCGGTAGTCCACACAGAATCGCAAACTACCATCCTTTTTCTTCACTATGACTACAGGAGCTGCCCATGGGCTGTGGCTTTCGTGAATCACTCCCGATTCTCTCATTTCATTGAGCATTTTTCGTACGGGCTGATATAAGGTTGGTGGCAGCGGCCGGTGCCTCTCTTTAATGGGCGGAGTAGTCCCGGTAGAAATGTGGTGGTAAATGTTCTCTGCTCTTCCAAAATCAGCTGAATGTTGACTAAAAGTTTCCGCATGTCTCTGTACCATATGAAGTACTCCTTGCCGCTGTTCCGGCGGGGTATCTGCATCACCAATCTGTATTTCCTTCCACCATGGAATCTCACAGTCTACCGATCTTTGATGAACCATCGTAGCACTGCCTGTTACAACAACCTGGAAATCTATCGGGATGATCCGGGCCACTGGACAATGTTTGAACAGTCTTATGGGGAAGTTATGAGGGTTCATGATGCGTACTGGTACTCGACCACCTTCAGCTTTCACTAAGGTCCTGGCTATAGCAAAAGGATATTTTCCTTCGTCGTCACAAGCTTCTAGAATAGCTTCATAATCTTGGCCACCGGGTCCGATTCTGGCTTTGCACCATATGACCTGTTCAGTGTTGGGTTGTAAAATTACAGGGCTACGATCCGTCAGTCTAGCTTTCCCTACTTCTCCCCGAGCATTCACAAATTTCATTTGTCCTACAATCAGCCGCATTGTTTGCTGAATGGTCTTCCGTTCCCTTGGAGTGGCTGACCGCATTTCTCGCCGGAGTACTTCTACTAGCTCTTCAGGGCAATTCCTGAGAACATTCATCCCCAATATTACAGGAGGTAAGTGCTCATTAGATGCATACGTAACCAAACACCCTTGTCCTTCCAACCTGGCTTGACCAATACATAAATCAGCCTCCCAATAACCTTTATATGGAATTTCATTACCATTGCTGGCTAATAGTTGCAGCCACGCTGTCGGGGGAGTCATAATTTCTTGTTCATTCCAATATTTCAGGAATTCATTTAATTGAATGGTGGTTACTTGTGACCCGGTGTCCAGTAGAGCTGGAATAACTACTCCATTGACAGTCACTTTCAGGTGGGGACACTTGCCAACGTAGCGAGGCCACCACTCCGGGGCTGATGGACCTATTGAGGTAACTCCTCCCGAGGATCGGTCCTTTGCCTCGGGTTTTCTCCGTTTAAATCATCGCGATCACAGTTTCTTTCAATATGTCCACTTTGTTGACACCGCCTACAAATGGGTCTTCCTTGGGCATCAAACTTATCGGTTGTCCGTCGACCAGACTCGCGAGGAAAATCCCAACGTACCCGGTGTCTTCCACCACGATCTGGTCGCCATTCTCCACGACGGCCTCCAGCTTGCTCCTGTCTAATTTCATTCACCTTGCGTCCCAGTTCGGACATATTCTGAACTAATTCAGTGATTTTATCGGTAAGGATTCCCATGGCATCCTGCCCTGACTGAGTTTGTTGAGCGACCGCACCTTTAGATAACATATATTCCACCTTCATAACTTGTCCAATATTCTCAGAGTTCCCATCCTCTAGGATTTCAGAATCGGCCTCATATTCAGCGTCCACGGTGGGGTTAAGGCCAAGAATTTGTAGTACTTCTTCCTTAAATTCAGAAAATGAGCATTTTTGATGCTGCCGCCTCCACATCCGGAGTTGAGCTCGCATGGTTTCTTCGCGAGCCCCTTCAATAAATAAATTAATGAGCGTCTCGTCTTCCTGTATTTCTCCACTTACATCTTTGGCTTTTATGGCTCGCATAGCCTCTTGTAGCCCCAGGGCAAAATCTCTCATTGATTCACGTGGTCGCTGTTTCCGTGCATAGAGGCGGCCTTTGAGTTCTGCGATTGTTCGTGAATCGTATATGGTGGCTAATTTTTTAAAGATGTTGTCAACGGTCTGCCTCTCCTCTCCTGCCCACGCTTTCACCTCGCGACATGCAGACCCTTTCAACTGTCCAATTACTATCTCCACTTGTTGGGTGTCTCTTAGTGGATATAGTCGGAACATAGCTTGCATCCTATCCTTAAATTCCTTAAATGTACTGGTGCCCGGTGTTCTATTATCTCCGGAGAACGTTGGCAACCATGGTGCGCCGAAATAATACGGCATTGTGATGGGTGATGGTGTTTCCATTGTAGATGTTGCTCCCCTATTGGGTGACGGATTTATTGCCGGTAACAATCTTCGGCCCGACGCTGATGTAGGAGTCTGGGGATTAGACATTCTTTATGTTTTTGTCCGTATCCTGTTCGTGACGCCACAAATTGTAACACCTTTATTCTGTTCAATGGAACCGTGGTAATCAAGATATTGACATTAATGATAAGATTACATTCACTCCGGGTTCACTTCCGGAGGTATTCTTGAAATTCTTCTTTTGACGACAATAGATGAATTATGCAACATAAGCTTACTGGTATTTGCAATAATATATTAGAAAATTTATTAGATTAACTATAATATAATTTTCAACAAGGTTTCCACCATTTTACTGCAGTCTATACTTACTAACATCTATTAACCTGCTCTACAGTATTTCTTCACTTTCTTTAGACGTAAGTATCTATATTAGAGTATGGAAATTTGTATTTGATATTATCGCATACCTCAAACTATACATATGACATACAGTTCTTTTATTATGAACAGTCTAAATTGACTTCTAACTACTAACTATGACGTACTGAGCAACAATATTTTTTTCAGCACATTCACAATACATTTCACAGAACATATAATTAGCTAAACTCTGCTCTATGTGAAAGAGATGTATCGGACAGTCAAAGAGAACTTTATGTTCCAACTAAAGGAAATTAATTATAATTCTATGGTAATTCCTAAGTTTAATTCTTGGATGCGTTCTGTGTATTATTCTGAAGAAGTATTGTCTGCACTATTTGCTCTCTTGAATGTTGCAAACCCGGGTTTGTTAGTGCAATGATGACTTCTGTCCTGGAATATCCTCTGCAAGTATGTGAGATGAACTACCGTAGCAATTTACTGATTCACAGTAATGTACTCTTATCTTGCTAGATGAGGTGAGGTGGGCGTAACTAACCTGTAGACACTGTAGTATCCTTTCAATATCTTATTAGCTCACAAGGAAGCCAACTTCTTGAGGCTCTGTCGGCTGGTATTATAATGCAAATTATCCATGCTGAATATTAGTATGCGGAAATTGTGGACCTGTATTTAGGTTAAGGAGGGTATTGTCCTGCCGCTCGGCCAACTCCCGGAGACTCTCTCTCTCGGTGGCAGAATTAGTGTATATTGATTTATAATTCACTCGCAGTTTATTTATTCATTTGTTTTTGACTGACCTGTCAAATTTAGAAACTGTTTATCGCCCGTCAGTATAACTAAAAGTCTATGCCTTAACTGCATATATCCTTGTCAGGAATACTGTTGCAAACTGGACATTGTTTTAATTTCTATCCATAAACTAAAGGGTGTTTCTTTTCCTTCAGCTATAGGCGTTACACCTCACCCTTTATGCCAGCTGAGTGACGTACTAAACTGGGGGACTAAAAGTAAGTTTTCCTCCTTTCTGTGAAATTCCTATACAGGCAAAGGTTTAATTTCAGTTTATTGCTATGAATTTTCCCATAGCCACATTAGTCTCTCTATGAAGTGTCAATCAATATGAGTGGTCCACTCCCCCTTGCCTTAGTTACAATAGGGGCGGATCTTTCCTAGCAGGTCACCTCCAGGGGCGGGCTGTCACAGCTTCTACTGCTTACCGTCAGCCCTGGGTAAAGGTCTCTTTCTTTCTCTCCGTCGGTAAGTATAACGGAGCTGGGAATCGGGAGCCGAGAAACACACAGCCACCTCTCTTGCTCTCTACCGCGTCTCTCTCTCACGAGTCACTTGCGCAGCACACTTTTTCCAGCCCTCACTACCGGATCCTCTAACCGTCTCTCCGCGAGCAGGTCCGTGCCGCTCACCCTGCTCGCGCGTCGGTACACTCTGTCCTCCTCAGGGCAGCTGACTAGTCACGCTTGTCCTCTTTAGGCTATTCCTGCTACGGCTTAGGGTGCTGCGCATAGCCTAGTCCATTATATCTGGACTTTTCACATGAGGATACATTTTCTATTGAGTATAACACTTATACAAGTCACCAATTTTATTATATTTTAACCACTTAGTAATACCTCAATATCAATCGCATATACCACTTCTAATGTGTTTCATATTCTCTACTACTATTATAGGGTATTACACTGTGGCTAAAGGGGGCTGCAAGTGTGACACTCTGAACTGGACCCCCTTAATTTGTATTACAAAGGTTGTACATTGCTTGCAACTGTCAGACTGGATAAGACATGAGTAAGGTCACTAATTTTCCCCTTGCTGAGCTTCAATTACTACCCATCCTGTTAATGCTGAAGGGGGTAACACTCCCTTCTGCTGTTGCCTGGGAGACGTCAGCAGGACCAGTGAGCAGACAAGCACTAGGACACTGGGGCCATCCTGTTATGTGAGAGGAGAGCTGGAAGCTGGGATGGAGAGGATTGGATGAAGTGAGGCGGGAGAACGAGGGGGCAGAGTTAGCACTCAGTGTGCTAAGGAGAGGGTGCTGAGGAGAGCCGGCTGAGGAGAGCTGAACAGCCTGAGGGGACTGTGTGCCGGTGGAGAGTCGAGGCAGCGAGGTGCCGAAGTGGGAGGTGCCAGGCGGAAAGAGAGTACCAGAGGTGAACGCAGTGTGAGTGCTGCGGCCATAACGTGAGACCCCGCTAGAGTAGAGTGCCCAGCGCAGTGACCGGAGCAGCTGGAGCGGGATCCCTCCACGGTAATGGGAGCCGTCACTTCAGAGAGGGGAGGACTGGAGGCACAAAGTGTGACAGGGAGCAGCTGAAGCCGCGGAGAGCGAAGCCTCGCTGTGCTGCCCCACCGCTAAGAGACAGAGTCGCGGCCAGAGAGTTAACGGTCAGCTGGTACATATCCCACTCATCTCCCCACATATCACCAGCCCGCCACCTTTTACCTCACACCTTTTACCTCACAGCTAGCTACCGCTAACCCCTCCAATCTAGGCATTCCTTGCTAGACTGCTCAGCTTACTGTTATTGATTGGGGTGGAAGTCTCAAGTCATAGGGAGCTTTACGTAGCAGCAGCAGCCAACTAGTGGCTGTCCCTACTGAGTGGCCACATACTCATGTATGCCAGGCGGAAAGAGGGGACCGGATGGGAGCGCAGTGTGAGTGCTGCGGCTATAACGTGAGACCCCGCTAGAGTAGAGTGCCCAGCGCAGTGACTGGAGCAGCCAGAGCCATATATATCAGCCTGTCCATAGACTGTATATTCAGTTAGGGGCACCGAACCCGGGAGCCTCAGTGAGGGAGAGAGAGAACTTGGTAAACTTGTCCCTTAGATACGGCTATTAAGGAAACTGAGAAGGGAGAGACAGTTAACAGTTTTGCCTCAACCTGTCTGTTCTGCTTAAAACTATTTTCCTCTGCAATGTAATTGAGTTCTGCTACTTGCATGCCAACAACTCTCTGTTAAACTTACCTGCATATGCATGCTCCTTATAGACTGAGCCGTGTTAGGAGTTTGCATGCTATCCTCCATTGGCACTGATTAGAGCATTGCCAGTTACTAGTAAATTAACACCAATATAGATGGTGTAATGCGTTGTTCTGATTGTACACTGTAATTTCACCTACTTGCTTACTTTATATTGTGAAATGCTTTTGCCTTTTAACCAATTTATTCAACAGTGGTGACCCGTTTGCTCCTGAATAATAAATCTTTATGTCACTGTCCCAACGTGTGGTGACTTACTGTCTGTGTTGGGTCTTCTGGGGTTGGGGTTCCTCGCCTTTCTGTCAAGGGTTCCAGTAGAACACAGGTTCTCAAACTCGGTCCTCGGGACCCCCACACGGTTCATGTTTTGCAGGTCACCTGTAGATTTTTCAAATGTGACAATTGGTGATACACAGTGCACCTGCTGGGTGACATGGAAAACGTGAACCGTGTGGGGTCCTGAGGACAGAGTTTGAGAACCACTGCAGTAATAGAATCGGTTCAAGAGGTGATCCCGGGCGAAGAATCCAGGTACGTCAACCAACACCTGCACTCGCAACGATACTACACCGTACTTACTTGTTACACAAGCAATCATGCAGGAACTGTTTACACATGAGCACAGCAGGTCCTGTACATGAACAGACCCCTATTTGTACGTAAAACATCAGGTTTACACCGAGGATGCTCCACCATACAACACCCCAGATACCATTCTCCAAGGCACTGACCTCAAGGCAGAAAAGGGTGACATATTTACCACCATAATAGGCATAGTGCAATAATTCTCTCAACATAGCATAGTGAATAAGTTACAATAATGAAACCCAGAATACTATTATCAAGGCAAAAGTGGCACATTAACTTTTAGTGGGGAGTGAGCTATAGCAAGGTAAAAAAAACCTTGCTTGCTTTGCACCAATACCCGCGGTATCCAATTTTTAAACAATGGTTGCAGGGTTTTCAGAACTTACAACTCCATGTTGCGTGAAAAAAATATTATACTCACATACCGGGGGTCATCAGTGGTCTCCCTGGCTCCCGTTGGTCTCCCTTCCATCTTCTCACTAGGGAAGGGGGATGCTGGGAGTCCCGGGTGCTGCTGGGAAGCTCCAGGGGGTGCTGCCAAGGCCCCAGAGCAAGTCCCGGGGATTTTTCCTAAAATTAACGATTTTAGGAAAAATCAGATTTGCTCTGGAGGTGCGAAAAAAAAGATGCATTCCATTTTCTGTCCCGCAATTGAATACCAAGGTTTTTTTTAATTTCCCGCTGTCAGTTAGATTCCCTCCTGAGGGTCATTCCATGAAAATGGTCTTTTTATGTAACGTTTGTTACCAGTTTTCATGACAAACTTTGCATCAAAATTAATGCATATCGTGTACCACACAAACAACATTTACTTTGCACAAAATTTTCAAAACACATGCTCAAAAAAATATATTTCACATGAAATATATTTCAAAATGTAATGTTTATTACTATGGAATGACCCCTTAGTGTTTTTGAAACTCAAAGCAACTGGAAGAAGGAGAAGATAAAAATCTGTCAAATGGCAACCTGGAAATATACACATTTCAAATATGTCATGTGCTGTCCAGTATCTGGTGTATGGCTAACACTTGTTGATCCACTGCCCCCATTCTGTAACATAAAAGCAGGTGTTCACCTTCTTATTGCAATTGGTATGCCTATTTATTTACCACTGCATTTTTCTGTGACAGAATATCAGGCCTTCAAGCTTGTGTATATACAGTATTCCCTCTCTACTGCTTCCCGACCTAGTTTGTCACCCTGCATTCCAAACCTCAGGTTGTTGGACTCCACTTTAGTCTTCTGTGTCACCTGCTAGTGCCCTGCTTGTGCACACTGCCAAACCCCCCACCACACACACCGCATCTCCACCTCCTTTCTAGCCTTCTTTTTGGGGCCTATTGCCAGACAACTGCCCACTGGCATTGGGACTGAGACTTTACTGGTACCAAGACCTTCACTGTTTCTTGCTGTTAATGGCCATACAACTTATTGTATTCCATCTCTCAGGTTTGGCTGGCCATTGTCCCACTCCCCTTCTGCTTGCCCTACATTTCCTTCCAGCATACATTCTCCCTGCATCATACCTTCCTCTTACTTTTGATTCCTGATTTTTTTTTTCTTGTTTACCTCTTCCGGTACCAATTGTGACTTGCTCTTTGTTTTTTACTAGTGAACTTAAGGTGTATACACACGGTGAGATTCAGGCTAACCCCGATTCTCACTATGGGGATCATTCAGAGTTGATCGCAGCTAAATTTAGCACAGCTACGATCAGGCACTCAGACATGCGGGGAGACGCCCAGCACAGGGCTAGTCCACCGTGCATGTCAGTGCCGCCTACCTCCCCCCCGCAGAAGTGCAAAGTATCGCAGAGCGGCGATGCTTTTGCATTTCAGGAGTAGCTCCCGGCCAGCGCAGCTCCTGCGGCTGGCCAGGAGAACCTCTTCGCTGCCCGGGTCGAAGCGGCTGCGTGTGCCGTCACGCAGCAGCCGCAGCCCGCCCCCCCCCCCCCAATGGTCCGGCCACACCTGCATTGGCCGGACCGCGCCCCCTAAATGGCAGCTTAACGCCGCCGTCCAGCCCCCTCCCGCCCTTCGACCACCTGGCATGCGCCGGTGCACTGCGGTGCCGGTGCATGATCAGTACTGACCCGATAGCACCGCTGCGATAAACTGCAGCGTGCGATTGGGTCAGAATAACCCCTATGTGGTAGGGGCTAGGTCGGTATCGCAAGCACATAATGACTGTGCTTAAGATACTATGTGCCATTTTGGCTAAGTGTCAATTTTGACTATCTTTTCTACTAGATAGTCAAAATTTACTTGCCTGCACAGTCTATCTAGGCTTGCGATGCTGACCGTGTGGGACCGCGCATCGCATCGGGATCGCATCAGGATCGCAAGGTGACTTTCACCTTGGGATCTGCACTAACTTTTCTTACGATTTTGACTATATAGTCAAAATCGTAAGAAAAAATCTCACTGTGTGTACATGTACACACCATTACATATATCGTTTTTCTCAATATGGCCCTCTTGATCAGGCAGACTCTTTCATTCACAGACAGCAATGAATCAAAACAATGTACAGCTGCTTGCTAATTAGAGGCAGTAAGTGGCTGTGATCATCAGCACTGATAGGTGGCAGGACTCCTGTATCAGATCAGTCCGGCACACATAGGGGTATATGCAATTGCGGTCGAATTGCCGCAAAAGTTGAAAAACGGGGCATTTTCGACAAGAAAAAATTCGAATTGGATTCGACAATGCAATACAGTACTTTTCGTCAAAATACCTGCCGTTTCAGATTCGACTTTTTTCAAATTGAAATTTTCAAAATTCAACATGTCTGCAATGGTCAAAATGTGGCTTTTCGACAAAAGTATATTCAATTGAAGAATGTCGATTTGACAACAGTGCTTTTCTACAGCAATTTCGTCAATTTCAATCCGCCTCACTTTGCTGGCGAGAGCTGATTAAATTTTTTTTAAAAATGTATTTTTTTTTGCTTTTTGGATTGCTAATAGCATATCTATTTATACTTGAAGGGATTATCTACTTGGTTTGTCTTTTTTGACTCACAAGTATTATTTAATTGATTTTTAAAAAGAATATTTTTTTCTACACTCTGCTGAGGGAAATGTACCCATGATTCCACAGTTTTACCCAGGATACACTTCTGCAAAGCCACTCCTCTATCCTCACTCCCGGTTTTGAGACTTCAGGGAGACGAGCAGCCATTACAGTCAGCTCTCTTGTGGAATAATTTTTTTAGGACAATCCCTGCGTTTTAACACATATATATCCTATTTTTGTACTGACTACAATAATGGAGCCTTTTTCTGACCAGATTGTGATGTTCATGCTGGCTGCAAGCAGGGAGGAAGAAAGGGCTGCTGAACATTAGGATCAAAGTCAGCAAATGGGTGAGTCAGTATTGCGCGTTTCATTTCCACGTCCACGCCAGTATCGCACTAGGCGTGAACTGGAGGATCTCAGCGAGTTCGAGGTGATTCAACATTATCGCTTATCGACTCGCGACATATATTCGCTGTACGATCTGTTGGAGGCCGACCTGGTACCTCGGGCACGGACCAATCGCGCAGTCAGCGGTTTCCAGAAACTGCTGGCTACGTTACATTTTTTGGCGTCAGGCATATTCCAGCCTACTTTGTCTCAAACATGCGGTTTTTCACAGTCGACACTGTCGCGCTGTATAACCCAGGTCATTAGGGCTTTCCGCACATTGACGATCCAGTTCATCAGATTTCCAGATACAGTCAGCGGATGGCAAGAGATCCAATTAGGCTTTTTCACCGAACACAAATTTCCCAGTGTTCTGGGCGCGATTGACTGTACCCACGTGCAGATCAGACCGCCACGGAATTCGGAAGAATGTTTTCGGAACCGAAAACAATTCCATTCCATGAATATACAGGCGGTCTGTGATGTCAACATGAAATTTTTGAATATTTTTGTGGGATTTCCTGGATCGTCTCACGATTCCTTCATCCTAAGCCAGTCATCACTGTTTGAGGAATTCAAAACAGGAAAAATGCCAGGTGGCTGGCTGTTAGGTATTTTTTTTTTATATTACCCACCATTTTTCTTATTTCCATAAGCGATGCGGGTTATCCCAACAAATCTTGGCTCTTGACCCCATTGTCTAATCCTGTTGGTGAAGCAGAAAAACGTTACCAAGAGACACACAAAGCATCGAGGGGAGTAATTGAGCGTGCCTTCGGTGTACTTAAAAGCCGGTTTAGATGTTTAGACACTTTCGGTGGTGCTCTTTTGTACTCACCGGCGAAGGTTTGCCGGTGACTCTTCGTCGCAGGGCTTTCCGACGCGGGAACCGTTCTTCTGCTCCACCGGTGGGTATTGACGAAGGAGATGATTCTCGACGGACATTAATCCAAAACTTTTTTGCCACTGCCTGTGAGTATACTTTTAATATTTGTATTATCTTGTAAACTGAGATTGTAATATTCTAAAAAAAATGTTTATTTATGTATTTCAGAGTTTTACGTCCTGTTGACGCACCATCCCAGCATTGTTTTCAATGTTTCGTCCTGTTGACGACCTGTTACACCATGTTTGTTCCTGTTGTTGGGTTGACGCAAATATTGGACCCGTTTATCCCACTCTACCATGGGCAACCTACTTGTGATGTGGACCTGAACCTCCGCCATGTAGCAGACAACCCCCCTCAGGTGAGACGTATTGCCCAAAACTCCCTCTTGTCCAAGTAACCCCAGCATGTCCAAAGTGCAGCCCTCCGGCATTTGCAAGACTGCACATCCAATCATGCCCTGACACACCTATGCTTACGCTGTGTCAGGGAATGTTTGGATGTGTAGTTTCTCAAGTGCCGGAGGGTTGCATTTGGGACAAAGGCCGATGTAACCTGCTTGTGTCCAAGTGTTGCTTGTACCTTGTCTTTTCCTAGAAGGGTGACACTATTACCAATACCTGGAACCTCATACTATTCTCTTCCACAGGTCTTGCAGAGTTTCCTTCCCAAGTTGCGTGGATGTGAAGAGACACGACAGTTCCCCTGATGTACCATGGGCGACCTACTTGTGATGTGGACCTGAACCTCCGCCTTGTAGCAGACAACCCCCCTCAGGTGAGCTGTATTGCCCAAAACTCCCTCTTGTCCAAGTAACCCCGGCATGTCCAAAGTGCAGCCCTCCGGCATTTGCAAAACTGCATATCCAATCATGCCCTGATACAGCAATGCTTACGCTGTGTCAGGGCATGCTTGGATGTGTAGTTTCTCAAGTGCCGGAGGGTTGCATTTGGGACAAAGGCCGATGTAACCTGCTTGTGTCCAAGTGTTGCTTGTACCTTGTCTTTTCCTAGAAGGGTGACACTATTACCAATACCTGGAACCTCATACTATTCTCTTCCACAGGTCTTGCGGAGTATCCTTCCCGATTTGCAGGAAACAGCATGGATGAAAAGGGACACGACAGTTCCTCTGCTGTACCATGGGCGACCTAACACAATACCACTGCACCTCTGAAATACCATATTTCTCTAACGTCCTAGTGGATGCTGGGGACTCCGTAAGGACCATGGGGAATAGACGGGCTCCGCAGGAGACTGGGCACTCTAAGAAAGATTTAGTACTACTGGTGTGCACTGGCTCCTCCCTCTATGCCCCTCCTCCAGACCTCAGTTAGAATCTGTGCCCGGACCGAGCTGGGTGCATTTTAGTGAGCTCTCCTGAGCTTGCTAATAAGAAAGTATTTTAGTTAGGTTTTTTTATTTTCAGAGAGCTTCTGCTGGCAACAGACTCTCTGCTACGTGGGACTGAGGGGAGAGAAGCAAACCTACTAACTGCGGCTAGGTTGCGCTTCTTAGGCTACTGGACACCATTAGCTCCAGAGGGATCGAACACAGGACCTGACCTTGTCGTCCGTTCCCGGAGCCGCGCCGCCGTCCCCCTCGCAGAGCCCGAAGACAGAAGCCGGCGGGTTGAAGCAAGAAGACGTCAAAATCGGCGGCAGAAGACTCCTGTCTTCATATAAGGTAGCGCACAGCACTGCAGCTGTGCGCCATTGCGCCCACACTAACCCACACACTCCGGTCACTGTAGGGTGCAGGGCGCAGGGGGGGGGGGGGCGCCCTGGGCAGCAATTGATTACCTCCTGGCAAAAAGCAGCATATATACAGTTGGACACTGTTATATGCATGAGCCCCCGCCATTAATTTTACACAAAATCGCGGGAGAAGCCCGCCGCTGAGGGGGCGGGGCCTTATTCCTCAGCACTCACCAGCGCCATTTTCTCTCCACAGCTCAGCTGAGAGGAAGCTCCACAGGCTCTCCCCTGCAGAAGGATAGAGAGGGTGAAAAAGAGAGGGGGGCACATAAATTTGGTGTAAAAAACAATATATACAGCAGCTACTGGGTTAACACTAAGTTACTGTGTGATTCCTGGGTCATATAGCGCTGGGGTGTGTGCTGGCATACTCTCTCTCTGTCTCTCCAAAGGGCCTTGTGGGGGAACTGTCTTCAAATAGAGCATCCCCTGTGTGTGGTGTGTCGGTACGTGTGTGTCGACATGTCTGAGGTAAAAGGCTCCCCTAAGGAGGAGATAGAGCAAATATGTGTGTGAGAGGGTGTCTCCGTCGACAACGCCGACACCTGTTTGGATATGTGTAAGTGCTGAGGTGAATTTATTGCACAAAAGATTAGAGAACAGACAGGAAATCTACCCATGTCTGTCCCTATGTCACAGAGACCTTCAGAGTCTCACAATGCTCACTATCCATAATAATAAACACTGATATCGACACGGAGTTTGACTCCAGTGTCGACTACGATAATGCAAAGTTACAGCCAAAATCGCTGAAGGGTATTCAATATATGATTATTGTAATAAAAGATGATTTGCATATCACTGATGACTCATTGTCCCTGACACAAGGGTACACATGTTAAGGGGAAGAAAGCTGAGGTAAATTTTCCTCCTCTCATGAGGAAAAAGAGCGGGAATCTCCAGAGAAGAGACTGCAGCTTCCCACAAAAAATTCTCAGGCAGTATCCTTTCCCCAATAGGGCCAGGATGTGATGGGAATCTTCCACTAGGGTGTCATGTTTGCACAGAAGGTAGCACTAGCTATTCTCAGGGATCCTGCAGATAGCGTGCACATTCTAGTACACTTCTCAGACCGGCGATTGTGTCGGCATGGGTTTATAGCACTGTGGCAGCGTGGACAGGTACCTTATCAGCAGAGATTGAGACCCTAGTATGCATATAGATATATATATGTATATATAGATACAAACAGAGAACCCAGCACTCACCAAAGTAAACTCACTTATCCTCAACAATTCAATAAATAAATGATGGGGGTTTAGTTGGTGGATTGGCCAATGCACGGAAGCCTGCACACCGATTTTCAAGGTACCCCACCTTCATGCAGGTCCTACACTATCACAGAGTCTTAAAACCTGACTACCACACTGCTGCATCATCTGCCTGCTAGATGTAATGTGTACCTGCCACAGACTTTATGGCTTTTAAAGGCACACTAGTCACCTATTGCACTGGCTAAAAGATGATTGCTAAAGAACAGCTGAGACAGGTTCAGGATAATAAAGTCCACACAGGGGTGCATGAGAAAGCTAGTGGCCACGGTTAATAAGAGCTAACCATAGATTAACCCCTTCATATACACACAGAGGAAAAACCACAGCACTCACCACACCAGAAGCGGGGCACAGCTATGCACTTACCACTCACAGGGTGGGGTGCATGTAACACTGCACTCTCCACCACAGAAGCGGGGTACACAGCTGTACTTACCACTCACAGGGCGGGGTGCATGTTTGGACTGCTTATCTCCCGCCGTCGTCTGGGCGGTTCTTCCTCCTCGGGAAAGCCAGCAGGACGGCTGGAGTCCACACCTCAGCGAACTCCTTGGACCATGACAGGGTTCATGCGCCTTTTAATAACGTTCTCCCAGGGTAGCCACTTCAGATTTAGAGCCGGACCACCTCCCGTAGCTGTCTCATGTCGGCGCTGAATCCCCATCTTCTTGATCTGTCTGCGGCAATCACTGTACCGCTTCATGCAGTTTCTGGTGCTCCGGCGGTTTCCAGATACTGCAGTGACTTGTGTCGCGATGGCATTCCAGATGTTTCGCTTGGTCTTAGCTGCTGTGGTCTGTGCCCTTGGTCCATACAGAACGTCGTAGGACCTGTCGACGCCATCCACTAGGGCACAGTTTTCCGCCTCAGTGTATCTGGGTCCACGTGGCTTCTTCTGTCCTGCGTCTTCACCAGAGGCTTCCTCCTCCGACTGATCGTCTGGCTGGCTTCTTGCCTTTAGGGATAAAAAAAAACATGCAATTAATATGATCGGTATGTACCTGTGAGTGTGTCAGTATCCCTGGCAGTGCGCAAAGATACCTGTAGGTGTGCATGGCAGTGCGCAAACTAGGGTGTGTCAAGTTGGATACTATTGTGTCTGCAGGTGTTGTCAGTATTTACCTTTCTAAGCCTTTTCTTTTTCTTTTGCTTCTCCCTTTGGTCCCTTGATGACCTCGGCTGGTCACTGGATGCCTGTTCGGTCGTATCCTCCTCCTGGGTCGGCTCCTACTCCTCATTGCTGTGCAGGGAAAATTCTTCTGAGGGGTGGGGGGAAGTGGGGGATCGGGGCCGATTGTCCCTGGACATCTCTGTTGTAAAAATAACAATTATTTTTACAAATTTAACACATTACATAATTACATACAACCACACGTCATGCTGCTGGGACCCCAGTTCTCAAGCAGGAAAAAACACACATTAAAAAAATTGAAATATTAAAAAAAAAACTCAGCCAAACAAGCCAAAACCCCCGTACAAGCATCCCTGCACATGCTGGAGGTACACCAGTTCTAAAATAGGAGCAAAAAAACATGTTTTGGAAACAAATGACATCACATGTCGACCACATGGTTGATACCGACACGCTCTAAAATCACCCCAAACAAGCCAAAAAGCATCCCTGCACATGCTGGAGGTCAACCAGTGCTAAAATAGGAGCAAAAAAACATGTTTTGGAAACAAACGACATCACATGTCGACCACATGGCTGATGCCAACATGCTCAAAGTCACCCCAAACAAGCCAAAAAGTGCCTCCAGCATGTGCAGGGATGCACCAGTGCTAAAATAGGAGCAAAAAAACATGTTTTGGAAACAAACGACATCACATGTCGACCACATGGTTGATACCGACACGCTCTAAAATCACCCCAAACAAGCCAAAAAGCATTCCTGCACATGCAGGAAGTACACCAATGCAAAAGCATGACCCAAAAAACATTTTATGAAAACAAAAAAAAAAGTGAAAAACTACCCCCAAACACAAAACTTCAAAAAAAACATGCAGCAATACAAGCAGGAGCTATATACACATACCTGCACACATATGCATACCCCAAACACCCCAAAGCAACGCCACATGTACACCTCATGGCACCCCCCCACTACACAAACACATACATGCAACGCCAGACCACATGTGGTACTTACCTACAAATGTAGAAATCGCTCCAAATACGACTCTCCTCTGGGGTAACAGGTATCCTCCTGTCCGTCCTGGATTAAAGCCTGCTGGGTGTCCAAACGATACCACAGCAAACAACTACCAATTTGCTAGCTCTGCAGCACCTCCACTCCACTCTGCAGGTTCACAAAATGGCTGCTGAGCACGCAGCAAACAAGCCCTATAAAGGGCTCCAAACGGCGGGAAGTCGAATGCAGGACGCCCACTACTCGACGATTGGTCCGTTATTCGACAAGGGGAGTGTCGAATGAGTTATGTATTGAATATGTCGAATTCATGGTCCCAGGTGAAGGGTTTCGGCTGTTGAGTATTGTCGAATCCTATAATGGTCGAAAAAAAGGCGCAATTCGTCCGGAATTGCATATACCCCATAATGTCAGCCCTGCCTACCTAATGTAAGGAGCAGGTCCCTCAGGCAGTGGAGTCCACCCTGTTCTCTGCACTGGGCCATTCATCCAGCATAACTCAAAATGTTCTGTGGGGGGCACCAAGGGATATGTTATTGCTTGTCTGGTCTGCAGTCCTCTGGGACCCTGGTGCAATGCACCCGCTGCACCAATCGCAGTTCACTCATGATTATTGTGTCATCAGTTCACAGTCTGCACAAGAAAAGACAAAATGCTTCAAGGTTATACATTGTAATAATGTGTACATAACAACATAAGAATATAAGAATTGTAAGAATGACACAGAGCCTCTATGATTAAGAGAGAAACTATTAACTACATTACCTGGCAACTTATTCCAGAAGTCAACTACATGATGGATAAAACAATATATTGTAATGTCAAGTCTACAAGCCTCTTCTTTCATTTTCTTCTCATATTCCACTGTCCTACAAATTTGGCCCACTTAAATTTTTCCTATGTTAGCTGCTTCTGAGATCAATATTCTGACCACATTGTCTCTTCCATAACTTTCTTTTAATATATTATATGACTATATTTGGATGACTTTGAAATTTTACCTTTTTGGGCCACAAAATTACCTTGAAATTATCTTTAAAGGTCAAAATCTTTAGTGGCATCCACCCTAGTATTTCCGTCTGACCTATGACTGATTCATTTAGCATGGTTGTTGGCTACTAACATTCCATGCAGGTAAAATTTTGGTACTTGGCTAGTCTACTAATAGTATCCCTCAATAGGCATACAAACTGGAAGTTTGGTGAACATACAGTATAAAAAATTAATAACCATGTCAAATATATGGAAGAGAGACTAGATAATAGAAAAAGAGGTGGACCCTGCTAGGAATAACAGATAGATAGATAGATAGATAGATAGATAGATAGATAGATAGATAGATAGATAGATAGATAGATAGATAGAATTCATGGGGCTATACAATACAATGTATGAAATGTTTAGGAATTGCAGCCATTTTATACACATTCCAGTTTGCAGGGGTTTAAATGTAATTGGACAAATTAACATAATCTTAAATCATCATGTTAATTTTTAATATTTTGCAGAGAATCCTTTGCAGGAAATGACTGCCTGAAGTCTAGAACCCATGGACCGCCAAATGCTGGATTGACTCCTTTGGTATGCTTTGCCAGGGCTTTACTGCAGCTCTCTACAGTTGTTGTTTGTTTCTTGGTTCTTTTTGCCTTTAGTATTATCTTTAGTAAGTTAAATACATGCTCATCGGGTTGGAATATGGGGTAGTTGACTTGGCCATTGCAGAATATTACACTTCTTTGCATTAAAAAACTCCTGGGTTGCTTTTGCAGTGTTTGGGTTCTTGTCCATCTGTACTGTGAAGCTCCGTCCAATCAACTTTGCAGAATTCAGCTGAATCTGAGAAGACAGTATATCTCTATACACTTGGGAATCTATCCGGCTGCTTCTGTCACATCACCAATAAACCCTAGTGACTAAGTGCCATAGGAAGCCATGCAGGAACAAGCCATCACACTACCTCCACCGTGTTTTACAGAAGATGTTGTATGCTTCAGATCACGAGCCATTCCAACCCTGCTCCATACTTTTTTCTTCCCATCATTCTGGTACAGGCTGCCCTTTGTTTCATATGTTCAAAGAAAGCTGTTCCAGAACTGGGCTGGCTATTTGTAGATGTTTTTTTGCAAAGTCTAATCTGACCTTTCTACTGATTTATGAGGCTTATGAATGTATGAATGGTCTGCACCTTATGGTAAACCCTCTGTATTTGCTTTTTTCATTATGGTAGACTTGGATGACAATACCTCTACCTCATGGAGAGTGTTCTTCACTTGGCTGGATCTTGTGAAGTGTTTTTTCTTTACAATGAAAAGGATCCTGTGATCTTTCACCACTGTTGTCTTCCGTGTGTGTCCAGTCCTTTTTGTGTTACCAAGTTCACACTTTGGGGGTCATTCCGAGTTGTTCGCTCGTTGCCGATTTTCACAACGGAGCGATTAAGGCAAAAATGCGCATGCACGTGGTATGCAGTGCGCATGCGCTAAGTATTTTAGCACGAAACTTAGTAGATTTACTCACGTCCGAACGATGAATTTTCATCGTTGAAGTGATCGTAGTGTGATTGACAGGAAGTGGGTGTTTCTGGGGGGAAACTGACCGTTTTCAGGGAGTGTGCGGAAAAATGCAGGCATGTCAGGGAAAACACGGGAGTGTCTGGAGAAACGGGGGAGTGGCTGGCCGAACGCAGGGCGTGTGTATGACGTCAAACCAGGAACGAAACGGCCTGAGCTGATCGCAGTGTAGGAGTAAGTCTGGAGCTACTCAGAAACTGCTAAGAATTTTCTATTCGCAATTCTACTAATTTTTCGTTCGCTATACTGCTAAGCTAAGATACACTCCCAGAGGGCGGCGGCCTAGCGTGTGCAATGCTGCTAAAATCTGCTAGCGAGCGAACAACTCAGAATGACCCCCTATGTTCTTTTTCTCAAAATATTTACCAAGGTTCCCACTATCTCTCTGAAGGATGACCTGTTTCACTTGCATTGACCACATGTTGTGCTTTCAAAGCAACAGCTTCCAAATGTAAATGCCTCACTTGGAATCAACTCCTGACCTTTGCCTGCTTAACTTATGAAGAAATAACAAAGGAATAGTCCAGACCTCTTCATGAAACAGCTTCTGAGTCAATTTTCCAAATACATTTGGACCTTTGAAAAAAAGTGAGCTGCATAATAAACAGCTGTAATTACTAAACTTTTCCTCCAATTTGGATGTGAATACCCCCAAATTAAAGCTGATGGTCTACACTTTAAAACGATATTCATTATATAACTGTAACTTAAATATGTTTTGGTAAAACGCTAAAATGACATAGGTTGTGTCAGTGTCCAAATATATATGGACCTAACTGTTAGATAGATAGATAGATAGATAGATAGATAGATAGATAGATAGATAGATAGATAGATAGATAGATAGATAGATATTTTGCTATTATTGTTACTATTTTCATAAACTGTTCAGTAGTATACAGAAGCAATAACAAACAGAAAACATAGTGACAATTGTATTGTGAGCATAGTTATCCTATTATTAAGAATCCACCACTGCTTTCCAGTTAATTAGATTAAGGATAGTGGTGCTTTGTTTAGGACAAATTACCTAAATGGAGAGGAATAGTTTAATTATTTAGCATACTTAACCAGTAATTTGCAAATTAAATTGTATTAAATGTTACCTTGTCTAATTAGCACCAATTTATTGAAAGTCCAGTCTAAATCTGTTAATTATTCAGTTACCTTAGTTAATGAATACTTTTTAAACTAGATACTTTGTATCTCTGCCTTTAGGTGGAACAATTTGCTACATTAGAAAACCATATACCCGATTTTATTATGAATAAAATCCTGATAACCAGAAGAAAAAAGACTGGTTATGTTTTGATAGTTTACACTATTATTTGTATTTTTAATGAACCATGGACCTTATTCAGTAAGGATTGTAAATTCTGCTAAACAGCAGAATTTACAATCCTTTTGCTCTCATGCTAGGGGCCGCCTATCGCAGGGCAAGGGCGCTCAACATGCAAACTCCCGACCTGCGATGGGATCACGCTAAAATTGCGATTGAGCCACAATTTCAGTATGATCGCTGAAATTGCATGTGCCTCCTGCCGGCGCAGCCTGGCTGCGACGGCAGGAGGCATGCCGCCATTTTTTCACATCACAGCGATAACGCCCACGCCACACCCCCCATTCACACCACAACACCTCCATTTCGCCAACGCCACCCCCGCAACATTACATCTCCGCCATGGAAATTAAGTGTTCCTGCCCCCCGAACGCCTCCGAGGCATTCGCAGTTAATGCTAACCATTAGCATTAACTGAGTGTGCACACATGCGCAGTGGGGGCCAATGGAGAAACTGCAGTTGGATCGCGATTTGCGATCAAACCTGAATTAGGCCCTTTATCACCACAAGAAATGTCTATTTCTTTAACATGATCATTATTTGTTTCAGGCCTATACCACATGTTTTACTTTTAAAGAAAATGGGCTTAATTGAGGGAAAAATCAACATTATACCCAAGTATTAATTTAATTAATTAAGGGGAACTCCATAAGATAGTAAATCTTTTTATAACATATAAAATCTAATGTAGTTCCCTATCCACTTTTGGAACCATATATGCTCTACTTATTCTGCCAAATGGTTGTACATATAAAGTCAGATCTATAAAAAGTAATATGCATTTATATGTACGATTAAATAAATATAAAGATATCATTGCAGTTCCACATAAGGTAAGGCTGGGTAAATACTTTTCCTTAGGATAGGAGAGAAACACTCCACAATTTCACCCACCTACTGTAGCAAACCTAGACATGGACCCATGTACAAATGTAGACGTTTATAAAACCTTTAAAGATTAAGGGACTGATATTGAGTGGCACGCAGTGCAACCAGTGTTGGACTGGGGCATGAAGGGCCCACCAGGGGAATGCAGTGATAGAGGCCCATGTTTAGAGGTGTGGCCAATCTCCAGAGGGGGTGTGGCCAGCTGCCACAGAGGCTTGGCTAACCATTACAGAGTGCATGGTCTGGGCCCCCTTGATAAATAAAATATAATAAATCCTGCTAGTGCATACATGATATGTAGCAGATTAATAACAGCAATTCACTGTAGAGAATACACCAGAGTCCTGCACAGTATAAGGAAACAAGTGTATAATTCAAATTCACAGTCTGAAACCTGATTCCCCATAATAATGATGACATTCGCAGATGTAAGAACAGTGGTCGGGATAGACTTCCATATGCAGCCCCACGAATTTTAGTATACCCAGACATATTCTCATAGCATACAACAGTTAGGTTGCCATGGCTGTACGGAAACGCGGACGCAGATGTATCTGACTCAGAATCATTTCCTAAGTGTCATCCAATTGTTAGGCACGCTGCATGTATTCCTGTAATACTGTGACAGCCCCGCCTGTTGTAGCCTGGTGCTTTTTGTTTGATGGGAAACCCAATGCTGTTCAGCCCCCAGACTGGGAGTGTTGTTGCTTCACTTTTTGAAAAGTGTTCCATACAGTCTTTTTTTTTTTTTTTTCAATTATTTAAGAACAATTTAATTAATTATTATCACATTTATGATGATGATGATGATGATGATGATGTTGGCAGCTGCATCACGATATGCTTCAAGCATATATTGATGCACTTTAGATGTCTCCTCATACAGATATATTTATTTGTTTATTTTGAACTGCACTTAATGAAAGATAAAATAACACTACTCAAAGATTTTAATAAATTCTGTCAGGCATGTGAATACGTGTTTTCGCCTAATTTGGGGATGCTGAATTCTTTGAAATATGTTTTTCACTATCAGGTCACATTCATTAGATGCGCACAAAAGTGGTAATAGCTATGGGCGTAATTCAGACCTGATCACTGCTGTGTGAAAACGCATAGCAGCGATCAGGTATGAATTACGCATGTGCCGGCACCGCAGTGCGCCGGCACATGCCAGACAGCGATGACCATCTCAGCGCAGCGATCGTCTCTGCCTGATTGATAGGCAGCAGTGGTTGCTGGGCAGAAGGGGGCGGGCCGGCGGCATTGGGCCGCCGTTTTAGGGGCACGGTCCGGGCAGCGCAGGCGTGCCCGGACCATGCGGGGGGTGGGCCGCGGTGGCTGCGTGAAGCCACATGTAGCCGCTGTAACCCGGACAGTGACGGTAGCTTCCTGCCAGCGCGCAGGAGCTGCACTAGTAGGGAGCTACTCTTCAGGTACAAAAGTATTGTGCTTTTGTACCTGCGCAGGGGGGATAGCGCCTGACATGCGGGGCGGACTAGCCATGTGCTGGGCGTCCCCCCGCATGTCTGAGTACCTGATCGAACGATGAGGTCTGAATTAGGCCCTATGGTCATCATTCAGCTTCAGTTGAAGTTTTGCTATTTTAGCAAAACTGCAACTGAATGCGATTGCAAGCTGGGGACCAGCCAGCATAGGACAAGGTCACCTAGCATGCAATTTCCCAGCGCATTTGATCGCAATGAAATTGCGATTGTATCACTGAATTGTGGCAGCCCCCCTGCCTCCGCAGCCAGGCTGTGAGGGCAGGCGCAGAGCTGCCATTTCTTGGGTCGCAGCGGCTACGTGTGACGTCCTTGCCCAACACTGCATCGTTGCCCCAACTTCGCCGCCTCGGAATGCACTTCTAACCACCCCACGAATGCCTCTGCCTGTTAATGTGCACTGGGCTTTAATAGTTCAAGGATCTATGGTGGTCATTCCGAGTTGTTCGCTCGCTAGCTGCTTTTAGCAGCATTGCAAACGCTAGGCCGCCGCCCTCTGGGAGTGTATCTTAGTTTAGCAGAATAGCGAATGAAAGATTAGCAGAACTGCTACTAAATATTTTCTTGCAGTTTCTGAGTAGCTCCAGACCTACTCCTAGCTTGCGATCAGCTCGGTCCGTTTAGTTCCTAGTTTGATGTCACAAACACGCCCTGCGTTTGGCCAGCCACTCCCCCGTTTCTCCAGACACTCCCGCGTTTTTCCCTGACACGCCTGCGTTTTTTAGCACACTCCCGGAAAACGCTCAGTTACCACCCAGAAACACCCCTTTCCTGTCAATCACTTACCGATCAGCAGTGCGACTGAAAAGCGCCGCACAAACAACAGCAAATCTACTAAGTATTGTGTAAAATAACTTAGCACATGTGCACTGCATACCATGCGCATGCGCATTTAGTAACAAATCGCAGCATAGCGAAAATCGGCAACAAGCGAACAACTCGGAATGACCACCTATATCTGAAAAAGGTAAGATAAGTGAAAATTTCAATTAATTCCTATAGAATTGAGTCTCATCATATTCATTTATAAAACACTAATAAAATTACAGAAACACTTAAAAACTGCAGAAACTAAACTTCAGAAACTCTTAATCCAAAATGATTTTATGCAGCTCAACCAATGTACTGTACTTTACATTTTCCTCTGCTGTAACATACAGTAGGTTTCTTTCTCTGACCATTTCTTAGTCGTAACACAATTGACTATGATGCACGAGACTGTACTGATTAATTTGATATACTGTATGACACTTGTATACTGTGTGTGACTGAGTCTATGAATCTGTATACAAAATTCTACAATGTAGCAGCAGCAGCAGCTTTTTTGCAATAAAACTTCTCTTCTGCTTTGTATACAGTCTCAGCCACACGCAATATACAGGTGTCATATATCAACTCAATCAGCACAGTCTCCTCTTATGTCCGAGTCATATTGTGTTGCGACTAGAGATGTGCACCGGAAATTTTTCGGGTTTTGTGTTTTGATTTTGGATTCGGTTCCGTGGCTGTGTTTTGGATTCGGATGCGTTTTGGCAAAACCTCCCTGAAAATTTTTTGTCAGGTTCGGGTGTGTTTTGGATTCGGGTGTTTTTATTCAAAAACCCCTCAAAAACAGCTTAAATCATAGAATTTGGGGGTCATTTTGATCCTATAGTATTATTAACCTCAATAACCATAATTTCCACTCATTTCCAGTCTATTCTGAACACCTCACACCTCACAATACAATTTTTAGTCCTAAAATTTGCACCGAGGTCGCTGGATGACTAAGCTAAGCGACCCAAGAGGGCGGCACAAACACCAGGCCTATCTAGGAGTGGCACTGCAGTGTCAGACAGGATGGCACTTAAAAAAATAGTCCCCAAACATCACATGATGCAAATAAAAGAGAAAAAGAGGTGCACTGTGGTCGCTGGATGGCTAAGCTAAGCGACACAAACACCTCAATATCACAGGAATTATTTGTTCTAATCAATGGTAGAAAATGACAAATCACTGGAAGAAAATGACAAAATCACAGGAATTATTTGTTCTAATCAGGGCCGTCTTAACAGCAGAGTGGGCCCTTGGGCAAAGCAATGCACTGGGGCCCCTACCCATCCTCCAGTGGTAGGAGTGGGGGTGCTATCAGCGGCAGCTTTGATGTCCCGCGGGTGGTAGGGGGTGTTTTATCTTCCACTCAACATGTAGGACCTGGAGCAGTAACTTCTGCTAATTACTCCTTTACTGCACAGATGGTGGAAGATGGGGTGGGAGGGAGAACACTAAACTGTAGAAGGGGCATTGGGTTGAATGAAGGGTCCACAGTACATGACTTCCAGGGTGGCAGAGCAGGGTTTAATACACAGGGGATGGGTAGATAGTGGAGTGGGGTTAATATTCATAATTTTCCAGTGGGAATGCAGCTTGCTTGATTGCAGATATCTCCTGTTCCTGGAAATACATTTCTTAGCTTTCAATGGAATAAAAAATGGAGATTCCCACCTTTAAGGAGGTACTGGCGACACCTTTCAGGAGGTACTGGGGACTTGGGGACCAGAGTTCAGGAGCCAGAGCAATCCACCTACACAGATATATAACTGCATACCAGGCGTGTGGAGCTGGAGCAGAGACCGGCTGCTGGAAGGCTGATATCTTTGGTTTTGGGCATAGTAGAGACAAGCTGCCAGTGTCCAGTGAAAGGGGAGAGTCCCAGCTCTTGGATTTTACCCTCAGAAAAACTCTAAGTCAGACAGAACCTGAGATATCTGGCTGGGAAGAGCAAGTAACAGGCTCAGATGGGGACCACTGCTTTGAAGTCGAATATCTCTGGTTCCCCAGGGCCGATTTTCAAAAATCTGGTACCCCTGGAAAGGGGGACCCACAGCTATCAGCCTAGGGCCCTTACACTCCTGGGGCCCTTGGGCAAGTGCCCATTGAGCCCATACGAAAAGACGGCCCTGGTTCTAATCAATGGTATTATTGGTCCAAATAAGTGGAAGAAAATGACAAAATCACAGGAATTATTCGTTCTAATCAATGGTATTATTGGTCCAAATCACTGGAAGAAAATGACAAAATCACAGGAATTATTCGTTCTAATCAATGGTGTTATTGGTCCAAATCACTGGAAGAAAATGACAAAATCACTGGAATCATTTGGCAAGATCACTGTAATTAATAATTAATTATAAATCAATGATATTAATTGGTAAAATCTCACTTTCCCCTGCCTAGTGAAGTGGAATCTAGATGGGATTTTGTACCGGGGACACAATAACTTCATCAATTATCTAAATCCCAATGTACTAATGGAGGAAAACGGACGCACGTCTAGCAGCGCACTGATTATACTGAGAACTGATTATACTGATCAATCGCTGATTATACTGAGCACTGATGATACTACGGAGAACTGACACTGAGCAGCGAGAACAGCACTGGACTATTGTACTGTAGTATACTGATCACCACAATGCTGCACTGTACTACTATATATATACTGCTCACAACAATGCAGCACAGATATGGATACTTGAAGTGACACGGAGCTGCAAGATAAAGCAATGGACTACTGTACTGTACTACTACAGTATACTGTTGGTCACCAAAATGCTGCACTGTACTACGATATATACTGCTCACAACAATGCAGCACAGATATGGATGGATACTTGCAGTGACACAGAGCTGCAAGATACAGCAATGGCCTACTGTACTGTACAACTATATACTGTTGGTCACCAAAATGCTGCACTGTACTACTATGTATACTGCTCACAACAATGCAGCACAGATATGGACACGTCACTGCTGCAAGATAAAGCAATGACCTACTGTGCTGTACAACTATATACTGTTGGTCACCAAAATGCTGCACTGTACTACTATATATACTGCTCACAACAATGCAACACAGATATGGATACTTGAAGTGACACGGAGCTGCAAGATACAGCAATGGACTACTGTACTGTACTACTATACTGTTAGTCACCAACATGCTGCACTGTACTACTATATATACTGCTCACAACAATGCAGCACAGACATGGATGGATACTTGCAGTGACACAGAGCTGCAAGATACAGCAATGGCCTACTGTACTGTACAACTATATACTGCTGGTCACCAAAATGCTGCACTGTACTACTATATATACTGCTCACAACAATGCAGCACAGATATGGATGGATACTTGCAGTGACACGGAGCTGCAAGATACAGCAATGGCCTACTGTACTGTACAACTATATACTGTTGGTCACCAAAATGCTGCACTGTACTACTATATATACTGCTCACAACAATGCAGCACAGATATGGATACTTGCAGTGACACAGAGCTGCAAGATAGAGCAATGGACTACTGTACTGTACTACTATACTGGTGGTCACCAAAATGCTGCACTGTACTACTATATATAATTTCTCATACGTCTTAGAGGATGCTGGGGTCCACTTCAGTACCATGGGGTATAGACAGTTCCGCAGGAGCCATGGGCACTTTAAAACTTTTCAAGGGTGTGAACTGGCTCCTCCCTCTATGCCCCTCCTACAGACCTCAGTTTTAGAAATGTGCCCAGGCAGACTGGATGCACTCCAGAGGAGCTCTACTGAGTTTCTCTGAAAAGACATATGTTAGGTTTTTTTATTTTCAGGGAGAACTGCTGGCAACAGTCTCCCTGCTTCGTGGGACTGAGGGGGCAGAAGTAGGAACTAACTTCCTAAAGAGTTTCATGGCTCTGCTTCTGGATGACATGACACCATTAGCTCCTGAAGGGAACTGAACGCTAGCCATGCCTAGATGCTCACTCTCACAGCACGCCGTCACCCCCCTCACAGAGCCAGAAGTCAGAAGACAGGTGAGTGTTAGAAGACAGATCTTCAATCAAGAAAGTGATGGCTAAAGGTACCGCGCGGCTGGCGGGAGCGCAGCGCGCCATGTTGCCCACACATACACAGGCACTGCAGGGTGCAGGGCGCGGGGGGCGCCCTGGGCAGCATGAAACCTATGGAAACTGGCATAAATAAAGGGCATAAGTTGCTGAGGCACAGTCCTACCCCCGTCAGTATAAAAAATCACCTCATAAAAGCTGAGGAGAAACACGCCATTGAAGAGTGGAGCTTCACAATCAGTCAGCCAGCACACTGCTCAGCGCCATTTTCTCTCTCTCCTCAGGCTGCAGAGACAACGCTGGTCCTCCTCCACTACTGAACAAGTATCAGGATGCAAAACAGGGGGGGGGGGGCACAGTGAATTTGGTGCTATATAATTGTGTGATTAGCATTATAAAAGCGCTGCATGTCAGTGGGCATTTTGTGTTCACAGACATTGTGTTACTGGCGCTGGGTTGTGAACTGGCAAATCCTATCTGTGTCCCTCTGGCAGATTTTACTGTGGGTCTGTCCCCTATAAGTCCCGGAGTGTCTGTGGTGTGGTTGTGCACGTGTGTGACATGTCTGTGGCAGGGAACTCTTCCTCTGTGGGAGACATGTTAGAGACACAGTGGTGTAATATGACACCAAGAGCCTGACTGGGTGAAAGGTTACATGATAGTGTGAATTATATCAGTAAGAGGTCGGACTGAATCTCATACAGAAAACTGAATATAATCTGTTGAAGATGTGATTTTTAATAGTTCTGCCTTTCGTCTACAGGGACCCCTCTGGGTCACATACAAATTTGCACAAGTAGTACAAACTGATACCGACACGGACTCTGATTCCTGTGTCGACACTAGTGATTCCAGGTGAATAGGTCCTAAGTTAGCAATAAGCATTCAAAACATGTTTTAGCTATAAAGGAGGTGTTAGAAGTTACGAAGCCCCCTCTTTTACCACAAGGAGAGGGTTTATTTTAGTAAAGAAGTAAGGCAATTTTCCCTCCACCTCAGGAGTTGAACAGTCTCTTGGAGGGAGTCTGATTTAACCTGAAAAGAAATTTCAGATTCCCAAAAGGAATTCAGGCAGCTTACCTTTTTCCAAAAGGTGGGAGTCACTCCGCATTTTAGACAGGGCCCTGTAATAAAAGAGGAAAGGTGTTTCTCCCTTCACCTGGAATGGCTTCACTTAAGGAGCCGACAGACCGCAAGTGAGTGAGGTGATCTATTGATGTGGCCAATGGGACACTACTCAGGCCTACCATTGTCTGTGCGTGGGTGAGTAGTGCTATTGAGAAGTGGTCAGAAAACTTGTAATTAGACAATGACACAATAGATGGAGACGAGATACTCCTAACATTAGGTCATATCAAAGACGCTGCTGCGTACGTACTAGAAACCATGAAATATATTGGTTTCTTGGGATCAAGAACCGCTACCATGGCAATATCGGCTCGGAGGGCGTTGTGGATTCGCCAGTGGAATGCTGATGCAGATTACAAAAGAAATATGAAGGGTCTCCCGTATAAAGGTGAGGCCTTGTTTGGTGATGGGCTGGATGTGTTAGTCTCGGCGGCTACCGCAGGTAAGTCGACATTCTTGCCTTCTTGCTCCTACACAGGCGAAAAAGACACATCACTCTCACATGCAGTCCTTTCGGCCCAACAAATACAAAAAGGCCAAAGGTTCCCCCTTTTTTGCAGGTAGGGAAAGGGGAAAAGGAAAGAAATCCGCAGCGTCTCCGGATCGCAGGAGCAAAAGTCCACCCCTGCTTCTGCCAAATCTGTAGCATGAAGCTGGGGCTCCCTTGCGGGAGTCCGCTCGGGTGGGAGCACGTCTGAAACTTTTCAGCCAAATCTGGATTCAATCTGGCCTGGACCCATGGGTCTTACAAATAGTGTCCCATGGGTACAAACTAGAGTTTCAAGACGTCCCCCCATGCCGATTTTTCAAATCGACCTTGCCAGCCTCTCTTCCAGGAAGAGAGGCAGTAACAACGGCAATTCAAAAATTATGTCAGGATCAGCTCATTGTCCTGGTACCCTTGTCACAGCAAGGAGAAGGTTTTTATTCAAGCCTCTTCGTAGTTCTGGAGCCGGACGGCTCAGTCAGACCGATTTTAAACCTGAAAAATCTGAATCTCTACCTGAAAAGGTTCAAGTTGAAGATGGAATCCCTGAGGGTAGTGATTTCCAGTCTGGAGGAGGGGGACTTCATGGTGTCAGTAGACAAAACGGATGCTTACTTGCATGTTCCCATTTATCCTCCTCACCAAGCTTATCTGAGATTCGCAGTACAGGATTGCCATTACCAGTTCCCAACGTTGCCGTTCGGACTCTCCATGGCACCGAGGGTATTCAATAAGGTGATGGTGGAGATGATGGTCCTCCTTCGTCAAAAAGGAGTCGATATAATTCCTTATCTGGACGATCTCCTGATAAAAGCGAGATCCAGGGAACAGTTGGTGCAGAACATCGCACTCTCCCTGTCAATACTCCAACAACACGGTTGGATCATGAATTTTCCAAAGTCGCAGTTGGAACCGACGACAAGTTTGTCCTTTTTAGGGATGATTCTGGACACAGAAGTACAGAGAGTATTTCTTCCAGGAAAAGGCTCTGGAAATCCAGAAAATGGTCAAACAAATATTGAAACCAACAAGCGTGTCAATCCATCAATGCATTCGGTTGTTGGGGAAAATAGTAGCGGCCTACGAGGCCATACAGTTTGGCTGATTTCATGCCAGAGTATTCCAGTGGGACCTGTTGGACAAGTGGTACGGATCCCACCTGCACATGCACCGGAAAATAATCCTGTCCCCCAAAGCCAGGATTTCGCTCCTGTGGTGGCTACACAGTTCTCCCCTACTAGAGGGATGCAGGTTTGGGATTCACGACTGGGTCCTAATAACCACGGATGCAAGTCTCCTAGGCTGGGGAGCTGTCACACAGGGGGAAAGCTTCCAAGGAAGATGGTCAAGTCAGGAAGCCTGCCTTCACATAAACGTTCTGGAATTGAGAGCCATTTACAACGGCCTTCTACAAGCAGTACATCTTCTCCATGATCATCCCGTGCAGATCCAGTCGGACAATGTAACAACAGTCGCATACATAAACAGGCAAGGCGGCACGAAAAGCAGAGTGGCAATGGCAGAGGTGACACGGATTCTCCTCTGGGCAGAAAGACATGCAAGAGCTCTGTCAGCAATTTTCATTCCGGGAGTGGACAACTGGGAAGCAGACTTCCTCAGCAGACACGATCTGCATCCAGGAGAGTGGGGCCTCCACCAAGAAGTCTTCGCAGAGGTGACAAGTCTTTGGGGAGTTCCTCAAGTAGACATGATGGCATCTCGTCTAAACAAGAAGCTTCAGAGATATTGTTCCAGGTCGAGAGACCCTCAAGCAATAGCAGTGGATGCACTGGTGACCCAGTGGTGTTGCGGTCGGTATATGTTTTCCCTGCACTTCCACTGATTCCAAAAGTTCTCAAAATAATAAGAGTTTGAGCAATCTTCATTGCCCCAGACTGGCCAAGGAGTGCTTGGTAACCAGATCTTCAGGAGTTGATCATAGAAGATCCTCAGCCTCTTCCTCCTCGAGAGGACCTACTACAGTAGGGCCCATGTGTGTATCAAGACTTACCGCGGCTACGTTTGACTGCATGGCTGTTGAGCGTCGGATCCTAGCCCGAAAGGGTATTCCCAAGGAAGTCATCCCCACTTTTATTCAGGCCGGGAAAGGAGTAACGTCTAAACATTACCACCGTATTTGAAGAAAATATGTGTCTTGGTGTGAATCCAAGAAGACTCCTATGGAAGAGTTTGAGTTGGGACGTTTTCTCCATTTTCTGTAGGCTGGTGTGGATGAGGGCCTTAGATTGGGGTCAATCAAGGTCCAGATTTCGGCCTTATCAGTTTTCTTTCAAAAACAATTGCCCTCCTTTCCAGAAGTTCAGACGTTCGTGAAAGGGGTTCTGCACATCCAGCCTCCATTTGTACCTCCAGTGGCACCATGGGACCTTAATGTGGGGTTGCAGTTCCTTCAATCAGATTGGTTTGAACCTCTGCAGGAGATAGAATTTAAGTTTCTCACTTGGAAAGTGGTGATGCTTCTGGTCTTGGCATCCGCAAGGCGGGTGTCTGAGTTGGGGGCTTTGTATCACAAAAGCTCTTACCTGATCTTCCATGAAGATAGGGCAGAGTTAAGAACTCGTCAACAATTTCTTCCAAAGGTGGTTTCGTCCTTCTACATAAACCAACCTATTGTGGTGCCAGTAGCTACTGACACTTTCACTGAGTCACAGTCTCTAGATGTGGTTAGAGCTTTGAAGATTTATGTCGCAAGAACAGCTCGGTTACGGAAAACAGAGGCTCTGTTTGTACTGTATGCTCCCAGCAAGATTGGGTGTCCTGCTTCTAAGCAGACTATTGCGCGCTGGATCAGAGGGACAATTCAGCACGCTCATTCTACGGCAGGCTTACCGGTACCGAAGTCGGTGAAGGTCCATTCTACTAGGAAAGTGGGTTCATCCTGGGTGGCTGCCCGGGGCGTCTCGGCTTTACAAATTTGCAGAGCAGCTACTTGGTCAGGGTCAAACACATTTGCTAAATTGTATACGTTTGACACTTTGGCCGATGAGGACCTCAAGTTTGGTCAATCGGTGCTGCTGGGTCATCCGCACTCTCCCGCCCATACTGGAGCTTTGGTATAACCCCATGGTACTGAAGTGGACCCCAGCATCCTCTAGGACGTATGAGAAAATAGGATTTTGATACCTACAGGTAAATCCTTTTCTCCTCGTCCGTAGAGGATGCTGGGCACCCGACCCAGTGCGTACTTTACCTGCAGTTTGTTCTTTATAGTTACACAAGTTGTGTTTCATTTGTTTTCAGCATGTTGCGGTAAATGGTTCATGCCTGTTGGCGTGTGTCATGTTGAATGCCATGTTGTGCGGCATGGTTGAGGTGTGAGCTGGTATGAATCTCACCATTAGTATAAAAGTAAATCCTTTCCTCGAAATGTCCGTCTCCCTGGGCACAGTTCCTATAACCGAGGTCTGGAGGAGGGGCATAGAGGGAGGAGACAGTTCACACCCTTGAAAAATCTTAAAGTGCCCATGGCTCCTGCGGAACCGTCTATACCCCATGGTACTGAAGTGGACCCCAGCATCCTCTACGGAGTAGGAGAAAAGGATTTACCGGTAGGTATCAAAATCCTATTATATATATATATATATATATATATATACTGGTCACACAACAATGCAGCAGATATTGAGCACTGATGATCAGGATACTGTCTAGAACTGAGTATGACACGGAGCTGCAAGATACAGCATTGGCCTACTGTACTGTACTATAATACTGGTGGTCCCCACAATGCAGCACACTGATCAGATATTTGCAGCACACTGAGCACAGATATGGAGCTTTTCAGGCAGAGAACGTAGCAGTGACGTGCGGTGAGGTCACTGGTTGGGGAGGCACTGGCAGCTAACAAGCCCCCCCCCCCGAAAAAAAAAGTGTGGTCCCCCGATACATCAATAAAACCAGCACTAGGCAGAACCAGCCAGGGGGAGTAATGCCATAGCAGGGGAGACACTCAGTTTGGGGTCCCCCTGCCATAACATTAATCATCCCCCCAGCCAGTCAGCCCAGGGTTGGAATTCCTCGGAAAGTGGGAACCCCAAAAAATAAAAGTGGGGTCCCCCCTCCCGAGCAATAACCAGCACTGCGCTGATAGCCCAGTGCTTTGCCCCGCACCCCTGGTGGCGGTGGGTGCGGGGTTCATTGTGTGTTAATATTGTTCTTTACAGGTGGCCTACAGGTCCCAGCAAGCCAGCCCCAGCATGCTGGCACTTGGAGAACCACAAGTGCCAGCATGCCCGGACATAAAGGGCCCGCTGGCACCTGTAGTCCACCTGCAAAGAATAGTAATATTGTTCTTTACAGGTGGCCTACAGGTCCCAGCAAGCCTGCCCCAGCATGCTGGCACTTGGAGAACCACAAGTGCCAGCATGCCCGGACATAAAGGGCCCGCTGGCACCTGTAGTCCACCTGGAAAGAAAATATTAAAATAAAACACCACACGGTCTTAAAAATAAGTTTTATTAAACTGGATCTTCACCTGGGGGCGGCGGCCTTTAAGCTCTTTTGCCATTTTTGAAACTGGTACCTCTCCGCTGCCAAACTCTGCAGGCTAAAGGTAAACCTCCGCCACCCACACCGCCGCCGCAACCCGCCGCCCGCTCCACCGCCGCCCACACCACCGCCGCATCCCGCCGCCCGCACCACCGCCGCATCCCGCCGCCCGCACCACCGCCGCATCCAGCCGCCCGCACCTCCTCCGCCAGCGTCACCCACACAGTGATTGACAGCGGATCCAGTGACGGATCCGCTGGCCAATCACTGTGGCCTCACTGACAGGGACGTGCTTTCATAGGTTGAAAGCACGTCCCTGTATGAAAGCGGCACCTCTAATGGTGCCGCTTTCCCATATATTTTCAATGGGCTTTTACTGCCCATGGCTAGTCCCCGCCCGTGCCCGCCCCCCCGCTCCCATACTTTTCCCCAGAGACAACGGGAGGCACCACGATCGGTGCCTCCCAAACACATAAGGAGGGGAGCAATGATAAGAATAATATTAAGAGGATACATATGACACAGAATATGTGTCATATGCATCTTCTTTGTATTATCTTAATTATTAATGACAGGGGAGGCACTGCCTCCCCTGCCTCCCCTGACTACACGTCCCTGGAACGTAGATATTTGCAGCACACTGAGCACAGATATGGAGCATTTTCAGCAGAGAACGTAGATATTTGCAGCACACTGAGCACAGATATTTGCAGCACACTGAGCACAGATATTTGCAGCACACTGAGCACAGATATGGAGCTTTTCAGGGAGAGAATGTAGCCACATCCTCTCCGTTCAATCTTCAATGCACGAGTGAAAATGGCGGCAACGCGCGGCTCTTTATATGGAATATGAATCTCGCGAGAATCCGACAGCGGGATGATGACGTTCGGCCTCGATCGGGTTAACCGAGCAAGGCGGGAAGATCCGAGGCTGCCTCGGACCCGTGTAAAATAGGTGAAGTTCGGGGGGGTTCGGATCTCAACGAACCGAACCCGCTCATCTCTAGTTGCGACTAAGATACATTTTTGTCAAAAAAAACGCTCAAAGTTAACAGAGTTGCATTGGACCTGGTGGCTCACTCAGGCCATGCATCTGATGCTGCATGCTGTATTGAGGCTACAACATGTATGAGGATTTTTTGGGGGCTTAGCTGTCCCATAAACACAGAAAACAGCAAACCTAACAGCAGTGCAACTAACTTTACGTCACAAAAAAGATTCCATCCATGATCCTTATACTTGATTCCCTCCAACAAAACAGCCACACTTTCATAAGATTATTGTCCATTGCATAGGCCAGAGACACTGAAGGGAGTTTGTTCCCATTATAGAGTAACACTGCTTTCAGACTACTCTTTGAGGAATAATAATATTATAATAATAATAATAATACTTTATTGTCATCAATGTGCAAGTACAGAAACCATAAGAACAAAAGAACATCCTCACCAAAATATCTCCATTTTCTAGGATTTGTACTATTTAACATATTTATTGCTGTTTGAAAAAAGTTACCTCTTAAAAGGCTAGTCCAAAAAAGTATAGATCAGTATCACTTTTTAGATGGCAACATAGAGAACATCTCAAGATTTGGATGTGATAGATCTCCCAGGATGATTTTCACCTTGGGGAGAAGCCTTTTTTTATATACATCCTGAATACTGGGCAGACTAACTCCAAGAGATCTGCTTGCTGATTTTACCACCCTCTGAAAACGGTCCACGCTAGAACAGCGCTACAAACCCAAGCCGACGCTTTCGCCGGTCTGAGTAATGTACCGGTATGTGTGTAAATTGACTTCAAGGTAGTTTCCTGCTTGCGGTCAGCAGGATCCCTGAGGGCCGCTGTATCCTGAGACGGCAGTGCCACCTTTTTGGAAAGGCGCGTCAACGCCTTGTCCACCCTTGGGGAGGATTCCCACCGTATCCTGTCCTTGATAGGGAAAGGATACGCCATAAGAATCCTTTTGGGAATCTGCAGCTTCTTATCTGGAGTTTCCCAAGCACTTTCAAATAACTCATTTAATTCAAAAGAAGGTGGAAAAGTAACCTCAGGCTTCTTTTCTTTAAACATGTGGATCTTAGGATTAGGCACCGCGGGGTCATTTATAATATGCAGCACATCCTTCATAGCAATAATCATATAATGAATACTCTGCCAATTTTGGCTGCAACCTCGCATCATCATAATCGACACTAGAGTCAGACTCTGTGTCGGTATCTATATCAACTAACTGAGAAAGCGGCCGCTTTTGAGACCCAGAAGGTCCCTGTGACATAGGGAAAGGCAGGGCATGACCCTCTGTGTTGTCCCTGGACTCTGCTTTGTCCAAACGTTTGTGCAATAAATTCACATTTGCATTTAAAATATTCCACATATCCATCCAGTCATGTGTCAGCATTGCCGACGGCGACACCACACTCATGCGCTCCACCTCCTCCCTAGGAGAGCCTTCCGCTTCAGACATGCCGACAAGCACGTACTGACACACCACACACTCAGGGAAAGCTCTATCTGGAGACAGTTCCCCCACGAGACCCTTTGGAGAGACAGAGAGAGAGTATGCCAGCGCACACCCAGCGCCAATAATCTTGGGAAAAAGAAAAATATTACCCAGATACAGCGCTATTCACTGCACCCAATTATGTGCCCCCCCCCCCTTCTTTAAAACCCTCTGTCACCGGTGATCAGCAGGGGAGAGTCCGGGGTGCCAGCTTCTCAGCGTGTGCTTGAGGAGAAAATGGCGCTGGTGAGTGCTGAGGGAGAAGCCCCGCCCCCTCAGTGGCGGGCTTCGGTCCCGCTCTTTCTTTAAACTGGCGGGGGGGTTCTGAAATAATATCAAACTGAGTAATTATATTCCTAAAAGCCAGTGCTGAGGTCTACATTGCAGCCCAGGGCGCCCCCCCCCCCCCGCGCCCTGCACCCCACAGTGTGCGCTGTGTGTGTGTGTGTTGTGTTAGCAATGGCGAGCAGCGTAACCACTGCGCGTTACCTCTCCGAAGCTTTGAAGTCTTCTGCCGCCTGTGAAGTCTTCTGCCTTCCTATACTCACCCGGCTTCTATCTTCCGGCTCTGCGAGGAGGATGGCGGCGCGGCTCCGGGACGAACCGCTAGGGAAGACCTGCGTTCTGACTCCCTCTGGAGCTAATGGTGTCCAGTAGTCTAGGAAGCAGAGCCTAGCATTTAAGTAGGTCTGCTTCTCTCTCCTCAGTCTCATGATGCAGGGAACCTGTTGCCAGCAGGTCTCCCTGAAAATAAAAAACCTAACAAAATACTTTCTTTCAGGAAGCTCAGGAGAGCTCCCTGTAGTGCACCCAGTCTCCTCTGGGCACAGTATTAAACTGAGGTCTGGAGGAGGGGCATAGAGGGAGGAGCCAGTGCACACCCATACCTAAAGTTCTTTTTAGTGCCCATGTCTCCTGTGGAGCCCGTCTATTCCCCATGGTCCTTACGGAGTCCCCAGCATCCTCTAGGACGTAAGAGAAAATTAGTTTAATGGTAAGAACTTACCTTTGTTAAAACTCTTTCTGCAAGGTACACTGGGCTCCACAAGGCGCCCACCCTGACGCACTTAGCTTATTTGGGTTGGTATGGCATTAGCCGCTGACACGTCCCCTTTCATGAGAATGCGGTGTTGTGGCTACTAACTGTTGTCGTCTCTTTTCCTGCTACTGCATTGGACTGGTTAACTAAAAACTGAGATCCTGTGCAGGGAGGCGGGGTGATATAGGAGGCGGCGCTATGCATTCTGGGAACAGTCAAAGCTTTGAGCCTGTTGGTGCCTCGGATCAAGATCCTACTCTACACGCCATTGTCCATTCCTTGTGGAGCCCAGTGTACCTCGCAGAAAGAGTTTTAACAAAAGTAAGTTCTTACCATAAAACTCGTTTTTATTTCCACTGTGCATGCATGAACCATCTAGTTAGGCCACCCATGCATTCATCTCTTAAAACTTGTCCAGCAAAATGGATAATAACTCTTACCACTTCAGGTGGAGTGCCAATATGCTATTGATAGATTGTGGTAATGGGTGAATTTCTATTGCCGTGGATAGCAGTGATAGAAAAATCAGAGTTGTCACCACACATTTACATACAGGCCCTCAACCTCTTCCTATTCAATCTATGTACCAGGGACGTGCAGTCAGGGGAGGCAGGGGAGGCAGTGCCTCCCCTGTGATTAATTGATTAAAATAACAAAAAGAAGATACTTATGACACATGTTCTGTGTCATAAGTATGTTCTTTATGTTATTCTAAGAATTTTAGGGGTTTAAATAGGTTTGGGAGGCACTGATAGCAGTGCCTCCCGTAGATAATGTAAACGGGGATCGAGCGGGGGGTGGGGCCAAGAAGTGGGCTGTAAAAGCCCATTGAAAAAGATAGGCAAAGCGGCACCTATAGAAGTGCCTCGCTGACATCACTGTCAGCAAGGCAGAAATGATTGGACAGCGGATCCAGTGCTGGATCCGCTGTCCAATCATCCATAGGAGGCGGCGGGACAGTTAGCTGCTCCCTCCCTTCATCTCCCCCGCCCGTAGTCCGTCACCTGCTGCTGCCTGTTGTGGATCATCACCCTGTGTAGAAGATAGCGGCGGGAGCGCTCCTAGAGCCGGCGTGTGTAAGGTAAGTAGTGAAAGTTAAGCGGCGGCTGGCACTCTCCTCCTCCAGCCTCTGCAGCCAGTGTCTGTGTGTGTGTGTGCAGCGGAGCCGCGTCCGGAGCGCAGGGACAGCGAGAGGCGCCTGTGGTGAGTTCAGAGTCAGTCTCTGCTCTCTCTCTCTCTCTCTCTCTCTCTCTCTCCCCTTTCCACAGGTGGTTACTGCAGAGTGCAAGAATAATAATAATAATAATAATACTTTATTGTCATCAATAGTTCAATGAACAATCAACGAAACTAAAAAGCAAGCATATACAGAGACCATAAGAACAGAACGAAGAGAGCACTCCTAAACCCAAGACATTCCCAATTGTCAATTTATCTCGGTCCTATCTGGTTTAACATGTTTATTGCTTTTGGGAAAAAACTACCCCTTAACCGGTTTGTCCGACAAAGAATAGAACGGTAACGCCTATTAGATGGCAACACAGAAAACATCCCCCCATTTGGATGAGATAGATCTCCCAGAATACTTTTCACCTTAGTGAGGAGCCTTTTTTCATATATATCCTGAATACAGGGCAGGCTGACTCCAATTACTCTACTTGCAGTTTTAACCACTCTCTGAAGGGACTTACGTTCTATAGCAGTACAGTTTCCAAACCATACTATAATTCCGTATGTGAGGACACTCTCTAAAATTGCTGAATAAAAGTTTACTAAAATCTCCTTACGTATCCCTGCCATGCGCATTTTCCTCAATAAAAACAGGCGTTGTTGAGATTTTTTAACAACACATCGTGTATGGATACCCCAAGACAGGTCATTGGAGATGTTAATACCCAGGAATTTAAAGGACTCAACTGTCTCCACAACCTGGTTATTTACGACTAGGGGACAAGAAGGCTGCATGTGAATTTTCCTAAAATCTACAATCATTTCTTTTGTTTTTTTTACATTTAAAATTAAGTGATTAGTTTGACTCCAAGCTTCTAACCTAGCGACCTCAGATCTATATTCTGACTCATCGTCCTTACTTATTAAACCTACGACTGCGATATCATCGGCAAATTTAATAATGTGAACTGACTCCGAATTTGAATGGCAATCATAGGTAAACAGAGAGTACAGCAGGGGACTCAGTACACAACCCTGAGGCACCCCTGTACTGATTACAAGTTCGCTTGACAGGGAATTGTACAATCTAACAGATTGGGGCCTGTTAGTCAAGAAATCCAAGATCCATCTACATACAAAGTTATTCAATCCCAACTCAGATAATTTAAACACTAATGATGTTGGGATTACTGTATTAAATGCCGAACTGTAATCCACGAACAAAATTCTCGCAGAGGAACATGTGGATTCTAGATGGGTAGCCACACGATGAATCAAGGTGATAGCAGCGTCATCTGTCGACCTATTTGCTTTATATGCAAATTGAAAAGGGTCCAGATTGGCTGGGATACTTTTTTTTATGTGTCCCATAACCAATCTTTCAAAGGCCTTCATTATAAGAGATGTCAGAGCAATTGGTCGGTAATCGTTTGGCTCACTGGCCTTACCATTTTTGGGGACCGGGACAATGATAGATGACTTAAAACACTTAGGCACATGACAAGTGGCAAGAGAAAGGTTAAAAATTATAGTAAAAATCCCAGCCAACTGCTCAGCACATGTCTTGATAACATTTCCCGGAATCCCATCTGGGCCGGGGGCCTTACCTGATTTAGAACTGGCAAAGCACCGTCTGACAGACAATTCATCCAGTACCAGGGGCTCCGCGTTCTCCAGATTCCCATCCCAGTCTACAGGGGAAACAGCCATGCTATCAAAACGAGAGTAAAATATGTTTAATGTCTCCCCTAGGGAACTGTCAGCCTCTTTATGAGAGGGGTTCTTATTAACTTTGTAGTCAGAGATATCTTGAATACCTTTCCACAGACTTTTTGCATCTTTATCATTTTTAAACTTGCTTTCGAGTTTAACAGAAAAGGCCCTTTTTGCCTCTATTATACCCTTTTTTAATTTTTGACGGGCAGCCCTAAAAACATTTTGGTCACCAGATCTAAAAGCTTTGTCTCTCTCCCTTAATAAGGTTCGAACCGTACCATTTATCCATGGTTTATCATTTGCGTAAGTACGAACACACTTTTTAATTGTTACACTCTGTATGCAACAACACACATAACCAAGGACCATGGAAGTAAGGGAGTCCACATTCACATTATTATCATCCCCCAATGATTCTTCAATGAACAACCCCCAATCAGTAAATTCCAAAGCATCCTGAAGTTTCTGCATTGCCCCCTCAGGCCAAACTGTAATACTAGTACTAGTCGGCCTAAACCGTTGGACTACGGTTTTGTATGCTGGAACCAAAAATAGGGACATGTGATCAGAATGACCAATATTGGGATATCTAAAAGTCGCATAAGCATCCTTAATATTACAATAGACATGGTCCAACACATTTCCCCCTCTAGTAGGGACTTTAACATATTGATAGAATTTTGGTAAAACTACCTTCAATCTAGCCTGATTAAAATCCCCTGCTACTAAAAGAACCCCCTCAACATATTTAGTTTCCAGTTTAACTATAGCAGCGTGCAAGATATCTAATGCAGATTCTACATGAGCAGAGGGAGGAATGTATACGGCCATTACCAACGCCACTGAAAATTCTCTTGGCAAATAGAATGGTCGACACTTTACCACCATATATTCCACATTTACAGAGCAAAAAGTCGCAACAAGACTGGCATCAGTACACCAGTTATTATTTACGTATACACATAGTCCACCTCCTCGCGTTTTCCCAGATTCCATGGTTCTGTCTGATCTAAATAATGATCTATCTGTAAGCTGAACTACAGAGTCCAGGATAGAGTCATTCAGCCATGTCTCTGTGAAAATCATGAGAGAGCAGGTCTTTAAAGGGGACTTGTTTGCCAGTCTCACATGGATCTCATCCAATTTGTTCGTAAGAGATCTTACGTTTGCCATAAATAAACTGGGAAGCGCTGGTCTATAGGGGCACAGATAAAGTCTTACCCTAATACCTGCTCTTTTACCCCGCTTTTGCTTCCTCTCTCTCCGTGGTCTGAATGGGGAGTGGGGGGACAATGTGCTCTATTATCCTGTCCACAGCTCCATGGGTCTTATTGATTTGTGGTCTTATAAGTAACATTAATACAGATATAACAGTATAACCCCTTACAGGTAGCCAGGTCCATGGGCCTTAGTGATAGATGTGTGGTCTTCTAGGTAACAGTAATACACCTTACAGATAGCCAGGTCACAGCTCCATGTACCTTAGTGATAGATGTGTGGTCTTCTAGGTAACAGTAATACACCTTACAGATAGCCAGGTCACAGCTCCATGTACCTTAGTGATAGATGTGTGGTCTTCTAGGTAACAGTAATACCCCATACAAATATACAGGTCACAGCTCCATGGAACTAATTGATAGATTTGTGGTCTTCTAGGTAACAGTAATACCTCATACAAATATACAGGTCACAGCTCCATGGAACTAATTGATAGATTTGTGGTCTTCTAGGTAACAGTAATACCACATACAGATATATAAGTCACAGCCCCATGGAACTAATTGATAGATTTGTGGTCTTCTAGGTAACAGTAATAATCTTTACAGATCTAACAGTATTACTCTTTACAGATAGCCAATTCACAGCTCCATGGAACTTAGTGATAGGTGTGTGGTCTGTCTTCTAGGTAACAGGAATACTCCTTACAGATGTAACAGTAATACTCCATACAGATAGCCAGGTCACAGCTCCATATAACTTAGTGATAGATTTGTGGTCTTCTAAGTAACATTAATACTCCTTACAGATATGGAGGTCACAGCAGCACAGCCAGTGATTTCAAGGTTTGTGAATAAAGATACATCCGCTGCTATTTGAGCTTTTCCATTAATCCTGGCAGTGATTCAGACCTTGGTGATTGGTGGGTACAAGATGATAAAATACTCATCTAGACATTACCCAAAAAGTAGACAAAAACATCCCGGAATACTTTTAGTGATGAATCTGCAATTACGAAGTCATAGCAAGACTTATACCCCTTTCACACTGCACAAATAACCCGGTATCAACCCGGGAAAATTGCCGGGTCAATGTGGGTCACTCTGCGGTGTGAAAGGGTCACTCCTGAATTGCCTGACCCAGTAATTCAACCCAGGAAGGATCTGTTTCTAATTCCCGGCATTTGCAGTGTGAAAGCGGTGTAAGTCTAATATCACCTTGTCCTGCTAATGTGTAGTAAGGTGGGGGAGTGACTGTATTCTGCACGCAGGTGGCGGCTTCCTAGGTTGTCTTAGTGGATTGGTCAGCATGTTGCCTCCTCACTATTAGCAGATATTTACGTTCTGCAGAACTTCCACCCCACAGTATCTCCATTGTGTAAGAGTAACTTGTGTGACTGTAGAGCCTCTTTAAATGTTCTTCACCTATGTAGTACTCATTTTTACAGGTACCCTATTGGATTCTACTGGACAAGTGGACGTGACCAGCGTGGGATGTAGGTAAGTATGTGTGAGTGTGTAAGTGTGTTTTTAATAAACTTTTACTTTCACGGTGTGTGTGTTCTGTTTTTATTTGGGTATTTTTTTTGTTGTAGAACTACAGGTACCAGCGGGCCCGTTATTTCCTCGCACGCTGGTACTTGAGGTTCCCCAAGTACCATCAAGCGGGGGAGGCTTGCTGGACCTTGTACTTCCACAACAAAAAACAATACTCTTTTGTTTTACACACATGGCTATCAGCCCGGCACCCACCGCCCAGGGGTGCTGGGGACAGCCTCGGGCTTCACCCCTGGCCCTTGGGTGCCTGGAGGGGGGGGGGAACCCTTGATTTAAGGGGTCCCCACTCCTCCAGGGAACCCCGGCCAGGGGTGACTAGTTGGGGGGGTAATGCCACGGCCGCAGGGACCTACATAAATGTGTCCCCCAGCTGTGGCATTATGTCCCTGGCTAGTGGAGCCCGGTGCTGGTTTTAAAAATACGGGGGACCCCTACATCTTTTGTCCCCCGTATTTTTGGAACCAGGACCGGACTAAGAGCCCGGTGCTGGTTGTCTAAATACGGGGAGCCCCTGTCAATTTTTTTCCTGGTATTTAAACAACCAGGACCGGCTCAAAGAGCCCGAGGCTGGTTATACTTAGGAGGGGGGACCTCACGCATTTTTTTTAAACAATTTTTTAACCCGTTCAGACCCTTTTCCATTAAGTTAATGGAAGCCCTGGACAACAAAATTGCATTCATGTCCTCCTCCCACTCCCTTCCCAAACACAAATTTTTTATTTAATTTTTTTCTATACAAATGTACAATATATCACAAGTATGATGAGCAGGCAGGTAGCAGGCATTGGCGGCATTGGACTGAGATGCATATTAGTGGCGGAGGGCTGGGTCAGTTGATGGTGGGTGAGTTTGTAAGCCATTGGCGGTGGCAGCAAGCAGCGGCTCAGGGCAAGTAGCGGGCATTGGCTCGGCGGCGGTAGGGGCCATCGGCAGGATTTGGCGGACATTATGGCTATAGTGCCTCACCAGCCACTGACCTCACCGCACGCCACTGCTATGTACTGCAAGAAAATCCTTGAGAAACATAGAATTAATCTTTGATTATGAATATTTGAGAGCTACTTATGACTTACAGCACCCTGAAGGACAAGCTCAACAAGTCCAGCTTGAGAAGTAGGCATATCTATTCATGTACAGTAGTCAAAGACAATAGGAAAGAGTCGTTGATCCTCCTGCCACAACTGGACCAGTGTTAAAGTCAATGGGAATGGAGTCAACATTTATTTTTCCTCTGGCTCTTACTGTGCTTGCGGATTCCTTTGAGGCAGCCTTTTGTTCAATGTTCCATGATTACACCACCAATTTCTACAGTATCTCAATAACAAGAATTAATATCTCAAATAGGATGTTTGCATCAGACACAAATGACAGCAATGCAGAACGTTTGCCAGCTCTTCATTCTGTGGCATTCTTCTACTTCTGGAATTCACAAGGTTGGAAGGCTGTAAAGGTAAAATCTGAATTACTGTGACCTGGATTAATCTAATATACACAGAAAAGGCAAATAGTTAAGTATTATTCTCAAAGCCCTCACTTTGTACTGTATGTTGTTGGAGTAATCCAGGAGTCTAAATTAATGATTAACAAAGTGTTAATAAAAAACAAATTACAGGTTGAGTATCCCTTATCCAAAATGCTTGGGACCAGAGGTATTTTGGATATTGGATTTTTCCGTATTTTGGAATAACTGCATACCATTATGAGATCTCATGGTGATGGGACCTAAGTCTAAGCACAGAATGCATTTATGTTTCATATACACCTTATACACACAGCCTGAAGGTCATTTTAGACAATATTTTTAATAACTTTTTGCATTCAACAAAGTGTGTGTACATTCACACAATTAATTTATGTTTCGTATACAACTTATACACACAGCCTGAAGGTCTTAAAATACAATATTTTTAATAACTTTGAGTATTAAACAAAGTTTGTGTACATTGAGCCATCAGAAAACACAGGTTTCACTATCTCACTCTCACTCAAAAAAGTCCGTATTTCGGAATATTCCGTATTTCGGAATATTTGGATATGGGAAACTCAACCTGTATATAGTAATTTAATATACTATTCTAATTATTATTAGATGAAACAAACAAATTGTCAAAAAGAGCTGTGAATAGATACAATTTAATATATCTACCCCTATATTAGGATGACAGGATCTAATTGGCACAAAATATTTAACTATATGTTAATTTCATGTTACCTAGAGGAAAGTCAAAATAGTAATTTTTTCCTCACTGTTGAACTTAAGCTCCAAGTCAGACAGTGAATGGTGCTTTTTCTATAACACACTCACTATTGTGCTGCAGTAATTAGGGTTATTACTTAGTTCCATGACTCTGTGACCATTTCAACCCTTCATAAAAAAACAGACAAAAGAACCCCTTTCTGCCAATGTCAAATAAAGTTTAAAAGGCACAAACTTAAAATTTTATTGCTATTTTGTTTTTCATTGGTAATCTCCCATTAACATATGACTCCCCTTGAATTAAAATGCACTAAAATTAGAATTTTAGTCTGGGGCTTGACCACATATTTCTACTGTTAGATTAGATAGCAGAAAACATCATGATAGAAAATAATATTCACAAGTAAATATTCACCCGAAATACCTTCCAACTGCATCACAATTCAGATTCTGGGTGGCTGTCCCTCTCTCCCAATAAAGAAGATTTTTGTTGCAACTCCTAAGTATGTTGGAATGTATGTCCCATTCGCTATAAAAAAGCAGATGCCATGCACATCTGCCACCGTACATAGAAATGCAAGTGTGTTTTTAGGTGAGGAAATTGGTCTGGGCATGCTTAACATGACATGACCACATTCACTTCTCACAGCATCCCTTTCACAAAAATTGGAATGTTGGGTAGTATCATTTTTTGGAGATAGAAATAACATGGCATAATGTGTAAAAACTGTATGATCCTGATTTTTTATATCTGTTGGTAATGAGGATTACTTTGCCCTGAATTTCCTGAGAGGAATTAAGGGGGTCATTCCGAGTTGATCGCTCGCTAGCTGTTTTTAGCAGCCGTGTGAATGCATAGTCACTGTCCACAGGGGAGTGTATTTTTGCTTTGCAAGTGTGCGATAGCATGTGCAGTTTCTGAGTAACTCTGGACTTAATCAGCCCTTACGATCACTTTAGTCTTTTTGGTGCTGGAATTTACTCAGCCCTTGCGATCACTTCAGCCTGTCAGGTCCTGGAATTGATGTCAGACACCCGCCCTGCAAATGCTGGGACACGCCTGCGTTTTTCCAAACACTCCCAGAAAACGGTCAGTTGACACCTACAAATGCCTTCTTCCTGTCAATCTCCTTGCGATCAGCTGTGCGAATGGATTCTTCGTACAATCCATCGCCCAGCAACGATCCACTTTGTAGCCATACAATGTGCCTGGGCATTGCGGTGCATACGCATGCGCAGTTCTGACCTGATCTCAGCGAAAAAACCTAGCGTGCGATCAGGTCGGAATGACCCCCTAAGGGCCTAATTCAGAGTTGATTGCAGCAGCAAATTTGTTAACAATTGGGCAAAACAATGTGCACTGCAGGGGCGGCAGATATATCATGTGCAGAGAGAGTTAGATTTGGGTGGGCTGTGTTCGAACTGAAATCTAAATTGCAGTGTAAAAATAAAGCAGCCAGTATTTACCCTGCACAGAAACAAAATAACCCACCCAAATCTAACTCTCTCTGCACATGTTATATCAGCCACACCAGCAGTGCACATGGGGGGTCATTCTGAGTTGATCGCTCGCTAGCTACTTTTAGCAGCCATGCAAATGCATAGTCGCCGCCCACGGGGGAGTGTATTTTCACTTTGCAAGTGTGCGAACGCCTTTGCAGCCGAGTGCAGCAAAAAAAATTTGTGCAGTTTCAGAGTAGCTCTGGACTTACTCAGCCCTTGCGATCACTTCAGTCTTTTTGGTGCCAGAATTGACGTCAGACACCCGCCCTGCAAACGCCTGGACACGCCTGCGTTTTCCCAAACACTCCCAGAAACGGTCAGTTGACACCCATAAACTCCCTCTTTCTGTCAATCACCTTGCATTCGACTGTGCAAATGGAATCTTCGCTAAATCCATCGCCCAGCACCGATCCTCTTTGTACCCATACGACGCGCCTGCGCATTGCGGTGCATATGCATGCGCAGTTTTGCAATTTTTTTACCTGATCACTGCACTTCGAAAATCGTCGATCAACTCGGAATGACCCCCATGGTTTTGCCCTACTGCTAATAAATTTGCTGCTGCAATCAACTCTGAATTGCCCCCATTGAAAGGTGTGCTGACAGATGTATTAGATGGGATTTTAAATTTGGTGCACTTTTAAATTCAGATTTTGGTGTTCTCTTGTGCAATAGAGTAGATCGCTACTTTATCATATAAAATTACCAATAAGTGCTGGCAGGGTGTGGTATGTAAGGTCGACAGTAAGTAGGTCGACAGTGTATTGGTCGACAGTAAGTAGGTTGACAGGGATGCTAGGTCGACAGGGTATTTAGGTCGACATGGTCTAGGTCGACAGGTCAAAAGGTCGACATGAGTTTTTTATGTTTTTTTGGTGTAATTTTGTCCGTACAGTGACCGGGAACCCCAATTAGTGCACCGTGTCCCCTCGCATGGCGAGCGAACTTCGGGCAAGGTGCCTCGCTCCGCTACCGCTGTGCTCGGCACAGGTTACCATTCCCAATTGTAGTCCACATGGATCGTAAAGTATGAAAAAGTTTAAAAACATGTTAAAAACTCATGTAGACCTTTTGACCTGTCGACCTAGAAACCCTGTCGACCTAAAGACCCTGTCGACCTAGAAACCCTGTCGACCTACTTACTGTCGACCAATAGTGGTCGACCAAAACATGGTCGACCTACTTACTGTTGACCTAAAGACCGGATCCCGTGCTGGCATCATAGTTTTATTTCTATTGAACTAAACACACTGCTTTCTCACAATGCCAAATGCACTTGACTTCCATAGCTCTAAACTTGGCATCGTAACCAGTGTAACTCTAAACTACCACATTGCAAACTTTTACTATTTCTACTATCAATGCTTGGGTTACCATGACTACAGTCAGCCACAGGGAAAGGTCAGAGGAGAAGGCTGTATTGAATCCAACATGGTTCCCAATTAAGAACCACACTCAAACCATGCACAATGTAGTTGAGTGAGTTTTAGCAACTGTGAAAGTGAGAAAATATGTAAAATTCCTACGGAGCATGCATTACACAGAGTGTGTGCACTAAGGCGCTGTTGTGATCAAGATGAACAGTGGGGCTAATTCAGACCTGATCGCTACCAAGCAATTTTTGCACTGCTGCGATCAGATAGTCGCCGCCTACAGGAGGAGTGTATTTTAGCTGTGCAAGTGTGCGAACGCATGTGTAGCAAAGCTGCACAAACTGATTTTGTGCAGTCTCTGTGCAACCCAGGATTTACTCAGCTGCTGCAATCACTTCAGCCTGTACAGGACCAGAATTGGACACATGGACATGCCTGCATATTTCCAACCCCTCCCTGAAAACGGTCAGTTGCCACCCAGAAAAGCCGTCTTCCTGTCAATCTTCTTGCGATCGCCGTGCGATTGGATCCGTCGCACAAACCCATTGCTGAGCGGCGATCCGCTTTGTACCCGTGCAACATGCATATGCATGCACAGTTCGGACCTGATCGCAGGTTGTGAGATATCGCAGCCTAGCGATCAGGTTAGAATTACCCCCAGTATCAGAAATGTTGTGGAAAATTGAAGCGTGTTCTTGGGTGGTGACTGAGAGGTGGGTAGAAACAGGGCCTGATTTAAGGCTGAATAGTCTGCCACGTAGGGACCCCCACCACATTCTGCGTATGGTCAGCATAAGGTCAGGGATCAGCTCAATATCAAAATACTCTCTACCATACTGTATGTGGCACAAAATTCATCCATCCCCCATCATGTGTGTGTTTTAGTAGAGGTAAATTAATGGGTCATTTGAACTAGTCATATAGCATAAGGCCAGTAGAAGTTATTCAAAATATATTAATTTCTGATTAACAGGTTGACAAAACAGTGCATCCGGAAAATATTCACAGCGCTTCACTTTTTCCACATTTTGTTATGTTACAGCCTTAGGCCAAAATGGAATAAATTCATCTTTGTCCTCAAAATTCTACACACAATACCCCATAATAACAATGTGAAAAAAGTGTTTTTGAGATTTTTGCAATTTTATTACAAAAAAACTAAGAAATCACATGTATATAAGTATTCACAGCTTTTGCCATGAAGCTCAAAATTGAGCTCAGATGAATCCTGTTTCCACCGATCATCCTTGAGATGTTCCTACAGCTTAATTGAAGTCCACCTGTGGTAAATTCAGTTGATTGGACATGATTTGGAAAGGCACACACCTGTCTATATAAGGTTCCACACTTGACAGTGCATGTCTGAGCACAAATCAAGCATGAAGTCAAAGGAATTGTCTGTAGACCTCCGAGACAGGATTGTCTCGAAGCACAAATCTGACAAAAGGGTACAGGAAAATATCTGCTGCTTTGAAGGTCCCAATGACCACATTTGCCTCCATCATCCATAAATGGTAGAAGTTCGAAACCACCAGGACTCTTCCTAGAGCTGGCCGCCCATCTAAACTGAGCTATCAGGGTAGAAGGGCCCTAGGGAGGTGACCAAGAACTCGATGGTCACTCTGTCAGAGCTACAGCATTCCTCTGTGGAGAGACAAGAATCTTCCAGAAGGACAACCATCTCTGCAGCAATCCACCATTCAGGGCTGTATGGTAGAGTGGCCAGACAGAAGCCACTCCTTAAAAAGTGCATGGCAGCCCAACTGGAGTTTGCCAAAATGCACCTGAAGGACTCTAAGACCATGAGAAACAAAATGTTCTGATGAGACAAAGATTGAACTCTTTGGCGTGAATGCCAGGCGTCATGTTTGGAGGAAACCAGGCACCGCTCATCACCAGGCCAATACCATCCTTACAGTGAAGCATGGTGGTGGCAGCATCATGCTGTGGGGATTTCAGCAGCAGGAACTGGGAGACTAGTTAGGATAGAGGGAAAGATGAATGCAGCAATGTACAGAGACATCCCAGATGAAAACCTGCTCCAGAGCGCTTTGACCTCAGACTGGGCGACGGTTCATCTTTCAGCAGGACAACGACCCTAAGCACACAGCCAAAATATCAAAGGAGTGGCATCAGGACTACACTGTGAATGTCCTTCAGTGGCCCAGCCAGAGCCCATACTTGAATCCGATTGAACATTTCTGGAGAGATATGAAAATGTCTGTTTACCTACGCTTCCCATCCAACCTGATGGAGCTTGAGAGGTGCTGCAAAGAGGAATGGGCGAAACTGCCCAAAGATAGGTGTGCCAAGCTTGTAGCATCATATTCAAAAAGACTTGAGGCTGTAATTGCTGCCAAAGGCGCATCAAAGGCTGTGAGTACTTATGTACATGTGATTTCTTAGTTTTTTATTTTTAATAAATTTGCAAAAATCTCAAAAAAAACTTTTTCACGTTGTCATTATGGGGTATTGTGCGTAGAATTTTGAGGGAGAAAATGAATTTATACCATTTTGGAATAAAGCTGTAACATAACATAATGTGGAAAAAGTGAAGCGCTGTTAATACTTTCCAGATGCACTGTATACTTTAAAATATGTACTGTAAATCATTTACAAACTGCCTAAGGTATACAGGGGGTCATTCTGACCCGATTGCACGCTGGGCTTCTTCACAGCCGTGCAATCGGGTCAGAACTGCGCATGCGCAGGCATGTCATTGCCCAGTGCCGGCCGTCGCCGGACAGCGATGCCTCCAACGAAGAAAGCAGGTGCAGCGGCGACCGCAAGAAGATTGACAGGAGGAAGGCGGATCCGGGCGTCAACTCACCGTTTTTGGGCCGTGGAGATCCGAATGCAGGCGTGTCAAGGCGTTGGGAGGGCGGATGTCTGACGTCAATTCCGGGACCTGCAACGCTGAAGCACAGGGTGAGTAATACCCCTTTTACACTCGCAGGAAAATCCCGGGATATTGCACGTGAACGCGCATCATCCCGGGATTCTTCTCAGTGTAAATGGGTACATGGACAATTTCCCGGGACGAGCATCCCGGGATTTCATCCCAGGTCAAAAGCAGGGTTGAACCCGGGACCGTCCCGGGAAGCTGTGTAGTGTAAAAGGGTCCGTCCCGGGATTCACTATCCCGGGACTGTTAAAAGGACTTGGATTGGAGCTTTCTTGGGCTCAGAAAAGCTGATGTCATCTTTTCTGAGCCCAAGGCCATTTCTAATGACATACTAATGCATTTGCAGGGATATCCCGGGATCAGTGTAAATGGGGCTGTCCCGGGTCGATCCCAGGTCTTAATGCAGTGTGAAAGGGGTCAGTCCCGGGAATGCATCCCGGGATGCATCCCGGGAAGCATCCCGGGAGTGACCCGGGAGTGCGAGTGTAAAAGTGGTATAACTCTTACCCTAGTCTACTTCTGCACAAAACTTTTTTTGCATAGCAGGGCTGCAAAAGCATTCGCAGCCTTGCTATGCAAAAATCCACTCCCCCATAGGCAGCGTCTAGTTGATCGCACGGGCAGCAAAAAGTTGCTACGTGCCATCAACTCGGAATGACCCCCATAATACGGGTAGCAGTTGATTTACCGATGGACACAATACCAACGGTCATAATAACAACACCCACTGACTGACAGTCAAAATACTAACACGGTCAAAATACCAACATTTATTATGCCGACATGTTCAAAATCTCGACATAGTCAGAATAGCGACATCTGAAATGCTGACATGTGAAAATGCCGACATGCGTTTAAGGAATTTTTGGCCAAAAACAGACTTGTTCATACTTTACCATCCCGGTGGATCTGGAGGGGGAATATAATAGTGTGCCGAGCGCAGCAAGGCACCGTAACTGAAGCATGGCAAGTGCAGTGAGCCATGCAAGCGGGGTGTAGTATGTTATACTGACACTTAGGATTCCAGCGCCCAGCATACCGTCACCGGGATCCCGACCGCCAGCATGCAGGCAGCTGGGTGAGCGCAACAGAGCCCCTACGCGAGCCACGCTATTTATTCTCCCTCCAGGGGTGTCGTGGACACCCCAAGAGGGAGAATAGCTGTTGGTGTGCCAGCTGTCGGGATTCCGGTGTCGGTATGGTGAGTGCCGGGATCCCGACAGCCGGCATATCAAATGCCTCCCATGCGGCGGATGCGGTACACTTTGACACAACCCCCCCCCGAAAAATGCATGTCGGTATTTGACATGTCGACATTTAAAATGACGGTATCCATAAATGTTGGCATTTTTAACTGGTCGGCATAATGAATGTCGGCATTTTGACCATATCAGTATTTTGACTGTAGGCCAATGGCTGCCGGGATTATGACTCTCTGTATTGTGTCCGTCGGTAAATCATACTGAACCCATATAATACATGGAACCTTAGAATATAATTAAGTTTATAAACACTGTAGCACAGGACGATGTGGGGGCCTCAGAACCCCCTTCTAATACAGTTGGGACCAGGCTGTCAATGCAGCTGACAACCCCAGGGCTGTACCCAGAACTCTTCAGTCGTTGGGATGTATACATGGAGATCAACACATATTGTATCTATCCCATAATCTTATAATCTGTCCTAAGTAATTTTTACAGAATGTACATACCATTTTGGGCTATTATCAGCATTTCCCAGTGGAGCATGAGGGAGGGGGGGTTTCTGAGTACCCAGAAACACCCCCTGCGCCGATTCACGATTTATCACTGCCTGTGCAAGACTGATTAGAGGCCAAGAGAATCACGAGGTACGGATGGGGATCAGCTGTGGAACAGAAGTGCAGGACGCAGCTGCAGATTATTATAATGAATCCCTGGAATGCCAGAAGTGGCCAGCACCACTGTCCCCTCCCCCCTTTCCCTGGCATTAAGCTGGGGGAGGGGGGTGGGAAGCCGGGAGACAGGTTGAAGAGGCTGTACAGCCACTCTGACAGTGTGCTGTTAGAGTGGCCAGGCTGCTCCCATGTCTACATGGTATCTCTGCCCCCCCACCAATTCCTCCTGTATGCACCGTGGATTTCAGCAGCAGCTCCTGGTGACCTACAGTATGTGAGCCCTGTGGGAATTTGAACGACTGTCCAGCTGGTTCAGGTACAGTACCATGCCATGATACCAAACTTTGCTTCCTTCCGAAGCTTCTCCTCTAACATGTCCGTTTGTTCCTGTACGATTCTTTCTTTCTTTCTTTCTTTCTTTCTTTCTTTCTTTCTTTCTTTCTTTCTTTCTTTCTTTCTTTCTTTCTTTCTTTCTTTCTTGTTACTGCCCATGTCAGAGTCTCTCTGCACTTTTCTCCTCTGTGCCAGCCTTCTGCTTATTTCTTCTCCTCTGTGCCATCTTATCTTTTCTTACTTTCTCTGTATCAGCCTCTCTGTCCGGTCTTTCAATGCCAGCCTTTCTGCCCATCCTATTTGTGCCATCCCCTCTTCCCTTTCGCTATGCCAGATCGTTCTTACCTTCCTCTATCTGTTCCAGCGCTTCCGCCCATCCCTCGTCTGCATCAGCCTCTCTACTATTCTTCTGCTTCAGTGTTTCCTCCTATCTGCAACAGCCTTTCTGCCCATCCGCTGTTTGCAACAGCCTCCTTTCCTCTAAGCTAGGCTGAATGCCTATTATGTCTGCACCAGTCTCTCTCTCCTTCCTCTGTGCTAGCCCCTCTACCCATCCTCTGTCTGCACCAGCCTTTTTTCTCTTCTTCTACATCAGCCTCTTTGCTACAGATGGAGCCTCCGTTATCTTTGCTGGCTGAGGCGTTAGTTGCGATCAGACATACACAGCATGCCTGCATAAAGGATATGAAAAATACAAAGAATATATTAGAAATATATTTTTTGTATTATTCTAATAATTTTTATTGTCAAATCTCTGGAGTAAAAAATCGATGGCAGGTGAGGCCTCGCTTGTCTATTTTTTCTGCACATTTCTAATCAAAGCTCACCAAATTTCCAGCAGTATATACTGCTGCACCTATGTATAATTCCCACATAAACACTTTGGCTCATACTGCATATTGTGTAAATCTGGATCTGGTACCAGCCAGTGCCTCCTGAGCCATTACCTCACCTCACGTCCCTGCTCAGATCATGCACTGTTTTGGACTTTTGGATGATACTTCAAACAAACTTAGACAGAGGTACATCCCTTCATTGGAGATTTCCTTCGCATTTGTCACAATCAATCTCTTTTTGTAATAAATTAGAGTCGGCTTGGATGGAATATATGCATGCTAACCTTTCACATACAGAATCCAACCCCTCATTATTTTGGCAAATGGCTAAACAGTCCTTCATGGAGTCATTATTCCTTATGTCTCGATGGAGAAAAAGCTTCCCAATGCATTTAATGAGCTTCAAACTGAACTTACTGATGCATTTCAAACATTTAACTTAAACCTGACACCATCATTTAAACAAACATACTGTACCTCACTGCAAAAGCTAATTTAGAAAAACACCTTAAGGTCAAAGGTGACCAATACCTTTTTCAGTTAATTATAAATTTCATAAATTTTGTAACAAGGCGGACAAATTACTGGCTAATTTATTACAAGGTACCCGATCATCAATGATTGTACACCCCTTATGTACAGGTGAGGGCTCTTGACCTCTAGTATCCAGATTGCTGACATAATGTAAAGCTTCTATGCAGGGGTGTATATCCCTATTGGCCAGGATGGCACTCGCCAGGGGCGCCAGGTAAGGAGGGGGCGCTATCTGGCTGTGCCAGCCATGGCCAGGGGGTAGAACCAAGTGGTACTGTTAGACTTGGTGACTGTCTGTTAGTGCCGGCGCCAGTGTCCGGCAGCAGCGCACTGCACCTCGCTTGTAATCAGACACAACATAAACTACAGCTCCCAGCAGCCCTTGTTGCTGGGAGCTCCCGGCACCAATGGCTGCTAGGAGCTGTAGTTTACTTTGAGTCTGATTGATCACTAGTGCAGAGCTGTGCCGCTGGACACTGGGATCGGCAGTGACAGACAGTCACCAGGTACAGTCAGAGCTGGATTATGGGGAGGTTGGGGGGATGGGGTCAAGGCACAGGACTACACTGCCCTGCATTGGGCTAGGGCCGTGGACGGAGTGGAAGCACGGGGGTGGGACAACACGACACTCACTGCCAGGCATCCCAGCAGTATGGAGAAGAGGGAGAAAGGACACAGAGCTACTAAAGTACATGCAGTCAGCGTACCCTGTCTGTAATGTGGGGAGTTGGGGGGACACTATATAGTCTGTCTGTATGTGTGTCTGCGATTGAATTTATGTATGTGTGTGACTATGTATGAATGTATGTTTGTGTGTGTATAAGTATTTGTATTTGTATATGTATTTATGTGTGTTTTAGTGTGTGACTATGTATGTGAATAAGTGTGTAACTATGATCAGTATGTATGTGACTGTATTTGTATATACTGCATGTGTGACTGTACTGTATATTATATGTATGTGTTTTGTGTGTGACTATGTATGTCAGTGTATATGTGTGTGCCTATGGGCAGGATCAGATATACTAATGGCAAATGTTGTTTGACCGCATTCCCCATATAAAATTAGTAATATATTTATTAGCACTGGTCCACATTTCCATTTTCTATTTGCATTCCCCATATGCCCTTTATAGACTGTGTTTTCTATAGGGGTATGACTGTGTGGCGTAACACGAATAAGAGACACTACTGTGCGTTGTAATGTGAGTAGTGGACACTACTGTGCGTTGTAATGTGAGTAATGGACACTACTGTGCGGTGTAATGTGATACTGTGTGGCATAATTTGAATTGGAAGTACGATTGTGTGGCCACGCCCCCTTCCCCACAAGGCCACATTTCCTTTTTGACACGCCTCCCTTATTTCAAATATGTGTATGTGTGTGTGGGGGGGGGGCTGCCCCTGACTTTGTAAGGGGCGCTCGGACCCCTAGATACACCCCTGCTTCTATGCTAAATTATACTCTAATGATTCTGATACTACTTTTCCAATAGATAGTTCATCTAACATGTGGGATACACTTTCGCTTCCACAGGTATCGGAAGGATTAGTTAACGCATTGGTAGCATCTATCACACTTGAAGAAGTAACATGAGTAATTCAGCAGCTAAAACTTTTTAAAGCTTTAGGTCCAGAAGGACTATCTGACAAATTTTATAAGACACTTCTACCTCATATTGGTGAATCTCTAGTTTCTTTTTATAATCATATTATAACGTCCAAGACCATGGCACTCTAATTCGGCAACCAATAAAGTTCTCCCTAAGCCAGGCACAGATCTAGCATTACCAGGATCTTATCGACTGATATCATTATTTAATTTAGATTACTATAAGAAATTAACAAAAATTTATGCTAATCAATTGAAAATAATTATTCCGCAGGTGGTCCATTCAGAACAAACATCCTTTATCTTGGGGACACATTCCAATGTCAATGTTCGGAGGGTTTTCGCTGCTGTTCAGCAAACCCATTTTCATTTAGTCCTAAAGTTATAGTATCGTTTCACGATGAGAAAGCCTTTGATCTTGTTTCTTAGAATCATCTCCTCTCTACACTCCATAAATTTGGTTTTCCTTCAGCTTTTATAGATATCATTACAACTCACTATACCAATCCTTTTTCGCAAGTGTCTTGTAATGGATATCTTTTCATTTTTTTAAATATGCTGAGGGATGAGGTAAGGATGTCCCCCCCCCCCCCTTCTTTTTGCATTAGCGGTTGAACCTCTTGCAGTAGCCTTACATGCCGCTCCGCTGGTGGAGGGATTCCCGGTCGGTAGTATACCCCTAAAAGTTGCATGTTTTGCTGACAATATGCTACTTTTTCTCTCAAATCCTGGCAGCTCACTCCCAGCTGTCTTAGAAATAATATTCTCTTTTGGAAACGATATTGGTATATGAAGTAAATATAGATAAATCCAAGATTCTCCCCATTAGCGATTCAACTGCCTATTATAAGTCTTTATGGATTTTAAAACCTTATTGAGTTACTTATGATTCCCTTAAATATTTTATTATTACCTCTGATTTAAACCAACTCTATGTTGCCAAATTCACACCAGTCATAATTGAAATTGTTTCTATGTTAGAGAATTGGAAATCCATCCTTCTATCCTTGTTGGATCGCTTGACTGTAATTAAGGGTATAATTTTCCCTAAAATATTATATTTTATACAAATGCATGCAGATAAGTTTTTACAGAAAAGACATTAAGGCTGGGATACAATGGGAGCTGTTAATGGCAAAATGTCTGATGTTTGTAGCTATTGCTGCAAACATTGGGCATTTTGCAAAGTCGGCTAATGTATTATCGGAGGCAAAGTGGCCTTTGTGTAATAGCAACTATATTTGCATACAGAATGTTATGCTACAGTGTATTCCAGCCAAACACTGTAACATAATTAGGTATGCTGAAACAGTCACAATTACAGTACATACTGAATATACCCAAGACACATATCAGTTAAATCAGCATAATCTGTGCATCCTGGAGGACTGGGGGCTATTTAGGGTGTATGTTGCTTTAATCATGGGACTTTTGAAGCACAATGGGTGACTTTCTATGACACTGTGGTCCTCCTATACTAAAAGACGCATTTTGGTTGGTCTGAAAATATCAGAAGATTTGTAGTCTAAATACCATGACAGCTCGGATCCAAGATGCTGAAGACGGGAAATAGATGCATGCTATTACATTGGCCGAGTTCCGGGAAATGGACACACATTTGTAATGTCCAATGTGGTGCAAAAATTTCCCAGGTGCCATTATCAGCTCTCATTACATCCCAGCCTAAAAGTCTTGCCAGATGTTTTTCTAGCTTTATATGGCAAGGTAAAGAACCTTTTGCGTGCCGATTGCTAAAATGAAGACTTTACGCAGGAAAGGAGGTCTTGGTTTTCATGATTTATCTTCTTACTCCCTTTCAATTTTCTTTTGTTATGTCAGTGACTAGTTACTGGAGAATAGCATACACACTGATTATCAATTAGATGTAGCTTTACTCACCCCTTACTCACCTAGGATATTACTACTTTTTAAATCAGATACCATTCCTCCCCCTATGTTAAATAATATAATTTTTAGAGATACTTATTTCTGTTGGATTTCTGTGAGTAAAAGATTACACGGGAACCCTCTTTACTCTCCGTATGTTCCATTTTTGGGAAACCAGGCTTTTCCACCTTCCTTAAATAACAGCAACTATCTTAGATGGAAAGAGAAAAGTTTATCGATAGCCTCAAAAGTATGTACCCCGGGCAGACACTTGATATCATTTGAGAGACTACAACAAATGTATCAGTTACCAAGACAGCATTTGTTTTTCAACAATACATTTTTATTGAATTCAATGCAGATACAAATAAATGGGGGTACAGAGAGAGAGAGAAAAAAAGGGGATGGTAAAGAAAATCAGGAGTGTTATATTGAAATCAGTGTTAAGGTCCATACATACAGTATAAAATGTCATACAAGTGGACAATATTAATAGTTAATCATCAGTAAACTTATGTAGTTATAGATGCTAGATGTCCGCCCCAGGAGAGTACAAAACATTAAGATCCACTGAAGCACTACATATAGTAGAGTACTCTTGTTCCTCTCGATATTCTGCCTACCTAAACCACTTCATGTGAATAGAAGAAGCAGCGGAAGTGTATTTGCAATCCGCTGTATCAAATTTGAAATGCTTCTGAATTTTTTTCTTAATAGTGTGTAGGCTAGGTACGGATGTGGTTCTCAACAACTGGGCAATAGAAGCCTTGGTGGCAACTAAAATATGACCCAATAAATATCTATCCCCTTGGGACAAATTTCTGGGGTAAAAATGAAGAAGTGCAATACTAGGATCCATACAGATAGTCACGCCTAGAATTTTAGCAATCATAGAGAAGACCCTAGTCCAGAGGTTCCCAAACTGTGTGCCGTGGCTCCCTGGGGTGCCTCGGGACACTTGCAGGGGTGCCCTGGGTTGGTGGTCCAGGACCAATTCAAATTATTCATGGTCAATATAATAGGCAAAACCAGTGCTGGTGGCTGCCAGTCATAAAATATGTGTCCAAACAGAAGCAAATCTTGTCCCTCACCACACAACTGACCCTAAGGATGACATATAAACGCGATCTACTTAATGTAATATTTCTTTCTAATTTTCTCAATAAGAAATTTTTGGCCTAGGGGTGCCGTGAAAAAATTTCTGATATTCTAGGGCGCCGTGATTCAAAAAAGTTTGGAAACCACTGCCCTAGTCCAAAGCAGCTCAATTACAGGACATGACCAGAAAACATGAAATATGTCTCCCACACATTCACAATTTTGCCAACAATATTGAGAGATAGTGCGCCATATTATGTTGCCGCTCTGGGGTAACGTACACCCTCTGTACCAATCTGTAAAACATGTCTGAGTGGTTGATGCACCTAGAAATTGTAAAACCAGTGTGATATATAGTTTTCCATTCCTCTTCAGATAATGTCCTAGCTAGATCTCTCTGCCACTTAATTTGGATATAATATTCCCTGTTTTACCTGCTGTCAATTGATAGCTTTACCACCATGTATTAACATAGTAACATCGTTTTTGAGGTTAAAAAAATACACTTTGTCCATCGAGTTCAACCTATTTGTGGTCTCCCACACTGTATTTTTTTAGGACTAATTTTCTCTGTTTCTAATGTCGGCCATTGTGTTTATTCCTTTTTTTATTTTATTAATAACCATAGTGCATGACTACGCACCATAACCCTGTATATTGTTATCCATTAGGTACTTATTTAGCCCATTCCTAAAAGTGTTGACCGAGTCCGCTGTTACTACTCTCTCAGGCAGGGAATTCCAAACACACTGTCCTCACTGTGAAGAAACCTCTATGTCTCTGTTTGCGAAATCTCCTCTCCTCTAACCTAAGTGGATGTCCACATGTCCTCTGTGTTGATCTTACCAAAATCAGATCCCCCGCAAGCTCTGTGTATTGTCCCCTTATATATTTGTAAATGTTGATCATGTCCCCTCTTAGTCTCCTCTTTTCCAGTGTAAACATGCCAAGCCTTGCAAGCCTTTCCTCGTATTCCAGCGTCTCCATTCCCTAAATTAGTTTGGCCGCCCACCTCTGAAACTTTTCTAGTTCCAGGATATAGTATGGTGACCAAAATTGTGACAGTATAATTCCTCCCTTATGGTTTGAAGATTTAAATCAAGTCGCGATAAATGATGGGAAAGATTGTCTTTTTATAGGTGTGGAGAGGTAACTCTGCAGCCAGTGTTGCAACTGAAGGTACTTAAAAGAAATCTTGCTTTGGGAGAGTGTGATGCATTTGCAGATGGGTAAAAGATACTAAACTGTCTAGTAGGAGGACATCCCTCAAGGAGGAGATACCCTTGGTGACCCAGGAATCCAGCTTATGATTGGGTATTAATAGTTTTTAAGGGGAGGTCTAGGGAGGGTAAGGGCAGGTTGACCATTAAAAATACTAATTTGTGCCAGACAAAGAGTGCAGTTTGTACAGCTTTGAAGGATCCTGACCAGGCAGGAACAACAGTTTTAGGTTACCAGAACAGATCAGAGAGAGCAAAGGGACGCATGAAGTCCCTCTCCATTACAACTCAAGGCTTACGCGAGTCAGAGTTAATCCAATCCCTAGCTTAATAGACAAGCAGAGTAGTATTTTTATAAATCAGGAAAAGCTACTCCACCTTTATGCTTAGGTAGGGATATGGTACTCCTCTCTATTTTAGGCTTATGTCCCTTCCAGATAAAATAAGTAAGCACTTGTTGCAAAATAATTTAGGAAAAGGTCTAAAGATAGATTGGAAAAGATACATGAGTTTGGGAAGGAGAACCATCTTAGCCGAGCTGCCCAGCCAAGATACTTCATACAACATTTAGTCATTGGTAAGACCTTCAAAAGCTTTAAGGAGGGGACCATAGTTACAATCATAAATATCCCTGTACCTAGCTAAATTTACTCCTAGATATCTAAGGGACAGAGATTGCTGAGCATACTTATACTGTAGCTAGCTTTCAATCTGTCCAAGATATCATGAGGTATGTTAAAGGGCAGAGCTTCAGTCTTGTTAGTATTTAACTTCTAAAAGGTAGCTATTGCATAAGCTTCCAACACAGAATGCAGTGCAGTAAGAGAGGACTCTGGGTAAAGTAAGCACAAGAGAATGTTGTAGGCCAGGGGTGGGGAACCTCAGGCCTGAGGGCTGTATAAGGCCCGTAGAGCCACTTGATCCGGCCCGGCCAGGCTCACCTAACCGAGGGAGATGCCGGGCGCCCGCTGAGATTTTGTTTCTAGTGGGCGCCTGGCTTCTTCCCCTCAGCAGCAGCTGGAGGCAGGAGCTCACGCCTGAGCTCCAGCTTCCATCTTTGGCAGTGTGCATGTGCGGCTGTGCGGTGCTATGGGAGAGATGTCATGACGTCTCTCCCACAGTTCTGAGGAGCGGGCGGCCAGGCAAAGGGCAATGGTTCGGAAGCAGGAGCGGGGCTGGTGAGTATTGTGGTTTTTTTCTTTTAATGTATGTGTGTAAGCGGCACTACTAGGGGGCATATCTAATGGGGCATAACAAGTGACTGGGGGCATATCTAATGGGGCATAACAAGTGACTGGGGGCATATCTAATGGGGCATAACAAGTGACTGTGGGCATATCTACTGGGGCATAACAACTGACTGGGGGTATATCTACTGGGGGCATAACTACTGGGGGGCAGGCTCATTTGTAAGTTGATCATTTTTATATGGCTCCTGAAGGATTTTATAAATATCCAAATGGCCCTTGGTAGAAAAAAGGTTCCCCACCCCTGTCGTAGGCAAATAAGCAGAACTGCCTATCGCAGGACCGCAAATAGAGTCTGTATTCCTAATTTTCTCAGCCAGAAGCTCAACTGCTAAAGCAAAAATAAGTGATGACAGGGGACAGTCTTGACGCTTACCGTTAGTTACATCAAATCTTGAGGAGAGGCACCCATTAGTATAGACCCTAGCCAAGGAAGAGGTATACAAAGCCAATATGGAATAAAATATTCTCCCATTAAAGCCAAAACATCTGAGAGTTTCTTATAGGAAGCCCCAGTGGAGCCTGTCAAATTTCATTTCGGTATCTACGGAGAGCACTAAAAGGAGTGACTTTCGGGAATCTCATTACTCAATAATGGGGGTCATTCCGAGTTGTTCGCTCGCAAGCTGCTTTTAGCAGCTTTGCACACGCTAAGCCGCCGCCTACTGGGAGTGAATCTTAGCATAGTAAAATTGCGAACTAAAGATTCTCAAAATTGCGATTACACACCTCTTAGCAGTTTCTGAGTAGCTTCAAACTTACTCGGCATCTGCGATCAGTTCAGTGCTTGTCGTTCCTGGTTTGACGTCACAAACACACCCAGCGTTCGCCCAGACACTCCTCCGTTTCTTCAGCCACTCCCGCGATTTTCCCAGAAACGGTAGCGTTTTTTCGCACACACCCATAAAACGGCCTGTTTCCGCCCAGAAACACCCACTTCCTGTCAATCACATTACGATCACCAGAACGAAGAAAAAACCGTGAGTAAAATTCCTAACTGCATAGCAAATTTACTTGGCGCAGTCGCACTGCGGACATTGCGCATGCGCATTCGCGACTAATCGCTCCGTTGCGGAAAAAAAATAAAGAGCAAACAACTCGGAATGACCCCCAATATTAAGAACTTAGCGAGTATTGTGTGGTGCCTGTCTGCCCGACACAAAGCTGACCTAGTCATCCTTAAGCAGAGTAGGAAGGAGAGGACATAGTTGAATAGCCACTAATTTAGCATAGAGCTTGACATCCATTTTCAATAAAGCTATAGGCCGATAGTCTTGCACAGCAGTGGGGGCCTTACCCGGCTTAGGTATAGCGACCTAAAAAATGCTGCGACAACCAGCATTTTCTTAGGAAACTGCTTTGCCTCTGAGGCCTCATTAAACATGGACACCAAAACCGAAGCTAAATTAGTGTAACAGGTAAGTACAGTAAGTGGAAAGTCTATGCAGATGCAGGTGTCGGTAGACGTACCCGGATTCTTCACCCGGGACCACCTCTTGGAACGGATCTTTGTGCTGCGGGGGACCTCCTTGTAGTATTGCACACTATTAACCTCTCAACAGACACTAAATATTCATCTCCCCTGCTGGCTCGCACACTGATGCAGGGTCTTGTTAATTACATATAAAGACACTCTTGAGTCTCATTGCACTATGTGGATTCACTCAGTCTCTCTCTCTCTCTGACTCTCTCATCTGACCCCTATTCAGCTGTGTATGCGGAGCTGGGTGACTCTGGGTTTCTAACTGAGGGCATTAGCTGGAGTGTCTGTGCATCAGAGGTAGGTACCTGCTATCAGCGGCCTTACCCACTCCCCTCTATCACCTGAGACCTTTCCCGGCAGCTTCTCTCGCTACTGGGCAGGCTGGTGTTACTGCAGTGGCTGGCGGCTCTCACAGCGTTCTCCTTAGTGACAGCTACGCTCTCCATGGCGTGTCTCCTCACAGCGGCCTCCTCAGCAGCAGCTCCGCTCTCCACAGTGTGCCCCCTCACAGTGGTCTCCTCAGCAGCAGCTCCACTCTCCACAGCGTGTCTCCTCTCTCACACACTGGTGCGAACCCCGTCTCCTCTTTTTCCTGCTCTGCCACAGCCAATCAAAACTCCTTTAGCCTTCTCACTCCCTCCTCCATTATAAGTAAGTCCAAGGGTCCTAGTGCCTGTCTGCTCACTGGTCCTGCTGGCGTCTCCCAGGCAACAGCAGAAGGGAGTGTTAACCCCTTCAGCATTTTCAGGATGGGTAGTAATCGAAGCTTAGCAAGGGGAAAATTATGGGACCTTACTCATGTCTTATCCAGTCTGACAGTTGCCTGCAATGCATACCCTTTGTAGTACAAATTAAGGGGGTCCAGTTCAGAGTGTCATATTAGTCTTAAAGGTCTTATAGAAATTTGACTGATATCCATCCGATCCAGGGGACTTTGTCAAGTGGTAAGGAATCAATAGCTAATAGAATAGCATAGCTGGGGAAGGTTGGGGAGTGTCAGAATCATCCTTAGGATTATACAATCTACAATAGTAGTCAGCAAATGGTTAAGCCAAGCAACTTGTTAAAACCTCTAGCAAACTCTTGAGGTTGACTGGAACGAGGGGCAGTCGTCCGTTACCTGTCTATTATTGGGTCAAAGATCATATTAAATTCCCCCAAATCATCTCTGCCCCTCTACTATACTTCTGAAGTGTTAAACAAAATTTCCTGCAGAAGGTTAATTGTCTGTAATTAGAGACATAAAGTGAAACCAAAGTAACATCAACTCCATTTAAGCGCACCACCAAAATTAAATATCTCCCATTAACATCAGTGTGTTGTGAGGTGATAGTAAACGGACAGTGCTGGGATATCAATATACTGTAGCTACCCCAACTTTTTTTAGTTGGTCCATTAGCCGTAAAACAAAAAAGAACATCCTTGAAATTATACAATCTACATTAGTAGTCAGCAAATGTTTTGGCTATCTCGGCAAGATCAGACACTTTAATACCTGTAGACGTGTAAATATTCAGAACCATCTCTTTAGCTGGTCTCCCTCACAACATACATGCTAAAAGGCGATTAGCCCGGTTTCCAAAGATATAAAATCTCTGGTTAAGCCTAGCAATATTCCGGTGAATTTCCTTTAAAGAAAAAACATTTGATTCCTCTCGAGCCCCTAAAAGCTCCTTAAATAATGCTTGATTATGAGGGTCACCCTTATGGGCTTCCTCAAGTCAGATAACCTCAACCTTCACCAGTTCCCAACGTTGTTTATACTCCCACTTAAGGCATGCTGCAGCCTGCATAGCCGAACCTCTCACAACAGCTTTTAAAGAACACCAGAAATTAAAAATAAAGGTGTCTTCGGGCTTAGTAGTATGCAAATATAAAGAGAGAGACTGGTGGATAGCCTGTTGAGCCTCTGGTTGAAAAAGTATATAATTACCTAACCTCCAAGGACCAGGGGCCACTTGTCTAGCACTAATGTCTCAAGTTAAAAATATAGGGGAATGATCAGACCAGGATATAGGCAGTATGTCTATTTTGCAGACAGAGGATAAGGGGGGAGATGTACTAAGCAGTAGTAACCAATAAGTAATTATTATAATAATTATAATAATAATAATAATTTTATAATATTATAATAATTATTATAATAATATAATTATTAATTATAAATAATAATTAAGCAGTAATAACCAATCAGCATTGACGTAACATTTCTAATTTGCATACTATAAAAATATACATAGCAGTTGATTGGTTGCCATATGCAACTTCTCCACTGGCTCACTTCTCCACTTTTATCACTGCTTAATACATCTCCCCAAAGGTCCATTTGTCCAATAGCACCAAATCAATAGCAGAACAGGATCTATGTACATGTGAGTAGAATGAAAAGTCTGGCTCCATGGGATGTTTAGACCGCCAGACATAAAATAAATCATATTCTGCAAGCAAGTGGTTGAAAACTCTAGCAAACTCTTGAGGTTCACTGGAAAGAGGGGCAGTCGTCCGTGACCTGTCTATTATTGGGTCAAAGACCATATTAAAATCATCACTGCTCCTCTACTATACTTCTGAAGTGTTAAACAAAATTACCTGCAGAAGGTTAATTGTCTGGAATTAGGGACATAAAGTGAAACCAAAGTAGCATAAACTTCATCCAAGCGCCCCACCAAAATTAAATATCTCCCATTAACATCAGCATGTTGTAAGTTGAGACTAAATGGACAGTGCTGATATATCACTATACTGTAGCTACCCCAGCTTTTTTTGTTGGACCATTAGCCATAAAACAAAAAGTATATCTCGAATTGGTTAGGGACGGAGGAGTAGTTTGCTGGAAATGAGTTTTCTGGATCACAACTATGTGTGCCAGTGGCGGAACTACCGCCAGTGCAAGCGGTGCCTTGCACTGGGGCCCGCCACTGTCAAGGGGCCCAAAGCCAGCGCAGCATGTAATGAGTCAAACTGACTCATTACATGTCGCTGTGTGCTATGGGCCACCGCCGCCCGCCGAGGAGAGGAGCAGCAGGGACGCAGCGGCCACAGGGGGGAAGGAGGAGGAGGGAGGTGGGGAAAGGAGCCGCAGCAGCGCACTGTAATTGGTGGAGGCACTGCTGCAGCTGTCCCTCTCCTTCCACATAGGCTGTCCTCCGCCGCTGTGAATGCTGGGATGCGCTTCCCTCATTACAGCGGCGGCGGGCAGCCTATGTGAAAGGAGAGGGACAGCTGCAGTGGCGCCTCCACCAATTACATTGCGCTGCTGCGGCTCCCTCCACCCCCTCCCTCCTTCTTCACCCCTGCCCAGGATCATCATCTGCCAGAAGCTGCTGCACCGAGGAGCCTGACTGCCAGCGGAGACAGTAAGTATAATCTATTCTTTCTTTCTGTATATCTATTCTGTCTGTCTGCCTTAATGTGTATAAAGGGGACACTGTCTGCCGTAATGTGTAAAAAAAGGGATGCTGTCTGCCGTAATGTGTAAAAAGGGCACGCTGTCTGCTGTAATGTGTAAAAAGGGGGACTGTCTGCTGTAATGTGTAAAAATGGGACTCTGTGTGCCGTAATGTGTAAAAAGGAGACGCTGTCTGATGTAATGTGTAAAAAGGGGGACTGTCTTCTGTAATGTGTGCAAAGGGCACGCTGTCTGCCGTAATGTGCGAAAACGGAACGCTGTCTGCTGTAATGTGTAAAAGGGGACGCTGTCTGCCGTAATGTGTAAAAAGGGCACGCTGTCTGCCGTAATGTGTAAAAAGGGGGACTGTCTGCTGTAATGTGTGCAAAGGGCACGCTGTCTGCTGTAATGTGTAAAAAGGGGACACTGTCTGCCGTAATCTGTAAAAAGGAAACGCTGTCTGCTGTAATGTGTAAAAGGTGGACTCTATCTGCCGTAATGTGTAAAAAGGGGACGCTGTCTGCCGTAATGTGTAAAAAGGGGGACTGTCTGCTGTAATGTGTAAAAAAGGGGACTCTGTCTGCCGTAATGTGTAAAAAGAGGAACTCTGTCTGCCGTAATGTGTAAAAAGGGGACGCTGTCTGCCATAATGTGTAAAAAGGCCATGCTGTCTGCTGTAATGTGTAAAAGTTGGACTCTGTCTGCCGTAATGTGTAAAAAGGGGGACTGTCGGCTGTAATGTGTAAAAAAGGGCACGCTGTCTGCCGTAATGTGCAAAAACGGGACGCTGTCTACCGTAATGTGTAAAAAGGGGGCGCTGTCTGCCGTAATGTATAAAAAGAGCACGCTGTCTGCCATAATGTGTCAAAGGTGGACTCTGCCATAATGTGTAAAAAGGGGACGCTGTCTGCTGTAATGTGTAAAAAGGTGAATCTGTGCGGCGTAATTTGAATAATGGAGACTACTGTGCACCGTTATAGGAATTGGTATTATTTTGTGGCCACACCCCTTCCCCATGAAGCCACATCCCTATATTTTTTGCACGCGCCGTAGGTGCGTGCTGCCCCTGTTTTACATAGAGGGGGGAGCTCTGATGCAGTTTCTTACACACAGCGCTAAAATGTCTAGTTACGGCACTGTTGCTAGGTATCCATTTCCCTGGCCCTGAGCAGGTCCCCCTCACCAGATCCTCTGCAGGGGTGAGGGGGTGGACTTGGATGGGATGAGGGGGGGCCCAAAGCATTTTGTCCCACCTGGGCCCACTGCTCGCAAGTTCCGCCACTGATGTGTGCGCTAAGTCTGTGGAAGTGATTTAAAGCTATTTGTCTCTTTTGGGTACAGTTCAAGCCTTTAGCATTAATGGATATAACATTCACCATGTCAGTATGAAAACCTTACAATAACAATGAGCCATCATGGAAATAAACTGGAATTGAGCACATCCCTGAGATCGGACAGGACAAACAGCAAAAATAAAGAGAGATAACAAAGAAAACAGAACAGCAGATGAAAAGAGCAAAAAATAAAGAGCAAGAAAAAATGAAATGAGATGACCCCCCCCTTGGGGCCAGGGAAGGCCACCAGACCATGGTGACCCTAAATGCAAGTGGGGGTAGACGCCTATCTCCCCTCATCTACCAATAAATAAACAAAGAACATATTTAACGAAGGCACAACCCTAATAGGGTTATTCCTGGAAAAAGAATGGCCAAATGTATAGTGAGACTGTATATACACTGCTCAAAAAAATAAAGGGAACACTAAAATAACACATCCTAGATCTGAATGAATGAAATATTGTTATTAAATACTTTGTTCTTTACATAGTTGAATGTACTGACAACAAAATCACACAAAAATTATCAATGGAAATCAAATTTATTAACCCATGGAGGTCTGGATTTGGAGTCACACTCAAAATTAAAGCGGAAAAATACACTACAGGCTGATCCAACTTTGATGTAATGTCCTTAAAACAAGTCAAAATGAGGCTCAGTAGTGTGTGTGGCCTCCACGTGCCTGTATGACCTCCCTACAATGCCAGGGCATGCTCCTGATGAGGTGGCGGATGGTCTCCTGAGGGATCTCCTCCCAGACCTGAACTAAAGCATCCGCCAACTCCTGGACAGTCTGTGGTGCAACGTAGCGTTGGTGGATGGAGCGAAACATGATGTCCCAGATGTGCTCAATTGGATTCAGGTCTGGGGAACGGGCGGGCCAGTCCATAGCATCAATGCCTTCGTCTTGCAGGAACTGCTGACACACTACAGCCACATGAGGTGACGTCTAGCATTGTCTTGCATTAGGAGGAACCCAGGGCCAACCGCACCAGCATATGGTCTCACAAGGGGTCTGAGGATCTCATCTCGGTACCTAATGGCAGTCAGGCTACCTCTGGCAAACACATGGAGGGCTGTGCGGCCCCCCAAAGAAATGCCAACCCACACCATTACTGACCCACTGCCAAACCGGTCATGCTGGAGGATGTTGCAGGCAGCAGAACGTTCTCCTTGGCGTCTCCAGACTCTGTCATGTCTGTCACATGTGCTCAGTGAGAACCTGCTTTCATCTGTGAAGAGCACAGGGCGCCAGTGGCGAATTTGCCAATCTTGGTGTTCTCTGGCAAATGCCAAACGTCCTGCTCGGTGTTGGGCTGTAAGCTGTGGATGTCGGGCCCTCATACCACCCTCATGGAGTCTGTTTCTGATCGTTTGAGTAGACACATGCACATTTGTGGCTTGCTGGAGGTCATTTTGCAGGGCTCTGGCAGTGCTCCTCCTGTTCCTCCTTGCACAAAGGCGGAGATAGCGGTCCTGCTGCTGGGTTGTTGCCCTCCTACGGCCTCCTCCATGTCTCCTGATGTACTGGCCTGTCTCCTGGTAGCGCCTCCATGCTCTGGACACTACGCTGACAGACACAGCAAACCTTCTTGCCACAGCTCGCATTGATGTGCCATCCTGGATGAGCTGCACTACCTGAGCCACTTGTGTGGGTTGTAGACTCCGTCTCATGCTACCACTAGAGTGAAAGCACCGCCAGCTTTCAAAAGTGACCAAAACATCAGCCAGAAAGCATAGGCGCTGAGAAGTGGTCTGTGGTCACCACCTGCAGAACAACTCCTTTATTGGGGGTGTCTGGCTAATTGCCTATAATTTCCACCTGTTGTCTATTCCATTTGCACAACAGCATGTGAAATTGATTGTCAATTAGTGTTGCTTCCTAAGTGGACAGTTTGATTTCACAGAAGTGTGATTGACTTGGAGTTTTAATGTGTTGTTTAAGTGTTCCCTTTGTTTTTTTGAGCAGTATATATATATATATATATATATATATATAAAATAGTGAGTGCTAAACACCTATGCCGGATTTAGGATTTAAATTTAGCACAAACTGTAAAGCAGGGAATATAATATGTATATTCAGGTCCCCCGAAACAGTATTGTTAAAGAAAGGTGTGAGGTGGAGGCATAATATAAATGAAAAAGAAACATACTTTACAGTGTCACTAAACATGAAGAACATCTCTGCTTTAAAATACGGCAAACATATAATACTCAAATACCAGTTAAGCGAAACTCTCAAGGCACCTCAGTGACTGTGCATAACCGAACACTGAGAACAAGCACAGAGCATAAGGCAAGAAATATGTTGTGTAAATTTAAAGCATCATAGCAATCCTGATAAAGAAAAGAGCAATATTAAGGCAATTAGATATCACACAGCATAGGTACAACAATGAAATTGGTTGACGGGCCTGCCGTGGACCAATCCTGCTGAATTCCATGGGCAGGAGAAACACTCAAAGCAGTCCCATGTAAACCCCATTTTTCAATGGCCTTCAGACCCTCATCTGGGGTGGCTAAGGAAACGGTGGAGCCATTACGGGTGACAAGTAATCTAGTCAGGAAGCCCCATCAGAAAAGGATATCAGCCTTTCATAGGATGTTGGTGACCGGATAGAAGGAGGGCCTCTTAGCCAGAGTAGCCTGAGATAAATCGCCAAATAGTTGCAAGGTACCCAGCATCTCCATAGAAGAGTCCGAGGGCCTAGCCACTTTCAACAGAGCCTCCTCAACAGGAAAATAATGCATCCGCATCAAGACATCTCTAAGGACTCTGTCTGGAGAATTTCTGGATTTAGGTAATCTGTGAATGCGTCCAATGAGAATATCCGAGGAGTTAATGTTAGAAATATATATATATATATATATATATATATATATATATATCTGTATGCTGGATGGCGGCACTCAGAGTCTCCAAAAGTAATGAAGAAAAAGTTGCTTTTAATGTATGATACATTAAAAGCAACTTTTTCTTCATTACGTTTGGAGACTCTGAGTGCCGCCATCCAGCATACCCAGCATACAAATGTACAGAGATAGCCATCCCATGGAGGGCACCAGAGCAAGAAATTTCCTATAACTAACTAGTGCTTTCAGCCGGCATACCACATGTGTGGCAAACTCAGACTCTATTACATCCCGCCCTATGGGACGGATGTAATGAAGTCAGGTTTGGCTGGAGGTGCGATATCCCAGCCGAACACAGATGTTTTTTTAAAACAGCAATCGTGTACAAGACAAAATCATGCCTTATAAATGATTGCCACTTAAAAAAAGTCAGAGTTCAGCCAGGTACCTGCACCTCTGGCCAACTCAGACTTCATTATATCCAGCCTGCTATATCTGATGAAAAAAATGTGATATAAATATTATGGGGGTGATTCCGAGTTGTTCGCTCGCTAGCTGCTTTTAGCAGCATTGCACACGCTAAGCCGCCGCCCTCTGGGAGTGTATCTTAGCTTAGCAGAATTGCGAACGAAAGATTAGCAGAATTACGAATAGAAATTTCTTAGCAGTTTCTGAGTAGCTCGAGACTTACTCACACATAGCGATCAGTTCAGTCAGTTTCGTTCCTGGTTTGACGTCACACACACGCCCAGCGTTCGGCCAGCCACTTCCCCGTTTCTCCAGACACTCCCGCGTTTTTCCCTGAAGCGCCTGCGTTTTTCCGCACACTCCCAGAAAATAGCCAGTTTCCGCCCAGAAACACCCACTTCCTGTCAATCACACTCTAATCACTTCAACGATGAAAAATCTTTGACGAACGTGAGTAAATTTACTAAGTTTTGAGTTAAAATACTAACCGCATGCGCACTGCGAACCATGCGCATGCGCATTTTTGCCTTAATCGCTCCGTTGCGAAAATCGTCAACGAGCAAACAACTCGGAATGACCCCCTATATACGGAAAAAGCATTTTAACTGAAAAGAAACAGATTGTAAAACATTTCCCAATACATAATGGGGATGATGTAGAAAAAGGAGAATAAAGAACGAATACAAAAAACTGTTCCATGGACAAATACATGTAAGTGTCAACAGGGGCGCATCAAGAGAGGAGACCCATGTGCAGTCTCCGTCGTGTCCCCTCCTCTCTAGCCGCAAGGGCAGTAGGGTCACAAGGAGACCCCAGCACTGCCCCAGAGTCTATTGCACATGTGCAGGTCTCCGGAAAAATGGCGCAGAGGCCATTTCCCCAGTGATTTTCCTACTTTACATGCGTAACATGCCTGGAAAATGGCCACCTTCTATTCTGCAGAACTGCTGCTACCAACGCGGGACTCCAGGAGGTAAGTATTGAAAAACACCTCAGGACTATATGCATCGCACACACTGCTCCCATTATAGATACACCAGTGTGTGTCACATTTATGGAGTTAGATTGTAATGTACTGAATAACATTAGCCTATCCATAGAGCTTCAGACTAGGAAAGTTAATACCGCCCCAAAGTGGGTCTGCTGTAATTTTAAAAGTCCTAAATGAGGCCTCCAAGACTGAAACAAATTTATTTTGTAATTAATATGAATTTATTAATATTTGAATTCATTTCTCAATATTAATTTATTAATATTCTGTATATTATTAATATAATTATTATTAATTTAATTGTTCATCCTTTACAGATAGCAATCATCTGTAAGGAATATAGGGGCAGATGTATTAACCTGTAGAAGGAATAAGGAAGTGAGAAACCAGTGATAAAGCAGTGTTAAGTGCAAGGTGATAATGCAGCAGCCAATCAGCTCCTAACTGTTAATTTACATATGGGAGCTGATTGGCTGGTTTGTTCATCACCTTGCACATATCACTGGTTTATCACTTCCTTATGCCTTCTCCAGGTTAATACATCTGCCCCATAGAAGTTTAGGGACTAAAAGGACCTTATTCAGAGAAAGACGCAAATCGCTGCATACGCAGTTAGATCTGCGTCCATCTCCTCACATGCTGGGGGCCGCTAAGCACAGGGCACAGCCGCCCAGCATATGTAGCGGTGCCTCACGATGCGCCTGCAATTAAATTGCATACACATTGGATTAAGGTTGACCCCTGGCTGCGCTGTCAGACAGGCTGAAGCCATTCTTTTAATCGGAGCGTCCATCTCTGAATGAGCTCTTATGACCAGTTTAATAAGAATTGTTTGGCATACATATGAAATATTGTCCATCTCCCTAATTACTGATCCATTCACATTTTGCATATTAATGTACAAATCAACAAATACAATATTCTTAGCAAGTGGATGCCAAGACATGTAAAAAAACTTAGCAGCTCGGTCCACACTCAAGAGAAATTTCCCTTTCCAAATACCTAGGCATTCATATTTCCGTGGCTAATTGGATATGCCCCTTAGAGAGAGATGAAGTGGAGACAGACAAAGTACTAACCAATCAGCTTCCAAATGTCACATTACAGGCCATTTGGTAGAGTTATTAAAGTGTGTGTGTGGGGGGGGGGGGGGGGCAATACATATCCCCCTCAGTTGGAAATCTCAAAGTTGAGAGCTGATTGGTACTTTATCACTTTGATAAATCTCCAAAATCTTTAAAAAAAAAGGAGCACCAGAGGGGAAAAAAAATTCACGCCCAGGAGGTTTAGCTGCAGAAGCTAATAATATGATATAGATAATGATTGATTAATGGCAAAACCAGATACAGTATAACCCAAAATACAGCATTTCCTCTGATGAGGATCTGAAACTCAAAAGGAGATCACCGTGAAACTACCCCACCTAGAGCTCTGGCACACTATAGGATCTCAGGATAATGGGCTAATTCACAGTTGAGAGCAAACAAAAAAACAAAAAAAAAGAAATTAACTTTGCATCTTAAACAAACCATTTTGTAATGCAAGAGGTATGAATACTTTGTTTTTTTGCATGCAGAGTAAATGCTGTCTGCTTTCTTTCCCATGCAGTCCACAATGCTGGTCAGTTTGTTATTACACAGCAATTTAGGTTTTGGTTTGGATGCACTCCTCTTCAATCTAAATCTCTCTGCACATGTTACATCTGCCCCACCTGCACTGCAGCATGCTTTTACCAACATGCGAAGTAATTTGTTCTTTTTTGCTTTACTACTTGGGATCAGACCCTATATGCAAAGCAAGGGGTCTAACACCAAATTAAACTAGAGCAGGTAAATTGGAAAGTTCTCTCACCCCCGAGTCATCTTAATAGGCCATAAATCCCTTTAAGATAAAGTATAGAATGTGCTGTATAAATATAACTGACGCATTTTGGAGATAATTTATACTTAACAGCTCTCTTTTCAGAGAATTCTTGGACTCAAGGAGCTCTAGTAAGATATGTTTTAGCCTGTAGACCTCACTCAGTACTGGGCAAAGGCCCATTAATAAGTGTAAAATATTTTTTTTTGGTACTGTGCATCTGCAAGAAAATGTGTTTCCATGCCTTCATATTAAACATTGTGCCAGCGTCGTAACTAGACATTTTGGTGCCCTGTGTCAGAATGAGCACTGGTGCCACCCCCACACCATATAGTTATAAACAGGGACAGTACGCGCCAAAGGTGCACCCCCCCAAAAAAAAGGGTGTGGTCTCGCTGAGGTGTGTGGTGACAAATAGTACCCCAAATTCAAATTACACCACACAGTAGTGCACCCTTCTTCACATTACATCACACTTTTGTGTTAAGTCACACAGTAGTACCCCATATACACATTACGCTACACCTGCAGCAGGTCCTGATTGTTACTAGGTGACCAAGACACAGCGTCATGCTGGCTGCGGGAGTTGCTGATCCCAACAGTTGCTGGGCGACAGGGGCATCAGGTGGCTGCATTGTTTTCTGGTCCCTGTGGCTGCCTGGCAACTGGGACTCTGGCAGCCACAGTGAATCTTGGTCCCAGCTGTTGCTAAGCAGTTAGGATGCCAGTTAGTACGTGCAGCTTCTCAGCTGCATTAAGGGGCTGGTCTGTCTGCATACTTCCTTTGGTCCCTGCTCCTGGTAAAAGGCAGCCAGCCTTGTGCCTCCCTGCCGGTGATAGTTTCATTCTGCAACTTGTTGCTGTGGTGTATGCTTCCTTGCTCAGTTCTGTGTCATGAAGACCTGTCCTGGTTGGGCCAAAGCTCCTGACTATTCCTGTTTATTCCTGCATGTGCCTCGTCCTTATACTGGAATTGAGAACTCCAGTTATGTCTATATAACTTTCAGTCTCTGTCAGTTGAATCAAGAGCTCACGTGTATTTACTATACTCTGCTATGCCGTTTTCTTTATCTGTGGCTATGGTATCAGGAACCTGCAGCGTTAACCCTGTCCCATCTCAGCACCTAGTTTCACCTCCATCCTCTCCTGCTGCTATCTAGTGATCACCCAATGCTTGTATGAACCCCGATTGTTGCGAATGTAAGTCCATACCGCATCCTAGGCTAGATGCATCATCGCTTGGAGAGTGATAAACTGGAAAGTTATAAACTACCAGCCAACCAGCGTCTAACTGTCATTTTTCAAACAGGGCCTGTGACATGGTAGTTAGGAGCTGATTGGCTGGTGCCTTTTCTCTTTCCATTTTATTACTGTCCAAGCGATGACGCATCTAGCCCCCTATGTGACTGTGTTGTATTCTGAGGGAACCACAGGCAGCTGTTTATGGCAGAAGACCTTACTTGTGTGACTCTAGGGGTCTTATAAAATTGCTCAGGTGTTTCAGAACACTTAAACACATTATACCATACAGTAGTACACATTATACACATTATGCCACACAGAAGTACCCCTTATTCATGTTATGCCACACAGTAGTACACTTTATACACATTTTGCCACACAGAAGTTTCCCATACACACGTTGTGCCACACAGTAGTACTCTAGATTCACATTATACCACACAGTAATACACCTTGATCCTTATTCAGGTTTGTTAGCAAATCAAAAAGCACACTAATGGGCAAAACCATGTGGTGCAGATGTAACATGTGCAGAGAGAGAGCGTTAGATATGGGTGGGGTGTGTTCAAACTGAAATCTAAATTGCAGTGTAAAAAATAAAGCAGCCAGTATTTACCATGCACAGAAACAATATAACCCACCTAAATCTATATCTCCCTGCATATTTTACATCTACCCCACCTGCAGTGCAAAATGTTTTTGCTCAGTTGCTTGCTTTTTTGGTTTGCTAACAAACCTGATTAACGCCCTTTGTACACATTGTCACACAGTGTTACCTCATATACACATTATGCCACACAGTAGTACCCCTTATTCACGTTATATCACAAAGTAGTATCTGTTATTCATGTTACGCTCACACAGTAGTACCCTATATATATTACGCTAACCGGTAGTACCCCTTATTCACATTTTACCACAGAGTAGTACCCCTTACTCACGTTACATCACACAATAGTACCCTTACACATATCACACTATTCACATTTTGTCACAAAGTAGTAACCTTTATTCACATTACATCACAAAGTAGTACCTGTTATTCATGTTACGCTCACCTAGTAGTACCCTATATATACATTCTGCTAAACAGTAGTACCCCTATACACATTAAGGCACACAGTAGTACCCCATATACATATTACACTACACAGAAGTACCCCTTATTGACAAAACACTAATCCTGCTGCTAGACAAGGTTTAGGCAGCATTACAACTCAACTATTAAATTAAAGAACAATATATTATTAAAGTATTATAATTAATAGTTGAATTCTAATACTCCCCTTCCCCCCTCTGTCTGAGCCTCATCAAGAAGCACTGCAGGACTAGTGTTTTTTAATTGGTTTGTAAAGTCCATTTGGGGATGCAACCAGCCGCTGTGCTTTACTGTTGCCTACACAATCTGTTACTGCTTCCGGCCACTCAGTAAACCTCTGCACCTCACACTCAAGGGCAGTTCTTGGAGCAGACAAAACAAAATTTATCCTGCACCAGACTAAATATAATTAATTAATTCAATAACAGAAACCAACTAAACAAAAAAAACCATTAAACCCGCATCAGCGGCTATTTTAACGTTGGAGGTGCTCCTAGGAATATGTACCAGATACATGTTAATTCAGTGGGAGTGGAAGAACCCACATCTCACCAAAAGAAAAGAAATTCCTTTGTTTGGAGCACTCTTTTAAACATTCAATGTGAATTGAAATGAGAAATTGAATAAATTAATACTTAACTTTTATTATTCCTTACTTAACTAAAATTTAAGAGGGATTGGTATATGTATCTCAAATTATTGTATCCCTATATAAACAGTGGTAGAATATAAAATAGGAGCAAAAACAATGGTAGAATATATATTGATGTGATTGCTCAAATAGTAAAATAACAGTGATAGTAATCTATCCGACCATTCAGACAGACAGCAGTGGTGATATTTGTATACTCTTGTAAAGTCAGAGGATTCATGACCATTGAGATATCACCAATAAGTTCAGACTAATAATGTGCGTCTGAGTTTAATCAAGCGGTGTAGCTATTTCTATATGAATTCATTAGATCAGCTAATCCCCCGACCTCAATCAAAATTGTACACAAGGACTGATCCTTTATCATGTAGCAAAAAAATATATATTATCCATATCTAGTGTTTTAACATATGTTGTATCACAATTGTATGGAGCAGATATAAATGCATAAATAGCCACCTTGTATTGGGGCTAACTTCCAATCACTAAGTCACACAATCATATGAGTCAATAGACATACAGTAACATTCAAAATCGACAGAGTATGCATTGCAAATCCTGTAATTTGTTCAAAAATTAATCCAAGATCTGGAAGTACATTGCTACATAAACAGTAGATGTGTTGTGTACCAAATGTGGAGGGGAGGGGGGAGAGAGAGAGACAAAAGGATAGACACTCTAGTCAAATAATCCCATCTGCTGTCCAACCTCATCCAAGAGCGGAGGAAAGATGAGAGTAGGACCGTCAACTGTGCCGTAGAAATAAGAAAACAGGCACTCTGGCTAAAAGCCCCGTCGTGGTGTTAGGTAGGCCCTGATGCTAATAAGCCTTGCAGGGTCTAAATGCGCCACTTGAGCCCGAGCCAGGGGCCGAAATATACTCTCAACAAAGATTTATGACTAATAAAATCAATACATCTGTTTTATATCAAAGTTTAGGATATAGAAATCCTATTTGGTATCTCTAATATAGATATAGGCACCTTGGTTGCACCTTGCCAATTGCCATATTTTTCAGAAACGATGTGTACCTATGAAGAAGAATTATTCTGGTAGAGATATACCTATATATAGACCAAAAAAGGATAGTAGGCACTCCTAGTTCACTATTCCCATCTGCTGTCTGGCCTCATCAATTAGAGCGGAGGACAGATGAGAGTGGGATCGTGGGCTGTGCCAAGAATTGGGAGAGAAGCGGAGGGTACCTTGAAAACCCGTAGGTGGTGTTAGGCGGGCCCTGATGCTAATGAGCCTTGCAGGGTCCGGATGCGCCACCGGGTATCAACTGTCCGTCCGTGAAAAAAAGACAGGGAGAGAGGACAGGGGTTGTAAAGAGTGCCAGATCGTTGTCTCAAGTGTGACTCACTATACCTCACCGCCGGTGGCGGCGGTCCGTAGATCCCAGCCGCTAGGTCATTGAAAGCTGCTGCTGCTGCTGGTAATGGTTTTCCCCGCTGCCGGCTTACGGTCAGTGATTTAACACCGCTTGATAGCTGAACGCTGCTGCCGCTGATCACGGCTCCCCCTGCAGTGAGGAGACCGTGTGTGAGGCCGTAATTAGTAGGACGTACGTTTCACCACCTGGGCTTGCTCACCTAGCAGCCTATAGTGGTGTTCAAAAGGTTCCCTTAAAAAGGGATCTTTAGCCAATTAGATTTCTAGAGTATTATGAACTCAATCATAGCATGAATAGATTCAGCTGTTCTCTCCCTTGCGTACCACAAATCCTACACAAGTCAAGGGACGTGTTAATTAACAAATAATCATTGCAGAAGTGGATAGGATTTTTGTTATATACAGAAATGATTCGTGTGGAACGGCATAAGTACATCTTAGCGATGTCACACTGATCCATGCTAATACTACATAGATCGTGTATACCGTTAATTCATCACAGACTTTTAGAGTAAATGAGCAGAGAAACAGGCAGCTAATATGGGTCTAATTATCCGACAGTCTGGGTAAAAGCCCAGGCTAAATCACTAGAAGGGTCATTTTTATTGTTATGTCAGAAAAACAAAATTACTAAAGATAAAAGAAAATACAAATATACAGATACAACACATATTATACTATTAATTATAATAATTATAACAATATTGACAATGTTAAATTGGATGGACTGATGAACAGACAAAATTGAAATAATAATAAAATTATTATTAGAGATATCAGTTTGTTATGTGTTCATTTGAAAAAAACACTTTTAATGAAGTAAAATAATTTAATTAAATGAAACGTTAAAGGTTATGGATTAGGAAAGATAAAAAGTAATAGAAGTGTTGAAGTAATAGCTTCTTATTGTAAATATTATTGATACAGTATATATTATATAATTAATAGACATAGAATTAAGAATAAAATAATAATGGTGATAATAATAAAGAAAATGGTGATGATAATAATAAAAATAATAATTATGTGAACAGTGATACGGGTACATACCCTTATTAAACTATTTAGTGAATAATAAACACTAATGAGATTACTGTTTATTAACAAGAGAATAAAGGGGTACCTAGCATTTTAATGATTGTAATGTCCTACAAGGAAGGTCCCTACCTAATACTGTGTCATTTAAATACATGTAGATACCTGCGTTAGAATATAAAGAAAAATAAATAAAAGTAAATATAAATAAAAATAAACATAAAAATAAAAATAAAAATAAATAAATATAATTATGAACATAGTACTAATAATGAAAATAAAAATAAAAATAAAATAAAAATAAATATAAAAATAAAAATAAATATAAAAATATAAATAAAAATAAAAATAAAAATAAAAGTAAAAATAAAAAAATATATAAAAATAAGAATAAAATATTAATAAATATAAATATAAAAATGAAGTAAATGTGAGATTATAAATAAAAATTGGGTTGATTGAGTGTGAGTATATGTGTGAAAAAATTGTTATTCCAAGAATAGTAGGTGTTTCATGAGCGCCAAATGTCACTAAGGATGTGCAAGAGATATGTTGATTGATATATCAACTTGTTGATGTGTGTGAGTCAGCTTAGTGCTGTCCTAGCAATACGATTGGACCTGACTAAGTGTGACCGAGTGATTGCTAATTGTGTGTATAAATAAATGAGTGATGTGCCTCACATCAAAAAAAACTTCTACAAACGTGAGAAAAAATCAAAATTGAAGGTGATTAACGTGAGAAAGATTGTGTTGATAATGTACTGAAATCAGTGATTAAAGAAAGTGTTAATGTGCAGTGAAATTAAAGAAATATGAAAAGGAAAAGAAAAGGGAAAAATGAACCTAATGTAAGGGAAAAAAAGAGGAAAGAAGAAAAAGGAGAAGGTGAGTGAATAACATAAATGTGATAATACTCTTACGCATATATATTAAATGAGTCATAATATTATTGTATTGATGAATGGATGTTACTGATCTGTCCTTATAAGTCTAGGGGAAATATCTCCATTAGACACTGTTTATGATCATAAGAACACAGTATAATTTATGTGCTCATTAAGACCTGATGGAGCTAGACTCCCCAATAAATAGGTCCACTGGCTCTCCTTTTTGAGTAATTCCTGCATTGTATCACCCCCTCTGATTCCAAGTTTAACCTTTTCCAAGCCAAACGCTTGCATTCGATGAGTATTGTCATTACGATGGAGATGAAAGTGTCTGGCCACCGTCGTTATTTGTCGGAAATTCTGCATATCTCTATTCACGTTCCGAATCGTACCCGCATGTTCTAGAATCCGCTGTTTAAACATCCGTGTGGTTATTCCCACATACCTTTTGCCACATAGGCACTGTAAACAGTACACCACATTCATAGTTTTGCAATTGAAGTAGTCCAAAATCCTGTGTTGATTACCAAATTTATCTGTAATCTCTTGTATTGGCCTCATGTACTCACAGGCCCTACAGGTCCCACATGGGTATGTACCTCTTACTGAGGGAGAGATGGAAGGATGTCGTAGGTAGTGACTCTGTACCCAATGATCCCTAAGATTAGGTGACCTTCTCCAGCTCATCGAGACTTTGTCTCCCAGGTTGATTGCTAAATCTGGGTCTGATAGCAGGACATGCCAGTGTTTCTGGATGCCTTCTTTGAGTTGTCTCCACTCCTGACAAAAGTCTCCCACAAATCTCAATTCTTCTTGATCCTTGACTTTCTTTTCTTGGAAGATGAGCGAGTTCCTATCTGTTTTCAATAAGGAGTTACGAGCCCTTTTAATGGACCTATTGCTATAGCCCCGTTCTTTCAGACGGACTGTCACTTCCTCACTTTTATGTCGGTAAGTGACAGTCCGTCTGAAAGAACGGGGCTATAGCAATAGGTCCATTAAAAGGGCTCGTAACTCCTTATTGAAAACAGATAGGAACTCGCTCATCTTCCAAGAAAAGAAAGTCAAGGATCAAGAAGAATTGAGATTTGTGGGAGACTTTTGTCAGGAGTGGAGACAACTCAAAGAAGGCATCCAGAAACACTGGCATGTCCTGCTATCAGACCCAGATTTAGCAATCAACCTGGGAGACAAAGTCTCGATGAGCTGGAGAAGGTCACCTAATCTTAGGGATCATTGGGTACAGAGTCACTACCTACGACATCCTTCCATCTCTCCCTCAGTAAGAGGTACATACCCATGTGGGACCTGTAGGGCCTGTGAGTACATGAGGCCAATACAAGAGATTACAGATAAATTTGGTAATCAACACAGGATTTTGGACTACTTCAATTGCAAAACTATGAATGTGGTGTACTGTTTACAGTGCCTATGTGGCAAAAGGTATGTGGGAATAACCACACGGATGTTTAAACAGCGGATTCTAGAACATGCGGGTACGATTCGGAACGTGAATAGAGATATGCAGAATTTCCGACAAATAACGACGGTGGCCAGACACTTTCATCTCCATCGTAATGACAATACTCATCGAATGCAAGCGTTTGGCTTGGAAAAGGTTAAACTTGGAATCAGAGGGGGTGATACAATGCAGGAATTACTCAAAAAGGAGAGCCAGTGGACCTATTTATTGGGGAGTCTAGCTCCATCAGGTCTTAATGAGCACATAAATTATACTGTGTTCTTATGATCATAAACAGTGTCTAATGGAGATATTTCCCCTAGACTTATAAGGACAGATCAGTAACATCCATTCATCAATACAATAATATTATGACTCATTTAATATAAATGCGTAAGAGTATTATCACATTTATGTTATTCACTCACCTTCTCCTTTTTCTTCTTTCCTCTTTTTTTCCCTTACATTAGGTTCATTTTTCCCTTTTCTTTTCCTTTTCATATTTCTTTAATTTCACTGCACATTAACACTTTCTTTAATCACTGATTTCAGTACATTATCAACACAATCTTTCTCACGTTAATCACCTTCAATTTTGATTTTTTCTCACGTTTGTAGAAGTTTTTTTTGATGTGAGGCACATCACTCATTTATTTATACACACAATTAGCAATCACTCGGTCACACTTAGTCAGGTCCAATCGTATTGCTAGGACAGCACTAAGCTGACTCACACACATCAACAAGTTGATATATCAATCAACATATCTCTTGCACATCCTTAGTGACATTTGGCGCTCATGAAACACCTACTATTCTTGGAATAACAATTTTTTCACACATATACTCACACTCAATCAACCCAATTTTTATTTATAATCTCACATTTACTTCATTTTTATATTTATATTTATTAATATTTTATTCTTATTTTTATATATTTTTTTATTTTTACTTTTATTTTTATTTTTATTTTTATTTTTATATTTATTTTTATTTTTATATTTATTTTTATTTTATTTTTATTTTTATTTTCATTATTAGTACTATGTTCATAATTATATTTATTTATTTTTATTTTTATTTTTATGTTTATTTTTATTTATATTTACTTTTATTTATTTTTCTTTATATTCTAACGCAGGTATCTACATGTATTTAAATGACACAGTATTAGGTAGGGACCTTCCTTGTAGGACATTACAATCATTAAAATGCTAGGTACCCCTTTATTCTCTTGTTAATAAACAGTAATCTCATTAGTGTTTATTATTCACTAAATAGTTTAATAAGGGTATGTACCCGTATCACTGTTCACATAATTATTATTTTTATTATTATCATCACCATTTTCTTTATTATTATCACCATTATTATTTTATTCTTAATTCTATGTCTATTAATTATATAATATATACTGTATCAATAATATTTACAATAAGAAGCTATTACTTCAACACTTCTATTACTTTTTATCTTTCCTAATCCATAACCTTTAACGTTTCATTTAATTAAATTATTTTACTTCATTAAAAGTGTTTTTTTTCAAATGAACACATAACAAACTGATATCTCTAATAATAATTTTATTATTATTTCAATTTTGTCTGTTCATCAGTCCATCCAATTTAACATTGTCAATATTGTTATAATTATTATAATTAATAGTATAATATGTGTTGTATCTGTATATTTGTATTTTCTTTTATCTTTAGTAATTTTGTTTTTCTGACATAACAATAAAAATGACCCTTCTAGTGATTTAGCCTGGGCTTTTACCCAGACTGTCGGATAATTAGACCCATATTAGCTGCCTGTTTCTCTGCTCATTTACTCTAAAAGTCTGTGATGAATTAACGGTATACACGATCTATGTAGTATTAGCATGGATCAGTGTGACATCGCTAAGATGTACTTATGCCGTTCCACACGAATCATTTCTGTATATAACAAAAATCCTATCCACTTCTGCAATGATTATTTGTTAATTAACACGTCCCTTGACTTGTGTAGGATTTGTGGTACGCAAGGGAGAGAACAGCTGAATCTATTCATGCTATGATTGAGTTCATAATACTCTAGAAATCTAATTGGCTAAAGATCCCTTTTTAAGGGAACCTTTTGAACACCACTATAGGCTGCTAGGTGAGCAAGCCCAGGTGGTGAAACGTACGTCCTACTAATTACGGCCTCACACACGGTCTCCTCACTGCAGGGGGAGCCGTGATCAGCGGCAGCAGCGTTCAGCTATCAAGCGGTGTTAAATCACTGACCGTAAGCCGGCAGCGGGGAAAACCATTACCAGCAGCAGCAGCAGCTTTCAATGACCTAGCGGCTGGGATCTACGGACCGCCGCCACCGGCGGTGAGGTATAGTGAGTCACACTTGAGACAACGATCTGGCACTCTTTACAACCCCTGTCCTCTCTCCCTGTCTTTTTTTCACGGACGGACAGTTGATACCCGGTGGCGCATCCGGACCCTGCAAGGCTCATTAGCATCAGGGCCCGCCTAACACCACCTACGGGTTTTCAAGGTACCCTCCGCTTCTCTCCCAATTCTTGGCACAGCCCACGATCCCACTCTCATCTGTCCTCCGCTCTAATTGATGAGGCCAGACAGCAGATGGGAATAGTGAACTAGGAGTGCCTACTATCCTTTTTTGGTCTATATATAGGTATATCTCTACCAGAATAATTCTTCTTCATAGGTACACATCGTTTCTGAAAAATATGGCAATTGGCAAGGTGCAACCAAGGTGCCTATATCTATATTAGAGATACCAAATAGGATTTCTATATCCTAAACTTTGATATAAAACAGATGTATTGATTTTATTAGTCATAAATCTTTGTTGAGAGTATATTTCGGCCCCTGGCTCGGGCTCAAGTGGCGCATTTAGACCCTGCAAGGCTTATTAGCATCAGGGCCTACCTAACACCACGACGGGGCTTTTAGCCAGAGTGCCTGTTTTCTTATTTCTACGGCACAGTTGACGGTCCTACTCTCATCTTTCCTCCGCTCTTGGATGAGGTTGGACAGCAGATGGGATTATTTGACTAGAGTGTCTATCCTTTTGTCTCTCTCTCTCCCCCCTCCCCTCCACATTTGGTACACAACACATCTACTGTTTATGTAGCAATGTACTTCCAGATCTTGGATTAATTTTTGAACAAATTACAGGATTTGCAATGCATACTCTGTCGATTTTGAATGTTACTGTATGTCTATTGACTCATATGATTGTGTGACTTAGTGATTGGAAGTTAGCCCCAATACAAGGTGGCTATTTATGCATTTATATCTGCTCCATACAATTGTGATACAACATATGTTAAAACACTAGATATGGATAATATATATTTTTTTGCTACATGATAAAGGATCAGTCCTTGTGTACAATTTTGATTGAGGTCGGGGGATTAGCTGATCTAATGAATTCATATAGAAATAGCTACACCGCTTGATGAAACTCAGACGCACATTATTAGTCTGAACTTATTGGTGATATCTCAATGGTCATGAATCCTCTGACTTTACAAGAGTATACAAATATCACCACTGCTGTCTGTCTGAATGGTCGGATAGATTACTATCACTGTTATTTTACTATTTGAGCAATCACATCAATATATATTCTACCATTGTTTTTGCTCCTATTTTATATTCTACCACTGTTTATATAGGGATACAATAATTTGAGATACATATACCAATCCCTCTTAAATTTTAGTTAAGTAAGGAATAATAAAAGTTAAGTATTAATTTATTCAATTTCTCATTTCAATTCACATTGAATGTTTAAAAGAGTGCTCCAAACAAAGGAATTTCTTTTCTTTTGGTGAGATGTGGGTTCTTCCACTCCCACTGAATTAACATGTATCTGGTACATATTCCTAGGAGCACCTCCAACGTTAAAATAGCCGCTGATGCGGGTTTAATGGTTTTTTTTGTTTAGTTGGTTTCTGTTATTGAATTAATTAATTATATTTAGTCTGGTGCAGGATAAATTTTGTTTTGTCTTGTCTTGTTCCTGAGTTTATGCTCAGTTCTCTATCCTAGCACAGACACAATCATCTTCTTACATTACATTGGTCACCTTTTGACCAACTGTATGAATTGTGCTATTTATTTTATTTTATTTTATTTTCCTTCTCCTGACTGTCTCACCATATAATATGTCTCAGTTCAAACTTCTCTCTGAATTAACATCCAAACGTAAAATAGATGATCTGGATAGTATCTTCTCCAGCTCGATTAATATTTCTGAACCAGAACCAAACTGGGAAGGTGACTTTCAGAAATTAAAAAGATTATTACAAAAACAAATTAGAACCAACTGGGACCTCACCAGTTTGGAAAATTACATCAAACACAAGATTGTGCCCAGAGGCTTACGTCCGAAAACCTTCCCGGCATTTGAGTTAGCGACAGAAAACCTAAAACAGGACTGGGAAAGAGCTTTACTTAAATGCTCTTCAGAATTGATTGAGATCCTTATCAAGCATGATCATCTGGCCCTTGAAGAATGTCAAAAAGAGATTAATATCTTGGGTAAGAAGCTAGAAACTTGGGAACAGAATAAAAACTTCCAAAAATGCTTTGAGGACCAGAAAAAGGAACTGGAACAGTATGAAGATAATATCATAGAGAGAAAGAGGTTAAAGTTTGCAAGAGACACGAGAGATTTTGCTAACAACAAGGTGTTCAAATGGCATAAAATTTCAGAACAACAACCTAGGAAGTCTAGAGAAGACTCATATATTTCATCTGAAATTGACTCCTCAGGCAGCGAAGATACAGGAGATCATATATCCACCAGCACTTCCAGCCACAAAGGGGTTCTAGACCAGAGACTTTCTTTTTTAGAGGACGGCAGGACCCATCGGGGACAAACAACAAGAGGAAGACGAGACGTGGCCGCAAGAAAAACCAAAAACAGACAGAGATGGGAATCTCCTCCATCCGGGAGATATCCAACCCGAACATACAAAAAGAAATAAGGGAAAGCGACCTACTCAATGTCATTAACCTCACTGACCGGATCCTCACTGAAGATCAAATGAATATTCTCAGCAAGGGTCTATCTTTTTCTCCCTCCAAACATTTTAATAGGTTTGTGTGGGAGAAAAACTTACGCCTTTTTGGTAGGAAACTCCTATTAAAGAAGTTTTTCTCGATGAAGTCACATGATAACCTGTCCCTCTCACGATCTCTGAGTTTGGGAACAAGCCAAGATGGTGACAATTCTGCTTCACCATGGTCTTCCCAAGAAAGGGAAGCTCTGGAGTCTTTGGAGGTACTTTCTAGGAATGAATCACAGTCTATGGATATTTCCACCACCTCTAGGAAAATATGCAAAAATAGATCAACGTTCACTCCTCCTGAGACTATCAGCCCAGAAACCACGGTTTTCCTTAATCTGGTATCCCGGGAATTTGATAACATCTATAAGAAACCGAGATACAACAAACAAATAGGAAACTTGAATTTAAAAGAAAGATTAGCCCTAGCTGAAATCAAGGAATGGGACGACACCATAATAAAACCCTCCGACAAAGGGGGCAACACAGTTCTCTGGCCCAAAGTCATGTATATGAGGGAAGCATCAAGACAACTTAATGATACAACATGTTATCAAAAACTTATGCTTAACCCCACTCAAAACTACATGGATGTATATAACAATATGATAGGTCGTGCCTTTACGAATGGCATTATCATCAAGGAGGAGCGTGATTTTTTGCAAGTGACCAATCCTAAAATTCCAACATTCTATCTACTCCCGAAGGTCCACAAGAACCTACAGGAACCACCGGGACGCCCCATTGTATCCGGAATAGGCGGACTCTCAGAAAAGGCGAGCATCTTCCTGGATACTCACCTTAGAACACATGTAACACAGCTAGCATCATACGTCAAAGACACACCAGACGTTTTGCGAAGACTCAATGATGTCCAACTAGAGGCCAAATATATTCTGGTCAGCATGGATGTAGAGTCTCTGTATACCTGCATATCCCACGACTTGGGGATGAAAGCAGTGGAATACTTCCTACACATGGAAGGGATGGGTGATTTTCAAATTTTTTTATTGAATTTATTGAAATTTGTACTACACAAAAATTATTTTGTTTTCGATGACCGCTACTACCTCCAGGTGAGAGGGACAGCTATGGGGGCGGCCTGTGCGCCCACATATGCCAACCTCTTCCTGGGGTGGTGGGAAAGAGAATATGTCTTTTCCGACAGGACTGACCGACACACACAGCACATCATTACATGGCTGCGCTATATTGATGATGTGTTCATCATCTGGGACGGCTCTGAAAGTGAACTCAGAGAGTTCCTCACAGATCTGAACCACAACAATCTTAATTTGAGATTGACGATGAACTACAGCAGCCAGGAAATCTCTTTTCTTGATCTTAAAATTTACAGAGATGGGAGCAATATGTTGGCTACAGAATTATATCGAAAGAAGACTGCGACAAACAGCATTCTCCATAATTCTAGCTCACATTTCCCCCCCACTATAGCTAACATACCCAAAGGGGAGTTCCTAAGGTTGAAAAGGAACTGTTCGGATGAGGCAACTTACCGACATAAAAGTGAGGAAGTGACAGTCCGTCTGAAAGAACGGGGCTATAGCAATAGGTCCATTAAAAGGGCTCGTAACTCCTTATTGAAAACAGATAGGAACTCGCTCATCTTCCAAGAAAAGAAAGTCAAGGATCAAGAAGAATTGAGATTTGTGGGAGACTTTTGTCAGGAGTGGAGACAACTCAAAGAAGGCATCCAGAAACACTGGCATGTCCTGCTATCAGACCCAGATTTAGCAATCAACCTGGGAGACAAAGTCTCGATGAGCTGGAGAAGGTCACCTAATCTTAGGGATCATTGGGTACAGAGTCACTACCTACGACATCCTTCCATCTCTCCCTCAGTAAGAGGTACATACCCATGTGGGACCTGTAGGGCCTGTGAGTACATGAGGCCAATACAAGAGATTACAGATAAATTTGGTAATCAACACAGGATTTTGGACTACTTCAATTGCAAAACTATGAATGTGGTGTACTGTTTACAGTGCCTATGTGGCAAAAGGTATGTGGGAATAACCACACGGATGTTTAAACAGCGGATTCTAGAACATGCGGGTACGATTCGGAACGTGAATAGAGATATGCAGAATTTCCGACAAATAACGACGGTGGCCAGACACTTTCATCTCCATCGTAATGACAATACTCATCGAATGCAAGCGTTTGGCTTGGAAAAGGTTAAACTTGGAATCAGAGGGGGTGATACAATGCAGGAATTACTCAAAAAGGAGAGCCAGTGGACCTATTTATTGGGGAGTCTAGCTCCATCAGGTCTTAATGAGCACATAAATTATACTGTGTTCTTATGATCATAAACAGTGTCTAATGGAGATATTTCCCCTAGACTTATAAGGACAGATCAGTAACATCCATTCATCAATACAATAATATTATGACTCATTTAATATAAATGCGTAAGAGTATTATCACATTTATGTTATTCACTCACCTTCTCCTTTTTCTTCTTTCCTCTTTTTTTCCCTTACATTAGGTTCATTTTTCCCTTTTCTTTTCCTTTTCATATTTCTTTAATTTCACTGCACATTAACACTTTCTTTAATCACTGATTTCAGTACATTATCAACACAATCTTTCTCACGTTAATCACCTTCAATTTTGATTTTTTCTCACGTTTGTAGAAGTTTTTTTTGATGTGAGGCACATCACTCATTTATTTATACACACAATTAGCAATCACTCGGTCACACTTAGTCAGGTCCAATCGTATTGCTAGGACAGCACTAAGCTGACTCACACACATCAACAAGTTGATATATCAATCAACATATCTCTTGCACATCCTTAGTGACATTTGGCGCTCATGAAACACCTACTATTCTTGGAATAACAATTTTTTCACACATATACTCACACTCAATCAACCCAATTTTTATTTATAATCTCACATTTACTTCATTTTTATATTTATATTTATTAATATTTTATTCTTATTTTTATATATTTTTTTATTTTTACTTTTATTTTTATTTTTATTTTTATTTATATTTTTATATTTATTTTTATTTTTATATTTATTTTTATTTTATTTTTATTTTTATTTTCATTATTAGTACTATGTTCATAATTATATTTATTTATTTTTATTTTTATTTTTATGTTTATTTTTATTTATATTTACTTTTATTTATTTTTCTTTATATTCTAACGCAGGTATCTACATGTATTTAAATGACACAGTATTAGGTAGGGACCTTCCTTGTAGGACATTACAATCATTAAAATGCTAGGTACCCCTTTATTCTCTTGTTAATAAACAGTAATCTCATTAGTGTTTATTATTCACTAAATAGTTTAATAAGGGTATGTACCCGTATCACTGTTCACATAATTATTATTTTTATTATTATCATCACCATTTTCTTTATTATTATCACCATTATTATTTTATTCTTAATTCTATGTCTATTAATTATATAATATATACTGTATCAATAATATTTACAATAAGAAGCTATTACTTCAACACTTCTATTACTTTTTATCTTTCCTAATCCATAACCTTTAACGTTTCATTTAATTAAATTATTTTACTTCATTAAAAGTGTTTTTTTCAAATGAACACATAACAAACTGATATCTCTAATAATAATTTTATTATTATTTCAATTTTGTCTGTTCATCAGTCCATCCAATTTAACATTGTCAATATTGTTATAATTATTATAATTAATAGTATAATATGTGTTGTATCTGTATATTTGTATTTTCTTTTATCTTTAGTAATTTTGTTTTTCTGACATAACAATAAAAATGACCCTTCTAGTGATTTAGCCTGGGCTTTTACCCAGACTGTCGGATAATTAGACCCATATTAGCTGCCTGTTTCTCTGCTCATTTACTCTAAAAGTCTGTGATGAATTAACGGTATACACGATCTATGTAGTATTAGCATGGATCAGTGTGACATCGCTAAGATGTACTTATGCCGTTCCACACGAATCATTTCTGTATATAACAAAAATCCTATCCACTTCTGCAATGATTATTTGTTAATTAACACGTCCCTTGACTTGTGTAGGATTTGTGGTACGCAAGGGAGAGAACAGCTGAATCTATTCATGCTATGATTGAGTTCATAATACTCTAGAAATCTAATTGGCTAAAGATCCCTTTTTAAGGGAACCTTTTGAACACCACTATAGGCTGCTAGGTGAGCAAGCCCAGGTGGTGAAACGTACGTCCTACTAATTACGGCCTCACACACGGTCTCCTCACTGCAGGGGGAGCCGTGATCAGCGGCAGCAGCGTTCAGCTATCAAGCGGTGTTAAATCACTGACCGTAAGCCGGCAGCGGGGAAAACCATTACCAGCAGCAGCAGCAGCTTTCAATGACCTAGCGGCTGGGATCTACGGACCGCCGCCACCGGCGGTGAGGTATAGTGAGTCACACTTGAGACAACGATCTGGCACTCTTTACAACCCCTGTCCTCTCTCCCTGTCTTTTTTTCACGGACGGACAGTTGATACCCGGTGGCGCATCCGGACCCTGCAAGGCTCATTAGCATCAGGGCCCGCCTAACACCACCTACGGGTTTTCAAGGTACCCTCCGCTTCTCTCCCAATTCTTGGCACAGCCCACGATCCCACTCTCATCTGTCCTCCGCTCTAATTGATGAGGCCAGACAGCAGATGGGAATAGTGAACTAGGAGTGCCTACTATCCTTTTTTGGTCTATATATAGGTATATCTCTACCAGAATAATTCTTCTTCATAGGTACACATCGTTTCTGAAAAATATGGCAATTGGCAAGGTGCAACCAAGGTGCCTATATCTATATTAGAGATACCAAATAGGATTTCTATATCCTAAACTTTGATATAAAACAGATGTATTGATTTTATTAGTCATAAATCTTTGTTGAGAGTATATTTCGGCCCCTGGCTCGGGCTCAAGTGGCGCATTTAGACCCTGCAAGGCTTATTAGCATCAGGGCCTACCTAACACCACGACGGGGCTTTTAGCCAGAGTGCCTGTTTTCTTATTTCTACGGCACAGTTGACGGTCCTACTCTCATCTTTCCTCCGCTCTTGGATGAGGTTGGACAGCAGATGGGATTATTTGACTAGAGTGTCTATCCTTTTGTCTCTCTCTCTCCCCCCTCCCCTCCACATTTGGTACACAACACATCTACTGTTTATGTAGCAATGTACTTCCAGATCTTGGATTAATTTTTGAACAAATTACAGGATTTGCAATGCATACTCTGTCGATTTTGAATGTTACTGTATGTCTATTGACTCATATGATTGTGTGACTTAGTGATTGGAAGTTAGCCCCAATACAAGGTGGCTATTTATGCATTTATATCTGCTCCATACAATTGTGATACAACATATGTTAAAACACTAGATATGGATAATATATATTTTTTTGCTACATGATAAAGGATCAGTCCTTGTGTACAATTTTGATTGAGGTCGGGGGATTAGCTGATCTAATGAATTCATATAGAAATAGCTACACCGCTTGATGAAACTCAGACGCACATTATTAGTCTGAACTTATTGGTGATATCTCAATGGTCATGAATCCTCTGACTTTACAAGAGTATACAAATATCACCACTGCTGTCTGTCTGAATGGTCGGATAGATTACTATCACTGTTATTTTACTATTTGAGCAATCACATCAATATATATTCTACCATTGTTTTTGCTCCTATTTTATATTCTACCACTGTTTATATAGGGATACAATAATTTGAGATACATATACCAATCCCTCTTAAATTTTAGTTAAGTAAGGAATAATAAAAGTTAAGTATTAATTTATTCAATTTCTCATTTCAATTCACATTGAATGTTTAAAAGAGTGCTCCAAACAAAGGAAGTTCTTGGAGCAGGCAAACAGGCCTACTACCTGGGACCTTCTTTCGTACGCCCACCACCATGGCTAACTATGAAAGGTTGCCGGTGTCCAGCTTCGCACTACACAGTATTCAAACTCAAAATAAACTTCAGGAGCATCCTGTCTGATTCCGTCACCTCCTGCTGTCCTGCTTCAGACTCAATGGGCAGGGGTAAGAGTTACAACTACTATGGGAACTATATGTGTAATGGGTACAACTACTATAGGAATTATATGTGTAAGGGGCACAACTACTGTGGGCATTATATGTGCAAGGGGTACAACTGCTATGGGCATTATATGTGTAAGAGCTACAACTACTATGGGCATATGTGTAGTGGGCACAACTACTATGGGCAGTATACAGTATGATAAAGTGGCAAAACTACTATGGGTAGTATATGTGTAATGGGCACAACTACTATGTGCATTATACTAGTAAGAGGCACAACTACTGTGGGCATTTTATGTGGAGTGGGAAATACAGGCGGTGAGAGTAAAGCAGGCCCTGAGAGGCTAGCAGGGAGTGAGAGGACCAGGGGTTGAACAAGGGATATATAGTGTTTGTTTTTCATTTATTTGAATTGAACAAGTAAATAGTTAAACACAACTACTTCCATAGTAGCTCTACAGTGATGTAATGTGTATAATGGGCTCTACCATGGCATAATGTGTATAAGCAGATCTACTGTTGTGTAATGTGTATAGGCGGCTCTACTGTGGTGTAATGTGTATAAGTGGCTCTACTGTGGTGTAACATGCATAATGGGCTCTACCATAGCATAATGTGTATATGCGGCTCTACTGTGGAGTAATGTGTATAAGCAGCTCTACTGTGGTGTAACGTGTATAATGGGCCCTACCATGGCATGATGTGTATAAGCGACTTGAATGTAATGTAATGTGTATAAACAGCTCTACTGTGGTGTAACAAGTATAAGTTATCCTACTAACCCTCCCAGCATGACAAAAATGGGGATCGGGCCAAGAGGCCAAGCCCCTTCCTGATGAGACCAACCCCTTTTTGCCAGAACGCGCCTTCAGCGTGCTTACTAGCGCCTACTGCTGCGGGAGGTGGGTGCCAAGGGAAACTTTCGCCCTGAGCTCCACAGCGTCTAGAACCGGCCTTGCTTACACTGTCACTGACAATCACTCTCCCGGCTACACAAGGACTCCTCAACACTGTACAGGAGCTGTAGGGCACTGGGGCTGACTGCTGTGCTGAGAAGGAGCTGAGCATCATTCACCACTAATAAAAACATTACAGCAGGCACCCAGCAAAATGGCCATTGTTGCAACGGCCAGTTCCTCCCCCGGGGCACTGGCCGCACCACCATACGTACGGCCCTGCATTTTACATATCCCTGACTTGTGCCTCCTCACATCTATGGAGGATAAACTGGAATGGGTGCAGGCTAAGTACAATAAAGACATGTTCACATAATTGTTTTTTATTAGAAGTTGAGGAAGTGTATCTGGAGCAAAGACCTGTGCTAATGAAGATGATCAACACCAGTATGTTAAAAAAAAGTTTAACCCCTTGCCTGGCACTAACATATAAGACATGAAGTGAACGCTACCAGGATTGTGTTACCTGACCAGCAGGTAGATGTAGTAAGGGTCAATATGAGGTAAAGGGTTATCAGCGAGCACACGTTATGTACGCTACCACATAAAAAGATTTGTCTGGAGGTGTGGGGAATATATTAAAAATAAAAACTATATACATAGGTATTAATGGAGAAGGGGGGACTAAACTAGGAGCCTGACTGACACTGTGGGTGAGGTTAGGGGATCTACCATAGGGCTCTATTACCAGTATGGGGTTTAAAATGCAGGAATCTTTTGCCACTGGAGGGGCCATTAATGATGGGGGGTGAGAATTCAAATTACAATGGGGGCCTATAGACACAGGGTGGAAATGTGGTGCAAAACACCCCCTAGTTATCATATTTTAAATACAATATTTAAATATATTTTTAAAAATACTTGCTTTATTAAATAAATAAAAAATTGAGCAGTTTTGGTGTAAAAAAAATGTCAGTCAAGTGGTTAAATAAATACATTGTATAACATGGAGTTTATCACCTCCATCCTCCCATCACCATTGCAAAACATATACAAATGATTACCAATATGACTAACTAACCAATACAGAGTGACTTTACTCTGTATATGTGAGAAACCCGATATGATTGGTTAATAGCAATGAGAGCCTATGGGTCTAGTCACAATAAACTACATTGATACAATGTACAGTAGTCCATTGACTAATTTTATCAATGAACTATATATCAATGAGTGAAAAATTTCACTGTGAGTGATAACCTGCACCAGCCAATCAGCTCCTAAATGCCATATTACAGACTGTGTTTGAAAAATGACAGGAGCTGATTGGCTGGTGTAATTTATCACTCAAAGTGAAATTTTTCACTCATTGATATATAGTTCATTGATAAAATTAGTCAATGGACTACTATATCACTATATCACTCTATTGCATCAGTGTAGTTTCTTATTGCAAGATCCTACATGAGGCACTATTAACCAGTGACAGTGGCTTTCTTACCCTCTGACCAATCATATTCATGCCTGTTTAAAGACCAACAACCAAGTTGTTATAAAGGAGGTAAGAGCTCTGAGCACTAGAGATGAGCGGGTTCGGTTTCTTTGAATCCGAACCCGCACGAACTTCACTTTTTTTTTCACGGGTCCGAGCGACTCGGATCTTCCCGCCTTGCTCGGTTAACCCGAGCGCGCCCGAACGTCATCATGACGCTGTCGGATTCTCGCGAGACTCGGATTCTATATAAGGAGCCGCGCGTCGCCGCCATTTTCACACGTGCATTGAGATTGATAGGGAGAGGACGTGGCTGGCGTCCTCTCCATTAGAATAGATTAGAAGAGAGAGAGAGAGAGAGAGATTGTGCAGACAGAGTTTACCACAGTGACCAGTGCAGTTGTTGTTAAGTTAACTTTTATTTAATATATCCGTTCTCTGCTATATCCGTTCTCTGCCTGAAAAAAACGATACACAGCAGTCACACAGTGTGACTCAGTCTGTGTGCACTCAGCTCAGCCCAGTGTGCTGCACATCAATGTATAAAAGCTTATAATAATTGTGGGGGAGACTGGGGAGCACTGCAGGTTGTTATAGCAGGAGCCAGGAGTACATAATATTATATTAATTTAAAATTAAACAGTGCACACTTTTGCTGCAGGAGTGCCACTGCCAGTGTGACTAGTGGTGACCAGTGCCTGACCACCAGTATAGTAGTATATTGTTGTATACTATCTCTTTATCAACCAGTCTATATTAGCAGCAGACATAGTACAGTGCGGTAGTTCACGGCTGTGGCTACCTCTGTGTCGGCAGTCGGCACTCGGCAGGCAGTCCGTCCATCCATAATTGTATAATTATATACCACCTAACCGTGGTATTTTTTTTTCTTTCTTTATACCGTCGTCATAGTCATACTAGTTGTTACGAGTATACTACTATCTCTTTATCAACCAGTGTACAGTGCGGTAGTTCACGGCTGTGGCTACCTCTGTGTCGGCAGTCGGCAGGCAGTCCGTCCATCCATAATTGTATTATTATAATATATACCACCTAACCGTGGTTTTTTTTTCATTCTTTATACCGTCATAGTGTCATACTAGTTGTTACGAGTATACTACTATCTCTTTATCAACCAGTGTACAGTGCGGTAGTTCACGGCTGTGGCTACCTCTGTGTCGGCAGTCGGCAGGCAGTCCGTCCATCCATAATTGTATTATAATATATACCACCTAACCGTGGTTTTTTTTTCATTCTTTATACCGTCATAGTGTCATACTAGTTGTTACGAGTATACTACTATCTCTTTATCAACCAGTGTACAGTGCGGTAGTTCACGGCTGTGGCTACCTCTGTGTCGGCAGTCGGCAGGCAGTCCGTCCATCCATAATTGTATTATAATATATACCACCTAACCGTGGTTTTTTTTTCATTCTTTATACCGTCATAGTCAGTCATACTAGTTGTTACGAGTATACTACTATCTCTTTATCAACCAGTGTACAGTGCGGTAGTTCACGGCTGTGGCTACCTCTGTGTCGGCACTCGGCAGGCAGTCCGTCCATCCATAATTGTATTATAATATATACCACCTAACCGTGGTTTTTTTTTCATTCTTTATACCGTCATAGTGTCATACTAGTTGTTACGAGTATACTACTATCTCTTTATCAACCAGTGTACAGTGCGGTAGTTCACGGCTGTGGCTACCTCTGTGTCGGCAGTCGGCAGGCAGTCCGTCCATCCATAATTGTATTATAATATATACCACCTAACCGTGGTTTTTTTTTCATTCTTTATACCGTCATAGTGTCATACTAGTTGTTACGAGTATACTACTATCTCTTTATCAACCAGTGTACAGTGCGGTAGTTCACGGCTGTGGCTACCTCTGTGTCGGCAGTCGGCAGGCAGTCCGTCCATCCATAATTGTATTATAATATATACCACCTAACCGTGGTTTTGTTTTCATTCTTTATACCGTCATAGTCAGTCATACTAGTTGTTACGAGTATACTACTATCTCTTTATCAACCAGTGTACAGTGCGGTAGTTCACGGCTGTGGCTACCTCTGTGTCGGAACTCGGCAGGCAGTCCGTCCATCCATAATTGTATTACAATATATACCACCTAACCGTGGTTTTTTTTTCATTCTTTATACCGTCATAGTCAGTCATACTAGTTGTTACGAGTATACTACTATCTCTTTATCAACCAGTGTACAGTGCGGTAGTTCACGGCTGTGGCTACCTCTGTGTCGGAACTCGGCAGGCAGTCCGTCCATCCATAATTGTATTACAATATATACCACCTAACCGTGGTTTTTTTTTCATTCTTTATACCGTCATAGTCAGTCATACTAGTTGTTACGAGTATACTACTATCTCTTTATCAACCAGTGTACAGTGCGGTAGTTCACGGCTGTGGCTACCTCTGTGTCGGAACTCGGCAGGCAGTCCGTCCATCCATAATTGTATTATTATAATATATACCACCTAACCGTGGTTTTTTTTTCATTCTTTATACCGTCATAGTGTCATACTAGTTGTTACGAGTATACTACTATCTCTTTATCAACCAGTGTACAGTGCGGTAGTTCACGGCTGTGGCTACCTCTGTGTCGGCACTCGGCAGGCAGTCCGTCCATCCATAATTGTATTACAATATATACCACCTAACCGTGGTTTTTTTATACCACCTAACCGTGGCAGTCCGTCCATAATTGTATACTAGTATCCAATCCATCCATCTCCATTGTTTACCTGAGGTGCCTTTTAGTTCTGCCTATAAAGTATGGAGAACAAAAAAGTTGAGGTTCCAAAATTAGGGAAAGATCAAGATCCACTTCCACCTCGTGCTGAAGCTGCTGCCACTAGTCATGACCGAGACGATGAAATGCCAGCAACGTCGTCTGCCAAGGCCGATGCCCAATGTCATAGTACAGAGCATGTCAAATCCAAAACACCAAATATCAGAAAAAAAAGGACTCCAAAACCTAAAATAAAATTGTCGGAGGAGAAGCGTAAACTTGCCAATATGCCATTTACCACACGGAGTGGCAAGGAACGGCTGAGGCCCTGGCCTATGTTCATGGCTAGTGGTTCAGCTTCACATGAGGATGGAAGCACTCAGCCTCTCGCTAGAAAACTGAAAAGACTCAAGCTGGCAAAAGCACCGCAAAGAACTGTGCGTTCTTTGAAATCCCAAATCCACAAGGAGAGTCCAATTGTGTCGTTTGCGATGCCTGACCTTCCCAACACTGGACGTGAAGAGCATGCGCCTTCCACTATTTGCATGCCCCCTGCAAGTGCTGGAAGGAGCACCCGCAGTCCAGTTCCTGATAGTCAGATTGAAGATGTCAGTGTTGAAGTACACCAGGATGAGGAGGATATGGGTGTTGCTGGCGCTGGGGAGGAAATTGACCAGAAGGATTCTGATGGTGAGGTGGTTTGTTTAAGTCAGGCACCCGGGGAGACACCTGTTGTCCGTGGGAGGAATATGGCCGTTGACATGCCAGGTGAAAATACCAAAAAAATCAGCTCTTCGGTGTGGAGGTATTTCACCAGAAATGCGGACAACAGGTGTCAAGCCGTGTGTTCCCTTTGTCAAGCTGTAATAAGTAGGGGTAAGGACGTTAACCACCTCGGAACATCCTCCCTTATACGTCACCTGCAGCGCATTCATAATAAGTCAGTGACAAGTTCAAAAACTTTGGGTGACAGCGGAAGCAGTCCACTGACCAGTAAATCCCTTCCTCTTGTAACCAAGCTCACGCAAACCACCCCACCAACTCCCTCAGTGTCAATTTCCTCCTTCCCCAGGAATGCCAATAGTCCTGCAGGCCATGTCACTGGCAAGTCTGACGAGTCCTCTCCTGCCTGGGATTCCTCCGATGCATCCTTGCGTGTAACGCCTACTGCTGCTGGCGCTGCTGTTGTTGCCGCTGGGAGTCGATGGTCATCCCAGAGGGGAAGTCGTAAGCCCACTTGTACTACTTCCAGTAAGCAATTGACTGTTCAACAGTCCTTTGCGAGGAAGATGAAATATCACAGCAGTCATCCTACTGCAAAGCGGATAACTGAGTCCTTGACAACTATGTTGGTGTTAGACGTGCGTCCGGTATCCGCCGTTAGTTCACAGGGAACTAGACAATTTATTGAGGCAGTGTGCCCCCGTTACCAAATACCATCTAGGTTCCACTTCTCTAGGCAGGCGATACCGAGAATGTACACGGACGTCAGAAAAAGACTCACCAGTGTCCTAAAAAATGCAGTTGTACCCAATGTCCACTTAACCACGGACATGTGGACAAGTGGAGCAGGGCAGGGTCAGGACTATATGACTGTGACAGCCCACTGGGTAGATGTATGGACTCCCGCCGCAAGAACAGCAGCGGCGGCACCAGTAGCAGCATCTCGCAAACGCCAACTCTTTCCTAGGCAGGCTACGCTTTGTATCACCGCTTTCCAGAATACGCACACAGCTGAAAACCTCTTACGGCAACTGAGGAAGATCATCGCGGAATGGCTTACCCCAATTGGACTCTCCTGTGGATTTGTGGCATCGGACAACGCCAGCAATATTGTGTGTGCATTAAATATGGGCAAATTCCAGCACGTCCCATGTTTTGCACATACCTTGAATTTGGTGGTGCAGAATTTTTTAAAAAACGACAGGGGTGTGCAAGAGATGCTGTCGGTGGCAAGAAGAATTGCGGGACACTTTCGGCGTACAGGCACCACGTACAGAAGACTGGAGCACCACCAAAAACTACTGAACCTGCCCTGCCATCATCTGAAGCAAGAAGTGGTAACGAGGTGGAATTCAACCCTCTATATGCTTCAGAGGTTGGAGGAGCAGCAAAAGGCCATTCAAGCCTATACAATTGAGCACGATATAGGAGATGGAATGCACCTGTTTCAAGTGCAGTGGAGAATGATTTCAACGTTGTGCAAGGTTCTGATGCCCTTTGAACTTGCCACACGTGAAGTCAGTTCAGACACTGCCAGCCTGAGTCAGGTCATTCCCCTCATCAGGCTTTTGCAGAAGAAGCTGGAGGCATTGAAGAAGGAGCTAAAAGGGAGCGATTCCGCTAGGCATGTGGGACTTGTGGATGCAGCCCTTAATTCGCTTAACAAGGATTCACGGGTGGTCAATCTGTTGAAATCAGAGCACTACATTTTGGCCACCGTGCTCGATCCTAGATTTAAAGCCTACCTTGGATCTCTCTTTCCGGCAGACACAGGTCTGCTGGGGTTGAAAGACCTGCTGGTGACAAAATTGTCAAGTCAAGCGGAACGCGACCTGTCAACATCTCCTCCTTCACATTCTCCCGCAACTGGGGGTGCGAGGAAAAGGCTCAGAATTCCGAGCCCACCCGCTGGCGGTGATGCAGGGCAGTCTGGAGCGACTGCTGATGCTGACATCTGGTCCGGACTGAAGGACCTGACAACGATTACGGACATGTCGTCTACTGTCACTGCATATGATTCTCTCAACATTGATAGAATGGTGGAGGATTATATGAGTGACCGCATCCAAGTAGGCACGTCACACAGTCCGTACTTATACTGGCAGGAAAAAGAGGCAATTTGGAGGCCCTTGCACAAACTGGCTTTATTCTACCTAAGTTGCCCTCCCACAAGTGTGTACTCCGAAAGAGTGTTTAGTGCCGCCGCTCACCTTGTCAGCAATCGGCGTACGAGGTTACATCCAGAAAATGTGGAGAAGATGATGTTCATTAAAATGAATTATAATCAATTCCTCCGCGGAGACATTGACCAGCAGCAATTGCCTCCACAAAGTACACAGGGAGCTGAGATGGTGGATTCCAGTGGGGACGAATTGATAATCTGTGAGGAGGGGGATGTACACGGTGATATATCGGAGGGTGAAGATGAGGTGGACATCTTGCCTCTGTAGAGCCAGTTTGTGCAAGGAGAGATTAATTGCTTCTTTTTTGGGGGGGGTCCAAACCAACCCGTCATATCAGTCACAGTCGTGTGGCAGACCCTGTCACTGAAATGATGGGTTGGTTAAAGTGTGCATGTCCTGTTTTGTTTATACAACATAAGGGTGGGTGGGAGGGCCCAAGGATAATTCCATCTTGCACCTCTTTTTTCTTTTCTTTTTCTTTGCATCATGTGCTGATTGGGGAGGGTTTTTTGGAAGGGACATCCTGCGTGACACTGCAGTGCCACTCCTAGATGGGCCCGGTGTTTGTGTCGGCCACTAGGGTCGCTAATCTTACTCACACAGCTACCTCATTGCGCCTCTTTTTTTCTTTGCGTCATGTGCTGTTTGGGGAGGGTTTTTTGGAAGGGACATCCTGCGTGACACTGCAGTGCCACTCCTAGATGTGCCCGGTGTTTGTGTCGGCCACTAGGGTCGCTAATCTTACTCACACAGTCAGCTACCTCATTGCGCCTCTTTTTTTCTTTGCGTCATGTGCTGTTTGGGGAGGGTTTTTTGGAAGGGCCATCCTGCGTGACACTGCAGTGCCACTCCTAGATGGGCCCGGTGTTTGTGTCGGCCACTAGGGTCGCTAATCTTACTCACACAGCTACCTCATTGCGCCTCTTTTTTTCTTTGCGTCATGTGCTGTTTGGGGAGGGTTTTTTGGAAGGGACATCCTGCGTGACACTGCAGTGCCACTCCTAGATGGGCCCGGTGTTTGTGTCGGCCACTAGGGTCGCTTATCTTACTCACACAGCGACCTCGGTGCAAATTTTAGGACTAAAAATAATATTGTGAGGTGTGAGGTATTCAGAATAGACTGAAAATGAGTGTAAATTATGGTTTTTGAGGTTAATAATACTTTGGGATCAAAATGACCCCCAAATTCTATGATTTAAGCTGTTTTTTAGTGTTTTTGGAAAAAAACACCCGAATCCAAAACACACCCGAATCCGACAAAAATAATTCGGTGAGGTTTTGCCAAAACGCGTTCGTACCCAAAACACGGCCGCGGAACCGAACCCAAAACCAAAACACAAAACCCGAAAAATTTCAGGCGCTCATCTCTACTGAGCACACGCAGCAATCAAGACTCTGAGTACCAACGTTACAAGCTGAGCAGTAACATTTTTAGTTGGTTTATCAGTGCATCTTTATCTATGCACATAATTCTATCAGTAATCCTACTGAAGAACATACTTATTCTTTCTGATATGGCTGATAATAGAAGACAATTGTTTGCAGTTGGCTAGATTACACAAATACATATAAAGCTTTTCAATATTTACATATGCATTAGGTGGATGATTTTTTTCTGCTGGATAAACTAGTATTTCAGGTGCCGTGGTACTGTACTTCAAAAGTGAAATACCAATTACCCTTTGAAATGATTACAACAGTCATAACATCTAAAAAATTCATCATACTAAATCTACTCCAGTCATAGAATATTTAAGGCTAAATAAAATGTAAAACTTATGTACATATAAATATTAAGCCTGTTTACAACACAGGGTTTCTGCGGAACGGTGCCGTTCAGAAATTTATTATACATGTTAGAGATGAGCGCCTGAAATTTTTCGGGTTTTGTGTTTTGGTTTTGGGTTCGGTTCCGCGGCCGTGTTTTGGGTTCGACCGCGTTTTGGCAAAACCTCACCGAATTTTTTTTGTCGGATTCGGGTGTGTTTTGGATTCGGGTGTTTTTTTAAAAAAACACTAAAAAACAGCTTAAATCATAGAATTTGGGGGTCATTTTGATCCCATATTATTATTAACCTCAAAAACCATAATTTCCACTCATTTTCAGTCTATTCTGAATACCTCACACCTCACAATATTATTTTTAGTCCTAAAATTTGCACCAAGGTCGCTGGATGACTAAGCTAAGCGACACTAGTGGCCGACACAAACACCTGGCCCATCTAGGAGTGGCACTGCAGTGTCACGCAGGATGTCCCTTCCAAAAAAACCTCCCCAATCAGCACATGACGCAAAGAAAAAAAGAGGCGCAATGAGGTAGCTGACTGTGTGAGTAAGATAAGCGACCCTAGTGGCCGACACAAACACCGGGCCCATTTAGGAGTGGCACTGCAGTGTCACGCAGGATGTCCCTTCCAAAAAACCCTCCCCAATCAGCACATGACGCAAAGAAAAAAAGAGGCGCAATGAGGTAGCTGACTGTGTGAGTAAGATTAGCGACCCTAGTGGCCGACACAAACACCGGGCCCATTTAGGAGTGGCACTGCAGTGTCACGCAGCATGTCCCTTCCAAAAAACCCTCCCCAATCAGCACATGACGCAAAGAAAAAAAGAGGCGCAATGAGGTAGCTGACTGTGTGAGTAAGATTAGCGACCCTAGTGGCCGACACAAACACCGGGCCCATTTAGGAGTGGCACTGCAGTGTCACGCAGGATGTCCCTTCCAAAAAACCCTCCCCAATCAGCACATGACGCAAAGAAAAAAAGAGGCGCAATGAGGTAGCTGACTGTGTGAGTAAGATTAGCGACCCTAGTGGCCGACACAAACACCGGGCCCATTTAGGAGTGGCACTGCAGTGTCACGCAGGATGTCCCTTCCAAAAAACCCTCCCCAATCAGCACATGACGCAAAGAAAAAAAGAGGCGCAATGAGGTAGCTGACTGTGTGAGTAAGATTAGCGACCCTAGTGGCCGACACAAACACCGGGCCCATTTAGGAGTGGCACTGCAGTGTCACGCAGGATGTCCCTTCCAAAAAAACCTCCCCAATCAGCACATGACGCAAAGAAAAAAAGAGGCGCAATGAGGTAGCTGACTGTGTGAGTAAGATTAGCGACCCTAGTGGCCGACACAAACACCGGGCTCATTTAGGAGTGGCACTGCAGTGTCACGCAGGATGTCCCTTCCAAAAAACCCTCCCCAATCAGCACATGACGCAAAGAAAAAAAGAGGCGCAATGAGGTAGCTGACTGTGTGAGTAAGATTAGCGACCCTAGTGGCCGACACAAACACCGGGCCCATTTAGGAGTGGCACTGCAGTGTCACGCAGGATGTCCCTTCCAAAAAACCCTCCCCAATCAGCACATGACGCAAAGAAAAAAAGAGGCGCAATGAGGTAGCTGACTGTGTGAGTAAGATTAGCGACCCTAGTGGCCGACACAAACACCGGGCCCATTTAGGAGTGGCACTGCAGTGTCACGCAGGATGTCCCTTCCAAAAAAACCTCCCCAATCAGCACATGACGCAAAGAAAAAAAGAGGCGCAATGAGGTAGCTGACTGTGTGAGTAAGATTAGCGACCCTAGTGGCCGACACAAACACCGGGCCCATTTAGGAGTGGCACTGCAGTGTCACGCAGGATGTCCCTTCCAAAAAACCCTCCCCAATCAGCACATGACGCAAAGAAAAAAAGAGGCGCAATGAGGTAGCTGACTGTGTGAGTAAGATTAGCGACCCTAGTGGCCGACACAAACACCGGGCCCATTTAGGAGTGGCACTGCAGTGTCACGCAGGATGTCCCTTCCAAAAAACCCTCCCCAATCAGCACATGACGCAAAGAAAAAAAGAGGCGCAATGAGGTAGCTGACTGTGTGAGTAAGATTAGCGACCCTAGTGGCCGACACAAACACCGGGCCCATTTAGGAGTGGCACTGCAGTGTCACGCAGGATGTCCCTTCCAAAAAACCCTCCCCAATCAGCACATGACGCAAAGAAAAAAAGAGGCGCAATGAGGTAGCTGACTGTGTGAGTAAGATTAGCGACCCTAGTGGCCGACACAAACACCGGGCCCATTTAGGAGTGGCACTGCAGTGTCACGCAGGATGTCCCTTCCAAAAAAACCTCCCCAATCAGCACATGACGCAAAGAAAAAAAGAGGCGCAATGAGGTAGCTGACTGTGTGAGTAAGATTAGCGACCCTAGTGGCCGACACAAACACCGGGCTCATTTAGGAGTGGCACTGCAGTGTCACGCAGGATGTCCCTTCCAAAAAACCCTCCCCAATCAGCACATGACGCAAAGAAAAAAAGAGGCGCAATGAGGTAGCTGACTGTGTGAGTAAGATTAGCGACCCTAGTGGCCGACACAAACACCGGGCCCATTTAGGAGTGGCACTGCAGTGTCACGCAGGATGTCCCTTCCAAAAAACCCTCCCCAATCAGCACATGACGCAAAGAAAAAAAGAGGCGCAATGAGGTAGCTGACTGTGTGAGTAAGATTAGCGACCCTAGTGGCCGACACAAACACCGGGCCCATTTAGGAGTGGCACTGCAGTGTCACGCAGGATGTCCCTTCCAAAAAAACCTCCCCAATCAGCACATGACGCAAAGAAAAAAAGAGGCGCAATGAGGTAGCTGACTGTGTGAGTAAGATTAGCGACCCTAGTGGCCGACACAAACACCGGGCCCATTTAGGAGTGGCACTGCAGTGTCACGCAGGATGTCCCTTCCAAAAAACCCTCCCCAATCAGCACATGACGCAAAGAAAAAAAGAGGCGCAATGAGGTAGCTGACTGTGTGAGTAAGATTAGCGACCCTAGTGGCCGACACAAACACCGGGCCCATTTAGGAGTGGCACTGCAGTGTCACGCAGGATGTCCCTTCCAAAAAACCCTCCCCAAACAGCACATGACGCAAAGAAAAATAAAAGAAAAAAGAGGTGCAAGATGGAATTGTCCTTGGGCCCTCCCACCCACCCTTATGTTGTATAAACAAAACAGGACATGCACACTTTAACCAACCCATCATTTCAGTGACAGGGTCTGCCACACGACTGTGACTGATATGACGGGTTGGTTTGGACCCCCCCCAAAAAAGAAGCAATTAATCTCTCCTTGCACAAACTGGCTCTACAGAGGCAAGATGTCCACCTCATCATCACCCTCCGATATATCACCGTGTACATCCCCCTCCTCACAGATTATCAATTCGTCCCCACTGGAATCCACCATCTCAGCTCCCTGTGTACTTTGTGGAGGCAATTGCTGCTGGTCAATGTCTCCGCGGAGGAATTGATTATAATTCATTTTAATGAACATCATCTTCTCCACATTTTCTGGATGTAACCTCGTACGCCGATTGCTGACAAGGTGAGCGGCGGCACTAAACACTCTTTCGGAGTACACACTTGTGGGAGGGCAACTTAGGTAGAATAAAGCCAGTTTGTGCAATGGCCTCCAAATTGCCTCTTTTTCCTGCCAGTATAAGTATGGACTGTGTGACGTGCCTACTTGGATGCGGTCACTCATATAATCCTCCACCATTCTTTCAATGGTGAGAGAATCATATGCAGTGACAGTAGACGACATGTCCGTAATCGTTGTCAGGTCCTTCAGTCCGGACCAGATGTCAGCATCAGCAGTCGCTCCAGACTGCCCTGCATCACCGCCAGCGGGTGGGCTCGGAATTCTGAGCCTTTTCCTCGCACCCCCAGTTGCGGGAGAATGTGAAGGAGGAGATGTTGACAGGTCGCGTTCCGCTTGACTTGACAATTTTCTCACCAGCAGGTCTTTCAACCCCAGCAGACTTGTGTCTGCCGGAAAGAGAGATCCAAGGTAGGCTTTAAATCTAGGATCGAGCACGGTGGCCAAAATGTAGTGCTCTGATTTCAACAGATTGACCACCCGTGAATCCTTGTTAAGCGAATTAAGGGCTCCATCCACAAGTCCCACATGCCTAGCGGAATCGCTCCGTGTTAGCTCCTCCTTCAATGTCTCCAGCTTCTTCTGCAAAAGCCTGATGAGGGGAATGACCTGACTCAGGCTGGCAGTGTCTGAACTGACTTCACGTGTGGCAAGTTCAAAGGGCATCAGAACCTTGCACAACGTTGAAATCATTCTCCACTGCGCTTGAGACAGGTGCATTCCACCTCCTATATCGTGCTCAATTGTATAGGCTTGAATGGCCTTTTGCTGCTCCTCCAACCTCTGAAGCATATAGAGGGTTGAATTCCACCTCGTTACCACTTCTTGCTTCAGATGATGGCAGGGCAGGTTCAGTAGTTTTTGGTGGTGCTCCAGTCTTCTGTACGTGGTGCCTGTACGCCGAAAGTGTCCCGCAATTTTTCTGGCCACCGACAGCATCTCTTGCACGCCCCTGTCGTTTTTTAAATAATTCTGCACCACCAAATTCAAGGTATGTGCAAAACATGGGACGTGCTGGAATTTGCCCATATTTAATGCACACACAATATTGCTGGCGTTGTCCGATGCCACAAATCCACAGGAGAGTCCAATTGGGGTAAGCCATTCCGCGATGATCTTCCTCAGTTGCAGTAAGAGGTTTTCAGCTGTGTGCGTATTCTGGAAACCGGTGATACAAAGCGTAGCCTGCCTAGGAAAGAGTTGGCGTTTGCGAGATGCTGCTACTGGTGCCGCCGCTGCTGTTCTTGCGGCGGGAGTCCATACATCTACCCATTGGGCTGTCACAGTCATATAGTCCTGACCCTGCCCTGCTCCACTTGTCCACATGTCCGTGGTTAAGTGGACATTGGGTACAACTGCATTTTTTAGGACACTGGTGAGTCTTTTTCTGACGTCCGTGTACATTCTCGGTATCGCCTGCCTAGAGAAGTGGAACCTAGATGGTATTTGGTAACGGGGGCACACTGCCTCAATAAATTGTCTAGTTCCCTGTGAACTAACGGCGGATACCGGACGCACGTCTAACACCAACATAGTTGTCAAGGCCTCAGTTATCCGCTTTGCAGCAGGATGACTGCTGTGATATTTCATCTTCCTCGCAAAGGACTGTTGAACAGTCAATTGCTTACTGGAAGTAGTACAAGTGGGCTTACGACTTCCCCTCTGGGATGACCATCGACTCCCAGCAGCAACAACAGCAGCGCCAGCAGCAGTAGGCGTTACACGCAAGGATGCATCGGAGGAATCCCAGGCAGGAGAGGACTCGTCAGAATTGCCAGTGACATTGCCTGCAGGACTATTGGCATTCCTGGGGAAGGAGGAAATTGACACTGAGGGAGTTGGTGGGGTGGTTTGCGTGAGCTTGGTTACAAGAGGAAGGGATTTACTGGTCAGTGGACTGCTTCCGCTGTCACCCAAAGTTTTTGAACTTGTCACTGACTTGCGCTGCAGGTGACGTATAAGGGAGGATGTTCCGAGGTGGTTAACGTCCTTACCCCTACTTATTACAGCTTGACAAAGGGAACACACGGCTTGACACCTGTTGTCCGCATTTCTGTTGAAATAGTTCCACACCGAAGAGCTGATTTTTTTGGTATTTTCACCAGGCATGTCAACGGCCATATTCCTCCCACGGACAACAGGTGTCTCCCCGGGTGCCTGACTTAAACAAACCACCTCACCATCAGAATCCTCCTGGTCAATTTCCTCCCCAGCGCCAGCAACACCCATATCCTCCTCATCCTGGTGTACTTCAACACTGACATCTTCAATCTGACTATCAGGAACTGGACTGCGGGTGCTCCTTCCAGCACTTGCAGGGGGCGTGCAAATGGTGGAAGGCGCATGCTCTTCACGTCCAGTGTTGGGAAGGTCAGGCATCGCAACCGACACAATTGGACTCTCCTTGTGGATTTGGGATTTCGAAGAACGCACAGTTCTTTGCGGTGCTACTGCTTTTGCCAGCTTGAGTCTTTTCATTTTTCTAGCGAGAGGCTGAGTGCCTCCATCCTCATGTGAAGCTGAACCACTAGCCATGAACATAGGCCAGGGCCTCAGCCGTTCCTTGCCACTCCGTGTGGTAAATGGCATATTGGCAAGTTTACGCTTCTCCTCCGACAATTTTATTTTAGGTTTTGGAGTCCTTTTTTTACTGATATTTGGTGTTTTGGATTTGACATGCTCTGTACTATGACATTGGGCATCGGCCTTGGCAGACGACGTTGCTGGCATTTCATCGTCTCGGCCATGACTAGTGGCAGCAGCTTCAGCACGAGGTGGAAGTGGATCTTGATCTTTCCCTAATTTTGGAACCTCAACATTTTTGTTCTCCATATTTTAATAGGCACAACTAAAAGGCACCTCAGGTAAACAATGGAGATGGATGGATACTAGTATACAATTATGGACGGACTTGCGAGTGCCGACACAGAGGTAGCTACAGCCGTGAACTACCGTACTGTGTCTGCTGCTAATATAGACTGGTTGATAAAGAGATGTCGTAGTATGTATGTATGAAGAAGAAAGAAAAAAAAACCACGGTTAGGTGGTATACAATTATGGACGGACTGCCGAGTGCCGACACAGAGGTAGCCACAGCCGTGAACTACCGTACTGTACTGTGTCTGCTGCTAATATAGACTGGTTGATAAAGAGATGTCGTAGTATGTATGTATGAAGAAGAAAGAAAAAAAACCACGGTTAGGTGGTATACAATTATGGACGGACTGCCGAGTGCCGACACAGAGGTAGCCACAGCCGTGAACTACCGTACTGTACTGTGTCTGCTGCTAATATAGACTGGTTGATAAAGAGATGTCGTAGTATGTATGTATAAAGAAGAAAGAAAAAAAAAACCACGGTTAGGTGGTATACAATTATGGACGGACTGCCGAGTGCCGACACAGAGGTAGCCACAGCCGTGAACTACCGTACTGTACTGTGTCTGCTGCTAATATAGACTGGTTGATAAAGAGATGTCGTAGTATGTATGTATGAAGAAGAAAGAAAAAAAAACCACGGTTAGGTGGTATACAATTATGGACGGACTGCCGAGTGCCGACACAGAGGTAGCCACAGCCGTGAACTACCGTACTGTACTGTGTCTGCTGCTAATATAGACTGGTTGATAAAGAGATGTCGAGGTATGTATGTATAAAGAAGAAAGAAAAAAAAACCACGGTTAGGTGGTATACAATTATGGACGGACTGCCGAGTGCCGACACAGAGGTAGCCACAGCCGTGAACTACCGTACTGTACTGTGTCTGCTGCTAATATAGACTGGTTGATAAAGAGATGTAGTAGTATGTATGTATAAAGAAGAAAGAAAAAAAAACCACGGGTAGGTGGTATACAATTATGGATGGACTGCCGAGTGCCGACACAGAGGTAGCTACAGCCGTGAACTACCGTACTGTGTCTGCTGCGACTGGATGATAAATAATGATATAAAAAATATATATATATCACTACTGCAGCCGGACAGGTATATATATTATATAATGACGGACCTGCTGGACACTGTCTGTCAGCAGAATGAGTTTTTTATAGAATAAAAAAAAAAACACCACACAAGTGAAGTCACACGACGAGTGTTTAACTTTTTCAGGCAATCACAATATAGTATACTACTAACTATACTGGTGGTCAGTGTGGTCAGGTCACTGGTCAGTCACACTGGCAGTGGCACTCCTACAGCAAAAGTGTGCACTGTTTAATTTTAATATAATATGTACTCCTGGCTCCTGCTATAACCTATAACTGGCACTGCAGTGCTCCCCAGTCTCCCCCACAATTATAAGCTGTGTGAGCTGAGCACAGTCAGATATATAATATATACATAGATGATGCAGCACACTGGGCTGAGCAGTGCACACAGATATGGTATGTGACTGTCTTGTACTCCTGGCTCCTGCTATAACCTATAACTGGCACTGCAGTGCTCCCCAGTCTCCCCCACAATTATAAGCTGTGTGAGCTGAGCACAGTCAGATATATAATATATACATAGATGATGCAGGCATGCAGCACACTGGGCTGAGCAGTGCACACAGATATGGTATGTGACTGAGTCACTGTGTGTACCGTTTTTTTCAGGCAGAGAACGGATATATTAAATAAAACAACTGCACTGCTGGTGGTCACTGTGGTCAGTCACTAAACTCTGCACTCTCTTCTACAGTATCAGCCTCAGGTCAATCTCTCTCTCTCTCTCCTAATCTAAATGGAGAGGACGCCAGCCACGTCCTCTCCCTATCAATCTCAATGCACGTGTGAAAATGGCGGCGACGCGCGGCTCCTTATATAGAATCCGAGTCTCGCGAGAATCCGACAGCGTCATGATGACGTTCGGGCACGCTCGGGTTAACCGAGCAAGGCGGGAAGATCCGAGTCGCTCGGACCCGTGAAAAAAAACATGAAGTTCGTGCGGGTTCGGATTCAGAGAAACCGAACCCGCTCATCTCTAATACATGTACATATGAAAAGTTTAACGTACTTAACTGAATATAATAGATCTCATATAGTGAAAAGGCACACATGTAGAAGTCAAGAGAAACAAGGTTATAAAATAAAGAGATACAGATTGGTCATACATGTAGCCTCAACACGACCAATGGTGTCAGACGACCAGCATGACAGATGCACCAAGATGTGCAGCAGTATCTCTTTTTCTTTACATTTTACAGGTGCAGCAAAGCACAGTAAAGGTCCTCTCCACGAAGGGAAACTAGACGCGTAGCGTCTAGTTTCCCTTCACAGCGGGCAGCGGGACACAGCGGGCAGCGGGGGCCACAGCAGCAGCGGATCTTGCCCTGGTGCGGCGCCCTCCGGAAGGCGGCGCCCCGGGCAAAATCCTGCTTGCCCGTGGCAAGATCCGCTACTGAGCAAAACACAACTCAGAGTGTACTAGAGATGCTGGGCTGTGCCTTTAACAGCACAGGAATTCATTTTAAGCACGTTCAAATTTGTAGATGAAGCACAATGGAACTCAGCTTGAGAAAAAGCAACAGTCACTACATCGTAGCACTTTGTATACAGGCAGAGCTGTAACTAGACATTTTGTTTTCCTGTGCCAGAAAGTGAATTGGTGCCCCCCCCCCCCCCCACACACACACACATTTTAAAAACAGGGACAGTACACACCAAGTAGAGCACTTTACCCCATTGCGCCAGGTAGAGCCCCTTAGATACATTGCACCAGGTAGAGCCCCCTAGACACTTTGCTCCAGGAAGAGCCCCTTAGACACATTGTGTCAGGGAGACCCCCTTAGACACACTGCGCCAGGTAGAGCCCTTTAGGCACACTGCACCAGGTAGAGCCCCTTAGACACATTGTTCCAGGTAGAGCCCCTTAGACACATTGCGCCAGGTAGAGCCCCTTAGACACATTGCGCAAGTTAGATCCCTTAGACACAGTCGTGGGATGTAATGCAGTCCGAGATCGCTGGAGGTGCAGGTCACGGGCTGATCTTGGACATTTTTTTAAAATAACAATCACTTACAAGGCAAAACCATGCCTTGTAAGTGATTGTCCCTTTAAAAAAAATTCCAAGATCGGCCCGCAACCTGCACCTCCAGCGATCTCGGACTACATTACATCCCTCCAAGTGTGTGTGTGTTGTGCCAGGTAGAGCCCTTGTGTGTGTTACTCACAGACACTGGCGTGCGCAGCACATTTTATTAGGGGGTGCACCGTGGGAGGGGCGTGTCTAGCACCGCCTTTTGGGCGTGTTTAGCACCATCTATTGATGGTCAACGCATATAAAATATCCACCTTTGTACCAATCCTAATAAAGCAGATACATTGTCAGATGTTGTGGTGTGCACCAAACAAGCACCCCTGATGGCACTCATGCAATTACACTGCTCCTCCTCAGCCTGGTCTGGCTCCCCCTCTCTTTACCCTGCAAGCTGCAGCAGCTTACTTACAAGTCAGTCACTCACTGACACTGACAGTCACAGACTAGTTACTGCTGCTGCTGGAAAAACAAGTGACCTGTCAATGCTGCTGCCGGCCGTCTGCCAGTATTGAATTTGTCTTCCTAAGAGGAACGCTGGCTGCATGCTGCTCCTCATCAGTGGCTGGCGTTGGCATAGCATAGAAGGAGAGAGGTGGGCGTGTGACGGATGGGCGTGCGAGCAGCATGACGTAATCACATCACATCACACTGTTTTTGTACATGGAGGTGGAGCTGGGAATTTGAAAGCCGGTGGCAGTGGCACCCTTGATTAACCCAGGCATCCGGTCAGTAATGCAGTCCTGACAGGGTGCAGCGCAGAGGGGACAGTAATCAGCCTGCTCGGCAATCGCTGCATCAGGCATGTGAGATCGGGGTGCCAGACATTAGGGGGTGCCTGTGCGCACCAGGCACCCCCCCTGCGCACTAACACAACCGATACTGAATATGCAAATTTATTAATTTAAATAAACTGGTAATCTAAAATTACATATAAAATCAAATAATAATAATTGCTCATAGACCAATTAATGGATGTAAACTGGACCTTCCAATTAAACACACTGCACCCACAAGGTCTGAATGAGGCCTTAGAACTCAATACGATCCTTGACTGAGTTTCTTAGTAGAACTGTGATGATATGGTAGAATGAAAATCTGGAATAAATAGATTATACCACTAGTGGTTGTATGAATGCCCCTTTTTATAATGAAATTAAAGATTGAATCTAAGGGTGAACTATGAGTCCTTTTGAATGGTAATAAGTTGGAATGAATATCCCTCATTGTTATTTTATTTTATTTTATATAAAAAATTTTTTATTTTAATATTATCTTTAAGCCCCTCCCCCCCTTTTTCACCTGTCCATGAATACAAATGAGCAGACATGAATGAGTAGATATTTATTTTCATTTTAATCGCTATCCTCTTTTTCATATATATACATATATATGTTTATTTGCTTGTGTAAAGATTCTCCCTTTTGATCTGTTTAAAAACATATTTTATGCTATATTAATTAAATGATCATTATTTTATTTAAAGTAATTCTGAATGTTTCTACCTGCGAGGCCCGTGGATTGACGAATTGATAAAACGGGATATTTGGGATATATGAAACAAATGTTTTACTGAAAATTAAGAAAATGATATTCAGACACATCGGCCAGTTGCCATAGTAACGGATCACTTCCGGAAATGATGTATGCAAACTATGAGCTTCCCCAATAGATGTCCGGCTCCTGCTCTGTCACCTAGCAACCGGCCTAACAGGAAGTGAGGTCACTAAGACTTGCGGGAGTGACGCACTTCCGGTTTGAGAACCGGCCGGAGCTATCAGCGAGGCGGGAGCCGTGGAGTGACAGACGGCTGCTTGTATAAAATAGAAAGATAGACAGGAAGTTGTCGTGAGCAGCGTCACGTGATCGGCATAACGATCACGTGACCAGAAATGAAAATTCATTCAAGTTATATTATTGTCTTTTCTAAGGGATAGACGAATAATTTTAAGAATGTTTACATATGTAGTTTTATGGATCTGTATTTTCTGCTGTTTCTGCTAATCGAATTTTTGATATTTTAAATTTCAAGCTTAATTGATATGGTATGCTAATTAATTGATGATATCACTTCCCCTATAAAAAGGGGCCAAGTTTAAACACCCACTACCCTCTGAGAAAGCTGCCAGGAGCGGCGAAACGCGTCAGGGAACACTGCTCTTGATCGTTGGATGGCATCAAACTGAGCTGCATTGGACCTAAATCCAGGACATTACCATCTGTTTGCAATTGGTGAACCAGGACCCCGATCCCAGCTTTGGTCTTTCAAACACATTCTACAGGATTCATTCTTCAAGGAACACAGCGAATTGGATATGAGAGTGTCAATCTGAAAGAACTGTGAACCAGAATCCATTTCACAAATAAAGACCTGGATCAGGATCCACGCATTGGAACACTTGATGGGTAATTGACTATTGAACCTGGCATAATATCAGTCATCACGTCTATGGACCATAGACTGTTTTAATAAGGTCATTTATTGATGCATGCAGTTTACATCCATTAATTGGTCTATGAGCAATTATTATTATTTGATTTTATATGTAATTTTAGATTACCAGTTTATTTAAATTAATAAATTTGCATATTCAGTATCGGTTGTGTTAGCGCTGTAATCTTATCCTTTTGTACACTTTTTACGGAGACCGACCATCTCCAACTCACAGCAGCTAGGAGGAACCACCCATTTCTGCGCCTGTCTATTATATACTTGTTATATATTTCACCCCCCCTGCGCACACCTATGCTCACAGACAGTGCATACAGACAGTCCTCCCTGTTGCCATCCGCTACACTGCAGCGGACACTAGAGGTCTCTACATCACCAGCACTGCACAGTCCTCCACGTTCTATGCCCAAGGCAAAAGTACTGCATCCCATCCATGGCAGCGCCACAGTGGACACTACCTATGAACAGCTCTGCAACAATGACCACCAGGGAGGCCAATTGGGAGCACACAGTGTACAATGCGATCACACCGCAACTGCGCTATGTGCCAGGCACATTCTGCACACCCTGACACTGTATAGGGGATTAAACATAATTGAATTATGACATCCTTGTAGGCGAATTATTAAGAAAGGTTATTAATGAAAGAGAGCACACGCAGGGGGTTTAGGGGTTATTAATAGGCAGGTAGCATTATTATAAATTTAGAAAGTGAGACATAGAGAGGGGTTTTAAGGGGGGAAGATTACTAACTCCCCAAAAAAACCCTCTCTATGCTACAATCACTCTCACTTTATAATAACTTTACCTGCCCATTAATAACCCCCACCCTATGCCTCTCTTTAATTTTCAGTTAAGACCAAACCTTCCTTAATAATCCATCCATCCTTCCTACTCAATGCCCCCCACCCCCATCCCCCAAACACACACACACACACACACACACACACACACACACAATGTTATAAGTCAATTAAATTAATTTTCCCCATTTAATTTCAGAGTCCCCATCTTCACCAGTCCCTGTGACTGATCACCAACCTGCCTGGACCTCCAGTCAGTGTCTTACTCTCACTCAGCTCAGTTGCCTCTTGCTGTTGCACCACAGCCTCCCCAGAAGCTGTTCCCCTTCTCCCTCTTGCCCTGACATTGCGGCCCTTCGCACCGCAAGGCACTATGGGTGGGCTGGGAATGACATCATCTCTCCCAGAACTCTCTCGGTGCTTAGTGCAGTGGCTGCCTTTCATGGGGGAGATGACAGTGGCCGAGCAGGAGTGTCACTGACAGGCTGAGGCTGCAACTGCTGAACTATGTACCTATGTGAGAAGTAGCCAGACAGTGCAGCTAGCAATCGGTGGCGGCGGGAGGCGGCAGCCGAGCGGGTGTTGCCAGTGGTGTGCTCCAAAGTGCATATGCACGGCATATGCGCTGTGTGCCAGGCACCACTGGCACAGTGCTAGTTATTGCTCTATATACACTTAACAGGTAACATTTTACATTTATATATATATATATATACACATACATACATCTGCCCACAAAAGGAAACACTGCAATTCATGATAGCATATTTTGATTCTAAGTATATAGTTTGTTTTACCATAGTTTATGGAGTCCATTTACCACCAGTGAACATAGGTTTGCGCTTTTGCGCTCATAGGGGGGATTTCATAAATTTACTGAGGGTGAAAAAGGGTGGGGCAGCCTTGGCCACTTACACATAGAATACTGGATAAGTTCTCAGACCTATGTGTGGCACCCCGGTACTGTGTGAGTGTGCCCCTTTATAAAACCTTTGTTAGCTCTGCGCAGCAGCAGAAGAAGTGCTGGGGCAGGAGGAGTTAACTGCAGCTCTGGGTCCAGTGATGTGGCCTCAGGAGAGAAAGCAGATTGGCGAGAGGCTGCTGGGAGAAGCAGAGACTGCTGGGAAGAGGAAGGTGGAGAGCGTGGTGTGCGCTGGCTGACAGAGGAACGCGAATCAGAGCGGGAGCTGTAAGCTGGAGAGAGCCACAAGACGCTGGGCAGTGAGAGCTAGACAGCACGTTAAGGAGAGCAGTGGAATGTTGCTGGAGAGCAGGTGTTGAGACGCCGTAGCCGGAGGACCGGATACCATCAGGCCTAGCGATAGGTGTGGACACTGCGGACATCTTGAGAGAGTGAGGAGCCATTACAGCGGAAATAGCCAGCTTGGAATTCCATTCCCTGGGTCTGAGTGAGTACTGTTTGAAACTGACAGCCAGCCACAGACAAGTGTACTTTTCAGCCTCCACCACCTGTGTTAAAAATAAGTAGACCAATACCGGGCCATTTTTTCAATCCCGGGTATCGGGATTGAAAAATAGTCAATCCCCGGGATTCCAGGGATACCCCAGATTGGCTTTCTGCTTGTGCATCCGTTCGGCCGCCCCGCACCTAAATCAACTCACCAAACTGCTGGGGCGGGTGGGAGGGAAACTTCCATCAGCCGCGGTGACTGCAGGGAGAGCCGGGACAAGGCGGTGGGGGATGGCCACCTAACCAGCAGCCTCAACGGCAGGTGACTGTGCAGCGTGACCTCACAGTCAGAGGTAATGTTGTGCCGAGGGAGCCGGGCAGCGTTGCGCATCCTGAGGACACTCAATGCTGCCCGGCATTAAAGGGGCCGCCTGATTCCGCAATCCCCGGGATTGGAGCTTCCAATTCTGGGATTGAATCCTGGCCTATTTTTGGCCTAAATCCCGCAGATCCCGGGATTGGCCACCATAGTTATAAACTAGCCAGTGATTAAGTAGGGTGCAGCTAGCAGCGCCATATTGTTCAAACTAAGGGGGTAATTCAGACCTGATCGGTAGGTTGCGTTTCTTGCATCCCTGCGATCAGGTAGTCACTGCCCACAGGGGGAGGGTATATGCTGTGTGCAGGTGTGCGATCACATTTGTTGGAGAGCTGCACAAACATGAGTTTGAGCATGTCTCTGCTCAGCCCAGGATTTACTCCGCTGATGGGATGATCGGGGCCGGAGCTGACATCAGAGCCCTACCTCCAATCGCCTGGTCCTTCCTGCGCTTTCCCAGACACTCCTACAAAACGGTCAGTTGCCACCCACAAATGGCCTCTTCCTGTAAGTCACCTTGCTATCGCCTGTATGATCTTTTTTCACACCATCCAGTCACTATGCACTGATACCCGGTGCAGTTGTCTGTCGCGCTGGCGCATTGTAGTGCATACGCATGCGCAGTACAGACCTGATCGCCCACTGTGCGAAAACGCACAGCAGCGATCAGGTCTGAATTACCCCCAAAGACCCATAGAAAGAGGGCTAAATCAGGTTTTTTACCAGTTCAAGAGAAATGTTTGTACTCCAGAGCAGAGGATATGGACATATCTGTGATAAAGGACTGAGTTTGTGAAACAAACACAGATAGTTATTGCTGGAGGGACTGAGCTAATTATGTGTTTTTATCAAGCCCTGCAACTGAAGACACTGAGATTGTTCCATACATAAGCCCCTTTATTGTGCCATAAGTGCTGTCAACAAGGGACCTTGCTTTTCCTTCACTAGGTACATCTTCTTTGAAATAAGGTACTGGGTTTTTTTCAAAGGAAGAGAAGTATTAGAACTCGAGGACATACACTGAAACTGGAGGGAGGCAAGTTCAGGGGAAATTTAAGGAAAAATTATTTCACAGAAAGGGTAGTGGATAAGTGGAATAGCCTCCCATCAGAGGTGGTAGAGGCTAAGACTGTAGAGCAATTTAAACATGCTTGGGATAGGCATATGAATATCCTTACAAAGAATTAAGGTTCAAAAAGGGTTGCGATTACCTAAAGGATAAAAAAAAATGGGCAGACTAGATGGGCCAAGTGGTTCTTATCTGCCGTCAAATTCTATGTTCTATGTTTCTGGTCCTTGTAGTGCCATTTGGATGATCTTAGAGCATTATCATGTAACAAGACACAAATGTATGAACCAACGTGGGTACTATTTTAATATAGTGATAGGACCACCACATCAGAGATACCATGAAGTGGCTTGTGGCTTAATCATATTTTTGCAAATATATGTAACTAAGATCTCTGCATTTCTACAATTTTTCATATAGGGTGTAAAACTAATTTATACCCCTTTCACACAGAAAGGCAAATATCCGGGTGAAGAAATTCTACTCGCTAATTTGCTGATAAACACTGGTCCTTTTTCTGTGTGAAAGGCTCAACCTGGGTTGCAATTCCCGGGACTTTGAACCAGGAATTTACCATGGTTGGAGTCTTAGGAATTTCGACCCGGGTTGACCCTTTCACACAGACAAAATACCTGTGTTGAGCCGCAAATTACCAGGTAGAAATTCTTGACCCGGTAATTTTCTTGTCTGTGTGAAAGGGGGGTCAGGCAGGGACTGGAAAAACGACCCGGCACTTAAATGCCGGGATTTCCAGACATTTCTGTCTGAAAGTGGTATAACTGGTCCATTATAGTGCGGTGGGTGAATTTTATGTGGTTTTTCTTGTCTAGATTAGCCCCATCCTTGTAAGCAACTGCAATGGACTAATAAATTGATTTAAGCAACTTGCCATTTTTGTGTAATACATCCAAGAAGGTGTCAATATGAGTGTTTATAAACGTTTGTGCAAGGTCGTACAAAATTAAGAACATCAGCAAATATGTGCTATCCAAACAAATCTTATAAAGATAGATAGAACTTTTGCTTTGCAAGGCTAGTTCCTAAATGACCACAAGTGCAGGTCAAAATTTGCGCTTTAAAGAGTGATATTTAAAAAATAAAAAAAAGTAAAAGAAAATTAATATTGTGAACTTTGGTCTGAATTTTAAGGAATACAGACTTTATTTGTACATGTGTACAGTTTTAAACTCTACTGTTACTCATTACCAGGGCCGGATTATGGGAGGGGCGACAAGGGCGGTCGTCCCGGGGGCCCCCACACATTAGGGGGGCTGTCATACAGCTGTCGAAAGGCAGAGTATTCCTGCAGTGGCTGAGCTGTGCAGGCGCCAAGGAGGTTGCACGCGTCCAGCAAGTTAAATAATTCAAGACAGCAGGAGACGGTAGCAAGGGGTGCTCCAGTGCTCTGGTCTTAGTGTCGGCTGCTGCTCCGTGTGCGTGTGGTCCCCGCCTCACCCGCGGATCAGGAGTTCACACTGTCTGGCCACTGCTGGAGAGATCTGGCTACCCTCCCTTCTCCTCTGGCCCATGGATCATGTAAGTGGGCTGCAGTCCTCCCTCTCTCTCCGCTGCAGCCGCCCTGTCCTCCTCCTCCCTGTGCGGCGGCGGACCCATTTGCAGCACCAGAGCTGTGTACTCCTGCTGTGGGGGGGGGGGGGGGGGGTACTGTGTGCCACTGCTTACATATTTGTATATTTTTCCCTTATAGCACTCTATTTATTTGTTTAAATAATTTTACAATTTATGGTCCCCTTTCATTTATCCAACAAAACATTTCTCAAATGTTGTAGAAACCCCCCTCCACCACCAAATATAGTGTATGATAGTTACTCTAAAGTATACTTATTACTTTTCTAATTATTTTCTCTTGAGAAAAGGCCTGTAATTTGATGACAATTCTGGGTAATTCCTAAAACGTGTCAGGAGTGTAAATAACCATAATATATGAAGCTTGTGCCAATGTGTCCCTTTAAATTGTATTTAGACTCAAAGCATCTCGGTAAATGCGCGCAGGCCTCCCTATCCTAGTAATTAGTTGTGTGTTGTGACACTACTCACTGCCCTTTCAGTGTATAATAGTATGGGTTAGAACCTTGCATAGCAACCTATATCAATCATTCTTTCCACCTCATTTCCTAATGCCATCTGAGCTGACTTAATGAAGTACATAATAGAAATATAGGCAAACCTTTCAGAAGAATAGTAAGCATGCCTTTCCTTGTGAAAGTATACATAAAATTAATTCAGATTTTTGTAATGATTCTACATTATCTATCAACGTTAACACTGACCTGGGTTTACGGGCACCTATTAACCACTTAACTGGCTAATATTTTTTCCAAAAAACATTCAGAAACTGTCAGGGTTTTTTTATGATTGAATTAGATTAAGAACATTTAATTAAAACATATCCAACACAATTTACTTTTTTTTTTAAAAATGTTTTTGTAAAACTTCGGAGTAAATCTCTGTAGCCATTGGATGGGAGGTGCCGCCGGGCTGCTCGCTCAGCACTAAATACATTCATAACTTACATTATGTTTGCAAATAACACCTACTTTAATTTGCCATTTTTTTTTCATGGAATAAACGGTACTTGTATAGGGCCTGATTTGCAATTCTGGTAACTTCTTGCAATCAGAACTCCCATGCCAACTTCTGCCAGTATTCAGAGCTGTACGCATCTATGCAACCACCCCAAGCTCTTTGCTTGCGAGAGCAGCTGTCCCATTGGTACCAATCCTTTCCTTGGTTCAGAAGATCTGACTGATTTGGACAGATCTTTGGATACATTCAACCGTTGCCGGATTAAGGGCCACATCGGCTTGGAGATGAACATTTTCAAGGGCCTATACTGTGTAGGGGATGACCTGTGACAAGTGCTGTGTGGATGTGGCTAGAGCCATGTGGGTCTCTACTCATCCTACACTATCAGCCTTATTGTCTCCTTAAATACATAAAAAACAGAAAACGTGCAGAATTTTGTAAGAAAATTAGAAATACACTTTTAATACTTATGGTGGACCTATTTTTATGAGGCGTAGCTCCATCCACCCCATTGTTGATCTGGCCCTGCATTCAACAATGAATGGGAGCCAACAAAACCCACATCACACCCATTTTAAATATATTCAGTGTGCAATTGCCCAATTACTATCCTGCTGCCACCCAGTAACACATTATCCCACTGCAATTTAGATGTGCAAGATTTATATGACTCAGACTCCATTGCAAGTACCGTAAGATGCATATGCAGCTTGTGAAGCATGCACAGTTTGTAAAGACTTTCAACAGGAACATCTAGCCATGCTTAGTACACGGATTTGACACGGTAGTCAAATTCTTGCCAAACATACGTTAACATATCTTTTTCAACTCCAGCAATAGCTGTTGTGATACGTTGTTTCAGACCATCGAGATTAACATGAAGGGGAGGGATAACAATCTTGTCCTTCAGATATCCCCATAAATAAATTCACAGGTTGATAGATCAGGACATTGTGGTGGCCAGAGTAGGAAAAACATGTTGCAATCTGATGCACACGCGATCCAATGTTGTGAAAGTGTTTTGTCAAGGTTATTTTGAACTTTGTGGTAACTGTGTGGCAGTGCTCCATCTTGTTGAAAAATTAAGTTGTCACTGTCTTCATGCAGTTGAGGCATCAACCAATTAATAAGCATATTGTGATAAGAAGCTCCCGTTACACTTATTTTCTTGAAAAATAAGAGGCTATACACTTTGTTACAGGACACAACATAGAAGACATTAACCACTGGGGAATCCCGCAGATGCCCCACTATTGATCTTGGATAAGGTTAACTTGTAGCTGAAAATTATAAAATCAATAAAACCCTTTACTTGACAATGCTCCTGCATGTGTGTTTTTGTCCTGGTCACTTAGACTCTGCATTAACTGCGGTTTGTAAGGAGTCATTTGCAGCTACTATCGCAACATTTTCAAAACAGTAGGTTTTGGAATTTTTAACTCCCGATTGGACCTTGTTGTGGACTTAATTGGGCTGTGTTGGATCGATTGTCTAATCAGTGGTGGTTTCCACAATCACATTTTAAAATGTCGTTGCACAACTGTAACAGAACCCGTTTTCTTAATTTGAGCACACAAAACACCTTCTCTGTAGCATTTGCATGGCCATCTGGTCAGTCACGTGATGCAGTTCTAGTTTCTGTTAAAGTTCGATGGAAATACCTGAGCCAACTGACGTGAGGATCTGTGTAGGCTGAAGATGATGAGTTGGACAGACTTGAAATGGTGATGACCTTCTAGACAGTAACCCCCGACACCTGGTGGTAAGATTCGTAGAGTACGCCAGCATGTCTTCTAACCTATAACAGCCGTCCTTCCCATAAGTCCAGAACCCATACTAGAATACCGGTCAGTAGAAAAGATGAGGACAAAAAAAGAAAGACTAAGGACTAGTGATTGAACAGGGACCTGACTAATGGTGCAGTACTTATACTAGAGAAGAGAGATATGCAATGGAGTATTACGCTAATGAAATAGTAGTTAGTGGCAAGTAAGATTAGTGATATGGTAGTTGGTGGTGCAGTGGTTAATGGTATACCAATAAACAACAAAGATAACAATTAAAGAGACAAAGAATAATAAGCAGACAAAGGAATAAGTATATTCCGTGGGTGAGCGCACACTGAACCTGATAAAGAGGCAGACGAAGTTCTGGACAGGACTGGGTCTATCAAAAGTTTCCAGCACAGGAGAACACAGGACCGGTAGTTTACACAGACAGGATAAACAATAAGTAGCACTGAGGGATTGGCAAGAAGAGGATATATAGGGCAGCTGCTCCAATCATCTCCCAGGAATCTAGAGAGGACAATGATTACTAAAGGACATGCAGCTGCACTGCTGTACATCCACAGTGAGTGCTGGCACTGACATCCTGATTGCCTAGCAATCTGGAACACCGCCTGCGTCCAGCGTCCTAGTTGCTAGACACCCGGAGGCTTCCAGATGACCAAGTTGCTGCCGCATCAGACACTGGGCAGGACACGGCCACCCCAGCGACCAGAAGAGATGCAGCATCCTGGTCGCCTGACGATGACTAGGACCTGTGTCTCCCACAAGCCGTGGCGTGGCTGCTAACAGTTTCCTACAACACCATGACCTTCCATAGTTATAAATTGTTAAACTTTTTTTTTTTTTTTTTTTGCAATAATCCGGAATAATAATAAATAATCCATAGTGATGGTGTCTTAATTTCCTAAAGAAGTCGTCGCTGAGTGCCGCTACTGTGAACCATATTTGATTTATCCCTTAGGGGATTAGATGGCACCTGGACGCAAATATCAATCATACCAGAGGAGTGCCAGTCTTTGGAAAATTATATATATATATATAAACCTCCAATACCCGGCACTCCTTGGGTTGCTGTAGTCCTTTGCCCGGTGCCCTCCACGTCACTCCATGTACTGAAGCGCGCTATGTATTCTCCCCAATGGCGGCACTCAGGACTCGTAAGAAATCACAACAGGACTCGGATTACACTGGCCAGCGTAAGCCGAGTCCTGTTGTGATTTCTTACGAGTCCTGAGTGCCGCCATTGGGGAGAAAATTATATATATATATATATACTGTATATATATATATATATATATATATATATAAATTTGTCCAGTGGGTAGCACTCACGTATTACAGCATAAAAAGTCCCGGTGCCATCCTGGAAACCCCAATCTGGGGGTCCTATACATATGTTTTCTGCGGCGGCACTCAGAAAAATAAAGGCAGTCCAGTCTCCTCATGATTCAATCAACGTTTCAAAGCTTTATACAGTAGCTTCGTTATCAGGATAAAGTACTGTGCAACTGCTTTATAGTAGCTCCCAGCACCACGTGTCATACCCAGGGCCGTCTTAACAGCAGTGTAGGCCCCTGGAGACAGCAATTCTCTGTGGCCCCTACACATCCTCCAGCGGTAGGGGTTGGGAATACTATCAGCAGCAGCTTTGATGTTCCACTGGCGGTAGGGGTGTTATATCTTCCACTCAGCTTGTAGGACCTGGAGCAGTAATTTCTGCTAATTACTCTTTTACTGCACAGATAGGGCAGGAGGAAGAACACTAAATTGTAGATGTGGGCATTGTGCTGAATGAAGGGGCCCTGGTACATGACTTCCAGGGTGGTAGGGGGTGCTTAATACGTAGGGTGGGGTGGATAGTGGAGTGGGCTTAATATTCAGCATTTTCTGGTGAGAGGGCAGCTTGCTTGACTGCAGATATCTCAAGTTCCTGGAAATAGATTTCTTAGCTTTGAATGGAATACAAAATCTAGAGAGTCCCACCTGTCAGGAGGTACTGGGGACCTGGGGATCAGAGTTCAGGAGCCAGAGCAATCCACAGATGAAAATATAAAACTGCATACCAGGCATTTGGAGCTGCAGCAGGGACCAGCTGCTTGAAGGCTGATATCTCTGGTTCTGGACATAGTAGGAACAAGTTGCCAGTGTCAACTGAAAGGGGAGAGTCCCAGATTTTGGAGTATATCCTCAGAAAAACTCTAAGTCAGACAGAACCTGAGATATCTGGCTGGAAAGAGTAATTAACAGGCTTGGATGGGGACCACTGCTTTGACATCGAATATCTCTGGTTCCCTAGGGCCGATTTTCAAAAATCTGGTACCCCTGGAAAGAAGGGTGCCTTAGCAATAAGCCTAGGGCCTTTATACTAATGGGGCCTTTGGGCAAGTGCCCATTGAGCCCATATGAAAAGCCCTGGTCATACCTCATTAATCACAGACAGGTGTAGTAACAAGTTAACAACTGCAAGCAGTGCTATCCACACCTGCCCACAAGCTCAGAGGTCATGATAATTAAAACACCAAACAATATAAATTTACAAAACCATAAACAAATGTTAAAAACACACATGGATTAGATACCCGCATATCATTCACATAATATAATCAAGCTATTGAATAATTATTTGTTACACATAAGCTTACCACCTTCTTCATACCATTGTCACAACTGAGGGCTGGTGTTGACCAGGAGTGGCCTCAGTTGTAGGGGCTGGTGTGTATATAAACCTGGGTGGCAGTATAGGGCTTCTAGACATGCAGATAAATTTGTTCCACCAATGCCCGAAGGTGTGACCACGACAACAAGGATAAAATGAATGTATATTTATTCAGCACAGTTCAGATGGTACACGGCAGTAGCAGTAGTAGAATATGAGGAATGATAAAAACAGTACACAGTTCAACAGGATGCAGCAATAAAGGAAATGTCCTTAGGTGTGGTATACACAGCAAGACTAGCTTTAGGGGTTAGGAGATTAGGAGATGGAAAGTCCTTTCACCAACACCTATATGATGAAATAATAAGATGGAGATATGAACTGGTCAGCAGATGTTGTACAGAGGCTGAATGTACTGTTGAGTAGATTGTACACGTAGACTGCCGGATTTGCCGGTTGGAACCGGTGATGGAGAACTGTTGAAGAAGTGCAGATGAACCAGTGTTAACAGGAGAGTTGAGTGACACTGGTGACGCAAGAGATCGATGACATTGAAGAATAGATGAATGAACATCGATGGTATCAAGGAAACCAATCAGTGAGGACACTGTGAAGTCTGGCTGCACTGCAAGGTGGTGATTGGTGTGGGTCTCTGATGGAACGAAGACACAGGAGCTGGAATACCTGGAACTTGAAAATCAACCACAGAGAGCAGAGACAGGTTACACTGGTAATGACAACCAAAGCACTGACAACTTCCTAGTTCAGGATCAGTCCCTTTATACCCTCAGCAGTGCAGGGATTGGATGAGCAATCAGGCAGTGTTCAGCAATGCAGTGGATTGGTGGAAATAGCGTCATGTGATTAGGACCAACATGGCTGCGCCCATACTGGCACTTGGAGGGAAATCTAGTTTGTAGCACCACATGGGGTTTGCAGTAATGGTGCCAGCGGCCGCAGGAGCCAATGGACGCCAACCCGCGCATCAGACACACGGGGCCGGCGGCAGAGACCACAGCGGGTGAGAAGCGTCACGCAGACCCGCCTGTGCACTTGAATCACAATGGTGGCAGCAGAGGCCGCAACTGACAGGAGACGCCATGCAGAGCCATCCGAGCACTAGAAGCGCAGCAATGATGGCAGAGGCCGCGGCAGCTAGAAACACCATCTAGACAATAAGAGTTCCTTATGACAGCATCAGCAGACTGGCAGAGAGGAGACATGAAGTGAGGATATCAGCAGCATGACTGAGACCCAGCCCTGGAACGCTGAGCCAGCCTCAGGAGACACCTGAAAAGTAAATAATGGTGTCCTGTAACCCGGATCGTGACAGCACCCCCCACCCCCCCTTTAGGAGTGGGCCCAGGACACTTCTTTGGCTTTTGAGGAAATCTGGAATGGAAATTCCGAACCAATGTAGGAGCATGGACATCTGAAGCATTGGTCCAGTAACATTCCTCAGGGCCATAGCCCTTCCAATCAATCATTTACTGATCATATTGAAAGCGTAAGTCCAGAATCTTGGCAACTTCATACTCAACTCCACGTTGAGTCTGGACTTTGGGAGCCGAAGGAAGTGCTGAATTGAACCGATTCAGGATCAGCAGTTTCAGAAGGGAAACATGAAACGTCTTGGGAATTTTCAGGAACGGAGGTAGCTCGAGTTTGTAAGCCACTGAGTTGATGACTTGTTCAATTCGAAAAGGACCGATATATCGAGGAGAAAATTTCATGCTTGGAACTCTCAATCTCAAATTCTTTGTAGAAAGCCTAACACGATCACCCACTTTGAGGGCAGGAATTGCCCTACGCTTCTTATCTGCAAACTTCTTGTATCTAAAAGATGCCTTGAGTAGAGCCGCTCGGACATTCTTCCAGTTATTTGAAAACTGACGAAGAGTGATATCAGCTGCTGGCACTGAAGTTGCTGGAAGCGGTTGAAATTCTGGAACTTTAGGGTAAAATCCATAGTTGGTGAAGAATGGCGTAGCAGAGGATGAAGAATGATATTGGTTGTTATAGCAGAACTTGGCCCAGGGAAGAAGTTGAACCCAGTCATCTTGGGAGGAAGATACATAAATTCGGAGGAAGGCCTCAAAGTCCTAATTCACCCTCTCAGTTTTACCATTGGTCTGGGGGTGATAAGCTGTGGAGAATTTTAATTTGACTTGGAGGGCCAAACGTAAACTTTGCCAAAACTTGGCCACAAACTGTACTCCTCTGTCAGAAATTATCTCCTCGGGAAGACCATGTAGTCTGAAGATCTCCTGAATGAAAACTTGAGCCAACTTGGAAGCTGACGGAAGACCGGTAAGGGGAATGAAATGAGCCATCTTGGTGAACCGGTCAACTACCACCCAGATGGTATTAAACTTGTTGCACATAGGAAGGTCCGTAATAAAATCCATTGATAAATGGGTCCATGGACGATGAGGAACAGATAGCGGAACCAGTTGCCCAGCGGGTGACTGGCGAGAAACTTTGTGTTGGGTACATTATGGGCAGAAAGCAATAAACTTGGTAATGTCCTTTTTCAGAGTCGGCCACCAGTAAGATCTGGAGATGAATTCAAGGGTTTTCTGGATGCCCGCGTGTCCGGTGAAATGGGAAGCATGTGCCCAGTGCATGAGCTTCTTTCTTAGAGCCGGTTTTACAAAACTTTTCCCTGATGGGGGCATAGAGTCCATCCTTACCGTGGAGAATGCCACTGGATTAATAATAGGATGCTTGTCGGTAGACTCAGACTCATTTTCTTGCTTCCAGGAGCGGCAAAGGGCATCAGCTTTGCGATTCTGTGACCCCGGACAGAACTGGAGTTTAAAGTCGAATCTAGGGAAAAAGTGCCCATCTGGCTTGACGAGGGTTGAGACATTGTGCGCCTTTCAAATACAGGAGATTCTTGGTACGGTGGAGGTGGAACATCGATAGATTTGTAAGAAGAAGTACGAACTGGAAGTTCTTTTTGGAGACAAGTCTCTGAGCAAGAAGGACTCCATTCCAAGACATGAGTAGTCGTCCAGTCAATCTGGGGGTTATGCAAACGAAGCCATGGAAGGCCCAAAACCACAGAATGAGTGGCCTTTGGAATCACCAAAAAGGAAATTAGTTCTGAAGTAAGAGCTCCTACCTTCAGACGGATAGGTAGAGTCTTAGAGGAAATGACTGCATCGGAGATCCTACTGCCGTCCACGGCAGTCAAGGATATGGAAGACGAAAGGGTAGGGACCACCGCTTGACGTATTCCTCAGTCAAAAAGTTCCCAGCTGCTCCAGAGTCTAACAGGGCAATAATGTTCCTAGTAGGCTGAGCAACTTGAAGTGCAACTGGGAGATTACAAACACATGAGGATGAAGAGAGGTTCGATACGCCTAGCCGGTCTTCTCCTAGGCGGGCTAGGACTTGGAGTTTTTTGCCGGATGCTTGGGACAAGCATTGATAACGTGAGATGGTGCAGCACAATACAGGCAGAGATGCTCAGATAAACGTCTTCTACGCTCTGCCGGAGATAGACGAGAGTGACCTATCTGCATGGGTTCATCCTTGGGCGGAGATGGTTGACGAGGAGGGGGAACAGTGGAAGACTTAGGGAATGTGGATCTTCCTCGCTCAACTGCCCTTTCACGGAACCGCAGGTTGACTTTCGTACAGAGAGAGATGAGCTCGTTTAATGTTGGAGATAAGTCTCTGGTAGCGAGCTCATCCTTGATTCGTTCAGATAAACCACCCCAGAAGGCTGCGTAAAGAGTGTCATCATTCCATGAAAGTTCTGATGCCAGAATCTGGAACTGTATTAGATACTGTCCAACAGTTCGTGTCCCCTGGCGTAATTGGAGAATCTCGGAAGAGGCTGAGGTTACATGACCTGGCTCGTCGAAGATGCGCCTGAAGGTTGCCACAAAGTCCGTGTAGGAGGACAGCATAGCATCCGATCTCTCCCATAAGGGTGATGCCCAGTCAAGGGCGGAGCCACTGAGGAGGGAGATATTGTAGGCAACCTTGGTGCGGTCAGTTGGGAAACTGCCAGGTTGTAACTCGAATTGAATTTCGCACTTGTTGAGGAATCCCCTACAGGCTTTTGGGGGCCCATCAAATTTTGCTGGAGTCGGTAAGTGGAGACGTGGAACAGAAATGGGTATGGTGGGTGGGATTACCACTGTAGGTACTGCAGTCGGCACACTAGATGCCCCAGAGCCATGGAGGGTCATTTGAATCTCATCCAGCCAAGAGGAGAGGTCCTGGAGACAGCAAATCACATGGCCCAATGCAGCCTCCAGTTGTTCAAGGTGGGCTGCATGTTCTTGCCTTGGTCCGGTCGCTTGGTCTTGGTCTCCAGCTGGATTAATTTGGTCATTGCATACTGTCACAACTGAGGGCTGGTGGTGACCAGGAGTGGCCTCAGTTGTAGGGGCTCATGTGTATATAAACCTGGGCGGCAGTATAGGACTTCTAGACATGCAGATAGGTTAGTTCCACCAATGCCCGAAGGTGTTACCACGACAACAAGGATAAAATGAATATATATTTATTCAGCATAGTTCAGATGGTACACGGCAGTAGCAGTAGTAGAATATGAGGAATGATAAAAACAGTACACAGTTCAACAGGATGCAGCAATAAAGGAAATGTCCTTAGGTGTGGTATCCACAGCAAGACTAGCTTGAGGGGTTAGGAGATTAGGAGATGGAAAGTCCTTTCACCAACACCTATATGATGAAATAATAAGATGGAAATATGAACTGGTCAGCAGATGTTGTACAGAGGCTGAATGTACTGTTGAGTAGATTGTACACGTAGACTGCCGGGTTTGCCAGTTGGAACCGGTGATGGAGAACTGTTGAAGAAGTGCAGATGAACCAGTGTTAACAGGAGGAGAGTTGAGTGACACTGGTGACGCTAGAGATCGATGATATTGAAGAATAGATGACTGAACATCGATGGTATCAAGGAAACCAATCAGTGAGGACACTGTGAAGTCTGGCTGCACTGCAAGGTGGTGATTGGTGCGGGTCTCTGATGGAACTAAGACACAGGAGCTGGAATACCTGGAACTTGATAATCAACCACAGAGAGCAGAGACAGGTTACACTGGTAAAGACAACCAAAGCACTGACAACTTCCTAGTTCAGGATCAGTCCCTTTATACCCTCAGCAGTGCAGGGATTGGATGAGCAATCAGGCAGTGTTCAGCAATGCAGTGGACTGGTGGAAATAGCGTCATGTGATTAGGACCAACATGGCTGCGCCCATACTGGCACTTGGAGGGAAATCTAGTTTGTAGCACCACATGGGGTTTGCAGTAATGGTGCCAGCGGCCGCAGGAGCCAATGGACGCCAACCCGCGCATCAGACACACGGGGCCGACGGCAGAGACCACAACGGGTGAGAAGCGTCACGCAGACCCGCCTGTGTACTTGAATCACAATGGTGGCAGCAGAGGCCGCAACTGACAGGAGACGCCATGCAGAGCCATCCGAGCACTAGAAGCGCAGCAATGACGGCAGAGGCCGCCGCGGCTAGAAACACCATCCAGACAATAAGAGTTCCTTATTACAGCATCGGCAGACTGGCAGAGAGGAGACATGAAGTGAGGATATCAGCAGCATGACTGAGACCTGGCCCTGGAACGCTGAGCCAGCCTCAGGAGACACCTGAAAGGTAAATAATGGTGTCCTGTAACCCGGATTGTGACAACCATATTATAACAAATCATCACATTGTATCCATACTAATACTTAAAGGAGAAATCTCCTGTAGTTATAGGGGGCATTTACTAAGCAGTGATAAGAGAGGAGAAGTGAGCCAGTGGAGAAGTACCCATGGTAACCAATCAGCACTGAAGTAACATCTTTAATTTGCATTCTATAAAATGATACAGAGCTGCTGATTGGTTGATGTGGCAAATTCTCCACTGGCTCACTTCTCCGCTCTTATCACTGCTTAGTAAATGTCCCACATAGTGTTAAATGTCATACTACTGTCTGCAATATAACTGTTCCATATGTTCATATTACCGATCTAGAACAACACACTACCAACTAAAGTTACTTAAAGCAGAACATATGTAAAATTACAAAAAACTGTGCAGACCACGTTGTTCGTTTAACCCTTTGGGTACCAATGTACCCAAATGGTGAATACAGGTGGCTTCACACTGTAATAAGCGCAGGGATCTATTACCACCTCTAATAGATGCTGGAACATGGTTAAAAATAGTGTAACGTATGGTAGCCAAACTGTGGCCATGAGGACACAATCAGCCACAATCTTTTCTCAGCCTGTCCAACAGCCTTACTAGCAGTGGAATAATGGTTAACCCATGGCATTCCTCTTGCTTGTTTCTTAGTATCTTGGTTTCAGAAGCATCTCTCTATCAATCAATCTTTCGCTTTAAGTAGAGCATTATACTTGTACCCTCTGTCCAAAAATTGCCCCACCATTATATCTATAAGTCTTTCTGCCACAGCCCCATTAGTACAAATTCTGCATGCCCGCAGAAACTGTGAGTATGGAAGTCCATACTTCAAACTCTTTGGATGAAAGCTTTTTGCATGTAATATTGTATATTGGGAGTAAAACCTGATATTCTCAGCTATCTCCTTCATCCCCAGTAATAAATTGTGCTCAACCTCAAACATGTAGGCATTGGCGTACGATGGGGCCACATTTGACCCCATCACACAGCCAATCCGCTGTAAGTAGAACCTACCATCAAAGTAAAAATAATTATGTGTTTTAATACCATTTTTAATAGTTGAAGAAAAATGTCCACATCTCTGCCTTTATATAGAGGATTGCTCTCAATCAAGTTGCGAGCTGCTGCAGGATTTATTACTTACTCAAAAAATTCCGTATTTCGGAATATTCCATATTTCAGAATATTTGGATAATGCCCTTATTTGAGAGATAGTGAAACCTTTGTTTTCTGATGGCTCAATGTACACAAACTTTCTTTCATACACAAAGTTATTAAAAACATTGTATTAAATGACCTTCAGGCTGTTTGTATAATGTGTATTTGAAACATAAATGCATTCTGTGCTTAGACTTAGGTCCCATCGCCATGATATCTTATTATGGTATGCAATTATCCCAAAATACGGAAAAATCAGATATCCAAAATACTTCTGTTCCCAAGCATTTTGGATATGGGATACTTAACCTGTATGTGTATATACATATATCACAGGAGGTCTGCACTCACTATATTAACTAACAATAATAAACAGTGGAGTTTTAGTTTATGTATTGATCAATGCATTTAAGCTTGAAGCCCCTGGCAAGGGACCCCACTATACTGCAGGTCCAACTCTATTGCTCAAAATAATTACCATAAAAATAGCTATCACATTAGTGTTAAACTTTAGGAATGCTACCTGGTCTAAAGATTACAGAAACTTTGCTTATATAGGTGAGGCAGTTACCAACACACTGTTGTAAAATCTGAAAGTGTATATCCCTGCTCCAAGAATTTTTCTAACATATAATTGTCTGTCTCTATCCAGTTGGTTACTTGGGATGCGATAAATTGTGAATAAGGTAATCTTGATATGTTGGATCTAGGATGATGACAGTCATAAGGTATGTGGGAGATCCCGCACTGGTCTGTGGATAGTCTAATGTGAATGCTGATTATTTTACAGGACAAAAAGCAATATCTTAATACACTTAAATTCGAGCCGCTGTGGCCGCTGTAATTAATCCTTACCCTACGTACTTTTTACCCAGTTAGCGTACAAGAGCCCGTACCGTGTACGCACTTTGTGTACACATGCCGCAACGGATGTACAAAGTACACGCAGTGCATACACACACACATACACACACACAGACACGCTGTTAGCTCAATGCAGATACATGTGTGATAGAAATATACCTTAAACCTTTAGCAGGAAATGGGACACAACACCAATTGTATTTCAAAAACTATGTTGGGAGTCCAACCCACCAATGGTTATTTTACTAGCAGGGAGTTACAACAATAATACAATACAATAAGAGAAAAAGGCTACAGTCAATTGTACATACGTTTGTTCGTCTGCGCTTCCCGGTCCGGTCCTAAATCATCAAGGTAGATATTCTTCAGAGATTGTGTGTGACCGGGCCTGCAGATGGCTTTTTATACATTTGTCCAAAACCTAACACAATGGGAACTGTAATCTCTTTGTCTATTGGTCACAGGGATGGTCGTTTACAGTACAGGAGAGGTCATAGGTCGGTTTGAATAGGTGAGCAATGTCTGGTCCAGGTGCACTTGCAGATGTTCTCCACTGGGTTCCCGCCAAATATCAGGAGTACAGTAAATACAGTTGATATTAATATTCTGCTCCTGCACATATCTATTCGCAGGAGCGTGCTATCTTCCGCAAACCAACACCGGAATATTGCTCTTAAAATACCCTACAGCTGGATACCAAACACCACCTCCTAACCTAATTCTGTCCCCTCATATCCTGTAAAGGTGAATCCCTTTGTTATTATACCCTTTAAGCAAGTGTAACTTGCTGGTGTGGTGCAGGCTATGTGTAAATTGTGCGCTATGTGTATTAAATATGTAATGTGTCTTTATGGCTTTTCCATGCAATCACAAATGCTACTGTAATTACTCATACCACGTGCTAATACGCAGGACCGCGTGAGCGGTCATACGCAACTTGCGAATATGTGCACACACGGCAGAACAAGTACGCGCACGGAGGCCATCTGTGTGTAGTTTGTACGAGATGTGTGTACTGAAATATTTCCAACTTCGACACTAACAATACAGAAACAACCAAAATAGACAATAAGGGGAAATATCCCGATCGGTGTCACAATGGTGGTGCACCCAGAGTCAGTGTAACATGCTACATACAAAAAAGAGAAAAGAAGACTCTGGTGTGGGCGCACTGTTTAAATTGAAATAGAAATATAGAAATTGGGTTAAAAATACAATAACTCTTTATTAATTAAGATTAAAAGACACAAGATGTCATAACAAACAAACAACACTAATTAACAACCAATCCTGGTTGGACACTAAAAACAATAGAGGTGACTACTGAAATATCAATAATTATACTGTCACTACAAGAAACAAATACACTGCTCAAAAAAATAAAGGGAACACTAAAATAACACATCCTAGATCTGAATGAATGAAATATTCTTATTAAATACTTTGTTCTTTACATAGTTGAATGTGCTGACAACAAAATCACACAAAAATTATCAATGGAAATCAAATTTATTAACCCATGGAGGTCTGGATTTGTAGTCACCCTCAAAATTAAAGTGGAAAAACACACTACAGGCTGATCCAACTTTGATGTAATGTCCTTAAAACAAGTCAAAATGAGGCTCAGTAGTGTGTGTGGCCTCCACGTGCCTGTATGACCTCCCTACAACGCCTGGGCATGTGCTTGATGAGGTGGCGGATGGTCTCCTGAGGGATCTCCTCCCAGACCTGGACTAAAGCATCCGCCAACTCCTGGACAGTCTGTGGTGCAACGTGGCGTTGGTGGATGGAGCGAGATGATGTCCCAGATGTGCTCAGTTGGATTCAGGTCTGGGGAACGGGCGGCCCAGTCCATAGCATCAATGCCTTCGTCTTGCAGGAACTGCTGACACACTCCAGCCACATGAGGTCTAGCATTGTCTTGCATTAGGAGGAACCCAGGGCCAACCGCACCAGCATATGGTCTCACAAGGGGTCTGAGGATCTCATCTTGGTACCTAATGGCAGTCAGGCTACCTCTGGCGAGCACATGGAGGGCTCTGCGGCCCCCCAAAGAAATGCCACCCCACACCATTACTGACCCACTGCCAAACCGGTCATGCTGGAGGATGTTGCAGGCAGCAGAACGTTCTCCTTGGTGTCTCCAGACTCTGTCACGTCTGTCACATGTGCTCAGTGAGAACCTGCTTTCATCTGTGAAGAGCACAGGGCGCCAGTGGCGAATTTGCCAATCTTGGTGTTCTCTGGCAAATGCCAAACGTCCTGCACGGTGTTGGGCTGTAAGCACAACCCCCACCTGTGGACGTCGGGCCCTCATACCACCCTCATGGAGTCTGTTTCTGATTGTTTGAGTAGACACATGCACATTTGTGGCTTGCTGGAGGTCATTTTGCAGGGCTCTGGCAGTGCTCCTCCTGTTCCTCCTTGCACAAAGGCGGAGGTAGCGGTCCTGCTGCTGGGTTGTTGCCCTTCTACGGCCTCCTCCATGTCTCCTGATGTACTGGCCTGTCTCCTGGTAGCGCCTCCATGCTCTGGACACTATGCTGACAGACACAGCAAACCTTCTTGCCACAGCTCGCATTGATGTGCCATCCTGGATGAGCTGCACTTACTGAGCCACTTGTGTGGGTTGTAAGGAGGTCATACAGGCACGTGGAGACCACACACACTACTGAGCCTCATTTTGACTTGTTTTAAGGACATTACATCAAAGTTGGATCAGCCTGTAGTGTGTTTTTCCACTTTAATTTTGAGGGTGACTCCAAATCCAGACCACCATGGGTTAATAAATTTGATTTCCATTGATAATTTTTGTGTGATTTTGTTGTCAGCACATTCAACTATGTAAAGAACAAAGTATGTAATAAGAATATTTAATTCATTCAGATCTAGGATGTGTTATTTTAGTGTTCCCTTTATTTTTTTTGAGCAGTGTATATTGATATACTGTATATTGAATTATCAGTCAATTCTGGATTCACATCCCTGGTATGGAATTAGCGGTTGACTTAACCAGGAGTGTCCCTAATGACTGTGAGCTGGACAGATGTGGAGCTTATGACAATAGGGACCAGAGGCCCGGATGAGTGATGGTCAAAAGATGAGTTGAGGAAAGGAAATAGTGATGATTCTGCTGCCAGTGTTAGGCACAGAGTAACTCATATGCGAAGGATCTTACTACACTTAGTATTCCAAGGAGATCACCCATCCAAGTACTAACCAAGCCCAACACTGCTTAGCTTCCAAGATCAGATGGTATTGGGCATTGACAGTGGGGTATGGTAGTAGATCACTGGTTGCACTCCCCCTCTGGGATCACTGATGAGAGTCCACTGAACGTGATAGAAGGGAGAGATAGTATTGCACAAACAAGGTGAAAGAAAGTGTGTTTAGATGGATCTGCTGCGAGCGTTAGACAACGAAATGGGCCCTGTATTATTAGTCCATGAAAAAAATTAGAAAGTGATCGTGAAAAAAGAAATAATAAGGAACAAATAAGGAAGTCACTATTAACAATTGTATAAGTCTGTGCTCCAGTATATTCAATCAAATGTACAAAATGATATTCTCATTCAATGAGTGAAGAATATCACGGATCAAAAATAAATATATGGGTGAGAACAAGTATCCTAATCCCAAATAATATTAAATAAATGTATATATATTATCTCACTTAGGGCATCACAGATTAGGTCAATGTTGATACAGCAATTGTCATAGGTACATAAATCTAGTATTGATTGTTAGTATTATCCCCATTGAGTATAAGGAATTAATCTTTAGCCAACAAGTTCCTGAATAGGCATAATGAAAATGATTAGGCAGCAGATTTATCCTAATATCCTCAGAAAGAGGTATAGGCACTCGTGTACTGGTGTTTCCCTTTAAGAGAGAAGGGACTAGAGCTATTGCACCAATTGACAGTCACGCATGTAGGAATATGTGTAAGGGTAGAACAGCTGGACCAAAATACTATGCGAGGACACAAATATTACATTACCACTTGCTATCTGACATCAGTGTGGAGGTCCAGCATAGTAGATCCAGCTGATGAGAGGTCCGTACCGCGAGATGGTGGGTGGAAGACGCGTTTCACCCGACCATTTGGGCTTGGTCACTTCCGGATACCCCAGCGCTCCATTCGTGGAGCTATTTAAAGTGTCAATAAATGTCAGGTCCGCCTATCGCAGCCGCGATAGACTAATTAGATTATATCCGGTTGCCAGGCAACTGATGGTGGGCCTCACTCCCCTGTTCCTGCCCTGAGAGCCACTCTGATTGTGGGTGAGGGATTTAACATGCGGCGCTGATAGGAGGACTGTGCCGGTATTGTGCGGCACACTGTTGGACTTACATTTGCTCGTACCCCTCCTCTCCCTATGTCATTTTACAATAACAGAAGTGACAAAAATAAGTAGGGGACTTCACGATGTCTGATAAGCGTATCAGGATATTAAAGGAAATATCCCACCAGAGCGTTGTTTTACTAATGAATAACGGGTTGATAAGTAACCAGGTTACCTAGCTTGATTACACCACCGGGGAGTGTTTCCTGGGAGCAGTGCCGTAACTACACATTTTAGCGCTGTGTGCAAGAAACAGCACCGCCGCCCCCCCTCCATATTTAAAACAGGACCAGTGCCAAATATATAGGGGTGTGGCTTCATGGCAAAGGGCGTGACCACAAAATAATACCAATTCATGTTATGCTGTACAGTAGTCTCTATTATTCAAATTATGCCGTACAGTAGTGCTACTTACACACATTACACCAGGTAGAGCCCCTGTCACACATTACGCTATGTAGAGCCCTTGTCACACATTACGCCAGGTAGAGTCCCCTTTAACACAGTACACCAGGTAGAGTTCCCTTTTACACAATACTGCAGGTAGAGTCCCCTTTTATACAGTACGGCAGATAGAGTCCCTTTTAACATACACAGTATGGCAGGTAGAGTCCCCTTTTACATACACAGTATGGCAGGTAGAGTCCCCTTTTACATACACAGTATGGCAGGTAGAGTCCCCTTTTACATACACAGTCCGGCAGGTAGAGCCCTGTTTTACACATTATGGCAGACAGAGACCCCCTTTTACACATTACAGTGTATATATAACCCTCTCTCCCCCTAAATATTGTGTATTTGCCCCGGTGCCTGCCCACCTTCCTCCCTCTCTCATGTTTATGCTGATGACACCTTACACTATGTCCTGAACTGAGTGTCTCCCCCCGATATAACTTCCTTTAGACTCCAGGATCCGGGGGGGAGGAGGCGGATATCAACTTCCACGGCATTGTCTGCAGCACAGATCCAGTCTGCACAGTGCACACAGAGGGAGTCACCCGATGCTGCTGTAAGCTCCTGCGGGTGGGGGTGTTGGGCAATAATGCTCTTGCGGCTGTGTTACCATGAGGCAGAGGGTGCGGACATTCAGGGTCGGCCCGAGCCTTATTTTTTTGGTATGCGAATATATATTTTTGCGCCCCTTAGTGGTATATATAGGGGCGTAGCTTCATGGAGAAGGGGTGTGGCCACAGTATAGTATCAATTCACATTGCACCGCACAGTAGAGCCCAATATACATGCTACGCCACAGAAGAGCCCCCTATACATGCTATGTTACACCACAGTAGAGACGCTTATACACGTTACACCACAGATGAGCTGCTTATACACGTTACACCACATAGGAGTCGCTTATACATATTACACCACAGTAGAGACGCTTTTATATGTTACACCAGAACAAACGGCTGCAGAGTCCTCTTTTCCAATCTAAATGCCTGGAGTGCCGCACATGAAGGTATCGTGTCTATGAGTTAGTGGAGGCATCCAGCTCAGTAAATGTCTATAGGGTAGGGAGTGCCGACATTGTGGAGTTTTATATATATATATATATATATATATATATATATATATATATATGGCACACATATATGTCGCAAAAACAGACACACAGCTGTATATTTACACCTGTATGTCACAAACACACCACGCACACTCATATATAGCCTTAGATAGCACACATGTATGTCATAAGCACACACATACACAGCTACAGTATAAACAGTATATAGCAGCACACATGTCATACACACTCACACACACCCCTCTTTCACAATATGATTAAACACAGCCATCATTTAAAGTAAATAAATAATCCACCATTCTTTATTAAAGACTCCAACGCATCCCCAGGCATGAGAGTCAGACATTAGAGGAATAGAGGGACCCGGCCAGCATCACAGACACCCTCCCTCCTACCTGGCACCCCAGACATGAGATACACACCCATGTTTGCTGCTGCAGCAGAGTTCGTGGACTGGAGCCTCACCCGACCAGCTCTCCCAATGAGAACTTACTGAGAGGAGCTCCCTCTAGTGTACAATCTGCCAGCCTTCGGCTCTGCCTCTGTCAGTGTAAAATAAAGACAGCTGCTGCACACGCTGCACACAACCTGTGGAGCTCCTCCATCTCACCTCCGACAGACTCGACACAGTTGTGCGCCCTTATCAGTCCCGCGCTCTACGCAGCCACGTAGTCGGCGTATGCGTAGGGCCGGGCCTGCGGACATTGCTCGTGGCTTCCCACGCTGCTGCTCTGTATGCGACAGCTTGGGAGGGAGAGGAGGCGGAGATGATCGCAACTGAGGGCTCTGAGGGGGGGGGTTCGGCCTGGCGGCGGCTTCCCGCATCTGCGCTGCCACTGAAAGCTCCGGCTTGGGATGGAGGGGAGGTGGCGCTGATAGCCACTCACCTGTGTAATACAGATTGTGCTTGCAAGGCACACAGCGCACATACCTAGTTACGGCACTGCCTGGGAGTGTTCACTCCAGATCAACCCAATCGGATTTTTTGTTGCTGGTTGCTGAGCAACCTCATATATGTGTCATGCGTAAGACATAACATGCTATGGTGTTCGATTATTCTCATCCCCCTTCCCCTGTCCATGTTGTTGCATGATACCAGGAGAAGGGGGACTGAGAAATATATGAGAAATGAGTCCTGTATGAAAAGGGGAGAATAACCCATGTTCTTAATTTCGAATTGATATCGGATTGTTCGGCAACCAAGTGTACACGCTGCCAGAGCTTAATTGCAACATCCGGGAAGTATTGATTCCCAATAAAGCCATTATGAATACTTTGTATCTGATAACTGAGTATAGTATATGTGTACCTATCCACATCAAATAAAGCGACCGCAGCAGACTGAAAATTAGCTGATGTCAATGGTAAAAAAATTATTAGGTACAGTAAGTATAAGTACGAATACATAGACTATACCCTCTATATATTAGTTAGCTCCAATTAATATTGATTGATACATTTATAAGTATGATGACAGTCATGTCTTAGGCTAGTATTCCTATCTGTAGGTTTTCTGTACTAGCTGGTTTGTAGAGAATTACCCTTTTTGGAAATGTATGAAAATTGATGTCTTGCGTGTTAGTCATGAATCATAATGGTGAGTTTTGGTAGGCGTGATGATTTATTATGTGTATAAATCAACTGGATAAGATCATCTGGGCAACCCTCCCACAATATCAGCATATCATCTATGTATCTATAATAATTATATAATAGTAATAATATAAAGTATCCATATAGTAATAATATGAAGTATCTATAATACTTAAAGATGTTTTCACTAATCTTGGCCTTGCTAATAAAACAGATCTCTTTCAACCATATGCATATATGCAAGCAGGTTGCACAATAGATTCCTGCTTAGCACAATGCACTTTCAAAAACTCACAAACTTTTTTAGGGCTATGTGTCTAGTCTAGCCCCTTAGTTTGTGCACTTTATTTTCACTAACATGCGCTACATAGGGCATGTTTTCATACTATACTATGCAAAGTGTGTTGTTGCTGGTTGCTACAGTATAATGGCTTGCAGCCAGTCCCAGAGCTCCAATGACATCCAGGTTGGACAGCGTCACTTCCAGTGTGACATCATGGTCGAAACTGGCCGGATGTACAGGAGGCAGCGGGGAGATCTTGTATGTAAGTATGTATATATCCCAATGCTTGGCACATTGTTTTTATGTCCTGAAGAAGGGGTGATTGTCCCTAAAACGTTGGTAATAAAGGTCATGAGTTGCTCACCTACTTTATAGTCTTGGAGTGCTGCCTTTTGTTATATACTGTGTAATATATATATATATATATATTATTCACTCATCGATAATTGACCCTACCTCAAAAAGTACAGTATGAACTACTTCAGCATTCATAGCAACATAAATCAATGTAACACTCATATGCCAGAAAAACTGAGACATCTGTCTAGTAACATGTACTGTAGGTCCTCCTTTTGATTGGGTTACAGAAGCAATATCATGGGGCATGGACTCCGCAAAGTCTTTAAAGTACTGTTTAGATATTGTACACCATGCATCCAAAATGGTTCACTATTACCTAATATTCGCCAGTGGTGGAACCTTACCATTGATGGCATGTTGAACTGCATCCCACATGTGTTCTATTGAGTTCAGATCCAGTGTATGAGGGGACCAACTCATGATTCCAAACTCGGAGAAATGATCTTCCAGACATAATCTCGTGGCTATGGTGAATGCATGAAAGAACGGGTGCAAAATGATCCACAAAGATTTTTATGTAGCATCTGCCGGTCAGTGATGCCTACAGATCTATCAGGGGTCTTAATACATGCCAGCTGAAAACACCCTACAGCATAACAGTACCACTGCCACCCTGGACTGTCCTTTGCTGGCATGCAAAATCCATTGTTTCATGGGGTTTTATCCACATGCATAATCATCAATCTGCCTGAAACAGTTGGGACCTCAACTCATCAGACCAGGCTAAATGTTACCAGTCATGTTGCATCAAGAGGCAGTGTCCACAAGCCCAGGCGATACAGAGAGATTTGTGCCATGGGGTCAGCAATGTGAGCTGTTGGCTCCTGTACCACATAGTAGAAAGAGAAAATTGCAAACACTAATGTTACGTGTAGCCCCAACATTGAATTTTGCAATGTCACACACCAGTCAGATGTTATAATGCTACTCTGTCCGCGATCAAGTTTTTCATAGATCACAGCGGTTACTCTCGCTGGATGTCTTCCCCTATTGACGTAAAGCCACATTACTCCCTTGAAAGGATTGCAAGTGATAATACAAAATTTGTGTTGATTTCAGAGATGGAGTAATCCATCTCTATGGCACATACTAGTTTACAATATTTCAAAGGCACTTAAGTCCTGATACTCTGCCATCTTCACTGTGAATTATACAACAATGGATTGCAGAGATATATACAGAGATATATACTTCATTATGAGGCTATTTGATGTGAGGGTGAAGTGAGATGTACTGGGAATGGAAGCAGCTGTTTCAATTTTTCTGGCACTAGTGTAATTAATATGATTAACCCCTTTCCATTAATTACATACATAACCCCCATTATTACTTAACCCCAACATCATCAAATAATTCCATTATGTATATTAACTCACTATTTAGCTCCATCAGGGCGGGACACCAGCCACTATTTATATGTATTCCAACATTTTTATTTTCCAAAATATATTTATTGAAGCATTGTAAACAATGTGCAATCAAGACATAACGCACAAAGTAAGTCTTGTACAAAGGAATAGCATGAGGCATCCATCCGTGTGAATACTTACCTGCCAGGACAGCTCTTCTGATATAGAGCTGTTCTGCTCAAGAAGTGTCTTCCGAGTTTATGAACCCATGAGTCGTAATGCGCATGCTTGGCTGCTGCTAGTTTTTGTGATAAGAAGCACATAGGCGATAGATGGCGTTGCCTATTGCGAGACGCACCAAAAGTTATACTTTCTGGAACTTGATGCATATTGGCACATAGAATTCTATACAATGTTAACATACGGCGATCTAAGTATTGCACTAATCTGCCAAAAACAGCAACTTTCTGAGGTTTTACTGCATTTTTGGATTGATACATCTCGCTCCCAGTCTCATAGAAAAACCCTTCATCTTAATTAACCCCCTCTTCCCTCTAATTTACCTGATGTAAATCTTTTGTCAGTGAGGAAGTGGGGCCATGCAGAGACAGGGGCCATGTAGCCTACAGCCGCAGAGCGTGGCCCCATGGGGGAGGTACCTGTATGCTTTCCTGCCCTCCCTCCTTGATTACAACTGCTGAGGCAGCTGCAATTGCTAGTAACATGTTCTAACTCTCTCTGAGCAGGCAGTATTTTCCCCTATAACTGAAGTTGAAATTGCCCTCTTCAGTTATAGGGTACAACGTCTGCACAAAAAGCCTCTCTCTCAGCCTTAGGACTTGATGGGATAGTGTCAGAGGAACCTGGTTCTCATATTGCTCTTTTACTTTCCCTAGAAGCAGCTTAATGCATCCACTGAGATCTAGAGCCTCCCTCTCAGAACAAAACGTGATTTGCACTTGCTCCAGATCATATTGGCATTAATGCTATCTGGAGCCTCAATCTTGAAACACATTTGCTTATCTATTGTACAGTGTAATGTAGTATAGTGTATTGTACCTGGCTGTGGTTTGCCTGGTCCCTTCTTCAGCTTAACAAGCTGATAGAACAGCATGGGATGCCTCTTTATATGGAAAGGCTAAAAACAAATGATCAACATACTTTGGGGTCTATCATGTACTAAAACTTGGAGAGAGATAATGTGGATCATTTTTCAAACCAGCCTGTAACATGGAAGTTAGAAGCTGATTGGCTGTTACTTTACCTTTGTCTATTTTCTCTCTTTCTCTCTCCAAGGCTTAGTACATAGACCCCATTGAGTCTTGAACCTCCTGAAAAAGTAAAGTCATCAAATTATTTTTTTTAAGAACTTGAGAAAGAAGTCCTATAGAATGAATGCACCCTGACCTGGTATTTTATAAACTCTTGTAAGTAAATGTAAAAAAAACCCTGAGTTTAATATGGATACAAAAGGAAGGAGAACACAAAGCAACAAGAATAAAATGTGTAAAGGCTGAAGATATACAGAGTTACGGTACCTACAATAAGAACAGTAGGTATAAAACAAGGATTCATTGGGGTAAATTTACTAAGATGGGAGTTCTATTTAAGATGGGATGTTGCCCATAGCAGCCAATCAGATTCCAGGTATTATCTTCTAGAAGGTGCTAGATAAATAAAAAGTAGAATCTGATTGATTGGTTGCTATGGGCAACATCCCATCTTAAATAGAGCTCCCATCTTAGTAAATTTACCCCTTTGTAGGCACAACAATTCCTTATCAGAACAGTTATTACATTATAGGCTGCAGTCTTCTTCTGATAGAGCCTGCAGTTTACTTTACTTAACTGGCATGGTCAGATTTCATGCGACTGCGCCGTCCCACCCTGTCCCCCCGTTTTTGACAAGGAGATCCGTTCTGCAGATGTGCATAATATAATGTTTAAATATTTTAAAAAATACTTTTTCAACTTTATTACATCAAATTAATTTTAAAAAACAATGTTGTTAACGCTTTTGAAGGGAAAAATCGTCAGTTAAGTGGTTAAATGATTAGCAGGTAATTCTTATATTTGACCACTTAGTTTTTGGAATGTAATGTATTTCATAATATATTTTCTTCTGTCTGAGCGAGTTCAGCCACTGTATTCTTTTGCTCTTGCAGTAGTCATAGGCGATGTCTCGGTACATTTGGCAAGACAACCAATATGGACTATAACAAATAAAAAAACGCCACAAAAAAGGGTGATTGCTACTTGATAAATATTACCCATAATGTATACATAAAATTAGTAGTAGAATGTATAAATCTCAAAAAGAATTAATACAAATCAAGTACAAGCTTTTATACTTACCAAAGATTTCTGACCATTTAGGATAAATCATTAGATGGCAGTAAGAGCTAGCATTTAAAGTTACAATGCATATAGTTCTTTGTTGACAATCCCAAGGAGAAAAATTCTACAAAAGGTATACAGGTTGAGTATCCCTTGTCCAAAATGCTTGGGACCAGAAGTATTTTGGATATCGGATTTTTTCGTATTTTGGAATAATTGCATACCATAATAAGATATCGTGAGGATAGGACCCAAGACTAAGCACAGAATGCATTTATGTTACATATACACCCTATACACACAGCCTGAAGGTCATTTTAGCCAATATTTTTAATAACTTTCTGCATTAACAAAGTGTGTGTACATTCACACAAATAATTTGTGTTTCATATACACCTTATACACACAGCCTGAAGGTCATTTAATACAATATTTTTAATAACTTTGTGTATTAAGCAAAGTTTGTGTACATTGAGCCATCAAAAAACAAAGGTTTCACTACCTCACTCTCACTCAAAAAATTCCGTATTTCAGAATATTCCGTATTTCGGAATATATGGATATGGGATACTCAACCTGTATTAATATGGGGCTGGGGTTCTGTACTAAGTAAGAATCACGGTCTAGTTCTACTTTTCTAGATGTTTGCAACCCATTTCTTTTGAATTTAAAGGCGGGATGTAAGACAGCATCAGAGTTTGCCTGAGGTGCGGGATGCCATCCGTACTCAAACTTTTTTTAAAGCAGCAGTCATTTACAAGGCAAATGCCTTTTGCAATGACTGGCACTTTAAAAAAACGCTTAAGTTCAGCCGGCATCCCGCACCTCTGGCAAACTCGGATGCTATTACATCCTGCATAAAGAGGCTAAATTCAGTGTAAGAGACATTTTTATAAATAGGTCAAGTGATCACAAGGATAGACTGTTTCTGCTACAGTATATATTTAGAAGTGCGGTATATTATCTGACCATACAATTGAAATCAAATTGTTTACACAGTTGTGGTTAGAAGAGGGCTGTGCGACCAGTGCCAGCACTCATGGTGCAAGGCTGAGTGAGTGCCATGGTTGCTGCACCAGCAGCACCTGTCTCCTACTTTAGGGGTGCACGCTGGGGTCCCTGCTGCTCAGAGTGGCTCTTGGCGCATCCTTAGGTGAGAGTGCTTCCTGCTCCCTGCCTTCTCTTCTGTGAAATCATGATGTAATGAGAGCTGGAGGAGGCACAGGCACTGGTTATATGGATAGATCCTCCTAAGGCATGATGACAGGCAGTAGCGGATCTTGCCACGGGCAAGCAGGACTTTTGCCCGGGGCGCCGCCTTCCGGAGGGCGCCGCACCATGGCAAGGTCCGCTGCTGCTGTGCCCCCCGCTGCCCGCTCTGTCCCGCTGCTGCTGCCCGCTGTGAAGGGAACTAGACGCGTAGCGTCTAGTTTACCTTCGTGGAGAGGACCTTTACTGTACGGTGCGCAATGACGTCATCGCGCACCGCACATCATTTCAGCGGCACTACTACTGTACAGGGGACGTAACTGACCACGCCCCCTGTATGAAGCCACGCCCCTATTGTCTGCCCGGGGCGCAAAAAGTCCCACAACCGGCCCCGATGACAGGACAGAAAATACTTTGTCATTCTAGTTATATAGTTGCAAAAATAAAATAACCATTGCTTATTTAGAAACAAAAAGTTGACTGCATTATCCAATCGCATATTTACTATCTCACAGTAGCCGGTTAGAGACATACCACCTTTCAATGGAATTTCCAGGTACTAATACTATAATGATTTTGTAGAATGGTCTAATTTTTAAAATCCTTCATGTCCCACAATAATAAACCACCAGAGGCATAGGCGTTTCTAGCAGGGACGTGCAGTCAGGGGAGGCAGGGGAGGCAGTGCCTCCCCTGTCACTGTTCCCCTGTCACTGTTGATTAAAATTATATAAAGAAGATACATAAGACACATATTCTGTGTCATATGTATCTTCTTAATATTATTCTAATAAAGTTAGCCTATGAAATTACTTTGGGAGGCACTCATAACAAGTGCCTCCCGTACACAGTGAAAAAGGGGGATGCAGCTGGGGGCGGGGCCAAACACTGGGCTTTAAAAGCCCATTAGAAAGAGAGAGGACAGCGGCACTTATATAAGTGCCTCACTGACAGCCTGGGATGGGCTTTCAGGCATGACAGCTGTGATTGGACAGCGGATCCAGCAGTGGATCCGCTGGTCCAATCACCCAGAGGCGGTGGGAGAAGCGGAGGCGGGACGCGGCAGTGACTGTGAGCTGTCCCAGCAGTCACTATGAGCAGCGGTGGCCCCAGGAAGCCCGACACTGGAGAACATGCGGCGGCGGTGGCCCTGTCTTGTTCCACCCTCCCAGGCAGCAGCAGGAGCATCTCAGGTGAGTGAGGAGAGCGGCACACGGGGGAGATGGGCAGAGAGGAGAGAGAGAGACTTACAACCCGCCGTGCAGCCAGGCGGCTTGAGGGACTGTACTGGCGTGCGCATGGGGGAGGGGGGGGGGGAAGAGAGATTTACAACCCGCTGTGCGGCCAGAACAGCCGCACGAGTAGGAGGGGGCCCCCGCGATGATTTTAATCTCAGTAGGAGCCGGCAGTGGCACTACAGTGATGAAAAAGCAAAAAAACTACAGCTCCCAGCAGCCCTTGTTGCAGGAAGCTCCTGTTTATTTTCTGTTTCATTACTGTAGAGTGATGCGCAGGGGCGGATTGGTCCGGTCCGAATGGCCCCAACCCACAGTAGCCTTCCGGCCATCTTGTACCCGCACCACCCACCACCCTGGAGCCGCACCCGCACCACCCACCACCCTGGAGCCGCACCCGCACTGCCCACCCAGCATTGTGATGGCCTCATCGTCCACCAGCTCATGGCTCCCAGAAGGTGAGGGTGGCTAAAGGAGACACAGACACATAGAAGGGGGAGGGGATACACACACGGAGAGACATAGAATGAAGGGGTGGGGGGGGGGAGACACAGACTGAATTGGGGGGCTTTTTGACACAGAGTGAATGAAGGGGGGGTGAGAGACACAGGCAGAACATGATTGCATAGCAGATAGACACAGTTGGGAGATGATGTGCTGAGAGACGACACGGTGGTGGGCGGGGAGATGATATTGCTGAGAGGCAACACAGGGAGGAGATGATTTTGGAGACGCAAGGGGGAAACTTATATGGTGTGGCGTAATGTGAATTTGGCTCATACTGTGTGGTGTAATGTGAATTTGGCTCATACTGTGTGGCGTTATGTGAATTTCGGCTCATACTGTGTGGCGTAATGTGAATTTGGCTCATACTGTGTGGTGTAATGGGAATTTCGGCTCATACTGTGTGGCGTTATGTGAATTTTGGCTCATACTGTGTGGCGTAATGTGAATTTATCTTATACTGTGCGGCGTAATGTGAATTTTGGCTCATACTGTGTGGTGTAATGTGAATTCGGCTCATACTGTGTGGTGTAACAGGAATTTCTCCTCATACTGTGTGGTGTAATGTGAATTCGGCTCATACTGTGTGGTGTAATGGGAATTTCGGCTCATACTGTGTGGCGTTATGTGAATTTCGGCTCATACTGTGTGGCGTAATGTGAATTTTGGCTCATACTGTGTGGTATAATCAAAATCAGGGTGTAGGTGCTGGGGGTTGCAAGGGGTGGGGAGTGTGTGGGGGGCAGGGGGAGGGGAATGCATATGCACGTAGGCCCATCACTCGCTAGTTCCGACACTGGGTCAGGAATAGGTTTGGAAACTGTAAGTAGCGATAGGGTGCAGCGGCAGCTAGGACTCAGGGTTATGCCGTAGCAGACAGTCCGTACCAGCTGGTGGTCACACCATTTTGTTTAAATTTTTTTCCTGGGGTGTATTATATCTACTTGTAATATTAGGAACTAGGGACAAATTAGATTAAGCCATGTGATTTTACTGAGAGAATGTAAAACAGTGCTAGACACGTCTCTTTGGCAGTGCACCCCCTAATAAAATTAGTTGCGCACACCTTCGATGGGCTGCAGGGAGGTGCAAAAATGGACTAAGATCTGATATGAAAATAAATATATATATATATATATATATATATTTATTATGCCTCCCCAGCCAAAGACCTCACCGCACGTCACTGGTTTCTAGAGAGGAGGGCACCCATGTGCAGACTCTGTGTGTGTGCCCCCTCCTCTCCCATCCTGTAGCTGACAGCAGCGGCACTGTTAGCGCTCTGAGTGAGCACTAGAGACTCTGGCACAGTGGCAGAGCCTACAGCGCAGGCGCAGGTATCTGAAAAAAGGTCACGGCAGCCATTTTTTCGGAGACCTGAGCATGCGCTAGTGCTCTCTCAGAGATCTAACAGCGCTGCCGGCTATGGGACTCAGGAGAGGAGGGGGTCCACACACAGACACTGATGGATGCCAGAAAGGTAAGTATAGGAGAAATGGGAAATGCGGTGTGGGCACCCTCTCGACCCAGGGGCCCGTGTGCACTGCACACACTGCACCCATTATAGATACGCCACAGAACAGAGGAGCATTTATTAGACCAAGAAAGGCTTGGAATCCATTGCATAAGTATTTCTATTTACACTCTCGGAAAACATTTATTAAGGAGCTTTTAAGTGGAAAGAACACTTGTTATTTGTTCTTTTAAAGATATTATTAAAATAGTAAAGATTGCACTGATAGTATATTAATTAGTGATGTGCACCGGAAATTTTGCACATCACTAATTTGAACATATGACAGAAGCTTGTATTTAATTTCTAGTTTGTTAATGGATACTGGTATGTGGGGACAAAATCATATATTAATATTAGTGATGAGCGGGTTCGGTTCCTCGGAAACCGAACCCCCCCGAACTTCACCCATTTTACACGGGTCCGAGGCATACTCGGATTCTCCCGTATGGCTCGGTTAACCCGAGCGCGCCCGAACGTCATCATCCCGCTGTCGGATTCTCGCGAGATTCGGATTCTATATAAGCAGCCGCACGTCGCCGCCATTTTCACTCGTGCATTGGAAATGTTAGGGAGAGGATGTGGCTGGCGTCCTCTCCGTTTATTAATGTTGATGCAAATATTTGTGCTTATTGCTTAATTGTGGGTACTGGGGAGCAGCTGTATCATATAGGAGGAGTACAGTGCAGAGTTTTGCTGACAGTGACCACCAGTGATGTGCACCGGAAATTTTTCGGGTTTTGTGTTTTGGTTTTGGATTCGGTTCCGCGGCCGTGTTTTGGATTCGGACGCGTTTTGGCAAAACCTCCCTGAAATTTTTTTGTCGGATTCGGGTGTGTTTTGGATTCAGGTGTTTTTTTACAAAAAACCTCAAAAACAGATTAAATCATAGAATTTGGGGGTCATTTTGATCCCATAGTATTATTAACCTCAATAACCATAATTTCCACTCATTTTCAGTCTATTCTGAACACCTCACACCTCACAATATTATTTTTAGTCCTACAATTTGCACCGAGGTCGATGGATGGCTAAGCTAAGCGACACAAGTGGCCGACACAAACACCTGGCCCATCTAGGAGTGGCACTGCAGTGTCAGACAGGATGGCACTTCAAAAAAATTGTCCCCAAACAGCACATGATGCAAAGAAAAAAAGAGGCGCACCAAGGTCGTAAGCTAAGTGACCCAAGTGGCCGACACAAACACCTGGCCCATCTAGGAGTGGCACTGCAGTGTCAGACAGGATGGCACTTCAAAAAAATAGTCCCCAAACAGCACATGATGCAAAGAAAAAAAGAGGCGCACCAAGGTCGCTGTGTGACTAAGCTAAGCGATACAAGTGGCCGACACAAACACCTGGCCTATCTAGGAGTGGCACTGCAGTGTCAGACAGGATGGCACTTCAAAAAAATAGTCCCCAAACAGCACATGATGCAAAGAAAAATGAAAGAAAAAAGAGGTGCAAGATGGAATTGTCCTTGGGCCCTCCCACCCACCCCTATGTTGTATAAACAGGACATGCACACTTTAACGAACCTATCATTTCAGCGACAGGGTCTGCCACACGACTGTGACTGAAATGACTGGTTGGTTTGGGCCCCCACCAAAAAAGAAGCAATCAATCTCTCCTTGCACAAACTGGCTCTACAGAGGCAAGATGTCCACCTCATCTTCATCGTCCGATTCCTCACCCCTTTCACTGTGTACATCCCCCTCCTCACAGATTATTAATTCATCCCCACTGAAATCCACCATCTCAGATCCCTGTGTACTTTCTGGAGGCAATTGCTGGTGAATGTCTCCACGGAGGAATTGATTATAATTCATTTTGATGAACATCATCTTCTCCACATTTTCTGGAAGTAACCTCGTACGCCGATTGCTGACAAGGTGAGCGGCTGCACTAAACACTCTTTCGGAGTACACACTGGAGGGAGGGCAACTTAGGTAGAATAAAGCCAGTTTGTGCAAGGGCCTCCAAATTACCTCTTTTTCCTGCCAGTATACGTACAGACTGTCTGACGTGCCTACTTGGATGCGGTCACTCATATAATCCTCCACCATTCTTTCAATGGTGAGAGAATCATATGCAGTGACAGTAGACGACATGTCAGTAATCGTTGGCAGGTCCTTCAGTCCGGACCAGATGTCAGCACTCGCTCCAGACTGCTCTGCATCACCGCCAGCGGGTGGGCTCGGAATTCTTAGCCTTTTCCTCGCACCCCCAGTTGCGGGAGAATGTGAAGGAGGAGCTGTTGACGGGTCACGTTCCGCTTGACTTGACAATTTTCTCACCAGCAGGTCTTTGAACCTCTGCAGACTTGTGTCTGCTGGAAAGAGAGATATAACGTAGGTTTTAAATCTAGGATCGAGCACGGTGACCAAAATGTAGTGCTCTGATTTCAACAGATTGACCACCCGTGAATCCTGGTTAAGCGAATTAAGGGCTCCATCCACAAGTCCCACATGCCTAGCGGAATCGCTCTGTTTTAGCTCCTCCTTCAATCTCTCCAGCTTCTTCTGCAAAAGCCTGATGAGGGGAATGACCTGACTCAGGCTGGCAGTGTCTGAACTGACTTCCCGTGTGGCAAGTTCAAAGGGTTGCAGAACCTTGCACAACGTTGAAATCATTCTCCACTGCGCTTGAGTCAGGTGCATTCCCCCTCCTTTGCCTATGGCTTGAATGGCCTTTTGCTGCTCCTCCATGCTCTGAAGCATATAGAGGGTTGAATTCCACCTCGTTACCACCTCTTGCTTCAGATGATGGGCAGGTTCAGGACTGTTTGCTGGTGCTCCAGTCTTCGGCACGCGGTGGCTGAATGCCGAAAGTGGCCCACAATTCTTCGGGCCACCGACAGCATCTCTTGCACGCCCCTGTCGTTTTTTAAATAATTCTGCACCACCAAATTCAATGTATGTGCAAAACATGGGACGTGCTGGAATATGCCCACATGTAATGCACGCACAATATTGGTGGCGTTGTCCGATGTCACAAATCCCCAGGAGAGTCCAATTGGGGTAAGCCATTCTGCGATGATGTTCCTCAGTTTCCGTAAGAGGTTGTCAGCTGTGTGCCTCTTATGGAAAGCGGTGATACAAAGCGTAGCCTGCCAAGGAACGAGTTGGCGTTTGCGAGATGCTGCTACTGGTGCCGCCGCTGCTGTTCTTGCATCTACCCAGTGGGCTGTCACAGTCATATAGTCCTGAGTCTGCCCTGCTCCACTTGTCCACATGTCCGTGGTTAAGTGGACATTGGGTACAACTGCATTTTTTAGGACACTGGTGACTCTTTTCCTGACGTCTGTGTACATTTTCGGTATCGCCTGCCTAGAGAAATGGAACCTAGATGGTATTTGGTACCGGGGACACAGTACCTCAAACAAGTCTCTAGTTGCCTGTGAATTAACGGTGGATACCAGAACCACGTTTCTCACCACCCAGGCTGACAAGACCTGAGTTATCCGCTTTGCAGCAGGATGACTGCTGTGATATTTCATCTTCCTCGCAAAGGACTGTTGGAAAGTCAATTGCTTACTGGAAGTAGTACAAGTGGTCTTCCGACTTCCCCTCTGGGATGACGATCGACTCCCAGCAGCAACAACAGCAGCACCAGCAGCAGTAGGCGTTACACTCAAGGATGCATCGGAGGAATCCCAGGCAGGAGAGGACTCGTCAGACTTGCCAGTGACATGGCCTGCAGGACTATTGGCTTTCCTGTGTAAGGTGGAAATTGACACTGAGGAGTTGGTGGTGTGGTTTGCAGGAGCTTGGTTACAAGAGGAAGGGATTTAGTGGTCAGTGGACTGCTTCCGCTGTCATCCAAAGTTTTTGAACTTGTCACTGACTTCTGATGAATGCGGACCAGGTGACGTATAAGGGAGGATGTTCCTAGGTGGTTAACATCCTTACCCCTACTTATTACAGCTTGACAAAGGCAACACATGGCTTGACACCTGTTGTCCGCATTTGTGTTGAAATAATTCCACACTGAAGAGGTGATTTTTTTAATATTTTGACCAGGCATTTCAATGGCCATATTCGTCCCACGGACAACAGGTGTCTCCCCGGGTTCCTGACTTAACCAAACCACCTCACCATCAGAATCCTCCTTGTCAATTTCCTCCCCAGCGCCAGCAACACCCATATCCTCATCCTGGTGTACTTCAACAGTGACATCTTCAATTTGACTATCAGGAACTGGACTGCGGGTGCTCCTTCCAGCACTTGCAGGGGGCGTCCAAATGGTGGAAGGCGCAAGCTCTTCCCGTCCAGTGTTGGGAAGGTCAGGCTTCACAACCGACACAATTGGACTCTCCTTGGGGATTTGTGATTTAGAAGAACGCACAGTTCTTTGCTGTGCTTATGCCAGCTTAAGTCTTTTCATTTTTCTAGCGAGAGGATGAGTGCTTCCATCCTCATGTGAATCTGAACCACTAGCCATGAACATAGGCCAGGGCCTCAGCTGTTCCTTTCCACTCCGTGTCGTAAATGGCATATTGGCAAGTTTACGCTTCTCATCAGACGCTTTCAATTTTGATTTTTGGGTCATTTTACTGAACTTTTGTTTTTTAGATTTTACATGCTCTCTACTATGACATTGGGCATCGGCCTTGGCAGACGACGTTGATGGCATTTCATCATCTCGGCCATGACTAGTGGCAGCAGCTTCAGCACGAGGTGGAAGTGGATCTTGATCTTTTCCTATTTTAACCTCCACATTTTTGTTCTCCATTTTTTAATGTGTGGAATTATATGCCAGTATCAATAGCAATGGCCTACTACTATATATACTGCGCACAACTGAAATGCACCACAGGTATGGATGGATAGTATACTTGACGACACAGAGGTAGGTAGAGCAGTGGCCTTCCGTACCGTACTGCTATATATACTGGTGGTCACTGACAGCAAACTGCAAAACTAAAATGCACCACAGGTATAGAATCTAGATGGATAGTATACTTGATGACACAGAGGTAGGTAGAGCAGTGGCCTTCCGTACCGTACTGCTATATATACTGGTGGTCACTGTCAGCAAACTGCAAAACTAAAATGCACCACAGGTATAGAATCTAGATGGATAGTATACTTGACGACACAGAGGTAGGTAGAGCAGTGGCCTTCCGTACCGTACTGCTATGTATACTGGTGGTCACTGTCAGCAAACTGCAAAACTAAAATGCACCACAGGTATAGAATCTAGATGGATAGTATACTTGACGACACAGAGGTAGGTAGAGCAGTGGCCTTCCGTACCGTACTGCTATATATACTGGTGGTCACTGTCAGCAAACTGCAAAACTAAAATGCACCACAGGTATAGAATCTAGATGGATAGTATACTTGACGACACAGAGGTAGGTAGAGCAGTGGCCTTCCGTACCGTACTGCTGTATATACTGGTGGTCACTGTCAGCAAAACTCTGCACTGTACTCCTCCTATATAATAATGCTGGTCCCCAGTCCCCACAATAAAGCAGTGTGAGCACAGATATATGCAGCACACTGAGCACAGATATGGAGTGTTTTTCAGGCAGACAACGTATACTGGTGGTCACTGTCAGCAAAACTCTGCACTGTACTCCTCCTATATAATACTGCTGGTCCCCAGTCCCCACAATAAAGCAGTGTGAGCACAGATATATGCAGCACACTGAGACAGATATGGAGTGTTTTTCAGGCAGACAACGTATACTGGTGGTCACTGGTCAGCAAAACTCTGCACTGTACTCCTCCTATATAATATACTGGTGGTCCCCAGTCCCCACAATAAAGCAGTGTGAGCACAGATATATGCAGCACACTGAGCACAGATATGGAGTGTTTTTCAGGCAGACAACGTATACTGGTGGTCACTGTCAGCAAAACTCTGCACTGTACTCCTCCTATATAATACAGCTGCTCCCCAGTCCCCACAATTAAGCAGTGTGAGCACAGATATATGCAGCACACTGAGCACAGATATGGAGTGTTTTTCAGGCAGACAACGGATAAAACTGGTGGTCACTGGTCAGCAAAACTCTGCACTGTACTCCTCCTATATAATACAGCTGCTCCCCAGCCCCCACAATTAAGCAGTGTGAGCACAGATATATGCAGCACACTGAGACAGATATGGAGTGTTTTTCAGGCAGACAACGTATACTGGTGGTCACTGTCAGCAAAACTCTGCACTGTACTCCTCCTATATAATACAGCTGCTCCCCAGTCCCCACAATTAAGCAATAAGCACAAATATTTGCATCAACATTAATAAACGGAGAGGACGCCAGCCACGTCCTCTCCCTAACATTTCCAATGCACGAGTGAAAATGGCGGCGACGCGCGGCTGCTTATATAGAATCCGAATCTCGCGAGAATCCGACAGCGGGATGATGACGTTCGGGCGCGCTCGGGTTAACCGAGCCATACGGGAGAATCCGAGTATGCCTCGGACCCGTGTAAAATGGGTGAAGTTCGGGGGGGTTTGGTTTCCGAGGAACCGAACCCGCTCATCACTAATATTAATATATGATTTTGTCCCCACATACCAGTATCCATTAACAAACTAGAAATTAAATACAAGCTTCTGTCATATGTTCAAATGTCTGTCTTAGAGCAAGTGTGTATTCAGCAGAGAGAATTGACAATTGTTTGGCTCTATTACAGAGAAGCCTGCACTGGCATTTCAGACACCACCCACCTAAGAATCATAATTTGAAAAGGATGTTGATGGATTATAGAGGATCCCTCTGTCTGCTCCAATTAGGATCAACATTTTCTCTTCTTGTTCACTGGGTTTTAGGCATTGAATAGCTGAAAAAATGCTGCCCCCTGCTGATCGTTTGTAATATTAGCTATATAATAACGTATTTTCTTTTAAGAAACAAATCATGCAATGCCTAAAACATAAATATATTTCTTCATTAGTTTTACAATGATTGTGCAGCCTGATATCCTGGCTATGATAAACTGATATCCACGGGATACGTAACTGTACAGGTTTCCTCTGCTGTGCACCACAAAATATGAGCAGTGTTTACCAGGAGCTGGAGCTGCAGCATGAAGCAAGCACTTGTAAATCTTGTGTTGGTTCATATGGCATTTTATCATCCAATTACTGTGTGTGACTTATTGGTGCAGTAACTTCTGCAGGATTACTGGCACAAGAGCTTAACCATTTCACTCGCTATTCCTAAACTACTCATTCAGCGCAAATCATAGGGGCTACAAATGAACAGTATACTGACTACCAGTAATTATGTTTCTGCTGCTTGTGAATGTATTTTGAATAGGCAATACTGTCTATTAAAACACTGGCCAAAACTGTCACTATTGTTAGGTTGGCATTAAAAAGTGTTAAACATATAACGGAATAAATACATTTTAATGTACTTATGAGCAGAGAACAGATCTGGTGGTAAGCGAGGATGGCATTCCTGCCAACATTACAGATCAGAAAGTTTGCATAAAACAGGCCACATTAAACCATGCCTATTTAGGGCAATCCCCTTTCTGGTTGAAAATGTGGACTGCTGGTACAGTAGGTGTCGGGAGAATGATAAAATATGGCATTTCCAAAATGTACAATATGCTGGCATATTATACATGCTTTCATTAATGTTCATACACTTTTATCCAGGGCCATAACTAGGTGTGTGCGGAGGGGGCACCGCACAAAGCGCTGCAGGGTAGGGGGTGCTGTTGGTGGCACTTGTCAATTATCTATTTTAATTACTTTCACTTGTAACTTACCCCCTTTTTGAAGCCCAGCATCTCCTAACTGCTCCTGTCTCCTACCCTGACCCGTTCTGTCGCTAATACCTATACAACATTCATGAACTCAACTTAAGATTTCTTTGTTATTCAGTCACACTGTCCTTTATTACATTTCAAGATGCTGACATACCCGGAATTCGTACCCATTGCCTGTGGCATTGCAGTCAGACAATCTATTCATTGAGCTATTTGCCCTTGCATAGAAAGCTAGAGAAGTCTAAGCTAGAGATTTCTAGCTATTTGAAGCTTACCTTGTACTTTGTGAAAAAATGATCAGCATTGCGGTTGAGCAGATCTATGTGGTGTGTGGCTGCAAGGGATTGGATGTGTGGCTGTACACTCAGGGCCGCCATTAAGGGGGTGCCCTGTGCACACTTGTCCCGGGCCCAGCCACTCTGACAGAGCAGAGGGTCTGTGCAGCTCAAACAGCCAGCCGTTGCTATTCTCGGTGGCGGACGCTGCCGGTGGGACTTACTGCGGCTGCTACCAGTCTAGTACCACCCTAAACAGCCGCCACCATTGAGACTGCCTCTGAGGCCGCCGGCAGCGCTGCAGCTTCCCTTATGCAGTGCTGAGGCTGTCATCGTGGGCTGATCCCCTCCGCCCACCGCCGCCCACCCGCTGCCGCCGGCGTCGCCCACCCGCCAATCATAATGAGCAAGCAGCAGCTTGCTGTTTGATAAAGTTTTATGGATCTGGATGCGGCGTGGAGTGACGTCATGATGTCACGCCATGTCAGTGAAGAGGAGCCGCGGTGCTGAAGAGCTAGGAACAGGAGCAGACAGCGTTGGAGAGCGGACTCTCAGGATGGATTTACAAAGGGTAAGTATGTGTTTGTGTGATTGTGTAATTTGTGTTGTGTGTTTGTGACTCTGAGAAGGGGGCCCGGGGCTGTCATGTCATGCAATATATACAGAAAGGGTCGGATTATTCTTTGAAGAACAGTGTACGAGCCATGCAATAACACAATATATAAATAGGCTGCTATATAAATAAAATGAAAAAGATACAATTTACTTATTTTAAAAGGTCGATCTATTGTTTTGATATCCCTATGAATGGAGTATGGAGATCAAACTCAGAGCCGTAACTAGCGGTGTGCCAGTGGTGCCTTGCCCACAGCGCACATGCACTGTGGGCGCACCCTCTGGCAGCACCCGCACGGCTGCTCACCCACACCCGCCACCACTACCTGCAGAGCTGCCTGCTGTCCTGTATGTAGTGATGCGCTCGGCTACTTCTCTGCCGAGCGCACCACTATTTACAAGGTAGCGCGCAGCGACGCAGCTTCCCTTCTCCCCAGATGCTTCGCTCCCCTGCAGTGTCTCCAGAGTTGAGGGAGAGACGTGATGACGTCTCTCCCAGCCCAAGCTCCCACAAGACCCAGCATGATAATTTTTGGTCAAAATATCTGCCTAAAATATTTTTTGTAAAAGTGTGTGTGTGGGGGGTGCCCTGCCTAATTTGTTAGTCCCGGGCCCCACAATTTCTGATGGCAGCCCTGTGCACACTACATAGATCTACAATGCAACAAAGCAAGGAGAAAGGCAAGTCAGATGCTTGGTTGCATAGGGAGAGGAATCATTAGCAGGAAAAAGGAAGTGATAATGCCACTGTATAGGTCATTGGTACGGCCCCATCTGGAATACTGTGTCAAGTTATGGAGACCATATCTACAGAAGGATATAAATACATTAGAGAGTGTACAAAGAAGAGCAACTAAAATGGTGCATGGCCAACATCACAAAACTTACCCGGAAAGGCTAAAAGATCTTAACATGTATAGTTTGGAGGAGAGAAGGGAAAGGGGGGACATGATAGAAACTTTCAAATATATCAAGGGTCTTAACAAAGTTCAGGAGGGAAACATTCTTCAAAGGAAGAGGAGAATTAGAACTCGAGGACATACACTGAGACTGGAGGGGGGGGGGGAGGTACAGAGGAAATTTAAGGAAAAATTACTTCACAGAAAGGGTAGTAGATAAGTGGAATAGCCTCCCATCAGAGGTGGTAGAGGCTAAGACTGTAGAGAAATTTAAACATGCTTGGGATAGGCATATGAATATCCTTACAAAGATTTAAGGTTCAAAAAGGGTTGCGATTACCTAAAGGATAAAAAAAAAAGGGGCAGACTAGATGGGCCAACTGGTTCTTACCTGCCATCAAATTCTATGTTTCTATGTTTCTATGCTTAATTGCAATGTGCAATGCTGATTATTTTATTTACAAAGTACCAGTTGCTTCATATAGTGTTCATAGTTTTTATGCAGATTCAAATATCTCAATGAGTAGGGTGTTTGATTAGAATTCAACAGGTTATAGGATTGAATCCTGTTTATGGCAGAATATTGAAATGTGTTATTTAATAAAGGGTAATGTAACTGAATAACAACGAGCTCTCAAGTTAAGTGAATGAATGTTGTATAAAGAGGATTTGTGTCCAAATCCATTTCCTTGCAGTGGTCTATAAATTATAAATGTGTGTTTTTTTATTTATATATCTATATATATCTATATATATCTATATCTATATATATATATATATATACTGTATATATATATTCTTGGGATCAATTTTGTCATGCCCCTTCCCCACAAGGTATGCGCCTTATGTCCCGATTGGAAAAATGGGGGGGAGGGAGGGGCGCCAATTCTCTATCTGGCACAGGGAACCAAAAAGTCTAATTACGGCTCTACTTTTATGATATATCATTAGCCAGTTTCTGCAGTTTGTTTTCAGATACTTAGTAACCATATTTTACTACTCAACCAGTCTGGGAGCCTCCCAAATTTGGGGGGCGGGGGGTGGACTCCTTTGGATTTCAAAGAGAGTAAGTCAAATTTTCACAAGCCATCCATGTACTGAGTAAAGTGAGGCATGATGACTGGGATTTGCATTGAATCTTGTAATGGTGGCCCATCTCCTTCACTGTACAATGCAAGGAATTTTGGCTAAGTACAGAGGAAGGCAGGACCACAGTAATGCAATTGCAGTGAAGTGGATTTTGAAAAGCCAGCAAATGTATTAGTTTTATACATAGCTTTTGCTTCCTTCTTAACACTTCCTTCACTAACACTTTAGCCTCTCCCAGGCGTGCTGCCCTGGGGTAGCTGGCCCTTGCTGGTTTGTGGGGTGCAGCAACCAGAACTTAGACTCAGTAATAGGAGACTCCAGTAATTAGAGACGCCATGAAGTCGGGCTGGGGCTTACCATATCTTTGCAAATATATGCAACTGAGATCTCTGAATTACTACAAAGCAGATAGCAGATTTCATATCCTGTTGCTGATGTCATCCTGAGTTCTGGGGGATAAGTGTTTTTTTGTTTCTTGTTCAGAATAACCCCTCCCTTTCATGCACCTGGATGATGTTACTAACTGGATTGAGTAGTTACCAAATTTCTTGTTACTGTTAGTTAAATATGTCTGGATACATTTTAGATTACCTGTAATGTTGTTATGTAACAAGTCTGATATAGGAAACATTGTTTTAGGATTATGAAATACATAAAATCCAATGTTACTATGATATAAAATGTTCTTCAGAAAAACAGCTGGGATTCTAACTGGTAAAGTCTGGAATAAAGAGTAGCCTAGGTAGGGCATTCATTTTAATTGCGGCAACAACGAATAACCATGGAATGTACAGGCTATTCAATATATGTAGGTCTTTTTTGGGGGAGTCTGTAAGAGTGGGGATGTTAGTGGAGTAAAGTTGGTCATAGTTTCTCAGGTACACCCTGAGATATTTCAACTGTCATGGTTGCCATTTAAAGTGAAAGTTTGTATGGTTACTATTTTGTTCCATGGGGGAAATGTGCCAGAACTTCCATTTTATCAGAAATTATTTGAAATTAGGAACTGATCATATGTGTTAAGGTCATGTAAAACAGATAGGAGGGAGGTGTGAAGATGGTAAGAATGTCACCTGCATATAATATTTATATTTTGAGGAATCTACTGTAATGCCAGCAATATCTGGATTGAGGTGGAGTAAAGCTGCAAGTGGTTCGAAGGAAAGGGTAAAAAGAAAAGGTAACAACTGGCATCCCTGCCTGGTCTCTTTGGTAATCATGAAGACCTCAAAGGAACAGTCATTGGCAAGTACATAGCCAGTAGATGGTAATTCAATTGGTATTTGAAACCTGGTGGTGGTTCCATGAAACCGCTGGACTGGTAAGAGGGAGTTGAATAGTCCAAGGAGGAGGGGGTGAGGGATGGTTAAAATTTATTCTAATAAGGGGCTGTAAAACCATCAGGGCCAGGGGCAGAGGTGTTTTTAAGTGATTTGACAGTGAGGTTGAGCTCTTCACACAGTAATATCAATGCTAAATTGGGGATTCTGCAATGGAAATAGTAGAGGAAGGTGACAGGAGTCCAGAAAGACAGCATGTCAAAATTGGCAGGATAGGGAGAGGTGATGCTAGAGGGATGGTCAGTAAGGTTGAAATAAAAGGTTGAAAGCAATCTGCTATTTTCCAAGGGTCATAGAGCAGAGTTTCTGTTGGGGTCTTTTACTGAAGAGATTATGTTGCAGGTTCTCCTGGGGCAGAGTTGATGGGCAAGGAAAGAATCCACCTTGTTGCCTCTTTAATAATACTGGTGGTAGAGCCAGTGAAATGTTCTGGTGGCTTTGGGGGAGAGCATACTTTTCAACTTGCCTTTAAGAGCAAAAGGGGGGTACACACGGAGAGATCCGTCCTTAAATTCTTGAGTACTGAACACACGGGGAGAGATGTGTGCTGAGCGATCTGTCACAGACCACGATGTGTGCTGAGCGAGGGGGTGGCGGGGGGTGGCACTCATTTCACCCAGCGGTGAAATGAGCGACCTGCTAGATTGTGCCTGTATGCAGACCAATCTAGTACTAGCTATAGCAACACGCGCGGCCGCGCATCGCTATCGCTGTGGGGCATACACACGGAGAGATACGTGCTTAACTTCTGAGCAATCTAGTCAGTCTCTCCGTGTGTACCCACCTTAAGCAATCTGACTAGATTGCTTAGAAATTAAGCATGGATCTCTCCGTGTGTAGAGTGCCGGTGACAGCACTGCGCGTCGCTATTGCAGGTTCTAGATCTAGTGAGATCGCTCATTTCACCGCTGGGTGAAATGAGCGCCCCCTCGCTCAGCACACATCGCACTGAGTGCTGAGCGGCAGGAGAGATGTGTGCTGAGTGGTCTGTGCTAGATCTGTGCCTGGTGGAGGGCCATTAGTGAGGCAAGGTTAGCCGGAGTTCAGCAATTTGGGCTTCTTGGGATTTGGCCTCAGATGCAGCTAAGCAGATCAGCATTCTGCGAATTGTGGTTTTGTGGCTTTGTGGGCCTCCTAGATTGTAAGGGGGGGATGAGTAGAGTTGTGAACTTTAAACTCTGGAAAATTCTAGCTATATTATGTTGTTTAAGTAGAGGTGTTTGGGGAAATGCCAATGGCGATGACGGGGGACCATAGTAGCTGAGTGGAAACACAATCAATGAAATAGCATATATTTGCAGAAATACTGTAAGTCTAGTGGGAAACAGAAAATTGCATGAAAGCTTGTGCAGAGGAGTACGTACAAATTGTAATGCTGTAGGAAGCAAGTAACCTCACAACTGCTCACATAGGGTGCAACAGAAGCACAAACAGGGTGTGATTTATCAATGTCGCCTTCCAGAACGTTACTAAAATCTCCTCTGATCACTATATGTTAGAGATGAGTGGCCTGGATTCCAAGGAATCCGGACCACTCTGAACTCCCGGGATCTGAGTCCACCGAAGCCGAGACTCGTGTGTACATGCCAGACTCGGATCCTACAACAAGGATGAATGTCATCCTCCAGGCATTGAATTCTATAAGGCTCCATGGCTCAGACTAAGCGCCATTTCACTCTAACACGTGCTGCTCTATGCTGCACTTGTCTCTGCTATATTGGCTGTGCTGAGACTCGTACTTTCAAATGTCTGTACTCTATAAAGTGACTGTGTATAGGGGGCATGCCGCACTGTACTCTGCTGTATTGGCTGTGCTGTGTCCAGACTCACAAGGGGATATACTCTGTATAGTGACTGTGTATAGGAGAATGCTGTATGCTGCACTGTACTCTGCTATAAATTGTACTGTTTGGTGTGCTTTACTTTAGTGCGCTTTGTTTATAGTTGTAAATTAGAATAGCTGTACCCGTAGTTTTTTGGTCAGAGACGGCATAGTTAGCATGGGGAAAGGCTCTACAGGTGAGGTTTGGCTGAGAGTGTACAACGTGGGTTTCCTGCAAAAGAAGGATGTGAGCTTTGAGGCATTTGAAATGTTGGAAGGCCACTGGGACGTTCAGGTAGTGTCCAACTGCAATCAAATTAACCAGCCCCAAACTGGGCAGTCCAGGCCTTGAATTCCTTGGAAAGTTGGGGACCTCAAAAATTAAATGGGGACCCCTTCCCGAGCAGCCCAGGGCTATGCCCTAAACCCCTGTTGGCAGTGGGCACTGGCGTCATGAGGGGGGGGGGGGGGGGACACAGAATGAAGGAGGGGGGGGAATGCAGGCTGAGAGAACAGAATGAAGGAGAGGGGAATGCAGGCTGAGACACAGAATGAAGGGGGGTACGCAGGCTGAGAGACACAGAACGAAGGGGGGAACGCAGGCTGAGAGAGGCACAGAGTGAATGGGGGGTGCAGGCTGAGAGAGACAGAATGAAGGGGGGAATGCAGGCTGAGAGAGACAGAATGAAGGGGGGAACGCAGGCTGAGAGACACAGAATGAAGGGGGGGAAGCAGGCTGAGAGACACAGAACGAAGGGGGGGAACGCAGGCTGAGAGAGACAGAATGAAGGGGGGAACGCAGGCTGAGAGACACAGAATGAAGGTGGGATGCAGGCTGAGAGACACAGAATGAAGGTGGGATGCAGGCTGAGAGACACAGAATGAAGGTGGGATGCAGGCTGAGAGACACAGAATGAAGGTGGGATGCAGGCTGAGAGACACAGAATGAAGGTGGGATGCAGGCTGAGAGACACAGAATGAAGGGGGGAATGCAGGCTAAGAGACACAGAATGAAGGTGGGATGCTGGCTGAGAGACACAGAATGAAGGGGGGAACGCAGGCTGAGAGACACAGAATGAAGGGGGGGAAGCAGGCTGAGAGACACAGAACGAAGGGGGGGAACGCAGGCTGAGAGACACAGAATGAAGGTGGGAAGCAGGCTGAGAGACACAGAATGAAGGTGGGATGCAGGCTGAGAGACACAGAATGAAGGTGGGGAAGCAGGCTGAGAGACACAGAATGAAGGAGGGGGGGATGTATTATAACCCAGCATGCATTATAACCCAGATTCTGTTTGACTAATGGACTTTTTGAGATCACCATTACTAACACACTACTAAACCTTTAATCCATGACAGAAGTGGCTGTGCTATTAATTGGTATATATGATGAATTTTAGATAATAATTGAAACACCAGCCGTGTGGTATAATTATTGTATTGTTTTTAATTATATGTATTACATTTTTTCAATTATACTGAATCAGGCAGCGCATCATTGTATATTGTATTGTGTCTAATTCAGACCTGATCACAAAAGGAAAATCTCTCTCTAATGGTCAAAACCATGCTGCACTGCAGGTGGGGCAGATATAACATGTGCAGAGAGAGTTAGATTTGGGTGGGTTATTTTGTTTCTGTGCAGGGTAAATACTGGCTGCTTTATTTTTACACTGCAATTTAGATTTCAGTTTGAACACACCACACCCAAATCTAACTCTCTCTGCATATGTTAGATCTGCCCCACCTGCAGTGCAGCATGGTTTTGGCCAGAAGAGAAAAAAAATGCTGTTGCGATCAGGTCTGAATTAGGTCCTTTGTTAGCTGCGGGAGGCTATGGCATGCTGAGATGCAGCAGCACCAGGATAATCTGCCTCCCGCAGCAAGAGTGTAAGAGGGCACATCTGTAAGTGCGTGTCTTCAAATGCATTTTTTGTAATGAAACAGACTTCCTCATGAATGTACATACCTGAAGGTGGCCATGCGATTTCCCTTGAACTCCCCAGAAGCTCCCCGGCAGTCCTGGACTCACAATCAGAGCCGCAACTAAGGGGGGGCTAAGGGGTCACGTGCCCCGGGCGCGGGAGTCGAGGGGGCGCGGCCGGGGAACTCTGCCTGGCTCCCTGACAGCTGCTCCCTCACCCCCACGATTGTCACCCGCAGCAGCGAATGGCGCCGTCATGGACCCACCGCGGCTGCGTCTCCAGTGTCCCTCTGCCCGACCACCGAGTGCGCCTCCTGCAAGCCCCCCCCGCATCTTTACCGCCTGGTGGCCGCTGTTTCCGGTGGACGGAGACGCGGCTGTGCGCGCACCGTCACATGCCGCCCCTCTGACCTCCGGCACCTGCTGCAAGCCCCAGACACTGGCCTCACTCACTGCACCGTGGCTAATGATTGATCTGCAGCGGTGAGCGGAGAAATATTATATATATATATATATATATATATATATATATTGTAGTGATTTATTCTTTTTATATATATATATCAATATGTCTATGTGTGTGTGTGTGCATATATATATATATATACTGTAGTGATTTATTCTTTATATATATATATATATATATATATATATATATACACACATACATACACATACTCTCCGGTACTCCTGGCGATTTCAAATAATCATGCCTGTTTGAAGTTTCTTATTTGAAGCCGCAAGGAGTGCCGCATCCCAGGAGAGTATGTGTTTACGTTTATGGAGGTACCCGGCTGCATTACTGGGAGAGCCGGGCATTTTCGTCGGTTATATATACACTGCTCAAAAAAATAAAGGGAACACTAAAATAACACATCCTAGATCTGAATGAATTAAATATTCTTATTAAATACTTTGTTCTTTACATAGTTGAATGTGCTGACAACAAAATCACACAAAAATTATCAATGGAAATCAAATTTATTAACCCATGGAGGTCTGGATTTGGAGTCACCCTCAAAATTAAAGTGGAAAAACACACTACAGGCTGATCCAACTTTGATGTAATGTCCTTAAAACAAGTCAAAATGAGGCTCAGTAGTGTGTGTGGCCTCCACGTGCCTGTATGACCTCCCTACAATGCCTGGGCATGCTCCTGATGAGGTGGCGGATGGTCTCCTGAGGGATCTCCTCCCAGACCTGGACTAAAGCATCCGCCAACTCCTGGACAGTCTGTGGTGTTGGTGGATGGAGCGAGACATGATGTCCCAGATGTGCTCAATTGGATTAAGGTCTGGGGAACGGGCGGGCCAGTCCATAGCATCAATGCCTTCATCTTGCAGGAACTGCTGACACACTCCAGCCACATGAGGTCTAGTATTGTCTTGCATTAGGAGGAACCCAGGGCCAACCGCACCAGGATATGGTCTCACAAGGGGTCTGAGGATCTCATCTCGGTACCTAAGGGCAGTTAGGCTACCTCTGGCGAGCACATGGAGGGCTGTGCGGCCCCCCAAAGAAATGCCACCCCATACCATTACTGACCCACTGCCAAACCGGTCATGCTGGAGGATGTTGCAGGCAGCAGAACGTTCTCCTTGGCATCTCCAGACTCTGTCACGTCTGTCACATGTGCTCAGTGAGAACCTGCTTTCATCTGTGAAGAGCACAGGGCGCCAGTGGCGAATTTGCCAATCTTGGTGTTCTCTGGCAAATGCCAAACGTCCTGCACGGTGTTGGGCTGTAAGCACAACCCCCACCTGTGGACGTCGGGCCCTCATACCACCCTCATGGAGTCTGTTTCTGATCGTTTGAGTAGACACATGCACATTTGTGGCTTGCTGGAGGTCATTTTGCAGGGCTCTGGCAGTGCTCCTCCTGTTCCTCCTTGCACAAAGGCGGACGTAGCGGTCCTGCTGCTGGGTTGTTGCCCTCCTACGGCCTCCTCCACGTCTCCTGATGTACTGGCCTGTCTCCTGGTAGCGCCTCCATGCTCTGGACACTACGCTGACAGACACAGCAAACCTTCTTGCCACAGCTCGCATTGATGTGCCATCCTGGATGAGCTGCACTACCTGAGCCACTTGTGTGGGTTGTAGGGAGGTCATACAGGCACGTGGAGGCCACACACACTACTGAGCCTCATTTTGACTTGTTTTAAGGACATTACATCAAAGTTGGATCAGCCTGTAGTGTGTTTTTCCACTTTAATTTTGAGTGTGACTCCAAATCCAGACCTCCATGGGTTAATAAATTTGATTTCCATTGATAATTTTTGTGTGATTTTGTTGTCAGCACATTCAACTATGTAAAGAACAAAGTATTTAATAAGAATATTTCATTCATTCAGATCTAGGATGTGTTATTTTAGTGTTCCCTTTATTTTTTTGAGCAGTGTATATATATATATATATATATATATATATATCTTCAAATAAGTCCAGCACTCTCCTCTTAGCAGTTAACCTCTTGAGTGTCAGTGCAGCTGTGAATATACTCCGGAGGTTCTCAATGATAGAAAACATGCACTACACTGCAGATCTGTTTAGAAAGGAATATTTTACTGCATGCTAATTACGATGTTTCTGGGATTGCACAAATGTATGCTTCCTGAAGACTGGGTGTGCAATCCTAAAACTTCGTAATTATCGTGAAGTAAAATATTCATTTCCAAACAACTCTGCAGTGCATGTTTTCTATCATTGAGAACCTCCATATATAATGTGAATGGAGAGCCGGCACTCACTGTTGTAAACTTGAAGTGTGCCCGGTTGCCATCAAGTATAGTGCATATAGTCCATCATACAAGGTGCGGCACTCATGGGTTCTAATGCAAGCAGAATACAGCAGGTTTTCCTGGCTTGTCAACATTTCATCTACTCACATAAATTTAGTCAGGATACAACGACATTTATATGAATAAATGAAACGTTGACAAGCCAGGAAAACCTGCTGCATTCTACTTAAAACCTGTGAGTGCCGCACCTTGTATGATGGACTAGATAGATAGCTAGATAGCTAGATAGATATGTTAATGTGGGATACTATTGTGCAGTGTAAAGTGATTAAGGGTCCACTACCGTTTGGCATAGTCTGTATTTTTAGTTATTTATTTTATTATAATTTTTATAAATTTTATTTGTTTTTATCTATCTTTTTTTTTATATGAGTGGGTGAGGGGGAGGGTGGGGGGGGTGGGGTGGGGGGCTAAACCACTGCCTTGCCCCGGGTGCTGAAAATCCTAGTTTCGGCCCTGTGTGGTGTGATATGGAAGGAGGTCTATGAGGGTGACACTATGAGTTACCATACCGGGTGACAGCAACCCTAGTGATGCCTCTGGCACTGGGTACAGTTCATTTTATTAAAGAGTTCATATTATTCTGTACAGGAAGCCTACAGGTCCAACCAAACCTACCTAGGTATGCCAGCATGCTCGGACATTAAGGGCTCACTGGCACATGTAATCCGCTTGTAAAGAAGATATTAAAATAAGACAGGACACTGAATGCTTTAGTAATTCATTAAACACATCTTCATCTGGTGGGCAACAGCAGACACACAGCAGCCTGAAGCAATACAACAGGCCAGGATTTTTGTGCAAACATGCCAACCTAGTTTTATTGATCAAACACTAAATATAAAAATAAATCCTAGTCGATTTGGGCACTAACTAAACAATACAGATTCCCTCTCTCAGAGTGATAAGACCCAATGCCCCTACCACAAACATAGGCATATGCACAGTACTCACTGTCAGTAAATCAGTGTCTTATAACTAGCCTGCTGCCTATTTCCCCAGGTAGTGAGACCCTGAGTAAAGCTCTGACACATTTTATAGCCTCTTACAGGTGCAGATTTTAATTAGCCTGCTCTCAGGCTGAAGACTTGAACTGAGCCTAATGGATGGAGCCCAGCCTCTCTCTTCATACACACCACCAGGGCTGGCTTTTACTAAAGCCCAAATTTTAACCAAGTTTGTTTTGCAAAAACAGAAATTTTCTTGGGGGCAGAAACCTGGCAGAAATATATTTCCCATTTATAAGTTTACAAGCAGTTTTATCACATATCAGCCCCAGGGGTGTGGACAGAACTGGCGGGCCCTGGTACAAGGAGGGGGCATGGGCAAATGGAGGAGGTGTGGCCAGACCCCCCTCCATTAAAAAATAAATCATTAGTTCTGTGCGGCCACGCCCTCAACACAGGGAGGCGCCGTGTCCAGGGCGGCGGGATGTGATCCCCACTCCCCACCCACGCAGGGAGAGAGAGAGAGGACAGGCTGCCATTGCAGTCAGTTCTCTCTCTCTCACTGCAACAGGCCGGGGCCCAGGTAAAGAGTACCAGGTCCCCTTCCCCGCCAGCACCACTAATCACACCCCTCTTATTGTTTTGACCTGTGATGCAGAACAACTGCAGATTTAAAAAAAAATCTGCCTTGGCCAGCTGGCTTCCTGGTCAGTGTTCTACTGAAAAATGTAAAGTATTGCAATGCCAAGAACCATCTCATTATTCTCCCATTGCTCTTTTTTATTCTCAGACATCCAGTTTAATGGGGCATGATCTGTGATCCATCTGAATTTCCTTCCCAACAAATAGCACCTGTGAACTTCTAATGCCCACTTTATTGCCATTGCTTATTTTTCATCAGTTGCATAGATTCTCTCATGTACATTCAACTTCCTGCTTAACTAAATAAAAGGATGCTCTTCACCATTTTTGTTCATGGACAGGACCTCACCTATACCTAGGTTTACACTGCAAATTCCCTTTTGAAAGTCAGGTGTCATCAGAACTGGTTTGGTACACAATGCTACCAAAAACTTCTGAAAAGCCTTTTCTGCTTCAGGAATTCATTTAAGCATAACTTTCTGTTTGCCCTTGGTAATGTCTGTCAGTGAGACAGTAATAGTGGCAAAATTGGGTATAAACCTATAATACCCCATGATTCTTAAGAAAGCAATCACCTGTTTCTTATTCAGGGGCTTTGGTCAAATTTGTATTGCCTCAATATTATTAAGCTGGGGCTTTATCAAACCTTTGCTGATGGTGTATCCAAGAGTCTTTACTTCTTCAATCACAAAACAACATTTTTGGAATTGGCTGTCAATCCTGCTTTATGCAAGGCGTCCAACACTGCTTGTACCATGGTGAGACTGCCAATCAGGTCTATAGATGACTACATCATCTAGATAAGCAGCAGCATAAAGGGGCCTTAGAATACTATCCATCCTTTGAAAAGTGGCAGGTGTCCACTGTAGCCCAAATGGCAGCATCTTGTATTGGAATAACTCTTCCGATACAGGAAAAGAAACGTATTTTCTTTGCCATTCTCTGTTAAAGGAACTTGCCAATACTCTTTTGTTAAGTCTAGATTGGTTAAGTACCATACTGTAGGGTAGGCTTCAAACTTAGACACATTATTAAACTTACATGAATCACTTCAGAAGTGCAAACTCCCATCAGGTTTCGGAATCAGCACCATGGAACTTGACCACTCACTATGTGACTCTTCAAAGACATCCAACATTGTTTTAATTTCTTTAGACATTGATTCCTGTTGGACGTCTGGTATTCTATAGGGCTTTAGGTTAACCTTAACCCCTATGTCAGTGATGATGTCATTTTTAATGACACTTGTTTTACCTAGTATGTCTGAAAACAAAACTCTAGGATTAGGGATAGGCTGCTGGGGAGGAGGGTTATGGTTAAGGAAGTATTATGGAGGGTTAGCATACTTACCTATCCCTGTCAGGATTCTCTCCATCGGGTTGTTGCAGTCGGTCTTCTATCCACTGGCATCCCGAATGCCACTAAGGCGTATCACACCCGTGTAATCCATTATCACCAAAATATATTGATGGCCCCAGCAGAATTTATTAGAGGTCCAACCAAATCCATAGCTATTCTCTCAAACGGAACCTCAATAATGGGTAAAGGGACAAGCTGACTTTTAAAATATGGCCTTGGAGCATGATACTGACATTCAGGGCATGATGCACAATATACATTACCTCTTTATGGATCCCATGCAAGAAAAACCACTGTAAAATTCTCACAGTGTTTTTTTTCTACCTCTAGGTGACCTATAGTTACGTGACTATGAGCCAGGTCTAACACAGTTCTTCTATATGCCTTGGGGACTACTAATTGTTCCACGATATCTTTCCCTTTCTTGGTCAGTTGATCCAAAAAATACTGACATACTGCCTTGTGAGGGTATAACAACCTACTATCAGGGTCTACAGGGTTTCCGTCAATCATTTGCTTTTTCCTTCAATCATCATAGTTTTTACCACAGTAGGGTCACTTATTTTTAAAGCAAAGATCTATTTTCTGACTTCAAGATCAGGCAAATGGTCAACTAGTTCTACAACATTTTCTATTTCAATAGGATGTACCTCATTCTAAACCCCACTACTGCTTTCATCATTTTCTGTTTCCTCAATCATGCTCATAAAGGGGAGCACTTTAATCTTAGAAGACACTTCACCTGCTACTGTATCAGTAAAACACTCAAACAGGTCTGGGTTATTTACTTCTGTAGGAAATTGGCATTCCCTCTGCTTCTAGACGTAGGCGATCTGTCTCCCCAATCAGGGCCGGTTCTACACCTTGTGGCACCCAGTGCAAAACTTTCCACTGCCCCCCTCCCCCCGGTAAAACAGTTTGTGGCCACAGTTATGTCGCCAGATTTGCCCCAAGTAGTTGTGCCCCCAGTAGATTTGCTCCCTGTAGCTGTGCCCCAGTAGTTGTGCCCCGTCGCTTGTTGCTTTGCCCCCTGTTGCTTTGCCCCCAGTAGATTTGCCCCAGTAGTTGTGTACTCTGTAGTTGTGCCCTCTGCTGCTGTGCCCCCTGGAGTTGTGCCCTCTGCTGCTGTGCCCCGTGTATTTGTGCCCTCTGCTGCTGTGCCCTCTGCTGCTGTGCCCCCTGTATTTGTACCCTCTGCTGCTGTGCCCCCTGTATTTGTGCCCTCTGCTGCATGCCCCCTGGAGTTGTGCCCCCTGCTGCTGCGCCCCCTGGAGTTGTGCCCTCTGCTGCTGTGCCCCCTGTATTTGTGCCCTCTGCTGCTGTGCCCCCTGTATTTGTGCCCTCTGCTGCATGCCCCCTGGAGTTGTGCCCTCTGCTGCTGTGCCCCCTGGAGTTGTGCCCTCTGCTGCCGTGCCCCCTGTATTTGTGCCCTCTGCTGCTGTGCACCCTGTATTTGTGCCCTCTGCTGCCTGCCCCCTGGAGTTGTGCTCTCTGCTGCTGTGCCCCCTGGATTTGTGCCCTCTGCGTCTCTCCCATAGCAGCGCCGCACAGACACTAGAGGTCAATACTGACCTCTAGTGTCTGTCACTGGAGCCGGCTGCAGCAGACGCCCACACAGCCCACGGCGTCCGCTGCAGCCTGGGAGCGGGGTGCTGGTAGGCGGCGGTGCCTGCGGGGTGACTGCGGCCGCACCCCCAGGCCGCAGCGCCCCGGGCGCAGGCACTGCTTGCCCGCACCAAGGGCCGCTCCTGTCCCCAATATCACATCATACATCTAAACATGAAACAAACCAACAGGGACTACAGCGGAATCACATTGCATTTCTATGTCCCACCAACAGTATTTCCCTTACAGTTTAAGGGGTTCAAAAATTCAGCTGCAATAAGAGTAACCAGGCTTCCAGATTCTAACAGAGCCTCTTCCCTTCTATAGTGACTATATACATTTGTTTATCTGACTTAGCTTGTCGGTCTGCAGTGCAGGCTAGCTGAGCAAAGAAAGACACTCTGTGACTGACATAAGCAGTATCACACTGCATAGGTTCAGAGGTAAATGAACAATTAGCAGCAACATGGCCACCACATCAAAAACATGACCATACTATTATCAAGTATTTTACAGGTTAGAAACCTTCCTGGAACTGCTGGCCTTCTTCCAGGTTCCAAACCCACAGTCTTAGGTTCATTCCACCAACGAGCATCCTTCTCCCCTAAAACAGTCTTACCAGTGATCACTGGAGATCGCCATTGTGGGACTAGTGCCTGGTGGGGTACACTTAATAGCTCCTCAGCTGCCACATACCTCTCCACCATATCTACCAATTAGTCTGCTGTTTTAGAATTTGCATGGCTCAGCCAATTGCGCAAAACTGTAAGTAAAGACAGTTGATATTGGGGGTAATTCCAAGTTGATCGCAGCAGGAATTTTGTTAGCAGTTGGGCAAAACCATGTGCACTGCAGGGGAGGCAGATATAACATGTGCAGAAAGAGTTAGATTTGGGTGGGTTATTTTGTTTCTGTGCAGGGTAAATACTGGCTGCTTTATTTTTACACTGCAAATTAGATTGCAGATTGAACACACCACACCTAAATCTAACTCTCTCTGCACATGTTAAATCTGCCTCCCCTGCAGTGCACATGGTTTTGCCCAACTGCTAACAAAATTCCTGCTGCGATCAACTTGGAATTACCCCCATTGATCCATAATGACCTTTTTTGCAATCTGTGGTCCAGTGAGAGACTATGGCTGGAGCCACTTTGTGGTAATATGGATGAGGTCATGCATTTGAGAGTGGGATGGCTTTTCCCAGCGATTAACTTGTTGGCCACAAACACTGTGACTCCCAACCAAGTTAAGATTTCTTTCTTCAACTACTCATAGTATTTGGCATCAGTCAAGCACAAGTCAAAATAGGCTTTTTGTAGATCTCCAGACAGTAAGTGTGCCACATGGCTTGCCAACTGATCTTTAGGCCAACTCTCTCTCAGCTGCTCTTTTAAAACTGGTCAGATAAGCTTCAACATCATCACTTTTGCAGAAAATGACTGGCTCATATTGAGCGAGAGTTAGTTAGAATGTCGGTGGAAGCCCTGGACAGGGCTGTTAAAGGCCTTGTGGGCATGGTGCTGTTGCTCACAGAGATTATCGATAAGAATTTGCTGTTGCTTTTCATTGTTTTTCTCTAGAGTGGCCTTAAAAATTTATTTCATGTTATCTTTGGGTGTAGGATTGAAGCAGAAAATGACTTCACTAAGCATCTGCCGACATACACACCATGGATACAGATAGTATAGTATATGAGTTGAAGTCCATAATAGCAAATTGGTATCTGTCCCTTTAAATTTAAAACAAACTTTTTTTGTATAGCTGGAATCTCATTGTATTGCTTGCACTCGCTTCCACCAATTACGAGGAGATCAAGGTTGGAGTGCCCTCTCCTGGGCTAGATGGGCACTTTCAAACACACAGCAGCCAGGAAATAGTATACCAGTTCATTTAACAAAAATAAGTCCTAGCCTGTCTGGGTACTATACTAACTAAACAATACAAATTCCCTATAATGTCTATACCACAATCTCTCAAAACAAGCCTGCTACTTGTTTACCCAGGTAGAGAGAACCTGAGTAAATCTCGGACACACCTTATATCAGTCTCTTACAGGTTCCAGTACTGAAGACCGAAATGGGCCTAATGGATGGAGCCCACCCTCTCTCTCCATCCATACCCCCCAGGAACCCTTAACTATCTTTCACTAAAGCCCAAACTCTAACCAAGTCTGTCTTGCAGAAACAGACATTTTCCTGGGGATTTAAATCATATAAAGATGTGTCCACTTTCATCTTTGCTATTTTGCTCAATTTGACACAACATTCAAAACACGCCTAAGCTGTTTTTCACAAGTAGCGAGTGGATGGATTTTAAATTTTTGTTTGCCATAATAGAAAAAGTATAAAGTAACATATTAAAGAAGCAAATTAAGAAAAATCACAAGGCATGGCTAAATCTCTAAGTCTATGGCATGCAAAACCAAGCCATACATGGCGGGATAAAGCAAAAGATGTATGTGGACACATCTGTAGGTCAGAAATCTGGGGAAAACATATCTCCCGTTTATAATTTTCCCAGTGCTTTTATCACAGTCATTAAAATGCTCCCTCTATTTTATGGCTGTTTCTGAAATGCTCTCTGTATTGTATATCAATCTTGGGGATGCAGTCTGCATTGTAAATAGATCTCTAAGATGTCTGCTGTTGTTTTTTCTATAGAGGTAAACATTGGAGCAGTGTCGGACTGGAGCATGTAGGGCCCACCGGGTGAATGCAGTGGTAGGGGCCTATGTTAGGGGTGTGGCCAGCCTGCAGAAGGGGTTTGGCCTGCCACCTCATTGGTTCGACTAACCATTAGAGAGTGCAACGTCTGGGCCCCTTCATAAATATGTACAGTAAATTTAGCTGCTGCATGCATGATAATGTTCCAGATGAATAACAGCAATGCGCTATAGAAAATACACCATAGTCCAGTACAAGGTAAAATATGTATAATGAATAATTCATGTATAATGTATAATTCAAGTGCACAGAACCTGAACCTTAAAACAGGAGGTGGGCCCCTAGGCAGTAGGTTCAACCGGTGATTTCCCCTGTACCCCTGTGGGCCAGTCCAAGCCTGCATTGGAGTGTAAATGGGAGGTGCAATAACCTAGGGCTACAGGAACCCTTAATCAGTATATATATACATATATATATATATATATATAATACAGATATACGTGGGTTAACAATGCAATCTATTTTAAAATTAAAACAAAGATGATTAAGTGTCTGTAGACAAGCAAATTTAAAACTTCGGCAGTGTGTACCCCAAATAAAGCATATGGCATCAACAGAGCTTGTAGCATACATTCCTGCTTTAACAAGACTGCTTTTATGATTCAACAGTTGTTAAGAACTCCAGCTAGCATTCACATCAATTTGCCTGCCAGTTGGTTTGACTCCTCTATTCAACTGGCATGCAAAATTCTAATGCTGGCCAGGATAGTAAATGGTAGCACACAAATGTCACTTGCACTTGAGTAAAGATTAAGCACAAAAGTTTATTAATTAAAGAAAATATATACAGAGAATTAGGTAATACTCTTATGGAACTCTTGTAGCACTCTTGACAATATCAGTAGGGTGGAATACAAATCATGTAAAACTTAATCTTTAATGGATACAACAAAAAATGATATAACTTTGCCAAAGAGATATTGGCAATTATAAATGACTGACATATATAGGGAAACCAATATCAAGTCAAGGCAAAATATAGACAGACATAAAAATACATATAACAAGTGATACACAGTTATCAAAAGCTCCCAGTTTCTCCTCCACTAAATAGGAAGGAATAATGATCACATTGAATGGTTACCCTAATGTATATATTATGGCATGGTGTCTGTATGGTAGAGCCGTGAACAGACAGACAGACAGGGCTAATGCAGTGTTTTCCAAAATCTGCTTTAGCCCTGCATGAGGGTGAGAGGCAGAGCCGGCCCTAACCAATATGATGCCCTAGGCGAGATTTTGGCTGGTGCCCCCCTAGCACCACCGTTAGTTCCGCCTCTAACCCTGCACCCCTTTCCCAGCACCGTCACCCCCCCCACCCATAGCAGTCCTTTTTTATGTTTTCCTACCCCTGTAATTTAAATAAGAACAGAGTGCACATTCGGCGCACAGCCCAAAAAGGTATGTGTTTTTGATGGCAAGGGGCATGGCCACACAATAGTACCCCCAATTCAAATTGTGCCTTACAGTAGTGCAACTTTATTCACAATTTATCATACGATAGTGTCCCTTATTCACATTACATCACACAGTAGTACCACTTTACCTTATATACGTTACTCCTCACAGTAGTGCCCCTGAATCACATAACATCCTACTGAATTGCTCCTTATTCACATTACACCATACCATATTGCTCTTTATTCTCATTACACCACACCATATTGCTCCTTATTCACTTTACACCACACCATATTGCTCTTTATCCACATTAGACCACACTGTAGTGCCCTTTCTATACGTTATGCCACACAGTAGAGCACCTTATACACATAATGCCACACATTGGTAATGCATTTATACACGTAATACCACACAGTAATGCCCCTTACACATATGACACACATTATTAATGTCCTTATAAACATAATGCGCCTTACACATTATGCCAACCCTTATTAATGCCCTTATACACATAATTTCCCTTACACATATGCCGCACACTGTTAATGCCCTTATACACATAATGACACACATAATGTCCCTTACACATATGCCACACGTTATTAGTGCGCTTATACATATAATGACACATATAGTTCTTGGCGTGAGTCAACTGGCAGCTCTGCTAACGTCGGGTGCCTATTTTTTATGAAAATGCATCTTATTTGAATTGCTATGTGGCTAGGATGCACAAGCAGCTTCTGCTGATTAAAATTATATGCGGCATGCCTATATACTGTGTGCGACTGTGGCTGTATCTGCATACGAAATGCTACACACAGAATATAGGCATGCCGCATATCATTTTAATCAGCAGAAGCTGCTTGTGCCCCTAGGCTAACAAGATACCCTAGGCAATTGCCTAGTTTGCCTATGCCTAGGGCCGACTCTGGTGAGAGGTCATTACTAGCGCCAGCCCTTGGAGAATAAGATAGTGCCAGAGATTTAGGGAGCCTTTTGTTTCTGTTTTAGGCTGTTAAACCGAACAGCTCATCACAGCCAATGAGAGAATTACTCAGCTCACACTGTCTCTGGTGAAAAAAATAGATACAGTATGAAGTGTTCTTATGCGGGTGTAGTCATTTGGTAACAGTAATTCCAGGATTTCAGAAAAGTAACAATTAAACAAAGAGATAACATATATTTTGTAGGTAAATAAATACTGTATCATACTGCCCAAATTCAGTTGTTGAGTCAACCAGTTAAAGGTGTTACTAATCACTTGTGTTTGAGAGATCTAATAGATTGTATATATCTAGTAAACTGATGCATTGTGCATAATAGACCTCATTTCACATTTATCTGTAGTATCTCTGGTTGCTCCTGCAGTCAACTAGACACCTGCTCCTGCTAATATTAGACACAACACTGTTATGCTCACAATAGGGTGAATACGTGTACCAACAAACCAGTGACATGCGGTGAGGTAAAGAAGAGCGTTTCCTGTCATCCTAACGTACATGCCAGAGTTTTGGCTACATAAAGTATAAGAAAAATACAAAGAATATATTATAAATATCTTCTTTGTATTATTCTTATCATTTTTATAGCCAAAACTCTGGAGTAAAAGGTCTATGACAGGTAAAGCAGTGCCGCCCCTGCCTATCTTCTCCCCACATCTCTGATCAAAACTCACCAAATTACCAGCTGTATATACTGCTGCACCTGTGTATAATGCCAACATGAACCCTTTGGCTCATATATTGTGTCTAAATCTGGCTCTGGTACTAGCCAGTGCCTCCTGAGTCATTTTCATCACTGCATGTCCCTGCAACATACTGAACATGGGTGGTGGGGTGCTCCACTCTGTGCAGGAAATTGGTACACCAACTGGCTCCTTTACGTACGTTTCGCCTATTGGAGGCTTTATTTTTACAAGGAAGACAGCTCACAAGACTTGCCCACCAGATCACTCTGTTTAAGGTAGCATGTCTGGTTCTTTTAACCAATAAGGAGGAAGTATCACTGACTGACAATCCTTGTCATCAATAGTCAGTTTATGATTAGAACATATGAGAGGACTGATATAGTGTTTGATCATTTAATTATAATGTCCCATTTCATTACAATTATAATTAAATAGATGTGTACAACTAGGATTCTGTAGATGTGTGCATGCAAGAGATACAGTATCAGTATTATGTTCATTTTAAATCTCCCTTGTTTTGTGACAAATTTAATACCGATATCACCAGCGCAGTGTTAATTTTGACAAGGATTTTCAATTTACTTTTAGGGGGATATCCTATTAGCAGTCGTACTTTACCGCTGCTAATTGGTTTTCCAGGGGCTATCCTATTAGCCCCAATGCAGGTGTCCTTATCTCCCATACCAGCACTTATCGGCTATTATGCTTCGCATGCCTCAGGCATGACAAATTGCTCAAACTACAAATAAACCTTAAGGTGATCGGACATAACATTTAGCTACAGTAATCTGTGTGATTGTTCTAACCTACACAGTGAGTTGACAACATAATACAGTTTACTTAGCTCTGTTTAGTAGTTTCAGGAAGGCACTTCTCTCTCCAAGATGACCTTTGCCCCCTTTCCCTGTTGTGACAGGCCATTATCACTTAGGTCACCTGTAACACTAAACAAAAACAGCTGCTTGGATAAAGCCTGTGATGCAGGCATTGCAAGTTGTTGAAAGTAAATTTAGGGCCAGAGAGGCTTGATAAAACAGTTTAAACAATACAGTATTCAAAAATTACAATAAATTGCTAAAATACAAACTGGCTAATTGATTACAGCAATACTACAAGTAAGTACTACAAACAATTAAGCCTTAAGGGGCATAATATATAGCTAAACTGTGATTTTCATGACTTACAGTTGACTTAATAAACCACTTCTCTCCATGATGACCCTTGTCTTGTTGTGACGGGCCCTAGTTAGGTCCCCTGTAATGCTAAACATCTGCTCAGCAAAAGCCTGTGATGCAGGTATTGAAAGTAAATCTAGGGCCACATACTTAAAATTCACATAGATCACCGTGTTCTTTGCCAACCAAAAATCCATCGCACGTTCAAAATCTTAGACCATCTCAGATGAAAGCGAATCTTTGTATTTCCTTTTCTTCTACTTAGCCCTGGCCTTGGGTGGGTTTGCCAGTGAAGATTCCAACTTGGTGGACAAAAACCTAAAGTATCATCGCTTTACTCTTAATGAGGGCACCTCTTCAACATCATTCTTCATTGATGCCTCACCATCCCCATCATCTTTATTCAACTCATCTTTTCCCAGTGTTGTGGATGTGTATGCACTGAGGAGGACACATTTTTCTGCTTCTTCCAAAAGTTCATGGATTCCATCAACTGCGTTTTCAATGAGTGCATCTTCAGCAACTGTTAGGTCAAAAAAACATGCAGTAGCTGCAAGTGGAGAGAGCTTTGCTTCATTGGGAAACAGGAAGCAGCTAAAGCGTTGCTCCAAGTTAACTTTCATTTTGTCTGCCAGTTCACACAGTTCTCTGTGAATGATAGTAGAGAGAACCGGGAGAGGTAAGTAATCAACTCCAGTAAGGCTGACACAATCAAAGAGATGGACACTGTATAGCTTGAATTGTTTTTGTACAGTCAGCAAAGGGCAGCAAGAGATCTCGGACAGCAGTTAACTTCACCCACTCACTTTGCAGAAGACAATTCCAACCCATCTGCAACTTGAACCAGAGAATTCTTCATGAAGAAGGTGCAAAACCATCTGTAATTTGCTGGACTATCTTGTCACGCAATCTTTATTTTGAATAAGTCCATAGAGCTGGCAAAGTTTCATTATTGGAACTGAAGACCTGCAAACCCATTTGACAACTGTTTTCACCTTTTCCGAGGTTATGAAACAGAGACTTCTTTGTGGATCATGTTAATGACCAACTGTAATGTGGTAACAAAACAGGGTGTCCGCTCCTTAATGCCTCCATAACTGAGAACAGATAGTGGACTGAGGACTTCATTATTATTTTAATTAAAGTATGTTTGAAAATTAATTTTTATATGAAATGTAATAACTGTAATAGTATTACCTTGCCCCAAAATTTTCATGCCCGCTATCACTCTTCTCATCTTCTTCTGAATCCGCAGAGCTTAGTTTCTCTTCTTCCAGTCTGAATTCAGCAACTATGTTGCTCCCATTATCTGTACGATTGCTGTTTTCTGGTATTCCCCACTTTTCAGTGCACTGGTGCACAAGTTTTGATGGAATGTGCAATATGTGGATGGGAGCTCTCTTTGAGACTGAGTAGTATGCTTTGTCCAAATGCCTATATCAATCATAATTTTCCAAGCATTGGCTACTCTATCTTTACATTTTGTTTCTTTCTTTAATCCTTATAAATGCTATCAATGAGATTGCTGATTTTGGTTTTCTTAGGGATGGTCAGTCTCCTGCCAACCACCTCATCATATGAATGAAGTCTTTGGGGGTCATTCCGAGTTGATCGCTAGCTGCCGTTGTTCGCAGGGCAGCGATCAGGTGAAAAAGCTGCATTTCTGCGTATGGACTGCAGTGCGCATTTGCGTCGTATGGGTACAAAGTCCGTTGTGGTTGTGCACAGGTTCTAGCGAAGTTTTTCTTTGCACTGACGGCCGCAAGAAGATTGACAGGAAGGGGGCGTTTCTGGGTGTCAACTGACCATTTTTAGGGAGTGTTTGCAAAAATGCAGGTGTGTCTGAAAAAACGCAGGCGTGGCTGGGCGTTCGCTGGGCAGGTGTATGACGTCAAATCCGGACACGAATAGGCTGAAGTGATCGCAAGCTCTGAGTAGGTTCAGAACTACAAACCAAAAGTAACACTGCTTTAAGCGTCTAAATTCAAATAGGATCCCAAGATGTAATAACACCTCAGTGTTGCCGATAGGCACTGTGTGTGTGCCTTTAATAAATTGTTAGAAAGACAAGAGGAAAAAAGGCTGCGCTTGGGGTATTACAAATGGACCATGCATATGGAGAGCTGACAAAGATATAAATATAAAATGATGTTTATTTTATTATAATAAAACACTGGTAATAAATGAGAGAACTTTACATGTGGGATCCGGTCTGAAGATCGACAGTGTCTAGGTCGACAATGTTTAGGTTGACCACTATAGGTCGACAGTCACTAGGTCGACATGGATGGAAGGTCGACAGGGTTTCTAGGTTGACATGTGCTAGGTCGACAGGTCTAAAGGTCGACATGGGTTTTTCACATTTTTTTTTTTTTTTTTAATTTTTTCATACTTAACGATCCACGTGGACTACGATTGGAACGGTAAAGTGTGCCGAGCGAAGCGGTAGCGGAGCGAAGGCACCATGCCCGAAGCATGGCGAGCGAAGCGAGCCATGCGAGGGGACGCGGTGCACTAATTTGGGATCCCAGTCACTCTACGAAGAAAACGACACAAAAAAAAAATCCTCATGTCGACCTTTAGACCTGTCGACCTAGTACATGTCGACCTAGAAACCCTGTCAACCTTCCATCCATGTCGACCTAGTGACTGTCGACCTATAATGGTCGACCTAAACATTGTCGACCTAAACACTGTCGATTTGATGAACCACACCCTTACATGTATGGAATCTTTTATTCAATTCAGTATGCAGTGATGATACTGTTGAGAATTGTAACACTGATATAACCGATAAGTTGCAATATGTCTCTCCAGAGGTTTTTCAGTGGATACTAAAGAGAGTGGAAACTTTGTGTAAGTGCAGAGGCAGCATGCGCTTTAAAAGATGAATTAGGAAGTCCCGGCAATAGATTAATGTATCAATTGGATATGTATGATATTACCTCTCCTTTGGGCTTTTACCACCGAGCGTCCTCGGTGGCATCCTCTGCAGGGCCCACTGATGTGATGAAGAGGGAGAGGAATTCAGCACAAATGCACTGACCGAGGTAATTCCTTATAGTGGGAGACGTTGTTAAGTGGAGTACAGGGAGCGTTCCTGTGTTATCCCTTTGGGCTGGTAGAAATCCTTAGTAGTGCCCTCTTTGAAGAATGAAGGGAGCGGTGCTATCCACTAACGCTAGTTGGAGCCACTGCTGATAGCGGGAGAAGGCACTATGCAGTAGCGCTGGCCCGAGCCGTCACTAATGACGGAAGGAGTCCTCAGGTAAGGTACGAGGTGCTGTCCCGTAGATAACTGCAGCTGCTGCTTGCAGGAGGAGGCGCTACACAGTAGCGTTGGCTGGTGCCGCCGTAAATGATGGTAGAAGTCCTCTAGAACTAGAATATATACGGGGAGCGTCCCCTTGGCTAAAATAAAATCGGTGGTCAGAGTATGAAGAAAGGGGAGGAGCCTAACACGGTTCGTCATGAATCACGTGATTTTCTCAAAGGAATGGAGACATATTGCAACTAATCAGTTATATCAGTATAAAAGTCCGCCAAAAGGAGCCGTGTACATCATCAAAACGTCATCAGGCCGCGTTACTGCATATGACTGCATCCCTCGTTCCCGTCCGTCTCCCGGAAGTGACGCGAGCCATGCTGTCATCGGCCGCGTCAAACCCGGAAGTCCAGTGTTGCGTTTCAGATCTTCGTCTCCCGGAAGTGATGTATACCGCGTCGTCACCATCGGCATTACACCCGGAAGTCTTATTCCACGTTCCATCCTGAATCTTATATGGCACTCGAGGGAAAGAAACTAATACCCGAAATGGATTCCAAATGTTCTCGGCTTATCTTTAATAATAAATGTCCCGTGATGTCATCATCGGCGGAACATATTTGTATATCATGATGTAGTAGATTTTAGTAACTCGGCTGTATTGGGTCTTCATCTAATATACCTTAATATAAAAATGCACATATTAGATTCTTTCTTGGATACAATGGATATACATTATAAAAACCACTTCAACTCAAAGTCTTTGTTGATACCCTCTGGTTTCAGTGTCTTAAAACAATGTATCATATTCATTTCCATTTTAGCCAATCTTTTATTAATATCACTGTGTCTTGTGTCACCACTGACTTTTTTCAGACCATAAAAATTAATAACATGTTTAATATCACAATTGTGTTCATCTTTAAAGTGTGCAGATAAAGCATGAATTTCTATCCCCTTTTTAATGTTGCGTAGGTGCTCACTAATTCGTATCTTTAGCGGCCTACTTGTTCTGCCAATATAAAATAGATGGCATGAGCACTCAATCCCATAAACAACATTATTGGTGTTATAAACTCCTGAATCTTACACATTTTCCCATTTATATTAACATCCTCTTTTTTATTACCGAAGGTATTCTTTATGTTCTTACATCCTACACAGTCTCCACATCTATAGAAACCCTTTGATGTTATCGTGGGGGTGTTTACTGGTGTTGGGCATAAACTTTTGACCAGCTGTGATTTAAGGTTTGGTGCTCTTCTAAATATGCATAAGGGTTTTTCGGGGATATCATTTCCAATAACCGGATCCCTTTTTAGCAAGTTCCAGTGTTTCTTCAGAACCCCTTCTACTTGTTTATGTTGTGAGGTAAATTGTGTTGTGAAGGCCCACTTAAATCTTTCATCTTCCCTATCTGTCTTCCGTTCCTTATATATAAGATCTTTCCTATCGGTGTTTTGGGCAATTTCTAATGAACTCAAGACATTTTTCTCGTCATAGCCACAGGCTAAAAAATTATCTTTCATTTCAGCCGCCTGTTCATTAAAAGTAGAGTTCTCAGTGCAGTTCCGTCTTAACCGTTTAAACTGTCCTATAGGTATAGATTTTAACCAGTTGTCGTGATGACAACTGTCCCTTTGGATATATGCCCTTGAGTCAGTTGGTTTAATGAAATTCTTCGTTTTTAGGACCCCTTCTTCCACGTATAAACTAAGGTCTAGGAAATCTATCCGGTGTTTATCAATATTGAATGTTAAAACAATATTCCTGTCATTAGAGTTGAGGTAGGCACAAAAAGAGTCTAACTCTTCTCTGTTCCCTTTCCAGACGAAAATTATGTCGTCTATATACCTCCGCCAGGCCACCAGGTTCGCCCCGTGTGGGTTGTTATTCCACACTACCTCATCCTCCCATACGCCCATGAAAATATTGGCGTAACTCGGGGCGAACCTGGTGCCCATGGCGGTGCCTCTCTTCTGGATGAAATACTCATTTTTAAAAATAAAATAATTATTGTTTAGTATGAAAAATATACCTTCCCGAATAAATTCCTGAAGTGAGGGATCAAGAGCGGTGGTCATTAATTTAGTGCAGACAGCCTCTATCCCTTGTTGGTGATCAATAATCGTATAGAGGGAGCTGACGTCAGCTGTTATAAGGAAGTAACTATCCTCCCATTTTATTTTTTCCAAAAATTCAAGGGTATCCCGTGTGTCCTTAAGATGTGAGGGGTTAAGTGACACCAGAGGTTGAAGATGGTAGTCAATCCATTGGGACAGATTTGACGTAGCAGACTCAATTCCCGATACGATGGGTCGTCCTGGGGGATGAGTTGCATTTTTATGAACCTTAGGTAATACGTACAGTGTAGGGACTACCGGATTTTCAATAAAAAGGAATTTGGCCTCATTATCAGTGAGGATCCCTTTCTTATTAAATTTCTCAATCAACTCTTTGATCTTAAGGGAGATCTTATTAGTTGGATTACCCCTCAGTTTTTTATAAGTCCCGGTGTCACCTAATTGACGGTAAATTTCTTTTTCATAATCTTTGATATCAAGTAATACGACCCCTCCCCCCTTATCTGTGGGTTTGATAATCAACTGGTTGTCAGATTTCAATCTTATGAGTGCCTTCCTCTCCTTACTGGTAAGGTTGTATTTAATGGGTTTATCATGTATTTTCTCAAGATCTTCCTTCACTAAAAGACTAAAGGTCTCTATAAAATTCCCCTTTAGATAACTGGGGCAAAAAATAGATTTGGGCTTAAATCTTATATCCGTAATATCATTAACCCCATCATCTTCTTTTGTCCTTAGTTTGTGGAATTTTTTTAGGGTTAATTTTCTCACAAATTTTTGGGTATCTATAAAGACTTGAAAATTATCTATCTTTGTTGCTGGAGCAAAATTGAGCCCTTTTTTCAAGAGACTCCTTTCTTCCTCCAAAAGCAGATGACTGCTAAGATTGAAAATTTTAATTTTCTCAATCTTGGTTTCTGAGTATATTTCTTGTAATTCTATATTAGATGTTAGATTTTTTGATATGATCTTTCTCTTTCGTTTCCGATTTTTGTTCTTCTTAGTTCCCCCTCTTTTGCCCCTTTGGGTGATTTTTACCTCCAACCTCTGGTTGGCCCTCTTCTCTCTAAAAAAGGTGATGTTGATCGATTTTGTTCTAGATTGTTAAACCTATTACTAGATTCCCAATTTGAATATATGGGTCTCCGTTCCCCCCTAGGCGTGGAAACCCCATAATAATTGGTGTGAGCTGGTAATCTGGGTCGCCACTGCGTGGTTTCCTTCCAATTTCCATTATCCCCATGATGTCTTGGGACCCAGGGTTCCCGTGGTTCAAAAGATCTGGCTGACTTATACTCCCATTTATTTTCCCTTCTTTCATTATACATAGGTCTCTTTCTACCATGATTGGGTGTATAATTTGGGTGGGATGATCTTTCTAATTGGACATTATTTGTGGATTTATTAACCCTTTTCTGGGTATCCTCTCCTCGCTCCTGTCCTACCTCTGTTTGGTTAGCTGTCCCCTCTCTATCCCTCCATAATTTGTTAACTTTTTTGGAGATGAGACTTGTCTCCATCTTTTTAATATTAGCCGTAATTTCTTTTTCTTTTTCCTGATATTCCTTTGAATTTATAAACGGGTTTAATAATTCCTTATGGTCGGCAATATCTTTATCCAAATCAGATAATTCCCTTTTCCTTTCTGATATAATTAGATTAATCAGAGAGATGGAGCAACCTCTCAGTATATTTTCCCAGTTCTTTTTAAATAATTCTGTAGCGTGTGTAAAACTGGCTTCTTTATGGATTTTTAATCCTTTTGGTATTAGATCTTTAGCTAGATAATGTTCAAGGGTGGCTACTTCCCACCAGATCTTTGTCTCCTTAATTAAGACATTTTCTAGTTTCTTTAATAAATGATTTAAATCTATATCCTCTGTATTTAGAGGTTCTGTAGGTGAACTGAATGCACAATTAAGTTTCTTTATTCTTTCGTCCCTAAGACTAAACATATTGCAGCAGTGGAAGAACTCCTAGGTGAAAAACAATTCAATCTGGAATAGGGTAGATGGATTTTTCCCACTGCGCACAAATGGCTGCTAATGTGTGAAATGGAGGGAGTGTCACCCACACCCCAAAATGCAATACAATGGAACAATACCACCACACGAAAAGCGCACAACTCCTCAAGTAAATGGCCCAAACAGAACCGGTTCTTTTCCTTCTCGAGGTTCACATAGATCAGTGATACTCAATACCTCAAAAGAACAAAAATAAACATAGCGTGATATGGTAATGAATAAAAACAGTGTCAGATATTAAGGTGATGACTCGTACCCCTTCTGATGGTCTACCATAAGTAGACAATAAAGCTTTGGAGGAGCGGATATCACCGTGGGGTCTGTCTGGTCTTCTTCAAATGGTATGTGGGTTTTTCACTTCCACAGTTATACAATGAAGAAAAGAAAAGCCTCCATAGTGTAAAACCTTACAGCATTTTATTTTTATAAAATCATGTGGGACAGATATATGAACCCACTCTGTTAAAATCACAAGAAGATGTAATCCTAAAATACAGAAGCTGGGACTCCTACCAGATGGTGTTGTCCACTCCACGAAGTAGACAATATGAGCATGGACTGGGGGGCCAACAGGCGTCCCTGAAGTTCGACCTCCAAATCCTGGATAGGAATCCCTCTGTCTGTTCACCTTCCTTGCCAACGCGTTTCGATACCAACAGTATCTTCCTCAAGGCATAAGGAAGGTGTGCATACAGTGGGCCTTTTATACCCACTAGACGGTGAACATGAACTATCCCTAAAACTAGACATGGATCAACTAACATTCTTTCCCTAAGTATATACATGGAACAAGTTTTCCCACATCCAATCCATTTCCTAAATTATAGGATCCCCTATTGCTTAAAAAGTCCGCCAAAAGGAGCCGTGTACATCATCAAAACGTCATCAGGCCGCGTTACTGCATATGACTGCATCCCTCGTTCCCGTCCGTCTCCCGGAAGTGACGCGAGCCATGCCGTCATCGGCCGCGTCAAACCCGGAAGTCCAGTGTTGCGTTTCAGATCTTCGTCTCCCGGAAGTGATGTATACCGCGTCGTCACCATCGGCATTTTTATATTAAGGTATATTAGATGAAGACCCAATACAGCCGAGTTACTAAAATCTACTACATCATGATATACAAATATGTTCCGCCGATGATGACATCACGGGACATTTATTATTAAAGATAAGCCGAGAACATTTGGAATCCATTTCGGGTATTAGTTTCTTTCCCTCGAGTGCCATATAAGATTCAGGATGGAACGTGGAATAAGACTTCCGGGTGTAATGCCGATGGTGACGACGCGGTATACATCACTTCCGGGAGACGAAGATCTGAAACGCAACACTGGACTTCCGGGTTTGACGCGGCCGATGACGGCATGGCTCGCGTCACTTCCGGGAGACGGACGGGAACGAGGGATGCAGTCATATGCAGTAACGCGGCCTGATGACGTTTTGATGATGTACACGGCTCCTTTTGGCGGACTTTTTAAGCAATAGGGGATCCTATAATTTAGGAAATGGATTGGATGTGGGAAAACTTGTTCCATGTATATACTTAGGGAAAGAATGTTAGTTGATCCATGTCTAGTTTTAGGGATAGTTCATGTTCACCGTCTAGTGGGTATAAAAGGCCCACTGTATGCACACCTTCCTTATGCCTTGAGGAAGATACTGTTGGTATCGAAACGCGTTGGCAAGGAAGGTGAACAGACAGAGGGATTCCTATCCAGGATTTGGAGGTCGAACTTCAGGGACGCCTGTTGGCCCCCCAGTCCATGCTCATATTGTCTACTTCGTGGAGTGGACAACACCATCTGGTAGGAGTCCCAGCTTCTGTATTTTAGGATTACATCTTCTTGTGATTTTAACAGAGTGGGTTCATATATCTGTCCCACATGATTTTATAAAAATAAAATGCTGTAAGGTTTTACACTATGGAGGCTTTTCTTTTCTTCATTGTATAACTGTGGAAGTGAAAAACCCACATACCATTTGAAGAAGACCAGACAGACCCCACGGTGATATCCGCTCCTCCAAAGCTTTATTGTCTACTTATGGTAGACCATCAGAAGGGGTACGAGTCATCACCTTAATATCTGACACTGTTTTTATTCATTACCATATCACGCTATGTTTATTTTTGTTCTTTTGAGGTATTGAGTATCACTGATCTATGTGAACCTCGAGAAGGAAAAGAACCGGTTCTGTTTGGGCCATTTATTTGAGGAGTTGTGCGCTTTTCGTGTGGTGGTATTGTTCCATTGTATTGCATTTTGGGGTGTGGGTGACACTCCGTCTATTTCACACATTAGCAGCCATTTGTGCGCAGTGGGAAAAATCCATCTACCCTATTCCAGATTGAATTGTTTTTCACCTAGGAGTTCTTCCACTGCTGCAATATGTTTAGTCTTAGGGACGAAAGAATAAAGAAACTTAATTGTGCATTCAGTTCACCTACAGAACCTCTAAATACAGAGGATATAGATTTAAATCATTTATTAAAGAAACTAGAAAATGTCTTAATTAAGGAGACAAAGATCTGGTGGGAAGTAGCCACCCTTGAACATTATCTAGCTAAAGATCTAATACCAAAAGGATTAAAAATCCATAAAGAAGCCAGTTTTACACACGCTACAGAATTATTTAAAAAGAACTGGGAAAATATACTGAGAGGTTGCTCCATCTCTCTGATTAATCTAATTATATCAGAAAGGAAAAGGGAATTATCTGATTTGGATAAAGATATTGCCGACCATAAGGAATTATTAAACCCGTTTATAAATTCAAAGGAATATCAGGAAAAAGAAAAAGAAATTACGGCTAATATTAAAAAGATGGAGACAAGTCTCATCTCCAAAAAAGTTAACAAATTATGGAGGGATAGAGAGGGGACAGCTAACCAAACAGAGGTAGGACAGGAGCGAGGAGAGGATACCCAGAAAAGGGTTAATAAATCCACAAATAATGTCCAATTAGAAAGATCATCCCACCCAAATTATACACCCAATCATGGTAGAAAGAGACCTATGTATAATGAAAGAAGGGAAAATAAATGGGAGTATAAGTCAGCCAGATCTTTTGAACCACGGGAACCCTGGGTCCCAAGACATCATGGGGATAATGGAAATTGGAAGGAAACCACGCAGTGGCGACCCAGATTACCAGCTCGCACCAATTATTATGGGGTTTCCACGCCTAGGGGGGAACGGAGACCCATATATTCAAATTGGGAATCTAGTAATAGGTTTAACAATCTAGAACAAAATCGATCAACATCACCTTTTTTAGAGAGAAGAGGGCCAACCAGAGGTTGGAGGTAAAAATCACCCATAGGGGCAAAAGAGGGGGAACTAAGAAGAACAAAAATCGGAAACGAAAGAGAAAGATCATATCAAAAAATCTAACATCTAATATAGAATTACAAGAAATATACTCAGAAACCAAGATTGAGAAAATTAAAATTTTCAATCTTAGCAGTCATCTGCTTTTGGAGGAAGAAAGGAGTCTCTTGGAAAAAGGGCTCAATTTTGCTCCAGCAACAAAGATAGATAATTTTCAAGTCTTTATAGATACCCAAAAATTTGTGAGAAAATTAACCCTAAAAAAATTCCACAAACTAAGGACAAAAGAAGATGATGGGGTTAATGATATTACGGATATAAGATTTAAGCCCAAATCTATTTTTTGCCCCAGTTATCTAAAGGGGAATTTTATAGAGACCTTTAGTCTTTTAGTGAAGGAAGATCTTGAGAAAATACATGATAAACCCATTAAATACAACCTTACCAGTAAGGAGAGGAAGGCACTCATAAGATTGAAATCTGACAACCAGCTGATTATCAAACCCACAGATAAGGGGGGAGGGGTCGTATTACTTGATATCAAAGATTATGAAAAAGAAATTTACCGTCAATTAGGTGACACCGGGACTTATAAAAAACTGAGGGGTAATCCAACTAATAAGATCTCCCTTAAGATCAAAGAGTTGATTGAGAAATTTAATAAGAAAGGGATCCTCACTGATAATGAGGCCAAATTCCTTTTTATTGAAAATCCGGTAGTCCCTACACTGTACGTATTACCTAAGGTTCATAAAAATGCAACTCATCCCCCAGGACGACCCATCGTATCGGGAATTGAGTCTGCTACGTCAAATCTGTCCCAATGGATTGACTACCATCTTCAACCTCTGGTGTCACTTAACCCCTCACATCTTAAGGACACACGGGATACCCTTGAATTTTTGGAAAAAATAAAATGGGAGGATAGTTACTTCCTTATAACAGCTGACGTCAGCTCCCTCTATACGATTATTGATCACCAACAAGGGATAGAGGCTATCTGCACTAAATTAATGACCACCGCTCTTGATCCCTCACTTCAGGAATTTATTCGGGAAGGTATATTTTTCATACTAAACAATAATTATTTTATTTTTAAAAATGAGTATTTCATCCAGAAGAGAGGCACCGCCATGGGCACCAGGTTCGCCCCGAGTTACGCCAATATTTTCATGGGCGTATGGGAGGATGAGGTAGTGTGGAATAACAACCCACACGGGGCGAACCTGGTGGCCTGGCGGAGGTATATAGACGACATAATTTTCATCTGGAAAGGGAACAGAGAAGAGTTAGACTCTTTTTGTGCCTACCTCAACTCTAATGACAGGAATATTGTTTTAACATTCAATATTGATAAACACCGGATAGATTTCCTAGACCTTAGTTTATACGTGGAAGAAGGGGTCCTAAAAACGAAGAATTTCATTAAACCAACTGACTCAAGGGCATATATCCAAAGGGACAGTTGTCATCACGACAACTGGTTAAAATCGATACCTATAGGACAGTTTAAACGGTTAAGACGGAACTGCACTGAGAACTCTACTTTTAATGAACAGGCGGCTGAAATGAAAGATAATTTTTTAGCCTGTGGCTATGACGAGAAAAATGTCTTGAGTTCATTAGAAATTGCCCAAAACACTGATAGGAAAGATCTTATATATAAGGAACGGAAGACAGATAGGGAAGATGAAAGATTTAAGTCGGCCTTCACAACACAATTTACCTCACAACATAAACAAGTAGAAGGGGTTCTGAAGAAACACTGGAACTTGCTAAAAAGGGATCCGGTTATTGGAAATGATATCCCCGAAAAACCCTTATGCATATTTAGAAGAGCACCAAACCTTAAATCACAGCTGGTCAAAAGTTTATGCCCAACACCAGTAAACACCCCCACGATAACATCAAAGGGTTTCTATAGATGTGGAGACTGTGTAGGATGTAAGAACATAAAGAATACCTTCGGTAATAAAAAAGAGGATGTTAATATAAATGGGAAAATGTGTAAGATTCAGGAGTTTATAACTTGCAACACCAATAATGTTGTTTATGGGATTGAGTGCTCATGCCATCTATTTTATATTGGCAGAACAAGTAGGCCGCTAAAGATACGAATTAGTGAGCACCTACGCAACATTAAAAAGGGGATAGAAACCCATGCTTTATCTGCACACTTTAAAGGTAGACGTGACGTGAGATGAGGACCGGAAGTGTGGACTCCGGCGTGCGGCAGCGAGGACGGTGCGCTTCAATGTAAGGTATTTAAATGTCTGTTTTGTCTATGTATGTTGTTTTCTGTATTTGGTACTGAGGACGGGGCGTAAGCTCCGAAACGTCACGTCTACCTTTGAATACAATCTTGTTTGCATATACAAGCCTCCAGTGCCGTTTCTCGGGGATCTACAGGTTGTTTGGTATCCAGGCACGGGGCGAAGTTGCTACACTTGGATGGGAGTGCCGGCTGCTATGGAATATATGTATTATGTCCCAGGACATCGTTTGCATGGCACCCAGGTTTGATTCATAAATACAGACTGTTTAGACACCTGATTTTAAAGTATACAGTGACATTCACATAGCACTGTGTGGAATTGGCATATACTGGACATTCTGACATCCTGCTGCAGGTTTTAGAGCTGACCATTGGTGCTTTGCATATCACCAGCATCAATAATTAACAGCTATCCTATATACTATCAAGAAATTACCAACATGGATAGTCAGCCTACTGCAATACCTGATCCTATGGGTTGTCAGATTATGCAAGCTATGTCCCCTGGTGAAACTTTTGGGTATACACCAGCCCAAATTCAAAACATCCTATTCAAAGATACCACACCTATATCAGAGCGCACCATGAAAGCCGATGATTATTTCTTTCAGCTCATGAAACTCAAACGCCGTGAGATAGATTTTTCATTACATGGTATGTCCTTATCGGACTATTATAGAGAACACAAAATACCCCGTGGATTTAGGGTTAGAAATGTCCCTACAATTGGGCGACATAACCCAGAATTCATAAGGAAATGGATTGGGATATTGAATCGGTGTGGGTTCGATTTAATGATTTTGGTAATTGAGGAATCACATCGTGAATTAGAGTTGACAAAAAATAAAATCTCGGCCTTGGAGAAAGATAGAGATATCTTGGAAAAAGATACATCCCAAGATTGGATATCAAAATTAGAGAGACCGTGTGATCAATACAGACGTGATTTACTGAAATTTAAACGTAATAAGAAATCTCTGGTTGATCAGGATTATGAAGAGAATAAGGTCTACCGTTGGTTGATGGGCACAGAACCCACTGGAAGGAGCAAAACTCCTGGGCGTAGAAGACCATGGCAAAACCCCAGAAAGAAAGGCGATAAGAGAGATGGCTCCAGCAGCGATAGTGAATTTGCTATATCAGAATCCGAGGATAATTCACATCACAGTGCGGCCCCTTTAGATCAGAGTGGCCGAGATGGCAGCATGGGTACCGCAAGCCTCCCACCCGCGGGGGTGGCCAGAACAAAAGGTGTAAGAGCCGTAACGCTCAAGAAGAACACCTAGTCTTCAATCTGTCCAAGAGATCTTTCTCAGACATAGAGATGCAGGTCCTCAACAAGGGCCTCAGCTTCGTTCCAACCAACGGTCATGATCCCTTTAATTGGTCTCGTGACCTACACAATTTTTCGCGTAAATTGCGTCTGAAAGAACATTTCCAAAATTCCCAGTCAGCTAAAACTCCATCAATATTTGATCCATTTCTCCACAAGGTCTCTAGGTCACGTTTTGACCCCATTTCACAAAACGCCTCAATTAAGACGTTTAGTCGTCTAATGGATGATTCGGTAGCAAGATTTACAGCAGCTCCTGCAAAGCTCAAGTTTAATCTATCCCGGGAAGAACGGGTGGCCTTGGATAAACTTTCTTCCTATCAGGACATTGTTATTCGGCCCGCCGACAAGGGTGGGGCCATTGTTATCCTTGATTTGGAATATTACCGAAATGAAATCAATGGTCAACTCTCGGAAGCGGGGGTATATAAAAAGCTAAGAGCAAATCCCGTTCTAGAATATCAGAAGGAACTGTTTGGGATCCTTAAACAAGCTACGGATCAAAACCTACTACCAGACAAAGTGACAAAAGCATTGTATGTGAGTTCCCCAAAAAATCCGATACTTTATACTTTGCCCAAGTTACATAAGCACGCTACTCTTCCACCGGGAAGACCTATCATTTCCGCGAGGGACTCTCTTTATCAGCCTGTGGCCCAGCTGTTGGACAGTATATTGCAGCCTCTACTTATGTCTCAAAAGTCCTTTGTAAAAGATACTACTTCTTTTTTGCTCAAATTGCAGGAATATAAAGAGGTTCCACCTCACACCTTGCTTTGTTGTTTAGACGTGTGCAGTTTGTACACGTCAATTCCACATGATGAAGGCATGCGGGCAATGAAATTGTTTTTGGATGCGAATCTGTCCCCTGAATTGTTTGACCATAAGCTGTTCCTTACATTACTGGAACTAACACTGTATCGTAATTACTTTCTTTTTGATGGCAATTTTTTCTTACAGCTACGGGGGTGCGCGATGGGATCATCGGTCGCACCCTCGTATGCTAATGTATACATGTTTGAACAAGAGGGCAGGATGTTCTTTAGTAATCCAGCCGTTAGAGAGAACATCTTAATGTATACGAGGTACATAGATGATGTGTTACTACTGTGGGTTGGAGCTCAGGCCGAGTTTGACTCTCTTATATCTGAGATCAACAACCTTGTGTCTCCCATTAAATTTACCTATACCTGTAGCAGCCATGAAATCAATTACCTAGATGTTAAAATCCGTCTAGAGGATGGTACGATTCATACCGAGATTTACTCTAAGCCCACAGATAGGAACACACTTCTGCTTGCCTCTAGTCATCACCCGGAGCCTCTCGAGAAAGGGCTCCCAGCATCGCAAATGATGAGGGTGGCTCGCATCACGAGCGATGCCAAGAAAGTACCATTACTGTTAGATAACATGATTGCCAAGTTTGAGTGTCGGGGTTATGATAAGCAGCTCTTGGAAGAACAAAAACAAAGGATCATGTTGATGTCCAGATCAGATTTATTACAATCTGGACAAAAGAATAATCAAAAGATCCTACCATGGGCCTGTGATTATACCACAGCTAGCCCTATAATACGCAGAGCAACCAAAGCACTGTGGCCCTTAGTTAGCTCAGACCCCGATCTCCCAGTGTTTAAAGAAATCAGACCCATTGCAGCCTTTAGGCGTGGCAGTAATCTCAGGGACCGCCTTGTCAAATCAGACATTACAGGGATGGGTAATAAAGCCATCCCGAATGTCTCCTATAAGGCACCAGGGTGTTATAGATGCCCCAAATGTGCTACATGCAAATACATGGTGGTGTGTAAAGAGTTCAAACATCCCCATATGGATAAATTATACAACATCAGACACGTTATTACGTGCAGCACCTCTTTTGTGGTTTACGTTGTGGTCTGTCCGTGCGGTCTGTTTTACGTGGGGCAGACCACGCGGAAACTCAGTGAGAGGATGGCAGCACACAGATCTGCTATTAAGCTAACCCTTGAAGGTAAATCCATTGACCAACCTGTAGCGCGTCATTTTAAGAGGGCACAGCATACCCTGGATGATATTAGATATTTTGGGATTGACCATGTACCCCTTACTCTAAGGGGAGGAGACAGAGCAAAGGTCCTTTTGGAAAAAGAGTCCAGGTGGATAATGAGATTGAACACCTTCTCTCCTGGTGGTTTAAATGATAAGATCAATTGGAATTTACTTTAAATTCATCCTCCTTTAATTTACATATATTTGCTTAAAGAATATTGTGCTTAGATATAGATATATAGATAGAATTGTGTTTGTTTAGGACATATATGTCTTGGATTTATCTCTGCATGTGGTGATTGGTATGGTACATAGGCCATAATATATGGCACAAGCGATTCAATACATTTCCACTTAGTGCATTGATATGTCATTGTGAATCTTTATATTTACATGTTGTTTTTAATTTTACAGCCCATCCTACCCTTCACCCACGGTGAGAGTCACCTTCCAGGACCCATGGACCCACCCCCTGTATTGTATGGGCCGTGATACGGCCCGTGACACGCATGCTGCGCGTATCCATGACAACTGTGGCACGCATGTCCAGCGTGTCCAAGGCAATGGTGACGTACGCAGAACAGGATGTGATGTGAGATGAGGACCGGAAGTGTGGACTCCGGCGTGCGGCAGCGAGGACGGTGCGCTTCAATGTAAGGTATTTAAATGTCTGTTTTGTCTATGTATGTTGTTTTCTGTATTTGGTACTGAGGACGGGGCGTAAGCTCCGAAACGTCACGTCTACCTTTGAATACAATCTTGTTTGCATATACAAGCCTCCAGTGCCGTTTCTCGGGGATCTACATTTTTATATTAAGGTATATTAGATGAAGACCCAATACAGCCGAGTTACTAAAATCTACTACATCATGATATACAAATATGTTCCGCCGATGATGACATCACGGGACATTTATTATTAAAGATAAGCCGAGAACATTTGGAATCCATTTCGGGTATTAGTTTCTTTCCCTCGAGTGCCATATAAGATTCAGGATGGAACGTGGAATAAGACTTCCGGGTGTAATGCCGATGGTGACGACGCGGTATACATCACTTCCGGGAGACGAAGATCTGAAACGCAACACTGGACTTCCGGGTTTGACGCGGCCGATGACGGCATGGCTCGCGTCACTTCCGGGAGACGGACGGGAACGAGGGATGCAGTCATATGCAGTAACGCGGCCTGATGACGTTTTGATGATGTACACGGCTCCTTTTGGCGGACTTTTTAAGCAATAGGGGATCCTATAATTTAGGAAATGGATTGGATGTGGGAAAACTTGTTCCATGTATATACTTAGGGAAAGAATGTTAGTTGATCCATGTCTAGTTTTAGGGATAGTTCATGTTCACCGTCTAGTGGGTATAAAAGGCCCACTGTATGCACACCTTCCTTATGCCTTGAGGAAGATACTGTTGGTATCGAAACGCGTTGGCAAGGAAGGTGAACAGACAGAGGGATTCCTATCCAGGATTTGGAGGTCGAACTTCAGGGACGCCTGTTGGCCCCCCAGTCCATGCTCATATTGTCTACTTCGTGGAGTGGACAACACCATCTGGTAGGAGTCCCAGCTTCTGTATTTTAGGATTACATCTTCTTGTGATTTTAACAGAGTGGGTTCATATATCTGTCCCACATGATTTTATAAAAATAAAATGCTGTAAGGTTTTACACTATGGAGGCTTTTCTTTTCTTCATTGTATAACTGTGGAAGTGAAAAACCCACATACCATTTGAAGAAGACCAGACAGACCCCACGGTGATATCCGCTCCTCCAAAGCTTTATTGTCTACTTATGGTAGACCATCAGAAGGGGTACGAGTCATCACCTTAATATCTGACACTGTTTTTATTCATTACCATATCACGCTATGTTTATTTTTGTTCTTTTGAGGTATTGAGTATCACTGATCTATGTGAACCTCGAGAAGGAAAAGAACCGGTTCTGTTTGGGCCATTTATTTGAGGAGTTGTGCGCTTTTCGTGTGGTGGTATTGTTCCATTGTATTGCATTTTGGGGTGTGGGTGACACTCCCTCTATTTCACACATTAGCAGCCATTTGTGCGCAGTGGGAAAAATCCATCTACCCTATTCCAGATTGAATTGTTTTTCACCTAGGAGTTCTTCCACTGCTGCAATATGTTTAGTCTTAGGGACGAAAGAATAAAGAAACTTAATTGTGCATTCAGTTCACCTACAGAACCTCTAAATACAGAGGATATAGATTTAAATCATTTATTAAAGAAACTAGAAAATGTCTTAATTAAGGAGACAAAGATCTGGTGGGAAGTAGCCACCCTTGAACATTATCTAGCTAAAGATCTAATACCAAAAGGATTAAAAATCCATAAAGAAGCCAGTTTTACACACGCTACAGAATTATTTAAAAAGAACTGGGAAAATATACTGAGAGGTTGCTCCATCTCTCTGATTAATCTAATTATATCAGAAAGGAAAAGGGAATTATCTGATTTGGATAAAGATATTGCCGACCATAAGGAATTATTAAACCCGTTTATAAATTCAAAGGAATATCAGGAAAAAGAAAAAGAAATTACGGCTAATATTAAAAAGATGGAGACAAGTCTCATCTCCAAAAAAGTTAACAAATTATGGAGGGATAGAGAGGGGACAGCTAACCAAACAGAGGTAGGACAGGAGCGAGGAGAGGATACCCAGAAAAGGGTTAATAAATCCACAAATAATGTCCAATTAGAAAGATCATCCCACCCAAATTATACACCCAATCATGGTAGAAAGAGACCTATGTATAATGAAAGAAGGGAAAATAAATGGGAGTATAAGTCAGCCAGATCTTTTGAACCACGGGAACCCTGGGTCCCAAGACATCATGGGGATAATGGAAATTGGAAGGAAACCACGCAGTGGCGACCCAGATTACCAGCTCGCACCAATTATTATGGGGTTTCCACGCCTAGGGGGGAACGGAGACCCATATATTCAAATTGGGAATCTAGTAATAGGTTTAACAATCTAGAACAAAATCGATCAACATCACCTTTTTTAGAGAGAAGAGGGCCAACCAGAGGTTGGAGGTAAAAATCACCCATAGGGGCAAAAGAGGGGGAACTAAGAAGAACAAAAATCGGAAACGAAAGAGAAAGATCATATCAAAAAATCTAACATCTAATATAGAATTACAAGAAATATACTCAGAAACCAAGATTGAGAAAATTAAAATTTTCAATCTTAGCAGTCATCTGCTTTTGGAGGAAGAAAGGAGTCTCTTGGAAAAAGGGCTCAATTTTGCTCCAGCAACAAAGATAGATAATTTTCAAGTCTTTATAGATACCCAAAAATTTGTGAGAAAATTAACCCTAAAAAAATTCCACAAACTAAGGACAAAAGAAGATGATGGGGTTAATGATATTACGGATATAAGATTTAAGCCCAAATCTATTTTTTGCCCCAGTTATCTAAAGGGGAATTTTATAGAGACCTTTAGTCTTTTAGTGAAGGAAGATCTTGAGAAAATACATGATAAACCCATTAAATACAACCTTACCAGTAAGGAGAGGAAGGCACTCATAAGATTGAAATCTGACAACCAGCTGATTATCAAACCCACAGATAAGGGGGGAGGGGTCGTATTACTTGATATCAAAGATTATGAAAAAGAAATTTACCGTCAATTAGGTGACACCGGGACTTATAAAAAACTGAGGGGTAATCCAACTAATAAGATCTCCCTTAAGATCAAAGAGTTGATTGAGAAATTTAATAAGAAAGGGATCCTCACTGATAATGAGGCCAAATTCCTTTTTATTGAAAATCCGGTAGTCCCTACACTGTACGTATTACCTAAGGTTCATAAAAATGCAACTCATCCCCCAGGACGACCCATCGTATCGGGAATTGAGTCTGCTACGTCAAATCTGTCCCAATGGATTGACTACCATCTTCAACCTCTGGTGTCACTTAACCCCTCACATCTTAAGGACACACGGGATACCCTTGAATTTTTGGAAAAAATAAAATGGGAGGATAGTTACTTCCTTATAACAGCTGACGTCAGCTCCCTCTATACGATTATTGATCACCAACAAGGGATAGAGGCTATCTGCACTAAATTAATGACCACCGCTCTTGATCCCTCACTTCAGGAATTTATTCGGGAAGGTATATTTTTCATACTAAACAATAATTATTTTATTTTTAAAAATGAGTATTTCATCCAGAAGAGAGGCACCGCCATGGGCACCAGGTTCGCCCCGAGTTACGCCAATATTTTCATGGGCGTATGGGAGGATGAGGTAGTGTGGAATAACAACCCACACGGGGCGAACCTGGTGGCCTGGCGGAGGTATATAGACGACATAATTTTCATCTGGAAAGGGAACAGAGAAGAGTTAGACTCTTTTTGTGCCTACCTCAACTCTAATGACAGGAATATTGTTTTAACATTCAATATTGATAAACACCGGATAGATTTCCTAGACCTTAGTTTATACGTGGAAGAAGGGGTCCTAAAAACGAAGAATTTCATTAAACCAACTGACTCAAGGGCATATATCCAAAGGGACAGTTGTCATCACGACAACTGGTTAAAATCGATACCTATAGGACAGTTTAAACGGTTAAGACGGAACTGCACTGAGAACTCTACTTTTAATGAACAGGCGGCTGAAATGAAAGATAATTTTTTAGCCTGTGGCTATGACGAGAAAAATGTCTTGAGTTCATTAGAAATTGCCCAAAACACTGATAGGAAAGATCTTATATATAAGGAACGGAAGACAGATAGGGAAGATGAAAGATTTAAGTCGGCCTTCACAACACAATTTACCTCACAACATAAACAAGTAGAAGGGGTTCTGAAGAAACACTGGAACTTGCTAAAAAGGGATCCGGTTATTGGAAATGATATCCCCGAAAAACCCTTATGCATATTTAGAAGAGCACCAAACCTTAAATCACAGCTGGTCAAAAGTTTATGCCCAACACCAGTAAACACCCCCACGATAACATCAAAGGGTTTCTATAGATGTGGAGACTGTGTAGGATGTAAGAACATAAAGAATACCTTCGGTAATAAAAAAGAGGATGTTAATATAAATGGGAAAATGTGTAAGATTCAGGAGTTTATAACTTGCAACACCAATAATGTTGTTTATGGGATTGAGTGCTCATGCCATCTATTTTATATTGGCAGAACAAGTAGGCCGCTAAAGATACGAATTAGTGAGCACCTACGCAACATTAAAAAGGGGATAGAAACCCATGCTTTATCTGCACACTTTAAAGGTAGACGTGACGTGAGATGAGGACCGGAAGTGTGGACTCCGGCGTGCGGCAGCGAGGACGGTGCGCTTCAATGTAAGGTATTTAAATGTCTGTTTTGTCTATGTATGTTGTTTTCTGTATTTGGTACTGAGGACGGGGCGTAAGCTCCGAAACGTCACGTCTACCTTTGAATACAATCTTGTTTGCATATACAAGCCTCCAGTGCCGTTTCTCGGGGATCTACAGGTTGTTTGGTATCCAGGCACGGGGCGAAGTTGCTACACTTGGATGGGAGTGCCGGCTGCTATGGAATATATGTATTATGTCCCAGGACATCGTTTGCATGGCACCCAGGTTTGATTCATAAATACAGACTGTTTAGACACCTGATTTTAAAGTATACAGTGACATTCACATAGCACTGTGTGGAATTGGCATATACTGGACATTCTGACATCCTGCTGCAGGTTTTAGAGCTGACCATTGGTGCTTTGCATATCACCAGCATCAATAATTAACAGCTATCCTATATACTATCAAGAAATTACCAACATGGATAGTCAGCCTACTGCAATACCTGATCCTATGGGTTGTCAGATTATGCAAGCTATGTCCCCTGGTGAAACTTTTGGGTATACACCAGCCCAAATTCAAAACATCCTATTCAAAGATACCACACCTATATCAGAGCGCACCATGAAAGCCGATGATTATTTCTTTCAGCTCATGAAACTCAAACGCCGTGAGATAGATTTTTCATTACATGGTATGTCCTTATCGGACTATTATAGAGAACACAAAATACCCCGTGGATTTAGGGTTAGAAATGTCCCTACAATTGGGCGACATAACCCAGAATTCATAAGGAAATGGATTGGGATATTGAATCGGTGTGGGTTCGATTTAATGATTTTGGTAATTGAGGAATCACATCGTGAATTAGAGTTGACAAAAAATAAAATCTCGGCCTTGGAGAAAGATAGAGATATCTTGGAAAAAGATACATCCCAAGATTGGATATCAAAATTAGAGAGACCGTGTGATCAATACAGACGTGATTTACTTAAATTTAAACGTAATAAGAAATCTCTGGTTGATCAGGATTATGAAGAGAATAAGGTCTACCGTTGGTTGATGGGCACAGAACCCACTGGAAGGAGCAAAACTCCTGGGCGTAGAAGACCATGGCAAAACCCCAGAAAGAAAGGCGATAAGAGAGATGGCTCCAGCAGCGATAGTGAATTTGCTATATCAGAATCCGAGGATAATTCACATCACAGTGCGGCCCCTTTAGATCAGAGTGGCCGAGATGGCAGCATGGGTACCGCAAGCCTCCCACCCGCGGGGGTGGCCAGAACAAAAGGTGTAAGAGCCGTAACGCTCAAGAAGAACACCTAGTCTTCAATCTGTCCAAGAGATCTTTCTCAGACATAGAGATGCAGGTCCTCAACAAGGGCCTCAGCTTCGTTCCAACCAACGGTCATGATCCCTTTAATTGGTCTCGTGACCTACACAATTTTTCGCGTAAATTGCATCTGAAAGAACATTTCCAAAATTCCCAGTCAGCTAAAACTCCATCAATATTTGATCCATTTCTCCACAAGGTCTCTAGGTCACGTTTTGACCCCATTTCACAAAACGCCTCAATTAAGACGTTTAGTCGTCTAATGGATGATTCGGTAGCAAGATTTACAGCAGCTCCTGCAAAGCTCAAGTTTAATCTATCCCGGGAAGAACGGGTGGCCTTGGATAAACTTTCTTCCTATCAGGACATTGTTATTCGGCCCGCCGACAAGGGTGGGGCCATTGTTATCCTTGATTTGGAATATTACCGAAATGAAATCAATGGTCAACTCTCGGAAGCGGGGGTATATAAAAAGCTAAGAGCAAATCCCGTTCTAGAATATCAGAAGGAACTGTTTGGGATCCTTAAACAAGCTACGGATCAAAACCTACTACCAGACAAAGTGACAAAAGCATTGTATGTGAGTTCCCCAAAAAATCCGATACTTTATACTTTGCCCAAGTTACATAAGCACGCTACTCTTCCACCGGGAAGACCTATCATTTCCGCGAGGGACTCTCTTTATCAGCCTGTGGCCCAGCTGTTGGACAGTATATTGCAGCCTCTACTTATGTCTCAAAAGTCCTTTGTAAAAGATACTACTTCTTTTTTGCTCAAATTGCAGGAATATAAAGAGGTTCCACCTCACACCTTGCTTTGTTGTTTAGACGTGTGCAGTTTGTACACGTCAATTCCACATGATGAAGGCATGCGGGCAATGAAATTGTTTTTGGATGCGAATCTGTCCCCTGAATTGTTTGACCATAAGCTGTTCCTTACATTACTGGAACTAACACTGTATCGTAATTACTTTCTTTTTGATGGCAATTTTTTCTTACAGCTACGGGGGTGCGCGATGGGATCATCGGTCGCACCCTCGTATGCTAATGTATACATGTTTGAACAAGAGGGCAGGATGTTCTTTAGTAATCCAGCCGTTAGAGAGAACATCTTAATGTATACGAGGTACATAGATGATGTGTTACTACTGTGGGTTGGAGCTCAGGCCGAGTTTGACTCTCTTATATCTGAGATCAACAACCTTGTGTCTCCCATTAAATTTACCTATACCTGTAGCAGCCATGAAATCAATTACCTAGATGTTAAAATCCGTCTAGAGGATGGTACGATTCATACCGAGATTTACTCTAAGCCCACAGATAGGAACACACTTCTGCTTGCCTCTAGTCATCACCCGGAGCCTCTCGAGAAAGGGCTCCCAGCATCGCAAATGATGAGGGTGGCTCGCATCACGAGCGATGCCAAGAAAGTACCATTACTGTTAGATAACATGATTGCCAAGTTTGAGTGTCGGGGTTATGATAAGCAGCTCTTGGAAGAACAAAAACAAAGGATCATGTTGATGTCCAGATCAGATTTATTACAATCTGGACAAAAGAATAATCAAAAGATCCTACCATGGGCCTGTGATTATACCACAGCTAGCCCTATAATACGCAGAGCAACCAAAGCACTGTGGCCCTTAGTTAGCTCAGACCCCGATCTCCCAGTGTTTAAAGAAATCAGACCCATTGCAGCCTTTAGGCGTGGCAGTAATCTCAGGGACCGCCTTGTCAAATCAGACATTACAGGGATGGGTAATAAAGCCATCCCGAATGTCTCCTATAAGGCACCAGGGTGTTATAGATGCCCCAAATGTGCTACATGCAAATACATGGTGGTGTGTAAAGAGTTCAAACATCCCCATATGGATAAATTATACAACATCAGACACGTTATTACGTGCAGCACCTCTTTTGTGGTTTACGTTGTGGTCTGTCCGTGCGGTCTGTTTTACGTGGGGCAGACCACGCGGAAACTCAGTGAGAGGATGGCAGCACACAGATCTGCTATTAAGCTAACCCTTGAAGGTAAATCCATTGACCAACCTGTAGCGCGTCATTTTAAGAGGGCACAGCATACCCTGGATGATATTAGATATTTTGGGATTGACCATGTACCCCTTACTCTAAGGGGAGGAGACAGAGCAAAGGTCCTTTTGGAAAAAGAGTCCAGGTGGATAATGAGATTGAACACCTTCTCTCCTGGTGGTTTAAATGATAAGATCAATTGGAATTTACTTTAAATTCATCCTCCTTTAATTTACATATATTTGCTTAAAGAATATTGTGCTTAGATATAGATATATAGATAGAATTGTGTTTGTTTAGGACATATATGTCTTGGATTTATCTCTGCATGTGGTGATTGGTATGGTACATAGGCCATAATATATGGCACAAGCGATTCAATACATTTCCACTTAGTGCATTGATATGTCATTGTGAATCTTTATATTTACATGTTGTTTTTAATTTTACAGCCCATCCTACCCTTCACCCACGGTGAGAGTCACCTTCCAGGACCCATGGACCCACCCCCTGTATTGTATGGGCCGTGATACGGCCCGTGACACGCATGCTGCGCGTATCCATGACAACTGTGGCACGCATGTCCAGCGTGTCCAAGGCAATGGTGACGTACGCAGAACAGGATGTGATGTGAGATGAGGACCGGAAGTGTGGACTCCGGCGTGCGGCAGCGAGGACGGTGCGCTTCAATGTAAGGTATTTAAATGTCTGTTTTGTCTATGTATGTTGTTTTCTGTATTTGGTACTGAGGACGGGGCGTAAGCTCCGAAACGTCACGTCTACCTTTGAATACAATCTTGTTTGCATATACAAGCCTCCAGTGCCGTTTCTCGGGGATCTACATTTTTATATTAAGGTATATTAGATGAAGACCCAATACAGCCGAGTTACTAAAATCTACTACATCATGATATACAAATATGTTCCGCCGATGATGACATCACGGGACATTTATTATTAAAGATAAGCCGAGAACATTTGGAATCCATTTCGGGTATTAGTTTCTTTCCCTCGAGTGCCATATAAGATTCAGGATGGAACGTGGAATAAGACTTCCGGGTGTAATGCCGATGGTGACGACGCGGTATACATCACTTCCGGGAGACGAAGATCTGAAACGCAACACTGGACTTCCGGGTTTGACGCGGCCGATGACGGCATGGCTCGCGTCACTTCCGGGAGACGGACGGGAACGAGGGATGCAGTCATATGCAGTAACGCGGCCTGATGACGTTTTGATGATGTACACGGCTCCTTTTGGCGGACTTTTTAAGCAATAGGGGATCCTATAATTTAGGAAATGGATTGGATGTGGGAAAACTTGTTCCATGTATATACTTAGGGAAAGAATGTTAGTTGATCCATGTCTAGTTTTAGGGATAGTTCATGTTCACCGTCTAGTGGGTATAAAAGGCCCACTGTATGCACACCTTCCTTATGCCTTGAGGAAGATACTGTTGGTATCGAAACGCGTTGGCAAGGAAGGTGAACAGACAGAGGGATTCCTATCCAGGATTTGGAGGTCGAACTTCAGGGACGCCTGTTGGCCCCCCAGTCCATGCTCATATTGTCTACTTCGTGGAGTGGACAACACCATCTGGTAGGAGTCCCAGCTTCTGTATTTTAGGATTACATCTTCTTGTGATTTTAACAGAGTGGGTTCATATATCTGTCCCACATGATTTTATAAAAATAAAATGCTGTAAGGTTTTACACTATGGAGGCTTTTCTATTCTTCATTGTATAACTGTGGAAGTGAAAAACCCACATACCATTTGAAGAAGACCAGACAGACCCCACGGTGATATCCGCTCCTCCAAAGCTTTATTGTCTACTTATGGTAGACCATCTGAAGGGGTACGAGTCATCACCTTAATATCTGACACTGTTTTTATTCATTACCATATCACGCTATGTTTATTTTTGTTCTTTTGAGGTATTGAGTATCACTGATCTATGTGAACCTCGAGAAGGAAAAGAACCGGTTCTGTTTGGGCCATTTACTTGAGGAGTTGTGCGCTTTTCGTGTGGTGGTATTGTTCCATTGTCTCTCATTAATATTATCTACTATTTTATTATGTGAATATTGTTTACTTAAAATCTACAGTGTTTCAGAGTATAGAATTTTTTATGGACAATACGTACACACTTTTATTTATTACTAGTGTTTTATTATAATAAAATAAACAACATTTTATATTTATATCTTTGTCAGCTCTCCATATGCATGGTCCATTTGTAATACCCCAAGCGCAGCCTTTTTTCCTCTTGTCTGAGTAGGTTCAGAGCTACTCTGAAACTGCACAAACTGTTTTTGTAGAGCTCAGCTGCACAAGCGTTCGCACTTCTGCTAAGCTAAAATACACTCCCCAGTGGGCGGCTGCTAAAACTAGCTAGCGAGCGATCAACTCGGAATGACCCCCTTTGTCCTCCACTGTCCGGGCTGGCAGACTAGTTTGACCACAAGGCTAAAGCTCTCTCTTTAGTTTATTGTTTTGCATCTGGATGGTACTTTGAAGCCAAAACGGTCACATTCAGAAGAGTTGCCTACTGTTTATCCTTTCCCTGTTTTCTATACAGCAATAGTCTCCAGAACTTGATCGGGGGGAAAAAGTGTTTTATGTTATTTATACAGCCTATTGAATCAGTCGATGTGGACAATGTTCCCCCCCAGATTTAGTATCACCATATGTATTGATCTGAGTAACTGAATGTCTGAACTGAACTTTTGGTAACTCTACAATAACTACCACAAGCTCACTTCCTAGGTGGGGTCATTCTTGACTCTGAACTATCTTTTTGTCCCCCACATTCAATATGTTTAGACTAAAAAAAAAGATTTTAATACCTACCGGTAAATCCCTTTCTCGTAGTCCATAAGGGATACTGGGGTTTACTTAATACAATGGGGTACAGAAGGGGTCCAAAGGAGACGGAGCACTTTAAATTTCTTCCACTAGGTGTGCTGGCTCCTCCCCTCTATGCCCCCTCCCACAGGCAGTTAAGCAAAATAGTGAACGAAGGAGAAAGGACATACTTGAGAGAAGGAACATAACAACAATAAGTGGTGAGATTCACACACCAGCACAACATAGCATAAAACAACCAGCAACGGCTGGAACAAAACAGCAACTGCTGAACAGGTATCTCTTGGAAAAGATAAAGCCTGCAGAGAAGTCAACGCAGTGAGGCAGGCACCCAGTATCCCTTATGGACTATGAGAAAGGGATTTACCGGTAGGTATTAAAATCCCGTTTTCTCTGGCATCCATAAGGGATACTGGGGTTTACTTAATATGATGGGGAGATCCCAAAAAATACAGAACAGGTGGGAATGTGCGGAGATGCCTGCAGAACCGCATGCCCAAACTGGGTATCCTCTTTGGCCAGGGTATCAAACTTGTAGAACTTCACAAAGGTGATCTTCCCCGACCAGGTAGCAGCTCGGCATAGTTGCAAAGCAGAGTCTACACGGGCAGCCACCCAGGAAGACACCAATGATCTTGTAGAGTGGGCCTTCAGAGACTGTGGAACGGGCAAGGCTGCCGACACGTAGGCCTGTTGGATAGTCAAGCTAATGGACTGCTTAGAAGCAGGGCATCCCTTTTTCTGTGAATCATATAGCATGAACAAGGAATCCGTCTTTCTGATCCGAGCTGTTCTCTTGACATAGATCTTCAAGGCTCTCACAGCATCTATTGACTCTGTAGGAGCAGATGTACCAGAACTTGACGGGACTACAATCATTTGATTCAAGTGGAATGCAGAGACAACATTCGTCAGGAACTGTTGACTAGTCCTGAGGTCAGCTCTGTCCTCGTAAAAGACCAAGTAGGGACTTTTACACAAGAAGGCCCCCAATTCTGAGACACCCCTAGCAGAGGACAGGGCCAGCAACATCCCCGTCTTCCACGTGAGGTACATGTCTTCTACCATCATGAAAGGTTCAAACCAGGAGGACTGTACAAATTCCAACACCACATTCAAGTCCCAGGGTGCTGTGGGCGGCACAAATGGAGGTTGTATGTGGAGAACTACCTGCAAGAAGATCTGAACTTCTAGCAACACTGGCAACTTCGTCTGGAACAAAATTGAGAGAGCTGAAATCTGGACCTTAAGGGAACCTAGACGTAAGCCCTTATCCACACCAGCCTGCAGGAGATGTAAGAAACGTCCTAAGTGGAACTCTGCAGGTGTATATGTGCATTCCTCGCACCAGGAGACATATGTCCTCCAGATATGATGATAGTGTTTTGATGTTACCGGTTTTGCAAGCTAGGATGTTCCGCTCAACTTCCAAGCCATCAAACAAAGACGCCGTAAGTCCGGGTAGATGGCCCTTGTTGTAGAAGATCTTTTCACAGTGGCAGGCGCCAAGTGTCTGTCATGGACATATTAGAAGATCTGCGTACCACGCCCTCTGAGGCCAATCCAGGGCAATCAGAATTGCCTGGACTCCCTGAGTCCTGATTCGTTTGAGCACCCTCAGGAGCAACGGAATCAGAGGAAACAGGTAAACCAAACGATAAGGCCAAGGAGACGCCAGTGCATCTATTGCTTGAGGGTCCCTGGTTCTTGAGCAATATGAGGGAAGCTTCTTGTTGAGTCGAGAAGCCATCAAGTCTATCTGTGGGCAGCCCCACAAGTCGATGATCTGTTGAAACACCTGTTGGTGGAGACCCCACTCTCCTGGGTGGAGATCGTGATGACTCAGGAAGTCTGCTTCCCAGTTGTCCAACCCATGGTATGAAGATGGCGGACATTGCTCTTGTGTTTCTTTCTGCCCAGAGGAGTATCCTTGATACCTCTTGCATGCAGGCTTTTTGTCCCTCCTTGTCGATTTATGTAAGCCACCGCCGTAGCGTTGTCTGACTGAATTTGGATCACTCAATCCCTGAGCAGAGGAGAGGCCTGAAGCAGAGCATTATAGATCACCCAAAGTTCCAGAATGTTGATTGGAAGTAGGGCTTCGTGGGCTGACCATCTGCCCTGGAACTGAGCCCGTTGGGTGACAGTGCCCCATCCCCTCAGACTCGCATCCGTCGTGAGGAGGATTCAATCCTGGATCCCAAAACTTCAACCTTCCAGTAGGTTGGAGGACTGCAGCCACCACAGGAGGGAAATCCTGGTCTGAGGGGACAGAGGTATTATCCGGTGCATCTGAAGATGTGATCCAGACCACTTGCTCAGGAGATCCAATTGAAATGTTCTGGCATGGAACCGTCCATACTGAATTGCCTCATAGGAGGCTACCATCTTCCCCATCAATTTTATGCAAATTGGATGGATATTCACGTAGGCCAGAGGATCATTCGGACCATCTCCTGAAGTGTTCTAGCCTTGTCCTCTGGGAGGAATACTTTCTGGGCCGCATTATCCAGTAAAATGCCCAGGAACAGGAGTCGCTGAGTCGGTTTCAGATGGTACTTCTGGAAATTGAGGAGCCACCCATGGCATGACAGAAGTTGGATAGTGCGGTCTATATGGAGCAATAAAAGCTCTCTGGATCTTGCTTTTATCAAGAGATCATCCAGATAAAGGGACAACATTGACCCCCTGAACTTGGAGGTGGAGCATCATCTCCGCCATCACCTTCATGAAGCTCCTCTGAGCTGTGGACAAGCCGAAGGGTAACGCCTGAAACTGGTAGGGATCGTTCAAGAGGACAAACCTCAGGTAAGCTTGGTGAGGTGGCCAAATCGGGATATGGAGATAAGTGTCCTTTATATCCATAGAGACCATGAACTCCCATTCTTCCAGACCCGCAATCACTGCTAGCAGGGATTCCATCTTGAACTAGAAAACCTTTAGGTAATTGTTCAAGGATTTTAGGTTCAGTATGGGCCTTACCGAGCCGTCGGTACTACAAACAGGTTGGAGTAATAACCCTTTCCATGTTTATGTAGTGACACTGGAAAAATGACATGTGACTGGACCAACTTTAGGATGGCCTGTTGCAGTGTATCTGGTGTATCCTCCAAAACTGGTAAGCTTGATTTGAAAAACCATTGGGAAGGAGCACTATCGAACTCCAGCTTGTAGCCCTGGGAAATGAGGTCCCTTACCCAGGTATCCTGGCAGGAGTCTTCCCAGATGTGGCTGAAGTGACGCAGACGAGCTCCCACCTTGAGATCCCCCCGGGGTGGGGAGGCACCATCATGCAGAGGCTTTTGTGGAAGCTGCAATGGTGCTTGGTTCCTGGGAAACCGCAGCAGCAGCTGGTTTTCTAGTCTTACCTCTGATGCCTTATGCCGCATTGGAGGCACCTCTGGCTCTTGACTGGAATCTAGTGGTCCGAAAGGACTGAGTAGACGGTCCCAGGTAGGAACGCCTAGCCGGTGGGGCCCCAGATGGGAGAAATGTGGATTTCCCTGCAGTAACTTTAGAAATCCATGTATCTAACTCAACCCCGAAAAGCCATTCCCCTGAGAAAGGGAGGACTCCACACTGCGCATAGAATCCACGTCGGCAATCCACTGATGCAGCCACAGAACTCTGTGTGCCGACACTGCCATGATGGTGGTTCTAGCATTAATAGTGCCTATTTCCTTGAGAGAGTCACACAGTACGCATGCAGTTTCCTGTATGTGCTTAATGAGGGTCACCGTTGTGACCAGGGGCATATCCCTCGCAAGGCCCTCCTGAAGTTGAGTCGCCCAGGTGTGATTGGCATGTGCCATCCAGCAACCTGCTTTTACAGGTCTTTGTGATACAGCAGCCGCTGTGTAAATAGATTTTAGTAAAGTTTCTATTTTCCTGTCCACAGGGTCCTTGAGCTGAAAAGACCCAGGAGCCGATAACACCACCTTCTTAGAGAGGCGGGAGACTGAGACATCTACGGCTTGGGGTTCTTCCCAATGTTTCCTACCCTCCAGAGTAAATGGGAAAGAGTGTAAAAACTTCCTTGTAACCTGATACCTTTTATCAGGATTTTTCCAGGCTTGTTTAAAAACCTCATCTAATTCTGGAGAATCAGGGAAGGTGATGGTGATTTTTTTCTGTGCTAGAAAAAATGACTGTGTTGAAGCAGCCTCTCCTAAAGGGACTTTCAACACATCCCTGATAGCTAGAATGAGTGGTTCAATACCCTCTGCAGGAGTGGAATCTTCTATATCAGGTTCCAATTCCTCCCCCTCCTCCTGAATTTCCTCATCAGATTCTGAGAGTAGGGCAGGCAGTCCACATTTAAGTGGCCCTGAACTAGGGAGGGAAGGCTGTCTTTCATCAGCCTTGGCTGCCAGGTCTACAACAGCCTTTTGCAGCTGTAGTGTTGTTTGTTTATTAGCATTAAGCTGATTTGACATGTCTGCTATAATCGGGGGTAATTTAGACCTGGTTGTAGCAGCAAATTTGTTGGCAGTTAGGCAAAGCCATGTGCACTGCAGGTGTGGGGGGCAGATATAACATGTGCAGAGATAGTTAGATTTGGGTGGGGTGTATTCAAACTGAAATCTAAATTGCAGTGTAAAAATAAAGCAGGCAGTATTTACTCTGCACAAATAACAAAATACAAAATAACCCACCCAAATCTAACTGTCCCTGCAAATGTTATATCTGCCACACCTGCAGTGCACATGGGCCCTCATTCCGAGTTGTTCGCTCGCAAGGCGAATTTAGCAGAGTTGCTCACGCTAAGCCTACGCCTACTGGGAGTGTATCTTAGCTTCTTAAAATTGCGACCGATGTATTCGCAATATTGCGATTACAAACTACTTAGCAGTTTCAGAGTAGCTTCAGACTTACTCGGCATCTGCGATCAGTTCAGTGCTTGTCGTTCCTGGTTTGACGTCATAAACACACCCAGCGTTCGCCCAGACACTCCCCCGTTTCTCCGGCCACTCCTGCGTTTTTTCCGGAAACGGTAGCGTTTTTATCCACACGCCCCTAAAACGCCGTGTTTCCGCCCAGTAACACCCATTTCCTGTCAATCACACTACGTTCGCCGGAGCGAAGAAAAAGCCGTGAGTAAAAATACTATCTTCATTGTAAAATTACTTGGCGTAGTCGCAGTGCAAATATTGCGCATGCGTACTAAGCGGAATTTCACTGCGATGCGATGAAAATTACCGAGCGAATGACTCAGAATGAGGGCCATGGTTTTGCCCAAATGCTAACAAATTTTCTGCTATGATCAGGTCTGAATTACCCCCATAGTCTTTACGGCACCAAGCCAGGATGGCTCCTGACCCTCCCCCCTAGTCTCCACACTAACTTGAGAAGGCTGACTGCATTGGTCACACGATAGGGAACCAGTGGTAGAAGGGGAGAATCTGGTGTGACAAACTTTACATAATGTGTGTTTAACTATATTGACAGTAAACAACACTCACCCACACACACTCACAGACAAGTACAATAACCAGCCTGCCGCCATGCGTGTGAGATGGAGACCCAGAGTGAGAGGAGGGCAGCACATCCCCACCTGCAGACAGTAACTGCAAGCTGAATATTTTTATATCACAGTAAAACCAGATTATATGTCCATTTCAGGACTCTATATTGTGTGCAATAGTGGCTGTTAGTACAACCCTTTACCAGTTTCCAGTGAATCCCTGAGTTCTGGAGGAGCTGTGTGTCATTGCTGCTGCTGGAGAAAGCAGAGGAAGGCGCCAAAATGCCACTGGTCCCGCTCTGAGCAAGCTCCGCCCCCTGTAATGTCGCCAGAGCTACATAGATTTTTTTATACTGGCAATGTCTCCTACACTTGTACAAACATCACAGAGGCTGCTAGTTTGCACCACCGCTGCCAGTTCTCACCCTCGTGGAGGCTCCCGTATGCCTCCCCTGCGTTGCGCCACACCAAGGACTGGGGGACCCCCCTAGCAGGGCCCCCGGTTTTTACTCACCACTCTTCTCACCTTCAGACTGCGTTAGGGGTGTGAGGCGTGCTGCGATTGTGACCACCAAGGCGCAGTGCCTTGTGGAACAAACAACCCCTCAGGACAGTGGTCCTGCAGCGGTGAAGCGGCTCTGATGCCTTACAGAGGCCGGTAACCGCCCTCCCCCTAGCTCCCACGGTGCAGGTATACGGTTGCCCAGCCAGTATACAGAGAATAATAAATTTTAAAAGAAACAGAAGAAAAATCCTCTGGAACTCCCAGAGTGTGCATACTCTCCTGAGGGCACTTTTTTCTAAACTGCCTGTGGGAGGGGGCATAGAGGGGAGGAGCCAGTACACCCAGTGGAAGAAATTTAAAATGCACCGGCTCCTTTGGACCCCTTCTATACTCCATTGTATTAAGTAAACCCCAGTATCCCTTATGGATGCCAAATAAATCATGTTACAGTCACATATTCTATCTAAAATACATATCCAAAATATGGCCATATTTCCAAGATACTGCAAAAACACACACACAGTAAGACTCTCCTACTAGTCTGCAAACCTTCAAGCTTAAGCATTCCCTGAAAAATCACCTCTTCAATCATGCTTATCAAATTCTGGAACCACCCACATAACCTTTATACTGTAAGCAAGGGCGTAGCTACCATAGGTGCAGGTAGTACAGCTGCTATGGGTAGTGTTACCACCTCATCCCTCCAGCTATGGGGCCCACAGCTGAGAGGGGTCCACCTTCCCTGTCACAGTTACATGTGTTATATACATTTTTCACCATTGTGTGATACATAGGGGCACTTACAATTACAAACTGTTGCCTTGGGGCCTACAATATATCTATTTATGCCCCGGGTCCTGCTCATTGTAATGTGGTATAAACTGAAGGGCTTTATGATGTAACATAAAATGAAAAAGGGGCATAGTGCAGCATAATAGGAACTGGAGGGCACTGTAATGTGGCACAGTATGAACAGGGGGCACTGTAATGTGGCATAATATGTGGATACTGTGTGGCATAATGTGTACTGGTAGCCCCACAATGTGACATAATGTGAACTATGGCACTAATATTGTTCATAAAATAAACTAGGGCACTACTATGGGGCATAACAATAACTAAGGCTCTACAAGGGTTCAGAAAATGAGCTAGGGCACTATTACGGGGGCATACAATTAACAACTGCTGCAGCAAGGATATCTCAAGAAGTACTGGCACAGGGGTCCATTCAAACTACTGCTATGGGGCCCACAAAGTTCTGGCTACGCCCCTGACTGTAAGCTATCTAATTACAACTCCACACACAACTTCACATTTTTTTCTTTTTTCACTTCTACATCCTTTTCCAGACCCCTGCCAACATCGCTGTGTGACTACAGCATAGTAGATACAGCCTACCTTTGCCAATATGACAGTTTTCCTTGGGCACTGTTATGTTATTGAATTAATCAATACACACAGTCATATTTCCTAAGCAAACATTGCAGGATGGCATTTCTTCAAGTGTCTTTTAAAATTTACAGTGTATTTTCCATCCATCTTAAATCCGCACAGTACACAATGCACATTGGAAATGATACAATGTGTCTTTTTTTGAGTTTTCTAATAACTGAAGACAAAAGCGGATCTACCACTAGGCACCCCAGGCACACGCTTAGGGCCCGGCGAGTCCCAGGGGCCCGGCCACCGCCGATGATGGAGCAGCGCTACAGAGAGGATTTTTTTTAATCAAAGTAGATCTGAGCAGGCCAGGCCCCAGCAGACTGTCAGCGCACACTGACTGGACTGCTGCCGCTGGGAGATGCACCTGCTACACAGCATGCTTGTCTGTCAGCGGCCGTCTGACGCCCCGCACACTGAAAGCCCAGTGGCCTCTGCCCACACCAACATCCCCCGCTGTGTCCCTCTTCCCCGGGCAGTTCCTCACCCGACCAACAATAACCTTGGCAGGCAGCAGCGTCAGTCACTGTTATTGGCGCCAGGGTCCAGCACTGCACAGCACTACAATAAATAAAACGCTGCATAAACTACAGCACCCATCAGCCCTTGCTGCCAGAGCTCACAGCAGCAAGGGCTGCTGGGAGCTGTAGTTTATGCAGAGTTTCTTTATTGTAGTGCTGTGCGGTGCTGGGACCCCGGCGCAAATAACAGTGACTGCCGCTGCTGCCTGCCAAGGTCATTGTCGGGCGTCACTGTGGGTAAGAACGTTCCTAGGGGGAGGGGGGAGGATTTACACAGGTGCTGCATCTACAAGTGAAGTTTATGATATATATATATATATATATATATTAGAGATGAGCGGGATCGGTTCTCTGAGAACTCCTGCCCCCCGAACTTCACGTCCTGAGCCAGGATCCGAGCCCGGCTTGGGACTTCCCGCCAGACTCGGAAACCAGAATGAGACAAAATGTCATCATCCTGCTGTCGGATTCTTGTGGGTTTTGGATTCCATATAAGGAGCCGCGCATCGCCGCCATTTTAATTCCAGTCCTGGAGAGTGTAGTGAGAGGACGTGTCTCCTCAGTGTCTGTCTGCGGGAAAGTGGTGTGGCGACCTGCTCTTATGTGTAATTTCAGTGCTGTGTTGTGCTGCATGAGTCCAGTGGTGGTGTCTTGTGCTGCATCTGTCCAGTCACAGTGGTGGTGTCCTTTGCTGCCATATGTCCAGTGCTGCTGTATAAGTCCAGTCCAGTAGTGCTATGTTGTGCTGCATCAGTCCAGTGGTGGTGTCCTGTGCTGCCATAAGTCCAGTGGTGGTGTCCTGTTCTGCCATATGTACAGTGCTGCTGTATAAATCCAGTCCATTGCAGTGGTGCTGTGTTGTCCTGCATCAGTCCAGTGGGGGTGTCCCTGTGCTGCCATAAGTCCAGTGGTGCTGTCGTATAAGTCCAGTGATAATGCCATATAAGTCCAGTCCAGTGGTACTGCCGTATAAGTCCAGTGGTACTGCCATATAAGTCCAGTGGTACTGTCGTATAAGTCCAGTCCAGTGGTACTGCCATATAAGTCCAGTGATACTGCCGTATAAGTCCAGTGTTACTGCCGTAAAAGTCAAGTGGTACTGTCGTATAGGTCCAGTCCAGTGGTACTGCCGTATAAGTCCAGTGGTACTGCCATATAAGTCCAGTGGTACTGTCGTATAAGTCCAGTCCAGTGGTACTGCCATATAAGTCCAGTGGTATTAATGCCGTATACGTCCAGTGATACTGCCGTATAAGTCCAGTGTTACTGCCGTAAAAGTCAAGTGGTACTGTCGTATAGGTCCAGTCCAGTGGTACTGCCGTATAAGTCCAGTGGTATTAATGCTGTATAAGTCCAGTGATACTGCCGTATAAGTCCAGTGATACTGCTGTATAAGTCCAGTGGTACTGTCGTATAAGTCCGGTGATACTGCCGTGTAAGTCCAGTGATATTGCCGTATATGTCCAGTGGTACTGCCGTATATATATCCAGTGGTACTGCCGTGTAAGTCCAGTGATACTGGCGTATAAGTGGTACTGGCGTAAGCGCCTTGAGTCCTGTTGGAGTCCAGTGGTATTACTGCCATATAAGTCCAGTGGTACTGCAGTATAAGTCCAGTGGTATTACTGCCGCATTAGTCAAGTGATACTGCTGTATATGTCCAGTAGTACTGCCTTATAAGTCCAGTGATACTGCCGTATAAGTCCAGTGGTACTGCTGTATAAGTCCAGTGGTACTGCTGTATAAGTCCAGTGATACTGCCGTATAAGTCCAGTGATACTGCCGTATAAGTCCAGTGATATTGCCACATATGTCCAGTGGTACTGCCGTATAAGTCCAGGGGTACTGCCGTATAAGTCCAGTTCAGTGGTAGTGCCGTATAAGTCCAGTGGTATTACTGCCATATAAGGCCAGTGAAACTGCCGTATAAGTCCAGTGTTACTGCCATATAAGTCCAGGGGTACTGCCATATAAGTCCAGTCCAGTGGTAGTGCCGTATAAGTCCAGTCCAGTGGTATTACTGCCATATAAGTCAAGTGATACTGCCGTATAAGTCCAGTGGTACTGCCGTATAAGTCCAGTGGTACTGCCGTATAAGTTCAGTCCGGTGGTGCAGTCATATAAGTTAAGGAGTACTGCCGTATAAGTCCAGTGGTGCTGTCCTGTGCTGTATATTATTTACTCCAAATAAAGGGGTTATTATTGTTTAATCCAAATAATTTTTACAGGGTTTGCCCTGTGTGGTTTAGGGATACGCTCTCCTGTGCTGCATATTGGGGGTAATTCAGAGTCGATCGCAACAGCAAATTTGTTAGTAGTTGGGCCAAACCGTGTGCACAGCAGGGGGGGTGTACATAACATGTGCAGAGAGAGTTAGATTTGGGTGTGGTGTGTTCAAACTTAAATCGAAATTGCAGTGTAAAAATAAAGCAGCCAGTATTTGCCCTGCACAGAAACAAAATAACCCACCCAAATCATACTCTCTCTTCAAACGTTATATCTGCCACACCTGCAGTGCACATGATTTTGCCCAACTGCTAACAAATTTGCTGCTGCGATCAACTCTGAATTACCCCCATTGTTACATAACTCCATCCAAATAAAAGGGTTATTATTATCAAAATTATTTTACAGGTTTTGCCGTATGTGTGTGGTTTATCGGTACACTCTCCTGTGCCACCAATATTGTGCAAGTATTACATCTGGGAAAATTCCAGCACGTTCCATGTTTTGCACATGCAATAAATTTGATGGTGCAGAATTTTTTGAAAAATGACAGGGGTGTGCAGAAGATGCTGTCGGTGGCCCAAAAAATTGCGTGCCACTTTCGACATTCAGTCACTGCGTGCTACTCATTGATGGGCCAGGTGTTTGTGCCGCACACTTGTGTCGCTTAGCTTAGCCATCCAGCGACCTTGGTGCACCTCTTTTTTTCTTTGCATCATGTGCTGTTTGGGGACTAGTTTTCTTAAGTGCCATCCTGTCTGACACTGCAATGCCACTCCTCGGTAGGCCAGGTGTTCGTGCAGCACACTTGTGTCGCTTAGCTTAGCCATACACCTACCTCATTGCACCTCTTTTACTTCTTTGCATGATGTTATGTTTCGGGCCTAGTTTTTGAAAAGTGCCATCTTGTCTGCCACTGCAGTGCCACTCCAAGATGGGTAATGTGTTTGTGCCTCACACTTGTGTCGCTTAACTCAGTCATACAGATACCTCATTGTACCCCTTTTACTTCTTTGCATGATGTGCTGTTTGGGGCCTAGTTTTTGAAAAGTACCATCCTGTCTGCCACTGCAGTGCCACTCCTAGATGGGCCAGGTGTTTGTGCCGCACACTTGTGTCGTTTAGCTTAGTCATACAGCTACCTCATTGCACCTCTTTTTCTTCTTTGCATGATGTGCTGTTTGGGGCCTAGGTTTTTTAAGTGCCATCCTGTCTGCCACTGCAGTGCCACTCCTAGATGGGCCAGGTGTTTGTGGCGCACACTTGTGTCGCTTAGCTTAGTCATACAGCTACCTCATTGCACCTCTTTTTCTTCTTTGCATGACATGCTGTTTGGGGCCTAGGTTTTTTAAGTGCCATCCTGTCTGCCACTGCAGTGCCACTCCTAGATGGTCCAGCTGTTTGTGCCGCATACTTGTGTCACTTAGCTTAGCCATCCAGCGACCTTGATGCACCTATTTTTTCTCTAACGTCCTAAGTGGATGCTGGGACTCCGTAAGGACCATGGGGAATAGCGGCTCCGCAGGAGACGGCACAAAATAAAAGCTTGAGATATCAGGTGGTGTGCACTGGCTCCTCCCCCTATGACCCTCCTCCAAGCCAGTTAGATTTTTGTGCCCGGCCGAGAAGGGTGCAAACTAGGTAGCTCTCCAGAGCTGCTTAGAATAAAAGTTTAGTTAGGTTTTTTTATTTTCAGTGAGTCCTGCTGGCAACAGGCTCACTGCATCGTGGGACTAAGGGGAGAAGAAGCGAACTCACCTGAGTGCAGAGTGGATTGGGCTTCTTAGGCTACTGGACGTTAGCTCCAGAGGGACGATCACAGGTTCAGCCTGGATGGGTCACCGGAGCCGCGCCGCCGTCCCCCTTACAGAGCCAGAAGAGACGAAGGTCCGGTGAAAGCGGCGGCAGAAGACATCCTGTCTTCAAGACTAAGGTAGCGCACAGCACCGCAGCTGTGCGCCATTGCTCTCAGCACACTTCACACTCCGGTCACTGAGGGTGCAGGGCGCTGGGGGGGAGCGCCCTGAGACGCAATATAACACAAATATACCTTAGCTGGCAAAAGGAATACATCACATATAGCTCCAGGGCTATATGGATGTATTTTTTCCCCTGCCATTTTACACAAAAAAGCGGGAGTTAAGGACGTCGTGAAGGGGCGGGGCCTATCTCCTCAGCACACTGGCGCCATTATTCCCTCACAGCTCCGCTGGAAGGACGGCTCCCTGATTCTCCCCTGCAGTACTGCATCTGATTCAGGGTAAAAAAGAGAAGGGGGGGCATTTTGGCAGCAAATAACTAGATTAACAGCAGCTATAAGGGATTAACACTTATATAAGGTTATCCCTGTATATATATAGCGCTGGGTGTGTGCTGGCAGACTCTCCCTCTGTCTCTCCAAAGGGCTAAGTGGGGTCCTGTCCTCTATCAGAGCATTCCCGGTGTGTGTGCTGTGTGTCGGTACGCGTGTGTCGACATGTATGAGGAGGAAAATGAGGTGGAGGCGGAGCAGTTGCCTGTGTTAGTGATGTCACCCCCTAGGGAGTCGACACCTGACTGGATGATTGTGTTTAAGCAATTAAGTGATAATGTCAGCAATTTACAAAAAACTGTTGACGACATGAGAATGCCGGCAAATCAATTAGTGCCTGTTCAGGCGTCTCAGACACCCTCAGGGGCCCTAAAACGGCCGCTACCTCAGTGGGTCGACACGGATCCAGATACAGATACTGAATCTAGTGTCGACGGTGACGAGACAAACGTAATGTCCAGTAGGGCCACACGTTACATGATCACGGCAATGAAAGAGGCATTGAACCTTTCTGACACTACAAATACCTCAAAGGCGGGTATTATGTGGGGTGTGAAAAAACTGCCAATAGTTTTTCCTGAGTCTGAGGAAATAAATGAGGTGTGTGATAAAGCGTGGGTTTCCCCCGATAAAAAAACAGCTAATTTCTAATAAGTTATTAGCACTATACCCTTTCCCGCCAGAGGTTAGGGCACGGTGGGAAACACCCCCTAGGGTAGATAAGGCGCTCACACGTTTATCTAAACAAGTAGCGTTACCGTCCCCTGATACGGCCACCCTCAAAGAACCAGCTGATAGGAGGCTGGAAAATATCCTGAAAAGTATATACACACATACTGGTGTTATACTGCGACCAGCAATCGCATCAGCCTGGATGTGCAGTGCTGGAGTCGCATGGGCGGATTCCCTGACTGAGAATATTGATACCCTGGATAGGGACAATATTCTGTTAACTATAGAACATTTAAAGGATGCATTGCTATATATGCGTGATGCGCAGAGGGATATTTGTACCCTGGCATCAAGAGTAAGCGCAATGTCCATCTCTGCCAGAAGAGCATTATGGACCAGACAGTGGTCAGGGGACGCAGATTCCAAACGGCACATGGAAGTATTGCCGTATAAGGGGGAGGAGTTATTTGGGGCTGGTCTAACAGACCTGGTGACCACGGCAACGGCTGGAAAATCCACCTTTTTACCCCAGGTTACTTCACATCAACAGAAAAAGACACAGGGGCAGATTTATTAAGCTCGGTGAAGTGATAAAGTGGAAGGTGATAAAGGACCAGCCAATCAGCTCCTAACTGCCATGTTACAGGCAGGGTTTGAAAAATGACAGTTAGGATCTGACTGGCTGGTCCTTTATCACCTTCCACTTTATCACTTCACCGAGCTTAATAAATCTGCCCCACAGTCTTTTCAAACTCAGTCCTTTCGTTCCCATAAGTACAAGCGAGCAAAAGGTCACTCTTTTCTGCCCAAGGGCAGAGGAAGAGGAAAAAGGCAGCACCATGCAGCCGCTTCCCAGGAGCAGAAGCCCTCCCCTGCTTCTGCCAAGTCTTCAGCATGACGCTGGGGCTTTACAATGGAATTCGAGGCGTTTCCTCCTCATCGGTTCCTGAAGTCTGCTTTACCAAAGTCTCCCTCCGACAGGGAGGCAGTTCTGGAAGCCATTCACAAGCTGTACTCCCAGCAGGTGATAATCAAGGTACCCCTCTTACAACAGGGGAAGGGGTATTATTCCACACTATTTGTGGTACCGAAGCCGGACGGCTCGGTGAGACCAATATTAAATCTAAAATCTTTGAACACTTACATAAAAAGGTTCAAATTCAAGATGGAGTCACTCAGAGCGGTGATAGCGAACCTGGAAGAGGGGGACTATATGGTGTCACTGGACATCAAGGATGCTTATCTCCACGTCCCAATATATCCTTCTCACCAAGGGTACCTCAGGTTTGTAGTACAAAACTGTCATTATCAGTTTCAGACGCTGCCGTTTGGATTGTCCACGGCGCCTCGGGTCTTTACCAAGGTAATGGCCGAAATGATGATTCTTCTACGAAGAAAAGGCATCTTAATTATCCCTTACTTGGACGATCTCCTGATAAGGGCAAGAACCAAGGAACAGTTAGAAGTCGGAGTGGCACTATCTCAGGTAGTGCTAAGTCAGCACGGATGGATTCTAAATATTCCAAAATCGCAGCTGATTCCAACGACACGTCTACTGTTCTTAGGAATGATTCTGGACACAGTCCAGAAGAAGGTGTTTCTCCCGGAGGAGAAGGCCAGGGAGTTATCCGAGCTAGTCAGGAACCTCCTAAAACCAGGACAGGTCTCAGTGCATCAGTGCACAAGGGTCCTGAGAAAAATGGTGGCTTCTTACGAAGCGATTCCATTCGGAAGATTCCATGCAAGAACTTTTCAGTGGGATCTACTGGGAAAATGGTCCGGATCGCATCTTCAGATGCATCAACGGATAACCCTGTCGCCAAGGACAAGGGTGTCTCTCCTGTGGTGGCTTCAGAGGGCTCATCTACTAGAGGGCCGCAGATTTGGCATTCAGGATTGGATCCTGGTAACCACGGATGCCAGCCTGAGAGGCTGGGGAGCAGTCACACAGGGAAGGAATTTCCAGGGCTTGTGGTCAAGCATGGAAACATCTCTTCATATAAACATTCTAGAACTAAGGGCCATTTACAATGCCTTAATTCAAGCAAAACCTCTGCTTCAGGGTCAGGCGGTGTTGATCCAGTCGGACAACATCACGTCAGTTGCCCACATAAACAGACAGGGCGGCACGAGAAGCAGGAGGGCAATGGCAGAAACTGCAAGGATTCTTCGCTGGGCGGAAAATCATGTGATAGCACTGTCAGCAGTGTTCATTCCGGGAGTGGACAACTGGGAAGCAGACTTCCTCAGCAGACACGACCTTCACCCGGGAGAGTGGGGACTTCACCCAGAAGTCTTCCACCAAATTGTAAACCGTTGGGAAAGACCAAAGGTGGACATGATGGCGTCACGTCTAAACAAAAAACTGGACAGATATTGCGCCAGGTCAAGGGACCCTCAGGCAATAGCAGTGGACGCTCTGGTAACGCCGTGGGTGTACCAGTCAGTGTATGTATTCCCTCCTCTGCCCCTCATACCGAAAGTATTGAGAATCATAAGAAGGAGAGGAGTAAGAACTATACTCGTGGTTCCGGATTGGCCAAGAAGGTCTTGGTACCCGGAACTTCAAGAGATGCTCACGGACGAACCGTGGCCTCTACCTCTAAGACAGGACCTGCTACTGCAGGGGCCTTGTCTGTTCCAAGACTTACCGCGGCTGCGTTTGACGGCATGGCGGTTGAACGCCGGATCCTGAAGGACAAGGGCATTACAGAAGAAGTCATCCCTACTCTGGTAAAAGCCAGAAAGGAAGTAACCGCAAAACATTATCACCGCGTTTGGCGTAAATATGTTGCGTGGTGTGAGGCCAAGAAGGCCCCTACACAGGAATTTCAACTGGGTCGTTTCTTGCATTTCCTGCAAACAGGACTGTCTATGGGCCTAAAATTAGGGTCCATTAAGGTTCAAATTTCGGCCCTGTCGATATTCTTCCAGAAAGAACTGGCTTCAGTACCTGAAGTTCAGACATTTGTGAAAGGGGTGCTGCACATACAGCCTCCTTTTGTGCCTCCAGTGGCACCTTGGGATCTCAATGTTGTGTTGAGATTTCTAAAATCACACTGGTTTGAACCATTGTCTACGGTAGATTTAAAATATCTCACGTGGAAGGTGTCGATGCTGTTGGCCTTGGCTTCAGCTAGGCGTGTGTCAGAATTGGCGGCTTTATCATGTAAAAGCCCTTACCTAAATTTTCATTCTGACAGGGCGGAATTGAGGACTCGTCCTCAATTTCTACCTAAGGTGGTTTCTGCATTTCACATGAACCAACCTATTGTGGTACCTGCGGCTACTAGGGACTTAGAGGACTCTAAGTTGCTGGACGTTGTCAGGGCCTTGAAAATATATGTTTCCAGGACGGCTGGAGTCAGGAAAACTGACTCGCTGTTTATCCTGTATGCACCCAACAAGCTGGGTGCTCCTGCTTCAAAGCAGACGATTGCTCGTTGGATTTGTAGTACAATTCAGCTTGCACATTCCGTGGCAGGATTGCCACAGCCAAAATCAGTAAAAGCCCATTCCACAAGGAAAGTGGGCTCATCTTGGGCGGCTGCCCGAGGGGTCTCGGCTTTACAACTTTGCCGAGCAGCTACTTGGTCAGGGGCAAACACGTTTGCTAAATTCTACAAATTTGATACCCTGGCTGAGGAGGACCTGGAGTTCTCTCATTCGGTGCTGCAGAGTCATCCGCACTCTCCCGCCCGTTTGGGAGCTTTGGTATAATCCCCATGGTCCTTACGGAGTCCCAGCATCCACTTAGGACGTTAGAGAAAATAAGATTTTACTTACCGATAAATCTATTTCTCGTAGTCCGTAGTGGATGCTGGGCGCCCATCCCTAGTGCGGATTGTCTGCAATACTTGTATATAGTTATTGTTACAAAAAATTCAGGTTATTATTGTTGAGCCATCCTTTCAGAGGCTCCTTTAAATTTATCATACTGTTAACTGGGTTCAGATCACGAGTTGTACGGTGTGATTGGTGTGGCTGGTATGAGTCTTACCCGGGATTCAATATCCTTCCTTATTATGTACGCTCGTCCGGGCACAGTATCCTAACTGGCTTGGAGGAGGGACATAGGGGGAGGAGCCAGTGCACACCACCTGATATCTCAAGCTTTTATTTTGTGCCCTGTCTCCTGCGGAGCCGCTATTCCCCATGGTCCTTACGGAGTCCCAGCATCCACTACGGACTACGAGAAATAGATTTATCGGTAAGTAAAATCTTATTTTTTCTTTGCATCATGTGCTGTTTGGGGACTAGTTTTTCTTAAGTGCCATCCTGTCTGCCACTGCAGTGCCACTCCTAGATGGGCCAGGTGTTTGTACCTCACATTTGTGTCGCTTAGTTTAGTCATACAGCTACCTCATTGCACCTCTTTTATTTCTTTGCATGATGTGCTGTTTGGGGCCTAGTTTTTTTAAGTGCTTTCCTGTCTGCCACTGCAGTGCCACTCCGAGATGGGCCAGGTGTGCCGCCCACTTGTGTCGCTTAGCAAAGTCATCCAGCTACCTCGGTGTAACCTTTCAGGCTAAAAACAATATTGTGAGGTGTTCAGAATAGACTGGAAATAGGTGGAAATGAATGTTATTGAGGTTAATTATACCGTAGGATCAAAATTACCCTGTGATTTTAGCTGTTTTTGTGTTTTTTTCCAAAAATCACCCAGATCCAAAACCAAAGCCCGAAAGGGTGGTTATGGCGAAACCAATCCAGATCCAAAACACGAGCGAGGATCCAAAACCAAAACACAAACACGAAAAGTGCCCGCCACACATCTCTAATATATATATATATATATAATACAGATTGGCAGAATGCTGGATTGGTAATAAATATATATATATATATATATATATGGGATGCGGTCAACATCCCGCTGGACGGGATCCCGGCGGTCGAAATACCGACGCCGGAATCCCGACCGCCACAATCCCGACCGCCACAATCCCGACATTTTCTCCCTCCGTGGGTGTCCACGACACCCATAGAGGGAGAATATAATAGTGTGCCGAGCGTAGCGAGGCACCGTGCCCGCAGCGTGGCGAGCGAAGCGAGCCCGCAAGGGGCTGCGTTCCGCTCGCCACCCCTGTCGGGATTGTGTGGTCGGATTTACGGGATTACGTACTGATCCCATATATATATATATATATATACATTGCAGACAGCGGCGGCACTCGGAGACTTCAAATAAAGTGCATAAATTGTTTATTTTCAATATCTACGTTTCGGGGTACGCAGCCCCTTCGTCAGGATAACCAGCATAAATCAAATAAAGTGCTTAAATACCTTAACCCACGAGAACGCCCCGCTCAGCCTCCCTCCGCGTCGCCCGGGTTCCGGATCTGTCTCACCGGAAGTGACGACATCCCGGCCCGACCAGCCAGCGCGTAGGAGCTGTAAACAGAGTAACCATGGTTACCATGTGGAAAAAACAGTGCACCACATAACTTATTTGCTTGTATCACAGCCTAAATACACATAAAACATCCTTATAACCCAAGTAATTAAAATGTTTAAAATTTTACACAAGTTGTTCCGCCATTAGCTAGTACCAGGGTAATATATCTGTATGTAATTCATAACCCCACATATTACTTAACCATTCTGAATACACATGCATAAATAAACCTCCCTAAGGTGAATCCACCTCTCTCAGGTATTGAATATTCCCAATCTCCTGATCCCACGAATCAGCATTCTATAAAAAACATTTAAAATTATTCGTTTCGTTGAGACCTTTGGGAAAAATAGTGTTTAATTTATAGATCCACATCGCTTCCACCTGTAACAGTCTTTTTGATCTATCACCTCCTCTTATAGATCGTGGGACATGATCTATTAATTTATATCTTAATGTGGATACATTGTGCCTAGCCTGTGCAAAATGCCTTGCAACAGGCTGCTCACTTTGTCCAGATTTGATGGCCTCCCTTATTGCATACCTGTGTTGGGCCATACGTACTCTGAATTCACAATCAGTTTTTCCCACATATACCAACCCGCATGGGCAGGTCAGTGTATACACAACAAATTTGGATTTACACGAGAGTGGAAACCGGATGGTGTATTTTTTTCCGGTGTGTGGATGTTGGAAATATTCTCCCGGGCTAAGAAAGCTACAGGTAGTGCACCCACTGCACCGGAAACATCCTTTTCTAGGTTTCAAAAAATGTGTCGGTTCAGAATTAAATTTTGACAGGTCTGTTTTTACTACCATGTCTCTGATACTTTTATTTCTCGAGTAGCTGAATAATACCTTGCTGCCCACTGTTTTTCCTAACTCTTTATCTGTGGCTACCACTGGCCACAGTTTTTTTACTTGTTTCGCTAAGTGTGGGCTGCTGGAATTATATTGTGTTACCCATGGAAATCTATTGCCTAGTTCTTTCTTCTTTTTAGGTGCCAAAAGTTTATCACGGGACTTTGACAAGGCTTTCCTTTTGGCTTTCTCTAGATCTACTGCTAAGTATCCTCTTTGTAAAAATTTCTGAACCATTATCTCCAATTGTCTATCCCTCTCAACATTGTCACTGTTGATTCGGCATACCCGTAATAATTGGGAATATGGTAAGCCTTGTGTTGTGGATCTCGGGTGAAAACTGTCCGCCCTTAATAGATTATTTCTATCAGTAGGTTTACTGAACAGGCTTGTCATTATATTCCCTTCATTCAAGGTAATGCAGACATCAAGAAAATTAATCTGTCTTTTATCCATGCTGGCTGTAAATTTGACCGGACTGTCCGTCTTATTATGATCTTCCACAATCTTGGTCAAACTCTCCTCATCACTGTTCCAAAAGATGATCACATCATCTATGTACCTAAAGTACATTGTCAATTGTGATGAAATGTTGGGATCCATCAAAAATAGATCTCTTTCTAGCTCCCACATATAGGCGTTAGCGAACGCCGGCGCCACGGCCGACCCCATCGCACAGCCTGTGCATTGGATAAAAAACGCCTTTTCATACAGAAAAAAGTTTCTGGTAAGTGTAAATTCTAACAGTGATAGAAAAAATCCAATATCTGGCCCGGTGTATCTAGGGTTGTTAGAGATTAAATGTTTCACCGCTGCCAATCCCGCTTCATGCGGGATGCAAGTATACAAACTTGTGACGTCTAATGACGCCAGGAGTGTATTGTCAGGAATTTTCCCCAATTCTACAAACCTTCGTAAGAGAGAAGAAGTATCTTTCAGGTATGTGGGGGTATGTTGAATGCATGGCTGCAAAAAACTGTCGCAGTATACTGCCAAAGGTTCGTTTAGCGACCCCCTGGCCGAAATTATTGGCCTGCCTGGGGGTTTCACGGGATCTTTATGTAATTTGGGGATTACATAAAACACTGGGGTGACTGGGAATTCCACTGTTAATGCCTTGCTAACCGAAGGCAGTATGATATTCTCCTCTACTGCCTGCGTTAGCATTGCATCCAGCTCATCCTTAAATTTGAGGGTAGGGTCTGACTTCAGGGGTCTATATGTCTTGACATCTGAGAGCAATCGTTTACATTCTTGTTTATAGTCTGCTATATCTAAAATCACAATTGCTCCCCCTTTGTCTGCACCCCGGATTATTATATCTTCCCTTTTACTTAACCCTCTTAATGCATCAGATTCTTTTTTGGAAAAATTAGGATGTAAACAAACAGTACAATCACCTGGTAAATTCTCTAACATCCTGCTAAACGTTTTAATAGATGAATTAGCAGAGTAGGGTTCAAAAGTTGATTTAGAGAACCTTCTCACCTGTTGAGGGAGAACATCCCTTTGCTTCTCCAAATCAACTGTTGCCACCTTGGAAAAATGTTCTTTTAGTTTTAAAGACCTTGTTAATTTGTAAGAGTCTATCTTCCACTGGAATGGGTCCAGCGATCGTGTCGGCACAAAAGACAGTCCTTTTCCTAAGACCATGCTCTCAGCTGGAGATAGTTCCTTAGATGACAGATTGTAAATTAATTGTTCCTGGCTCGTGGAGGTCGCGTACTTCCTTTTGCTCCTCTCCTGCCGTCTCTTCTGCCCCCCTCGCCTCGTCGGGGCACTTCTCTGCCGGCGATGATGGCCCTTGTACGTACCCCTAAAGGGATTTCTCAATGGTTTTGTTGTCTCCCTGGGGTGTGTTCATCTGCTTCACTTGCTGATGTGCTGGATTCATAATGCCGTGGTCCTCTTTTCCAATATTGTGGCTTCCGTCCTGGTTGTCCTCTGTTGGCTTGATTACTTAGCCAGGCGTATACTCTATGCTGTTCATAATCTTGTTGGACTTTCGTCCGTTTTTGTTTTTTAAATTTAATAAGATTATTTTTGTAGGTTTCTACTTCTGCTGACATGTTTTTCAGCCATTCGGGTAGAGGTTCTTCCACGATACCATGTTCCTGTTTCAACTGGTTAATTTTCTCATTGGTAATCAACCGTTCCCTTGTTGCCTCCTCAATGACCAGGAGCATCAGGTCTAAGGAACATTTATTCAGGATCATGATCCATTTTCTACAAAACGTAGCATCATATCGTCCAATAGTTGGCATATTATGGACTCTGAATCCTCTTGGGATCTGTTTAGCTCGATGATAATCAGAGAGAGTGATTGCATGATAAAGGAAATCTGTTTCCCTCTTATAGAGTTTCAATAGTTCTTTATAAATGTCCTCATTAGTTATACCAGTCTCCGTGTCAAATAGAGGTTCCTTTGCAAGGAAGTTATGTGGTGCACTGTTTTTTCCACATGGTAACCATGGTTACTCTGTTTACAGCTCCTACGCGCTGGCTGGTCGGGCCGGGATGTCGTCACTTCCGGTGAGACAGATCCGGAACCCGGGCGACTCGGAGGGAGGCTGAGCGGGGCGTTCTCGTGGGTTAAGGTATTTAAGCACTTTATTTGATTTATGCTGGTTATCCTGACGAAGGGGCTGCGTACCCCGAAACGTAGATATTGAAAATAAACAATTTATGCACTTTATTTGAAGTCTCCGAGTGCCGCCGCTGTCTGCAATGTATTTGTGAGGGACGGGCTGTCTCTCAAGGAGGAGGGCACAGGAGCAAGATTGTGGAGTCCGTGGGGACGGAGGGAGTGCCGGATCGTTCTGGACATTGTATACACTTGTTAAACCCGCAGTGGTGTACCAAGTGTTAGATCAAGGCACCCCGAATACCCAGGCGTTCACCCACAGGATCATCTTTCCACGCTTCAGCACTTTAAAGAAGCCAACACTGGTGAGGCACAAAGCACTTTATCTTTGCACTTTATTTTGCACGTTTGCACCGCTATGGCTAATATCAAGGATGCTACGGCTGAGGAGGCTACATTTTTTCTGCAATGTGATACACACGATACCCTCAGCTTTAGTGATATAGAGGCTGAAAACATCCTTGTAAAGGAACCTCTATTTGACACGGAGACTGGTATAACTAATGAGGACATTTATAAAGAACTATTGAAACTCTATAAGAGGGAAACAGATTTCCTTTATCATGCAATCACTCTCTCTGATTATCATCGAGCTAAACAGATCCCAAGAGGATTCAGAGTCCATAATATGCCAACTATTGGACGATATGATGCTACGTTTTGTAGAAAATGGATCATGATCCTGAATAAATGTTCCTTAGACCTGATGCTCCTGGTCATTGAGGAGGCAACAAGGGAACGGTTGATTACCAATGAGAAAATTAACCAGTTGAAACAGGAACATGGTATCGTGGAAGAACCTCTACCCGAATGGCTGAAAAACATGTCAGCAGAAGTAGAAACCTACAAAAATAATCTTATTAAATTTAAAAAACAAAAACGGACGAAAGTCCAACAAGATTATCAACAGCATAGAGTATACGCCTGGCTAAGTAATCAAGCCAACAGAGGACAACCAGGACGGAAGCCACAATATTGGAAAAGAGGACCACGGCATTATGAATCCAGCACATCAGCAAGTGAAGCAGATGAACACACCCCAGGGAGACAACAAAACCATCGAGAAATCCCTTTAGGGGTACGTACAAGGGCCATCATCGCCGGCAGAGAAGTGCCCCGACGAGGCGAGGGGGGCAGAAGAGACGGCAGGAGAGGAGCAAAAGGAAGTACGCGACCTCCACGAGCCAGGAACAATTAATTTACAATCTGTCATCTAAGGAACTATCTCCAGCTGAGAGCATGGTCTTAGGAAAAGGACTGTCTTTTGTGCCGACACGATCGCTGGACCCATTCCAGTGGAAGATAGACTCTTACAAATTAACAAGGTCTTTAAAACTAAAAGAACATTTTTCCAAGATGGCAACAGTTGATTTGGAGAAGCAAAGGGATGTTCTCCCTCAACAGGTGAGAAGGTTCTCTAAATCAACTTTTGAACCCTACTCTGCTAATTCATCTATTAAAACGTTTAGCAGGATGTTAGAGAATTTACCAGGTGATTGTACTGTTTGTTTACATCCTAATTTTTCCAAAAAAGAATCTGATGCATTAAGAGGGTTAAGTAAAAGGGAAGATATAATAATCCGGGGTGCAGACAAAGGGGGAGCAATTGTGATTTTAGATATAGCAGACTATAAACAAGAATGTAAACGATTGCTCTCAGATGTCAAGACATATAGACCCCTGAAGTCAGACCCTACCCTCAAATTTAAGGATGAGCTGGATGCAATGCTAACGCAGGCAGTAGAGGAGAATATCATACTGCCTTCGGTTAGCAAGGCATTAACAGTGGAATTCCCAGTCACCCCAGTGTTTTATGTAATCCCCAAATTACATAAAGATCCCGTGAAACCCCCAGGCAGGCCAATATTTTCGGCCAGGGGGTCGCTAAACGAACCTTTGGCAGTATACTGCGACAGTTTTTTGCAGCCATGCATTCAACATACCCCCACATACCTGAAAGATACTTCTTCTCTCTTACGAAGGTTTGTAGAATTGGGGAAAATTCCTGACAATACACTCCTGGCGTCATTAGACGTCACAAGTTTGTATACTTGCATCCCGCATGAAGCGGGATTGGCAGCGGTGAAACATTTAATCTCTAACAACCCTAGATACACCGGGCCAGATATTGGATTTTTTCTATCACTGTTAGAATTTACACTTACCAGAAACTTTTTTCTGTATGAAAAGGCGTTTTTTATCCAATGCACAGGCTGTGCGATGGGGTCGGCCGTGGCGCCGGCGTTCGCTAACGCCTATATGTGGGAGCTAGAAAGAGATCTATTTTTGATGGATCCCAACATTTCATCACAATTGACAATGTACTTTAGGTACATAGATGATGTGATCATCTTTTGGAACAGTGATGAGGAGAGTTTGACCAAGATTGTGGAAGATCATAATAAGACGGACAGTCCGGTCAAATTTACAGCCAGCATGGATAAAAGACAGATTAATTTTCTTGATGTCTGCATTACCTTGAATGAAGGGAATATAATGACAAGCCTGTTCAGTAAACCTACTGATAGAAATAATCTATTAAGGGCGGACAGTTTTCACCCGAGATCCACAACACAAGGCTTACCATATTCCCAATTATTACGGGTATGCCGAATCAACAGTGACAATGTTGAGAGGGATAGACAATTGGAGATAATGGTTCAGAAATTTTTACAAAGAGGATACTTAGCAGTAGATCTAGAGAAAGCCAAAAGGAAAGCCTTGTCAAAGTCCCGTGATAAACTTTTGGCACCTAAAAAGAAGAAAGAACTAGGCAATAGATTTCCATGGGTAACACAATATAATTCCAGCAGCCCACACTTAGCGAAACAAGTAAAAAAACTGTGGCCAGTGGTAGCCACAGATAAAGAGTTAGGAAAAACAGTGGGCAGCAAGGTATTATTCAGCTACTCGAGAAATAAAAGTATCAGAGACATGGTAGTAAAAACAGACCTGTCAAAATGTAATTCTGAACCGACACATTTTTTGAAACCTAGAAAAGGATGTTTCCGGTGCAGTGGGTGCACTACCTGTAGCTTTCTTAGCCCGGGAGAATATTTCCAACATCCACACACCGGAAAAAAATACACCATCCGGTTTCCACTCTCGTGTAAATCCAAATTTGTTGTGTATACACTGACCTGCCCATGCGGGTTGGTATATGTGGGAAAAACTGATTGTGAATTCAGAGTACGTATGGCCCAACACAGGTATGCAATAAGGGAGGCCATCAAATCTGGACAAAGTGAGCAGCCTGTTGCAAGGCATTTTGCACAGGCTAGGCACAATGTATCCACATTAAGATATAAATTAATAGATCATGTCCCACGATCTATAAGAGGAGGTGATAGATCAAAAAGACTGTTACAGGTGGAAGCGATGTGGATCTATAAATTAAACACTATTTTTCCCAAAGGTCTCAACGAAACGAATAATTTTAAATGTTTTTTATAGAATGCTGATTCGTGGGATCAGGAGATTGGGAATATTCAATACCTGAGAGAGGTGGATTCACCTTAGGGAGGTTTATTTATGCATGTGTATTCAGAATGGTTACGTAATATGTGGGGTTATGAATTACATACAGATATATTACCCTGGTACTAGCTAATGGCGGAACAACTTGTGTAAAATTTTAAACATTTTAATTACTTGGGTTATAAGGATGTTTTATGTGTATTTAGGCTGTGATACAAGCAAATAAGTTATGTGGTGCACTGTTTTTTCCACATGGTAACCATGGTTACTCTGTTTACAGCTCCTACGCGCTGGCTGGTCGGGCCGGGATGTCGTCACTTCCGGTGAGACAGATCCGGAACCCGGGCGACGCGGAGGGAGGCTGAGCGGGGCGTTCTCGTGGGTTAAGGTATTTAAGCACTTTATTTGATTTATGCTGGTTATCCTGACGAAGGGGCTGCGTACCCCGAAACGTAGATATTGAAAATAAACAATTTATGCACTTTATTTGAAGTCTCCGAGTGCCGCCGCTGTCTGCAATGTATTTGTGAGGGACGGGCTGTCTCTCAAGGAGGAGGGCACAGGAGCAAGATTGTGGAGTCCGTGGGGACGGAGGGAGTGCCGGATCGTTCTGGACATTATATATATATATATATATATATATATATATATAAAGCAATGTTTTCCGGCACTCCGGTCTCCAATTTACCGGCTCCAGTGCATTCCTCTGGGGTGCAAACCCCGTGTATGCAGGATTCCAATGTAGTAGGTGGCACTCAGAGACTTATTTAGCAACAGAAGTAGCGTGCATAAAAGTGGGGCGTGCTTTATTAGCGGGCACGCCCAGGCACAGACAGAGCCACGATTAGCGTGGCTCCTTCTGTAGCTCTCTGCATAATAAAAGTCCGGGGGGAGCTGCTGGAAAATCTGGTAATGTATGGGAGAAAACGACAGCTGACCATTTGCTTCAAAATGCTGGAAAAATGACAAAAACCGTCATTCAGAAAATTGGTTAAATCAATTCAAGTTTTACAGCATTTAGGAGCAAATGGTCAATTGTCATTTGCTCCCATACAATACTAGATTTTTATTCCAACCAGCCAGATTGAAAAAATAAATCTTTAAGTGTATGGCTAGCCTTCTGTTGGGTACACACTGGCCAATACAGTATATCGGCCGTTATACCAAACGACCGATATATCACTGGAACATCGGCCAGTGTGCACCAACGATATGTCTGTGAAGTGTGAACGCCGACATTCACAGACATATCGTGTTGGCCCTGCAGCACACACGATGACCAATGATATATCGGTGTATCGTTGTGTATGTACGGGCGGTCAGTCGCCCCCCCCCTTCCCCAAACACATGCTGTACCAGCCGCTGGTAATTGACGGCTGATCTGGGCGGGCACAATAAACGCCCGCCCAGTTCATGACGTCAGTCACGATGGATCAGGGAGTGTGTATGCACAACACACTGGGCGATCCGGCTGTAGATATATCTGCAGATAAATTGATCTGCAGATACAGTATATCTTCCAGTGTGTACTCAGCGTAAGTGTTTGAAAATAAACAAACATCAATAACATATTAAAAAGGCCTCCTCAGTAAGTTGATAACTCCTCTGTTAAACAGGCTGAATAGTTATGAGAACACAATATGCACAACAGTTATGTACTGTTACATTCTAATGAAGAAGTGAATAAGGCATCTACCAAACCTCTCATGCCCCTTAGACAGCTGGGATACTATTAGGCAAGCAATTTGTCTTGGCAAAAAGCATAGGAGCACTAAAGATAACTGTACAGTAAAGTGTTTGTGCCAGCACAGACAAAGTGAACACTGAATTTGTTAGTCTCTTAGGCTTAGGCAGATGTTAAGTGCATTTGCTCTCCCCATACAGCCAAGCAACAAATGGGGTTTATTAAAACATTGCACTCATAAACATTTCTATTATTTCTCACCAGTCAGAATTATCCACAGTGGGATAATTCAGAACATTTACAACACAATTTCCAGGGCTGTGTTAGTTTTATTTGAAGCTGTCATTAAATGATTTGTACATGTGACTGTATTTTCGTACTGAAAGCACCATATTAGGTATTAAGGAGATTTGATCTAAACAGAGCTAGTAGACAATTTGGGTTCAGAAAGCAACTATGCATCCCTTTAAAGAGCTTTGCTACTCAAAGAATGAAATTGTTGGTCATGTATACAGTACGTTGCTGACATGAAATGTGTCATTTCTAAGCCTCTACATTTCTGTACTATCATGTCCTGTTGCATTAATAAGATATTTCTATATTTCTGTGGTAAGAGTGACAATTGCCGTCCACTATTTCTTTAATATAAAGATCAGGGTCAACATCTAAATGGCGGTAGAGACCTAAAAATATTTTACAAAAAGTTTGTTTTGACTGGAGGTAGGGCATCTTCCTATATAGCAAGCCCTGCAGTTGGTGATGGTAAGATCTGGCAAAAGCCATTCCCACTACCTCCACTTTGCACGAGGCAGCAATTATCACCTATTTAACAAGCATTGACTGTCATTGTACAATTATCACCATCTCAGGATACAAATTTATCCTTCACTAATCCTGCTAAAATTTTAATTGTTTTATTTTTAATGTTTAATATTGTTATTTTATTTATTTTTTTCAGATTTATTTCTTTCCAATACTACTGTATTTTTAATAAAAACTGCTACTGGAATTCCAAGTCTGGGCTTCTAGTATAGTGCACATGACTGACCTGGACTGGGTGATGAAGTCGAAAGTCTTGGAAATAAAGTGTGGAGATTGACTGGGCACTAATGTACAGTTTAGAAGGCAACTGCAGCACCATCCGATCATGGGGTTGACCCGTAATAATCCACACTAGTGGTATAAAATAGAAAAGTAGAAGCAGGCAGTATGCTGAGGCTATGTCACCTAAACACAGTGAACCAGGATAAAATGTAAAAAACAAAAAAACAGTACTGCCCTTAAAGAATCTCTGTATTCCTTAAGTAGATCCTTCAATCTTTCAATATATGCATATAAAGTATACGTCACATATAGAGAAAAAACATTAGAATATAGTGCAATAACGTAACAAACTTATGGTTTCTAAAATAATATGTTAACAACATAAGGAAAGTTGGAGGTTTACCAGATTTCCTTTTAAGATATATGTAGATCGATATTAATAGAGATACAGTCTCCAGAACTGGTCTCTGGGCCACCTTCTCCACTGGAATCTGGATCCAATCCTGTTATGTACCAGGTGGCACTCCTGTCACTGCTCCAACGCGTTTTAGGATCAGCTTCCCGTCCTCAAGGCACCTATCTTACATGGAACTCTGGTAAACCTCCAACTTACTTTATGTTGCAGACATATGGAAGTGTAAAGTCTCTTCATACTGCTACCAGCAGTACAATAATAAGTGATAAACAGACCCCAGAGCTTTATCTAAAAAAAAAATTGGTGGTGTGTGCAGAGACTATAAAAAAATGCAATACCGGGGGCGTGGCCTGGAGGCTGAATCGATAGGCAGCACATATTCAGAGCTCTGTAGAAACTGAGGTGATTTGCCCTCAAAAACTACTCCCTGCCTCAGAAGACCCCTCCAAACTTGTTCCCCCTGACGGAGGGAACACTCAGCGGTGGTGGGATAGTGTTGCGGAATCGGGGAGCCGGTTTACCGGCTCCTGCGGGTTGCGGCCTACCCACCACTCCGAAGCCGGGGCCTAAATTTTGGATGGTCCAGCGGCGGACCGTACGGAGCCTCAGCCCTAGCCCTACAGTGCTCTCCAGCGCCCTGGAGTGGATCCCCTGGGAGCTGACACACGCTTCCAGAGACTGACGCTGCATCAGAGGTGGCAGAGGAGAAGGGGAATCGGCCGGAGCACAGACGCCGGGGACCCGGAGCTCTGGGAGCGGCGGCCATTTTGGTTTTCGGACCCTGAGGCAGAGCGGCGGACCCGGGACTCGGCGGCCTTCAATACACCCTGAGGTGAGCTGCTCCCCCAACACATCATCTCCCCCACCGTTATCCGCGCTCGACGCCAGCTGGAGGCTGCTGCGGGACACTCCGTGCTGAACGCCGGAGGGGAACGCGGCAACGCAGCACCACAGCACCTACACCTGCTGCCTTGTCACTGGCGCCTGGCGGTGGGGCCCCTACAACCCTCGACCCTCCTCTGATCTGACCTGTCGGGTGGCCCCCGACCCGCGGTCCCCACCTGGTCGCTGGGGTGCCCCACTCATCCATTCTCACGGATGCTGGCGTCTGCCCTCCCCCCCCCCCCCTGCTTTTGGGCACAATTGGGCTGAACAGGATGCCATCTTCTCACACCACTGGGGCTCTATATTTGATCTAATGCCCCCCCAGCATTAAACTTTCATATAACCTGCTGAAGTTTTCTGATATTACCCCACTGTGCTGGATTTCTCTGTATTACAACCTACAAAGCCCGAGGGCGCCATCTCCTGGCCTCTGTCGGTGATCACATCTACATTACACTCCAGTCTTCTATGATACCACCTAGCAAGGAAATGTGCTGCTGAGGGCCTGTGGGAGCGACCCTGGGGGTCTTCTTCATGTGAATTCTCCACTTCTGCCTCATGATGGATCGCTAACTATTTATGCTATTACTCAGCTCGGCCCTGTGACCTCTCTTAGTTCCGGGACTGTCACACACCATGCCTAAGTCCAAATCCAAGTCCAAGAAAACGACGTCTTCTGCGGAAATCTCTTCATTTATTTCTAAGATGAAGTCTAGTTCCACCAAAGTACCGACCGTCCCTACTCCCGCCCCGGTTTCAGATTCTGAGGAAGACTCATCTGCCCCAGACCCTTCCATGAAAGATTGCATTTCCTCCATCCTGGCGGAGATGAAATCGCTGAAACAGGCTTTTCATTCGGAGATCCATAAAGCCATCTCCGGGCTCAAGGCGGAGATATCTGATCTTGGAACCCGCACTAATGACGTTGAACAGAAAATTGACGAAGTCATCTCCTTCCAGCAGGAACTGGAACACTCAGTCCACGTTATGCAGGAAGATATCTATCTGCTCCAAGACCAACAGGAAGACGCAGATAATCGCGCTCGACGTAATAACTTGCGTATTAAATACATTCCGGAATCGGTGGAACCAACACAACTGGAAGATTTCCTCCTCAGATTCTTCCAACACCTGCTCCCGGACGTCCCACGCGAGCAGTTCCTCCTGGACAGGGCTCACCGGTCCTTGCGCCAAAAACCCTCAACTTCGTCTCCCCCAAGAGACGTAGTTCTCCGGTGTCACTACTTCAAAACCAAAGAAAAAATTCTAACAGCGGCACGGAATAGAGACCTTTGTCTGTTCGATTCGCACAAGCTAATGGTGTTTCAGGACTTATCCCCTACCACTCTTAAGAGACGCTTCAACTTGCGGGAGTACACCCAAATCCTCAGGGACAATCAAATCCGCTACAGATGGGGTTACCCTTTTGCCCTCATCGTACAACTAGATGGGAAGAGACTGCTGGCACGCTCTAAGGAGGAGGCTCACCGGCTTCTTTTGAAACTTAACCTTTCTCCCCCGGAGTCCGATAAACCTGACTCCCCACGGGATGCACCAGCTCTTCAACGCACTCCAGTCTCACCCCTCCCGCAGCGAGCACCTCGACGCCTGTGGTTGACAGTCCCGGCAAAAACCTCTACGAGAAATGACCCTCCATGAGCATTTCTTCACAGCTGCACTGACGGGTTATTACATTACATGTCATTTATATTGTTGTGCATATTAGTTAAGAGGTTTATAAGACTTAAAAATGGTTCTCTATGGCTATCTGATGTTATGTCCCCTTGGGTCGCCCCCCCCCCCCCCCCCCACTTGATTGCTTGGTGGGCCCCTTGATACTCGGGGCCATACCCCCCATCGAGCCATTATAGTCAGTTTTGAGCATAGGGGAGAACTCCTCTCCCTTAATACCCCATACGGGAGCTCAAACATTCGGACCCGTACGATCAGTACAATGGGTCATTGGCTCGGTGCGTTATACATGTTCATTTTATTTCATTTTACATTGTTCTTTATGTTTCTATCTTCCTTTTTTCCTTTTCTTTCTCTATTGCTCACTCTTCTTCTTCCCCTCGTTCCCCAGGGAGATCATCTATGGGCTCTTAGGGCCATTGGAGTTTTACTTCCACCTGTACTGTCATGTCTGTTAACGTAATATCCTATAATGTGAAGGGTCTCAATAGTCCCCAAAAGAGGACCAAATTATTTCTTTTTTTGAAACAGGTGGGGGGAGATCTGGTATTCCTCCAGGAGACGCATTTCAAAGGTACTTCCCACCCTGAACTACGCTCTAGACGCCATCCTGTCGCCATACATGCCTGTGATCGCTCCCAGAAGAAAAGAGGGGTGGCCATATTGATCCCCGCCCATTTACACTTAGAATCAGAAAAAATCGTTAGGGACAAACGCGGAAGATTTCTCATAATAGTAGGCAAGCTTAATAATGTCCCCATCACATTGGTCAATATTTATGCCCCTAATGTTAATCAAGCCTCTTTTTTCGCCTCCTTAGACTCCAAAATTGCTCAGTATAGGAAAGGCGATATTTTAATGGCAGGAGATTTCAATACTATACTCCATCAGAGTCTTGATCGTTCTAGCTCCCTACCAACATCCCAGTCCAATACACATACTCGCAACTCCAGAGCCCTGCAATCCCTACTTAAAAATCACTTACTATTCGATTCCTGGAGGGTTGTTGACCCTTTAGTTAAAGATTACACATTCTTCTCCCCAGTGCATAATCTATACACTAGAATTGATATGATTATGGTGGGTAGAGACCTCACTTCTCGAATCCAGAAGTGCTGTATTCATCCAATTACGTGGTCCGACCACGCCCCGATTTCCCTATCCCTATCTGGGCTGGCTCGTACTCTTTCCCCCCCCTCTTGGTCCCTTAATGATGCCCTTCTTCAACAGTCCGATGTGCCGCAGCAAATCACTCAGGCACTAAATGATTATTTTAATGAGAACCAAACCCTTGGTATATCGGACATGACCTTGTGGGAGGCGCATAAGGCGGTCCTTAGAGGCCAATTTATTCAGATCACGGCCAGGCTCACTAAACAACGCTCCCAAAAGATCTTGGAGCTGACTGATCAACTCCACCATCTGGAGGAGGTTCACAAATCTTCTCTAAACCCGGCCGATTTTGACAAGCTAATTAAAATTAGGGGTGAACTCAATATGCTGTTATCTCATAAGACTGAACAATGTCTTAGACGCCTTAACCAGATTTATTATGAAAAAGGGGATAAAGCAGATAAAATTCTGGCTAGGAAATTGAGGGCTCAAATCTCCTCAAAAAATATCTTATCTATTCGCACCAAACAGGGAACACTAACTCATGACCCTGATCGCATTCTGGGTGAATTTGAGGAATTTTATAAGCTATTATATAACTCGGAAGCGGTCCCTTCATCTTCTTCTTTGAGATTTAATGAGGGGATCGAATCCCTTTTAGATAAGTGTAACCTACCATCACTGAGCAATGCGACAGTCTCTCAGTTAGGCTCAGATATAACTGTAGAGGAATTAGATAATGCACTCAAAACTCAGAAATCTGGTAAAGCCCCTGGCCCTGACGGGATGTCAATTATGTATTACAAGAAATTTAAAGGGATCCTATTACCCCATCTCTGTAGGCTCTTTAATGGTTTTCTTAGAGGTAACCCACTGTCGTCCCGGACACTAGAGGCTCGGATAGTTTTAATTCATAAACCTGGGAAGGATCCCAACTCCTGTGCTAGTTACCGCCCCATCTCTTTACTAAACAACGACATTAAAATCTTTGCCAAAATTCTTGCCTTGAGACTAAATTCAGTTCTCCCGCACTTGATTCATGCTGACCAGGTGGGCTTCGTCCCAGGCCGACAAGCTAGGGATAACACCCGCAGAACCATTGATTTGGTCCATCTGATCAACAAAGCTAAATTGCCCTCTGTCCTTCTCTCGCTTGATGCAGAGAAGGCTTTTGATAAAATACTTTGGCCCTTTATGTTCGCCACTTTGCGTAGGTTCGGCCTGGGGGGAAGCCTACTCCAGGGTATTCAGGCACTCTATTCCAACCCTTCTGCCAGGGTTCGGGTTAATGGTAAAGATTCACACCTCTTCCACATCAATAACGGTACACGTCAGGGGTGTCCTTTGTCTCCGTTAATTTTTGCTATGACCATCGAACCCCTGGCGTGTATGGTTAGGGCTAATCCCGATATTAAGGGTATCACTGTCGGCGACGAGGAGTTCAAATTGTCATTATTTGCAGACGACGTCCTATTAACTCTGTCTTCCCCCAACATTTCTATCCCCAACCTATTTAAAACCCTATCGTCATACTCTCATTATTCAGGATATCGTATTAATTATTCCAAATCGGAGGCCCTTCCCTTGCATCTTAATGAGGATGCCAGATCTCTCCTAGCTGTTAACTTTAATTTTGCTTGGCGCTCCAAGAAAATTAAATACTTAGGCGTGTTCATCACGAACTCCTACGACTCTCTATACTCTGAGAATTTTCCAGCCTTATTTAAGTGTATAGAGTCGGACCTCCAGGCATGGAACAAGCAGATTATAGCCTGGTTTGGACGGATAGTCTCAGTAAAGATGAACATCCTACCCAGGCTCTTATATTTGATCCAAACAATTCCAGTACGCATCCCCGCTGAGGCTCTTTGCCGAATGCAGAGACTCTTCTTAAAATTTATATGGTCTGGTAAGCCTCCTAGAATTAGGACCTCTACTCTAGTACGTGACCCACTAGCTGGAGGCAGAGGTTTGCCGGACATTCGTAAATACTACCATGCAACCCACCTGAGCCAGGCAGTCGCCTGGTTCTCCCCAACGCCCCACCTACCCTGGATTCGTATCGAACGCCTGGCGGCTGGGGTCTCCACTTTGGTTTCCCTACTTACGCCGACCAAATCAATACGGACAATGCAAGCGTGTCCCCCTTCCACTAAATTCACCTGCTCCCTGTGGTGTTTCTGCATTCGGCATTATGGTTTATCCTCTTTCCCTTCGCCCATCACCTCCATTTGGGATAACCAGGATTTCCCCCCTGGTTCCACCTTACGGTCCCATCCGTGGTTCCACCTGAGCCCGCGCCCGGGACTGGTGTTTGATTTCATAGAAGGTTCCACCTGGCGCTCCCTTCATTCTCTACGAGACAAATATGATATCCCTCAACCTGTATTTTATGAGTACTTACAAATTCGTTCTTTTTTGAGCTCCCTTCCAAAATCCCAAGTTATACGTCAACTCACCCCCCTGGAGCGTTTGTGTATTTATTCTCCCATGCGACAGGGTATTATCTCCATACTTTATGGTTTACTACGTTCTCTGAAGGCAGCGAACATACTTCCCCATGAGCGTAAATGGGAACAGGACCTTGGCCCACCCCCTGCAGAGGACTCATGGGAAATCATCAGGCAAAATGTAGCCCAGTCCTCAATTTCCTCCTTAGTGAAGGAAAATTCCTATAAAGTATATACTAGATGGTATCGGGTCCCTGCAACATTGCATAAGATTTTTCCCGGGTCATCCCCATTATGTTGGCGCGGGTGCGGCCAGACTGGAGACTTTAAGCACATCTGGTGGTCCTGCCCCAAAATATGCACGTTCTGGGCCCAGGTGGAAACCCTCATTGGCTCCATGTTCCACTCGCAAGTAACTTTGGGCCCTTGGTCGGCCCTCCTGGGCCTACCTTTGTCCAACTTAAACACCCAGGCGAGTAGTCTGGTACTCCAAATTCTACACGCCGCCAGATGTGTGATAGCTAAAAATTGGAAAAAAACCACTCCCCCCCCCTGGAGCATGTTGATAGCTAAAATATGGCATATTTCCATGATGGAGAAAATCACGGCCTCCTTACGGGACAGGTCAGAGAAATATAGGAGGATATGGGATCCTTGGTTCACCTATACTATGCCCTCTACTGCCGGAGTGTGATACCCCCTGACAAATGGACCTCAATAAGTAAATGAGGTATTATACTGTCTACAGTTGAAAAGTTGGTAAAGAGTACAGTTAGGGGGTGCTACCTCCCATTACATGACTCTACCTCGTATGTTGCTATGATGATCCCCCAATCTCCCATCCCCCCTTCCCCTTTCTTCCTCTCTCTCTTATTCTCTTCCTCTCTCCTTCTATCCTTCTCTTTACTTTTCGTTCAATCACAGAAAAATTGTTGTCGATATATATATATGGTATGGATGATGTACTTCCCTGTTGATGTTACATTTGGTTATTCCCCATGGGATAACATGTATGTGATTTTGAATATATCATTTGGAGTCATCATCTCCTGTTTATCTTGTACCAGCATATTCGACTTATCTTCAATAAAAATATTAAATAAAAAAAAAAAAAAAATGCAATACCTGCTCACCTGTATTAAGTATAGGCCAAATCTTCCCAAACTCCACCAGGTTTTAATGATATTCATGCTTGAGCACAGGTGACAATTAGTACTTCAGTCAATTTGATTTATCCATCTGAACTCAAGAATGGACATCCTTAAAACATGAAATGTAATGACGTTTGGGAAATTTTCGTATAGGTGATACTGACAGAGTTTTTGTGTGACCCTATTTGCTTCCATGTAGATCTTTTCTTTTGGCAGTGCAAAGAAGACCCAAGTCTTCTTTGCTCTTAATAGTAGAGGGAACCACCAATGGTAAGCTATAGTGTAAAGCTGTGGTGGAGTATTCCCTCAGGGCCGGTGCAAGGTCTCTCGGCACCCTAGGCAAAACTTCCGCCTACTGCCCCTACCTGCCCCTCAGGAGAAAGGCATACTGCTGCTGACCCTCACCCCGTCTGTTGCATGGCTGCTTCCTTCTCGCCATCTCCGCAGTCCGTGTGGTCTCCTGCTGCCCCCCCCACCACTCCACTATTTTAAATGTCTTCTGTTCTATCCCCTCCACCATCTGTGTGCATGCAGCTGCCCATCTCCCCCCCCCCCCCCCCCCTCCCCCCAGACTGCTGCTCTCCCCCTCTTTTCTTATTAAATGCAGAAAGTGCACTGTGCAGCCACCTTACCTGTTGGCTGCAATGCAGAGTTGGGACTGAGTAGTCTGTGAAAGAGCCTGGAATGAAGAGCAGCGCCACATGTCACCCCCAGCCAGGACTCCAGGAGCTGTCAAAGTTACTGCCTGTGCCGGGTGGATGCTGCAATGCAGGAGCTTGGGAGTCGCGGCTACTGTAGATACGAGTGCCAGGGGGATTGCGGCGGCTATGAGATGTAGGACCACACTAACTTTTTCATGCAGATGTAGCAAGCCGCCCCTTCAGGTCCCGGCGCCCCTAGGCAGCTGCCTAAAGCTGCCTAGTGGAAGCTCCGGCCCTGTATTCCCTCCCTTCCTAGTTCACCAGCACAAGCACACTGAAGGAAATGTAACTGCCCAGTAGGGTAGTTGTGTGTTATTAAATGATAGAGAGGGGATTCTTGGAAAAGACATTATAATGCAACATACAATTTAGTTCCCCAGTGGAGTATCTGAATTGATGATGTCCTACCTAGTTTTAATTACTAGTTACACTAGGTTTCAAAACAGAATGCGGTCAAGATGCCTGCTGTCGGGATACTGGCAGTCGGAATGCCGACAGCCATCAGAATGCCAACGCTGGAATTCCAACAGGGTCAGGAGACCGATGCCGAAATCCAGACAGCTGGCATCCCGACCACAAGTATAGCAGGCAGGCTAAGCTGCGGGGAGCGTTAGGGTTAGGCACCACTGGGTGGGGGGGATTAGGTTTAGGCACTAATGGGGTAAGGTTTGGCTGGATGTTTGGGGTTAGGTACCACCGGGGCAAGTTAGGCTGTGAAGAGAGTTAGCAGGTAGGGGAGAGGAGGAAGCAGTATTACATCCCCCTGTCAGTGTCGGTATTCTGATTACAAGCATCTCTTTAGCAGGTATATCATACTGAACACTTCAAGTATTCTAGGAACTCTGCAATAGACTTACGTTATAAAATGCTTTAGAAGAGATGTGTCTAAGTTGGGGCCTGACCAATCCCAGGGGTCAGGTCGCCACGGCCCCTAGATTTTGCTGCCTGACTACCAGATTATGGAGGGAGGAACCCGGGGGCAGGGGGAAGCTGCTCAGTAATGTGGCAGTTTGTGTGTGTGTGTGTGTGTGTGGGGGGGGGATTAGGAGACGCTGGTTTGGCTCCTTTACCTTCATCCTGGCTCCTGAATTTAATAAAAATGTGTCAAGCCCTGGTCTAAGTTATACTCTTTCAAACAAAGTTATGCAATTGAGAAAGTGTAAAATTACACTGTCCCCTCAATATATTAACATATAACTTCCCCAAACCCGCTCCCCTATGTATGCTTCTGATCATTAAGACTAGAGAAATAGTACATCAGTATTAATTATACCCCCTTTAATCCTCCCCCTAGGAAATAGTAATCTGTTGATGACCTTAACCCACAGCATATATTATTTACACCTTACATTCAACCCGTCGCTCAAACTGTCATACAGTAAAACTATTAACAAGTTGCGGAAAAGGACACAGGCGCTGTCAGTATGCTTAAAGTCCCTAGGGATTACACATTTTATAAGGTTAAAAAAGAGGTCAAAACCCACATTAGTATGGGGTAATAACAATGGTAGCTGTTCCAGTCTTTTTACTCAGTGTGTGCTCCAAATAGGAGATGTAACATCTCCAGATGTAACGTCTGCTGTAACCATGATAAGGTCGGGTTCCCATGGTTACAGCAGACATTACATCATTACATCGCTGTATACCACCATTAATCATGATTTAGGTCTGGAAGCAGTGACATTTTATTTAGACAGAGAGACTCTCTCTAATGACACTAAGCACTTTATTCTGGAGTGTATTTCATTGATATTATATAATATTTTTTTTAAATTTGAAAACTCATTTTATTAACAGTTAAACGTAACGGCCATGGTCACCAGACTCGCACCAAGTTATGCCAACTTGTTTATGGCCTATTGGGAGGAACATAATATATAGGGACATTTGTCCCAAGGCGCAGGTCTGGTGTCATGGGTTCGATATATCAATGTTTTATTCTTTTGTAAGGGTGATATAACCTCTTTAGATCAGTTCTGTTCTAACCTTAATCTTAATGATCGTAATATTCAACTTAGTTTTAATAAAAGTACTACTGAAGTGAACTTTTTAGACATGACAATTTATGTAGAGGATTCTCATATTTTGATGAAAAACTTTACAAACCCTACAGATTGCAATTCGTTCATAGATTATAGGAGTAATCACCACATAAACTGGCTGAAAAGTATACCAGCAAGTCAATTCCAACATATTAGACATAATTGTACCAAAGATGATGTTTACTGTACCCAATCTGAAGGTCTAAAAAGACAGTTTATTAAAAAAGGGTTCAATCCAGAACATGTTGAACAGGTCTGCCAGAAATTTCTTACATTAGACAGAACAGCTATGACTTTTCCTAAAAATAAACATCAGCGAAGAAACAGAAAGATGGCATTTCTTTTATCATGGGTTTTAATAGTCAGTACAAGCAGTTCGAACGCATTATTTCTAAACACTAGGATGTACTTACTAAAGACCCAATTTTAAAGGATCATATTACGTAGAGACCTTCCTTCATATATTGGAAGGCAAAAATTTTTAAAGATAGTTTAGTTAAAAGTGTTTTACCACAACCTACAGGGGGCATAGTATCTCAGTTTTTTTTTAGATGTGGCACATGTAGCATGTGCAAAGCCTGTAAATATGGTATGAATAAAATTACCAAATATAAATCGAATCAAACAGGAAATGTATACAAGATCAAGGATTTTATTACCTGCCATAGTCAGGGCTGTATTTATTTATTAGAGTGTACCTGCGGTAAACAATATATCGGTAAAACTAAATGGAAGCTCAAAGAAAGACTAGCTGAGCATGTACGGAACATACGAAAGGGCCTCATCTCGCATAATGTCTCGTTACATTTTAAAGAGGTGCATGCATGTGAAACAAAGAACTTAGTATTTTTTTGCGGAATTGGATGTGTAAAATCAAAATGGCGAACTAACACCAGAGAGGTAGATTTAGCCAAAATGGAAATGCAGAACATATATAAAATGAAAGGCATGGCCCCTAAAGGGTTGAATGTAGACTTTGAACTGAAATGGTTTTTAGGATGCTTTATAGTGATTTTTATTTGTAAATTATGAATATTATCCTTTTTAATGTTTATATTTGGATTATTGAATATACTCTCCTAATATGCCTTTTTTATTTCTGGTTTGAGGAACACTCCGTTTTATAGGATATTTGAGTGATGCGTCCAGAAAGAAACCTCTACAGTTGCTAAGGGGATTTGGACTTTTTATACTAGCATACTATGGACTGAGGGCGGGATGCGTTCCATATACAACTTCCGCGTTTGCATCATAATTATCGGAAGAAAGACGCTAAGGAACATAGGAGACGCGCTCCACTAAGAACTTCCGCCTTCCCGGTCTGCGTTCCACAGCCCGGAAATGAACTTTCGGACACGGAATTGAGTGATGATTCACCTATAATGATGCTTCATTTTGCTTTGTGTACTAGCGGCCCCGCTAGACACATTGCAATGGGCTGTATTAGGTTGTATTAGATTTATCTGTGATGTTTACATGATGTTTTTACCGCACTATCTATGCGCTGTTTTGCCGATCCCTGCACACAATGACGTCATTTTATGTGTTCAAATTTATGGATTTTAGTAAAAATAATAATTTATATACATCCTGTGATAGTATGAAGGAGAGTACATTATTGCATTAGAGATAGGTATTGTATTGTATGCTTTTTGAATTTTTTTTAATGTGAACTGTCAATCACATTTGACCTGGAATCATGTGACCACAAGGGGTATAAATATGGCCTCTAGTGAGGCAAGGCTCCACACTTGGAAAAAGGATCTTTATCCGAAACGTGTCAGTGGTGGAGTTAATGCTGTGGAACTTCCGTTGATTGGCCAGGAGACGTAAGAACTCTTTTTTGCTACATTGTGGTATCTTCCATCTCCTCTAGTTCTGGACCATTGAGGTTCATTACCACGTGCATTTCCTGAGGCCTTTTTTGGGTTAAGGATTCTCAGCTAATGAATTAATTTCTGTATATACTTTTTAAACTTTTTATATATTTTTGGTGCATGCTGTTTTTTATGAACTTATGCTTGTGATAACCAATAAAACTGCTTTTTAATCACATGGATTTGAGACCTGTCTACAGTGAGTCACCCTATATAAAGGTGGACCTTAAGAGCATGGATTCACAAACCCTGATCTAAAAGAAACTGCTATGGGAACATAGGGATTTCTAACAAGGTCAGTTTGGTGACGATTTTTTCACTGTGTGCGGTAACCTTAATGTGATCGATATTATTTCACGGCTTACAAGCACAAAGAAACCTTCCAGTGAACATAGGGCACTGATTTGAGGTCAGTGTTACAACAGTTTTAACCTAGGCGGTCGCCAGTCATATCCTCGTGGTATATCCATATTTGGAGCGCACACCGAGTAAAAAGACTGGAACAGCTATCATTGTTATTACCCCATACTAGTGTAGGTTTCTACCTATTTTTTAACCTTATAAAATGTGTAATCCCTGGGGACTTTAAGCATATTGGCAGCGCCTGTGTCCTATTCAGTTTATATTGTGTATTCCTGTAGAGAGAAGTGTGACTCTGAAATAGGACTGGGCAGCAGTTTTTGGCGCTAGTAATTTACCATTCTCTTTTTGCTTCTGTATTAACAAGTTGCAATGTAAAATCTTGCAAGTTCAGTATTATGCATATGTTGAAAAACAGGATTTTAATACCTACCGGTAAATCCTTTTCTCCTAGTCCGTAGAGGATGATGGGGTCCACTTCATGACCATGGGGTATAGACAGTTCCGCAGGAGCCATGGGCACTTTAAGACTTTTTAATGGGGGTGAACTGGCTCCACCCTCTATACCCCTTCTCCAGACCTCAGTTATAGGAACTGTGCCCAGGGAGACGGACATTTCAAAGAAAAGGATTTACTTTAAACTAGTGGTGAGATACATACCAGCTCACACCTCAACCATGCCGCACAACATGACATTCAACATAAGACACGCCAACAGGCATGAACCAATTACAGCAACATGCTGAAACTAATATAACACAACTTGTGTAACTCTAATAACAAAACTGCAGGTAAAGTACGCACTGGGACGGGCGCCCAGCATCCTCTACGGACTAGGAGAAAAGGATTTACCGGTAGGTATTAAAATCCTGTTTTCTCATACGTCCTAGAGGATGCTGGGGTCCACTTCATGACCATGGGGTTTATACCAAAGCTCCAGTACGGGCAGGAGAGTGTGCGGATGACCCTGCAGCACTGATTGACCGAACTTGAGGTCTTCCTCGGCCAAGGTGTCAAACTTGTAGAATTTTGCAAATGTGTTTGACCCCGACCAAGTAGCTGCTCGGCAAAGTTGCAAGGCAGCCGTCCAGGATAAGCCCACCTTCTAGTGGAATGGGCCTTCACCGACGTCGGTAACGGCAATCCAGCCGTAGTATGAGCGTGCTGAATCGCACTTCTGATCCAACGCGCAATAGTCTGCTTGGAAGCAGGACACCCAATCTTGTTGGGAGCATACAGGACAAACAAAGACTCTGTTTTCCGTATTCGAGCTGTTCTAGCGACATAAATCTTCAAAGCCCTAACCACATCTAGAGACTTTGACTCAGTGAACGTGTCAGTAACTACTGGCACCACAATAGGTTGGTTTATGTGGAAAGATGAAACCACCTTCGGAAGAAAATGTTGACAAGTCGTCAACTCTGCCCTGTCTTCATGGAAGATCAGGTAAGGGCTCTTGTGAGACAAGGCCCCCAATTCAGACACCCGCCGCGCGGATGCCAATGTCAAAAGCATCACCACTTTCCAAGTGAGAAACTTCAACTCTATCTCTTGTAGAGGCTCAAACCAATCTGATTGAAGGAATTGCAACACCACGTTAAGGTCCCACGGTGCCATTGGAGGCACAAATGGAGGCTGATGTGCAGAACCTCTTTCACCATGGTCTGAACCTCTGGAAGAGAGGCCAATTGTTTTTGGAAGAACACTGGCAAGGCTGAAATCTGGACCTTGATTGATCCCAACCGGAGGCCCGCCTCCACACCAGCCTGCAGAAAATGGAGAAAACGTCCCAACTCAAACTCTTCCATAGGAGCCTTCTTGGATTCACACCAAGACACATATTTTCTCCAAATACGGTGGTAATGTTTCGACGTTACTCCATTCCTGGCCTGAATAAGTGTGGGAATGACTTCCTTTGAAATACCCTTTCGGGCTAGGATCCTGCGCTCAACAGCCATGCCGTCAAACATAGCCGCGGTAAGTCCTGATACACGCACGGCTCCTGCTGCAGCAGGTCCTCGCGAAGAGGAAGAGGCCGAGGATCTTCTATGAGAAACTCCTGAAGATCTGGGTACCAAGCTCTCCTTGGCCAGTCTGGGGCAATGAAGATTGCTCGAACTCTTATTCTTCTTATGATCCTGAGCATTTTTGTGATCAGCGGAAGTGGAGTGAAGACATACACCGATCGGAACATCCACTGCTATTGCTTGAGGGTCTCTTGACCTGGAACAATATTTCTGAAGCTTCTTGTTGAGACGAGATGCCATCATGTCTACTTGAGTAACTCCCCAAAGACTTGTCACCTCTGTGAAGACTTCTTGGTGTAGGCCCCACTCTCCTGGATGGAGATCGTGTCTGCTGAGGAAATCTGCTTCCCAGTTGTCTACTCCCGGAATGAAAATTGCCGACAGAGCCTTTACACGTCTTTCTGCCCAGAGGAGGATCTTCGTCACCTCTGCCATTGCCGCTCTGCTTTTCGTTCCACCCTGCCTGTTTATGTACGTGACTGCTGTTACATTGTCCGACTGGATCTGCACGGTATGATCTTGAAGAAGATGTACCGCTTGTTGAAGGCCATTGTAAATGGATCTCAATTCCAGCACGTTTATGTGAAGGCAGGTTTCCTGACTTGACCATTTTCCCTGGAAGTTTTCTCCCTGAGTGACAGCTCCCCAGCCTCGGAGACTTGCATATGTGGTTAATCCGTGAATCCTGAACCTGCTTCCCTCTAGTAGGTGAGAACTGTCTAGCCACCACAGGAGCGAAATCCTGGTTTTTGACGACAGGATTATCTTCCGGTGCATGTGAAGGTGGGATCCCAACCACTTGTCGAACAGGTTACATTGGAATACTATGGCATGGAACCTGCCAAACTGTATGACCTCGTAGGCCGCCACCATCTTCCCCAACAACCGAATGCACTGATGGATCGACACACTTGATGGTTTCAATATTTGTTTTACCAATTTCTGGATTTCCAGAGCCTTTTCCACCGGAAGAAAAACTCTCTGAACTTCTGTGTCCAGAATCATCCCGAGAAAAGACAATCTTGTCGTCGGTTCCAACTGTGACTTTGGATAATTTATGATCAAACCGTGTTGTTGGAGTATCGACAGGGAGAGTGTGATGTTTTGTAACAACTGCTCCCTGGATCTCGCCTTTATCAGGAGATCGTCTAGATAAGGAATTTACTCCTTTTTGACGCAGGAGAACCATCATCTCCGCCATCACCTTGGTGAATACCCTCGGCGCCGTGGAGAGACCGAAAGGTAACGTTTGGAATTGATAATGGCAATCCTAAACCACGAAACTCAGATAAGCCTGGTGAGGAGGATAAATGGGAACATGCAGGTAAGCATCCTTTATGTCTACAGACACCATGTAGTCCCCCTCCTCCAGACAGGAAATCACTGCCCTCAGTGATTCCATTTTGAACTTGAATCGTTTCAAGTAGAGATTCAGATTTTTTAGGTTTAGGATCGGTCTGACCGAGCCGTCCGGCTTCGGAACTACAAAAAGGCTTAAATAAAACCCTTCTCCTTGTTGTGACAAAGGTACCAGGACTATGACCTGATCCTGACATAATTTTTGGATTGCCGTTGTTACTGCTTCCCTTTCTGGAAGAGAAGCTGGTAAGGTCCATTTGAAAAATCGGCATGGGGGAACGTCTTGAAACTCCAGCTTGTATCCCTGGGACACTATTTGCAACACCCAGGGATCCAGGCCAGACAGAATCCAACCTTGGCTGAACAGTTTGAGACGTGCCCCCACCCGAGTGGCCTCCCACGAGAGAGCCCCAGCGTCATGCTGAAGATTTGGCAGAAGTAGGGGTAGACTTCTGCTCCTGGGAACCTGGAGTCGCTGTGGACTTCTTTCCCTCTCCCCTTCCTCCAAAGAAGGGGGAACCTCTTGGTTTTTTGTATTTATTGGGCCAAAAGGACTGCATATGTGGGTGATATGTCTTTTTTGCCGGTGCAGGTGCAGAGGGCAAAAATGTTGACGTACCTGTGGTAGCCGCCGAGACTACCGCATCCAGACCATTGCCAAATAAGGCCTCACCTTTATATGGGAGAGCCTCCATATTTCTTTTGGAATCTGCATCCGCGTTCCATTGGCAAATCCACAACGCCCGCCGAGCCGATACTGCCATGGTAGCGGTTTGTGAACTCAAGAGTCCAATATCTTTCAATCGCTTCTAGCATGTATGCGGCAGCGTCTTTGATATTCCCTAACTTAAGGAGTATCTCATCTTTATCAATCGTGTAAATTTCTGATGACACGCTTTCTGACCATTTTTCAATAGCGCGACTCACCCACGCGCAAGCAATAGTGGGCCTGAGCAGCATACCATTGGCAACATAAATGGATTTCAATGTAGTTTCCATCTTTCGGTCTGCCGGCTCTTATAGTGAAGCCGTGCCAGGTGCAGGGAGAGTTACGTTCTTTGTCAACCTGGACAGTGCACTGTCTAACACAGGGGGTGACTCCCATTTTTTCCTGTCCTCCACCGGGAAAGGATAAGCTATCTGAATTCTCTTGGGAATACGAAATTTATTTTCGGGAAGGAGGGAAGGTGACCTTGGATTTCTTTTCCTTATAGAAATAAGCCTTATCCTGAGGTACAGGGGTGGCTTCCGTGACTTCCAGCACTTCCCTTATAGCTACAATCATATATTGTATATTTTTTGCCAATTTATGATCTATTTCTCTGGAGTCACTATCGTCGACACAAGAATCAGTGTCTGTGTCGGTATCAGTATTCACAATATTCGCAAATGGTCTCTTATGTGACCCAGAGGGGTCGCCTGCGGATGGAAGAACAGAGCCCTGAAAAATCACATCTTCCACAGATTTTCTCCAGCACTCAGCATGAGATTCAGACTTATCTAATCTCCTATTGATATGATGCATACTATCACGTATTTCTTTCACCAATGCAGGCTCTTGGTGTGCCGGCAGCGCCACCACATTACAACTCTGTGTCCCTAAAATGCCTTCCTCCGGGGAGGAACTCCCTGTCTCAGACATGTCACACACGTGTACAACACACTCTCACAGACACACTGGGACTTATAGCGGGGACAGACCCACAGTAAAATCTGTCAGAGGGACACAGTTTAGGAGCAGCCAGTTCACAACCCAGCACCAAAGAAAAAATCCCTGTGCTGCGTACTTTGTACACAGAGACAAAATCCCTGTGTCGCGTACTCCGTACACAGAAAACTTTTAAGCGCTATTTTATTATGTTTTAGCACCCAGGCCCCCCCTTTTGTCACCCTGATACTTGTTCAGAAGTGGAGGAGGACCAGCGTCTTCTCTGCAGTCTGTGAATGAGAGAAAATGGTGCTGAACAGTGTGCTGGCTGCCTGAGGAGGAAGCTCCGCCCCCGCAATGGCGCGTTTCTCCTCAGAGATTTTTCAAATAATATTTATACTGGTGGGGGTAGGGCTGTGCCTTGGCATCTTATGCCCACTTTTATACAATTTATGAGGTTATTTGCTGCCCAGGGTGCCCCCCCAGCGCCCTGCAGTGCCTGTGTATGTGTGGGCAGCAATGGCGCGCTGCGCTCCCGCCAGCCGCGCGGTACCTCAGCCATCACTGTACTTGATTGAAGATCTGTCTTCTTACACTCACCTGTCTTCTGACTTCTGGCTCTGTGAGGGAGGTGACGGCGTGCTGTGGGATTGAGCATCTAGACACGGCTTGCATTCAGTTCCCTTCAGGAGCTTATGGTGTCCTGTCAGCCAGAAGCAGAGCCATGAAACTCTTCAGGAAGTTGGTTCCTACTTCTGCCCCCTCAGTCCCACGAAGCAGGGAGTCTGATGCCAGCAGATCTCCCTGAAAATAAAAAACCTAACATAAGTCTTTTCAGAGAAACTCAGTAGAGCTCCTCAGAGTGCATCCAGTCTGCCTGGGCACATTTCTAAAACTGAGGTCTGGAGGAGGGGCATAGAGGGAGGAGCCAGTTCACACCCATTGAAAAGTCTTAAGAGTGCCCATGGCTCCTGCGGAACCATCTATACCCCATGGTCATGCAGTGGACCCCAGCATCCTCTAGGACGTATACGAAATTAATTTAGCAAAAATCTTTCTATGGCGAACTTGTAGATAAAAGACTATAGGTGAATAATAAAAGTATATTAGATGCAGTATACTGTATGTTCAAGATACCAGCTGTCGGGATCCTGGCAGCCAAAATACCAATGCCAGAATCCTGACGCTCATCAGAACACCGATGCCGGTATCCAGATCAGGCCAGGATCCCGACGCCGGAATCCCGAACCTAAGTATAGCTGGGAGGGTTAGGGTTTGGCTGCATGGGGGATTGTTGAGTTTAGGCAATTAGGGGGGAGAGTTAGGGTTAGGCTGAGGAAAGGGGGTTATCTTTTGGCACTAAGGGGGAGGTTAGGGTTAGGTTGCGGTAAGGAAGGTTTATGGTAGAGGGGTAGGTGGTCGGGGGGTTTAAATACTTACCTTGACCCTGTCAGGATCTTGACCATCAGGATGCTGGCATTGGTATTGTGACCACCGGCATCCCGTCCGCCCCAATCACATACTGATCACTTAGATGCTACCACCTCCGGCACTGTAGCCTAGGTGAGATCAGTGTAAGGAGTCTCCTCCCCAAGGACAAATGATGAAAGTGAGAGGAATGTATTACACAGTAAGAATCTTTGGATTGTCTTTCTCAACAGAGTAATAACATATCACCAAATATACCTTCCAACCTTTATACCTATATGTAAAGTAATGGAGTAGCTTTATAGTCCTCCTGATTCATCCACTTGGTCTGGAGGTAAAATTATCTCGGGCAAGTCACTACTGGGGCAGCCCAGAGGTTAAGGGTCCTGACAACAAAGCAGAGCTTATATAACGGGCAAGATGTTGTTTCTCTTTTACAATTTCACTTGACATCAGCCTAGTTAAATAAGAGTACAATGTATTTCCAGTTAATGATTGCAGTCTACTATTGGTTCCTGGGTCTGCTCCACCATTTAAGAGAGAATTCTATTTTGTTCAACTGCATATGCAAACAGACCTGTATCTGAGCAGCATTAACAGCACCACAGTACTTGGGACAATATCAGACAGCACGGAGAGTGTAGTGGTTAGCATTACTGCTTCTCAGCACTGAGATCATAGGCTAAATGTAATAGGGTGTGATTTGGGAAAATGTGCAAATTTTACCGCAAATTTGCCCGTTTTCCGAAAATTGCAAATGTAGTAGGATGTGGTAATGCATCTTTTACTTATACCAAAGATAGCAAGTATCAAAATCGGGTGGGTTATTTGGGTGGGTTATTTTGTTTCTGTGCAGGGTAAGTACAGGCTGCTTTATTTTTACACTGCAATTTAGATTTCAGTTTAAACACACCCCACCCAAATCTAACTCTCTCTGCACATGTTATATCTGCCTCCACCCCCTGCAGTGCGCATGGGTTTGCCCATTAGAGAGCATATTTGCTGCTGCGATCAAGTCTAAATTAGGCCCTTTGTCTCTTCCAGGCCCCTCTTCAATCATTGCCTTCCTCATCTCCAGGCTCCGTAGAAACCACACACCCTGCACTCACTGTAGTTTCACCACTGAAATACTGTACAGTACATTTTTTGAATTAGAGATGAGCGGGTTCGGTTCTCGGAGAACCGGACCCACCCGAACTTTGGAATCCGAGGCGGGATCTGAGTCCGGCTCAGGGTTTCCCGCATTACTCAGATCCCAAATTGAGGCCAAACATCATCATCCCACTTTAGGATTCTCATGGGTTTTGGATTCTATAAAGGTCCCCGGTGATCGGCACCGGCTGTGGAGAGTGTACTGGATGGGTGTGTCCATCTCAGTACTGTGTTGTCTGGTGTGAGGCGGGTGCTCTGTCTGCTGTATTAGTCCAGGCAGGGTGCTCTGTCAGCTGTATCAGTCCAGGGGTGGCCTGTCTGCTGTATCAGCCCAAGGTTGCCCTGTCTGCTATATCAGTCCAGGGGTGCTGTTTACTGTATTAGTCCAGGGGTGCTCTGTCTGCTGTATCAATCCAGGGCTGCTCTGTCTGCTGTATCAGTCCAGGGGTGCTCTGTCTGATGTATCAGTCATGGGGTGCTGTCTGCTGTATCAATCCAGGGCTGCTCTGTCTGCTGTATCAGTCCAGGCAGGGTGCTCTGTCAGCTGTATCAGTCCAGGGCTGCTCTGTCTGCTGTATCAATCCAGGGCTGCTCTGTCTGCTGTATCAGTCCAGGGGTGCTCTGTCTGCTGTATCAGTCCAGGGGTGCCCTGTCTGCTGTATCAGTCCAGGGCTGCTCTGTCTGCTGTATCAGTCCAGGGGTGCTGTTTGCTGTATTAGTCCAGGGGTGCTCTGTCTGCTGTATCAGTCCAGGGGTGCCCTGTCTGCTATATCAGTCCAGGGGTGCTGTTTGCTGTATTAGTCCAGGGGTGCTCTGTCTGCTGTATCAATCCAGGGCTGCTCTGTCTGCTGTATCAGTCCAGGGGTGCTCTGTCTGATGTATCAGTCATGGGGTGCTGTCTGCTGTATCAGTCCAGGGGTGCCCTGTCTGCTGTATCAGTCCAGGGGTGCTCTGTCTGCTGCATCAGTCCAGGGTTGCCCTGTCTGCTATATCAGTCCAGGGGTGCTGTTTGCTGTATTAGTCCAGGGGTGCTCTGTCTGCTGTATCAATCCAGGGCTGCTCTGTCTGCTGTATTAGTCCAGGGGTGCTCTGTCTGATGTATCAGTCCAGGGGTGCTCTGTCTGATGTATCAGTCATGGGGTGCTCTGTCTGCTGTATCTGAAAGGGGTGATCTGTCCATCTATCCAGGAGGTCTGCCCCAGTGTAAAATTAAAATAATAAAAGCTAAAAACAAAGTCTGAAAATATAATTATATTTGGCCTAAACTATATGAAAACAATATTGTGAGCTGTGAGGTGGTCAAAATTGACTGGAAATTAATGTTATTGAGGTTAATAATACTGTAGGAACAAAACAGGCCCAAATTCTTTGATTTTAGCTGTTTTTATGATTTAAAAAAAATACACATCCAAAACGAATACACATCCAAAACTCGCAAGGCGGATAGAGGCAAAACAAATCCAAATCCAAAACACAAAGGAGATACAGATCCAAAACAAGAACCCAAAACCCGATATTTGGGCTAGCGAACATCTGTACTTTGAATGTCCTTTCACTGCTCCATGCATTTAACCAGGATTGTAAATACAAAATTACTGTAGTAGCCTGTTCTGGAAGTAGAAGTAGGGTCAGATAAAAGTACATTTTTTGTCAGGCGTATACTTAATAAACACTCGGGTCCAATTGATGTAACAATATTGTGCAGCATGTGGTAGTGTCCATTCTAGTACCCTGCATCTAGTCAATGAGGGCATATTTTAATTTTTAAAAACAACGTTTTAGACGTGAGGTGTCACTACAGCTACAGATTTGGTGCAGAGTGCTAAAGTGAACACAAGTGGCAATTCCTGATAATCTGAATCTACTGTAATTCCTCCTATATATTTTGTTTATGTTATCATCCTTATGAGCGTACATGTGCAAATTGTCTAGTGTGTGAGGGATATGATTCTTTACAAAGGAGTGATGTGCCTGAAAAATGTCAAGTTTTAACAAAAAAATCTCTAAATGTGTAGCACCAATGTATGGCGCTTTCACTGCCAGAAAAAAAGAGTTTTATGGTAAGAACTTACCTTTGTTAAAACTCTTTCTGCGAGGTACACTGGGCTCCACAAGGAATGGACAATGGGGTGTAGAGTAGGATCTTGATCTGAGGCACCTACAGGCTCAAAGCTTTAACTGTTCCCAGAATGCATAGCGCCGCCTCCTATATCACCCCGCCTCCCTGCACAGGATCTCAGTTTTTAGTTAACCAGTCCAATGCAGTAGCAGGAAAAGAGATGACAACGGTTAGTAGCCACAACACCGCATTCTCACGACAGGAGACGTGTCAGCGGCTAATGCCATACCAACCCAAAGAAGATAAGTGTGTCAGGGTGGGTGCCTTGTGGAGCCCAGTGTACCTCGCAGAAAGAGTTTTAACTAGTGATGAGCGGGTTCGGTTTCTCGGAAACCGAACCCCCCCGAACTTCACCCTTTTTACACGGGTCCGAGGCATACTCGGATTCTCCCATATGGCTCGGTTAACCCGAGCGCGCCCGAACGTCATCATCCCGCTGTCGGATTCTCGCGAGATTCGGATTCTATATAAGCAGCTGCGCGTCGCCGCCATTTTCACTCGTGCATTGGAAATGTTAGGGAGAGGACGTGGCTGGCGTCCTCTCCGTGTATTGTTGATGCAAATATTTGTGCTTGCTTTACTTATTGCTTAATTGTGGGGACTGGGGAGCAGCTGTATATTAATATAGGAGGAGTACAGTGCAGAGTTTTGCTGATCAGTGACCACCAGTTTTATCCGTTCTCTGCATGAAAAAAACGCTCCTTATCTGTGCTCAGTGTGCTGCATATATCTGTGCTCACACTGCTTAATTGTGGGGACTGGGGAGCAGCTGTATTATATAGCAGGAGTACAGTGCAGAGTTTTGCTGACAGTGACCACCAGTATACGTTGTCTGCCTGAAAAACACTCCATATCTGTGCTCAGTGTGCTGCTTTATTGTGGGGACTGGGGACCACCAGTATAATATTATATAGGAGGAGTACAGTACAGAGTTTTGCTGACCAATGACCACCAGTATACGTTGTCTGCCTGAAAAACACTCCATATCTGTGCTGCATTGTAGACAGTATATAGTAGGAGTACAGTGCATAATTTTGCTGACCACCAGTATATAATATATAGGAGTACGGTACAGAAGGCCACTGCTGTACCTACCTCTGTGTCGTCAAGTATACTATCCATCTGTAAGGATGTGCCCTGTGGGCACATCCATGTGGCTGTCCCTAGCTGGGGGCAGCGCTGGGGCAGCTTGTCTGTCCCCAGCGCGGAGTGTGCGGCGGCGGGTGCCTGGTGCAGGGATCGGATGTTTCCCTGCACCAGGCTGTCGGCGGCGGAGAGCAGCGCGGCGGCGCTTTAAACTTGGCGCCGCTGGGGCCGCCAATGAGAAGCGCCGCCCGCGGCCTTTTGAATCCGGCGCCGTCCGCGAGCCAATCACGGCTCGCGGGGCGCCGGCCAATCAGGAACAGGCGCGGCGAGCCAATCGGCGCTCGCTGCGTCATAGGCCCCGCCCCCGGCGTCTGACGTCAGACGCCGGGCGGGAGCCTGAAGGAGAGGCCGCGCCGAAGAGCGGCAGAAGTCACGGCGGGAAGCAGCGGAGGAGGTCGTCGGCGCGCCGGAGCGCAGAAGAGGATCCGGCGCCGAGGAGAAGACGACGACCGCGGGGAGAGGAGGTCCTGAGGCCGCGGAAGAGGCCAGAAGACGTCGGCCTGCAGAAAGAAGATGTCCAGCGGCGGCTGGACGCAGGGAAAAGACGGAGGCGCCGCTGGCCAGGACGGGTCAGCGGCAGAAGACGGTGGAGGCCCCCGGGTTAGGTAAGGCCTCAGTGAGGCATCCTTCCCCCCCCCTCCCCTTTTCCTCCCTCGACCACCAGGGACGGGCATTAGGCCCGAGGACACAATTCAGGCGCTAGGCCTGGGCACAGTTAGGAGTTTGGGCCCCCAATATTGATGAGGTGGTTTGGGCATTAGGCCCAAGCCACCCCACCCATGCGGCACCAGTTAGGCGGGCACTAGGCCCGGGGGACAATCTAGGCACTAGGCCTGTGGCTAATAGAGGGCGTTAGGCCCTAGGGTATTTGTGGCCAAATTAGGGATACATTAAGGTGACCCTGGGCACAAGGCCCAGGTCACCCAACGGACAGCAAGGTAGGCGGGCGCTAGGCCCGTGGGCAAAGTCAGGCCTCCGGCCTGTGGGCAGTTAGGGGGCGCTAGGCCCAGCGAAGCAGTGTTTCCCCGAGGTGAGTAAAGGTGGCGCTGGGCGCTAGGCTCAGGCCACCCTGAGAGTACGGTAGGTGGGTGAGCTGTGCGGTCCCCACTACTGGGTGTTCTGGGTCGGGTAGATAAAGGGACAGCACCGTTTTATGTTGTAACTCCGATAGTGTGATATATGTTACCGTGCAGGGCAAAGTGTATGTGTTTAAGTTGTGCCTAGTTGTGTTGCACCACACCCACAGAGCTAGTTTGAGGGCTCGGCTGTTGTATTTAGTGTAGGGTGTGACACTAGGGTAGAGTTAGGCCCTGCACGGCTGTTTCTCTTTGCCTCCTTACAGGGACCTGTAAGTGGAGAAGATCGGAGTGCAAGACTTGTGACGGTGAGTAGCATCCGTGTACGTCTGTCCCTTGTTTGTCCCCGAGCGCCGGAGTTAGGATTGCTCACGGACGTGAGAATCCCTTTCATCACACTACGTGCGAAAGCGCGAGTGTGTGAAAGCTGGGTAGCTGAGGCTTTGTGCCGGTGATGACCATTCACCCAGCCGGTGAAGGTCGCAGCCACCCCTGGGGTATCCCCTGTTCCACCGGAAGCAGGGTCGATACCCCCTTTAATGTAAACCCTTCTCTCCTCAGCTAGGTCGTCGGTCAGCTCCGAGGGGGAATCGCCGTGTCCGGATCCGACTGAAGAATTCCAGGTCCGTTGAAGGTTCCGGTACCTGAAGGTGAGAGAGAGCGGCGCCTGGTGAGTACAGAGTCTACACCTGCACGACAGCAGGCACCACCACACGCACCGCACCTCTCACACATCCATACCTGTGGTGCATTTCAGTTGTGCACAGTTTGCTGACCACCAGTATATAATATATAGCATTACGGTACAGTAGGCCACTGCTGTACCTACCTCTGTGTCGTCAAGTATACTATCCATCCATACCTGTGGTGCATTTCAGTTTTGCACAGTTTGCTGACCACCAGTATATAATATATAGCATTACGGTACAGTAGGCAACTGCTGTACCTACCTCTGTGTCGTCAAGTATACTATCCATCTACATTCTATACCTGTGGTGCATTTTAGTTTTGCAGTTTGCTGACACAGTGACCACCAGTATATATAGCAGTACGATACGGAAGGCCACTGCTGTACCTACCTCTGTGTCGTCAAGTATAATATCCATCTAGATTCTATACCTGTGGTGCATTTCAGTTGTGCAGTTTGCCGACACAGTGACCACCAGTATATATAGCAGTACGGTACGGAAGGCCACTGCTGTACCTACCTCTGTGTCGTCAAGTATACTATCCATCTACATTCTATACCTGTGGTGCATTTTAGTTTTGCAGTTTGCAGACACAGTGACCACCAGTATATATAGCAGTACGGTACGGAAGGCCACTGCTGTACCTACCTCTGTGTCATCAAGTATACTATCCATCTTCATTCTATACCTGTGGTGCATTTTAGTTTTGCAGTTTGCTGACACAGTGACCACCAGTATATATAGCAGTACGGTACGGAAGGCCACTGCTGTACCTACCTCTGTGTCGTCAAGTATACTATCCATCTACATTCTATACCTGTGGTACATTTTAGTTTTGCAGTTTGCTGACACAGTGACCACCAGCATATATAGCATTACGGTATGGAAGGCCACTGCTGTACCTACCTCTGTGTCGTCAAGTATACTATCCATCCATACCTGTGGTGCATTTCAGTTGTGCACAGTTTGCTGACCACCAGTATATAATATATAGCATTACGGTACAGTAGGCCACTGCTGTACCTACCTCTGTGTCGTCAAGTATACTATCCATCCATACCTGTGGTGCATTTCAGTTTTGCACAGTTTGCTGACCACCAGTATATAATATATAGCATTACGGTACAGTAGGCAACTGCTGTACCTACCTCTGTGTCGTCAAGTATACTATCCATCTACATTCTATACCTGTGGTGCATTTTAGTTTTGCAGTTTGCTGACACAGTGTCCACCAGTATATATAGCAGTACGGTACGGAAGGCCACTGCTGTACCTACCTCTGTGTCGTCAAGTATACTATCCATCTACATTCTATACCTGTGGTGCATTTTAGTTTTGCAGTTTGCTGACACAGTGACCACCAGCATATATAGCAGTACGGTATGGAAGGCCACTGCTGTACCTAACTTTGTGTCGTCAAGTATACTATCCATCTACATTCTATACCTGTGGTGCATATTAGTTTTGCAGTTTGCCGACAGTGACCACCAGTATATATAGCAGTACGGTACGGTAGGCCACTGCTGTACCTACCTCTGTGTCGTCAAGTATACTATCCATCTAGATTCTATACCTGTGGTGCATTTCAGTTGTGCAGTTTGCTGACACAGTGACCACCAATATATAGAGCAGTACGGTACGGAAGGCCACTGCTGTACCTACCTGTGTCGTCAAGTATACTATCCATCTAGATTCTATACCTGTGGTGCATTTTAGTTTTGCAGTTTGCTGACAGTGACCACCAGTATATATAGCAGTACGGTACGGTAGGCCACTGCTATACCTACCTCTGTGTCGTCAAGTATACTATCCATCTAGATTCTATACCTGTGGTGCATTTCAGTTGTGCAGTTTGCTGACACAGTGACCACCAGTATATATAGCAGTACGATACGGAAGGCCACTGCTGTACCTACCTCTGTGTCGTCAAGTATACTATCCATCTAGATTCTATACTTGTGGTGCATTTCAGTTGTGCAGTTTGCTGACACAGTGACCACCAGTATTTCTCTATCGTCCTAGTGGATGCTGGGGTTCCTGAAAGGACCATGGGGAATAGCGGCTCCGCAGGAGACAGGGCACAAAAAGTAAAGCTTTATGATCAGGTGGTGTGTACTGGCTCCTCCCCCTATGACCCTCCTCCAAGCCTTAGTTAGGTTTTTGTGCCCGGCCGAGAAGGGTGCAATCTAGGTGGCTCTCCTAAAGAGCTGCTTAGAAAAGTTTAGCTTAGGTTTTTTATTTTACAGTGAGTCCTGCTGGCAACAGGATCACTGCATCGAGGGACTTAGGGGAGAAGAAGTGAACTCACCTGCGTGCAGGATGGATTGGCTTCTTTGGCTACTGGACATTAGCTCCAGAGGGACGATCACAGGTACAGCCTGGATGGGTCACCGGAGCCTCGCCGCCGGCCCCCTTGCAGATGCTGAAAAGAGAAGAAGGTCCAGAATCGGCGGCAGAAGACTCCTCAGTCTTCTTAAGGTAGCGCACAGCACTGCAGCTGTGCGCCATTGCTCTCAGCACACTTCACACGGCAGTCACTGAGGGTGCAGGGCGCTGGGGGGGGGGCGCCCTGGGCAGCAATGGAAACCTGTTATTTGGCAAAAAATACCTCACATATAGCCTCCGGGGGCTATATGGAGATATTTAACCCCTGCCAGAATCCGTTGAAGAGCGGGAGACGAGCCCGCCGAAAAAGGGGCGGGGCCTATCTCCTCAGCACACAGCGCCATTTTCCCTCACAGAAAGGCTGGAGGGAAGGCTCCCAGGCTCTCCCCTGCACTGCACTACAGAAACAGGGTTAAAACAGAGAGGGGGGGCACTAATTTGGCGTTAGAAATATATATAAAGATGCTATAAGGGAAAACACTTATATAAGGTTGTCCCTATATAATTATAGCGTTTTTGGTGTGTGCTGGCAAACTCTCCCTCTGTCTCTCCAAAGGGCTAGTGGGTCCTGTCCTCTATCAGAGCATTCCCTGTGTGTGTGCTGGTGTGTCGGTACGTGTGTGTCGACATGTATGAGGACGATGTTGGTGAGGAGGCGGAGCAAATTGCCTGTAATGGTGATGTCACTCTCTAGGGAGTCGACACCGGAATGGATGGCTTATTTAGGTAATTACGTGATAATGTCAACACGCTGCAAGGTCGGTTGACGACATGAGACGGCCGACAAACAATTAGTACCGGTCCAGACGTCTCAAGAACACCGTCAGGGGTTTAAAACGCCCGTTTACCTTAGTCGGTCGACACAGACACTGACACTGAATCCAGTGTCGACGGTGAATAAACAAACGTATTCCTCATTAGGGCCACACGTTAAGGGCAATGAAGGAGGTGTTACATATTTCTGATACTACAAGTACCACAAAGATGGGTATTATGTGGGAGTGAAAAAACTACCGTAGTTTTTCCTAAATCAGATAAAATAAAATGAAGTGTGTGATGAGGCGTGGGTTTACCCCGATAGCAAATATTGGCGTTATACCTTTTCCCGCCAGAAGTTAGGGCGAGTTGGGAAACACCCCTTAGGGTGGATAAGGCGCTCACACGCTTATCGTGTGGCGTTACCGTCTTCAGATACGGCCGCCCTCAAGGAGCCAGCTGATATGAAGCTGGAGTAATATCCTAAAAAGTATATACACACATACGGTGGTTATACTGCGACCAGCGATCGCCTCAGCCTGGAAATGCAGTGCTGGGTTGGCTTGGTCGGATTCCCTGACTGAAAATATTTTAGTGATATAGAGCATTTAATAGGATGCAGTCTATATATATATATATATATGCGAGATGCACAGCGGGATATTTGCACTCTGGCATCAAGATAAGTGCGTTGTCCATATCTGCCAGAAGATGTTATGGACACGACAGTGGTCAGGTGATGCAGATCCCATACGGCACATGAAAGTATGGTCGTATAAAGGAGAGGAGGTACTTGGGGTCGGTCCATCGGACCTGGGGGCCACGGCAACAGCTGGGAAATCCAACCTTTTTACCCCAAGTCACATCTCAGCAGAAAGAGACACTGTCTTTTCAGCCTCAATCCTTCCGTTCCCATAAGGGCATGCGGGCAAAAGGCCAGTCATATCTGCCCAGACATAGAGGAAAGGGAAGTAGACTGCAGAAGGCAGCCCCTTTCCAGGAACAGAAGCCCTCCACCGAGTCTGCCAAGTCCTCAGCAGGACGCTGGGGCCGTGCAAGCTGACTCAGGTGAGGTGGGGGGTCGTCTCAAGAGTCTCAGCGTGCAGTGGGATCACTCGCAAGTTGACCCCTAGATCGTACAAAGTATTATCCCAGGGGTACAGTTTGGAGATTCGAGACATCTTTTCCTCGCAGGTTCCTGAAGTCTGCTTTACCAAAGGCTCCCTCCGACAGGGAGGCAGTATTGGGAAAAAATTCACAAGCTGTATTTCCAGCAGGTGATAATCAAAGTACCCCTTCTACAATCAAGGAAAAGGGTATTAGTCTTCCACACTATATTGTGTTACTGAAGCCAGACGGCTTGGTGAGACATATTCTAAATCTGAAATCTTTGAACACTTACATACAAAGGTTCAAATCAAGATGGAGTCACTCAGAACAGTGATAGCGAACCGGAAAAAAGGGGACTATATGGTGTCCCTGGACATCAAGGATTACCTCCATGTCCAAATTTGCCCTTCTCAACAAGGGTACCTATGGTTCGTGGTACAGAACTGTCAATATCAGTTTCTGACGCTGCCGTTGAATTATCCACGGCACCCCGGGCCTTTACCAAGGTAATGGCCGAAAAGATGATTCTCTTCAAAGAAAAGGGCATCTTAATTATCCCTTACTTGGACGATATCCTGAAAAGGGAAAGGTCCAGAGAACAGTTGGAGGTCGGAATAGCACTATCTAAAGTAGTTCTACGACAGCACGAGTGGATTCTAATATTCCAAAAATCGCAGCGTTTTTCCGACGATACGTCTGCTGTTCCTAGGAATGATTCTGGGCATAGTCCAGAAAAAGGTGTTTCTCCTGGAGGAGAAAGCCAAGGAGCTATCCGAACTAGTCTGAAACCTCCTAAAACCAGGCCAAGTATCAGTGCATCAATGCACAGGAGTCTTGGGAAAAATGGTGGCTTCTTACGAAGCAATTCCATTCGGCAGATCTCACGCAAACGAATGGTCCGGATCGCATCTTCAGATGCATCAGCAGATAATCCTGTCTCCAAGGACAAGGGTGTCTCTTATGTGGGGGCTGCAGAGTGCTCATCTTCTAGAGGACAGCACATTCAGCATTCAGGACTGTGTTCTGGTGACCACGGATGCCAGCCTGAGAGGCTGGGAAGCAGTCACACAGGGAAGAAATTTCCAAGGAGTGTGGTCAAGTCTGGAGATTTTTCTCCACATGAATATACTGGAGCTAAGAGCAATTTACAATGCTCTGAGCCTAGGAAGACCTCTGCTTCAAAGTCAGTCGGTGCTGATCTGGTCGGACATCATCATGGCAGTCGCCCACGTAAACAGACGGGGCGGCACAAGAAGCAGGAGGGCAATGACAGCAAGAACTTTTCGCTGAGCGAAAAATCATGTGATAAACACTGTCAGCAGTGTTCATTCCGGGAGTGGAAAACTGAATTTCCTCAGCAGGAATGAATTCCACTCGGAAAAGTGGGAACTTCATCTGGAAGTTTCCACATGATTGTAAACCGTTGGGAAAGACCAAAGGTGGTCATAAGATGGCGTCCCACCTGAAGCGCCAGGTCAAGAGACCCTCAGGCAATAGCTGGGTCGCTCTGGTAACACCGTGGGTGTACCAGTCGGGTATGTGTTCCCTCCTCTGCCTCTCATACCCAGGGTATTGAGAATTATAGGAAGGAGAGGAGTAAGAATTATACTCGTGGCTCCGGTTTGGCCAAGAAAGACTTGGTAACCGGAACTTCAAGAGATAAGAAGGGTCTTGATTCAGCAAGAATCATGTCTGTTCCAAGACTTACCGCAGCTGCGTTGACGCAGGGGCGGGTGAACGCCGGATCCTAAGGGAAAAAGGCATTCCGGAAGAGGTCATCCCTACCCTGGTCAGAGCCAGGAAGGAGGTGACCGCACAACATTATCACAGTTTAGGTGAAAATATGTTCCATGGTGTGAGGCCAGGAAGGCTCCACGGAAGAATTTCAACTAGGTTAATTCCTATATTTCCTGCAAACAGGAGTGTCTATGGGCCTCAAATTGGGGTCCATTAAGGTTCAAATTTCGGCCTGTCGATTTTCTTCCAGAAAGAATTGGCTTCAGTTCCTGAAGTCCAGAAGTTTGTCAAGGGAGTACTGCATATACAACCTCTTTTGATGTCTCCAGTGGCACTGGGGGATCTCAACGTAGTTTTGGGGATTCCAAAAATCACATTGGTTTAAACCACTCAAATCTGTGGATTTGATATATCTCACATGAAAAGTGAACATGCGGTTGGTCCTGGCCTCGGCCAGGCGAGTGTCAAAATTGGCGGCTTTGTCTCACAAAGCCATATCTGATTGTCCATTCGGACAGAGCAAAGCTGCGGACTCGTCCCCAGTTTATCTCTAAGGTGGTGTCAGCGTTTCACCTGAACCAGCTTATTGTGGTACCTGCGGCTACTAGGGACTTGGGGGACTCCAAGTTGCTGGATGTTGTCAGGGCCCTGAAAATATAGTTTTCCAGGTCGGCTGGAGTCAGGAAATCTGACTTGCTGTTTTATCCTGTATGCACCCAACAAGCTGGGTGCCCCTGCTTCTAAGCAGACTATTGCTCGTTGGATTTGTAGTACAATTCAGCTTGCACATTCTGTGGCAGGCTTGCCACAGCCAAAAATATGTAAATGCCCATTCCACAAGGAAGGTGGGCTCATCTTGGGCGGCTGCCCGAGGGGTCTCGGCTTTACAACTTTGCCGAGCGGCTACGTGGTCGGGGGAGAACACGTTTGTAAAATCCTACAAATTTGATACCCTGGCTAAGGAGGACCTGGAGTTCTCTCATTCGGTGCTGCAGAGTCATCCGCACTCTCCCGCCCGTTTGGGAGCTTTGGTATAATCCCCATGGTCCTTTCAGGAACCCCAGCATCCACTAGGACGATAGAGAAAATAAGAATTTACTTACCGATAATTCTATTTCTCGGAGTCCGTAGTGGATGCTGGGCGCCCATCCCAAGTGCGGATTATCTGCAATACTTGTACATAGTTATTGTTAACTAAATCGGGTTATTGTTGTAGTGAGCCATCTTTCAGAGGCTCCTCTGTTCTCATACTGTTAACTGGGTTCAGATCACAGGTTGTACAGTATGATTGGTGTGGCTGGTATGAGTCTTACCCGGGATTCAAAATCCTTCCTTATTGTGTACGCTCGTCCGGGCACAGTATCCTAACTGAGGCTTGGAGGAGGGTCATAGGGGGAGGAGCCAGTACACACCACCTGATCATAAAGCTTTACTTTTTGTGCCCTGTCTCCTGCGGAGCCGCTATTCCCCATGGTCCTTTCAGGAACCCCAGCATCCACTACGGACTCCGAGAAATAGAATTATCGGTAAGTAAATTCTTATTATATAGCAGTACGGTACGGAAGGCCACTGCTGTACCTACCTCTGTGTCGTCAAGTATACTATCCATCTACATTCTATACCTGTGGTGCATTTTAGTTGTGCGCAGTATATATAGTAGTAGGCCATTGCTATTGATACTGGCATATAATTCCACACATTAAAAAATGGAGAACAAAAATGTGGAGGTTAAAATAGGGAAAGATCAAGATCCACTTCCACCTCGTGCTGAAGCTGCTGCCACTAGTCATGGCCGAGACGATGAAATGCCATCAACGTCGTCTGCCAAGGCCAATGCCCAATGTCATAGTAGAGAGCATGTAAAATCCCAAAAACAAAAGTTCAGTAAAATGACCCAAAAATCAAAATTGAAAGCGTCTGATGAGAAGCGTAAATTTGCCAATATGCCATTTACGACACGGAGTGGCAAGGAACGGATGAGGCCCTGGCCTATGTTCATGGCTAGTGGTTTACATTCACATGAGGATGGAAGCACTCATCCTCTCGCTAGAAAAATGAAAAGACTTAAGCTGGCAAAAGCACAGCAAAGAACTGTGCGTTCTTCTAAATCACAAATCCCCAAGGAGAGTCCAATTGTGTCGGTTGCGATGCCTGACCTTCCCAACACTGGACGGGAAGAGCTTGCACCTTCCACCATTTGCACGCCCCCTGCAAGTGCTGGAAGGAGCACTCGCAGTCCAGTTCCTGATAGTCAAATTGAAGATGTCACTGTTGAAGTACACCAGGATGAGGATATGGGTGTTGCTGGCACTGGGGAGGAAATTGACAAGGAGGATTCTGATGGTGAGGTGGTTTGTTTAAGTCAGGCACCCGGGGAGACACCTGTTGTCCGTGGGACGAATATGGCCATTGACATGCCTGGTCAAAATACAAAAAAAAATCAGCTCTTCAGTGTGGATTTATTTCAACACAAATGCGGACAACAGGTGTCAAGCCGTGTGTTGCCTTTGTCAAGCTGTAATAAGTAGGGGTAAGGACGTTAACCACCTCGGAACATCCTCCCTTATACGTCACCTGCAGCGCATTCATCATAAGTCAGTGACAAGTTCAAAAGCTTTGGATGACAGCGGAAGCAGTCCACTGACCACTAAATCCCTTCCTCTTGTAACCAAGCTCCTGCAAACCACACCACCAACTCCCTCAGTGTCAATTTCCTCCCTACCCAGGAAAGCCAATAGTCCTGCAGGCCATGTCACTGGCAAGTCTGACGAGTCCTCTCCTGCCTGGGATTCCTCCGATGCATCCTTGAGTGTAACGCCTACTGCTGCTGGCGCTGCTGTTGTTGCTGCTGGGAGTCGATCGTCATCCCAGAGGGGAAGTCGGAAGACCACTTGTACTACTTCCAGTAAGCAATTGACTGTCCAACAGTCCTTTGCGAGGAAGATGAAATATCACAGCAGTCATCCTGCTGCAAAGCAGATAACTCAGGCCTTGGCAGCCTGGGCGGTGAGAAACGTGGTTCTGGTATCCACCGTTAATTCAGAGGCAACTAGAGACTTGATTGAGGTACTGTGTCCCCGGTACCAAATACCATCTAGGATTACATTTCTCTAGGCAGGCGATACCGAAAATGTACACAGATGTCAAAAAAAGACTCACCAGTGTCCTAAAAAATGCAGTTGTACCCAATGTACACTTAACCATGGACATTTGGACAAGTGGAGCAGGGCAGACTCAGGACTATATGACTGTGACAGCCCACTGGGTAGATGTATTGCCTCCCGCAGCAAGAACAGCAGCGGCGGCACCAGTAGCAGCATCTCGCAAACGCCAACTCGTTCCTAGGCAGGCTATGCTTTGTATCACCGCTTTCCAGAAGAGGCACACAGCTGACAACCTCTTACGGAAACTGAGGAAGATCATCGCAGAATGGCTTACCCCAATTGGACTCTCCTGGGGATTTGTGACATCGGACAACGCCAGCAATATTGTGCGTGCATTACATCTGGGCAAATTCCAGCACGTCCCATGTTTTGCACATACATTGAATTTGGTGGTGCAGAATTATTTAAAAAACGACAGGGGCATGCAAGAGATACTGCCGGTGGCCCGAAGAAGTGCGGGCCACTTTCGGCATTCAGCCACCGCGTGCCAAAGACTGGAGCACCACCAAACATTCCTGAATCTGCCCTGCCATCATCTGAAGCAAGAGGTGGTAACGAGGTGGAATTCAACCCTCTATATGCTTCAGAGGATGGAGGAGCAGCAAAAGGCCATTCAAGCCTATACATCTGCCCACGATATAGGCAAAGGAGGGGGAATGCACCTGACTCAAGCGCAGTGGAGAATGATTTCAACGTTGTGCAAGGTTCTGCAACCCTTTGAACTTGCCACACGTGAAGTCAGTTCAGACACTGCCAGCCTGAGTCAGGTCATTCCCCTCATCAGGCTTTTGCAGAAGAAGCTGGAGACATTGAAGGAGGAGCTAAAACAGAGCGATTCCGCTAGGCATGTGGGACTTGTGGATGGAGCCCTTAATTCGGTTAACCAGGATTCACGGGTGGTCAATCTGTTGAAATCAGAGCACTACATTTTGGCCACCGTGCTCGATCCTAGATTTAAAACCTACGTTGTATCTCTCTTTCCGGCAGACACAAGTCTGCAGAGGTTCAAAGACCTGCTGGTGAGAAAATTGTCAAGTCAAGCGGAACGTGACCCGTCAACATCTCCTCCTTCACATTCTCCCGCAACTGGGGGTGCGAGGAAAAGGCTAAGAATTCCGAGCCCACCCGCTGGCGGTGATGCAGGGCAGTCTGGAGCGAGTGCTGACATCTGGTCCGGACTGAAGGACCTGCCAACGACTACTGACATGTCGTCTACTGTCACTGCGTATGATTCTCTCACCATTGAAAGAATGGTGGAGGATTATATGAGTGACCGCATCCAAGTAGGCACGTCAGACAGTCCGTACGTATACTGGCAGGAAAAAGAGGCAATTTGGAGGCCCTTGCACAAACTGGCTTTATTCTACAGTAAGTTGCCCTCCCTCCAGTGTGTACTCCGAAAGAGTGTTTAGTGCAGCCGCTCACCTTGTCAGCAATCAGCGTTCGAGGTTACTTCCAGAAAATGTGGAGAAGATGATGTTCATCAAAATTAATTATAATCAATTATTCCGTGGAGACATTCACCAGCAGCAATTGCCTCCAGAAAGTACACAGGGACCTGAGATGGTGGATTCCAGTGGGGATGAATTAATAATCTGTGAGGAGGGGGATGTACACAGTGAAAGGGGTGAGGAATCGGAGGATGATGATGAGGTGGACATCTTGCCTCTGTAGAGCCAGTTTGTGCAAGGAGAGATTGATTGCTTCTTTTTTTGGTGGGGGCCCAAACCAACCAGTCATTTCAGTCACAGTCGTGTGGCAGACCCTGTCGCTGAAATGATGGGTTCGTTAAAGTGTGCATGTCCTGTTTATACAACATAAGGGTGGGTGGGAGGGCCCAAGGACAATTCCATCTTGCACCTCTTTTTTCTTTCATTTTTCTTTGCATCATGTGCTGTTTGGGGACAATTTTTTTGAAGTGCCATCCTGCCTGACACTGCAGTGCCACTCCTAGATGGGCCAGGTGTTTGTGTCGGCCACTTGTGTCGCTTAGCTTAGTCACACAGCGACCTTGGTGCGCCTCTTTTTTTCTTTGCATCATGTGCTGTTTGGGGACAATTTTTTTGAAGTGCCATCCTGTCTGACACTGCAATGCCACTCCTAGATGGGCCAGGTGTTTGTGTCGGCCACTTGGGTCGCTTAGCTTAGTCACACAGCTACCTCATTGCGCCTCTTTTTTTCTTTGCATCATGTGCTGTTTGGGGACAATTTTTTTAATTTTCCATCATGTCTGACACTGCAGTGCCACTCCTAGATGGGCCAAGTGTTCGTGTCGGCCACTTGGGTCGCTTAGCTTAGTCACACAGCTACCTCATTGCGCCTCTTTTTTTCTTTGCATCATGTGCTGTTTGGGGACAATTTTTTTAATCTGCCATCCTGTCTGACACTGCAGTGCCACTCCTAGATGGGCCAGGTGTTTGTGTCGGCCACTTGGGTCGCTTAGCTTAGTCACACAGCGACCTTGGTGCGCCTCTTTTTTTCTTTGCATCATGTGGTTTTGGGACAATTTTTTTGAAGTGCCATCCTGCCTGACACTGCAGTGCCACTCCTAGATGGGCCAGGTGTTTGTGTCGGCCACTTGTGTCGCTTAGCTTAGCCATCCAGAGACCTCGGTGCAAATTTTAGGACTAAAAATAATATTGTGAGGTGTGAGGTGTTCAGAATAGACTGAAAATGAGTGTAAATTATGGTTATTGAGGTTAATAATACTATGGGATCGAAATGACCCCCAAATTCTATGATTTAAGCTGTTTTTTAGGTTTTTTGTAAAAAAAAACCGAATCCAAAACACACCCGAATCCGACAAAAAATTTTCAGGGAGGTTTTGCCAAAACGCGTCCGAATCCAAAACACGGCCGCGGAACCGAATCCAAAACCAAAACACAAAACCCGAAAAATGTCCGGTGCACATCACTAGTTTTAACAAAGGTAAGTTCTTACCATAAAACTAGTTTTCTGCTGCGGGTTACACTGGGCTTCACAAGGAATGGACAATGGGGATGTCCTAAAGCAGTTCCTTATGGGAAGGGACGCACTGTAGCGGGCACAAGAACCCGGCGTCCAAAGGAAGCATCCTGGGAAGCGGCAGTATCGAAGGCATAGAACCTTATGAACGTGTTCACAGAGGACCACGTAGCCGCCTTGCACAATTGTTCAAGGGTCGCACCACGTTGGGCCGCCCAAGAAGGTCCAACAGACAGAGTAGAATGGGCCTTAATGTGATCAGGAGCAGAGAGACCAGCCTTCACATAAGCATGTGCAATCACCATTCTAATCCATCTGGCCAGAGTTTGCTTGTGAGCAGGCCAGCCCCGTTTGTGAAACCCAAACACAACAAAAAGAGAATCAGATTTCCTAATAGGAGCAGTTCTCGTCACATAGATACGGAAAGCCCGTACCACATCCAAAGACCGCTCTTTGGGAGACAGATCAGGATAAACAAGTGCCGGAACTACAATCTCCTGATTAAGGTGGAACGAAGAAACCACCTTAGGTAGATAGCCGGGACGAGTCCTAAGAACCGCCCGGTCACGGTGAAATATCAGATATGGGGAACTACAGGACAAGGCACCCAAATCCGACACTCTTCTAGCTGAAGCAATAGCCAGCAGAAACACCACCTTAAGGGAAAGCCACTGAAGGTCAGCTGAACCAAGAGGTTCAAACGGAGACTCTAGTAACGCCTCCAAAACCACCGACAAGTCCCAAGGAGCCACAGGCGGGACATAGGGAGGTTGGATACGCAACATGCCCTGAGTAAAGGTATGCACATCAGGTAAGGTCGCAATTTTTCTCTGAAACCACACCGACAAGGCAGATATTTGAACCTTGAGGGAGGCCAGACGCAGGCCTAAGTCCAGGCCCTGCTGAAGAAAAACCAACAACTTGGCTATACTAAACTTGGAAGCGTCATAATCATTAGATGCGCACCAAACAAAGTAAGAATGCCAGACCCTATAGTAAATCCGAGCCCAAGCCGGTTTCCGGGCCTACTACATAGTTTGAATGACCGCCTCAGAAAACCCTTTAGCCCTTAAAACAGAAGCTTCAAGAGCCACGCCGTCAAAGACAGCCGGGCTAAGTCCTGGTAGACACAGGGGCCCTGAACGAGGAGGTCTGGGCGTTGTGGAAGTAGAATTGGACGCTCTGACAATAGGCCTTGCAGGTCTGAGAACCAGTGCCGTCTGGGCCACGCTGGAGCTATGAGAAGCAGAATTCCTTTTTCATGCTTGAACTTCCGAATTACCCTGGGCAGGAGTGACACCAGAGGGAACACGTACGGCAGCCAAAACCTCCACGGTACCGCCAGCGCATCCACGAATGCTGCTTGAGGATCCCTTGTCCTTGCTTCGAAGACCGGAACCTTGTGATTGTGTCGAGACGCCATCAGATCTACGTCTGGAAGGCCCCATTTTTCCACTAGGAGTTAAAACACTTCTGGATGGAGGCCCCACTCGCCGGCATGTACGTCCTGACGACTGAGAAAGTCCGCTTCCCAATTCAGGACTCCCGGAATGAATATTGCTGATATGGCCGGTAGATGGCGTTCTGCCCACTGTAGAATCCGTGAGACTTCCTTCATTGCTAGGCGGCTTCGAGTGCTGCCTTGATGACTTATGTAAGCCACTGTGGTGGCGTTGTCCAACTGTACTTGAACAGGACAGTTCTGAATTAAATGCTGGGCTAGGTTCAAGGCATTGAAGACCGCCCGCAACTACAGAATATTGATTGAGAGGAGGGACTCCTCCTTGGTCCACCGCCCCTGAAGGGAGTGTTGCTCCAGCACCGTGCCCCAACATCTTAGACTGGCATCTGTCGTCAACAGGACCCAGTCGGATATCAAGAATGGACGGCCCCTGCACAGTTGTTGATCCCGGAGCCACCAGAGCAGCGACAGACGGACCTCCGGAGTCAATGAGATCATTTGAGACTTGATCCGGTGAGGCAGGCTGTCCCATTTGGCTAGAATCAGCCTCTGGAGAGGGCGAGAGTGAAATTGAGCGTACTCCACCATGTCGAATGCTGACACCATGAGGCCCAGCACCTGCATCGCCGAATGTATCGACACTTGCGGACGAGATAGGAAGCAACGAATCCTGTCCTGAAGTTTCAGGACTTTCTCCTGAGACAGGAACAACCGCTGGTTGTGAGTGACCAATAGTGCTCCCAGATGCACCATGCTCTGAGCAGGGATCAGGGATGACTTCTTCCAGTTGATAAGCCACCCGTGGGCTTGCAGAAACCGGACCGTCACATCTAGATGACGCAGGATAAGTTCTGGGGAATTTGCCAGGAGTAACAAGTCGTCCAAATACGGCAGTATCCTGACCCCTTGACGGCGGAGTACCACCGTCATCACTGCCATGACTTTTGTAAAGACTCGCGGAGCCGTTGTTAAACCAAAAGGTAACGCCCGAAACTGTTAATGGCAGTTGCCAATCGCAAATCTCAGGTATTGCTGATGAGACACTGCTATAGGAATATGCAGGTAAGCATCCTGTATATCCAGGGAGACCATGAAGTCCCTAGGTTCCAAGGCCAGAACTATAGAGCGAAGGGTTTCCATCCGGAACTTGGAAACCTTCACAAACCTGTTCAATGCCTTGAGGTTGAGAATGGGCCGGGAGGACCCATTCGGTTTCAGGACTAGAAACAGCGGAGAATAGTACCCCCGGCCCCTCTGCGCAAGAGGCACCTGTACTACGACTCCTGTATCCAGGAGGGTCTGTACCACCGAATGTAGAGTGTTTGCCTTTGTCTTGTCCAACGGGACATCTGTCTGGCAAAATCGATGAGGGGGTCGGTTTTTGAAGGCTATGGCGTAACCTCGAGTGACGACTTCCTGTACCCAGGCATCTGAAGTGGTCTTCAACCATTCCTGGGTATACCCTAGAAGCCAGCCCCCCACCCTGGGATCCCCCAGAGGGAGGCCCGCCCCGTCATGCGGCAGGCTTATCTGTCTTGAAAGCTGGCTGACAGGCCGCCAAGGCTCTTTTGGGCTTATGCTTACCAGGTTTGGAAGTGCGGGCCTGCTTGTTGTACGCCTGACCTTTTGCTTTACCTGAAGGACGAAAGGGGCGAAAGGAAGTACCTTTAGCCTCCGACACAGAAGGAGCGGTACTTGGCAAACAGGCAGTTTTGGCAGTAGCCAAGTCAGCCACAATCTTATTTAAATCCTCCCCAAACAGAATATCTCCCTTAAAAGGGAATACCTCCAGGGTTTTTCTAGAGTCCAGATCCACAGACCAGGATCTCAGCCACAATATCCGGCGAGCCAGGACTGACGTAGTAGAGGCCTTGCCTGCCAGGATACCGGCATCAGAAGCCGCCTCTTTAATATAACGAGAAGCTGTGACAATATAAGACAAGCATTGTCTAGCATGGTCAGAGGAGATTTCATCATCTAACTCCAAGGCCCATGCTTCAATGGCCTCTGCAGCCCAAGTAGCTGCAATAGTGGGCCTTTGTGCAGCACCCGTGAGGGTGTAAATCGCTTTCAGACAACCGTCCAAACGTTTATCCGTAGGCTCTTTTAGAGACGTGACGTTGGTGAAAGGTAGAGCTGAGGAAACCACCATCCTAGCCACATGTGAGTCCACTGGAGGAGGCGTATCCCAATTCTTAGACAGCGACGGCGCGAGGGGATAGGGAGCCAGCATCTTCTTTTGAGGCACAAACTTCGTACCCGGGTTTTCCCAGGGTTCCTGACGTATATCAATTAGGTGGTCAGAGTGAGGTAAAACTTGTTTAATCACCTTCTGACGCTTGAACCTATCTGGTTTCTTAGGAGGAACGGATGGCTCGGGATCATCCGTAATCTGTAAGATTAATTTAATAGCCTCCAAAAGATCAGGAACATCCACATGTGAACCACCCTCCTCATCAGCCGTATCTGAGTCAGAACCTGTGGGGTCAGTGTAAGTGCCGTCTTCATCCGACGAGGTGTCAGTGACAGCAGTGGATTGTGAGGAGACAAGCGCTCGCTTAGAGGACCCCTTGAACGTAGGCGAGTGACGGTCAGACTTTTTAGTAGTCAGGGACTGGTTCAACTTCTTTATTTGAGCAGATAAATCGTCCGCCCACGGGGGGTTAGCTGCAGGGACCACAAATGGTTGCACCGGCATTGGGGGTCCCATAGGGGGTGTTAGTTTATGAACTAGCGTATGCAGAAGCGTGGAAAAAGCGGCCCACGGCGGGTCATTATTTGCCCTCGTTGCCACCGTCCCACTGGGGGGCAAGGAGCCCCTAAAACCAGAGCCCAAAGCTGCTATATTCTCCTCATAGGTATCTGCGGCTTCAGCAACACCGGCAGTGTGTTCAGCTCCAGAACCGTTACCCTCAGAAGCAGACATGATATAACTTGCAGTATCAGGTAACACAGTACAATTTGTCAGCAGCACAATACCTCTAGCCCAAACCCCTGCGCAGTGCAGTCAGCACCAGCAGAGATAAAGGAGATATATGGTGACTAAATCACAGAGAAAAATACGTAATACAGTATACAGTATCTTTGTGAAAATCCTATATTAGATAAAACCTGATGCACCAAGCCCCCTCAGGTTAAAGAATAGAGGGATAGCAGGTTGAGTGAAAGACACGAAATGGACACCACTCAGCTATCAAATGCACACACAAATAGTCACAGTCTGTACAATGCAGAGGTTATTACTAACAATAATAGTGCACTGGACTAGCTTACACAGCTATATAACAATAGATATAACAGTACACAGTAAGAACTGGATGTATATCACAGGGTAATTGTACTAGGAAACCCTGACTACAGTAAGTGCACTCTTTCTTAACTAACACGGACTAAAAAAGGCAGGTAGAATACTTAAGTGTCTTGTAAAGTCACAGCACTGACAACCAGGCGGCTTTACATAGGAGGATTTGCCCAAGCATTCCCAGGAACAGTGAGCTGAGGGATAATGGCACCGCAGACACTGCCAGGGAGTGAGGGAGAGACAGATATGCAGCTCCAGGGCGGGAACATTTGCAGAAAATGGCGCCCTGGGGCTGGGGGAGGGGCTTCAGGTCCAAGCTCTATCCCCCTGCTGGCAAAACCACCGGGTACTGCAGGCTCTAATAAAATGGTTTATAGAGAAAACCTGACCTGTCCCATGCCCTGGTCATCTAGTGGGATCGCCTGTACTGCCACAGTGTCCACCGCCAGCGCGCGCGGCCCGCCTCCCACTGACCTCGCCGGATCGCGATAAAGACCGGGTCCCGAAAGCGGGACCCACTTACCACCTCCCGAAGCGCGGCCACGCGATCCCGGAGAGCCCCCGCCGTGTGTGCCTGACAAGAAGAAAACCGGAGCCTCCTGTGCTGTAGTTACCCGGCAACCAGGGCTCGGGAGTGTACAGCGCCGCAGGGAAGAGCCAGAGCTGCAGCCGTGAATGTCCACTGACATGTAACACTGCTGCTGCCCTTGAAGTCTTCCCTTTTTTCCTCAGAAAAAAAGCTCTTCTTAGGGCTGCCTGGAGCAGCCCCTCTGTTAAATGCCTGCTACTGCAGCAACAACTACAAAACTGAGATCCTGTGCAGGGAGGCGGGGTGATATAGGAGGCGGAGCTATGCATTCTGGGAACAGTCAAAGCTTTGAACCTGTTGGTGCCTCGGATCAAGATCCTACTCTACACTCCATTGTCCATTCCTTGTGGAGCCCAGTGTACCCCGCAGCAGAAATCATACCGTTTACTGGATCAGGAAGAAAATCACTGTAGTGTGCAGCATGCTTAAGAAGAATAAGTAGATAAACCTGCTCACAACTACTATGACATTATGTTTATCACCTCAATCTCTAATCACTGATATCATACCTCCCAACTGTCCCGATTTTCGCGGAACAGTCCCGTTTTTTTGGGTCTGTCCCGCTGTCCCTCCCGCGGGCCGCAGTGTCCCGCGCTGGGGGGGGGGGGGGGCAGTTGGGAGGCTCCTGATCACTCACTGCTCTGCTCAGTTGAGAGCAGAGCAGCGGTGAATAGACGCTGTGCGCACAGCGTCTATTCCTGTGAGTTAGAGGGAGAGGGGGCATGCCAGCAGCTCACAGAGCGCTGGCCATGCCCCCTCAGTGACGAAAATGGGGGACGTGGCTCGCGATCGCGGGACCTCCGCGAAGCCACGCCCCCTTCTACACAGGCCACACACCCTTTTCGGACGCGGGCGCGCTACGCGCGCCAAGATGTCCCTCCTTTGTCTACTTCAATGTTGGGAGGTATGCTGATATGCTCAAATTAGCTCCTGTCCTTTTTTTGTTTGTTTGTACGTCATCATTTTCTTTCATCTCCTGTTAATGGCAGGGTCATTGTTCTGTCTTCTCCTCTTCTGCTGGACACTGACCTGCAGACATTTTTTTATTCATCTACACTTCTGTTCCATTCTTATATAGGGAATACTATGTCATAGTGCGTGCAAATGTTGCATTATACCAGCCGTAATATGGTTGAGGTAAGGATGCTTTATACGTGCTTTGATTGCTCCAACTGTTCAAAAGTACCTAGATGTAATAGGCAATTAGCAATGACATACTGTACATGTTTGACAACATCATAAATTACCTGGGAATAATGGTGTTTCATTTAAGTAAGTGTTTCTGCTTAATTCTTTAAAAAAAAAAAAAATCTAAAAGTGAGACTTATACACGTATTATAGAGTAGACATTAAACTAAATATATTTTATTTTGTGATGCAGTTACACGGCCAATTAGACCCTATTTGGCCGATTCAATTATTCTGGGTGTCTAATAATTCCTTCTAAACGGGAATGTTTAGACGCCCAAATAATTGTCAGAATCCAATTGATATTTGGACACCCATGCACACCGCGCCTGTTACTCCCAAACAGACTGGGTTTAGCTGCGTAATATGGCTAAACCGTCTAAACTCCTGCTTTGGGCATGCAAAACTCCCATTTGGACGCCCAAAGTGCCAACTTAGCGAGCATTTCTTCTTGCACCTTAGAAGGCTGTGAGAAATGTCATTCCAGTGGCTACCGAGAGTCTAAACGGAGCAACAATTGAATTGCTCAGTTTTGTGCCCCCTAGTGGTAGCCATAGGTAAAACAATTGAATCTGCCCCTATGTTTGATTTGTGGAATACATGTATTTGTCACAGAATGTTTTTTAATTAGAAGTATAATCAAGACATACAATCTCAAATTTATACCTTAACATTATATTTAACATATATTATTACTATATATTATTACTCTTGTTTTCAAAACAAAACCAGACAGATTTTTATTATCAGCTTTACCTGGTTTTAATCTTAACACATATACAAAAGAAACCTAAGAGACATACTGTATGTGGTCTTATATAATATTGTATTACTATGTGCACAAATGAGCTGAACCCACAGCAAACAATCAAATGTTTGCCTTCATTTTCTGAGCTGCACTAAACAAATGACAGAAGCTGATGGTTGCTATGGGTGCACATTGTACCATTTTATTAACCTTTTCCTGACTGGTCACAGTAGATTTACATCAGGCTACAGACTTTGGGGGTAATGTGACAAAAAAACAAGGGCCCTCATTCCGAGTTGTTCGCTCGGTAATTTTCTTTGCATCGCAGCGATTTTCCGCTAATTGCGCATGCGCAATGTTCGCACTGCGACTGCGCCAAGTAAATTTGCTATGCAGTTAGGTATTTTACTCACGGCATTACATGGTTTTTTCTTCGTTCTGGTGATCGTAATGTGATTGACAGGAAGTGGGTGTTTCTGGGCGGAAACTGGCCGTTTTATGGGTGTGTGTGAAAATACGCTGCCGTTTCTGAAGAAACGGGGGAGTGTCTGGGCGAACGCTGGGAGTGTTTGTGACGTCAAACCAGGAACGAAACTGACTGAACTGATCGCAGTTGCCGAGTAAGTCTGGAGCTACTCAGAAACTGCTAAGAAGTGTCTATTCGCAATTCTGCTAATCTTTCGTTCGCAATTTTACTATGCTAAGATTCACTCCCAGTAGGCGGCGGCTTAGCGTGTGCAAAGCTGCTAAAAGCAGCTTGCGAGCGAACAACTCAGAATGACCACCAAAATCTGCACGAAAAAACAACACATATGAGCCCCGATATTGTGAGTCAGAGGCATCTCAAGAAGCATTCAGTTTTACAACTGTTGTGTATGCGTCATGCTTATGTCATTTGTACATACACATTGTCAGGTAATAATAAAAATAGGATTTTAATTACCTACCAGTAAATTCTTTTCTCGTAGTCCGTAGAGCAGGGATGGGGAACCTCCGGCCCGAGGGCCGTATAAGGCCCTCAAAGCCACTTGATCCGGCCCGGCCAGGCTCACCTAAACGAGAGGAGATGCCGAGCGCCCGCTGAGATTTTACCACCAGTGGGCGCCCGGCTCCTCAGCAGCAGCCGGAGGCAGGAGCTCACTCCTGAGCTCCAGCTTCTGGCTCAGGCAGTGTACATGTGTGGCTGTGCGGCGCTATGGGAGAGATGTCATGACATCTCCCATAGTTCCGAGGAGAGGGAGGGCAGTGTGTGTGTGTGTGTGTGTGTGTGTGTGTGTGTGTGTGTGTGTGTGTGTGTGTGTGTGTGTGTGTAAGCGGCACTAGTAGGGGGCATATTTAATGGGGCATAACTATAGGAGGCATATCTAATGGGGCATATTTAATGGGCCAAAACAACTGACAGTGGCCATATCTAATGGGGCATAACTACTGACTGGGGGCATAACTACTGACTGGGGGCATAACTACTGACTGGGGGCAGGCTAATTTTTAAGTTGATAATTTTTGTATGGCCCCCGAAGGATTTTATAAATATCCAAATGGCCCTTGGTAGAAAAAAGGTTCCCCACCCCTGCCGTAGAGGATACTAGGGATATATTTATTACCATGGGGTATAGTCGGGTCCACTAGGAGCCATGGGCACTTTAAGAATTTGATCATGTGGGCTGGCTCCTCCCTCTATGCCGCTCCTACCAGACTAGGAAACTGTGCCCGAGGAGACGGACATACTTTGAGAGAAGGATATAAATGGATAGGGGTGAGATTCCGAACCAGCACACACAAACAAGAGGAAAGACATACTAACCAAACTTGGAACAGGAACAGCAACAGCTGAACCAAACAACATTACTTAACCAAGTAACAGTGCAGGACGAATGAAGCACCGGGCGGGCGCCCAGTATCCTCTACGGACTACGAGAAAAGGATTTACTGGTAGGTAATTAAAATTTCTCTTATGTCCTAGAGCAGGCCTGGCCAACCTGTGGCTCTCCATGTGTTGTGGAACTACACATCCCAGCATGCCCTGACACAGTTTTAGCATTCCCTAATAACAAAACTGTGGCAGGGCATGCTGGGATTTGTAGTTTCACAGCAGCTGGAGAGCCACAGGTTGGCCAGGCCTGTCCTAGAGGATACTGGGATCCATTTAGTATCATGGGGAAGTACCAAAGCTCCCAAACCGGGTGGGAGAGTGCTGAGGTTCCTGTAGAACTGTTCGATTAAACTGAAGGTCCACAGAGGTCAAAGTATCGAACTTATAGAACTTTGCAAACGTTTTCGAACCTGACCAAGTAGCTGCTCGGCAGAGCTGTAAGGCTGAGATACCGCGGGCTGCCGCACAAGAAGAACCCACTTACCTAGTCGAGTGGGCCTGTGCAGATTTATGAACCGGCAATACTGACGTGGAATAAACATACTGGATAGTGAGCCCGATCCAGCGTGCAATTGACTGCTTTGAAGCAGGACACCCAATCTTATTGGGATCGTAAAGAAAAAACAACGAGTCCGATTTCCTGTGACAAGCTGTCCTTTTCACATACACCTTCAAAGCCCTCACAATATTCAAAGACTTTGAAGTAACAGAGGTGTCCGTAACAACTGGAACCACAATGGGATGGTTGATGTGAACCACCTTAGGAAGAAATTGCTGACGAGTCCTGAATTCAGCTCTGTCCTCATGGAAAATTAAATAGAGGCTCTTGTGAGACAACGGCCCCAGCTCCGACACACGACTTGCTGAAGCCAAGGCTAACAGTGTGATGGTCTGCCACGTAAGATATTTTACGTTTACCTCCGGTAACGGTTCAAACCAGTCCAATTGGAGGAACTGCAGCACCAAATTGAAATCCCAAGGTGCCGTGGGAGGCACAAAGGGAGGCTGGATGTGCAGAACCCCTTTCAAGATCGTCTGGACCTCAGGGAGAGAAGCCAATTGTTTCTGGAAAAAAATGGACAAGGCCGAAATCTGGACCTTTATGGAGCCCAGACGTAGGCCCACATCCACACCCGACTGCAGAAAAAGCAGGAAACGTACCAGATGAAATTCCACCACAGAATATTTTCTGCTCTCACACCAAGAGACATATTTTTTCCAAATATGGAGGTAATGTTTAGACGTTAACCCCTTCCTGGCTTGGATCATAGTCGGGATGACCTTGTCAGGGATGCCTCTCCTGGCTAGAATCAGCCATTCAACTTCCATGCCGTCAAACGTAGCCGTGTTAAGTCTTGATAGACGAACGGGCCCTGTTGCAGAAGATCCTCGTGAAGAGACAGAGCCACGGATCTTCCAGGAGCATCTCCAGAAGGTCCACGTACCAGGCCCTTCTTTGCCAGTTCGGAGCAATGAGGATTGCTTGAACTTTTTCCCTTTTTTTTTTCTTTTCAGAATTCTTGGGATTAGCGGAAGTGGAGGGAACACGTACACCATCTGATAGACCCATGGAGTCGTCAGAGCGTCCACTGCCACTGCCTGTGGGTCTCTCGACCTGGAACAATACCGCTTGAGCTTCTTGTTAAGACAAGAGGCCATCATGTCGATTTGTGGACATCTCCATCGACGTGTCAAGCACCTGAACACCTCAGGGTGAAGGCCCCACTCACTTGGGTGCAGGCCGTGTCTGCTGAGGAAGTCTGCTTCCCAGTTGTCTACTCCCGGAATGAAGACTGCCGACAACGTCACAGCGTGTTTTCTGCACAGAGGAGAATTCTTGATACCTCTGACATTGCTACTATGCTTTTCGTTCCGCCCTGTCGATTTATGTACGTTACTGCCGTCACATTGTCCGACTGAACCTGTATGGCCCGATCCTGAAGAAGATACAGCCCTGGGTTACAGAACGTTGATTGGAAGGACGACTTCCTGACTTGACCATCTTCCTTGAAACTGCACCCCGTGAGTGACTGCTCCCCAACCTCTGACGCTTGCGTCCGTGGTTAGCAGAATCCAATTCTGAATCCCGAACCGTCGGCCCTTAATTAGGTGAGAAGTCTGGAGCCACCACAGAAGGGAGATCCTGGCCTTTGGCGACAGAGAGATCCTCTGGTGCATGTGAAGATGCGATCCGGACCATTTGTCCAACAGGTCCAGCTGGAAGGGCCTCGCATGAAACCTTCCGTACTGAAGCGACTCGTAAGAAGCCACCATTTTCCCCAGAAGGCGAATGCATAGATACACCAATATCCGGGTTGGCATCAGGACATCCCGAACCATCGACTGGATTACCAATGCCTTTTCCAATGGAAAAAAAACTTTCTGTGACTCTGTGTCCAGTATCATTACCAGAAATGGGATCCTCTGAGTTGGCTCTAAGTGAGATTTCGGGAGATTTAGAATCTACCTGTGATCCAGGAGTAGTTTGGTTGTGAAACCAATGCTGTCCAGCAACCTTTCCCTGGATGGTGCCTTTATCAGAAGATTTTCCAGGTACGGAATTATGTTCACTCACTGTTTGTGAAGGAGAAACATCATCTCTGCCATCACCTTGGTGAACACCCTCGGTGCCGTAGAGAGACCAAATGGCAGGGCCTGGAACAGTCCTTGAGTGCAAAGCGTAGATAAGCCTGGTGAGACAGCCAGATTGGAATGTGAAGTTACGCATCCTTGATATCCAGAGACACTAGGAATTCCCCCTCCTCCAGACCTGAGATCACTGCTCTCAGAGACTCCATATTGAATCTGAAAACTCGTAAGTACGGGTTCAACGATTTTAGATTCAAAATCAGCCTTACCGAACCGCCCGATTTCAGTACCACAAATAAGTTGGAATAATGGGGGTCATTCCGAGTTGATCGCTAGCTGAAAATGTTCGCTGCGCTGCGATTAAGTAAAAATCCGGGACTTATGCACATGCGTATGCGGCGCAGTGCACACACGCAACGTACTTTCACAACAGGCGATGTATTTTTACACAAGGTCTAGCAAAGCTTTTCAGTCGCAATGGCCGCCGCAGAGTGATTGACATGAAGTGGGCGTTTCTTGGTGTCAACTGACCGTTTTCAGGGAGTGTTCGAAAAAACGCAGGCGTGCCAAGAAAAAACGCAGGCGTGGCTGGGCGAATGCAAGGCGTGTTTGTGACATCAATTCCGGAACGGAATGGTCTGAAGTGATCGCAAGCGCTGAGTAGGTCTGAGGCTACTCAGAAACGGCACAATATTTTTTTGTAGCCATTCTGCGTTGCATTCGTTCGTACTTCTGCTAAGCTAAGATACACTCCCAGAGGGCGGAGGCTTAGTATTTACACGGCTGCTAAAAACTGCTAGCGAGCGATCAACTCGGAATGACCCCAATATCCCTTGTTTTGGAGATGAGGTGGAACTGGAACAATGACCTGAGTCTGTACCAGTTTTTGAATGGCATCCTGTAAGGTTATACTTGCCTCTTGTGAAACTGGTAAGTCTGATTTGAAGGATCTGTGAGGTGGGAGCTCCTGAAACTCCAGTCTGTAGCCCTGGGAAATAAGATCTATGACCCAGGGATCCTGGCATGATGTTGTCCAGATGTGACTGAATTTTTTTTAGGTGGGCTCCCATCTGCCAGTCTTCCAGGCCTCGTGGTTCACCATCATGCAGAAGGCTTTGAGGAAGCAGAACTGGAGCTCTGTTCCTGAGAACCGGCAGTTGCTGGTTTGTGTGGTTTACCTCTAGCGCCTCTGTTGGCAGTAGAAGATCCTCTGACTTTCCCCTTAAACTTGGCAGTCCGAAAGGACTGTAGAGTAGGTCCTGAATAGGTCTTCCTGGTTGGGGGAGCTGCAGAAAGAAGATATGTGAACTTACCCGCAGTAGCTTTGGAGATCCATTTGTCTAGTTCATCTCCAAATAAGGCCTCTCCCGTGATGTAGGCCTTCCACTCCTTTCCTGGCATCCACATCCGCAGTCCACTGGCGTAACCATAAGCCCCTGCGTGCTGACACTTCTTTTACGGCTTCCACCATAAAGTTTGCAGAGTCCTGTATATGTTGCAGGAGTAACACAATCTCCCCCCTAGATAAGGAATCAAACCCCTCAATAAGGTTACCCGACCATTTAGCAATGGCTTTAGTAATCTACGCACATGCTATAATGGGTCTCTGAGCCACCATAGCAGCTGTGTACAAGGATTTGAGTGTAGTCTCAATCTTACGATCAGCTGTGTCTTTCAGGGAGGCTGCACCAGGGACGGGTAACACAATATTCCGTGACAACCTGGATACAGATGCATCCACTACCGGTGGACTTTCCCATTTTTTCCTATCCTCAGGAGGAAAAGGAAAAGATGAGAGTAACCTTTTAGGGATTTGAAATTTCTTATCAGGATTAAACCACAGTTCTTCAAACAGGGTATTCAATTCCTTTGACACAGGAAAAGTAACTAAGGACGTCTTTTTTTACATTAAAATAAGATTCCTCACACTCTTCTGTCACATTATTAGGAATTTGTAGCACATCTCTGATAGCTTCAATAAGAGCCTCTATTCCTGACAGAGCAGCGTCCCCCCCTTCTGAATCCACCTCGCCCTCCTCCATGTCTGACCCGTCAGAGTCAGACTGCAGGATATGGGCCAGAGTTCATTTTTGTGTACAAATGGCAAGGGACTGAGACACTTGTTTGGGTGCTGAGTCTCTGTTCATAATCTCATCCACAGACTGTCTTAAGCATTGCGTCTCTTTCTCATTGCAGGACAATTTATTAGAGATATTGGAAATCATTCCTTTGATGGAATCCAGCCACGCTGGTTCAGCCCGCTAGCCTGAGAAGGTGCACTACACTGAGTACATAGTAGTGAGCTCCCTGGGGAAGAGGAACACTCTGCCATACATGAAACACACTCTTTGCCTGACATATTATAAATGTGACAGCACACACACACAGGAAAGGTTAAAAGCACAATTAACCCACAAAGACCCCTTCCAGGGAGACACAGAGGTATTTGGAGCCAGCACACCGTGCCCTTATTGCTAATGCAAAGCTTAGCCGGGTCGCAGACTAAGTACCCAGATTGGGGATTTAGTACACTTATAATCGCTCCCCCCTCCCCCCCCCCCTCTGCTATGACCCCCTGGTACTGCTGAGGTAATCTGGAGTCACACCGGAGGAGCTGTGTGTCCCTTTCAGTCAGTGTCTGTGTCCACTGCAGAGGGAAAATGGTACTGGTGAGCTGCTGGATCTGCTCATAGTGAAGCCCCGCCCATTCAATGGCGCACGTTCTTCACGCTTTTTTTATACTGGCTAAGGTAATTTGTGTTTAAAATGGAAAGAGAACCGTTTTAAGGCTTTGTTTGCCAGTGTGGGTACTGTGTACAGTATACTGAGACGCAGTTGTGTACTGAGACTGCAGATGCAATCCGCACCGGTTAGAAGCCGTGCGTCTCCGTACCCTCATGCTGCCATAATGGCCGGCGACCCGCTAACCGGGACGCCGGCTTAGTACTCACCACTCTTCATTCTTCTGGCTCTGTTAGGGGTGGCGGCGTGCTGCGGGAATGTACACTCGCCGTGGGGTGTCTTGCGAATAGTTCCCTCAGGAGCTAGTGTCCTGTCAGCGGGGAACGGGACCATTAAACCTTCAAGAGGTTGGGCCTTTCCCCCCCTCCCCCCTAAGTCCCAGGAAGCAGGCAGGCTGGTGCCATCCAGTCCTGCCTGAAAATAACAAACAGAAAAATAAATGCAGAAAACTCTTCAGGGGCTTCCATAAGCGTGACTGGCTCCTCTGGGCACATTTTCTAAACTGAGTCTGATAGGAGGGGCATAGAGGGAGTAACCAGCCTATACTATCAAATTCTTAAAGTGCCCATGGCTCCTAGTGGTCCCGTCTATACCCCATGGTACTAAATGGATCCCCAGTATCCTCTAGGATGTAAGAGAAAGTTGATAAATATTTGTTAGAATGAAAAAAGTAGGCAGGCACAGTACAAATCTGCATATGTTACTGTAATTAAATGGGTGTACGCCCTTTTATGTCTTCAACACCACACAAATGCAGCAAGGGCAGCTGGGAGCTGTAGTTTTATTTAGAGTTCCTCCACTGTAGTGCGACACTGGCACTACCTCCACCCCCACCCCCCGTCTGTCACTCACGCAGCAGAGGACAGCGTGTCAGAGAACACAGTCACTGTGATTTCCCTGCATGATCCCGCGAGACTGACTGTGCACGGAGGAGCTCCTTGGCGGTTGGTGTTAATGAACAGCTAAACCACCAGAGGGAGACTGATCTGAAGCAGTGTGTGGGGGCCCCAGGGAAGCCCCTGATGCCCCCCCCCCCCCCCCCATCTTCCTATTTCTTAATTCAGCCCTGGAGTCTCATAGCATATGTATATGCATTACTTTTGTATAAGTACATCCATTATAGGAACAGGCTGCAGCATATACAGATATTCATACGTATCAGTTTATCATGATGTCCCAAATGTAAAAGCCTGCAATTTGTCAGTCTTGGCACGATTTTGGTGAGGTACAACCTAAATTTAAAACAATTTGCTTTAAGGGAAAACCAGGTTATTTATCCCAAAAGCACAACCAGTACTGGGCTCTGTGAGCCGGTCCTGGTTCAAGAAATACAGGGGGAAAATAGTAAACAGCTTGGGGCCCACCATATTTCACTGAACCAGCACTAGGCCCTTGATCCAGTCCTGGTTCCAGAAATGCAGGTGGGGGGAGGGGGGGGGTCGAGCATAGGGGTCCCCCATATTTCCAACAACCAGCACCAGACTTTGTGTAGGGATCTGTCCCCAGGTAGCAGCTTCAATCCACACCTTTCCTCACTACCCGGCTCCATCAGCTCTGCAAGCATCTGTCCCTGAGCGGTAGCTCCGACCCCCATTAACCTGCTTCCCCCTTGACCCATCAGAGGTACGGGCATCTGTCCCACCAGCGGCTACTTTGACACCACCCCTTCCCTCCCCCCCCCCCCCCAATGTACGGGACTGTTTCTTTTCCCCAGGGCCCCCACCTCCTACCTGGAGAGGCACAGCAGTGAGGGAAAAACAGCAGCTTGGGATCACTCTCAGGGGCGTACAGTTACACACTCAAGTTCCAAAAAAATTTTTTTTCTGTATTTGATGAATGGCATAATTTATACATCGCCATACTAACGTAGGGAGACTGCAGAAATTATCGGGAGATAATTGTAACCAGGAGATATCAGTGATATCTCCTGCGTTACACTGGTAATGAATTGCCCTGACACTTAATTTATACAAAAGTAGGGGAAAATTAAAATTTTCACCTGCTTTTATATAAATTTAGTGATGATGAATAGAACCCTGACAATTGATGAGAAGCTACTTGAACTTTCAGCACAACTAAGCCATTTACCCGTCGCAATGCTATGACCTCACGATTCTGCTATAGTAAAGCATTCCTGCATTCAATTTATACACACATTTCACAATAAATCCTGATGTATAATAGCCATTATGCTTGTTTCTAAGGAATATAAACGGCTTTCATGGCTGATTAAACATCTCAGATTCACTGTACTACGGCACTTAATCACTGTGGCAGATGTTTACTGCATAGTGTACTACCTGGAAACAGCAAAATAATATTCATAGCTTCTCTTTTGTGCGTCCGGCTTCTTTTCCTAGTTTAGATTCACAGCAACTACAGGACACTAACTTGGTAGTTTATTAGTTTTGTGCTAATATTTTGTTTCTTCTGCAGCTCTTGTATCTTCTGCACCAGTCTCACTTTTATAGGTACTGTACATATTATTTTCCCTGAATAAACTTGAGGAGCATAACACACATCTGTGCATATTATAATTTGTTTTTAATGTGAAAGGTTTAAACCAGTGGTTCCCAAACTTTTTTGAGTCTCAACGCCATAAAGTATCAGAATTGTTTTCATAGCACCCCTAGGCCAAAGGTTTCTTAAGTCAGAAAATAATATTAAATTGAGTATATTGGGTTTGAAGAATATCATCCTTAGGGTCAGGTATGTGGTGAGTAGGGTTGCCACCTCTCCCGGATTTCATGTATTCTCCAGGATTTGGTGGCAACCTTCCAGGAGGCTTTTCCCATCACCCGGATTTTGGTATTCTCCTGGAATAAGGGGACCCTGGGAGCACCAGCAGTGCTCCTTGGCACTGGCAGCCAAGGAACTCACTCAGGGAGCTGTCAGTGACTGTCTCGCGAGATGATGACATCAAACCTCACGAGACTGTGTTCAGCCTGGCCCCGCCCTGGCCCCGCCCCAGACTGAGCCTTCCTCAGTGTTTCCTCGGGCTGCAGAGGAACAGCGCAACGAGCTTGAAGCTCTGGAGTCTATCTACACCAACTCCTTCACAGGTGAGCATATATGCCGGCACTGTGGGTTTCTCTGCCGGGTGAGATGTGATGTTCCGGGCACTGACCTGCTGCCTGCATCTGTTCCTGCTCCAGGAATCGATGATGCTTGAGGTGGCAACCCTAGTGGTGAGGGTCAGGATTCGCTTCTGTTTGTCTACGTATTTTAAAGCCACCAGGGCTGGTTTTGACTATTATTGCGACCATAAATAATTTTCATTCGTCCTGGACCACCAACCCAGGGCACCCCTCCTAGTGTCCCTAAGCACCCCACTGGTTTAAAGAATAACTAACATTTTAAAATACCTAGTTATTCTCTAGTGTCAACAAATACATTGGCAAACTCCTCTCGATTACTAATAAACTAGTTATACCATACCTCCTAACTGTCACGGAACAGTCCCGCGGTGTGTGTGTGTGTGTGTGTGTGTGTGGGGGGGGGGGGGCAGTTGGGAGACTCCTGTCACTCGCTGCTCTGTTAGCAGAGCAGTGGTGAATAGACACAGTGCACATGCGCACAGCGTCTATTCAAGGGAGACAGAGGGACTGTGGGCATGCCAGAAGCTCAAATAGCGCTGGGCATGCCCCCACAGTGACGGAAAATGGGGGCATGGCTCACAAGGTCACGCTCCTTTCCCAAAGGCCATGCCCTCTTTTTGGATGTGACTCATCGCCTCCATAAGTTAGTAGGTATGGTAATACCAAAATGCAGAAAAATATGGAAAACAATGGTTGGGAAGATTCCTGGGCGCTGATGTATACCCCATGGTTATACCCCAGTAACCCAAATGGACTATATGTGATGGATGTGGACAGAGCCGGCCATAGGCATAGGCAAACTAGGTAATTGCCTAGGGCATTTGATATGCCTAGGGGCATCAGCAGCTTCTGCTGAATAAAATGATATGCGGCATGCCTATATTCTGTGTGTAGCATTTCATATGCAGATACAGCCACAGTCTCACACAGTATATAGGCATGCTGCATATCATTTCAATCAGCAGAAGCTGCTTGTGCATCCTAGCCACATAGCAATGCAAATAAGATGCATTTTCATTAAAAAAAAGGTGCCCAACGTTAGCATTGAGGCAAGATTTATGAGGACACATCTGTATCCAAGCAGAGGCAGAGGTCACAGTGTTAGTAGCAGTGTGAGCACTGTGTGCATGTGAGTGGGTTGGTTGCGCAGTAGTGTTCAGAATATGTGTAAGGAGCATTATGTGTGTCATGTAAAAATGCATTAATAATGTGCAACATATGTGTAAGTGGCACTATGTGTGTCATGTGAATAAGGGCATTAATAATGTGCGACATATGTGTAACAGATTACTACTGTCTGTGCAGTGGCGGAACCAGCGAGCGGTGGGCCCATGTGCGACAAAATGGCTTGGGCCCCCCCCCCCCATCCCATCCAAGTCCACCCCCTCACCCCTGGAGAGGATCTGGTGAGGGGAACCTGCTCAGGGAAGTGGATACCTAGCAACAGTGCCGTAACTAGACATTTTAGCACTGTGTGCAAGAAACGGCATTGGAGCCCCACCCCTGCATGCAAAACAGGGGCAGTGCGCGCCGCAGGCGCGCGCAAAAATACATAGTGGCGTGGCTTCGTGGGGAAGGGGTGTGGCCACAAAATAATACCAATTCATAAAACGGTGCACAGTAGTCTCCATTATTCAAATTACGCCGCACAGTAGCACCACTAACCAGGTAGAGACCCTTTTACACCTTACGGCGGACAGATTCCTCTTTTTACACATTACAGCAGACAGCGTCCCCTTTTTACACATTACGGCAGACAGCGTCCCCCTTTTTTACACATAACGGCAGACAGCGTGCACTTTTTACACATAACGGCAGACAGCGTCCCCTTTTTACACATAACGGCAGACAGAGTGCCCTTGTTACACATAGCGGCAGACAGCGTACACTTTTTCACATAACGGCAGACAGCGTGCCCTTGTTACACATTACGGCAGGCAGATTCCCCCTTTTTACACATTGCGGCAGACAGCGTGTCCTTGTTACACATAGCAGCAGACAGCGTACACTTTTTTCACATAACGGCAGACAGCGTGCCCTTGTTAAACATAGCGGCAGACAGCGTACACTTTTTTCACATAACGGCAGACAGCGTGCCCTTGTTACACATTACGGCAGGCAGATTCCCCCTTTTTACACATTGCGGCAGACAGCGTGTCCTTGTTACACATAGCGGCAGACAGCGTACACTTTTTTCACATAACGGCAGACAGCGTGCCCTTGTTAAACATAGCGGCAGACAGCGTACACTTTTTTCACATAACGGCAGACAGCGTGCCCTTGTTACACATTACGGCAGGCAGATTCCCCCTTTTTACACATTGCGGCAGACAGCGTGTCCTTGTTACACATAGCAGCAGACAGCGTACACTTTTTTCACATAACGGCAGACAGCGTGCCCTTGTTAAACATAGCGGCAGACAGCGTACACTTTTTTCACATAACGGCAGACAGCGTGCCCTTGTTACACATTACGGCAGGCAGATTCCCCTTTTTACACATTGCGGCAGACAGCGTGTCCATGTTACACATAGCAGCAGACAGCGTACACTTTTTTCACATAACGGCAGACAGCGTGCCCTTGTTAAACATAGCGGCAGACAGCGTACACTTTTTTCACATAACGGCAGACAGCGTGCCCTTGTTACACATTACGGCAGGCAGATTCCCCCTTTTTACACATTGCGGCAGACAGCGTGTCCTTGTTACACATAGCGGCAGGCAGATTCCCCCTTTTTACACATTGCGGCAAGCAGATTCCCCCTTTTTACACATTGCGGAAGGCAGATTCCCCATTTTTACACATAGCGGCAGGCAGATTCCCTATTTTTACACATTGCGTCAGGCAGATTCCCCCTTTTTACACATTGCGGAAGGCAGATTCCCCATTTTTACACATAGCGGCAGGCAGATTCCCCGTTTTTACACATTACAGCAGGCAGATTCCCCATTTTTACACATAGCGGCAGGCAGATTCCCCATTTTTACACATTGCGGCAGGCAGATTCCCCCTTTTTACACATTGCGGAAGGCAGATTCCCCATTTTTACACGTAGCGGCAGGCAGATTCCCCGTTTTTACACATTACAGCAGGCAGATTCCCCGTTTTTACACATTACAGCAGGCAGATTCCCCATTTTTACACATAGCGGCAGGCAGATTCCCCATTTTTACACATTGCGGCAGGCAGATTCCCCCTTTTTACACATTGCGGCAGGCAGATTCCCCATTTTTACACATAGCGGCAGGCAGATTCCCCGTTTTTACACATTACGGCAAGCAGATTCCCCATTTTTACACATTGCGGCAGGCAGATTCCCCATTTTTACACATTGCGGCAAGCAGATTCCCCATTTTTACACATAGCGGCAGACAGATTCCCCATTTTTACACATTGCGGCAAGCAGATTCCCCATTTTTACACATAGCGGCAGACAGATTCCCCATTTTTACACATTGCGGCAGGCAGATTCCCCATTTTTACACATTGCGGCAGGCAGATTCCCCGTTTTTACACATTGCGGCACACAGTCCCCCTTTTTTGTAGGAAAGAAAGAAAAAGAGAAAGAGGAAAGACAGAAAGAAGAATTATACTTACCCTCTCCGCTGGCTCAGGCTCCTCGGTGCAGCGTCAGACGATTCCCGGGCAGTAGAGAATGAGGAGGAGGGAGGTGGAGGAGGGAGCCGCAGCAGCGCTGTGTCATTGGTGGAGGCACTGCTGCTGCTGCCCCTCTGCTTCACTATAGGCTGTTCTCGGAAGACAGCCTATAGTGAAGCAGAGGGGCAGCAGCAGCAGCGCCTCCACCAGTAACAAAGCGCTGCTGCGGGTCCCTCCTCCACCTCCCTCCTCCTCCTTCCCCCGTCCGTGCCGCTGCTCCTCTCCTCTGTGGGCGGCTGTGCGCTGCGGGCAGCGGTTGCCCGCAGCGCACAGCGGCATGTAATGAGTCAATTTGACTCATTACATGCTTGGGCCCCTGGACAGAGCCGGGCCCCAGTGCAACGCACTGCTTGCACTGGCGGTAGTTCCGCCTCTGTGTCTGTGTGTCATTATGTGTAAAGGGCCACTAATAATGTGCAGCAAATGTGTAGGTGGCACTGTGTGTGTCATTATGTGTAAAAGGGTATTAATAATGTGCGGCATATGTGTAAGGGACATTATGTGTAAAAGGGCATTAATAAAGGTTGTCATAATGTGTAAGGGGCATTATGTTTATAAGGACATCAATAAGGTGTCTCATATGTGTAAGGGGCATTACTGTGTGGAATTATGTGTATAAATGCATTACTAATGTGTGGAATTATGTGTATAAGGTGCTCTACTATGTGGCGTTGCCTATAGAAAGGGTAATACGGTGTCGTCTAATGTGAATAAAGAGCAATAGCATGTGTAATGTGAATAACGAGCAATTCAGTGTGATGTAATGTGAATAAGGGGCTCTACTGTGAGGAGTAACGTTTATAAGGTAAAGTGATACTACTGTGGGATGTAATATGAATTATGGACACTATCGCATGAACAAATGTGAATAAAGTTGCAGTACAGTGTGGCATAATTGGAATTGGGGTTACTATTGTGTGGCCATGCCCCTTGCCAGCAAAACACACCCCTTTTCGGGCTGTGCGCCAAATGTGCAGGCTGTTCCTTTTTAAAATATAGGGGTGATGGTGCTGGGAAAGAGGTGCAAGGTCAGAGGCAGAACCAGCGGTGGTGCTAGGGGGCACCAGCTAAAATTTTGCCTAGGGCATCATATTGGTTAGGGCCGGCTCTGGATGTGGATCAGATGGGTGCACGTTTGCAATACAGTGGAGAGCCCAATGTGTACACTCGTATGGATAGTTGTTCATTAATGAATGGAAAAAATGAATAGGTAAGTGGAAATAAAATTAAATAAAAGAACTTTCCTTCACGGTATAGGCGTCTCTGTGTGGTTCTTTGCCACTTTCACAACATATGCACAGTCAGTAGTCCATATGTAAACATAATTAATAGCAAAACGTAGTGTAATTCCGCAAAGTAACAATTTATTTCATCAAGGTTTAAATAAAATAGCATTCGCTACAATAAAGTGGTGCAATGGCAAGAAGTGGACAATGCAGTGGTCAGGTCAAAGTGATACACAACTTCAATAAAATAATGTAGCATCCAGGTAAAATAAACAAGGTGGGTGACTACCAGATTCTGGTGAAAATCAGGTCGCTCAAGGTGTTAGTAATGAAACAGGCTACGGAACCGGTTTCTGGGACCTTCTTTACTCCAGGATCTGGATCGTTACAGGTATAAAAGGTAGGTTACCACTCCTGTCACCTGCTGCCGACACATTTCAGGTAGCAATTCCCTTTATCAAGGCAGTGTGACATGAGTGATTGCTGAGTGATATTTATGGGATGGCGGCCATTAACATCTGGGTCAAAGGTGATGGTCATGAATAATTAAACAACAAATTTATAACTACATATAATATTCATAGAACCAATAATTAATGCTGTTAGTACATGATAGCTAAATAATATGTATGGGTAATTATGGTGTGTAAATAAAATACTGACAGTACTTGGAATACTCTGCTTTAGATGGAACAAAAGGTAATAAGTAAGGTGCTTAATGAAACCGTTGCATTAGAAAATGTTATAAACTTTAAAACAATGTTCCTGGGGGCGTGGCCAGGATGGGCATGGAGTAGCACTTACATTGTGCAGCTTTCCAGCCTATACATCCTGCAGTGATATCCTGTATTCCCCCCTGGGACTGATACATGGGCCACGGCTTCCTGAAGGTTTGCTGCCCCCCCCTGAAGTGTATCTGGACCAGCTGCTGTCGGCTACTGTGCTGTTGGAGCTAGTCCTGTGCAGGTGCCCTGGTGCGTGCTGGGCCCTTGTGAGAAGCCGCGGGCTCGCGCTCTTTACATCCGGAAGTTCGGCTCCCTGCTACACGCCGCCGCCCGCTACAGCCAGCCGTGCCACTGCTGAACGGGAGAGGAGACGCAGCATCTGCCGCTCTGTCTGGCTGTGTGAGTGCCCAGAGCGACCCCTGAATGGCCGCCCTGTTCTCCCTGCACCAGCTGCCGCTGCCTGCCTGCGGATTGCTCCCTTGACCCCCCTGGACCCACCTGCTGTGCTGTAAGCCTGCGCTTGTGTGTGAATCAAGTACACAGGGTGCGTGTCTGCTGCTGTGGGGAAGATTCACATTTGGGGCCTATACTGGGTGTATTAGGTGACTCTTGTGGAGTGTGCACCATCTCCCTCCTCCGCCTGGGAAACTGTGCTGTGGAACTTACGTGCCTCACAAAATCTGCCTGGGGGTCATACTGCTTGGTTCCCTGTTCTGGCCCATATCCCGCAGGCTCCTTTTATCAGAGGAGATGCAGCATCTGCCGCTCTGTCTGGCAGATGCTGCATCTCCGCTGCAGATGCTGCATCTGCCGCTCTGTCTGGAATTGTAACTGTGAATTCTGGTCCTCTCCACTAGCTATACATACATATGCTCCTATACTCGCTGGCCTTCTCATAGTGTGTTGGTGGGAACACCCCCCTCTTTGTCTGCATTTGCTTTGATATATCCTGTTGGCCAGGTGGGGCTGTCCAAAATGGTGAGAGGCCACCAGCACAGTGCGGCGGCGGGCGTGATGGAAAAGTTTGTTCGTAACCCTGGCCCTCAGCAGCAGAGGGGAGAGACTGTACGACCTGAGACGTCACCTCCATCTCCTGCATATAGTTCTGCCTCCACTGACCCACCAGATGCTGCATTACAGAGAGTATTGGATAGGGTGACTGCCAGTGAGGCGCGTTTGGCTGATAAAATCGGGCAGGTGCAGTCTGGTCTCTCCATTATTCATCAGGACCTCCAGCGTGTGAGGGAGCGGGTAGGAGAGGCCGAGACTCGTATCTCCAATGTTGAGGACTCTGTTGCCCCGCTGGGGCACCGTACTGATGCTTTGGAATCTCAAATGACTGATGTGCGCAAAAAGTTAACGGAAATGGAGGGACGTTTACGACGCAATAATGTCAGTTTCATTGGCTTACCTGAGAAAGAGGAGGGCTCATCTCCTGAAGAATTTCTCGAAAAATGGCTCACGGACGCCTTTGGGTCTGAAGAATTTTTGCCTTACTTCACCGTTGAACTGGCTCATAGAGTTCCAATGCGTCCTCTGCCTCCAGGGGCTCCACCCCGCACTTTTATTGCAAATTTCCTCCATTTCCGTGACCGGGACATTGGGGGTAATTCTGAGTTGATCGCAGCAGGAACTTTGTTAGCAGTTGGGCAAAACCATGTGCACTGCAGGGGAGGCAGATATAACATGTGCAGAGAGAGTTAGATTTGGGTGGGGTGAGTTCAATCTGCAATCTAAATTGCAGTGTAAAAATAAAGCAGCCAGTATTTACCCTGCACAGAAACAAAATAACCCACCCAAATTTAACTCCCTCTGCAAAATGTTATATCTGCCCCCCCTGCAGTGCACATGGTTTTGCCCAACTGCTAAAAAATTTCCTGCTGCGATCAACTTGGAATTACCCCCATTGTTCTGAAGCTTGCTCACACGAAAGGTCCTATAAAATGGAATGGGTCGCCTATATCAGTCTTCCCGGATTTCGCGGTGGATGTACAAAAAGATAGGGTTCAATTCTTGCCTGTTAAGAGGAGGCTCCGTGAACTTGACCTGCCATATGCGATGCTCTTTCCATCGAGACTGCGGGTGGTGGCTGATGGTGAAACTAAATTTTTTGCGACTCCTCGTGAGGCCATGATGTGGCTGGACAGACGATTCCCAGCAAGACGTGCTCTTGCTGATCCTTGACTTTTCCGTATACTCTGGATGCAGGACTCTTTTTGCTGGGTCGGCTGTGAATATGTTATTTACTGCGGGGTGGCAGGATGAGGGAGAGTTTAATTGATTCTGGTTTCTTTTTCATTATTTGCTGCTCTGCTTCGACTGTCTAGATATGTTATTTGTATATCTGTATACTAGATCTGACATCTCTTATATCTTTTTTTTTTGGGGGGGGGGTTATATGTGGTTTGATATATATGGCCCTGTAATATCCGTATATGTTTTATTTTGTGTATTATACAGGCCTAGGGGGTGGATCTTTATGATTCACCCTTCATTTTTTCAAGGGTGTTATGGTTGGTGGCTGGAAGCTACCTCCCTTTTTTTTTTTTCCAAGAGCCATTATATTCTTGGCCCCGATTAGGGTGGGTCTGCACTAGTTAATGGTGCGACAAATTTTTGTTTTTTTTATTCTCTAGAAGTTCGTGTTTTGTTTTAGGATCCAAGTATGCTGCATGTTGGGGGTGGTATACAGGGTAGGGGGAAGAGGAATGTTCCGGGCTGTAATTGCTCTCTGTATAGAAGTTCTGCTTTAACTGTATGTGGATTGTTGCTGTGTTTTTTAGGCACTGGTGTCCGGTACTTGCGCATTTGCCTGGCGGAATTGGCTGGCTAGGGGGTGGGGTGCTTATTCTGCTCTCTGACGTCTTTGGCTGGGCTTAAAGTAATGTCGTGGAATGTGAGGGAGCTCAATGATAAAATTAAGAGGTCCCTGGTGCTTCAACAGATTAGGCACTATGCCGCTGATATTGTCTGTCTTATGGAAACTCACTTAGTGGGTGGTAAGATTCTTTCTTTGAAGAGACCCTGGGTGGGATGGGCGTACCATTCCACGCATACTTCTGCCTCTCGTGGAGTTTCGGTTCTTATTAGAAGGACCGTCCCTTTTGTGCTGGAATCTGTACAAACGGATCCCTGGGGGAGATATGTATTTTTGAACTGTAGATTATTTTATGTTCCTGTACTCCTTCTAGCCATGTATGTGCCTCCCCCTTACTCCCCTGATGTCCTTAAGAAGGCTGCTGGGTTTATGGCCTCGTTTCCCAGGATATCTGTTATTTGCCTGGGGGATTTCAATAATGTGTTGGATGTGGCGCTGAACAGGTTCTCTGCATCTCCTTCTACTGCGTATCATGGGAGGTCCACCTTTGCTGATGTGGTGTCGGGGTTGGGCCTGCTCGATCCCTGGAGATTGAGACACCCGCCTCTTAAACAGTACTCCTGTTTCTCTCATTCTTCGTTCTCTAGGATTGACCTGGCCCTCCTCTCGAGCGACATGGTTCCCCGGGTTGGTGGTATTAGATATGAGACTAGGGGTATATCGGATCACTCCCCTTTGATCTTTACCTTAGACTTCCACTGTTCTAGGGGCCAGGCCGTATGGAAATTTAATCTGTTCTGGCTAATACATATGGGGGAAGGCTCTGAATTGGTGGCCGTATGGCGGGAGTTCTTTTAACTGAATAATGCCGAAAAAGCTATTTCTAATCTATGGGACACATTCAAGGCGTTTCTGAGGGGTAGTTTGATTAAACGGGTGTCTAATTTGAAGTCCTTTTATAGGCGTTGGGAGGCTGAGCTAGAGGCCCAGAGTGTCACTGCGGAGTTACAGTATTTGCAGGACTTTTTGGATAGTTCTAAATTGGCTTGGCTGTCGGCTCAGAGGGAATGGAAAGATTACTTAATGGACAAGACTCAGCATAGACTCCTTTTCTCCTCCCACACTTTTTATGCTACTGGTGATAGGCCGGGGACGTACCTGGCTTCCCTTGCACGGGGTGATAGAATAACTAATGTTGTGATTGAGATTGTAACCTCGGATGGTGTTTCTCTGACACAGACTCCACAGATTGCATCAGAATTTGTGTCTTATTATAGATGTCTGTATGGTTCCAAACTAGACTGCACTTCGTCTCAACTGACCGAATATTTTAGACACCGTTCGTTTCCCCACCTTATCCTGTGAAGCTTGCGACCTCTTGGAGGCACCCATCTCACCTGAAGAAAATCTGGCTGCTGTTAAAGCCTCTCCAAGTGGTAAAGCCTCGAGTTTGGATGGCATACCTTCAAATGTGTATAAACTAGTGATGTGCACCGGAAATTTTTCGGGTTTTGTGTTTTGGTTTTGGATTCGGTACCACGGACGTGATTTGGATTCGGATGCATTTTGGCAAAACCTCCCTGAAAATTTTTTGACGGATTTGGGTGTGTTTTGGATTTGGGTGTTTTTTTTACAAAAACCCCTCAAAAACAGCTTAAATCATAGAATTTGGGGGTCATTTTGATCCCATAGTATTATTAACCTCAATAACCATAATTTCCACTCATTTCCAGTCTATTCTGAACACCTCACAATATTATTTTTAGTCCTAAAATTTGCACCGAGGTCGCTGGATGACTAAGCTAAGCGACCCAGGTGGCCGGCACAAACACCTGGCCCATCTAGGAGTGGCACTGCAGTGTCAGACAGGATGGCACTTAAAAAAATAGTCCCCAAACAGCACATGATGCAAAAGAAAAAAATAGGTGCACCAAGGTCGCTGGATGGCTAAGCTAAGCGACCCAAGTGGCCGACACAAACACCTGGCCCATCTAGGAGTGAACTAGAATATTAAAACCAAAGTTTCAATAGGAAGCGCTGTCCAGTCACAAATCAATTAAACAAATCACTTTAATTCCACAAACAACATATATGGCCATATACTGACATAAAATATCAATTCATAAAACTTTAACACAGTAATCACAAATGGATCGTTAAAATTGCAAATCAATTGTTAGTCGATTAATATTGCTCAAAAATCTAGGGCATGCAGTCTTGTTCACTTATGTGGTTAGTCATCCACTCAGGTTATATTTAAATAGCCAAATGGCAGTCCCTTAATTACTGGGTCCAGAGAATGCAGGTGTTCCTTAAGAACAATATTAAATGTCCTCCTACCACCCGTAGTAGCAATTAACGGGGGCTTTTCAAAACGGGGACTATTATTCCTTATTGCTTTGTCTTAGCACTGTTCACTCCTTGCCGAGTGTTAGAAAGTTCTCCTCCCTCCCGTATCTCTCTTACCGGGGGTGTCTTGCTGAGTGGAAACTGTTGTTTTCTTAAGGACAATTTGGACCCAGGGGGTTTTTCGACCAGGGAGTGCTCAACCTGCTTTCTCCTCTGTGGTGTCCGTGTATCTGCTGGTCCCAGCTCTATCACAGCGGTATGTGAGCACTCGTACTCCCGGACTGCTATGCCCGATCACGTAATGGACCCAGTAATTAAGGGACTGCCATTTGGCTATTTAAATATAACCTGAGTGGATGACTAACCACATAAGTGAACAAGACTGCATGCCCTAGATTTTTGAGCAATATTAATCGACTAACAATTGATTTGCAATTTTAACGATCCATTTGTGATTACTGTGTTAAAGTTTTATGAATTGATATTTTATGTCAGTATATGGCCATATATGTTGTTTGTGGAATTAAAGTGATTTGTTTAATTGATTTGTGACTGGACAGCGCTTCCTATTGAAACTTTGGTTTTAATATTCTAGTTTGCTTGCTACAAAGGGTGTTTGCAATAACCCTGATTAGGAAGCTGCAGCCCAGTCTCAGGTGTAAATGTGCCAGTGGTCTAAAGGAGCAGGCGCCAAGTATATATTTTTGGTTTTCTTTGCCATCTAGGAGTGGCACTGCAGTGTCAGACAGGATGGCAGATTTAAAAAATAGTCCCCAAACAGCACATGATGCAAATAAAAAAGAGGTGCACCAAAGTCGCTGGATGGCTAAGCAAAGCGACCCAAGTGGCCGACACAAACACCTGATAATGTCAAATATTACCTTTAAACATAAGCAATATACTATTTACGGACTAAGTACGCTATTGGCGCACAGAGTACCGTAAGGGTACGCACTTAGCGGAGCAGACGCTAGGCCGTGGGCGCGACGCACGAGCGACACGTACGCTCACAGACTCACGCTTAGTATCGAACACGCTAAAGGCGTCCCGAGTACCGTAATGCTACGCTATCGGCGTAGCGGACGCTGCGCCGTGCGAGCGAGACACGAGTGGCGCAGACGCTCACAGAATGACACACAGAAAACCTTGTTAACGACACACAGTAAGGGTATGCTTATACTTTAAACCTTAGCAATGTAATACTACAATGATGTAACGCTTATTAACCTTGATAATATGAAAGCTGTTTGAGCGATTGAGACGCTAAGAAAACCCTTTACAGTAACTAGTGAAAACACAAGACCTGGTTTGGATTTAAAAACCACTCCGGCTCTAACACCTTCGTGGATGATTCTTTAGAGTAAAAAGGGAAAAACAGTACAGCTTATACACTACAAAACTAACATCAAAATCTAAACAGAATAACAAGGAATAAGATGAACAATAGCATACAATTACAAACACAAGCAAACAGAATGAGAATAAATGGCAAACACTAAGGATAATAAAATGGCTACAGAGAACAATACATACGTGGGAATGATTCGCTAGCGCGTCCTGGATCCAGCTCTCAGCATTCAATGAGAAAGCCTTTCAGAGAGAGTGAGTGACTGGCCCAGGCAATGGTGGTCCTTATATACACAGCATACAGTAACAATACAATGGTCCCTATAATCTCATTGTTCATTGGACACAGGAATGTGTCTCTGCATTATAACAAAAGGTCATAGGTGGGTTTGAACAGGTGGGCTGTGTCTTTCTCCAACTGCTCAGGTGGGAGGTATCCTCAGGATTCCCGCCGCATGGATAATGAACAGTAGTTTATTGACAGTAAATGTCCATAAACTACTTTTGTACATAACTATACGCACCGAAATGTTACCATTAAAATACTCTACAGCTGGATATTAGACACCACTGTTCAACCTTTATCTGACCCTTCCTATCATGCAAAGAGGGATCTCTCTATCCAAGAACCGTTTAAACTAAACATACTTGCTGACATTGTTAAGGGGAATATTATCTATAAAACACACTATATGGGTTAAATATGTTGCGATCGAGTCGCTCGCTAGACGCTTACAAACTCCGCCGTAAATACACATCTCCATGCGCAGGAGACATTGGAGCGTCCCCTACGCAACCTGAGGGGATGCGTACGCACGGGGGAGTGGGTGCACGAGCAGCGGGCATGTGCATTGGGGTTAGTACAAGGCATGTGAATCATGATATTTTTCGACTTTGACAGTCCACCCTTTTGCAGTCAACAATAACTGCCACTATCTAAACAATTAAGCAGAAAAATATATATTACCATGAAATACCTTATTATGATTGGGAGTAGGGAGGAGAGGAGAAGGTGGGAAATGTATGACCTAGTGAGATAGTAAAAAGCATGTATGTATGAAATCCATGTCTGAGGGGGTCATGTATCATCGTGCCGTACATGTTCTAAAAAATAAGCTTCGAGGTATTGCGAAGTATACATTGAATCCTTCTTATCCCGTATTAAGGGTCTGTAAGTGGGCTAACAAACTCCACAGAGCTCTTTTCGGCTTTTTTAGTTCCAACAAATGGGGTGCACATTAGTTGATGATACATGAAGGGGGGGAAAATATGTGAGTGCTAATATATGTGCCTATATTACCTGTTGACTATGTGTGTCACTACCTGAAGATAGTAGAGATGAAGATAAGAAACATGCATTATAAATGCATTCTTATGATTATTGTATGTGCTTGTCCTTGGGTGTCTTGTTGGTGTCTTGTCGATGTCTTGTCCAGATTGCTGTATCTTTACTGTAAGTGGCAAGCAAAGTTTTTGAAGTGTCCATAAAAGTTAAATCTCTAAAAGTTCATCAAATGTCTGTATAAAAGTTCATCAGTGGTTTGTATAAAGGGTCATCAAAATCTTCTTCCGAGTCGGTGTCTTTTTACCTTGGAGAAAAACAAAGGAGAAACGGGTGAAAGAAACGGACCGTGGAATCACGTCTTATCACAACATTGTCTCGATTGATGGGTCATAAATTAAACCAGTTGTTGTTACAATGCCCTCGCTCCTCAAACTCATCAATTTGGTACTGCGCTTGCAATTCATTAAAATCCGAACACATCTGAATATCAAACCAATCATTATGACAACTCCTAGGATACATACGAGAAATTTCCCTACAGTAACGATAACATTTTGAGCCCATTCTCCTAAACCTGAGAACCAATTGCGTGGGTCCAACCATGATACCCAGCCGGTCAGTTCATTACTCACAGAAGTAAGGGTAAGGTTGTGCCTCCTTCAGAACTCCCACTTCAATTGCAAGATATCGTCCATCTTTTGATCTATGACCTCGGTTGGGTCATCAGTGCTGTTTGTGATATACGTACAGCACTTTACACCATACTGAGTTGCTAGGGTGACACAATACCCGCCTGTCACTGCTGTGATGTAATTTAGAACCATCCTGTGCTGGATCAGTTCCGTTTTGTAAGCTTGCAATTCTCTCCCAGTATACCTGAAGGTGTCATCATACATCTCGGTGATATTGTCTATCAGGTTCGCTAGCGCGGTAATATACCTAAAATTTATAACTCCTCTGGCGGTACGGGTGATATCTAGCGCGAGCAGGAGTTGAATCCCGGTGGATTCGTGGATCAAGTCAGAGGCTGCATGCTCTGTCCTATCTATAAGGTGTCTCTTTACAATGTGTTCGTAATGGGTGTGAGTGTAAGGAGCTTGAGCATTGCGGTGAACGTCTTTCATTCTATCATGGGTAATGGTCATTACTTCCGGTAACACTCTTCCAATGTAACACAATCCCTCTGAGTTTGGGGCAAGCCACTTATACGCCTTCCTCCCACATATGAAATATGCATCATCGGGGAGGACATATGGGACAGAAAATGACATCACCACATTACGAACCTTCCAGGTGAAAAATCCTATCCCTAACTCTCTCATTTGTCTAGTACACGTATCAGGCTGTATGATATGCGCACAGTATCCTGGTGATACTTCTCCAACTCGCATGGGCCTACTTCCTAGAGTGTACCTATACTGAAAATATCTCCCACTGTTGGCTGTTTGGCGTATAAGCTCTGAGTCTACGGGCATTCTATCGGCACTGTGTGAAAATGCCATGGTTTGGTTGTTCCATGTCACTTCCCAATTTCCCGGCTTTCGGGGATTGGAAATGTTAAAACATATTAGGGACCTATCCACATGATATTGGTGGAGCTTCAAACTAGGAGGCCTAGAAATATTAAATTTCTTGTCCACCGGTCTCCCACCCCTTAATTCAAGTACCTCATCTATCGTTAAAGAGTATGGCACTAGTCCTGACTTTCTATGACCTTGAGGTACTTGTGAGCACACCCAGCGTTCCGTTTGGTTTAAAACCTTACCCACTAATGAGTGATAGTCACTCAATGGATGACGGTCCATGTTGATATTAATGCTGGACTGACATCTCTGGATGCACCCGTCCTCAACTATGTTGTCACAATTCCTACAGATACAACTCTCTTCAGCTAACAATCCTTCACAATGTCTGTTAGTGTCATGGCTACCAGATCGTTTTCTGATACTCGCCTTTGCTCGGTGATTGTGTTGTTTTCGGAATTCTACGAATCCATCCTGGTCATCAGAACCCATTCCAGATCCTTTCTCGACCTCACTCGTACTCTCACCGAAACAGAATGCTCTGGTCAACAACAGGGTCAACAGGAAAACACGAACTGCAGTCTCTTGGGGCAAGTCCATCTTGCAGGAGGAGAAAGAGAAAGAGTGGTAATGGGGAAAAGAAAATACTTAGGAGGGAAAGAAAATTGTTACGATAATCCGTCTCTAGTCTTGTTGTTCTTCTTGCTCAGATGCCGTCTCAACCGTGCTGCCTCTCAGTCTTCCCAAAACGAACACTCCAGTGATACGATATTCTTTCTGAATCAGCGATCTTTCTGTAAGGAGCATAAATCTTGCATTACCATTTGTTTAACTGTTGTGTGACATACCATCCGTAGAACATGAAAGAACAAAAAGAGAGAGAACAATAAAAAAAGAGAAAAATTGTCAGATTTCCGTTCACCATCAGGCTGTCACACCAACATGTCTATCGGTATCTCTGCACAGTCTCCCCCACCAGTATTTCCACCCTCTGTGCGTGGCCAGGCACAATGATGCTGGTAAGATATACTGGGGTTGGGTAGACCTCTGAAAAGACCTAGTAGACATGTGACGTTTGAGCTGTAGTTCTGCTGGTGAACGTCAGAGATGAAAAGGAAACATTTAAAGATAAATCACAGAGTTTACCTGGCCGCCCCTGTGTCTACAAGGAATGACCTACCAATTACATCGACTGTAACCTCAGGCTTACTATCAAGGCTAATAATCAACTTCACTGGCTGCAAATTACAGGTGCGGCCCAAAATTTTTCCTATATGATCCCTGATTACAATTACGTGCGTTATGTCGTTGTCTAGGGGGTTGATATACCTTATGTGGGTCTCTAAACATACAACTCCATGCATAATGCCCTTCCCTCTGGCAGTTATAACATGTTATCACATTCGACTTATCAACAGAGGTCTGGGGTTTAAGCTGATGTGGCTTCGTTGTCAGGGCCTGTCTTATTGTCATTTTGCTTACCCCCTTGTGACTCCCTGTGTTTTACGATGTTCCGATCATGCTCAATAGCGGTCTCTCTCAAAGCAGCCACCGACATACCTCTCCAGTTAGGTTGAGTGGTCTGTACCCTTGTCCTCAACACTTCCTTTAAACCATCCATTAATACAGAAACCGCTACCTCTCTATACTCTACAATGTGAGGTGCAATTGTCTGTGCATAACATACAATACCGTACTTACCTGTGGACACGACCTCACCTGACCCTCTGTTAGGGGGCTTTACTACTGCCTTTACCGATTGGGCCGTGCCCACCTGGGTGTCTTGTATGGTGGCTGCTGGAGAAAGTGCCGACATCGTGCTGAGCTCACTTTCTTGCTTGTAATCCTGAGGGAAGTTTAACATGGGGTGCAACTTGCACGGGTTAGAATTTGTACATTTATCAGTTTTACTCCTATCGTCATTAACACATTTATTACGTTTACTCTTATTGTCATTAATACATTTATAAAGTGCACTATTATCATCATATCCCAGTATGCCATTCTCTGTAGCCATTGTTTCTCCAGTTGCCATCAGTTTCCTGCTAAGATGGGAACCAGCTGCTTGAGCTAATTCCCTTTGTATCTCACCTTCCTGTTGCCATAACTGTAAGTAATCATAATGTCTAATCCGTTGCTTGCCGGATTTTATCAGACATATCATTCTCCTTAAATTTTGCAAAACCTCAGGATTAAAACTGCCTACCCTAGGGAACTTCTCCCCATCGTTCACAGTCATACGTTCCCACTCATTGCATAAAACCTCGGCGTGTGATCCATATTTTTCACACATTATATACTTCGCCGACCCTACTGGCCGCGGCATTATATCAACCTGTACCTTGGTTGATCGTCCCTTACTTGAGCCACTGTCCCCCATTCTTTGCAGGTATTGCCTTCTCAGCGAATTCCTACAAAAACCACGTTCTCAGAGGTAAGGCAACGGTGAAAGTTCAACGAGTGCTTTCACCCACTCTCGCCCATGTCGACCAATACGCCCACACACTGCCTCAGCGCTGGCGTACTCAACCCAGGGCCCCTATGTAACCTCTATTTACTGGGGCGTGTGGGAGTATGCTACCCTTCCCAGTAAATATCAGTTGCTGGAGAATTCCTGAGTGATCAGCGAACCTCCCTTAAAATAAAAAAAAACCTACACAAATCACGTCAAAGTGTACAAATAGCGTTTATGATCCCGCAAAGCGTACGCAAATTGCGTAATGGGAAGGTAACCAACTAATGCACACAATTACATGCGGTACAGTCGCACTGCGTATAAGTAACTATTACTTATCCGCTGAACGACCAGCGGAATCGGTTGTTTAGGCTGCGAAACCTTCAGCCAGAGCGTCTTCTCAAAACGGGCCTATATGGGTACTGCGCCAACCCCCGGGGCTGCGCTCACTACCTCTGACCTTTCTTAAGTCAGGGTCTTCAGAGCTTCGTTACTTACCTCAAACGGATTTCTGACTTTGGCGGACCTTTTGGTCTGCTGTACTACTAATTGCTCCTTTTACCTTATACACTGTTAACGTGAGATGGCCTTCTCCCACGCCACCACGTGTTCACTTCACGGGTGTCCTTCGACGAGATCTCGATTTCCGGGGTTCACACAAAAACCTTTATTTGCATATACACACTTCTTTCACTTCATATACACTTTGATTTTTCTGTACAGAAAATTTCTTTCACTCAGGTAACACAGGCTAATCCCAGAGGTGATGCAACGAGAGAAGGATCTTTTTAGACTAGAATTTTGGAAACTGAACAAATCTGTGCTATTATCTCGTGGCTTCCGTATCGCCCTTTAAAACAATGCTATCGTGTGATTTGTATTTAGTGGGCGTATCTGTACGCACGTTGCGTAATTTACGCCACGTGTGTAGGCCTTTGCGTTGCGTACGCTGTCTGGCACTCGGTCAGAGACACGTGTACACAGGCCGGATACGTCCGCAATAACACAAAATAACACGCTTCTATAAATGCAAACGATATTTAACTATAATCGTTTACCAAGCACCACACAGTATCTCCTGTATAACCTTTATAACTGGGTCAGGCTGCGTGCGTGTTTTACAATTACTCCCTTAAGTATTAATCTTAATTTTAACTAAATAGCAACAAATTTTCTCAGCACGTGATCAATGCTAATGGCAAACAAGAGGGTAGATATGTGAAAATACACAAATGAAAATACAGGTGTGTGCATGTGTTGCGTGTGCAATTTGCACCAATACAGAAATTAAAACAGATTTAAAAGACAATAGCTTAACGTTCTTACCTTTCGGATCCGGATCCCACCAGCATCCCTACAAACCAAGCGGAGCAGATGCTTATCTAATCAGCACTACCGTATCCCCGACCACCGAACGGCTAACAAGGGATACTACCTTGCCGCCCTTTGCTGATGGATAAAGTCTGCCTTGTCCCGCTAGGCTGTGGATATGAGGTAATATAATGTCAAATATTACCTTTTAACATAAGCAATATACTATTTACAGACTAAGTACGCTATTGGCGCACAGAGTACCGTAAGGGTACGCACTTAGCGTAGCAGACGCTAGGCCGTGGGCGCGACGCACGAGCGACACGTACGCTCACAGACTCACGCTTAGTATCGAACACGCTAAAGGCGTCCCGAGTACCGTAATGCTACGCTATCGGCGTAGCAGACGCTGCGCCGTGCGAGTGAGACACGAGCGGCGCAGACGCTCACAGAATGACACACAGTAAACCTTGTTAACGACACACAGTAAGGGTATGCTTATACTCTAAACCTTAGCAATGTAATACTACAATGATGTAACGCTTATTAACCTTGATAATATGAAAGCTGTTTGAGCGATTGAGACGCTAAGAAAACCCTTTACAGTAACTAGTGAAAACACAAGACCTGGTTTGGATTTAAAAACCACTCCGGCTCTAACACCTTCGTGGATGATTCTTTAGAGTAAAAAGGGAAAAACAGTACAGCTTATACACTACAAAACTAACATCAAAATCTAAACAGAATAACAAGGAATAATATGAACAATAGCATACAATTACAAACACAAGCAAACAGAATGAGAATAAATGGCAAACGCTAAGGATAATAAAATGGCTACAGAGAACAATACATACGTGGGAATGATTCGCTAGCGCGTCCTGGATCCAGCCCTCAGCATTCAATGAGAAAGCCTTTCAGAGAGAGTGAGTGACTGGCCCAGGCAATGGTGGTCCTTATATACACAGCATACAGTAACAATACAATGGTCCCTATAATCTCATTGTTCATTGGACACAGGAATGTGTCTCTGCATTATAACAAAAGGTCATAGGTGGGTTTGAACAGGTGGGCTGTGTCTTTCTCCAACTGCTCAGGTGGGAGGTATCCTCAGGATTCCCGCCGCATGGATAATGAACAGCAAATACAGTAAATGTCCATAAACTACTTTTGTACATAACTATACGCAGGAGCGAGCAATCTTTTCCTAACCAACACCGAAATGTTACCATTAAAATACTCTACAGCTGGATACTAGACACCACTGTTCAACCTTTATCTGACCCTTCCTATCATGCAAAGAGGGATCTCTCTATCCAAGAACCGTTTAAACTAAACATACTTGCTGACATTGTTAAGGGGAATATTATCTATAAAACACACTATATGGGTTAAATATGTTGCGATCGAGTCGCTCGCTAGACGCTTACAAACTCCACCGTAAATACACATCTCCATGCGCAGGAGACGTTGGAGCGTCCCCTACGCAACCTGAGGGGATGCGTACGCACGGGGGAGTGGGTGCACGAGCAGCGGGCATGTGCATTGGGGTTAGTACAAGGCATGTGAATCATGATATTTTTCGACTTTGACACACCTGGCCCATCTAGGACTGGCACTGCAGTGTCAGACAGGATGGCAGATTTAAAAAATAGTCCCCAAACAGCACATGATGCAAAAAAAAAAGAGGTGCACCAAGGTTCGCTGGATGGCTAAGCTAAGCGACCCAAGTGGCCGACACAAACACCTGGCCCATCTAGGGTGGCACTGCAGTGTCAGACAGGATGGCACTTCAAAAAAATAGTCCCCAAACAGCACATGCAGCACACATATGGATAGTATACTTGACGACACAGAGGTAGAGCAATGGACTACTGTTCCTTACTGCTATATATATAAGCAAGAAAAAAAGGCATTTGTTTCCCCCAGCACCCTGAATGATAACCGTAACCAGATATAAAGTCCACATAATAATAGAATTCAGAGATCTTCGTTACACATATTTGCGCAAATGTGTGAATAAGCCCCAAAGCCGCATCAAGGCGTCTCTGTATATTTGGGGTCCCTAGCGCTATATCTAGGTGCAGGGTGTGGCACCCCAAAACACCAGCATAAGCCAGAAAGCCCGGCGTAGCATACCAGTGAAAAAACTATAGTGTTAATAAATTAGTATTTAGGAAGCCGAAGCTATAGAGAAAGTGATACAAAAATGAAATGCAATTAAAATAGAGAAATAGTGTTAAAAAATTTATAAGTGAAAAGTGTTAGTAGAATGTAAAGGTATGCCACACTAAGGCCATCCAGCTCAGCCAGTCCAGAGGCACCACACCTCACACCTCCATTACCCCAATCTGGGTCTAAGATTAACCAGCAAGGAGCCACATGATAATGGCTCCTTACTACAATATGTCTAAGCTAAGAGCTACCTACCTTGGAGCAACCCCATAATGCTCCATGTGGCATGTCAGGGCCTGCACCTCCTCCTAATGCAGGAACCTCTCTGCCTCTCACAACAAACATATATATTGGTAGATGCTCAATTAGCTTAGTGATATCATTCAGGTGCTCGAAAGGGAGGGGTATTTCTAAGCAAGAAAAAAAGGCATTTGTTTCCCCCAGCACCCTGATTGATAACCATAACCAGATATAAATTCCACATAATAATAGAATTCAGAGATCTGCGTTACACATATTTGCGCAAATGTGTGAATAAGCCCCAAAGCCGCATCAAGGCGTCTCTGTATATTTGGAGTCCCTAGCGCTATATCTAGGTGCAGGGTGTGGCACCCCAAAACACCAGCATAAGCCAGAAAGCCCAGCGTAGCATACCAGTGAAAAAACTATAGTGTTAATAAATTAGTATTTGGGAAGCCGAAGCTATAGAGAAAGTGACACAAAAATGAAATGCAATTAAAATAGAGAAAGAGTGCTAAAAAATTAATAAGTGAAAAGTGTTAGTAGAATGTAAAGGTATGCCACACTAAGGCCATCCAGCTCAGCCAGTCCAGAGGCACCACACCTCACACCTCCATTACCCCAATCTGGGTCTAAGATTATCCAGCAAGGAGCCACATGATAATGGCTCCTTACTACAATATGTCTAAGCTAAGAGCTACCTACCTTGGAGCAACCCCATAATGTTCCATGTGGCATGTCAGGGCCTGCACCTCCTCCTAATGCAGGAACCTCTCTGCCTCTCACAACAAACATATATATTGGTAGATGCTGAATTAGCTTAGTGATATCATTCAGGTGCTCGAAAGGGAGTGGTATTTCTAAGCAAGAAAAAAAGGCATTTGTTTCCCCCAGCACCCTGAATGATAACCGTAACCAGATATAAATTCCACATAATAATAGAATTCAGAGATCTTCGTTACACATATTTGCGCAAAATGTGTGAATAAGCCCCATAGCCGCATCAAGGCGTCTCTGTATATTCGGGGTCCCTAGCGCTATATCTAGGTGCAGGGTGTGGCACCCCAAAACACCAGCATAAGCCAGAAAGCCCAGCGTAGCATACCAGTGAAAAAACTATAGTGTTAATAAATTAGTATTTAGGAAGCCGAAGCTATAGAGAAAGTGATACAAAAATGAAATGCAATTAAAATAGAGAAATAGTGTTAAAAAATTAATAAGTGAAAAGTGTTAGTAGAATGTAAAGGTATGCCACACTAAGGCCATCCAGCTCAGCCAGTCCAGAGGCACCACACCTCACACCTCCATTACCCCAATCTGGGTCTAAGATTATCCAGCAAGGAGCCACATGATAATGGCTCCTTACTACAATATGTCTAAGCTAAGAGCTACCTACCTTGGAGCAACCCCATAACGCTCCATGTGGCATGTCAGGGCCTGCACCTCCTCCTAATGCAGGAACCTCTCTGCCTCTCACAACAAACATATATATTGGTAGATGCTCAATTAGCTTAGTGATATCATTCTGGTGCTCGAAAGGGAGGGGTATTTCTAAGCAAGAAAAAAAAGGCATTTGTTTCCCCCAGCACCCTGAATGATAACCGTAACCAGATATAAATTCCACATAATAATAGAATTCAGAGATCTTCGTTACACATATTTGCGCAAACGTGTGAATAAGCCCCAAAGCTGCATCAAGGCGTCTCTGTATATTTGGGGTTCCTAGCGCTATATCTAGGTGCAGGGTGTGGCACCCCAAAACACCAGCATAAGCCAGAAAGCCCAGCGTAGCATACCAGTGAAAAAACGATAGTGTTAATAAATTAGTATTTAGGAAGCCGAAGCTATAGAGAAAGTGATACAAAAATGAAAAGCAATTAAAATAGAGAAATAGTGTTAAAAATTAATAAGTGAAAAGTGTTAGTAGAATGTAAAGGTATGCCACACTAAGGCCATCCAGCTCAGCCAGTCCAGAGGCACCACACCTCACACCTCCATTACCCCAACTGCTATATATATATATATATATATATACTGGTGGTCAGCAACATTCTGCACTGTCCTCCTACTATATACTGCACACAACTACAATGCAGCACAGATATGGATAGTATACTTGACGACACAAAGGTAGAGCAGTGGACTACTGTACCGTACTGCTATATATATACTGGTGGTCAGCAAAATTCTGCACTGTCCTCCTACTATATACTGCACACAACTACAATGCAGCACAGATATGGATAGTATACTTGACGACACAGAGGTAGAGCAGTGGACTACTGTACCGTACTGGTATATATATACTGGTGGTCAGCAAAATTCTGCACTGTCCTCCTACTATATACTGCGCACAACTAAAATGCAGCACAGGTATGGATGCATAGTATACTTGACGACACAGAGGTAGAGCAATGGACTACTGTACCATACTGCTATATATATACTGGTGGTCAGCAAAATTCTGCACTGTCCTCCTACTATATACTGCGCACAACTAAAATGCAGCACAGGTATGGATGCATAGTATACTTGACGACACAGAGGTAGAGCAATGGACTACTGTACCATACTGCTATATATATATACTGGTGGTTAGCAAAATTATGCACTGTCCTCCTACTATATACTGCGCACAACTAAAATGCAGCACAGTTATGGATGCATAGTATTCTTGACGACACAGAGGTAGAGCAATGGACTACTGTACCATACTGCTATATATATACTGGTGGTCAGCAAAATTCTGCACTGTCCTCCTACTATATACTACGCACAACTAAAATGCAGCACAGGTATGGATGCATAGTATACTTGACGACACACAGGTAGAGCAATGGACTACTGTACCATACTGCTATATATATACTGGTGGTCAGCAAAATTCTGCACTGTCCTCCTACTATATACTGCGCACAACTACAATGCAGCACAGATATGGATAGTATACTTGACGACACAGAGGTAGAGCAGTGGACTACTGTACCGTACTGCTATATATATACTGGTGGTCAACAAAATTCTGCACTGTCCTCCTACTATATACTGCGCACAACTAAAATGCAGCACAGGTATGGATACATAGTATACTTGACGACACAGAGGTAGAGCAATGGACTTCTGTACCGTACTGCTATATATATATTATATACTGGTGGTCAGCAAAATTCTGCACTGTCCTCCTACTATATACTGCGCACAACTAAAATGCAGCACAGGTATGGATGCATAGTATACTTGACGACACAGAGGTAGAGCAATGGACTACTGTACCGTACTGCTATATATATACTGGTGGTCAGCAAAATTCTGCACTGTCCTCCTACTATATACTACAATGCAGCACAGATATGGAGCGTTTTTCAGGCAGAGAACGTAGATATTTTCAGCACACTGAGCACAGATATTTGCAGCACACTGAGCACAGATATTTGCAGCACACTGAGCACAGATATTTGCAGCACACTGAACACAGAAACTGAGAGAACGCAGCCACGTCCTCTCGCTATCATCTCCAAAGCATGAGTGAAAATGGCGGCGACGCTCAACTTCTTATATAGAATACGAATCTCGTGAGAATCCGACAGCGGGATGATGACGTTCGGGCGCGCTCGGGTTAACCGAGCTTGGTGGGGGATCCGAGGCAGCCTCGGAACCGTGTAAAATGGGTGAAGTTCGGATCCTGAGGAACCGAACCAGCTCATCTCTAGTATAAACAGCATTTGGATTTCTTCGTCCCTCGCCTACTTGAGTTTTGTAACCAAATCTTTGCACAGGAGTCTCTTCCTCCATCTATGGCGGAGGCAATGACTGTGGCACTTCCCAAACCTGACAAGGATCTTAGGAAAGTTGAGTCCTATCGCCCTATGGCCATCATTCCGAGTTGATCGCTCGCTAGCTACTTTTAGCAGCATTGCAAACGCTAAGCCGCCGCCCTCTGGGAGTGTATCTTAGCTTAGCAGAAGTCGAACGAAAGGTTAGCAGAATATTGCTGAAATTATTTCAAGCAGTTTCAGAGTAGCTGCAGACCTACTCCTTCCTTGCGATCACTTCAGTCTGTTTAGTTCCTGTTTTGACGTCACAAACACGCCCTGCGTTCGGCCAGCCATTCCCCCGTTTCCTCAGGCACGCCTGCGTTTTTACATGACACGCCTGTGTTTTTTAGCACACTCCCGGAAAATGCTCAGTTTCAACCCAGAAACACCCACTTCCTGTTAATCACTCACCGATCAGCAGAGCGACTGAAAAGCTTTGCTCGACCTTGTGTAAAACTGCTTAGTTTTTTGTGAAAGTACTTTGCGCGTGCGCACTGCGGCCCGATGCCGATTTTTAGCCTGATCGCTATGCTGCGAACAACGGCAGCTAGCGATCAACTCGGAATGACCCCCTATATCCCTTTTGCCCACTGATGTTAAAATTTTGGCCAAGGTATTGGCGAGTAGATTAAATACAGTTATCTCTCATATAATACACCCGGATCAGACGGGATTTATGCCTAATAAATCGACTTCTATTAATCTTAGACGTCTATTCACTCACAAATTCCCCGCAAAGACTCCTCCTACTCTACAGTTGTTTCATTGGATGCCGCTAAGGCTTTTGAGTCAGTGGAGTGGGATTATTTGTGGGAAGTTCTGCGTAGATTTGGTATAGCCCAAATTTTATTAAATATGTCCGCTTAATGTATTCTTCCCCTTCAGCTAGAGTGGCGGTTAATGGTTTTGTGTCTTACTCCTTTACCTTGGCTAGAGGTACGCGACAGGGGTGCCCTTTGTCCCCTACTCTGTTTGCTATGGCTATCGAACCCCTTGCATGCCTCCTAAGGGCGGACATGGGGATAGGGTAGCCTTATACGCTGACGACATTCTGCTGTTTGTGGATCGCTTTGCTGAGTCTATGCCTAGGATTTTGGAAATTATTAATGAGTTCGGACGATACTCTGGGCTTCTGATTAATTGGGAGAAATTCTTTATTATCCCACTCCGGGGCGAGATTCCTGCCACCCCATTAAATGCTCTCCCATTACGGTGGGTGGACACCTTCAAATATCTGGGCATTTGGGTGTCTAATGATCCTCAGAAATTCTCCTCCCTTAATATCATGCCACAAATAACGTACCTTTGCGGTAAAGTGAAGGCCTGGGGGAAGCTGCCTTTGACGGTCACAGGGAGAGTTAATATGGTAAAAATGGTTTTCCAGCCCAAACTTCAATATTTTTTACAGCAGTCTCCTGTTTATATTCCTCAGAAGATCTTCAAACAAATAGATGGGTTACTTTCCTCTCTGATATAGGCTAGTAAGCGGGCACGTCTGCGACTGGATACTCTGACCAGGACGCGGGAATTGGGGGATTTGGCTCTTCCCAACTTCCGTTATTATTATTATGCGGCGCAACTAACGCATATTTGGGAATGGGTTAACGATCTTGATGCCTTGGCTTTGCATTCGCTGATGTTGAAACATGACTATCCTGGTGGTTCTCCACTACAACTACTCCTATGCGCCAGTGTCAAAATGTCCACATTGCTGCTTATCGATCCTGATACCCCACTAGATAATATTTATGGGTTGCCGGAACTATGTCAGCTTCAGGTCCGGGAGGTTTGGGGAAAATGGGGTGTGTACTCTTTGGGCCATTTATATAGTGATGGGACGCTTAAATCATTTCAGCAGCTTCAACAAGAGCGTAATGTCCCCTCAGGGTTTTTCTTTCGGTTCCTTCAACTGCGACATGCCTTGGTTGCCCAATTTCCTGATGGCCCTCCAATCCTCGCTGATTCCCCAGTCAAATTAATGTTGCAGACGTTGGAATCAGGCCACCTGGTTTCTAGGATATATGGTCATATATTCCAGATGCACCATACCGACCCTCTAGCTTCTCTTCGGGGTAGATGGGAGTTGGATGTGGGTTTGTTGTCGGACAATATATGGAAGAATGCTTTGGGGTCCCACCGGATCTCCACTTTTTTCGTTAGATACCAGCAAATACAATTATTTATACTGCATAGTGTGTATATGACCCCAGTGAGGCTGGCGCATATTGGGGGGATCTCATGGCTCAGGTTGCCCTAAGTGTCGAAGCCTGGGAGCTGACTTTTGGCATCTGCATTGGTCATGCCCTACGATTTCGGTGTTCTGGAAAGAAGTTATATGTGTTGTAATGGATACTGGTATTCCCTCTCCCATACTTACGCCTGTAACGTGTGTATTACTGGCTATAGATGAGGAGGCTTTGGATCCGCCCATGTACTCTGGCTAAGGTTTGCATCACTAGGCTGTGGTTGGCTGGGGAAGCCCCGAAACCTCATGCATGGATCTCTTTGGTCAATGAAACCATTGCACATGAAAAATTTGTGTTCCTGGCTAGGAAAGTGGAAAAAAAATTATTTACAGTTTGGGGTAAGTGGATGGGCTCTAGATATTTCAGGGATAAATAAGGCTCAGATTTGTATTTATTTCTCTTTTTTGGGGATATTTCAGAGGTGGAAAGAATGTATTGTGCTTTCTCTGCCATGCATGTACTTAAATTAAAAGTGGTATACTAGGACTGTTTTGCTCCAGGTCACCAGTGCTATGCGGATATATAGCTTTATCTGAATTTTCATCCGTCTGCTGTACTATGTGCCCCTTTTTTCTTCTTTTTTATTATTTCCCCTCCCCCCCCCCCTTCTCTCTATACATGTGCAGCTGTCTGTAAGCTGATTTATATGTATGTTTTTGTTGGTTTTAGTTGTTGTGTAAGTTGTTAATGCAAAAACTTAAAACTTCAATAAAAATCATTGAATTAAAAAAAAAAAAAACACTGTTCCTGGAGGTTGTAGTTAGGTATACACTATGTAGAGTTAATAAACGAGGGGTTCCTGACATTCAATAGTAATGAAAGTCTGTAAAGTCGTGGAAATGGACCACTTCCAGTCCATGGAACGCACATGGAATGCACCGCCCTTCCAGAAATCGCAGCTACTTCCTGTTTAGCGGTTCTGCACAGTCGCAATGCAGAGGAGGCAGCAGTCTCTTCTGGATCTCCAGTTTTAGCTGGATACAAGTGGGCATCTTCCTCAGGATGTCCTGTTTTAGCAGAGGAAGCTTCCTTAGAGGAATATACATGGAAATCATTTGTTGCTGTAATAAAAATATTTTTTTTTTTACTATTTGCAGATATCATATGGCAGGTGCATATAATATGTATATTTGCAGGATATAAATATGAATAAAAATATGAATAGAAATATGAATACAATATATGAATACTATAAAAAAAATGGGAATATGTTTCCTTAGTATGCAATGGTGTGTACATCTATGCAATAAAGAATATGAAAAGTAGGTGATTTAATGTTGAAATATAATGATGGTTTATAATAGAGGGAAAATATCAGAAGCTGAGAAAATGGGTGAAAAGTAAGAGAATGCGGATGTTTTGAAGTCCCAATAGTTAGATGCCAATTTTTTTTAATGATAGATTCGATTTTCTTATGTTGTCCTGTGTATTTGGCGATGAAAGCATATTGGTAAGGTTGTTTATCTCTTGATGATTCTTGGTCTTTGAAGACATCTTCTCTATTTTTTTCCAAAACTTCCTTCTGGCATTTCTTTAGTCGTCACTGTTATATTCCTTTCTTTTCAAATCTCTTTCTCATGGTTTCCATTTGTGCTTCACATACAGTACCTCCTTCTTGCTGCAGTTCCATTTCAAGTGTATGAATTGACTTTTGGATACAATGTTAAGCCAGTTCCTATGATGTTCGCTAGTGTTGATTATGAAATTGTTAGCGTCCGTCAGTTTGTTGTAACATTGTTTCTCCAAAGATCCATTTTCTATGTATACTGTGAGATCTAGGAAATGGATATCTGTTGTACTAATGCTAAAAGTCAAAGTGATGTTTGAATTGTTGTTGTTGAGGTTAGTACTGAAGATGTCTAATTCTTCCCTAGGGACCCTCCAGAAGAAGATGATGTCTCTTTTTGAGCCACAAGCTACGTTGTCCCAAACCTGTTCCTCTCTCCCAATAGGCCATAAACAGGTTTGCATAGCTCGGGGCAAATTTTGTTCCTATAGCTGTTCCCATAAGTTGACTGTAGTAGTTTCCATTGAACTAGAAATAATTGTTTTTGAGAAGAAATTCTATCCCTTCTAAAATTAAATTATTTTTTGTCTTCTGAGTATTTTGTTTTGAACCATTTTATTGCTTCCAGGCCCTTGGTATGGGGGATGTTTGGGTATAAAGCTGACTTTCCACTCCTGCAATTATTGGCCTACCTGGGGGGTTGGAAGTGTCCTTATGAACTTTGGGCAGTGTATATATTTTAGGTACTGTAGGACTGGAGATATTTAAGTATTCAGATTCTTTTTTGGTCAGGGCTCCTTTTTCTAAGAGTTTCTGTAGTAGTTTATTCATAGTGGACTTGATCCTTGTTGGGTCTGTCTTTAATTTTGTCCTACCATCCTCCAGTTGTCTATTGAATTTGTTAATGTGGTCTTCTTTATTCATCATGACAACTCCTCCTTTGTCACTTGGTTTTATCACTATTGTTTCATCTTTATGTAGGTTTTTCTAGGCTAAGCGTTCCTTTCTGGTGAGATTTTTTTTTTCTAATTTTTCCAGGTCTTCCAACACTGATTTTTGGAAGCTGTCCAGAAGGCTTCCTTTCAGATGTTTGGGATAGAATGTAGACTTCTTAAATTTGCTTGTCTTGGGTTTCTGTGTTTCTCCTTTCGATTTGAAGATTTTTTTCAGGTGAGGTTTCTGATGAATTTTTGTAGATCGATGAAAGTTTCAAATAGATTAATATTGTTTGAGGGTACAAATTTAAGTCCTTTAAGGAGTAGTTACACAGGTTGAATATATTTCATTGTTTTTTCTCCAGTGTGGTGGAAGGTAAGTTTGTAATTTATTTTGTTGTTCTTTTTTCTTTTTCATTTTTTTTCTTTTTGACACCTCCCCTTTACCCTTTTTTTTTGTTAGTAAGGTGGGTTTCTGTACCCTTGTCGTCTATCTAAAAAAGGTGATCGGGTTTCAAATCTTTTTGCAAACCTTCCTGTTGAGGCAAACAAGATGTTCCCACCTCTTTTGGAGTATCTTCTTCCTTAGTTCCTCTGCTGTATCGTTATTACATTATAATAGATGTGGTAGCTCCAAAAGCAACCAAAAAGGAGTTTTTGCTGATCATAGATAATACACTTTATCATTACGGGCCTGATTCTGAGTCTTTATGCTAATATTATGAATAGTAAGACATCCACTTGCAGCATCTTGTGGCTGTGCAAATCATTCTCTGTGCGTCTTTATGCACACCATTGGATGCACCAACAGAACTTGCAACAGCCCTATAGCAGATGCAGCTTCTCCTTCTGAGCCTGGTGTACTGGGTAAGCAGTTGTGCATACTCAGTCACAGCCAATGTCAGCAACACGCTGGTGTTTGTCTAGCCACCCCCCTGTTATCTCCCAGGGACGACCCCTACAAACAAGACTCCCTGGATCCAAATTTATTCTATGTCTTCATGTGGAAACAATCATGATGCATGCACAGTACTTAAAACATCGGCTGTATGATGGCAAATCAGGCCCTATGGGGTAATTCAACAGTTTTTTGGGCTCCTGTTCCAATGGATCAATTCAATTGTTGCTCCGATCTGGCGTGATGCTGCCAGTTTCCAATATTTGTGGTTGTCCCCTCCTGAGTTGGCAAACAGAAATGTGCAAAAGGTCAGGCTTTTTCGCACATTTTTTTGTTGCGCCCAATGCTTTAGATGGGTTTAGCAACTTTGCACAGCTAAACCCAGTTATTTTGGCCGCAAAATGCCAAAAATAACAATGGGCACCTGGCACCAGAGCAAACATTTGCATATCACCCTGTCTATACCGAACATTTGAATAGCCCCTAGTGTGTGTGTGTGTGTGTGTGTGTGTGTGTGTGTGTGTGTGTGTGTAATTTAAAAAAAAAAAAAAAAGATCTTAGTGGGTTTTTTTTACATTTAACAATGACAGGAAGGATAAAAAGGAAGATTTTCAACAAAGGTGGACATACTGTACAGTATACTTTCATTTTTTACCCAGACATGAATAGAAAGCTCCAGATTCATGTATACAAAAGGAGTGCAACCGTTAACTTGGTCTAGAAGGAGTACAGGAACATACAAGCACATGCAAGCTACAAAACTATAAAAAAAACTCTGCCTTTGCAAAATCAGTATTCATAAAGTCACCCCACTGTAAAGACAGAGGTGATCAACTGGCAACTGTTAAAGGTATTATTTGAAACTATAATTAATTCATATAGTTTGTGGGACAACAACTATAAGGTTACAGCATGGAGACACCAATAAAAAATACATCTTTGACCATGGTACTCACTTGAATGACCCAAGTAATTTTCTTGCCTGTAATACACACCATAAGCACTCCCCTACATTACCATTTACATGGAGATAGCCAGAGTAAACAATACCAAACAGCCAAGTTGATATTCTGTTCATACAGTGCACAAATAAATACTGTCATTACTTGGTTTCCTGCTTATGATATAATTGTAGAAGTCAGACTTTATACGGCTGCCTCACAGAGGTTGGGCCATGGGTTTGATTCTGACTAGGAATGGAATATGTACATTTATCCTGTGTCTGTGTGCTACGGTTTCATCCCAAACTCCTAAAACGTACTGGCAGGTTAGCAGGGCATAACTAGGTTTGATGGCGCCCAGACCAAATAAAAAAAACCTTGAAAACGTTAATTTACTTTTTTTTTTTACATTTATGACTGAATTCTTATACTTGTAGTAAAACACACTCTGAGAATGCAACATTAGGGGAGGTGCTAGAGCAAGCCCAAACATCTATACAACAGTGATTCCATTTGCACACCTACACACGCGCTATAGTGGAAATTAGAAGTGTCAGGAACCTGATAGTGTGAAATTATTCTAGATGCTCTCCTAACACCCCTGCTGCAAGCGGATATGCAAATATTAGGCCATGTTAAAAATAACTATCTGCTTTTATCAGTTTGTGGTCTGTTGCCCTTTTCAGAGTCAATTGCAACCCCAATTGGTACTTATTCTACCTCATTAGATAAATCTATCATAGATTTGTTAGGCTTTTTAAGTGAGCAGCTGCTAGTCTGTGGCATAAAGCCTTGTCTCCTATGACATTTCAAATAACTATCACTTTTGCTTATTGCTCTGCAATCTTTGATGATAGCACTGTCACTTTACCATATGTGAAATCCTCCACATGGATGTGTTCTACTCAAAAAATAGTTTTTTCAAATACATGGAGGGTATAAATTGGATATCTCTCCAAAACATATGTAGTCCTATTTGCAGGGGAGCTTACTGACCATGTACTGTAACAATCTACTACAGCACCAACAGAGCTGGCTCCTATGTCCCGAGACAGTTTCTACACTCACTGATTGCAGGAGGGGAGGAGTGTGACACCAGTAATCTGCAGTCATGGCGTTAGTAGCACTGTACCTAGCAGCGTGTGTAAAGTACAGGAAAGGGCTTACTATACTTCCCTCCTAGTTCTGCTGGCCACTGCACAGCCCACGTGAATGTTGTCAGATTAGAACATTGGATCAGGAGCAGTGACTGATAATGTAACAGATCAGGCTGTGAGTAGTGGGGACAGTTCCCTGAAACACATCAAACATACAGCTCAGTGAAGTTAACAGAGCAGACAACACTTTCTTCCTTCTCTCCCAAAATATAATGATTACTTCATTAATCTTTTCTTCTGGCTCCTCCAAGATCTGGCATCTCACACTGGCTCTGACATCCAAATTTAGTAACAGTGCTGTAGATGAGGAGTCAAATGCAGTGATTGCATCAGTCAATGAGGAGGGAAAAGTGGCTGCACTATGCGTGCTAAGCAGCTCTATGAATAAGGAACTTGGTAAAAAGGGACATGGGGCTTTATTCAGTATTTGATGCGATCACATACTGATCATTTTATGCCCACTGCACAGGAGCCGTACTGCACGTACACAGGGCATGAAGATATGATCGCATCTCAGCAATGTGAACACCTCTGTCTTATTGACGGGAATGCGTTCCCAGGGCAGTTGGAGGCAGTGACGTGGCGAAAACGGGGGCACACCGGGCCCGTTTTCTGGCCAGCCACTTGACGTCACACATGGCCACTGTGGCAGGAAACATAGTGCCTGACTGCCTTCGCAGCCAGGCTGCAGAGGCAGGTGGGCTTCCCTTAATCAGCGATGAGAATGCAATTCAGTTGCAATCGTATTGCTGGCCGTTATTAGTATGCTGGGCGGCCTTGCCCTGTGCTGGGCAGCCCCCAGCATGCGAGTGCAACTGAAACTTAATAAGGTCCATAGAGCATGTACATGTCAAATTGTGTGTGAAATGCTGACTCAAAAATAAGTAAATGTTTACAGCTCCTTTGAGATTTATTGGTACCGGATATTGCCTGTTCTAGGTCCACAGTTATGAACGGGTCAGATACCATTGCTCTATAGAGGAGGAAGAAGACGCCTAGCTAACTCTCCCAAAGACCATGTAGAATGACCCATAACTTTATTTAGTACGATGGCGAGAGCTATCAACAAAGGAAACCGCTATGGGCACACCAGTGGAGCACAGTTATGCCAATTTATTCGTCTTGAAATGGGAGGATGATAAAATTTGGACAAATAACCCCTTTAGAGAAAAACATATGCTGGCATAGGTACTGTATATAGATGACCTATATTTCATCTGAGAAGGCCCTACAAAAGAATTGGAAGACCACCAAGTATATGAATAATAACCCTTTAGGCTTAGAATTTACAACAACCAGCAAAAATATGGTCATATTCCTAGATTTGGAAATGTTCATATAAATATAAAATCAAGAAATACACACAAGAACACATTCCAAAGAAGTAGATGGCAACAATAGCCTTCCATATAGCAGCAATCACCACAAGAAATGGTTGGAAAACATCCCTGGAGGCCAACTACAGAGGATAAAAAGATTTTTGAAGCGAGAATAGTCTTTCCAGGAACAAAGCAAACAATTGGTAAAGAAGTTTGAAAAAATAGGTTATAAAAATGAAATCCTAAAGAAGGAAGTAGAGAAAGTGAATAGTTCTGAAATGATAAAGTACACCCAGAAAGAAATGAAGAAAATATGATTACAGCTTTTAACACAATATTATTTGAATCACTATCAAATCGTAGAACTCATGAGAAGGCACTGGTATATATTGTTGCTGGATACGAACCTCAAAAAATCATTCCAGTACAACCAAAAATTATCTACAAACATGAAAAAAATGTAAAACGTATTAACTACAGCTTTCTCCCCATTGAGGACAAACAAGAGATAAAAGATGGCCTGAATGGTTTATTCAAAATGTCTGAACTGTGTCTGTTGTAAAAACTCCAAAGAAGAAAAGACCACAAAGCCAATTATTACATTCAAATCAAACCAGACAAATAAAGAATTTAACGTAAATCAGCAATTAACATGTGAAATAGAAGACGTCATCTACCTTGTGCAATGTCCAAGAGGGTTGAGCAGAGTACGGGGACGAGGAATAGAAAGAGAGAGTCAGAGACGGTGATTACTCACCGGAGGAGGCGCTGATATCCCGCAGGCATCAGGGAAACATGGCCATCACAGGGAGTGGGCTCCTGGGTGCGGGAGTGGTGAGCTGCTCGTTGTCTTGGTAACAGCCAGAGGCCGATGAGCTAAACCCTGCAATCCTATCACTGGTGACCAGGAGGAGGGAGGCTGGGGATATCCACAAATCAGCACAGACATAGGAGGAGTCAGGGGAGTGTAAGCAAGTCATTAGCTAAGGGGTAAGAATTTAACTACCTGCTACAGTCACACATCCGCTCAGTACGTTAAGCCCTTAGAGTCTGCAAGCAGCACAGACAGCCCAAAGTGACAGGAGATTTAGGAGAAGAGCATTTTCTCTCAGCACATTGACTACTGATCCAGGGAAAGGACTGAGTATGCATATTGCATTATAAACACTGTACCAGTGAGAGACTTTAGCTTTGCCAGGTTGTTATGAATATAACCCATATTACATAGTACACTGTGCATAGATGATGCCCACAGACAAAAAGGTACCAGAGGTGAAAAGGGCAGGTGAGCTGTTTAGTTAGCAAACCTTACCAGACTTTACTGATGTGAAGGCGCTGCCCTTCTTAAAACTATCACTTTGTGACAACTATAACTAGTTAAAGTGGTCTCAAGTATAGCCACAAAGTACTTGTGTAATAGATGGAAATCCCACCTTTGGAATAAAAGACTCAGCGGTGAACTGTTTAGCAACGCAACCTACCGGGAGTGCTGTTATTATCAGCACCTAGCTTTGAAGAGTGTCCCAGAAAGGGAGCAAGTAAGGAGTGACACTTTCAAAGTTCAGTGTTGGAGAAGGGAGCAGTAGGTTTGATTACCCTTCAAACCACGTTGAAGGAGCATATCGACTAACCAACAAGTAGCATATGGTTTACCCAAAGTAAGACTAAGGGACTAGGAGTACCCAGTGGTAAGGGTGCTAACTTTGTTGTACTTTACTTAAAACTTGGATATAAGAGATAAGGGCCCCAACTGTTAGGCGCCGGGGTCCGCTTGATGGTCTGCGCGGCCCGGCGCCTAGCAACTAGAGACGCCGTGCACGTACAGCCGCCGGCTCCCTAGCAACGCTAGACGCCGGGCGTGCTGAGCCGCACGGACCCTAGCAACGGGGACGCCACTGGCGGACCGCGTTGCCCGTTGCTAGGCTTTAGGAAATTAAGATATTCACCTGCTCTCTGGCCGTGCAGCAAGGCAGCTGCACGGCATTTATTCTAATCAGCCTTTAGCAGCTGATTGGAGGACTCCTTGTTAAATACACTCCCAGGGCTTCTCACAGACGCCGGTAATAGCTTCCTGCATGCTGCCTTTGTTTGCTGAGAGTCTGTTTCCAGTCCTGCTGTATCCGGTCATTCCAGTCCTCAGAAGTCCGGTATTCTGGAGTTGTCATCTCATCCCAAGAGGTCGTTTGGTTCCCTGGAGTCCTGACTGATCACCGTTTTATATCCAGTGGTGTTCGTGAGTTGCGGCTCTGCCGTGTGTTGCGGCTCAGCCGCTTTACCTTTTATATTTTGTGTTTGGAGCATTTGCGGAGGGTTCCGCTTCCACAAGTCCTCTCTGGTACTCGGCGGTGCCGGGTAGGAGAATTGGACAAGTGGATATTTTGGTTGTCCTTTTCCCTGGCGGTTTCTCCGCACATATTATAGTTTTGAGTTTGCTTAGCCCCTGGCCTGGTTGTTTAGTTAGAGGGCCTCTTGTTATCACCCTGTCTCGGGTTTCCCTTTGTCTCTCATTAAGACCAGGGGGCATCGAAGTTGGGCAGACGTAATCCGCCCTTCAAACGCGGCTGCCAAGGGCTCAAGAAACCATAGTCTCGCAGGGGATTTCTGACAACACGGGTGAGACAACAGAGTTAGGGCGCCAGGGGCTATTTTCCTGTCCTGCTCCCTTCCCCAGCATTCCGTTCCAGTGCTCCGGTCCTTGCCATAAGATCTCCTCTGACCAGAGTGCTGGAATCATAACATTATTACCGGCCCTACCAAAACGTAAAATTAAACGGGGTTTAATTTTTTCTCATTCAGTTTTGTGAGAGTTTATCGGCCTCATGAATCCAACAGGTTTAGGGCCAAATCCTGGTCAGCTCTTAGTCAGCCAGATTCAAGAACTTACTCAGATGGTTCAGGATCTTTCTCTTCGGGTGAAGTCGCAGGAAGATCTTTTGCGAGCTTCCCCAAGGGTAGTTCCTGAACCAAAGATGCATTTGCCTGACCGTTTTTCTGGTGATAGAAAAGAGTTTTTTAATTTTAAAGAATCCTGTAAACTTTATTTTCGTTTAAGACCGACTTCCTCGGGTACTGAATCTCAGCAGGTCGGGTTTATTATTTCTTTGCTCCAGGGGGATCCTCAGACCTGGGCATTTGGTTTAAGAGCAGAGGATCCGGCATTGTTGTCAGTTGACGCTTTTTTTGAGTCTTTAGGGCTCTTGTATGATGACCCTGATAGAGAGGCGTCCGCTGAAAGTCAGTTGCGCGCTCTCAGACAGGGTAGAAATCCTGCGGAGGTTTATTGTACGGAGTTTCGCCGTTGGTCAAACGACTGTGGCTGGAATGATCCAGCCCTGCGCAGTCAGTTTCGCCTCAGCTTATCAGAGTCTATAAAAGACAGTCTCCTTCAGTACCCCGCTCCTGAGACTCTCGATAAACTCATGGAGCTTTCTATTAAGATTGATCGTCGTCTCAGAGAGCGGAGGGCTGAAAAAGGAGCACCTGTAAGGTCAAGTCCGTGTGTATATTCCATTCCTGAAGACGTAGAGGAGCCCATGCAGATGGGTCTCTCCCGGCTGTCTCCTGAAGAAAGAGCCAGAAGGCAAAATTCTGGTCTTTGTCTGTACTGTGGGGGTAAGGGACATTTTGCTCGTAATTGTCCGAACAAATCGGGAAACGCTTTGACCAGGTGAATTGTGAGGGGGTTCACCTAGGTCTGCAGCTTATCTCCTCAAATAACTCCCTTTTAGTCCCAGTTAAAGTTTCCTTTGGCAGCCTCAGTTCTTCGGTGTCGGCTTTTGTTGACAGTGGAGCTGCAGGAAACTTTATGGATTTAACTTGGGCTAAGGCCTTAGGCATTCCTCAGTTACCTTTGGGTAGGTGTGTCACCATGCATGGCTTAGATGGGAGTCCGCTGTCTAATGGGATTATTTCTCTCCGTACACCCCCTGTACTATTTACAGTAGGAGCTCTACATTCCGAGAAAATCGAGTTCTTTCTTACACATTGCCCAGCAGTTCCAGTTGTTCTGGGTCACCCTTGGCTGGCCTTTCATAATCCCACCATTGATTGGCGGTCGGGGGAGATTTCACATTGGGGTACTTTTTGTGATAAGGAATGTATCACGTTTCCAGTCAGAGTAGCAGCTATCATTCCAGAACTCATTCCGGTGGAATACCAGGAGTTTGCTGATGTTTTCTCCAAAGGCAATGCGGACATTCTGCCTTCCCATCGGCCTTATTGATTGTGCTATTGAGTTAATTCCTGGTGCCGCATTGCCAAAGGGAAGATTATATGCATTATCCGGGCCAGAAACTGCGGCTATGAATGATTATGTAAAGGAGAGCCTTGAGAAAGGATTTATTAGACCATCAAAATCTCCTTTAAGTGCAGGCTTCTTCTTTGTGGAAAAAAAGGATGGCTCGCTTAGACCTTGCATTGATTTTAGAGCCCTGAATAAGATCTCAGTTAAAAACACCTATCCTTTGCCGTTGATTTCTGTACTCTTTGATCAGTTACGTTCTGCTGTGATTTTTTCTAAAATTGACCTTAGAGGAGCGTACAACCTCATCCGAATTAAATCTGGAGATGAGTGGAAAACGGCCTTCAGTACTCAGTCGGGTCACTACGAATACCTGGTGATGCCGTTCGGCCTGTCCAATGCTCCGGCAGTTTTTCAAGACCTCATTAATGATGTGCTCCGTGACTTCCTAGGGAAATTCGTGGTCGTTTACTTAGACGACATCCTGATTTTTTCTGAATCAATGGAACAACATGTTACCCAGGTGCGTCTGGTTCTTCAAAAGTTACGTGAGAATCATTTATATGCCAAGCTGGAGAAGTGTGAGTTTCATGTCACGGAAGTATCTTTTTTAGGGTACATAATTTCCCCTCAGGGATTCTCTATGGAACCAAAGAAACTCCAGGCCATCCTTAGTTGGGCGCAACCCACCAATTTAAAAGCAATTCAGCGCTTTTTAGGGTTTGCGAATTATTATAGGAGGTTCATTCATTCTTTTTCTGACCTGGTTGCTCCCATTGTAGCTCTGACAAAGAAAGGAGCGGATCCTACCAACTGGTCGCGTGAAGCTGAGTTGTCCTTCTGGGCCTTGAAACAAGCCTTTGTCTCGGCTCCAGTCCTCAGACATCCTAATCCGGAATTGCCCTTTGTGGTGGAGGTTGATGCCTCGGAGGTTGGAGTGGGGGCTATCCTTTCTCAAAAGGATCCGGAGTCTCTGGAGTTACATCCTTGTGCCTTTATGTCCAGGAAATTCTCCTCCGCTGAATCCAACTATGACGTTGGTAATCGGGAGTTACTGGCGGTAAAGTGGGCTTTCGAGGAGTGGAGGCATTGGCTGGAGGGAGCAAAAACATACTATTTCGGTATTGACTGACCATAAGAACCTGCAATACATTGAATCGGCTAAGCGGCTTAATGCCCGGCAGGCACGTTGGGCATTATTTTTTACGCGTTTCAAATTTATAATCACTTTCAGGCCTGGTTCCAAGAATACTAAGGCTGATGCCCTGTCACGTAGCTTTCTTCCGGTTCACAATAACAATCCTGTTACCCCCATACTTCCATCTTCGGTCATCTGGGCGGGCCTCACACAAGATTTATTTACCCAGTTAAAACAGCTTCAACACCAAGCTCCTAGAATTACTCCTGCTGGTCGTCTTTACGTCCCTGAGTTTTTGAGAGCTACTGTTTTAACGGAATTCCATGATAACAAAGTTTCAGGGCATCCAGGAGTCTCTAAGACATTGGAGTTAGTCTCTCGCTCAGTATGGTGGCCTGGTCTTTCTAAAGACGTCAAGGAATTTGTTTATTCATGTCAGGTTTGTGCACAGCATAAGGTTCCCCGTTCCTTGCCCATCGGGCAACTTATGCCCTTAAATGTTCCTCTCAGGCCGTGGTCTCATATTTCCATGGATTTTGTGGTTGACCTTCCCCTTTCAGCCGGATTCCGAGTCATATGGGTGGTAGTGGACCGTTTTAGTAAAATGGCTCATTTTATTGCTCTTCCCCGATTGCCTTCTGCCCAAGGGTTGGCAGTTTTGTTTCTCCGCCATGTATTCAGGCTTCATGGGTTGCCTACTGATATGGTTTCTGATCGGGGTCCACAATTCATCGCACAATTCTGGAAATGTTTTTGTGCCTCATTGAAGATGAAATTGTCGTTAACATCCGGTTACCACCAACAATCCAACGGGCAAACCGAACGAGTTAACCAATCATTGAAACAATATTTGCGCTTGTATTCAGCCAAACTCCAGAATGATTGGTCCGAGTTTCTTCCGTTGGCTGAATTTGCTTACAATAATTCTTGTCATTCCTCCACTAAAGAGTCTCCATTCTTTTCAGTTTTTGGTTTTCACCCCAGAGCTAATTCTTTTTTTCATCATTCCTCAGTCTCCATCTCAGAGCCATTTGGAAAAAGGTGCACCTTGCTCTCAGAAAATCGGCCTTTCGAGAGAAGAAATTTTCTGACAGGCTCCGACGTCCTTGCACTTTTAAGGTGGGAGATAGGGTGTGGTTGTCGACTCGCAACATCAGGCTTCGACAATCCTCGGCTAGACTGGGACCCAAATTTATTGGACCGTTTCTTATTATTAAGAAGGTCAACCCAGTTGCCTTTCGGCTACGTTTACAAAGATCCCTTAAGATTGGAAATACTTTTCATTGTTCCCTTTTGAAACAATACGTTTCTTCCAGTAAATTTCCTCGGAGGATCTCTCAGGGTAGGTCTCCAGTGGAGGTACAGGGACAACAGGAATTCTTGGTAGAGAAAGTTCTTGACTCTAAATTGTCCCGGGGTCGGCTTTATTTTTTAGTGCACTGGAAGGGCTATGGTCCGGAGGAAAGGTCTTGGGTCCTGGATAAAGATCTTCATGCCCCGAGGCTCAAGAGGGCATTTTTTCGGGAATTTCCTCAGAAACCTGGCTTTAGGGGTTCCTTGACCCCTCCTCAAGGGGGGGGGTACTGTTAGACGCCGGGGTCCGCTTGATGGTCTGCGCGGCCCGGCACCTAGCAACTAGAGACGCCGTGCACGTACAGCCGCCGGCTCCCTAGCAACGCTAGACGCCGGGCGTGCTGAGCCGCACGGACCCTAGCAACGGGGACGCCACTGGCGGACCGCGTTCCCCGTTGCTAGGCTTTAGGAAATTAAGATATTCACCTGCTCTCTGGCCGTGCAGCAAGGCAGCTGCACGGCATTTATTCTAATCAGCCTTTAGCAGCTGATTGGAGGACTCCTTGTTAAATACACTCCCAGGGCTTCTCACAGACGCCGGTAATAGCTTCCTGCATGCTGCCTTTGTTTGCTGAGAGTCTGTTTCCAGTCCTGCTGTATCCGGTCATTCCAGTCCTCAGAAGTCCGGTATTCGGGAGTTGTCATCTCATCCCAAGAGGTCGTTTGGTTCCCTGGAGTCCTGACTGATCACCGTTTTATATCCAGTTGTGTTCGTGAGTTGCGGCTCTGCCGTGTGTTTGCGGCTCAGCCGCTTTACCTTTTATATTTTGTGTTTGGAGCATTTGCGGAGGGTTCCGCTTCCACAAGTCCTCTCTGGTACTCGGCGGTGCCGGGTAGGAGAATTGGACAAGTGGATATTTTGGTTGTCCTTTTCCCTGGCGGTTTCTCCGCACATATTATAGTTTTGAGTTTGCTTAGCCCCTGGCCTGGTTGTTTAGTTAGAGGGCCTCTTGTTATCACCCTGTCTCGGGTTTCCCTTTGTCTCTCATTAAGACCGGGGGGCATCGAAGTTGGGCAGACGTAATCCGCCCTTCAAACGCGGCTGCCAAGGGCTCAAGAAACCATAGTCTCGCAGGGGATTTCTGACAACACGGGTGCGACAACAGAGTTAGGGCGCCAGGGGCTATTTTCCTGTCCTGCTCCCTTTTTCCAGCATTCCGTTCCAGTGCTCCGGTCCTTGCCATAAGATCTCCTCTGACCAGAGTGCTGGAATCATAACACCAACAGTGCTCTATCTCACAACTGAGTACCTGGGTCACTCCAACGTCTAGTGTCATTCCATCGAAAGTGGTTTTATTTGTATTGCATGCAAGTACTTTAATGTATAGGCTGGGGTAATAGGGTTAGTTGGAGAAATATATAGTTGTATACCAGTATAAGGATTATGGGGTAGTAAAATGTTGATGTTACTGTGAATTAAGAGTATAAATTACTTGAACTGTTACTACTATACTTACCATTGTATGACTGATCCTGAAGTAAAGCCGAAGTGAAGGTGGAGTCGGTGAGTCGGTCAGGATAATAGGCTTACCTAAACGGGCCTATATAAACAATTTAGTTTGGCTAGAGGCACACTCAATTAGTATAGCCCGTCCGATAGAGACCAAATGAGTATACAGTATGAGATCCGCTTCTGGGTCTGCACCTGTACAGGAGGGCTACACACAGTTCGGATCTGATCGCCCGCTGTGCGAAAACGCACAGCAGCGATCAGGTCTGAATTACCCCCAGTGTGTCACAACACTTCCGTGTAAAACATGAGAGAAACCCCAGTGGTTTAAAATTCATGGCAATTCAGAAGATAAATCCCAACTGGAGAGGAGGCAATCTGGTTAACGAGTTGAAAAGAACAGAAACCAACGGGATATATGAATTAAGAACATTAACACAAAACGGCTTAAACATAGACACTGAGCTCAAAGCATTGTTATTAAGTTTTTTTAATATTTTTAGATAGACATAAACATTCTCCTTTTTAACATTTCATATAGATATTTCTTTATATAGAGTTAACTTTTTAAATATCAAAATAGCAATGCTGAACCTAAAGGAAGCACGCAAACACGTCAGATAAATGGATAACAGATGGCGCTAAGGGTGTATATAGATCATAGGAAACTTTACTCCCCTGTATATCTCTGTTTTTCGTTGTCTATCCTCCTGCTATGCTGCTGTAGCCGCTGCTCTCCACCGTCTCCCCGCTGCTCTTCCCCGTCTGGCGGAATTATTTTCAGCACATCAACATTTTTGTTTGCAGACCCGGTTTATCTAGGGAATTCAATCCCGTTCTGACCAGGTTATGGCAGGGATCCACTGGGTAAAAGGGAACCCATATTGCAGGTTGTCCATGTGATGGCACAGTGGTTAGCATTGCTGTCTTACAGACCTGGTTGCCCCTGGGTCCTATCTGTAAGAATATTGGGGGTAATTCCAAGTTGATCGCAGCAGGAATTTAGTAATCTAACTCTCTCTGCACATGTTAAATCTGCCTCCCCTGCAGTGCACATGGTTTTGCCCAATTGCTAACTAAATTCCTGCTGCAATCAACTTGGAATTACCCCCATTGTCTGGTTTTCTTCCATAATTCAATACCATAGAGATAAATTAATTGATTAGTAGACTAGTGCTGAATATGCTTTAACAACTTCCTTTGTTAAAAGTGAAGTTTTTGGGTAATTTCTGCTTCCTATGCAGTTAATATGTTGCAAAAGTGAGGTAGTGAGATAGTCCCTCTGCATAAAAACCAGAAATAATGTCTGACAAAGTGTACAAGAGATTCCTGAAATATGTAGATCTATAATACTAATATTAAAAGAATGATGTGTCTGTTTGTTAAAAGTTTGCGCAAAAATAACTGGACACGTATTGTAGTGGAAACTCCTAGAAATAACTTGTACTTTGTTTCATCTCGATCAGTCACATTAAAGCGGAGCAATAATAACAAAAATTATTGGCATCATCAATGCAAGGGGTGGTCCTTGCACTCAAGAACAAACAAGTTCACTCTATTAACAGTTATAAATGTGATAGAGGCTTTCAGGGGTTTCCAGGGGAGAGTTTACAATTCTATAAACACTGTCATCCTAGTGAATTCCTAAATAATTCCTAAATCTATATTTCTCTGCACATGATATATCTGCCACCCCTGCAGTGCACATGGTTTTGCCCATTAGAGAACAATTTTGCTGCTGCGATCAGGTCTGAATTAGGCCCTAAGATAGCACAGCACTACAAGTATTAATTTCAAATATGTATATATATTTTGATGTCAAAATTTCACTTCCGGCACATGGACCCCCAATCAGTGCACTGCATGGCGAGCGATGCCTCGGAGAGGGTGCCTCGCTCCACTACCGTTCTCAATTTTAGTTCACGTGGACAGTAAAGTATGAAAAAGTTCTAAAAGGTAAAAAAAAATCCCAAAAACTTTGACCATGTCAACCATATGCAAACCATTTGGTGTCGACCTATTACTTGTCAACCTTTTAACTGTCGACCTATCATCCGGATAGAATCCAGCGATAGAGAATAATGAGGGAGAATCAGAGGGAGATCTGTGAAAAATCGTAAAGATAAAGACGGAAAAGAGCAGAAGATAAAGATAAAAGAATAGAGGAGAGAGTACATGGGACAAAAGAGAGTTGGGGAAAATGTTGCTGTTTGGTTGGGAGATGTGAAGTCCTGGATGGAGAAATGTGCAGCCACTGGCACAGGCATTTCTATAATGGGTGCAATGTGTGCGATGCACATGGGTCCCTGGGTCTAGGGGGGGGGGGGGGGGGGGCCACACACCGCACACTCTGCACCCATTTTTAATACTTACCTCTCTGGCGAAAATTGGCGCACATGCGCAGTAGCCAAATTGGTCTCCAGAACATGGAGGGCACCATGTTTCTGGAGACTTGCGCATGCGCAGTAGACTCCGCCACAATGCCAGAGACTACTGCGATGTACAGAGGAGGGGGCCCACCCAAAAGTGCACACGGGCCACTTCCTCTGTTAAAACGACCCTGGCCACTGGCAATTAGTAATGTTAAGTAATTAGCAATGTTAAGTAGTTAGGGAAATATTTATCATGAAAAAATTTTGCAATAAGAAGTTTTGGGGCCATATGCAATTGCGGTCGAATTGCCGCAAATGTCGAAAAACGGGGCATTTTCGACAAAAAAAAACCTGTCGAATTGGATTCGACAATGCAATACAGTACTTTTCGTCAAAAAACCTGCCGTTTCAGATTCGACTTTTTGCAATTCGACATTTTCAAAATTCGACATGTCTGCAATGGTAAAAATGTGGCTTTTCGACAAAAGTATATTCAATTGAAGAATGTCGATTCGACAACAGTGCTTTTCGACAGTCATTTCGTCAATTTCAGTCGGCCTCATTTTGCTGTCGTGATCTAATAATTTTTTTTTTTTAAACATGTTTTTTTTGTGTGTTTTTTTGATTGCTAATAGCATATCTATTTATATTAGAAGGGATTATCTACTTGGTTTGTCTATTTAGGAGCCACAAGTATTATTTAATAGATTTTTAAAAAGAATATATATATATATATTTTTTTACTGACTAAAATAATATGGAGAGATCAGAGCATGCTTTTCAGTGGCAATGGGTTAAAAATCCTGAAAAAAATTGCATGGGGTCCCCCCTCCTAAGCATAACCAGCCTCGGGCTCTTTGAGCCGGTCCTGGTTGTAAAAATACGGGGGGGGGAAATTACACGGGATCCCCCGTATTTTAACAACCAGCACCGGGCTCTGCGTCTAGTCCTGTTGCCAAAAATACAGGGGACAAAACACGTAGGGGTCCCCCGTATTTTTAACACCAGCATCGGGCTCCACTAGCTAGAGAGAGAATGCCACAGCCGGGGGACACTTTTATACCGGTCCCTGCGGCCGTGGCATTAAATCCCCAACTAGTCACCCCTGGCCGGGGTACCCTGGAGAAGTGGGGGCCTCTTAAATCAAGGGGTCCTCCCCCCTCCAGCCACCCAAGGGCCAGGGGTGAAGCCCGAGGCTGTCCCCCCCATCCAAGGGTGGCAGATGGGAGGCTGATAGCCAAGTATAAAAAAAAAAGAATATTGTTTTTTGTAACAGAACTACAAGTCCCAGCAAGCCTCCCCGCAAGCTGGTACTTGGAGAACCACAAGTAACAGCATGCGGGGGGGAAACGGGCCCGCTGGTACCTGTAGTTCTACTACAAAAAAATACCCAAATAAAAACAATACACACACACCGTGACAGTATAACTTTATTACATACATGCACACCGGCATGCACACATACTTACCTATGTTGACACGAAGTGTCGGTCCCCTTGTCCACGTAGAATCCTCGGGGTACCAGTAAATAAAATTATACTCACAACAATCCTGTGTAGATCGGTCCTCTTCTGTTTGTAATCCACGTACTTACACATGGGACCCCTTTCCCCGACTGCCGGGAGCCCCCATGACTGCTGTCAAAGAGGGTCACTCTCCTGATTGGCACTCTCCTGATTGGCTGTGCGCGTCTGAGCTGTCAGGCGGCACATAGCGCATAGGCGCTCCATTATATTCAATGGTGGGAACTGGCTGTGCGCGTCTGAGCTGTCAGGCGGCGCATAGCGCATAGGCGCTCCATTATATTCAATGGTGGGAACTTTGCGGTCAGCGGTTGACCGTGAGTAACCTCAACCGCTGATGCAAAGTTCCCACCATTGGATACAATGGAGCGCCTATGTGCTACATTGTATCTCGAGTGCGCCGCCTGACAGCTCAGACGCGCACAGCCAATCAGGAGAGTGCAACAACGTGGCGCTCCCTGATTGGCTCAAGGGACCCTCTTTGACAGCAGTCACGGGGGGTCCCTGCAGTCGGGGAAAGGGGTCCCATGTGTAAACATGGGACCCCTTTCAGTGCGTGGTCCGTGTTTTGCGTTTTTTTATTTTGCCAAGTACGTGGATTACAAACTCTGAAGAGGACCGATCTACACAGGATTGTTGTGAGTATAATTTTATTTACTGGTCCCCCGTGGATTCTACGTGGACAAGGGGACCGACACTTCGTGTCAACATAGGTAAGTATGTGTGTATGTCGGTGTGCATGTATGTAATAAAGTTATACTGTCACGGTGTGTGTGTACTGTTTTTATTTGGGTATTTTTTGTAGTAGAACTATAGGTACCAGCGGGCCCATTTCCCCCCCGCATGCTGGTACTTGTGGTTCTCCAAGTACCAGCTTGCGTGAGAGGCTTGCTGGGACTTGTAGTTCTGCTACAAAAAACAATATTCTTTTTTTTGACACTTGGCTATCAGCCTCCCATCCGCCGCCCTTGGATGGGGGGGACAGCCTCGGGCTTCACCCCTGGCCCTTGGGTGGCTGGAGGGGGGACCCCTTGATTTAAGGGGTCCCCACTCCTCCAGGGTACCCCGGCTAGGGGTGACTAGTTGGGGATTTAATGCCACGGTCGCAGGGACCGGTATAAAAGTGTCCCCCGGCTGTGGTATTATCTCTCTAGCTAGTGGAGCCCGGTGCTGGTGTTAAATATATGGGGGACCCCTAAGTGTTTTGTCCCCCGTATTTTTGGCACCAGGACCGCGGACGCAGAGCCCGGTGCTGATTGTTAAAATACGGGGGATCCCGTGTCATTTCCCCCCCCCCCCCCCGTATTTTTACAACCAGGACCGGCTCAAAGAGCCCCGAGGCTGGTTATGCTTAGGAGGGGGGAACCCACGCAAATTTTTTCAGGGTTTTTTTTTAACACTTTTGTGCCTTCCATGAAGTCGAATCCAGGACGCACACTATTCGTCAATTGGTCCGTTTTTCGACAGCTGCACTGTCGAATCCGTTTTTTATTGAATATGTTGAATTCGGGTCCCGGCGGCCGGGATTCGACTGTCGAATTGTGTTGAATACAAAAACGGTCGAATTCCAGCCGGTATTCAACCGCAATTGCATATACCCCTTAGTATTAAATTCTGATTACATTCTCTTACAATTTTTTCATGATTCATCATGGCCTCATCTGAAAATAATTATCATTCCGGAAAAACTGGACTTTTTGCAAAGTCAGATTTTCAGGAAGTGATAATTTTCCCCCTCTGGATGTTGGGCTGCAGAGGTCACGCTCCCCCCCCCCCCCCCCTAACACCTTATTGCTGTGGTTGCCTGCGGCCACCTCCCCAGCCCTAACCAACAGCCATCCCCACCGGGACCTTATTGACAGGCTGCAGAAGTCGTGCTGCACCCTCCTCCCCAATATGGAAATCATTATTAACGATTTCTACTCTAATAATCCAAACCATAGGAGAAGTTAAAAAATGTTACCAAAAATAATAACATTTGAACAGGATTGTATAAAATTAGGTTTTTCAAAGTGAAAAAAATGTATTTGATTTTTTAAAATATTTCCCTGATCTCTCAGGACCCGGGAGGTCTTCCCATAATCTGGAAATCCCCGGACATCTGGGAGAAGAGGCAGTAATAACTGTAACATATACTGTATATTCTTTTCTAATCACCTGTGACTTGTTTTTCCATACAAACTAACCTAGATGAATTTGTGGGCTTTCGGACTGTTGCTAAAGATGAGCATCTAAGTGTGATACAGGTTGAGTATCCCATATCCAAATATTCCAAAATACGGAATATTCCGAAATACGGACTTTTTTGAGCAAGAGTGAGATTGTGAAACCTTTGTTTTTTGATGGCTCAATGTACACAAACTTTGTTTAATACACAAAGTTATTAAAAATATTGTATTAAATGACCTTCAGGCTGTGTGTATAAGGTGTATATGAAACATAAATGAATTGTGTGAATGTACACACACTTTGTTTAATGCACAAAATTATAAAAAATATTGGCTAAAATGACCTTCAGGCTGTGTGTATAAGGTGTATATGGAACATAAATGCATTCTGTGCTTAGATTTAGGCCCCATCACCATGATATCTCATTATGGTATGCAATTATTCCAAAATACGGAAAAATCCCATATCCAAAATACCTCTGGTCCCAAGCATTTTGGATAAGGGAGACTCAACCTGTATTACAAAGCAAACAATAACACAGACAGAGGTAAGCTTCCCTATTCCTTTTATTGCCTGCAGCAAATAAGGTGTGGCAAACCAGTCACAATGAACAAAGGAAAATCCCTCTGGCAGTCATCGAATTTTTTAAGCAAATAAATACAGAAGAAACCATTTGACTCATATTTTTAATCTGTAAGCATTACAGTTTTACCCTACAGTACCTTTCAGATAAAAATTAACAGACATGCATCAAACCACTAAATAGGATATTGGGGGTCATTCCGAGTTGATCACTAGTGAAAAATGTTCGCAGCGCAGCTATTAAGTGAAAAAGCGGCACTTCTGTGCATGCGCATGCGGCGCAGTGCGCACGCGCGACATACTTTTACAACGGCCGATGTATTTTTACACAAGGTCTAGCGACGCTTTTCAGTCGCAATGGCAGCCGCAGAGTGATTGACAGGAAAGGGGCGTTTCTGGGTGTCAACTGACCGTTTTCAGGGAGTGTTCCAAAAAACGCAGGCGTGCCAGGGAAAACGCAGGCATGGCTGGGCGAACGCAGGGCGTGTTTGTGACGTCAAATCCGGAACTGAACAGTCTGAAGTGATCGCAAGCGCTGAGTAGGTCTGGAGCTACTCTAAAACTGCACAATTTTTTGTTGTAGCCGCTCTGTGATCCTTTCGTTCGCACTTCTGCTAAGCTAAAATACACTCCCAGAGAGCGGCGGCTTAGTGTTTGCACGACTGCTAAAAATTGCAAGCGAGCGATTAACTCGGAATGACCACCATTGTACGATTTAGATCAACCCAGGAAATCAAAAGAAAAAGTTAAAATAAAAAGCTTAAATTCTGCTCTCTCAGTGTGCAATAACCCCAAACTCTACAAGTGCACCCCTTTCTAGATATTGTCAGGAAAATTTTCAATGAAGGCAGTCGAGTGTCATCAGCTGATTCAGGCATTTTCTATCAAGGATTCCAAACAATGGGGCAAAATATATCCAGTTCCAGACATTACCATCAGAGACTCATGAAGTCTTAGGGCCCCATATACTACAACGATATGTCTGAGGCTGAAGTCGGATGTAATTTTCCTTGAATGCCCCCAGGACCTTCCTGGGAGTGATTCCATACGATTTGGTACTTTTGTGCTATTTTTGCATAAGATATATCGCATGTGATTGATGAGAAGCCGCTATACATTGCATGCAATATATCGTACGGCATACAGTTGTACCATGAGATATAGCTGATGGGCTGGATAGAGGGCTACGGGGGCTGGGAGTGTCCTGAGAATGCCAGTCAAACTTCCCTGTGATACATCGCATGCGATATATCACATGCACAAAAAACACACTTTTTTCATCGATTCCATCCAATTCCGATATATCATTAGTGCAGCACCTACGACCTAGAGGATCCTATCCGACAGCCATGGGGACGCGCATAAGATTGGATACGATTTAAAACACATACGAATGTACACAATTTCATACAATATATCAGACGGATATATCGAATTGTATGAAATCATGTAAAATCGTACTAGTGTATGGGGCCCTTTAATTAAGCTGGGTAAATACTAGGACGTCATGTCGGCGGACAGGAGGTCACACCAACAGAGCAGCCTATTCAAGTAAGTATACACACCGACAGGCCGCTTGATATGTCAGTCTGATATCACAGCTGGGCGGGCATTTGAATTTGCCCGTCCAGCTGTGTCGGCAGTCCCTGCAACAAGTGTCCACATAGCAATGTGCATATATATCTGCAGACACATCGGCTCTTCTGCAGGACAAGTGCAATGTCCGTGATTTAATGACATCTGATATCGCCGGGGGGTGTAGGATGACGGACAATCTCGGGCGTTTTTTTAAAGGTGCAATCAGTTACAAGGCATGGTTTTGCTTCGTAAGAGATTGCCCCTTTAAAAAAAAACTTTGAATTGGGTTTTTTATCTCAGGGGAGCACCGCCAACTACTAGAATTCATTTTGAAACCCACAACTATATTGTACGGTTGGCCACTTACACTCTCAACACTATCGTAACCAATTAGTGCAGATTACTCCCCTTCTCTAGTGGTCCTTTAAAAAAAGTCTGAAAAAGTCTGGCATACCACACATCCTGTGATCTTGGACACCATTAAATCCCACCGTATGTCTGTGAATGACATATAATTTGTACACACCCACTGACCCTCTCGTGATATATCGACTATTTGGTCGAATGGCGGATATATCTGCCAGGGTGCACCCAGCTTTAGGGGTCTATTAACTAAGCCTTGGATGGAGATAAAGTGAATAGAGATAAAGTACCAGCCAATCAGACATTAACTGCCATGTTACAGGCTGTATTTGAAAAATGACAGTTAAGAGATGGTTGCTGGTACTTTATCTCCATCCACTTTTTTCTCCATTGAAAGTATAGTAAATAGACCCCTGAGGGGGACATGTACTAAGCAGTGATAAAAGTGGAGAAGTGAGCCAGTGGAGAAGTTGCCCTTGGCAACCAATCAGCATTGACGTTAAAATTACATTTTGCATACTGTAAAAGTATACAGAGCAGCTGATTGGTTGCCACGGGCAACTTCTCCACTGGCACACTTTTCCACTTTTATAACTGCTTAGTACATTGTCAGAGTCAAATATATTTCTAATAAATATTTAAAATGCCAGCGCTAATATATGCTGTGGACGCAAGGCACATCTTATTACCATATACGATAAAAGTGCGCTGTACTTTGCAAACACTACATCCCTTAAGAGAAAACAAGTACACGCACGCATTGTCTGAGTTCCAACGCTCATTGATATATATATATATATATATATAAAATAGAAAACAAAGCAAGCGGCACTCTAAGTCTGTCAATAAGTCAAGTGTATTTCACACAAAAAGTGATCCGACGTTTCGGGGTCCAAGCGCCCCTTTGTCAAGGTGAACAATAATAAACATGTTAAAATTCATACCTTATAAAGAAGAAAAGAACCCGCCAAGTGCATCCATTCACGCCCGCCCGGCCGCGTACGGTCCGTCCCCTCTTCCGGCTCCCTTGATTGACGTCATGCACAACGCGCCTCGCGTGTGCGTCGTTGTCATGGTTACCCGATGCTGAAGACGGCCGGGCTGCGGCGCTAGTGAAAAATGTAATGAAGTGCAGAATATTAAAAATACAGAACCCTCACACCATTAAAATAAATCAGATTTAAAACTGATTGAAAGGTATGCAATTTGACTGAGGTGATAACTAAGAGTGCAAATGGGAAAAAAACGGTGCATTTAAATAGTGCAACTTAAACTTGGGCAATCCCAGAGCTGTAACTAGATACTGTAGTGTCCTGTGCCACACATGAGTATCGGTCCTTATCACACTTTTAAAATAGTAACATTGGGGGTCATTCCGACCTGATCGCACGCTAGCTTTTTTTTGCTGCGCTGCGATCAGGTCAAAACTCGGCAAAACTGCGCATACGTAAGCACCGCAATGCGCAGGCGCGTCGAATGGGTACAAAGCGGATAGGTGCTGGGTGATGGATTTAACGAAGAATCCATTCGCACAGCCGATCGCAAGAAGATTGACAGGAAGAAGGCGTTTATGGGTGTCAACTGACCGTTTTCAGGGAGTGGTTGGAAAAACACAGGCGTGTCCAAGCGTTTGCAGGGTAGATGTCTGACGTCAATTCCGGGACCTGACAGGCTGAAGTGATCGCAGCGGCTGAGTTAGTTCAGACCTACTCAGAAACTGCACAAAACGTGTTTGTACCGCTCGGCTGCACAAGCGTTCGCACACTTGCAAAGCGAAAATACACTGTTAATTTTATGCCTTATAATAGTGCCTTAGTTCATTTCCTGAACCATAGTACAGTCTGTTTAATGTTATGCCCCATAGTAGTGCCCTAGTTTCTTTTATGAATCCCAGTAGTGCTTAAGTTCACCCTATGTCACATTTCAGTGCTGCCAGTACACATTATGCCGCACAGTACCCATAATTCACATTATGATATATAGTGTTCCTCGTTCATATCGTGCCTCATTACAGTGTTGCGGTTCATATTGTATGACATTAAAATGCACTACAGTTCATTTTATATCACACTACCATGAGCAGGTCCAGGGGCACACCTAGATATATTGCAGGCCCCAAGCGAAAAGTTTGAAAGGGCCCTTACGGTATCACCCAGTGGCAAAAAATGTATATAACACATGTAAATTTGACAGGGAAGGTGGGCCCCTCTCAGCTCTGGGCCCCATAGTAGCTGCACTGCCTGCACCTATGGTAACTACGCCCTTGGTTCCACGATATGCCTACTATGCTAACAGTAAGACTGCAGAGGACAAGCCACACTTTTCCTCCGTAATGACGTGATAAAAAAAACCCAAAGCTATATTTCCCTCAGTTGCCCAGGTGACCAGTGCGGACTTCATGCAGAGGCAGAGGATCATAGAGAAGTAAGGTCATTGCACATCACTTTAGTAAAAACAAAAAAATAAAGAATGAAATGTATACGGAAGGGATTTTAAGTTCCTTTATCTCCCTAATCAAAGTACCTAAAAAGATAGGGGGCATCCTACATTTTAAACTAGATGCCTCCACAGAAGTTATTGCCTTTTAATGCAATATCCCTTACACTACAAAAAAAATGGAGTACAGAGATTGTAGAAGACGTCCCCCATCTTGGCTTCCATAAACTCAGGATCACCACATTTTAAAGAGTGCGGTCTTGCAATTGATGTGGAACCTTTGTAACTTTTGGACCCTATTCACTAGTTGATGCATCTGAGATGTGTTCGCATTTTCCCAGGGTCCGCCGCAGTGCGCACGTGCTGGTCCTGCACTACGCGTGCATGGACCGGGGAGATGCGATCACATCTCAGTTATGCAGACACGGGGTGGTGACGCACAATTGGATGGGCGTAGCCACAAAAATGGGGGCGGGTTCACGGTGGCCGCATGAAGGCCACTGCGACCTGAAAAATGGCCTCCCTGCGTCTGCCTTCGCAGTCTAGCTGCGGAGGAAGGGGGAAACCACAAATCAGCTATGCGATCGCAATTGAATTGTGAGTGCATCGCTGTCGGGTATTCGCATGCTGGGTGGCCTTGCCCTGTGCTTTATTCTGTTGTGATCCTGTCCACATCCGTTTTATACATCTGCCTAAAATTACAAACATTTACCTCTGTGGTCACGAGGAGTTGTTATTTTCCAGGTCTGCATATCTCTGGAGATATATTGATCTGCACCCATTTCACCTCACATCTCCCAAGTGAGGCCTCTACCTATTCTGACAGGCTTACCGCTCAGTCACTCTGTCTTTACTCTTGTAGCACAGTTAGATTACTATTCACCACCTTTATGCACTACTAATGATCACTGCTCCCTGAATATTCTGGAACTTGAAATATTCAAAGACATAAGCAGAACAAACCTAAAGCTGCTCCCCTGCCACCTTGGAATCCTCACTCTGCTGACTCTACTAGGTGAGTTGAATTACACTTCTACTGCAACCCTTTCTACAGAGCTTTAAAAAAATGATAACATTTACCATTTAGACTGGGCTGAGATCATTGGTTGTGAGTGATGGAGGATACCGCACCTGACCATTGATATTATGCAATCAGCATAGGAGAAACCAAATAAATATGATATTTTTGGATTAAATTCCTATAAATTTATGTTGGTGGTGCACCCAGAGTCTGTATTGTGCATAGCAATTTTAGTAGAAGAAAAAAGAAGACTCTTTTGTGGGTGCACTCTTTGAAACATCAAGATAAGACTAATTAATGAAATATTAAATCATACAACTTTATTAATATACAATTAATATGTATCCCACAGGAAAAAGACAATGACAAACACATTTGTTAAAAAAATCCGTCATAGAGTAGGTCTATAAATAATGAGCAAAATGTAGCCCTATATAGGGAGACCATATATATATATATATATATATATATACATACATATATATACATATATTAATATAGCTAATTATTAACCGGTCACCGAAGCAACATGCACTCATTGGTTGCCAGCCTTAAGAATGAGTTGGACTCTCTTGGAGCAAGAAAAGACTAGCTGAAATGTAAGGTGGCTGCTCAGGAACTTTCTGAAATGTGCTCCACTATCGATTCCCTCAAAGATCATATCGTGTCTTAATAACATTCGGATTGGCAACAGTCCTGAGACTATCGAGAGAATCCTGAGACGAAATTCACGGAGGGGGGCCATTTTATCCAGGGTAAATACTGTCCGATTTATTTTTACACTGCAATTTAGATTTCAGTTTGAACACACCCCACCCAAATCTAACTCTCTTTGCACATGTTATATCTTCCCACCCAGGGCCGGTTCTACACCTTGTGGCGCCCAGTGCAAAAGTTTCCATTGGCACCCCCCCCCCCCCCGCGGAAAACAATTAGTGCGCGCCGGAGGCGTGCTTCAAAAAGTAGGGCGTGGCTTCATAGGGGAGGGACGTGGCCACAGTTATGCCCCCAGATTTGCCCCAAGTAGATGTGCCCCCGAGTAGATTTGCCCCCTGTAGCTGTGTCCCGTCGCTGTGCCCCCTGTTGCTTTGCCCCCAGTAGTTATGCCCTCTGTTTTGCCCCAGTAGTTGTGCCCTCTGTTGCTTTGCCCCCAGTAGATTTGCCCGAGTAGTTGTGCCTCCTGTTGCTTTGCCCCCAATAGTTGTGTCCCGTCGCTTTGCCCCCAATAGCTGTGCCCTCTGCTGCTATGCCCCCTGTTGTGCCCTCTGTTGCTTTGCCCCAGTAGTTGTGCCCTCTGTTGCTGTGCCCCGTTGCTTTGCCCGCAGTAGATTTGCCCCAGTAGTTGTGCCCCCAGTAGTTGTGTCCCCTGTCGCCGTGCCCCCAATAGTTGTGCCCTCTGCTGCTGTGCCCCCTGTTGCTGTGCCAATAGTTGTGTCCCCTGCTGCTATGCCCCCTGTTGCTGTGCCCCAGTAGTTGTGTCCCGTCGCTGTGCCCCCAATAGTTGTGCCCTCTGCTGCTGTGCCAATAGTTGTGCCCTCTGCTGCTGTGCCCCCTGTTGCTGTGCCAATAGTTGTGTCCCCTGCTGCTATGCCCCCTGTTGCTGTGCCCCCAGTAGTTGTGTCCCCTGTCGCTGTGCCCCCAATAGTTGTGCCCTCTGCTGCTGTGCCAATAGTTGTGCCCTCTGCTGCTGTGCCCCGTTGCTGTGCCCCCTGTAAACACACACACACAAAAATTAAAAATAAATACTTACCACTGCCCCGCTCCTGCTTTCCAACTGCTGCTGCTCCGTCTGGCCGCCGCGGCTCCTCTCTATGGGATAGACGTCATGACGTCTCTCCCATAGCAGCGCCGCACAGACACTAGAGGTCAATCCTGACCTCTAGTGTCTGTCACTGGAGCCGACTGCAGCGGACGCCCACACAGCCCACGGCGTCTGCTGCAGCCGGTGAGCGGGGAGCGGGTAGGCGGCGGTGCCTGCGGGGTGACTGCGGCAGCGCCCCCAGGCCGCAGCACCTCGAGCGCAGGCACTGCTTGCCCGCACCAAGGACCGCTCCTGTTCCCACCCTGCCGTGCACATGGTTTTGCCCAACTGCAAACAAATTTACTGCTACGATCAGGTCTGAATTACCCCCTATATCTCCTGGACACTGAGGAGTGTGCTGCAATGATGGCTACTGAGGAGAAACAGTCAATGGAGCTGTGGCACAGACGCTAGGGTCATCTGGGATATGACAACGTCCAGAAACTGCTAGATGGAATGGTAACAGGGATCACCATGAGCAATGCTGAAAGACCCATGTGTGAGTGTTGCATAAAAGGCAAGCAAACTCGTAACCCATTTCCACAGTCAGTTAATAGAGCAGAGACATCATTTGCTTTAGTGAACACAGACGTGTGTGGTCCAATGGAGGAAGAATCAATCAGTAGCTACAGGTATTTCATGACTCTCATTGATGACGCTACAAGAATGACACACGTGTACTTCCTTAAAGAGAAGAGTGAGGTTGTCAACAAAATTATGGAGTACAAAAACCTAGTGGAGAATCAGACGGGTCTGAAACTAAAGATCCTGAGATCAGACAACGGTGGAGAGTATGATAACAAAGTATTAGCTGCATTCCTTAGGAAATATGGCATAAAGCATCAGTTAACAATTGCCTACACACCGGAACAGAATGGCGTGAGTGAGTGGGTAAACCACACAATTGTTGAGAGAGCACGGACTATGGCCCTCATTCCGAGTTGTTCGCTCGCTAGCTGCTTTTAGCAGCAGTGCACATGCTAGGCCGCCTCCCTCTGGGAGTGTATCTTAGCTTAGCAGAATAGTGAACGAAAGATTAGCAGTTCTGCTATTAAATATTTCCCTATTTAATCAAAAAAGAAAAAGAAAAAGGGTAGCGTTGTGGTGCACAGGGTCATAAGTTGGCTGTTTATTAATAAATTAAAACATAACTTTTATTGGTAATTTAGAATAAAATAAACTCCCCACCAATCAAAAAAAGAGGCGAAATATTAAAAACTAGAAGATAGTAAGAAATGAAATATTAAAAACTGGCGCTGAGACACCTGATATTGCTCCTATAGTCCTAAATAATCGATCCAAATATCAATGTTAGTATTGTGTAGTGGTGTGTAAATTATCACCTACTTAATATAAATGTTAGTCCTACGTAGTGGTGTATAAATTACCACCACTATAAATGTAGTGATCCTCTAACTGACATCAAACGAAACAGAAATAAGGGACGTTCCTCCTATATTTATGCTGTTATATCATTCGGGAGTGGTAAATAAATTTTACAAATCTCATTGAGTAATAGACTTGAATACTATGTCTCCCTCATACATTGTTGCAAAATTAAGTTCTGCTAGACTCTCCACCATCAGAAAGTGACAGAATGAGTCACTCGAGAAAGAATGTAACAAATATACTAAACATTCTTTGTACTATGAACTGCTGTAAAACAGAACAGAGTCTGTTTGGATGATTGTTCACACTGCCTGTGTAAATAATATACTCTGGGGTGATAGAATAATTAATTAATGGATATGATCACTTAATCTTTCCTCTATGTACAGCTAGAGTCTATAATAAATTTGCAGAATGAGTTCTCCACACACTTCACTGAAGCAATAATTGCTCATCTGCACAATCTTATAGGCAGTATTAATTTTCACAGTCAGTAAAATTAAAGATGACATGTATCTCATAACAGGGGTCTAAACGTTTGTACCCACAATCAAGTAGTGTCTCTTTATGTGGTGAGCTGATAGCAGTCTGCTGGGTTCACGTTAGCCGTGTTACATAGAACGGCATTGCATAGTCCGCATATGTACGATGTTACTGGCAGGTATAAATCACTCACAGTGAGAGAGATAACATATGTCTCGTGTTTAAGGAGGCAGTGTTATATTGTGTTTAAGGTGGCAGTGTTATATTTCACTGTTCACACTGCCTGAATGGATATTCCTGTTAGCGTATTATACTGTGAACTAATATAGGATTCTGAAGATTGTGTTAATAAACTTAAAGGATGACAGGATATTTAATAGATATAATTGACTGATGACTTGACAAATTATTCTTTCCTCTCTATATTGCTAATATCTATAATAAGATTGCAAAGTAAATTCTAAACACATCTCACTGAGGCAATAGCTTCTCATCTGCACAGTATTATAGGCAGTAATATTAGAGACCTAGGCATTTGCACCCGCAATTAACAATGTTTCTTTGTGTGTTGAATTAATAGCGGTATGCTGAGTTCACATAAGCCGTACTAAGTGAGACGGCATTAAGCAGTTCTGATCTGCACGATGTTGCAGACAGATATAAATCTCTGACAGTGGGAGAGATATCGTGTGTCTCTTGTTAGGGGAGGCAGTGTTATGTTTCATTAACACTTTCACCTCAGGTTCGATCACTTCAATTAGACTAACACAAACAATAAACACAATATCATTAGGGGCATATCTCGGGCCGTCAGCGCCTTACTCCAATGCGCATTTCGCCCGTGGCTTAATCATGGAGCCGACCCGACTGTGGGGTCCGCCGGGTTTATATAGGAGTGTCTGTGTCCGTTAGAATTCATATTGGCCAATCCGAGCCACTCTGAATAGGGACGTAATTCGTCCATCTAATGCTAATCGCTCCCCGAGTAGCTGAACAGTGATGAGCAGTGGAATGCCTATCTAGCTTAGTACCTGTCTGATACTATTGGTCCCATCAGTGTCAGTCTGTAGCTGTTATGCGCTTGTATCCTCATACTTGAAGATATGTTTTAAACAGTAAAATAAGTCGGAGGGCGGAGATGGGAGTGTCTCAATTGTATTATCCTCCTGAGGGACTTGGAATTGAATTTCTCGATGTAGTCAGATCTATCTCCATTGCACAAATTTATATTCGAAAAATCCAACGTCTTACGTTGTTGAGCCCTATTAAAATAAACCTCATTAATCAAATTCTATGTTATCAATATTTATGTGATGCCAAAATTTGGTACTGATGTCACTATCTGTGTTTAGTTTAACCTATTATGACTAATATGCCTAATCTACAATATCTATAAAAATATAAAAATAAATATATATATATATATATATATATATATGCGTGAAATAGTAATGAATTTCTATATCTGTTTATTACGTGATTGTGAACGGAAAATAAAAAGTGTGTGATATAAGGGAGAGATATTCATCATCCAAGACCCTCCAAAAAACAAATAAAAGTGTCAATAAAAATTATGGATATAAGGGAGAGATATTAAAACTAGGACCCTCCAGTTAAAAACAAAAATGTGTAAGAAGAAAAAGGAAATAATAAGTGTTTGTAATAATTTCCATTAATAATAATAATGAATGTATCATCTTGGTCCCAAAATTCACTACAAGAATACTACAAAAAATAATTTTTTAAATCTGGTGGGACTGAGAAGGATGGTGATTGATGTCCACCAAAACTGTTTATGCAATGGGTATATTATATCATTTAATCACAACTACATCTAAAATGCAGGTTGGGTGTACTATCGTATACCCAAATGTATCTTTTCTCATAAGAAAGCAGAATAGCTGATATTCTCATTCAATCCATTTGGTTGAATGCTTCCCATCAGGAAGATAAGACGTGCTTCTCTCCTCAGCAGTTGATTGGTCATATTGCCTCCCCTGTTGTCTGATTTGATTCTTTCCATCACAAAGGCCTTCAGATGTCGTGTATTGCTTTGGTGGTGAATCATGAAATGTCTAGCAACTGTAGATAATATCTTACATTTCATTAGGTCTTCTTTTGCTCTCCGGATATTCCCTGCATGCTCAAGTAATCGCTGTTTAAAAGGTCTACTTGTCATGCCCACGTAATAAAGATTACATGGACATGTTAAACAGTAGACAACATTCTGTGAGTTGCAGTTAAGAAAGTCTTGAATCTGCCATATATGTCCATATTTATCTCTGAATTGCTGCATCTTCACGGTATATTGGCACGCTTTGCAATGGCCACAGCTATAGAACCCTTTGAGTGGCGTTCTTATAGATGATTCTAATTGGAAATGACTATGTACAAGGGAGTCTCTGAGATTTCTTGCTCTCCTCCAACACATTTGTACTTTGTCTCCCACAATTCTTGAGAGATCCGGATCGGCTTTCAGCACATGCCAGTGTTTCTGAATCGTTTGTCTAATTAATTGATTTTCCTGGCAATAAGTGCCAATAAATCTAATGGGTTGCTGATCAACGTTTTGTTTTACATGTTCTTTCTGAGGATAGATTAAACTGTTCCTGGATTTCCTACTTGCTTGATTGTATGCTCTCCGTGTGGATCTTTTACTATAGCCCCTTGCAGTGAGTCTATTTTCCAATTCCTTGGCTCTTTGTTCGAAGATTTTTTCACTCGTGCAGTTCCTGCGTGTCCTGAGGTATTCTCCCTTGGGTACTCCCCTGATTACTGCCTCTGGATGGAAACTAGTAGCATGTAAGATGCTGTTAGTCGCTGTTTCTTTCCTGAACATGTCTGATGTTAATCGTCCATCTTCTTCCACTGAAATTGTCAGGTCCAGGAAGTTAACAGCTTTCTGGCTCATCTCAGTTGTCAACGTCAGGTTAAAAGGATTGGTATTCAGGATCCGAATGAATTCTAGAAATTGTTCTTTCTCTCCTTCCCAGATGATGAACAAGTCATCTATGTAGCGTAGCCATAAGAGGACATGTTGTGTGTAGATCTCATGGGTCTCCGTAAATACATGTTCCCTTTCCCACCAACCCATATACAGATTTGCATAGGTTGGTGCACACGCTGTCCCCATCGCAGAACCTCTCTGCTGCAGGTAAAAACTGCCGTTAAAGATGAAATAGTTCTTTGTAAGTACGAACTCAAGAAGTTGGAGTAAAAAGCCATTGAGATCCTTACAAGTTTCCATATTAAGGAAAAATTCAGTTGCATGTAGACCTCTGGAGTGTTGTATGCTAGTATATAGCGACTCCACGTCGCATGTGGCTATCCAGGTTCCGGGGCTTACATGTAGATTTTCTATTTTAGCGAGTACATCCATCGTATCTCTCACATACGATGGAAGAGTGACTACAATTTCTCTCAGATGTTTATCTAGAAAGTAACTCGCCTTCTCAGTTAGATTGTTAATGCCCGAAACAATAGGCCTGCCAGGAGGTTTATTACGATCCTTATGTACTTTGGGTAACATATAGAAAGTAGCTACTTTCGGTTCTTTGGTCTCCAGGTATTCAAACTGATTTTTATCTATGATACCCTCGTCACGTGCCTGTTGGAGAAGATTACTATATTGTCTTAAGAATTCCTCTGTTGGGTTACCCGAGAGTTTTTTGTAGCAAATAGGATCCTGAAGTTGTCTCAATGCCTCCTGAGTATACATTTTCTTAGGCCACAATACTATGTTGCCGCCCTTATCCGACGGCTTAACCAGGACATCTGACCATTTCTGTATTTCCAGAATTGCCTGGTCCTCTTCTTTACTCAGGTTGCGAATGTGGACTGATCTTGTTTCTTTAATCTGATCCAGATCATGGGAAACTAATTCTGTAAAAATCCTAATATATGCATTGGAGTTAATATCAGGAAAAAATGTAGACTTTTTCTTTAATAATGGTACTTTGGGAATAGCTGGTGGCGATTCAGGTATCGAATCGACCCCCTGTAGTTCAACTAGAGTTTCCAAAGCTCCCCTCTCTTCCAATGTCTCAATTTCCATGTCAATGGGAAGGAAAAATTCATCAATACTGGGCTGATCCCCTCTTAATTCTTGTTCCGTCTCGCTCGGGGTTTCTTCTTTCTTAAAGAAAAATTTCTTAAGAAGTAATTTTCTGGCGAAGAGATTTAAATCTTTCTCCCATTCAAATCTATTCATTTTTTGTGTGGGGGAAAAAGAGAGGCCTCTCCTGAGTACTTTAATTTGTGGGTCTGTCAGGACCTTGTCACTCAGATTAATAATTTGTAGGGCTGTTAAATCATTATTTAATATCTCTTCCTGTAATTCCTGGGTTTCTCCCATCTGCCTCTTGTATTTCGAGTTCTTAAATCTCTTCCTCCCTCTCCTGATCCTCTTGAATTGGGGTAATGGTCTACTGGACCTCGGCCTAAAAAAGCTCTCTGATTAGTGGTGGAATATTTTGAAGTAGAAGGTGTATTTGGGTTATCAGAGTCAGATGAGTCAATTTCAGAAGTTGTATAGTTTTGTTCCTCCCTCCTCTCTTTCATCTGTGATTTTCTCCATCGGTATACCTTATTTTCTGAGTAGTCATTCCTATCTCGTTGGAGTTTGCGTTTCTTCCTTTCTATGATTTGTTGTTCCATTTCTTCTACCTCTGTCATGTATTTTCCATATAATTTCTGAAAGCTTTCTAATTTCTCAAACGGTCTCAGTTTCTCCCCGATGCACTCAATTTCCTTTGTGCATTGTTCCAGTATTAATTCGTCGTGTTTAATTAAGATGTTAATTAATTCAAAGGAACATTTAGTTAGAGTATCCTCCCATTCTTTTTTGAGAGTTTCATTGGCTAATTCAAAGGCAGGGAAAATCTTAGGTCTCAGACCCCTTGGTACCATGTTGCTCTTTACATAGCTATCAAATGTCATTCTATTCCACCGTGTCTTGGATTGTTTATATAATCGACAGGAGAAATGGCAAAGTGAGGCCAATAATCTGTTTGCCAATGAAAATATCTCTAATTTGGGGGACAAGACTGACTGGTCTACGGGATTATATGAACTTAAAAAAATCTTATATAAACAATCCAAGACACGGTGGAATAGAATGACATTTGATAGCTATGTAAAGAGCAACATGGTACCAAGGGGTCTGAGACCTAAGATTTTCCCTGCCTTTGAATTAGCCAATGAAACTCTCAAAAAAGAATGGGAGGATACTCTAACTAAATGTTCCTTTGAATTAATTAACATCTTAATTAAACACGACGAATTAATACTGGAACAATGCACAAAGGAAATTGAGTGCATCGGGGAGAAACTGAGACCGTTTGAGAAATTAGAAAGCTTTCAGAAATTATATGGAAAATACATGACAGAGGTAGAAGAAATGGAACAACAAATCATAGAAAGGAAGAAACGCAAACTCCAACGAGATAGGAATGACTACTCAGAAAATAAGGTATACCGATGGAGAAAATCACAGATGAAAGAGAGGAGGGAGGAACAAAACTATACAACTTCTGAAATTGACTCATCTGACTCTGATAACCCAAATACACCTTCTACTTCAAAATATTCCACCACTAATCAGAGAGCTTTTTTAGGCCGAGGTCCAGTAGACCATTACCCCAATTCAAGAGGATCAGGAGAGGGAGGAAGAGATTTAAGAACTCGAAATACAAGAGGCAGATGGGAGAAACCCAGGAATTACAGGAAGAGATATTAAATAATGATTTAACAGCCCTACAAATTATTAATCTGAGTGACAAGGTCCTGACAGACCCACAAATTAAAGTACTCAGGAGAGGCCTCTCTTTTTCCCCCACACAAAAAATGAATAGATTTGAATGGGAGAAAGATTTAAATCTCTTCGCCAGAAAATTACTTCTTAAGAAATTTTTCTTTAAGAAAGAAGAAACCCCGAGCGAGACGGAACAAGAATTAAGAGGGGATCAGCCCAGTATTGATGAATTTTTCCTTCCCATTGACATGGAAATTGAGACATTGGAAGAGAGGGGAGCTTTGGAAACTCTAGTTGAACTACAGGGGGTCGATTCGATACCTGAATCGCCACCAGCTATTCCCAAAGTACCATTATTAAAGAAAAAGTCTACATTTTTTCCTGATATTAACTCCAATGCATATATTAGGATTTTTACAGAATTAGTTTCCCATGATCTGGATCAGATTAAAGAAACAAGATCAGTCCACATTCGCAACCTGAGTAAAGAAGAGGACCAGGCAATTCTGGAAATACAGAAATGGTCAGATGTCCTGGTTAAGCCGTCGGATAAGGGCGGCAACATAGTATTGTGGCCTAAGAAAATGTATACTCAGGAGGCATTGAGACAACTTCAGGATCCTATTTGCTACAAAAAACTCTCGGGTAACCCAACAGAGGAATTCTTAAGACAATATAGTAATCTTCTCCAACAGGCACGTGACGAGGGTATCATAGATAAAAATCAGTTTGAATACCTGGAGACCAAAGAACCGAAAGTAGCTACTTTCTATATGTTACCCAAAGTACATAAGGATCGTAATAAACCTCCTGGCAGGCCTATTGTTTCGGGCATTAACAATCTAACTGAGAAGGCGAGTTACTTTCTAGATAAACATCTGAGAGAAATTGTAGTCACTCTTCCATCGTATGTGAGAGATACGATGGATGTACTCGCTAAAATAGAAAATCTACATGTAAGCCCCGGAACCTGGATAGCCACATGCGACGTGGAGTCGCTATATACTAGCATACAACACTCCAGAGGTCTACATGCAACTGAATTTTTCCTTAATATGGAAACTTGTAAGGATCTCAATGGCTTTTTACTCCAACTTCTTGAGTTCGTACTTACAAAGAACTATTTCATCTTTAACGGCAGTTTTTACCTGCAGCAGAGAGGTTCTGCGATGGGGACAGCGTGTGCACCAACCTATGCAAATCTGTATATGGGTTGGTGGGAAAGGGAACATGTATTTACGGAGACCCATGAGATCTACACACAACATGTCCTCTTATGGCTACGCTACATAGATGACTTGTTCATCATCTGGGAAGGAGAGAAAGAACAATTTCTAGAATTCATTCGGATCCTGAATACCAATCCTTTTAACCTGACGTTGACAACTGAGATGAGCCAGAAAGCTGTTAACTTCCTGGACCTGACAATTTCAGTGGAAGAAGATGGACGATTAACATCAGACATGTTCAGGAAAGAAACAGCGACTAACAGCATCTTACATGCTACTAGTTTCCATCCAGAGGCAGTAATCAGGGGAGTACCCAAGGGAGAATACCTCAGGACACGCAGGAACTGCACGAGTGAAAAAATCTTCGAACAAAGAGCCAAGGAATTGGAAAATAGACTCACTGCAAGGGGCTATAGTAAAAGATCCACACGGAGAGCATACAATCAAGCAAGTAGGAAATCCAGGAACAGTTTAATCTATCCTCAGAAAGAACATGTAAAACAAAACGTTGATCAGCAACCCATTAGATTTATTGGCACTTATTGCCAGGAAAATCAATTAATTAGACAAACGATTCAGAAACACTGGCATGTGCTGAAAGCCGATCCGGATCTCTCAAGAATTGTGGGAGACAAAGTACAAATGTGTTGGAGGAGAGCAAGAAATCTCAGAGACTCCCTTGTACATAGTCATTTCCAATTAGAATCATCTATAAGAACGCCACTCAAAGGGTTCTATAGCTGTGGCCATTGCAAAGCGTGCCAATATACCGTGAAGATGCAGCAATTCAGAGATAAATATGGACATATATGGCAGATTCAAGACTTTCTTAACTGCAACTCACAGAATGTTGTCTACTGTTTAACATGTCCATGTAATCTTTATTACGTGGGCATGACAAGTAGACCTTTTAAACAGCGATTACTTGAGCATGCAGGGAATATCCGGAGAGCAAAAGAAGACCTAATGAAATGTAAGATATTATCTACAGTTGCTAGACATTTCATGATTCACCACCAAAGCAATACACGACATCTGAAGGCCTTTGTGATGGAAAGAATCAAATCAGACAACAGGGGAGGCAATATGACCAATCAACTGCTGAGGAGAGAAGCACGTCTTATCTTCCTGATGGGAAGCATTCAACCAAATGGATTGAATGAGAATATCAGCTATTCTGCTTTCTTATGAGAAAAGATACATTTGGGTATACGATAGTACACCCAACCTGCATTTTAGATGTAGTTGTGATTAAATGATATAATATACCCATTGCATAAACAGTTTTGGTGGACATCAATCACCATCCTTCTCAGTCCCACCAGATTTAAAAAATTATTTTTTGTAGTATTCTTGTAGTGAATTTTGGGACCAAGATGATACATTCATTATTATTATTAATGGAAATTATTACAAACACTTATTATTTCCTTTTTCTTCTTACACATTTTTGTTTTTAACTGGAGGGTCCTAGTTTTAATATCTCTCCCTTATATCCATAATTTTTATTGACACTTTTATTTGTTTTTTGGAGGGTCTTGGATGATGAATATCTCTCCCTTATATCACACACTTTTTATTTTCCGTTCACAATCACGTAATAAACAGATATAGAAATTCATTACTATTTCACGCATATATATATATATATATATATATATTTATTTTTATATTTTTATAGATATTGTAGATTAGGCATATTAGTCATAATAGGTTAAACTAAACACAGATAGTGACATCAGTACCAAATTTTGGCATCACATAAATATTGATAACATAGAATTTGATTAATGAGGTTTATTTTAATAGGGCTCAACAACGTAAGACGTTGGATTTTTCGAATATAAATTTGTGCAATGGAGATAGATCTGACTACATCGAGAAATTCAATTCCAAGTCCCTCAGGAGGATAATACAATTGAGACACTCCCATCTCCGCCCTCCGACTTATTTTACTGTTTAAAACATATCTTCAAGTATGAGGATACAAGCGCATAACAGCTACAGACTGACACTGATGGGACCAATAGTATCAGACAGGTACTAAGCTAGATAGGCATTCCACTGCTCATCACTGTTCAGCTACTCGGGGAGCGATTAGCATTAGATGGACGAATTACGTCCCTATTCAGAGTGGCTCGGATTGGCCAATATGAATTCTAACGGACACAGACACTCCTATATAAACCCGGCGGACCCCACAGTCGGGTCGGCTCCATGATTAAGCCACGGGCGAAATGCGCATTGGAGTAAGGCGCTGACGGCCCGAGATATGCCCCTAATGATATTGTGTTTATTGTTTGTGTTAGTCTAATTGAAGTGATCGAACCTGAGGTGAAAGTGTTAATGAAACATAACACTGCCTCCCCTAACAAGAGACACACGATATCTCTCCCACTGTCAGAGATTTATATCTGTCTGCAACATCGTGCAGATCAGAACTGCTTAATGCCGTCTCACTTAGTACGGCTTATGTGAACTCAGCATACCGCTATTAATTCAACACACAAAGAAACATTGTTAATTGCGGGTGCAAATGCCTAGGTCTCTAATATTACTGCCTATAATACTGTGCAGATGAGAAGCTATTGCCTCAGTGAGATGTGTTTAGAATTTACTTTGCAATCTTATTATAGATATTAGCAATATAGAGAGGAAAGAATAATTTGTCAAGTCATCAGTCAATTATATCTATTAAATATCCTGTCATCCTTTAAGTTTATTAACACAATCTTCAGAATCCTATATTAGTTCACAGTATAATACGCTAACAGGAATATCCATTCAGGCAGTGTGAACAGTGAAATATAACACTGCCACCTTAAACACAATATAACACTGCCTCCTTAAACACGAGACATATGTTATCTCTCTCACTGTGAGTGATTTATACCTGCCAGTAACATCGTACATATGCGGACTATGCAATGCCGTTCTATGTAACACGGCTAACGTGAACCCAGCAGACTGCTATCAGCTCACCACATAAAGAGACACTACTTGATTGTGGGTACAAACGTTTAGACCCCTGTTATGAGATACATGTCATCTTTAATTTTACTGACTGTGAAAATTAATACTGCCTATAAGATTGTGCAGATGAGCAATTATTGCTTCAGTGAAGTGTGTGGAGAACTCATTCTGCAAATTTATTATAGACTCTAGCTGTACATAGAGGAAAGATTAAGTGATCATATCCATTAATTAATTATTCTATCACCCCAGAGTATATTATTTACACAGGCAGTGTGAACAATCATCCAAACAGACTCTGTTCTGTTTTACAGCAGTTCATAGTACAAAGAATGTTTAGTATATTTGTTACATTCTTTCTCGAGTGACTCATTCTGTCACTTTCTGATGGTGGAGAGTCTAGCAGAACTTAATTTTGCAACAATGTATGAGGGAGACATAGTATTCAAGTCTATTACTCAATGAGATTTGTAAAATTTATTTACCACTCCCGAATGATATAACAGCATAAATATAGGAGGAACGTCCCTTATTTCTGTTTCGTTTGATGTCAGTTAGAGGATCACTACATTTATAGTGGTGGTAATTTATACACCACTACGTAGGACTAACATTTATATTAAGTAGGTGATAATTTACACACCACTACACAATACTAACATTGATATTTGGATCGATTATTTAGGACTATAGGAGCAATATCAGGTGTCTCAGCGCCAGTTTTTAATATTTCATTTCTTACTATCTTCTAGTTTTTAATATTTCGCCTCTTTTTTTGATTGGTGGGGAGTTTATTTTATTCTAAATTACCAATAAAAGTTATGTTTTAATTTATTAATAAACAGCCAACTTATGACCCTGTGCACCACAACGCTACCCTTTTTCTTTTTCTTTTTTGATTAAATATCGATCTCTTAGGTAGCAGGTAGCACGTCCCCTCATGCAGATATCTAGATCTCTATATTAATATGTTATATGGGGATTAGGCCATACCATACCGGTGCGGAAACATTTGTTTTTGTTTGTATTAAATATTTCCCTGCAGTTTCTGAGTAGCTCCAGACCTACTCCTAGATTGCGATCACCTCAGTCCGCTTAGTTCCTGGTTTGACGTCACAAACACGCCCTGCGTTCGGCCAGCCACTCCCCCATTTCTCCAGCCACTCCTGCGTTTTAGCCTGACACGCCTGCGTTTTTTAGCACACTCTCGGAAAACGGTCAGTTTCCGCCCAGAAACACCCACTTCCTGTCAATCACTCACCGATCAGCAGAGCGACTGAAAAGCGTCGCTCGGACCGGTGTAAAATTGCATAGTTTTGTGTGAAAATACTTAGCGCGTGCGCCCTGCGGCCCATACGCATGCTCAGAATCGCCCATTTTTAGCCTGATCGCTATTCTGCTAAAAACGGCAGCGAGCAAACAACTCGGAATGACCACCTATGTTAAGTGATGATAGCCTGAAAAAGAGGTTTTGGGCAGAAGCAGTATCGACTGCAGTACACCTAAAGAATCGTGCACCTACATGGCCGTCAAATGTAAATGCCACTGGAGGCGTGGTCCAGGAAAAAGTATCAGTCATCTTCGTGTCTTCGGGAGCAAAGCTTTTGCACATATACCGAAAGAGAAAAGAGAAAGCTAGATCCAAAATCCATAGAATGTATAATGCTCAGATACTGCGACGAAAGCAAATGGAGCAGTGGAGAAACAAGAAAATTTATTATTGCATGTACAGGCAGCAGAAAGCGTGTCTGAATCTGAGAGTGTCAAAGCAGACAAGTAGTCAGGGAACAGAAGTTCCATGAGGAGCAATAAAGATATTTTAGCCAAGAAGTACAGTGAGGAGTATGCAAAGATAGCTTACTGTGAACCTCAAAACATACAGGAAGCAAAGTCAAGCAGTGATTGGACAGAGTGGAAGTCAGCAATTTATACAAAACTGTCAGCACTAAATGATAACAGTACATGGACTATGATCGATAGACCAAGTGACCGTAAAACGATTAAGAACAAGTGGGTTCTCTGCAAGAAGTTGAACTCAGATGCACAGTAGCTCATTACAAAGCCCACCTTGTTGCCAAGGGATATACTCAGAAGTATGGAATCGATTACGAAGAGATCTACTCACCAGTCACAAGGTATAGCACCTTAAGGTTAGTGATTGCTGTTGCTACACTACATGATCTACGGTTATATCAACTAAACTTTGATTCCGCATTCCTTAATGGAGAATTGATTGAGGAAATTTATATGGAACCACCTGAACATTTTGATCTGGACATATTCCAAACTGGGAAAGTTTGTCTCTTAAAGAAGTCGCTACATGGCCTCAAGCAAAGTGGTCATTGCTGGTATGTAAAGTTGGATGCAGCGTTACTAGAGATGAACTTTGTTAGGTCAGAGACTGATCACTGCCTATACCACAAAACCATCAAAGAAAAGTTGTCCATTATAGCTGTCTATGTGGATGATTTACTTTTGGCAGGTCAAGAAGATCACATACCAAATAATCCTGCATAGGAGACCACAAATAGGTTGAACTCGATGGACAAATTGTCTTTTTTCAACCTTAGATACTATGTTACTATGTTACATCACTGATGTCAAGCACCAGCTTAAACAAAGATTCAAGTTAAAATATTTAGGCCCTGCAAATCATCTATTTAGTATGAAAATTGTACAAAACCTGCAAGAGGGAACTGTCACAATTGACCAACAAACATACATTGAGGCAATAATTTTCAAGTACGGAATGACCGATGCAAAACCAGTAAGTACCCCCATTGATACAAGTGCAAAGATGGTCAATGTCATGTCACCAAGCAGCAAAAGGGAGATAGAGGAAATGCAAGAAATCCCTTCTCAAAATGCCATTGGTAGTTTGATGTATGCAAGCATTGGGACATGACCAAACATCACTCACTCATGCAAAGAGTCAGGCATGCCAGTTCACAAATAATCCTGGGAGACAACACTGGATTGCAGTAATTAAATACTAAGGTACCTCAAAGGTACAAGTTCACTAAAGTTGAAATTTACAAGATCATCAGAAACCAGCTTAAAAGTATTCTGTGACGCCGACTGGGGATCAGATGAGGATGATAGACGTTCTCATACTGGATATTGGATACTGGATATTGTTTAAATTGTCTAAATTCAGCACTGGAAAATTGAGGACCGTTGTCAGTGAACATTTCCATAGGAACACCATGCCTTGCAAAGATTGACTTCATGCAATTGATTACAGCTTTACTAGTAGTTGTATGTAGTGTCTTTACCACAGGGTAGTTAGGGTAATAATCAGTCACGACAATGTACATTTTCCTATCACAATCAAACAAATCTGCACCAACTTTCTGGTACGGTCTCTCTGGCACTGCACGAGGACTCAGTGGCTCGACTTGTTGCTTCGGTCTATACGTAAGACGTAATTCACATGTAGCTGTTGTCTGCGCTATGTCTTGGTTCATTCTTGGCCAATATATAACTTCACGCGCTCTCCGCTTACATTTTTCTTCCCCTAAGTGGCCTTCATGTATCTTGCACAGAATAGTTTTTCTCAGTCGTGCAGGTATGACAAACCTATTGCCTTTGTAAATAATACCATTGACAACTGTAAAGTCACTGCGGTACATCCAATCATCATGAATAGACAGTGGACACGCATATCTTTCAACACTATCATTGTGTCATCTGTCTCAGTTTCTTTTCTAATCTGTTCTTGTCATGCAAGATACACTGTTAGAGAAGCTACAATCAAATGAACATATGTTTCTATCTCTTCATCCATCAGACGTCCAGAACCTTCACTTTTGTCCACAGCAAGAGAAAGTGTATCAGCAATGTATATGTATTTATTGGGACAGTACAGCAAGTATACATCATATTTCTGTAGTCTGATAAGCATTCGTTGAATTCTCATGGGACAGTCATCTAGTGATCTAGTCATGATAGCTACCAATGGCTTGTGGTCAGTTTCCACTGTAAATGTTTGACCATACACAAATTGATGAAATCGCTTACATGCATATGTGATCGCTAGAAGTTCTTTTTCTATCTGAGCATACTTTGTTTCAGCACTTGTCAGTGCTCTTGATGCATAGATTACTGGTTGCCATGTATATCCTCATGTTCTTGTAACAACACTGAGCCTAGGCCAAATTATGAAGCATCTGCTGAAATTCTTATTCTTTTCGCAGGATCAAAGAATTTTAGTAATGGTTGCTCTGTAATGATGTTTCAAGTTTTGCCAACTTTCTTCTTGTTCATGTGACCACATCCACTCGTTATCTTTGTCCAATAACCATCTAAGAGAGTTGAGTAATAAACTTTCCTAAGTAAGTAATCATTCCTAGGAATCTTCTGACGTCATCTTTGTTGTTAGGACATTCCATGTTCACTATGGCTGATATTTTCCTTGGGCCTGGTTTTACACCTTGATCTGAGACCACGTCGCCCATAAAGGTAAGTGTATTCACGCCAAATGCACATTTGTCCTTGTTTAGCTTTAGATTCACTTTACTGACAAGTTCCATTACTTGTCTCAATCTAGAATCATGTTCTTCCTTTGTAGATCCCCAGACAATAATGTCATCCATCATTGTTTCAACACCTGGAATATGTTAAAAAATCATGTGTATCCTTTTGTGATATACTTCTGGAGCAGACAACATTCCATATGGTAGTCGAAGAAATCTGTATCGACCTTCTGGTGTATTAAATGTACAAAGCTTTGAGCTGTCCTCATCTAGCTTCATTTGCCAGAATCCTGAAGATGCATCCAATTTACTGAACCATTTTGCTCCTGCAAATTGCGACATGATTTCATCTCTGGTTGGTAGTTTGAAATGTTCTCGTTTAATAGCTTTGTATAAATCTCTGGGGTCTAGACATATTCTGAGTTGTCCGTTTTTCTTTTCAACAATTACTAAGGAGCTCACCCATTCAGTAGGCTCATCAACATCCTGTATAACACCCAAGGCTTCCATGCAGTTTAACTCTTGTTTTAGTTTTTCTCTCAGCGCAATGGCACTTTTCTACAGGGGTGAATCACTGAAGATACTTGCATGTCTATATTTATTTTATGCTCTCCAGGCAAACAACCTAGACCTTCAAACACATCTCTGTATTCTGTAAACATCGATTTGCAGTCATCTTCTACTTGTGATGTCACCATGAAAACTTTCTTTAGCAATCTTAGTTTCTCACAGGAACTTAATCCTAGAAACGGTTGCAAGTCTTTATCCACAATCAGTAGAGATGTTTTAAACGGTTGTCCTTTATATTTCAGTGTCACTAAGCATGTACCTTTCACAGTAATTTCCTCCCCAGTGTACCCTGTAACTTTCACTTTGGCTGGATGAATTTTAGGTTATACTCTAAAAGTCTTGTAGTCTTGAAATTTTATTAAATTCACCTATGCGCCAGTATCAAGCTTAAAGGGAATGACAATCTCGTTCACTGTTAAAGGGAGAATCCATTCTTTCTTATCTGCACTGCAAAGTTCAATGCAATCCACAAATAATTCCTCTGCTTGTTTAACAGTATGCACTTTGGTTGTTTCACTTTTAAATTTACAGCATTTGGCAAAGTGATTAAGTGTACCACATTTCATGCAGGTTTTACCATAAGCAGGGCACATTTTAGGATTGTGAGCATTTCCATATCTACTACAATTTCCTTGTTAGACTGTGGCTTAGACAGCTTCATTCTTGAGAATGGTGGTTTGCTCGACTCTGTTTTCTGCACTACATGTACAGCACCATCAGCTTCCTTGTGTAACTTTTTGGCTTAAAATCTAGTTATTTCTGCAGATCTACACATAGTCACTGCCTTGTCTAGTGCTAGATCTTGCTCTCTCAGCACTCTCTCTCTGAGTCCATTATCAGGTATTCCACAGACAATATGATCTCTAATCAGTGAATCCTTTAAAATCACCAAGCTCTGTACCATACTGATCAAATCCATCTCCAGACTTCTGATCACATGTGAAAAACTTATATCTTTCATGTGTCACATTTTTACTTGACACAAAGTAATCTTCACACTTTTGCATTATCGAAGATAGTACCATATTCTGCCCCTCATCAAACTGAAAACTATTATAAATGTCCAACACATTCTCTCCTATAACATGGAGGAAAATGGATGCCTTAGTTTTTGTCAGCCTCTGTATCAGCTCCACATACAGCAAGATATATATTAAACCTTTGCTTAAATCATTTCCAGTTCTCAGACAAGTTACCAAACATCAGCATGACTGTTGGAGGAGACAGTTTATCCATGGTTACTCACTGTTTGAAGAGAGGAGCACATGGCAGGCTTTGCAAACACTGTGTATCACAGCTTTACAAACTTCTGCAGAATCACATTCTGACCACTAACAGTCCACATAAAACTTCTTCTGACACCATGTTTGGTTCATATGCTTGCAATTCCAACCATTAGGACACAGAGGCATGTGAGTTTACTGCTGCGCTTTTATTTAATTACCAACTCCAAACACACTGCACACTGGACCACCCACTTCCCAGCATTCCCTCTGGTCCTAGCATCCATCACTGAAGATTCAGGCTTACACATATTAGTAAGGGAGTGTCTCCAAACATTAAGCATTTGCAATAACATCACAGATACCTGTTTGCTTTGGCAGGCGCAATCGTAAGCTGGGCAAGTAGGAAACAACCCACAGTTGCTCTTTCTACAACAGAGGCAGAGTACATGGCGCTCACAGAAACTTCAAAAGAAGCGCTTTGGCTAAGAGAGACTTTATGCGATTTAGGTCTTCTTTACCACAGTGAGATCATCAACATAAAGTGTGATAGCATGGGAGCAATTGATCTTTCTTGTAGCACAAAGCATCATGGATGGTCTAAGCACATTGCTATAAGATATCATTTCATTTGTGAGTTGGTGGAAAACAAGTCCGTCAATGTGGAATATGTTGCAAGTGAAGAAAATATTGCCGACATGTTGACAAAAGGACTGTCATCACACTTGCTACTTGCATTCCTGATGGAATGTGGACTAGAATATCGTTTATGTTGATTTATTCTTACTGTTTTTGCTTCACATTATGTTTTTGGTTACAGGAGTGACTTTATTGATTTGTTTGATAAAATGTCATGTTCTTTAAACTGTCAGGCAGCTTTTCCTATCTACTTGTGGTGTCACCACTGTTTGCATGGGTGTAGTGCAGGGACAGGGAGTTACTCTGAGTAGGGGGTGAGGAGGACTCCTTGCACTCAGAACCACCCCATTTGTGCTTCCCCGGCCACTAACCTCACTACACGTCATTGTCCCAGAGATGTTCTGGTTTGCTGATTTTCTCCTTCTATTACATAGAAAAAATAGCGCTAATCCTGAGACTGGCGCTGAGTTAAGTAAAGAAGTTCTTACACCTTGTATTTTAGCACCAATAGTGGGCTAAATCTCAGTGGGTGGTACCCTGTTCTTTCTTTCAGTACCCAAATGATTGGGATTGGACACGATTAAAAAGTACTTGATATTTAATCTCACCACCACAGGATGCTTGTCAAGGCCACATAAAGATGGATACAACAAGATTCAGGTCCCAGTATTATCCTATAAAAACGTGTTTCAGAACAATTCTTTCATCAGTAACAGATGCTGGTGATAGTGCTGTGTGCGGTTTTTAAACCTCTTGAGAGGATCTAAGTTTTCCCGCCGGTTTCTCAAGGTGAACTTCATTAAATTATTAGAATGGGTACTATGTTAGGTAAATCCTGGATAACCTGACATAATGTGTTAGTATTAGGGATGTAAGCAACCCATCTGATGAGGTCCACCCTGACATAGTGGATGGGCCCGCATTTTTGACCAAACATGTGCTAAGAACTTCACTTATAGTCTATGTTAATTGTAAACTTTATTAAAAGTATTCTTAATGCTTAGAGTGTGTACCTATATTTTTCTTTTTCCTGCATGGTACTACAAGTCTCAGAATGGTAGCAACTCTCATGTTTAAAAATAAGATTTTACTCACAGGTAAATCTATTTCTCGTAGTCCGTAGTGGATGCTGGGACTCCGTAAGGACCATGGGGAATAGCGGCTCCGCAGGAGACTGGGCACAACTAAGAAAGCTTTAGGACTAACTGGTGTGCACTGGCTCCTCCCACTATGACCCTCCTCCAGACCTCAGTTAGGATACTGTGCCCGGAAGAGCTGACACAATAAGGAAGGATTTTGAATCCCGGGTAAGACTCATACCAGCCACACCAATCACACTACGGACTACGAGAAATAGATTTACCGGTGAGTAAAATCTTATTTTCTCTGACGTCCTAAGTGGATGCTGGGACTCCGTAAGGACCATGGGGATTATACCAAAGCTCCCAAACGGGCGGGAGAGTGCGGATGACTCTGCAGCACCGAATGAGAGAACTCAAGGTCCTCCTCAGCCAGGGTATAAAATTTGTAGAATTTTGCAAACGTGTTTGCCCCTGACCAAGTAGCAGCTCGGCAAAGTTGTAAAGCCGAGACCCCTCGGGCAGCCGCCCAAGAAGAGCCCACTTTCCTCGTGGAATAGGCTTTTACAGATTTAGGCTGCGGCAGGCCAGCCGCAGAATGCGCAAGCTGAATTGTGCTACAAATCCAGCGAGCAATAGTCTGCTTCGAAGCAGGAGCACCCAGTTTGTTGGGTGCATACAGGATAAATAGCGAGTCAGTCTTCCTGACTCCAGCCGTCCTGGAAACATAAATTTTCAAGGCCCTGACTACGTCCAGTAACTTGGAGTCCTCCAAGTCCCTAGTAGCCGCAGGCACAACAATAGGTTGGTTCAAGTGAAAAGCTGATACCACCTTAGGGAGAAACTGGGGACGAGTCCTCAATTCTGCCCTATCCATATGGAAAATCAAATAGGGGCTTTTACATGACAAAGCCGCCAATTCTGACACTCGCCTAGCCGAAGCCAAGGCCAAAAGCATGACCACTTTCCACGTGAGATATTTTAAATCCACGGTTTTAAGTGGCTCAAACCAATGTGACTTCAGGAAACCCAACACCACGTTGAGGTCCCACGGTGCCACTGGAAGCACAAAAGGAGGCTGAATATGCAGCACTCCCTTAACAAATGTCTGAACTTCAGGCAGTGAAGCCAGTTCTTTTTGGAAGAAAATCGACAGAGCCGAAATCTGGACCTTAATGGAACCCAGTTTTAGGCCCATAGTCACCCCTGACTGTAGGAAGTGCAGAAATCGACCCAGCTGAAATTCCTCCATTGGGGCCTTCCTGGCCTCACACCACGCAACATATTTTCGCCATATGCGGTGATAATGTTGTACGGTTACATCTTTTCTAGCTTTAATGAGCGTAGGAATGACTTCCTCCGGAATACCTTTTTCTTTTAGGATCCGGTGTTCAACCGCCATGCCGTCAAACGCAGCCGCGGTAAGTCTTGGAACAGACAGGGCCCCTGCAGCAGCAGGTCCTGTCTGAGCGGCAGAGGCCATGGGTCCTCTGAGATCAATTCTTGAAGTTCCGGGTACCAAGCTCTTCTTGGCCAATCCGGAACAATGAGTATAGTTCTTACTCCTCATTTCCTTATCATCCTCAGTACCTTGGGTATGAGAGGAAGAGGGGGGAACACATAAACCGACCGGTACACCCACGGTGTCACTAGAGCGTCTACAGCTATCGCCTGAGGGTCCCTTGACCTGGCGCAATATTTTTCTAGCTTTTTGTTTAGGCGGGACGCCATCATGTCCACCTGTGGCCTTTCCCAACGGTTTACAATCAATTGGAAGACTTCTGGATGAAGTCCCCACTCTCCCGGTTAGAGGTCGTGCCTGCTGAGGAAGTCTGCTTCCCAGTTGTCCACTCCCGGAATGAACACTGCTGACAGTGCTAACACGTGACTTTCCGCCCATCGGAGAATCCTTGTGGCTTCTGCCATCGCCGTCCTGCTTCTTGTGCCGCCCTGTCAGTTTACATGGGCGACTGCCGTGATGTTGTCTGACTGGATCAGAACCGGCTGGTTTTGAAGCAGGGGTTTTGCCTGACTTAGGGCATTGTAAATGGCCCTCAGTTCCAGAACGTTTATGTGTAGGGAAGTCTCCTGACTTGACCAAAGTCCTTGGAAGTTTCTTCCCTGTGTGACTGCCCCCCAGCCTCGAAGGCTGGCATTCGTGGTCACCAGGACCCAGTCCTGTATGCCGAATCTGCGGCCCTCTTGAAGATGAGCACTTTGCAGCCACCACAGCAGAGATACCCTGGTCCTTGGAGATAGGGTTATCAACCGATGCATCTGAAGATGCGATCCGGACCACTTGTCCAACAGGTCCCACTGAAAAGTTCTGGCATGGAACCTGCCGAATGGAATTGCTTCGTAGGAAGCTACCATCTTTCCCAGGACTCGCGTGCAGTGATGCACCGACCCCTCTTTTGGTTTCAGGAGGCCTCTGACTAGAGATGACAGCTCCTTGGCTTTCTCCTCTGGGAGAAACACTTTTTTCTGGACTGTGTCCAGAATCATCCCCAGGAACAGTAGACGTGTCGCAGGAACCAGCTGTGACTTTGGAATATTTAGAATCCAACCGTGCTGGTGTAGCACCTCCTGAGATAGTGCTACGCCGACCAACAACTGCTCCCTGGACCTCGCCTTTATCAGGAGATCGTCCAAGTATGGGATAATTAAAACTCCCTTTTTTCGAAGGAGTATCATCATTTCGGGCATTACCTTGGTAAATACCCTCGGTGCCGTGGACAGGCCGAACGGCAACGTCTGGAATTGGTAATGACAATCCTGTACCACAAATCTGAGGTACTCCTGGTGAGGATGGTAAATGGGGACATGCATGTAAGCATCCTTGACGTCCAGTGATACCATGTAATCCCCCTCTTCCAGGCTTGCAATAACCGCCCTGAGCGATTCCATCGTGAACTTGAATTTTTTTATATATGTGTTCAAGGATTTAAAATTTAAAAAGGGTCTCACCGAACCGTCCGGTTTCGGTACCACAAACATTGTGGAATAGTAACCCCGTCCTTGTTGAAGTAGGGGCACCTTGACTATCACCTGCTGGGAATACAGCTTGTGAATTGCCTCTATCACAGCCTCTCTGCCTGAGGGAGTTGTTGGCAAGGCAGATTTGAGGAAACGGCGGGGGCGGGGAAATGTCTCGAATTCCAGCCTGTACCCCTGAGATACCACTTGAAGGATCCAGGGATCTACTTGTGAGCGAGCCCACTGATTGCTGAAGTTTTTGAGACGGGCCCCCACCGTACCTGGCTCCGCCTGTTGAGCCCCAGCGTCATGCGGCGGACTTAGAAGAAGCAGGGGAGGACTTTTGTTCCTGGGAACTAGCTGTATGCTGCAGCTTTTTTCCCCTACCTCTGGGCAGAAAGGACGCACCTCTACCCCGCCTGCTCTTTTGGGGACGAAAGGACTGTACCTGATAATACGGTGCTTTCTTTGGTTGTGAGGGGACATGTGGTAAAAATGCTGACTTCCCAGCCGTTGCTGTGGACACTAGGTCTGAAAGACCATCCCCGAACAACTCCTCACCCTTATAAGGCAAAACTTCCATGTGCCTTTTAGAATCTGCATCACCTGTCCACTGCCGAGTCCATAACCCTCTCCTGGCAGAAATGGACAGTGCACTTATTTTAGATGCCAGCCGGCAAATATCCCTCTGTGCATCTCTCATGTATAAGACAGCGTCTTTAATATGCTCTATGTTTAGCAATATAGTGTCCCTATCTAGGGTGTCAATGTTTTCTGACAGGGAATCTGACCACGCAGCTGCAGCACTGCACATCCATGCTGAAGCAATAGCTGGTCTCAGTATAATACCAGTGTGTGTATATATAGCCTTCAGGAGAGCCTCCTGCTTTCTATCAGCAGGTTCCTTTAGGGCGGCCGTATCCGGAGACGGTAGTGCCACCTTTTTTGATAAGCGTGTAAGCGCTTTATCCACCCTAGGGGGTGTTTCCCAACGTGACCTATCCGCTGGCGGGAAAGGGTACGCCATTAGTAACTTTTTAGAAATTACCAATTTTTTATCTGGGCAAGCCCACGCTACTTCACACACTTCATTTAATTCTTCAGAAGGGGGAAAAACTACTGGTAGTTTTTCCTCGTCAAACATAATACCCTTTTTTGTGGTACCTGGGGTCACATCAGAAATGTGTAAAACATTTTTCATTGCCTCAAGCATGTAACGAGTGGCCCTATTGGACATTACATTAGTCTCTTCGTCGTCGACACTGGTATCAGTATCCGTGTCGACATCTGTGTCTGCCATCTGAGGTAGCGGGCGTTTTAGAGCCCCTGATGGCCTTTGAGACGTCTGGGCAGGCACGAGCTGAGAAGCCGGCTGTCCCGCATTTGGCATGTCATCAAATTTTTTATGTAAGGAGTCCACACTTTCACGTAATTCCTTCCACAAGTCCATCCACTCAGGTGTCACCCCCTGCGGGGCAGACAACACATTTATAGGCATCTGCTCCGCCTCCACATAAGCCTCCTCATCAAACATGTCGACACAGCCGTACCGACACACCGCACACACACAGGGAATGCTCTGACAGGAGACAGGACCCCACAAAGCCCTTTGGGGAGACAGAGAGAGAGTATGCCAGCACACACCAGAGCGCTATATAATACAGGGATTAACTAAATTATATCCCCTTATAGCTGCTATATATGTATATTGCGCCTAAATTTAGTGCCCCCCCTCTTTTTACCCTTCTGTAGTGTAGACTGCAGGGGAGAGCCAGGGAGCTTCCTTCCAGCGGAGCTGTGAGGAAAAAATGGCGCCAGTGTGCTGAGGGAGATAGCTCCGCCCCTTTTTCGCGGACTTCTCCCGCTTTTTTCAGGAATTCTGGCAGGGGTAATTTATCACATATATAGCCTCTGGGGCTATATATTGTGATGATTTTGCCATGCAAGGTGTTTATATTGCTGCTCTGGGCGCCCTGCACCCATCAGTGACCGCAGTGTGAGGTGTGCATGAGGAGCAATGGCGCACAGCTGCAGTGCTGTGCGCTACCTTGTTGAAGACAGGAGTCTTCTGCCGCCGATTTTCCGGATCACTTCTTGCTTCTGGCTCTGTAAGGGGGCCGGCGGCGCGGCTGCGGGACCGAACATCAAGGCCGGTTCCATGCGGTCGATCCCTCTGGAGCTAATGGTGTCCAGTAGCCTAAGAAGCCCAAGCTACCACCAGTTAGGTAGGTTCGCTTCTTCTCCCCTTAGTCCCTCGCTGCAGTGAGTCTGTTGCCAGCAGATCTCACTGTAAAATAAAAAACCTAAAATATACTTTCTCTCTAGGAGCTCAGGAGAGCCCCTAGTGTGCATCCAGCTCAGCCGGGCACAAGATTCTAACTGAGGTCTGGAGGAGGGTCATAGTGGGAGGAGCCAGTGCACACCAGTTAGTCCTAAAGCTTTCTTAGTTGTGCCCAGTCTCCTGCGGAGCCGCTATTCCCCATGGTCCTTACAGAGTCCCAGCATCCACTTAGGACGTCAGAGAAATTAGGGTATGCAGTCCAAGCCCACCTTTTTCCTCTATATTTGTGTATATAATGTTGAGACTCCTGCAGTTTAGTATTAGTAACCCTTCCACCTGCCCTTAGGCGTTTTTAATCAGCACAGGTTACTACATTGCTGTCCACATATTAGAATGGGCGCTATTATCAGTAAGTCCTCGATACATTTATATACACTTATTGGCGATCTGATGGAGTTCACCTTGATGTGGTGAATGGGTCTGCACTTGTAGCCAAATATGTGCTAAGATCTTTACTTATATACCATGCTACTGTTATGGTAAGGGCCGGATTTAATTATCCCAGATAGTACATACTAATTTGATGATGTTTAATGGTTTGTCGTTCTAATCCGTCGGATCAGCCAAATCATTCAAAATATTGTGTAATGTGTTCCCAGCCATAAAAATTTAGTTTTTCAGTATTCTTAGTGCTTAGAGTGTGCACCTGCATTATTCTTTTTCTTGCCCCATAAGATTTCTACAAGATCTTTCCCCCCTATGGACACTTATCAACTTTTCCAACTTACAAAACAAATTACCAGTACCTTACATTCCTCTCTTATAGTATCTATAGTAGACCATATTATTCCCCAATATAAACTTTTTGCTTACTGCATCTTTATTCATGTGGGCACATACCATCCAACATGGCCTTTTGATCTCTTACAGCCAACCAGCTCAAGTGCCTTTTGAGCTCTCCTGGGAGGAGATATGGGAAAAATCATCAGTGGGCTGATCTTAAAGAAAATGCTTCTGGACTGAATCTTGCTGTATCCATCTTTATGTGGCCTTTCGGTGGTGCCGAGCTGTTCATGGTCCGGCACCCAGTCATCTTTTTGTGTGAGAATAAATGAAAACACCTACAAACATATTTTTAGATGGTATATCATACCTATTTGGCTACATGCCATCTTTCCTTATTCCTCTGAGAGATGCTGGAGGGGCTGTATGGGGTGGGCACCCAGAGTTATATATTGTGGTTTTGTCCAAAAACTACAGTAAAGCTTTCTGGGAATCAGTTCACTAATTAATCCTTTCGATAACTGAAATTGCTATGCCGTGTTGTTTCTTATCCTTGCTTCGGACAATTCTCAATGTAGATAAACTTACTGTGCTCTGCGGTTATTTGGATAAATCTTAAGTGCTTGTGCTGTAGCTGCCGCCCTCAATTTCTGCATAACTCTATTTGGAGCACATATTGTACCATTTGAAATATAGGCTAAAGTGTCCAATCTCATGTATAAAAATAATCAACAGGCCTTCTACTTTTTAAATAAATGAGCTCAAAATAATCTATACACAATACCTAAACTGTCAAATAAAGTTGAATATTTGTTGTTTAATTATTAGATAACCATATCAAAAAGTGAAAGTATATTTTATCAAAACGTTACTTTAGAGTCACCTGGCGGGAAGTGAAAATACAGTCATCACACCACTTAAAATGGAACTTTACAGAACTATACAGTACCTATTGTAGTTACAATTAGTTAAAAAAAAGAAGAAACAAGCCACTCAAATTCGGCATGCTAAAAGAGGTGTTCCTGTACCGCTTCTTCAGTGATGAGGTTTTGTAAAAAACGTTTGATTACTCCTCATATACTTACTTCCTTGCTGTATTTGTCATGCCATGTCTGTGTGTAGTAATTTGGATGCAAAACTTTACTTATCCTTATACTGTAAGTCTCTGCATCTCTAATTCACCTAAAGGCCCCTGTCCATTTTAAAGTTTAACCAATCTATCTAACTTTGCCCATACATTACAGATTTGTTTCAGTGATAAAGAGTAAAGTAAAAAAATTAGAAGAAAAAAAAAATGTGTGTGGGCAACCCCTCCCTGGTTCAAATAATGGCCCTCATTCCGAGTTGATCGGTCGCAAGGCGAATTTAGCAGAGTTACACACGCTAAGCCGCCGCCTACTGGGAGTGAATCTTAGCTTCTTAAAATTGCGACCGATGTATTCGCAATATTGCGATTACTAACTACTTAGCAGTTTCAGAGTAGCTTCAGACTTACTCTGCCTGTGCGATCAGTTCAGTGCTTGTCGTTCCTGTTTGACGTCACAAACACACCCAGCGTTCGCCCAGGCACTCCCACCGTTTCTCCGGCCACTCCTGCGTTTTTTCCGGAAACGGTAGCGTTTTCAGCCACACGCCCCTGAAACGCCGTGTTTCCGCCCAGTAACACCCATTTCCTGTCAATCACATTACGTTCGCCGGAGCGATGAAAAAGCCGTGAGTAAAATTACTTTCTACATAGCAAAGTTACTTGGCGCAGTCGCAGTGCGAACATTGCGCATGCGTACTAAGCGGATTTTCATTGCGATGCGATGAAAAATACCGAGCGAACAACTCGGAATGAGGGCCAATATAGGAAACAAAAATGTGTAGGGGTCCCCCGTATTTTATGAACCAGCACGGGCACTTGTAGTCGACTCTGGTTCTGAAAATATGGGAAACAAATTGCATAGGGGTCCCCTATTTTTAAAGAACCAGCACCGGGCTCAACTAGCAGTGGGAAATAACAAAGCCAGGGGTCACACTTAACGGGGTCACCCAGCCAAAGAATTAGCCCCCCATCCTCCCCAACTAATCAGCCCAGGCTGTAAATTCCTCGGGAAGTTGGCACCCCTCTTGAGAGTACCCCAGGCCTGGGCTGAAACCCTGGACTATACCTAGCACCCCAGGGCAGTGGGTGCAAGGTTAATAACTGTCAAAGTTAAAAGTAAAAAATAGGATTTTAATTACCTACCGGTAAATCCTTTTCTCGTAGTCCGGAGAGGATGCTGGGGTCCACATTAGTACCATGGGGAATAGATGTGTCCACTAGGATCCACTGGCACTTTAAGAGTTAGAGAGTGGGCTGGCTCCTCCCTCTATGCCCCTCCTACCAGACCCAGTCTAGAAACTGTGCCTGAGGAGACGGACATCTTCGAGAGAAGGATTTTACACAGATAGTGGCGAGATTCACACCAGCTCACACATACAAGGCAAACCAAGCTAATGAGCTTGAAACATCAGCAACGGCTGAACAAGATTACTTACCAAGTAACAAAACAGTACTTAACCAAGAACTAAGCAGTGCTGAACTAAGTAACCACTGCAGGATCACGAAGCGCTGGGCGGGCGCCTAGCATCCTCTACGGACTACAAGAAAAGGATTTACCGGTAGGTGATTAAAATCTTTTTTTCTCTTACATCCTAGAGGATGATGGTATCCACATTAGTACCATGGGGATGTACCAAAGCTACCAGAACGTTAGGGAGAGCGCGGAGGCTCCTGCAGAACTGATTGACCAAACTTCAGGTCCTCAGCGGCCAAGGCATCAAACTTGTAGATCTTTGCAAACGTGTTTGACTCCGAACAAGTAGCCGCTCAGCAAAGCTGTAAAGCCGAGACACCCCGGGCAGCCACCCAGCAAGAACCCACCTTACGAGTAGAGTGGGCCTTAACTGACGTAGGATACGGCAATCCTGCCATAGAATATGCATGCTGGATAGTTAACCTGATCCAGTGAGAGATTGTCTGCTTAGAAGCAGGACACCCAAGTTTCTTGGGATCATACAGGACAAACAAAGAGTCCGATTTTCTGTGACAAGTAGTCCTCTTCACATAGATCTTCAGAGCCCTTACAACATCCAAGGACTTTGATGAAATTGAGGAGTCAGTAGCAACTGGCACCACAATAGGTTGGTTGATATGAAATGCCGACACAACCTCCGGAAGGAACTGCTGACGTGTCCTGAGCTCAGCTCTATCTTCATGAAAGATCAAGTAGGAGCTCTTACAAGACAAAGCCCCCAGCTCCGACACACGTCTAGCAGAAGCTAAAGCCAACAAAGTGGCAGCCTTCCATGTGAGAAACTTGACCTCAACCTCCTATGGAGGCTCGAATCAATCCGATTGGAGAAACTGCAGCACCAATTTAAGATCCCACGGCGCCGTAGGCGGCACAAAGGGAGGCTGGATGTGCAGAACCCCTTTCAAAAAGGTCTGAACCTCCAGGAGGGAAGCCAACTGTTTCTGGAAGAAAATGGATAGGGACGAAATCTGGACCTTTACAGATCCCAACCTCGGGCCCATATCCACACCTGCTTGGAGGAAGAGGAGAAACCGTCCCAGTTGAAACTCCACCGTAGGAAACTTCTTGGACTCACACCAAGATACATATTTTTTCCAAATCCGATGGTAATGTTTAGACGTTACTCCTTTGCTAGCCTGTATCAGGGTAGGAATAACCTTGTTCGGAATGCCCTTCCGAGCTAATATCTGGAGTTCAACCTCCATGCCATCAAACGTAGCCGCAGTAAGTCTGGATAAGCGAACGGCCCCTGCTGTAGCAGGTCCTCCCGAAGATGAAGAGGCCTCGGCTCTTCTAACAGTATATCCAGAAGATCCGCGTACCAAGCCCTCCTTGGCCAGTCCGGAGCAATGAGGATCGCCTGAACTCTTGTTCTCCTTATTAGTTTTAGAACTCTTGGAATGAGTGGAAGTATAGGAAACACATATACCGGAACACCCACGGAGTCACTAGGGTGTCCACCGCCACGGCTTGCAGGTCCCTCGACCTGGAACAATACCTCCGAAGCTTCTTGTTGAGATGAGAGGCCATCATGTCTATTTGAGGTACACCCCAAAGATCTGTTACCTCCGTGAACACCTCCGGATGGAGTCCCCACTCTCCTGGATGGAGATCGTGTCTGCCGAGGAAGTCCGCTTCCCATTTGTCCACTCCCGGAATGAAGATTGATGACAGCGCCAACTTGTGTTTTTCTGCCCAGAGGATGATTCTTGTTACCTCTGACATTGCAGCTCTGCTCTTCGTTCCGCCCTGTCGGTTTATGTAAGCCACTGTCGTTACATTCTCCGACTGCACTTGAATGGCTCGATCTCGCAGAAGATGGGCCGCTTGTAGAAGACCGTTGTAGACGGCTTAGTTCCAGAATGTTAGTTGGTAGGCTGGATTCCAGGCTTGACCACCTTCCTTGGAAGGTTTCCCCCTGAGTGACTGCGTCCCAGCCCCGGAGACTTGCATCCGTGGTTAGAAGGATCCAGTCCTGAATCCCGAACCTGCGGCCCTCCAGAAGGTGAGGTAGTTGTAGCCACCAGAGGAGTGAAATCCTGGCTCTTCACGACAGACGTATTCTCTGGTGCATGTGTAAATGAGATCCCGACCACTTGTCCAGGAGATCCAGTTGGAAGGGCCGAGCATGAAACCTTCCGTACTGTAGAGCCTCGTAAGAGGCTACAATCTTCCCCAGAAGGCGAATGCACTGATGAACCGAAACCCGGGCTGGCTTCAGGATGCCCCGGACCATTGTTTGTATCTGTTGCCAGCAGCCTCCCTGTAAAATAATAAACTCTAAAAAAAAAAATTCTGCTGCGGGGTACACTGGGCTCCACAAGGATTGGACAATGGGGTGTAGAATAGGATCTTGATCCGAGGCACCAACAGGCTCAAAGCTTTGACTGTTCCCAGAATGCACAGCGCCGCCTCCTATATCACCCCGCCTCCCAGCACAGGAGCTCAGTTTTGTAAGTTGGTGCTGCAGTAAGCAGGCACTGAACAGAGGGGCTGCTTCAAGCAGCCCTAAGAAAAGCTTTTTATGAGGTAAAAAGTGAAGACTTCAAGGGCAGCAGCGGTGGTAAATGTCTTGTGACATTCACTGCTGCAGCTCCAGCTCTCCCCAGCGGCGCTGTACACTCCCGAGCCCTGGTTGCCGGGTACCTACAGCGGAGGCTCCGGTTTTCTTCACGTTAGACACACACGGCTGGGGCTCTCCAGGATCGCGTGGCCGCGCTTCGGGAGGTGGTAAGTGGGTCCCGCTTGTGGGACCCGGTCTTTATCGCAATCCGGCACGGTCAGTGGGAGGCGGGCCGTGCGCGCTGGTGGTGGACACTGTGGCAGTACAGGCGATCCCACTAGATCACCAGTGCATTGGCGCAGGTCAGGTGTTCTCTCTAAATTAATTATTATATCGCCCACAGTACCCGGTGGTTTTGCCAGCAGAGGGGATAAGGCTTAGACCTGAAACCCCTCCCCCAGCCCCAGGGCGCCATTTCTAGCAAGTGTTCCCGCCCTGGAGCTGCATATCTGTCTTTTCCTCACTCCCTGTCAGTGTCTCCGGCGCCATTACCCCTCAGCTCACTGTTCCTGGGACTGCTTGGACAAATCCTCCTATGTAAAGCCGCCTGGTTGTCAGCGCTGTGCCTTTACATGACACTTAAGTATTCTACCTGCCTTTTTAGACAGTGATAGTTAAGAAAGAGTGCACTTAGTCAGGGTTTTATAGTACAATTACCCTGTGATATACATCCAGTTCTTACTGTGTACTGTTATATCTATTGTTATATAGCTGTGTAAGCTAGTCCAGTGCAGTATTATTGTCAGTAATAACCTCTGCATTGTACAAACTGTGACTTTCTGTGTGTGCATTTGATAGCTGAGTGGTGTCCATTTCGTGTCTTTCACTCAACCTGCTATCCCTATATTCTATAACCTGAGGGGGCTAGGTGCGTCAGGTGTTATCTAATATAGGATTTTCACAAAGATATACTGTATTACGTATTTTTCTCTGTGATTTAGTCACCATATCTCTCCTTTATCTCTGCTAGTGCTGACTACACTGCGCAGGGGTTTGGGTTTAGAGGTATAGTGCTGCTGATAATTGTACTGTGTTAACCTCATACTGCAAGTTATATCATGTCTGCTTCTGAGGGTAATGGTTCTGGGGCTGAACACACTGCCGGTGTTGCTGACGCCACGGAGAAATATGAGGAGAATATAGCAGCTGTGGGCTCTGGTTCTGGGGGCTCCTTGCCCCCCAGTGGGACTGTGGCAACGGAGGCACATACTGACCCACCGTGGGCCGCTTTTTCCACGCTTCTGCATACACTAGTTCATAAACTAACTCCCCCTATGGGACCCCCAATGCCAGTACAACCGTATGTGGTCCCTGCAGCTAACCCGCCATGGGCGGACGATTTATCTGCTCAATTAAAGAAGTTGAACCAGTCCTTGGGGTTTATTTACTAATATTCGTGTTTTTGCCGTTTTGAAGGGTGTTTGATCTCGAATGGTATCGGGTGCATTTTACTGCAACTTTTTGAATCCTGATACGGTCATTCACTAAGCTGCCGAGTTTTGCACATTCGTTTTTTCCGATGTCGATGTGATTCGTAATATCAGGCAGTGTTTTACGGGAGTGATGAGTAAAACACTGCCTGACAAAACACAAGGAATCCCGGCCGGATCTGTGAGATCCGTGCAGGGCTTCATTGTGTACCTTAAAAAGTTCATTAAAGTCTTAAAAAAGTTAGAAAAAATTGCGTGGGATCCCCCTCCTAAGCATAACCAGCCTCGGGCTCTTTGAGCCGGTCCTGGTTGTAAAAATATGGGGGGAAAAATGACAGGGGTTCCCCCATATTTAATCAACCAGCACCGGGCTCTGCGCCTGGTCCTGGTTCCAAAAATACGGGGGACAAAAAGCGTAGGGGTCCCCCGTATTTTTGAAACCAGCACCGGGCTCCACTAGCTGGGGAGATAATGCCACAGCCGGCGGACACTTTGATATCGGTCCCTGCGGCCGTGCCATTACAACCCCAACTAGTCACCCCTGGCCGGGGTACCCTGGAGGAGTGGGGACCCCTTCAATCAAGGGGTCCCCCCCCCTCCAGCCACCCAAGGGCCAGGGGTGAAGCCCGAGGCTGTCCCCCCCATCCAAGGGCGGCGGATGGGGGGCTGATTGCCTTGTTTACAAAATGTGAATATTGTTTTTAGTAGCAGTACTACAAGTCCCAGCAAACCTCCCCCGCAAGCTGGTACTTGGAGAACCACAAGTACCAGCATGCGGTGGAAAACCGGGCCCGCTGGTACCTGTAGTACTACTACTAAAAAAATACCCCCAAAAAAACAGGACACACACCGTGACAGTACAACTTTATTACATACATGCACACCAACATACACACATACTTACCTATGTTCCCACGAGGCTCGGTCCTCTTCTCCATGTAGAATCCTAGGGGTACCTGTGAAAAAAATTCTACTCACATAATCCAGTGTACCTTCTGTTCTTTGTATAATCCACGTACTTGGCAAAATAATAAAACGGAAACCCGACCACGCACTGAAAGGGGCCCCATGTTTACACATGGGACCCCTTTCCCCGACTGCCAGGACACCCCCTGACTCGTGTCAAAGAGGGTCCCTTCAGCCAATCAGGGAGAGCCACGTCGTAGCACTCTCCTGATTGGCTGTGTGCTCCTGTAGTGTCTGTCAGGCAGCACACGGCACAGATACAATGTAGCGCCTATGCGCTCCATTGTAGCCAATGGTGGGAACTTTGCGGTCAGCGGTTGACCGAAAGTAACCTCACCGCAATCCAACACAAAGTTAAGATCCCAAGGTGACACTGGTGGCACAAAAGGAGGCTGAATATGCAGCACTCCCTTTACAAACGTCTGAACCTCAGGCAGTGAAGCCAGTTCTTTTTGAAAGAAAATGGATAGGGCCGAGATCTAAACCTTTATGGACCCTAATTTGAGGCCCATAGTCACACCTGACTGTAGGAAATGCAGAAAACGACCCAACTGGAAGTCCTCTGTAGGGGCCTTCCTGGCCTTACACCAAGCAACATATTTCCGCCATATGAGGTGATAATGCTTTGCTGTCACATCCTTCCTAGCTCTTATCAGCGTAGGAATTACTTCATCCGGTATACCCTTTTCTGCTAGGATCCGCGTTCAACCGCCATGCCGTCAAACGCAGCCGCGGTAAGTCTTGGAACAGACAGGGCCCCTGCTGCAACAGGTCCTGTCTGAGAGGCAGAGGCCATGGGTCCTCCGTGACCATCTCTTGAAGTTCTGGGTACCAAGTCCTTCTTGGTCAATCCGGAACAATGAGTATTGTTCTCACTCCTCTTTTTCTTACTATTCTCAGTACCTTGTGTATGAGAGGAAGAGGAGGAAACACATATACCGACTGGAACACCCACGGAGTTACCAGTGCGTCCACAGCTATCGTCTGAGGGTCCCTTGACCTGGCGCAATATTTTTTTAGCTTTTTGTTTAGGCGGGACGCCACCATGTCCACCTGTGGCCGTTCCCACCGATTTGCAATCTGCTCGAAGACTTCTTGATGAAGTCCCCACTCTCCCGGGTGGAGGTCGTGCCTGCTGAGGAAGTCTGCTTCCCAGTTGTCCACTCCCGGAATGAACACTGCTGACAGTGCTTGCACGTGATTCTCCACCCAACGAAGAATCCTTGTGGCTTCCGCCATCGCCACCCTGCTTCTTGTGCCGCCCTGTCGGTTTACATGGGCGACTGCCGTGATGTTGTCTGACTGAATCAGCACTGGTTGGTCTCGAAGCAGGGGTTCCGCTTGACTCAGGGCGTTGTATATGGCCCTTAGTTCCAGTATGTTTATGTGCAGACGAGTCTCCTGACTTGACCACAGTCCCTGGAAGTTTCTTCCCTGAGTGACTGCCCCCCATCCGCGGAGGCTTGCATCCGTGGTCACCAGGACCCAGTCCTGTATGCCGAACCTTCGGCCAGCGAGAAGATGAGCACTCTGCAGCCACCACAGAAGAGACACCCTGGCCCTCGGGGACAGGGCGATCAGCCGATGCATCTGAAGATGCGATCCGGACCACTTGTCCAACAGATCCCACTGAAAGATCCTGGCATGGAACCTGCCGAAAGGAATGGCTTCGTATGACGCTACCATCTGTCCCAGGACTCGCGTGCAGTGATGCACCGACCCCTGCTTTGGTTTCAGGAGATCCCTGACCATGGTCACTAACTCCTGAGCCTTCTCCTCTGGGAGAAATACCTTCTTCTGTTCTGTGTCCAGAATCATGCCCAGGAAGGGCAGACGCGTCGTAGGAATCAGCTGCGACTTTGGAATATTCAGAATCCAGCCGTGCCGTAGCAACACTTCCTGAGAGTGCGCTACACTGACCAACAACTGCTCTCTGGACCTCGCCTTTATGAGGAGATCGTCCAAGTACGGGATAACTGTAACTCCTTGCTTCCGGAGAAGTACCATCATCTCCGCCATTACCTTGGTAAAGACTCTCGGTGCCGTGGATAGACCAAACGGCAACGTCTGGAATTGGTAATGACAGTCCTGTACCACAAACCTGAGGTACTCCTGGTGAGGCGGATAAATGGGGACATGCAAGTACGCATCCTTGATGTCCAGAGATACCATAAAATCCCCCTCTTCCATGCTGGCAATGACCGCTCTAAGCGATTCCATTTTGAACCTGAACTTTTTCATGTAAATGTTCAAGGATTTAAAATTTAGAATGGGTCTTACCGAACCGTCCGGTTTCGGTACCACAAACCGTGTGGAATAGTAACCCCTTCCCTGCTGAAGGGGGGTACCATTATTTTCACTTGCTGGAGGTACAGCTTGTGAATAGCCGTCAGGACTATCTCCCTCCCCGTGGGAGAAGCTGGCAAGGCGGATTTTAGGTAACGGTGAGGGGGCGTCACTTCGAATTCCAGCTTGTATCCCTGAGATACAATTTGTATAGCCCAAGGATCCACTTGTGAGCGAACCCACTGGTTGCAGAAATTTCGGAGATGCACCCCCCCCCCCCGCTCCTGGCTCCGCCTGTGGAGCCCCAGCATCATGCGGTGGACTTAGTGGAAGCAGGGGAGGACTTTTGTTCCTGAGAACTGGCTGCATTGTGCAGCTTCTTTCCTCTACCCCTGCCTCTGGCAAGAAAGGATGCACCTCTGACTCTCTTGCTTTTTTGAGAACGAAAGGACTGCATTTGGTAATACGGTGCTTTCTCAGGCTGTGGCAAGAAAGTCGACTTTCCAGCTGTCGCTGTGGATACGAGGGCCTTGTCAACCCTAGGGGAGGATTCCCAGCGTAACCTATCCGTTGGCGGGAAAGGGTACGCCATTAGTATTCTCTTGGGAATCACCACTTTCTTATCAGGGGAAGACCACGCTTCTTCACATAACTCATTTAATTCATGTGACGGGGGAAAAGTCACTGGCTGCTTTTTCTCCCCAAACATATTTACCCTCTTGTCAGGGACAGGGTCAGCCTCTGAAATGTGTAATAAATTTTTCATTGCAATAATCATGTATCGGATGGCCTTAGTCATTTTGGGCTGTAATAGTGCCTCATCCTCGTCGACGCTGGAGTCGGACTCCGTGTCGACATCTGTGTCAACCAACTGAGATAGTGGGCGTTTTTGAGACGCTGACGGCCTCTGAGGCGCCTGGGCAGGCCCGGGTTGAGAGCCCGGCTGTCCCCTGGCAGCAACATAATCAATTCTCTTATGTAATGAGTTTACATTGTCATTTAAGACCTTCCACATATCCATCCAATCAGGTGTCGGCACCGACGGGGGCGACACCACATTTATCTGCACTTGCTCCGCCTCCACGTAACCCTCCTCATCAAACATGTCGACACAGCCGTACCGACACACAGCACACACACAGGGAATGCTCTGACTGAGGACAGGACTCCACAAGGTCTATGGGGAGACAGAGAAAGAGTATGCCAGCACACACCACAGCGCTATATACACAGGGATACACACTACCAAGGTGAATTTTTCCCAATAGCTGCTGTATCAATACACCTTTTGCCTAAATTTATGTGCCCCCCCTCTCTTTTTACCCTCTTAGTGCCAGGAGACTGCAGGGGAGAGCCTGGGGAGCGTCCTTCCAGCGGAGCTGTGAAGAGAAATGGCGCTGGTGTGCTGAGGAAGAAGGCCCCGCCCCCTCAGCGGCGGGCTTCTGTCCCGCTGTTTCTGACTAAAAAATGGCGGGGGTTTTACACATATACAGTCACAGATTGTATTATGTGTCTTTTTTATGCCAAAGGTATTCTTATTGCTGCCCAGGGCGCCCCCCCCCCCAGCGCCCTGCACCCTACAGTGACCGGAGTGTGTGGTGTGCAGTGGGAGCAATGGCGCACAGCTGCGGTGCTGTGCGCTACCTTAATGAAGACAGGAGTCTTCAGCCGCCGATTTCATCACCAACTTCTGATCTTCTGGCTCTGCGAGGGGGACGGCGGCGCGGCTCCGGGAACGGACGACCGAGGACCTTTGCCTGTGTTCGAACCCTCTGGAGCTAATGGTGTCCAGTAGCCTAAGAAGCGCAACCTAGCTGTGAACAGGTACGTTTGCTTCTCTCCCCTCGGTCCCACGTAGCAGTGAGTCTGTTGCCAGCAGATCTCACTGAAAATAAAAAACCTAACATTACTTTCTTTACTAGCAGGCTCAGAAGAGCCCACTAGGTGCATCCAGCTCTGGCCGGGCACAGATTCTAACTGAGGTCTGGAGGAGGGGCATAGAGGGAGGAGCCAGTGCACACCAGATAGTACCTAATCTTTCTTTTAGAGTGCCCAGTCTTCTGCGGAGCCCGTCTATTCCCCATGGTCCTTACGGAGTCCCCAGCATCCACTAGGACGTCAGAGAAATAAGATTGTGGCTGACTTGGCTACTGCCAAAACTGCCTAATACCGCTCCTTCTGTGTCGGAGGCTAAAGGTACGTCCTTTCGCCCCTTTCGTCCTTCAGGTAAAGCAAAAGGTCAGGCGTACCATAAGCAGGCCCGCACTTCCAAGCCTGGTAAGCCGAAGCCCAAAAGAGCCTGGGCTGCCCGTCAGCCAGCTGCCAAGACCGATAAGCCTGCCGCATGACGGGGTGGGCCTCCTCCTGGGGGATCCCAGGGTAGGGGGCCGGCTTCTAGGGTATACTGTAGTTCCACTGTAAAGGAAATGTTAAACTAAAGACTAAAAACACCTAAGGTTGCAAAAAATGTATTAAACAGCATTTTTCACTTGGCGGCAATGGCCTGTGAGCTCTTTTGTATGGCCACCACCCTCCCCAGGGCTTTCAGCATCTTCTTTCTTCAGGAGGTCATCAGACCCTCCTCTGTCACACTGCCTGCCCGTCTCGCACAGGCTAAAATTAGCCAGCCTAATTGCAGCTCACTGCGCCTATCTTGAATTTTAAAAATGGCTCAATGTGCAAGCCAATCACTGCTCGCAGTGCCATTTTTGAAATTGGCACACACTTTCCAGGCTACTGAGGTCTCCCCCCTCTCACAAACCGCCAGACACCTCTCCGCCACCAGCAGGACGCCTCATCGCCACCCCCTTCCTGCCGGACACCCCACCACCACCCCGCCGGACATTGCGCCACCCCATGGATTGTTGTATTGATAGACACCAATCTTTAGGAGAAAAAGCCTCGATTAATTGCTAAGATTAAAGATATTTAAAAATCTGATTTAGCAATCCTGATCACATTTTGATCAAAATCGCCAGTCAAGAGACCCCATACATTACCGATTTATTGGGACAATCGTCTTCAAAATGGAGAATTGCCTCAATATATCGCAGATGTTCATTATGGGGGCCTTAAGAGTTCATGATCACCAAACAGATTGTCTGGCCGTGGTGAATCCTATCTAGCCAATTCTGGTGTGCTTCTTTAGTACAGTTGTGTTGGCGTTCCCGAATGGATTATTATGGATCTTGTTGCCGACACTGCACTCATTGTTTAATAGCTCCACAAGTATGGATGCATCTTCTTAAAAGCTGTGTCATATGCATTAGCAAAGGAGGACTCTCAAAATTCAATATATCCAAATGCCATTTCACTGTTATTAGTTGTCATTTTATATTTTAAGCCTGAAGATAATTTATGATGCTCAAAATGGCTGATGTGCAGTAATAAATAAATGTTATTTGTTTTGTACTCCTCGATTTGTGCTGGTGCACCTAGATTATAGCTAGGCGCATAATTTTGCAAAGCACAATGGCTGCATTCATTGAGAAACAAATTGTATCCAACTAAAATTAAAGGTTAAGTCATGATCTTGAGTATTCTACAGCTGGTGCTTTTTTGCTATGTGGATATGACTGTGTCCTTTCAAAAAAAGAAATATGGGCACACAGTCTACTTCTGTCTTCATTAATGTTGTAATGCAAAATTAAATCAAATTTTTGTACTGCTTTGCAAAGCTAGATGCACTGGTATACCTACTTCGTACCTGTAAATGAACGCCACCCAAATTGTCCGTTGAAGGGGGAAATCTTCTGTGCAACGCCCACTATAAATAGGCTTTATTGAACACTATGCTAACATACAGCACACCTGAGATTTCAGTGTGGACACTGGAAGAATATAGATACAGCAAGTCCTAATGTTTTGAATGGATGCTACATCCAGCAATGGTAAACCTCATATGTACTGTTGACACTGGTTATTATGGTCCACTGCATGCAACTCAGAATAAACATATCACTGGTGCATAGAATGAGCATATATAACTGTTAATAAATAAATAAATAAATAAATACATAATAAATGAGCATGTGTGCTCTAAGTCCCACAGTATCAACAAGACCATTCAAGGGACGATCCTTACTCATACTAATTTTCTAACTTAAAACAAATACATAGTTATGACACCTATATGTGTGTCCAAGGGAGCTACAGGTAAGAATATATAGAATGAATTCAGAAAATAAATATTCTTAACACAATGTTCCTTTATACAGGAAAGGAGGTGCTCCCCTAGTTGATCAATATGGGGGAAGTATTCCTTTACTCCTGAGATTTTCCAAGTGATGTTTAGAAAGACTTTAAAAGCTCATGGAATACATGGAAATAAATAAAAACAAAACAATGTGTAGTAAGGTCTTATTAGAAAATAGTGCAAGCAGTCACTATGAATTTCATATTGCACAGAGAGTTATTAAGCGTACCCCACTCACACTGATTGAGGCAAATAAAATTGTATCAAGGTTTCTTTTGGGCAGTCAATTTCCTTTTTTCTGAATACATTCTGTATATTCTTACCTTAAGTGTCCTTGGACACAGATAGGTGTCATAACGGTTTATTTGTTTTAATTCTTTTAAATGTGGTGACATTTATATTTTGATACGTTTGGTGTATGGACAGCTCTGCCCCATTTAGGTGAACCCTCCGCCTTTTTACTTAATTTTCTAACTTAATCAAGGTGCTATTACTGAACAATTGATGTTAATTAAGTTGCAAACTTAAATGTTTTGATCAAAATATGAACAAAATCCCATGCTTTTATTTGCTAGACACAGACCTGCAGTGGTGAACAGCGACAACAAATGTCTTTCTGTTTTGCATTCATATATGACAGTAATATTGCCACACAGCTAATACAATGTATAATATATACAGTAGATACCTGCGTGAGTGAGCCACCAGGTCCCACACAACTCTGCTAACTTCGGGCACCTTTTATTGCTGAAACTGTGTCTAAAGGCCTGTACGCACTAGTCGATATAGTAAACAACGTCGCTCATTTTGACACTTCTTGAGCGACGTTGTTTACTATATCGACTAGTATGCTGTAAACCAGAGCCGGCCTTAGGCATAGGCAAACTAGGCAAATGCCTAGGGCATTTGGTATGTTTAGGGGCACCAGCAGCTTCTGCTGATTAAAATGATATGCGGCATGCCTATATTCTGTGTGTGATTGCGGCTGTATCTGCATACGAAATGCTACGTTGCAGTGTATTCCTTGGAAATCACTGTAATGTAGCATTTCGTATGCAGATACAGCAGCAGTCGCACAAAGAATATAGGCTTGCTGATTATCATTTTAATCAGCAGAAGCTGCTTCTGCGTCCTAGCCACATAGTAATGCAAATAAGATGCATTTTCATAACCAAAAGGCGCCCAACGTTAGCAGAGCTGCCAGCTGACTCATGCCAGGCATCTCCTGCAGAACTAGGGGGCACCAGCCAAAATCTTGCCTAGGGCATCAGATTGGTTAGGGCCGGCTCTGCTGTAAACGACAAGCGATACACAGCCCTCAGTCTCACCTGTGCCTGCAGTTCAATTTGGGGCCTAATTCAGACCTGATCATAGCAGCAAATTTGTTAGCAGATGGGCAAAACCATGTGCACTGCAGGGGGGCAGATATAACAGGTGCAGAGAGAGTTAAATTTGGGTGGGTTATATAGTTTCTGAGCAGGGTAAATACTTACTGCCTTATATTTACACTGCAATGTAGATGTCAGTATGATGATATCCCACCCAAATCTAACTTTCTTTGCACATTATATCTGCCCTCCCCCCCCTGCAGTGCACATGGGGGGTAATTCAGACGCAACATGTGCAGAGAGAGTCAGATTTGGGTGGGATGTGTTCATACTGAAATCTACATTGCAGTGTAAAAATAAAGCAGCCACTATTTACTCTGCACAGAAACAAAATAACCCACCCAAATCTCTCTGCACATGTTGTATCTGCCCCCCTGCAGTGCACATGGTTTTGCCCAACTGCTAACAAAATTGCTGCTATGATCAGGTCTGAATTACCCCTTGGACTCATCATCCAAAGCTGCATGCTCTGCCCGGCAGCGGCATGACGTCACTGTGTGATATCGCACAGTGTGTATGCCCACATCGTGTGGCCCGGGAGGTGGACACACTAGAAGATGTTGGTCACCAAGCATATTGCCTAGTGTGTACCCACCTTTAGTTACAATGCAATGTGCCTAGGACGCACGAGGAGACTGTGCCGATTAATTTAATATATGACACTTGTATATTTGTGTGACTGAATCTGCATACGGAGCAGAACAGAACTTGGACTTGATAAAGGCTGCTGGTGTAGATTCAGAGTAATATTTCGTTGCAACGAATACACATTTTCAGTAAAAAAAAAGACGCTAGAAGATTCTCACACGACCTGGCATGCCAAGAGGGGCTGTTTGGTGTGACTGCAGCAAAGATGTATAAGGTCATATCTATAAGTAAAAGTATGGGCATATTTATTTTCTGCTTCAAATGTTGGCTAGTTTTGTTATTACAGGTTGAGTATCCCCTATCCAAAATTGTACTGTTGTCAAAACTACATAAGTAATATTTGGGGTTACAAGCCAGCCCTTCCTTGGATATTACCCACTGTACAGATGAGTCTGTAAACTAAGTACAAAGAAACTTGGCATGGAAAAAGTCAGCATAGCACTTTGTATACAGACTCAGAGACTCAGTTGCACACAAATATAAAAGTGTCACATATCAAATTAATCAGCACAGTCTCATTGCATTGAGGATAAGATGTATCAGGAGGCTGCAAGAAGAAATGTCACCCCCACGGCTAACTGGCGTCAATTAAATTGTTCAGTATTGCGCCCCTAGTGGCCGCCACAAACAATTGAATCACCCTTTGATACTGCTACTTCTCACTGGTGTGATGCCTTGGGCCCGAGGTGGTTAGGTTGTGCTGGGCCAGGAGGACTTGAACCTTAGGAATTTTAGGGACCCATCTGATGAGGTCACCTGGCCATGACCGGGGGCCCATATTTTGGGCCAAACATTATGCTAAGATCCTCAATTTTACTCCATGTTAAATTGCAGTTTATTATAATTCAATTCAGATTACTAGTGTTCTTAATGCTTAAAGTGTGCACCTGCATTTTCTCTTTCTGTGGAACTGCAAGTGTCAGTATGGTAGCACCTCTTATGTTTAGAATTATGGAATACATGGAAATAAATAAAAACAAAACAATGTGTAGTAAGGTCTTATTAGAAAATAGTGCAAGCATACCCATATTTGCTGGATAAAATCAGATTTGCAGCCGTGGTAATAAGCCACAACAATAGTTGTCTTTCTATATAACACTTGATGTTAGTACCCTGTACAAATTTACCTAAAAGATAGTAAAGCAATTTTGCACAAAAAAACCTGACACGCATACTGGCAGCTATCTGTATTTCAGCAGCGGATTGGCACACCTGACCAGATTCCGTTTGGCTGGTCAGGACATCCCCTCAGTGGCAGCCGTCATCCCCCATGCTGGCCGGCTGCCGCGAGCAGCAGTGATGGTGGCGCCTCCCATGTCACCATCACAAGATGCACTGTACTAAACCCAGCTACACTCCTTCCCATCAACGATTCAAAAGAGGGGAGGAGAGGGGGAAATGGTAATGATGGTAAATCGTCAGATGAGGAGGAAAATGCTGCTACAGACGCAGAAAATACAACACAAACATTTCCACATGATTGCCTAGCCCTCATGGAATTAGAGACTTTACCTCTTCCTAATGTCCAAGATACACCACTGGACAATCCAGACATGAACCTGTTCATCGATGGATCAAGATATTATGATAATGGATCTCCAAGGACAGGATATGCAGTAACAACTGAAACTGAAGTCATAGACTCTGGACCATTGCTACCAAGAATGTCAGCACAAGAAGCAGAACTCATAGCAATGACCAGAGCCTGCATACATGCTGAAAACATGACAGCTAACATCTAGTCCCAGGATTACGCTGTTATTTGGAAAAGTAGGGACTTCAAAGGTGCAAATGGAAAACCCATCAAACATGCCAGTTTGATTATGGAACTCTTCAGAGCATTGGAACTACCTAAAAGGATTGGCATAATCAAGGTACAAGCACATACTAAGAGCCAAACCATGGAAGCTAAAGGAAATGCATTTGCAGATGCAGAAGCCAAGAGAATTGCCTTACAATCAAAAGAACCTGAGCAAGTCTTAGTAGCTCAAGATGTGAAGCAAATGCCCAGTGAAGAGGAGCTGATCAAAATTCAACAACAAGCATCACAAGGAGAAAAGGAGAAATGGAGACGATTGGGGGCAGAAGAAGATGAACATGGACTTTGGAAGTCAAGAGAATTAAAGTACTGTCTACCAGCAGCTCTATTTCCACCTATGTTACAAGTAGCTCATGGACAAGTACATCATTCAAAGGAAGCCATGGTAAATAGAGTACAAGAGCATTGGATAGCTCCAGGCTTCAATAAAGCTGCAACAAACCTTGTAGCAGGATGCTGGATCTGTGGAATCAGCAATCCAGGACAAAGAACCAAGACACCTCTAGGAACTATACCCAAAGCCTCTTACCCATTTCAAAGACTACAAATCAACTATATACTGTTGCCACGAAGCGGTCCATATGAATATGTACTAGTAACAACGGACATGTTTAGTCACTGGGCCGAAGCCTGGCCAGTAAGCAAAGCCACAGCAAAAACCACTGCAAAGAAACTGATAGCAGAAGTAGTATGTAGATTTGGGATACCTGAGGTTATAGAATCAGATAGAGGTACACATTTCACAGAAGAAGTCATGCAGCATATAATGAAAGATTTGGGGGTACAGCAGGCCTTCCACGTGCCTTACCGCCCCCAGGCGAGTGGGAGGGGGGACACCTGAACTTTGACCTTAAGCTAAAACTACAGAAAATGATGACAGAAACCAAAAGAACTTGGCCAGAATGCCTACCTATAGTCTTGTTTAATATTAGGACCACACCCATGAGACCTAGTAAACTGACTCCATATGAAATATTGTTTGGGTCAGCTCCAAGAACAGGTTGTTATTATCCACAACAATTACAACATAATCATGGTGATTTAACAGGTTATGTACAGGAGGTCTGTAAAACATTGACTAACCTCCATTGCCGAGTGTTTTCTTCCATTCCAGACCCAGAAGGATCAGCTACGCATAAGCTAAATCCAGGAGATTGGGTCTATTTAAAGAGACATGTGAGAAAGACCTTTGAACCAAGATATGATGGTCCATATCAAGTGCTGCTAACCATGTCTACCTTAAATTAAGGTGAAAGGTCGTGATACCTGATTACATGCATCCCACTCGAAGAAGTTGACAGTGACTCTCCAGCCAGAAGAATGAAGTTGCTTATCCTTTGGTTGTTGTTAGGGGTAATCCCCAAGGCTTGGACTATAAGTCCAGGGGACTGGTTTACTGAAAGGGAATAGTTCAGGCCTAGTGTAGGTAGAATAGGGAGAAAAAGTGGAATAAAAAAGAGGGGAAATGATGGTGTAGGAGCTTCCGCAGTATAGCAAATATATTGATTCACGCTTTTTTGCATTGATTAACATATTTACTGTTAATCACAAAATGTGTTCGTGTATCCTTAAAAATATTGGACAGATATATTCAGACTATATACCTCGAATATCTTGTTTTAAAGCATGACGTGTTCAAGGACAAGGCAACGCCAGATGTATCCAAGGCTAATTGGATAGAATGTTTTGAGTTTATGTCCGAAAGACTGATAATCATGAAGCAATAAACTATATTCAAGAATGTTCTAATTGCTAATTATAATCTTGTATGACAATTGATGTATTACAGTTTTTGAGACATACATGGTGTATTCTGATTGGCTAAATGTATTGGCAAACATGAATCCTTTGTCTTTAAGCTATAAAATAAACCTATTATGGACCCTAAGCCAGGTCAACTATGGTCTGCTTAGGTTACACATGATCCTGTGTCACCTTTTCATTCACTGATCTCCAACCGGTTGCAAAAGAAACAGAATTCTGACTGATGACTGCAGAGAGTTTATAGACCAGACCTGAATAGGTTAATATACCCTAACAGCAGCGTTAACTTTAAGCTAACTAGAAGATGGCCACCGGCGGAGCTGCTGAGCATGTGCAGCCGCAGCAGCCCCCCCATAAGTCAGTGGCGGATCCAACAGGGGGAAAAACATAGCCACAGCCACGCCCAATTACAGATGCTGACTGCAACTCCGGGCACTGTGGCACATACAGTCAGCACTGTATTCCTGGGACTCATCACTTTGACACATCTCCCCCCTTTGCCTCCAGCACCAAATGCCGTCACTGTATCTCGTTCTATGCTACTTATCTGTCCCGGTCTCTGGGAGAGGAGGCAGCAGCAGCAGCCCTCCCCTCCTCTCTCCCTCCCCCCTGAGTTTCACTTTCACTTTCTGCCTGTGTCTGATCTCTGAGCACCTTCTCCCCCAGTGTCTCATTCTCTCCCACCCCCTGTATCTGCTACATACAGCAGTGGCTCCTGTGGAACTACAAGTGCCAGCCTGACCTTGGATGATCATGCTGGTACTTGTAGTTCTACAGCCACTGCCCCCTCCCAGGTCTCAGTTCCACCACTTTTCTTTTAACTGCAAATTTGTGGTCCCCCCCACCAGCACTCGCTTCCACATCCTTCTGTCAGTCTGTGAGGAAAGGAACATGTATCCCTGAGGGTAACCACCTCCTCCCAGCATCAGCAGAGGTCCCTAGACTTCTACAACAGGTACTGCCACCAGTCTGCCAGCAGGGGCATCACTGATCTGACTAGAGGTAGGTATCTCCACCCCAATGCCAGCCTTCTTATTCAGGGTATATTTACCCTTTCATACAGGGATCACCTATTTTACCGCTATTGTTATGATTAGTTATGTGGGGCTGGCTATTTTCTGTGTGAAATCCTTTGTGTCATTTATCTGTGTTTCTCTTACGTCCTAAAGGATGCTGGGGACTCCAAAAGGACCATGGGGTATAGACGGGATCCGCAGGAGCTTGGGCACACTATAAAGACTTAAACTGGGTGTGAACTGGCTCCTCCCTTTATGCCCCTCCTCAAGACCTCAGTTAGACTTTGTGCCTAGGAGTAACTGGACACACTAGGGGAGCTCTACAGAGTTTCTCTAAAAGACTTTTTGTTAGGTTTTTTATTTTCAGGGAGACCTGCTGGCTACAGGCTCCCTGCATCGTGGGACTGAGGGGAGAGAAGTCAGACCTACTTCTTCTTAGTTAAGGGCTCTGCTTCTTAGGCTACTGGACACCATTAGCTCCAGAGGGTTCGATCACTTGGTTTGCCTAGCTGCTTGTTCCCGGAGCCGCACCGTTAACCCCCTCACAGAAGCCAGAAGAAAGAAGCCGGGTGAGTATGAGAAGAACCGAAGACTTCTGTGACGGCAGAAGACTTCAGTAACGGAGGTACAGTGCAGCGGTAGCGCTGCGCTCCATGCTCCCACACACTTCACCAACGGCACTCACAGGGTGCAGGGTGCTAGGGGGGAGCGCCCTGGGCAGCAGTTACTGAGGTTTTGGCTGGCAAAAGAAAGGCTATACAGTGTCCGATCACTGTATAGAGTATCCCAGCTAGTTTTCAAATTCAAATTTTAGCAGGCTACAGCGCGCCAGGAAGGGGGCGGGGCTTAGCCGCACATTGCTCATCAGCGCCATTTTCTACTATCTCTACAGCGCTGCAGAGACGCTGCCCGGACCTCCAAGCTCCCGCAAGTACATGGGGAGAAAAAACGGGGGGGGGGGGGCACATAAATTTGGTGTTTTTCCATTTATATTGCCGGCACTGAGCATATTACTAGCTTCGGTTAGTGTATGGGCGCTGAGGGTGTGAGCTGGCATACTCTCTCTGTGTTCTACCTAAGGGCTTCTCTGTGGGTCTGTCCCCGGGTTTGTGGACTCTGTGAGTGTGTCGGCATGAGGAAGTTATGGGGGCTGCAGAAAAAGATTTAAGTATGTGTCTGTCGGCACAGCCGACGACTGATTGGATGACTATGCTGAGTACACTGAATACAAATGTGGCTTTATTGTAAAAGAGACTGGATAAATCTGATTCTCAGACACAAACATGGAGACAGTCGGTGAAGTACGCATTGTCTCAGGTACAAACAGTCTCAGGGTCACAGAAGCGTGTTTTTAACCAGATGGCAGATACAGGTACCGACACGGACTCTGACTCCGATGTCGATTTAAATGAGGCATCTTTGCATCCGCGGGTTGTCAAGAGTATTCAGTACATGATTATAGCCATTAAAGATGTTTTACGTATATATGAGGAACCTGCCGTTCCTGACACAAGAGTTTGTTTATTTAAGGGGAGAAGACCCGAGGTAAAATTTCCCCCCTCTCATGAAATTAATGCGCTTTGTGAAAAGGCTTGGGAGTCGCCTGAAAAAAAGGTGGCAGATTCCCAAGCGAATTTTGATGGCATATCCTTTTCCCTCTGACGATAGGGAAAAATGGGAGTCGTCTCCAAATGTGGACAAGGCTCTATCCCGATTGTCCAAGAAGGTGGCGCTTCCGTCTCCAGACACGGCTGCCCTCAAGGATCCGGCGGATCGCAATCTGGAGACGACTTTGAACTCCATTTTCGTCAATACTGGTGCATTGCTCAGACCTGCTGTGGCGTCGGTATGGGTGAGTAGTGCTATTGCAAAGTGGGCTGAAAGTTTGGCTTCTGATATGGATGCTCTTGATAAAGATAATATTCTTCTGACTCTAGGTAATCTGCAGCGTCCTTAATATAACCAAAAGGATGCAGCGAGGGATGTTGGTCTCTTGGGATCAAGAGCCAATGCCATGGCGATTCCGGCCAGGAGGGCGCTGTGGATTCACCAATGGAATGCTGATGTCGACTCCAAGAAGAATATGGAAGCTCTTCCTTTTAAAGGTAGTGTCTTGTTCGGTGACGGCCTGGCTGACCTGGTGTCGACCGCTACGGCGGGTAAGACATCTTTTCTTCCTTATGTTCCCACACAACAGAAGAAGGCACCCCATCAGCAGATGCAGTCCTTTCGGCCTAATAAATACAAAAGAGGTAAGGGCTCGTCCTTCCTCGCTTCAAAGGGTAGAGGTAGGGGAAGGAAGTCGCCTGCAGTACCAGGCACCCAGGACCAAAAGTCCTCCCCTGCCTCTACCAAGTCCACCACATGACGCTGGGGCTCCCCCGGGGGAGTCCCTACCGGTGGGGGGCCGTCTCCGATTCTTCAGTCACGTCTGGGTTCGTTCGGCTCTGGATCCTTGGGTCTTAGACATAGTGTCCCAAGGGTACAGGCTGGAGTTTCAGGAGATGCCACCCAACCGGTTTTTCGTGTCAGCCTTGCCAACTTCTCTTCCCGAAAGAGAGGTGGTAAGAGAGGCGATACAAAAGTTGTGTCAACAGAGGGTCGTGGTGCCGGTTCCCCCGTCAGATCGGGGGAAAGGGTTCTATTCGAGCCTCTTTCTGGTGCCGAAGCCGGACGGTTCGGTCAGACCGATTCTGAACCTAAAATCCCTCAATCCATACTTGAAAACTTTCAAGTTCAAGATGGAGTCTCTTCAAGCGGTGATCTCCAGCCTCGAAGGGGGAGATTTTATGGCGTCAGTCGACATAAAGGATGCTTACTTACACATCCCGATATTCCCTCCTCATCAAGCCTTCCTGAGGTTCGCGGTACAGGATTGTCATTACCAATTTCAGGCGTTGCCGTTTGGGCTTTCCACTGCCCCAAGGGTTTTCACCAAGGTTGTGGCAGAGATGATGGTCCTCCTGCGCAAGCAAGGGGTCACAATTATCCCTTACTTGGACGATCTCCTGATAAAGGCGAGGGCCAAGGAGCAGTTGTGAAGAAATGTGGATCTCTCCCTGTCGGTTTTGCGACATCACGGTTGGATACTAAATTTGCCAAAGTCTCAGTTGATCCCGGCCACTCGGCTGCCCTTCCTGGGCATGGTCCTGGACACGGAGATACAGAGAGTGTTTCTTCCGGAGGTCAAAGCTCTGGAAATCCAGACCATGGTCAGGGATCTCCTGAGGCCGACAAGTGTGTCGATTCATCAATGCACTCGGGTACTAGGGAAGATGGTTGCAGCTTACGAAGCCATTCCATTTGGCAGGTTTCATGCCCGGGTGTTTCAGTGGGATCTGCTGAAAAAATGGTCCGGGTCTCACCTGCACCTGCACCGGAAAATAACTCTATCTTCCAGAGCCAGGATTTCTCTCCTGTGGTGGCTGCAAGGCTCTCACCTTCTAGAGGGACGCAGATTCGGAATCTAGGACTGGGTCCTCCTGACAACAGATGCAAGTCTCCGAGGCTGGGGCGCAGTCACGCAAGGAAGAAATTTCCAGGGAAAATGGTCAAGCCAGGAATCTTGTCTCCACATAAATGTTCTCGAGTTGAGAGCCATTTACAACGGCCTGCTGCAAGCAAAGAACCTTCTTCAGGGTCTCCCTGTCCTAATCCAGTCGGACAACATAACAGCAGTGGCGTACGTAAACCGCCAAGGCGGAACAAGGAGCAGGGTGGCTATGGAGGAGGCCACAAGAATCCTACGCTGGGTGGAACAGCACGTGAGCACTCTGTCAGCAGTCTTCCTCCCGGGAGTAGACAACTGGGAAGCAGACTTCCTCAGCAGACACGATCTCCATCCGGGAGAGTGGGCTCTTCATCAAGAGGTGTTTGCAGAAGTGACAAAGCATTGGGGACTTCCTCTGATAGACATGATGGCGTCTCGCCTCAACAAGAAGCTTCCGAGGTATTGTTCCAGGTCGAGGGACCCCCAGGCCAGCGCAGTGGACGCCCTGGTGTCTCCGTGGGTGTTTCTGTTGGTGTATGTGTTCCCTCTCATTCCGAAGGTGCTGAGGATCGTTCGACGAACAGTGGTTCAGGCGATACTCGTCGTTCCAGATTGGCCACGGAGGGCCTGGTATCCGGATCTTCAAGAATTGCTAGTGGAAGATCCCTGGCCGCTTCCTCTACGAGAGGACCTGTTGTTGCAGGGGCCCTGTGTGTTTCCGGACTTACCGCGGCTGCGTTTGACGGTGTGGAAGTTGAGCGCCAAATCTTAGCTCGGAAGGGTATTCCAGGGGAGGTCATCCCCACTCTCCTTAAAGCTAGGAAGGAGGTTACGGCAAAACTTTATCACCGTATTTGGAGGAAATATGTTTCATGGTGTGAGATCAACGCAGCTCCGGCGGAGGTGTTTCACTTGGGTCGGTTTCTCCATTTTTTGCAGGCTGGCGTAGATGCAGGCCTGAAATTGGGTTCCATAAAAGTGCAGATCTCGGCTTTATCTATTTTCTTTCAGAAAGAACTGGCCGTCCTTCCAGAGGTTCAGACTTTTGTGAAGGGAGTGTTGCATATCCACCCTCCTTTTGTGCCGCCGGTGGCGCCGTGGGATCTTGAAGTGGTCTTGCAGTTCCTTATGTCTCACTGGTTTGAACCTTTGCGTAAGGTTGAGTTAAAGTTCCTCACTTGGAAAGTGGTCATGCTTTTGGCTCTGGCGTCGGCCAGGCGAGTGTCAGAGTTGGCGGCCTTGTCTCACAAGAGCCCGTATTTGATTTTCCATTCGGATAGAGCGGAATTGAGGACTCGTCAACAATTTCTGCCAAAGGTGGTTTCTTCATTTCACATTAACCAACCTATTGTGGTGCCTGTGGCTACGGATGCTGTGGCGGTTCCAAAGTCTCTTGATGTTGTAAGAGCTTTGAAAATTTATGTCGCCAGAACGGCTCGTACCAGGAAAACAGAAGCTTTGTTTGTCCTGTATGCTTCCAACAAGATTGGAAATCCTGCTTCTAAACAAACTATTACTCGCTGGATTTGTAATACGATTCAGCAGGCTCATTCTTCGGCTGGGCTACCATTGCCGAAGTCGGTAAAGGCCCATTCTACTAGGAAGGTGGGCTCTTCTTGGGCGGCTGCCCGAGGGGTCTCGGCACTTCAGCTTTGCCGAGCAGCTACGTGGTCGGGTTCAAACACATTTGCTAAGTTTTACAAGTTTGATACCCTGGCTGATGAGGACCTCATATTTGCTCAATCAGTGCTGCAGAGTCGTCCGCACTCTCCCGCCCGGTCTGGAGCTTTGGTATAGACCCCATGGTCCTTTTGGAGTCCCTAGCATCCTCTAGGACGTAAGAGAAAATAGGATTTTAATACCTACCGGTAAATCCTTTTCTCCTAGTCCGTATAGGTTGCTGGGTGCCCATCCCAGTGCAGACTGTTACTTGCTGTTGTAGTATTACTGGTTGTATTTGTTTACACATGGGTTGTATATTAGTTTATTCAGCTTGCTGCTGTTGTTCATTCATACGGTTATCTGGTTTTATACTAATCCAGTTGTACGGTATGTTGTGGTGTGGGCTGGTATGTTTCTCGCCCTTAGTTTAAACAAAATTCCTTTCCTCGAAATGTCCGTCTCTCCTGGGCACAGTTCCTATAACTGAGGTCTGGAGGAGGGGCATAGAGGGAGGAGCCAGTTCACACCCAGTTTAAGTCTTTATAGTGTGCCCAAGCTCCTGCGTATCCCGTCTATACCCCATGGTCCTTTTGGAGTCCCCAGCATTCGCTACGGACTAGGAGAAAAGGATTTACCGGTAGGTATTAAAAATAAGAATTTACTTACCGATAATTCTATTTCTCGTAGTCCGTAGTGGATGCTGGGGACTCCGTCAGGACCATGGGGAATAGCGGCTCCGCAGGAGACAGGGCACAAAAGTAAAAGCTTTAGGATCAGGTGGTGTGCACTGGCTCCTCCCCCTATGACCCTCCTCCAAGCCTCAGTTAGGATACTGTGCCCGGACGAGCGTACACAATAAGGAAGGATTTTGAATCCCGGGTAAGACTCATACCAGCCACACCAATCACACTATACAACCTGTGATCTGAACCCAGTTAACAGCATGATAACAGCGGAGCCTCTGAAAAGATGGCTCACAACAATAATAACCCGATTTTTGTAACAATAACTATGTACAAGTATTGCAGACAATCCGCACTTGGGATGGGCGCCCAGCATCCACTACGGACTACGAGAAATAGAATTATCGGTAAGTAAATTCTTATTTTCTCTGACGTCCTAAGTGGATGCTGGGGACTCCGTCAGGACCATGGGGATTATACCAAAGCTCCCAAACGGGCGGGAGAGTGCGGATGACTCTGCAGCACCGAGTGAGAGAACTCCAGGTCCTCCTCAGCCAGGGTGTGCCCCTGACCAAGTAGCAGCTCGGCAAAGTTGTAAAGCCGAGACCCCTCGGGCAGCCGCCCAAGATGAGCCCACCTTCCTTGTGGAATGGGCATTTACATATTTTGGCTGTGGCAGGCCTGCCACAGAATGTGCAAGCTGAATTGTACTACACATCCAACTAGCAATCGTCTGCTTAGAAGCAAGAGCACCCAGTTTGTTGGGTGCATACAGGATAACAGCAAGTCAGTTTTCCTGACTCCAGCCGTCCTGGAAACCTATATTTTCAGGGCCCTGACAACATCTAGCAACTTGGAGTCCTCCAAGTCCCTAGTAGCCGCAGGTACCACAATAGGCTGGTTTAGGTGAAACGCTGACACCACCTTAGGGAGAAACTGGGGACGAGTCCGCAGCTCTGCCCTGTCCGAATGGACAATCAGATATGGGCTTTTGTGAGACAAAGCCGCCAATTCTGACACTCGCCTGGCCGAGGCCAGGGCCAACATCATGGTCACTTTCCATGTGAGATATTTCAAATCCACAGATTTGAGCGGTTTAAACCAATGTGATTTGAGGAATCCCAGAACTACGTTGAGATCCCACAGTGCCACTGGAGGCACAAAAGGGGGTTGTATATGCAGTACTCCCTTGACAAACTTCTGGACTTCAGGAACTGAAGCCAATTCTTTCTGGAAGAAAATCGACAGGGCCGAAATTTGAACCTTAATGGACCCCAATTTGAGGCCCATAGACACTCCTGTTTGCAGGAAATGCAGGAATCGACCGAGTTGAAATTTCTTCGTGGGGCCTTCCTGGCCTCACACCACGCAACATATTTTCGCCACATGTGGTTATAATGTTGTGCGGTCACCTCCTTCCTGGCTTTGACCAGGGTAGGAATGACCTCTTCCGGAATGCCTTTTTCCCTTAGGATCCGGCGTTCAACCGCCATGCCGTCAAACGCAGCCGCGGTAAGTCTTTGAACAGACATGGTACTTGCTGAAGCAAGTCCCTTCTTAGCGGCAGAGGCCATGAGTCCTCTGTGAGCATCTCTTGAAGTTCCGGGTACCAAGTCCTTCTTGGCCAATCCGGAGCCACGAGTATAGTTCTTACTCCTCTACGTCTTATAATTCTCAGTACCTTAAGTATGAGAAGCAGAGGAGGGAACACATACACCGACTGGTACACCCATGGTGTTACCAGAACGTCCACAGCTATTGCCTGAGGGTCTCTTGACCTGGCGCAATACCTGTCCAGTTTTTTGTTCAGGCGGGACGCCATCATGTCCACCTTTGGTCTTTCCCAACGGTTCACAATCATGTGGAAGACTTCCCGATGAAGTCCCCACTCTCCCGGGTGGAGGTTGTGCTGAGGAAGTCTGCTTCCCAGTTGTCCACTCCCGGAATGAACACTGCTGACAGTGCTATCACATGATTTTCCGCCCAGCGAAGAATCCTTGCAGTTTCTGCCATTGCCCTCCTGCTTCTTGTGCCGCCCTGTCTGTTTACGTGGGCGACTGCCGTGATGTTGTCCCACTGGATCAATACCGGCTGACCTTGAAGCAGAGGTCTTGCTAAGCTTAGAGCATTGTAAATTGCTCTTAGCTCCAGTATATTTATGTGGAGAGAAGTCTCCAGACTTGATCACACTCCCTGGAAATTTTTTCCTTGTGTGACTGCTCCCCAGCCTTTCAGGCTGGCATCCGTGGTCACCAGGACCCAGTCCTGAATGCCGAATCTGTGGCCCTTTAGTAGATGAGCACTCTGCAGCCACCACAGAAGAGACACCCTTGTCCTTGGAGACAGGGTTATCCGCTGATGCATCTGAAGATGCGATCCGGACCATTTTTCCAGCAGATCCCACTGAAAAGTTCTTGCGTGAAATCTGCCGAATGGAATCGCTTCGTAAGAAGCCACCATTTTTCCCAGGACCCTTGTGCAATGATGCACTGACACTTTTCCTGGTTTTAGGAGGTTCCTGACTAGCTCGGATAACTCCCTTGCTTTCTCCTCCGGGAGAAACACCTTTTTCTGGACTGTGTCCAGAATCATCACTAGGAACAGCAGACGTGTCGTCGGAGACAGCTGCGATTTTGGAATATTTAGAATCCACCCATGCTGTCGTAGAACTACTTGAGATAGTGCTACTCCGACCTCCAACTGTTCTCTGGACCTTGCCCTTATCAGGAGATCGTCCAAGTAAGGGATAATTAAGACGCCTTTTCTTTGAAGAAGAATCATCATTTCGGCCATTACCTTGGTAAAGACCCGGGGTGCCGTGGACAATCCAAACGGCAGCGTCTGAAACTGATAGTGACAGTTTTGTACCACGAACCTGAGGTACCCTTGGTGAGAAGGGCAAATTGGGACATGGAGGTAAGCATCCTTGATGTCCAGGGACACCATATAGTCCCCTTCTTCCTGGTTCGCTATCACTGCTCTGAGTGACTCCATCTTGATTTGAACCTTTGTATGTAAGTGTTCAAATATTTCAGATTTAGAATAGGTCTCACCGAGCCGTCTGGCTTCAGTACCACAATATAGTGTGGAATAATACCCCTTTCCTTGTTGTAGGAGGGGTACTTTGATTATCACCTGCTGGGAATACAGCTTGTGAATTGTTTCCAATACTGCCTCCCTGTCGGAGGAAGACGTTGGTAAAGCAGATTTCAGGAACCTGCGAGGGGGAGACGTCTCGAATTTCCAATCTGTACCCCTGGGATACTACTTGTAGGATCCAGGGGTCCACTTGCGAGTGAGCCCACTGCGCGCTGAAACTCTTGAGACGACCCCCCACCGCACCTGAGTCCGCTTGTACGGCCCCAGCGTCATGCTGAGGACTTGGCAAAAGCGGTGGAGGGCTTCTGTTCCTGGGAATGGGCTGCCTGCTGCAGTCTTCTTCCCTTTCCTCTATCCCTGGGCAGATATGACTGGCCTTTTGCCTGCTTGCCCTTATGGGGACGAAAGGACTGAGGCTGAAAAGATGGTGTCTTTTTCTGCTGAGATGTGACTTGGGGTAAAAAAGGTGGATTTTCCAGCTGTTGCCGTGGCCACCAGGTCCGATGGACCGACCCCAAATAACTCCTCCCCTTTATACGGCAATACTTCCATGTGCCGTTTGGAATCTGCATCACCTGACCACTGTCGTGTCCATAAACATCTTCTGGCAGATATGGACATCGCACTTACTCTTGATGCCAGAGTGCAAATATCCCTCTGTGCATCTCGCATATATAGAAATGCATCCTTTAAATGCTCTATAGTCAATAAAATACTGTCCCTGTCAAGGGTATCAATATTTTCAGTCAGGGAATCCGACCAAGCCACCCCAGCGCTGCACATCCAGGCTGAGGCGATCGCTGGTCGCAGTATAACACCAGTATGTGTGTATATACTTTTTAGGATATTTTCCAGCCTCCTATCAGCTGGCTCCTTGAGGGCGGCCGTATCTGGAGACGGTAACGCCACTTGTTTTGATAAGCGTGTGAGCGCCTTATCCACCCTAAGGGGTGTTTCCCAACGCGCCCTAACTTCTGGCGGGAAAGGGTATAACGCCAATAATTTTCTATCGGGGGAAACCCACGCATCATCACACACTTTATTTAATTTATCTGATTCAGGAAAAACTACAGGTAGTTTTTTCACACCCCACATAATACCCTCTTTTGTGGTACTTGTAGTATCAGAAATATGTAACACCTCCTTCATTGCCCTTAACATGTAACGTGTGGCCCACATGGAAAATACGTTTGTTTCTTCACCGTCGACACTGGAGTCAGTGTCCGTGTCTGTGTCGACCGACTGAGGTAAATGGGCGTTTTAAAGCCCCTGACGGTGTTTGAGACGCCTGGACAGGTACTAATTGGTTTGCCGGCCGTCTCATGTCGTCAACCGACCTTGCAGCGTGTTGACATTATCACGTAATTCCCTAAATAAGCCATCCATTCCGGTGTCGACTCCCTAGAGAGTGACATCACCATTACAGGCAATTGCTCCGCCTCCTCACCAACATCGTCCTCATACATGTCGACACACACGTACCGACACACAGCACACACACAGGGAATGCTCTGATAGAGGACAGGACCCCACTAGCCCTTTGGGGAGACAGAGGGAGAGTTTGCCAGCACACACCAAAACGCTATATTATACAGGGACAACCTTATATAAGTGTTTTCCCTTATAGCATCTTAATATATAATAATATCGCCAAATAAGTGCCCCCCCTCTCTGTTTTAACCCTGTTTCTGTAGTGCAGTGCAGGGGAGAGCCTGGGAGCCTTCCTAGCAGCGGAGCTGTGTAGGAAAATGGCGCTGTGTGCTGAGGAGAATAGGCCCCGCCCCCTTTTCGGCGGGCTTCTTCTCCCGTTTTTCTGACAACCTGGCAGGGGTTAAATACATCCATATAGCCCCAGGGGCTATATGTGATGTATTTTTAGCCAGCATAGGTACTTTCATTGCTGCCCAGGGCGCCCCCCCAAGCGCCCTGCACCCTCAGTGACCGTTGGTGTGAAGTGTGCTGAGAGCAATGGCGCACAGCTGCAGTGCTGTGCGCTACCTCATGAAGACTGAGAAGTCTTCAGCCGCCGATTTCTGGACCTCTTCTCTCTTCAGCATCTGCAAGGGGGTCGGCGGCGCGGCTTCGGTGACCCATCCAGGCTGTACCTGTGATCGTCCCTCTGGAGCTAGTGTCCAGTAGCCTAAGAAGCCAATCCATCCTGCACGCAGGTGAGTTCACTTCTTCTCCCCTAAGTCCCTCGTTGCAGTGAGCCTGTTGCCAGCAGGACTCACTGAAAATAAAAAACCTAAACAAAACTTTTACTCTAAGCAGCTCTTTAGGAGAGCCACCTAGATTGCACCCTTCTCGGCCGGGCACAAAAACCTAACTGAGGCTTGGAGGAGGGTCATAGGGGGAGGAGCCAGTGCACACCACCTGATCCTAAAGCTTTTACTTTTGTGCCCTGTCTCCTGCGGAGCCGCTATTCCCCATGGTCCTGACGGAGTCCCCAGCATCCACTTAGGACGTCAGAGAAATCCTATTATTTAAAGTATACTGTAGTCAGCGGCGGATTGGCACGACGGGACGCCAGAACAGATTTCGTTTGGCTGGTTTGGATGTCCCCTCAGTGGCCGCCGTCATCTCCCATGATGGCCGGCTGCCGCGAGCGGAGCTTAGCTCCGATCGCGGCAGCGATAACCTGAAGCTAACTAAGAGATGGCCACCGGCGATGCTGAGCTGCTGCACATGTGCAGCCGCCCCACCATACGCCTTTGTAAGACGCCTCCGCCTCCAGGACTGTCTCCAGCCGTGAGGCTTCCTCCGGCCCCAGCCAGCTGCAGCAGCCAGAAGATGCTTACTAGTAAGTCAAAGCCACAGCAGCCTTGCCAAAGCTACATAGCAGCCTTGCCAAAGCGCAAACCTAGACCAGGGTACAGAGGTGGATGTAATCTTTTTAGATTTTGCCAAAGCATTTGACACTGTACCACATATGAGACTTATCTACAAGCTACAAGAATCAGGGCTAGGAAGCACAATATGCACTTGGGTCAAAAACTGGTTAGATAATAGGGAGCAGCGCGTTGTGGTTAATGGATCTTTTTCAACTTGGACTGAAGTACTAAGTGGTGTGCCGCAAGGCTCAGTATTAGGACCGCTATTGTTCAATATTTTCATTAACGACCTAACAGAAGGTCTAGAGAGCATGGTGTCAATTTTGGCAGATGATACCAAATTGTGTAAAGTTATAAATGCGGAGGGGGATGCTGAGTCGCTTCAGAACGACTTAGTTAAATTAGAAGCTTGGGCAGCGAAATGGAGAATGCGCTTCAATACAGACAAGTGTAAGGTAATGCACTGTGGTAACAAGAACAAAAATAACACCTACCTACTAAATGGGGTAAAATTAGGGGATTCTGTATTGGAAAAGGAATTAGGTGTCCTCATAGATAGCAAACTAAGCAATACCCAAAGTAGGACTGCAGCAAAGAAGGCTAATAAGATATTCACATGCATAAAACAGGGAATTGATGCTAGGGACGAGAGTATTATACTCCCGTTATATAAATCACTTGTGAGGCCACACCTTGAATACTGTGTACAATTCTGGGCACCTTACTACAAAAAGGATATCCTGGAGCTAGAAAAGGTTCAAAGGCGGGCGACCAAACTAATTAAGGGTATGGAGACGCTGGAATACGAGGAAAGGCTTGCAAGACTATGCATGTTTACACTGGAAAAGATGAGATTAAGAGGGGACATGATCAACATTTACAAATATATAAGGGGACAATATACAGATCTTGCGCAGGACCTGTTTTTGGTTAGATCAACGCAGAGTACTCGTGGACACTCGCTCAGGTTAGAGGAGATTCCGCACAATACAGCGTAAAGGCTTTTTTACGGTAAGGACGATACGTGTTTGGAATTCCCTGCCTGAGGGAGTTGTAATGGCTGACTCAGTCAACACCTTTAAGAATGGGTTAGATAAATTCCTAATGGATAAGGATATACAGGGTTACGAGGCATAGTCACGCACTATGGTTATTATAAAAAAGAGGGGTAAAACGTAACGGCAGTCATCAACTTCAGTTAAAATTTTATACAAAATAATCGTGCATAGGAGACCACAAATAGGTTGAACTCGATGGACAAATTGTCTTTTTTCAACATTAGATACTATGTTATGTATGTTACAACATGATGTGCCTGATTGTTCCAGAATCCAGAAGCCCGGCACTCCATATATCACCATTACTTAGCTGGTTGCCCGCAGTAGAAGGAAATGTAGTATGTGACAGGCAGCGGCACTACACGCAATAATGAACACCACACAGAAGATATGTTTCAACGTTTCAATGCCTAAACATAATAAACGACTTCCTGATGAAAACACTGTATATTATGTTTAGGCATTGAAACGTTGAAACATATCTTCTGTGTGGTGTTCATTATTGCGCGTGGAGTGCCGCTGTCTGTCGCATACTATATATATTTTATTATCAACGTTTCGGGCCCATGCCCAGGTTAACAATCTGACAATGGGCATGGGCCCGAAACGTTGATAATAAAAAGCACATTTTGCAGCTATTGGAAGTCTCTGATTGCCGCCATGCTACCAGCATTACAGTACATTGGGACAGCAATCCCGTGGTGCAAGTTACAGTACATTGGGACAGCAATCCCGTGGTGCAAGTTACCTTATTAGATAACAGCTAGTGCCGGAATCTTAACTTCATTTTCTCACACGTCCTAGAGGATGCTGGGGACGACATCAAGACCATGGGGTATAGACGGGTTCCGCAGGAGACATGGGCACTCTAAAGACTTTTCATTGGGTGTGACCTGGCTCCTCCCTCTATGCCCCTCCTCCAGACCTCAGTTTTAGAAATGTGCCCAGGTCGACTGAATGCACTCTGAGGAGCTCTACTGAGTTTCTCTGAAAAGACTTATGTTAGGTTTTTTATTTTCAGGGAGATCTGCTGGCATCAGACTCCCTGCTTCGTGGGACTGAGGGGGCAGAAGCAGGAACCAACTTCCTCAGAGTTTCATGGCTCTGCTTCTGGCTGACAGGACACCATTAGCTCCTGAAGGGAACTGAACGCTAGCCGTGTCTAGATGCTCACTCCCTAAGCACGCCGTCACCCCCCTCACAGAGCCAGAAGACAGGTGAGTATGAGAAGAATGATCTTCAAATCAAGTAAGTGACGGCAAAAGGTACCGCGCGGCTGGCGGGAGTGCAGCGCGCCATGTTGCCCACACATACACAGGTACTGCAGGGCGTGGGGGGAGGGGCGCCCTGGGCAGTATGAAACCTATGGAAACTGGCATAAATAAGGGGCATAAGTTGCTGAGGCACAGTCCTACCTCCACCAGTATAAAAAATTACCTCATAAAAGCTGAGGAGAAACACACCATGGAAGAGTGGAGCTTCCTCCTCAGTCAGCCAGCACACTGCTCAGCGCCATTTTCTCTCTCTCCTCAGGCTGTAAAGATAAGGCTGGTCCTTCTCCATTACTGAACAAGTATCAGGGTGCAAAACAGGGGGGGCCACAGTGAATTTGGTGCTATATAATTGTGTGAGTAACATTATAAAAGCGCTGAATGTCAGTGGGCATTTTGTGTTCACAGACACTGTGTTACTGGCGCTGGGTTGTGAACTGGCAAATCCCATCTGTGTCCCTCTGACAGATTTTACTGTGGGTCTGTCCCCCTATAAGTCCCGGAGTGTCTGTGGTATGGTTCTGCAAGTGTGTGACATGTCTGTGGCAGGGAACTCTGTGGAGACATGTTAGGGACACAGAGGTGTAATATGACACCAAGAGCGTGACTGGGTGAAAGGTTAAATGATAGTGTGAATCATATCAGTAAGAGGTTGGACTGAATCTCATACAGAAAATGAAAATAATCTGTTGAAGATGTGATTTTTAATAGTTCTGCCTTTCATCCACAGGGACCTTTCTGGGTCACATACAAATTTGCACAAGTAGTACAAACTGATACCGACACGGACTCTGATTCCTGTGTTGACACTAGTGATTCCAGGGGAATAGGTCCTATGTTAGCAAAAAAAGCATTCAAAACATGTTTTAGCTATAAAGGAGGTGTTAGAAGTTACGAAGCCTCCTCTTTTATCACAAGGAGAGGGTTTACTTTAGTAAAGAAGTAATGTAATTTTCCCTCCACCTCAGGTCTGATTTAACCTGAAAAGAAATTTCAGATTCCCAAAAGGAATTCAGGCAGCTTACCTTTTTCCAAAAAAGGTGGGAGTCACCCAGCATTTTAGACAGGGCCCTGTCATAAAAGAGAAAAGGTGTTTCTCCCTGCACCTGGAATGGCTTCACTTAAGAAGCCGACAGACCGCAAGTGAGTGAGGTGATTTATTGATGTGGCCAATGGGACACTACTCAGGCCTACCATTGTCTGTGAGTGGGTGAGTAGTGCTATTGAAAAGTGGTCAGAAAACTTGTCATTAGACATTGACACAATAGATGGAGACGAGATACTCCTAACGTTAGGTCATATCAAAGACGCTGCTGCGTACGTACTAGAATCCATGAAATATATTGGTTTCTTGGGATCAAGAACCGCTACCATGGCAGTATCGGCTCGGAGGGCGTTGTGGATTCGCCAGTGGAATGCTGATGTAGATTCCAAAATAAAATATGGAGGCTCTCCCGTATAAAGGTGAGGCCTTGTTTGGTGATGGGCTGGATGCGTTAGTCTCGGGGGCTACCGCAGGTAAGTCGACATTCTTGCCTTAAGCTCCTACACCGGCGAAAAAGACACATCACTCTCACATACAGTCTTTTCGGCCCAACAAATACAAAAAGGCCAAAGGTCTCCCCTTTTTTTGCAGTTAGGGGAAGGGGAAAAGGAAAGAAATCCACAGCGTCTCCCAGATCGCAGGAGCAGAAGTCCACCCCTGCTTCTGCCAAATCTGCAGCATAACGCTGGGGCTCCCTTGCGGGAGTCCGCTCGGGTGGGAGCACGTCTGAAACTTTTCAGCCAAAAGCCATTTTTCAAATCGACCTTGCCAGCTTCTCTTCCGGGAAGAGAGGCAATTCAAAACTTATGTCAGGATCAGGTCATTGTCCTGGTACCCTTGGCACAGCAAGGAGAAGGTTTTTTTATTCAAGCCTCTTCGTAGTTCCGAAGCCGGACAGCTCGGTCAGTCCGATTTTAAACGTGAAAATCTGAATCTCTACCTGAAAAGGTTCAAGTTCAAGATGGAATCCCTGAGGGTAGTGATTTCCAGTCTGGAAGAGGGGGATTTCATGGTGTCAGTAGACATAAAAGATGCTTACTTGCAAGTTCCCATTTATCCTCCTCACCAAGCTTATCTGAGATTCGCAGTACAGGATTGCCATTACCAGTTTCAAACGTTGCCGTTCGGACTCTCCATGGTACCGAGGGTATTCACCAAGGTGATGGCGGAGATGATGGTCCTCCTTCGTTAAAAAGGAGTCAATATAATTCCTTATCTGGACGATCTCCTGATAAAGCGAGATCCAGGGAACAGTTGGTGCAGAACATCGCACTCTCCCTGTCAATACTCCAACAACACGGTTGGATCATGAATTTTCCAAAGTCGCAGTTGGAACCGACGACAAGATTGTCCTTTTTAGGGATGATTCTGGACACAGAAGTACGAAGAGTATTTCTTCCAGTGGAAAAGACTCTGGAAATCCAGAAAATGGTCAAACAAATATTGAAACCAACAAGCGTATTGATCCATCAATGCATTCGGTTGTTGGGGAAAATGGTAGCGGCCTACGAGGCCATACAGTTTGGCCGATTTCATGCCAGAGTATTCCAGTGGGACCTGTTGGACAAGTGGTCCGGATGCCACCTACACATACACCGGAAAATAATCCTGTCCCCCAAAGCCAGGATTTCGCTCCTGTGGTCGCTACACAGTTCTCACCTACTAGAGGGACGCAGGTTTGGGATTCACGACTGGGTCCTAATAACCACGGATGCAAGTCTCCGAGGCTGGAGAGCTGTCACACAGGGGGAAAGCTTCCAAAGAAAATGGTCAAGTCAGGAAGCTTGCCTTCACATAAACTTTCTGGAATTGAGAGCAATTTACAACGGCCTTCTACAAGCGGTACATCTTCTTCAAGATCCCGTGTAGATCCAGTCGGACAATGTAACAGCAGTCGCGTACAAAAACAGGCAAGGCGGAACGAAAAGCAGAGCGGCAATGGCAGAGGTGACAAGGATTCTCCTCTGGGCAGAAAGACATGTTAGAGCTCTGTCAGCAATTTTCATTCCAGGAGTGGACAACTGGGAAGAAGACTTCCTCAGCAGACACGATCTCCATCCAGGAGAGTGGGGCCTCCACCAAGAAGTCTTCGCAGAGGTGACAAGTCTTTGGGGAGTTCCTCAAGTAGACATGATGGCATCTCGTCTAAACAAGAAGCTTCAGAGATATTGTTCTAAGTCGAGAGACCCTCAAGCAATAGCAGTGGATACACTGGTGACCCAGTGGGTGTTTCGGTCGGTATATGTTTTCCCTCCACTTCCACTGATTCCAAAAGTTCTCAAAATAATAATAAGAACAAGTGTTTGAGCAATCTTCATTGCCCCAGACTGGCCAAGGAGGGCTTGGTATCCAGATCTTCAGGAGTTGCTCATAGAAGATCCTCGGCTTCTTCCTCCTCGAGAGGACCTACTACAGCAGGGGCTGTGTGTGTATCAAGACTTACCGCGGCTACGTTTGATGGCATGGCTGTTGAGCGTCGGATCCTAGCCCAAACGGGTATCCCCACTCTTATTCAGGCCAGGAAAGGAGTAACGTCTAAACATTACCACCGTATTTGGAGAAAATATGTGTCTTGGTGTGAATTCAAGAAGGCTCCTATGGAAGAGTTTGAGTTGGGACGTTTTCTCCATTTTCTGCAGGCTGGTGTGGATGCGGGCCTTAGATTGGGGTCAATCAAGGTCCAGATTTCGACCTTATAAGTTTTCTTTCAAAAACGATTGGCCTCCTTTCCAGAAGTTCAGACGTTCGTGAAAGGGGTTCTGCACATCCAGCCTCCATTTGGGCCTCCAGTGGCACTATGGGACCTTAATGTGGTGTTGCAGTTCCTTCAATCGGGTTGGTTTAAGCCTCTACAAGAAATAGAGTTGAAGTTTCTCACTTGGAAAGTGGTGATGCTTTTGGCGTTGGCATCCGCAAGGCGGGTGTCTGAATTGGGGGCCTTGACCCACAAGAGCCCTTACCTTATCTTCCACGAAGATAGGGCAGAGTTAGAACTCGTCAACATTTTCTTCTAAAGGTGGTTTCCTCTTTCCACATAAACCACCTATTGTGGTGCCAGTTGCTACTGTCACGTTTACCGAGTCAAAGTCTCTAGATGTGGTTAGAGCTTTGAAGATTTATGTCGCTAGAACAGCTCGAATACGGAAAACAGAGGTTTTGTTTGTCCTGTATGATCCCAACAAGATTGGGTGTCCTGCTTCCAAGCAGACTATTGCGCGCTGGATCAGAGGTACGATTCAGCAAGCTCATTCTACGGCTGGATTGCCGTTACCGATGTCGGTGAAGGCCCATTCTACTAGGAAGCTGGGCTCCTCCTGGGCGGCTGCCCGGGAGGGTCTCGGCATTACAACTTTGCCGAGCAGCTACTTGGTCAGGGTCAAACACATTTGCAAAATTCTACAAGTTTGACACCTTGGCCGATGAGGACCTAAAGTTTGGTCAATCGGTGCTGCAGGGTCATCCGCACTCTCCCGCCTGTACTGGAGTTTTGGTATAGACCCCATGGTCTTGATGTCGTCCCCAGCATCCTCTAGGACGTATGAGAAAATAGGATTTTGATAACCTACCGGTAAATCCTTTTCTCCTAGTCCGTAGAGGATGCTGGGCGCCCATCCCAGTGCATACTTTACCTGCAGTTTAGTTATTAGTTACACAAGTTGTGTTATCTTGGTTTCAGCATGTTGCTGCAATTAGTTCATGCCTGTTGGCGTGTGTTATGTTGAATGCCATGTGTGCGGCATGGTTGAGGGTGTGAGTTGGTAGATATCTCACCACTAGTTAAGTAATTCCTTTCCTCGAAATGTCAGTCTCCCTTGGTACAGTTCCTACAACTGAGGTCTGGAGGAGGGGCATAGAGGGAGGAGCCAGTTCACACCCAATGAAAAGTCTATACCCGATGGTCTTGATGTCGTCCCCAGCATCCTCTACGGACTAGGAGAAAAAGATTTACCGGTAGGTTATCAAAATCCTATTATTACACACATATACACTGCTCAAAAAAATAAAGGGAACACTAAAATAACACATCCTAGATCTGAATGAATGAAATATTCTTATTAGATACTTTGTTCTTTACATAGTTGAATGTGCTGACAACAAAATCACACAAAAATGATCAATGGAAATCAAATTTATTAACCGATGGAGGTCTGGATTTGGAGTCATACTCAAAATTAAAGTGGAAAAACACACTACAGGTTGATCCAACTTTGATGTAATGTCCTTAAAACAAGTCAAAATGAGGCTCAGTAGTGTGTGTGGCCTCCACGTGCCTGTATGACCTCCCTACAATGCCTGGGCATGCTCCGGATGAGGTGGCGGATGGTCTCCTGAGGGATCTCCTCCCAGACCTGGACTAAAGCATCCGCCAACTCCTGGACAGTCTGTGGTGCAACGTGGGCGGAGCGAGACATGAAGTCCCATATGTGCTCAATTGGATTCAGGTCTGGGGAACGGGCGGGCCAGTCCATAGCATCAATGCCTTTGTCTTGCAGGAACTGCTGACACACTCCAGCCACATGAGGTCTAGCATTTTCTTGCATTAGGAGGAACCCAGGGCCAACCGCACCAGCATATGGTCTCACAAGGGGTCTGAGGATCTCATCTTGGTACCTAATGGCAGTCAGGCTACCTCTGGAGAGCACATGGCGGGCTGTGCCGCCCCCCAAAGAAATGCCACCCCACACCATTACTGACCCACTGCCAAACCGGTCATGCTGGAGGATATTGCAGGCAGCAGAACGTTCTCCTTGGCGTCTCCAGACTCTGTCACGTTTGCCACATGTGCTCAGTGAGAACCTGCTTTCATCTGTGAAGAGCACAGGGCGCCAGTGGCGAATTTGCCAATCTTGGTGTTCTCTGGCAAATGCCAAACGTCCTGCACGGTGTTGGGCTGTAAGCACAACCCCCACCTGTGGACGTCGGGCCCTCATACCACCCTCATGGAGTCTGTTTCTGATCGTTTGAGTAGACACATGCACATTTGTGGCTTGCTGGAGGTCATTTTGCAGGGCTGTGGCAGTGCTCCTCCTGTTCCTCCTTGCACAAAGGCGGAGGTAGCGGTCCTGCTGCTGGGTTGTTGCCCTCCTACGGCCTCCTCCACGTCTCCTGATGTACTGGCCTGTCTCCTGGTAGCGCCTCCATGCTCTGGACACTACGCTGACAGACACAGCAAACCTTCTTGCCACAGCTCGCATTGATGTGCCATCCTGGATGAGCTGCACTACCTGAGCCACTTGTGTGGGTTGTAGACTCCGTCTCATGCTACCACTAGAGTGAAAGCACCGCCAGCTTTCAAAAGTGACCAAAACATCAGCCAGAAAGCATAGGAGCTGAGAAGTGGTCTGTGGTCACCACCTGCAAAACAACTCCTTTATTGCTAATTGCCTATAATTTCCACCTGTTGTCTATTCCATTTGCACAACAGCATGTGAAATTGATTGTCAATCAGTGTTGCTTCCTAAGTGGACAATTTGATTTCACAGGAGTGTGATTGACTTGGAGTTACATTGTGTTGTTTAAGTGCTCCCTTTATTTTTTTGAGCAGTATATATATATATATACACACATACATATATACACATACATATACACACACACACACACACACACACACACACACACACACACTATATATATATATATATTATATTAGTACTGTGCTGGTGGTAGTGCAGTATCTTTAGTTGTATGTATAAGTCCCATGAGTGCCGCCTCTAACAAATTGCCTGTCTAACTTCTTTAGGATGGCATCAGGGCCGTTGTAAAATCTATCAGGAGTGCCGGGCTCTGCTGCAGTTATATATATATTTATAAGTGTATAACGTGTTCTACCTGCCGCAAAGTGTATAACGTACTCTACCTGGTGCAATGTGTATAACATGCTCTACCTGGTGCAATGTCTATAATGTGCTCTACCTGTTGCAATGTGTATAACGTGCTTTACCTGGTGCAGTGTGTATAATGTGCTCTACCTGTTACAATGTGTATAACGTGCTTCACCTGGTGCAATGTGTATAATGTGATTTACCTGGTGCAATGTGTATAATGTGCTCTACCTGGTGCAATGTGTATAACGTGCTCTACCTGGTGCAATATGTATAACGTGCTCTACCTGGTGCAATATGTATAATGTGCTTTACCTGGTGCAATGTGTATAATGTGCTTTACCTGGTGCAATGTGTATAATGTGCTCTGTCTGTCGCAAAGTGTATAACGTGCTCTATATGGTGCAATATGTATAATGTGCTTTACCTGGTGCAATATGTATAATGTGCTTTACCTGGTGCAATGTGTATAATGTGCTCTGCCTGGCGCAAAGTGTATAATGTGCTGTATCTGGTGCAATATGTATAATGTACTCTGCCTGACGTAAAGTGTATACCGTGCTCTACCTGGCACAAAGTGTAGAACATGCTCTATCTGGCGGAATATGTATAACGTGCTCTACCTGGCACAGTGTGTATAGGAGGTTCTACCTGGTGCAATGTGAATAAACGGTACTACTGTGTGCTGTAATGGGAATTGGCACTATTATGTGGCCACACCCCTTCCCCACGAGGCCACTAAAATTTTGCGACACTCTCCATCCGTTCTTATAATCAGGCCTTCTGAGCAGTAATCCCTCCCACTAGACAGACTCCACCCCCTCAACAGATCTCCTTTCCCCATGAGGGTTGCTTCCAAAAATTTCCTGGGCTGGTTTTCGATCCCAATCCGCCCCTGCTGTATATTATCTAATAATCGCAAGCAAATAGCTAAAATGATATGCAGTCTGTACCCCTAAAAACAATTGCATAAACCTATGGATTGACTAAATAACCTATCTTTAGACCATACTTGCCTACCCGACCCTCTCCATGAGGGAGAAAATGCTCTGTTCCTGGACTTTCCTGGTAATGTATGATTGCCATCACCTGTGGTGAAACACCTTTCTTATCAATTAACTAGCTCACCACAGGTGATGGCAATCATACATTACCAGGAAAGTCCAGGAACAGAGCATTTTCTCCCTCATGGAGAGGGTCAGGTAGGCAAGTATGCTTTAGACTACATTATTCACCTGCCTGGGCCTGCATACAAGGTTTTCCATAAGTGTCTGTGTCCTGAATATACCAGGTTTTATGACACACAAAAAAGAAACACAAAAAATGCATTATATACCATCATGTGCAACTGAAAAATAACTATACGAATACAGCTGCCTTTACTAAAGTTCATAAAGGTATGTATTACAAAGCTGCCTTTGCCCACTCCACCCCCAAATGAATACAAAACATCCCTTGCAAACTAAACCCAACTAAAAACAAACAAAAACAACATCCTGTGCCCAAATGCAATGGTGTGCTGCCAAAAATAAGAATTTGCTCACCGGTAATTCTATTTCTCGTAGTCCGTAGTGGATGCTGGGAACTCCGTAAGGACCATGGGGAATAGACGGGCTCCGCAGGAGACTGGGCACTCTAAAGAAAAGATTAGGTACTATCTGGTGTGTACTGGCTCCTCCCTCTATGCCCCTCCTCCAGACCTCAGTTAGGGAAACTGTGCCCGGAAGAGCTGACATTACAAGGAAAGGAAATTTTGAATCCAGGGTAAGACCCATACCAGCCACACCGTACAACTTGTGATAACCTTACCCAGTTAACAGTATGAACAACAACTGAGCCTCACTCAACGGATGGCTCATAACAATAACCCTTAGTTAAGCAATAACTATATACACTTATTGCAGAAAATCCGCACTTGGGACGGGCGCCCAGCATCCATTACGGACTACGAGAAATAGAATTACCGGTGAGTAAATTCTTATTTTCTCTGACGTCCTAGTGGATGCTGGGAACTCCGTAAGGACCATGGGGATTATACCAAAGCTCCCAAACGGGCGGGAGAGTGCGGATGACTCTGCAGCACCGAATGAGCAAACACAAGGTCCTCCTCAGCCAGGGTATCAAACTTGTAGAACTTTGCAAATGTGTTTGAACCCGACCAAGTAGCTGCTCGGCAAAGTTGTAAAGCCGAGACCCCTCGGGCAGCCGCCCAAGAAGAGCCCACCTTCCTTGTGGAATGGGCCTTCACCGATTTTGGATGCGGCAATCATGCCGCAGAATGAGCCTGCTAAATCGTGCTACAGATCCAGTGAGCAATAGTTTGCTTTGAAGCAGGAGCACCCAGCTTGTTGGGTGCATGCAAGATAAACAGCGAGTCAGTCTTCCTGACTCCAGCCGTTCTGGAAACATATATTTTCAAAGCCCTGTCTACGTCCAGCAACTTGGAGTCCTCCAAGTCCCGAGTAGCCGCAGGCACCACAATAGGTTCGTTCAAATGAAACGATGACACCACCTTTGGGAGAAATTGGGGACGAGTCCTCAATTCTGCCCTGTCCATATGGAAGATCAGATATGGGCTTTTACATGACAAAGCCGCCAATTCCGACACACGCCTAGCCGATGCTAAGGCCAACAGCATGACCACTTTCCACGTGAGATACTTTAGTTCCACGGTCTTAAGTGGCTCAAACCAGTGGGATTTCAGGAAATCCAACACCACGTTAAGATCCCAGGGCGCCACTGGTGGCACAAAAGGGGGCTGAATATGCAACACTCCCTTAACAAATGTTTGAACCTCAGGCAGTGAAGCCAGTTCTTTTTGAAAGAAAATGGATAGGGCCGAAATCTGGACCTTTATGGACCCCAATTTTAGGCCCATAGTCACCCCTGACTGTTGGAAGTGCAGGAAACGACCCAGTAGGAATTCCTCTGTAGGGGCCTTCCTGGCCTCACACCAAGCAACATACTTCCGCCATATACGGTGATAATGTTTTGCTGTCACGTCTTTCCTAGCCTTTATCAGCGTAGGAATAACTTCATCCGGAATGCCTTTTTCCGCTAGGATCCGGCGTTCAACCGCCATGCCGTCAAACGTAGCCGCGGTAAGTCTTGGAACAGACAGGGCCCTTGTTGCAGCAGGTCCTGTCTGAGAGGCAGAGGCCATGGGTCCTCTGTGCGCATTTCTTGTAGTTCCGGGTACCAAGTCCTTCTTGGCCAGTCCGGAACAATGAGTATTGTTCTTAGTCCTCTCTTTCTTACAATTCTCAGTACTTTTGGTATGAGAGGAAGAGGAGGAAACACATATACCGATTGGTACACCCACGGTGTCACTAGGGCGTCCACAGCTACCGCCTGAGGGTCCCTTGACCTGGCGCAATATCTTTTTAGCTTTTTGTTGAGGCGGGACGCCATCATGTCCACCTGTGGCAGTTCCCATCGGTTTGCAATCAGTTGGAAGACTTCTTAATGAAGTCCCCACTCTCCCGGGTGGAGGCCGTGTCTGCTGAGGAAGTTTGCTTCCCAGTTGTCCACTCCCGGAATGAACACTGCTGACAGTGCTTGCACGTGATTCTCCGCCCATCGAAGAATCTTTGTGGCTTCCGCCATTGCCATCCTACTTCTTGTGCCGCCCTGGCGGTTTACATGGGCGACCGCCGTGATGTTGTCTGACTGAATCAGCACTGGTCGGTTTCGAAGCAGGGGCTCTGCTTGACTCAGGGCGTTGTAAATGGCCCTTAGTTCCAGTATATTTATGTGTAGAGAAGTCTCCAGACTTGACCACAGCCCTTGGAAGTTTCTTCCCTGAGTGACTGCCCCCCACCCTCGGAGGCTTGCATCTGTGGTCACCAGGACCCAGTCCTGTATGCCGAACCTGCGGCCCTCGAGAAGGTGAGCACTCTGCAGCCACCACAGAAGAGACACCCTGGCCCTTGGGGACAGGGTGATCAGCCGATGCATCTGAAGATGCGATCCGGACCACTTGTCCAACAGATCCCACTTAAAGATCCTCGCATGGAACCTGCCGAAGGGAATGGCTTCGTATGAAGCCACCATCTTTCCCAGGACTCGCGTGCAGTGATGCACCGATACCTGTTTTGGTTTCAGGAGGTCCCTGACCAGAGATGCTAATTCCTGGGCCTTCTCCACCGGGAGAAATACCTTCTTCTGTTCTGCATCCAGAATCATACCCAGGAAAAGCAGACGCGTCGTAGGAATCAGCTGCGACTTTGGAACATTCAGAATCCAGCCGTGCTGTTGCAACACTTCCTGAGAGAGTGCTACGCTGATCAACAACTGCTTCCTGGACCTCGCCTTTATGAGGAGATCGTCCAAGTACGGGATAATTATAACCCCCTTCTGCCGAAGGAGTATCATCATTTCGGCCATTACCTTGGTAAATATTCTCGGTGCCGTGGACAGGCCAAACGGCAACGTCTGGAATTGGTAATGACAGTCCTGTACCAAAAATCTGAGGTACTCCTGGTGAGGTGGATAAATGGGGACATGCAAGTAAGCATCTTTGATGTCCAGCGACACCATAAAATCCCCCTCTTCCAGGCTTGCAATAACCGCTCTGAGCGATTCCATTTTGAACTTAAATTTCTTTATATAAGTGTTCAAGGATTTTAAATTCAGAATGGGTCTCACCGAACCGTCCGGTTTCGGTACCACAAACATTGTGGAATAGTAACCCCTTCCCTGTTGAAGGAGGGGGACCCTGACAATCACTTGCTGGAGGTACAGCTTGTGAATTGCCGCCAGCAATACCTCCCTTTCCATGGGGGAAGCTGGCAAGGCTGATTTGAGGTAACGGCGGGGGGGGGGGTCGCTTCGAATTATAGCTTGTATCCCTGAGATACAATTTGTATAGCCCAGAGATCCACCTGTGAGCGAGCCACTGGCTGCTGAAGTTTCGGAGACGCGCCCCCACCGCACCTGGCTCCGCCTGTGGAGCCCCAACGTCATGCGGTGGACTTAGTGGAAGCAGGGGAGGACTTTTGTTCCTGGGAACTGGCTGCATGGTGCAGCTTCTTACCTCTACCCTTGCCTCTGGCAAGAAAGGATGCGCCCCTGACTCTCTTGCCTTTCTGGGAACGAAAGGACTGCATTTGATAATACGGTGCTTTCTTAGGCTGTGAGGAAACCTGAGGCAAGAAAGTCGACTTTCCAGCTGTCGCTGTAGACACGAGGTCCGACAGACCGTCCCCAAACAATTCCTCACCCTTATAACGCAAAACCTCCATGTGTTTTTTAGAATCAGCATCTCCTGTCCATTGCCGAGTCCATAAGACCCTCCTGGCAGAAATGGACATAGCATTAATTCTAGAGCCCAGCAGGCAAATGTCCCTCTGAGCATCCCGCATATATAAGACGACGTCTTTGATATGGCCCAGGGTTAGCAAAACAGTATCTCTGTCGAGGGAATCTATGTCGTCTAACAGAGTATCTGTCCACGCTGCTACAGCACTACACATCCAGGCTGAAGCAATAGCAGGTCTCAGTAGAGTACCAGAGTGTGTATACATTGACTTCAGAATAGCTTCCTGCTTTCTATCCGCAGGCTCCTTTAGGGTGGCCGTATCCTGCGACGGCAGGGCCACCTTTTTAGATAAGCGTGTCAGTGCCTTGTCCACCCTAGGGGATGTTTCCCAACGTAACCTGTCCGTTGGCGGTAAAGGGTACGCCATCAGTAACCTCTTAGAAATCACTAATTTCTTATCAGGGGAACTCCACGCTTCTTCACACAATTCATTTAATTCATCAGATGGGGGAAAAGTCACTGGCTGCTTTTTCTCCCCAAACATATAAACCCTCTTGGTATTAACCGGGTTACTCTCAGAAATGTGTAATACATCTTTCATTGCAATAATCATGTATCGGATGGCCTTGGTCATTTTAGACTGTAAATGTGCCTCATCATCGTCGACACTGGAGTCGGACTCCGTGTCGGCATCTGTGTCAACCATCTGAGATAGAGGGCGTTTATGAGCCCCTGACGGTTTCTGAGTCGCCTGGGCAGGTGCAGGTTGAGACCCCGGCTGTCCCAAGGCTGCAGCGTCATCAAACCTTTTATGTAAGGAGTTTACATTGTCATTTAAGACCTTCCACATATCCATCCAATCAGGTGTCGGCCCCGACGGGGGCGATACCACACTTATCTGCCCTTGCTCCGCCTCCACGTAACCTTCCTCATCAAACATGTCAAAACAGCCGTACCGACACACCGCACACACACAGGGAATGCTCAGACTGAGGACAGGACCCCACAAAGTCCTTTGGGGAGACAGAGAGAGATTATGCCAGCACACACCACAGCGCTATAGAACATAGGGATTTTCACTGCTAATAAGTGATTTACCCAATAGCTGCTTTTTTTGTATTGTTTTGCGCCTAAATTTATGTGCCCCCCCTCTCTTTTTAACCCGTCTTGTACCTGGATACTGCAGGGGAGAGCCTGGGGAGTGATAATGCCTAATATATATCCTATATTAAACACTCTAAAAGGTTAATGAACACAGTACGCAATTGGCGTATGGAATACCGTAAGAGTACGCACGTAGCGTACAAACGCTTACCCGTGGACGAGACGCACGAGCGGCACGTTCGCTCACGGCTTACAGCGTAAAGGCAAGCACGCTATAGGCTGCCGACTGACGTAATGATACGCTATCAGCGTAGCGGACGCTCGAGACCACAAGGAGATCACGAGCGGCGCTGACGCTCACAGAGTTAAACCTTTGTAACAGTGATAAGGTGTAAATGCAACACAGTGTAACCTTGTTAGTTTAAAAGCTGTATGAGCGACTCTTACGCTCTGAGAACCCTTTAGCAATATAATAAACACTCAAATACCGGTCTAAGGGTCTAACACCTTTTAAGGAAATGAATGAACGTTCAATCGCAAAAGAATACACAATACAAGTAATACACTACCAAACTAACATAAAATACCTAACCGAGTTACTACACATTAAAATACAACAAAGACATAATTACATTTAAAAGGGGGAAAGGAGAGAGAGAATGGCTTACAACAAAATAGGAGATAAATATGGTTGCAGAGAACTTACGCACAAGGGGAACAATCGCATGCGCCTTCCTGGATATCCAGCTCCCGATTATCAGTGATGAGAACCGTTGAAAAGAGTAGAGAGCTGGCCCAGGTCGGCTTGTCTTTATATACACTTACACACAGTACAGTACAATGGTCCCTACATTCTTATTGTTCATTGGACACAGGAATCCGTCTCCGCATTATAACAAAAGGTCATAGGTTGGTTCATACAGGTGGGCTGTGACTATTTCAAACTGCTCAGGTGGGAGGGAAACTGGGTTTCCCGCCGCATGGGTAATAAAGTGCAAATATAGTAAATGTCCATAAACTTCTTATGTCCATAACTATACGCACAAGCGAGTAATCCGCTTCAAACCAACACCGGAATATTGCTAATTATATTCTCTTCCGATGGATACTAAACACCACTGTGTAACCCCTGTCTGACCCTTCGTATCAAACAAAGAGGAATCTCTTTGTCCCCGAACATGCTATATTAACTAAACTTTCAGATTCTATCAAAGGGACCATAATCTACAAAATACATTATATGACTAAAATATGTTACGATTGAGTCGCCCGCTAGACGCACACAAACTCTACCGTAAATGCGCATACCGTGCGAGTGCACGCGACCACGAGTATACGCACGCACAGGAGAGCTCATGCTCGTGCAGCGGGCACACGCATGAGGTGCATATATGGCAATGTGCAGCGTGATATTTTTCTGACTTTGACAGGAGCTACTTCCAGCGGAGCTGTGAAGGGAAAATGGCGCTGGTGTGCTGAGGAAGAAGGCCCCGCACCCTCAGTGGCGGGCTTCTGTCCCGCCTTCCATGTAAAAAAATGGCGGGGTTTTTTACATATATACGGTGCTAGACTGTATATATGTATGTTTTTATGCAAAAGGTACTTCAATTGCAGCCCAGGGCGCCCCCCCCCCCCCCCCCCAGCGCCCTGCACCCTACAGTGACCAGAGTGTGTAAGTGTGCTGGGAGCAATGGCGCACAGCTGCGGTGCTGTGTGCTACCTTAATGAAGACAGGAGTCTTCAGCCGCCGATTTCGTCGTCTTCAAGCTTCTGTTCTTCTGGCTCTGCAAGGGGGACGGCGGCGCGGCTCCGGGAACGGACGATCGAGGACAGGTGCCTGTGTTCGAACCCTCTGGAGCTAATGGTGTCCAGTAGCCTAAGAAGCACAAACTAGCTGCAAGCAGGTAGGTTTGCTTCTCTCCCCTTAGTCCCACGTAGCAGTGAGTCTGTTGCCAGCAGAATCTCACTGAAAATAAAAAACCTAATAAATACTTTCTTTACTAGTAAGCTCAGGAGAGCCCACTAGGAGCACCCAGCTCTGGCCGGGCACAGATTCTAACTGAGGTCTGGAGGAGGGGCAAAGAGGGTGGACCCAGTGCACACCAGATAGTACCTAATCTTTTCTTTAGAGTGCCCAGTCTCCTGCGGAGCCCGTCTATTCCCCATGGTCCTTACGGAGTTCCCAGCATCCACTAGGACATCAGAGAAAGATTATTACACACCAGTCTATACACCCCAGCATTTACTTCAAACCAACCTGTGGCCGCACAGCAAAAATATAATACCATACCTTCAAACCTAACCCATTCCAGGAGGGACAAAAGTTCCTGGACTTCCCTCAGTTTATGACTGCTAGCACCTGTATTGAAACACAGGTTTTAACACAGGTGACGTGTGTGGAGGCGGGGCCTGGAGAACATATCTCCAAGTGCCCTATTGTGTGAATGGGTCCTGGGCCGCATCGACCCAGCAACCCGGTTACACTGAACTTCAATCCGGGAATAAACCTGCTTTATTCCCGGGTTGAAATACCGGAACAGGCGACCTGAGAAATTGTAACATACCCCTTTCACACCGCACCTCGACCCGGGAATATACCGGGTTATTTTGGCAGTATGAAAGGGGTATAACTTATCAGTTAACTAGTTCAACACATGTGAAGGCAATAATAAATTGGAAGTCCGGGAAGAGCATTCTGTCCCTCCTGGAATGGGACATGTTGGGACTCGGGAGGTTTGTAATACACATCTGCCAGGGATGTTGGTAAACGCCTCCTGAATCATACAGTAGCTCTGACCATGATACTATTATTAGCTGTGTATATATGCATGAACAAGAGCTATGGACTGATTTTAATGGTGCCCTGGAGATGAGGTTGCATTACAGAGCTCATCTCTAATGCAGAAAAACTGTGCAGCACATGTAACAGGAAGGATATCCTCCAGCATAAAGCAGTTAGTTGACTCTCTCTGGTCACCAGGTTAATTTTGGAAATGATTATGGTCATTACTTCAGCAAAACAATGGCACATTTGAAAAACATGTGCAAACTGTAAGAAGAAATGTGCATAGAACAGAGTTCCAGAGCATTTTAATGATGCTCTCAGATAGATCCACATTAGGTAAATTATTAGTTGTTATTATAATCACATCTTTAAAGGATATAATGGGGGGTATTCAATTGGTTGATAAGTCGGTTGGGTGTCCGTTTTTTCTTATTCGATAGGAAAAAAGAGACACCCAACTGACTTTTCAAACAATTGAATACCCTCCAATGACTTTAGTACTAGTATGTGTTGTGATAAATTGTATCCCTTGTTTTCTTGTTACGCTTTCCCCAAACAAGACAAATATCATGTTTGACCCCTCAACCCAGTACAAATGGCCAGCTCTCAAACGTCTTATTTTTTTTTCTACTACTGTTACTCGTCCTGAAATAACTATTAAGAAAATAAGAATTTACTCACCGGTAATTCTATTTCTCATAGTCCGTAGTGGATGCTGGGGACTCCGTAAGGACCATGGGGATTAGCGGCTCCGCAGGAGACTGGGCACAACTATAAAGAAAGCTTTTAGACTACTGGTGTGCACTGGCTCCTCCCACTAAGACCCTCCTCCAGACCTCAGTTAGGATACTGTGCCCGGAAGAGCTGACACAATTAGGAAGGATTTTGAATCCCGGGTAAGACTCATACCAGCCACACCAATCACACCGTATAACTCGTGATATAATACCCAGTTAACAGCATGATAACAACTGAGCCTCTCAACAGATAGCTCAACAATAACCCTTTAGTTAAGCAATAACTATATACAAGTATTGCAGACAATCCGCACTTGGGATGGGCGCCCAGCATCCACTACGGACTATGAGAAATAGAATTATCGGTGAGTAAATTCTTATTTTCTCTAACGTCCTAAGTGGATGCTGGGGACTCCGTAAGGACCATGGGGATTATACCAAAGCTCCCAAACGGGCGGGAGAGTGCGGATGACTCTGCAACACCGAATGAGAGAACTCAAGGTCCTCCTCAGCCAGGGTATCAAATTTGTAGAATTTTGCAAACGTGTTTGCCCCTGACCAAGTAGCAGCTAGGCAAAGTTGAAGAGCCGAGACCCCTCGGGCAGCCGCCCAAGAAGAGCCCACTTTCCTCATGGAATGGGCTTTTACTGATTTAGGATGCGGCAGTCCAGCCGCAGAATGTGCAAGCTGAATCGTACTACAGATCCAGCGAGCAATAGTCTGCTTAGAAGCAGGTGCACCCAACTTGTTGGGCGCATACAGGATAAAGAGCGAGTCAGTCTTCCTGACTCCAGCTGTTCTGGAAACATAAATTTTTAGGGCCCTGACTACATTCAACAACTTGGAAGCCTCCAAGTCATTTGTAGCCGCAGGCACCACGATAGGTTGGTTCAGATGAAAAGCTGATACCACTTTGGGGAGAAACTGGGGACGAGTCCTCAATTCTGCCCTATCCATATGGAAAATCAGATAAGGGCTTTTACATGACAAAGCCGCCAATTCTGAAACACGCCTGGCCGAAGCCAAGGCCAACAACATGACCACTTTCCACGTGAGATATTTTAAATCCACGGTTTTCAGTGGCTCAAACCAATGTGACTTTAGGAAATCCAACACCACGTTGAGATCCCAAGGTGCCACTGGAGGCACAAAAGGGGGCTGAATATGCAGCACTCCCTTAACAAAAGTCTGAACTTCAGGTAGTGAAGCCAATTCTCTCTGGAAGAAAATCGATAGAGCCGAAATCTGGACCTTAATGGAACCCAATTTAAGGCCCATAGTCGCCCCTGACTGTAGGAAGTGCAGGAACCGGCCCAGCTGAAATTCTTCCGTTGGGGCCTTCCTGGCCTCACACCACGCAACATATTTTCGCCATATGCGGTGATAATGGTTTGCGGTTACTCCTTTCCTAGCTTTTATCAGCGTAGGAATGACTTCCTCCGGAATGCCCTTTTCCTTCAGGATCCGGTGTTCAACCGCCATGCCGTCAAACGCAGCCGCGGTAAGTCTTGGAACAGACAGGGCCCCTGCTGCAGCAGGTCCTGTCTGAGCGGTAGAGGCCATGGGTCCTCCTCTGACATCATTTCTTGAAGTTCCGGATACCACGCTCTTCTTGGCCAATCCGGAACAATGAGTATAGTTCTTACTCCTCTTCTCCTTATTATCCTCAGTACCTTTGGTATGAGAGGAAGAGGAGGGAACACATAAACCGATCGGTACACCCACGGTGTTACCAGAGCGTCCACAGCTATCGCCTGCGGGTCTCTCGACCTGGCGCAATATTTTTCTAGCTTTTTGTTTAGGCGGGACGCCATCATGTCCACCTGTGGTTTTTCCCACTGGTTTACAATAATTTGAAAGACTTCTGGATGAAGTCCCCACTCTCCCGGGTGGAGGTCGTGCCTGCTGAGGAAGTCTGCTTCCCAGTTGTCCACTCCCGGAATGAACACTGCTGACAGTGCTAACACGTGATTTTCCGCCCATCGGAGAATCCTTGTGGCTTCTGCCATCGCCGTCCTGCTTCTCGTGCCGCCCTGTCGATTTACATGGGCGACCGCCGTGATGTTGTCTGACTGGATCAGTACCGGCTGGTTTTGAAGCAGGGGTTTTGCCTGACTTAGGGCATTGTAAATGGCCCTTAGTTCCAGAATATTTATGTGCAGGGAAGTCTCCTGACTTGACCATAGTCCTTGGAAGTTTCTTCCCTGTGTGACTGCTCCCCAGCCTCGAAGGCTGGCATCCGTGGTCACCAGGACCCAGTCCTGTATGCTGAATCTGCGGCCCTCTTGAAGATGAGCACTCTGCAGCCACCACAGCAGAGACACCCTTGTCCTCGGAGACAGGGTTATCAGACGATGCATCTGAAGATGCGATCCGGACCACTTGTCCAACAGGTCCCACTGAAAGGTTCTTGCATGAAACCTGCCGAATGGAATCGCTTCGTAGGAAGCTACCATTTTTCCCAGGATCCGCGTGCAATGATGCACCGACACCTGTTTTGGTTTTAAGAGGCCTCTGACTAGAGATGACAGCTCCTTGGCCTTTTCCTCCGGGAGAAACACTTTTCTCTGTTCTGTATCCAGAACCATCCCTAAGAACAGCAGGCGTGTCGTACGGACCAGCTGTGACTTTGGAATGTTTAGAATCCAGCCGTGCTGTTGTAGCACTTCCCGAGATAGTGCTACCCCTACCAACAACTGCTCTCTGGACCTCGCCTTTATCAGGAGATCGTCCAAGTACGGGATAATTAAAACTCCCTTCCTTCGAAGGAGTATCATCATTTCCGCCATTACCTTGGTAAAGACCGAACGGCAACGTCTGGAATTGGTAATGACAATCTTGTACCACAAACCTGAGGTACTCCTGGTGAGGATGGTAAATGGGGACATGTAGGTAAGCATCCTTGATGTCCAGCGATACCATGTAATCTCCCTCGTCCAGGCTTGCAATAACCGCCCTGAGCGATTCCATCTTGAACTTGAATTTTTTTATATATGTGTTCAAGGATTTCAAATTTAAAATGGGTCTCACCGAACCGTCCGGTTTCGGTACCACAAACATTGTGGAATAGTAACCCCTTCCTTGTTGAAGTAGGGGCACCTTTACTATCACTTGTTGTGAATACAGCTTTTGAATTGCCTGTAACACTGCCTCCCTGCCTGAGGGAGTGGTTGGCAAGGCAGATTTGAGGAAACGGCGGGGGGGAGACGTCTCGAATTCCAGTTTGTACCCCTGAGATACTACTTGAAGGATCCAGGGATCCACCCGTGAGCGAGCCCACTGATTGCTGAAATTTTTGAGATGGGCCCCCACCGTACCTGGCTCCGCCTGTTGAGCCCCAGCGTCATGCTGTGGACTTAGAGGAAGCGGGGGAGGACTTTTGCTCCTGGGAACTGGCTGTATGCTGCAGCTTTTTCCCTCTACCTCTGCCTCTGGGCAGAAAGGACGCGCCTTTAACCCGCTTGCCCCTATTGGGCCGAAAGGACTGTACCTGATAATACGGTGCTTTCTTTGGTTGTGAGGGAACATGGGGTAAAAAAGTAGACTTCCCAGCTGTTGCTGTGGAAACGAGGTCCGAGAGACCATCCCCGAACAATTCCTCACCCTTATAAGGCAGAACTTCCATGTGTCGTTTGGAATCTGCATCACCTGTCCACTGCCGAGTCCATAACCCTCTCCTGGCAGAAATGGACATTGCACTAATTTTGGATGCCAGCCGGCAAATATCCCTCTGTGCATCCCTCATGTATAAAAGTGCGTCTTTTATATGCTCTACGTTTAGCAAAATAGTGTCCCTGTCTAGGGTATCTATATTTTCTGACAGGGAATCTGACCACGCAGCAGCAGCGCTGCACATCCAGGCTGAAGCTATAGCCGGTCTCAGTATCACACCTGTGTGTGTATAAATAAGAATTTACTTACCGATAATTCTATTTCTCATAGTCCGTAGTGGATGCTGGGAACTCCGTAAGGACCATGGGGAATAGCGGCTCCGCAGGAGACTGGGCACAAATAGAAAGCTTTAGTACTACCTGGTGTGCACTGGCTCCTCCCCCTATGACCCTCCTCCAAGCCTCAGTTAGGATACTGTGCCCGGACGAGCGTACACAATAAGGAAGGATTTTGAATCCCGGGTAAGACTCATACCAGCCATACCAATCACACCGTATAACTTGTGATCTGAACCCAGTTTACAGTATGATAAACAGAGGAGCCTCTAGAAAAGATGGCTCACTACAACAATAACCCGATTTAGTTAACAATAACTATGTACAAGTATTGCAGACAATCCGCACTTGGGATGGGCGCCCAGCATCCACTACGGACTATGAGAAATAGAATTATCGGTAAGTAAATTCTTATTTTCTCTGACGTCCTAGTGGATGCTGGGAACTCCGTAAGGACCATGGGGATTATACCAAAGCTCCCAAACGGGCGGGAGAGTGCGGATGACTCTGCAGCACCGAATGAGAGAACTCCAGGTCCTCCTCAGCCAGGGTATCAAATTTGTAGAATTTAGCAAACGTGTTTGCCCCTGACCAAGTAGCTGCTCGGCAAAGTTGTAAAGCCGAGACCCCTCGGGCGGCCGCCCAAGATGAGCCCACTTTCCGTGTGGAATGGGCTTTTACAGATTTTGGCTGTGGCAAGCCTGCCACAGAATGTGCAAGCTGAATTGTACTACAAATCCAACGAGCAATAGTCTGCTTAGAAGCAGGAGCACCCAGCTTGTTGGGTGCATACAGGATAAACAGCGAGTCAGATTTTCTGACTCCAGCCGTCCTGGAAACGTATATTTTCAGGGCCCTGACTACGTCCAGAAACTTGGAGTCCTCCAAGTCCCTAGTAGCCGCAGGTACCACAATAGGCTGATTCAGATGAAACGCTGAAACCACCTTAGGGAGAAACTGAGGACGAGTCCTCAATTCTGCCCTATCCGTATGAAAAATTAGGTAAGGGCTTTTATAGGATAAAGCCGCCAATTCTGACACGCGCGCCTGGCTGAAGCCAGGGCCAATAGCATTACCACTTTCCATGTGAGATATTTTAAGTCCACAGTGGTGAGTGGTTCAAACCAATGTGATTTTAGGAACCCCAAAACCACATTGAGATCCCAAGGTGCCACTGGAGGCACAAAAGGAGGCTGTATATGCAGCACCCCTTTGACAAACGTCTGAACTTCAGGAACTGAAGCCAGTTCTTTTTGGAAGAAGATCGACAGGGCCGAAATTTGAACCTTTAATGGACCCTAATTTTAGGCCCATAGACAGTCCTGTTTGCAGGAAATGCAGGAAACGACCCAGTTGAAATTCCTCTGTAGGGGCCTTCCTGGCCTCGCACCACGCAACATATTTACGCCAAATACGGTGATAATGCTGCACGGTTACATCCTTCCTGGCTTTGATCAGGGTAGGGATGACTTCATCCGGAATGCCTTTTTCCTTCAGGATCCGGCGTTCAACCGCCATGCCGTCAAACGCGGTAAGTCTTGGAACAGACAGGGTCCCTGCTGGAGCAGGTCCCTTCGTAGAGGTAGAGGCCACGGGTCCTCCGTGAGCATCTCTTGAAGTTCCGGGTACCAAATCCTTCTTGGCCAATCCGGAGCCACGAGTATAGTCCTTACTCCTCTCCTTCTTATGATTCTCAGTACCTTGGGTATGAGAGGCAGAGGAGGGAACACATACACTGACTGGTACACCCACGGTGTTACCAGCGCGTCCACAGCTATTGCCTGAGGGTCCCGTGACCTGGCGCAATACCTGTCTAGTTTTTTGTTGAGGCGTGACGCCATCATGTCTACCTTTGGTTTTTCCCAACGGTTCACAATCATGTGGAAGACTTCTGGGTGAAGTCCCCACTCTCCCGGGTGGAGGTCGTGCCTGCTGAGGAAGTCTGCTTCCCAGTTGTCCACTCCCGGAATGAACACTGCTGACAGTGCTATCACATGATTTTCCGCCCAGCGAAGAATCCTTGCAACTTCTGCCATTGCCCTCCTGCTTCTTGTGCCGCCCTGTCTGTTTACGTGGGCGACTGCCGTGATGTTGTCTGACTGAATCAGCACCGGCTGACCTTGAAGCAGAGGTCGTGCTAGGCTTAGAGCATTGTAGATGGCCCTTAGCTCCAGGATATTTATGTGAAGTGATGTCTCCAGGCTTGACCACAAGCCCTGGAAATTTCTTCCTTGTGTGACTGCTCCCCAGCCTCTCAGGCTGGCATCCGTGGTCACCAGGACCCAGTCCTGAATGCCGAATCTGCGGCCCTCTAGAAGATGAGCACTCTGCAACCACCACAGAAGAGACACCCTTGTCCTTGGGGACAGGGTTATCCGTTGATGCATCTGAAGATGCGATCCGGACCATTTGTCCAGCAGATCCCACTGGAACGTTCTTGCGTGGAATCTGCAGAATGGAATCGCTTCGTAGGAAGCTACCATCTTTCCCAAGACTCTTGTGCATTGATGCACTGAGACTTGCCCTGGTTTCAGGAGGTTTCTGACCAGTTCGGATAACTCCCTGGCTTTCTCCTCCGGAAGGAACACCTTTTTCTGGACTGTGTCCAGAATCATCCCTAGGAACAGAAGACGTGTTGTCGGAATCAGCTGCGATTTTGGGATATTTAGAATCCAGCCGTGCTGCCGTAGCACTACTTGAGATAGGGCTACTCCGACTACTAACTGTTCTCTGGATCTTGCTCTTATCAGGAGATCGTCCAAGTAAGGGATAATTAAAACGCCTTTTCTTCGAAGAAGAATCATCATTTCGGCCATTACCTTGGTAAAGACCCGAGGTGCCGTGGATAATCCAAACGGCAGCGTCTGAAACTGATAGTGACAGTTTTGTACCACAAACCTGAGGTACCCTTGATGAGAAGGGTAAATGGGGACATGGAGGTAGGCATCTTTGATGTCCAGAGACACCATATAGTCCCCCTCTTCCAGGTTCGCGAACACTGCCCTGAGTGACTCCATCTTGAATTTGAACCTCTGTATGTAAGTGTTCAAAGACTTCAGATTTAAAATTGGTCTCACCGAGCCGTCCGGCTTCGGTACCACAAACAGCGTGGAATAATACCCCTTCCCTTGTTGCAGGAGGGGTACCTTGATTATCACCTGCTGGGAATACAGCTTGTGAACTGCCTCCAATACTGCCTCCCTGTCGGAGGGAGACGTTGGTAAAGCAGACTTCCGGAACCGGCGAGGGGGAGACGTCTCGAACTCCAATTTGTACCCCTGAGATACTACTTGCAGGATCCAGGGGTCCACTTGCGAGTGAGCCCACTGCGCGCTGAAATTCTTGAGACGGGTCCCCACCGTGCCTGAGTCCGCTTGTAAGGCCCCAGCGTCATGCTGAGGACTTGGCGGGGGAGGGCTTTTGTTCCTGGGAAGTGGCTGTCTGCTGCAGTCTTTTTCCCCTTCCTCTGCCCCGGGGCAGAAAAGAGGAACCTTTTGCCCGCTTGCCCTTATGGGGACGAAAGGACTGAGCCGGATAAGACGGCGTCTTTTTATGTTGAGAGGCTACCTGGGGTAAAAATGTGGATTTCCCAGCCGTTGCCGTGGCCACCAGGTCCGATAGACCGACCCCAAATAACTCCTCCCCTTTATAAGGCAATATTTCCATATGCCGTTTAGAGTCCGCATCACCTGACCACTGTCGCGTCCATAATCCTCTTCTGGCAGAAATGGACAGCGCACTCACTCTTGAAGCCAGAGTGGAAATATCCCTCTGTGCATCTCGCATATATAGAAATGCATCTTTTAAATGCTCTATAGTCAACAATATACTGTCCCTATCCAGGGTATCAATATTTTCAGTCAGGGAATCCGACCAAGCCACCCCAGCGCTGCACATCCAGGCTGAGGCGATTGCTGGTCGCAGTATAACACCAGTATGTCATACAATATCTACACCCATTGAGACTACACTGCTTTTCTCACCTGCATTTCTGCCATTCTTCTGCTCTGATTCCCTTACAGTCTCCTCTCCTACTTCCAGTTTCCCTCAACCTAGTTATCTGCTTATCACTATGTCAAGGCTTTCTTATACTCCCCACATCACTCAGTGTCTACCTAATAATGTATCTTTATCCTTCCCCCCTAGTCTCCTACACCTCCTCCTCTGTCTCCCCTCCTTCCCTCTGTTTCCTTCCCCCTCCTTTCCTGTTACCCCACTTTCATTTACCTCTGCCCCATGGTCCTGCTACCCAACAACTCAGCGCTGCTCCCTTTCTCCATTCCCTGTCACCTCCCCACACCCCCATCCACATCACACTGACCTCCCTCCCTGCCCACCTCCTGCAGTTTCCCCTCCTAGCTCAGGCACCCGTACCATCACTACACTCTCATCATCCCTGCCCTCGAAGTTAATCTCACCTCATCGCTACAGCAACCCTGATAATCTCATTCACATCTCTCCCACAAACTCATACCCCCTATTCTGTGCCCTCTGGAATGCCAGATCTGTTTGTAACAAACTGGTCCCCACTCATGACCTTTTCATTTCCAACTCCCTACACCTACTAGCCATTACTGAAACTTGGATTACGCCCTCTGACACTACTTCTCCTGCTGCTCTTTCCGCTGGGGGCCTCACATTCACACACACACCCCGACCTGGGGGTCGCCATGGGGGTGGTGTTGGGGTCCTTTTACCTTCTAGTTACTCCTACCAACTCATACCACCAGAACCATCCCTTACATTCTCTACATTTGAGGTCCATGCCATACGCCTCTTCCAACCAGTCCATCTTAGAGTAGCTGTCATTTACCGGCCTCCTTGTACTGCTTCCAAATTCATCGACAACTTTGCTTCCTGGCTTCCTCACTTCCTCTCTTCTGACATTCCCTCCATTATCCTAGGCGATTTCAACATCCCTATTGACATCCCCACACAATCCCCTGCCTCTAAACTCCTTAACCTCACCTCTTCACTTGGTCTCTCCCAGTGGACCTCCTCACCCTCCCATGTGAATGGGAGCTCACTGGATCTGGTCTTCACTCACCGCTGTAATATTTCTGTTTTTTCCAACTCCCCATTTCCCCTCTCTGACCACCACCTGCTCTCCTTTAACCTATCACTCTCGACTTCCCCATCTCTACCTCCCAAGGCTACCATCACTAAGCGTAACATTGAAGCTATTGACACCACATTCCTTTCCTCCCTGTTTGAATCGCTTCTCTCTCCTATTCTCTCTCTCTCATGCCCTGAACAAGCCACTTCCACATACAATGCATCCCTTACTTCTGCTCTTGACTCTGTTGCTCCACCAACCACTATTCACCCTCGCAAATTAACACCTCAACCCTGGCACACCAAATGCACCAGATATCTGCAAAAATGCTCACGTACTGCTGAGCGACACTGGAGGAAATCACGCTCTAAGGCAGACTTCCTTCATTTCAAACTTATGCTCTCATCCTTCAGTGCTGCCCTTTCTCTTGCAAAACAGTCATACTTCAAGAACCTCATCTCCTCCCAGTCTTCCAACCCCCGGCGCCTCTTTGCCACTCTCAACTCACTCCTCTGCCCACCTCCACCTCGTCTCCCTTCCTCACTCTCTGCTCTTGACTTTGCCACTTACTTCACATCCAAAATTGACTCCATACGTCAGGACATCACATCACACCAGACCACCAGTAACCAGCTTTCTCCCATCCCTCACCATCCCTCCCCATCCCTCGCACCTACTCTGACATCTTTCTCCCATGCATCTGGAGAGGAAGTCATGGCCCTCATTCGTTCCTGTCCCCTCACCACCTCCCCACTTGACCCTATCCCCTCCCGCCTCCTCCGCTACCTCTCTCCTTCTGCTTGTTCCCATCTTTCCCACCTTCTCAATCTGTCCCTCTCATCAGGCACTGTCCCCTCTGCCTTCAAGCATGCACTCATCTCTCCTATTCTTAAAAAACCTACACTTGATCCAAACATTCTCTCCAACTACCGACCCATCTCTCTCCTCCCTTTTGCCTCCAAACTCCTTGAGCGTATTGTCTACAACCGCCTTACTTCCTTTCTATCCTCACACTCACTGCTTGACCCATTCCAGTCTGGCTTCCGTCCTCTACACTCCACTGAAACTGCCCTTACAAAAGTATGCAATGACCTCCATGCTGCTAAATCTAAGGGACACTACTCTATACTTATTCTACTTGATCTCTCTGCTGCTTTTGACACTGTGGACCATCCTCTCCTACTGCAAATTCTTCACTCCATTGGTCTGCGTGACACTGCCCTCTCTTGGCTGTCTTCCTACCTCTCTGACCGTTCATTCTCTGTCTCTTCTCATGACTCCACCTCCCCCTCACTTCCACTAACTGTAGGTGTACCCCAAGGTTCTGTCCTTGGTCCTCTTCTCTTCTCTCTCTATACGTCCTCACTAGGTAAGCTCATTAGTTCTTTTGGTTTCCAATATCATCTCTATGCTGATGACACCCAAATCTATCTTTCCTCTCCAGTCCTCTCCCCTGCTCTCCTCACTCGCATCTCCAGCTGTCTCTCTGCTACCTCTTCCTGGATGTCCCAGCGCTTTCTTAGACTTAACATGTCTAAGACAGAGCTGATCATCTTTCCTCCCTCCCGCATTACCTCACCTCCTACAATCTCACTATCTATTGATGGCACTACTATCTCCTCTAGCCCACAAGTGCGCTGTCTTGGAGTAATCCTTGACTCCTCCCTCTCCTTCAAACCACACATTCAGCACCTCTCACAAACCTGCCGTTTTCATCTAAAAAATATTTCCAGGATCAGACCCTTTCTGACCCAGGATGCTACTAAGACTCTTATCCACTCACTGGTCATCTCAAGACTGGACTACTGTAATCTGCTCCTGACTGGCATTCCTGACAAATACCTCTCTCCACTCCAATCTATCCTCAATGCTGCTGCCCGGCTCATCTTCCTCACCAAACGCACTACGTCCACCTCTCCTCTCTTACTAGACCTTCACTGGCTTCCCTTCCCTTTCAGAATCCATTTCAAACTTCTCACACTCGCTTACAAAGCCCTCACCCACTCCTCTCCCATCTACATCACTGATCTTATCTCGCTTTACACTCCCACCCGTCCTCTTCGCTCTGCTAATGCACGCCGACTCTCCTGCCTACGGATTACTTCCTCCCACTCCTACCTCCAAGATTTTTCACGTGCTGCACCACTTCTTTGGAATTCCCTACCTCTCCCCCTAAGACTCTCCACCTCTCTACAAAACTTCAAACGATCTCTCAAGACCCACTTCTTCACCAAACCCAGCCAAATCTCATCCTAACCCTCTGTCCTACACTCTCTATGTACCCCATCTGTGTCACCCCTGTCTGTCTACCCCTCCCCTTTAGAATGTAAGCTCTCACGAGCAGGGCCCTCTTCCCTCATGTGCTTATTCTCTCTTAATTTAATAATCTTCAACTGCACCACATCCAGCAGTCTTCTGCCACCTGATACTTATTCCAGTGTCATCTGCTGATGTAACTATGTTTATTTACCCTGTACTTGTCCTATACTGTCATCAACTGTAAGTTACTGTTTTCCTGTTTGATTTTTTGTTTATGTATTCTGTAATTGGGCGCTGCGGAACCCTTGTGGCGCCATATAAATAAAGGATAATAATAATAATAATAATATATACTTTTAAGGATATTCTCCAGTTTTCTGTCACCTGGTTCCTTGAGGGCGGCCGTATCAGGAGACGGTAACGCCACTTGTTTTGATAAGCGTGTGAGCGCTTTATCCACTCTAGGGGGTGTTTCCCAACGCGCCCTAACCTCTGGCGGGAAAGGGTATAATGCCAATAACTTTTTAGAAATTATCAGTTTTTTATCGGGGGAAACCCACGCTTCATCACACACCTCATTTAATTCGTCTGATTCAGGAAAAACTACAGGTAGTTTTTTCACACCCCACATAATACCCTTTTTAGTGGTACTTGCAGTATCAGAAATGTTTAACACCTCTCTCATTGCCGTGATCATGTAACGTGTGGCCCTACTGGAAGTCACGTTTGTCTCCTCACCGTCGACACTGGAGTCAGTTCACGTAAATCCTTCCATAAAGCCATCCACTCAGGTGTCGACTCCTTAGGGGGTGACATCTCTATTATAGGCAATTGCCCCGCCTCCACATCATTTTCCTCCTCATACATGTCGACACAAACGTACCGACACACAGCACACGCACAGGGAATGCTCTGATAGAGGACAGGACCCCACTAGCCCTTTGGGGAGACAGAGGGAGAGTATGCCAGCACACACCAGAGCGCTATATATAGATATAGGGACAACCTTATATAAGTGTTTCTCCCTTATAGCTGCTGTTTGTTAATAACCCGCCAATTAGTGCCCCCCTCTCTTTTTTACCCTGTTTCTGTAGTGCAGGACTGCAGGGGAGAGTCAGGGAGACGTCCTTCCAGCGGAGCTGTGAGGGAAAATGGCGCCTGTGTGCTGAGGAGATAGGCTCCGCCCCCTTCTCGGCGGCCTTTCTCCCGCTTTTTGTGAAAATCTGGCAGGGGTTAAAATTCATCCATATAGCCCAGGAGCTATATGTGATGTATTTTTAGCCAGCCAAGGTGTTTCTATTGCTGCTCAGGGCGCCCCCCCCCTAGACCCTGCACCCTCAGTGACCGGAGTGTGAAGTGTGCTGAGAAGCAATGGCGCACAGCTGCAGTGCTGTGCGCTACCTTGTGGAAGACAGGATGTCTTCTGCCGCCGATTTGCCGGACTCTTCTTGCTTCTGGCTCTGTAAGGGGGCCGGCGGCGCGGCTCTGGGACCGAGCTCCAAGGCTGGGCCTGTGAGCGGTCCCTCTGGAGCTAATGGTGTCCAGTAGCCAAGAAGCCCAATCCACTCTGCACGCAGGTGAGTTCGCTTCTTCTCCCCTTAGTCCCTCGATGCAGTGAGCCTGTTGCCAGCAGGTCTCACTGAAAATAAAAAACCTAAACTAAAACTTTCACTAAGAAGCTCAGGAGAGCCCCTAGTGTGCACCCTTCTCGTTCGGGCACAAAAATCTAACTGAGGCTTGGAGGAGGGTCATAGGGGGAGGAGCCAGTGCACACCAGGTAGTACTAAAGCTTTCTATTTGTGCCCAGTCTCCTGCGGAGCCGCTATTCCCCATGGTCCTTACGGAGTTCCCAGCATCCACTAGGACGTCAGAGAAAATAGAATTCAGGATAGCCTCCTGCTTTCTATCAGCAGATTCCTTCAGGGCGGCCGTATCCGGAGACGGTAGTGCCACCTTCTTTGACAAGCGTGTGAGCGCTTTATCCACCCTAGGGGATGTTTCCCAGCGTGACCTATCCTCTGGCGGGAAAGGGTACGCCATTAGTAACCTCTTAGAAATTACCATCTTTTTATCAGGGGAAGCCCACGCTTCTTCACACACTTCATTTAACTCTTCAGATGGAGGAAAAGCTACTGGTAGTTTTTTCTCTCCAAACATTATACCCTTTTTTGTGGTACCGGGGGTAACATCAGAAATGTGCAACACATTTTTCATTGCCTCAATCATGTAACGTGTGGCCCTACTGGAAGTTACATTAGTCTCTTCGTCGTCGACACTGGAGTCAGTATCCGTGTCGACATCTGTGTCAACCATCTGAGGTAACGGGCGTTTTAGAGCCCCTGATGGTTTTTGAGACGCCTGGGCAGGCACAGGCTGAGAAGCCGGCTGTCCCACATTAGGTATGTCGTCAAACCTTTTATGTAAGGAGTCAACACTATCACGTAATTCCTTCCACAGCACCATCCACTCAGGTGTTGACCCCGCAGGGGGTGACATCACATTTACAGGCATCTGCTCCGCCTCCACATAAGCCTCCTCATCAAACATGTCGACACAGCCGTACCGACACACCGCAAACACACAGGGAATGCTCTGACAGAGGACAGGACCCCACAAAGCCCTTTGGGGAGACAGAGAGAGACTATGCCAGCACACACCAGAGCGCTATATAACACTGGGATCCCACTATCAATGAGTGTTTTCCCTATAGCTGCTTTTTTATATATATTACATATATATAATATCTATACTGCGCCTAAATTTAGTGCCCCCCCTCTCTTTTTTACCCTTCTGTAGTATTCTTAGACTGCAGGGGAGAGCCAGGGAGCTTCCTTCCAGCGGAACTGTGAGGGAAAAATGGCGCCAGTGTGCTGAGGGAGAAGCCCCGCCCCCTTTTCGGCGGACTTTCTCCCGCTTTTTCTGTAATACTGGCAGGGGTAATTTTACATCTATATAGCCTCTGGGACTATATATGATGTATATTTTGCCAGCCAAGGTGTTATTTATTGCCCTCAGGGCGCCCCCCCCCCAGCGCCCTGCACCCATCAGTGACCGAAGTGTGAGGTGTACATGAGGAGCAATGGCGCACAGCTGCAGTGCTGTGCGCTACCTTGGTGAAGACCGAAGTCTTCTGCCGCCGATTTTCCGGACCTTCTTCTTGCTTCTGGCTCTGTAAGGGGGACGGCGGCGCGGCTCCGGGAACGAACACCAAGGTCGGGTCCTGTGGTCGATCCCTCTGGAGCTAATGGTGTCCAGTAGCCTAAGAAGCCCAAACTACCACCTGTTAGGTAGGTTCGCTTCTTCTCCCCTTAGTCCCTCGCTGCAGTGAGTCTGTTGCCAGCAGATCTCACTGAAAATAAAAAACCTAAATATACTTTCTTTCTAGGTGCTCAGGAGAGCCCCTAGTGTGCATCCAGCTCAGCCGGGCACAAGAATCTAACTGAGGTCTGGAGGAGGGTCTTAGTGGGAGGAGCCAGTGCACACCAGTAGTCTAAAAGCTTTCTTTATAGTTGTGCCCAGTCTCCTGCGGAGCCGCTAATCCCCATGGTCCTTACGGAGTCCCCAGCATCCACTTAGGACGTTAGAGAAAGGAGATTTTAGCAACACTTAAATCATACCCCTTTGAGACATCAGATCCGGGAAATTACCAGGTCTAGCACGCCAGCAAATTCCCGGGTCTCAGCTCCATGACCCCGGATGGGAGCAGGGTCGCAGACCCGGTACTAACGTTTGCATTCAGACTTGCCTAAATCCTGGCTTGATGCGCGCTCACACGCAAAACCCAGTATTTTGAAGTGGGCTATCAGTAACCCAGATAACTGCAATAGTAAAATAGATGGGAAGATCTGGAAGAGGGTCATTGTGGAATGTCCGTCAAACAGCTGTTCCATGAAAAGCAGTACATACTCTCCTATGTGCAATGCATGTTTTTAATTCCTTTGATACAGATTGACTTGTGACACATTGCTTTGGCATCAAAGGTGTTAATATTCATCTTGGGTTGAAAGCTGAGCAGGGATGACTAATAGCCTGTGACCACTATGCAATTACATGCTCATGTTGTGGTTCACTATGCCAGGCTCAAATTATCCATTCACTGCTGGTCACTAACCTTGATAATTACAGCAGTGCATTTGTTTTTAGAGAGCTCCATTCTGTAGCAGTGAGAAAGCAGGTGAGAGCTGAATTAGGCACACATTATGAACAGCAGCAGTTGCTGAGGTTTTTCAGCTGTCTGGTAATGACGGCTGCTCTTGTGCTCGTGTATTGGAGGTCCTGAACATCTCATTAGAACAGTTCAATTCTGTCTCCACAGCAACATCTCATGTCTTTCCTGACACAATGGCACAGCTTGAGAACTTAGAGACCCGGGAGGAAGCTGACTTGCATATATTGTCCACTGCTGGATAGAAAGAACATAGTGACAGGAGAGAAAGGAATCGGTGTCACTAGAGAGTGTGCTGCTGATTAGTGTATGATAAAAAAAATCCTTCAGCACTCTCTGCCATTGTTAAGATTCACTGTAGAAGTCGGATCTTGCCAGCAGCAGGTGCAGTACGCCTAGAAAAGAATAGGAATCTGTACTGAGGAGCTACTCGATTCCAAGAATACAAATATCCACAGATATTTCCAAATTATTGCTAGATTTATATAATCTATATGTATTAAAGTATCCTGATTTTACAGAAATGCATAAAAAAAAAAAAAAAGGTACCTCTAATCTTGTAAATTCAAATACCTTCCCAATTATATTTGGTGCATTTCACATCAATTTATCAGGAAACTATAAGCCAAACTGATCACTCTAAAAATAAGATTTTACTTACCGATAAATCTATTTCTCGTAGTCCGTAGTGGATGCTGGGACTCCGTCAGGACCATGGGGATTAGCGGCTCCGCAGGAGACAGGGCACAAAAATAAAAGCTTTAGGACTAGGTGGTGTGCACTGGCTCCTCCCCCTATGACCCTCCTCCAAGCCTCAGTTAGGATACTGTGCCCGGACGAGCGTACACAATAAGGAAGGATTTTGAATCCCGGGTAAGACTCATACCAGCCACACCAATCACACCGTACAACCTGTGATCTGAACCCAGTTAACAGTATGACAAACGTAGGAGCCTCTGAACAGACGGCTCACAACAATAACAAAGAAAAAAAGCCATTTGTTTCCCCCAGCACCCTGAATCATAACCGTAACTAGATATAAATTCCACATGATAACAGAATTCAGAGATCTTCGTTACACATATTTGCGCAAATGTGTGAATAAGCCCCAAAGCCGCATCAAGGCGTCTCTGTATATTTGGGGTCCCTAGCGCTATATCTAGGTGCATGGTGTGGCACCCCAAAACACCAGCATAAGCCAGAAAGCACAGCGTAGCATACCAGTGAAAAAACTATAGTGTTAATAAATTAGTGTTTAGGAAGCCGAAGCTATAGAGAAAGTGATACAAAATGAAATGCAATTAAAATAGAGAAACGAAGATCTCTGAATTCTGTTATCATGTGGAATTTATATCTAGTTACGGTTATGATTCAGGGTGCTGGGGGAAACAAATGGCTTTTTTTCTTGCTTAGAAATACCCCTCCCTTTCAAGCACCTGAATGATATCACTAAGCTAATTGAGCATCTACCAATATATGTGTGGGCTCACAACAATAACAACCAGATTTTTTTGTAACAATAACTATGTACAAGTATTGCAGACAATCCGCACTTGGGATGGGCGCCCAGCATCCACTACGGACTACGAGAAATAGATTTATCGGTAAGTAAAATCTTATTTTCTCTGACGTCCTAGTGGATGCTGGGACTCCGTCAGGACCATGGGGATTATACCAAAGCTCCCAAACGGGCGGGAGAGTGCGGATGACTCTGCAGCACCGAATGAGAGAACTCCAGGTCCTCTTTAGCCAGGGTATCAAATTTGTAGAATTTTACAAACGTGTTCTCCCCCGACCACGTAGTACTTTTGGTATGAGAGGCAGAGGAGGGAACACATACACTGACTGGTACACCCACGGCGTTACCAGAGCGTCCACTGCTATTGCCTGAGGGTCCCTTGACCTGGCGCAATATCTGTCCAGTTTTTTGTTTAGACGTGACGCCATCATGTCCACCTTTGGTTTTTCCCAACGGTTTACAATCAGGTGGAAGACTTCTGGGTGAAGTCCCCACTCTCCCGGGTGAAGGTCGTGTCTGCTGAGGAAGTCTGCTTCCCAGTTGTCCACTCCCGGAATGAACACTGCTGACAGTGCTATCACATGATTTTTCGCCCAGCGAAGAATCCTTGCAGCTTCTGCCATTGCCCTCCTGCTTCTCGTGCCGCCCTGTCTGTTTACGTGGGCGACTGACGTGATGTTGTCCGATTGGATCAACACCGCCTGACCCTGAAGCAGAGGTTTTGCTTGACTTAGGGCATTGTAAATGGCCCTTAGTTCCAGAATGTTTATATGAAGAGATGTTTCCATGCTTGACCACAAGCCCTGGAAATTCCTTCCCTGTGTGACTGCTCCCAAGCCTCTCAGGCTGGCATCCATGGTTACCAGGATCCAATCCTGAATGCCAAATCTGCGGCCCTCTAGTAGATGAGCACTCTGCAGCCACCACAGGAGAGACACCCTTGTCCTTGGCGACAGGGTTATCCGCTGATGCATCTGCAGATGCGATCCGGACCATTTGTCCAGTAGATCCCACTGAAATGTTCTTGCATGGAATCTTCCGAATGGAATCGCTTCGTAAGAAGCCACCATTTTTCCCAGGACCCTCGTGCACTGATGCACTGAGACCTGGCCTGGTTTTAGGAGGTTCCTGACTAGCTCGGATAACTCCCTGGCCTTCTCCTCCGGGAGAAAGACCTTCTTCTGGACTGTGTCCAGAATCATTCCTAGGAACAGTAGACGTGTCGTTGGAATCAGCTGCGATTTTGGAATATTTAGAATCCACCCGTGCTGACGTAACACTACCTGAGATAGTGCTACTCCGACTTCTAACTGTTCCCTGGATCTTGCCCTTATCAGGAGATCGTCCAAGTAAGGGATAATTAAAATGCCTTTTCTTCGTAGAAGAATCATCATTTCGGCCATTACCTTGGTAAAGACCCGAGGTGCCGTGGACAATCCAAACGGCAGCGTCTGAAACTGATAATGACAGTTTTGTACTACAAACCTGAGGTACCCTTGGTGAGAAGGGTATATTGGGACGTGGAGATAAGCATCTTTGATGTCCAGAGACACCATATAGTCCCCTTCTTCCAGGTTCGCTATCACTGCTCTGAGTGACTCCATCTTGAATTTGAACCTTTTTATGTAAGTGTTCAAGGATTTCAGATTTAAAATTGGTCTCACCGAGCCGTCCGGCTTCGGTACCACAAACAGCGTGGAATAATACCCCTTTCCTTGTTGCAGGAGGGGTACCTTGATTATCACCTGCTGGGAATACAGCTTGTGAATGGCTTCCAAAACTGCCTCCCTGTCGGAGGGAGACTTTGGTAAAGCAGACTTCAGGAACCGACGAGGGGGAAACGCCTCGAATTCCAGTTTGTACCCTTGCGATACTACCTGTAGAATCCAGGGATCCACTTGCGAGTGAGCCCACTGCGCGTTGAAATTCTTGAGACGGGCCCCCACCATATCTGAGTCTGCTTGTAAAGCCCCAGCGTCATGCTGAAGACTTGGCAGAAGCAGGGGAGGGCTTCTGCTCCTGTGAAGCGGCTGCATGGTGCAGTCTTTTTCCTCTTCCTCTGCCCCGGGGCAGAAAAGAGTGGCCTTTTGCTCGCTTGTACTTATGGGAACGAAAGGACTGAGTTTGAAAAGACGGTGTCTTTTTCTGCTGATGTGGAGTGACCTGGGGTAAAAAGGTGGATTTTCCAGCCGTTGCCGTGGCCACCAGGTCCGATAGACCAGCCCCAAATAACTCCTCCCCTTTATACGGCAATACTTCCATGTGCCGTTTGGAATCCGCATCCCCTGACCACTGTCGCGTCCATAACGCTCTTCTGGCAGAGATGGACATAGCACTTACTCTTGATGCCAGGGTGCAAATATCCCTCTGTGCATCACGCATATATAGTAATGCATCCTTTAAATGTTCTATAGTTAACAAAATATTGTCCCTATCCAGGGTATCAATATTCTCAGTCAGGGAATCCGACCATGCGACTCCAGCACTGCACATCCAGGCTGAGGCGATTGCTGGTCGCAGTATAACACCAGTATGTGTGTATATACTTTTTAGGATATTTTCCAGCCTTCTATCAGCTGGTTCTTTGAGGGTGGCCGTATCAGGAGACGGTAACGCTACTTGTTTAGATAAACGTGTGAGCGCCTTATCTACTCTAGGGGGTGTTTCCCAACGCGCCCTAACCTCTGGCGGGAAGGGATATAATGCTAATAATTTTTTAGAAATTAGCTGTTTTTTATCGGGGGAAACCCACGCTTTTTCACACACCTCATTTATTTCCTCTGACTCAGGAAAAACTATTGGTAGTTTTTTCTCACCCCACATAATACCCTTCTTTGTGGTACTTGTAGTGTCAGAAAGGTTCAATGCCTCTTTCATTGCCGTGATCATGTAACGTGTGGCCCTACTGGACATTACGTTTGTCTCGTCACCGTCGACACTAGACTCAGTATCTGTGTCAGGGTCTGTGTCGACCCACTGAGGTAACGGGCGTTTTAGCGCCCCTGACGGTGTCTGAGACGCCTGGACAGGCACTAATTGATTTGCCGGCTGTCTCATGTCGTCAACAGTTTTTTGCAAATTGCTGACATTATCACTTAATTGTTTCTATACAATCATCCAGTCAGGTGTCGACTCCCTAGTGGGTGACATCACCAACACAGGCAACTGCTCCGCCTCCACATCATTTTCCTCCTCATACATGTCGACACACGCGTACCGACACACAGCACACACACCGGGAATGCTCTGATAGAGGACAGGACCCCACTTAGCCCTTTGGAGAGACAGAGGGAGAGTCTGCCAGCACACACCCAGCGCTATATATATATACAGGGATAACCTTATATAAGTGTTATTCCCTTATAGCTGCTGTTATTATCGTTATTTGCTGCCAAAAATGCCCCCCCTTCTCTTTTTTACCCTGATTCTGAAGCAGGACTGCAGGGGAGAGTCAGGGAGCCGTCCTTCCAGCGGAGCTGTGAGGGAAAATGGCGCTTGTGTGCTGAGGAGATAGGCTCCGCCCCTTCACGACGCCCTTATCTCCCGCTTTTTTGTGTAAAAATGGCAGGGGATTAAAATACATCCATATAGCCCAGGAGCTATATGGGATGTATTCTTTTTGCCACCTAAGGTATATTGTTATATTGCGTCTCAGGGCGCTCCCCCCCAGCGCCCTGCACCCTCAGTGACCGGAGTGTGAAGTGTGCTGAGAGCAATGGCGCACAGCTGCGGTGCTGTGCGCTACCTTAGACTGAAGACAGGATGTCTTCTGCCGCCGATTTCACCGGACCTCTTCGTCTCTTCTGGCTCTGTAAGGGGGACGGCGGCGTGGCTCCGGTGACCCATCCAGGCTGAACCTGTGATCGTCCCTCTGGAGCTAATGTCCAGTAGCCTAAGAAACCCGATCCACTCTGCACTCAGGTGAGTCCGTTTCTTCTCCCCTTAGTCCCACGATGCAGTGAGCCTGTTGCCAGCAGGACTCACTGAAAATAAAAAAACCTAAACTAAACTTTTATTCTAAGCAGCTCAGGAGAGCCACCTAGATTGCACCCTTCTCGGCCGGGCACAAAAATCTAACTGAGGCTTGGAGGAGGGTCATAGGGGGAGGAGCCAGTGCACACCACCTGATCCTTAAGCTTTTATTTTGTGCCCTGTCTCCTGCGGAGCCGCTATCCCCCATGGTCCTTACGGAGTCCCAGCATCCACTAGGACGTCAGAGAAACTACAGGTAGTTTTTTCAGACCCCACATAATACCCCTTTTTGTGGTACTTGCAGTATCAGAGATATGCAAAGCCTCCTTCATTGCCGTGATCATATAACGTGTGGCCCTACTGGAAAATACGTTTGTTTCTTCACCGTCGACACTAGATTCGGTGTCCGTGTCTGGGTCTGTGTCGACCGACTGAGGTAAAGGGCGTTTTACAGCCCCTGACGGTGTCTGAGACGCCTGGACAGGTACTAACTGGTTTGCCGGCCGTCTCATGTCGTCAACTGATTTTTGTAACGTGCTGACATTATCACGTAATTCCATAAACAAAGCCATCCATTCCGGTGTCGACTCCCTAGGGGGTGACATCACCATTACCGGCAATTGCTCCGCCTCCACACCAACATCGTCCTCATACATGTCGACACACACGTACCGACACACAGCAGACACACAGGGAATGCTCTTATCGAAGACAGGACCCCACTAGCCCTTTGGGGAGACAGAGGGAGAGTTTGCCAGCACACACCCAAGCGCTATAAATATATAGGAACAACCCTACAGAAGTGTTGTTTCCTTTATAGCAGCTTAATATATCAATATCGCCAAAAAAGTGCCCCCCCTCTCTGTTTTTTTACCCTGTTTCTGTAGTGCAGTGCAGGGGAGAGTCCTGGGAGCCTTCCTCGCAGCGGAGCTGTGCAGGAAAATGGCGCTGTGTGCTGAGGAGATAGGCCCCGCCCCCTATTTCGGCGGGCTCTTCTCCCGGTGTTTGTGAGACCTGGCAGGGGTTAAATACATCCATATAGCCCCAGGGGCTATATGTGATGTATTTTTAGCCAGAACAAGGTATTATCATTGCTGCCCAGGGCGCCCCCCCCCAGCGCCCTGCACCCTCAGTGACCGCTGGTGTGAAGTGTGCTGACAACAATGGCGCACAGCTGCAGTGCTGTGCGCTACCTCATGAAGACTGAAAAGTCTTCTGCCGCCGGTTTCTGGACCTCTTCACTTTTCGGCATCTGCAAGGGGGTCGGCGGCGCGGCTCCGGGACCGGACTCCATGGCTGGGCCTGTGTTCGATCCCTCTGGAGCTAATGGTGTCCAGTAGCCTAAGAAGCCAATCCATCCTGCACGCAGGTGAGTTCACTTCTTCTCCCCTAAGTCCCTCGTTGCAGTGAGCCTGTTGCCAGCAGGACTCACTGAAAATAAAAAACCTAATAACTTTTTCTAAGCAGCTCTTTAGGAGAGCCACCTAGATTGCACCCTGCTCGGACGGGCACAAAAACCTAACTGAGGCTTGGAGGAGGGTCATAGGGGGAGGAGCCAGTGCACACCACCTAGTCCTAAAGCTTTTATTTTTGTGCCCTGTCTCCTGCGGAGCCGCTAATCCCCATGGTCCTGACGGAGTCCCAGCATCCACTAGGACGTCAGAGAAATAAAAACATGCCAATATACATATAATAATCCATTTGCTCCCCAATGTCTTTTTTTATTATATTATGTATTAAATTCCCTTTCTCTGTTTAGTCCTGCATACCCATAAGCGCCCGCAGGGTGGGTGCGGGACATTCTTTACCAGGGCCCATGCCTGTTACAGGGGCCTGGGTTCTACCTCTTCATACATCTCTCCCGTTGTACCCAGACGGTTTTCTGTATCCTATGCAACAGACTTCTGTATATGATCTGCAAAATTTGTTACTCAAAAACACCATTTATTTAAAAAGCCAGCTCACATGTCCTTGTTATACTGTAATTATTTACAAATATACATACACCCCTACTTGTATAAATAAACCATAAAACCAGTGTTCTTAAGATATTCAGCCCTTCAAATTTACCAGTATCTTATTCACATAAGCAAAATGCAGTGTATATGTTCCCAAAATGTATTAAACATAATTTTAATACTTTTACTATTTTATCCTTAACATGAACCAGTACAAGTGACTTCATAGTTCATACATATACATACCTCTTCCACAACACTATTAACCCCAAACCAGTAATTGCTCCTTAGCAGGTGATTCAAATATCGACCTAACTTCATATGTACTAGGTCACAGTTTTCCCTATCTTAAATTAATTTCCTAAACTGCTATATAACAAGGTCCCGTGTTCAGTGTTTATCACTAGGAATCATTATGAACTCTGCTTAATTTACACAGACAGAGTACAGCACGTTTCTATGATCACCCAGCACAGTGTGGTGAAAGCAGCAGCACCACAGACTTGTTTTCATGTCTTCTCACAGTCACGTAGCTACTCGTTTTCCACCGTAGTGGCGCACTAGCGCCACCACCTGGCTGGAGGTCGTCACACTGTTTCTCCTCCTGCTGTAGTAACATCGCCTGCCGATGATGCAGCTACGTGGGTGACATGGGTAATGTACGATAATGTATGTTGGTAAAGGATGGAAGGTCCGACGGGAAGTCTCAAATAGGCCCTACACACTGGGCGATATTACTGAAACATATGAACGATCTCGTTCATTAATGAATGAGATACCGTTCACATCTTTCAGTGTGGAGGCACCAGCGATGAACGATGCGCGGCCCCGCGCTCGTTCATCGCTGGTGCCCCGCCGCTTGTGCATGCAGGCCAATATGGACGATCTCATCCATATTTGCCTGCACTGCTATGAAGCCGGGTGATGGGGGGAGTGAAGAAACTTCACTCCCCCCGTCACTACCCCCCCCCCCCCCCAGGCCCATCGGCCGTATCCGCCATCGGGCAGCTCGGCGGCGGATCGCATAGTGTGTAGGGCACTATAGTCACATCCCCCAGATGATACATAGTACGAATCCAGATGTACCTGTTTCCTCTTCAATACCTGCTGCAAAGGGAGACTTTTGGCGGGCGCAAGTTTTGGCTGCAGAAAAATACAGTACTTACTAGATACATAACTATATTTCGCATCCCGTGAAGGTTGTTTGGCATCTTTAGAACTACAAATTCCAGGGTGCCTTTCATGGAAGAGTACAGTTTGTATGCATGTGAAATACACATCACAGCTCCTTAAATGTGTTCCATTTGCTGCACGATGAATAGTGTTTATTAAACAATTAGTATTTATTTAAAGGGGTTAGTTAGGATATTCTGGCACTCGCGAGCACGGCATTTGCAGTGGCGACGGATCCCGGTGAGTATTCTAACCCTAACCCACCCTTCCATCTGCCTAATCCTAACCGTCCCCCTAGTGCAGTGTTTCCAAACTCCAGTCCTCAGGGACCCCCAACAGTGCATGTTTTACAGATCTCCTCAGTATCACAACTGAATTAATTAGCTCCACCTATGGGTCTTTTAAAATGTGTCGGCCAGTATTGAGCACACCTGTGCACCAACTAGGACAGTGGTTCCCAACCTCGGTCCTCAAGTACCCCCAACAATTCATGTTTTCCAGGTCTCCTCACAGGATTGCAAGTGAAATAATTTGCTACACCTGTGGGTCTTTTAAAATGTGTCAGTGAGTAATGAATAGGGCCGGCCCGACGCATACGCGGGCTACGCAGCCGTGTAGAGCGCTAGGCAGTAGAGGGTGCTGCTGCAAACAGTGAGTCACCGTGACTCACTCTCTATAGCACCGCGGCAGCATGCCCTGGACACCGCTTCACCTCTTCACTGTGTCCTCCCGGCTCCCAGCCCTCCCCTGATAGCAGGATACAGGAAGATTTAAAGGGCCCTCCTGCCGATTGGCTCTGCCGCAGTATGCAATGTTCAGGTACAAGATCGGGGCACAGCACACAGGAATCTGCATTGCACTACTGGGTAAAAAAATCCCAGGAGACTCTGCAGAGGGATCAGAGGAGCATGTGCTGGTCTCTGATTGGAAGAGAGCCATCACATGCTCCACTGACCAGGAGAGATGATGCAGCAGGAGTTAGTCCTCACTTCCCAGCCAGGCACACAGACAGTTTCCATTGCAGCTTCTACCACACCAGTGACCAGCACCCTGCAGGCATAGGCACCCACCCACACTGTGAGCAGCTTGTGTGAGGTGGAGCAGCTGCCAGCCAGAGCCAGGAGATCCTCAGCCTAATGCCTGCTCCTCCCTCATCAGTTCCCCTGCCTATGACAGACTTGAAGATTCACCTCACACAGGTAGGTGGGAGTAGAAAGGAATGTAGCTTATACAAACAGAGGAGAAGCAGGTTAAAAGGAACAAGGAGTGGGTGCAGTCAGAGATAGATGATGTAACCACTGCCTCAGTCACCCATTATCTCCATGTCACCCTGCCTCAGTCACCCACTGCTCCCTGTCACACCTCTGCCTCAGTCACTGACTATCTCAATGTCACCCTGCCTCAGTCACCCACTGCTCCCTATCACCTCTGCCTCAGTCACCCATTATCTCCATCACCCCTGCCTCAGTCACCCACTATCTCCCAGTCACCCTGCCTCAGTCACCCACTATCTCAATGTCACCCAAATATCCCCCTTTCACCCCTGCCTCAGTCACCCACTGCTCCCTGTCACCTTTGCCTCAGTCACCCATTATATCCCTGTCACCCCTGTCTTAGTCTCCCACTATCTCAATGTCACCCTGCCTAAGTCACACAGTATCTCCCTGTCAGACCTGCCTCAGTCACCCACTATTTTCCTGTCACCACTGCCTCACCAGTCACTCCTGCCTCACCAGTTACCTACTATCTCCCTGTCACCCACTATCACTACCACTGTACCACGGGGAGTACAATTATGTAGCCACACCCCTTTCTTGTAAGACCACACCCCTTAGTGACACGTCTTTAGAAAGTTTATCCCATCAAGGGGCGCCAAAATTGATTTCTCTAACGTCCTAGAGGATGCTGGGGACTCCGTAAGGACCATGGGGAATAGACGGGCTCCGCAGGAGATAGGGTACTTTAAGAAAACTTTGGATTCTGGGTGTGCACTGGCTCCTCCCTCTATGTCCCTCCTCCAGACCTCAGTTTTACACTGTGCCCAGAGGATTAAGGGCGCACTGCAGGGAGCTCTCTTGAGTTCTTTGCTACAGAAAGCATTTTTGTTTGGATTTTTACTTTTTCACAGGGAGCACTGCTGGCAACAGGCTCCCTGCATCGAGGGACTGAGGAGAGAGGGGCAGACCTACTTAACTGATAGGATCTGCTGCCTCGGCTACTGGACACCATTAGCTTCAGAGGGGGTGAACACAGGTTCGTCCTGGGCGTCCACCCCCGGAGCCACGCCGCCGTTCTCCTCACAGAGCCAGAAGAACAGAAGCAAGAAGACGTCTCAGGCCGCAGAAGCCTTCAGCTTCACAGAGGTAACGCACAGCACTGCAGCTGTGCGTCATTGCTCCACATCACCTCACACACTCCGGTCACTGTATGGGTGCAGGGCGCAGGGGTGGGCGCCCTGGGCAGCAATAATAACACCTCTTAGATGGCAAATAGGTATATACATGTACAGCTGGGCACTGTACATGTATATAATTGAGCCCCCGCCATTTTACACGATTTTGAGCGGGACAGAAGCCCGCCGCCGAGGGGGCGGGGCTTCTCCCTCAGCACTCACCAGCGCCATTTCTCTCTCCACAGAACGCTGAGAGGAAGCTCCCCGGACTCTCCCCAGCTTACACACGGTGAAGGGAGTTTAAAAAGAGAGGGGGGGGGGGGCACATAATTGGCGGATAAAGTATAGTACAGCGCTGCTGGGGAAAAGCATTCTGTGTTGGTCTCCAGGTTGTTGCGCTGGGGTGTGTGTTGGCATACTCTCTCTCTGTCTCTCCAAAGGGCCTTTCAGGGGATACGGTCTTCAGAAAAAGTTTCCCTGGGTGTGTGCAGTGTGTCGGTACGTGTGTGTCGACATGTTTGATGAGGAAGGCTCGCTTAATGTGGAGGAGGAGTGCTTGAATGTCAGGTCGCCTTCGGCAACACCGACACCGGACTGGGTGGATATGCTGAACGTCTTGAATGCAAATGTAAATCTCCTGCATAAAAGATTAGACAAGGCTGAAGCTAGGGATCAGTCAGGTAGCCAGTCCGTGCCTGTCCCTGTGGTGCCAGGACCTTCAGGGTCTCAAAAGCGCCCCATATCCCAGGTCGCTGACACAGATACCGACACAGATACTGACTCTAGTGTCGACTATGAGGATGCAAAATTACAGCCGAAGGTGGCAAAAGGTACATGATTATTGCCATAAGAGGTTTTGCATATCACGGAGGAACCCCCTGTCCCTGACACAAGGGTTCACATGTATAAAGGGAAAAAGCCTGAGGTCACGTTTCCGTCCTCATTTGAGCTAAGCGAATTATGCGAAAAGGCTTGGGAATCTCCGGATAGGAGACTCCATGTTCCCAAAAGGATTCTCATGGCGTATCCTTTTCCACAGAAGGATCGGATACGATGAGAATCTGCGCCTAAAGTAGACAAGGCGCTGACACGCTTATCCAAGAAGGTGGCACTGCCTTCTCCGGATACTGCTTCCCTCAAGGATCCTGCTGATCGCAAGCAGGAAATTACCATGAAGCACATTTACACACATTCAAGAACTATAGTTAGGTCGGTCTGGGTTTGTAGTGCTGTCGTGGCATGGGCAAACTCCTTATCTACGGAGATGGACACCTTAGATAGGGATACCATTCTAATGACCATGGAGCATATCAGAGATGCTGCCTTGTATATGAGGGATGCTCAGAGAGACATTTGTTTACTAAGCTCTAGAATAAACACTATGTCTATTTCTGCTAGGCGGCTCTTGTGGACCCGACAGTGGACGGGAGACGCCGACTCAAAGCGGCATATGGAGTCATTGCCTTACAAGGGGCAGGAGTTGTTTGGAGAAGGCCTCTCGGACCTAGTCTCTACTGCTACGGCCGGTAAATCGAATTTTTTACCTTATGTTCCCCCGCAGCATTCTAAGAAGGTACCACATTATCAAATGCAGTCCTTTCGTTCCAATAAAAACAAGAAGGTACGAGGATCGTCCTTCGTTGCCAGAGGTAAAGGCAAGGGAAAAAAGCTGCACTCTGCTAGTTCCCAGGAGCAGAAGTCCTCCCCTACTTCCGCAAAGTCCACAGCATGACGCTGGGGCTTTCCGGGGGGAAGGGGGGGGGGGGGGGGGGTCAGATCAAGTGGGGGCACGTCTTCGTCTTTTCAGCCACGTCTGGGTTCAATCACAGGTGGATCCCTGGGCAATAGAGATTGTTTCCCAGGGATACAGACTGGAATTCGAAGACATGCCCCCTCGCCGGTTTTTCAAATCGGCTCTGCCGGCTTCCCCGTCAGAGAGGGAGCTAGTGTTAGCGGCAATTCACAAATTGTACATTCAACAGGTGATAATCAAGGTTCCTCATCTCCAGCAAGGAGAGGGTTATTATTCATCCCTGTTTGTGGTACCGAAACCGGACGGTTCGGTCAGACCCATTCTAAATCTAAAATCCCTGAACCTGTACTTGAAGAGGTTCAAGTACAAAATGGAATCGCTCAGAATGGTCATCGCCAGCCTGGAGGGAGGGGATTGGATGGTGCCCCTGGACATAAAGGATGCGTACCTTCATGTTCCGATTTTCCCCCCTCACCAGGCGTTTCTGAGGTTTGCAGTACAGGATTGTCACTACCAATTTCAGACGTTGCCGTTTGGTCTTTCCACGGCCCCGAGAATTTTCACCAAGGTAATGGCGGAAATGATGGTGCTCCTGCGCAAGCAGGGAGTCACAATTATCCCGTACTTGGACGATCTCCTTATAAAGGCGAGATCTCGGGAGAAGTTGCTGGACAGCGTGTCTCTGTCCGTGAAGATGTTGCAGATGCACGGCTGGATTCTCAAATCCCAGCTAGTACCTGCAACGCGTCTGACCTTTTTGGGCCTGATTCTAGACACAGACCAAAAAAGAGTTTTTCTTCCGGTGGAGAAGGCTCAGGAGCTCATAGCCCTGGTCAGGAACCTTTTAAAGCCAAAAAAAAGGTTTCGGTGCATCATTGCACAAAGGTTCTGGAGAAGATGGTGGCTTCATACGAGGCCATCCCCTTCGGCAGGTTCCATGCGAGGACTTTCCAATGGGACCTATTGGACAAATGTTTCGGGTCCCATCTACATATGCAGAAACGGATCACCCTGTCTCCCAGGGCCAGGGTATCTCTCCTGTGGTGGCTGCACAGTGCTCACCTCCTAGAGGGTCGCAGGTTCGGCATTCAGGACTGGATCCTGGTGACCACGGACGCGAGCCTCCGAGGTTGGGGGGCTGTCGCACTGGGAATAAATTTCCAAGGTCTCTGGTCAAGCCTAGAGACTTGTCTCCACATCAATGTCCTGGAGTTAAGGGCCATTTACAACGCCCTACGCCAGGCGGAAGAGTGGCTTCAGAACAAACCGGTTCTGATTCAGTCGGACAATATCACGGCAGTGGCTCATGTAAACCGCCAAGGCGGCACAAGGAGCAGAGTGGCCATGGCAGAGGCAACCAGGATTCTGCGCTGGGCGGAAGGCCATGTAAGCGCACTATCAGCAGTGTTCATCCTGGGGGTGGACAACTGGGAGGCGGACTTCCTCAGCAGGCACGACCTGCATCCGGGAGAGTGGGGACTTCATCAAGAAGTCTTCACACAGATCGTGGATCAGTGGGGACTGCCTCAAATAGACATGATGGCGTCCCTTCTCAACAAAAAGCTAAAGAGGTATTGCGCCAGTTCAAGAGACCCTCAGGCGGTAGCGGTAGACGCTCTGGTGACACCATGGGTGTTCAGATCGGTCTAGGTGTTTCCTCCTCTGCCTCTCATACCCAAGGTGTTGAGATTAATAAGACTAAGAAGGGTCAGAACAATTCTCATTGTTCCAGATTGGCCAAGGAGGACTTGGTATCCGGATCTGCAAGAGTTGCTCACAGAAGATCCGTGGCCTCTTCCTCTAAGGCAGGACCTGCTGCAGCAGGGGCCCTGTCTGTTCCAAGACTTACCGCGGCTGCGTTTGACGGCATGGCGGTTGAACGTCGGATCCTAGCTGAAAAAGGGATTCCGGAGGAGGTCATTCCTACCCTGATCAAGGCTAGGAAGGATGTGACATCAAAACATTATCACCGTATATGGCGGAAATATGTTTCTTGGTGTGAGGCCAGAGCTGCTCCTACGGAGGAGTTCCATTTGGGCCGTCTGCTTCACTTCCTTCAAACGGGAGTGAATTTGGGCCTAAAATTAGGGTCCATAAAGGTCCAAATTTCGGCCTTATCCATTTTCTTTCAAAGAGAATTGGCTTCTCTTCCTGAAGTACAGACTTTTGTGAAGGGAGTGCTGCATATTCAGCCTCCCTTTGTACCTCCGGTGGCGCCTTGGGATCTTAACGTGGTATTAAGTTTCCTCAAGTCACCTTGGTTTGAACCACTCAAAACAGTGGAGTTGAAATACCTCACTTGGAAAGTGGTCATGTTGTTGGCCTTAGCTTCTGCAAGGCGTGTTTCGGAATTAGCGGCTTTGTCATATAAAAGCCCATACCTGATTTTTCACGTGGATAGGGCAGAGTTGAGGACTCGTCCTCAATTTCTGCCCAAGGTGGTCTCATCTTTTCATATGAACCAACCTATTGTCGTGCCTGTGGCTACACAGGACTTGGAGGACTCCGAGTCCCTGGATGTGGTCAGGGCTTTGAAGATTTACGTGACCAGAACAGCTAAGATCAGGAAGACTGAAGCTCTGTTTGTTCTGTATGCGGCCAACAAGGTTGGCGCTCCTGCTTCAAAGCAGACAATTGCTCGCTGGATCTGTAACACGATTCAGCACGCGCATTCTACGGCAGGATTGCCATTGCCTAAATCGGTTAAGGCCCATTCCACTAGGAAGGTGGGCTCTTCTTGGGCGGCTGCCCGAGGGGTCTCGGCACTACAACTGTGCCGAGCTGCTACTTGGTCGGGATCAAACACCTTTGCAAAGTTCTATAAGTTTGATACCCTGGCTGAGGAGGACCTCCTGTTTGCTCAATCGGTGCTGCAGAGTCATCCGCACTCTCCCGCCCGTTTGGGAGCTTTGGTATAATCCCCATGGTCCTTACGGAGTCCCCAGCATCCTCTAGGACGTTAGAGAAAATAGGATTTTACTTACCGGTAAATCTATTTCTCGTAGTCCGTAGAGGATGCTGGGCGCCCGTCCCAAGTGCGGATTTCTTCTGCAAGACTTGTATATAGTTATTGCTTACATAAGGGTTATGTTATAGTTGGTCGGTCTTGAACCGAGGCTATGTTACTTGTTCATACTGTTAACTGGGTAGTTTATCACAAGTTATACGGTGTGATTGGTGTGGCTGGTATGAATCTCGTCCTTAGGTTACATAAATCCTTTCCTCGTACTGTTCATATCCTCTGGGCACAGTTTCTCTAACTGAGGTCTGGAGGAGGGACATAGAGGGAGGAGCCAGTGCACACCCAGAATCCAAAGCTTTCTTAAAGTGCCCTATCTCCTGCGGAGCCCGTCTATTCCCCATGGTCCTTACGGAGTCCCCAGCATCCTCTACGGACTGCGAGAAATAGATTTACCGGTAAGTAAAATCCTATTTTTTTTGCTTACTAAAAAAAAATAAGCTTGGGCCGGCACTGGTAATGAATACACCTGTTCAACTGCTAGGTGATCTAGAAAACATGAACAGTTGTGGGTACTTGAGGACCGAGGTTGGGAACCACTGAACTAGGAGATTTGTAAAACATGCAGTGTTAAACTGCCCATACACCTAAAGTGTTATTGTCCAATCTAGCTGGTTGGAGCGACAATCTGACAATGTATCATTTGCTCCCAAACACTGAAAAATAGACAAAAATGGTCAGACAAATGGGTAAATCCATTTGATTTAACCAATTTGTCTGAACGACCATTTTTGTCAGTTTTCCAGCATTTCTGAGCCAATGGTCAATTGTAATTTGCTCCCGTAAATTACCAGATTTTTGTACCAACCAGCCAGATTAGATAATACATTTTTAGGTGTATGGGCAGCTTCAGGTGTCCCTGAGGACCAAGTTTGGGAGACACTGGCCTAGTGCCTAGCCCTAATATTCACTGTCGGGATTTGTTGGCATTGCAAACGTCAGGGTTTGTGACGGTCTGGATCCTGACCGTTCACAATAGGCTAGCATGTGCCTTATCAGTACTGTGCATGCACGCGTGAGCATGGGTCATTTCAAGGGGGAGAAAGAAATGGTTATTGTTCATTTTATAGTCACTGGTGCTTACCTAGATTTGGACAGAAGCTCATGTGATTTGCAAGTGCAAGATACTTTCCATCCCCCATAATTACACATATATGTAAGATTTGTCCAGCCTGGCAAGGGTGGTATATGTGCCTGGTTTCCGCAAAGGAGCTGTGGCACCTGCTGATGCGCAGTCAGGGAAGGCAGAGCCTCACCTGACATTCTCCAGTATATGCCAGAGTTTTGATAATAAAAATGATCAGAATAATTCAAAGATGTGTATAATATATATATATATATATATATATATATATATATATATATTTCTCTATCGTCCTTGTGGATGCTGGGGTTCCTGAAAGGACCATGGGGAATAGCGGCTCCGCAGGAGACAGGGCACAAAAAGTAAAGCTTTCCGATCAGGTGGTGTGCACTGGCTCCTCCCCCTATGACCCTCCTCCAGACTCCAGTTAGATTTTTGTGCCCGGCCGAGAAGGGTGCAATCTAGGTGGCTCTCCTAAAGAGCTGCTTAGAGAAAGTTTAGCTTAGGTTTTTTATTTTACAGTGAGTCCTGCTGGCAACAGGATCACTGCAACGAGGGACTTAGGGGAGAAGGAGTGAACTCACCTGCGTGCAGGATGGATTGGCTTCTTGGCTACTGGACATCAGCTCCAGAGGGACGATCACAGGTACAGCCTGGATGGTCACCGGAGCCGCGCCGCCGGCCCCCTTGCAGATGCTGAAGTAAGAAGAGGTCCAGAATCGGCGGCTGAAGACTCCTGCAGTCTTCTAAAGGTAGCGCACAGCACTGCAGCTGTGCGCCATTTTCCTCTCAGCACACTTCACACGGCAGTCACTGAGGGTGCAGGGCGCTGGGAGGGGGGCGCCCTGGGAGGCAAATGAAAACCTTTTTTGGCGAAAAATACCTCACATATAGCCCCCAGAGGCTATATGGAGATATTTAACCCCTGCCAAGATTCACTAAATAGCGGGAGACGAGCCCGCCGAAAAAGGGGCGGGGCCTATCTCCTCAGCACACAGCGCCATTTTCTCTCACAGAAAGCCTGGAGAGAAGGCTCCCAGGCTCTCCCCTGCACTGCACTACAGAAACAGGGTTAAAACAGAGAGGGGGGGCACTGATTTTGGCGATATTGAGATATATATAAAGATGCTATAAGGGAAAACACTTATATAAGGTTGTCCCTATATAATTATAGCGTTTTGGTGTGTGCTGGCAAACTCTCCCTCTGTCTCCCCAAAGGGCTAGTGTGAGTCCTGTCCTCTGTCAGAGCATTCCCGGTGTGTGTGCTGTGTGTCGGTACGTGTGTGTCGACATGTATGAGGACGATGTTGGTGAGGAGGCGGAGAAATTGCCTGTAATGGTGATGTCACTCTCTAGGGAGTCGACACCGGAATGGATGGCTTATTTAGGGAATTACGTGAGAATGTCAACACGCTGCAAGGTCGGTTGACGACGTGAGACGGCCGACAAACTATTAGTACCGGTCCAGGCGTCTCAGAAACACCGTCAGGGGCGTTAAAAACGCCCATTTACCTCAGTCGGTCGACACAGACACAGACACGGACACTGAATCCAGTGTCGACGGTGAATAAACAAACGTATTTCTCATTAGGGCCACACGTTAAGGGCAATGAAGGAGGTGTTGCATATTTCTGATACTACAAGTACCACAAAAAAGGGTATTATGTGGGAGTGAAAAAACTACCTGTAGTTTTTCCTGAATCAGATAAAATAAAATGAAGTGTGTGATGATGCGTGGGGTTACCCCGATAGCAAATATTGGCGTTATACCTTTTCCCGCCAGAAATTAGGGCGCGTTGGGAAACACCCCTTAGGGTGATAAGGCGCTCACACGCTTATCAAGTGGCGTTACCGTCTCCAGATACGGCCGCCCTCAAGGAGCCAGCTGATAGGAAGCTGGAAAGATATCCTAAAAAGTATATACACACATACGGTGGTTATACTGCGACCAGCGATCGCCATCAGCCTGGAGATGCAGTGCTGGGTTGGCTTGGTCGGATTCCCTGACTGAAAATATTTTATTCATATAGAGCATTTAATAGGATGCATTCTATATATATGTACGTGAGATGCACAGAGGGATATTTGCTCTCTGGCATCAAGATAAGTACGTTGTCCATATCACCCAGAAGATGTCATGGACACGACAGTGGTCAGGTGATACAGATCCCATACGGCACATGGAAGTATTGCCGTATAAAGGGAAGGAGTTAGTTGGGGTCGGTCCATCGGACCTGGGGACCACGGCAACAGCTGGGAAATCCAACCTTTTTACCCCAAGTTACATCTCAGCTGAAAAAGACACCGTCTTTTCAGCCTCAATCCTTCCTTTCCCATGAGGGCATGCAGGCAAAAGGCCAGTCATATCTGCCCAGACATAGAGGTAAGGGAAGTAGACTGCAGCAGGCAGCCCCTTCCCAGGAAAAGAAGCCCTCCACCGCGTCTGCCAAGTCCTCAGCATGACGCTGGGGCCGTGCAAGCGGACTCAAGGTGGGGGGGTAGTCTCAAGAGTCTCAGCGCGCAGTGGGATCACTCGCAGGTTGACCCCTAGATAGTACAAGTATTATCCCAGGGGTACAGATTGGAGAGTCGAGACATCTTCTCCTCGCAGGTTTCTGAAGTCTGCTTTACCAACGGCTCCCTCCGACAGGGAGGCAGCATTGGAAACAATTCACAAGCTGTATATCCAGCAGGTGATAATCAAAGTACCCCTCCTACAACAAGGAAAAGGGTATTATTTTTCCACACTATATTGTGGTACTGAAGCCAGACGGCTTGGTGAGACATAGTCTAAACTGAAATCTTTGAACACTTACATAAAAGGTTCAAATCGAGATGGAGTCACTCAGAGCAGTGATAGCGAACCGGAAAAAAGGGGACTATATGGTGTCCCTGGACATCAAGGATTACCTCCATGTCCAAATTTGCCCTTCTCAACAAGGGTACCTCTGGTTCGTGGTACAGAACTGTCAATATCAGTTTCAGACGATGCCGTTTGAATTATCCACGGCACCCCGGGCCTTTTACCAAGGTAATGGCCGAAAAGATGTTTCTTCAAAGAAAAAAGGCATCTAAATTATCCCTTACTTGGACGATATCCTGAAAAGGGCAAGTTCCAGAGAACAGTTGGAGGTCGGAAGAGCACTATCTAAAGTAGTTCTACGACAGCACGACTGGATTCTAAATATTCCAAGAATCGCAGCTGTTTTCCGACGATACGTCTGCTGTTCCTAGGAATGATTCTGGGCATAGTCCAGAAAAAGGTGTTCCTCCGGGAGGAAAAAGCCAAGGAGTTATTCGGCCTAGTCAGAAACCTCCTAAAACCAGGCCAAGGATCAGTGCATCAATGCACAGGAGTCCTGGGAAAAATGGTGGCTTCTTACGAAGCGATTCCATTCGGCAGATCTTAGGGGATTTGCTGGACGAATGGTCCGGATCGCATTTTCAGATGCATCAGCGGATAATCCTGTCTCCAAGGACAAGGGTGTCTCTTCTGTGGGGGCTGCAGAGTGCTCATCTTTTAGAGGGCAGCACACGCAGCATTCAGGACTGTGTTCTGGGGACCACGGATACCAGCCTGAGAGGCTGGGGAGTAGTCACACAGGGAAAAAATTTCCAAGGAAGTGTGGTCAAGTCTGGAGACTTCTCTCCACATGAATATACTGGAGCTAAGGGCAATTTACAATGCTCTGAGCCTAGGAAGACTCCTGCTTCAAAGTCAACCGGTGCTGATCCAGTAGGACATCATCATGGCGGTCGCCCACGTTATCAGACGGGGCGACACAAGAAGCAGGAGGGCAATGACAGCAAGGATTCTTCGCTGGGCGGAAAATCATGTGATAACACTGTCAGCAGTGTTCATTCCGGGAGTGGGCAACTGGGAAGATTTCCTCAGCATAAATGAATTCCACCCGGAAAAGTGGAAACTTAATCTGGAAGTTTCCACATGATTGTAAACCGTTGGGAAAGACCAAAGGTGGTTATGATGGCGTCCCACCTGAAGCGCCAGGTCAAGAGACACTCAGGCAATAGCAGGGACGCTCTGGTAACACCGTCGGTGTACCAGTCGGTGTATGTGTTCCATCCTCTGCTTTTCATACCCAATGTATTGAAAATGATAGGAAGGAGAGGAGTAAGAACTATACTCGTGGCTCCGGTTTGGCCAAGAAGGACTTGGTTCCCGGAACTTCAAGAGATACTAAGAAGGGTCTTGATTCGGCAAGAACCGTGTCTGTTCCGGGACTTACCGCAGCTGCGTTGACGCCAAGGCGGGTGAACGCCGGATCCTAAGGGAAAGAGGCATTCCGGAAGAGGTCATCCCTACCCTGGTCAGAGCCAGGAAGGAGGTGACCGCACAACATTATCACCACTTAGGTGAAAATATGTGCCAGGGTGTGAGTCCAGGAAGGCTCCACGGAAGAATTTCAACTAGGTTAATTTCTACATTTCCTGCAAACAGGAGTGTCTATGGGTCTCAAATTGGGTCCATTAAGGTTCAAATTTCGGCCTGTTGATTTTCTTCCAGAAAGAGATTGGCTTCAGTTCCTGAAGTCCAGAAGTTGTTAAGGGAGTACTGCATATACAGCCCCTTTGATGTCTCCAGTGGCACTGGGCGATCTCAACGTAGTTTTGGGATTCCTAAAAAATCACATTGGTTTAAACAACTCAAATCTGTGGATTTGATATATCTCACATGGAAAATGACCATGCTGTTGGTCCTGGCCTCGGCCAGGCGAGTGTCAGAATTGGCGGCTTTATCTCACAAAGCCATATCTGATTGTCCATTCGGACAGAGCAAAGCTGCGGACTCGTCCCCAGTTTCTCCTTAAGGTGGTGTCAGCGTTTCACCTGAACCAGCTTATTGTGGTACCTGCGGCTACTAGGGACTTGGAGGACTCCAAGTTGCTGGATGTTATCAGGGCCCTGAAAATATAGTTTCCAGGTTGGCTGGAGTCAGGAAATCTGACTTGCTGTTTATCCTGTATGCACCCAACAATGCTGGGTGCTTCTGCTTCTAAGCAGTCGATTGCTCGTGGGATTGGTAGCACAATTCAACTTGCACATTCTGTGGCAGGCCTGCCACAGTCTAAATCTGTTAAGGCCCATTCCACAAGGAAGGTGGGCTCATCTTGGGCGGCTGCCCGAGGGGTCTCGGCATTACAACTTTGCCGAGCAGCTACGTGGTCGGGGGAGAACACGTTTGTAAAATTCTACAAATTTGATACCCTGGCAAAAGAGGACCTGGAGTTCTCTCATTCGGTGCTGCAGAGTCATCCGCACTCTCCCGCCCGTTTGGGAGCTTTGGTATAATCCCCATGGTCCTTTCAGGAACCCCAGCATCCACAAGGACGATAGAGAAAATAAGAATTTACTTACCGATAATTCTATTTCTCGGAGTCCGTAGTGGATGCTGGGCGCCCATCCCAAGTGCGGATTATCTGCAATACTTGTACATAGTTATTGCTAACTAAATCGGGTTATTGTTGTTGTGAGCCATCTTTTCAGAGGCTCCGCTGTTATCATACTGTTAACTGGGTTCAGATCACAGGTTGTACAGTGTGATTGGTGTGGCTGGTATGAGTCTTACCCGGGATTCAAAATTCCTCCCTTATTGTGTACGCTCGTCCGGGCACAGTACCTAACTGGAGTCTGGAGGAGGGTCATAGGGGGAGGAGCCAGTGCACACCACCTGATCGGAAAGCTTTACTTTTTGTGCCCTGTCTCCTGCGGAGCCGCTATTCCCCATGGTCCTTTCAGGAACCCCAGCATCCACTACGGACTCCGAGAAATAGAATTATCGGTAAGTAAATTCTTATTATATATATATATATATATATATATATATATATATATATATATATATATATATATATATATATGATACGGTCGTTAGGTCGACAGTCATTAGGTCGACCACTGAAGGTCAACATGCATTAGGTCGACATGGTCATTCGTTTTTCTAAAAAAATAATTTATTATAATTTTTTCATACTTAACGATCCACGTGGACTATGATTGTAACGGTAACCTTCGCTCGCCATGCGAGGGGACGCGGTGCACTAATTGGGGTTCCCCATCACTTTACGAAGAAAACACCAAAAACAGTGAAAAAACCCATGTCGACCTAGTGACCGTGTCGACATATTGTCCCTGTCGACATAATGCATGTCGACCTTCCATGGTCGACCTGACTGTCGACCTAAGTTGGGTCTTCCAACGACCCATACCCATATATAAGGTAACAAAGTATATACAATTTTACCAACTGCAGATCATCGCTAATAAGATTATCTAACGCCAATGCGGCTGAATAAGGGTCAAGAATGAGTGATCATAATTTATACAACCATTTATACCATTATTTATTTTTTCTCAAAATAGTGACATGAATTCATGTAAAATAAAAAATAAATGTAAGACGTAATAATAAATAGTATTGTATTTAAAATCAAATATAACTTCAGCGCTTTATACAGCAGATGCAGTCTCATATTAGAAATGATACTCAGGTGCCAAATAAAATCCGAATGTCTCAGTCAGCATAGTTAAATGTTATATTAGAATGCTGCGTGAATCTGTGGAACTACAAGCCCCATATATATGCTGCACTGCACAAACTCTCAATTGACAATAAAGATTCAACACGTTCAGCAGTCCGGTTGTGCAAATCACCACGTTATGCAATACCTGCTGCTACTGTAGCATTAGCAAAAGTGGGAGGAAGGCCGATACACCCAATCATCAATTACCACATTTGATTCACCTCCTAATAAGCACATACAGTATGCATCTGTCGCTGGGTCCTCCGGCGGATGCACCGCGTGACGGGGGTCCCGGCGTTCCCCATGTGGGGAGTGCTGTGCTGGCGCTGCTGCAACAAGTCAGCCTGCTTCCCGGTGCTGCGGCGGGTCTCCCTGGCGGGTGCCCCGCAGTGGTGATGTAGGTACTGTGTCTGTGGCTCCCGGGGGCTCCCCTCGGCTGCCCGTTTCCCCATTGTTAGGTTTCCTGTCGCACAGCAGCGGAGGGGGGCGTTATTGGGCCCACGGCCGGAGTCTCTGGGCCTGGGCCTGCTGCCGGGTCCCCAAGTGGGAGCGTTCGTGCTCTCCCTGCTGGGCATTCCGGGATGCCGCGGTTGGTTCCGGCGCGGATTTTCCGGTCATCTTCCTTCACGCTGCCAGGTCTTCCCCCGCTGATGGCTTCCCAAGGGGTTTATCCAAAGCATGTTTTTCTGGCTATTTTGGCCGGAAAGCACCATTTCCCCGTTACCGGTGGCACTCAGCGACATGGTCTGCCTGTGCTGGTGGCCCCTGTTTTCCCCCCACATATTTTACGGTTTCAAGTTTTGGGGTTCAGCCCACATGTTCCTTTAGCAGGCCTCATACTTTGTTGCACCCTCATACTTCTGCGGGGCCTTATCAGTTTCCCCAGAGTCCGGCCCAGCAGACATCATATTGGCAGTCTCCCCTTGTTCCCGTACATGTTGCGGGGTTTCTCCTCACTTCCTAGGCTCCCTGGCTGCCGGCCTATAGCATGGTGGATGTCCCGGCGGGCAGGGCTGCACCTGCCACCGCGGCTCAGCCCGCGCCATGTTTGTTTCCTTCGCCTCCTGGTTACCCTCTTGTTTCCAGTGAGGCGGTGCAACCCCACCCCCCTCACCCCTTTCCTTCCGCATTTGTCTGCTGTTGGTGGCGTTAATGCGCAGGCTGTAACCCTGGTTTGTTGTTCCCCATGAGTTTGCAGTTTTGGAGCAGGTGTTGAGTCGGAGGTCGACGTGAGATCCGGATCGGTGTCCTCAGGAGGCGTGTGGAGCGAGATAGTCGTCGGGCGGGGAGGCTGACAGCGTTCCGGGCTCTTCGGGTGCGGGTGAGCATGCAATTTTTTTTCTTTTCCTCTTCTAGTCCTTTTAGTAGTGTTTACTCTGGGTCACCCGGGCGCAGGGTAGGTTAGCTCCGCTTCCTTGCGCAGCGCATAGTTTCAGTGACTTGGCCGGGTCGGGGACAATGGTACCGTCTGATCCCTCACCTTTTGGGTGTGATGGCCGGTAGCTCCGTAGTGGGTGCTGTTTTTCCTCTATCATACCAGGCCTGGCACAGGTTTTGAGTCCCGCGTTGCTATGTTTTTGGTTCTTGTCTTTGTTTGGTAGGTCGCTGCCCCGCGGGGTCAGATTCTCTGTTGTGGATACGGTGCCGTCCGTTGTACTGGGACGTTTCAGGCAAGGATGCGTGGGGGCTTGTGTGGCCCACTTTTCTACGCCCCCCCCTTTCTATAAATCTCTGTTTGTGTGTCTCCCCTTTTGGGGTGGTGCACGGGTAGGTCCCGGGTTGGTTCCCGTCATTTGGTCACCCACAGGGGGTGGGGTTCGGTTCTTGTTGCCGTTGCGGGTGCTTCCCACAGGGTGCGTTCTCATTTTCTTCTGGGGCGCTGCGTTTTTTGTTTCCATGGCGACGTTCTCTATGCAGGCCCGGGCGGCTGCTCGGTTCACAGTAAGTTTTAGCTCCGGTTGTGTCGTTTCAGGTTCTTGGTTCCCGTTGGGTCTGGTAGAACGAGGGTTTTGGCGTGCTGCCCCAGTTATTGGGTAGGGGTGGTTTCGGCCATTCGTGGCCGTCACCTTCCTGCGGACAAGGTCCAGCGGCATACGGATACTTTTCTGTTTTTGCTAGTCAGCGTAAGGGCGGCTCATGCTGGGGCCTATTTGGCTGGGCTCTTGTACTTTTGGTTTTGCATTTCTTTCACCCTTGGGTGTCTGACCGGTTATCTCCGACTTTCGCGGTTGCCCCGAGCCATTACGGCTCAGGGACTTTTTCACTCAGCCTCTTATTTTCGCAGGGGTTTCACTGGGAGCCTCTTGTTGTTGGAATTGTTTCCTTTCGTTGTCGCATCGGCGTTGGGAGCGCTGGGGTTTTTTCGGATCGGTCTATTGTTTTCTGGGTGATTGCCTGGGCGTGGTTCACGCTCTTCACGATCGGCGTTCTTCCTCCCTCTCGGCCCTCCGTCCCCATATGTTTGCATGCGACGTGACCTGGGTATGGCCCCTGGGGTGGCAGCGGCTTGGTGGTGCTTACGCTTTGTTACATTCCGTGCGTCGGTGCCTGGGGCAGCTGTTGATGTTTCTATCTATGCCGGCCTTGGGTCTGGTGAATGGCCGAGTTGGTCCTGCTACTTGGATGGGCCAGTATGGGGCTGCTCCCATGCTCCGGTCGATGGCTCGGATTGCCGTGCTTCGTTGGCTTTTGGGAGTAGGTTGGGTCACTCCGGTGGGTTGTGTTTATTGGGTCACTTTCGGATGTTTGACGGCATTTGTCTGGGGGGTTTTCCCGGGAGGGCAGGTCCGAGGCGGCCCTGGCATCTGCCCTTGCAGGCATTTCTTTTCGCTCCATACTACTGCAGCTGTTGGGCCCCAACGGGTCTGTCGTACTATCCATGGCCCTTAATGGGTGAGCGACGGGGCACCATATGCCTGCAGTTTTGGGGGGCCCGTTAATTTGAAGCTGTTCGTGGTCCCTTTAGGTGTCTGAACAAGCGTGGTGTAGTCGGCTTATGAGGTTTGCGTTGTTCGTGATAGTTTTTTTGTGCTGGTTTTCTTTGGGATCGGTGGTTTCGGTTGCCGGTGGCAAGTCGTCTTTGTACTCCGGCTTACCTTTCAGTGATGTTTTGTTGCGGTTACGACCGGGCACGGTGCGGCCTTGCCCGTTCTGCAGCGGATTGGATTGGCCTGGGTCTTTGGTTGCCCCTTAGGGCACAGGCGTAGACGGCTGGTGGCCCATTGCACTTGGCGGTGGACTGTGTCCGTTGCGACTGTTAAGGGATGGGCATTTTCTTTTGTGTGCCCTCCTCTGAGGGGGGGTCCTCTTCTGTAGTTTGGTTCTCTGCTGCTCCTACGGCTATGGTGGTTGCCGGGGGTTTTTTGCAGTGGGGGGGGGGGGGGGGGACCAGGGTACTCATTCCTTGCGATTTGGGGCGTGCTGCAGAGGCGGTTTCTTCAGTGGTAGCTTTTTTGGGTGCTGGGCTGCTGGGGATATGCGTGATATTCAACCTCTCTGCGTTTGGGTAAGGTTATCGGGCTATGATACCCATTTCCTTGCGGATTGGGGATGTTGCGCATGCCGCGGCAGCGGGTGCTTCAGCGGCAGTAATTCAGGTGCGGGGCTGCTGGGAGTCTGTGTGATTTGTAGCCTCTGTACGTTTTGGTTGAGGTTTTAGGGCTATGGTACCCATTCCTTGCGGATTGGGGCTGTTGCGCGTGCTGCGGTGGTAGGTTCTTTAGCGGCAGCGCTTCGGGTGCTGGGCCGCGGGGGCTTTGCGTGATATGGAATTTTTTAGAGCGGGAGTACCCATTCCTTGCGGATTTGGCCAGCTACGCGTACTGCGTTGGCAGGTTATTTGGCGGCAGCGTTTTCCGGTGCTGGGCCGCTGGGGATTTGCATTGTTTTAAGCTTAGGACTGGGGTACCCGTTTCTTGCGGTTTGAGGCAGCTGTTCATGCTGCGGTGGCGGGTTTGGCAGCAGCAGCGATTCAGGTACTGGGCCGCTGGGCATCTGCGTGGTATCCTACGTGTGTACGTTGGATAAGGTTTTCGGGCTATGGTTCCCCTTTCCTTGCAGAGGGGGGGCAGTTGCGCATGCTGCAGTGGCAGTTTCTTCAGTGGAAGCGATTCAGGTGCTGGGCCACTGGGAGTGTGCGTTGTGTTGCGGTTTGGCGGAAAGTCGCTACCAGCCAGCGATCAAGAGTGTGCATAAGTGGTCATTGTGGGACGCCCCCTTTTGGTAAGATGGCGAGTGTGTCCTCTCCCTGCGGGTGGACTACGGACGTTCCCGTACGGTTTCGTACATTGCGCTGCTGGAGTAAAGGGTGGTGTGTTCTGCACAATGCGGATTATGCTTTAGGAGGTGGTGGGTAGTCCCCTCCTAGGTTTTCAGTATTCTGCTAGTTGACTGATGCTGGTGGGTTGGTAGTGCCATTTTCTAACAGCGTTTTGGGTTGCGGCTTCAGGTATATGGTACCCATTCCTTGCGGATTGGGGCAGCTGCGCCACCTACGGTGGCTGCGATTCGGGTGCTGGGCCATTGGTGAATCTGCGTTGTATAAGTTGTTTATGTTTGTTGCGCCTGTTGCGCTACCCCAAAAACTATGTTTACCGGTCAGTTTTTGAACGGGTAGCGTTCAGAAATTGAGGGTGTGAAGCGAATTTTTAGAATTTTCCTCCGAGGGGGCCTAATTACAATTGGCTTATTAAAGGTCCACGGGTGGTTTTTGAGTTTTCTCCTTCACTTGGGTTTGTTTTTTGTACTGTTTATCGTGTAAATTTTCTTGTCTGTTTTAGCACAGGTGTTAGCATCTGAAAAAGAAAAGATCCCTATCGACACGCAGGAGCGTGTGCCTGTTGGGCCATTTTTAACAAAATAAAATTTTGGGCGGATTCGCATCCTATGGCAAGAGGAACGGCTGTGGTTTTGGTCACATGGTGGTCCCTGGGTACGGAGCTCGTGGCTTGCGCGGGGGTCATTTGGTTGGGTTTTCTTTTCTACCGGATAGGTGGGTGGTGTCACCCGTTCTGTGTCCTGCCCTTAGTCGGTACTGTTTTTTGGTTGTGTTTGGTAGGTTTCTGCCTCATATTTGCTATCAGGTCCCATTTTGTTGCTCCATGCACTTACTGGCTGTCAGCGGCGTTTTGCTGTCATTGGCAGGGGAGGATTATGCTTCATTGCAGCGTGTTCCTCTGCTGTCTGTTCGGGCCAGGAAGACGATGGCACTGCGGGTTTGTTTTTGTAGCTTTCGTGGTTTGGTAGGGCGGCTTCTTTTGCTGGTCCTCCGGACCCACAGTTGTTTGCAGTGGTTTTGGTAAACCTCGTGTGGCGGGAAAGTCGCTACCAGCCAGCGGTCATATAGGCCTAAGTGGTCATTGTGGGGCACCCTCTTTCGGAATGGACGGCAAGTGTGTCCTTACCCTGCGGTTGGACAATCGGACGCTCCCCTAGGGGAGCATCCATATTTGCCAGAGAAAAGAGTGGTGGGTCCTGCACAATGCGGGATAGGCATGTAGGAGGTGGTTGTTGTGGTAGTCCCCTCCTCCTTTTCGGTGATATAATCAGATGACTGGAGCTGGTGTTGGTAGCGCCTTTATCTTTGCCATCCTCCAACATAAAATCTATTTTAAAGTTCCGGTCAGTCATCAATAAATACCGTCTGACCTTTTAAATCTAGCTATTGGTGTCCGTGTCTTTATTTGTAGTGCTAAGCTAGCTTAACGTGTAAGTGATCACAATAAAATGATGGGCGCCTTATGTGGCAGTGGTCACTTTAAAAATGAATAAATAAGAAACATATCCAGTACATAAAACTTGATTATTGTTTTTATATGTATGCTAATCATTATCTTGAGAATGGGTTTCTGTGCTGAAACATACCTTTGTCTCAAACATTCACATGCCTCCGCAAGAGGTGTTCTCAAGCACCACGCGGGCCTGTCCTGCAATTCTGATATGCTGGACTATTCTGTCCTGTTCAACCTCTCCTAAAACCGCCCTGAAAGCTGCACCCCCCCCCAAAAAAAACAAACAAACAAAAAAACAAAGCAAACATCTTTTTCTACCCTCCCCTCCTCCCAACTCTCTAAAAAGCCCTGAACATAGCCTGTGTATCCAAAAATACAATGTGACATTCACTTGGATGCTAAAAGTGATTAATATTAAAGAAATCCCTATAATCCCCAAAATTTTAAAACCACTATGGTCACTAGATACATACCCGTGATGATAAAATGTATAAACATGTGCTTGCCTGATATTTGTGTGGGAACTTACTTGGAGATGTGTGACATAAAAACTATGCCCCCACACAATCGGGAGGTCGTATTGTCCCATCTGATGAGCTGCAAGGTGCCACAGACGATACAGTGTTGTTACAGCATGTAACGGTATATATTGCAGATTGTGTACGGTGATAGGATATGTTGTTACAGTACATCGTATTGCCACGTGGCTTGGTCGGCATATCATTCAGGTACCTGATTTTAGAGCAGTGGTTCTCAAGTACACCAAACAGCTCATATTTTCAGGATTTCTGTCTGTGGTAACAGGTGAGATAATCAACGCACCTGTGCAAGAAATCTACAAAACATGACCTGCTGGGAGTACTAGAGGACTGGAGTTGAGAGCACTGCCGTAAATTGTTTCTCCCATTGAAATACATTTTTCCTTACCTCCTCTGTGATTTCATTTTTTTCCAGTACTCCCTCCTATGTAGCACGTTATCCCCAGCAACCCTTTCCTATAATTCATTCGCACTGTAATTCATTCACCTTCCCCTCAGTAATTAATTTCTCAACTACTTCACTATCCTGTAATTCATTCTCTTCCCTTCTATTTTTCATTTACTTTCAGACCTGATTAAAGCATTCGCTGCCCTTCCCCAAGCAATTACCATATCATGCACAAGTATTGGCCAGGGGGGGTCATTCCGAGTTGTTCGCTCTGTATTTTTCTCTGACGTCCTAGTGGATGCTGGGGACTCCGTAAGGACCATGGGGAATAGACGGCCCCGCAGGAGACTGGGCACATCTAAGAAAGATTTAGGACTATCTGGTGTGCACTGGCTCCTCCCCCTATGACCCTCCTCCAAGCCTCAGTTAGATTTCTGTGCCCGGCTGAGCTGGATGCACACTAGGGGCTCTCCTGAGCTCCTAGAAGAAAGTATAGTTTAGGTTTTTTATTTTCAGTGAGACCTGCTGGCAACAGGCTCACTGCAACGAGGGACTAAGGGGAGAAGAAGCGAACCTACCTAAGTGGTGGTAGCTTGGGCTTCTTAGGCTACTGGACACCATTAGCTCCAGAGGGATCGAACACAGGACCCGACCTCGTCGTCCGTTCCCGGAGCCGCGCCGCCGTCCCCCTTACAGAGACAGAAACAAGAAGGTGGTCCGGAAAATCGGCGGCTGAAGACTTCTGTCTTCTCCAAGGTAGCGCACAGCGCTGCAGCTGTGCGCCATTGCTCCTCATGCACACCACACACTGCGGTCACTGATGGGTGCAGGGCGCTGGGGGGGGGGGGGGCGCCCTGAGCAGCAATAATAACACCTTGGCTGGCAAAATTAACACCATATATAGCCCCAGAGGCTATATAGGTGTATATTAACCCCTGCCAGAAACGATAAAATAGCGGGAGAAAGCCCGCCGAAAAAGGGGCGGAGCCAACTCCCTCAGCACACTGGCGCCATTATTCCCTCACAGCTTCGCTGGAAGGAAGCTCCCTGGCTCTCCCCTGCAGTCCTGCACTACAGAAAGGGTAAAAAAGAGAGGGGGGGCACAATTTAGGCGCAGTATATATATTATAGGCAGCTATAAGGGAAAACACTCTGTATAGTGATATCCCTGTGTTATATAGCGCCCTGGTGTGTGCTGGCATACTCTCCCTCTGTCTCCCCAAAGGGCTTTGTGGGGTCCTGTCCTCTGTAAGAGCATTCCCTGTGTGTCTGCTGTGTGTCGGTACTGCTGTGTCGACATGTATGATGAGGATAATGATGTGGAGGCGGAGCAAATGCCTGTGAATGTGATGTCACCCCCTGCGGGGTCGACACCAGTGTGGATGGACTTATGGAAGGAATTACGTGACAGTGTCAGCTCCTTACATAAAAGGTTTGACGACATAGGACAGCCGGCTACTCAGCTTGTGCCTGTCCAAGCGTCTCAAATGTCATCAGGGGCTATAAAACGCCCGCTACCTCAGATGACAGATACAGATGTCGACACGGATACCGACTCCAGTGTCGACGATGAGACGAGTGTACCCTCCAATAGATCCACCCGTTATATGATTGAGGCTATGAAAAATGTTTTACACATTTCTGATACCCCAGGTACCACAAAAAAGGGTATTATGTTTGGTGAGAAAAAACTACCAGTAGTTTTTCCTGCATCTGACGAATTAAATGAGGTGTGTGAGGAAGCATGGACTTCCCCAGATAAGAAATTGATCATTTCTAAACGGTTAATGGCTGCGTACCCTTTCCCGCCAGAGGATAGGTCACGCTGGGAAACACCCCCTAGGGTAGATAAAGCATTGACACGCTTATCAAAGAAGGTGGCACTACCGTCTCCGGATACGGCCGCCCTAAAAGAACCTGCTGATAGAAAGCTGGAAAGTACCCTAAAAGCTATATACACACACACTGGCATTATATTGAGACCCGCTATTGCATCAGCTTGGATGTGCAGTGCTGCTGCTGCGTGGTCAGACTCCCTGTCGGAAAACATTGATACCATGGATAGGGACAATATTTTGCTAACGATTGACCATATAAAAGACGCGGTCTTATACATGCGTGATGCACAGAGGGATATTTGCCGGCTGGCATCAAAAATAAGCGCTATGTCCATTGCCGCCAGACGGGGGTTATGGACTAGGCAATGGTCAGGTGATGCCGACTCCAAGCGGCACATGGAAGTTTTACCCTATAAAGGGGTGGAACTTTTTGGGGAAGGTCTTTCAGACCTCGTTTCCACAGCTACTGCTGGGAAATCGACTTTTTTGCCACAGGCTACCCCACAGCAAAAGAAAGCACCGTATTATCAGGTACAGTCCTTTCGGCCCCAGACAAATAAGCGGGCTAGAGAGTCATCCTTTCTGCCGAGGGGCAGAGGAAGGGGGAAAAAGCTGCAGCACACAGCTAGTTCCCAGGAGCAGAAGTCCTCCCCTGCGTCCGGTAAGTCCACAGCATGACGCTGGGGCTGCTCAGGCGGAATCGGGAACGGTGGGGGCACATCTCAGGTTTTTCAGCACACAGTGGGCTCTCTCACAAGTGGATCCCTGGGTCCTTCAAGTAGTATCTCAGGGGTACAGGCTGGAATTCGAGACGTCTCCCCCCCGCCGTTTCCTAAAATCTGCCTTGCCGGCAACTCCCTCTGCCAGGGAGGCAGTGTTGGTGGCTATTCAAAAACTGTATTCACAGAAAGTGATCGTCAAGGTACCCCTCCTTCAGCAAGGAAAGGGTTACTACTCCACAATGTTTGTGGTACCGAAACCGGACGGTTCGGTGAGACCCATCTTAAATTTAAAAACCTTGAACACTTATATCAAAAGGTTCAAGTTCAAGATGGAATCGCTCAGGGCGGTTATTGCGAGCCTGGAGGAAGGGGATTACATGGTATCCCTGGACATCAAGGATGCGTACCTGCATGTCCCCATTTACCCTCCGCACCAGGAGTACCTCAGATTTGTGGTACAGGACTGTCACTATCAGTTCCAGACGCTGCCGTTCGGGTTATCCACGGCACCGAGGGTCTTTACCAAGGTAATGGCCGAAATGATGATACTCCTTCGCAAGAAGGGAGTTTTAATTATCACGTACTTGGACGATCTCCTGATAAAGGCGAGGTCCAAAGAACAGTTGATAGTGGGGGTGGCACTTTCTCAGGAAGTGCTACAACAGCACGGCTGGATTCTAAACATTCCAAAGTCACAGCTGGTCCCGACGACACGTCTTCTGTTCCTGGGAATGATTCTGGACACAGACCAGAAAAGAGTGTTTCTTCCACTGGAAAAAGCCGAGGAATTGTCATCTCTGGTCAGAGACATCCTAAAACCAGGAAAAGTGTCGGTACATCAATGCACACGAGTCCTGGGAAAAATGGTAGCTTCGTACGAAGCAATTCCATTCGGAAGGTTCCACGCAAGGACGTTCCAGTGGGACCTGTTGGACAAATGGTCCGGGTCCCATCTCCAGATGCAACAGCGAATAACCCTATCGGCCAGAACCAGGGTGTCGCTGCTGTGGTGGCTGCAGAGGGTTCATCTACTAGAGGGCCGCAGATTCGGAATACAGGACTGGGTCTTGGTGACCACGGATGCCAGCCTTCGGGGCTGGGGGGCAGTCACAAAGGGAAGAAATTTCCAAGGACTGTGGTCAAATCAGGAGATTTCTCTTCACATAAATATCCTGGAGCTAAGGGCCATTTACAATGCCCTAAGCCAGGCAAGACCCCTGCTTCAAAACAAGCCGGTACTGATCCAGTCAGACAACATCACGGCGGTCGCCCATGTAAACGGACAGGGCGGCACGAGAAGCAGGATGGCGATGGCAGAAGCCACAAGGATTCTCAGATGGGCAGAGAATCATGTGTTAGCACTGACGGCAGTGTTCATTCCGGGAGTGGACAACTGGGAAGCAGACTTCCTCAGCAGACACGACCTCCACCCGGGAGAATGGGGACTTCATCCAGAAGTCTTCCAAATGCTGGTCAACCGGTGGGAAAAACCACAGGTAGACATGATGGCGTCCCGCCTCAACAAGAAGTTGAAAAGATATTGCGCCCGGTCAAGAGACCCTCAGGCGATAGCGGTGGACGCTCTAGTGACACCATGGGTGTACCAGTCGGTTTATGTGTTTCCTCCTCTACCTCTCATACCCAAGGTACTGAGAATAATAAGAAGGCGAGGAGTGAAAACCATACTCGTGGTTCCGGATTGGCCAAGAAGAGCTTGGTACCCGGAACTTCAAGAGATGCTTACAGAGGACCCTTGGCCTCTGCCGCTCAGACAAGACCTGCTGCAGCAGGGACCCTGTCTGTTCCAAGACTTACCGCGGCTGCGTTTGACGGCATGGCGGTTGAACACCGGATCCCGAAGGAAAAGGGTATTCCGGAGGAAGTCATCCCTACCCTGATCAAAGCCAGGAAGGATGTCACCGCAAGACATTATCACCGCATTTGGCGAAAATATGTTGCTTGGTGTGAGGCCATGAAGGCCCCGACGGAGGAATTTCAACTGGGTCGATTCCTGCACTTCCTGCAAGCAGGGGTGACGTTGGGCCTCAAATTGGGGTCCATAAAGGTCCAGATTTCGGCTCTGTCGATTTTCTTCCAAAAAGAACTGGCTTCACTGCCCGAAGTTCAGACTTTTGTCAAAGGAGTACTGCATATTCAGCCTCCTTTTGTGCCCCCAGTGGCACCTTGGGATCTCAATGTGGTTTTGGCATTCCTGAAATCACATTGGTTCGAACCACTTAAGACTGTGGATTTAAAATATCTCACGTGGAAAGTGGTCATGCTGTTGGCCTTGGCGTCGGCCAGGCGGGTTTCAGAATTGGCGGCTTTGTCTTGTAAAAGCCCTTATCTAATTTTCCATATGGATAGGGCGGAATTGAGGACTCGTCCTCAGTTTCTCCCAAAGGTGGTCTCAGCTTTTCACTTGAACCAACCTATTGTGGTGCCTGCGGCTACTAGGGACTTGGAGGATTCCAAGTTGCTGGACGTAGTCAGGGCCCTAAAAATTTATATTTCCAGGACGGCTGGAGTCAGAAAGACTGACTCGCTGTTTATCCTGTATGCACCCACCAAGCTGGGTGCTCCTGCTTCTAAGCAGTCTATTGCGCGCTGGATTTGTAGCACTATTCAGCTGGCGCATTCTGCGGTAGGCTTACCGCAGCCTAAATCTGTAAAAGCCCATTCCACACGGAAGGTGGGCTCATCTTGGGCGGCTGCCCGAGGGGTCTCGGCTTTACAACTTTGCCGAGCAGCTACTTGGTCGGGGGCAAACACGTTTGCAAAATTCTACAAATTTGATACCCTGGCTGAGGAGGACCTGGAATTCTCTCATTCGGTGCTGCAGAGTTATCCGCACTCTCCCGCCCGTTTGGGAGCTTTGGTATAATCCCCATGGTCCTTACGGAGTCCCCAGCATCCACTAGGACGTCAGAGAAAATAAGAATTTACTCACCGGTAATTCTATTTCTCTATCGTCCTAGTGGATGCTGGGGTTCCTGAAAGGACCATGGGGGAATAGCGGCTCCGCAGGAGACAGGGCACAAAAAGTAAAGCTTTAGGATCAGGTGGTGTGCACTGGCTCCTCCCCCTATGACCCTCCTCCAAGCCTCAGTTAGATTTTTGTGCCCGGCCGAGAAGGGTGCAATCTAGGTGGCTCTCCTAAAGAGCTGCTTAGAAAAGTTTAGCTTAGGTTTTTTATTTTACAGTGAGTCCTGCTGGCAACAGGATCACTGCAACGAGGGACTTAGGGGAGAAGAAGTGAACTCACCTGCGTGCAGGATGGATTGGCTTCTTGGCTACTGGACATTAGCTCCAGAGGGACGATCACAGGTACAGCCTGGATGGTCACCGGAGCCTCGCCGCCGGCCCCCTTGCAAATGCTGAAACGAGAAGAGGTCCAGAATCGGCGGCAGAAGACTCCTCAGTCTTCTTAAGGTAGCGCACAGCACTGCAGCTGTGCGCCATTTTCCTCTCAGCACACTTCACACGGCAGTCACTGAGGGTGCAGGGCGCTGGGAGGGGGGCGCCCTGGGAGGCAAATGAAAACCTTTTTTGGCTAAAAATACCTCACATATAGCCTCCGGGGGCTATATGGAGATATTTAACCCCTGCCAGAATCCGTTAAGAGCGGGAGACGAGGCCGCCGAAAAAGGGGCGGGGCCTATCTCCTCAGCACACAGCGCCATTTTCCCTCACAGAAAGGCTGGAGGGAAGGCTCCCAGGCTCTCCCCTGCACTGCACTACAGAAACAGGGTTAAAACAGAGAGGGGGGTCACTAATTTGGCGTTAGAAATATATAAAAAAGATGCTATAAGGGAAAACACTTATATAAGGTTGTCCCTATATAATTATAGCGTTTTTGGTGTGTGCTGGCAAACTCTCCCTCTGTCTCTCCAAAGGGCTAGTGGGTCCTGTCCTCTATCAGAGCATTCCCTGTGTGTGTGCTGTGTGTCGGTACGTGTGTGTCGACATGTATGAGGACGATGTTGGTGAGGAGGCGGAGCAATTGCCTGTAATGGTGATGTCACTCTCTAGGGAGTCGACACCGGAATGGATGGCTTATTTAGGGAATTACGTGATAATGTCAACACGCGCCAAGGTCGGTTGACGACATGAGACGGCCGACAAACAATTAGTACCGGTCCAGACGTCTCAAAAACACCGTCAGGGGTTTTAAAACGCCCGTTTACTTTAGTCGGTCGACACAGACACAGACAGGGACACTGAATCCAGTGTCGACGGTGAATAAACAAACGTATTCCTTATTAGGGCCACACGTTAAGGGCAATGAAGGAGGGTTACATATTTCTGATACTACAAGTACCACAAAAGAGGGTATTATGTGGGATGTGAAAAAACTACCGTAGTTTTTCCTGAATCAGATAAATTAAATGAAGTGTGTGATGATGCGTGGGTTCCCCCCGATAGAAAATATGGGCGGTATACCCTTTCCCGCCAGAAGTTAGGGCGCGTTGGGAAACACCCCTTAGGGTGGATAAGGCGCTCACACGCTTATCAGAACAAGTGGCGGTACCGTCTATAGATAGGGCCGTCCTCAAGGAGCCAGCTGACAGGAGGCTGGAAAAATATCATAAAAAGTATATACACACATACTGGTGTTATACTGCGACCAGCGATCGCCTCAGCCTGGATGGGCAGAGCTGGGGTGGCTTGGTCGGATTCCCTGACTAAAAATATAGAGCATTTAAAGGATGTATTTCTATATATGCGAGATGCACAGAGGGATATTTGCACTCTGGCATCAAGAGTAAGTGCGATGTCCATATCTGCCAGAAGATGTTTATGGACACGACAGTGGTCAGGTGATGCAGATTCCAAACGGCACAAAGGTGTATTGCCGTATAAAGGAAGAGGAGTTATTTGGGGTCGGTCCATCGGACCTGGTGGCCACGGCAACTGCTGGAAAATCCACCGTTTTTACCCTAAGTCACATCTCTGCAGAAAAAGACACCGTCTTTTCAGCTTCAGTCCTTTCGTCCCTATAAGAGTCATATCTGCCCAGGGATAGAGGAAAGGGAAGAAGACTGCAGCAGGCAGCCCATTCCCAGGAACAGAAGCGTTCCACCGCTGCTGACAAGCTCTCAGCATGACGCTGAGACCGTACAGGACCCCTGGATCCTACAAGTAGTATCCCAGGGGTACAGTTTGGAATGTCGAGACGTTTCCCCTGCGCAGGCTCCTGAAGTCTGCTTTACCAAGGTCTCCCTCCGACAAGGAGGCAGTATGGGAAAAAATTCACGAGCTGTATTCCCAGCAGGTGATAATTAAATTACCCCTCCTACAACAAGAAAAGGGGTATTATTCCACACTATATTGTGGTACTGAAGCCAGAAGGCTAGGTGAGACCTATTCTAAATCTAAAAAAATTTGAACACTTACAAAGGTTCAAATCAAGATGGAGTCACTCAGAGCAGTGATAACGAACCGGGAAGAAGGGGACTATCTGGTGTCCCGAGACATCAGGGATGCTTACCTCCATGTCCCAAATTTGCCCTTATCACTAAGGGTACCTCAGGTTCGTGGTACAGAACTGTCACTATCAGTTTCAGATGCTGCCGTTTGGATTGTCTACGGCACCCCGGGTCTTTACCAAGGTAATGGCCGAAATGATGGTTCTTCTTCGAAGAAAAGGCGTCTTAATTATCCCTTACTTGGACGATCTCCTGATAAGGGCAAAGTCCAGGGAACAGTTGGAGGTCGGAGTAGCACTATCTCGGATACTGTTACAACAGCAGGGGTGGATTCTAAATATTCCAAAATCGCAGCTGATCCCGACAACAAGTCTCCTGTGCTTAGGGATGATTCTGGACACAGTCCAGAAAAAGGTGTTTCTCCCGGAAGAGAAAGCCAGGGAGTTATCCGAGCTAGTCAGGAACCTCCTAAAATCAGTGCATCATTGCACAAGGGCCATGGTAAAAAAATGGTGACTTCCTTCGAAGCAATTCCAGTCGGCAGATTTCATGCAAGAACTTTTCAGTGGGATCTGCTGGACAAATGGTCCGGATCGCATCTTCAGATGCATCAGTGGATAACCCTATATCCAAGGACAAGGGTGTCTCTCCTGTGGTGGTTACAGAGTGCTCATCTTCTAGAGGGCCGCAGATTCGGCATTCAGTTTTGGATGTTGGTGACCACGGAGGCCAGCCCGAGAGGCTGGGGAGCAGTCACACAAGGAAAAAATTTCCAGGGAGTGTGATCAAGTCTGGAGATTTTTCTCCACATAAATATAGCTAAGGGTAAATTTATAATGCTCTAAGCTTAGCAAGACCTCTGCTTCAAGGTCAGCCGGTATTGATCCAGTGGGATAAAACATCACGGCAGTCGCCCACGTAAATAGACAGGGCGGCACAAGAAGCAGGAGGGCAGTGGCAAAAACTGCAAGGACTTTTCGCTGGGCGGAAAATCATGTGATAGCACTGTCAGCAGTGTTTCATTCCGGGAATGGAAACTGGGAAGCAGACTTCCTCAGTAGGCACGACCTCCACCCGGCAGAGTGGGAACTTCATGGGGAAGTTTTCCACATAATTGTAAACCGTTGGGAATTACCAAAGGTGGACATGATGGCGTCCCGTCTGAACAAAAAAAACGGGACAGGTATTGCGCCAGGTTAAGAGACCCTCAGGCAATAGCTGTGGACGTTCTGGTAACACCGTGGGTGTACCAGTCGGTGTATGTGTTCCATCCTCTGCTTTTCATACCTAAGGTACTGAGAATTATAAGACGTAGAGGAGTAAGAACTATACTCATGGCTCCGGATTGGCCAAGAAGGACTTGGTACCCGGAACTTCAAGAGATGCTCACAGAGGACTTATGGCCTCTGCCGCTAAGAAGGGACTTGTTTCAGCAAGTACCATGTCTGTTCCAAGACTTACCGCAGCTGCGTTTGACGGCATGGCGGTGGAACGCCGGATCCTAAGGGAAAAGGCATTCAGGAAGAGGTCATTCCTACCCTGGTCAAAGCCAGAAAGGAGGTGACCGCACAACATTATCACCACATGTGGCGAAAATATGTTGCGTGGTGTGAGGCCAGGAAGGCCCCACGAAGAAATTTCAACTCGGTCGATTCCTGCATTTCTTGCAAACAGGAGTGTCTATGGGCCTCAAATTGGGGTCCATTAAGGTTCAAATTTCGGCCCTGTCGATTTTTCTTCCAGAAAGAATTGGCTTCAGTTCCTGAAGTCCAGAAGTTTGTCAAGGGAGTATTGCATATACAACCCCCTTTTGTGCCTCCAGTGGCACTGTGGGATCTCAACGTAGTTCTGGGATTCCTCAAAACACATTGGTTTAAAACCAGTCAAAATCTGTGGATTTGAAGCATCTCACATGGAAAGTGAACATGCTCTTGGACCTGGCCTGGACCAGGCGAGTGTCAAATTGGTGGTTTTTTTTCTCAAAAAAGCCCATATCTGTTTGTCCATTCGGACAGGGCAGAGCTGCGGACTCGTCCCCAGTTCTCTCCCTAAGGTGGTGTCAGTGTTTCACCTGAACCAGCTTATTGTGGTGTCTTGCGCCTACTAGGGACTTGGAGGACTCCAAGTTGCTAGATGTGGTCAGGGCCCTGAAAATATAGGTTCCAGGACGGCTGGAGTCAGGAAAACTGACTTGCTGTTATCCTGTATGCACCCAACAAACTGGGTGCTCTTGCTTTTAAGCAGACTTTTGCTAGTTGGATGTGTAATACAATTCAGCTTGCACATTCTGTGGCAGGCCTGCCACAGCCAAAATATGTAAATGCCCATTCCACAAGGAAGGTGGGCTCATCTTGGGCGGCTGCCCGAGGGGTCTCGGCTTTACAACTTTGCCGAGCGGCTATTTAGTCAGGGGCAAACACGTTTGTAAAATCCTACAAATTTGATACCCTGGCTAAGGAGGACCTGGAGTTCTCTCATTCGGTGCTGCAGAGTCATCCGCACTCTCCCGCCCGTTTGGGAGCTTTGGTATAATCCCCATGGTCCTTTCAGGAACCCCAGCATCCACTAGGACGATAGAGAAAATAAGAATTTACTTACCGATAATTCTATTTCTCGGAGTCCGTAGTGGATGCTGGGCGCCCATCCCAAGTGCGGATTATCTGCATTACTTGTACATAGTTACAAAAATCGGGTTATTATTGTTGTGAGCCATCCTTTCAGAGGCTCCGCTGTTATCATACTGTTAACTGGGTTCAGATCACAGGTTGTACAGTGTGATTGGTGTGGCTGGTATGAGTCTTACCCGGGATTCATAAATCCTTCCTTATTGTGTACGCTCGTCCGGGCACAGTACCTAACTGAGGCTTGGAGGAGGGTCATAGGGGGAGGAGCCAGTGCACACCACCTGATCCTAAAGCTTTACTTTTTGTGCCCTGTCTCCTGCGGAGCCGCTATTCCCCCATGGTCCTTTCAGGAACCCCAGCATCCACTACGGACTCCGAGAAATAGAATTATCGGTAAGTAAATTCTTATTTTCTCGTAGTCCGTAGTGGATGCTTGGGCGCCCATCCCAAGTGCGGATTGTCTGCAATACCTGTACATAGTTATTGTTACAAAAATCGGGTTTTGTTGTGAGCCATCTCTTCAGAGGCTCCATTTGTTATCATACTGTTAACCGGGGTTCCTATCACGTGTTATATGGTGTGATTGGTGTGGCTGGTATGAGTCTTACCCGGGATTCAAAATCCTTCCTTATTGTGTCAGCTCTTCCGGGCACAGTTCCTAACTGAGGCTTGGAGGAGGGTCATAGGGGGAGGAGCCAGTGCACACCAGATAGTCCTAAATCTTTCTTAGATGTGCCCAGTCTCCTGCGGAGCCGTCTATTCCCCATTGTCCTTACGGAGTCCCCAGCATCCACTACGGACTACGAGAAATAGAATTACCGGTGAGTAAATTCTCATTTCTCTAACGTCCTAGTGGATGCTGGGGACTCCGAAAGGACCATGGGGAATAGCGGCTCCGCAGGAGACTGGGCACAAAGTAAAAGCTTTAGGACTAGCTGGTGTGCACTGGCTCCTCCCCCTATGACCCTCCTCCAAGCCTCAGTTAAGATTTTGTGCCCGAACGAGAAGGGTGCAATCTAGGTGGCTCTCCTGAGCTGCTTAGAGTAAAAGTTTAAATAGATTTTTTTATTTTCAGTGAGACCTGCTGGCAACAGGCTCACTGCATCGAGGGACTAAGGGGAGAAGAAGCGAACTCACCTGCGTGCAGAGTGGATTGGGCTTCTTAGGCTACTGGACATTAGCTCCAGAGGGACGATCACAGGCCCAGCCATGGATGGGTCCCGGAGCCGCGCCGCCGGCCCCCTTACAGAGCCAGAAGAGTGAAGAGGTCCGGAAAATCGGCGGCAGAAGACGTCCTGTCTTCAATAAGGTAGCGCACAGCACCGCAGCTGTGCGCCATTGCTCTCAGCACACTTCACACTCCGGTCACTGAGGGTGCAGGGCGCTGGGGGGGGCGCCCTGGGACGCAATGAAAATACCTTAAATGGCTAAAAATACATCACATATAGCTCCTGGGCTATATGGATGTATTTAACCCCTGCCAGTTTTCCACAAAAAAGCGGGAGAAAGGCCGCCGAAAAAGGGGCGGAGCCTATCTCCTCAGCACACAAGCGCCATTTTTTCCTCACAGCTCCGTTGGAGGAAGGCTCCCTGACTCTCCCCTGCAGTCCTGCACTACAGAAACAGGGTAAAACAAGAGAGGGGGGGCACTAAATTGGCATATTAATATATACAGCAGCTATATTAGGGAAAAACACTTATATAAGGTTATCCCTGTATATATATAGCGCTCTGGTGTGTGCTGGCAAACTCTCCCTCTGTCTCCCCAAAGGGTTAGTGGGGTCCTGTCCTCTGTCAGAGCATTCCCTGTGTGTGTGCTGTGTGTCGGTACGCTGTGTCGACATGTATGAGGAGGAAAATGGTGTGGAGGCGGAGCAATTGCCTGTGTTAGTGATGTCACCCCCTAGGGAGTCGACACCTGACTGGATGGTCTTATGGAAAGAATTACGTGATGGTGTCGGCACTTTACAAAAGACTGTTGACGACATGAGACAGCCGGCAAATCAGTTAATACCTGTACAGGCGTCTCAAACACCGTCAGGGGCTATAAAACGCCCGTTACCTCAGGTCGATACAGACACTGACACGGACACTGACTCCAGTGTCGACGGTGAGGAAACAAACGTATTTTCCAGTAGGGCCACACGTTACATGATCACGGCAATGAAGGAGGTTTTGAACATTTCTGATACTACAAGTACCACAAAAAAGGGTATTATGTGGGGTGTGAAAAAACTACCCGTAGTTTTTCCTGAATCAGATGAATTAAATGAGGTGTGTGATGAAGCGTGGGTTTCCCCCGATAAAAAACTGCTAATTTCTAAAAAATTATTGGCATTATACCCTTTCCCGCCAGAGGTTAGGGCGCGTTGGGAAACACCCCCTAGCGTAGATAAGGCGCTCACACGCTTATCAAAACAAGTGGCGTTACCGTCTCCTGATACGGCCGCCCTCAAGGAACCAGCTGATAGGAAGCTGGAAAATATCCTTAAAAGTATATACACACATACTGGTATTATACTGCGACCAGCAATCGCCTCAGCCTGGATGTGCAGTGCTGGGGTGGCTTGGTCGGATTCCCTGACTGAAAATATTGATACCCTGGACAGGGACAATATATTATTGACTATAGAGCATTTAAAGGATGCATTTCTATATATGCGAGATGCACTGAGGGATATTTGCACTCTGGCATCAAGAGTAAGTGCGATGTCCATTTCTGCCAGAAGAGGATTATGGACGCGACAGTGGTCAGGGGATGCGGATTCCAAACGGCATATGGAAGTATTGCCGTATAAAGGGGAGGAGTTATTTGGGGTCGGTCTATCGGACCTGGTGGCCACGGCAACGGCTGGAAAATCCACCTTTTTACCCCAAGTCACCTCGCAGCAGAAAAAGATACCGTCTTTTCAGGCTCAGTCCTTTCGTCCCCATAAGGGCAAGCGGGCAAAAGGCCACTCATATCTGCCCCGGGGCAGAGGAAGGGGAAAAAGACTGCAGCAAACAGCCTCTTCCCACGAACAGAAGCCCTCCCCCGCTTCTGCCAAGTCCTCAGCATGACGCTGGGGCCTTACAAGCGGACTCAGGCAAGGTGGGGGCCCGTCTCAAGAATTTCAGCGCGCAGTGGGCTCACTCGCAAGTGGACCCCTGGATCCTGCAGGTAGTATCTCAGGGGTACAAATTGGAATTCGAGACGTCTCCCCCTCGCCGGTTCCTGAAGTCTGCTTTACCAACGTCTCCCCCCGACAGGGAGGCGGTATTGGAAGCCATTCACAAGCTGTATTCCCAGCAGGTGATAATCAAGGTACCCCTCCTACAACAGGGAAAGGGGTATTATTCCACGCTGTTTGTGGTACCGAAGCCGGACGGCTCAGTGAGACCCATTTTAAATCTGAAATCCTTGAACACTTACATAAAAAGGTTCAAGTTCAAGATGGAGTCACTCAGAGCAGTGATAGCGAACCTGGAAGAAGGGGACTTTATGGTGTCTCTGGACATCAAGGATGCTTACCTCCATGTCCCAATTTGCCCTTCTCACCAAGGGTACCTCAGGTTTGTGGTACAGAACTGTCACTATCAGTTTCAGACGCTGCCGTTTGGATTGTCCACGGCACCCCGGGTCTTTACCAAGGTAATGGCCGAAATGATGATTCTTCTTCGAAGAAAAGGCGTCTTAATTATCCCTTACTTGGACGATCTCCTGATAAGGGCAAGGTCCAGAGAACAGTTAGAGGTCGGAGTAGCACTATCTCAAGTAGTACTACGACAGCACGGATGGATTCTAAATATTCCAAAATCGCAGCTGATTCCGACGACACGTCTGCTGTTCCTAGGGATGATTCTGGACACAGTACAGAAAAAGGTGTTTCTCCCGGAGGAGAAAGCCAAGGAGTTATCCGACCTAGTCAGGAACCTCCTAAGACCAGGCCAAGTGTCAGTACATCAATGCACAAGGGTCCTGGGAAAGATGGTGGCTTCTTACGAAGCGATTCCATTCGGCAGATTCCACGCAAGAACTTTTCAGTGGGATCTGCTGGACAAATGGTCCGGATCGCATCTTCAAATGCATCAGCAGATAACCTGTCTCCAAGGACAAGGGTGTCTCTCCTGTGGTGGTTACAGAGTGCTCATCTCCTAGAGGGCCGCAGATTCGGCATTCAGGATTGGGTCCTGGTGACCACGGATGCCAGCCTGAGAGGCTGGGGAGCAGTCACACAGGGAAGAAATTTCCAGGGCTTGTGGTCAAGCATGGAAACGTCACTTCACATAAATATCCTGGAACTAAGGGCCATTTACAATGCCCTAAGTCAGGCAAGACCTCTGCTTCAGGGTCAGCCGGTGTTGATCCAGTCGGACAACATCACGGCAGTCGCCCACGTAAACAGACAGGGCGGCACAAGAAGCAGGAGGGCAATGATGGAAGTGGCAAGGATTCTTCGCTGGGAGGAGAATCATGTGATAGCACTGTCAGCAGTGTTCATTCCGGGAGTGGACAACTGGGAAGCAGACTTCCTCAGCAGACACGATCTTCACCCGGGGGAGTGGGGACTTCACCCAGAAGTCTTCCACATGATTGTGAACCGTTGGGAAAAACCAAAGGTGGACATGATGGCGTCCCGCCTCAACAAAAAACTGGACAGATATTGCGCCAGGTCAAGGGACCCTCAGGCAATAGCTGTGGACGCTCTGGTAACACCGTGGGTGTACCAGTCAGTGTATGTGTTCCCTCCTCTTCCTCTCATACCAAAAGTACTGAGAATCATAAGAAGGAGAGGAGTAAAGACTATACTCGTGGCTCCGGATTGGCCAAGAAGGACTTGGTACCCGGAAATTCAAGAGATGCTCACGGAAGACCCGTGGCCTCTACCTCTAAGAAAGGACCTGCTCCAGCAGGGACCATGTCTGTTCCAAGACTTACCGCGGCTGCGTTTGACGGCATGGCGGTTGAACGCCGGATCCTGAAGGAAAAAGGCATTCCGGATGAAGTCATCCCTACCCTGATCAAAGCCAGGAAGGATGTAACCATTAGAGATGAGCGCCTGAAATTTTTCGGGTTTTGGTTTTGGGTTCGGTTCCGCGGCCGTGTTTTGGGTTCGAACGCGTTTTGGCAAAACCTCACCGAATTATTTTTGTCGGATTCGGGTGTGTTTTGGATTCGGGTGTTTTTTTCCAAAAACACTAAAAAACAGCTTAAATCATAGAATTTGGGGGTCATTTTGATCCCAAAGTATTAACCTCAAAAACCATAATTTACACTCATTTTCAGTCTATTCTGAATACCTCACACCTCACAATATTATTTTTAGTCCTAAAATTTGCACCGAGGTCGCTGTGTGAGTAAGATAAGCGACCCTAGTGGCCGACACAAACACCGGGCCCATCTAGGAGTGGCACTGCAGTGTCACGCAGGATGTCCCTTCCAAAAAACCCTCCCCAAACAGCACATGACGCAAAGAAAAAAAGAGGCGCAATGAGGTAGCTGTGTGAGTAAGATTAGCGACCCTAGTGGCCGACACAAACACCGGGCCCATCTAGGAGTGGCACTGCAGTGTCACGCAGGATGGCCCTTCCAAAAAACCCTCCCCAAACAGCACATGACGCAAAGAAAAAAAGAGGCGCAATGAGGTAGCTGACTGTGTGAGTAAGATTAGCGACCCTAGTGGCCGACACAAACACCGGGCCCATCTAGGAGTGGCACTGCAGTGTCACGCAGGATGTCCCTTCCAAAAAACCCTCCCCAAACAGCACATGACGCAAAGAAAAAAAGAGGCGCAATGAGGTAGCTGTGTGAGTAAGATTAGCGACCCTAGTGGCCGACACAAACACCGGGCACATCTAGGAGTGGCACTGCAGTGTCACGCAGGATGTCCCTTCCAAAAAACCCTCCCCAAACAGCACATGACGCAAAGAAAAAAAGAGGCGCAATGAGGTAGCTGTGTGAGTAAGATTAGCGACCCTAGTGGCCGACACAAACACCGGGCACATCTAGGAGTGGCACTGCAGTGTCACGCAGGATGTCCCTTCCAAAAAACCCTCCCCAATCAGCACATGATGCAAAGAAAAAGAAAAGAAAAAAGAGGTGCAAGATGGAATTATCCTTGGGCCCTCCCACCCACCCTTATGTTGTATAAACAAAACAGGACATGCACACTTTAACCAACCCATCATTTCAGTGACAGGGTCTGCCACACGACTGTGACTGATATGACGGGTTGGTTTGGACCCCCCCCAAAAAAGAAGCAATTAATCTCTCCTTGCACAAACTGGCTCTACAGAGGCAAGATGTCCACCTCATCTTCACCCTCCGATATATCACCGTGTACATCCCCCTCCTCACAGATTATCAATTCGTCCCCACTGGAATCCACCATCTCAGCTCCCTGTGTACTTTGTGGAGGCAATTGCTGCTGGTCAATGTCTCCGCGGAGGAATTGATTATAATTCATTTTAATGAACATCATCTTCTCCACATTTTCTGGATGTAACCTCGTACGCCGATTGCTGACAAGGTGAGCGGCGGCACTAAACACTCTTTCGGAGTACACACTTGTGGGAGGGCAACTTAGGTAGAATAAAGCCAGTTTGTGCAAGGGCCTCCAAATTGCCTCTTTTTCCTGCCAGTATAAGTACGGACTGTGTGACGTGCCTACTTGGATGCGGTCACTCATATAATCCTCCACCATTCTATCAATGTTGAGAGAATCATATGCAGTGACAGTAGACGACATGTCCGTAATCGTTGTCAGGTCCTTCAGTCCGGACCAGATGTCAGCATCAGCAGTCGCTCCAGACTGCCCTGCATCACCGCCAGCGGGTGGGCTCGGAATTCTGAGCCTTTTCCTCGCACCCCCAGTTGCGGGAGAATGTGAAGGAGGAGATGTTGACAGGTCGCGTTCCGCTTGACTTGACAATTTTGTCACCAGCAGGTCTTTCAACCCCAGCAGACCTGTGTCTGCCGGAAAGAGAGATCCAAGGTAGGCTTTAAATCTAGGATCGAGCACGGTGGCCAAAATGTAGTGCTCTGATTTCAACAGATTGACCACCCGTGAATCCTTGTTAAGCGAATTAAGGGCTGCATCCACAAGTCCCACATGCCTAGCGGAATCGCTCCCTTTTAGCTCCTTCTTCAATGCCTCCAGCTTCTTCTGCAAAAGCCTGATGAGGGGAATGACCTGACTCAGGCTGGCAGTGTCTGAACTGACTTCACGTGTGGCAAGTTCAAAGGGCATCAGAACCTTGCACAACGTTGAAATCATTCTCCACTGCACTTGAGACAGGTGCATTCCATCTCCTATATCGTGCTCAATTGTATAGGCTTGAATGGCCTTTTGCTGCTCCTCCAACCTCTGAAGCATATAGAGGGTTGAATTCCACCTCGTTACCACTTCTTGCTTCAGATGATGGCAGGGCAGGTTCAGTAGTTTTTGGTGGTGCTCCAGTCTTCTGTACGTGGTGCCTGTACGCCGAAAGTGTCCCGCAATTTTTCTGGCCACCGACAGCATCTCTTGCACGCCCCTGTCGTTTTTAAAAAAATTCTGCACCACCAAATTCAAGGTATGTGCAAAACATGGGACGTGCTGGAATTTGCCCATATTTAATGCACACACAATATTGCTGGCGTTGTCCGATGCCACAAATCCACAGGAGAGTCCATTTGGGGTAAGCCATTCCGCGATGATCTTCCTCAGTTGCCGTAAGAGGTTTTCAGCTGTGTGCGTATTCTGGAAAGCGGTGATACAAAGCGTAGCCTGCCTAGGAAAGAGTTGGTGTTTGCGAGATGCTGCTACTGGTGCCGCCGCTGCTGTTCTTGCGGCGGGAGTCCATACATCTACCCAGTGGGCTGTCACAGTCATATAGTCCTGACCCTGCCCTGCTCCACTTGTCCACATGTCCGTGGTTAAGTGGACATTGGGTACAACTGCATTTTTTAGGAGACTGGTGAGTCTTTTTCTGACGTCCGTGTACATTCTCGGTATCGCCTGCCTAGAGAAGTGGAACCTAGATGGTATTTGGTAACGGGGGCACACTGCCTCAATAAATTGTCTAGTTCCCTGTGAACTAACGGCGGATACCGGACGCACGTCTAACACCAACATAGTTGTCAAGGACTCAGTTATCCGCTTTGCAGTAGGATGACTGCTGTGATATTTCATCTTCCTCGCAAAGGACTGTTGAACAGTCAATTGCTTACTGGAAGTAGTACAAGTGGGCTTACGACTTCCCCTCTGGGATGACCATCGACTCCCAGCGGCAACAACAGCAGCGCCAGCAGCAGTAGGCGTTACACGCAAGGATGCATCGGAGGAATCCCAGGCAGGAGAGGACTCGTCAGACTTGCCAGTGACATGGCCTGCAGGACTATTGGCATTCCTGGGGAAGGAGGAAATTGACACTGAGGGAGTTGGTGGGGTGGTTTGCGTGAGCTTGGTTACAAGAGGAAGGGATTTACTGGTCAGTGGACTGCTTCCGCTGTCACCCAAAGTTTTTGAACTTGTCACTGACTTATTATGAATGCGCTGCAGGTGACGTATAAGGGAGGATGTTCCGAGGTGGTTAACGTCCTTACCCCTACTTATTACAGCTTGACAAAGGGAACACACGGCTTGACACCTGTTGTCCGCATTTCTGGTGAAATACCTCCACACCGAAGAGCTGATTTTTTTGGTATTTTCACCTGGCATGTCAACGGCCATATTCCTCCCACGGACAACAGGTGTCTCCCCGGGTGCCTGACTTAAACAAACCACCTCACCATCAGAATCCTCCTGGTCAATTTCCTCCCCAGCGCCAGCAACACCCATATCCTCCTCATCCTGGTGTACTTCAACACTGACATCTTCAATCTGACTATCAGGAACTGGACTGCGGGTGCTCCTTCCAGCACTTGCAGGGGGCGTGCAAATGGTGGAAGGCGCATGCTCTTCACGTCCAGTGTTGGGAAGGTCAGGCATCGCAACCGACACAATTGGACTCTCCTTGTGGATTTGGGATTTCAAAGAACGCACAGTTCTTTGCGGTGCTTTTGCCAGCTTGAGTCTTTTCAGTTTTCTAGCGAGAGGCTGAGTGCTTCCATCCTCATGTGAAGCTGAACCACTAGCCATGAACATAGGCCAGGGCCTCAGCCGTTCCTTGCCACTCCGTGTGGTAAATGGCATATTGGCAAGTTTACGCTTCTCCTCCGACAATTTTATTTTAGGTTTTGGAGTCCTTTTTTTACTGATATTTGGTGTTTTGGTTTTGACATGCTCTGTACTATGCCATTGGGCATCGGCCTTGGCAGACGACGTTGCTGGCATTTCATCGTCTCGGCCATGACTAGTGGCAGCAGCTTCAGCACGAGGTGGAAGTGGATCTTGATCTTTCCCTAATTTTGGAACCTCAACATTTTTGTTCTCCATATTTTAATAGGCACAACTAAAAGGCACCTCAGGTAAACAATGGAGATGGATGGATTGGATACTAGTATACAATTATGGACGGGCTGCCGAGTGCCGACACAGAGGTAGCCACAGCCGTGAACTACCGCACTGTACTGTGTCTGCTGCTAATATATAGACTGGTTGATAAAGAGATAGTATACTCGTAACTAGTATGTATGTATAAAGAAAGAAAAAAAAACCACGGTTAGGTCACTGGTATATACAATTATGGACGGGCTGCCGAGTGCCGACACAGAGGTAGCCACAGCCGTGAACTACCGCACTGTACTGTGTCTGCTGCTAATATATAGACTGGTTGATAAAGAGATAGTATACTCGTAACTAGTATGTATGTATGTATAAAGAAAGAAAAAAAAACCACGGTTAGGTGGTATATACAATTATGGACGGGCTGCCGAGTGCCGACACAGAGGTAGCCACAGCCGTGAACTACCGCACTGTACTGTGTCTGCTGCTAATATATAGACTGGTTGATAAAGAGATAGTATACTCGTAACTAGTATGTATGTATAAAGAAAGAAAAAAAAACCACGGTTAGGTCACTGGTATATACAATTATGGACGGGCTGCCGAGTGCCGACACAGAGGTAGCCACAGCCGTGAACTACCGCACTGTACTGTGTCTGCTGCTAATATATAGACTGGTTGATAAAGAGATAGTATACTCGTAACTAGTATGTATGTATAAAGAAAGAAAAAAAAACCACGGTTAGGTCACTGGTATATACAATTATGGACGGGCTGCCGAGTGCCGACACAGAGGTAGCCACAGCCGTGAACTACCGCACTGTACTGTGTCTGCTGCTAATATAGACTGGTTGATAAAGAGATAGTATACTACTAATATTATATACTGGTGGTCAGGTCACTGGTCACTAGTCACACTGGCAGTGGCACTCCTGCAGCAAAAGTGTGCACTGTTTAATTTTAATATAATATTATGTACTCCTGGCTCCTGCTATAACCTATAACTGGCACTGCAGTAGTGCTCCCCAGTCTCCCCCACAATTATAAGCTGTGTGAGCTGAGCAGTCAGACAGATATATAATATATATAGATGATGCAGCACACTGGCCTGAGCCTGAGCAGTGCACACAGATATGGTATGTATGTGACTGAGTCACTGTGTGCTGTGTATCGCTTTTTTCAGGCAGAGAACGGATTATAAATAAAAGTGGTGGTCACTGGTCACTATCAGCAAAACTCTGCACTGTACACTACTGAGTACTCCTAATGCTCCCCAAAATTAGTAAATCAAGTGTCTAAACGGAGAGGACGCCAGCCACGTCCTCTCCCTATCAATCTCAATGCACGTGTGAAAATGGCGGCGACGCGCGGCTCCTTATATAGAATCCGAGTCTCGCGATAGAATCCGAGCCTCGCGAGAATCCGACAGCGTCATGATGACGTTCGGGCGCGCTCGGGTTAACCGAGCAAGGCGGGAAGATCCGAGTCGCTCGGACTCGTGAAAAAAAACATGAAGTTCTGGCGGGTTCGGATTCAGAGAAACCGAACCCGCTCATCTCTAGTAACCATACAACATTATCACCGTATTTGGCGTAAATATGTTGCGTGGTGCGAGGCCAGGAAGGCCCCTATAGAGGAATTTCAACTGGGTCGTTTCCTGCATTTCCTGCAAACAGGACTGTCTATGGGCCTCAAATTAGGGTCCATTAAGGTTCAAATTTCGGCCCTGTCAATATTCTTCCAAAAAGAACTGGCTTCTGTTCCTGAAGTTCAGACGTTTATCAAGGGAGTACTGCATATACAGCCTCCTTTTGTGCCTCCAGTGGCACCTTGGGATCTCAATGTAGTTTTGGGATTCCTAAAATCACATTGGTTTGAACCACTCACCACTGTGGACTTAAAATATCTCACATGGAAAGTGGTAATGCTGTTAGCCCTGGCTTCAGCCAGGCGTGTCTCAGAATTGGCGGCTTTATCCTATAAAAGCCCTTACCTAATTTTTCATACGGACAGGGCAGAATTGAGGACTCGTCCTCAATTTCTACCTAAGGTGGTTTCAGCTTTTCACTTAAACCAGCCTATTGTGGTGCCTGCGGCTACTAGGGACTTGGAGGATTCCAAGTTGCTGGACGTAGTCAGGGCCCTGAAAATATGTTTCCAGGACGGCTGGAGTCAGGAAATCTGATTCGCTGTTTATCCTGTATGCACCCAACAAGCTGGGTGCTCCTGCTTCTAAGCAGACGATTGCTCGTTGGATTTGTAGTACAATTCAGCTTGCACATTCTGTGGCAGGCCTGCCACAGCCAAAATCTGTAAAAGCCCATTCCACACGGAAAGTGGGCTCATCTTGGGCGGCTGCCCGAGGGGTCTCGGCTTTACAACTTTGCCGAGCAGCTACTTGGTCAGGGGCAAACACGTTTGCTAAATTCTACAAATTTGATACCCTGGCTGAGGAGGACCTGGAGTTCTCTCATTCGGTGCTGCAGAGTCATCCGCACTCTCCCGGGAGCTTTGGTATAATGGGAGCTTTGGTATAATCCCCATGGTCCTTTCGGAGTCCCCAGCATCCACTAGGACGTTAGAGAAAATAAGAATTTACTTACCGATAATTCTATTTCTCATAGTCCGTAGTGGATGCTGGGCGCCCATCCCAAGTGCGGATTGTCTGCATTACTTGTACATAGTTATTGTTACAAAAATCGGGTTATTGTTGTTGTGAGCCATCTTTTCAGAGGCTCCTTCTGTTATCATGCTGTTAACTGGGTTCAGATCACAAGTTGTACGGTGTGATTGGTGTGGCTGGTATGAGTCTTACCCGGGATTCAAAATCCTTCCTTATTGTGTACGCTCGTCCGGGCACAGTATCCTAACTGAGGCTTGGAGGAGGGTCATAGGGGGAGGAGCCAGTGCACACCAGCTAGTCCTAAAGCTTTTACTTTGTGCCCAGTCTCCTGCGGAGCCGCTATTCCCCATGGTCCTTTCGGAGTCCCCAGCATCCACTACGGACTATGAGAAATAGAATTATCGGTAAGTAAATTCTTATTTTTTTTCTCGCAACGGAGCGATTAGTCGCTAATGCGCAATGCACGCAGTGCGACTGCGCCAAGTAAATTTGCTATGCAGTTAGGTGTTTTACTCACGGCATTACAAGGTTTTTTCTTCGTTCTGGTGATCATAATGTGATTGACAGGAAGTGGGTGTTTCTGGGCGGAAACAGGCCGTTTTATGGATGTGTGCGAAAAAACGCTACAGTTTCTGGGAAAAACGCGGGAGTGGCTGGAGAAACGGAGGAGTGTCTGGGCGAACGCTGGTTGTGTTTGTGACGTCAAACCAGGAACGACAAGCACTGAACTGATCGCAGATGCCGAGTAAGTGTGGAGCTACTCAGAAACTGCTAAGAAGTGTCTATTCGCAATTTTGCTAATCTTTCGTTCGCAATTTTGATAAGCTAAGATTCACTCCCAGTAGGCGGCGGCTTAGCGTGTAAAGCAGCTTGCGAGCGAACAACTCGGAATGAGGGCCCAGAGTAGGTAATATTTGTATAATATAATTCATCAGTTTTGTTGTTTGTCACATCAGTTAATATTATTTCTCTAACGTCCTAGTGGATGCTGGGGACTCCGTACGGACCATGGGGATAGACGGGCTCCGCAGGAAACATGGGCACTTTAAGAAAGAATTTAGGTTCTGGTGTGCACTGGCTCCTCCCTCTATGCCCCTCCTCCAGACCTCAGTTAGTTTGATACTGTGCCCAGACGAGCTGGGTGCATTTCAGTGAGCTCTCCTGAGTTTGCTGAGAGAAAGTTTTTTGTTAGGTTTTTTACTTTCAGGGAGCTCTGCTGGCAACAGACTCCCTGCATCGTGGGACTGAGGGGAGAGAAGCAGCCCTACTCTCTGAAGCTAGGTCCTGCTTCTTAGGCCACTGGACACCATTAGCTCCAGAGGGATCGTATGCAGGATCTCGTCCTCCGATCCCAGAGCCGCGCCGCCGTCCCCCTCGCAGAGCCGGAAGACAGAAGCCGGGTGAGTATGAGAAGCAAAGAAGACTTCACAGGCGGCAGAAGACTCCGTTCTTCACTGAGGTAACGCACAGCACTGCAGCTGTGCGCCATTGCTCCCACACACCTCACATACTCCGGTCACTGTAAGGGTGCAGGGCGCAGGGGGGGGGGGGGCGCCCTGGGCAGCATTTGGGACCTCTTTTGGCAAACGTTAAACATATATACAGCTGGGCACTGTATATATGTATGAGCCCCCGCCAAAAATTGCATATTTAAGCGGGACAGAAGCCCGCCGCCGAGGGGGCGGAGCTTTTTCCTCAGCACTCACCAGCGCCATTTTTTCTCCACAGCTCCGCTGAGAGGAAGCTCCCCAGGCTCTCCCCTGCAGATACATGGTAGAAGAGGGTAAAAAGAGAGGGGGGGCACATAATAATTAGGCGCAAAAAACAATATATAAACAGCAGCTACTGGGTTAACATTAAGTTACTGTGTTATTCCTGGGTTTATAGCGCTGGGGTGTGTGCTGGCATACTCTCTGTCTGTCTATCCTAAGGGCCTTGTGGGGGAACTGTCTTCAAAAGGGCATTCCCTGTGTGTCTGGTGTGTCGGTACGCTTGTGTCGACTATGTGGAAGCAGAGCGGGAGCAAGTGAATGTGGTGTCTCCGCCGACGGCGCCGACACCTGATTGGATGGATATGTGGAAGGTTTTAAATGATAATGTTAATTCCTTGCATAAAAGGTTAGAAAAAGCTGAAGCCTCAGGACAGTCAGGGTCCCAACCCGTGCCTGATCCTATGTCGCAGAGGCCGTCAGGGTCTCAGAAGCGCCCACTATCCCAAATTGTTGACACAGATACCGACATGGATTCTGACTCCAGTGTCGATTACGATGATGCAAAATTACAGCCAAAATTGGCTAAATCCATCCGGTATATGATTATAGCAATTAAGGATGTGTTGCACATCACAGAGGAAATCCCAGTCCCTGACAAGAGGGTACATATGTATGGGGAAAAGAAGCCGGAGGTGACCTTTCCCCCCTCACACGAGCTAAATGAGTTATGTGAAAAGGCTTGGGAATCTCCAGATAAAAAACTGCAGATTTCCAAAAGGATTCTTATGGCGTATCCTTTCCCGCCAACGGACAGGTTACGCTGGGAATCCTCCCCTAAGGTGGACAAAGCTTTAACACGCTTATCCAAGAAGGTAGCCCTGCCGTCACAGGATACGGCTACCCTCAAAGATGCTGCGGATCGCAAACAGGAGGTTACCCTGAAGTCCATTTATACACATTCGGGTACCTTACTGAGGCCGGTGATCGCGTCGGCCTGGGTGTGTAGTGCTGTAGCAGCAGGGACGGATACCGTGTCTGAGGAAATTGATACCTTAGACAAGGATACTATATTGTTGACCTTGGGGCATATTAAAGATGCTGTCCTATATATGAGAGATGCTCAAAGAGACATTAGTCTACTGGGTTCTAGAATAAATGCTATGTCAATTTCTGCCAGAAGGGTCCTGTGGACTCGGCAATGGACAGGTGATGCCGACTCAAAAAGGCATATGGATGTTTTACCTTACAAGGGTGAGGAATTGTTTGGGGAGGGTCTCTCGGACCTGGTCTCCACAGCTACTGCTGGAAAGTCAAATTTTTTGCCATATGTTTCCTCACAGCCTAAGAGAGCACCGTATTATCAAATGCAGTCCTTTCGATCACAGAAAAACAAGAAAGTCCGAGGTGCGTCGTTTCTTGCCAGAGGCAGGGGCAGAGGAAAGAAGCTGCACAACACAGCTAGTTCCCAGGAACAGAAGTCCTCCCCGGTGGGGGCACGTCTTCGAAATTTCAGCCACAAGTGGGTTCACTCCCAGTTGGATCCCTGGGCAATAGAGATTGTGTCTCAGGGATACAAGCTGGAATTCGAGGAGATGCCCCCTCACCGATACCTCAAATCGGCCCTGCCAGCTTCCCCCCCACGAGAGGGAAATAGTGTTAACTGCAATTCACAAATTGTATCTTCAACAGGTGGTGGTCAAGGTTCCCCTCCTTCAACAAGGAAGGGGTTATTATTCGACCATGTTTGTAGTCCCGAAACCGGACGGTTCGGTCAGACCCATATTGAATTTAAAATCCCTGAACATATACCTGAAAAGGTTCAAGTTCAAGATGGAATCGCTGAGAGCGGTCATCGCAAGCCTGGAAGGGGATTTTATGGTGTCTCTGGACATAAAGGATGCATACCTTCATGTCCCCATTTATCCACCTCATCAGGCGTACCTCAGATTTGTGGTACAGGATTGTCATTACCAATTTCAGACGTTGCCGTTTGGTCTCTCCACGGCACCGAGAATATTTACCAAGGTAATGGCGGAAATGATGGTACTCCTGCGAAAGCAAGGAGTCGCAATTATCCCATACTTGGACGATCTCCTCATAAAAATGAGATCGAGAGAGCAGTTGCTGATCAGCATAGCACTTTCTCTGGAAGTGTTACGGCAGCACGGCTGGATTCTAAATATTCCAAAGTCGCAGTTGGTTCCTACGACTCGTCTGCCTTTCCTGGGCATGATTCTAGACACAGGCCAGAAAAGGGTTTATCTCCCGATGGAGAAAGCTCAGGAACTCATGACACTGGTCAGGAACCTATTAAAACCAAAACAGGTTTCAGTGCATCACTGCACTCGTGTCCTGGGAAAGATGGTGGCATCATACGAGGCCATTCCCTTCGGCAGGTTCCATGCGAGGACTTTTCAATGGGACTTACTGGACAAATGGTCCGGATCACATCTTCAGATGCATCGGTTAATCACCCTATCCCCCAGGGCCAGGGTGTCACTCCTGTGGTGGCTACAGAGCGCTCACCTTCTCGAGGGCCGCAGATTCGGCATTCAGGACTGGGTCCTGGTGACCACGGACGCAAGCCTCCGAGGTTGGGGTGCAGTCACACAGGGAAGAAATTGCCAAGGTCTGTGGTCAAGTCAAGAGACTTGCCTTCACATCAACATCCTGGAACTAAGGGCCATATACAACGTCCTACGTCAAGCGGAGACCCTGCTTCGTGACCAACCGGTTCTGATTCAGTCAGACAACATCACCGCAGTGGCTCATGTAAACCGCCAAGGTGGCACAAGGAGCAGAGTGGCGATGGTGGAAGCCACAAGGATCCTTCGCTGGGCGGAGAATCACGTAAACGCACTGTCAGCAGTGTTCATCCCGGGAGTGGACAACTGGGAAGCAGACTTCCTCAGCAGACACTACCTCCACCCGGGAGAGTGGGGACTTCATCAGGAAGTCTTCGCACAGATTACAAGTCGGTGGGAACTGCCACAGGTGGACATGATGGCACCCCGCCTCAACAAAAAGCTACAGCGGTATTGCGCCAGGTCAAGAGACCCTCAGGCGATAGCTGTAGACGCCCTGGTGACACCGTGGGTGTTCCAGTCGGTCTATGTATTTCCTCCTCTTCCTCTCATACCCAAGGTGCTGAGGATAATAAGAAAAAGAGGAGTGAGAACAATACTCATTGTTCCAGATTGGCCACGAAGGACTTGGTATCCAGATCTGCAAGAAATGCTCACAGAGGACCCGTGGCCTCTTCCTCTAAGACAGGACTTGTTGCAACAGGGGCCCTGTTTGTTCCAAGACTTACCGCGGCTGCATTTGACGGCATGGGGGTTGAACGCCGGATCCTAGCAGAGAAAGGCATTCCGGATGAGGTCATTCCTACGCTGATAAAGGCTAGGAAGGACGTGACAGCTCAACATTATCACCGTATATGGTGAAAATATGTTGCTTGGTGTGAGGCCAGGAATGCTCCTACGGAGGAATTCCAGCTGGGCCGTTTCCGTCACTTCCTACAGTCCGGAGTGAATTTGGGCCTAAAATTGGGTTCCATTAAGGTCCAGATTTCGGCCCTATCCATTTTCTTTCAAAAAGAGTTGGCTTCTCTACCTGAAGTTCAGACGTTTGTTAAGGGAGTGCTGCATATTCAGCCCCCTTTTGTGCCTCCAGTGGCACCTTGGGATCTTAACGTGGTGTTGAGTTTCCTGAAATCCCACTGGTTTGAACCACTCAAAACGGTGGAGTTGAAATATCTCACGTGGAAGGTGGTCATGCTATTAGCCTTGGCTTCGGCTAGGCGTATGTCAGAGTTGGCGGCTTTGTCACATAAAAGCCCCTATCTGGTTTTCCATGCGGATAGAGCAGAATTGCGGACCCGTCCACAATTTCTGCCGAAAGTGGTTTCATCCTTTCATATAAACCAACCTATTGTGGTGCCTGTGGCTACTACTGACTTGGAGGATTCCGAGTTACTTGATGTGGTCAGGGCTTTGAAGGTTTATGTAGCCAGAACGGCTAGGGTCAGGAAAACAGAGTCTTTGTTTATCCTGTATGCTTCCAACAAGCTTGGTGCTCCTGCTTCAAAGCAAACTATTGCTCGCTGGATCTGTAACACGATTCAGCAGGCTCATTCTGCGGCTGGATTGCCGCTGCCAAAATCAGTTAAGGCCCATTCCACTAGGAAGGTGGGCTCTTCTTGGGCGGCTGCCCGAGGGGTCTCTGCATTACAGCTTTGCCGAGTGGCTACTTGGTCAGGTTCAAACACTTTTGCAAAGTTCTACAAGTTTGATACCCTGGCTGAGGAGGACCTTGTGTTTGCTCAATCGGTGCTGCAGAGTCATCCGCACTCTCCCGCCCGTTTGGGAGCTTTGGTATAATCCCCATGGTCCTTACGGAGTCCCCAGCATCCACTAGGATGTTAGAGAAAATAAGATTTTACTTACCGGTAAATCTATTTCTCGTAGTCCGTAGTGGATGCTGGGCGCCCGTCCCAAGTGCGGACTTCTTCTGCAATACTTGTATATAGTTATTGCTTCAATAAGGGTTAAGTTATGGTTGCATCAGGGTTGAACCTGATGCTCTGTTATTTGTCATACTGTTAACTGGTTGTTATCACATGTTATACGGTGTGATTGGTGTGGCTAGTATGAATCTTGCCCTGGATTACCAAAATCCTTTCCTTGTACTGTCAGCTCTTCTGGGCACAGTTTCTCTAACTGAGGTCTGGAGGAGGGGCATAGAGGGAGGAGCCAGTGCACACCAGAACCTAAATTCTCTCTTAAAGTGCCCATGTCTCCTGCGGAGCCCGTCTATCCCCATGGTCCTTACGGAGTCCCCAGCATCCACTACGGACTACGAGAAATAGATTTACCGGTAAGGAAAATCTTATTATTTTATTTTCATGACACCCAGAGCTTTCCTTTAGTAGAATATGTATGCAAAATTACTTTTGTGATCACTATTTGGAGGTAAATGGGTAATGAAAAAAGTTTTTCTAATTACAAGGCCAGAAATTAAAACTAATTAGTGTTGTTTTAATAAATAAAAATAGAGGAAGTGTTAGGTTGCTTTGCATGATTTTGGTATACAAGTAATGGACAAAAAGAACATGTGGGCAGATGAGGAGCACGAAGCATATTGAATAGGTTGCCATGCACTTGTGGCCACGTGTGAAGCAAATGACATCCCAGCTTGGTCAGGTCCTCTGACTAGGGTTACCACCTCATCCCTTTAATTCTGGACACATATTATGTGGCTGGCTGACTTCAAGACTCCATTTCACCTGGTTTTAATCAGCCGCAGAACCTGTGTAATTAATGTGTCCAGAATTAAAGGGATGAGGTGGTAACCCTATCAGTGACTCCGCTAGAGTGGTCATTTTTCGGGTGCGTTTGACAGGAGCTTCAGAAACAATGATAACTGAACTTGCTAATGTTTAAGAAGATGTCTAATATGATGTCAATGTAAAGGTGGGTACACACTGGTAGATATATCTGCCGATCAATTGATCGGCAGATATATCTATGGACGGATCGGGCAGTGTGTTGAGCATAGACACTGCCCGATCCGTCGGGGACTGACATCATGAACTGGTTCAGCTGTCAATCACCGCCGGCTGCCACAGCACCGACCGCCCGTACACACGCAGCAACGCACCAATATAACGGTAAATATATTGGCCGTCGGCTGTGCTGCGGGGCCGACGCGATACGTCTGTGAAAGACTGAGTTCACAGACATATCGCCCGTACACACTGGCCGACGGACCCGCAATATATCGGCCATTCAAGAGAACGGCCGATATATCGGCCAGTGTGTACCCACCATAAGAGTGGGGTAGGAGGGCTTTTGTCACCCACTCACCTCTAGGAAACCGCACCTAAAAGGAAATTCAATTACAGTCGGATCCACTTCAACGGAGAGGATCCGACACTTCAGTATTCAATAGCGGCCCGTTTCCCCTCTCATTCCGACCATTCATTTCCGCCCTCTCTTTTGGGCGAAAATGAATGGTCGAAAACGAACCGTCGAAATGGCGGGGTCGAAAACAAATGGATGAGCAGAGATTCCGCTCATCCATGTGTTTTTTGACTTGTCGGAATTTCCGAAAGGGCGAAAAAACGTCAGTTCAATTGAATATTGGAGTGTCGGAAAGTTCCGATTATCGGCGGAAAGTGCCGTCTTTCCGCCCTATCGGAACTTACGTCTGTAATTGAATATCCCCCTAGTGGTAAGTACTGGAACCAGATCCATTATGTACCTAATGAGAGAATTAGTGTTCCCGCTAGGATGCGGGCAGGGCAGGGTGCAGAGGTGCTTGGGCAGTATGTTGGAAAGGGGGTGCGGCCGGCTGGGGAGGGGGTGAGGTCCCACCAGCATCACTATTGGGGTCGGTTTGGCCCCCTCCGCATCACCAATGGGGTCGTGCCAATCTGTCCACGTCACCAATAGGGAGCATGCCAACCTGTCCACTGGTTTTCCCCCAAGCTCTCCCCTTAAGGTGAATAGATGCCGTGTGCATGCTGGTATCAGATGAGTGACTTTCTTGTGGAAGAAATATTGATGTTGCAATCCACTAATTCCAGACATTGGGAAGCACACAGGCTGTTTAATATCTGTTTAGATGTGATTTTTTTTTTTCATTATATTTCTGTTTCCCCGATAAGGGCGTCAATCTGTGCCACACTTAGGGGGTAATTCCAAGTTGATCGCAGCAGGAATTTTGTTAGCAGTTGGGCAAAACCATGTGCACTGCAGGGGAGGCAGATATAACATGTGCAGAGAGAGTTAGATTTGGGTGTGGTGTGTTCAATCTGCAATCTAATTTGCAGTGTAAAAATAAAGCAGCCAGTATTTACCCTGCACAGAAACAAAATAACCCACCCAAATCTAACTCTTTCTGCACATTTTATATCTGTCTCCCCTGCAGTGCACATGGTTTTGCCCAACTGCTAACAAAATTCCTGCTGCGATCAACTTGGAATTACCCTCTTAATGCTGTCACATTTCTGGGCTATAGGAAAATCCACTGATATTCTGAGTCTAATGCATCTACCAAATCGGTCCGCTCCCAGCACTTTATTTGTTTGAGCAGCTATAATCACTGGTTATGGCACTTACATATATCATGGTGCAGAAGATTCATCCGAAAAAGGTGTGAACGCTGCATACATGCAGCTCAAAATATGTTGAACTCCTAAGTGTAAAAATCCCATTGCAGCCCAGTAATGTCCATTCAGTTGTCATTGAAAAGCCACTATGATGCATTGACTCCCAATAACATGTAATGTTCTGAGTTGCAGAGAGGCCACAGCACACGTGCAGTTTGCAAATAGTCACACGATACAGCCGTAATCGCAATTGCATGACATTTTATTTTCAGGACAGCTTCAGCTTTTATTTATGTATCACTTGAAATGGATTTTGTATTTGGTCTAAAACTTTCATGAATACAAGTTAAAAAAAAAATAACATGGGTATTTTTCTCATAACTTTCAACAAATATATGGAGGCGGGGTTATAGAGGAGGCGGCACTGAGCATCTTGGGAACAGACAAAACCTTTGAGCCTGTTGGTGCCTTGGATCAAGATCCTACTCTACACCCCGATGTTAACCCTTGTGGAGCCCAGTGTACCTTGCAGAAAGAGATTTAACAACGGTAAGTTCTTACCATAAATCTCGTTTTTTTCATAGTTCATGTAACATGACTCCTGCAGTACCCAGACACAGCTCACAAACACTACATACCAATACAAAAACCCTTCAGTATAAAACCGCATGATCCTAGTACATTAATAGCTTAATTATATACTTACTTAAGAGTAAATGACCATTCTCAAAGCCTAAAGGGGCAAAATAACCCACCTTTCCCAGTTAATTTGCTATTTAATCTATTCTATATACCATAGAAATGAATTGTAAAAGCTCAGTCAGTAACAAGTAGCGCTTACACCCTGAACACTGTGTGATTGGTTGATCATCTTCTGACCTCCAATCTATTTTAAACTTTAGACAGTAAAGCTATGCTTTATTATTTTAGAACTTTTCCAATGTGCCCTCATTGACCAGACATGCTGGCTCTTGTTCTGAAGTCTTTACTGCAACAACCATCATCTTTACGTTTTCCAAAATTTACTTGACAAGGCGTTTTTCTATTCATTTCCATAATCAATTCATTTCTATGTGCTTTTCTTTGCTTTCTTATCCTAAAGAAATGCATTTTCAATTGAAATGAATAGGAAATCTTACTGGAGTATATTGACTGTCGGAAACTAGTGAGGTACAGTACTGTAATTCTTGTGCAATTTTGAAACTAAGTCTTTAGTAAATTCTCCCTGCTCCGCGCTTCACAATTGAGATGTTGATGATTTATGTGTTTGTGACTGTGACATGCATTAGAATTTTTATTTACTTTTTTTTTGGTGGGGGGTTGACAGTGTGATTTACATGGCGGTTTATATCACAATGTTAATAAGTAACAAAACAAATTGGTGGTTTGAGCCAAATCCTAGCATTGCTAGATCTCTCCCTAGGTGCTAAAGCAAGCTTTCAGGGTTACACTAGAGCAGGGGTGTCAAACTTGTGGGTCACATGCGGCCTCTACCGCAGGGGTCGTTTTGCAGGTCAGAAAAGGGCAGAACTGCATCCCCCGGCATTCTGCCTCCATCTGCTTATGGCGACGTTGCCTGCACTGCCTGCCGGCACCCATGCAGTGGTATGAAGCAGCCAGCATGGAGCCCTGATAACCACAGCCCTGAACGCCAGAGCTCTAAAAGCCTCAGCCCTTACAGTCGGAGCCCTGACCCCTGATGCAGCATGCCTACGAAGTAGCATCCGGCTACTGTAAGTCCCTGAGGAATGCTGCACAGGAGGATGGGTGTGTAATGGGGGCATTATGTGTATCAGGCACTATACTGGAAGTAATTATGTGTAAATGGCACTATACTGGGGGACATTATGTGTAGCTGGCACTATACTAGGAGACATTATGTGTAACTGGCGCTATACTGGGGGACATTATGGGCCAGATTCAAATGTGCTCTCCCCCTCCCGGAAGCGATCACGCCCGCTGGCAGTATTCTAATGTTACTGCCGACGGGCGTGACAAGATCATTTCAACTCGCTACAACCGGAGGTAACGAGCTGAAATGTATGTAAAGAGACCCGTTTGTGCACCCAAACAGGTCTTTTCACGATCGCGCCCATTAGTTTAGTAGGGTTTAGGTGCTTTGTTCGTCTGAACCCGACTGTACTGGGCGCGATAGGGGTGAAAACAGGGGAAATTTTAATATCGCCCCTCTATCTCCCATCACTTTAGACAGGAGATAGGGGGGCGCTTTAACATTTGAATCCGGCCCTATGTGTAACTGGAACTATACTGGGAGACATTATAGGTAAGTGACACTATGCTGGGGACATTATGTGTAACTTGCACTATACTGGGGGACATTGGGTCAGATGTTTTAAGCCTACAGAAGTGATAAGGCAGTGATAAAGAAGTGATAAGGGGAAGGTGATAACGCACCAGCCAATCATTACAGGTTTGAAAAATGACAGTTAGGACTGATTGGCTGGTGTGTTATCACCTTTCACTTATCACTTCTTTATTTGCTACATTATCACTTCTCCAGGCTTAATACAATTGCCCCATTATGTGTAACTGGCACTATACTGGAAGACATTATGGCAGGAATTCAAATGGTTGAGTGTCTGTTTTTTTACCTGTCTATTAGATAGGAAAAAACAGACAATTGAATATGTGTAACTGGCACTATACTGGGAGACATTGGGGCTGATTCAAACTTTTTTTTTTTCCACGGCCGTCACTAGAGGGCACCCAATGGCAGCAATTCAATTTTTCTGCCATTCGGGGGACACATTTTTTCTCACAGCTTCCAGAGGTGCGAGAAAAATGTGTCCAAAACGGCACTTTGGGCCCAAAGCAGGAGATTAGACGGGTTTAGCCATTTTACGTAGCTAAACACTGTCTGTTTGGACACGACATGCGCGATGAGCATGAGCGCCCAAACAACAATGAATAGTGACAATTGTTTGGCCATCTAAACAGTCCCGTTTAGACAGGATTTTTAGACACCCAAAACAATGGAATTCCTCCCATTGGGGGAATTCAGTTGCTTGAAAAGTCATTTGGGTGTCTGTTTTTTCCTATCTAAACATGTTTTTTAAAGTTTGCCTATCTTCAGCATGGGATTTGCAATTCAGTTGTTTTAAACAGTCATGAAAAGTTGTGTTTGGGTGTCTATTGTTGGTCTTTTGGTCATGCTAGTACTCGCCACCCCTGAGGGGGTGTGAGTTTGATTTTACATTTCTTTTTTAAATATTTCATTTTATTTTATAACTTATATTTAAGTATTTTTAAATAACCCTAGTTTTTTTTTTTTTTTAAATATATATAAATTTCACTTCTTTCAACTTTAAACTGTGGCACTCCACAGCCCCCTCCCTCACCTCGACACATGGAGGGTCAGCTCACTCCCCTCCAGCACACAACAGCGGGTGGCGCACACTCGCGCCCCAGCCGCAGACTGCACACTCCAGGCTCCTGCGCCACCTTTTATTTCCACTCCGTCTGCATTGTCCCAAGGACGCTAGCAGCTGGCCAGGGTCTGCGAGTCAGGCACGCCATTAATAATGGAGAATTGGCGTCCAATGCTCTGCTTCGCACTCCATACCTTTTTTATTGTGCCATCAACAATAACTTATTAAAACAATTGAATTGCGGCTGTTCTCCGACACCCATTGTCTGTCTAAACAGGCGTGACAGCTGCGAAAAGAACAGACAGAATAACTGGACGCACATTACCAAACAACTGAATTCCCCTCAACTACATTGCATAAGCATGACAATTAAAACCACACACTTCAATATGAAAATGTTACTTTGGGAAGACAAGGATCTGGGTAAATAGGACTTCAACAATAGGATTAAGCACTGCAGCCACTTAAGTGAATGCTTGTTTGCTTTTAGTGTAAATAATCAATACTTTCGGTCTGACACGTGTACAAACACCTTAACATAATAAAATGCTAAAGATAGGGGTGGGATGTATTAACCTTGCTGTGCACATCCCGCTACACATCACATTTACAAATCGCATATGTACTAAGTATTTATGAGCTTAGTATATATGTGCTTAGTATTGCAAGGACAGCCGTTTCGATAAGAGCTGTCCTTCGTTATGCGCTCAAATCCCTGGACTTCTGGGTTTATGACCCGGAAAATACGTGTGCATATGCGCAGAAGGCAGCGGCAGCCATGAGGCATGCTGGGGGGTATCCATTCGGATCCCTCACACAGCGCAACACGGAAAGAAGCCCATAGGCTACTATAGGCTAAAGTCAACTATGGCTGGCATTACCCTCTGCGTCGGAGCCCCGGGTTTTTATCGCATATCTTCTTTAGTACATCCTGCCATGGGGTTCAGGGGCACTGGCAGCTGTGCTGGGCCCAGGTAATTGGAGGGGGCGCGGCCAATACAGGAAGGTGTAGCCAGCCCCCCTCCTTTAGAAATACTGGGAAAAAGGGTTTTATGCGGCCGCACGCGCTAGATGGGGGGCGCTGGATAAGCAGCAGGGGGGGGGGGGGGGCGGCGGTGATGGCTGTGGGGTGGTGGTGGGTGGGCTTACTCCCCGTGCGTCACGCATAGAGAGAGAGGACACTGTGTGCTGCGCTGGGGAGAGAGGCTGATGCTGCAGCAGTGTCCTCTCTGCTGGCAGCGGCACTCTCTACATCGGGGAAGGGGGAGGGCAGTGTGGCCTGGGCCACCCCAACAGGCGGAACTGCAGGGGGGCGGGGGTAGTACAATGACCATGTGCATGGGAGGGAGAAGTTGGATAATGGGGACATGCTCAGTTGCTGTATGTACCTCTTGCCCCCAGTGCAGTCATTTGTGACATGCTCCCTGGCAAATTCAAAGATGTACCCCCAACCCCAGCATCAATCAATCCCCACCCCCCAGGACCATGTTGCACAATCTCCGGCCCCCTTCCCATAGCTCACAGCTACAGACAAAACACAAGTAGCCGTCGGAACGCTTTCCATTAACCCCGGCCAGCTCACAGCCTGCGCTATCCAACCCCCACCACTTTTATGGCTTCTCCCCTTGTAGTTGCTGGACAGCTCTCTGCTGTACCTGCAGGGACGCGCTCTACCCACTCCCCACAGCTGTCAGCCACACACCGAACACATTCCACTGCCCCTCCCCCCCAAGTCCAGCCCTCTGATCTACCTTCATCCAGCCCACAGACCGTCATTCGCGCCTCCCACCCGAGTATTTAATTGGAAAATTAAGAAACGTAAATATTAAAAAATTGAGCAAGGAACACCAAAGTAAGATGCCCAGCAAGTTAGTAGAGCACACGTTTATCAAAGCACATGTCTATAATAACATAATTTATGTTTACCTTAATTCAGGTTCATCTATGGAATGCCAAATGAAGAGTGCTGAACATCCTGTTTGGTAAATTTTGGTAATGTTTCATCTACTGCAGATTTTCCCGCCCTGGAGCTGCCACACACTCGCAGGTATTGTACTCTGTCTGGCTTTATCGTACTAAACCGCTCTGTTGTTGCATTTGTGTACAATGTCTAACAAGAAGGGCAGTAAGTCTGTGGATGCTCCTGCATTATGCAGAGCATGCACCAAAGATTTAACTGAGGGGGAAGTTCTGCATGATGGTCTGTGTACTGTGTGTCATACATCTCCCAGTCAGTCCGCAGCTTTTGTAATCAATCAGGAGCCACCCTGGGCTGCATTCACAAACCTATTGGGTATTCTGATGGAACGTCTTACGCCCCCTATGGGACCACCTGTGCAACTGCAGCCACAAATTGTCCCTATAGTTAATCCACCTTGGGCTGAAAATTTGTCTAACCAGTTGCAGCAATTAAATCAATCCTTGGTCAGACAAAAATCCACTCCAGGTCACTCCCGTGTCTCTGGGTCATCTAAGCGGGCTGCTTCCTCCTCACAATCCACGATTCTCTCAGATGTTTCATCTGAAGAGGGAGGGGGAGCATACTGTCCTGTCAGACACTGAATCAGGTATTTCTGATGAGGATTCTCCATTGCACATTGATGTCCCTGCCCTAGTGGTTGCTTTTAAGCAGATCCTACAAAATCACTGATGATGAGGATTCCATGACTTTGGCTAAGAAAACTGATATGTTTAAACGACAGAAGGTGGTTAAAAATCTATCATCCTATTCTGACCATTTAGTGGACATCAGGCAGTAACCCTGGTCTAATCCAGGGAAGAAATTCCCTCTGTCTAAACGGGCCTTGGCTCGCTATCCTCTTCTTGCAGAGTTATGTAACAAGTTGGAAAATTCACCGCCGGTGGATTCTCACGTCTCCCGCCTAGTGGTGTCATCCACTCTGCCTGTCACTACTGTCACTTCACTGAAGGAACTGACAGATAAGCGTGTGGAGGGATGCCTGAAATCTATTTACTCCCTTACAGGTGCTGTACATAGACCCACTATTGTATTGAAGCATGGGTTCAGACATTAGAGGAAGAGCTGCCCGAGGATATATCTGACAATGCCAGACAATACCTGCCTCATATTACCACTGCAACATATTACATTCAGGAGGCGTCCTCTGAGGTGGGTGTGTTGGCAGCCAAGGTGTCGACTACGTCTGTCCTGGCTCGCTGTGTTCTGTGGTTGAGGTCATGGAAGGTGGAGCTCGACTGCAAAAAGACGTTGGAGGTACTCCCCTTTAAGGGAGACATTTTGTTTGGGGAAGACCTTAATAAAATTATGTCTGAGTTAGCAGCTGCTAAGACTGCTTTGCTCCCAAATACTAATCCTTTTGCACAGAAGGCAAAAGGTACCACTTTTCGTTCCTTTCAGCCTCAAGGGAAAGGAAAAGGTCAGACATGCCCTAGACACTCCCAAAACTCTCTTGTGCTCTCAAAACTACAATGCCCAGGAATAAACAATCCTGGGCGACCCGTCAGCCTGCTTCTAAACATGACTAGACTGCCACGTGACGGGGCGGGCCTCCCCCTGGGGGACCCCAGGGTGGGAGACTGACTTCTGCAGTTCACCCAGGTCTGGTTAAAGACCACTTCAGATGCATGGGTGCGGGAAGTTGTCTCTCCTTCAAGAGATGTCCCCCTCGCCAGTTTTGCACCACAGTTATTCATTCGGATCCGTTAAAGGCGCAAGCTCTGCAAAAGGTTGAGAGTTCCCTCCTGAATACAGTAGTGGTAGTGCCAGTACCTCTGTCCCACAGAGGCAGAGGACACTACTCGACCCTGTTTCTACTTCTGAAACCCAATGGGTCTTTCCTGCCTATACTCAACCTCAAATCACTGAACAAGTTTGTGAGAGTGTCCAAGTTCCGTGTGGAAACGCTCAATTGTACTGGCTATGGAACCCGGAGACTATATGGTATACCTGGATATACAGAATGCGTACTTGCAAGTACCTGTTGCCATGTCGCATCAGCTATTGGCGACCTCCACTATCCGTTCCAGGCTCTGCCATTTGGACTGGCTATGGCTCCTCGGATCTTCACCAAGGTCATGGCCGTAATGACGGCTCATCTCCGTTGCCAGGGAGTCAGGATCCTGGTGTATCTGGACGACTTGCTGATTCTGGCAAACTCCCAAGATGTCCTCCTCAGTCATCTGCAGTTGGCGGTAAGCTTCCTACAAGCCCACGGGTGGCTCATCAATTGGAAGAAATCCTCGCTGGTCCCAGCTCAGAGCATGGTGCACCTGGGGACACTCCTGGACACACACAGTCAGTGACTGTTTCTGTCTCCAGAAAAAGTCCAGAGGCTTCAGGACAGGATAAGATGCTTCATTTGTCGCCCCAGAGTATCGATACACTCGGCGATGCAAGTACTTGGACTGATGGTGTCGGCATTCGACATGGTAGAGTACGCTCAATTTCATTCCCGCCCTTTGCAGAGGTTAATTTTTTCCAAGTGGGACGGCCTACCTCATCGGATCAGATCTCACATGATCACTTTGACTCCGGTGGTTCAGCTGTCGCTGACCTGTTGGCTACAGGACCAGAAATTGAGCAGGGGCCGTCCCTTCTGGATTCAAGACTGGGTCCTACTGACAACGGACGCCAGTCTGAGGGATGAGGTGCGGTGTTGGAGCAACACTCTTTTCAGGGTCGCTGGACCAGAAGGAATCACTCCTCCCGATAAACATTCTGGAGTTGCGGGCGGTTTTCAATGTACTGACTCTCATCCTGCCTCTGGTATAGAACAGGCCGGTTCAAGAACGGTGGCATACATAAACATTCAAGGCGGCACTCTAAGCCGCATGGCTATGATGGAAGTGTCAAAGATCCTTTGTTGGGCGGAACGCCATCTGCCAGCAATATCGGCAGTGTTCCGGGCGTCCTAAACTGGGAAGCGGACTTCCTCAGTCACCAGGACATGCACGATGGAGAGTGGAGTCTTCATCCAGAAGTCTTTCAACTCCTGGTGGACAAGTGGGTCCTACCAGATGTAGACCTGATGGCGTCTCGACACAATCACAAAGTTCCAGTCTTTGGATCAAGAACCAGGGATCCTCAATCAGCGTTCGTGGATGCACTGGCAATTCCATGGAACTTTCGGCTGCCATACGTGTTCCCTCCAGTGTCACTCCTGCCCAGGGTACTGCGGAAGTTCAAAAAAGGAGGAATACTACTTCTAGCCGCTCCAGCATGGCTAAGATGGAATTGGTTCTCAGACCTGCAGGGTCTATCGACAGAGAGTCCCCTTCTACTTCCTCAGCGCCCAGACCTCCTCGTACAGGGCCCTTGTCTTTATCCGGTCCTGGCCAGACTGGCTTTGACGGCGTGGCTCTTGAAGCATCATTCCTGAGGGCCAAAGGATTCTCTGAGGCGGTCACCCAAACTATGTTGAAAGCCCGCAAACCGGCATCTGCCCGGATTTATTACAGGGTCTGAAATTCTTACTTTACCTGGTGTGCTGATAAGAATTATGATGCATGCAGATTCAGATCTTCCAGAATTCTGGCTTTTCTGCAATGCGGCCTGGGTTTAGGCCATTGTCTGGCCTCCCTCATATATCTGCCTTGTTGGTTTGTTTTTAGAGAAAAATTGCATCTATACCTGACGTTCATACATTCACTCAGGGTGTTCTTCGGATTCAGTCTCCCTATGTCCCTCCTGTGGCTCCATGGGATCTGTCTGTTGTTCTGAATGCCCTGCAAGAGTATCCATATGAACCTCTTGAGTTGGTGGACCTGAAATGCCTCACAGCCAAGGTCATGTTTTTACTGGCTATTGCCTCTGCTAGAAGGGTGTCGGACTTAGGCGCTTTGGGCCAAATTCAGATCGCTCGTAGCGGCAAATTTGTTAGCAGTTGGCAAAACTATGGGGGTCATTCAGACCCGATCGCACGCTGCCTTTTTTCGCAGCCGTGCGATCGGGTCTGTACTGCGCACGCGTAAGGGCAGCAACGAAAAGAACGAAGAACGCGTTCGCAGCGGCGAACGCAAGATGATTGACAGGAAGAGGTCGTCCGGGGGTGTCAACTCACCGTTTTCTGGGAGTGTCCTGGAAAACGCAGGTGTGCCCAGATGTTTACAGGGAGGGTTCCTGACGTCAGCTACAGCAACGATCAACGCAGCGGCTAAGTAAGTCTTGAGCTATGCAGAGACTGCACAAACTTTTGCTTTTGCAGCTCTCTGCACAGCCGAACGCACTCCTGCAAAGCTCTAACCCCCTCCCCTGTAGGCGGCGATTACCTGGTTGCAGCAGTGCAAAAAATAGCCTGCGTGCGACCAGGTCTGAATTAGGCCCCACGTGCACTGCAGGGGGTGGGGTGGGGGGGGGTGGGGGGGGGGCAGATATAACGTGCAGAGAGAGTTAGATTTGGGTGGGGTGTGTTCAAACTGAAATCTAATTTGCAGTGTAAAAATAAAGCAGCCAGTATTTACCCTGCACAGAAACAAAATAACCCACCCAAATCTAACTCTCTCTGCAAATGTTATAGCTGCCACACCTGCACTGCGCATGGTTTTGCCCAACTATTAACAAATTTTCTGCTGCGATCAGGTCTGAATTACCCCCTTTGTCCTGTCGTCCACCCTTTTTGATATTTCATCGTGACTGGGTAGTTCTTAGAATTGGCCCAGGTTATTTACTTAAGGTAGTGTCATCTTTTTACCTTAACCAATAGATTGTGGTTCCGACCTTTAGCTCTTCTGATTTGTCCTCCAAAGAGCGGTCTTTGGATGTGGTACAGGCTCGTATATATGTGGAGAGTACTGCCTCTATCAGGAGGTCAGATTCACTTTTTGGCTTGTTTGGTTTTCACAAACGTGGCTGGCCTGTGAATAACAAACCTTGGCCAGATGGATAAGAATGGTGATTGCACAAACTTATGCGCAGGCTGGTCTCCCAGCTCATTCTGCTATTATAGTCCATTCTACTCTGTTGGACCTTCTTGCGCGGCCCGCCGTGGTGCGTCTGCAGAACAATTGTGCAAGATGGCTACGTGGTTCTCAGTGAACACGTTCATTAGGTTCTATGCCTTTGATACTTCCGCCTCCCAGGATGCTTCCTTTGGACGCCGGGTTCTCATACTCGCTAAGGTGCGTCCCCTCCCTTGAGGAACTGCTTTAGGACATCCCCGATGTTTCCCTGTGGAACACAATGTACCCTGCTGCAGAAAAGGAAAGTTATGGTAGACTTACCATGGTTAACTCTCTTTCTGCGAGATACATTGGGTTCCACAGGCACCCACCCCGACGCACCTAGCTTCTATTGGTTTGTATGGCATTAGCCGCTGGTCCCTTCTCCTGTCGTGAGTATGTGGTTCTATGTGACTAACATCTGCCTTCTCTCTTGCCTGATCCTGCATTGGACTGGTTAATGAAACTGAGCTCACAGTGCCTGGAGGCGGGGTTGTAGAGGAGGCCCCAATGCATCCTGGGACAGCCTAAAGCTTTAGCCTGTTGGTGCCTCTGGATCAAGATCCGCTGTACACCCCGATGTTTCCCTGTTGAACCCAATGTACCTCGCTGAAAGAGAGTTAGCCATGGTAGTCTACCATAACTCTCCTTTTTTTTAAACTTATTTGAAATTACAATACTATAACAAGGCATGTCTGTATTAAGTTAACAAGATGAGAACTAGAACACACATGCTAAATGGTATTGCCCTGTCCTATGACCTTCAAAGCACATGTTTTATTCTCTCTGGCACTGCATACAATTCTCTCTGGCATGGCATAGTTGAGTATGCGGTCAGAATCTCGACAGTTAGAATACCAACAACAGTATCCTGAAGGATCCCGAATGGAAGTACTGGCGTTTGGGTAAGGCACTAGGAGAAGAGTTAGAGTTAGGGTTAGGCTACAGGGGTGGGGAAGGTTAGGGATAGGCTTGTGGGGGAGTAAGGTAAAAATACTTACAACGATCCGTCAGGATTCTGACCACCAAGATCCCGCTATCCGTAATCTGATTTCGTACCTAACCCCATATTTATATGAATTAATGTTTGAGAAGAACTCTGTTTAACATTTCAGTAATGTGAATGTTTGCACTCAGCATTGTATTCAAAACTGTATTCATAGCACTGCCAAATTACCATTATATCAGGAACTGCATGGTTCTAAGTTTCTGAATTAACAACAATGTTCTTTATGTTGTAATGAGTGAAATAGTGCTTTCCTTGCCGTGTAATTAATACACAGTATGCATTTGTACAGGGCTGCCATCAGAGGGGTACAATCACTACTCCCATACCCGGGCCAGACTACCTGCGGAGTTAATGATCAAATCATCACACAAGACAGCGTATGATGCTTGCGCTGGCCCTAGAGTTATAGAAATGATTCATCACACAGCTTAGCTGTAGTGATGGATACAGTGTGTATATACAATATGTCAGGTGTGTTGCTTCTTGTAGTGAATGCATAAGGCATGATGGAAATGGCTTCCTCTAGGTGAAAGGTGGGAGATACTGTACACCCTCTTCCCAGAAAGTAGCATCAAGAGCACAGAGACCCATAGGCAGCCATAGAGGACAATGAGGAGATGCGTTGTGGCCCTCTATAGCAGCAGCACCTGGGGAGGGTGTCTGTACCTGGCTTCTATCAGCTCAGGCTGTCCACTCCCACCTTCCCGCACACGCTGCACTCTGGGCCTGTACATGGGAATCTGACCACTTATGCACCCTGCAACCAGATTTTGGCTCCATTTCCCTCTGACCCCCCCACACACAATTAGGCACATTGGATATGGTGTTCACAAGCAAGTCTGATGACATGGTCACTTATTGAAGGTTTTCATGCTCTTTACAGGAGAGCAAGTAATTTCTGACTCCATGATATATTGGGGGACACCCTTCTGGGGTGCGGGGTACTGCAATGTGCCCTCCCCCTTTCTGCCTTCTGGCTCTCATAAAGGCCCCTGGACAGCTTTCTGTTAGTTTGCTTTTAGTACACAACATGGCCAAAGTTATACATATTTGTTCTAATGGCATCCATCATTGTTTATTCCATATTTAATAGAAATCAGACTTTGTGTTTGATTTTTGATTCAATAGAATGTATTAAATATTAAAACAAATAAAAATAGCATAGACAAAAATGATAAGACCCTTAACCTAATATTTTGTTGCACAATCTTTAGAAGCAATCACTGCAATAAAGCTAATTTTATAGACCTCAGTAAGACCTCTGTACCTTTCAACAGGTAGTTTAGCCTTCTCTTCCTTAGCAGACTATTCCAGCTGTCTCAGGTCTAATGGGTGCCTTCTCCACACTGCATGTTTCAACTCTTTCCACGGATATTCACAGATTTAGATCAGGGCTCATAAAAGGCTACTTTAGAATAATCCATTGATTTTTTTCTTCTAAATAAGAATAATCCAATTATGTATTCTTATGCATTCTTGGGTGTAGCCAGTAAAAAAATTCTTGAAAAATAGGTTCAGGAACTAAGGGTCTTTGGGTGGAGCTATTAAAAAACGTTACAGATATATAGATGATGGATAGATAAATAAATAGATAGTTTTTAGAAAAGAAATCACTCAAAGTGGACTTGAAAATAAAACTTATTTTCTCTATCGTCCTAGTGGATGCTGGGGTTCCTGAAAGGACCATGGGGGAATAGCGGCTCCGCAGGAGACAGGGCACAAAAAGTAAAGCTTTAGGATCAGGTGGTGTGCACTGGCTCCTCCCCCCATGACCCCCCTCCAAGCCTGTTAGATTTTGTGCCCGGCCGAGAAGGGTGCAATCTAGGTGGCTCTCCTAAAGAGCTGCTTAGGAAAGTTTAGCTTAGGTTTTTTATTTTACAGTGAGTCCTGCTGGCAACAGGATCACTGCAACGAGGGACTTAGGGGAGAAGAAGTGAACTCACCTGCGTGCAGGATGGATTGGCTTCTTGGCTACTGGACATCAGCTCCAGAGGGACGATCACAGGTACAGCCTGGATGGTCACCGGAGCCTTGCCGCCGGCCCCCTTGCAGATGCTGAAGTAAGAAGAGGTCCAGAATCGGCGGCAGAAGACTCCTCAGTCTTCTAAAGGTAGCGCACAGCACTGCAGCTGTGCGCCATTTTCCTCTCAGCACACTTCACACGGCAGTCACTGAGGGTGCAGGGCGCTGGGAGGGGGGCGCCCTGGGAGGCAAATGAATACCTATTTTGGCTAAAAATACCTCACATATAGCCTCCGGAGGCTATATGGAGATATTTAACCCCTGCCAGAATCCGTTAAGAGCGGGAGACGAGGCCGCCGAAAAAGGGGCGGGGCCTATCTCCTCAGCACACAGCGCCATTTTCCCTCACAGAAAGGCTGGAGGGAAGGCTCCCAGGCTCTCCCCTGCACTGCACTACAGAAACAGGGTTAAAACAGAGAGGGGGGGCACTAATTTGGCGATATGCTTATATATATATATTAAGATGCTATAAGGGAAAACACTTATATAAGGTTGTCCCTATATAATTATAGCGTTTTTGGTGTGTGCTGGCAAACTCTCCCTCTGTCTCTCCAAAGGGCTAGTGGGTCCTGTCCTCTATCAGAGCATTCCCTGTGTGTGTGCTGTGTGTCGGTACGTGTGTGTCGACAGGTAGGAGGACGATGTTGGTGAGGAGGCGGAGCAATTGCCTGTAATGGTGATGTCACTCTCTAGGGAGTCGACACCGGAATGGATGGCTTATTTAGGAAATTACGTGATAATGTCAACACGCTGCAAGGTCGGTTGACGACATGAGACGGCCGACAAACAATTAGTACGGTCCAGACGTCTCAAAAACACCGTCAAGGGTTTTAAAACGCCCGTTTACTTTAGTCGGTCGACACAGACACAGACAGGGACACTGAATCCAGTGTCGACGGTGAATAAACAAACGTATTCCTTATTAGGGCCACACGTTAAAGGCAATGAAGGAGGTGTTACGTATTTCTGATACTACAAGTACCACAAAAGAGGGTATTATGTGGGATGTGAAAAAACTACCATAGTTTTTCCTGAATCAGATAAATTAAATAAAGTGTGTGATGATGCGTGGGTTCCCCCCGATAGAAAATTATGGGCGGTATACCCTTTCCCGCCAGAAGTTAGGGCGCGTTGGGAAACACCCCTTAAGGTGGATAAGGCGCTCACACGCTTATCAAAACAAGTGGCGGTACCGTCTATAGATAGGGCCGTCCTCAAGGACCAGCTGACAAGGCTGGAAAATATAATAAAAAGTATATACACACATACTGGTGTTATACTGCGGCCAGCGATCGCCTCAGCCTGGATGTGCAGAGCTAGGGTGGCTTGGTCGGATTCCCTGACTAAAAATATTGATACCCTTGACAGGGACAGTATTTTATTGACTATAGAGCATTTCTATATATGCGAGATGCACAGAGGGATATTTGCACTCTGGCATCATGAATAAACGCGATGTCCATAACTGCCAGAAGATGTTATGGACACGACAGTGGTCAGGTGATGCAGATTCCAAACGGCACAGTATGGCCGTATAAAGGAAGAGGACTTGTTTGGGGTCGGTCCATCGGACCTGGTGGTCACGGCAACTGCTGGAAAATCCACCGTTTTTTACCCTAAGTCACATCTCTGCAGAAAAAGACACCGTCTTTTCAGCCTCAGTCCTCTCGTCCCTATAAGATCATATCTGCCCAGGGATAGAGGAAAGGGAAGAAGACTGCAACAGGCAGCCTATTCCCAGGAACAGAAGCGTTCCACCGCGTCTGACAAGTTCTCAGCATGGCGCTGAGACCGTACAGGACCCCTGGATCCTACAAGTAGTATCCCGGGGGTACAGATGGGAATGTCGAGACGTTTCCCCTTCGCAGGCTCCTGAAGTCTGCTTTACCAAGTCTCCCTCCGACAAGGAGGTAGTATGGGAAAAAATTCACAAGCTGTGTTCCCAGCAGGTGACAATTAAATTACCCCTCCTACTACAGAAAAGGGGTATTATTCCACACTATATTGTGGTACTGAAGCCAGAAGGCTAGGTGAGACTTATTCTAAAAAATTTTTTTTTGAACACTTACAAAGGTTCAAATTAAGATGAAGTCACTCAGAGCAGTGATAACGAACCAGGAAGAAGGGGACTATATAGTGTCCCGGGACATCAGGGATGCTTACCTCTATGTCCCAAATTTGCCCTTCTCACTAAGGGTACCTCAGGTTCGTGGTGCAGAACTGTCACTATCAGTTTCAGACGCTGCCGTTTGGATTGTCCACGGCACCCCGGGGTCTTTACCAAGGTAATGGCCGAATTGATGATTCTTCTTCGAAGAAAAGGCGTCTTAATTATCCCTTACTTGGACGATCTCCTGATAGGGGCATAGTCCAGGGAACAGTTGGAGGTCGGAGTAGCACTATCTCGGATACTGCTACAATCAGCACGGGTGGATTCTAAATATTCCAAAATCGCAGCTGATCCCGACGACACGTCTGCTGTGCCTAGGGATGATTCTGGACACAGTCCAGAAAAAGGTGTTTCTCCCGGAAGAGAAAGCCAGGGAGTTATCCGAGCAAGTCAGGAACCTCCTAAAAACAGTGCATCATTGCACAAGGGTCCTGGTAAAAATGGTGGCTTCCTACGAAGCAATTCCATTCGGCAGATTTCACGTAAGAACTTTTCAGTGGGATCTGCTGGACAAATGGTCCGGATCGCATCTTCAGATGCATCAGCGGATAACCCAATATCCAAGGACAAGGGTGTCTCTCCTGTGGTGGTTATAGAGTGCTCATCTTCTAGAGGGCCGCAGATTCGGCATTCAGGATTGGATGCTGGTAACCACGGAGCCCAGCCTGAGAGGCTGGGGAGCAGTCACACAAGGGAAAAATTTCCAGGGAGTGTGATCAAGTATGGAGACTTTTCTCCACATAAATATACTGGAGCTAAGGGTAAATTTATAATGCTCTAAGCTTAGCAAGACCTCTGCTTCAAGGTCAGCCGGTATTGATCCAGTGGGAAAAACATCACGGCAGTCGCCCACGTAAACAGACAGGGCGACACAAGAAGCAGGAGGGCAATGGCAGAAACTGCAAGGACTTTTCGCTGGGCGGAAAATCATGTGATAACACTGTCAGCAGTTTTTCATCCCGGGAATGGAAACTGGGAAGCAGACTTCCTCAGCACGACCTCCACCCGGGAGAGTGGAAACTTCATTGAGAAGTTTTTTCCACATGATTGTAAACCGTTGGGAAATACCAAAGGTGGACATGATGGCGTCCCGTCTGAACAAAAAACGGGACAGGTATTGCGCCAGGTCAAGGGACCCTCAGGCAATAGATGTGGACGTTCTGGTAACACCGTGGGTGTACCAGTCGGTGTATGTGTTCCCTCCTCTGCTTCTCATACCTAAGGTGCTGAGAATTATAAGACGTAGAGGAGTAAGAACTATACTCATGGCTCCGGATTGGCCAAGAAGGACTTGGTACCCGGAACTTCAAGAGATGCTTACAGAGGTCTTATGGCCTCTGCCGCTAAGAAGGGACTTGCTTCAGCAAGTACCATGTCTGTTCCAAGACTTACCGCAGCTGCGTTTGTCGGCATGGCGATGGAAAGCCGGATCCTAAGGGAAAAAAGGCATTCCGGAAGAGGTCATTCCTACCCTGGTCAAAGCCAGAAAGGAGGTGACCGCACAACATTATCACCACGTGTGGCGAAAATTTGTTGCGTGGTGTGAGGCCAGGAAGGCCCCACAAAGAAATTTCAACTCGGTCGTTTCCTGCATTTCCTGCAAACAGGAGTGTCTATGGGCCTCAAATTGGGGTCCATTAAGGTTCAAATTCGGCCCTGTAAATTTTCTTCCAGAAAGAATTGGCTTCAGTTCCTGAAGTCCAGAAGTTTGTCAAGGGAGTATTGCATATACAAACCCCTTTTTTGTGCCTCCAGTGGCACTGTGGGATCTCAACGTAGTTCTGGGATTTCTCAAATCACATTGGTTTAAAACCAGTCAAATATGTGGATTTGCAGCATCTCACATAAAAAGTGACCATGCTCTTGGCCCTGGCCTGGACCAGGCGAGTGTCAAATTGGTGGTTTTTTCTCAAAAAAGCCCATATCTGTTTGTCCATTCGGACAGGGCAGAGCTGCGGACTCGTCCCCAGTTCTCTCCCTAAGGTGGTGTCAGTGTTTCACCTGAACCAGCTTATTGTGGTGCCTTGCACCTACTAGGGACTTGGAGGACTCCAAGTTGCTAGAAGTTGTCAGGGCCCTGAAAATATATTCCAGGACAGCTGGAGTCAGAAAATCTGACTCGCTGTTTATACTGTATGCACCCAACAAGTTGGGTGCGCCTGCTTCTAAGCAGTCGATTGCTCGTTGGATTTGTAACACAATTCAACTTGCACATTCTGAGGCAGGCCTGCCACAGTCTAAATCGGTTAAGGCCCATTCCACAAGGAAGGTGGGCTCATCTTGGGCGGCTGCCCGAGAGGTCTCGGCATTACAACTCTGCCGAGCAGCTACGTGGTCAGGGGAGAACACGTTTGTAAAATTCTACAAATTTGATATCCTGGCAAAAGAGGACCTGGAGTTCTCTCATTCGGTGCTGCAGAGTCATCCGCACTCTCCCGCCCGTTTGGGAGCTTTGGTATAATCCCCATGGTCCTTTCAGGAACCCCAGCATCCACTAGGACGATAGAGAAAATAAGAATTTACTTACCGATAATTCTATTTCTCGGAGTCCGTAGTGGATGCTGGGCGCCCATCCCAAGTGCGGATTATCTGCAATACTTGTACATAGTTACAAAAATCGGGTTATTATTGTTGTGAGCCATCTTTTCAGAGGCTCCGCTGTTATCATACTGTTAACTGGGTTTAGATCACAAGTTGTACGGTGTGATTGGTGTGGCTGGTATGAGTCTTACCCGGGATTCAAAATTCCTCCCTTATTGTGTACGCTCGTCCGGGCACAGTACCTAACTGGCTTGGAGGGGGGTCATGGGGGGAGGAGCCAGTGCACACCACCTGATCCTAAAGCTTTACTTTTTGTGCCCTGTCTCCTGCGGAGCCGCTATTCCCCCATGGTCCTTTCAGGAACCCCAGCATCCACTACGGACTCCGAGAAATAGAATTATCGGTAAGTAAATTCTTATTTTATGGAAAATACATTTTGGCCCTAGACAGGTTCAAAAACCAAGTCTCTAATTGTGTCATATTTAATGAGAGGTTCAGGAACTGAGTTCCTGCTGAAAAATAGCACTGCTATTAGCTGTGTTTTGGGTCAATATCCTGTTGGAGGACCTATGACACAGACCCATGAGATAAAGGTTTCTGACATTGGGCAGGATGTTTCACTCTAGAATGCCTTGATTCATCAGGGTGTTACAGCCAGTACAGGGGCCAGAGCTGCTGTGGGGGCCCGTCATTGCTGATGATCACGCCTACAAACTGCTACTTAAGCATAGTCCTGTGAATGAGAGGCAGTTCGTGTCCAGTATTATCAGCATGGGAGGAAACAGAGGCAGACATGAGGTCTTGCTGGATGAGGTACAGTGCAGGGTCTTTACCATTTGTCTCAACCCGCTCAACTGCTTTTCCTTCCCTCTTCGTTACCTGGCTTCATTTCCATTGGCTGGACAGATCTCTTGTGAACCGCACAGCGCAGCACGTGAAGCGACAAGGAAGAAGAACTGAAGGTAGCAACTAGCAATGTGACTATATAATCTTACCCCCTGTATCAACAGCTATATGTGCTCTCCTGCCCCCTGTGTGTCTGTCTCTACTTTCCCCTCTGTCCTTGTCTGTGTACAGTGTAAAATGTGTGCCATTGCCCCTCTCCACGTGAATGGCACTGTCCTCTCTCCATGTAAGCCTCTGCCCCTCCTCTCCATGTGTGTTTCTGCTTTTGTTCTCTTATACCATCCGTCACACCATCCCATCTGTTACTTCCCCCACCATTTACTTGTGCTACACGTTCTCCTCTTTTGGACATTGTAGGTAAAATCATGGCAGGTGGTTGTCCATCGGAATACATGTGGATGAATGGAAGCACCATGGGTTCATCGCCACATAATTGTACCTGAGGATGGCAGGTAATTTCTTTTTTATTAAACTATCGGGGATTTTTTTCACTACAAAGGTTTATTGGCACTAAAAACTCTACCATTGCCTGTGGTCACCGCTGCCAGTGGTAACACTGACTTTGAATAGGAAAGCCTATCACGGCAGTACTTGTTACACCACAATACATTATTAAACATACAACATTTTTTTAATAAAACTTTTTATTAATCTTTGCTGGGAGGGTTTTAAATAATTTATACTGTTGCAGAGAATATGGGGAAGTCATGTGGAAAGGTCTGAGGAGCATGTAAAAGGCATGTGGGAAAGTATGAAAGGCATGTAAGGGACATGTGTTGCACTTCTGTAATATGTGTAGTGGAGGGGGTGGGGAGCGAGGAGGGGGGCTCTGTTTCACTTGTACTCTGCCACACAATTTCTGATGGCAGCCCTGCGCTAGTATAATAAAGTGTTTGCTCTCTGTTTTCTTATTTTTAAAGATACTTCATGTAACAATGATTCCTAAACTGGGAGCCGTGGCACCCTTGGGTGCTGTGGGGCACTTGCAGGGTGTCACAGGTTGGTGGTCCAGGACCAAATCTAATTATTTTAGTGTCTATATGATAGGCAAAACCTGCGCTGGTGGCTGCCAACCATAAAATATGGGGACAAAGAGAAGCACGGCCCTGTCCACCACAACATAACTGAATCCAAGGATGACAGGTAAGCACAATATACTGTAAAGTTTGGTTAATTTACAAGGAAAAGCAATACCTTATCACACTGTGGTTCGGGCCGCTGCGGCCGTTAAACATAAGCAAATAACCGCTAAGATATGTATGCACGTTGCGTATACACGCCGACACGCTATGCGCACAATGCAGCGGCACATGTGGCTAAATACACCTTATCCCCAAACAAGAATGGAATTCGACACCAGTAGTTAAATGTAATGTTGTGGTCCAACGCATCAACAGTATTTACTGAAAAGATACAGATAAAAGATACAACAATATTATAGAGAAGAGCTACAACCAATAGTACATACGTTTGTTCGCGAGCGCTCCCGGATCCAGGACTCAGTCAGTCTTAGCAAGATGACCATCAGAGAATAGACTGAGCCTGGCCAGGAGGACTCTCTTTTATACAATGTGTCAAAATACAGTACAATGGGAAATGTAAGCTCTTCTTTCATAGGTCGAAGGGCAGGTCATTTACAGTACATGAGGGGTCATAGGTTGGTTTAAATGAATGGGCGATGCTTGGTCCAGGTGTACTTGCAGGTGTTCGCCACTGGGTTCCCGCCGAATATCAAGAGTACAGTGTTTACAGCAGTTTGTGAATATTACTGTTCTGCGCATATGTATTCGCAGAAACATGCGATAAACTGCAAATAGCAACCGGAATGTAGATCTCAAAATACTGCACATCTTGATACCAAACATTAAGCCCTAACCTTGCTCCATCCCCTCACATCCTGTAACCCTGAATAACTCTGTTCTGCCTTTTGAGTATATGTAAGTTGCTGGCAAAGTGTGTGGAGACTATGTGTAAATTATGCACTATATGGATAGAATATTGAATATGTCTTTGTGGCTTTTCTGTGCGAATGCGTATGCTACCGTATATACTCATACCACGCGCCAATAAATAAGGCTCGTGAACCAGTGTACGTAGCGTGCGTGTATGCGCACGCACGGCGACTACGTGCACGCACAGAGGCCACTCTGTTTGGTGTTTGCATGTAGTGTGTATGTAATATTTTTTACTTCGACAGTCCACCCTTTGACAGTAGTCAATAACTGTCATAACTGTCACACTAAACATAATAAAAATATTTGAAACACATAACTGGTGACCTAGACACATGTATGCATTTATTTCGCGAATCAGACATTGACCTTAGTTGGAGAAGACAGGGTAAAGGATGAGACATCCTCTATATGCGCTCAGCGGTCACAGGACCACTGGTTGGGTGTGGGATGACATTTAACCTATAGAGTATGGTGGGACAGTGCTATAGCCTAAGATGTCTGATTCGAACGAACGTTTCATACATACATGTACCTATTTCTTTGCGCACTGATGTCCAGAAGTTTTGCTGGGTAGAGTGAGAGAAAAACACAAAAAGATGGTGAAAGAAACAGGCCATGAAATTTATTTACATTCCTATCACAGCACTGTCTCTATCATCGGATCGTATACCAGATCTGCCGCATTTACAATGCACCCGCTCCTTAGACTCATCAAATTTGTATTATGCCTTTTTCACCGCGTCAAAATCCGAACACATTTAAATATCAGGCCCATAATTATGACAACACCCAGGATACAGAGGAGAAACTTCCCCACATTTGCAATCACTCCTTGTGCCCACTCTCCTAACCCAGAGAACCACTTGAGTGGAATCAACCATGAGGCCCATCCAGTCAATTCATTACCCACAGCTGCTAAAGTGAGATTGTGTTTCCTTCTAAACTCCCATTTAAACTGCAAGATCTCGTCCATCTTTTGATCAATGATCTCTGTTGGGTCCTCAGTACTGTTCGTAATATACGTGCAACACTTCACACCATATTGTGTTGCTAAAGTAACACAATGCCCACCCGTCACGGCCAAGACGTAATTCAAGACCATTCGGTGTTGTACCAGTTCCTTCTTGTAGGCCTGTAGTTCTCTACCCGTACACCTGAAGGTGTCGTCATAAATCTCAGTGATATTATCTATCAAGTTCGCTAACGCATGGATATACCTATAATTTATGATTCCTCTGGCAGTATGGGTGATATCTAATGCAAGAAGAATCTAAATCCCGGTGGATTCATGGATCAAATTAAAGGCTGCAAGCTCTCTCCTGTCTATGAGGTGTCTCTTGAAAATGTGTTCGTAGTGGGTGTGAGTATAAGGAGGTATAGCGCGGCGGTGAATGTCTTTCATTTTGTCATGTGCAATGGTCACAACTTCTGGTAGTACTCTACCATACTTCTGGTATGTAACACAACCCTTCAGAGCTCAGAGTAAGCCACTTGTACGCCTTCCTTCCACAAATGAAATAACGTCATGTAGGAGAACATAGAGGACAAAATGCATCAGTATCATGTCACAGATAATCCTTACAAAGGAACCTGTCCCCAGTTTTTCCATCTGTTTGACACAAGTATCTGGCTGGATGATGTGCGCACAATATCCCTGTGACACTTTTCCAGCCCACATGGTTTTGATCCCACGTGTATACTTGTATCGGAAGTACCTCCCACTTGTGGCTATCCCACGTACAAGTTCAGAGTTGATGGGTTCTTTGTCAGCTCTGTGTGAGGAGGTCATTGTCTGATTGTTCCAAGTCACTTCCCAATTTCCTGGTTTCCGGAAATTGGTTATGTTGAAACACAGTAGTGATCTATCTACGTGGTACTGGTGGAGCTTTAGCCTAGGGGTCTAGATATATTGTATTTTCTGTCCACCGGTCTCCCCCCATGCAATTCGAGTACCTCATTTACTGTTAATGGGTATGGCACTAATCCCGATTTACTCTGTCCTTGAAGTACCTGTGAGCACACCCAGCATTCTGTTTGGTTTAAGACCGTACCCACTAATGAGTGATAGTCACTCAAAGGATGTCCATCAATATTGATATTATTGTTTGACTGACAACTCTGGATGCACTCATCTTCGACTTTGTTATCGCAGTACTTACATATGCAGTATTCATCAGACAACACCCCTTCACATTGCCTCCGAGCTCCGTTACTACCAGATCTCTTACTTATACCAGCATTGACCAAAGTGATGGACTGATCCTGGGGTCCTACAAATTCATCCTCTCCATCAGAACCCATTCCAGATCCTTGCTCGACTTCTCGGGGGCCCTTGCAAAAAGAAAATTGTTCTGATCAAAAATAGTCACAAAAAAAATCCGGAACACAGTCTCTTGATGCGAATCCATTTCGAGGAGAGGAAGGGGGGGGGGGGGGGGGGGATGGGGATGTTTGGAGAGAAAAAAAGAATATGACAACAGTCCTTGATTTTGTTTTTCACCATGCTCAGGTGCAATTTCAACAGTCATGCCTTTCAGCTTTCCCGGAATAGATTCTCCAGTGACATCAGGTTTTCTTCACCTTTCTCACGAGCTTTCTCCGGGTTACCGACCTTCTCGCAGTGGGATGAGTGGACCGAAGTCTCTCTCTCGGCAGCCTTCAGTGATGTCGTGCTGGTCAACAAAAGTTGATACTGTACTTCCCACCTGTCTATTAGGCAACCTAAGCGTAGAAAATTTTGAATCATCACATAGTCCCCAGGTTCAATTTCGTGACAATTACTGTTTGGTAGGTCAGGAATCACCAGTTTCAAATTCCTTTGCTGGTTTCTCAATTGCTGGCTCATCCTAACCAAGTATTGCACAGTCATTTCATTATTGCATATCGGATCATCCAGGGGATCTGTCATTACATGGGGCTGTCGTCCAAAAAGAATTTCAAAGGGTGATAGGTTAAGCGGTGACCTGGGAGTGGTTCTGATGCTGTACAATACTAGTGGCAGTGCCTCTGGCCACAACAGTCCAGTTTCAGCCATCACTTTGCTCAGCTTGTTTTTAATAGTGCTGTTCATTCTCTCCACCTTCGCACTGGCCTGTGGCCGGTAGGGAGTATGTAGCTTACTATTAATGCCCATAAGTTTGCACATGACTTGAAAGACTTCACCTGTGAAATGGGTACCCCTATCATTCTCAATAATCCTAGGAATACCATATCTACACACAAATTCCTGCACAATTTTCTTAGCGGTAAACACAGCAGTATTTGTGGCGGCAGGGAATGCCTCTACACAGTTCAAGAAGACATCAGTGCATACCAATACATATTTCAAATTCCTACAGGGTGGTAGCTGTATAAAGTAGATTTGTATTACCTGGAAAGGTCCGTCTGTAGGAGGGATATGGGATGGCTCCATCGGTATTGTCTTACCAATATTCTTCCTCAAGCAAGTAAGACATGTCATTGCTTTCTTGCTTGCCTGAGAAGAGAACCCTGGTGCACTCCAGTAAGCTCTTACCAATTTGCACATACCTTCCTTGCCCAGGTGAGTCAGACCATGTGCCGCTTCAGCTAGGCTTGGGAGATATGCCCTGGGGGCCACTGGCTTACCTTGTCCATCTCTCCAGAGTCCTGAGGACTCCTGACCATATTCCTTCGCCTTCCAGACCGCCTTCTCCTGTAGGGAACACAAATCTTGCATTTCAATTAGCTGTTGTGTGTTTACTATATTGAATGTCATCAGTTGTGTGGTGGTACTCGCTGCCTGTTTAACAGCTTCGTCTGCCCGGCTGTTACCAAGTGAAATTGGGTCTTGGTTGTAAGTGTGTGCTTTACACTTGATAACAGCCACTCTGTCAGGTTCCTGTATGGCTGCGAGAAGCCTTTTGATGTGTGACGCATGAAATTTCTGAGACGCCACAGGGCCCCGAAATCATGCACTATTCCGAAAGCATATCTAGTCCGTGTATATATTAGCTGACTTACTCTTTGCCAACTCACATGCTCTGGTCAGTGCTACCAGTTCAGCAACTTGTGCTGAGTGAGGTGGACCAAGGGGTTCAGCTTCTATGATACCTTTGTCATCTACAATTGCGTATCCGGTGCACAGGTCTCCTGAGTCTGTCTGTCTGTGACAACTACCGTCAGTGTAAAAGGTAAAGTCTACGTCTTCTAGTGGGTTCAAGTCTGGTTCAAGTATTCCATACAGTCATGCATATCAGTGTCTGTACTAAATCCTCTTTCACCATTATTCTCATCCTCCACCCTTTGTGCATGACAAGGCACACTTGGCAAATAAGTTGCAGGATTTAGTGTGCTACACCTTTTTATGGTAATGTTTACAGGGGCCATCAGTGATAGTTCCCATTTTGTAAACCGAGCGGATGAGACATGTCTGGTTTGGGTGGAGTTTAGCAAGGCTGATACTGCATGAGGTGTATGGATTCTCAGGTCATGCCCTAGCACTACGTCTTCACTCTTACTTACCAACAAAGCTATAGCTGCAACACTTCGTAGGCAAGTGGGGAGAGACCGTGCTACAGTGTCCAGCTGTGCACTGTAGTAGGCTACCGGTCTGCTGGCATCACCATGTTTCTGTGTCGGGACCCCTGTCGCGCACCCAGCACTTTCGGTACCATTTAATTCAAAAGATTTCTCATAATCTGGCATCCCCAATGCTGGTGCTTGAGACAAGCACTCTTTCAGTCTCTCAAACGCCACTTCGAACTCCTCAGTATGAGTAACCCGCTCTGGTTTACTTGAAGAGACCATTTCTTGCAGTGGTAATGCCAAAACAGAGAACCCCGGAATCCAGTTCCGACAATATCCACACATTCCTAGAAATGTGCAAATTTGTTGTTGAGTCTGCGGCAGAGTCATGTCACGGATGGCCTGTATCCTGTCTGTGGTCAGGTGTCTTAGTCCTTGTGTCAAGCAGTGTCCCAAGTATTTAACCCTTGTCCAGCACAACTGTAATTTATCCTTAGAAACCTTGTGTCCTGTCTGGGAGAGGTTAAACAGAAGCTGTTTAGTGTCTGCCAGGGACGACTCAAGAATCAGAGCATAACAACAAGTCATCAATATATTGTATCAGCAGTTCAGCACCGACCCATTCTCAGGCTGAAAGGATTGTAAACAGTCATGTAGGACTTGGAAGAAAATACTTGGGCTGTCAATGAAACCTTGGGGGAGACGGGTCCGGGTGTACTGTACACCCCTGTAAGAGAAGGCAAAGAGGTACTGGCTGTCGGGGTGAAGAGGAACAGAAAAGAAAGCACAGCAAAGGTCAATCACAGTGAAGTAAGTAGAGGTATAGGGATTCTGCATCAGAATGACAGCTGGATTGGGCACTACGGGGAATTGGCTCTCGACTATTTTGTTTATCCCCCTTAAATCCTGCACTAGTCTGTAACCCCTCCCCCCACTTTCTCTAACGTCCTAAGTGGATGCTGGGGACTCCGTAAGGACCATGGGGAATAGCGGCTCCGCAGGAGACTGGGCACATCTAAAGAAAGCTTTAGGACTAACTGGTGTGCACTGGCTCCTCCCCCTATGACCCTCCTCCAAGCCTCAGTTAGATTTCTGTGCCCGACGAGAAGGGTGCACACTAGGGGCTCTCCTGAGCTTCTTAGTGAAAGTTTTAGTTTAGGTTTGTTATTTTCAGTGAGACCTGCTGGCAACAGGCTCACTGCATCGAGGGACTAAGGGGAGAAGAAGCGAACTCACCTGCGTGCAGAGTGGATTGGGCTTCTTGGCTACTGGACATTAGCTCCAGAGGGACGATCACAGGTTCAGCCTGGATGGGTCCCGGAGCCGCGCCGCCGGCCCCCTTACAGAGCCAGAAGAGCGAAGAGGTCCGGAGAAAGCGGCGGCAGAAGACGTTCCTGTCTTCAAATAAGGTAGCGCACAGCACTGCAGCTGTGCGCCATTGCTCTCAGCACACTTCACACTCCGGTCACTGAGAATGCAGGGCGCTGGGGGGGGCGCCCTGAGACGCAATAAAACATGACAGAAATACCTTACATGGCAAAAAAAAAATGCATCACATATAGCTCCTGGGCTATATGGATGCATTTAACCCCTGCCAGAATATACAAAAAACCGGGAGATAAGGCCGCCGAAAAGGGGGCGGAGCCTATCTCCTCAGCACACTGGCGCCATTTTCCCTCACAGCTCAGTTGGAGGGAAGCTCCCTGACTCTTCCCTGCACTACAGAAAGGGTTAAAAAAAGAGAGGGGGGCACTATTTAGGCGCAGTATTAAAACATACAGCAGCTATAAGGGGAAAAACACTTATATAAGGTTATCCCTGTATATATATAGCGCTCTGATGTGTGCTGGCATACTCTCCCTCTGTCTCCCCAAAGGGCTAGTGGGGTCCTGTCCTCTATCAGAGCATTCCCTGTGTGTGTGCTGTGTGTCGGTACGTTTGTGTCGACATGTATGAGGAGAAAAATGATGTGGAGACGGAGCAGAGTGTCTGTAACAGTGATGTCACCCCCTAGGGGGTCGACACCTGAGTGGATGTACTGTTGAAAATTACGTGACAGTGTCAGCTCTATATAAAAAAAAAAACCAGTGGTTGACATGAGACAGCCGGCTACTCAGCTTGTGCCTGTCCAGACGTCTCATAGGCCGTCAGGGGCTCTAAAGCGGCCGTTACCTCAGATGGCAGATACAGACGCCGACACGGATACTGACTCCTGTGTCGACGGTGAAGAGACAACCGTGATTTCCAGTAGGGCCACACGTTACATGATTGAGACAATGGCAAATGTTTTTATACATTTCTGATAATACGAGTACCACCAAAAAGGGGTATTATGTTACGTGAGGGAAAAACTACCTGTAGTTTTCCTGAATCTGAGAAATAAAATGAGGTGTGTGATGATGCGTGGGTTTCCCCCCGATAACAATTGATAATTTCTTAAAAAGTATTGGCTGCATACCCTTTCCCGCCAGAGGTTAGGGTGCGTTGGGAAACACCCCCTAGGGGGGATAAGGCGCTCACACGCTTGTAAGAACAAGGGCTCTACCCTCTCATGAGATGGCCGCCCTTAAGGATCCTGCTGATAGAAAGCAGGAGGGTATCCAAAAAAGGTATTTACACACGTACTGGTGTTATACTGCGACCAGCAATCGCCTCAGCCTGGAGGTGCAGTGCTGGGTTGGCATGGTCGGATTCCCTGACTGGAAATATTGATATCCTAGATAAGGATAGTATATTATTGCCTATAGAGCATTTAAAAGATGCATTTCTATATATGCATGATGCACAGCGGAATATTTGCCGACTGGCATCAAGTATAAGTGCGTTGTCCAATTCTACCAGTAAAATGGTCAGGTGATGCGGATTCCAAACGGCATTTGGAAGTATTGCCTTTGAAAAGGGACATTTGGGGTCGGTCTTTTAGACCTGGTGGCCACGGCTACAACTGGGAAATCCACGTTTGTACCCCAGGTCGCCTCTCAAAATAAGACGCCGTATTATCAGGCGCAGTCCTTTGTTGGCAAGCGGACAAAAGGTAACTCTTTTCTGCTCGTGACAGAGGGAGAGGAAAAAGGCTGAAGAGATTAGCCAGTTCCCAGGAACAGAAACCCTTTCCCGCCTCTGCCAAGCCCTCAGTATGACGCTAGGGCCTTACAAGCTCAGGCACGGTGGGGGCCCGTTCTCAATGAATTTCAGTGCGCAGTGGGCTCACTCGCAAGTAGACCCCTGGATCCTTCAGGTAATATCTCAAGGGTACATATTGGAATTCGAGACGTCTCCCCCTCGCCGTTTCCAAAAGTCGGCCTTACCGACGTCTCCCTCTGACAGGGAGGCAGTTTTGGAAGCCATTCACAAGCTGTATTCCCAGCAGGTGATAATCAAGGTACCCCTCCTGCAACAGGGAACGGGGTATTATTCCACACTATTGTGGTACCGAAGCCAGACGGCTCGGTGAGACCGATTCTAAATCTAAATCTAAAATCTTTGAACACTTACATACAGAGGTTCAAATTCAAGATTGAGTCACTCAGAGCAGTGATTGCGAACCTGGAAGAAGGGGACTACATGATGTCTCGGGACATCAAGGATGCTTACCTTCATGTCAAAATTTACCCTTCTCACCAAGGGTACCTCAGGTTATGGTACAGAACTGTCACTATCAGTTCAGACGCTGCCGTAGGGATGGTCCACGGCACCCCGGGTCTTTACCAAGGTAATGGCCGAAATGATATCCCTTCGAAGGAAGGAAATTTTAGTTATCCCTTACTTGGACGATTCCCTGATAAGGGTAAGATCCAGGGAACAGTTGGAAGTCGGTGTAGCACTATCTCAGGTAGTGTTGCGGCAGCACGATTGGATTCTCAATATTCCAAAATCGCAGCTGGTTCCGACGACTTGTCTTCTGTTTCCTAGGGATGTTCCTGGACACAGTCCAGAAAAAAGGTGTTTCTCCCGGAAGAGAAAGCCAGGGAGTTATCCGAGCTAGTCAGGAACCTCCTAAAACCGAACCAAGGCTCAGTGCATCAATGCACAAGGGTTCTGGGTAAAAATGGTGGCTTCCTACGAAGCAATCCCATTCGCTAGATTCCACGCAAGAACTTTCCAGTGGAACCTACTGGACAAATGGTCCGGGTCGCATTTTCAGATGCATCAGCGGATAACCCTGTCACCAAAGACAAGGGTATCCATCCTGTGGTGGTTGCAGAGTGCTCATCTTCTAGAGGGCCGCAGATTCGGCATTCAGGACTGGGTCCTGGTGACCACGGATGCCAGCCTGCGAGGCTGGGGAGCAGTCACACAGGGAAGGAATATCCAGGGCTTAGGGTCAAGCCTGGATACATCACTTCACATAAATATCCTGAAGCTAAGGGCCATTTACAATGCTCTAAGCTTAGCAAGACCTCTGCTTCAAGGTCAGCCGGTGTTGATCCAGTCGGACAACATCATGGCAGTCACCCACGTAAACAGACAGGGTGGCACAAGAAGCAGGAGGGCAATGGCAGAAGCTGCAGGGATTCTTCGCTGGGCGGAAAATCATGTGATAGCACTGTCAACAGTATTCATTCCGGGAGTGGACAACTGGGAAGCAGACTTCCTCAGCACGACCTCCACCCGGGAGAGTGGGGACTTCACCCAGAAGTCGTCCACATGATTAAAAAACTCGACAGGTATTGCGCCAGGTCAAGAGACCCTCAGGCAATAGTTGTAGACGCTCTGGTAACACCGTGGGTGTACCAGTCAGTGTATGTGTTCCCTCCTCTGCCTCTCATACCCAAGGTACTGAGATTGATAAGATGGAGAGGAGAAAGCACTATATTCGTGGCTCCGGATTGGCCAAGAAGGACTTGGTAACCGGAACTTCAAGAGATGCTCACGGAGGATCCGTGGCCTCTACCTCTAAGAAGGGACCTGCTCCAGCAAGGACCCTGTCTGTTCCAAGACTTACCGCGGCTGCGTTTGACGGCATGCCGGTTGAACACCGGATCCTGAAGGAAAAAAGGCATTCCGGATGAAGTCATCCATATCCTGATCTAAAGCCAGGAAGGATGTAACCGCAAAAACATTATCACCGCAATTGGCGAAAATATGTTGCGTAGTGCGAGGCCAGTAAGGCCCGACGGAGGAAATTCAACTGGGTCGATTCCTACATTTCCTGCAAACAGGAGTGTCTATGGGCCTGAAATTGGGGTCCATTAAGGTTCAGATTTCGGCCCTGTCAATTTTCTTCCAAAAAAGAACTAGCTTCAGTCCCTGAAGTTTAGACGTTTGTAAAAGGGGTACTGCATATACAGCCTCCTTTTGTGCCTCCAGTGGCAATTTGGGATCTCAATGTAGTTTGGGTTCCAAAAGTCACATTGGTTTGAACCACTTAAATCTGTGGAGTTAAAATATCTCACATGGAAAGTGGTCATGCTGTTAGCCCTGGCCTGGGCCAGGCGCGTGTCAGAATTGGCGGCTTTATCCTGTAAAAGCCCTTATCTGATTTTCCATTCGGACAGGGCGGAATTGAGGACTCGTCCTCAGTTTCTCCCTAAGGTGGTTCCAGCGTTTTCACCTGAACCAACCTATTGTGGTGCCTGCGGCTACTAGGGACTTGGAGGAATCCAAGTTGCTGGATGTTGTCAGGGCCCTGAAAATATTCCAGGACGGCTGGAGTCAGGAAATCTGACTCGCTGTTTATCCTGTATGCACCCAACAAGCTGGGTGCTCCTGCTTCTAAGCAGATTATTGCTCGTTGGATTTGTAGTACAATTCAGCTTGCACATTCTGTGGCAGGCCTGCCACAGCTAAAATCTGTAAAAGCCCATTCCACACTGAAAGTGGGCTCATCTTGGGCGGCTGCCCGAGGGGTCTCGGCTTTACAACTTTGCCGAGCAGCTACTTGGTCAGGGGCAAACACGTTTGCTAAATTCTACAAATTTGATACCCTGGCTGAGGAGGACCTGGAGTTCTCTCATTCGGTGCTGCAGAGTCATCCGCACTCTCCCGCCCGTTTGGGAGCTTTGGTATAATCCCCATGGTCCTTACGGAGTCCCCAGCATCCACTTAGGACGTTAGAGAAAATAAGAATTTACTTACCGATAATTCTATTTCTCATAGTCCGTAGTGGATGCTGGGCGCCCATCCCAAGTGCGGATTGTCTGCAATACTTGTACATAGTTATTGTTACAAAAATCGGGTTATTATTGTTGGGAGCCATCTTTTCAGAGGCTCCTCTGTTATCATACTGTTAACTGGGTTCAGATCACAAGTTATACGGTGTGATTGGTGTGGCTGGTATGAGTCTTACCCGGGATTCAAAATCCTTCCTTATTGTGTACGCTCGTCCGGGCACAGTATCCTAACTGAGGCTTGGAGGAGGGTCATAGGGGGAGGAGCCAGTGCACACCAGTTAGTCCTAAAGCTTTCTTTAGATGTGCCCAGTCTCCTGCGGAGCCGCTATTCCCCATGGTCCTTACGGAGTCCCCAGCATCCACTACGGACTATGAGAAATAGAATTATCGGTAAGTAAATTCTTATTTTTTTTCACAGGGAAGATGGGACTATTGGCTGTGCTGGACATCCTGACTAGGATGCCCTGCTGTAGCAGCCGTTCTATAACAGGGTATACTCCTAATTCCACCTCTGGCTTCAGAGGGTACTGGGGGATTTTTGGAGCTATCCTGCCATCCTTTATTTGTACTACTACTGGGGCTACATTTGCCATAAATCCAGTGTCCTATCCATCTTTAGTTCATAAGGAACCCGGTATTTGTGAGATAATTTCCTCTTCCTGCGATGGACATGTGTCTAGAACGGTAGAGTGCAACATTAGCCTTTGAGGTGTGTCTAACATATCTTGTTCTTCCTGTGCATGGCTTTCAGGGATATCTAAAAACACACCCTCAGGGGTACAATATATAACACCCAGCATTTTACTTAATAAGTCTCTGTCAAGTAGGTTAGTCGGGGCCGACGCAGCCAACAAGAATGAATGTTTGTTATGCAAGGGCCCTATCGTAACCTCTGCAGGTCTAGTCAAAGGATACTGTTGCACTTTTCCCGTTACTCCCATTGCCAAAATAGTTTTGCCCGTGGTCATTATTCCTGTTGAAGAGGTTAATAGAGATCTGGCCGCTCCTGTATCTACAAGGAAAGGTTGTCTTGTACCAGTTACTTTGACCATGACCTCAGGTTCGTCTCTGAGGCTATTTGTCATCCTCACTGGCTGCAGAATACAGGTGTGACCCCCTTCCTATTGTCTGTATTGTTGGTTTCCCCGGAGGGCGTTGGCAGCTATTATATATGAGGGAAGTAACTGCGATGAGTTGGAGGCCTGCCCATCGCTCCTTGGGGGAAATCTATGTGTTTCCCCTCTATGTGGCTCAAAGTCCCTTCTATATGTCCCTTGGTCCCTTCTATGTGTTGGGTAGTTTTGTGTACGTGGCTCGTGTCTAGGGGCTTGTGGTCTTTTCAGTGTACAGTTCCTGGAGAAATGTCCCTCTCTCCCACAAGTGTTTCACCTACTTACTCTCCTTCTCGGTTCTTCAAACACCTGGGGGGTAGGTTGTGTAGTTTGGCCTTCCAGAGCCTGTATACTCACAGTCATCAACCTTTCCCCCTGCTGTTCGTTATGTTTGAAGATATTCTTGTCATGCTCAATAGCAGACTCTCTCAGCGCATCTACAGTGACCCCTCTCCAATTAGGCAAAGAAGTCTGTACCCTGACTTTCAATGCCTCTGAGTCCGTCCGTTAACACAGAGACAGCTACCTCCCTGTGGTTTACATCATTCTTTATATCTCTTAACCCAGTGTATTTAGCAATATCTTGCAAGGCTCTATGAAAATATTCGGATGCCAGTTCCCTTTCTCTCTGATAGTGAAAATTTTATTCCATTTTACAATTGTGGGGAAATAAAATCCTAGTTGTATATTGATTTGTTTCACGTTCTCCTGATTGTATTCATCAGTCAGAGGACTGTCTGCCTCTATCTTACAATCCGTTATAAACTTTTGGGTGTCAATATTAGGGGATAGGCATGCTCGTAACACTGTCCGCCAATCTTTGTTTGTGGGTTCATGGGCATTATCCAGATCCTTAATAAACTTCTGGCATCCGGCTAAATCTTTCCTGGCTTCGGGGAATTCTGAAATGATTGACTGCAGTTCCGACCTGGAACACGGGCAATACATTGCAATATTCCTGATGGGGGTTACTCTCTGGTTATCAGTTTTCCCATTGGGAACTGCTATTACCCGGACAGGGTTTAACCCAACCACTTCATTCCTGTTTGTCTCAGTATGGCGAGCTACTGTCTCTGCGTAATGAACAGTCCCATACTTACCGGTGGCTATGATCTCACCCGTTCCTCCAGTGGAAGACACAGCCACTGCTCTTACTGGTTGGGCTGTGCCCACTTGAGTTTCCTGCATTGTGGCTGCCTGAGAGAGGGCTGAGATCAGGCTGGGCTCGTCGTCCTCCTCTGAACTATAACCCTTGGAAGAACTTAGAACAGGGTACAATTTGCAGGGGTTAGGATTAATAAATTTTTAAAATGCCTTTTTATCATCTTCTAGTATGCTATTGGTTGTAGCATCCTTCTCTCCATCAACATATGGCGGTGGTGGTGCATTCGCATTCACATTCCTGTCTGGTTTGGAACTTGCTACACGAGCAAGTTCCCTTTGCATTTCTCCCTCTTGTTGCCATTTGTTTAAACAGTCGTTATGTCTGATTCTTTGTTTCTTGGATTTGATCAGACATATTCTATTTCTAACATTTTGCAGCACCTCTGATTCAAAACTACTAACCCTAGGAAATGATGCCCTATCATCAACAGTCATTCGTACCCATTCATCACAAAAAGCCTCTGTGTATGGACCATATTCCTACACACAATATACCGAGCGGACCCTCTCGGCCTCTGCTCCTCAGCCTGAACCCTGGCTCCTGAACGCCTCTCGCGTGCCCACTTGGCTCCCATTGTGGACTTTTTAAACACAAACATCAAATGGCCCACGCGAGATGACGGTGAAAAGTTCCTCCGAGCGCTTTTCACCCGCTCTGTCTCCTTTGGACAGTACCACGGTCCACTCCAGTAGTGATCGCCCCGCGTACCCAGTGAGGATCCCTGCCAGACCCCTCAGCACTAGAAGTATGAAGTATTAACAGCAATAAATTAATACCCCACCTTTTTCAGTGGAGGTTGAAACCCTGATCTTTTTGGTTTCTTTCCACAGGAATCCCGCTTGGGAAACGTCACCAAGCCTTCCTATGGAGTTCCACCAGGAATATTTCCTGAGAGTCAGCGAAAAATCCCTTTACTTTACACAAATCACGTCTGTGTATGCTAACACAGTGCGTATGATGACGCAATTGCGCGAAATTACGCAAATGGTATCACGTTGCGCCATGTATCACACACACACACGTGCGGTCCAATCGCATAGCTTATAGATACTTGTTATCTATACGCCCTACGATCACGGGAGTCGAATTTACAAGCTGCACTCCACAGCCGGAGCGTAACACCAAATATCACGCTCCTCCGCACATTTTACCTTTAAAAACACACATACACACTACGTGCCTCAATACCAATTACTACGGGAGGTCGCTAACCTCCACGCCACCAAGCCTCTGCTAACTCAGTGCCTCACCGACGAGATCCCGCTTTTCGGGGTTCAATCCACTCACACTTTTCAACAACCCACACTTTTAGATTTTCTGTACAGAAAATAAATCACTCTCTTTGGTCGATAAATTGCTCCAGAGGTGCTACACTTATAAAAATATTTTCAGTAATCTGTCTAAAATCGTATAGTTACTTGTTAATGTTTAACTATAATTCTTTTATCCCACCTTGAAATTGACTACTATTATGCAGCTAACTTCTGCTTGCGTAAATATGCACTCACGTTTCCCGCCTTCTGTGTGTCCACGTGTGTACCCGTGCATCGCAATATATGCGTCCACGTATTATTTTACCGTCACATGTGTATACTTGCGTACGCCAGTGTGTATCGCAGCATACTTTTGCACGCAGCTTGCCACACTCTCTTACCCAACTCTAGTAATACAAAAAAAAACACTATTTGTATTGTAGCAGTTAGATAAATGCTTCCACGTTCCCTTTGAGCACCGGAAGTCCCCTGCCGGAAAGCTTCCGCTATGTGCTACCTAAACTTTTAGGCCGGAACGGAGCTTCACTTATGAAATGCAAATATTTTGCGATTAATACACATTACACTTTTGTTCCCTACACAACCTGAAAGTCACACACATGGATAACTTCCGTTGAGTGCTGCCCAAACTTTTAGGCTAGGACCAAGTTTTGTATGTGCTTTTACAAGTACCCACTAAACAAACACAATAAATGTATAACAAATAACTTACCCGATTTTGGGGGTAATTCCAAGTTGATTGCAGCAGGATTTTTGTTAGCTGTTGGGCAAAACCATGTGCACTGCAGGGGAGGCAGATATAACATGTGCAGAAAGAGTTAGATTTGGGTGGGTTATTTTGTTTCTGTGCAGGGTAAATACTGGCTGCTTTATTTTTACACTGCAAATTAGATTGCAGATTGAACACACCACACCCAAATCTAACTCTCTCTGCACATGTTAAATCTGCCTCCCCTGCAGTGCACATGGTTTTGCCCAATTGCTAACAAAAATCCTGCTGCGATCAACTTGGAATTACCCCCTTTATGCAGATCTATAATGACTACTACAACCTAGGGCAACAATATATGAGAATATACGCAAAATATCTGTACGCTTGTGCGTGTTTTTGCGCCAAAATTAACACAACTAAATAGCTTTTTCTTGCTGTTCCTCGGTTTGCACCAGCACCTCTGAGACTATACAAGACGGACGTGGTTTAACAACATTAGGTAGTTTTAACACAACAACAGAAATTGTTTTACTTTAGATGCGTCCTCCACCCTTTGTTGTTAGACCAAAGTCTAAAAAGAAAAAACTAGTGTATTGCGCTTGATGCACTAATTATCTAAATTAATTAATAAATAAATAGCACTCTATAGTAGTGTGTCTGCTTTGCTTCAAATTAACATACATGGAACTTGCTTTCATAAAAACCAGCTAGAATATTTTAATAACATTACACATACATAGATCATATATACCAATATTGGATATATTAAAATTAAACTAGAACACACTGAAAATTGCGCTTTAACTGTCTAAGGCACAGATTGAATAGTAATAGTGTCCATAAATAGTAACAAGTAGACGGCAACAATGTATCGTATGAGTGCTACACAGACATGCCTCGTCTGTTATATCTCAATTTACAACAGCTGCTGATGCCTCTTGGATTATATATAATGTCTCTAATCCTCTTGCTACTGGCGTCCCAGTGCAAAGGAATGCTGCTTGTAATATATTTACCCGAACCAGCGGGATTCTCCACATACAGCGTAGATTTCCAAGAAGATATCCTTAAGGCATGCAGCCAAAGTCTGTTAGGCCCTGCAAGTCCGCGGGTATGAGGTGAACTGGACAGAGCCCCCAACTGTAAAGTTCGATTAATTTACAAGGAAAAGCAATACCTTATCACACTGTGGTTCGGGCCGCTGCGGCCATTAAACATAAGCAAATAACCGCTAAGATATGTATGCACGTTGCATATACACGCCGACACGATATGCGCACAATGCAGCAACACGTGTGGCTGAATACACCTTATCCCCAAACAAGAATGGAATGCGACACCAGTAGTTAAATGTAATGTTGTGGTCCAACGCATCAACAGTTTTTACTCAAAAGATACAGATAAAAGATACAATATTACATAGAAGAGCTACAACCAATAGTACATACTTTTGTTCGCGATCCAGGACTCAGTCAGTTTTAGCAAGATGACCTTCAGAGAATAGGCTGAGCCTGGCCAGGAGGACTCTCTTTTATACAATGTGTCAAAATACAGTACAATGGGAAATGTAAGCTCTTCTTTCATAGGTCAAAGGGCAGGTCATTTACAGTACATGAGGGGTCATAGGTTGGTTTAAATTAATGGACGATGCTTGGTCCAGGTGTACTTGCATGTATTCTCCACTGGGTTCCCGTCGAATATCAAGAGTACAGTATTTACAGTAGTTTGTGAATATTACTATTCTGCGCATATCTATGCGCAGAAACATGCGATAAACTGCAAATAGCAACCGGAATGTAGAACTCAAAATACTGCACATCTGGATACCAAACATTAAGCCCTAACCTTGCTCCATCCCCTCACATCCTGTAACCCTGAATAACTCTGCTGTTAACCTTGTGAGTATATGTAAGTTCCTGGCAAAGTGTGTGGAGACTATGTGTAAATTCTGCACTATATGAATAGAATATTGAATATGTCTTTGTGGCTTTTCTGTGCGAATGCGTATGCAACCGTATATACTCATACCATGAGCCAATACGCAAGGTTCGTGAACTAGTGTACGTAGCGTGCATGTGCACGCACGGCGACTACGTGCACGCACAGAGGTCACTTTGTTTGGTGTTTGCATGTGTTGTGTATGTAATATTTTTGACTTCGACGTTACTTAATGATTTTTATCCTGCATTTCTCAATAAGAAACTTTTGGGCAAGGGGTATCATGGAAAATATGCTGATACTCTGGGGTGCTGTGATTCAGAAAATAATGTATACCAGTCATTCACATATACAGTGGGGCAAAAAAGTATTTGGACAGCCACCGATTTTGCAAGTAAACCCACTTAAAAAGATGAGAGAGGTCTGTAATTTCCATCATAGGTACACTTCAACTGTGAGAGACAGAATCTGAAAAAAACCCAAAAACAAACAGGAAATCATTGTATGATTTTTAAACAATTTACTTGTATATTCTTGTGGAAAATAAATATTTGGACACCTACCAAGCAGCAAGATTTCTGGCTCTCACAGACCTGTTACTTTTTCTTTAACCACATCAGATGCGACCATGCCTGCAAGTGCTCTATCTGACCTGGTCGCACAGGATACGACCAGACAGATAGAGAGTGTTAGCAGTGGCAGGGAAGAGAAACTTCCCTCCGCTGCTGCTGTCAGAGGGAGCGGAAGGTCCCTCTGCCTCCCTGCATTCTCCCCCTGTGTCTGCCGTGCTGCCGATCACTGCTGATCGGTCAGCACAACAGGATCCCCCCCCCCCCCCCCTCCAGCGGCTGCAGACAATGGCAGCCGCTGGGGAGAGTAAATGATCCCTCCCAAGCCACCCCCTGACCCCCCCCTGCATACTTGCAGGCTGTCCCGGCTTTCAAAATAGTCGCAGTGTTCCTGATGTTCCAATGGTCGTGATGTTCCCGATCGATGTTTCGATGTTTGGAGTAAAAAACTTTTTCCTTTGTTTTTTTTTAACTAAAATCATTTGGGATAGGGTTGAAGTCATGTTCTTCACTTAATTCACTCATAAAAAAACCTGACAATTTCGGAGCGGTTTTCGGCGAAATAAATAGTCAGTTAAGTGGTTAAGAAGCTCTTCTATCCTCCACTCGTTACCTGTCTTTATGGCACCTGTTTGAACTGGTTATCTGTATAAAAGATACCTGTCCACACCCTCAAACAGTCAGACTGCTACCTCTCCACCATGGCCAAGACCAGAGAGCTGTCTGAGGACACCAGGGACAAAATTGTAGAGCTGCACAAGGCTGGGATGAGCTACTCGACAATAGGCAAGCAGCTTGGTGAGAAGAGATCAACTGTTGGTGCAATTATTAAAAAATGGAAGAAATACAAGATCACTGACAATCTCCCTTGACCTGGGGCTCCATGACCTGGGGCTCCATGCAAGATCTCACCTCGTGGGGTATCAATGATATTGAGAACGGTGAGGAATCAGCCCAGAACTACAGGGGGGAGACCTGGTCAATGATCTCAAAAGAGCTGGGACCACAGTCATAAAGGTTACCATTAGTAACACACTATGTCGTCATGGATTGAAATCCTGCAGCACCCGAAAGGTCCCCCTGCTTCAGCCAGCACATGTCCAGACCCGTCTAAAGTTTGCCAGTGACCATCTGGATGATCCAGAGGAGGATTGGGAGAATGTAATGTAGTCACCGTGTTTGGAGGGAGAAGAATGATGAATGGCATCCCAAGAACACCATACCCACTGTGAAGCAAGGGGGTGGAAACATCATGCTTTGCGGCTGCTTTTCTGCAAAGGGGACAGGACAACTGATCCGTATTAAGGAGAGGATGAATGGGGCCATGTATCGTGAGATTTTGGGCAAAAACCTCCTTCCCTCAGAGTATTGAAGTTGGAACATGGCTGGGTCTTCCAGCATGACAATGACCCCAAACACCGCCCGGGCAACTAAGGAGTGGCTCCGTAAGAAGCATTTCAAGGTCCTGGAGTAGCCTAGCCAGTCTCCAGACCTTAACCCAATAGAAAATCTGTGGAGGGAGTTGAAAGTCCGTGTTGCCCGGCGACAGCCCCAAAACATGACAGATCCATGAAGATCTGCATGGAAGAGTGGGCCAAAATACCTGCTACAGTGTGTGCAAACCTGGTCAAGAACTACAGGATACGTTTGACCTTTGTAATTGCCAACCGAAGTTATATTACAAAGTATTGAGTTAAACTTTTTGATTGTCCAAATATTTATTTTCCGCAAGAATATACAAATAAATTGTTTAAAAATCATATAATGTGATTTCCTGTTTTTTTTTTTTTTTTTTTCAGATTCTATCTCTCGCAGTTGAAGTGTACCTATGATGGAAATTACAGACCTCGCTCATCTTTTTAAGTGGGTCAACTTGCAAAATCAGTGGCTGTCCAAATACTTTTTTGCCCCACTGTATTCTGTTCAGCCAATGCTGTGATCTCACTAAAAACAAATTTCAAGGTGCAGTGATTGGGATTGATCTATCAAGTCCAATAAGAAGAATAGGTAAGACATATATACAATTTGTATGGCTTAAAGGATGATTTAACTTTTTGGACATATTTGTATGTTTATGTACATTGTTAATTTAAAATTCCAAACTAATAATTAATTGAACTTTTTTTTTTTTTTTATATTACACCAACTATCTACAATAGCTTCTTGTGCTCACAGGCTAGTAGTTAGAGTGTCTCATTGACTGTGTCACAGTGTTGATGGACAGAGCATACAACATCTCTCTGCACATTTGAATTGTACAGTACGTCACTTATACCCCTCTTACACAGCACAAATAACCTGGTATATTGCCGGGTCGACACTGGTCGCTGTGTGGTGTGAAAGGGCCCATGGCGAATTCCCAGGTCACCTGACACGGTAATTCAACCTGGGAATAAAGTACTGTTATTCCCGGGTTGAATACCGGGTCAGAGGCAGTGTGAATGGGTTGCCGGGCCGATGCGACCTGGGACCCGTTCACTACATAGGGAGAGGAGGCATGGAGATGAGCTTATCTCCCAGTGCCGATGCCGGCTCCGCGCCCCCCCCCCCCCCCCCCCCGCCACTATTGCAATCCGACCTGCATATATTGCCGGGTCAGGGAGCCAGCTGTAAGGGTCAAATGCGTAAGGATCCATTTCCAATTACTGGGTGGGACCCGTCATTTGCAGTATAGGCCTATTTAAAGCAATGGTAGAGGAGGGTGCCTTAGTAGTTCTCTGCACACACACCTTCCCCCCTCAAGAATGAAGATTTTGCATGCTTGATTGCTTTTATACTTTGCTGGGGTAATTTATCCCTTAAAGAGATTGTGTATGTTTACATATTTTGTTTTTGTTTTTCATCCATGTTCATGAATGTACATTTTAGATTAAAACCATTCTCTGCACTGCATTGCGTAATACAGTATGTTGCCATTAAATAGAGTAATAAAGTGTGTTCCTAGCTTGTGTCTGAAAACTTTTTCAGTACCTCTTATGCCCCTACTCTGCTACTCCCCAATGTACAAGACCACAATTACAAGATTTGTGCAAGTTGAATAGAGTATGGATACAAATTGTGACCATACATAATGCAACAATGTTTCTTTTGCCTTATGGTTGAAAAATAGCATTTGTCCTAGAGGATGCTGGGGTCCACATTAGTACCATGGGGTATAGACGGGTCACTTGGGAGCCATGGGCACTTTTAAGAGTTTAATAGTGTGGGCTGGCTCCTCCCTCTATGCCCCTCCTACCAGACCCAGTTTAGAAAATGTGCCCGGTGGAGCCGGTCACAGCTAGGGGAGCTCCAAGGGGCTTTTCTAGTTTTATTATTTTTTTTAAGAGCTGTTAGGTACAGGGAGGCTGCTGGCAACAGCCTCCCTGGTTCGTGGGACTTAGGGGGGGGAGTAGGATTTATCCCTTGAGGTTAATGGCTCCTATCTCCGCTGACAGGACACTGAGCTCCTGAGGGTGTTGATCGCAAGCCCCCGAGGCGACAACTCGCTCCCACAGCACTGACGCCACCCCCTAACAGAGCCAGAAGATGTGGTGGTGAGTATGACGCCGGCGCCCCGGTAAGTGGGGCGCCGGTGGGAATGGTGGCAAAAGGGTGGGAGCGCAGCGCTGATGCTGCGCTTCCGGAGGGCTCAGAGGTACAGTTGTGTAACGCTGTGAGGGGCGCTCTGGGCCAGAGCAATACCCCAACACTGGTCATCTGAGCTAACAGGGGCTAATCCCACTGTTAGCAACAAGCACACCTCAGGCCAGTATAAAATAATAAATGCGGGAAGACGCGCCATTACAGGGGGTGGGGCTTCTCCTCAGAGCGGATCCAGCATTCACCAGTGCTATTGTCTCCCTGCAGATCACACTACAGAGAGATGCTGACAGGGAGCGCTGCCCTCCACTTTACTCCAGTTATCCTCTGCGGTACCAGGGTGTTATAGTAAGGAGGGGGAGAGTGTTATTCACTGTTTAATCTATTAAGATTATACAGTCAGCGCCAGGCATTTATCATAATAACTGCCTATTGGGGCGCTGTGTGTGCTGGCTCCTTATACTCTGTGTCTCTCTGAAGGTACTTTGGGGGAAACCGTGTCTGACATTTTCCTGTGTGTGTGTGTGTGTGTGTGTGTGTGTGTGTGTGTGTGTGTGTGTGTCTGTCTGTCTGTCTGTCTGTCTGTCTGTCTGTCTGTCTGTCTGTGTGGGTGTATGTATGTTATAAATCTCACATTACCATGTCTAGGGACTCTGTATCTTGTGCTGCAGAGTGTGTCCCCTCTCCAGAGTAATCTATTCAATGTACTCAGGAATGCAATATACAGTCTCAGCCTTCTGAATCCAAACCCCCATGGGTGGCTTCTGTTAAGGGAATGATATCCCAGATTTCATCTAGGATACAGTAGCTCATAATGAGACTGAAACACAGGTTTTGAAAAGATCTGTAGAGGTTTTGTCGTATTCTGCCCCCGCTACCTCATCCAAAACCCCTGATATATATCCCAAAAAGCGTGCTCTTGCCCAATTAATGCAAGTCGACACGGATACCGATACTGATACAGGAGACGGTGAGGGCGATATACTGGGGGGTGAGGCATCCCTTGCTAAGGGGGTGCAACTGATAATTGAGGCTATTAGGGACATTTTACACATTACTGATAAGGTACCTGAGCAAGTAGAGGAGGCTTACTTTACTGACCATAAGAAATCCTCCCTTACATTCCCTGCGTCTAAGGAACTAAACGTATTGTTTGAAAAATCCTGGGAAAACCCAGAGAAAAAGTTCCAGATCACTAAAAGAGTTCTCATTGCTTTTCCTTTCCCTGAGGAGGATAGGAAAAAGTGGGAAGACCCGCCGATAGTAGACGCTTCTGTTTCTAGGTTGTCTAAGAAAGTGGTTTTGCCTGTCCCTGGGTCCACCGCTTTAAAAGAGCCGGCTGACCGCAAGATTGAGAATACACTCAAATCTTTATACACAGCAGATGGCGTAGCTTTAAGACCCACTATTGCTTGTGCATGGATTTCTAAAGCCATAGTAAAGTGGTCAGGCACTTTACTGGAGGAGTTAGATTCTATGGATAGAAGTGACATTGAATTGTTTTTACGTCACATACAGGATTCTGCAAGTTTCATGGTGGAAGCCATGAAAGACCTTGGACATCTGAACGCGAAGGCTTCTTCCATGGCTGTCTCATCACGCAGTGGGCTCTGGCTGCGCCAATGGTCTGCAGATGCGGAATCCAAGAAGAGTGTGGAGAACCTACCCTTCACAGGTCATGCTCTGTTTGGGGAAGCGCTAGATGCATGGATCTCCACAGCAACTGCGGGTAAGTCAAATTTCTTCCCTCTGCTACACCACCGACTAGGAAATCATATCCTACGTCTGCGATGCAGTCCTTTCGGACCGCTAAAGTTAAAAATTCCAAATCCCCCTCCACTGTCTTTAGAGGTGGTGGGAGGAAATCCCAAAAACCTGCACCCGCAGGTTCCCAGGAACAGAAGCCTGGTTCTGTTTCCTCAAAATCCTCGGCATGACGGTGGACATCCCAGCCTGGAGATCGGGCAGATGGGAGCAAGACTAAGAAATTTCAGTCATGTCTGGGCGTCCTCATGCCTGAATCCCTGGGTACAAGATATTGTTACCCAGGGGTATAGACAGGAGTTTCAAGAACTCCCACCTCACAGAGTCTTCAAATCGGGCTTGCCAGCTTCGCTGACAGAAAATGCTATCCTACAGGAAGCCATTCAAAAATTGCTAAGGTCAAATGTCATAGTTCCAGTTCCACCTCTCCTACAACTCAAGGGTTTTTACTCAAACCTGTTTGTGGTGCCAGAACCAGACGATTCGGTAAGACAGATATTAAACCTAAAGTCATTGAACCCCTACTTGGGGGAATTCAAATTAAAGATGGAATCTCTGAGAGCGGTGATCTCAGGTCTGGAGGAGGGGGAATTTCTGGTATCCCTGGATATCAAGGATGCGTACCTTCACATCTCAATCTGGCCGCCTCACCAGGGATTTACACTGCTGGACTGTCACTATTAGTTCCGGACACTGCCATTTGGCCTCTCCACGGCACCAAGAGTGTTCACCAAGGTAATGGCGGAGATGATGCTACTCCTCTGCAAGCAGGGTGTGAACATAATTCCTTATCTGGACGATCTACTAATAAAAGCTTCTTCCAGGGAAAAGCTGTTACAGAGTATTCCTCTCTCAACTGAACTGCTCCAGGATCATGGATGGATCCTGAACCTTCCAAAGACGAATTTGGAGCCGACAAGGAGGCTGTCCTTCCTGGGGATGATCTTCGACATGGAAGTTCAGAGGGTGTTTCTGCCGGAAGGGAAGGCATTGGTGATACGAGCAATGGTCCAGGATGTCTTGAAGCCAACCCAGGTATCGGTTCATCAGTGCATTCCCCTTCTGGGGAAGATGGTAACCTCCTACGAGGCTCTACAGTACAGAAGATTTCATGCACGTTCTTTTCAACTGGATCTCCTTGACAAATGGTCCGGATCTCATCTTCACATGCACCAGAGGATCCGTCTTTCACTGAAGGCCAGGATCTCGCTCTTCTGGTGGCTGCAAACCTCTCACCTACTAGAGGGCGGCAGGTTCAGGATTCAGAATTGGATCCTCCTAACCACGGATGCAAGTCTCAGAGGTTGGGGGGCAGTCACACAAGGGGAAAACTTCCAAGGAAGGTGGTCAAATCTGGAATCCATCCTTCCGATAAACATTCTAGAACTAACAGCCGTGTACAATGGTCTTCTACAAGCGGCACATCTTCTGAAAGATCAGGCCATTCAGGTTCAGTTGGACAATGTAACGACAGTGGCCTACATAAACCGACAAGGCGGAACGAAGAGCAGAGCTGCAATGTCAGAGGTAACAAGAATCATCATCTGGGCGGAAAAGCACGTGGTGGCGCTGTTAGCAATCTTCATTCCGGGAGTGGACAACTGGAAAGTGGACTGCCTCAGCAAACATGATCTCCATCCGGGAGAGTGGGGCCTCCGCCCAGAGGTGTTCGCAGGTGACAAATCTTTGGAGCGTACCTCAAAAAAACATGATGGCCTCCCGCCTCAACAAGAAGCTTTGGAGGTATTGTTCCAGATCGAGGGATCCACAGGCAGTGGCAGTGGACGCCCTGGTAACTCCGTGAGTGTTCAAGTCAGTGTATGTGTTTCCTCCACTTCCACTCATCCCAATTATTCTCAAAATAATCAAAAGAACAAGAGTTCAGGCCATCCTCATTGCTCCGGACTGGCCAAGAAGGGCTTGGTACGCGGATCTTCTGGAGTTACTTCTGGAAGATCCGAGGCCTCTTCCTCTTCGAGAGGACCTTCTGCAACAGGGGCCGTTCGCTTATCAAGACTTACCACAGCTACGTTTGATGGCATGGAGGTTGAACGCCAGATCTTAGCTCGGAAGGGCATTCCGAACAAAGTTATTCCTACCCTGATACAGGCTAGGAAAGGAGTAACGTCAAAACATTACCATCGGATTTGGAAAAAGTATGTGTCTTGGTGTGAATCCAAGACGTTTCCTACGGTGGAGTTTCAACTAGGACGGTTTCTCATCTTCCTGCAAGCAGGGGTGGATGTGGGCCTGCGCCTGGGCTCCTTAAAAATACAGGTTTTGCGCTTGTCCATTTTCTTCCAGAAACAATTGGCTGCTCTCCCTGAGGTTCAGACTTTCTTGAAAGGGGTTCTGCACATCCAACCTCCCTTTGTGCCTCCTTCGGCACCTTGGGATCTTAACATGGTACTGCAGTTCTTGCAATCGGATTGGTTTGAGCCTTTACAGGAGGTTGAGGTCAAGTTTCTTACTTGGAAGACTGTCACACTGTTGGCATTGGCATCTGCTAGACGTGTGTCGGAATTGGGGGCATTGTCCTACAAGAGCCCCTACTTGATTTTCCATGAAGATAGAGCTGAGCTCAGGACGCGTCAGCAATTTCTTCCGCAGGTTGTGTCGGCTTTTCATATCAACCAACCTATTGTGGTGCCAGTGGCTACTGACTCCTCAATTACCTCAAAGTCCTTGGATGTTGTGAAGACTTTGAAGATTTATGTGAAAAGAACTTCTCGTCACAGAAAGTCGGACGCTCTGTTTGTCCTTTATGATCCCAACAAGGTTGGATGGCCTGCTTCTAAGCAGACGATTTCTCGCTGGATCAGGTTTACTATCCAGCATGCTTATTCTACGGCAAGATTGCCATGTCCGAAATCCATTAAGGCCCACTCTACTCGTAAAGTGAGTTCTTCCTGGGCGGCTGCTCGGGGTGTCTCGGCTTTACAGCTTTGCCGAGCAGCTACATGGTCAGGGTCGAACACGTTTGCTAAGTTCTACAAGTTCGATACTTTGGCCTCTGAGGACCTAAAGTTTGGTCAATCGGTTCTGCAGGAGCGTCCGCGCTCTCCCTCCCATACTGGGAGCTTTGGTACATCCCCGTGGTACTAATGTGGACCCCAGCATCCTCTAGGACGTAAGATAAAAATAGGATTTTAATTACCTACCGGTAAATCCTTTTCTCGTAATCCGTAGAGGATGCTGGGCGCCCGCCCAGCGCTCCGTTTTCCTGCAGTTGTTACTTGGTTCCGTACTGCCTTGTTACTTGGTTGAATACTACATTGTTACTTGGTTAAGTACTGTTGTTCAGCCATTGCTGACTTGTTTCAAGCTGGTTGTTTGATTTTCTGTTGTTACGTGTGAGCTGGTGTGAATCTCACCACTATCTGTGTATTTCCTTCTCTCAAAGTATGTCCGTCTCCTCGTGCAGTTTCTAGACTGGGTCTGGTAGGAGGGACATAGAGGGAGGAGCCAGCCCACACTATTAAACTCTTAAAGTGCACATGGCTCCCAAGGGACCCATCTATACCCCATGGTACTAATGTGGACCCCAGCATCCTCTACGAACTACGAGAAAAGGATTTACCGGTAGGTAATTAAAATCCTATTTAAATTCACTTCTTATCGTGTTACATTTGGTATAGGACTTGGCACACACATGTCCAAACTTTGGTGGTCATTCCGAGTTGTTCGCTCGTTGCCGATTTTCGCTATACTGCGATTTGTTGCTAATTGTGCATGTGCATGGTACGCAGCGCGCATGCGCTTAGTTATTTAACACAAAACTTAGTAGATTTACACAAGCTCGAGCTAAGTTTTTTCATCGCTCGAGTGATCGTAGTGTGATTGACAGGAAGTGGGTGTTTCTAGGCGGAAACTGGGCGTTTTCAGGGAGTGTGCTGAAAAACGCAGGCGTTCCACGTAAAAACGCAGGAGTGGCTGGAGAAACGGGGGAGTGGCTGGCCGAACGCAGGGCGTGTTTGTGACGTCAAACCAGGAACTAAACGGACTGAGGTGATCGCAATCTAGGAGTAGGTCTGGAGCTACTCAGAAAATGCAAAGAATTATTTAGTAGCAGATTTGCTAATCTTTCGTTCGCACTTCTGCTAAGCTAAGATACACTCCCAGAGGGCGGCGGCCTAGCGTGTGCAATGCTGCTAAATGCAGCGAGCGAACAACTCGGAATGAGCGCCTTAATCAGATCTCTTTTTGAAGCACATAAACACAATGATAACTGATTATATACAAAGATTGTCTGTGATGAGCGAGTCAGAGCCACTGTAGTAGAAAAGAAGGGGGCTGTATGTGTGACATGCATTTCCTATTTCTAGTACATTGTCTATTTCTACTTCGTCGCTTTATGTGTGTTAGCGTTTATGAAAGTTTCTATTTTCAATTTGTCACTGAGAGTAACTGGGGATGCTTTGGGTGAAAATTGTAAGAAAATAAGAATTTACTTACCGATAATTCTATTTCTCGTAGTCCGTAGTGGATGCTGGGGACTCCGTCAGGACCATGGGGAATAGCGGCTCCGCAGGAGACAGGGCACAAAAGTAAAAGCTTTAGGATCAGGTGGTGTGCACTGGCTCCTCCCCCTATGACCCTCCTCCAAGCCTCAGTTAGGATACTGTGCCCGGACGAGCGTACACAATAAGGAAGGATTTTGAATCCCGGGTAAGACTCATACCAGCCACACCAATCACACTGTACAACCTGTGATCTGAACCCAGTTAACAGCATGATAACAGCGGAGCCTTTGAAAAGATGGCTCACAACAATAATAACCCGATTTTTGTAACAATAACTATGTACAAGTATTGCAGACAATCCGCACTTGGGATGGGCGCCCAGCATCCACTACGGACTACGAGAAATAGAATTATCGGTAAGTAAATTCTTATTTTCTCTAACGTCCTAAGTGGATGCTGGGGACTCCGTCAGGACCATGGGGATTATACCAAAGCTCCCAAACGGGCGGGAGAGTGCGGATGACTCTGCAGCACCGAGTGAGAGAACTCCAGGTCCTCCTCAGCCAGGGTGTGCCCCTGACCAAGTAGCAGCTCGGCAAAGTTGTAAAGCCGAGACCCCTCGGGCAGCCGCCCAAGATGAGCCCACCTTCCTTGTGGAATGGGCATTTACATATTTTGGCTGTGGCAGGCCTGCCACAGAATGTGCAAGCTGAATTGTACTACACATCCAACTAGCAATCGTCTGCTTAGAAGCAAGAGCACCCAGTTTTTTGGGTGCATACAGGATAACAGCAAGTCAGTTTTCCTGACTCCAGCCGTCCTGGAAACCTATATTTTCAGGGCCCTGACAACATCTAGCAACTTGGAGTCCTCCAAGTCCCCAGTAGCCGCAGGTACCACAATAAGCTGGTTCAGGTGAAACGCTGACACCACCTTAGGGAGAAACTGGGGACGAGTCCGCAGCTCTGCCCTGTCCGAATGGACAATCAGATATGGGCTTTTGTGAGACAAAGCCGCCAATTCTGACACTCGCCTGGCCGAGGCCAGGGCCAACATCATGGTCACTTTCCATGTGAGATATTTCAAATCCACAGATTTGAGCGGTTTAAACCAATGTGATTTGAGGAATCCCAGAACTACGTTGAGATCCCACAGTGCCACTGGAGGCACAAAAGGGGGTTGTATATGCAGTACTCCCTTGACAAACTTCTGGACTTCAGGAACTGAAGCCAATTCTTTCTGGAAGAAAATCGACAGGGCCGAAATTTGAACCTTAATGGACCCCAATTTGAGGCCCATAGACACTCCTGTTTGCAGGAAATGCAGGAATCGACCGAGTTGAAATTTCTTCATGGGCCTTCCTGGCCTCACACCACGCAACATATTTTCGCCACATGTGGTGATAATGTTGTGCGGTCACCTCCTTCCTGGCTTTGACCAGGGTAGGAATGACCTCTTCCGGAATGCCTTTTTCCCTTAGGATCCGGCGTTCAACCGCCATGCCGTCAAACGCAGCCGCGGTAAGTCTTGGAACAGACATGGTACTTGCTGAAGCAAGTCCCTTCTTAGCGGCAGAGGCCATGAGTCCTCTGTGAGCATCTCTTGAAGTTCCGGGTACCAAGTCCTTCTTGGCCAATCCGGAGCCACGAGTATAGTTCTTACTCCTCTACGTCTTATAATTCTCAGTACCTTAGGTATGAGAAGCAGAGGAGGGAACACATACACCTACAGGTACACCCACGGTGTTACCAGAACGTCCACAGCTATTGCCTGAGGGTCTCTTGACCTGGCGCAATACCTGTCCAGTTTTTTGTTCAGGCGGGACGCCATCATGTCCACCTTTGATCTTTCCCAACGGTTCACAATCATGTGGAAGACTTCCCGATGAAGTCCCCACTCTCCCGGGTGGAGGTCGTGCTGAGGAAGTCTGCTTCCCAGTTGTCCACTCCCGGAATGAACACTGCTGACAGTGCTAACACATGATTTTCCGCCCAGCGAAGAATCCTTGCAGTTTCTGCCATTGCCCTCCTGCTTCTTGTGCCGCCCAGTCTGTTTACGTGGGCGACTGCCGTGATGTTGTCCCACTGGATCAATACCGGCTGACCTTGAAGCAGAGGTCTTGCTAAGCTTAGAGCATTGTAAATTGCTCTTAGCTCCAGTATATTTATGTGGAGAGAAGTCTCCAGACTTGATCACACTCCCTGGAAATTTTTTCCTTGTGTGACTGCTCCCCAGCCTTTCAGGCTGGCATCCGTGGTCACCAGGACCCAGTCCTGAATGCCGAATCTGTGGCCCTTTAGTAGATGAGCACTCTGCAGCCACCACAGAAGAGACACCCTTGTCCTTGGAGACAGGGTTATCCGCTGATGCATCTTAAGATGCGATCCGGACCATTTTTCCAGCAGATCCCACTGAAAAGTTCTTGCGTGAAATCTGCCGAATGGAATCGCTTCGTAAGAAGCCACCATTTTTCCCAGGACCCTTGTGCAATGATGCACTGACACTTTTCCTGGTTTTAGGAGGTTCCTGACTAGCTCGGATAACTCCCTGGCTTTCTCCTCTGGGAGAAACACCTTTTTCTGGACTGTGTCCAGAATCATCCCTAGGAACAGCAGACGTGTCGTCGGAGACAGCTGCGATTTTGGAATATTTAGAATCCACCCGTGCTGTCGTAGAACTACTTGAGATAGTGCTACTCCGACCTCCAACTGTTCTCTGGACCTTGCCCTTATCAGGAGATCGTCCAAGTAAGGGATAATTAAGACGCCTTTTCTTTGAAGAAGAATCATCATTTCGGCCATTACCTTGGTAAAGACCCGGGGTGCCGTGGACAATCCAAACGGCAGCGTCTGAAACTGATAGTGACAGTTTTGTACTACGAACCTGAGGTACCCTTGGTGAGAAGGGCAAATTGGGACATGGAGGTAAGCATCCTTGATGTCCAGGGACACCATATAGTCCCCTTCTTCCTGGTTCGCTATCACTGCTCTGAGTGACTCCATCTTGATTTGAACCTTTGTATGTAAGTGTTCAAATATTTCAGATTTAGAATAGGTCTCACCGAGCCGTCTGGCTTCAGTACCACAATATAGTGTGGAATAATACCCCTTTCCTTGTTGTAGGAGGGGTACTTTGATTATCACCTGCTGGGAATACAGCTTGTGAATTGTTTCCAATACTGCCTCCCTGTCGGAGGGAGACGTTGGTAAAGCAGACTTCAGGAACCTGCGAGGGGGAGACGTCTCGAATTTCCAATCTGTACCCCTGGGATACTACTTGTAGGATCCAGGGGTCCACTTGCGAGTGAGCCCACTGCGCGCTGAAACTCTTGAGACGACCCCCCACCGCAGCTGAGTCCGCTTGTACGGCCCCAGCGTCATGCTGAGGACTTGGCAAAAGCGGTGGAAGGCTTCTGTTCCTGGGAATGGGCTGCCTGCTGCAGTCTTCTTCCCTTTCCTCTATCCCTGGGCAGATATGACTGGCCTTTTGCCTGCTTGCCCTTATGGGGACGAAAGGACTGAGGCTGAAAAGACGGTGTCTTTTTCTGCTGAGATGTGACTTGGGGTAAAAAAGGTGGATTTTCCAGCAGTTGCCGTGGCCACCAGGTCCGATGGACCGACCCCAAATAACTCCTCCCCTTTATACGGCAATACTTCCATGTGCCGTTTGGAATCTGCATCACCTGACCACTGTCGTGTCCATAAACATCTTCTGGCAGATATGGACATCGCACTTACTCTTGATGCCAGAGTGCAAATATCCCTCTGTGCATCTCGCATATATAGAAATGCATCCTTTAAATGCTCTATAGTCAATAAAATACTGTCCCTGTCAAGGGTATCAATATTTTCAGTCAGGGAATCCGACCAAGCCACCCCAGCGCTGCACATCCAGGCTGAGGCGATCGCTGGTCGCAGTATAACACCAGTATGTGTGTATATACTTTTTAGGATATTTTCCAGCCTCCTATCAGCTGGCTCCTTGAGGGCGGCCGTATCTGGAGACGGTAACGCCACTTGTTTTGATAAGCGTGTGAGCGCCTTATCCACCCTAAGGGGTGTTTCCCAACGCGCCCTAACTTCTGGCGGGAAAGGGTATAACGCCAATAATTTTCTATCGGGGAAAACCCACGCATCATCACACACTTCATTTAATTTATCTGATTCAGGAAAAACTACAGGTAGTTTTTTCACACCCCACATAATACCCTCTTTTGTGGTACTTGTAGTATCAGAAATATGTAACACCTCCTTCATTGCCCTTAACATGTAACGTGTGGCCCAAATGGAAAATACGTTTGTTTCTTCACCGTCGACACTGGAGTCAGTGTCCGTGTCTGTGTCGACCGACTGAGGTAAATGGGCGTTTTAAAGCCCCTGACGGTGTTTGAGACGCCTGGACAGGTACTAATTGGTTTGCCGGCCGTCTCATGTCGTCAACCGACCTTGCAGCGTGTTGACATTATCACGTAATTTCCTAAATAAGCCATCCATTCCGGTGTCGACTCCCTAGAGAGTGACATCACCATTACAGGCAATTGCTCCGCCTCCTCACCAACATCGTCCTCATACATGTCGACACACACGTACCGACACACAGCACACACACAGGGAATGCTCTGATAGAGGACAGGACCCCACTAGCCCTTTGGGGAGACAGAGGGAGAGTTTGCCAGCACACACCAAAAACGCTATAATTATACAGGGACAACCTTTATATAAGTGTTTTTCCCTTATAGCATTTTAATATATATAGTCATATCGCCAAATAAGTGCCCCCCCTCTCTGTTTTAACCCTGTTTCTGTAGTGCAGTGCAGGGGAGAGCCTGGGAGCCTTCCCACCAGCATTTCTGTGAGGGAAAATGGCGCTGTGTGCTGAGGAGAATAGGCCCCGCCCCCTTTTCGGCGGGCTTCTTCTCCCGTTTTTCTGAGACCTGGCAGGGGTTAAATATATCCATATAGCCCCCAGGGGCTATATGTGATGTATTTTTAGCCAGAATAAGGTACTATCATTGCTGCCCAGGGCGCCCCCCCCAGCGCCCTGCACCCTCAGTGACCGCTGCTATGAAGTGTGCTGACAACAATGGCACACAGCTGCAGTGCTGTGCGCTACCTTATGAAGACTGAAAAGTCTTCTGCCGCCGGTTTCTGGACCTCTTCACTTTTCGGCATCTGCAAGGGGGTCGGCGGCGCGGCTCCGGGACGAACCCCAGGGTGAGACCTGTGTTCCGACTCCCTCTGGAGCTAATGGTGTCCAGTAGCCTAAGAAGCCAATCCATCCTGCACGCAGGTGAGTTCACTTCTTCTCCCCTAAGTCCCTCGATGCAGTGAGCCTGTTGCCAGCAGTACTCACTGAAAATAAAAAACCTAACAAAACTTTTACTCTAAGCAGCTCTTTAGGAGAGCCACCTAGATTGCACCCTTCTCGGCCGGGCACAAAAATCTAACTGAGGCTTGGAAGAGGGTCATAGGGGGAGGAGCCAGTGCACACCACCTGATCCTAAAGCTTTTACTTTTGTGCCCTGTCTCCTGCGGAGCCGCTATTCCCCATGGTCCTGACGGAGTCCCCAGCATCCACTTAGGACGTTAGAGAAATGTAGTTATATCTTGTCAAAGTTGTATACTGTATATGTTTTATTCCTCCCACACTTGTATATGTAAAGATAAAAGCAATATTTTGTGTCAGGAAAATAGACAGTATGACAGAATTACATTTTAGGGCAAACTGATATATACATTAAGGTTTATAGATATTTTGTAATATAAGTGGTGTTGAGATGCATCTATACAATTGACAAAGATAGAGCTAGATGAAAAGTGCGGAAAAGGGTTTCCAGTATACAGTGTCTAGTTAGACAGTCAGTACGTCGACACTAAATGCTTGACATGCAGTAGGTTGACATGGTCAAAATGTCGTCATGGTCATTAGGTCGACCTATGAAAGGTTGACAGTGCTTATGGTTGACATGAGTTGAATTTTTTCATTTTTCATACTTTAACATCCGCATGGACTACAATTGGGAATAGTAACTTGAGCTGAGAGCAGAGCACGCAAGATGTACGGAACGCTAATTGGGGGTGCTGAGACTGCGAAAGTGACACAAAAATATGCGGTGTCAACCATTTTCCATGTCAACATTTTCCAGTGTCTACCTTTCACAGGTCGACCTAATGACCATGTTGACATTTTGTCCGTTTTGACCTTTTCACTGCAGACTAGTTGGTGTCGACCTAATGATTGTAGACCTTCTTACGGTAGATAACCATATCCGCTGAAAAGTGATTTCAGGAATTTATGCTGTATACTTAAGGCAAGGACCTCTGTTAGTTTTTCTTTCCACTAAAGGTCCCCATACACTAGAATGATATGTCTGAGGCTGAAGTCGGAGGCGATTTCCCTTGGATCAGATAGACAGCCAAAATGACCGATTTCACCCAATATATCAGCCCGAATGCCCGTATTGGGCTGAAATCGGGCATAATCGTTCTAGTGTATGGTGCCCTTAAAACTACCTGTACCATACCAAGTGTTATATATGCAAGACAGTGAAAGCTGAGGGACACTAATTGACAGAAGTTGCTGTAGGAGTTGGGCTTTTTGAGAACTGGGGGACAGTCTGTACTGATGGCTTGAGGAGATTTGAAGCCGTACAATAGGAAGATGATGACAATAGAAATGTAATTTAGGGAAAAAGGAGGGTGGGTTTGGGACTGGCAATAATAGGGTGCTTACAGTTAAAACTGGCAGAAAGTATATAAAATGTACGCTTTCTAGCACAGTTTTCCTAGTAAGATAGTGGGCCAAATAGCAACATGTTTAAATGTGACCAGTAGCGGATCTTGCCACGGGCAAGCAGGACTTTTGCCCGGGGCGCCGCCTTCCGGAGGGCGCCAGCGCCATTCGGAGGGCGCCGCACCATGGCAAGATCCGCTGCTGCTGTGCCCCCCGTTGGTCGCTCTGTCCCGCTGCCGCTGTCCCCCGCTGCCCCCCGCTGTGAAGGGAACTAGACGCGTATCGTCTAGTTTCCCTTCATGGAGAGGACCTTTACTGTGCGGTGCGCGATGACGTCATCGCGCACCGCACAGCAAAGGCCCTCTCCACGAAGGGAAACTAGACGCGAGCGTCTAGTTTCCCTTCGTGGAGAGGACCTTTGCTGTGCGGTGCGCGATGACGTCATCGCGCACCGCACATCATTTCACTACTGTACAGGGGGCGTAAATGGCCACGCCCCCTTACGAAGCCACGCCCCCTTTGCCCGCCCGGGGCGCTGGAAGAAGCAGAACCGGCCCTGAATGTGACATATGATAGGGCAGTAAACATGGAAGGGTTTTGCATATTTAGGAAGGACTGAAAATGGGAAAACCTTTTGTCTACATATTAAATCCGTAAGGAAAGGAAAAATGTAGTGCCTTTGTTGGAACATATTCAGAATATGGAAAGAAATATAATATTAAAATTATAATATTAAAATGCTGATTGATATTTATTATAAGTCTCCAATTATAAGAGTATTTCAAAAGTCAATCATCCGTATGGATGGAAAAACACTTTTATATATGGGGCATTTAAAATACCCAGATATAAATTGGGACAGTTAAAGTAATAATTTGGGCAAAGATAACTGCTTTTCATCACTATTGTAACAGCTTTTCCAGATGGCGACCAAAGCAACTAGATGGGTTGGGGCAATTAATATACCTGGTATTTTATGATAGAAATTGTATATCTAGCATAATGGGGCATATTGGTTTGAGTAATTATAATGTGATCCCATTTGAAGTGTGTTTTGAGAAGACCTTTGTAGGGTGGGCTATAGAAACCATGAATACAAACACTAAATTTAATCAGCTTACAGAACAATTTGTTTATAAACTGGGATAGTGTCTTAATTAAACAAGGTTTTTATGTTTTGCAGTTACATACAGCACATTTGTCTTTGTTATAATTTCAGGTCATACATATGGAAGGTACATTCATTCGTTACCTGGAACGATTGTAATAGTGCACAGCTTGCGTCTTATAAAACAATAGAAAATGCCTCCATAGGCTCAGAGCAAATTTAAAAAAGTACAATTTCTCTAACGTCCTAGAGGATGCTGGGGTCCATATTAGTACCATGGGGTATAGACGGGTCCACCAGGAGCCATTGGCACTTTACGAGTTTAATAGTGTGGGCTGGCTCCTCCCTCTATGCCCTTCCTACTAGACTCAGTTTAGAAAATGTGCCCGGAGGAGCCGGTCACAGCTAGGGGAGCTCTACAGAGTTTATTTCTTCCTTTTCAGTTTTTTTTTATTTTACAGGGAGGCTGTTGGCGACAGCCTCCCTGCAGCGTGGGACTGAGGGGGGGAAGAGCAGTGCCCGCCCCGCGGGGTCTTGAGCCACTGCTCCCGCTGACTAGGCACTAGCTCCAGAGGGGTCCGATCGCGCCCCGCCGCAGGGGAACGCTCGCCCCGGCAGCCGGTCGCCACCCCCTCAGGAGCTGAAGATGGCGAGTGAGTCACTGTCCCCCCTTGCAAGCGGGGGGACAGTGTGAAGTGGGCGGCTAAAGGGTTAGGAGCGCGGTCTTAACCGCGCTCCTGGAAGGCTCAGCGGTACCTTGATGCGGCGATGGGGGGGAGCGCCCTGGGCCAGCCCCGGACCCTGCACTGGTTGTTTCCTGCATGTCGGGGTCTGCGGATCCAGGTCAGCCAAATCCTCCAGGCCAGTATAATCTTCTTGAGAGCAGGAAGCTGGCGCCATTGAAGGGGGTGGAGCTTCTCCTCAGAGCGGACCCAGCAGCGTTCAGTGCCATTTTCTCTGGCTGCAGTCGCTATCCACTGGATCCAGGTCCCTCCAGAGCTTTCTCCAGCAGTCTGTACGGTACCAGGAGGCTGTAGAAGGGAGGGGAGGCTGCATAATAGGCTGTGTCACCTATTAAGGGACACAGTCCGCGCTGGGAAGGGACTCCCTTTGCTTAAAAAGCGCTGTGTGTGCGTTGGCTCCAATCTCTGGGGGTAATTCCAAGATGATCGCAGCAGGAAATTTTTTAGCAGTTGGGCAAAACCATGTGCACTGCAGGGGGGGCAGATATAACATGTGCAGAGAGAGTTTGATTTGGGTGTGGTGTGTTCAATCTGCAACCTAAATTGCAGTGTCAAAATAAAGCAGCCAGTATTTACCCTGCACAGAAACAAAATAACCCACCCAAATCTAACTCTCTCTGCACATGTTATAACTGCCCCCCCTCCCCCCCTGCAGTGCACATGGTTTTGCCCAACTGCTAAAAAATGTTCCTGCTGCGATCAACTTGGAATTACCCCCTCTGTGTCTCTCTGCCTTTCTTTGGGGGGGAGAGGGGGGGGGGGAGGGGGAAACTCTGCCTACACAATACCCTGTGTGTTTGTGGGGTGTTTTGTGTGTGTGTGTGTGTGTGTGTGTGTGGTAACATGTCTAGGGACAATGTGTCATATGCTGCAGAGGATTTGTCCTCCCAGGAGGACAGAGCCGGCCTTAGGCATAGGCAAACTAGGCAAATGCCTAGGGTATTTGGTATGCTTAGGGGCACCAGCAGCTTCTGCTGATTAAAATGTATGTGACTGTGGCTGTATCTGCATACAAAATGCTACGTTGCAGTGTATTCCTGGAAATCACTGTAATGTAGCATTTCGTATGCAGATACAGCTGCAGTCGCACACAGAATATAGGCATGCTGCATATCATTTTAATCAGCAGAAGCTGCCTGTGTATCCTAGCCGCATAGTAATGCAAATAATATGATGCATTTTCATAAACAAAAGGCGCCCGACGTTAGCAGAGCTGCCAGCTGACACATGCCAGGCATCTCCTGCAGAACTAGCGGCGGTGCTAGGGGGCACCAGCCAAAATCTTGCCTAGGGCATCATATTGGTTAGGGCCGGCTCTGCCGGAAGACTCCATACCATGTAATCAGGATTGCACAGTTTTAGCGCAGATCCCAGCTAGAGAACCAGAATGGTTAGTCTCAGGGGGACTATTTCCAAGATTTCTGATAGAGTTGCTAGGACTGAGCACGCCACTCAGGTCCTCCAGTCCTCTATGGTGGTATGGTCTGATTCTGCCCCCTCGGGGTCCCAGGTGGTACATTCTCATAAACGGAGCTTGCAATTATGCAGGATGACACGGACACCGACTCTAACGCTGCAGACGGTCATGGGGATGTGTTGCGGGGGATGGCATCACTTGCCAAGGGGGTGCAGTTGATGATTGAGGCTGTTAGGGATGTTTTACACATTTCAGACACAGCTCCGGAACAGGTGGAGGAGGCCTTCTTCACAGATAATAAGAAGCCCCCCCTCACTTTCCCGGCATCCAAAGAATTGAATGCTATCTTTTGAAAAGGCATGGGAAACTTCGGAAAATAAATTCCAGATTCCCAAGAGGGTGTTGGTGGCTTTTCCCTTCCCAGAGGAAGATAGGAAGAGGTGGGAGTCCCCACCGATAGTCGACGCCTCTGTATCCAGCCTGTCCAAACAGGTAGTTTTACCGGTCCCGGGATCTACCGCGTTAAAGGACCCGGCAGATCGCAAGGTGGATGCTACGCTGAAATCCATTTACGCGGCTTCGGAGACTATATTGCGGCCTACTATAGCCTGTGCTTGGATTGCTAAAGCTATTGCCAGGTTGTCGATCACTCTGCAGGAGGAATCGTCTACGCTGGACAAAGGTGATGTTGATTTGTTTTTGCGTAATATTCAGGATTCTGCAGAGTTCCTGGTGGATTCCATGAAGGACCTGGGTTCCATAGCTGCGGGGATCTCCTCCATGTCAGTCTCGGCTCGCAGAGGTCTCTGGCTGCGCAACTGGTCTGCGGACGCGGAATCCAGGAAGTGTGTGGAAGACCTTCCGTACAAAGGTCAGGCTCTATTTGGGTAGGCGCTGGAAGCGTGGATTGCCACGGCTACCGGGGGTAAGTCTCCTTTTCTCCCCTCAGCTGCACCTGCTACGAAGAAGCCCTTTTCATCTAACACGTCACAGTCCTTTCGGGCCGCGTTGCCTAGAAAGAATAAGCCTTCGAACACCTTCTTCAGAGGTGGTCGTGCCAAAGGAAAGAAACCCGCTCCCGCAGGTTCCCAGACCCAGAAGCCCGCTTCTGATACCCCTAAGTCCTCCGCATGACGGTGGACAGCTAGGCCTGGAGGAAGGTCAGGTGGGGGCAAGACTCAGGCAATTCAGCGACGTCTGGGTGTCGTCGGGTCTGGACCCCTGGGTTCTGGATATAGTGTCCATGGGGTACAGACTGGAGTGCCAAGAGCCCCCACCTCACCGTTTCAGGCTTACCAGCTCTGCTGGCGGACAGGACAATTCTTCTGGAGGCCATCAGGAGATTGGTGGTGTCAGAGGTCATTGTTCAGGTTCCTCTTCAGCAACGGAACAAGGGTTATTATTCAAACCTTTTTGTTGTACCGAAACCGGATGGTTCGGTACGGCCTATTCTAAATTTAAAATCTTTGAACCCTTATCTCAAGGAGTTCAAATTCAAGATGGAATCTCTGAGAGCTGTCATTTCAGGGCTGTCGGAGGGGGAGTTCCTGGTGTCCCTGGACATCAAGGATGCTTACCTCCACATTTCAATTTGGGCACCGCATCAAGCTTATCTCAGGTTTGCGCTGATGGACGATCACTATCAGTTCCAGGCGCTGCCGTTTGGCCTCTCAACATCACCAAGGATCTTCACCAAGGTGATGGCGGAGATGTTGGTTCTCCTCCGCAAACAGGGGGTGAACATAATTCCATATCTGGACGATCTCCTGATCAAGGCGTCATCCAGGGAGAGGTTGTTGCGGTCCATCGCACTCACGACACAGCTGCTCAGGAAGCACGGTTGGATCCTGAATCTTCCGAAGTCTCATCTGGAGCCGACAAGGCGGCTGTCTTTCCTGGGAATGATCCTCGACACGGAAGTGCAGAGGGTATTTCTCCCGGCGGAGAAAGCGTTGGTGATTCAAACAATGGTCCGGGATGTCCTACGGGCCACCCGGGTATCGGTTCATCAATGCATACGCCTTCTGGGGAAGATGGTTGCCGCCTACGAGGCTCTGCAGTACGGCAGGTTTCATGCTCAACCTTTTCAACTGGACCTCTTGGACCAGTGGTCGGGCTCTCACCTACACATGCACAAGAGGATACGCCTGTCTCCGAAAGCCAGGATTTCACTCCTCTGGTGACTGCAACCTCCACACCTTCTGGAAGGGCGAAGGTTCGGAATTCAAGACTGGATACTTTTGACCACAGATGTAAGTCTAAGAGGTTGGGGAGCGGTCGCTCTGGGTAAAACCTTTCAAGGACGATGGTCGGATCAAGAGTCACTTCTCCCAATAAACATCCTGGAACTCAGGGCCATTTACAACGCCCTTCTACAAGCAGCACACCTTCTACAGGATCGGGCTGTTCAGGTGCAGTCGGACAACGTGACCACAGTGGCCTAAACCGACAAGGCGGAATGAAGAGCAGAGCTGCCATGGCAGAGGTGTCAAAGATCCTCATCTGGGCAGAAAGGCACGCGGTGGCGATGTCGGCAATCTTCATTTTGGGCGTAGACAACTGGGAAGCAGACTTCCTCAGCAGACACGATCTCCATCCAGGGGAGTGGGGCCTCCATCCGGAGGTGTTCGAGGAGGTAACCGGTTGGTGGGGGGTTCCTCACATAGACATGATGGCCTCCCACCTCAACCAGACCCACAGGCAGTTGCGGTGGACGCACTGGTAACACCTTGGGTGTTCAAGTCAGTGTATGTGTTCCCTTCACTTCCTCTGATACAAAGGGTTCTTCAAATCGTGAGAAGAACGAAGGTTCTGGCAATCCTCATTGCTCCAGACTGGCCAAGGAGGGCTTGGTACGCGGACCTGCTGGATCTTCTGCTGGAAGATCCACGGCCTTTACCTCTTCGGGAGGATCTGCTTCTGCAGGGGCCGTTCGCTTATCAAGACTTACCGCGGCTTCGATTGACGGCATGGCGGTTGAACGGCAGATCTTAGCTCGGAATGGTATCCCGAGTGAGGTCACTCCTACCCTGATACAGGTCAGGAAGGGGGTAACGTCTAAGCATTACCATCGCATTTGGAAGAAATATGTTTGTTGGTGTGAGGCCAAGAAGTTTCCGGCGGTGGAGTTTCAACTTGGTCGTTTTCTCCTTTTTCTGCAGGCAGGGGTGGATATGGGGCTGAGATTGGGCTCCATCAAGGTCCAGATCTCTGCTTGTCCATCTTCTTCCAAAAACAATTAGCTGTTCTTCCTGAGGTTCAGACCTTTTTAAAAGGGGTTCTGCACATCCAGTCTCTCTTTGTGGCGCCTACGGCTCCATGGGTTCTGGATGTGGTGTTGCAGTTCCTACAATCTGCTTGGTTTGAGCCTCTACAGGAGGCTGATCTCGAGTTTCTCACGTGGAAGGCGGTCACCTTGTTGGCCTTGGCTTCTGCACGACGCGTATCGGAATCGGGGCTTTATCTTGTAAAAGCCCCTATCTGATCTTCCATGAAGACAGGGCAGAACTTAGGACTCGTCCACAGTTCCTACCTAAGGTTGTGTCGGCTTTCCACATCAACCAGCCTATTGTGGTGCCAGTGGCGACTGACTCCTCAATTACTTCAAAGGCCTTGGATGTAGTGAGGACTTTGAAGATTTACGTGAAGAGGACGGCTCGTCATAGGAAAAGTGACTCTGTTTGTCCTCTATGATCCAAAGAAAATTGGATCTCCTGCTTCTAAGCAGTTGATTTCACGCTGGATCAGGTTCACCATCCAGCATGCTTATTGCACGGCAGGATTGCCGTGTCCGAAATCCGTAAAGGCCCACTCTACTCGTAAAGTGGGTTCTTCCTGGGCGGCTGCCCTGGGGTGTCTCGGCGATACAACTCTGCTGAGCAGCTACTTGGTCTGGGTCGAACACGTTTGCCAAGTTTTACAAGTTCGATACTTTGGCCTCTGATGACCTCACGTTTGGTCAGGCAGTGTTAAAGGCCCACTCTACTCGTAAAGTGGGTTCTTCCTGGGCGGCTGCCCTGGGGTGTCTCGGCGATACAACTCTGCTGAGCAGCTACTTGGTCTGGGTCGAACACGTTTGCCAAGTTTTACAAGTTCGATACTTTGGCCTCTGATGACCTCACGTTTGGTCAGGCAGTGTTGCAGGAGCCTCTGCGCTCTCCCTCCCGTACTGGGAGCTTTGGTACATCCCCATGGTACTAATATGGACCCCAGCATCCTCTAGGACATTAGAGAAAATAGGATTTTAGTAACCTACCGGTAAATACTTTTCTCGTAGTCCGTGGAGGATGCTGGGCGCCCACCCAGCGCTTCGTTTCCTGCATTGGTTTTATAGTTCAGTGTTACCTGGTTCCTAGGTAAGTTCTGCGTTATTTATTGTTTCAGCTTTTGCTGAGTTGTTCCGGCATGTTGGCCGGATTTTCATGTTTGTGTGAGCTGGTATGAATCTCGCCACTATCTGTGTAATTCCTTCTCTCGAAGTATGTTGTCTCCTCAGGCACAGTTTCTAGACTGAGTCTGGTAGGAGAGGCATAGAGGAAGGAGCCAGCCCACACTATTAAACTCTTAAAGTGCCAATGGCTCCTGGTGGACCCGTCTATACCCCATGGTACTAATTTGGACCCCAGCATCCTCTACGGACTACGAGAAAAGGATTTACCGGTAGGTAACCAAAATCCTATTATTACTAAATCTTTGGCAGCTCAGCCGTTTAACCGCCTTTTCCAGCCAATGACCAGAATAGACGTTACCTAGAAAATAACAGGGGAGCGCTCATAGGGCCTAATTCAGATCTGATCGCAGCAGCAAATTTGTTAGCAGTTGGGCAAAACCTTTTGCACTGCAGGGGAAGGGGGGGGGGGGGGGGGGGGCAGATATAACATGTGCAGAGAGAGTTAGATTTTGGTGGGGTGTGTTCAATCTGCAATCTAAATTGCAGTGTCAAAATAAAGCAGCCAGTATTTACCCTGCACAGAAACAATATAACCCACCCAAATTCAAATAAGCTTCACTATTATTGTTATCTTGTTACCATATTTGAATTGGGCCTATGGTTTGTCAATAAGGTGTATTTAAGCAGTATTACCCTGGTAGAATTTGCTGCCTTTTAGGATTTCCACATGGTTCAGATAAGCCAACATACCAAGTTAATTTTAAGTTCTTTATTTTGGGTCACCTCAGTCTCCCTTCCCCAGCTCGACCCTTCCCCTCTCTGCTGACGCTACACGATTACTTCCCAACCCCCAGCGCATTGGACTGCAGTGTGATCGCAGGGTTCAGATAGGCAAACTTCCCTATGTGCTGCTCAGTGTCAGTGACTCCTTCCCATCCCTTCCACCAGCTCCTCCTCATTCCCATACTTACCATGATGGCCAGTCCTCCTCTCTGCTGTTAACGGCCACCCTCTTTCTCCGACTCCTGTTCCACAGTTACTCAGTCATGAAAAAAGTGCAGATTTCACATTCTACTGTCTCTAGAGAGGAATGTGCATTGTAATACTTACACTAATATACCTGTGAGTTTTCCACACGGCAAAATTATGAATGAAAAATAAAAAAGAATAGTGTGCATACTGTGTGAAATATGTATGAATTAAAGAGTGTTGCACTCTGCTATATTGAGGTAAAATAAGGCCTTTACATACCTGACTGCTAATCCTCCTAGACAACTGAGAACTACATAGTGATCAATGTTAAATTTAAATGTAACCAACTTTGCTTAAATGATTACATCCTGTAACAATTTAATTTCTCTTGCAGCAAGGCTGGAGGACACTGGACCATAGTATTGCAGGCTGGGGCTAGCAATGGCACTTAATGTAAACTGTAGCTTTAAACCTATGATCCTCTCTCCTGCATCCCCATGATTCCAGTCAGAGCCGGCCCTAGGTATAGGCAAACTAGGCAATTGCCTAGGGCATCTGGTATGCCTAGGGGCATCAGCAGCTTCTGCTGATTAAAATGATATGCGGCATGCCTATATTCTGTGTGTAGCATTTCGTACGCAGATACAGCCACAGTCGCACACAGTATATAGGCATGCTGCATATCATTTTAATCAGCAGAAGCTGCTTGTGCATCCTAGCCACATAGCAATGCAAATAAGATGCATTTTCATAAAAAATAGGCACCCGACGTTAGCAGAGCTGCCAGTTGACTCACGCTGGGAAAGTGTATAAGGGCATTAATAATGTGTAACATATGTGTAAGGGGCACTATGTGTGTCATAATGTGTATAAGGGCACTAATAATGGGGGTCATTCCGAGTTGTTCGCTCGCAAGCTGCTTTTAGCAGCTTGCACACGCTAAGCCGCCGCCTACTGGGAGTGAATCTTAGCTTCTTAAAATTGCGAACGAAAGATTCGCAATTTTGCGATAAGACATCTCTGTGCAGTTTCTGAGTAACTCGAGACTTACTCGGCATCTGCGATCAGTTCAGTGCTTGTCGTTCCTGGTTTGACGTCACAAACACACCCAGCGTTCGCCCAGACACTCCTCCGTTTCTCCAGCCACTCCCGCGTTTTTCCCAGAAACGGTAGCGTTTTTTCACACACACCCATAAAACGGCCAGTTTCCGCCCAGAAACACCCACTTCCTGTCAATCACAGTACGATCACCAGAACGAAAAAAAAAACGTGAGTAAATTCCTAACTGCATAGCAAATTTACTTGGCGCAGACGCAGTGCGAACATTGCGCATGCGCACTAAGCGGAAAAAATCGCTGCGATGCGAAGAAATTTACCGAGCGAACAACTCGGAATGACCCCCAATGTGCGGCATATGTGTAAGGCCAAATGTGCACACTGTTCTTATTTAAATTACAGGGGGTAGGAAAACTAAAAAAAGGACTGCTATGGGTGGGGGGTGATGGTGCTGGGAAAGGGGTGCAGGGTCAGAGGCGGAACTAGCGGTGGTGCTAGGGGGCACCAGCCAAAATCTTGCCTAGGGCATCATATTGGTTAGGGCCGGCTCTGATTCCAGTCTTTAGGTGTCTGTGGGGTTGGTCACATTTTAGGAGGGCAATTTCTTTTTCTTTTGACTTTTTTTTGGAAATTTGTTTTTATTTGTAGCTAGGTCTGTTCGCTGCTTGTGGAATTGCACAGTTTCAGTGCAGTGGTAACAGGAACTCTGTTCAGCTCGCTGATTACAGTTGCATCAGCGAGGGTGGGTGCGCGGCTAGTTGTGACCCTGCCACAGCACTCTGCACTCCATTGAGACTGCCTGGGCTCAGGAAGCAGTGCATGCTGTTACCCTTTTAGAGGGTACCAGCAGTTAGTGCTGTCTCAAATGGCAGACGCCATTTTGCTGGGTCTCTTGCGGCGGCTCCACTCCCATGCAAGGAGTAGGATCGGGCATGCTACAGGCTGCGTGTACACGGTGTCAGTGGAGAATGGAGGGGACGGAGCTTCAGTAGCAGCAGTCCCCCTCCTGCAGTGGTACAAGTTGGGGAGTCCTGCTGGAAAAGTTAGTTTCCTCTGCTGGGACTGCTGATTCTCCTGCACTTCAGACCAGCTCCTCTTGTCTACAACATCTGTATTGGGCCTGTATTTGTATATATTGCTGTACCACTGTCCCATGTGTGTGTATCTGTGTATACTGTAGGTTGTTTCCTCATCTCAAGCGCAGTATCCCGTCCCTAAAATGGGTTGGTTCACACTCTGACTCCGTAGCATGGAGTGTATGGCATGGGAGTTTTGAAACTGTTTGTTGTAACGTTTGTGCAAGGCGCATAAGCGCTTTCCTCCTTTAAAAGTAAAGTGAACTTGCTGAGACTAGCGTGCCAGCAAGTCACAGTCTTCCTTGTGATTTGAGACATTCTGTAGACTGTTTCCATATAGATTGCTAAGTGGAAGGTCTGTGAAAATGCTGGTCGGTCATTCATTTGCCTTCTTCAGTTCTCGAGGAGGAGACCAGGAGACCAAGAGGCCGTCGCATAAGAAGTTTTTTGTTTCTCGCAAGCACGCTTAAGTTAATCTGTTTCCAGCGGATCTTGTGTCCCAAGTTGGTATTGCCTTCAAAAGTTTATGCTACCGTGGCGCGTTAAGCTAATCACACTGCTCTTCCTATTTAGCGCTCGCTGTCCTTTAAAAATCCGCTACATTCATAAAATTTGGACAGTTGTCTCAAATCCATTTTCATAGGCTCCATGGTCATTATCCGACTTTTACTAGTCTCCCTATGGGCAGTTTCAACTATGCTAAGTTGGGGCTAACAAACTCGTCATAGGGCTTCACATTAATTTAGTGTGGAGGCCCTGCTTAGCTTGTCAAAACTACTTTGCGATGCAGCTATATAAGGGTGACTTCCAGCATTTCACCTACGGCTGTCTCAGCTTAGAGGTCCCTTTAGCTCTATGATTAGAATGCGCAGTCACACTTTTTCATTTGGGGTGGGCATTCTCTTAGGCCACAACTATTCTTGCCCAGACTTCCGTGGGACGTCCATTGCAAGTCTGTTTGCTTAAAGCCGCTTCTTCCCAGATAGAGGTTCAATTTCTTAGGTCCGTTTTTTTTATTGTAGTGCCGAACGGAACTCAGGGGCCAGGGCTCAAAGGAAGCCTAATGCCTACTGGGGTCAATCTTCAAGACAAATAAAATATAGATCCTATGTTGAGTGCGCACTTTTTGAGCAGCCTGGTGACGTATCAAGGTGACTCAGAGGTAACTCCCTATAAATACCTCCACCCCAAGAAGTGGGACAAACATGAAAAGAGAAATATGGCACCGATACATACAACCTAGCGCATCAGATGAAGATCAGAGAGCCACTGTAGTCAGTAGTCCTCATGTATGAAATTCCAAAACAGAGGAAAAGAAAAGTGCATATAGTGAAGCACAATTTCAAAAGGGTACATTTACGTTTGTAAATTTAAAAACATTTAATATGCACATATAAAAACATTAATCCACACACAATATTCAGTGCAGTAGCAGCAAACAAATAACACAAAGTGCAATGTGTCTAGCAGCAAATAAGGTATCCACACGGAGAGTCCAAAATTGGGCAATTACCAGATATAGATGAAAGAAGGCGTTTTAAATATGTACCATATATACTCGAGTATAAGTCGACCCGAATATAAGCCGAGGCACCTAATAATACCACAAAAACCTGGGAAAACTTATTGACACGAGTATAAGCCTAGGGTGGGAAATGCAGCTCTAGCCGTACACAGCCCTCAGTGCCAGATATGCCCCCACAGTGCCAGATAACAGATATGCCCTCATACTGCCAGATATGCCCCACAGTGCCAGATATGCCCTCATGCTGCCAAATATGCCCCACAGTGCCAGATATGCCCTCATGCTGCCACATATGCCCCTCATGCTGCCACATATGCCCCTCATGCTGCCAGATATGCCCCCTCATGCTGCCAGATATGCCCCCTCATGCTGCCAGATATGCCCCCTCCCCAAGTGCCAAATATGCTCCCCCAGTGCCTGTTACTTACCCCTCCGTCGATCCCGCGCTGTCTTCTGAATGAGGGACACGGAGCGCACAGCGCGCGCCTCTCCTGTGTCCTTCCTGCATCTCCGGCGGCCGCCGCGGGTCTAATAAAGGAAGTGCCGGTTCGTGATCAGAGGTCACGAACGGGTACTTCCTTTAATAGACCCACCGCTGCCGCCGGAGATGCAGGAGGGAAAAGTGAAATGGTTTTTATAGAGATGGTGATTTGAGGTTGGGTTGGGGCCACTATGCACTTTATGGTGACACATTTTAACCTGTGGGTGGATGCACACCTCTTAATTGGATGTAACCCCTTTTTTTTAAGTATTTCTTTTAAGTACCTTTATGAAACAATAATTTTAATAGGATTCCTCTCTCCCGTTTGTTGACGATTACTAACAACTTGTTTGTATATCTTCTTGGTACCAGACATGAGTTGGAAAACATGCATATAAGCTGGTGGGAGACCATATACATCTAAAGAATGCTGACAGCTAACATAAGGATTGGAAATCGCGGACACACAGTGCCATGGTAACAGCTGAACACGGCAGCAGAAGTGACGTACACGTTGCCATAGGGACAATGGAACATGACAGCGGAAATGACGGCGGGACGCCAAGAGACTCATGGGACCTGGAGTGAAGGGAAGCGGCCGAGGTCCGCAATGCCGATTGGAAGGAGAGCGGAAACGGAGATGGGGCGCGAACAGGCTCATGGGACTTGTAGTTTTTTAATGTATAGGAGCCAACAGCGCCCGCTCCGCCACCATAGGACGAGAGGTGGTTGTTTCCAAAGCGGAAATGACGTGGGGAGGATTATGGGAATGGTAGTTGCATTCTATTCATGTGATTCACCTGGGTCTGCTGCATTGTGATTGGCGGCAGGTTATTTAAAAAGGGAGGAAATGATGGAGGATGTTATATCACTGGAAGCCTTGATAAAGACCCGATGTAAAGGGGAGAAACGCGTTGGGTATTTATACCTGACTACCGGAGGGAGATCCTGGACTTTCAACCAGACGGAAGGTGAAGGAGCCATTGCAGTTGCTGTGGAATTACATATTTAAAACGCCTTCTTTCATCTATATCTGGTAATTGCCCAATTTTAGACTCTCCGTGTGGATACCTTATTTGCTGCTAGACACATTGCACTTTTGTGTTATTTGTTTGCTGCTACTGCACTGAATATTGTGTGTGGATTAATGTTTTTATATGTGCATATTAAATGTTTTTAAATTTACAAACGTAAATGTACCCTTTTGAAATTGTGCTTCACTATATGCACTTTTCTTTTCCTCTGTTTTGGAATTTCATACATGAGGACTACTGACTACAGTGGCTCTCTGATCTTCATCTGATGCGCTAGCTTGTATGTATCGGTGCCATATTTCTCTTTTCATGGGGTCAATCTTCGCTCAGTCTGGTCAACAGTCGGAGGGTGGTTGCAGGGCCGGCTCCAGGCACGTTCCTTAGGAGCGGCCACGCTGGGCGCCGACTCCTAAGGGTGGCCTGTAGCCGGCCGCAATTTTAAATCAGCCGCCAGTCTGTCAGCCAATCAGAGCTCGCGGACCGACAGTGGTAGTTGCTGCTGGACAGCGAGCTTTGACTGGCTGACGGAGCGGCAGCTGATTTCAGGCAGGGAGATGCCGGACTGAGAGGCAGGAGAGGCACACGCTGCGGTCTCCTCCCCTCATACAGAAGCAGCGGCGGCAGCAGCAGGAGAGGCCCACGGTGGTGAGCAGCATTACAGGGATCATATGTATCTAGCACTCATAGGTGTGCGCAGCTCAATTTATTAGAGGGTGCACGACTGGGGTGGCGTGCCTAGCATCGCCTACTGGGCGTGACTAGCATCACCTACCGGGCGTGTCTAGCACCAACTACTGGGCTAGAGTATATAATATATATATATACAGTGGTCGAAGTGGAAATTTTGAAGTGGGGGTATGGAAAAGTGAAGGCGTGGCCACTCAAAAGGGGGCATGTCCTTTAGTGTAGTTTACCATATTATATACCTCTTATACACATTATGCACCACAATAGGGTGTAGTACGGTATGCCGGCGCTCGGTCTCCCGGCGACCAGCATACCGGCGCCGGGAGCCCGACCGCCGGCATACAGACAGCGTGACGAGCGCAAAGGAGCCCCTTGCGGGCTCGCTGCACTCGCCATGCTGCGGGCACGGTGGCGCTTCTCTCCAGGGGGGTCGTGGACCCCCACGAGGGAGAATAGTTGTTGGTATGCTGGGTGTCGGGATTCCGGCGTCGGTATACTGTGCGCCGGGATCCCGACATTTGGCATACAGAAGACCACCCCCACAATAGTATGACCCTTTATACTATCAAGACCTGGTGGCCCTTTCACTTTATACCACACAGTATGAGCCGAAATTCACATTATAGCACATGGTATGAGCTGAAATTCACATTATAGCACACGGTATGAGCCGTAATTTAGATTATAGCACGGTATGAGCCAAAATTCACATTGTAGCATACAGTATGAGCCGAAATTCACATTATAGCACACGGTATGAGCCGTAATTCACATTATAGCACGGTATGAGCCGAAATTCACATTGTAGCGCACAGTATGAGCCGAAATTCACATTATAGCACACATGGAATGAGACAAATTCAGGGAGAGTGACAGCAGGGACATAGGGACAGGGAGAGTGACAGCAGGGACATAGGGACAGGGAAAGTGACAGCAGGCACATAGGGACAGGGAAAGTGACAGCAGGGACATAGGGACAGAGAGAGGGACAGGAAAAGTGACAGCAGGGACATAGGGACAGGAAAAGTGACAGCAGGGACATAGGCACAGGGAGAGTGACAGCAGGGACATAGGGACAGGGAGAGGGACAGCAAGGGCATACAGTAGGGACTAGGGAGAGAGAAAGGCAGCAGGGTAAGAATACCTATTTAGCAGTGCAGTACTGAGGATGCTGTGGTCTGCAGTGCATGAGAAGGCTGTGGTCGGCGCGGGGCGGAGGAGACTGTGGGCCTCGGAGATTTTGCAGAGAAGGACTGAGGGCGACAGAGGAGGCTGAGGTGCAACGGAGGCAGAGGGTGGCGGCGGTGCAGCGGAGGAGGAGGCAGAGGTTGGCGGCGGCTGTGCAACCCGGCGCTGCTATTTCAAATCTGCCGCGGACCGGCAACCAATCAGGAGAGGTCCGTGGCAGATTTTAAATAGTAACACCTCGGTCAGCACAATGCGGTGGCGGCGGCCCAGCGGGGGGCAGTGCTCGAAGAAGTGCCGGTATACAATACCGTTGTATACTGGCCCACTTCGAGCACTGCATATATATATATATATATATACACAGTGTGTATGTATGTAAATATAGAAGCAGCGAACAGCAGCACTCCTAACAGACTTGGAAATGAGACAAGACACCTACAGTAGGTCTGATAGCGACGTTTCGGATTTTACGCAACCTCAGGCTACAGGTACAGCTTTACGTGTAGCCTGAGGACAGAGCAAATTCCGAAACGTCGCTATCAGACCTAGGTGTCTTGTCTCATTTACAAGCCCGTTAGGAGTGCTGCTGTTCGCTGCTTCTATATTATATATATATATATATATATATATATACACACACACAGAAACTACTGATTGCTTAGTTCAGCTCCAATATATATATATATATATATATATACACATACATACATACACTGTATACACATACATGACCAGACACTTTTCAATAAGGTAGAATGCCTTACTTTTATAAAAAATAGACTGCTTCATGTGCTGGTCCGCCTTTGTGGTGGAGGGTAACATCAAGCATGGTCCTGGGTCAGTGGTGGCGCAGTGCCCCGGAGTCTGACTGACTCCGCAAAGGAGCATGGGAGGAGGAGCTGCTGCAGCCAGGCATGCGCAGCAGCCCTCCTTCCCGCAGCGGCCGCCATATTTCTTAGGGGCATCCGTTGCCAGCATACACTGACTGCCCCATCTGCTGTGCTGGCGCCGCATCCCGATTCCCGCATTGCGTCCACTACGGCGCTACCACAGGCGGCTCTGCAGATGTGCGAGTGCAGAGCCGCCCGCGGCGCCAACCATTGGATACCACCGCAGACATCAAGGTTCGGATCGCAGGCGTGCAGTGCGGGGGGCAGGGTCGGACTGGCCCACAGGGGTACCAGGGAAACCACCGGTAGGCCCCACTGCCTGAGGGCCCACTCCTTCCTCTAGAGATCAGGTTCCAGACTGTGCACTTGTATTATACATGGTAGATATGTTGCATTACTCTGCACTAAACTATTGTGTATTTCAAGCCTCTGTGGAGGCTGGCCACACCCCCTTTTTAGGCTGTCCACACCCCTAAGTACGGGCCCCTATTACTGCATCCCCCCAGTGGGCCCTTCATGCCCCAGTCCGACACTGGCGGGGGGTGCCGGACATTAGGGGGTGCCTGTGCGCACCAGGCACCCCCCGTGCGCACGCCTATGCTATCACTGCGGGGGGCAAGTGTATCTGGCACTGTGGGGGCATGTGTATCAGGCACTGTGGCACGTGTATCTGGCACTGTGGGGGGCACGTGTATCTGGCACTGTGGGGGGCACGTGTATCTGGCACTGTGGGAAGCACGTGTAGCTGGCACTATGGAGGCATGTCCATCTGGCACTGTGGGGGGGGGGCATGTGTATCTAGCACTGTGGGTGGCACGTGATTCTGGCACTGTGGGGAAACATGTATCTGACAATATAGGGGCATATTATGTGTATCTGGCACTATGGGGGCACATGTGTATCTGACACTGGGGGCACGTGTATCTGACACTGGGGGCACGTGTATCTGACACTGGGGGCACATAATGTGTATCTGGCACTGTGGGGGCATATAATGTATATCTGGCACTGTGGGAGCATATAATGTGTATCTAGCACAGCACTGCTGGGGGCATATGTGTATCTAGCACTGCACTGCTGGGAGCATATGTGTATCTAGCACTGCATTACTGGGGGCAAATGTGTTTCTGGCACTGCTGGGGGCATATAATGTGTATCTAGCACTGTGGGGGGCAAGTGTATCTGGCACTGTGGGGGCATGTGTATCAGGCACTGTGGCACGTGTATCTGGCACTGTGGGGGGCACGTGTATCTGGCACTGTGGGGGGCACGTGTATCTAGCACTGTGGGAAGCACGTGTAGCTGGCACTGTGGAGGCATGTGCATCTGGCACTGTGGGGGGGCATGTGTATCTGGCACTGTGGGTGGCACGTGATTCTGGCACTGTGGGGACACATGTATCTGACAATATGGGGGCATATTATGTGTATCTGGCACTATGGGGCACATGTGTATCTGACACTGGGGGCACGTGTATCTGACACTGGGGGCACATAATGTGTATCTGGCACTGTGGGGGCATATAATGTATATCTGGCACTGTGGGAGCATATATTGTGTATCTAGCACAGCACTGCTGGGGGCATATGTGTATCTAGCACTGCACTGCTGGGGGCATATGTGTATCTAGCACTGAACTACTGGGGGCAAATGTGTTTCTGGCACTGCTGGGGGCATATAATGTGTATCTGGCACTACTGGGGGTCATTATGTGTATCTGACACTATACTGGAGACATTATGTGTAAGGAATACTACTGTGGGCGTTATGTGTAAGGCTGCTAATTGTGTGTGTAGAGGGGGGGTGAAAATATATTTATTTGTAGTTTGATAATATAAAGTTGCGAGGCCACTCGCACTTTTGTTGTTGTTGTTTTTTTTTTGGGGGGGGGGGGCGTTTCGACACTTTCTCTCTCAGGGTGCTAGTAGGCCTGAAGCCGGCCCTGGGTGGTTGCTCCAAATCACGAGCCATTGGTTGGTAGTCATTTTCAGACACCTATGTGCTAGGTGCATTTTTCCGGAGGTTACATAATCGACCTCAGGGGTCAGCCACCACAGAGGTGTTTCGTCATTGCCTTTTCCCGGGATGCGGAGGATAGGGTGGCATTGGACCAGGCTATCCCTTCTCGCTTCTTGGACAGTGGTTTTGTTCTCATTTCTATATTATTGATTACGATCTCTGTACCATGTACATTTTATGCTTGCATTTATGGCCTTCATGTGGTACTTTGTATGTTCCATTTACTGTTTATCTTTGTACTAAAATATAATATTAATAATTTAATAAAAAAATGTATTTAAAAAAAAAAAAGTGTCCTCATTCTCTTCTCAGTTTTGCATTCCAGGCTCTATCATTTACAATAGCAACGACTTTGTGATTTTTCACCAACATCATGTCAGTGATGGCAAGCTTACTGCAATGATGATGTCGTGATCATACCTTATTTGCACAATCTGTTTTTGAAGGCCGATTCAGCTTCACAGTTATAAAGACACCTAGATCACATGGTTCACGTACTACAGGGATCGCAGCTGGATCCTGACCTTCGAGATGTCTCACGTATTTTGTCTGCGCAAACCTTACAGAACTTGATCACAACAGTACTGTCAGTGCCTAGTTCATTCTTGTGCACGATAGTCTCCACCTTCATACCTCCAAGTTTTGGGGGGTTTAACTTCTAGTTTAAGGATTCATTCTTTTAAAATACAAATTTCAGCACTGTCAATTTCATTTCCAGCTGCGTTTGGCCCTTCTTTCAGAGGTTCAGACCTTTTGACAGGGCATGGTCCAGATGCAACCACCGTCTCGTCTATCATTTGCACCAGGGGATTTTAATCTGGTCCTATCAGCACTCCAACAGGCTCCATTTGAGCCTTTGACTTCATTGATTTTATCAGTTAGTTACTTGGAAGCTGGTCTTCCTTATGGCTATTGCCTCAATCCGGTGTGTTTCTGAGTTAGAGGTTTTGCCTTATAATCCGCATTTTCCTGTCTTCCACGATGATAGTACAGTCCTCTGTGTGTATCCTGCGAACGTTGTTTTGCCTTTTTCACTTACAGCAAAACCAGGACATTGGCTTTCTGGTTTTTACTCCTTCCGAAACTTTCCCATGACAGACATAATCTTGTTCTACTAGATGTAGTTCGAGCTCTGCAGTTTTACTTGGACAGAATTTCTGCCCGCTGCTCAGATTCTCTGCTTGTTCTTTACAGCGCACATACACATGGTTAGTCGGCTGCCAAGCAGACCACTGCGCATTGAATCTGCTTGGTTATCACTCGAGCCATTTTAGTTGGGGGCGGCCGACACCACATCAGATGCCAGCGCATTTCACTAGGGCTGTGGCAACCTCCTGGGCAGTGCAACATGGGGCTTCATTGGAACAGGTCTGCCGTGCAGATACATATACCTGCAGAACACAGTTGCATCAGCCCCATACCTGGTGCTAAAGATCTGTAATCAGACTGATTTCAGAATTCACCCATTACACTTCCTTACTAGACAGAGCCCATTAGCACACAAATACCTTCATTCAGCTGCAGGTGGATTTGTGACTGGGATGGGTACAAATCTGAATAACCTGTAGATGCATATGCTTCGCTACCAAGCATGTTCATAAAACATACTTATATGCTAATCTGCATTTTCCCCCTTAATGGACAAACCTGAAAACTATATTTCAGGATAGAGAAAGCACTGGAGATAGCCATGAGCCATCCATTAGGTATAATAGCAGCCAGTTGAAATATAATGAACTATTCTACTTGGAACCAGGAGGGTTCGAAACACATTAGTGTGGACTACTGGTGTTATATGTGGACTCTACCCATTTCTCAGAAAAGGACTGCATATATGGGGATCCTATTTTATCATCTTTTCATTGAGATTCTACTCCTGTTGTGGTAGGAGGACCACTTGCCTGTTTTATGATTTTGTTTTGTACCAATTAATGTTTTGGAATTTTTATCTTAAATATTTTATTAAATCTGGACTGAACACTGTCATTTCAAGGAAGTGGCCCTGGAGCCTTTCTTTGTGTAAAGATCACACTACATGCCCCATTTCAAGTGGAACACTGTGAGTGTACTAGAAATACGTAGGTTGAGTATTGAATGTGGCGCTACCCAATTGCTGACATAGGATATTGTAGTCAAATATGTAAACAAATGCACACTTTAATAACCTAAATTCCATACAACTAATAAAATACAACTAATAAAATATCACACCAGGCACAATGTGATATAAGGAAGGAGTCCTACCGAGGATATACGTAGGGGAGCTGCAGGTGATAATTTATGCAGGGAAGTCCGGACTTGCCCTGCATTTGCTCTCAGATCTTAAAGTCCTCACTCCGGCAGGTATCACTCCTCTGGTCCAGATGATGGTGAGACCGTCCAAACGGGGGATGTTGCCAACGCGTTTCGGAACACACAAGGTTCCTTTCTCAAGGCAGATAACCCCCTCTGCTCCATGATCTCTTTAAAAAGGAAGTGAAATTGGTACTTCCGGTTTCGTCATCCCGAAACCGGAAGTGACGTCATTCCAACTATACAAACTATCGTACAGTATAAAACTCTCATAACAAGCTGTTAAATGACATGTAGTCACTAACTGTATGCAAACTACATCCTCAGAAAGTAATAGAAGGTCTCAGATTGAGGAATCGCTGACCGGAAGTGCGGGACCGCTGACCGGAAGTGCGTCAACCGGAAGTCAGCCAGTTCATTAGAGTAAGAAGAAATTGCAGTGAGGATGCTGTATGTAATATACAAATACAAGAAATGAAAAGAGTGTTCCTTGAAAAAGGATATAATGGAGAAGATTTAGATCGGACGGCAGCTTCTGTGCTTAATGCGGAAAGATCTACTTTACTACAAAAAAAAGCGAGAGAAAATACTGAGAATAATTCCAAATTTCAGTGGTCTTTTCTTACTGGATATGATTCCAGCCACAAACAGGTGGAGAAAATAATAAAAAAGCATTGGCACATTTTACAGATGGACAACACCCTGAAAGAGATTATTCCGGATCAACCCACCTTCATCTATAAAAAAGCAAGAAACCTTAAATCTGAACTGGTGAAAAGTACTTTACCATTTAAATCCATTAACCCTATCCGTACGGAAGGTTTTCATCGCTGTGGTCTCTGTGCAGCATGTAGACAAGTGAAAAGTGATATCTCTAAATACACAGAAATCCGAATAAATGACATTCCATTTAAGATTAAAAATGTCATTACCTGTAACACTACCAATGTTGTATATGTTATTGTATGCTCTTGCAACAAAGCATATATTGGGAGGACATCAAGATCCCATCTTAGAAACATCAGAAAAGGGCTGCCAACGCACAATCTCTCAGATCACTGCAGACTAGAACATAATTGTTCAGTTAGTTCGATCAAATTTTTTGCAGGACTTATACATGTTAAACCAACTTGGCGTAATCGAGATACAGAGAAGATTCTAGCAAAAATAGAAATGAAAACAATATTCAAATTGCAAACCTTATCACCAACTGGTTTAAATCAAGATTTTGAAATAAAATGTTTTTTTTTAAAACATCGAACAATATGTATCTTTTATATCTGTTTTTTATTTGTTTTTTATTTATTTTTTCTTATGTCTCCCTTTTCTGAGGAAATTATACAAGTTCAAGCTATTAAAATGAAGAAACACATAAGGATACTCCATACTGTCTAAAGACTGCCTTTAATACATCTTTTGTTGCCATCTGGATCAAGATTATCATTGATTTTGACCACTATCACCTTTGCCAACACTTTTGCCCACAGTATCAATAACAGTTTGAAGAATAGGAGCATATTGTGGATTTAAAATGGTGGCCGCAAGACTTCCGGTTGACGCACTTCCGGTCAGCGGTCCCGCACTTCCAGTCAGCGATTCCTCAATCTGAGACCTTCTATTACTTTCTGAGGATGTAGTTTGCATACAGTTAGTGACTACATGTCATTTAACAGCTTGTTATGAGAGTTTTATACTGTATGATAGTTTGTATAGTTGGAATGACGTCACTTCCGGTTTCGGGATGACGAAACCGGAAGTACCAATTTCACTTCCTTTTTAAAGAGATCCTGGAGCAAAGGGGGTTATCTGCCTTGAGAAAGGAACCTTGTGTGTTCCGAAACGCGTTGGAAATATCCCCCGTTTGGACGGTCTCACCATCATCTGGACCAGAGGAGTGATACCTGCCGCAGTGAGGACTTTGAGATCTGGGAACAAATGCAGGGCAAGTCCGGACTTCCCTGCATAAATTATCACCTGCAGCTCCCCTACGTATATCCTCGGTAGGACTCCTTCCTTATATCACATTGTGCCTGGTGTAATATTTTATTAGTTGTATATTATTAGTTGTATGGTATTTAGGTTATTACAGTGTGCATTTGTTTACATATTTGACTTCAATATCCTATGTCAGCAATTGTGTAGCGCCACATTCAATACTCAACCTACGTATTTCTATATTCACTGAAGTGGGGTAGGGTACCCCATGTATGTATTGAACGGCTTGCTTATACCCAAGTGAAGCGCTATAGGTACACTGTCACCCCAAATACACTGTGAGTGTACTGTGTCGGGGGCTGGCAACCCCAATGACCTTCATATCTTGGGTGGTGGTACAGTCCTGAATGTGGATCTTGATATGTTCCGATACCTACCTAGAGTTGTGAGTGTTTTGAGTGGGGGACAACCCCGTTGACATACACCCCAGGGTGGTGAATTATATTTATAAACTGAATTTTAACAAGTTTAAATGCAAACAGTGGATATTGTTATATATATTGTTTACCCAGTATTACATGATTTTCTATTGTGTTTTCACTCCCTATATATGTGACATTGAAACACAGTAAACTTGGAGGACTGAATACAGAAAATTATAGGGGAGTACTATTATTTTTATACAGCGGTGCAAGTATGCGGGTACGCTCGGGTATGGAGTACCCATAAGAATTTGGCAGCGGGTACTCAGTACCACCTGCCACACACTTTGCCATTACCACAATCATAATGCACCACAAAGCAACAAGACCATGGTGCTTGGCAGCATGACGGCTCCTCCCACTTTGACAGGGTTACTGGGAGTGCGACAGTGGCTGTATTTTCCTGTTATAATGGAGGCATTACTATATATTGTTATTAAATTGGGTGCATTACTATATATTTCTATTACACTGGAGGTATCACTATATATTTCTATTATACTAGATGCATTACTATATATGTTTAGCCTTGCCTCCAGATAAAAAAAAGGGGCTGTCGTGTGGCCACACCACTAGTGTCATGTAGCCACTCCCTCTAGCAGCATGTGGCCATGCCCCTTCACAACACATGACCACACCCATTTTTTGGCACTCAGTACCACTAAGAAAATATCTCTACTTGCACCACTGTTTTTATACCAAAGCACCATATACCAGTATTATTATTGTTTTGGGTCTTTGTGTATTTAGTAGTTACCCCTGGATTCAGTCTATTAATATTTCTCTTACGTCCTAGAGGATGCTGGGGACTCCGTAAGGACCACGGGGGTATAGACGGGCTCCGCAGGAGATAGGGCACTTAAAAAGAACTTTGACTATGGGTGTGCACTGGCTCCTCCCTCTATGGCCCTCCTCCAGACCTCAGTTAGATCTTGTGCCCAGAAGAGAATGGGTGCACTGCAGAGAGCTCTCCAGAGTTTTCTGTGGAAAAAGAATTTTGTTAGGTTTTTTATTTTCAGGGAGTCCTGTTGGCAACAGGCTCCCTGCATTGTGGGACCGAGGAGAGAAAAGCAGAGCTGGCTTGTCAAGTTGGGCACTGCTTCTAAGGCTACTGGACACCATTAGCTCCAGAGGGAGTCGGAACACATGTCTCACCTGGGGTTCGTCCCGGAGCCGCGCTGCCGTCCTCCTCACAGATGCCGAAGACAGAAGCCGGATGAGAAGACAGAAGACATCTTAGGCGGCAGAAGACATCAGATCTTCATGAGGTAAGGCGCGCAGCGGTAAGCTGCGCGCCATTGCTCCCAGTCACACACACACTGAGCAGCACTGAAGGGTGCAGGGCGCAGGGGGGGGGCGCCCTGGGCAGCAATAAACCTCACATTTTGGCCAAATACAGTTTGATTAGGCTGCGGAGGCAGTAAATCTATGATCCCCCGCCATTTTATTGAAAAATCACTGGGACCGAAGCCCGCCGTCGGGTGGGCGGGGCTTGATCCTCAGCACTAACCAGCGCCATTTTCTCCACAGAAGCTGCATGAGGAAAACGCTGGCTCCCTTGTCTCTCCCCTGCTGAACTTCACAGGCTGGAAAAAAGAGGAGGGGGGCACTTTAGCGACGCAGTGAGTGGGAATTTGCTTATTATATATAAAAAAGCGCTATCTGGACATATTTTTTCCAGTGTTTTTAAGCGCTGGTGTGTGCTGGCATACTCTATCTCTGTCTCTCCTTAGGACCTGGTTGGGGTTTTGTCCCCTTATAGGTTAATCCCTGTGCGTGTGGGGTGTCGGTACGTGTGTGTCGACATGTCTGAGGCGGAAGGCTTCTCCAAGGAGGAGGTGGAGCAAATGAGTGGTGTGTCCCCGTCGGTTGTGCCGACTCCAGATTGGATGGACATGTGCATATGTTGAATGCAAGTGTGGCATCTTTACATAAAAGACTTGATAAGGCTGATTTAGGGGGGACATCAGGGGGTCAATCCTCGGATTGGACCGACTCACAGGGCCCGTCGGGGTCTCAAAAGCGTCCCTTAACACAAGACACTACTACCGACACGGATTCTGATTCCAGTGTCGATTATGACAAAGTAAAATTGCACCCTAGGGTGACTAAAACCATTCAGTGTATGATTGTGGCAATAAGGGATGTGTTGCATATTGTGGATGAACCCTCGGTCCCCGACACAAGGGTACACATGTTTAAGGAAAAGAAACAGATTATTAACTTTCCCACATCTCATGAATTAAATGAATTCTTTGGAAAAGCTTGGGAGACTCCGGATAAGAGACCGCAGATCCCCAAAAGAATTTATATGGCATACCCTTTCCCTAAGCAGGACAGGGAGATTTGGGAATCACCCCCCACTGTGGACAAGGCCCTGACGCGCTTGTCCAAGAAAGTGGCGCTACCGTCTCCTGACACAGCGGCTCTTAAGGACCCTGCAGATCGCAGGCAAGAAACTACCTTAAAGTGTATTTATTCTCATACGGGTGCTGTGCTAAGACCGACAATTGCGTCGGCATGGGTGTGTAGCGCAATTGCAGCTTGGACAGATGAGCTGACAGATCAATTTGATAATATGGATAAGGATATTAAAATACCTAACTCTAGCCCATATTAAAGACGCAGTCTAATTTATGAGGGATGCTCAAAGGGACATTGGATTGCTAGCTTCTAGGGCCAATGCCATGTCTGTCTCAGCAGGAAGATCCTTATGGACTCGCCAATGGACGGGTGATGCGGATTCCAAAAAACATATGGAAGTACTACCCTATAAGGGTGATGTATTGTTTTGGGATGGACTGACGGACCTGGTTTCCACAGCTACAGCAGGTAAATCAAATTTTTTACCATATATTCCCCAACAGCAAAAGAAAGTAACACCCTATCAGATGCAGTCCTTTCGGTCGCACAAGTCCAAAAGAGGTCGGGGATCCTCTTTCCTTGCCAGAGGTAAGGGCAGAGGCAAGAGAGCACCTGCTTCGGCAGGTGCCCAGGAACAAAAGTCCTCCCCGGCTGCTCCAAAACCCACAGCATGACGCTGGGGCTCCCCTGAAGGAGTCCGCAACGGTGGGGGCACGTCTTCGACTTTTCAGTCAGGCCTGGGTCAGTTCGGACCTGAATCCCTGGGTGTTGGAAATAGTTTCCCAGGGTTACAAATTGGAATTCGAGGAGGTGCCCCGCGCCGATTTTTCAAATCGGCCCTACCAGCTTCCACATCGGAAAGGGATATAGTGTTAGCTGCAATTCAAACGCTGTGTATACAGCAAGTGATAATCAAGGTTCCCCTGCACCAGCAGGGAAGAGGTTACTACTCAACCCTATTTGTGGTCCCGAAACCGGACGGTTCGGTCAGACCTATTTTGAATCTGAAATCCCTAAACCTGTACATAAAAAGATTCAAATTCAAAATGGAATCTCTCAGAGCGATAATAGCCAACATGGAGGAGGGGGAGTTTATGGTGTCTCTGGACATAACGGATGCGTACCTTCATGTCCCCATATATGCCCCCCATCAGGAATACCTGAGATTCGCTGTACAGGATTGTCATTACCAATTTCAGACGTTGCCGTTTGGACTCTCCACGGCCCCGAGGATTTTCACCAAGATAATGGCGGAAATGATGATGGTCCTGCGCAAGCCTGGAGTCACAATTATCCCATACTTGGACGCTCTCCTGATAAAAGCGAGATCAAGGGAGAAATTGCTGAGCAGTGTGGCGCTCTCGCTGAGAGTGCTCCAGCAACACGGTTGGATTCTAAATCTACCAAAGTCACAGTTGATTCCGGCACCTCGACTACCGTTCCTAGGTATGATACTGGATACGAAACAAATGAAGGTCTTCCTCCCAATAGAGAAAGCCCAGGACATCCAGAACATGGTCAGAGACCTGCTAAAACCGAAAAGGGTGTCAGTTCACCAATGCACTCGAGTTCTGGGGAAAATGGTGGCGGCCTACGAGGCCATTCCCTTCGGAAGGTTCCATGCAAGGACTTTTCAATGGGACCTTCTGGACAAATGGTCCGGGTCCCATCTGCACTTACATCGGAAAATAACTCTGTCCCCAGGGACCAGAGTGTCCCTCCTGTGGTGGTTGCAAAGTGCTCACCTCCTGGAGGGTCGCAGGTTCGGAATTCAGGATTGGATCCTGGTTACCACAGACGCGAGCCTCCGAGGATGGGGAGCGGTCACACAGGGAAAAAATTTTCAGGGTCTTTGGTCAGACCAGGAGTCCTGTCTACACATCAATGTGTTGGAACTCAGGGCCATTTACAACGGCCTTCGACAAGCGGAGAGTTTTCTTCGAAACCTACCGGTTCTGATTCAGTCAGACAATGTCACAGCAGTGGCTCATGTGAACCGCCAAGGCGGGACAAAAAGCAGAGTCGCGATGGCGGAAGCCACAAGGATCCTTCGCTGGGCGGAAAATCATGTAAGCGCTCTGTCAGCTGTCTTCATTCCGGGAGTGGACAACTGGGAAGCAGACTTCCTCAGCAGACACGATCTCCATCCAGGAGAGTGGGGACTTCATCAAGAAGTCTTTGCAGAAGTAACACGTCTTTGGGGAACTCTTTAAATAGACATGATGGCGTCACGCCTCAACAAAAAACTTCGGAGGTACTGCGCCAGGTCTCGGGACCCTCAGGCAATAGCAGTAGACGCTCTGGTACCACCGTGGGTGTTCAAATCGGTCTACGTGTTTCCTCCTCTTCCTCTCATCACAAAAGTGTTGAGGATCATAAGACGAAGAAGAGTACGAACGATACTCGTTGTCCCAGACTGGCCTCGAAGGGCCTGGTACTCGGATCTACAAGAGATGCTCACAGGAGATCCCTGGCCTCTTCCTCTGAGGGAAGACCTGTTGCAGCAGGGGCCCTGTGTATTTCAAGACTTACCGCGGTTACGTTTGACGGCATGGCGGTTGAACGCCGAATCCTAGCGAAAAAGGGGATTCCGGATGGGGTCATCCCTACTTTAATAAAGGCTAGGAAGGAGGTGACGGTTAAGCATTATCACCGTATCTGGCGAAAGTATGTGTCTTGGTGTGAAACCAAGAATGCACCTACGGAAGATTTTCATCTGGGTCGTTTTCTCCACTTCCTACAGACAGGAGTGGATATGGGCCTGAAATTAGGCTCTGTTAAGGTACAGATTTCGTCCCTCTCGATTTTCTTTCAGAAGGAATTGGCTTCTCTTCTAGAAGTCCAGACGTTTGTAAAGGGAGTGCTGCACATCCAGCCCCCTTTTGTGCCTCCAGTGGCACCATGGGACCTGAACGTGGTGTTGCAGTTCCTAAAATCACACTGGTTTGAACCGCTTAACAAGGTTGAGTTGAAATCTCTTACCTGGAAGGTGGTCATGTTGTTGGCCTTAGCATCAGCAAGGCGAGTGTCAGAATTGTCGGCTTTGTCACACAAGAGCCCCTACTTGATTTTTCATGTGGATCGAGCTGAATTGAGGACACGTCTGCAATTTTTGCCTAAAGTGGTTTCTTCGTTCGATATGAATCAACCTATTGTGGTGCCTGTGGCTACAAGTGACCTGGAGGATTCCAGATCCCTGGACGTAGTCAGGGCCTTAAAAATGTATGTAGCCAGGACGGCTAGAATTAGGAAAACAGAGGCTCTGTTTGTCCTGTATGCGGCCAATAAGATTGGCGCTCCTGCTTCGAAGCAGACTATTGCTCGCTGGATCTGTAATACGATTCAGCAGGCTCACTCTACGGCTGGATTGCCGGTACCAAATTCGGTTAAGGCCCATTCCACTAGGAAGGTGGGCTCTTCTTGGGTGGCTGCCCGAGGCGTCTCGGCATTACAACTTTGCCGAGCGGCGACTTGGTCGGGGTCAAACACTTTTGCTAAATTCTACAAGTTTGATACCCTGGCTGATGAGGACCTAGCGTTTGCTCAGTCGGTGTTGCGGAGTCATACGCACTCTCCCGCCCGATTGGATGCTTTGGTATAAACCCCATGGTCCTTACGGAGTCCCCAGCATCCTTTAGGACGTAAGAGAAAATAAGATTTTAAACCTACTGGTAAATCTATTTCTCCTAGTCCGTAGAGGATGCTGGGCGCCCGTCCCAGTGCGGAAACTCTGCAAGACTTGTATATAGTTGTTGCTTACATAAGGGTTATGTTACAGTTGACATCTGTCTTGGACCGTTACTGTCGTTTGTTCATACTGTTAACTGGTTATGTATGTTCCAGGTTACATGGTATGATTGGTGTGGGCTGGTATGAATCTTGCCCTTGGATTGCTAAATCCTGCCTTGTATTGTCCATCTCCTCTGGACACAGTTCTCTAACTGAGGTCTGGTGGAGGGGCTTTGAGGGAGGAGCCAGTGCACACCCATAGTCAAAGTTCTTTTTAGGTGCCCTATCTCCTGCGGAGCCCGTCTATACCCCCATGGTCCTTACGGAGTCCCAAGCATCCTCTACGGTCTAGGAGAAATAGATTTACCGGTAGGTTTAAAATCTTATTTTTTGTTCAGTCTAACTATTATCATTATTTTTGTCAAAATTTTGATATGCACAATATTCAAAGAAATGGGCCCGCATTACAGATACTTACACCAAAACATTACAGTCGTTAATAATATAGATATTGTCAAACAATATTTATGGTTTATGCCACATTGAGGGAATGCTATCCAGTCCTGGGTTATGCAATTTGGAAGTGACTGTACAGCCTAAACAACCTTTCTCTAGTATGATATTTTTCTAGAATCGAAAGCATCAGACTACTACTAGCAGCTAGATAAGTAGACCACCTAAGGAAGCATTATGTAAATATGATGAAACAGAATGTAAAAAGAAAAACAAGTATGGCAAACTTGTCAAATAAATTGCTAAAGAAAGTTATTCTAAGCCTAAAAAGTATTTTTCAGGTATATAGAGCAAATAGCAAAGGAAAATAATAGTGATAATACAGGGCCATTACTAGATCCTTAGCAGAACTAAAATAATGTATTGAAGAGGTCAGCCGCCTATTTAACAGTGTTCATGAAGGAGGAAAACACGCTGGTGTGCCACTGTGTCATATAGGAATAACCCATGCAGACCATTAGCTGATATTAATTGGTTAACTAAGCAGGAGGTGATTATGGGGGGAATTCTAATACCCACAGGGTTTTAGCTATCGCTATACTGCCTGCAACTAGCCCAGAGGGTGCACTTAATGCAGATTTCTCTATCGTCCTAGTGGATGCTGGGGTTCCTGAAAGGACCATGGGGAATAGCGGCTCCGCAGGAGACAGGGCACAAAAGTAAAGCTTTCCGATCAGGTGGTGTGCACTGGCTCCTCCCCCTATGACCCTCCTCCAAGCCAGTTAGATTTTTGTGCCCGGCCGAGAAGGGTGCAATCTAGGTGGCTCTCCTAAAGAGCTGCTTAGAAAAGTTTAGCTTAGGTTTTTTATTTTACAGTGAGTCCTGCTGGCAACAGGATCACTGCAACGAGGGACTTAGGGGAGAAGAAGTGAACTCACCTGCGTGCAGGATGGATTGGCTTCTTGGCTACTGGACATCAGCTCCAGAGGGACGATCACAGGTACAGCCTGGATGGTCACCGGAGCCTTGCCGCCGGCCCCCTTGCAGATGCTGAAATAAGAAGAGGTCCAGAATCGGCGGCAGAAGACTCCTCAGTCTTCTAAAGGTAGCGCACAGCACTGCAGCTGTGCGCCATTTTCCTCTCAGCACACTTCACACGGCAGTCACTGAGGGTGCAGGGCGCTGGGAGGGGGGCGCCCTGGGAGGCAAATGAAAACCTATTTTGGCTAAAAATACCTCACATATAGCCTCCGGAGGCTATATGGAGATATTTAACCCCTGCCAGAATCCGTTAAGAGCGGGAGACGAGGCCGCCGAAAAAGGGGCGGGGCCTATCTCCTCAGCACACAGCGCCATTTTCCCTCACAGAAAGGCTGGAGGGAAGGCTCCCAGGCTCTCCCCTGCACTGCACTACAGAAACAGGGTTAAAACAGAGAGGGGGGGCACTAATTTGGCGTTAGAAATATATAAAAAAGATGCTATAAGGGAAAACACTTATATAAGGTTGTCCCTATATAATTATAGCGTTTTTGGTGTGTGCTGGCAAACTCTCCCTCTGTCTCTCCAAAGGGCTAGTGGGTCCTGTCCTCTATCAGAGCATTCCCTGTGTGTGTGCTGTGTGTCGGTACGTGTGTGTCGACATGTAGGAGGACGATGTTGGTGAGGAGGCGGAGCAATTGCCTGTAATGGTGATGTCACTCTCTAGGGAGTCGACACCGGAATGGATGGCTTATTTAGGGAATTACGTGATAATGTCAACACGCTGCAAGGTCGGTTGACGACATGAGACGGCCGACAAACAATTAGTACCGGTCCAGACGTCTCAAAAACACCGTCAGGGGTTTTAAAACGCCCGTTTACTTTAGTCGGTCGACACAGACACAGACAGGGACACTGAATCCAGTGTCGACGGTGAATAAACAAACGTATTCCTTATTAGGGCCACACGTTAAAGGCAATGAAGGAGGTGTTACATATTTCTGATACTACAAGTACCACAAAGAGGGTATTATGTGGGATGTGAAAAAACTACCATAGTTTTTCCTGAATCAGATAAATTAAATAAAGTGTGTGATGATGCGTGGGTTCCCCCCGATAGAAAATTATGGGCGGTATACCCTTTCCCGCCAGAAGTTAGGGCGCGTTGGGAAACACCCCTTAGGGTGGATAAGGCGCTCACACGCTTATCAAAACAAGTGGCGGTACCGTCTATAGATAGGGCCGTCCTCAAGGACCAGCTGACAGGAGGCTGGAAAATATCATAAAAAGTATATACACACATACTGGTGTTATACTGCGACCAGCGATCGCCTCAGCCTGGATGTGCAGAGCTGGGGTGGCTTGGTCGGATTCCCTGACTAAAAATATTGATACCCTTGACAGGGACAGTATTTTATTGACTATAGAGCATTTAAAGGATGCATTTCTATATATGCGAGATGCACAGAGGGATATTTGCACTCTGGCATCAAGAGTAAATGCGATGTCCATAACTGCCAGAAGATGTTATGGACACGACAGTGGTCAGGTGATGCAGATTCCAAACGGCACAAAGGTGTATTGCCGTATAAAGGAAGAGGAGTTATTTGGGGTCGGTCCATCGGACCTGGTGGCCACGGCAACTGCTGGAAAATCCACCGTTTTTACCCTAAGTCACATCTCTGCAGAAAAAGACACCGTCTTTTCAGCCTCAGTCCTTTCGTCCCTATAAGATCATATCTGCCCAGGGATAGAGGAAAGGGAAGAAGACTGCAGCAGGCAGCCCATTCCCAGGAACAGAAGCGTTCCACCGCTTCTGACAAGTTCTCAGCATGGCGCTGAGACCGTACAGGACCCCTGGATCCTACAAGTAGTATCCCAGGGGTACAGATTGGAATGTCGAGACGTTTCCCCTTCGCAGGCTCCTGAAGTCTGCTTTACCAAGGTCTCCCTCCGACAAGGAGGCAGTATGGGAAAAAATTCACAAGCTGTATTCCCAGCAGGTGATAATTAAATTACCCCTCCTACTACAAGAAAAGGGGTATTATTCCACACTATATTGTGGTACTGAAGCCAGAAGGCTAGGTGAGACTTATTCTAAATCTAAAAAATTTTTGAACACTTACAAAGGTTCAAATCAAGATGGAGTCACTCAGAGCAGTGATAACGAACAGGAAGAAGGGGACTATATAGTGTCCCGGGACATCAGGGATGCTTACCTCTATGTCCCAAATTTGCCCTTCTCACTAAGGGTACCTCAGGTTCGTGGTGCAGAACTGTCACTATCAGTTTCAGACGCTGCCGTTTGGATTGTCCACGGCACCCCGGGTCTTTACTAAGGTAATGGCCGAAATGATGATTCTTCTTCGAAGAAAAGGCGTCTTAATTATCCCTTACTTGGACGATCTCCTGATAAGGGCATAGTCCAGGGAACAGTTGGAGGTAGGAGTAGCACTATCTCGGATACTGCTACAACAGCACGGGTGGATTCTAAATATTCCAAAATCGCAGCTGATCCCGACGACACGTCTGCTGTGCCTAGGGATGATTCTGGACACAGTCCAGAAAAAGGTGTTTCTCCCGAAAGAGAAAGCCAGGGAGTTATCCGAGCTAGTCAGGAACCTCCTAAAAACAGTGCATCATTGCACAAGGGTCCTGGTAGAAAATGGTGGCTTCCTACGAAGCAATTCCATTCGGCAGATTTCACGCAAGAACTTTTCAGTGGGATCTGCTGGACAAATGGTCCGGATCGCATCTTCAGATGCATCAGCGGATAACCCTATATCCAAGGACAAGGGTGTCTCTCCTGTGGTGGTTATAGAGTGCTCATCTTCTAGAGGGCCGCAGATTCGGCATTCAGGATTGGATGCTGGTGACCACGGAGCCCAGCCCGAGAGGCTGGGGAGCAGTCACACAAGGAAAAAATTTCCAGGGAGTGTGATCAAGTCTGGAGACTTTTCTCCACATAAATATACTGGAGCTAAGGGTAAATTTATAATGCTCTAAGCTTAGCAAGACCTCTGCTTCAAGGTCAGCCGGTATTGATCCAGTGGGAAAAACATCACGGCAGTCGCCCACGTAAACAGACAGGGCGACACAAGAAGCAGGAGGGCAATGGCAAAAACTGCAAGGACTTTTCGCTGGGCGGAAAATCATGTGATAGCACTGTCAGCAGTGTTTCATCCCGGGAATGGAAACTGGGAAGCAGACTTCCTCAGCAGGCACGACCTCCACCCGGGAGAGTGGAAACTTCATCGGGAAGTTTTTTCCACATGATTGTAAACCGTTGGGAAATACCAAAGGTGGACATGATGGCGTCCCGTCTGAACAAAAAACGGGACAGGTATTGCGCCATGTCAAGAGACCCTCAGGCAATAGCTGTGGACGTTCTGGTAACACCGTGGGTGTACCAGTCGGTGTATGTGTTCCCTCCTCTGCTTCTCATACCTAAGGTGCTGAGAATTATAAGACGTAGAGGAGTAAGAACTATACTCATGGCTCCGGATTGGCCAAGAAGGACTTGGTACCCGGAACTTCAAGAGATGTTTACAGAGGTCTTATGGCCTCTGCCGCTAAGAAGGGACTTGCTTCAGCAAGTACCATGTCTGTTCCAAGACTTACCGCAGCTGCGTTTGTTGGCATGGCGGTGGAACGCCGGATCCTAAGGGAAAAAGGCATTCCGGAAGAGGTCATTCCTACCCTGGTCAAAGCCAGAAAGGAGGTGACCGCACAACATTATCACCACATGTGGCGAAAATATGTTGCGTGGTGTGAGGCCAGGAAGGCCCCACAAAGAAATTTCAACTCGGTCGTTTCCTGCATTTCCTGCAAACAGGAGTGTCTATGGGCCTCAAATTGGGGTCCATTAAGGTCAAATTTCGGCCCTGTCGATTTTCTTCCAGAAAGAATTGGCTTCAGTTCCTGAAGTCCAGAACTTTGTCAAGGGAGTATTGCATATACAACCCTCTTTTGTGCCTCCAGTGGCACTGTGGGATCTCAACGTAGTTCTGGGATTCTTCAAATCACATTGGTTTAAAACCAGTCAAATCTGTGGATTTGAAGCATCTCACATGAAAAGTGACCATGTTCTTGGCCCTGGCCTGGACCAGGCGAGTGTCAAATTGGTGGTTTTTTTCTCAAAAAAGCCCATATTTGTTTGTCCATTCGGACAGGGCAGAGCTGCGGACTCGTCCCCAGTTCTCTCCCTAAGGTGGTGTCAGTGTTTCACCTGAACCAGCTTATTGTGGTGCCTTGCACCTACTAGGGACTTGGAGGACTCCAAGTTGCTAGATGTTGTCAGGGCCCTGAAAATATAGGTTCCAGGACGGCTGGAGTCAGGAAAACTGACTTGCTGTTATCCTGTATGCACCCAACAAACTGGGTGCTCTTGCTTTTAAGCAGACTATTGCTAGTTGGATGTGTAATACAATTCAGCTTGCACATTCTGTGGCAGGCCTGCCACAGCCAAAATATGTAAATGCCCATTCCACAAGGAAGGTGGGCTCATCTTGGGCGGCTGCCCGAGGGGTCTCGGCTTTACAACTTTGCCGAGCGGTTATTTAGTCAGGGGCAAACACGTTTGTAAAATCCTACAAATTTGATACCCTGGCTAAGGAGGACCTGGAGTTCTCTCATTCGGTGCTGCAGAGTCATCCGCACTCTCCCGCCCGTTTGGGAGCTTTGGTATAATCCCCATGGTCCTTTCAGGAACCCCAGCATCCACTAGGACGATAGAGAAAATAAGAATTTACTTACCGATAATTCTATTTCTCGGAGTCCGTAGTGGATGCTGGGCGCCCATCCCAAGTGCGGATTATCTGCAATACTTGTACATAGTTACAAAAATCGGGTTATTATTGTTGTGAGCCATCTTTTCAGAGGCTCCGCTGTTATCATACTGTTAACTGGGTTTAGATCACAAGTTGTACTGTGTGATTGGTGTGGCTGGTATGAGTCTTACCCGGGATTCAAAATTCCTCCCTTATTGTGTACGCTCGTCCGGGCACAGTACCTAACTGGCTTGGAGGAGGGTCATAGGGGGAGGAGCCAGTGCACACCACCTGATCGGAAAGCTTTACTTTTGTGCCCTGTCTCCTGCGGAGCCGCTATTCCCCATGGTCCTTTCAGGAACCCCAGCATCCACTACGGACTCCGAGAAATAGAATTATCGGTAAGTAAATTCTTATTTTCTCTGACGTCCTAGTGGATGCTGGGAACTCCGTAAGGACCATGGGGAATAGCGGCTCCGCAGGAGACTGGGCACAAAAAGAAAGCTTTAGGACTACCTGGTGTGCACTGGCTCCTCCCCCTATGACCCTCCTCCAAGCCTCAGTTAGATTTTTGTGCCCGACCGAGCAGGGTGCAATCTAGGGGGCTCTCCTGAGCTTCTTAGATAAAAGTTAGTTTTAGGTTTTTTATTTTCAGTGAGACCTGCTGGCAACAGGCTCACTGCATCGAGGGACTAAGGGGAGAAGAAGCGAACCTGCCTGCTTGCAGCCAGCTTGGGCTTCTTAGGCTACTGGACACCATTAGCTCCAGAGGGATCGAACACAGGCCCAGTCTCGGAGTCCGGTCCCAGAGCCGCGCCGCCGGCCCCCTTACAGAGCCAGAAGCAAGAAGAGGTCCGGAAAATCGGCGGCAGAAGACATCAGTCTTCATCAAGGTAGCGCACAGCACTGCAGCTGTGCGCCATTGCTCCTCATGCACACCTCACACTGCGGTCACTGATGGGTGCAGGGCGCTGGGGGGGGGCGCCCTGAGCAGCAATATTAACACCTTGGCTGGCAAAAATACATCACATATAACCCCCAGGGCTATATGGATGTACATTAACCCCTGCCAGAATCCATAAAAATGCGGGAGAAAAGTCAGCGAAAAAGGGGCGGAGCCTATCTCCTCAGCACACTGGCACCATTTTTCCCTCACAGCTCCGTTGGAGGGAAGCTCCCTGGCTCTCCCCTGCAGTTAATACACTACAGAAAGGGTTAAAAAGAGAGGGGGGGGGGCACAATTTAGGCGCAGTATACATATATATATGCAGCTATAAGGGAAAACACTTTTTATAGGTGCTATCCCTGTGATATATAGCGCCCTGGTGTGTGCTGGCATACTCTCCCTCTGTCTCCCCAAAGGGCTTTGTGGGGTCCTGTCCTCTATCAGAGCATTCCCTGTGTGTGTGCTGTGTGTCGGTACGGCTGTGTCGACAGGTATGTGGAGGATAATGAGGTGGAGGCGGAGCGAATGCCTGTAAATATGTTGTCACCCCCTGCGGGGTCGACACCGGTGTGGTTGAACTTATGGAAGGATTACGTGAAAATGTCAACTCCTTACATAAAAGGTCGATGACACAGAACAGCCGGCTACTCAGCTTGGGCCTGTTCCAGCATCTCAAATGTCATGGGGGGCTCTAAAATCGCCCGCTATCTCAGATAACAGACACAGATGTCGACACGGATACTGACTCCAGTGTCGACGTCGATGAGACTGGTGTACCCTCCAAATAGGTCCACCCGTTACAGGATTGAGGCAATGAAAAATGTATTACACATTTATGATTATACCCCAGGTACCACATAAAAGGGTATTGTGTTTGGTGAGAGAAAACTATTAGTAGTTTTTCCTGCATCTGAGAAATTAAATGAGGTGTGTGAGGAAGAGTGGTCTTCCCCCGGTAAGAAATTGATAATTTCTAAAACGGTTATTGGCAGCGTACCCTTTCCCGCCAGAGGATAGGTCACGCGGGGAAACACCCCATAGGGTAGATACAGCGCTTACACGCTTATCAGAAAAGGTGGCACTACCGTCTCCGGATACGGCCGCCCTGAAGGGACCTGCTGATAGAAAGCAGGAGGTTACCCTATAAGATATAGTCACACACTAGGGCATTATATTGCGACCAGCCGTTGCTTCGGCATGGATGTGCAGTGCTCCCGCTGCGTGGTCAGATTCCCTGTCGGAAAATAACTATGGATAGGGACAATATTTTGCTGAAAATAGAGCATATAAAAGACGTGGTCTTATACATGCGTGATGCACAGAGGGATATTTGCCGGCTGGCATCAAAAATAAGCGCTAGGTCCATTGCCGCCAGACGGGGGTTATGGACTTGGCAATGGTCAGGCGATGCCGACTCGAATCGGCACATGGAAGTTGCCCTATAAGGGGGTAAAACTGTTTGGGGATGGTTTTTCAGACCTCGTTTCCACAGCTACTGTTGGGAAGTCGATTTTTTTGCCACAGGCTACCCCACAACAAAAGAAAGCACCGTATCATCAAGTACAGTCCTTTCGGCCCCAGAAAAGCAAGAGGGCTAGAGGCTCATCCTTTCTGCCGAGAGGCAAAGGTAGAGGAAAAAGCTGCAACACACAGCTAGTTCCCAAGAGCAGAAGTCCTCCCTGCGTCCGGTAGGTCCACAGCATGGTGCGGGGGCTGCCGGGGCGGACCCGGGTACGGTGGGGGCCCGTCTCAGAAATTTCAGCGGACAGTGGGCTCTCTCACATGATCACAAATCACCAAGAGACTTAAAATGGCCTCGCCTTCCCTATATATATCAAGCCCTCCCCTTAAAGGCTGTACTTTCCTAACAGCTAGGTCCACCCCTCCCCAGATGTTTAACTCTTTTCTCTCCTATGCAGTCAATACTCTCTTCTTCTGGCTAAAATACATCACATATAGCCCCTGGGGCTATATGGATGTATTTAACCCCTGCCAGTTTTTCAGAAAAACCGGGAGAAGAAGCCCGCCGAAAAGGGGGCGGGGCCTATTCTCCTCAGCACACAGCGCCATTTTCCTACACAGCTCCGCTGCTAGGAAGGCTCCCAGGCTCTCCCCTGCACTGCACTACAGAAACAGGGTAAAAACAGAGAGGGGGGGCACTTATTTGGCGATATTAATAATATTTAAGCTGCTATAAGGGGAACACACTTATTTAAGGTTGTCCCTATATATTTATAGCGCTTGGGTGTGTGCTGGCAAACTCTCCCTCTGTCTCCCCAAAGGGCTAGTGGGGTCCTGTCTTCTATCAGAGCATTCCCTGTGTGTCTGCTGTGTGTCGGTACGCGTGTGTCGACATGTATGAGGACGATGTTGGCGTGGAGGCGGAGCAATTGCCTGTAATGGTGATGGTACCCCTTAGGGAGTCGACACCGGAATGGATGGCTTTGTTTATGGAATTACGTGATAGTGTCAGCACGCTGCAAAAGTCGGTTGACGACATGAGACGGCCGGCAAACCAGTTAGTACCTGTCCAGGCGTCTCAAACACCGTCAGGGGCTGTAAAACGCCCTTTACCTCAGTCGGTCGACACAGACACAGACACGGACACCGAATCCAGTGTCGACGGTGAAGAAACAAACGTATTTTCCAGTAGGGCCACACGTTATATGATCACGGCAATGAAGGAGGCTTTGCATATCTCTGATACTGCAAGTACCACAAAAAGGGGTATTATGTGGGGTGTGAAAAAACTACCTGTAGTTTTTCCTGAATCAGAGAAGTTGAATGAAGTGTGTGATGAAGCGTGGGTTACCCCCGATAGAAAACTGCTAATTTCAAAGAAGTTATTGGCATTATACCCTTTCCCGCCAGAGGTTAGGGCGCGCTGGGAAACACCCCCTAGGGTAGATAAGGCGCTCACACGCTTATCAAAACAAGTGGCGTTACCGTCTCCAGAGACGGCCGCCCTCAAGGATCCAGCTGATAGGAGGCTGGAGAATACACTAAAAAGTATATACACACATACGGGTGTTATACTGCGACCAGCAATCGCCTCAGCCTGGATGTGCAGTGCTGGGGTGGCTTGGTCGGAGTCACTGACTGAAAATATTGATACCCTGGATAGGGACAGTATTTTATTGACTATAGAGCATTTAAAGGATGCATTTCTTTATATGCGAGATGCACAGAGAGATATTTGCACTCTGGCATCAAGAGTAAGTGCGATGTCCATATCTGCCAGAAGAAGTTTATGGACGCGACAGTGGTCAGGTGATGCGGATTCCAAACGGCATATGGAAGTATTGCCGTATAAGGGGGAGGAATTATTTGGGGTCGGTCTATCGGATTTGGTGGCCACGGCAACAGCCGGGAAATCCACCTTTTTACCTCAGGTCACCTCCCAGCAGAAAAAGACACAGTCTTTTCAGCCGCAGTCCTTTCGTTCCTATAAGAACAAGCGGGCAAAAGGACATTCATATTTGCCCCGAGGCAAAGGAAAGGGTAAGAGACTGCAGCAAGCAGCTCCTTCCCAGGAGCAGAAGCCCTCCCCGGCTTCTGCAAAGGCCTCAGCATGACGCCGGGACCTTACAAGCGGACTCAGGGGCGGTGGGGGGTCGCCTCAAGAATTTCAGCGCACAGTGGGCTCACTCGAAGGTGGACCCCTGGATCCTGCAGGTAGTATCTCAGGGTTACAGGTTGGAATTCGAGAAGTCTCCCCCTCGCCGGTTCCTAAAGTCTGCTTTGCCAACGTCTCCCTCCGACAGGGCGACGGTATTGGAAGCCATTCACAAGCTGTATTCTCAGCAGGTGATAGTCAAGGTACCCCTTTTACAACAGGGAAAGGGGTATTACTCCACGCTATTTGTGGTACCGAAGCCGGACGGCTCGGTAAGACCTATTCTAAATCTGAAATCTCTGAACCTGTACATACAAAAATTCAAGTTCAAGATGGAGTCACTCAGAGCAGTGATAGCGTATCTGGAAGAAGGGGATTTTATGGTGTCCTTGGACATCAAGGATGCTTACCTTCATGTCCCAATTTGCCCTTCACACCAAGGGTACCTCAGGTTCGTGGTACAAAACTGTCATTATCAGTTTCAGACGCTGCCGTTTGGATTGTCCACGGCACCCCGGGTCTTTACCAAGGTAATGGCCGAAATGATGATCCTTCTTCGAAGAAAAGGCGTATTAATTATCCCATACTTGGACGATCTCCTGATAAGGGCAAGGTCCAGAGAACAGCTGGAGGTCGGAGTAGCACTAACCCAAGTAGTGCTCCAACAACACGGGTGGATTCTGAATTTTCCAAAATCCCAATTGATCCCGACGACACGTCTGCTGTTCCTAGGGATGATTCTGGACACTGTTCAGAAAAAAGTATTTCTTCCGGAGGAGAAAGCCAGGGAGTTATCCGAACTCGTCAGGAACCTCCTAAAACCAGGGAAAGTGTCTGTGCATCAATGCACAAGAGTCCTGGGAAAAATGGTGGCTTCTTACGAAGCGATTCCATTCGGCAGATTCCATGCACGAATTTTTCAGTGGGATCTACTGGACAAATGGTCCGGATCGCATCTGCAGATGCATCAGCGGATAAATTTGTCGACAAGGACAAGGGTGTCTCTGCTATGGTGGTTGCAGAGTGCTCATCTGTTAGAGGGCCGCAGATTCGGCATACAGAACTGGGTCCTAGTGACCACGGATGCCAGCCTGAGAGGCTGGGGAGCGGTCACACAGGGAAGAAACTTCCAGGGCTTGTGGTCAAGCCTGGAAACGTCTCTTCACATAAATATACTGGAACTAAGAGCAATTTACAATGCTCTAAGCCTGGCAAAACCTCTGCTTCAGGGTCAGCCGGTGTTGATCCAGTCGGACAACATCACGGCAGTCGCCCACGTAAACAGACAGGGCGGCACAAGAAGCAGGAGGGCAATGGCAGAAGCTGCAAGGATTCTTCGCTGGGCAGAAAATCATGTGATAGCACTGTCAGCAGTGTTCATCCCGGGAGTGGACAACTGGGAAGCAGACTTCCTCAGCAGACACGATCTTCACCCGGGAGAGTGGGGACTTCATCCAGAAGTCTTCCACATGATTGTGGTCCATTGGGAAAGACCAATGGTGGACATGATGGCGTCCCACCTCAACAAAAAACTGGACAGGTATTGCGCCAGGTCAAGAGACCCTCAGGCAATAGCTGTGGACGCTCTGGTAACACCATGGGTGTACCAGTCAGTGTATGTGTTCCCTCCTCTGCCTCTCATACCCAAGGTACTGAGAATTATACGGCAAAGGGGAGTAAGAACGATACTCGTGGCTCCGGACTGGCCAAGAAGGACTTGGTACCCGGAACTTCAGGAGATGCTCACGGAAGATCCGTGGCCTCTACCTCTAAGAAGGGACCTGCTTCAGCAGGGACCGTGTCTATTCCAAGACTTACCGCGGCTGCGTTTGACGGCATGGCGGTTGAACGCCGGATCCTAAGGGAAAAAGGCATTCCGGAAGAGGTCATCCCTACCCTGGTCAAAGCCAGGAAGGAGGTGACTGCACAACATTATCACCGCATTTGGAGAAAATATGTTGCGTGGTGTGAGGCCAGGAGGGCCCCGACGGAGGAATTTCAACTGGGTCGATTCCTACATTTCCTGCAAACAGGATTGTCTATGGGCCTCAAATTGGGGTCCATTAAGGTTCAAATTTCGGCCCTACCGATTTTCTTCCAGAAAGAATTGGCTTCAGTTCCTGAAGTCCAGACTTTTGTAAAAGGAGTACTACATATACAGCCCCCGATTGTGCCTCCAGTGGCACCGTGGGATCTCAATGTAGTTTTGGATTTTCTCAAATCCCATTGGTTTGAGCCACTCAAATCGGTGGATTTGAAATATCTTACATGGAAAGTAACCATGCTACTGGCCCTGGCTTCGGCCAGGAGAGTGTCAGAATTGGCGGCTTTATCGTACAAAAGCCCATATCTGATTTTCCATTCGGACAGGGCAGAACTGCGGACACGTCCTCAGTTTCTCCCTAAGGTGGTATCAGCGTTTCACCTGAACCAGCCTATTGTGGTGCCTGCGGCTTCTAGCGATTTGGAGGACTCCAAGTTGCTGGACGTTGTCAGAGCATTAAAAATATATATTTCAAGGACGGCTGGAGTCAGGAAGTCTGACTCGCTGTTTATACTCTATGCACCCAACAAGCTGGGTGCTCCTGCGTCTAAGCAGACGATTGCTCGTTGGATTTGTAGCACAATTCAACTTGCACATTCTGTGGCAGGCCTGCCACAGCCTAAATCTGTCAATGCCCACTCCACAAGGAAGGTGGGCTCATCTTGGGCGGCTGCCCGAGGGGTCTCGGCATTACAACTCTGCCGAGCAGCTACGTGGTCAGGGGAGAACACGTTTGTAAAATTCTACAAATTTGATACCCTGGCTAAGGAGGACCTGGAGTTCTCTCATTCGGTGCTGCAGAGTCATCCGCACTCTCCCGCCCGTTTGGGAGCTTTGGTATAATCCCCATGGTCCTGACGGAGTCCCCAGCATCCACTTAGGACGTCAGAGAAAATAAGAATTTACTCACCGGTAATTCTATTTCTCGTAGTCCGTAGTGGATGCTGGGCGCCCATCCCAAGTGCGGATTGTCTGCAATACTTGTACATAGTTATTGTTACAAAAATCGGGTTATTATTGTTGGGAGCCTTCGTTTAAGAGGCTCTTTTCGGTTATCATACTGTTAACTGGGTTCAGATCACAAGTTGTACAGTGTGATTGGTGTGGCTGGTATGAGTCTTACCCGGGATTCAAAATCCTTCCATATTGTGTACGCTCGTCCGGGCACAGTATCCTAACTGAGGCTTGGAGGAGGGTCATAGGGGGAGGAGCCAGTGCACACCACCTAGTGGTCAAACTTTTAAATTTTGTGCCCTGTCTCCTGCGGAGCCGCTATTCCCCATGGTCCTGACGGAGTCCCCAGCATCCACTACGGACTACGAGAAATAGAATTACCGGTGAGTAAATTCTTATTATTACAGATTCTGCTTTTTAGCAGAATCTGCAATCCGTACTGAATAACCCCCTTTATTGGCAGATCGGCCAGATAATTCTTTAGTACAGAGTTTCCTAAACGCGGTCCTCATGGCACCCTGTGCTAAAAGTAATGGCCTGTAAAGTTATGAGACATTTTTGCAAGTCTGTCTGTATTTTTAGAGTGGCAATCATTTACAAGGTATAACCAGTCCCGCACTTTCGGCAGCTCGCAAGCAATTATATTTAGCCCCCTAGAGGTCCATCTTATGCATGCTTGACCACAGATGGCTTAATTAGTGCCTTATTCAATATTATTTAAGTCTGTGCTGAGCCATGAATATCTTTAAAACCTGGACTGTTAGGGTGCCATGAGGGTCGCGTTTGGGATCTTCTGGTATAGTGTATGCACAAGATCAAGCCAAAAATATTGATCGGTTGGACATGCAATATCATCCAATGATATACTTTGTAAGTTAAAAGTCTGCAGCATTGGGCAGTGTATGCTGACCCTGTCTAAGCGACCAGTTTTTCCCTGCTGTGGGTGTGTACTAAACTCCCTTCTTCCTGTGATGGGCTCCGACTGGCATCATGCGTGGCAGTGTGCTAGAAGCTTCTCAGGCTGCAGCGTGTCTGTCCCTCCCCTCTCCCTGTGCCCTCAGCTCTTCCTCCCCTAATATTTTCCTATCGCTCTGGTTCCCCTCTTTCCAGTTGCAAGTGGTTGTATGTGTGAGTTTTGGAGGGGGTGTGAGTGTGCTGTAGACAGTAGACACATAAGTAAGAAGGATCTCCCAGAACAGGGAAAGAGGATCCAGGCACAGCAGCAGCAATGCATGGTGGAGGTATAAGCCGGGACAGGTACTGCTGCTGTGTGCAATGTTCAGCTATCCCTCCCCTTTCTCCTCTGGACCAATATCTTGACAAAGGTCCAGATGTAGGACCGAAACGTTGATGTTTTTCGCTACTCTTTTTATTATGGATTGAATAAAAGCTACATTATGAAGACTGATGAGTACACCCCTGGTTTGTTTCTCTGTATCTGGAAGGATTAATTTCCTTTTTAGAGCTGACACCCCAGCACTAATTCTAATGTATACATGGACTTTTTTCTTGGATTATGTGTGTGTGTGTGTGTGTGTGTGTGTGTGTGTGTGTGTGTGTGTGTGTGTATATATATATATATATATATATATTCAAATAGGAATAAAGTCTCTGCGCCTTCAGTGCTTGGATGTGGAAACTTCCATCTGTGTATAACCAGAAAAATGATGTGTATATGCGTACCGGAAGTATGATCAAATTGTGCCTGTAGTGGTATCTTTAATTGGTCATCTCCCCTTGTCTTCTTACTCCATGTATAAACGCCCTCAGCGGGGTGTTAGAACACAATTTACATAGGCAGAAGGAGAAGATGTGTCAGCAAGAATGCTCTTACTATTTATAAAGTGACATGTGCCATAATTGTGCAAAAAATGTTTTTTATATATAAAGTGCTCTGTGCCTATAGTGTTTCTATGAACCACTATATTTCTTGTGATTTCTAATATAGATAATCAGAATCACACCTCAGTGGCTAAAATAATAAAATAATGAAAGGAAGGTAATGACTCACTCCTTTTAAGAATGCTGCTCATATGAGGCGATCAACGACCTAGTCTGGTACCTCTATAGAGAAAGTTTTTTTTCCTCTCATGAGAAAAAAACAAAAAACAAAGAAGGAAAAAAGAGGGGGAGCTAATAGTGTGATATAGTTTTTCAAAATTTTAATCACACACATACATAAGCAATGGAATCGTACAATTTAAAAATCAATAATAGGCTTATCTGTTATACAGGTAGTTGGAGAGGTAGTGGAAGCTGGCCCAACGCGTTTCGTCCCTTTAACAGCTTTCTTGGGACTTCCTCAGGGGTTGTAGTGTATTTCCCTGCATTCCCATACTCTTTTGTACCCTAAATAATCATCTGGACCTCACTTCCAGTCACTACCTCTCCAACTACCTGTATAACAGATAAGCCTATTATTGATTTTTAAATTGTACGATTCCATTGCTTATGTATGTGTGTGATTAAAATTTTGAAAAACTATATCACACTATTAGCTCCCCCTCTTTTTTCCTTCTTTGTTTTTTTTTTTCTCATGAGAGGAAAAAAAACTTTCTCTATAGAGGTACCAGACTAGGTCGTTGATCGCCTCATATGAGCAGCATTCTTAAAAGGAGTGAGTCATTACCTTCCTTTCATTATTTTATTATTTTAGCCACTGAGGTGTGATTCTGATTATCTATATTAGAAATCACAAGAAATATAGTGGTTCATAGAAACACTATAGGCACAGAGCACTTTATATATAAAAAACATTTTTTGCACAATTATGGCACATGTCACTTTATAAATAGTAAGAGCATTCTTGCTGACACATCTTCTCCTTCTGCCTATGTAAATTGTGTTCTAACACCCCGCTGAGGGCGTTTATACATGGAGTAAGAAGACAAGGGGAGATGACCAATTAAAGATACCACTACAGGCACAATTTGATCATACTTCCGGTACGCATATACACATCATTTTTCTGGTTATACACAGATGGAAGTTTCCACATCCAAGCACTGAAGGCGCAGAGACTTTATTCCTATTTGAACATTTCTTAATTGTGACTCAGCGAAATATGAGTCAATAAGAGAGTCTATACTGCAGCCCCTACACGTGGGAGTGCTGTTTGGAATTAACGTGAATATTACGCACAAATTTTTATATGTTTATTGTAAACGTTTTAGGTTTTAAGCGCTCACTATACACCTTTATTGTACACATATATATATATATACGTGTATATATACAGTGGGACAAAAAAGTATTTGGACAGCCACCGATTGTGCAAGTTGACCCACTTAAAAAGATGAGAGGTCTGTAATTTCCATCATAGGTACACTATAACTGTGAGAGACAGAATTAAAAAAAAAAAAAACAGGAAATCACATTGTATGATTTTTAAACAATTTACTTGTATATTATTGTGGAAAATAAATATTTGGACACCTACCAAGCAGCAAGATTTCTGGCTGTCACAGACCTGGTACTTCTTCTTTAAGAGGCTCTTCTATCCTCCACTCATTACCTGTATTAATGGCACCTGTTTGAACTGGTTATCTGTATAAAAGACACCTGTCCACACCCTCAAACAGTCAGACTGCTACCTCTCCACAATGGCAAAGACCAGAGAGCTGTCTAAGGACACCAGGGACAAAATTGTAGAGCTGCACAAGGCTGGGATGAGCTACTCGACAATAGGCAAGCAGCTTGGTGAGAAGAGATCAACTGTTGGCGCAATTATTAAAAAATGGAATACAAGATTACTGACAATCTCCCTCGACCTGGTACTTCTTCTTTAAGAAGCTCTTCTATCCTCCACTCATTACCTGTATTAATGGCACCTGTTTGAACTGGTTATCTGTATAAAAGACACCTGTCCACACCTTCAAACAGTCAGACTGCTACCTCTCCACAATGGCAAAGACCAGAGAGCTGTCTAAGGACACAAGGGACAAAATTGTAGAGCTGCACAAGGCTGGGATGAGCTACTCGACTATAGGCAAGCAGCTTGGTGAGAAGAGATCAACTGTTGGCGCAATTATTAAAAAATGGAATACAAGATTACTGACAATCTCCCTCGACCTGGGGCTCCATGCAAGATCTCACCTCGTGGGGTATCAATGATCTTGGGAACGGTGAGGAATCAGCCCAGAACTAAACCGGGGAACCTGGTCAATGACCTCAAGAGAGCTGGGACCACAGTAACAAAGGTTACCATTAGTAACACACTACGTCGTCATGGATTGAAATCCAGCAGCACCCGAAAAGGTCCCCCTGCTTAAGCCAGCACATGTCCAGGCCCGTCTAAAGTTTGCCAGTGACCATCTGGATGATCCAGAGGAGGATTGGGAAAATGTAATGTAGGCAGATGAGAGCAAAATCAAACTTTTTGGTATAAACTCCACTCGCCGTATTTGTAGTGAGAAGAATGATGAATGGCATCCCAAGAACACCATACCCACTGTGAAGCATGGGGGTGGAAACATCATGCTTAGGGGCTGCTTTTCTGCAAAGGGGACAGAACGACTGATCCGTATTAAGGAGAGGATGAGTGGGGCCATGTATCGTGAGATTTTTGGCAAAAATATTCCCTCAGTAAGAGCATTGAAGATGGAACGTGGCTGGGTCTTCCAGCATGACAATGACCCCAAACAAACCGCCCGGGCAACCAAGGAGTGGCTCCGTAAGAAGCATTTCAAGGTCCTGGAGTGGCCTAGCCAGTCCCCAGACCTCAACCCAATAGAAAATCTGTGGAGGGAGTTGAAAGTCCGTGTTGCCCGGCGACAGCCCCAAAACATGACAGATCTAGAGAAGATCTGCATGGAAGAGGGGGCCAAAATACCTGCTACAGTGTGTGCAAACCTGGTCAAGAACTACAGGAAACGTTTCACCTCTGTAATTGCCAACGAGGTTATATTACAAAGTATTGAGTTAAAGTTTTTGATTGTCCAAATATTTATTTTCCGCAAGAATATACAAATAAATTGTTTAAAAATCATACAATGTGATTTCCTAGTTTTTTTTCAGATTCTGTCTCTCACAGTTGAAGTGTACCTATGATGGAAATTACAGACCTCTCCCATCTTTTTAAGTGGGTCAGCTTGCGCAATCGGCGGCTGTCTAAATACTTTCTTGCCCCACTGTGTGTGTGTGTGTGTGTGTGTGTGTGTGTGTGTGTGTGTATATATATATATATATATATATATATATATATATGGAAAATATTGAATAACTAGTACTTCGCTTCCAAACTTTAAATTATGGTATTGTTACAAATGGTAAAGTTTCTATAACCAGATATTCTTCAAATATTCCTTAGTATTTTTATAGACTTTCTTGTAGTTGACAGCAACCCCACAGTCCTCTACCCGAATGAACCTCTTATGGGCCCTACACATTGGCCGATCCACCGCCGAGCTGCCCGACGGCGGATACGGCAGTGACGGGGGAGTGAAGTTACTTTACTCCCTCGGTCACAAGGCTCCATAGAACTGCATGCAAATATGGACGAGATCGTCCATATTGGCCTGCATGCACAGCCGACGGGGCACCAGCGATGAACGAGCCTCCATCGCTGGTGCCTCCACACTGCACGATACGAGCGTACGATCGTTCATATCGTGCAGTGATGTCGGCCAGTGTGTAGGGCCTATTAGATAGATAGATAGATTGGAGTTGTTTCTTTAGGGGGCTCCTAATATTCCTACGTTTCTGGGTATTAGTGCCCTTTGGATTCGTATCTATAGTACAGACAATTTAATCCCTTTTATCAAGCTGTTTAGTGAGTACAATCACATAAATTATTCTCAAAATACACATATGTTTATTAAAATGCTTTCTTAAAATCGTTCATCTTAAAACCTTATACCAAGACAATGATTGATATGCAGGTACAATCCAGTTTTTAAACAAATGATTGGTAGACATCTTTTTTTCCTTTTATTTGTTACTCCAGAGATTATATCATCCAACGCGTTTCGTCGTCTATGATTTCATCAGGGGTGCCACAATACATAAGACTAAAACATAAAAAGGGGGTTGTCTCAATAAATGCAACATATATAACAGAACAGTGTAAAAATATATACAAGAGCAATATAAAAAAATAAAACCGTTTAGCTTATTTCATAATTTAAGATCAATCCTAAGGATACGGTGTACAGTTGGTTCACAAATTCTACTTGGTACATAGAGATCACTCCAATCAAATTAGCTATCTTAATTTTAGACATGAACTTCACAATACATAATGTATTATAACATTCAAAATATATATGTGAACTTGAGTAAGTTCACTATTCTTGCTTCTTTTAACAGCAAGAAAGGTATGAGGACTAACGTTACAGCATGTGTGTGTGTGTGTGTGTGTGTGTGTGTGTGTGTTTTTGGTTTTTACCTACTGCTTCTCTGTCCTGTCCTCTGTATTCAAGTGAGTTTTAATAGAGCAACCTCAAACCAAATAAATCATCTGAGCATTCACAGCAGCAGGAGATAAGTGTGCTGATGACGGTGTGGGAGGCAGTGATCTGTCTACTTGTGTTTATGTTAGTGGGGACATGACTGCATGTGATAAGGGCAATGTCACAGTGTGAGAACATGTAGGTAGCTGACACCTACCCTGTTAGGTCAAATGCCCAGTCTGTCATCTCCATCCCAGGTTTTATGTGTCAGTCTGGGTACCCCATGCAGGGGTTTACAGCCATAGCTGATGAAATTATGAGACACCAGGTTATCTTTTTGGATAACTTTATTTAACTCTTAGTTATATGGTGCTTACATAATACATAGTGTATTACAGAGAGATTGTTTGATCATTCACATCAGGCACACACACAAGTTTGTCATAAGCCAATTTTATCAGATATAGATGGGACATTTGGGAGGAAATAAATTACATATCTAGAGTCTCATCTCGTGTATCAAAACTTTTCACAGAATAAGCATAAATAACTTATTCAGATATTTATTTGTGATTTAGGTGCAGCATAATCACTTTATCATCCCTCTTAAATTAAAGGGGTGACAATAAACTATTTGGTTTGGTGTGACTGTTTCTCATCTATATATTTCCTTTTCTTCTGCAACATAACTTATGAGTAACTGGTCTTCATTTCATTGTACCTCTACTCGCAAAACTGTGTTGCTTTACTGGATAGTTCTGTATGTAACAGTAGTGTTCCCCATATTCTACTTTCTCTAACGTCCTAGTGGATGCTGGGGACTCCGTCAGGACCATGGGGATTAGCGGCTCCGCAGGAGACAGGGCACAAAAGTAAAAGCTTTAGGATCAGGTGGTGTGCACTGGCTCCTCCCCCTATGACCCTCCTCCAAGCCTCAGTTAGGTTTTTGTGCCCGTCCGAGCAGGGTGCAATCTAGGTGGCTATCCTAAAGAGCTGCTTAGAAAAAGTTTTTAGGTTTTTTATTTTCAGTGAGTCCTGCTGGCAACAGGCTCACTGCATCGAGGGACTTAGGGGAGAGAAGTGAACTCACCTGCGTGCAGGATGGATTGGCTTCTTAGGCTACTGGACACCATTAGCTCCAGAGGGAGTCGGAACACAGGTCTCACCCTGGGGTTCGTCCCGGAGCCGCGCCGCCGACCCCCCTTGCAGATGCCGAAGATGGAAGAGGTCCAGAAACCGGCGGCAGAAGACTTTTCAGTCTTCATAAGGTAGCGCACAGCACTGCAGCTGTGCGCCATTGTTGTCAGCACACTTCATAACAGCGGTCACTGAGGGTGCAGGGTGCTGGGGGGGGCACCCTGGGCAGCAATGATAGTACCTTATTCTGGCTAAAAATACATCACATATAGCCCCTGGGGGCTATATGGATGTATTAAACCCCTGCCAGGTCTCAGAAAAACGGGAGAAGAAGCCCGCCGAAAAGGGGGCGGGGCCTATTCTCCTCAGCACACAGCGCCATTTTCCCTCACAGAAATGCTGGTGGGAAGGCTCCCAGGCTCTCCCCTGCACTGCACTACAGAAACAGGGTTAAAACAGAGAGGGGGGGCACTGATTTGGCGATATGACTACATATATTAAAATGCTATAAGGGAAAAGCACTTATATAAAGGTTGTCCCTGTATAATTATAGCGTTTTTGGTGTGTGCTGGCAAACTCTCCCTCTGTCTCCCCAAAGGGCTAGTGGGTCCTGTCCTCTATCAGAGCATTCCCTGTGTATGTGCTGTGTGTCGGTACGCGTGTGTCGACATGTATGAGGACGATGTTGGGAGGCGGAGCAAATTGCCTGTAATGGTGATGTCACTCTCTAGGGAGTCGACACCGGAATAGATGGCTTATTTAAGGAATTACGTGATAATGTCAACACGCTGCAAGTCGGTTGACGACATGAGACGGCCGGCAAACATATTAATATCTGTCCAGGCGTCTAAAACACCGTCAGGGACGTTATAATGCCCAATTTACCTCAGTCGGTCGACACAGACACGGACACTGACTCCAGTGTCGACGGTGAAGAAACAAACGTATTTTCCTTTAGGGCCACACGTTACTTGTTAAGGGCAATGTAGGAGGTGTTACATATTTCTGATACTACAAGTACCACAAAAAAGGGTATTATGTGGGGTGTGGAAAAACTACCTGTAGTTTTTCCTGAATCAGATAAATTAAATGAAGTGTGTGATGAGGCGCGGGGTTCCCCCGATAGAAAATTATTGGCGGTATACCCTTTCCCGCCAGAAGTTAGGGCGCGTTGGGAAACACCCCTTAGGGTGGATAAGGCGCTCACACGCTTATCAAAACAAGTGGCGGTACCGTCTCCAGATACGGCCGCCCTCAAGGAGCCAGCTGATAGGAGGCTGGAAAATATCCTAAAAAGTATATACACACATACTGGTGTTATACTGCGACCAGCGATCGCCTCAGCCTGGATGTGCAGCGCGGGGGTGGCTTGGTCGGATTCCCTGACTGAAAATATTGATACCCTTGACAGGGACAGTATTTTATTTACTATAGAGCATTTAAAGAATGCATTTCTATATATGCGAGATACACAGAGGGATATTTGCACTCTGGCATCAAGAGTAAGTGCGATGTCCATATCTGCCAAAAGATGTTTATGGACACGACAGTGGTCAGGTGATGCAGATTCCAAACGGCACAAAGATGTATTGCCGTATAAAGGGGAGGAGTTATTTGGGGTCGGTCCATCGTACCTGGTGGCCACGGCAACTGCTGGGAAATCCACCGTTTTTACCCTAAGTCACATCTATGCAGAAAAAGACACCGTCTTTTCAGCCTCAGTCCTTTCGTCCCCATAAGCATATCTGCCCAGGGATAGAGGAAAGGGAAGAAGACTGCAGCAGGCAGCCCATTCCCAGGAACAGAAGCCTTCCACCGCTTCTGCCAAGTTCTCAGCATGACGCTGGAGCCGTACAGGACCCCTGGATCCTACAAGTAGTATCCCAGGGGTACAGATTGGAAAGTCGAGACGTTTCCCCTCGCAGGTTCCTGAAGTCTGCTTTACCAACGTCTCCCTCCGACAGGGAGCCAGTATTGGAAACAATTCACAAGCTGTATTCCCAGCAGGTGATAATCAAAGTACCCCTCCTACAACAAGGAAAGGGGTATTATTCCACACTATATTGTGGTACTGAAACCAGAAGGCTCGGTGAGACCTATTCTAAATCTGAAATATTTGAACACTTACAAAGGTTCAAATCAAGATGGAGTCACTCAGAGCAGTGATAGCGAACCAGGAAGAAGGGGACTATATGGTGTCCCGGGACATCAGGGATGCTTACCTCCATGTCCCAATTTGCCCTTCTCACCAAGGGTATCTCAGGTTCGTGGTACAGAACTGTCATTATCAGTTTCAGACGCTGCCGTTTGGATTGTCCACGGCACTCCGGGTCTTTACCAAGGTAATGCCCGAAATGATGATTCTTCTTCGAAGAAAATGGACGACCTCCTGATAAGAGCAAGGTCCAGAGAACAGTTGGAGGTCGGAGTAGCACTATCTCAAGTAGTTCTACGACAGCACGGGTGGATTCTAAATATTCCAAAACCGCAGTTGTTTCCGACGACACGTCTGCTGTTCCTAGGGATGATTCTGGACACAGTCTAGAAAAAGGTGTTTCTCCCGGAGGAGAAAGCCAGGGAGTTATCCGAGCTAGTCAGGAACCTCCTAAAACCAGGAAAAGTGTCAGTGCATCATTGCACAAGAGTCCTGGGGAAAATGGTGGCTTATTACGAAGCGATTCCATTCGGCAGATTCCACGCAAGAACTTTTCAGTGGGATCTGCTGGACAAATGGTCCGGATCGCATCTTCAGATGCATCAGCGGATAACCCTATCTCCAAGGACAAGGGTGTCTCTCCTGTGGTGGTTACAGAGTGCTCATCTTCTAGAGGGCCGCAGATTCGGCATTCAGGATTGGATGCTGGTGACCACGGAGGCCAGCCTGAGAGGCTGGGGAGCAGTCACACAGGGAAAAAATTTCCAGGGAGTGTGATCAAGTCTGGAGACTTTTCTCCACATAAATATACTGGAGCTAAGGGCAATTTATAATGCTCTAAGCTTAGCAAGACCTCTGCTTCAAGGTCAGCCGGTATTGATCCAGTGGGACAACATCACGGCAGTCGCCCACGTAAACAGACAGGGCGGCACAAGAAGCAGGAGGGCAATGGCAAAAACTGCAAGGATTTTTCGCTGGGCGGAAAATCATGTGATAGCACTGTCAGCAGTGTTCATTCCGGGAGTGGACAACTGGGAAGCAGACTTCCTCAGCAGGCACGACCTCCACCCGGGAGAGTGGGGACTTCATCGGGAAGTTTTCCACATGATTGTGAACCGTTGGGAAAGACCAAAGGTGTACATGATGGCGTCCCGCCTGAACAAAAAACTGGACAGGTATTGCGCCAGGTCAAGAGACTTTCAGGCAATAGCTGTGGACGTTCTGGTAACACCGTGGGCGTACCAGTCGGTGTATGTGTTTCCTCCTCTGCTTCTCATACCCAAGGTATTGAGAATTATAAGACGTAGAGGAGTAAGAACTATACTCGTGGCTCCGAATTGGCCAAGAAGGACTTGGTACCCGGAACTTCAAGAGATACTCACAGAGGACTCATGACCTCTGCCGCTAAGAAGGGACTTGCTTCAGCACGTACCATGTCTGTTCCAAGACTTACCGCGGCTGCGTTTGACGGCATGGCGGTTGAACGCCGGATCCTAAGGGAAAAAGGCATTCCGGAAGAGGTCATTCCTACCCTGGTCAAAGCCAGGAAGGACGTGACCGCACAACATTATCACCACATGTGGCGAAAATATGTTGCGTGGTGTGAGGCCAGGAAGGCTCCACGAAGAAATTTCAACTCGGTCGATTCCTGCATTTCCTGCAAACAGGAGTGTCTATGGGCCTCAGATTGGGGTCCATTAAGGTTCAAATTTCGGCCCTGTCGAATTTCTTCCAGAAAGAATTGGCTTCAGTTCCTGAAGTCCAGAAGTTTGTCAAGGGAGTACTGCATATACAACCCCCTTTTGTGCCTCCAGTGGCACTGTGGGATCTCAACGTAGTGCTGGGATTCCTCAAATCACATTGGTTTAAACCGCTCAAATCTGTGGATTTGAAATATCTCACATGGAAAGTGACCATGATGTTGGCCCTGGCCTCGGCCAGGCGAGTGTCAGAATTGGCGGCTTTGTCTCACAAAAGCCCATATCTGATGGTCCATTCGGACAGGGCAGAGCTGCGGACTCGTCCCCAGTTTCTCCCTAAGGTGGTGTCAGCGTTTCACCTGAACCAGCTTATTGTGGTACCTGCGGCTACTAGGGACTTGGAGGACTCCAAGTTGCTAGATGTTATCAGGGCCCTGAAAATATCGGTTTCCAGGACGGCTGGAGTCAGGAAAACTGACTTGCTGTTATCCTGTATGCACCCAACAAACTGGGTGCTCTTGCTTCTAAGCAGACGATTGCTAGTTGGATGTGTAGTACAATTCAGCTTGCACATTCTGTGGCAGGCCTACCACAGCCAAAATATGTAAATGCCCATTCCACAAGGAAGGTGGGCTCATCCTGGGCGGCTGCCCGAGGGGTCTCGGCATTACAACTCTGCCGAGCAGCTACGTGGTCGGGGGGAGAACACGTTTGTAAAATTCTACAAATTTGATACCCTGGCTAAAGAGGACCTGGAGTTCTCTCATTCGGTGCTGCAGAGTCATCCGCACTCTCCCGCCCGTTTGGGAGCTTTGGTATAATCCCCATGGTCCTGACGGAGTCCCCAGCATCCACTAGGACGTTAGAGAAAATAAGATTTTACTTACCGATAAATCTATTTCTCGTAGTCCGTAGTGGATGCTGGGCGCCCATCCCAAGTGCGGATTGTCTGCAATACTTGTACATAGTTATTGGTACAAAAATCGGGTTATTATTGTTGTGAGCCATCTTTTCAGAGGCTCCGCTGTTATCATGCTGTTAACTGGGTTCAGATCACAGGTTGTACAGTGTGATTGGTGTGGCTGGTATGAGTCTTACCCGGGATTCAAAATCCTTCCTTATTGTGTACGCTCGTCCGGGCACAGTATCCTAACTGAGGCTTGGAGGAGGGTCATAGGGGGAGGAGCCAGTGCACATCACCTGATCCTAAAGCTTTTACTTTTGTGCCCTGTCTCCTGCGGAGCCGCTAATCCGCATGGTCCTGACGGAGTCCCCAGCATCCACTACGGACTACGAGAAATAGATTTATCGGTAAGTAAAATCTTATTTTTGACATGATCATGTGCTCACACTCTACATTTCTAATTCTCACAGTTGTTGAGATCAGATGCATGCTATTCTCTTATGATCAACACCTGATTTTGCATATTGTATTGCACTTGACTCCATTCTGCTCAGTTCAGCCTGACTTTGGTTCACTCAGCAGTGTAGCTGTCTATCTCTGTCTCTTCACTTATGCTACACAGGTGGCAAAAGACAAAAAAAAATACTATTTGGTTAAAAGTTTGCATGTAATAGCAGTAATACCCGTTTTGCATAAAAATAAAAAATGAAACTATTAAACTGACATAAAAATTCCTGGTTATTGTAAGTGAACCCTAGATTTTTGTCGGCGGGAATGGCTCAACCCAGGTCTTGTGACCCGGGAATCCAATCCTGCTAGCGAGCAGGGTTTTTCCTGGGAAGGACCCGGGTAAGGCTCAGTGTAAATGGGTAACCCAGGTCATCCAGCTCAGGGCTCATTTGCAGCAGGGAGAGAGCACATACATCCCAACAGGCAGTTGGGAGGTTGGGGGACAGGCTGTCTGCGCTGTTGCTCTGCCTGCTATGCAGTCTGAAAGTCAGGGACATGTGGTGAGGTAAATAGCTGAGGAGGCACTGGCTAGTACCAGAGCCAGATTTACACACAATATATGAGCCAAAGGGTTCATGTGGCCATTATGCAAAGGTACAGAGGTATAAACTCCTGGAAATTTGGTGAGTTTTTCTGCCTCACCTGCCATAGACTTTTTACTCCAGAGTTTTGACTATAAAAATGATTAGAATAACACACAGCAGATATTTCTAACATATTCTTTGTATTTTTTATATACTTTATACAGTCAAAACTCTGTCGCAAACGTTAGTATGACAGTAAAGGCTCTGCCTCACCCCACCGCATGTCACTGGTAAAAGTGAATGGATGCGGCATCCATTCGGTGCACAGAGGAGGCTGGGGCAGCCTGAGGAGGCATGGCCTAATGACCGAGGCCATGCCCAGGGTCCCAACAAGATGACTGCACCCATGTGCAGTGTAAATGGCTCTGACCTGGGAATAATATGGGTTAGAGCCGCGGTGGAAAGAGGTCTGTCCCGGGTCTGACTCCGTTTGGAACTGTGGGGCAGATGTATTAAGCCTGGAGAAGGGATAAAGAAGTGATAAAGCGGTGATAAGTGCAAGGTGAAAACGCACCAGTCAGCTTCTAACTGCCATTTTCCAAATCTGTAATGATAGGCTGGTGCGTTACCAACTTGTGCTTATCACTGCTTTATCACTTCTCTATCCCTTTTCCGGGTTAATACATCTGCCTCTGTGTTCCAAATCTCAGGTTAGACGCGAGACTTAGATGGAAAAAGGGTATAAGAGCACTAGTTTGTCAGAATTTTGTGGACAAATCAAAAGTTACAGTAACTAGTTACTTGGAATGATAAAATTGTGCCGTTATAGCTTGTTTAGGCTAACAGAATCCCTTCTAGAACAGCAGAATTTTGTTTCTTACTTTGCCTGTTTTGTAGTATTGTAATTATTTTCTAGAAGAAACTTCCATGTTTAAATACATCAGACTACCAGCAACCTCAAACCTGTAAAACCTGCAGTAATTATCTCATTCACTGTAAAAACAATAGGTGGATTAATTTCCTGCTCCATGTTGAGAACGAAGATTATGCATTGTACAAAGCTAACGATAACTTTGTTACAGTATGTTCAAAAAATAAGCTAATGGCTGTAAAAAGGCAAATCATCAACATGGCATTGTTGTTAAGGAAGGATTATTATTAAAAATCGTTTTTCTCTGCATCAGCTAAAGATTTCCATTCCCCCGAAAACCCTAATTACGGTAGTGCACATCTACTGTGCAGTACTGTACATCATGTGAATGTGACTGCAGTGTGTGCTTGCTGGAGTTACAGCTCTGTAAGGATTTGCTTGGTGCTAACAGCCTGATACCTAGCTTAAAATAAGCAAAAGTAGGGTGCTCAGACTGGTTAGTCTCACATCCAGAAGTAAAGGAAATCATGGAAAAAGAGTTAAATCTCCTCTACACACCTCTCCAAAGCCGGGAGCCACCGATAAATGGTAATGTGTATTTATTTTGTCTTTGTTTGACAAAGCTATCCCAGTGGCATGTTTTTATTTATTTATCTATTCCTAAAAAATTGTGACATCTTGTGGAGTCACTCTGTTTTTCTTGCATATCTATCAGCGTCTTGTTTTCACAATAACAGCTTTTGTGTGCATTAATGAGCTAGAATCTAACGATAGAGCTTCTACTGACTGTCATGTAATAAGAGCAGATTACGGAGGGTTCACAAGCCAAAAGCGCTGGCTGTTTTATGCAAGCTGTACTAAGAGCAGACAGGTTGCACATATCATGCAACACGACATATAACCATGGCCGCTACAGACTACCAGTATAGGGCAAGCTTTCTCAGGGCACAGTATTCTGTTGAAGAGAAGAAAAGCATTTCTTCTTCAGGGTCCATTTTTATATGTTACAGAGTCTTCAATCGATTTTCTGCAGAATGGCATTTCTTCTATCTAGTGTGTATTATTTTATATACCATTATGTAAGTTTTCTGTTATAACAGTTTTATAGATTGTATATGTGTGTTGTGTATGTGATCCCCATTCATTTGTTTAGATTCATGTTATTTAACTAATATAGCAATGTGGACGTTGCATCTCACATTTCCATAGCTGTTTCCAGCAAGAAAGGTTTTTTATTCCCATGACAAAATATGTGGCACATATCAGGTTGAGATTTATAATGTCATGATAGCAATAGGTGATCACGCTCCTGCACAACCCCCTCCAGACTTCTTCTGTCCATGATAGACATACGTGTGGGCCAGGAAATATTCTGATCATTTCCTTGATTCCTCACCTCTACCAGCAATCCTAAAAACACTGGGCCTGAGTTACACGAATATCAGGCACAGGTACAACCACATTGCATGCTCGGAAACAAATCTGAATCTTCACCTGTACTCAGAGGTGACTGCATTTCTATGCGGCCACACCCCTATCAATACGCTTGTGAAAGGAGCCATGCTCAACATCAGCACGCATTGCACCAGCGCAATACTTGGTGCAATAGATCAGACTGAAATAAGTGTGTATTGATCTCTGTGTACATGTATGTTTGAATATCCTGGATCCCACATACATGCCTGCAGATCAAAATGCCAAAGCCAAGTTGCCACCCAGTTACACCCATTCAACTATCCTACGCAGTGTATTTTTTTCTGTAATCAATGTTAATTGGCATTCACAAAATAGTCTGATTGTGAGTGCTGTTTTTTTAACCCCTTCACTGAAAAGGATGAGTGGGGCTTGTAATCTGGACCTACAACAAGCTAACGACATGCTCTACTCATCCTCCGCAGCAAGTGGCTTAAGAAAAAAAAAGTTTTCTCTTACGCTGGTGTTCCATTTAGTACCATGGGGTATAGACTGGTCCCTTGGGAGCCATGGGCACTTTAAGAGTTTAATAGTGTGGGTTGGCTCCTCCCTCTATGCCCCTCCTACCAGACTCAGTTTAGAAAATGTGCCCGGAAGAGCCGGTCACAGCTAGGGGAGCTCTTAGGAGATTTTCTAGTTTTATTATTTTCTGAGTTTAGTTAGGTACAGGCAGGCTGCTGACAATAGCCTTGATGCTTCGTGGGACTTAGTGGGGGAGTAGGAACCAACTCTAGAAATTAATGGTTCGCTATCTCCACTGACAGGACACTGAGCTCCTGAGGGTGCTGATCACAAGCCCACGAGGCGACCGCTCACTCCCGCAGCACGGCCGCCACCCCCTAACAGAGCCAGAAGAAAGAAGAGTGGTGAGTAAAGCGCCGGCGGCCTGGAGAAATACCTCAGGCCAGTATAATGCAATAAGTGCGGGAAGACGCGCCATTACAGGGGGCGGGACTTCTTCTCAGAGCGGATCCAGCACTCACCAGCGCCATTTTCTCCCTGCACTTCATCGAGACGCTGGCAGGGAGCGCTGCCCACCACATAAGTAACACTGTGTTATAGATATGGGGGGGAGTGTAATTCGATACTAGCTACCCTGTTAAGGTTCAGCTAGTCAGAGAGTTTTTTTGATCAGAATAAAAGCCTATAAGGGTGCGGTGTAGCTGGCTCCTTTGTAACCCACTGTACCATATTTGGGGGACTTTGTCCTGTAATGCAGAATGTATAATTTCTCCTGGGGAGTCTGTATTAAGCACAAAATAGTACAAATTCTCAGGCTTCAGTGGCAGATCCCCCTGGGGTGGCCTCCATAAGGTGTACTTTCACATATATTTCTTCAAATATGTTCCATGCTGGGAAGAAGCCACAGTTTTGAGATGTCTGGGGAATCAAATCCCACAGCTGTGCCTCTCACCCCAACTACGTACCCTGAAAAGCGTACACTTGCCATATAATGCAACTGACATATGAGGGGTGCAACATATAGTTTGAGGCTAATAGGGATGAGGAATATTTGATATATATGTATATGTATGTATATATATATATATATATATATATATACATGTATGTATATATGCCGACCCACATCCCTAAAGAGTGTCAAAATTGTCAAAGAAGGTTGTGTTACCTGTCCCTGGTACAACCTCCATCAAGGAATAGACTGATCGCAGATTGAGACTACTCTCTAATACTGTGCACTGCTACAGGTGTGGCTAAGAGACCCTCGCTTGCGTAGATCTCTGGGGCTATAGTTACGTGGTCAGGCTCCTTACTTGATGATTTAAATTCTATGTATAGGAGTGACATTGCTTATTTCTATGTCACTTACAGTATTCTACAGGCTTCACGGCTGGAGGCCATGAAGGAGATTGGCCTGCGTCACACAGGGGCCACTACTCTGGCAGTTTATACAAGCGGGACGGTGGCTACACCAATAAACTGCAGATACAGAATCCAAGAAAGGTATAGCGGGTCCGCCCTTCACAGGTGAGGCCCTGTTGGGACGCACTGGATACATGAATGTCCATGCCAACTGCGGGTAAGTCGACATATCTTCCTTCCGCAGCTGCACAGACCAGGAAATTATATCCTACACCCAGGGGCGGATCCAGAAGAAAATGATAGGGGGGCACCATGGAAGGGGAAGTACATTTGCGTGCGGCTTCGGTGCATGTGAGGTGGCGCTTCTTATACAATGCCCACAGTTGTAGCGCTCATTATGCAATGTCCCCTGTACTGGTAGTGCCCCTTATATAGACCCCATAGTAGTGGTGCCCCTTATGCAATGCCCGTATTGCCCCCAGAAGTAATGTTGCCTGTAGTAATGCCCGCAGTCATATAGTGAGTGTGGCCAATTAAAATGCAACGTGATACACAGACATATGCCCCCAATAGTGCAGTGCCAAATCCACAATTGCCCCCACAGTGCCAGATACACAATTGCCCCCACAGTGCCAGATCCACAAATGCCCCCACAGTGCCAGATCCACAAATGCCCAGATCCAAAAATGCCCCTACAGTGCCAGATCCAAAAATGCCCCCACAGTGTCAGGTATACAAATGCCCCCACAGTGCCAGGTATACAATTGCCCTCACAGTGCCAGGTATACAAATGCCCCCACAGCAGTTCTGCAGCTGCTTACCGCTGCTGCTGCTTCTCTGCCCGGCTGGCTCTGAGGGTGTCAGGAGGAGAGCGCGGCTATGTCTGGCGGCGTGTAGGACTTCAAACTAGCCGCCAGTTCGTGAGCCAATCAGAGCTCGCGGACCGGCGGCTCCTGATTGGCTGCCGGTCCGCGAGCTCTGATTGGTTCACGAACCGGCGGCTGGTTTGAAGTCCGCAACACGCCGCCAGATAGCCGCGCTCTCCTCCTGACAGCTGAGACACGCTGCCGCCGGACTGAGCGGCAGCGTGTCTCAGGGACACAAGCGGGGGGTGGGATGGGGCCACAAATGACAGGGGGGGCACGGGCCCGAGTGCCCCCCTCCCTGGATCCGCCGCTGCCTACACCTACACTGCAATCCCTTCGAACCGCAAGGTTACACATGAGTCCAAGGGTTCCTACACTTCCTTTAGAGGACGTTGGGGAAAATCCAGAAAACCTGCACCGCCAGGTTCCCAGGGACGGATTTTGGATTCTGCCTTCTCAAACCCTTCGGTTTGTCGGTGGACCTCACTGCCTGGGGATCAGGCAGGTGGAAGGGAGACTAAAGAGATTTCACTTAAACATCTGGGCGATATCCTGCCTAGACCCCTGAAAACGGTTAGGATGCTCAGGGGTGCAGACTGGAGTTTCTAGTACTCCCGCCTCACAGTTTATTACGAGCTTCTCGGACTACTGCTGGAAGCTATTCAATCATTTGCCAAACAAATGTCATTGTTCCAGTTCCACCTCACCTACAACACAAGGGTTATTACTCAAACCTGTTTGTGGTACCGAAACCGGACGGTTTGGTAAGGCCAATATTAGACCTAAAAACACTGAACCCTACTTGAGGGAATTCAAATTCAAGATGGAGTCTCTGAGAGCGGTGATTTCAGGTCTCGTGGAGGGGAAATTCTTAGCATTCCTGGATATCAAGGATGCGTACCTTCACATTCCGATCTGGCCGCCTCACCAGGCTTATCTAAGATTTGAGCTGCTGGACTGTCACTATCAGTTCCAGGCACTGCCATTTGGCCTCTCCACAGCACCGAGGGTATTCCCCTAGGTCATGGCAGGGATGATGATACTCCTCCGCAGACGGGGAGTGAACATAATTCCATATCTGGACGATCTGCTGCTAAAAGCATCTTCCAGGGAGAGGCTGTTGCAGAATATTGTTCTCTCAACTCGCCTACTCCGGGACCTTGGGTGGATCCTGAACCTTCCAAATTCACATTTGGAGCAGACAGAAAGCGTCGGTGATCCAATCAATGGTCCAGGATGTCCTGAAGCCAGCCCGGGTATCGGTTCGTCAGTGCATTCGCCTTCTGGGGAAGATGATAGCCTCCTACGAAGCTTTACAGTATGGAAGATTCCACGCATGGTTCTTCTAACTGGCTCTCCTGGACAAATGGTCGGGATCACATCTTCACATGCACCAGCGGATACACCTGTCGCCGAAAGCCAGAAATTCACTCCTCTGGTAGCTGCAAACTTCTCACCTACTCGAGGGTTCAGGATTCAGAATTGGATTCTTCTAACCAGGGGAGCAGTCATCCAATCAGAGGACTTCCAAGGAAAGTGGTCAAGTCAGGAAGCTCTCCTTCCGGTAAACATTCTGGAACAAAGGGCCAAATACAATAGCCTTCTACAAGTGGCACATCTTCTGAAAGATCAAGCCATTCAAGTTCAGTCGGGCAACGTCAGGACCGTGCCCTACATAAACAGGCTAGGCGGAACGAAGATCAGAGCTGCAATGTCAGAGGTAACGAGAATCCTCCTCTGGGCAGAAAGACGCGAGCTGGTGCTGTTGGCAATCTTCATTCCGGGAGTGGACAACTGGGAAGCATACTTCCTCAGCAGACGCGTTCTCCATCCAGGAGATTGGGGTCTCTATCCGGAGTTATTCGCAGAGGTAACAAGCGAATGGGGTGTACTCAAATAGACATGATGGCATGATGGCCTCTCGCCTCAACAAGCAGCTTCGGAGGTACTGTTCCAGGTCAAGAGACCGACAGGCAGTGGCGGTGGATGCCCTGGTAACTCCGTGGGTGTCCCAGTCAGTGTATGTGTTCCCCCCACTTCCACTCATCCCAAGGATTCTCAAACTAATAAAAAGAACAAGAGTTCAGGTGATTTTTGCTCTGGACTGGCCAAGAAGGGCTTGGTACGCGGATCTTCTGGGATTACTCTTGGAGGATCCGAGGCTCTTCCTCTTCACGAGAACCTTCTTCAACAGAGGTCGTACGATTATCAAGACTTACCGTGGCTAAGTTTGATGGCATGGTGTTTGAACGCCAGATCTTAGCTCGGAAAGGCATTCCAAAAAAGGTCATTCCTACAGGCTAGGAAGGGAGTAACGTCAAAACATTACCATCGGATTTTGAAAAAAGTATGTGTCTTGGTGTGAATCCAAGAAGTTTCCTACGGTGGAGTTTCATCTGGGACGTTTTCTCCTCTTTCTGCAAGCAGGTGTGGATGCGGACCTACGCTTGGGCTCCATAAAAGTCCAGATTTCGGCCTTGCCCATTTTCTTCCAGAAACAATTGGCTGACCTCCCTGAGGCTCAGACATTCTTGAAAGGAGTTCTGCGCATTAAACCACCCTTTGTGCCTCCTACAGCACCTTGGGATCTTAATGTGGTGTTGCAGTCCCTGAAATCGGATTGGTTCGAACCTTTGCAGGAGGTGGACGTAAAGTTTCTTATTTGGAAGGCTGTCACAGGGGGCGTTGTCGTACAAGAACACTTACTTGATTTTCCATGAGGATAGAGCTGAGCTCAGAACGCGTCAGCGATTTCTTCCAAAGGTTGTGTTGGCTTTTCATATCAACCGACCTATTGTGGTGCCATTAGCTACTGACACCTCGATTACAGGTTTCTTCATGTTGCATGCTGGTTGGCATGGTGTCTTCATGTTTCATGCGGGTTAGCATGATTTATTCATGTTGCATACTGGTTGGCATGGTTTCTCCATGTTGAATAATGGTCAGCATGGTTTTTCAATTTGGTGTGAGCTGGTGTGATTCTCACCACTATCTGTGTATTCCTTCTCTCGAAGTATGTCCGTCTCCTCGGGCACAGTTTCTAGACTGAGTCTGGTAGGAGGGGTGTAGAGGGAGGAGCCAGCCCACACTAAGGGACCCGTCTATACCCCATGGTACTAAATGGAACCCCAGCACCCTCTATGGACTATGAGAAAAGGATTTACCGGTAGGTAATTAAAATCCTATTTTTGCCTGCTGCCACCAGTCCAGTGATCTGCACAGATCAAAAATTAATGTTTTGGGGTTTTTTAAGGTAAAAAAAAAATAATGAAAGGCGTAGGAAGGGCTGCGTGGGGAGGAACCAGCCCATCCACCTAAAAAGTCCCTTCTTTCAAATGGTCTATTCTGTACGCCGTAAAAATAAGGTCTTGTGCACAGCTGTAACTAGACATTTTGGTACCCTGTGCCAGAAATAGAATTGATGTGTGTCCCCCCCATCCACAGACACACACACACAAACTTTAAGTAAAACAGGGACAGTGCACTGCAAAAATATAGGTGCATGGCTTCATGGGGAAGGGGCGTGGTCACAAAATAATACTAATGCATATTACGCTACACAGTAGTCTCCATTATTCAAATTACGCTATTCAGTAGTGCCACTTATACACACTATACCACATAGAGCCCCTTATGTACATTAGGCCAAGTAGAGCCCCCTTTAACACATTTCACCACAGTAGGGCAGAACCCCTTTTACACATCACGCCAGGTAGAGCCCCTTTTACACATTACACCAGGTACAGCCCCCATTTACACATTATGCTAGGTACAGCCCCCTTTTAAACTTTACTCCAGGTAGAGCCCCCTTTTACACAAAGAGTCCACTTTTACACACTACGCCCATTTTACAATGCCAGGTAGAGCCCCTTTTACACATTGTGCCAGGTAGAGCCCCATTTACACATTGCACCAGGTATGGCCCCCTTTTACACAATGTGCAAGGGGCTCTACCTGGCTCTAGAGGCTTTTACATATTACGCCAGGTAGAGCCTCTTTTACACATTACGCCAGATAGAGTCCTATTACAATGCCAGGTAGAGCCCCTTTTCCACATTGCGCCAGGTAGAGACTCCTTTTCCATATTGCTTCAGGTAGAGTTCCCTTTTATACATTGCACCAGGTAGAGCCCCCTTTTACACAATGCTCTAGGTAGATCCCCCTTTTACACATTGCTTCAGGTAGCGTTATATAAAATAACATTATTATTTTATGCACTGCTTTCAAGCTCTGTGACTGAGGGCATGTGGAGGAAAGGCCACCATAGGTCTGACGCTAGACTTGCTAAGCTGGGCTGCACTGTGATCTGTAATACCTCCTCTACACCAGCGCCCAAAAGGCATAGTTCCTCTGGGAGTCAGCTGAGGCTGGGAGAGATGTCATCACGTCTTTCCCTGGAGACATTGCAGAGGGGGGCGGAGCATTCAATCCGGGGGAAGGTGGCGCTGTAAGCCTGCATAGTGTTGTGCTCAGCAGCAGAGAAGAAGCTGAGCGCCCTCCACTACATACAGGGCAACACTGCAGCGGCGGTGAGTGAGCGAGTGGCCATGCAGGTGGTGCTGCTAGATGGTGCGCCCACAGTGCATATGCGCTATGGGCAAGGCACTACTGGCACACAGCTAGTTACGGCCCTGGTCTGATGATCACAGTGATCACCAGGCATTAACCTATTGGACATAAAAATAATGTAGTCCAGGCATGGGGAAAGATCTCCCCAGAACTGGCTACAAATAATTAAGTGTCACTTGTTTTAGAAAGATGGTGCTCCCCTCTTTCAAATGTTGAGGCACCTTAAAACTGATTGCCTGGTTATCACTTACGATCACTTACTAGTGTTACCCCATGCTATGAAAAATGAAACAGAATTTTTCTGTATATGGGGAGTGGGAGAGGACTAAGCACCCTATTACCCCCATAATGACAGTCAAAAGTGAGTGGTCACACGTTTGAGTGAGGGGTGTCCCCACTTTCAAATTATGTGACGCACTCATAGCAATTTTCTGGGGATCACCTGCACTACTGAAAACATACATTTTGTGTATATGAGTACTAGAGGAAAATGGGCCCTATCACACCCATAACTATACAATATGAAGGTGTGGGCATCTACACATCAAAGAGGGGAGTTTCCTCTTTAAAACGGTGTAGTAATTGTCTGGTGATCACCAGACAAAATTACATAATTCTATTTAAAAAAAGAATACTGTAGTTCTCCTTAGGTTGGGAATGGCGCAATGTGTCCTATCTCCCTCATACTGACACACCCACACTGGTATAATTTTTTGAAAGAGGGATGTATCTTTCAAATGTTGTGCCCCTTTAATAGTTATTATCAGGTGATCATCAGACAAAGGGGCATATGCATCAATGCTTGGAGAGTGATAAAGTACCAACCAATCTGCTACTAACTAATTTTTTAAACACAGCCCATAACATGTCAGTTAAGAGCTGCATGGTTAGTACATTATCTTTCTCCCCTTTATCTCTCTCCAAGTGTTGTTGCATATGCTAAAATGACTGAAAAATACACAATTATTATTTTTTTCACAGATGGGAGTGAGCTAAGACCCAAATCTACCTTATTTTGTTTCAAATAGAAAAAGAGAGTGATACCCCATTTAGTGTAGTAGGTTGTCTAGTTTATAATATGGTAGACCTTGTTGGGCTACCATTTTTTTTCCTACACATAAATTAGAGATATATCCTTTTAGATCATGGAGCACACGAGTCATCGCTATTTGGTTTATTTTTATTTGATGATTTAGAAGATGTAAAAAGACTAATGCTATTTTCTAAAAATACAAAATCTTTTGAAAAAAAACAAGGAATAATTTGTGTGAGTACCACATAAAAGCATTGTAAAATGGGCGTAGTGTGTAAAAGTGGACTCTTTGTGTAAAACATTGATGTTGGCATGTAACAATCGCAAATGTGAAAAAATGACAAAAAGGTACAAGAGTGAGAAAACCCTCAAGAGCAAAGTAGTTAAACTCATAACCATGGGGAGGGGAACATAAATGGTGGGGGAGGGGACAAACACTTGGGGAGGGGGGTTGGGGGGGGCAAGGAGACAGGTCAAAATAAGAATGGGGTGTGAAAATGATAATTTGCGGTGCTCAATTCTCCCATCAGGCAGAGAAAAATTCTACAGCTGGTAGCACCTCTTATTATATTTAGAATTAGGGTGTGCAGTTCAATGCCCGCCTGCCTTGAGATAGAGAGATTTTAGCAAACTGGAAACTCTCCACCTCAGTATTATAAGCCCTGCACGCTTTAGATTTTCTGTATTATATTTAAAGAAGTCACATAGCAACATATTCCTGATACCTATCTTTGTTGGAGAGGGATAAATCCTCCATTTCCATGGTTCCATGTACACTTGTAGCCATGCTCATCAGGGATTTAACCGGTCTTTAGTCAGCAGGTTTTAAATATCAGAAAGAGTATGGCGAGTCACCTTATTAGCAGGACATAATTCATAAGAAGTAGGAGTCCTAGGGAGTAGATTGTTACAGGTGAGTTTCTGGATGAAATGTTTCACCTGTAGGTAGTGCCAGAGCTTACCATCTGCCAGGTTCAACCTCCCCTGAAGAGCAGGGAAGAAGCACACTGCACCCTTCCCTATCAACCGACCAAGACAAGGCCTGCTGCTTAGCACCAATCTGAAAACGTGAGATTTTAAGCATGGGGAAGTTACTTTTATTTATTTATTTGTGTAGTAACAGTTTTTTCTATAGCGCAGCAAATTCCGTTCCGCTTTACAAATGGAGACAACAGTGATAAAACAAAAATTCAATACAAAAGGAAGACAATTTTTTCTCAGTATAAGCGCCCAATGTGAATATTAAAATGAAAATAAAATATACGTCCCTTAAGGGTGTTCAAGATGGAAATCCTCAGTAGTTCAGCAAACGTTCTCAATTGATGTAATTAGTGTCCAGTCATTGTTACATGAAAAAAAAAAAAACATACAATGTGTACTATTGTTTTTTAATGATATTCAAAGAAAGTCCTTTTATCCCATCAGCATAACAGGAAAGCAGTGATATGAATGGGGAGTCTGTATGAAGTGCGTACCCCAACTCACACTAGGAAGAACAGATGTGTGCACATAAAGGTTTCTTTTTAAGGTTCTTCACCCTTTCTGTGTGTCCTCCACCAAAAAGTATGCGTAGATAAGCATACCTAAACTCACATTAAAGTGAAGATACGGCAAGTATGTAAAGGTATCTTTCATATATACTCCTATATCAAAAAATAGAGGTGCGTACCACACTCACAGAATGGAATGTGGAGATGTTCCTATCAAGGTATCTTGTATTTGTTTGCTAATGAGTTTACTATTAACTGCGGATATTACATGTGTGACATGTACGGTGCTGCACACAGAGCAGAGATTTCAGTGTTTGCGCTTTAGAAATGCTCAGCAGGACTTACAATTGCCCAAATACCTACTGGCATCTTGAGGCCTGAAACAGCTGTGGATCCAAAAGATACCTTGATAGGAACATCTCCACATTCCATTCTGTGAGTGTGGTACGCACCTCTATTTTTTGATATAGGAGTATATATGAAAGATACCTTTACATACTTGCCGTATCTTCACTTTAATGTGAGTTTAGGTATGCTTATCTACGCATACTTTTTGGTGGAGGACACACAGAAAGGGTGAAGAACCTTAAAAAGAAACCTTTATGTGCACACATCTGTTCTTCCTAGTGTGAGTTGGGGTACGCACTTCATACAGACCCCCCATTCATATCACTGCTTTCCTGTTATGCTGATGGGATAAAAGGACTTTCTTTGAATATCATTAAAAAACAATAGTACACATTGTATGTTTTGTTTTTTTTCATGTAACAATGACTGGACACTAATTACATCAATTGAGAACGTTTGCTGAACTACTGAGGATTTCCATCTTGAACACCCTTAAGGGACGTATATTTTATTTTCATTTTAATATTCACATTGGGCGCTTATACTGAGAAAAAATTGTCTTCCTTTTGTATTGAATTTCTGTTTTCTGTGGGGTGTGGTGGCATCCCATTAGACAATTTATATTTGTTAAAGCTGCCCTGCGCACATTTCAAACATTCCAAAAATTTCCCTGGTTTTCTAGTGATAAAACAAAACTGGGTATTAACAGTCATAGAGGTAGGAAGGCCATGCTCGCAAGCTTACAATCTAAAGGGGAAATAGGCATTGATACACAAGGATAGGTGTTATCTATAGCATAATGGTCCACCAAATTGCAAAGGTTCTTGGTGGGCTGTATGATATGTTCACACAGCAGTGTTGGCCTGGGGTCAGTGGGATGGGAAAGTGAAGAGAGAGAAAATATGTGAGGATATGTGTGGACTGTACAGTGGGGTTGTAACTAGATAGGAAAATGTATGAAGTTTATGTGGGTGGTTCCGGAATTTGTTAAGCTTGTCTGAAGAGGTGAGTTTTCAGAGAACGCTTGAAGGATTGGAGACTAGTGGAGAGTCTTATAGTGTGAGGACATTCCACAGAGTGAGTGCAGCCCGAAGAAAGTCCTGCAATCATGCATGGGAGCGAGTAATGTGTGTGGATGAAAGATGTAGATCTTGTGAAGGTCGAAGAAGTCGGGTTCAGAGATATTTTGAGATAAGCAAAGAGATGTACGTTGGTGCAGTTTGGTTAATGGCCTTGTGTGTGAGAAAGTATTTTATATTGAATACGGTAGAATACAGGTAACCAATGGAGAGACTGACAGAACTGAACATCTAGCAAGGAAGATTTGCAGCTACATTCAAAATGGGAAGTTAGAGTTACAAAGAAAAGGACTATGGAAACCAAGGAATCAATGTGTTTGTTTTTTCCAGCATAACAGTGTAGGAAGCATCGTCGAGTGTATCATGCCAGGAGAACTGAAATCCATAGGGCAGTATCAATCAGGACCTGTAGAAAACTCTGCAATGTGGATCCACTGTTTAGCCATCATGCCCCTGGTGAATTCCTCTATTATACTTAGCAGGGCCATGTGGTAGTAGTTCAAGGAGTTAGGAAGCTGTTAGACCTCCCTGGTGGTTGTGGTATTTTAATCTAGTCTTCCTAGTTCCCCAAACAAACTCTATCTGTGGAGATCCATAAAGTAACGGGGTGTTTTTTTTATAGATATTTATTTAATATATATATATTCCGTGAAAGAATGGCCAACCACATGATGTTGATTCAGCAGGCTCTGTCTTCAGGTACCACCGATAAACCGGTGCTCATCATTTTATGACCAATGGATATCAAGTTTCAGCACTGCATTGTCGTATTATAGATTGGGTACCACCCCTCGCACGAGGTGGTGACAGGACTTATTTTGAGGAAGATGGAAGCAAGGTGAATTTTCAGTTTGGGAACTGTCGCACCTCATGGACTAAATGAATGAATCCACTCAATGTTTTACATTTTTTTCATGAACATTAAGTGCCTCTATGTGTGCGTGTACGTATATTTTGCATATGCGCATGGAGGTATATTTGGTAATATTGTAACTTTGACCAACACACTCCCTTTCATTTTCATTTTTAATATAATTTTTTTCTTTATGTGTGTGTGTGTGTGTATATATATATATATATATATATATATATATATATGTGTATGTATATACATTTATATGTGTATGTATGTGCATATGCATGTATGTGTGTGTATATGATATTTGTGTCTGTGTGGTGAAGCAATATGTCTCCCGCACGGCTGTGATTTCTGTGATGTACATAATCTGAAATGCCCTTCTGACAGGCTCCTGGTACCCTCTATCGCTTTTTGGTACTTGATGCTTATCTGTATTTATATGACTATATTTGCTACTATATGTCTCCAGTGGCGATACTGATATATTGCTATTAGCTCCACTCTGTGTGGACACATAAACAAAGGGGGTGGTAGTGCCCTCTGTTTACATTGGTGACCAGTTGAGTTACGCGGAGGAGAGCTGTCCACTCTCAGTTAAGGTAGAACAAATGACGCGGCCACACATGCGTGATCGTCACCGGAAGCGATAGGCGTTCCAGCGCTTTGCGTCTGGAACGCATGCCGGATACATCCCGCTTCTCGAGACGCCAGAGCCCTTGGTTTCTGGTAAATACCATCTTTGTGAGGGGTGGTGCGCTTGTTAGTATTATTGTTAATGGATGTATTAGTTGTTGCATACCCTCTCCTTAATGGTTAAGACTGCTGAGTCCAGATTGGTGCATGATGGGGCGGTTTTTTTGCATCCCTGTAGAGTACTTAAGGGGCCTGTCAGGCATTATCTGGTTGCTGCTGGTGACTATGGACAACTGATGTATGTTGTATGTGCTGGATAAGTTGCATGTCTTCAGGATGATCCTGATTGAATCGAAACGTCCCCAAATTATGATCTCTAGTTAGGGGTCATACATAAACAATTTATACATGGGAAGGAGTTCAATACAATATGATATGGAATTAAATCATTAATATACTCCTGTTAGAATCACACAGCTTACAGCATTGTAATATAAGAATAATTTCTGCAAACCAAAACGAGGACTATTTAGATACTGAATACTAGTGGACCAATATATTCTCTACTGGTATATTCTTTGTAGATCATTGAATAACTCACTTTGAAAGCTCTTATTTATAGCAAGATACATCCAATAAAATATACTAATAGAGATCTGACACAGGTAGCGAGCCTTTATTTTTTAAAATTCACTTTATTAAGTAATTTATTCACGGTGCATAGGAAGTGCATTTTTTTGTATCGTTTTATTTCGAGTTTGGACAGTTTTAATATATCTATTAAAAGTCAAATTTTAAGATATCTCATGTGCGCCAACAAAGAGACATTCTTTCTCTACTTCTTTCTGTATAACATTATTTGTCTCTGGTAGCACCCCCGAGCATCCAGCAATAAGTGGATGATCCTCTGACGGATATAAGACGGGGTTTCCTTTCAAGTTAATACTAATAACTATTCAGCTGGTGCAGAGCGTATCCTATCCTCCCATCCCTGTTATGCCCTTATTTTTCTAAGAGTAAGTTAGGCACAGGGAGGCTGCTGGCAACAGCCTCCCTGCTTCGTGGAACTTAGGGGGGGAGTAGTGTCCGCTCTGAGGGGTTTTGAGCCACTATCCCTGCTGACAGGACATTAGCTCCTGAGGGTAATGATCGTTAGCCGCCCCAGGCGACCGCTCACTCTCGCAGCATGCCGCCACCCCCTAACAGTGCCAGAAGATTCTGTTGGCGAGTGAGTCACCGGCCCTCCTCAGCAAGCGGGGAGCTGGTGTGAAGATGGCAGCAACAGGGTGGGAGCACAGTATTAACTGCGCTCCGGAGGCTCAGTGGTACATAGTGCGGCGCAGTGAGGGGCGCCCTGAGCCAGCATCTATACCCTACACTGGTCAGAAAGCCTGTCAGGGACCTCGGTTACACTGCCAGCAGAAATCCTCAGGCCAGTATAAAGAATGGAAGAGCGGGAAGCAGCACCATGTTCAGGGGGTGGAGCTTCTCAGAGCGGACCCAGCAGCGTTCAGCGCCATTTTCCTGCCTGCAGATTCTACACAAGACTCTGACAGGGAGAGCTGTCCCTCCAAGCAACTTCAGCTATCCTGTGCGGTACCAGGGGGTTGTAGAAGAGGGAGGGTAAATACTGTGTAGTCTATTAAGGTACACAGTAAGCGCTAGGTAGTTGTATTATATCTACCTCAGTAAGCGCTGTGTGTGGGTTGGCTCCAATCTCTGTGTCTCTCTGTGGCATACTTGGGGGAAACTGTGTCTGACATTTCCCTGTGTGTGTGGGGGTGTTTGTTGTCTCACATAGCCATGTCTAGGGACTCTGTGTCATATGCTGCAGAGGATGTTTCCTCTCAGGAGGAATCCATTCCATGTACACAGGAATGTAATGTTTTGTCTCAGATCCCAATTAATGAGCCTGAGTGGTTGTCCTCTATTAAGGGGATGATCTCTCAGATTTCTACCAGGGTAGCTCATACTGAGACTGAAACTCAGGTGTTAAAGAACTCTATGGCAGTTTGGTCAGGTTATGTTTCTATTCCTGCAAAATCCCCTAGTATGTTCCCACGGAAACGTGCACTTGCCCAGATTATGCAAGATGACACAGATACCAACTCTGATACAGCAGACGGTGATGGGGACGTGCTGAGGGGGGCAGCATCCCTTGCAATGGGGGTGCAGCTCATGATTGAGGCCATTAGAGATGTGTTAGACATTAATGACACGCCATCTGAGCAGGTTGAGGAGGCTTACTTCACTGACAATAAGAAAGCCTCGCTAACCTTCCCTGCGTCAAAAGAATTAAACGCTATATTTGAAAAATCCTGGGAAAACCCAGAGAAAAATTCCAGATCCCAAAAAGGGTTCTGGTTGCTTTTCCATTCCCTGAGGAGGATAGGAAAAAATGGGAAAACCCACGCATAGTTGACGCATTTGTCTGCAGACTGTCTAAAAAGGTGGTTTTACCTATTCCTGGATCTACTGCATTAAAAGAACTGGCTGATCATAAGAGTGACACTACGCTCAAATCCATATACACTGCTTGAGGAGTGGCGTTAAGGCCCACTATTGCCTGTGCATGGATTTCTAAAGCCATAGTAAATTGGTCAGGCACATTACTAGAGGATTTGGATACAATGGATAGAAGTGACATTGAATTGTTTCTACGTAACATACAGGATTCTGCGGGGTTCATGGTGGAATCCATGAAGGACCTTGGTACGCTGACTGCACGGATATCTTCCATGTCGGTCTCAGCTCGCAGGGGACTCTGGCTACGCCAATGGTCTGCAGACGCAGAATCCAGGAGAAGTGTGGAGAACCTACCCTACACAGATCAGGCTCTTTTTGGGGAAGCGTTGGATGCGTGGATTTCCACGGCAACCGAGGGTAAGCCACCTTTCCTTCCCTCTGCTACACCTTCTACAAAGAAACCATTTTCTTCAGCTGTGTCGCAGTCCTTTCGGACCGCTAAGGCACAAACGTCCAAGCCTCCTACCACTTTCTTTCGGGGTGGTCGTGCAAAATCCAAAAAGCCTGCACCTGCAGGCTCCCAGGACCAGAAACTGCTTCTGGTTCCTCAAAATCCTTAGCATAACGGTGGAACGCACAGCCTGGAGGATGGGCTGGTGGGTGCGAGACTCAGACGTTTCAGACATGTCTGGGTGTTGTCCGGCCTGGATCCCTGGGTACAGGATATTGTGTTCCAAGGGTACAGACTGGTGTTTCAAAAACTCCCGCCACACCGATTCTTCAAATCACGCTTGCCAGCTTTGCTGACAGACAGGGCTATCCTATGGGAGGCCATCCAAAAATTGGAAAAGTCACAGGTCATTGTCCCAGTTCCACCTCATATGCAAAACAAGGGTTATTATTCAAACCTTTTCGTGGTACCGAAACCGGATGGTTCGGTCAGACCAATTTTGAATTTGAAATCGTTGAACCCTTACCTGAGGGTGTTCAAATTCAAAATGGAGTCTCTCAGAGCAGTGATTTCAGGTCTAGAAAAGGGAGAATTCCTGGTATCCCTGGATATTAAGGATGCGTACCTCCACATTCCGATTTGGCCGCCACACCAGGCTTATCTCAGATTTGCACTGGTAGTCACTATCAATTTCAGGCTCTGCCATTAGGACTCTCCACAGCACCGAGGGTGTTTGCCAAGGTGATGGCCGAGATGATGGTTCTCCTCCGCAGACGGGGTGAACATAATCCCATATCTGGACGATCTTCTGATAAAGGCATCGTCCCGGGAGACGTTGTTGCAGTCCATTGTTCTCACGACTCATCTGCTCAGGGAACACGGTTGGATCCTGAACCTTCCAAAGTCACCTTTGGAGCCGACAAGGAGATTGTCTTTTATGGGGATGATCCTTGAAATGGAAGTGCAGAGGGTGTTTCTGCCGGAGGAGAAAGTGTTGGTGATTCAAACAATGGTCCGGGATGTCCTGATGCCAACCCGGGTATCGGTTCATCAGTGCATTCGCCTTCTGGGGAAGATGGTTGCCTCCTACGAGGCTCTACAGTACGGAAGGTTTCATGCTCGGTCCTTCCAACTGGATCTCCTTGACAAATGGTCGGGTTCTCACCTACACATGCACCAGAGGATACGCCTGTTGCCGAAAGCCAGGATTTCACTCCTCTGGTGGCTGCAAATGCCTCACCTTCTGGAGGGACGCAGGTTCGGGATTCAGGACTGGGTCCTTCTTACCACGGATGCAAGTCTCCGGGGCTGAGGCGCAGTCACTCAGGGGGAAACCTTCCAAGGAAGATGGTCAAGCCTGGAATCCAGTCTTCAAATAAACATTCTGGAACTAAGAGCCATCTACAACGGTCTTCCCCAAGCGGCTCATCTTCTGCGAGATCTACGGTTTCATCAGAAGGCCTTGAGAAACCGTGAGATTGGAAGCACGGAGAAACGCGTTAAGGATTCCATACAAACACCTGCAGGCGGTCCGGAACCCCTCTATGCCAGAGGACACCTTGGAGGAATCACCTGAAATCAGCTTTGAGAGTGTGCTCCCTCTCCCCGTGGACGCTGCTGTTAGCGCCGCTCCCGCCTGAGAACTTCGGCACTAGCCGTTCAAGATCTAGCCGCACTGAGGCTCCAACATACGGCTGTGGTGAGCATTAATCATTGGCGGTGGGGAGAGAAGGGGACACTAGCTGTTGTGCGGCAGGCACATTGTGAACGCTTGTAGTTCCTACAAAGTATATTCCTCTGGCTTATGGATACAAAGTAACAACGTATTTTATTACAAATCAACCAGTCCTTCACCGGGGAGTTACATTAAATAGCACTATGTGTGCTTAAAGAATATCCTTATTGGAGCTCCAGCGGTATACGGTTACTTGGACGGTAATACTAATAACGTCACAGTTTACTGGACTTCTGTACTGCAGTATTTGGTGTGTTTTAAAGTTTTATATATCATGCTGTGCATTATTAAGAAAATTGTTAATTAAATAAAAAACATAATCATTTTTAATCAAACACAATATATATATATATGCGCTTCCTTGTGATATATCTTTATATGTTATATGCTTTTAGTGTTTATTTTTGAGTACGGTAGAATACTCTATTGGGAGCTGCAAATATTATATAAAATTGGTACCAATCTGAGGAAAGTTAGTTCTAGTGCGCTTGATTTCTACACAGGTTTGACAGTTGAAACCATTAGTGGCTAGACAGTCAAAACTGTGTGGTTCTGTTTTGGTGTGGATATGGGCCTGAGGTTGGTATCTGTAAAGGTCCAGATTTTGGCCCTATCCATTTTCTTCCAGAGACAATTGCCTTCCCTCCCTGAGGTTCAGACTTTCTTGAAAGGGGTTCTGCACATCCAGCCTCCCTTTGTGCCACCTACGGCGCCCTGAGATCTTAACGTTGTGTTACAGTTCCTCCAATCGGATTGGTTCGAACCTCTACCGGAGGTTGAGGTCAAGTTTCTCGCATGGAAGGCTGTCACTTTGTTGGCCTTAGCTTCTGCTAGACGTTTGTCAGAGTTGGGGGCTTTGTCTTGTAAGAGCCCCTACTTGATCTTCCATGAAGATAGAGCTGAGCTCCGGACACGTCAGCAGTTCCTTCCGAAAGTTGTGTCGTCATGTCATATCAACCAACCTATTGTGGTGCCAGTTGCTACTGACTCCTCATTTTCATCAAAGTCCTTGGATTTTGTAAGGGCTCTGAAAATCTATGTGAAGAGGACTGCTCGTCACAGAAATTCGGACTCTCTGTTTGTCCTGTATGATCCCAAGAAACTTGGGTGTCCTGTTTCTAAACAGACGATCTCTCGCTGGATCAGGTTCACTATCAAGCATGCGTATTCTACGGCAGGATTGCCATGTTCTACGTCTGTTAAGGCCCACTCTACTCGTAAGGTGAGTTCTTCCTGGGCGGCTGCCCGCGGTGTCTCGGCTTTACAGCTTTGCCGAGCGGCTACTTGGTCTGGGTCGAACACGTTTGCAAAGTTCTACAAGTTCGATACTTTGGCCTCTGAGGACCTGAAGTTTGGTCAATCAGTTCTGCAGGAGCCTCCGCGCTCTCCCTCCCATTCTGGGAGCTTTGGTACATCCCCATGGTACTAATGTGGACCCCAGCATCCTCTAGGACGTAAGAGAAAATAGGATTTTAATTACCTACCGGTAAATCCTTTTCTCGTAGTCCGTAGAGGATGCTGGGCGCCTGCCCAGCGCTTCGTGATCCTGCAGTGGTTACTTAGTTCAGTACTGCTTAGTTCTTGGTTAAGTACTGTTTTGTTACTTGGTTAAGTAATATTGTTCAGCCGTTGCTGATTTTTCAAGCTGGTTAGCTTGGTTTGCCTTGTATGTGTGAGCTGGTGTGAATCTCGCCACTATCTGTATAAAATCCTTCTCTCGAAGATGTCCGTCTCCTCGGGCACAGTTTCTAGACTGAGTCTGGTAGGATGGGCATAGAGGGAGGAGCCAGCCCACACTCTCAAACTCTTAAAGTGCCAGTGGCTCCTAGTGGACCCGTCTATACCCCATGGTACTAATGTGGACCCCAGCATCCTCTACGGACTACGAGAAAAGGATTTACCGGTAGGTAACTAAAATCCTATTTTAAGTGGAAAATTATTTTGGTGATGCCAAATAAAGGGAAACGTTTGTTTTAAAACAACTATAATATGCAATGGTGTATTAACATTCAGAGCTACCGACTTAGAATAGTTACATATAAATTTAGGCCTTAATGCAACTCTCTGAAACTCCACGTACAGGTGGGAGAGACACAGTGGAGTTGGTGACCAAGCCAGGAGATCATCAGCATAAAGGGCAAGCTTGTATTTGTAAGACCCCACCCGAACACAGCCCATATTTGGGTTACCAGATTATCCCCACCAAAGCCTGCATACATAAAATGTAGGGATCCTTTCAATTTGCTAGCTGTCGGGATCCCGGCGGTCAGGATACCAACGCCGGAATCCCGACAGCCAGCAATGCTGCCAGCCGGAATCCCAGCAAAACAGGACTTTCTGCTGCGGGGTACACTGGGCTCCACAGGGAATGACATTGGGGTGTAGAGTAGGATCTTGATCCGAGGCACCAACAGGCTAAATGTTTTGACCTTCTTCCCAGAATGCATAGCGCAGCCTCCTCTATAACCCCACCACCGTGCATAGGAGCTCAGTTTTGTAGTTGGTGCCATGCAGTAAGCAGGCATACAACAGGGGGGCTGCTCCAGCAGCCCTGAGGAGAAGCTTTTAAAAGAAAAATGAAGACCTCAAGTGCTGCAGCAGAGACACTGTCTGTATTAGATGTCAGTCAGACATCTCCTGCTGCAGCTCCATCATCTCCCCCAGCTGCGCTGTACACTCCCGCGCCCTGGTTGCTGGGTGATTACAGCGGAGGCTCCGGTTTTATTCCAGTTAGTCACACACACGACCGCTGTTCTCCTGGATCGCGTGGCCGCACTCAGGGAGGAGGTAAGTGGGTCACCCCGGTGGGACCCGCTGTAAATCGCGATCCCGCGTGGCCGGTGGGAGGCGGGCCAGGCGCGCTGGCGTGGACATTGTGGTAGTACAGGGACCCCACTAGACCACCAGGGCAAGGGCACAGGTCGGTTTTCTCTCGTAAACCGTTTATATAAGCCCACGGTACCCGGTGGTAAAGTCCAGCAGGGGGATAAGGCTTTGACCTGTAGCCCCTCCCCCAGCCCCAGGGCGCCATTTAGAGTAAATGTTCCCGCCCAGGAGCTGCATATCTCTCTCTCCCTCACTCCCTGTCAGCGTTTGGGCACCATTAGGACAAGCTGAGCTGATCCTGGGACTGTTTGGGCAAATCCTCCTCTGTAAAGCCGCCTGCATGTCAGCGCTGTGCATTTTACAGGACACTTAAGTATTCTACATGTCTGCTGACAGTGTTAGTTAAGAAAGAGTGCATTTAGTCAGGGTTATATAGTACTACAAGTACCCTGTGCTATACATCCAGTCTTTACTGTGCATTGTTATATCTATTGAGTGTATAGCTATACATAGTACTACTCATTATTGCTAGTCCAGTGCAGTTTTATTGCATGTCATAATTTCTGCATTGTACAATGTGACTATGTGTGTGTACATATAGCTGCTGTGTGACCTCCATTTTGTGTATCTCACTCAGATTGCTATCCCTATATTCTATAACCTGAGGGGGCTAAGTGCGTCAGGTTTATCATTTAATATAGGTAGTTCACAGGATATATTCAGTGTGTATTTTTCTCTGTGATTTTTAGTCACCATATACCTCTTGAATTCTCTGCTTGTGCTGATACACTGCACAGGGGGTTCTTGTCAGGTATTGTGCTGCTGATATTGTACTGTGTTGCCTTGTATTGAGCTTTCGGATATGTCAGCTACAAAGGGCAATGGTGCTGTAGCTGATCCCACATTGCGAGGTGGTGACACTGCAGACACATTTGAGGAAAACATAGCAGCTGAGGGTTCAGGTTCTGGGGGATCCTTACCCTCAAGTGGGACTGTAGCAACGGGGGTTCATAATGACCCACCTTGGGCTACCTTCTCCACGCTATTAAATACGCTGGTAACTAGACTAACGCCCCCTATGGGACCTTCTGTGCCGGTGCAACCACTTATGGTCCCTGCGGTTAACCCGCCATGGGCAGATCAACTGTCCGCTCAGTTACAGCAATTGAACCAATCACTGACTACTCAGAAGTCTAACCCTCATCCACCTAAGACCAAGGGGTCCTCTAAGCGGGCCATTACTTCCTCACAATCCACCAACCTCCCAGACTCCTCATCTGATGAGGATGGTGTTTATAATGACCCCACAGATTCTGATCCCGACGCTACTGATGGGGATTCTGTGTTACAGGTGGATGTTTCTGACTTGTTGGAGGCTATCAGGACCATTCTTCAAATTACTGATGATCCGGAGCCTGATGCTGCCCCTAAGAAACCGGACAGGTTTAAACGTCAGAAAGTTTTACCTCATTCTGACCATTTAGTTGACATACATCAGGAGTCCTGGGAAAATCCAGGAAAGAAATTCACGCCTCACAAGAAGATGCTGGCTCGCTGTCCCGCTTGCTGTGGAGCTAAGTAAAAATTGGGAGACACCCCTGCCAGTGGATTCGCAGGTGGCGCGGCTGGTGGTATCCTCAGCTCTGCCGGTAACTACCGTCACGTCTCTGAAAGAACCGACAGATAAGCGTGTGGAGGGTTGTTTAAAGGCAATTTACACCCTAACTGCTGCTGCGCATAGGCCCACCATGTCAGCGACATGGGCTGCAGAGGTTGTTGAAGTGTGGGCTCAGGAGCTGGAGGCGGAGTTGCCTTCCAACGCTTCTGATCATGCTAGACAATGTCTGTCTTATATTGTCACAGCTTCTCATTACATCAAGGAAGCGACTTCTGATGCTGGTATTCTGGCGGCCAAGGCTTCTACTACGTCCATTTTGGCCGGATTCTCTGGTTACGGTCCTGGTCTGTAGATCTGGACTCTTAAGAAAACCCTGGAGGTACTACCTTTTAAGGGAGACATTCTTTTTGGAGAAGACCTCAACAAGATAGTGGCTGACTTAGTCTCTGCTAAAACAGCATGTCTACCTAGTACTGCTCCTTCGGTGCCGAAGGCTAAAAGTACTCCATTTCGCTCCTTTCGTCCTTCAGGGAAAGCAAAAGGTCAGGCGTACCCGAAACAAGTTCGCACTTCCAAACCCAAAAGCCCAAACCCAAAAGGGCCTGGGCTGCCTGTCAGCCTGCTTCCAAAACTGACAAGCCTGCTGCAAGACGGGGCGGGCCTCCCTCTGGGGGATCACAGGGTGGGGGGCTGACTTCTAGGGTATACCCAGGAATGGTTGAGGACCACTTCCGATGCCTGGGTACGGGAAGTCGTCACTCGAGGTTACGCCTTATCCTTCAAGAATCATCCCCCTCATCGATTTTGCCTGACAGACGTCCCTTCTGATCAAGTGAAGGCAAACACTCTTCATTCGGTGGTACAGTACCTCCTGGACACAGGAGTGGTAGTATAGGTGCCTCTGGCTCAGATAGGCAAGGAGTTCTATTTACCGCTGTTCCTAGTCCCGAAACCGAATGTGTCCTCCAGGCCCATTCTCAACCTCAAGTCCTTGAACAAATTTGTGAGGGTCTCCAAATTTCGTATGGAAACTCTTCGCTCTATTGTTCTGGCCTAGGAACCTGGGGATTATATGGTCTCCCTGGACATACAGGATGCTTACCTGCATATTCCCATTGCAGTGTCGCATCAGCAGTACCTGAGGTTTGCGGTTGGCAACCTCCATTACCAATTTCGGGCGTTACCTTTTGGTTTGACCACGGCTCAGCGAGTCTTCACCAAGGTCATGGCGGTAATGACGGCTGTACTCCACCGTCAAGGGGTCAGGATCCTACCGTACCCGGACGACTTGTTGGCAAATTCCCCAGAAATTCTCCTACGCCATCTGGATCTGACTATCCAGTTTCTGCAAGCCCACGGGTGGCTCATCAACTGGAAGAAATCTTCCCTGGTCCCTGTTCAGAGCATGGTGCACCTGGGGGCGTTGTTGGACACTCACAACCAGTGGTTGTTCTTGTCTCAGGAGAAAGTCCTGAAGCTTCAGGACAGGATTCGATGCTTCCTATCTCGTCCGCAAGTGTCGATACATTCGGCAATGCAAGTGCTAGGTCTCATGGTGTCGGCTTTCGACATGGTGGAGTACGCTCAATTCCATTCCCGCCCTCTGCAGAAGTTGATTCTTGCCAAGTGGGACAGCCTGCATCACCGGATCAGGTCTCAAATTATCTCCTTGTCTGCGGAGGTCCGTCTATCACTGAGCTGGTGGCTTCATGACCAACGATTGAGCAGGGGTCATCCCTTCTGGATCTACAACTGGGTCCTTCTGACGACAGATGCCAGTCTGAGAGGTTGGGGCGCTGTGTTGGAGCAACACTCCCTTCATGGTTGGTGCACCAAGGAGGAGTCTCTCCTCCCGATAAACATTCTGGAACTGCGGGCGGTGTTCAATGATCTGAACTTGGCCCAGCATTTAATACAGAACAGACCTGTTCAAGTACAGTCGGAAAACGCCACCACGGTGGCATACATCAATCATCAAGCCGGCACTTGAAGCCACATGGCAATGAGGGAAGTATCAAGGATTCTTCAGTGGGCGGAACACCATCTACCAGCCATATCGGCAGTATTCATTCCGGGGGTCCTAAACTGGGAAGCGGACTTTCTCAGTCGTCAGGACGTCCACGCCGGAGAGTGGAGCCTCCATCCAGAAGTGTTTCGACTCATCGTGGTCAGGTGGGGCCTTCTAGATGTGGACCTGATGGCGTCTCGACACAATCACAAGGTTCTGGTCTTCGGAGCAAGGACAAGGGATCCACTAGCAGCGTTCGTGGACGCACTGACAATTCCATGGAACTTTCAGCTGCCATACGTGTTCCCTCCAGTGTCACTCCGGCCCAGAGTAATAAGGAAGTTCAAGCAAGAAGGAGGAATCCTACTTCTAATCGCTCCCACGTGGCCCAGATGGCATTGGTTCTTAGACCTTCAGTGTCTCTCGATAGAGCGTCCCCTTCTACTTCCACAGCGCCCAGATCTCCTCGTTCAGGGCCCCTGTGTATATCAGGATTTAGCCCGGTTGGCTTTTACGGCATGGCTCTTGAAGCTTCCGTCTTGAGGGCCAAAGGTTTTTCTGAGGCGGTCATTCAAACTATGTTGAAGGCCCGGAAACCGGCTTCTGCTCGGATTTACCATAGGGTCTGGAATTCTTACTTTGCTTGGTGCGCATCTAACAATCATGGTGCTTACAAGTTTAATACGGCCAAACTTTTGGCCTTTCTACAACAGGGCCTGAACTTGGGCCTTCGTCTGGCCTCCATCAAGGTTCATATTTCTGCCTTGTCGGTTTGGTTCTAGAGAAAAATTGTGACTTTACCTGATGTTCATACGTTTACTCAGGGCGTGTTGCGAATTCAACCTCCTTATGTCCCGCCTGTGGCTCCTTGGGTCTTGTCGGTGGTTCTAGAGGCGTTACAAGAGTCTCCGTTTGAGCCCCTTGAATCTGCAGACCTTAAGTGGCTTTCTCTTAAGGTTTTGTTTTTGCTGGCTATTGCCTCTGCTAGATGGGTGTCGGATTTGGGTGCCTTATCTTGTAGGTCACCATATCTGATTTTTCATCGTGATCGGGCGGTTCTTAGAACACGTCTCGGGTATTTACCTAAGGTGGTGTCTTCTTTCCACCTTAATCAGGAGATTGTGGTTCCGACCTTTGCCTTTCCTGAATTGTCTTCCAAAGAGCGGTCTTTGAATGTGGTATGGGCTCTCCGTATCTACGTGAAGAGAACTGCCTCCATTAGGAAGTCGGCTTCACTCTTTGTTCTGTTTGCTTTTCACAAACGTGGCTGGCCTGCTCAAAAGCAGACCCTAGCCAGATGGATTAGAATGGCGATTGCACATGCTTATGTAGGGGCTGGCCTTCCAGCTCCTGCTACCATAAAGGCCCATTCTACTGGGTCGGTTGGACCTTCTTGGGCGGCCTGCCGTGGTGCGACCCTTGAACAATTGTGCAAGGCAGCTACGTGGTCCTCAGTGAACACGTTCATAAGGTTTTATGCCTTCAATACCTCTGCCTCCCAGGATGCTTCCTTTGGACGCCGGGTTCTTGTGCCCGCTACAGTGCATCCCCTCCCATAAGGAACTGCTTTAGGACATCCCCAATGTCATTCCCTGTGTACCTCGCAGCAGGAAACGAGATTTATGGTAAGAATTTACCGTTGTTAAATCTCTTTCTGCAAGGTACACTGGGCTCCACAGGGCGCCCACCCTGACGCACTTGGCTTCTTTGGGTTGGTATGGCATTAGCCGCTGACACTTTCTCCTGTCGTGAGAATGTGGTGTATGTGGCTACTAACAGTTGCTGTCTTTCGCCTGCTACTGCATTGGACTGGTGAACAAAAACTGAGCTCCTGTGCACGGAGGCGGGGTTATAGAGGAGGTGGCGCTATGCATTCTGGGAAGAAGGTCAAAGCTTTTAGCCTGTTGGTGCCTCGGATCAAGATCCTACTCTACATCCCAATGTCATTCCCTGTGGAGCCCAGTGTACCTCGCAGAAAGAGATTTAACAACGGTAAATTCTTACCATAAATCTCGTTATTCCCACTCGTGGGTGTCCATGACACCCATTGAGTGGGAATAAATCCTGTGGCGAGCCACCGAACCTGCAAGGGGACTCTGTTCTCTACCGGCATTCTGCCAAAATGAACACCAGGGGAGACAATGGGCAGCCATGCCTTTTATCATGTCAACTTGAAAAGAGGTATGAGAGAGTACCGTTCACTCTGATTCTGGCATGAGGGTCATGATGTTGGCATGGAGGAACCAGAGACACGGTGAAGAAGATTGATGACCTTGGTGGTGTTGTTTCGCAGACTGAGACAAATCCCATCTGAACTTGGTGTATTAGGTCTGGGATGATTGGTTAAGATGGTTAGCATACATTTTTGTCAGTACAGTAGTTTGACGTCAATATTAAGCAAAGAGACTGGCCGATTGGTAGAGCACTGTTTTGGATTCGGGCCCTCTTTGGGGATGATCGTAACATGCTTTGAGAGGTTGTGGAAGCCAGGGACAAGGTCTATAACTGTAGTAGGGCCAATACTTTCAAATCTTATAGTATGCTATGGTAAAACTATTGTGGCTGGATGTTTTACCTGAAGTGTCTTTAAAGGGAAATCCATTTCAAACGCCCTTTCCCAAAAAAAAACATAGGAAATCTGCTTCTGTGGAGTGAAATGAAAAACATAACAAACCAGACATGGAAGAAAAAATCTGAAAATGGGCAAAGTTATGGTCTCTATCAACTCCAGTCTTAAAGGAGATAAAATAATGTATTTGCTTTATCATGGGTGGCTACTCTAGGTTAGTTCTTACCAGATTCTAGTACAGAAGCCTTAGATCCATATCGAATACAGATAAGCTCTTGCATTTTTGGCTGTTTTTGTAGGTCCACCAATAATTAATTTTCCAATTTTGGAATAATGCGTTCTGATGTTTGAAACTAGTTGTGATCATGTCAGTACCTTATATTTTAAGAATACTTTTTGTTATTTCCATTATAGGGCTTTTAAACTGATTTAGCCCATGCTGTTATATGCTGTTTTGTCCAGCTGCTGTTTTTACAGAGCAAGACTAAATATTACCTATACCTTCCTGTGAATTGAGAGATATTACCCTCTGTAGGTATCCACTTGATTGTGGAATTTATAAGAGTTTCACAGGATACAGAATATGTTTTGAATTTTGGGTCTTATTTGGAATTTAAGGACGTTTTATGTTGTGCTTTCTCACAGCCTTACTCTAGACTTCTCAAGAAAATGCTCTCCATACTGACATTCCTCCTCTTCTAAAGCTATCACTGTATTCTCGTTACTGGGTGAAATTAAACCCTTGTATTTCATGTTGCAGGAGACCTATCATTGTGTAAATTTGTTCAGGGGCTAAAATCATACATATATTGTTAATTAAAGTGCCAAACTCTCCAAACTCTTAAAGATTGATTAATTTTAAATATAGTCAAATGTACTCTGTTGAACAAAAGCTATGCTTTTGCGATTCACTTGCATATAATTTGTAAAGCTCAGTTACTCACAAGCTATTATAAGTTGCAGTGCCACCTATGACACAATTTCAATGAGTTAGCCCCGCCCCCTACCCAGAGCCCTATGGGCTTTCCTGTGCTTCTGATCCTTTTACAGCAGTTGGGAGGTGCTCACAAACTGACTTTCTCTATTGCCATTTAAATATGATTAACAAAATGAATGTAGCATTTCTTTATTACATAAACCACTGAGTCTATCTGGCTAGTGGTAGGGACAACCTTAAGAAAAATGGTTTCCAAGTGGTAGTGCAGCTTTAACTTGGCATTTTCCCATTCATTTAACTATGTATTGCATTTAAATGGTCTTTTTTGGTCCATTGAAATATATGAGAAATCTCCTGCATATTACTGGTTTGTACATGGGGCTAGGGGATTGTGAAAGGGTTGTCCTACCTTGGGACCAGCTGTGTACAATCTAGCTCCCCAGAGGCTGCATGAGGCACTCCACCACTCTCCTGCTCACTATGATGGCAGTGCTGCAGCCGCATTGAGAAGAACCAGACTACAGACATCCTCTTGGCACAATGTGGGCAGAAAAAGGAAGAGCCTCACTGACCCTGACTCCATAACCGAATGTGAATGCAGGGCAAGCACTCAATTCCTTCTCATGTAAGCAAACGTCATCCTGCCCACTCTAGTAACCAGAATGCCAACCTCCTGTATGTGAACAAATGTTTGTTTAATTGATTTTTCATCTGATAGTAAATTTAATACATAAAAATACACACAGGAGAAGACATGGCCCTTATAAAACCCAGTCGACAGTTCTAAAATTTTAGTCACCTGGCAACCAGTATATCCTGAATTAGTGGGCATTTTAGAATATATGGATAAGATTCTCTGATTCATCACAATTCCTCCAGCAAAATCTAGATGCAAATGTACAGATATTATAGATTTTATCCAGCATTGAATACAATACAGTCTGTGTATAATCTTAGCCAACATTTTTGAATGGTTATTGCATTTACAGTATTTGAAAAATTGTTACTGGCCTGAGGTAGAAGGAGAACTGTATGGGTCTACAACCCATTTAACTTGGATAGAGAGTAATAACAATAAGAGGTTATACCTGGAGGATATACAACCCATATGACTATGAGATCTGAGTCTAGATCCAGTGGTGGACTTGCAAATATTTATAGAAATCTAGGGCAGGGATTTGGAACATTACTTCTATTTTTGTTAATAACAAGAGATTAATTTATGAACAGGTGACCAATTGGATACCTGTAATTAGTATGGAAAATCCAAGAGTTGTAATTTGATAGTGTAGTTTACCAGTGCTTTAAGTCTCACTTATTGTCACTGGTATAGATTTTTTTTTAGTATACTGATGGGGAACATGCTGACAGTGCATGTACGCTTAATTAATTTGCATCCTTTAATACCAATTTTTACGTGAGTACTTCTTTCTCAGCAAAGTACAAAAAGTAACCTTGTATATATGTAAATACCATAATACATCATTATCAAAAACCCCAAATTGTTTTTATTGAAGGGTTTTCTATTTATAACTTGATTCAAATATTATAGAAATACAATGCAATGCAATTAGTATATGTAGATGCTTCTTTTGGAGGGTTGGTTAAGCGTAGCACACTACCTCCATCCTAATCTCAGACTTTATTCAAGATAATATAAAATCAAGACTTTAGTTTCCTGGTGGCGTTACAATACAGTTTCCCTCTTCATATTCCTCCTACGGCACATTGCTGTCTCTCTGTGCACTGAGATCTGTATCTTATTGGTGGATAGTTCTAGCCATTCCCCTCCCACCACTCTGACTGATGAATGACCAATCAGTGTGGGTTTGACATGGTCATAACCAATAACCATGGGGTGTATGCTACCAGGCACATCTATGTAATGCACAGGCCACCAGCTATCCCAACAACATTACAATTAAAATAGCCTGCCAGCCTTCTGACAACTCTGCCCACCTCTATCATTTTGAAGACAAAACAAATGACTTGATTTTCCTTGTATAACATTGTTTTGAGTTTTTGTTTTTCTCCTTTTAAAATCATTGTGTATAACTCAGGGGGCATACATTAAATAAATATGCACTTAGTTGCTGATGCAGAGTTTAACACTATTTCGGTTTTTCTTCAAATGAATGGTTTTTGGTTGTTTTACTGGGCACGTGTCTGTGTTGCAGTGCACATGTCTAGCGATGGTGCTACAGCTTCGGTACAAAGATGCAGTGGCTATGCGATTACCATCCACCACTGAATCAGGCCAGTAGAGGGTCACATTGCATACCTCCCAACTTTGCTTGAATTGAAAGCCCAAAATTAGGGGGCGTGGCCTTCCAAAAGGGGGTGTGGCCTCGCGGCAAGTGCCGCGATCGCAAGCCACGTCCCCGTTTTCATCATTATGGGGGCATGGACAGTGCTGTGAGAGCTGCTGGCCATGCCCCCCTCTCTGCCAGGAATAGACGCTGTGCACATGCGCACAGCGTCTATTCACCACTGCTCTCCTCAGAGCAGTGAGTGACAGGGAGGGATCTCCCAACTGCCCCCCCACTCGCGGGACACTGCGACCCGCGGGTGGGACAGCGGGACAGACCGTGAAAAACGGGACTGTCCCGCCAAAATCGGGACAGTTAGGAGGTATGCATTGATCTGTCAAACCAGTAGTTTGGATTTTTCAAAAACTTTTTATTTTCATTTGTAGAGAAGCCTATTAGAGACAGCAATCCTGGCATTCTAAACCTACTAGAGACTGCCTCTGACAGTCCTTGCTTTCTAAAGCAGATGTGTTCCTTTCACCTCTGACTATACAACTTTGAACCATTAAACAATGTGGAATCCCCAGGACTGAGTATTGTGTTGTTGTATCACTGAAATGCATGCTCCAAGAGCAGACAATAGCAGATGACATGAAAAGGAAAATCGTATGAGTCCATGTTACAGACATGCAGATGTGATAAATGTAAATATACTGCATGCAGCATAATTAAAGCAAAACTAATAATACGACGCAGCTTTATGCTTCTTTGCAGCAAGTACATGTTTTATTAGTGTTAATATTCTATTAACACTTTCAGTGCAGCCATATGGTAACTTCCTCTTCTTGTTTGGCCAAAGTTCTGGGGAGGGGGCAGGGCTGTCCGGGGTGTCAGAGCATTTTCCAGATAAATGGACTGGATCAAGTTTCAGTCTGTTTTCCTAAAAAGAGCTATAAAGTAAGCAGTACACACCAGCTCCTCTTATTTTCTGATGGAGCTCTACATTCTTCATAGAAAGGCACACATCTATGGAACAGTATAGTGTATGAGGCTGCCCAATCAGGAGGCCAGTTTACATTTTGCAATCGATTGAGTGATCAGTTAACAGACCTAAGCATGGAATATATATTGTTTTTCTCTTGCAAACCCAAAATACATTAATATACTTATGTGTATTAGATACATTATAAAATGTTACCATTGAATAATCGTTTAGCTTACCCTTTGTATAATAATAAGAAAGTGTGTCATCATGCAGTAACGGAAAACAAAGATTGTCACCAGTGTGCGTCAGCCTGTGTGTCACCAAAGCGCTGCATTGGGAGGCTCGGAGGTATGTGTCAACTACTTTTCAGTTCACACAGTCAATGAAAAATAAACTGGCCTTCCACCCTCAGAAAATCACCGGGTTTGATGGACTTTTAATGGTTCTTTGTTTATGTCTAGCCGCTAAGCAGCCAAATGGGGCTTGCACACAGACACTGAAACATGGACTTTAGTAACAGTTTGTAGTGTGGCTGCTGGAAGGAAATACTGAAATGTGTGTAAGAGGAGCTGAAAGGGGTAGACGAAAAGTAGGAACTACAGCAAGAGCACAGCACTGTAATGTGATATTCAGAAAATCGGCTATCTAATCTTGCCTGCAAATTCCTTCCACCCCCCTCTGCATGACAGAAGGCAGTTTACTGTGCTTTAGCTGGAGGCACTGTCTGTAAAACTGCAGAGCAGGCAAGGAGACAGCTAGGATGCCAGTGTGATCCACTCCACAGCTTCAGTGTAGCCCAGGCTTCTGCTTACTATTGTATGGCCAAAAAAATGTGAGGCTTTATGTGGGAAGCCCTGAGTAGGGAACTGATTTACATTACCCAAGCTAGCAGTCAGGCAGAGCTTCTTGTCAGCAGACACTACTTTGGGGTTGGTTCACATGCCAGTCACGTCCACCCTTTGGAACAGCGAACAGCAACATCGGGGCTTCATCAAGTGATGAGAGCAGACGTCAAACTGCCCTATGAATATTGATGTGGAGGCTAGTCTGCTTTCGTAGAGGAGCAGAAGGAAGCAAGATGGCTGCCCTTTAGGATTTGTTAAAAAGGAGAACAGACTGTGTTTGCTGGATTTCTGCAAGGCAGAGGGACATTTCAGAGGTCAGAGTGCTATGTTTATGCCCATATGTCCTTTCTTCTCTCTCTATTCCCTTTCTTTTTCACACATTTCACACTTTTTGTATAGATGTTTGTGTAATGTGCAAGAATAAAGAGGAGAAAATATACAGATCCTTCTCCAACATGGCTGACAAGTGTAGTTTTCTCTTGATAATAAAATACTTTTTTCTGTTAATCATTTTTCCTGTCTTTAAAAATGCATACTGCAAACTGTTTTGTGCCTGTTTTCAGTTGCTATTTAGAACTTGAGAGCTTCTGGCTTGTTCTTGCTGTTTTCTAAATATTTCCTGTTCTGTGTCTTAAGAAAAAAGTAATGTAGCTATGTACTATTCCTTCATTTAGTGCAAATTTAGCAATGCAGGTTTTCATATGGACTGTTGAAGCTCATCTTTTGTTTATATATTTAGTACAGTTGATATGTATGCTTTATTATTATTATTTTTGTTTTATTTGAATGTGCTTTAGCTGTGCAACTAAATCTATACATTTTATGTGGTCAGTGTAACAGACTTGTAACAAAACATGAGCATACTTTAGGTCGAGGACATCTTGGTGTGTTTTTCTTTCTGTCGCCCGGCATGTGTCTTTGAGCGTACCTTGGACATTTTTTTGAAGGCTGCATTCTGCCTTTGTGCTGCTGGTGAATCAGCTTTCTTTTGGATAGCCGGTGAGTGACAAGTAGACACAAAGGCAGGCGCAGTCAAAAGGACATAGGCAAAATGTCATAAACATACTTTTAGGAGTATTGGTAATTGCAAGGTCAGATTCCCGGTAAGGGACTGAAACCCATAGTAGAGTTTAATTGTTCTTTTTTACCTCATTTAAAATTAAGTCTATATAAATAGTCACATTCTATGTAAGAAAATATGTTGTTTGTTTTTTTGTATGTTTATACCAAAGCAGTGGTTGGATTTTCAGCGCCTCTATTAACAAAATAGGTGAGATAACCATGTGACAACCATATATGATCCTTTGATACTGTATGTGTGAATATTAGCACCTCATCAGTACAGTGTTAGAAACCATCAGAGATAATGCTACAAGTGTCTCTGGACATCTAAATTGGGATACTTAATGTCCCATAACATTTTTCTGCCTAGCTACTGAAAATGGGATCAACCTGTCTAGCGGCAACACTTTTTAAGTACCATTTCTGATGGGTGACTGGAGAACCAGGGAACCTCCATTTCTCAGAACTAGTCAGCTGTTTATTGTGACACTTAAGGAGATTCTTCAATAGAGTTGGCTTTATTACATGGTAAGGCACAGCACAAATTAATTAAAACAAACTGCTTCCCTTTCTATCCCCCAACAGTGGCCTTTTTTTACTTTCCCTGGGATTAAAATGTGTTTCCTGTTGCAGGTTAATATAGGCAGTTTTATTTGCATCTTAATGGCTGTCTGCAATGCTGCAGAGTGGGGAGGAACTATGCAGATTCAGTGGTATATTTACATGTGTATTGCAACACAGGACTTTCATTAAGTGCTGTCTATGATTTGGGATGAAAGGCGAGAATCATACGCCTTTGCTTGTCATATGAATGGAATGGAGCAAGCCCTGTGGGAACTGATAACATGTTGGAGATGCTAATCCTTAATGGCAAGACAATAGCAATAGGAAGGTGTGTAAAATGCATCAGTGTTTACAATCAAGTAATACTAATGTGCCTGAAGATGGGCAGTTAGTAACCTGTTTGTGTCTTCTTTGTACGGGTTAATATGTGTCTTAGCTGTTACATACAGTATATCTTGTTGGGTTATGCTTTTGGTTAAGTGCAAAACAAGCCACATCAACATCTTATCATTAAAACTTAGATCGGAAAAACTGAATGTTGATGAGTCAGAAGCCTTCCAGTTCTACTTTTAGCTTTTGTACGTCAAAAAGAAAACATTATTATGTGATGAAGAAGGTGGTGCTGTGACATGAATTTATGCACTTCTGATTGCAGTAGCATAAGGCAGCACCATTTAAAAGAATAGTCCCATTTCCTGTCCTCTGTTGACACTTGGATGGCCATTTATTCTCTGCATTTGAATCCACAGTGGATTTCTGATTGTGGAATTTAGTTGGGTTTTTTTTATAGTTGAGTATTGGCACTGTTTGCAAGGCTCTTGGCATTTAGCCAGGGCACTGAAATAGTTGTGATGCAGTGCGCATGGTTTTGGACTCTGGCATGTCAACATTGTTTAAAGAGCAAGCAACATGCGCCAGCTCAGGGCATGTTATGACGGGCAGAGCTGTACGGTTGTTCGTCAACTCTTGTGTTGCATCAGGTAACAGTTGAACAGTACCGATATGTCAGTATATATTCACATGCTGCATAGTGTTCTGTCAGTAACTTGTATTGCACAAACCACAAATTTATCTATGTCCGATCAAGTTTTCCAAATATCTGTGGGTAGCCATCTGTTTGTTGACTATCAATATTACTTTTCAGTTTAACTTGTTGTCATTAGGTAAATGAAAAGCCCCAACACAGAACTGCATAGATCGTTACATAGGTTCCAGTTGAACTTGCTATAATGTAAGGCTTAATAAGCAGAGTTAACTGTTTCTATCCTCTGCTGATTGCAGAAGTCGCTTCTATGTGTTTTATGCTGGTGGAAGAGAGCTGCCAAGTTAACAAAAATGCCAGTGGTTATCTTTGGAAACGATTTTGCAAAACATGACCACAAATTGTTTTCGTAGATTCACAGCATTCTAAGTTCTCATTGTGGCGTATAATCACATGGAGGATATACATCCAATATAGCCCTATGCCATTTACATACCACTGCTTGCCAGAAATGCAGGACACGGCCAAAGAAATCCACAGTGGTGTTCACATCTTGACTGACAACACAGATACAAGTTTGCATGACTGGTTGCCCAAAATGCGTAGTACTATATGGTTGGCAACAATGCCAGTTGGCCATGAACAACTGTGTGGCCAGTTATGTGGTGTTGCAGTAGACATTTGTGTGGTATATATCAGCAACTGGAGCCATTATGTTGTCAGGGTAGCCAATCCATAAACATTTAGAATACCTGCCATGTTCTTCTTTGTATTTACTACTGTATATGTGACATTTCTCTACCTGGCAGATGTAGTTCCATTTACAGTACTGTATATACATTTATACAAACTTAACCAGGGGTGTAAAAATGTAAATGTATCAAAGCACTCACTGAGAATAATCACCTTGGTGGACTAGGTGTAAAAATATTATGCAAGGACATACATTACATTAAAGTTAGTAGAGATGGGGGGCCTGATTGCACAGGTTACTAGGGATGCCGGGAAATCCATGCAGCTGCAGCCAGTGAAGCAGCCTCTGGTTTCTGCACACCCAGAAAAAGGGGACAACCCCCCCCCCCCCCCCCCATGTAAATCATGCTGCAGCATTTAGGGCACTGTGAGCAACAGATCAGAGAACATCGGATATGTATATAGACCGTCATGTATGTAAACATTGTGTACAGTGCATCTGGGAATCAGGCTCTGTGTTCTCTATTTATGTTACATTGACACAGGAAGTGTATATATGTGAATTTTTAACATTGCACCCTTTCAATTGGGCTTTTTATAGTTTGAATGAGGGTCTATTTAGCCATGTATGACATGGTATAGACTGTATTTCATGTAGTTCACAAATATTGCTTTATCTATGCTTTTAGTGAGATAGGCATCTTACTCTGGGAATGGCGTAGGGCGGTTTTAAAACTTAGGCCAATGTTGAATTTCTTCCCCATGGTAAGTGTATGAAATACTGTGTTATATCAGCCAGCTGAATATGATTACAAGCTACAAGTGTGTGATGCAGTGTTATTCTAGCTCAATTCCGCGCATATTGGGCAGTGTGTATGGCCAATATGCAGGTGCCCGTGGATGCTAGCGACGACTTCAGGTTTGATGTGTTGCACATCAAGCCTGACGATATTGCTAGCAACAACATGTATGCTAATGAAAGATGGAAGGGTCCATGGATCAGTAAAGGTAATGCCAAAATGACCGCATACACAGCCAGTTGCAGTCATTAACCATTCAAATTTGTCATCCATTCTGTTTAACATCTTAACAACCTTGGCATGTGAATCAGGATCTGCAACTTCTTTGGATGCATACATAATTTGGGGTTGGCTACGGGATCACGGCGGTCAGAATACCAAAGCCGGGATCCCGACCGCCAGAATGCCGGCAGGTGGGTGAGTGCAACGAAGCCCCTTGCGGGCTCACTGTGCTCGCCACAGGTTCTATTCCCACTCCATGAGTGTCGTGGACATCCAGGAGTGGGAATATCTGTGGCAGCGCGGTCGGGATCCTGGCGTCAGTATTCTGACCACCAGCAAACTGGCTACATCCCCATAATTTGTGGTCTAATTCCTCCTCAACCAATATAATTAGCTGGCAAAATTGCAACATATATACAGTAGCCATTTTTAACCTCACTGTGTCTTATGCTAATAGTGACACATGCTCTGTCAGCTATATAAGCATGATGTCAGCTGGTGTTATGTAATGACGTGATTCTTAAACACCCTTATATAATATTGGGATTCTTAGGTGTAATGCTCATTTGTGTAACAGCAAAGTAATTAGTCAAATGTTTTTATTATACTCTGCAAACTATCTTGTCAGTGAAAAGTACACAATCACACTTTGACCGTGTTACATTAATGCCACAGCTGGGAAACCATAAAAGTCTGCCGTCACATAGGGTCACTGGCTCAAGCCTTTAATAAGAGAAACCTATCTATTTTACAACTTCATTGCTTGCTTAAACCAAATGTGGTGAGTTTGTGGTATACAGCATTTTACATTTCATCCACCATTACCGACTTCACCAATGTACAATGGTTTGCTTTTGATAACCCTACTTTTTTCTGATCATATTGTAGCTAAATTAATATAAGGATGCGAACAACAACTGTAGAATGCCAGATCCTTTCTAACTATTTGATTTATCTCAAAGAATTCTTCCGTTCCATTCTGCTTCGGCATCTGAATTAAGTTTGTGATGATACTGCATGAGGTCCTGCAGTAGGTTGATCATGAATCTGTAGTTTACACCAAGTTTATGCCTGCCACTCTTGGTCCTCTACTGGGTCAAAAAACAAGCTGCTTACTAACTACTTATCCCATCCTTTAAAATTACATCTGTTTTACCGGTGGACGGGATGCCGCCTGTCAATATCCCGACAGTAGCATCCCGCCCGCCAGAATGCCAGCAGCGGGGCTAGTGCTAGGAGTCCCCTTGCAGGCTTGGTGGGCTTGTTGTGCTCACCACAGGAACTGTTCCCACTCTATGGGTGTCTATGGGTGTCGCAGACATCCACAAGTGGGAATAGCCCTGGTGCATCGGGATTCCGGCTGTCGGCATTGTTGGCTGACGGTATTTCGGCGTCTGTATCCTGAACGCCAGGATCCCATCAGACGGCATTTTAAATGCAACCCGTTTTTAATGGTGTTGGCATATCCATTATTACCCAAATCTTAGTCTGTATAACCCTGTATGGTGGGATGTTTGGCGACATTGACTTTTGGCAGGAATTTTATTTTTGTATTTGGTGATATATATTTTTTTTTTAAAACATGATCATTTAAACTGTTTCCTTCAGGATGTTCATGTCAAAAAAATAAACAGAGTAAAACAAAAAGGCAGAATCATAAGAAGTTAATGTTGTTTTCCCGATTGCTAATTAAGTATACAATTACTTCTTTGCTATTTTGCTCAATTTGGCACAACATGCAAAACACGGCTAAGCTGTTTTTCACGAGTAGCGAGTGAATGGATTTTAAAATTTTTGTTTGCCATAATAGAATACAGGTTGAGTATCCCATATCCATATATTCCGAAATACGGAATATTCCGAAATACGGACTTTTTTTGAGTGAGAGTGAGATAGTGAAACCTTTGTTTTTTGATGGCTCAATGTACACAAACTTTGTTTAATACACAAAGTTATTAATAATATTGTATTAAATGACCTTCAGGCTGCGTGTATAAGGTGTATATGAAACATAAATGAATTGTGTGAATGTACACACACTTTGTTTAATGCACAAAGTTATAAAAAATATTGGCTAAAATTACCTTTAAGCTGTGTGTATAAGGTGTATATGTAACAAAAATGCATTCTGTGCTTAGATTTAGGTCCCATCACTATGATATCTCATAATGGTATGCAATTATTCCAAAATACGGAAAAATCCGATATCCAAAATACCTCTGGTCCCAAGCATTTTGGATAAGGGATACTCAACCTGTATGTATAAATTGAAGAAGCAAATTAACAAAAATCACAAGGCATGGCTAAATCTCTGAGTCTATGGCATGCAAAACTGTGCCATACATGGCGGGATATAGCAAAGATGTATGTGGACACATCTGTAGGTTGTGAAAATGACAATCCTTAATACAACTCCATGAATGTAAAAAAAAATCCTGTACAAATGATTAATTCTGCACTCTGCTGTGTCTTTTGGTCTTGCAGGTTTGGGTGTTGCAATGTTTTGGTTTTTCAATGTATTTGTTGTTACATTATATAACATAATATATAGTATTTATAGTAAAGCAAAAGCGGCAAAACATGCCTGGTGCAGCCATATAAACACTACTGTTTTAACTGTATTACGTAGTGTAAGAAAACAAAAATGCATCTGGAAAAGTGTATTTCACCTTTTAGTCTTTATGGTTTATAATATTGTACTAAGGTATTGTGGTATTTGAAGTAACTGAATAGACCACAAGTGTGAGGTTGCCTGATAACGTTATTTGTAGTGAGTTTGTCAAACCGCTGTATGCAGGAAGGGTTAAGGGTGCACACGTGGATTCTACGCGCACATGGCTACACTGTTTACAAAAAGGCGGCCCATAATTCTCAGCCACTGTTACGTAGTTATCTCTAGGTGCTAAGATTCAAAAATAGCTTGTTACCTTTACATATCCTTGAAATACTTGATTTCCGTAAAGCGCTGTTCGCCGGTGTCATCTCTGAATAACGAAGCTATCAAATCAGTTTAGCTTTAGTTTGTCTTACTAGAATTATGTGAGCGATATCAAGCACCGTGACTTACAGAGAGGTAATCTGCGGTGAGCCAGAAATAGATTCTAAGCAGCCTCACAACAGAGGTCTGGTGGCAGTTGCGCTACGCACTGGCGATATAAAACCTCCCTGCTTGGAGCCTATAAATACTTTTTGGCTGTAGTGTAAGGGAATTGGAAGGCATAGAAACCTTCAAAGGTCTGTAAACAGAACACACTCATCACTAAACAGAGTTGTTGCGAAGGGATTGATTGTTTGCTTTGTTTTGGGGACATGTTATAGTACAGTCGCATTTTCTATTGTATCCATACAGCAATCGGACAAAGTGATAAACAAACATGAGGAACAGTAGCAGATTGAGTAACGGGAGAAAAACCTATTTTATGATTTATCTGACATTTAAAATGATCTCTCCCAACATTGTAAGAGTTAAATATCTCTTGCACTGGATTAAATGTGGCCATAGGTGACTTGTTTTCGATGCGTGTGCAGTAAAGGAGTTTCACAGCTGTTTGATTTTTCCTTATCTGCCCTGTGTTCCGCTGCTGACGTAAGTCACCCTCACCTTATACAGCCTCAATACTGATCTTTATTCTCATTCATTTAAAAGTAAACTAACATTTACTCTAAATACATGTAGCAGGTGCATGCCACTAACGGCAATTGGCATCATCATGCCAATACAGTACGTTTGCCTTTTTTTCTTGCAAAGAAGGAGTAAATAGGATAGCTATTCGCATAGAAAAATAACTGGCTATTGAAGTCATGACAGGTTTAAGGTACCCATGGTAATGTCGAAGGTACTTCAGTTTGTTCCGTGGTAAGTCTGCCTATCCACAGCTCATATTAACTCACCATGTTGCTGAGTCATAACGAGACTGACTGATGCGGCTGAGTTTTCAACAAGGTCTCTGAAACAACAGAGGCCAGCTCTTTGCTGACAATGCGGTTGAGGTTCCTCCTTAATGTTAGCAGACCTGCTGCAACTCTTCAAGCTCCAGTGTAGTGATGGAAAACGAGAGTGAGTTAAAGATTTCTGGCGTTGTTGCATTAATATCGGTGCCAGAGGTGACTCCATGAATAGGAGATTCCAGGTCACTGTGACGCCTTCTCACGTGGTGCCGCGCACATGGCTACAGTGTTTACAAACATGATTCCAGAAATGCTAAGGGGAAATCGGAGGGTGTGTTAGTCCATTTAGCGTCGTAAGTGACGAGGATGTCTGCGGGAGATCAAAATAGGAAACCAGAACTGGACATCACTCACACCGACTCTCAGTGAACAGAGGCCATTAATAAAACACTTATCTGACAAAGTTGCTAGCTGACTCTATATGCAGCATACCTGCTACAGAATGGCAAACCTAGTTTACAGTGAATGTTCCCAGATTTATAGTGCCACGGATGGTATGCTAGCAAGAATTAAAAAGTCATTACATGGGATGAATTATACAGATATGGTCATTTTGTCAATAGTTGATTATGTAAATATGAGCATTTTATATGCTTAGAAGCTGTAGATGATTTACTAAATTAACTTTTTCTGGGCCTAGAAACACAAGTGTCATTCATTCTTAAGCTATACTTACCAGTCATATTTTCTATATGCTTTATTTTATTTTATTTTTTTAACACGGATTGCAAGGAGAGAAAATAGCTGTACTGCCTAGAAACGCTGGTTATAGGATTTGCAGGATGTAATCATGATTGCGCATGTCTTGGGAAGGTCAGCTTAGGACACTAGGAAAATAAAGCATAAGGAATAACAACATACAATGAGTCCTTTCTGTGTGCCTGGAAGCAGACTGCTTACATTACCTGCTGAAGAACCCACTAACAGTGTGTGTGGAATGCTAAATAATGCATAATTCATAAAGTGTCATTAGATCTTATCGGTTATCTCCTGTAGATGGCACATAGCAGTTTGATAGAAGACATTGGGGCAGATGTATTAAGACTGGAGAAGGCATAAAGAAGTGATAAGTGCAAGGCTATAATGCTCCAGCACATCAGCTCCAATATGTAAATTGACAGTTATGAGCTGATTGGCTGGTGCCTTATCACCTTGCAGTTATCACCGCTTTATCACTTCTTTATGCCTTCTCCAGGCTTAAAACATCTGCCCCGTAGTGACCAGTTTTTCTTGAGAAAGTTAGCAGACCCCAATGATTGTTTTTTTGTTTTTTTTTAGTAAATACTTCACAATTTTAGAACTCTTTTACATGCTCAAAGAGCACAAGGTTTTGAAGTTTTCAGTAATGCATGTGCATGTATTTTGTTTATATGATTTATTAAATTACTCCTGTCTAATTGACGAGCTTATGTGGTATAATGGCAGTTAATGAGCGAGTAGCGCATCAGGTGGCATAGGTTTGTATATGACAGGGAGTGGCATGCTGCTATTACATACTTGTTTTACAACCTTTACAGTAACTTTCAACCCTAAATCAGTGCAGCATATGCAGGTGGGGGTATTCAGTAGTTTTACAGAGTGCCCGTTGGAGCAAGTCAATTGTTGCTTGAATCAGGCTTCTATTACTTTTCACGTGTCCAAAAGCATTGGGTTTAGGTGCACAAAGATTCTAATCTCATACAAAGTCCTGGATAGGGCACCCAAACCATGGGCTTTTCACACATTTCTTCTTGCCACCTCAGGAGGCTGCAAGAAGAAGTGTTTCTTGCAGCTATTAGGTGCACAATTGGAGCAACAATTGAACTGCTTCATCAGGTGCCCATTTATAAAGGCGCACAGTGAAACAATTGAGTTCCCCCATTGGGTCTGATTGGGAGCCAACATATTTCTCACTGCTTGGGAGCCAACATATTTCTCATATTTATAAAGGTTATCAAGAAATTTATGGGCGGAAGTTAGGTTTCTGTAGGGAAACTGGTTTCATGTACTTATATAAGATTTAAAACTAAAGCCATTCATTAACATTAAAACCTGATTTTAATGTCCAATTTTTTAAAGGAAATCAAAATGTGTATGAAGCAATCAATAACAAGATCAGGAATTGTGGAAATGTTCAGATGTTCTTTAAAGCACATTGAATCATGCAGCAAAAGTGTAATGTAGTACATGTTGAAACTTCCACTTTTTTTTTTTTACAAAAATGTATACAATTGTGTATAAATACATTTTAAAATGTGAAAATAATTGTCAGAATAGTTGTTTGTTTTATGTCTTTTTAAGGAATGTGGTTAACCAGGAAAAAATCCTTCTATACTATGTATACTTTGCCAATAAAACTGATTCTGAGCTTGACATTTCTGTTTATTAAAAATAATCTGCAAATAAATGTCACTTTAATGCATACTTGCCTACTCTCCCGGAACCTGCGGGAGACGCACAATTTTTTGGGGTAGTCCTTCGACTCCTGGAAGAGTGGGCACCCCTCCTACATCCCACACATTTCATAGTGAAGTGGGCAGAATGGGGAGAATAATACCGGGAATCCGCGGTCCATGATGTGGGGACAGGGCGTAATGGTGCGATTCTATGATAATCGCATCATTTAGACCCTGCCCTCTATTCAAAGTTGTGCAATTCATGGCCTAATGATGCAATTGGTCTGGTCCCACCCCCATCACTGCCCACCTGCATCTCCTCTCTGGGCTTCTCGTGGAGAGGAAAATAGAAAGGTAGGTAAGTATGCTTTAATGCAAACAATAGAATTATGTTCTTTATATACTTGCAGCTTATACGTACAGTTTCACTAGTGGCTTGACATGCATTGCTTTAAACAGACTCCTTCTGCCTCAATGTTCAGCCAGTTAGGCCAATGTTGCAAGATGTGACCCCAAGATTAGCCTTAAATCCAACAATAATCTGATGTAAATCAATTTTCGTATCCATCACGCTGGAAAATCCATTTGAAAGCTGACCGTTATGTACCTGTGAAGACATTAATTGTTGAAACTTGCTAACAAGTGAAGCACAGCAGAAAGTAGTGTGGATGTTCCGCTCTGTTCTTCAGATCTTATCAAGTTTGACCTCTAATGTACAGGGCCTGATTGGATACTAATGCCGTCACTCAGGCCTTGGTTGGCAGCAGACATCAATCTTTAACACATGATAGTGATCAATGGCTCATGTTGTCAATATTCACAATCGTTATAGTACTGAATCCAGTCATGATCTGTCCACCATTTGGTAAAAAAAGAGTATTGTAGCTTCACAAGGACATTAACAAAGTAAAGAGTACAAGTGTCTGCAGTGATGGAATAGTAGTTTAACATTTAATTTTTTTATGCTATTCTCTACCACTCCATACTTCTTTCTATTTGTGTCTCTTACATATCTCATTAGGGTCCTTGTTTGGGTTCATATCTCAAATGCTTGGAATGGAATGTATGGATAGTGTGGATGCCAGAGTGTAAAGGTAGCATGGTTTACATCAATAAGCAGAAGTCCACTTCAGAGTACAGAAGAATTATTTTCTGTGCGGAAATCCTTTACTTTGTTTGTCAGAGCAGATCATGTATTTTGCCAACTATTTTGATTCTACATATAACTACTATTTTTACTTTTCATTGAACTATACATTCATTGTAGTTGCTACTTGGTCTCCATACTCATCTATACAGTTCATTTTAGTAATTGTACGATATATACTATAATATAACCAGAGCTATACATTAAAAAAATGCTGTATATGTACTTATAGCAAATGCTTATTGTATCAATATACCAGACCTGAATACTACCATGCCACTGTAACACTTAACTCCTTCTGATGTTGTTCAGCTTCCGAAATCTTATCTCTTTAGATATTTGTCTGAAATGTTTACAGTGTCTAGAATTCTTCTTGGACTAGTCCATAAAAAATTATCCTCTTCCATTTGATATTCTTCCATGCCCCTGTCTCTATGGTTGTAACTTTTCATTAAGGAAAGGTATCAGACTTGCTTATGAAAATAATATTTACTTTGATCTTGAGGTCTGTTTGCCAAAAGACCTGCATGCATCTAAGTATCGGAGTTGAACACATCTGGGAGTTGTTTTCCCTTGGACAGATGTGAAGGACTATCAAGCAGTATTACAGGGTAGGAACATTGTAATTGTTTTTCCATAACTTTTCTTTAAGGCGACTGTCCTGAAAATGTTTTTGAATCTGCCTTATAGACATAATATAATAACGGATATCATTTAAGCTGAATTAGCTCTTTTATCATGCAGGCATTCTAAAATAGAATGAATGTAATATATGATTTGCAATGTGTTTACAAACGCTGACTTCATATGTCAGGAAATTTTAAAATTCAAAATGTTAGTGTGCTTTTCTAGCTTCATACATGATGCAAACATAAAATGGATTATGGGAGATTCTGATAATGAAATTGACTAAAACAATAGGTGACCAGGGAAACATAAAAGCATTCTCGTTGCATTTAAAGATTTTAAAAGCATTTTTTGGTCCTTTATCTTGGGGAGATGTTCTTAAGCTTAATTTTTAATAATAAGGTACAGTATTTGTGCACAACTACATACTGTAAGCAGAGGTGTATCTAGGGGTCCAAGTGCCCCTGGAAAAGTAAGGGACCGCCCCCCCCCCCATATATTTGAAATGGGGAAGACCGAAAAAAGCGCGTGGCCACACAATAGTACCCCCAATTCAAATTACACCACACAGTTGTGTCCATTATTCACGTTACACCACATAGTAGTACCCCTCAGCCCTCCCTTCCCTGTGTGCCCCTGCAGCAGCCTCAGTCGTCCATTCCCCCTGTGACTCTGCAGCAGCCTGGCCTCAGTCCCCTCCCCCATTGCTTCTGCAGCAGCCATCCACCCACTGCCATCCCCTCCCCATTCCCTGTTCCTCTGCAGCAGCCCTCGATTATCCTCTTGTATCAGTGGTGGCGGCACCAGGCTCCTCAGTCTACACTCATACTTCAGCGAGCGGACGTCATGACTTTATTATGCTGACTGCAGAGTGATCCCGGCCTCTACAGAGCAGGCACGGGGAGATCGCGGGAGAGGGGACAGCAGCAGCAGCCAGCCAGAGTGGGGTCGAGGGCTGAATTAAGAGAGGAGGGTCCTGAGGTACTTAACCCCTGTGCCCCCTATTAACCTGGCTCTGGGTGGGTCAAATCGGGAAAAAGTAGCACAGAGCTGGTGCCTGACCGGCCGATGTCCTGCACTACAGTTCACCAGCTCTACCATAAATCTGGCCCCTTGCTACCATTAGAGCTGAGGGCCACTTTGCAAGGAATGTTAAATTTGTTTCTTTTTTATACTTTATTTTTTCATGTAAAACGTGTCCAATGCTCCGAGTTGCCTGTTCAGTGCTCTCAGTGGCATGTTGGGGAATGTTAGAGCATGGCCACAGAATAGTACCAGTTTACATTACACCACACAGTAGCGTCTGTAAGTCACATTACCCCGCACAGTAGTACGCATTATACGGTTACGCCAAATAGTAGAGCCCCTTACACACACGACACTGCTGCATAGTAAGTGATGCTGGGATATCTGAGGAGCCACTCTGAAGTTGGGATCCTGGCAGGACGGGAGAATTAGGATTAGGCTGCAGGGAGGGGATTAGATTGCAACAGGGAAAGTTAGGGTTAGGCTTAGTTTACATTAGCACCCCTATCGGGATTTCAGGCAGTTGGGATATGCCGGTGTCGGTATTCTTACTGCCGGCATCCTAACTGCTGGTATCCCGTACCTAACCCCACATAATACCTGACACAAGCCTCCGCATATGTGAAGACAAGCACTCAGCAATAGCATGCGCACAGATTTAACACAATTTACAAAAAAATTTGGAAACCAAGGCAACACAAAAGCATGAGAAGGTCGTATATGGATGATACTATGACTATAATACAGACCATAAATATTTTACTAAACGTACAGCAAGTAAAAGTCATAGACAATAAGTGGTTTATAGACAATAATGTAGTTATATGGGATCCGGGCAGGATCCTGGCAGTCGAAATAACGATGACGGAATTTCGACACTACTCAGAATGCCGGCGTGGGTATCCCGACATTGATCACTATCCTGGCACCGGGATCCAGAACAAAGTTTTGACGAGCCGCCCAAGAGGTAAGTTGACGGGGGCGGGTGGATAGGTTTAGGCTGCGGGAGGAGGGTTAGGCTGGGGGGGGGGGGGGGGGGAGGATAGGCAGCATGAAGGGGAACATAGGGCTAGGCAACCCTGGGGAGGGTTAGGTTGGGGGGAGGGAGGGTTAGGGACCACTTCGGAGGGTTAAGGTTAGACTGCAGGGGGAAGGGGGGGGGGGGGGGTTAGTGCCAGGCTACGGGTAAGGAGGGCTAGGGGGTTTGGAGATTGGTGCCGCTGTTGGTATTTCGACTGCCAACATCCCTAGTGACAGGACACTGATACCATCCCATGATACAGCATTTAAAACGTGTATATAGCGTGTCATGTACATTGCAATGGTGGAGAACATACTGTAAGTGTCATTTACACATTATACATATTAAAAAAATGCTGTGTGGAAAATATATTAATAAAGCTTAATAAATATGTACAAATTAATAGTTGCTAACAAACTTAAGTACAGCAATCTGCCATGTGTTTGACATGTTCTTATTTCAAAGTGTACACTTCCAACAGTCACAATGAACATAGCATGTGGATTATGTTTAACGTCTACGTCCATCGTGGTTTCTCTATTTGGAACAGGTGCAAACGCATATATATATATATATGTATATATATATATATATATATGTATATATATCTATATGTGTATATATATATATATGTATATATATATATATATATATATACATACACACACACCATACATACACATGGCAGACCAACACATGGCAAACTTACACACACACGTACACACACATATCATACATACCCTCAGGGCATACTTACTTACAAACACACACACAACATACAGTACATATCCGCACACAAAAACACAGACACACACAGAGCATACTGTACATGCACATATAGCAAGTATACTGTGCTTACACAAACCACAGGCTGCTGAAGAGAGGAGCGGTCTGGCCTTCGAAGTCTGAAATAAGTAATGTGGGCCGAACGCTGCTGCAGGTGGTGGCTGCTGTTTGCTGCTCCCTCTCCCTGGCTGAGCTAGAGTCCGCTGCTCCAGGAACTGCTGCTGACTCATCAGTGAGTGCAAGGAGGCTGTTGGACAGCCATTGTATCTGCCTGCGAAGCCGCAGGAAGGCAGGATGACAGGCTTAACTTCCGTTTTGCGTTCGGCAGCGGAACGCAAATACCGGAAGCACGGCGGTCGGGCCGGCCGGCAGGTGACATACGCGTGCCGAGCACATGGAAGGGTGGGCCAGGCCAGCGGCAATCTCTCCCGCTGTCCCGGTGGCCCAATGTGCCCCTGACTGCATGTTTTATTTCATTCTACCCTCTGCCCGCGGGTGACACCGCCAGGCGGCGCCCCTCCTCTGCCGGCGCCCCTGGCGAGTGCCATCCTGGCCAAAGGGTAGATACGCCCCTGACTGTAAGTAAGGATCAGAGAGGAGAGTAAAAGAATTACATTCATGATTTAAAACGCTTCTCACTTGAGACAAAGACATGATCTACATAATCTTTTTACATGCACAATTTGTTTTGATAGTAAATAACCTTTTCACACTACGTATACCACTGAAAGCAACGGGAACATTACAGTCAGAACCTCACTAGTAAAGCCTTTGTTCCACAACTTCACGTATACTGGAGATCTGGATGTAAGGGTTTACTACCCAGATAGTAAATTCCCTCTCTGCTATTCTTAATATTGTTGAATATCTTGATATTTAATGTTAGGCGATATGTGAGTGTTGCTTTCAGTTTCCTGAGGACAGGTTGACCTACCCGTTGCCTGTAGTGCTGTCAGCACACATAAATTTGTCTCAGTGAGCAATTGTGTAAGTACTGTCAAGGGTGGGTCACCTGAACAGAGAAAATCCTGCTGAGCAAGTTAAACAGAAGTCACACCTTGCTTGCCTTGCCCTTTTCTGCGTTATTAATAACATGAATATTGTGGCTACAGGGAAAATTGACTTTTTTTCCCCTTATCACATAGTATACTCAGAACCACAGATATAAACACCTGTTATCCTTAGGGTCAGTTATGTGGTGCGGACAGGGCTGCGCTCCTGTTTGTAGACATATTTTATGACTGGCAGCCACCAGCATTGGTTTTGCCTATCACATTTACTTCTACAAATAGAATTTGCTGCATAATACCATAGAAAAGTGTGTGGGTGTGTGCGGCTATGGGGCATTTGGTGTGTGTGTGCAGCTATGGTGCCAATGTGTACAGATCCGGCGCTACCCGCTCAGCAAGTGTATGCAAAGCAGGGAGGCACCAGGCTGAAGAGGTGCTCTCCCCGCTCTGATACCCTGTGGTTGCTGCCGCACATGTGCGGGAGCTCCTCAGTGTCAGGAGAGCTCTCACTATGACTGAGCTCTCTGCTTTGAATATGAGTTGGCTGAAGGGAAGCTGCTGCGCATGCCTAGCAGCATCTTCCCGTTCAGTACTTTCCCGTATTGAGCGGTATTCACCTCCTCCACCCCTGTCCGGAGCGGAGTTGCTGCATGCAGTCATCACGCGGCAGGTGCACACCTGAACTGAAATGCCCCAGTCCAGGACTACCACTGGAAGTTTTTACAGCGCTCCAGGTACTGCTAGTCAATATAGCCAGCTTCATCTTGTACAGTAGAATATGTTATATAGGTACTGTACATATATATATATATGTGTGTGTGTGTATATATATATATATATATATGTATATATATATATATATATATAAAAAGGGGGGATAAGACAGTGACCAGTGGTGTCATAGCAAAGTAGGAGGACTCAGTACATTATATAAAAATAGTTACAAAATTTAATTCACAAATACATAGCACTAAAAAAAATAATTTCACAGTTAAAATACGCCTAGGACTTCATGTATATTTAAAATCATATATATATATATATATATATATATACAGTTCCAATTCAGTCGGCACTCACATTCAAAGAACAATTGCCCCGGTGTCCATTTCAAAGCACTTCATATCTCTCCAAAAAGAACGGCACTCAGGGACTGGTAGATATACAAACGTTGTATTGAAATCGAACGTACACGTTTTCGGGGACACAGCCCCTTCGTCAGGATCAGGGTTACTGTCTGTTTGATCCTGACGAAGGGGCTGTGTCCCCGAAAACGTGTACGTTCGATTTCAATACAACGTTTGTATATCTACCAGTCCCTGAGTGCCGTTCTTTTTGGAGAGATATATATATATATATATATATAAAAACTGCAAGACAGAAAAATGTGACATAAAAACAAATATGTGGAGGAACAAATATAGGGACCCCTTGATGTAGTCTGTTAGGACGAAACTCATTGGGTGATACCTGCTCTAACCCATCTTCTCAAGTTAAGCTATATTAATTCTATGATTTATTGCATCTATTCTTTAACCGACCCTACACTGACATGCTGAGTAGCTGATCTGTCAGTGTATGGTCGGTTTAAGAATAGATGCAATAAATAACCCATTGTACCAGGGCCACCTTAATGTATAGCCACATTGAGACGCTGCCCAGGGCGCCACAATTCTAGGGTCCATCCAGCAGGGGCAGATGGGCCTTCCTAAGCTTCTTGGGACTCAGAGAATGCTGCCTGACCGCTCTTATTGTGAATTACACACAATCACAGTGACCAGGCCACCCAGCCTGCAGCCAGGCAGTGAATTGCTGTTGGTGTGCTGATTGGTGGATGGCTGGAGCTATCAACCAATCAGAGTGCTGACAACCATTCCCTATATAAAAGTATGTGGAGAGACTGTGCAGGACCACAGAAAGGGTAAGGTATGATTTTTCTTTATTCCGCAAATGGGTAGGTAGGGACCCTCATGTATTGCTTTGCCCATGGTCAACAGTGATGGAGTAGCTTCAGAGTTTAACGCTATTTGTATATGGTCAAAATTTACCCTTTTTTTTATTATTACGCTGGAACCGCAATGCGCTTGTGTAGTGAGGTTTTTTTTAGCAGCAGTCATGCTGTCAACTCTCTCGTAGTATGATTAACACATTTGTGAGTCGGGAGGAGGAGCATGTTTGAGGCATGTCAAAGACAGAAACTGTGTGTTCCGACATAGATTCAGCAGCTTAGATGTGGTAGACAATCTGAGTAACCTCAGATGTCCGATGGTCCGCCCAATGTTTCTGATGGTGATCCGATGCTGTGTCTTTGGCTGCATGCAGCTGTTCTGAGAAGGTGCAGGGGGGGTGTCTCACGTAAAAAAATGATGTCTTTACATTACACACCTTCTCAGATCTGCTGCTACTGCAGCACCGATCACTCCTGCTTCCACCTCTAAATCAGGCCCTATGGGCCTGATTTATGTTTTTAAGTAAAGCAAAAAAAAAAAGCAAGTAACTTTGTGTCTGGATCAAACCATGTTGCCATGCAAGGGGAGCAAATTCATTTATATATTTTCTGTGCAGGGTAAATACCAAACGCTTTTGCATGTAGCAAACAAATATTAGATAGCTTTATTGTTGCACTGCAATTTAGATTTCCGTTTGAACACACCCCACCCAAATCTAAATCTCTCTGCACATGTTACACCTGTAGTGCAACATAGTTTTGCCCAGTTACTTGCTTTTTTGCTTTACTTCCAAACAAGACTAGGGCCCTATGCCCGCTAGATGCAAAAACATGTTGGTGGTTACCAAAATTGGCTTCTGAAAAAATAGGAATGTACCAACATTTAGGTTGTAAATTGGTTTGCTCTTCTCAATTTTTACTGCATTTTGCCTTTAACATGCTGTATGTGGTTATAACACTAATACTGACTACACACACTGCAATATCGTTGCCAGTGTTGGGAAGTTGGCCTGATATTGTAGCGTGTGGCCTGAAAATGACCACCTTACCTATAATAACTCTACTAACTTGATCAGATCGTTATCAAGTATGTTGGTAAATGCAGTTGGAAGATGATCAGTGTGTTCTCTGTATTCTCTGACTTCTGTCTGATTTTACCAGATTGTGATTTCTGAGTTATGTTATCAACCAATTTAACATCAATATCACGCATCTATGCCAAGCTTGAGGTACAGTCTTTGATGCTTCCTATTAAAAGAAGTAATAGTCTACTTTCTGTAACACCAGTACATGTGTGATTATGATTAGGAAGGAATGTGTTAAGGTATACTTGCATATTGTCTTTCTGGGAACATACTTCCTGGGAGATTGCTATTTTTAGTAGTTGTCAAACAAATGATTTTAAATTGATAGAGCTGTATGTACGCCGTTTGACCTTTGTTCATATGACTAGTTAGATCATGTATTCATCACAGTACTGTTACTGACAAGTGTGTCCCTATGTGAACTCGGCGTGGCTCAGCCTGCACCATCTGACTGCATGGAAATACCTGTTACACCTTGGATAGTGGTTAGGCAGTTCACATTTACTTTGTGTGATTGGATAGCTCTTTAGAGCCAAACTGTACTTTAGAGCAAAGTTACCCTTTTCTATATCTTTTTCGTTTTTTTCTCTAACGTCCTAGAGGATGCTGGGGACTCCGTAAGGACCATGGGGATAGACGGGCTCCGCAGGAGACATGGGCACTTCAAGAAAGACTTTAGGTCTGGGTGTGCACTGGCTCCTCCCTCTATGCCCCTCCTCCAGACCTCAGTTTGATACTGTGCCCTCAGTTTGATACTGAGCTTCCTGTCAGAAAGTATATTTGTTAGGTTCTTTATTTTCAGGGAGCCTGCTGGCAACAGACTCCCTGCATCGAGGGACTGAGGAGAGAGAAACAGACCTACTTCTGTGAGTTTCAAGGCTCTGTTTCTTAGGCTACTGGACACCATTAGCTCCAGATTGATTGGTACGCAGGTCTCACCCTCGCCGTCCGTCCCAGAGCCGCGCCGCCGTCCTCCTCGCAGAGCCGGAAGATAGAAGCCGGGTGAGTATGAGAAGAAAAGAAGACTTCAGAGGCGGCAGATGATTTCATGATCTTCACTGAGGTAACGCACAGCAGTAAAGCTGTGCGCCATTGCTCCCATACACCTCACACACGGCAGTCACTGTAAGGGTGCAGGGCGCAGGGGGGGCGCCCTGGGCAGCAATAAAACCTCTCCATTGGCAAAATAAGTATATACATGTACAGATGGGCACTGTACATGTATATAACAGAGCCCCCGCCAGTTTTCAGGAATTTTGAGCGGGACAGAAGCCCGCCGCTGAGGGGGCGGGGCTTCTCCCTCAGCACTCACCAGCGCCATTTTTCTCCACAGCACAGCGCTGAGAGGAAGCTCCCCGGACTCTCCCCTGCTAATACACGGTGATAGAGGGGTTTTAAGAGGGAGGGGGGGGGCACAAATTTGGCAGATATAAAGTATAAACAGCGCTACTGGATAAACATTTAGTGTTTTTTTTCCAGGGTCATATAGCGCTGGGGTGTGTGCTGGCATACTCTCTCTGTCTCTCCAAAGGGCCTGGTGGGGAAACTATCTTCAGATAAGAGGTTCCCTGTGTGTGTGGTGTGTCGGTACGCGTGTGTCAACATGTCTGAGGTAGAAGGCACACCTAGGGAGGAGGGGGAGGGTATGAATGGGGCGGTGCCGACACCTGACTGGATGGATATGTGGAATGTTTTAAGTGCTAGTGTGAACTTATTGCACAAAAGATTAGACAAAGCTGAAGCTAAGGAACAGTCAGGGAGTGAACCCATGTCTGCCCCTATGTCGCGGGGACCTTCAGGGTCTCAGAAGCGCCCACTATCCTAGATAGGAGACACAGATACCGACACGGATTCGGACTCCAGTGTCGACTACGATGATGCAAAGTTACAGCCAAAAGTGGCTAAATGTATTCGATATATGATTATTGCAATAAAAGAAGTGTTGCATATCACAGAGGAACCCCCTGTCCCTGACACGAGGGTACACATGTATAAGGGAAAGAAGCCTGAGGTAACTTTTCCCTCCTCACATGAGTTGAACGAATTATGTGAAAAAGCGTGGGAATCTCCAAACAAAAAACTGCAGATTCCCAAAAGGATTCTTATGGCGTATCCTTTCCCGCCAACGGACAGGATACGGTGGGAATCCTCCCCTAAGGTGGACAAAGCGTTGACACGCTTGTCAAAAAAGATAGCGCTGCCATCCCAAGATACGGCTACCCTCAAGGATCCTGCTGACCGCAAGCAGGAGGTTACCTTGAAATCCATTTACACACATTCTGGTACATTACTCAGACCGGCAATTGCGTCGGCCTGGGTTTGTAGCGCTGTAGCAGCATGGACAGATTCCTTATCAGCGGAAATTGAGACCCTAGATAAGGATACCATTTTATTGACCCTAGGCCATATAAAGGATGCTGTCTTATATATGAGAGATGCTCAAAGAGACATTAGTTTACTGGGTTCCAGAATAAACGCTATGTCAATTTCTGCTAGACGAGTCCTCTGGACCCGGCAGTGGACAGGTGATGCCGACTCAAAAAGACATATAGAAGTCTTACCTTACAAGGGTGAGGAATTGTTTGGGGAAGGGCTCTCGGACCTGTTCTCCACAGCTACGGCAGGTAAATCGAATTTTTTGCCTTATGTTCCCTCACAACCTAAGAAAGCGCCATATTATCAAATGCAGTCCTTTAGTTCAAATAAAAGCAAAAGAGTACGTGGATCGTCCTTTCTTGCCAGAGGTAAGGGCAGAGGTAAAAAGCTGCACAGCACAGCTAGTTCCCAGGAACAGAAGTCCTCCCCGGCCTCTGCAAAATCCACCGCATGACGCTGGGTCTCCGCTGAGGGAGTCCACCCCAGTAGGGGCACGTCTTCGACTTTTCAGCCACATCTGGGTTCACTCACAGGTGGATCCCTAGGCAATAGAAATTGTTTCTCAGGGATACAAGCTGGAATTCGAAGAGGTGCCTCCTCGCCGGTTTTTCAAATCGGCTCTACCGACTTCTCCCCTAGAAAGCGAGATAGTGTTAAATGCTATTCACAAATTGTGTCTTCAACAAGTGATGGTCGAAGTTCCCCTGCTTCAGAGAGGGAAGGGATACTACTCAACCCTGTTTGTAGTTCTGAAACCGGACGGTTCGGTCAGATCCATATTGAATTTAAAATCCCTGAACCTATACTTAAAACGGTTCAAGTTCAAAATGGAATCGCTCAGAGCGGTCATCGCCAGCCTGGAAGTGGGGGATTTTATGGTATCTCTGGACATAAAGGATGCATACCTTCATGTCCCCATTTATCCACCTCACCAGGCGTACCTCAGATTTGCGGTACAGGATTGTCATTACCAATTTCAGATGTTGCCGTTTGGGCTTTCCACGGCCCGAGGATTTTTACCAAGGTAATGGCGGAAATGATGGTGCTACTGCGCAAGCAGGGTGTCACAATTATCCCATACTTGGACGATCTCCTCATAAAAGCGAGATCACGAGAGAAGTTACTGAACAGCGTGTCACTTTCATTGAAGGTGTTACAGCAACACGGCTGGATTCTCAATATCCCGAAGTCACAGCTGGTTCCTACGACTCGTCTGACCTTCTTGGGCATGAATCTGGACACAGACCAGAAAAGGGTTTTTCTTCCGATAGAAAAAGCTCAGGAACTCATGACTCTAGTCAAGAACCTATTGAAGCCAAAACAAGTGTCTGTGCATCATTGCACTCAAATCCTGGGAAAAATGGTAGCAACATACGAAGCCATTCCCTTCGGCAGGTTCCATGCAAGGACTTTCCAATGGGACCTATTGGACAAGTGGTCCGGGTCACATCTACAAATTCATCAGCTGATCACCCTGTCCCCCAGGGCCAGGGTATCTCTCCTGTGGTGGCTGCAGAGTGCTCAACTTTTGGAAGGCCGCAGGTTCGGCATTCAGGATTGGATCCTGGCGACCACGGACGCGAGCCTCAGAGGGTAGGGAGCAGTCACACAGGGAATAAACTTCCAAGGACTTTGGACAAGTCAAGAGACTTGTCTTCACATCAACATCCTGGAACTGAGGGCCATATACAACGCCCTACGTCAAGCGGAGAACTTACTTCGCGACCAACCAGTTCTGATCCAGTCAGACAACATCACCGCAGTGGCTCATGTAAACTGCCAAGGTGGCACAAGGAGCAGAGTGGCAATGGCGGAAGCCACCAGGATTCTTCGCTGGGCGGAAAATCATGTAAGCGCACTGTCAGCAGTGTTCATTCCAGGAGTGGACAACTGGGAAGCAGACTTCCTCAGCAGACACGACCTGCATCCAGGGGAGTGGGGACTTCATCGGGAAGTCTTCGCACAGATTGCAAGTCAGTGGGGACTGCCCCAGATAGACATGATGGCGTCCCGCCTCAACAAAAAGCTACAGAGGTATTGCGCCAAATCAAAAGGCCCTCAGGCGGTAGCAATAGACGCCCTAATGACACCGTGGGTGTTCCAGTCGGTCTATGTGTTTCCTCCTCTTCCTCTCATACCCAAGGTGTTGAGAATAATAAGAAAAAGAGGAGTGAGAACAATTCTCATTGTTCCAGATTGGCCACGAAGGACCTGGTATCCGGATCTGCTGGAAATGCTCACAGAAGATCCGTGGCCTCTTCCTCTAAGACAGGACCTGTTACAACAGGGGCCATGTCTGTTCCAAGACTTTCCGCGGCTGCGTTTGACGGCATGGCGGTTGAACGCCGGATCCTAGCGGAAAAGGGAATTCCGGATGAGGTCATTACTACTCTGATAAAGGCTAGGAAAGACGTGACAGTGAAACATTATCACCGGATATGGTGAAAATATGTTTCTTGGTGTGAGGCCAGGAATGCTCCTACGGAAGAATTCCAGCTGGGCCGTTTCCTTCACTTCCTACAGACTGGAGTGAATTTGTGCCTAAAATTAGGCTCCATTAAGGTTCAGATTTCGGCCTTATCCATTTTCTTTCAAAAATAATTGGCTTCTCTCCCAGAAGTACAGACTTTTGTGAAGGGAGTGCTGCATATTCAGCCTCCTTTTATACCTCCGGTGGCGCCTTGGGACCTTAACGTGGTGTTGAGTTTCCTTAAGTCGCACTGGTTTGAACCACTTCAAACGGTGGAGTTAAAATATCTCACTTGGAAGGTGGTCATGTTATTAGCCTTGGCTTCGGCTAGGCGAGTGTTGGAATTGGCGGCTTTGTCTCATAAAAGCCCCTATCTGGTTTTCCATATGGATAGGGCGGAATTGCAGACCCGTCCTCAATTCTTGCCTAAGGTGGTGTCATCTTTTCATATGAACCAACATATTGTGGTGCCTGTGGCTACATGAGATTTGGAGGATTCCGAGTCCCTTGATGTAGTCAGGGCTTCGAAAATTTACGTGGCCAGAACGGCTAGAGTCAGGAAAACAGAAGCACTGTTTGTCCTATATGCAGCCAACAAGGTTGGCGCCCCTGCTTCGAAGCAGACTATTGCTCGCTGGATCTGTAACACGATTCAGCAGGCGCATTCTACGGCTGGATTGCCGTTACCAAAATCGGTCAAGGCCCATTCCACTAGGAAGGTGGGCTCGTCTAGGGCGGCTGCCCGAGGGGTCTCGGCACTACAACTGTGCCGAGCTGCTACTTGGTCGGGTTCAAACACCTTTGCAAAGTTCTATAAGTTTGGTACCCTGGCTGAGAAGGACCTACGTTTTGCTCATTCGGTGCTGCAGAGTCATCCGCACTCTCCCGCCCGTTTGGGAGCTTTGGTATAATCCCCATGGTCCTTACGGAGTCCCCAGCATCCTCGTTAGAGAAAATAAGATTTTAAACCTACCGGTAAATCTATTTCTCGTAGTCCGTAGAGGATGCTAAGCGCCCGTCCCAAGTGCGGACTACTTCTGCGAGACTTGTATATAGTTTTGCTTACATAAGGGTTATGTTATAGTTTCATCAGGTTGGACTGATGCTACATTGTTTTTTCATACTGTTAACTGTTTGATAGATACACAAGTTATACGGTGTGATTGGTGTGGCTGGTATGAATCTTGCCCTTGGATTAACAAAAATCCTTTCCTCGTACTGTCCATCTCCTCTGGGCTCAGTTTCTCTAGCTGAGGTCTGAAGGAGGGGCACAGAGGGGGGAGCCAGTGCACACCCAGACCTAAAGTCTTTCTTGAAGTGCCCATGTCTCCTGCGGAGCCCGTCTATCCCCATGGTCCTTACGGAGTCCCCAGCATCCTCTACGGACTACGAGAAAAAGATTTACCGGTAGGTTTAAAATCTTATTTTTGTTCATGTTGAGCATTTGCAAAAGAAATTTACTTGCAAAAGTCTCCTTGTACGGTTGTGATTATTATGTAGTTTAAAACTGGAATGTCTGCTTCCTCCAGCAATAACACACTAGCATATCTGGTTAAATGAGGACTTTGATTGCACTGGGAAGCATTTCACAGGTCTCCGTGTTATGTTTGCACAGAAGAGGGCACTGATATGGGAATAGAATAGAGTACAACCCTTTGGCGTGACTTTTGCCTTTTTTGGGTTCGGCAAGATGAATTGGCCAGTCCCAAGACCTCAATAATCCCAGTTATGTTTGACATTGAGCATCTGGCACTTTTCCCTTTAATGAGTGACTCAGACACGCTTTGCCTCCCCTGGCTTAGTGCCCAATCGCTGTAATAATGATTCAGTTTTGAGCAAGAATGTTTTGCCAGACATGTGGTACTGTGCCCATTTGGCATGAGACTGATGTCAAATGGTTCCCAATTGCACCTTCCTACTGTACATCCTAAACCCTCAACTTGGCTGACTACAGTATATGGTGTGTTTGTGTGAAGTGATAATATCTATTCTAATATAAAGTGGGTGTTTCGGGATGATATTTTGGTTGGTACTTTCAGTGCTGAAGATTTTTTCACCATTTAAATCAGTTTCTGAGCTCACTGAAATCACTTTTGTGGATTTAATCACACGTCAGCTGTTAATGCTCTCTCCTACTGACACCTGAAAAAACACATTAAAATACAATCTATGTTTACTTATGGGCCACTTATTAGTTACCATTGCATTCTAAAATTGTAAGTACATTTCATGTTTTCTTAATCATCTCAATGTGAACTACAAGTACAATAGGTTGTATATGTAAAAGTGTATCACTCAGGGACATGGCCAAAACTTTGAGGTCCCATAGCAACACTTCTCTTCACATAAATTGCTTATTTAATGCACCATAGTATTGCCCAAGTAAATTAGTAGTGCTTTAGTTCATTTTATGAACCATAGTCGTGCTTAATGTTTATACCAATAGTAGTGCATTAGATCAATTGACGCCCCATAATAGTGCCCTCAATTAATTTTATGCCACACAGTGCCACCATTTCACAGTATACCACATTGTTGTGCTGCCAGCAAACATTATGCCAAGCAGTGCCCCCAGTTCAAATTATGCCACACAGTGCCCCCAGTTCATATGGCACAGTGAAGTTTCCCCAGTTCACATTATTTGACTAATGAGATCAATGATATACATGTCACAACAATGGTGATTATAGTTAACTAAATATGTTTATCATGATCAGGGGAGTAGTGAGGGTGGCTCCGATGGAGCACGAGATGCAGACGCTGGAAAAGTTAGAGGGCGTGCACACTGACTCTGACTCGGAGACTAGGTAGGGAACAGGGCAGGTCCGAGGCAACAGCAGGAGACACTGACAACTAGCACATGCTGGATCTCTGCTGCCCTTTTTATATGTCTCACCGTCTGCTTGCAGCTGTGCAACAGGGTTACGTCTGTCCTGCTACACCACTCTCTGCCCATGGTGCTGCAGCACCTCTCTCTGCCTCGGCTGCTGTAACACCTCTCTCTGCCCTGGCTGCTGCAGCATCTCTCTCTGTCCCAGCTGCTGTAGCACCTCTCCCTGTCCAAGCTATGTTAATCATAGGGGCGCCCAAAGGAAACTTTCACCCTGAGCTCCACAAGGTCTAGAACCAGCCCTGCCACGAATTTAGGATTTTTAAATATTTTTTATTTCAAATGTAACAGTCACCCGATTCAGTACAGGGGAGGGGGGGGGGGGGGGGGGCGGCACAAAAATACACCCTTGCTCCGGGCACCATGGCACCTAGCTACACCTCTGGCTGTAGCACCTCTCTCCACATTGATGCTGCATTATTTTCATTCAGAGTTTAGAGGGGTTTCAGGTCTGGAGAGGTAACATTTGGGGCATTATTTTCATTGAGGCATTAGGAGATTATCAGACCTGGGGAAGTCAGTTTTGGGGAATTATTTTCATACAAAGATTGGTGTGGTTATCAGGTCTGTGGGGGGTCACATTTGGACTCTATTTTCATTGAGCTACATACAGCTACTTCCATAGCTGCTGTACCATGGTCTAATGTGTATAAGGGGCTCAACATAGTGTAACATGTAAAAGCGGCTCTACTGTGTGGTATAACGTGCATAAGGGGCTCTACTGTGTTGCATAACGTGTATAAGGGGTACTACTATGCAGTGTAATGTGAATTGGTACTATTCTGTGGCCACGCACCTTCCCAATAAAACCATTATTTATTTCTCTAACGTCCTAAGTGGATGCTGGGACTCCGTAAGGACCATGGGGAATAGCGGCTCCGCAGGAGACAGGGCACAAAATAAAAGCTTGAGATATCAGGTGGTGTGCACTGGCTCCTCCCCCTATGACCCTCCTCCAAGCCAGTTAGATTTTTGTGCCCGGCCGAGAAGGGTGCAAACTAGGTAGCTCTCCAGAGCTGCTTAGAATAAAAGTTTAGTTAGGTTTTTTTTTATTTTCAGTGAGTCCTGCTGGCAACAGGCTCACTGCATCGTGGGACTAAGGGGAGAAGAAGCGAACTCACCTGAGTGCAGAGTGGATTGGGCTTCTTAGGCTACTGGACGTTAGCTCCAGAGGGACGATCACAGGTTCAGCCTGGATGGGTCACCGGAGCCGCGCCGCCGTCCCCCTTACAGAGCCAGAAGAGACGAAGGTCCGGTGAAAGCGGCGGCAGAAGACATCCTGTCTTCAAGACTAAGGTAGCGCACAGCACCGCAGCTGTGCGCCATTGCTCTCAGCACACTTCACACTCCGGTCACTGAGGGTGCAGGGCGCTGGGGGGGAGCGCCCTGAGACGCAATATAACACACATATACCTTAGCTGGCAAAAGGAATACATCACATATAGCTCCAGGGCTATATGGATGTATTTTTTCCCCTGCCATTTTACACAAAAAAGCGGGAGTTAAGGACGTCGTGAAGGGGCGGGGCCTATCTCCTCAGCACACTGGCACCATTATTCCCTCACAGCTCCGCTGGAAGGACGGCTCCCTGATTCTCCCCTGCAGTACTGCATCTGATTCAGGGTAAAAAAGAGAAGGGGGGGCATTTTGGCAGCAAATAACTAGATTAACAGCAGCTATAAGGGATTAACACTTATATAAGGTTATCCCTGTATATATATATAGCGCTGGGTGTGTGCTGGCAGACTCTCCCTCTGTCTCTCCAAAGGGCTAAGTGGGGTCCTGTCCTCTATCAGAGCATTCCCGGTGTGTGTGCTGTGTGTCGGTACGCGTGTGTCGACACGTATGAGGAGGAAAATGAGGTGGAGGCGGAGCAGTTGCCTGTGTTAGTGATGTCACCCCCTAGGGAGTCGACACCTGACTGGATGATTGTGTTTAAGCAATTAAGTGATAATGTCAGCAATTTACAAAAAACTGTTGACGACATGAGAAAGCCGGCAAATCAATTAGTGCCTGTTCAGGCGTCTCAGACACCCTCAGGGGCCCTAAAACGGCCGCTACCTCAGTGGGTCGACACGGATCCAGATACAGATACTGAATCTAGTGTCGACGGTGACGAGACAAACGTAATGTCCAGTAGGGCCACACGTTACATGATCACGGCAATGAAAGAGGCATTGAACCTTTCTGACACTACAAATACCTCAAAGGCGGGTATTATGTGGGGTGTGAAAAAACTGCCAATAGTTTTTCCTGAGTCTGAGGAAATAAATGAGGTGTGTGATAAAGCGTGGGTTTCCCCCGATAAAAAACAGCTAATTTCTAATAAGTTATTAGCACTATACCCTTTCACGCCAGAGGTTAGGGCACGGTGGGAAACACCCCCTAGGGTAGATAAGGCGCTCACACGTTTATCTAAACAAGTAGCGTTACCGTCCCCTGATACGGCCACCCTCAAAGAACCAGCTGATAGGAGGCTGGAAAATATCCTGAAAAGTATATACACACATACTGGTGTTATACTGCGACCAGCAATCGCATCAGCCTGGATGTGCAGTGCTGGAGTCGCATGGGCGGATTCCCTGACTGAGAATATTGATACCCTGGATAGGGACAATATTCTGTTAACTATAGAACATTTAAAGGATGCATTGCTATATATGCGTGATGCGCAGAGGGATATTTGTACCCTGGCATCAAGAGTAAGCGCAATGTCCATCTCTGCCAGAAGAGCATTATGGACCAGACAGTGGTCAGGGGACGCAGATTCCAAACGGCACATGGAAGTATTGCCGTATAAGGGGGAGGAGTTATTTGGGGCTGGTCTAACAGACCTGGTGGCCACGGCAACGGCTGGAAAATCCACCTTTTTACCCCAGGTTACTTCACATCAACAGAAAAAGACACAGTCTTTTCAAACTCAGTCCTTTCGTTCCCATAAGTACAAGCGAGCAAAAGGTCACTCTTTTCTGCCCAAGGGCAGAGGAAGAGGAAAAAGGCAGCACCATGCAGCCGCTTCCCAGGAGCAGAAGCCCTCCCCTGCTTCTGCCAAGTCTTCAGCATGACGCTGGGGCTTTACAAGCAGACTCAGACACGGTGGGGGCCCGTCTCAAGTATTTCAACGCGCAGTGGGCTCACTCGCAAGTGGATCCCTGGATTCTACAGGTAGTATCACAGGGGTACAAACTGGAATTCGAGGCGTTTCCTCCTCATCGGTTCCTGAAGTCTGCTTTACCAAAGTCTCCCTCCGACAGGGAGGCCGTTCTGGAAGCCATTCACAAGCTGTACTCCCAGCAGGTGATAATCAAGGTACCCCTCTTACAACAGGGGAAGGGGTATTATTCCACACTATTTGTGGTACCGAAGCCGGACGGCTCGGTAAGACCAATATTAAATCTAAAATCTTTGAACACTTACATAAAAAGGTTCAAATTCAAGATGGAGTCACTCAGAGCGGTGATAGCGAACCTGGAAGAGGGGGACTATATGGTGTCGCTGGACATCAAGGATGCTTATCTCCACGTCCCAATATATCCTTCTCACCAAGGGTACCTCAGGTTTGTAGTACAAAACTGTCATTATCAGTTTCAGACGCTGCCGTTTGGATTGTCCACGGCGCCTCGGGTCTTTACCAAGGTAATGGCCGAAATGATGATTCTTCTACGAAGAAAAGGCATCTTAATTATCCCTTACTTGGACGATCTCCTGATAAGGGCAAGAACCAAGGACCAGTTAGAAGTCGGAGTGGCACTATCTCAGGTAGTGCTAAGTCAGCACGGATGGATTCTAAATATTCCAAAATCGCAGCTGATTCCAACGACACGTCTACTGTTCTTAGGAATGATTCTGGACACAGTCCAGAAGAAGGTGTTTCTCCCGGAGGAGAAGGCCAGGGAGTTATCCGAGCTAGTCAGGAACCTCCTAAAACCAGGACAGGTCTCAGTGCATCAGTGCACAAGGGTCCTGGGAAAAATGGTGGCTTCTTACGAAGCGATTCCATTCGGAAGATTCCATGCAAGAACTTTTCAGTGGGATCTACTGGGAAAATGGTCCGGATCGCATCTTCAGATGCATCAACGGATAACCCTGTCGCCAAGGACAAGGGTGTCTCTCCTGTGGTGGCTTCAGAGGGCTCATCTACTAGAGGGCCGCAGATTTGGCATTCAGGATTGGATCCTGGTAACCACGGATGCCAGCCTGAGAGGCTGGGGAGCAGTCACACAGGGAAGGAATTTCCAGGGCTTGTGGTCAAGCATGGAAACATCTCTTCATATAAACATTCTAGAACTAAGGGCCATTTACACTGCCTTAATTCAAGCAAAACCTCTGCTTCAGGGTCAGGCGGTGTTGATCCAGTCGGACAACATCACGTCAGTCGCCCACATAAACAGACAGGGCGGCACGAGAAGCAGGAGGGCAATGGCAGAAACTGCAAGGATTCTTCGCTGGGCGGAAAATCATGTGATAGCACTGTCAGCAGTGTTCATTCCGGGAGTGGACAACTGGGAAGCAGACTTCCTCAGCAGACACGACCTTCACCCGGGAGAGTGGGGACTTCACCCAGAAGTCTTCCACCAAATTGTAAACCGTTGGGAAAGACCAAAGGTGGACATGATGGCGTCACGTCTAAACAAAAAACTGGACAGATATTGCGCCAGGTCAAGGGACCCTCAGGCAATAGCAGTGGACGCTCTGGTAACGCCGTGGGTGTACCAGTCAGTGTATGTATTCCCTCCTCTGCCCCTCATACCGAAAGTATTGAGAATCATAAGAAGGAGAGGAGTAAGAACTATACTCGTGGTTCCGGATTGGCCAAGAAGGTCTTGGTACCCGGAACTTCAAGAGATGCTCACGGACGAACCGTGGCCTCTACCTCTAAGACAGGACCTGCTACTGCAGGGGCCTTGTCTGTTCCAAGACTTACCGCGGCTGCGTTTGACGGCATGGCGGTTGAACGCCGGATCCTGAAGGACAAGGGCATTCCAGAAGAAGTCATCCCTACTCTGGTAAAAGCCAGAAAGGAAGTAACCGCAAAACATTATCACCGCATTTGGCGTAAATATGTTGCGTGGTGTGAGGCCAAGAAGGCCCCTACACAGGAATTTCAACTGGGTCGTTTCTTGCATTTCCTGCAAACAGGACTGTCTATGGGCCTAAAATTAGGGTCCATTAAGGTTCAAATTTCGGCCCTGTCGATATTCTTCCAGAAAGAACTGGCTTCAGTACCTGAAGTTCAGACATTTGTGAAAGGGGTGCTGCACATACAGCCTCCTTTTGTGCCTCCAGTGGCACCTTGGGATCTCAATGTTGTGTTGAGATTTCTAAAATCACACTGGTTTGAACCATTGTCTACGGTAGATTTAAAATATCTCACGTGGAAGGTGTCGATGCTGTTGGCCTTGGCTTCAGCTAGGCGTGTGTCAGAATTGGCGGCTTTATCATGTAAAAGCCCTTACCTAAATTTTCATTCTGACAGGGCGGAATTGAGGACTCGTCCTCAATTTCTACCTAAGGTGGTTTCTGCATTTCACATGAACCAACCTATTGTGGTACCTGCGGCTACTAGGGACTTAGAGGACTCTAAGTTGCTGGACGTTGTCAGGGCCTTGAAAATATATGTTTCCAGGACGGCTGGAGTCAGGAAAACTGACTCGCTGTTTATCCTGTATGCACCCAACAAGCTGGGTGCTCCTGCTTCAAAGCAGACGATTGCTCGTTGGATTTGTAGTACAATTCAGCTTGCACATTCCGTGGCAGGATTGCCACAGCCAAAATCAGTAAAAGCCCATTCCACAAGGAAAGTGGGCTCATCTTGGGCGGCTGCCCGAGGGGTCTCGGCTTTACAACTTTGCCGAGCAGCTACTTGGTCAGGGGCAAACACTTTTGCTAATTTCTACAAATTTGATACCCTGGCTGAGGAGGACCTGGAGTTCTCTCATTCGGTGCTGCAGAGTCATCCGCACTCTCCCGCCCGTTTGGGAGCTTTGGTATAATCCCCATGGTCCTTACGGAGTCCCAGCATCCACTTAGGACGTTAGAGAAAATAAGATTTTACTTACCGATAAATCTATTTCTCGTAGTCCGTAGTGGATGCTGGGCGCCCATCCCTAGTGCGGATTGTCTGCAATACTTGTATATAGTTATTGTTACAAAAAATTCGGGTTATTATTGTTGAGCCATCCTTTCAGAGGCTCCTTTAAATTTATCATACTGTTAACTGGGTTCAGATCACGAGTTGTACGGTGTGATTGGTGTGGCTGGTATGAGTCTTACCCGGGATTCAATATCCTTCCTTATTATGTACGCTCGTCCGGGCACAGTATCCTAACTGGCTTGGAGGAGGGTCATAGGGGGAGGAGCCAGTGCACACCACCTGATATCTCAAGCTTTTATTTTGTGCCCTGTCTCCTGCGGAGCCGCTATTCCCCATGGTCCTTACGGAGTCCCAGCATCCACTACGGACTACGAGAAATAGATTTATCGGTAAGTAAAATCTTATTTTATTACTAACAGTTATTTATATATTCCCCTGCGCTTTACAGTGAATATTTTGCCATTCACATAAGTCCCTGCCCCATGAGAGCTTAATTTTTTTGGGAGCCAATTAACTTACCAGTATATTTTTGTATTGTGGGAGTAAACCGGAGTACCTGGAGGAAACCCACGCAAACACGGGGACAATGGGGGGTCATTCCGCCCCGATCGCTCGCTGCAGTTTATCGCAGCGATCGGGTCGGAACTGCGCATGTGCCGGCTCACTGCATGGCAGTTGTCGGTGCCCAGCGAACGCCTCTGAGACAGAGGCGGTCGCTGGGTGGGGGGGCTGAACTGTGGCGTTAAGCCGCCGTTTAGTAGGCGCGGTCCGGCCAACGCAGGCGTGGCGCAGCGGCTGTGTGACGTCTCATGCAGCCGCTGCGGCCAGCGGCAGCGACACACAACTCCTGGTCAGCCGAAGGAGCTGCGCTGGCTTGGAGTTACTCCACAGATACACTGGCATCGCCTCTGTGTGATGCTTTTGTATTTGTGTGGGGAAGGGGGGCGGCACTGACATGCGGGGCAGACTAGCCCTGTGCTGGGCGTCCCCCCGCATGTCTGAGTTTACGATCGTAGCTGTGCTAAATTTAGCACAGCTACGATCAACTCAGAATGACCCCCAATATACAAAGTACTCAAAGTTTGGGCCGTGGTAGGAATCACACCCATGACCTCAGTGCTGCGAGGAAGTAATGCTGACCATTACACCCTCTGTACTGCCATGCCCCTATATTGTTGTTGCAAGCCTTCGGCATGCACTGTCCCTATTTTAAACATGGGGGGCACCCAAAGTAAACTTTCGCCCTGAGCTCCACAAGGTCTAGAACCGGCCCTGTTGCCAATTTAGGATTTGTAAATATTGTTTCTTTCAAATGTAACATACCACCACATGTTGGCTAGGTTCCCAATTCAGTACAGGGGAGAGGCGCGCCAAAACATACCCCTGCTCCGGGCACCATGGCGCCTAGCTACACCAGTGGAATCATGATCTTGTGGGAGACGGTCATTAGGTCGACAAGACTTAGGTCGACAGTCATTAGGATTGACCAATATTGGTCGGCATGGTCACTAGGTCATTAAGTCCACATGCAGTAGGTTGACATGGAAAAAGGTCGACATGAGCTTTCACATTTTTTTTAAATTTTTTTTTAACTTTTTCATACTTTACGATACACGTGGATTATGATTGGGAATAGTAACCCGAAGCATGGCGATTGGACACGGTGCACTAATTGGGGTTCCCCGTCACTTTACGAAGAAAACAACATCACAAGAAGAAGAAAAAACTGATGTCGACCTTTTTCCATGTTGACCTAATGACCATGATGACCTAATGCATGTCGACCAATAGTGATCGACCTAATGACTGTCGACCTAAGTCTTGTCGACCTAATGACCCATACCCGATCTTACTCATTCCTCTGCAGCAGTGTATTACATAGCAAACAGTAGTGACTGACCTCTTGATATACTTGCTTTGCTGCATGCAGTGTGGATTAGCGGACTAAAACGTAACAGTAAATAAAAAATTACATTTGCAAGTTTCTGAAAGCCATTGATCATATGCTAATAAAAACAGTAAACAGTACTAAGGTCACATGTAATACTCGGTCAAATAAATGAAATAAAACAGTTGCTTGAAAATTTAACATTGTATAGGACAAAAGATTTTTACCAGAATCAGAACTATTCAGATAGACATGCATAAAGCATTGGATAAAATATATACTGTAAGCACGTAATTGGTTAAAAAGGGTTATATAGTCAATTGGATTCAAATCAGTATGGTTGGATGTTTAACACTGCTTGTTTAAAATGCTGGTTAACATACTGTATATGGTCTTTTTCCTCCTCCAAATTTCTGATGTTGTAGGAAAAGTTTACTTGTTAATGGCACTAGTAAAATATATCTAGGAAGAAGTTGTTACATAAGAGACTGGATGTGTTTAATTTGGCGGCGGTCAGGATCCCGGCTGTCAGGATACAGACGTCCAAATCCCGACAGTCGGCAATGCCGCCAGCTGGAATCCCTGCGCAACAGGACTATTCTCACTTGTGGGTGAGAACACGACACCAATAGAGTGGGAATTGATCCTGTGACGAGCGCAGCGAGCCACCGAGCCTGCAGAATGTCTAGCGCAGCGAGCCTACAAGGGGACACTGTGTTCAACCCTCTGCCGGCTTTCTGGCGGGCAGGATGCCGCTGTCGGGATATTGACAGCCAGCCAGCATCCTGTCCACCGGTAAATCATACATCATACTTAGGGGGTCATTCCGAGTTGATCGCTAGCTGCCGTTCTTCGCAGCGATCAGGCTAAAAATCGGCATTTCTGCGCATGCGTATGCACCGCAATGCGCACGTGCGACGTACGGGTATAAAGTCCTTTGTGGTTTTGCACAGGTTCCAGCGAAGCTTTCAGTCGCACGGCACAACGCAGGAAGATTGACATGAAGTGGGCGTTTCTGGGTGTCAACCGACCGTTTATAGGGAGTGCTTAGAAAAACGCAGGCGTATCGGGGAAAACGCAGGCGTGGCTGGGCGAACGCAGGGCGGGTGTGTGACGTCAAAAGACGTCCCTCCATCGTTAGAATCAACGCACACGACGAGTAACTACAGGGCTGGTCATGTTTTGCACAAAAAGATTTTGCATGCGCTCTGCTGCACAAGCGTTCGCACTTCTTCAAAGCGAAAATACACTCCCCAGTGTGCGGCGGCAATGTGTTTGCACAGGTGATAAAAACTGCTAGCGAGCGATCAACTCTGAATTACCCCCCATAATCCTAAGAGACTATGGGGGTCATTCCGAGTTGATCGCTAGCTGCATTCGTTCGCTGTGCAGCGATGAGGCAAAAAAATGGCACTTCTGTGCATGCGTATGCGGCGCAATGCGCATGCGAAACTTACTATTACAACAAACGATGTAGTTTCACACAGGGTCTAATGAAGCTTTTCAGTCGCACTGGTTGCCCAGAGTGATTGACAGGAAGTGGGCATTTTTGGGTGGCAACTGACCGTTTTCAGGGAGTATTCGAGAAAATGCAGGCGTGCCAGGAAAAACGCAGGTGTGGCTGGGCGAACGCAGGGCGTGTTTGTGATGTCAAAACAGGAACTGAACAGTCTGAAGTGATCGCAAGCGCTGAGTAGGTTTTGAGCTACTCTGAAACTGCACAAAAAAACTTTGTAGCCGCTGTGCAATCCTTTCGTTCGCACTTCTGCTAAGCTAAAATACACTCCTAGTGGGAGGCGGCATAGCGTTTGCATGGCTGCTAAAAACTGCTAGCGAGCGATCAACTCGGAATGACCACCTATATCTCCTGTATGCAGTGCTTACCAAATGGTTTTAGGTATGTGTGAGTGCAGATCCCCTACACTGGTAGTGTCCGTGTTTCCTAGAAAGGTACGGAAGATGCTTAAGCAGGTGTTGCTGTTTGGAGTCGATGCAGTGCCATGGCTGTTGTCCTCGTACCTGAGCTCACGCCAACGTTTGTCCCTCCAGGGGTACAAACGATTTAATATTTTTTTGTTGCGTTTTGTGTTTAATTGTATATTTATGTTTTTACCATATGCTCTTAGGTAAATAAATTGCATGTGTAGTCAACAGCCGGCATCCCAACCATAAGTATAGTGGGTGGGTTAGGGTTAGGCTTCACTCAGGGGGTTAGGGTTAAGCTACGGGGGGTGGGGAGTTTAGGGTTAGGCTACGAGGAAGGGGTGGTTAGGGTTAGGCTGTGGGTAAGGAGGGGTAGGGGAAAGGGGATAACACAGTTACCTCGCCCCTGACCATCCACAGGTCAAACATACTGAACCCCTGTGGAACTCCTAGATACGGGATTTGCCAGTGACAGGACACTAGCTCAACAACAATTTGTGAATGAATTCTATTCTACTCTACTCAGACTTTACCTCTCATGTCAGATTCTATTATGACCAATAGTTTAATTTTGACTAAACTGTTGAACAGACAAGTTGGATGGTTGGAAGTTTGGAGTGTTGGAGAAAGCCATACATCAGACCAACTTCAGACCAACTTTTCTCCAACACTCCAAACTTCCAACCATCCAACTTGTCTGTTCAACTAAAACAGTGCCCCACACATCTAACCAACTTTTTACCAGTGCTCCACACATCTAACCAACTTTTCATCAGACCAACCAACCTACCAACTTCTGTCCAACTTGTGATGTCACCGAAGTAGGCGGACAGTGCCTTCCTACAGTTCTTCAGTTTTGTTTTGTTTTTTTCATTTCAAAACATGCAGAATTGTCTTTTTTTTTCAGTGAAACTGGGCTTTTCTTTCACCACCATACATTTATTAGATTTACTTGTTTTTATACTGAACTATGGATACCAGCATGGTTGGGCTGCCAAGGCAAATTATATATATATATATATATATATACCAGATGTAGATATTCGGCACTCCCAATGTAGTAAAATGTACAGCTTGCCTGGTGCCCTCCTGAGCTTCAAAAAGCAAACATATCACAAACGATAGGCGGCACTCTAGGACTTTTCAAAAATCAAGAACATACGTGACCCTGTTCTGACAGCTTAACGTTTCGGTTTCGGTCATTTTCAATCCGCCACACTTTGCTGGCGGAATCTAATAAAAAATTTAAAAAACATGTTTTTTTTGGTGTTTTTTTGGGTGGGTAATAGCATATCTATTTATATTAGAAGGGATTAGGTACTTGGTTTGTCTTTTTTGGAGGCACAAGTATTATTTATATATTTTTAAAAAGATTATTATTATTATTATTATTATTTTTTTTAAATGGAATGGGAAAAACCTGAAAAAAAAATTGCGTGGGGTCCCCCCTCCAAAGCATAACCAGCCTCGGGCTCTTCGAGCCGGTCCTGGTTCTAAAAATGCGGGGGGGAAACGGACAGGGGATCCCCCGTATTTTTAAAACCAGCACCGGGCTCTGCGCCTGGTGCTGGTGCAAAAAATACGGGGGACAAAAAGAGTAGGGGTCCCCCGTATTTTTTACACCAGCATCGGGCTCCACTAGCTGGACAGATAATGCCACAGCCGGGGGTCACTTTTATACAGTGCCCTGCGGCCGTGGCATTAAATATCCAACTAGTCACCCCTGGCCGGGGTACCCTGGGGGAGTGGGGACCCCTTCAATCAAGGGGTCCCCCTCCTCAGCCACCCAAGGGCCAGGGGTGAAGCCCGAGGCTGTCCCCCCCATCCAAAGGCTGCGGATGGGGGGCTGATAGCCTTGAGAAAATTAAAAGAATATTGTTTTTTCCAGTAGTAATACAAGTCCCAGCAAGCCTCCCCCGCAAGCTGGTACTTGGAGAACCACAAGTACCAGCATGCGGGAGAAAAACGGGCCCGCTGGTACCTGTAGTTCTAATGGGGAAAAAATACCCAAATAAAAACAGGAGACACACACCGTGACAGTAAAACTTTATTTCACACAGTTCACACAGCTAGCCATACACCAGGACGATATATTTCCAACCAGCCAACTAGTTGGCTGGTTGGAAAGATAATCTGGCAGTGTGTGGGAGCAAACGATTATCAGCCGTTTGCTCCCACACGCTAAAAAACGGTCAGAAACGGTCTGACCAACTAGTTGGGAAAATCAAACCTGTTTGATTTTCCCAACCAATCGTTCAGGTGTAGGGGAAAACTTCCCCCCAACTGAACGATAAGTAGGCGGACACTGGCTGCTAGTGTCCGCCTACTTTTGTCTCGTGCTGCAGGTGACCCTCTGTGCTCCATACCCCTCCGGCCACCTCACCGCCCCAGCCGCAGTGACCCGCCACTGCCCAGCCGCCAGTCCCACCGCAAATTAACCCCCCTCCGCCCGCCAGTCCCTTTCCTCCGTCGGCCGCCCCATCCATCCCGCCAGCCTCCCTCAGCCCTGCTCAGCCCGCCCAGCAGTAATCCCCCCCCCCGGCCGCCAGCTTCCCTTCGCACCGGCTCCCGCACCGCAAATTTACACCCCGCCCGCCAGCCTCCCTCCGCCTGCACCGGCTGCCACACCGGTAATTCACCGCCCGGCCGCCAGCCCGCCCGGCCGCCAGCTAGCCTCCCTCCCCCGCATCGGTAATTCACCGCCCGCCAGCCACCCTCCCACCCCCGCACCGCTAATTCACCGCCCGCCAGCCACCCTCCCACCCCCGCACCGCTAATCAGCCGCACCCCCCCCCCCCCCCCCCCCCCCGCACCCGCACCGCTAATTCATGCGAATCATGTTACACTAATTCCATGAGGCTGGCTTTAAAAGAAATTTAGTCATCTTACCATATCTTCAAATATAAAACACTCAGCTTTGAAAACAACCCCATAACATCTAAAGATAATGCACTTCTCAGATTGCTTTTGAACATGTCAAATCCTGAAGATTGTCTTCGACTTTTTATTAACATAAATGTAATGTATTATTATGAATTACATTGTACATTACGAATGTTCATATTGTTTCAAATTTTAGTATAACTTTAGTATAACTGTATCAAGCAAGTTGTAGTGTGCTTCTTCGAAGTATGCCTTTATTGTTTATTTTTATGTATACCTTTTATAGCAATATTTCCCTGTGTACATTGTTGCGGGCTGCATAGCGCGTGGTAGCAGGGAGCACCTGTATGCATGCTCCCACTACCCATAGCTTAGACTGGGGGAGTCTGCTGCTGCAGGAGGCTGCCCTATGTATAACAGCAGTGATGGGACTGCTGCAGCAAGGATACATAAGGACACATCTGTAAGTCAAAAATGGATAAATCCTAGCAGTCAAGGCATTTCATTTGCTTATGGCAGTATGCTACTTGTGGCACATTATTATTAGAGACAAAGCAAAAAAAAATTAATGTACTGGAGTTGCGTTAATGTTTTAGAATGCATGTTTAAATGCATTTGTTACTAGCACTTAGACCTCACAGTAAGCTTTCCCATTGTAGTAGCTTTGGAATTGAGCAATGTGCATTCTAAAAACCGGAATGCATACACCATGAGAGTGATACTTAGTGGAATGTACACCAATTTCCATAGCATATCTTGCACAATGAATGCATTTTCTTTTACTACTGAAGAGTTGGAACTGTGGCGGAAAGAGTTCAGTAAGGGCAGCCTATGCAGATCTGTACACAAGCAATATATGGCTGTTGGAAGGATACTTCTTGGACTTAGTATAGGGCAGGTGCAAGTACAGTATATGCTGTTGATGATCACTAGTAGTAAAGCAGGTGCATTTTTGTTTGCACGCAGATGTTTCTTGAAATGTGTATAGCTCTGCATATGTGCTGAAGTAAGCGACTCTTTTTTGAGTAATGTACAGCTCCAATGTGAGCAAATGCTGGTAACAAGAGTATATATGATAATACTAGAAGCAACGCTTTCTTCGTACTATTACTCCTATTTACTGATCGCATCACTAGTAGATTTTATGTAAAGTAATTAATGGCAATGCTACAAGGCTTAAGCCTGTAACATACCTTTTTTTTTTTTTTTTTTGTCAATTCCCTAGCACAGGAGCAGAAGCAAGCATAAACTTTCTAGCTATAGGCAGCCACTGATGTACTTACTAGTATGTATTTGGGTACCCAAGATCCATAAACATACAACATTGGGTATAAGAGAAAGAGATGGGTGTTTAGAGAATAAAATCAGCATAATAACAGCACTGCTGAATTTATCATGTTAAACTTTATTATTACCATTAATGGATATTGAGTGAATATATATATATATATATATATATTTTTATTTTATTTTTTTCAAAGAAGGTAACGCTTACCCGTACTGTTTTACTTTGTTATGATTCTCTGACAGTTTCTTTCTTTTCTTTTTTTTGAGGTACAGGGGAAAACAAGAGGGTGGAGAGGGTAGAGGTGCAGCCTGAGCTAAGGGGCCACATTCATAGATGGATGGAAGGGTGATAAATCACCCATACATGGTACCACTCGTTCAACTGACTTACATTACTGGCTCTCTCACTATAATATGCTGCACCAGCCATGCTGTACACTGGGAAGGGGGAGGTGGGCGCATTGTATGAGGACTCCGAGCCTGACCATTACCTCAGCATTCCCTACAAGTCTCACCTTCCTGCATACAAGTTAGTCCCATTGAGACACTGGTTAGTACTTTACGTTGGTGGCATTGTGTAAAATAAATATTTGCTATCTGCAGGTTCTGAGTGACCTTAACATAAAAAAATATATAGTTTTGCGTGTTTGTTTTTTTCAAACTGCTTTTATTGCATACTTTTTTTTTCTTGGAGGGGATGGGGGGGTTAGAACTGTCCCCTAATGTTTGTACATTTTACAAGGAGCAAGAAAAATATGCTGCTTAGGTACTGCCAAAACCTAGTGTTACTATGATGTATCTGTTACATTTGTCAGCACTCAAGTGATTGAAATAAGATTCTACTTATAATTACACATTAAAAAGTTGTGTGCTCCAACTATAGCACTTATACAAGCTTTACATATTACCACACAAACTTCGGTTTACTTACAGTAGATGTCAAGAAATTCCCACCATACAAAAATTTGTATGGTGGTCACTGATGCTCTCTGTATTATATGGCAATCACTGCGATGTGCTCTGTATTTTATGACAATAACTGCAATGCTCTCTGTGTTAAATGGCGATCACTGATGTTCGATGTATAGTATAGTGGTCACTGTGATGCTCTGTTGTGGGTGAGGTATTGTAGTACAGGCAGCAAATACTTAGTTTTGAGTTGTGAGACATTAGGGGCCAAATGTAACAGAGTGAGAGTTTTAGAAAGTGAGAGATTTGGTAAGGTTTTTCAGTTTTTTTTTTAAAGTGGCAATCATTTACACTGCAAAACCAGGTTGATCTTGCTGTGTAACCGATTGCCACTTTAAAAAAAAAACTGCAAAACCTTACCAAATCTCTCACCTTTTGAAACTCTCACTCTATTACATTTGGCCCTAGAACTGCATTGGGGATAGGGGGCGGGCTGTGCAGAGTTGAGTCTTTGCCTTAGGTAACAGAAAGCCTAGCTTCACCCCTGGGAGAGAGAACATACTCTCACAGTCCTGGTAATTGTATAAACTGTCTACTGATTTCCTTTTACTCTTACTTTTTCTTTTCGGTAGGAAGACATTGCTGCACACTTTATTTCTGACCAACACCGAACCTCCACTTAACCTGTTGTTCACCTTCTGTTCACAGCAGATTCACAACTACTGGCACTGTAGTTAAAGAGAATGAGGGGAGCAGGGACAAGTGTAAAGGCTCCTTGTTGAGGGTATCTTGCTGATGTGTGTAGCAATGCCTGCCGTTTAGCAAGAACAGATGTAAGAAAAAAAGTGAAAGGTTGGTTAATAGCCTTATCATTACCTTCACTGCTGCTTCTCTGTATATTGACATCACCAGTTCATGATAAGTTGGGTCATCTTCCTTAGTGATAGAATGGTATAGCAGTGGATCACATTATTTTAGCACATAGGGGTCTCTGGGATATGGGAAAACCCCTCCCTCAGTCCATGCCTGCCTTATCTTGCTACTTAAAAATGAATGCTAAATTCCAAGTGACTTGCCATCTTTCTCCCCATCTTCCCTGTTTCCCTTTCCCACTCCACTTTATCTTCCTTTCTCTCGTTATACTTACTCTTTAGCCCCCTTTTCTATTTTCATCTTCTGTCCCTTGTCTAAACTGTCAGGTTAATTGTTCTTTAAGTTGGATGTAGGTAATAATGGCATGTACGCATGTGCACATCAGCACATATGTGCAAGCATGCTTCAGCTGGTATGCTAAAATAATATCCAGCAGTGGTGGGACAATTTATTGTTAGGTGGGCCAGGGTGGACTAAAGTGTATTTTGTGAATAGAGTATATAATGGCTACCCTCCTCCATCTCCCTCAGGAGCAAATGCAGGATTTGCTGGATGGGTTCATGCACATCCTGATATACTGTATGTAGTAATGTGTAACTCAAACACGTTTGCCAATCTATCGTGTTTAAGTTACATTTCTCGTCCTCTTTCAGTACATCTCCCTGAACACACACATATGCCCACCCACCACCATACTTACCATTATTCATGGCTCAGACCAGGGGCGTAGCTATGCCAGACGGGGGCCCATAGCATACTTTCATGTCACGGCACGTGCCCCCCCCTCCCTTGGTGGATTTGTCCAAAGAACCCCTTCCCCGCAGCGCTCACCATTGGAGCTGCACTGCCGCCTCATCCACTCTCCTGGCCGGCCCAGCTCCACCTCATGTCTCCTCACAAATGCTGGGAGGAGGCGTGGCCGTGGTCCAGGGATGTCCCTGCAGACTCAGCCACGCCTCCTCCAAGCATTAGTTAGTGCTCAGGAGAGGCGGAACTAGCGGCTGGGTGGGCAGGTGTGGCTGCAGTGCAGCAGCACACTTGTAGATAAAAGATGCCAGCGGCGGGGCTCACTCAGCAACTAGGTACAGGGGAAGGCTTGGGCCCCAGTGACAACTCGAGCCCCATAGCAGTCGCATCACCTGCACCTATGGTAGCTACGCCCATGGGTCAGACGTAGCAGCAGCCCAGCCAGTAGACCTCTGATTGGTTTTGGGGTGGGTCGCAACACATAATTAGACCACGGGGGGGGGGGGGGGGGGGGGAGGGGGTCATGGCAGACAGCTCTGTTATAGAAAGTATAAACTGGGGTGGTGTGTGTGTGTGGGGGGGGTGGAGGGGGGTGGATCTGTGCATTCTATGAGATGTTCATATGGGTATGATTTTGAACATTCACATGCAAACGTGTACCCACGGACAGATGCAGACCTGCAAAATGTGTTGACGGACAGATGCAGACTTCTTGTACCCAGCTGACCAGTTCCGACAACCAGCCTGAGTAAGCTTCAGGTTTTGCCGCAGCACTTGGATCATAGATGCTGGCAGGAGGCGTCTTTTTTTCCTACACACGCCTCCTGCAGCATTAAAATATTTATTGCACGATATTGCGCAGCCGCTTCCCTGTGACTGTGCAATACTAACCACATGAGAATCAGGCCCTGTGTTAAATACGATGTACATGTGTGTATATGTATTTTTTTTTCTCGTATTACGTCTCTTTTCTAACTTTTCTAGCACATTTCATTCTGGTATAAGTATAATATGCATTACTGTATAACTGTTGCCAAGTGATTATACGGCAGGAAAACATCACTTTCTTTATATTTTAGCAGGACCTTTTCTCAATATACAGTAGCAGAGAGTTATAAGCTTAGTCTACAATAAATAATAACCTCTCACTGTTTTGATCCTCTAGATGTGTTATATACTCCATGGGCCTGATTCAGGTTTGTAAGCAAAGCAAAAAAGCAAACAACTGGGCAAAACCATGTTGCACTGTAGGTTAGGGGCTGATGTGCAGAGAGTTTTAGATTTGGGTGGGTGGGGGTGTTATGTTGTTTCTATGCAAGGTAAATACTGGATGGTACATCAATAATTTTCTATATTGCATCACAGTGGTCAGAGGTATAGCTAGGTGCCATGGTGCCCGGAGCAAGGGTATGTTTTTTTTCGCCCCCTCCACTTTACTGAATTGGTGAATGTTACATTTGAAAAGAACAAAAATATTTTAAAATCTTAAATTGCTGACAGCGCTGGTTCTAGACTGTGTGTAGCTCAGGGTGAAAGTTTCCTCTGGGCGCCCATATGTTAATCAAAAATATAGGGGTGGGGCTTCATGGGCCACAGAATAATTGCAATTCAGATTACACAGCACAATATTGTCTGTTATTCACATTACACCACACAGTAGTGTCCGTTATTCACATTACACCACACAGTAGTACTCCTCTTATACACTTTATGCCACACAGTAGAGCCCCTTATACAAGTTACACAACACAGTAGTGTCCGTTATTCACATTACACCACACAGTAGTACTCCTCTTATACACTTTATGCCACACAGTAGAGCCCCTTATACAAGTTACACAACACAGTAGTGTCCGTTATTCACATTGCACCACACAGTAGTACTCCTCTTATACACTTTATGCCACACAGTAGAGCCCCTTATACAAGTTACACAACACAGTAGAGCCCCTTATATACGTTATGCCACACTAGAGATGCTTATACATATTACTAAGCAGCTTCTATTGCGGAGAGAGGTGCTGCAACAGCCGGGGCAGAGATATGTGCTGCAACAGCCGGGACACAGGGAGAGGTACTGCAGCAGCTGGGGCATAAAGAGGTGCTGCAGCATCGGGGGCAGAGAGTGAGACATATAAAAAGGGTGGCAGAGCTCCAGCATGTGCCGCTGTCAGTGTATCCTTCTGTCACCTCTGACTCGCCTGCCCTGTTCCTTATTGAGTCTCCGAGTCAGTGTGCACCACCTCTGCTTCTCCTCCTCCTGCTCTGCGGTTCCCTGTATAGTACACTGTACACTGTATAGCGGCCGAAGGGAGGGGGGAGTCAGGCAGCAGCGCGCCCTCTTATTTTTCCAGCGCCCGGAGCTCGTGCTCCACTGGAGCCACCCTCGCTACACCCCTGACAGTGGTTAGCGATACTGGAGCCATGGGTTTGATTCTGACTAAGGCACTGTGTTTTTGAATGAGCTTCCTTTGGTTTTGGCCAACAGTCCAACTGGATTTTGTGTTTTGCATATTTGGAAATATAGACTAAGGGGGACATTTACTATGCAGTGATAAGAGCGGAGAAGTGAGCCAGTGGAGAAGTTGCCCCATCAACCAATCAGCAGCTCTGTATCATTTTATAGTATGCAAATTATAGATGTTACTTCAGTGCTGATTAGTTACCATGGGCAACTTCTCCACTGGCTCACTGCTCTGCTCTTATCACTGCTTAGTAAATGTCCCCCTAAGTTCCAATGGAGCATCAACTGATGTGAATGAGTCTGTATTTTCTGAAGAGCAGTACTTATATGGTGGTAATATACAAAGAAATGATTATAATAACAAAATATAGAGGGGTATCCAATTAGCCCTGATCCGTTTTTTGGGTAATAAAAACGTGCTGATATCACAATTAATGAACCCGTGATCGCACGATAACCCATGGGATAGGTGATAAGTCCTCGATCCCATATGTTATCGCGGCTCCGGCAGCCCACTTATCGCGGATTATGCTTCATTTGCCAGTGGCACCCAAAGTTTAATCTGAAATAAGTCCCGGCATTGGGGGGAGGAGTGCGCCGCATCAGGGCTAATAGGCTATCCCCTGGCGATACAGTTAGGTAATTGGATACCCCTGTAGTATTAATTGTCACTTGAGAGCTGTTTTGTTGGTGGCCTTTTTTATTGGTAAGTTGTTATGTGAATGATATTAATTGTAGTGATATGATTCCTAAACTCTTCATTACCTACACCCAGTGGTGCAAGTAGAAAAAATGTCTTACGGGTACTGTGTGCGCGCGCCGAAGGCGCGCGCGCGCAAAAAAATGGGTGTGGCCAAATGCCACATGGGGCGTGGCCAATGAAAATGGGGGCGTGATACACATATGGGGGAGGGGCAGATACACGTATGACCCCAATAGTGTCAGATACACGTTGCACCACAGTGCTAGATATACATTGCCCCACAGTGCCAGATACATATAACCCCACAGTGCCAGATACACATTGCCCCACAGTGCCAGATACACAAATGTCCCCAGAGTGCCAGATACACAAATGTCCCCAGAGTGTCAGATACACATTGCCTCACAGTGCCAGATACACATTGCCCCACAGTGCCAGATGCACATTGCCCCACAGTGCCAGATACACAAATGACCCCAGAGTGCCAGATACACATTGCCCCACAGTGCCAGATACACATTGCCCCACAGTGCCAGATACACAAATGTCCCCAGAGTGCCAGATACACATTGCCCCACAGTGCCAGATGCACATTGCCCCACAGTGCCAGATGCACATTGCCCCACAGTGCCAGATACACATTGCCCCACAGTGCCAGATACACATTGCCCCACAGTGCCAGATACAGAAATGCCCCCAGAGTGCCATACATTGCCTCACAGTGTCAGATACACATTGCCCCACAGTGCTAGATACACAAATGCCCCCACTGTGTCAGATATACATTGCCCCCCCGTGCCAGATACAGAAATGCCCCTACAGTGCCAGATATGCCCCCAGTGCCAGATATCCTCCAGTGCCAGGTATACATGCCCCCCTGTGCCAGATATCCCCCAGTGCCAGGTATATATGCCCCCCTGTGCTAGATATGCCCCCAGTGCCAGATATCCCCCAGTGCCAGGTATACATGCCCCCCCAGTGCCAGATATCCCCCAGTGCCAGGTATACATGCCCCCCCCAGTGCCAGATATCCCCCAGTGCCAGGTATACATGCCCCCCCAGTGCCAGATATCCCCCAGTGCCAGGTATAACATGCCCCCCCAGTGCCAGATATCCCCCAGTGCCAGGTATAACATGCCCCCCCAGTGCCAGATATCCCCCAGTGCCAGGTATACATGCCCCCCTGTGCCAGATATCCCCCAGTGCCAGGTATATATGCCTCCCTGTGCCAGATATGCCCCCAGTGCCAGGTATACATGCCCCCCTGTGCCAGATATCCCCCAGTGCCAGGTATATATGCCCCCCTGTGCCAGATATGCCCCCAGTGCCAGGTATATATGCCCCCCTGTGCCAGATATGCCCCCAGTGCCAGGTATACATGCCCCCCTGTGCCAGATATCCCCCAGTGCCAGGTATATATGCCCCCCTGTGCCAGATATGCCCCCAGTGCCAGGTATATATGCCCCCCTGTGCCAGATATGCCCCCAGTGCCAGGTATACATGCCCCCCCAGTGCCAGGTATAACATGCCCCCCTCCCCTACTCACCGCTGCCGTCGCTGTCCTCCTGTCTGTCATGTGAGGGAAGGAGAGTGCAGCCTGCGCCTCTCGTTCCCCTCAGTCTTCGGCGGGTGTCTCAGTTTAATTCAGCGCCGATCCGTGAGCCAATCAGAGCTCGCGGGTGCGAGCTCTGATTGGCTCACGGATCGGCGCTGAAGTAAACTGAAACACCCACCGGAGACTGAGGGGAACGAGAGGCGCAGGCTGCACTCTCCTGCCCTCACATCAGAGGCGTGTGCGGCGTGGGGGAGGGAGGGAAGGAAGAGGAGCGGCGGCCCGTCGGTGTGGGTACGGCGTACCCACGGCTAAATTCTTACGGGTACGCCGTACTCACCCGTACCCGCCCACTTGCACCACTGCCTACACCTCATACTGTAGTAAATTGTAACATTGCTTCCTTATTTCTGCATGCTAGTGCATATGTTAAGGTGGCCATATGCAGTGCAATCATTTTTCTGCTCAGCTAATTATCATCTGACAATCAGGCATTTATTGCACATTGGGCTAATTCATGTACCCAGATGCAATTGTGATTTCCTAGGCTACGGAACTGCTTATGTTAGCAAGGGAAACTGCCACTCAGAAATGAAAAGAGATGCCCACCAGAGCCATCCAAGACTCATTTGCAATTGAATATATACATTTGCAGCCTATACACAAAAATGAGGAACACTGAAGTTAAAGGCAGGCCTATGGCTACACAGACTAGACACAGCAATAGCGAAGCAGGTACCATGTTTTACACATATCAACTCGCAGCTGACGGCGGATACAGACCCCAAAAAATGGGCATGATACGCCTGAGTGTCTTCAACCGCTCTCCGTTAACACCTCCAAACGGTCACTTCCTGTTAATTATTTCTCCATGGAATCCTCATTGTGAGCAAGATCACAGCAGCACCTTGATGTATGCGCACTGCGATTGCAGCACATGCGGAATGAGCAGATAATCACTCTGTTACGTGAACATCGGCCATGGAGTACAAACATGAATTAGGCCCATTGGGAGGCCATAACCGAGCTCTAACGCTGTATACACACTACACAATGTGTGTACCCAGCAACAACGTCAGTGACAGAACCCGGCTAGGATGCCGGCATCAGAAAATGCATACACACTTGCCAATGCCGGCAGTGACAGAGCAGGGGCAGCATGGCCCTCACTAGTGATGTCACTCCTGCATGCAGGACTGATGGAGAATGTCGCTGACAACGCGTGGGAGCTTGCATCGTCAGCGATATAGCGGGTACAAACACTAGACTATGTGACCGATATGTCTGTCTGATCCGCTGGATTAGACGACATATCGTCTAATGTGCACCCAGCTTAATTAACTTTCAGCATATCCAACAGATGCATGCAATACAGTAATTGGTGTTCTGATCTGACAGTGGATATACAGTACTTACTATCAGACAGACAGACCAATTATCTGATATATACGGCTATGTCATATAATTGGTCTATCTGTCTGATGGTACATTGGTGGTCATTCCGAGTTGATCGCTAGTTGCATTTGTTCGCAGCATAGCGATCAGGCTAAAAAACGGCAGTTCTGCGTATGCAGCGCAATGCGCGCGCACGTATGGCCACAACGAACAATGTAGTTTTGCACAGGGTCTAGCGAAGCATTTCAATCGCACTGGTGGCCGCAGAGTGATTGACATGAAGTGGGCGTTTCTGGGTGTCAACTGACCGTTTTCAGGGAGTGTTCGGAAAAACGCAGGCATGCCAGTAAAAACGCAGGCGTGGCTGGCCGAATGCAGGGCGTGTTTGTGACGTCAAATCCGGAACTGAATAGTCTGAAGTGATCGCAAGCGCTGAGTAGGTTTTGAGGTACACTGAAACTGCACAAAAAAACTTCGTAGCCGCTCTGCGATAGAAACGTTCGTACTTCTGCTAAGCTAAAATACACTCCCAGTGAGCGGCAGCATAGAGTTTACACGGCTGCTAAAAACTGCTAGCGAGCGATCAACTTGGAATGACCCCCATTGTGGCCAGTCTGATGGTATATTGTGGCCAGCATTATGTAGATAAAACTATTTTTCTAAGAAAGATTTACACACACTTCTATGAAAGCACAATGGGGGTCATTCCAAGTTGTTCGCTCTGTATTTTTTTCTCGCAACGGAGCGATTAGTCGCTAATGCGCATGCGCAATATCCGCAGTGCGACTGCGCCAAGTAAATTTGCTATGCAGTTAGGTATTTTACTCACGGCATTACGAGGTTTTTTCTACGTTCTGGTGATCGTAATGTGATTGACAGGAAGTGGGTGTTTCTGGGCGGAAACAGGCCGTTTTATGGGTGTGTGCGAAAAAACGCTACCGTTTCTGGGAAAAACGCGGGAGTGGCTGGAGAAACGGAGGAGTGTCTGGGCGAACGCTGGGTGTGTTTGTGACGTCAAACCAGGAACGACAAGCACTGAACTGATCGCAGATGCCGAGTAAGTGTGGAGCTACTCAGAAACTGCTAAGAAGTGTCTATTCGCAATTTTGCTAATCTTTCGTTCGCAATTTTGATAAGCTAAGATTCACTCCCAGTAGGCGGCGGCTTAGCGTGTGCAAAGCTGCTAAAAGCAGCTTGCGAGCGAACAACTCGGAATGACCCCCCATAAGCAGGCTTTTTAAAATAGAACCTACTATTCATTGTTTTATTTTTGAATTCATGTTATGTATACAGCATAGTTTCAAACTCCTGTCCGATCTTGAACCTTCAGGATATCAATGTTTTGCTGAGCCATGTGGTGTTTCAGGTTATGTTTATATCTGATATTTTATTTGTATTGTTTGAAAGTAGCTTTGTAAAATGTGTCCTACAATTGTGCAATCACACTGCATTGAAACTTTTTTGCTGTCGTTTTTAAATTATATTCAGAGTATATTTTTGTAGCTTTATATACACATTATACTAGCACAAAACAATTGCCTTGCATTGCAGAAATGTAAGCCCAGGTTTGCAAAGGTTGTAAGAAATGATCACATCACTTGTCCTGTTTCTGCAGTCCTGGGGAGGGAGGAGGATGAGAGAGTAAAATCTGGGCGTTACAAAAGTGACATCAGCAGTGAGAAGAGTAAAGGAAGTTCTGGACTGGCTCAGCTGCCGAATACTGGAACAGGAGCTTGAATTCTCATTGAGAGACATGGCTGCAGTACACACAGTGGGCACTACTGCTCTAGTAACAGATTACATCACTGGCAGATGTAAAGCAGACTGGTGACTGATTTATGGTATGCAAGATTAACAAACAGGGTGTGAAGAAGAGAAAGGAGGAGAGTCAGAGGGCCCTATAGTTCTCATCTGTTGTCAACCTCTGTGTTTAGTTTAATGCTACTAGGTCACAATCAGTATAAATAAAACACCAGGCCAGTTGGTGGGAAATGTAAAGTCTGCCTCCAAGGTTGAAGACTATCAATTGTTTATTAGCTTACATGATTACATTGCTACCTCTGGAATCATTTACTAAGGTCCAGTGCTGTAACTTTTAGTAAACGTTGAAACCCCACTCACTATTACTATTACACACTGAACTATCAGTCCTAAATATATTATGCAAAGTATTAATTCTGTTCACCCTGTCATGATATTTTAAAAGTGGACTAAATTCTTTGAATTTCTTAATTCAGGCAGTTCTAGCAACTTACAGTGTGACCAGTGGCCAGGCTTTAGTTGGAAGACTCTGTACACACTTACGTTTTGAATTGCATTTAAAGCGTGTACAAAAATTTAATATAGTTTCAGCTTGTTTTTACATGTTTGGTGTGTGCAGATGTAGCCATGCTGATTGCGTGTGTGAATAGCCGCACCCGCGATCCATAGAGATTACATTGTGCAGTGGCTGGTGCAGCCAGGGGCAAACGCAGGATTTTTAGAGGGGGGTTTCCATATGGGTATGCAGTCATATCCCCGACTATCAGGTTCCCGGCAGGTGAAATTCCAATGCCGAAATCCCAGCAGCTACTGAAATGCCGACGGTCGGAATCCCGGCCACCGGGCAGAAACCCCACTTGGGTGGAGGTCCAGGCCACAACCCAGAGAGGAAATAGAAGTCGCCATTGGGCCTGAAGCGTGGCGAGTGCAGCGAGCCTGTTACGGGACATGCTGTGCTCGAGGTTGGGATTCCGGCATTGGTATTTCAACGCCGGGATCCCGTCAGTCCTTAAATCATACTGATTCCTCTATATGTAGTGAAAAAAATAAATACATTTATATATATATATATATATATATATATATATACATACATACATACATACATACATACATATACATACATATATATATACATACATATACATATATGCATATATATGTATACATATATATATATACATACACATATACATATATATATATATATATATACACATATACATCATATACATACGTATATATATATATTTATAGCAAACAGGTACTATTCCGACGAGAGCTCCCTGCAGCAGTAGTAGGAGCTTCTGTGATCGCGGTAGGGGTCGCGATCGCGGTTTGTATAGAGATGGAGACACAGCTGTCTCCGTCCCTGAAAAAAAAAATTTGGCTGATCAGGGGGGGTTTCTGGGTACTCAGAACCCCTTCCTGCATGCGCCACTGGGTGCAGTTACTGTAGTTGCTCATGTGATGCATACGTAAGCACTGAGGCAATGATCGGCATGGCTACAACTGTATGTGTTTTACAAGTGTATTCAATTTTTTATTTTATTTTTTAAATCGACAACACAGGAAACTTTTCTGCTTTCAGCCAAATGCATGTGGAACCACATATTTATATGTAATTGCATTTGACAATGCGTTGTGTAACAAGTCAGTTGGGGTGCATGGAAGGAACTCCATTGACCCCTTTGCATCCCCTTGCAGTTGTCCTGACAGTAACTAGAACAGGAAGTATGCAAGAGATGCAGTCAGTCTGCCATCGCTCTTGACCACAAAGTCCAAGCTGGGGACATTGGATGCAATAGTTGTCATCCCCATAACCGCTTCTACATTTTAAAATGCTTGAGTAGTTGGCTGTTGGGTCCAAATTTCATTTTTAATTACCGTAATATTGAAAAATAATAATAATAATAGTAATAATTTTATTAAAATAGTGCTTTATAGACATCAAAAACAATTCACATAATACAGAAGATGTAAGTAATACAGCAATAGATAAGCCACACAGACATACAGTGCCTTGCAAAAGTATTCACTCCCCTTTGCATTTTTCATGCTTTGTTGCTTCACAACCTGGAATTAAAATGGATTGTTCGAAGGTTTGCATCATTTTATTCACAGAACATGCCTACAACTTTGAAGATTTTTTTATTTTTTTTTATTGTGAAGCAAACAACAAATAGGACAAAATAACAGAAAACTTCAGCGTGCATAGCTATTCACCCTCCTAAAGTCAGTACTTTGTAGATCCACCTTTTGCGGCAATTACAGATGCAAGTCGCTTTGGATAAGTCTGTATGAGCTTGCTACATCTTGCCACTAGGATTTTTGCCCATTCCTCAAGGCAAAACTGCTCCAGCTCCTTTATGTTGGATGGTTTCCGCTTGTGAACAGAAATCTTTAAATCTGACCACAGATTCTCAATTGGATTGAGATCTGGGCTTTGACTAGGCCCTTCCAACACATTTAAATGTTTCTTCTTAAACCACTCGAGTGTTGCTATAGCAGTATGCTTCAGGTCATTGTCCTGCTGGAAGGTGAACCTCCGTCCCAGTCTCAAATCACAGGCAGACTGAAACAGGTTTTACTCAAGAATATCCCTGTATTTTGCACCATCTATCTTTCCCTCGACTCGAAACAGTTTCCCAGTCCCTGCTGCTGAAAAACATCCCCACAGCATGATGCTGCCACCACTATGTTTCACTGTGGGGATGGGGTGATGGGATGTGTTGGGTTTGCTCCAGACATAGCGTTTTCCTTGGTGGCCGAAAAAGTTAAATTTTAGTCTCATCTGACCAGAGCACCTTCCTCAATACATTTGGGGAGTAGTCCACATGCCTTTTGGCAAACTCAAAATGTGCCTTCTTATTTTTAACATTAAGTAATGGCTTTTCTCATACGTCCTAGAGGATGCTGGGGACTCCAAAAGGACCATGGGGTATAGACGGATCCGCAGGAGCTTGGGCACACTATAAAGACTTAAACTGGGTGTGAACTGGCTCCTCCCTCTATGCCCCTCCTCCAGACCTCAGTTAGACTTTGTGCCCAGGAGTGGCTGGACACACACTAGGGGAGCTCTACTGAGTTTCTCTAAAAGACTTTGTTAGGTTTTTTATTTTCAGGGAGACCTGCTGGCTACAGGCTCCCTGCATCGTGGGAGTGAGGGGAGAGAAGCAGACCTACTTCTTCTTAGTTTAAAGGCTCTGTTTCTCGGCTACTGGACACCATTAGCTCCAGAGGGTTCGATCACTTGGTGCGCCTAGCTGCTTGTTCCCGGAGCCACGCTGTCGCCCCCCTCACAGAAGCCAGAAGAAAGAAGTCGGGTGAGTATGAGAAGAACAGAAGACTTCAGTGACGGCAGAAGACTTCAGTAACGGAGGTAACAGTTTGTGCTACGCTCCATGCTCCCAGACTAATGGCACTCGCAGGGCGCTCGGGGGGGAGCGCCCTGGGCAGCAGGTGCTGATTTCTTCCTAAGGCTGGCATAAAAAAGAAAAAATCATACCCCCGCCGGCATATGGCTGCGCCCTGGGCAGACATGTATAGTTAAAATACGGGGTTGGAGCCCTGGTGTGATTATTTTTTACTGTCGGTGATCATGTTTAACTGTCAGTCTGGCGGTGCCGGGGCTCCGTGTCCCGGACGCCCGCCAGCATGTTGGAGCGCACTACGCACCTTTTTTCCTCCCCGGCTCTCGCGGGTGCAGGTCGCTGGGGGGAGCGCCCTGGGCAGCACTTTACAGTTAGTATTCAGCTGGCGGTGCCAGGGCTCCGTGTCCCGGACACCCGCCAGCATGTTGGAGCGCACTATGCGCATTTTCTTCCCTGGCTCGCGGGTGCAGGGCACTGGGGGGAGCGCCCTGGACAGCATTTTAAGGTTATTAGTCAGCTGGCGGTGCCGGAGCTCCATGGCCCGGACTTCCGCCAGCGTGTTGTAGCGCACGGGGTGCCATTTTCCCCACTGCCGCAGGCTCCACCGTGGGTACAGGTCGCTGGTGTAAGAGCGTCCTGGGCAGCATTTAAGGAGCTATCCCGGGCGGGGGAACATACCCGGACACCGGGTGTCTTCACCCCGCCGGGGCATCGCAGCGTGCGTGCTGCACTCCACTCGCTCCCACACACCAACGACCTCCGTGGGTGCGGGGCGCGGGGGGGGGGGGGGCGCTCCGGGGCTAGATTTTACCGCTTATGTTTGTGTTTTAACGGGCTTAAGCGCGCCGGGAAGGGGCGGAGCTTAGCCCTCATAGAGTCGCCGCCATTTTTCCTTAGATCCCCGTCAGGGGGGGGGGGGCATATAGGGTTGTTATAGGGAGTTATGTGTGATATTGGACGCATAATGCCTCTTTTGTTACATAAACTGACTGTTTCCCTGTTGTAATGTAACCACTATTAATTAGTCGACATATGTCGGCAGGTGTGAGGGCTTTGTCATAAGCTGCTGTGGGAATAACTGTCGGCTTTGCCGGCGCAAGGCGGTACTTGATTCGGGAAATTTATTAGCAAATGGGTGTTTGTGTGCTTAAACAGTAAACACGATAGGGGAGATACAGTTGTTTATGGATGCCCTGTCGGCATCAACGGTATTTCCTGGGTAAAGAATCATCAGGCGGTCATTGCCTTGTACCTGTGTGTGTGTATATATATATATATATTTATAGGTATATGTGGGGGGAGTGTTATCAAAATTGTATTTGTATGCTTCCTTCAGACCCCTCGGGGTTCCGTGGTTATTAGTATTTTTTGCCCACTTACTATTCCTTGCTGTAGACATTTACTAAGTTTCTGTCGACCATAACGTTCCTGGTAGATCCACATCTGGGGCATGTCAGTACATGGTCATACACATTCGCAACACATTACTGTCACTAGAGACCTGACAGGTCGGGACAATCCACTTGCGTATAGGTTATATCTATGGGGGTCATTCCGAGTTCGTTCGTTATTTTTTTGTCGCAACGGAGCGAATAGTCGCTAATGCGCATGCGCAATGTCCGCAGTGTGACTGCGCCAAGTAAATTTGCTATGCAGTTAGGAATTTTACTCACGGCATTACGAGGTTATTTCTTCGTTCTGGTGATCGTAATGTGATTGACAGGAAGTGGGTGTTTCTGGGCGGAAACAGCCCGTTTTATGGGAGTGTGTGAAAAAACGCTACAGTTTCTGGGAAAAACGCGGGAGTGGCTGGAGAAACGGGGGAGTGTCTGGGCGAACGCTGGGTGTGTTTGTGACGTCAAACCAGGAACGACAAGCACTGAACTGATCGCAGATGCCGAGTAAGTCTGGAGCTACTCAGAAACTGCTAAGAAGTGTCTATTCGCAATTCTGCTAATCTTTCGTTCGCAATTTTAATATGCGAAAATTCACTCCCAGTAGGCGGCGGCTTAGCGTGTGCAAAGCTGCTAAAAGCAGCTTGCGAGCGAACAACTCGGAATGACCCCCTATATGTATATATATATGTAGATATAGGTTATATATGCATGGTTAGGATATATGTGTTTTATTGTGTATTACATGATGTATATCCATGAATGCTGAAATAATGGTATTCTTATCATGTGCTGATCGCTCTGTTGATTAAGCTCTAGATTGGCCGGGAAGAGTTGGTTTCGATCCTCTCAAGGAGTCCCAATATTCTTCTCTTCACAACGCGGAGAGAAAATCATGACAGTCAACTCCTGGTCGCCGCAGAGCCCGGTCGCAAAGGATCATACACAGGCAGCTAAGTGAAATTTTATTTCTATACTTTGACCTTATTTGCACTGTATGCACTTGAGGGAGTGTGATGTTCGGGTAGGCATCCGACAAAATTACCCTACCCAGAGTGGGTAGGCTTGCCTATGTTTATTCTACCGTATAACATTACAGCAGGCTGCCACGTGACAGCAGGAGGTGTGACCGGAAAAATGCGGAGGATGTCTCCGGGAGATGCTGGTGAGAGGTTTACAGCTGTTTGGTGTGGCCTCTGGTCAGTCAATCTCGGCGGATACCACTGGTAAGTCTAACTTCGTGAGTTAGCCTCCTTCGCAATGGTTGGTGACGCATTCTTTTGTGGGATGCAGTCGTTTTAACCGGTTTGATACCGTTCTTTTTTTCCTTTTCTGTGCAGACAGTGGAAGGGAAAAGGTAAGTGTTCTGCAGCCTTGTTAGGTTAGCAGAAGTGGACGTCGGTTTCTGTTTCCACTACATCCACCACTTGTCGCTGAGTCTATCGGGCTGGTCCTCACTCCGGTGAGCACTCGTCTACTAATTTTCAGTTAGTCCAGGAATAGACTAGGACCTGTGAGTTATTTATAGAATCCAAAGGGGGACATTCTGACTTACGGTTGTTTCCCCTTACTGCTTTTTCTAATAGATCTTGCCGTTCCCCTCTGGAAGGGGAGGTAGTACGCGACGCCATACAGAGGTGCGTCAGGTTCAGGACATTGTCTGATTGTCCCTATATAAAGGTGCAAATCGTTGTTTCTCTCTGACTGTTCTTCGGCACAGGGATTGACTGTTCCCAACGACGCAGAGGTCGAAAGTGGGTTTCAGAGTAGATACTGACCGGTTAAGGTTCGGGGTTTTTCCTGTGGAAAGAGGTCTGAGGATCCAGAGTTGGATCGGCTTTGAGGTGACACCCCATCAATATGTTCTATTAATAAAACAGATGGGTGCGGCCTAAGAGGCTTTTTTCGGTGAGCAGGTCTAATACCAGAGTGGTGTTCAAGGGACCAGTTGGAAGTGTGTTCCAGGTCTCACATGCGCATGCACCGGAATATAATCCTAACGGCCAGGACATCGCTCTTGTGGTGTCTGCTCGGTTCTCTCCTTCTAGAGGAATGAAGGTTCGGGATCCAGGTTTAGATCCTGGTGTCCGTGCATACAGATCTCCGAAGCCGGGGAGCAGTCCTTTGCAAGGGACGTATTTCCAGAGGATGAGGTCAAGTTGGGAAGCTTGTCTGTTATAAGCTTTCTTGAATTAAGAGCTATTTTCGACAAACTGATTCTTCGTGTTCTGCCCGTGTTAGTTCTGCCAGACGACTTGTCAGCAGGGGCGTAAGTAAGCCGCTATGGCGGAACGAGGAGCAAAGCGGCAGTGGCGGAAGATGCACAGTTTGCAGTTGAGTGGGAAGTCTGGTAAACGCTATGTTAGCAGTCTTCGTTCCGGAGGTAAATGACGGTGAAATAGATTTCCTCTGCTGACGCGATATCCAGCCGGAAAAAATTCTGTCGTCATCGAGAAGCTTGCCCAGACGTGCCAAGTCTTTGAGGAGTGTCGCAATTGGACATGTTGGCGTCTGGCCTCAACGAGAGGCCTCAGGCAGATTGTTCCAGGTCAAGGGACACTCAAGATATAGCAGTGGCCATCATCGTGTCACCGTGGGTGTTTTTAGTCGGTCTATGGGGCCTCTCCGCTTTCACTTTTCGGACGATGGTAAGCGTAAGAGAATCAAAAGGTTCCGGTGATCCTCTTGAATCCGGTCTAGCCAGCGAGGGTTGGCTATACAGTTTTTCATGGTTTACTCATAGAAGATTACTGCCCTCTTCCTCTACGCGAGGTTATGGTACAACTAGTTCAGGGCGTGTATCATGACTTACCGCTGCTGCGTCTGGCGGCGGGGCGATTGAATGCCATATCCTAAGCCGAACGGGTGTTCCCAGTGAAGTTGTTTCCTCAATTCTTCAGGCTAGGAGAGAACTAACGGTAAAGCGTTTCCACCGTAGTTGGAGTACTTATGTGTCTTGGTGTGTATCCAGGAAGGCTCCTATGGCAGACTTTCAGCTAGGTCGTGCTTATCCATACACTAACCGGTGTGGATGCAAGCCTAATAAGTTTCTTTACAAGATTTTTCTCTTGGAAAGTGGTCATGCTATTGGCTTTGACGTCCGCAAGGTGGGTGTCGGAAGTGGTGGTTTTGTCTCACAAGTGCCTTGTTTGATCTTTCAGGTGGATAGAGAGGAATTGAGTACTCGGTTGGTAGTTCTACCAAGAGTGGTTTCTGGGTTTCGCAGAAATTGGGCTATTTTGATGCCGGTGGTTAATTAGGCATCAGCTGATTCAAATTCCCTCGATCTTGCCAGGGATTTGAGTTATGTAGGTTGCCAATTTTGGCTCAGTTTGGAGAAACAGAGGCTCTGTTTGTCTGGTATGTTCCCAACATGGTTTGGGAGACTGCGTTCTGCAGTCTGTTACACGCTGAATCTGTGATGCGGTTTGGCATGTTCGTTCTACGGCTGGATTGCCGTTAGCGAAGTCGGTGGAAGCCCATTCTAATGGAAATATGGGCTCTTCTTGGGCGGATGCCCAAGGAGTCTCGGCGGTTCAACTTTGCCGAGCAGATTCTGGGTCGGGATCTAATGCTTTTGCTATGCTCTACAAGTTTGATGCCCTGTTTTTTGGGGACCTTTGTTTGCTCATTCGGTGCTGCAGAGTCGTCCGCACTCTCCCGCCCGTTTTGGAGCTTTGGTATAATCCCCATGGTCCTTTTGGAGTCCCCAGCATCCTCTAGGACGTATGAGAAAATAGGATTTTGGTACCTACCGGTAAATCCTTTTCTCTTAGTCCGTAGAGGATGCTGGGCGCCCATCCCAGTGTGTACTGTGTCTGCAATTATTGCTTTTGGTTACACCCTGGTGGTGTGTCTTCTCTGTCAAGCGGTTGCTACCGTTGTTCATGCCATGGCATGCGGGGTCTTATTTTTGCTTATGTGGACACACGGTTTGTGTTACATATTCTCTCAGCATCTGGCTGTGTTTTGTTCATGCCGTTGGCTGGTATTCTACTGAATGCCACGCTCTACAGTGTGTTTGAGGTGTGAGCTGGTATGACACTCACCGTGTTTATAACAATAAATTCTTTCCTCGAAATGTCCATCTCTCCTGGGCACAGTTTTCTAACTGAGGTCTGGAGGAGGGGCATAGAGGGAGGAGCCAGTTCACACCCAGTTTAAGTCTTTATAGTGTGCCCAAGCTCCTGCGGATCCATCTATACCCCATGGTCCTTTTGGAGTCCCCAGCATCCTCTAAGGACTAAGAGAAAAGGATTTACCGGTAGGTACCAAAATCTTATTTTTTCTGGCCACTCTTCCATAAAGCCCAGCTCTATGGAGTGTACGTCTTATTGTGGTCACATGCGCAGATACACCGGTCTCTGCTGTAGAACTTTGCAGCTCCTTCAGGGTTACCTTTGGTCTCTGTGCTGCCTCTCTCTGATTCATTCCCTCCTTGCCCGGTCTGTGAGTTTTGATGGCCGGCCCTCACTTGGCAGGTTTGTTGTGGTACCATGTTCATTCCATTTGAAGATGATGGATTTGATGGTGCTCCGGGGGATCATCAAAGATTTGAATATTTTCTATAACCCATCCATGACTTGTACTTCTCAACAACTTTGTCCCTGACTTGTTTAGAGAGCTCCTTAGTCTTTATGGTGTGATGCCTCTTGCTTAGTGGTGTTGCAGCCTCTGGGGCCTTTCAGAAAAGGTGTGTTTATACTGACAGATCATGTGACACATAGATTGCACACAGGTGGACTTCATTTCACTAATTATGTGACCTCTGAAGGTACAGTAATTGGTTGCACCAGAACTTTTGAGGGGCTTCATAGCAAAGGGGGTGAATACAAATGCACATGTCAATTTTAAAAAATTTTGTCTATAAAAATTATTTTTTCTATACATTTTTCTCATTTCACTTCACCAATTTAAGATTATTTTGTGCAGATCCATCGCATAAAATTCAGAGTAAAAAAAAAAATTCAATTACAGGTTGCTATATAGCAAAATGGGTAAAAAGCCAAGGGGGTGAAAACTTTAGCAAGGCACTGTAAAAGAAAACCTTAAGCACACAGAAAGCACAATGCATGAATGGTGTAGGTATTTTGGGTAATATCTTCCAAGGGTTGTGTATTCCACCCTCACAGGTACCAGGTGCGGCAGCCATCTTCGGCGCACAGCGTAGGGTTACCCAGGGTGGAATAGTCTACCCCTAGAAGAGATGAAACAAAAAAGAAAAATCATAAACAATAGCAATTAAAAGGTAACAATTTGTTTCATCCATCCATATTCATTTTGGAATTTATGATTTAATGTAGCTTTTTATATTAAAAAAAAATATATCAATGTGTCAACCAAACATTCATAAAGGTCTTTTTTTTTTTTTTTAATAAAACAGTTTGTTCATGTCTAATTGATCTCATCAAAGTAGACATTTGGTCCAAGTTTTGGGGAAGTCTTACTTATATTTAATTTGAACAAAGAGAACTTTGAACATTGGCCCTCATTCCGAGTTGGTCGGTCGCAAGGCGAATTTAGCAGAGTTGCTCACGCTAAGCCGCCGCCTACTGGGAGTGAATCTTAGCTTCTTAAAATTGCGACCGATGTATTCGCAATATTGCTATTACAAACTACTTCGCAGTTTCAGAGTAGCTCCAGACTTACTCTGCCTGTGCGATCAGTTCAGTGCTTGTCGTTCCTGGTTGACGTCACAAACACACCCAGCGTTCGCCCAGGCACTCCCACCGTTTCTCCAGCCACTCCTGCGTTTTTTCCGGAAACGGTAGCGTTTTCAGCCACACGCCCCTAAAACGCCGTGTTTCCGCCCAGTAACACCCATTTCCTGTCAATCACATTACGATCGCCGGAGCGAAGAAAAAGCCGTGAGTAAAAATACTTTCTTCATAGTAAAGTTACTTGGCGCAGTCGCAGTGCGAACTTTGCGCATGCGTACTAAGCGGATTTTCACTGCGATGCGATGAAAAAGAACGAGCGAACAACTCGGAATGAGGGCCATTGTTTTAAGCCCAAATAATCAGCATGTCTGCACGGAAGAGATTCACTGCTACTGACATTTCTGTAATGCTAGTTCACCTCAGGACAGGCAGAATGACTTAGTCATGCCTTTTTCAAGACAGTGGGTGTGTGTGTGTGTGTGTGTGTGTGTGTGTGTATGTGTGTGTGTGTGTGCGTGCGCAGTGTCGGACTGGGGCATGAAGGGCCCACCGGGGGAATGCAGTTATAGGGGACCATACTTAGGGGTGTGGCCAGCCTACAAAGAGGGTGTGGCCAGCCTCCACAGAGGCTTGAAATACACAATAGTTTAGTGCAGTGTAATGCAACATATCTACCATGTATAATACAAGTGCACAGTCTGGAACCTGTTTCCTAGAGGAAGGAGTGGGCCCTCAGGCAGTGGGGCCTACCGGTGGTTTCCCTGGTACCCCTGTGGGCCAGTCCGACCGTGTGTGTGTGTGTGTGTGTGTGTGTGTGTGTGTGTGTGTGTGTGTGTGTATGCAGGTGTATTGTGATGAAAAGATGCAAGTCTGCATTGGTCAGAAAATGACCTAATCATGCAGTTGCTGGCTACTCATGTTATGTGGCTGCAGTTACTGTGTACGGACAGCCAGAGGTGGATTTAGACCTCATGGGGCCCTAAGCAAAACACCAATTTGGGGCCCCCTTCCTTAAACAATCCATAGCACTAAGGGCCTACTTCAGACCTGATCACTGTTGTGCGAATTCGCAAGGCGGACGATTATTGATCGACTGCATACGGATCATAGTGTGCACACGCAAGGCCAAATTGCGACAGGAAATCGGCGTCTTTTTTGATCGCTAGGCATTCACAGGTTGGTTGACAGGAAGCAGACTTTTGGGGATGGTAATTGGCTGTTTTCTGAGAGTGCCAGGAAAAATGCAGGCGTTCTCAAGCATTTTCAGGGACGGTGTGTGACGTCAGCCACGGCCCAATCAGCCTGTTTCTTTTGCACTGTAGGAGTAAGTCCTGGGCTATGCACAGACTGGAAAAATCATTGCAAAGCTTTTCGCATGGCGTATGCAGACTTGCACGGAGCGTATTTTCACTCTGTCTGGGCGGTGACTATCCGATCACAAACCAAATTAGCAAAGGTGCAATTAGGTCTGAATTAGGCCCTATATCCACTATATCCCCAGTACCTGTGTAGCAGCTTATAGAGTGGGTGACCCAGCATTAGCAGTGTGTGGATGGGCGCAGCAGCAAAATGACAGAAGACGCAGAATTAACTAACACCCAGCCAGTATAGGGGACACAACAGCTTCAAGTTACTAATGCAGAACTGTGACCTTCCATTTTGTGAGGGCATTTTTATAAAAATCTTTGGGCACTGCTTTCCCCAGGCTACCAAGAGGAAACTTGGAGCACATAGGGGCATATACAGGATCATGTATGGAATTATATATGGATGTACAAAAAAAAGTGTGTGTGTGTATGTATATATATATATATATATATATACACATACAATTAGTTTGCACTCATTTAGAATATAGAAAATAGTCATAGAGGGGGCACTCTCCAGGCTTTATACATATATACAAAATGTTGTTTATTATATACTCAATCCAGATTTGTAGCATCTCAAGTGCTTTCGGCCATGAGAGGGCCTTCATCAGGAGGCACAAAAAGGTAACATCAATCACCAAGTAGAGATTCACTCTCTTAGCAGTCCCGCAGCAAGTCTGGACCTTCCTGATTGGCTCTATAAATACGCATTCAGCATTTAAAAATGGCGCCAAAGTTATGCATATGACATCATCAACATGTGACTACATGTATAAGCATAATAAACTCAAAACACAGACAAAATACTCATTACCACAAGATCTAATAAGTGTCACACTGTAGGTTCAATCTCCTGTTATCAAGTGGCTAACATACACAAAAGTGTCCAACGGCAGAATGTGATCCCGCTGCCGCGGGTCGCCCCTGCCTGCATGGACTACTTCCGGTCCTTGGAACGCAAGCATCCTGTGACTGGAAGTGCATGGTGCGCGAATGGAACGCCATCAGGAAGCCCTGTGCGGTTTTGCTGCTAGCCCCTTGTTCAGAGAGAGGAGCACAATTTAACTAGCCTCAATGTGTAAAACACAATCAGTACCACAAAGCCATTTAGACATCCATGCACATTAGAGCACCCATAAGCAACAATCACAATATAAATAAGTTATCTAATCCAGGTGGGACAAGGGGGTATTAGAGCCAGTAACCACAATAAAAACAGATCCCCATATACTTTTATAGAAGTAATTGCTGGTGGCAACAGAGTGCAGACAGAAAAAAGTCTATAATGACATACTATGCGTAATCATCCATATCAAGCATGTTCAAAAATAATCATCTTGTCACTCCGCAGCCACCCAAGCAACAGCCAATATAAGCATACAATACAAATTACATAAAAATAAACAATACTACATGAGACACAAATACAAATTATAAGAGTGTATTGGTCACCTACAAAAAAGTTTATAAAAAAACAAGAATAATACTCCAAGTGCTCCATCTGCATATAGAGTAATTCCTTAGAGGCCATTTAGCGTAAGAACACATTAAGAGGATTAGACTCATTAAGTCCATTGGGGGTCACTGAACCCAATTTGTATATCCATCTCACCTCTAGTTTTTTGAGGAGGAGTGTCTGATCACCACCTCTTAGGAACGGGCACCCAGTCTATACTACATTTGAGAGCGGCTACCTGGTGCCCTGCATCCAAGAAGTGTTGGGCAACAGGTTTATCAGTTCTGCCCGACTGCAGTGCTTGATGTATCGACCTCCGGTGATTCGCCATTCACTCCCAGAAGGTACAAGCGTCATCCCTACATAGGGTAGACCACACGGGCACAGGAGCATGTAGATTACTTAGTCCAGCCTACAGTGTAGCCGATAACGGATATTTATTAATTTCCCACTCATTGGATGTGGGAATTTATCCCTGACCAACATAGATCGACAATCCAAGCACTTCACACAGCCCTTTCTTTGTGGGTTCAGCCAGATCTTATCGCCACTAGTGGCCTCTCGTGCCGGGTGCATTGGCAGTTGTTTCAAATTTCACCCCCATCTGAAGGCCATCATAGGTGGACGATGAAAAGTGTCCTTAAAATCAGGTTTGGACTGCAGTAACGGCCAGTGCTTCCTGAGTAAACTTCTAATACATGACATCTTTGCATCAAATTGCGTCACAAAAATCATGCGCTGTTAGAGGTTTGTTCTCTAGAAGCCTGGAGCGTGCCTTGCACAGGCAAGCATTTATAGTGCTCTTTTTGTACCCCCTCTCTAGAAAGCGAGTCGTCAATTCCAAAATTTGTAACTCAGTTGTGTCTGAATCCGTGTTATTTCTCATGACACGCATGAATTGGGAAATTGGCAAGCTGTTTTTAAGGGACTGTGGGTGATTGCTTGCAGCGTGAAGAATCATGTTACGATCCGTCTCCTTTCTATACAGGGTCGTGCCAAGTTTATTGCCATCACGGAAGATCATTAGGTCTAAGAAGTTGATGGTCGCGTGTTGGAATGTTCCGTGAAGCGCACGGTAGAGTCCAAATTATTTAACCAATCCAGCATAGAACTAAATTAAAACCTCAGTGCCATCCCACAACAAAAAGATGTCATCTATAAAACGTTTATAATAGATAATTTTGATAGTTTACTATCATATCGTCTGATGAAAGTTTATGATATTAAACTGAAACGTTAACCTGCTGTATTGGTGCTAATTCCCTGATTGATTTCACCTATAAGAGATCTGTGAGTGCTGCCGCAGAACCTCTTTATATACAGTATCAGTCAAAAGTTTAGACACACTTTCTCATTCAATTGAATGAGAAAGTGTGTCCAATCTTTTGACTTGTACTGTATACATATACATTTTATTTTTTCTGGCTACACATACTTACGATACAGATAATGGGGGATATTCAATTGTTTGAAAAGTCAGTTGGTTGTCTGTTTTTTCCTGTCTATTAGATAGGAAAAAACAGACACCCAGTTGACTTTTCAAACAATTAAATACCCCCCAATGAGTCTCCAATTGCTTAAAAACACTATTTCACTCTAATTAAACCTAGTCTAAAAAATATCAATTGATCAAGTGGAAACAATGTTACAACAATGCTGGAATGTTATAAAAATATAATTAATGACAACCTTCCATCTAAATGCAAGCTAACATCTACAAAATATTAATTGGTCAGTTTCCAAAATATCTGCAAAAGTTACTTGTGAATATATAATAATTGTTCCAGGCTATCAAACAAAACTGTATTTAATAAAAATGTGTGACAGATAAATTATTAATACAATATTTATTCTAAGTACATAAAAGTTGCATCTGTATCAACCAAAATGTACTGTATAAACAAAAGGGCTAAAAAAATACAGAATACAATAGATGAACTAATATAAAAAAAAAATTGGAAGGGGTATCGTATTTCAAATTTTACCAATAAAGGCAGTTAGATATATGTAAAGTAACTATCTTATCACTCAAAACTGTGATACATAAGATCACAATCACAATGTAAAACCACAATTTAATACACATAAGAAAAATAACATTACACATCAAAATAAAAGAATAAAAAAAATAAAAACCAATGTCAAATAAAAGCTCCAGTACAAGCCTGCTAAGTCGATTAGACACCAAATTAAGTAATAGATCTCTGCAGTAGGTGTCTAATAATAAGTCTTGTCGGGGAGTTAGCAGGTAATGGATAATTATGTTTGATGTACTTAAGAGAGGCAGTGCGGCCGGCGGGCACTTACTCCTTGCTGTCATTAGTGATGACCGCTGCAATGGGTGCTCTGATGCAGTCAGGCTCCTCATCCTACAGGCTGCCGAGAACTTTAAGCAGCTCCTCCGTTCCTCCTCCTCCTTATCTGTGGGCTTGATCAGGAGGGTGGGGAGAAACACAGCAGAGAAGGTGAGATGATTGCTGGCTACCCCGGTTACATCCAGCAGTTGCACAGGTACGTCCACCGCCGTGGTGCTGCCAGTACTGCCCCCCGGGAGTATCCTGGCGGGCACTGTCACTAAGTCACGTGACAGGTGGGAACCAGTCCAGGAAGTCGACGCATTGACAAGGGATATGTCGGGTACTGCAACCTCCGCATCACTGCAAAGTCACCTCTAAATAGCAGCTGACGCGGGCCACTGCCTGTCTGCGGGCCCCAGGGATCTTCCGGGCCGTAAGCGCCTGCCTATGTTGCATAGCGGTAAATCCGCTACTGCGGACAGCCATTAAGGGCACATAAAAGCGATTAATTGGCAGCAGTACACAAATGACATATTTAATACTTGAAACGGTCTCGTAGCCTGTCGAGTGCAAAAATTTAGCAATGTTTGTGACATTGGATAGTATTAGAAAGCGCTTCGCTTAGAGGATCAGGACAGTGCTGAATGCAGTAGTGGAAAATATTTCTTATGCTAATCAGAGTACTTGGGTTAATTCATGCAGGTTAGTTGCACTCATGCTCCTTGTTCTGTGCCCACATGTTGCATGTTGTTGGACTAGATAATCAGATGGTCATTGTAATCCAGATGTGGATAATACATATACATTGTGGTGAGGAGTGTAGATATGGTCATCCCCCCCCTTCCCCTAATGTTACAATAATAATCCTATACAAAGTTGTTGTGGGATTTTTTTCCGTTTTGTTTAGTAGTTTTGAGCATATTATGCTAACTAGGCTATAAAGAGATTTATTATTCAAGTCTTAAATTGCTGCCATCTTTGTGGCTGTTGTTTCTGTGAATTGTTACAATTTATATATATATATATATATATATATATATATATAAACAAGAAAGAACAGCAGCACTCCGGGACTTGTAAAATCAAACATTTGTGTATTACTGCATTACAAACAATGGGGGTAATTCTGAGTTGATCGCAGCAGGAACTTTGTTAGCAGTTGGGCAAAACCATGGGGTAATTCCAAGTTGATCGCAGCAGGATTTTTGTTAGCAATTGGGCAAAACCATGTGCACTGCAGGGGAGGCAGATATAACATGTGCAGAGAGAGTTAGATTTGGGTGTGGTGTGTTCAATCTGCAATCTAAATTGCAGTATAAAAATAAAGCAGCCAGTATTTACCCTGCACAGAAACAAAATAACCCACCCAAATCTAACTCTCTCTGCACATGTTATATCTTCCTCCCCTGCACTGCACATGGTTTTGCCCAATTGCTATCAAAAATCCTGCTGCGATCAACTTGGAATTACCCCCATGTGCACTGCAGGGGAGGCAGATATAACATGTGCAGAGAGAGTTAGATTTGGGTGGGTTATTTGTTTCTGTGCAGGGTAAATACTGCTGCTTTATTTTTACACTGCAATTTAGATTGCAGATTGAACACACCACACCCAAATTTAACTCTCTCTGCACATGTTATATCTGCCCCCCCTGCAGTGCACATGGTTTTGCCCAACTGCTAACAAAGTTCCTGCTGCGATCAACTCGGAATTCCCCCCCATGCGAGTACCAACATTTCGTGGCCCGTATCCCCTTTGTCAAGGTGTGTGTTAAGGTGCCCCTTTGTCAAGGTATATATATAGCCTATTTTAAAACTGCCATCTTCTCACTATCATAAAGTTAAACCACTCATTGGTTAGATGTAATCATGATTTTATAACAACTTTTTATGTTGAAAACAATTATAGAGGACTCTTTAAATTATGAAGGAGAGGTTTAGCTTTAAGCCTACTTTGCAGGATTCTGGCTCTAGATAACATTTTATTCACCTTAAAGATATTTGGTGTTAAGAGTTCAGACATATATGAAGCTTATTTTTGTTAAATGTTTATCTATGTAGTCTTGTTGATGTCAGGTCAGGCTTGTGAGAGGGCTCCAGTGAGTGGATCAAAGCTGGGGAAGACGAGACCGAAGGAGGATTGATGTAGTTCTTTCTCATGGACCTCCAAAGTTCCTAGAAGCTTGCATGGACTCATACTGTATATTACCAGCAGAGAAGAACTTGGCTGAAGAAGAGCGGTTACTGTAGTCACAGTGACTTGAAATCACGAACTGTGGAAGAGTGGGTTCTGGTGTAACTGTGGCAAAAAATTATGCGCTGCTGAAATCTGGAACTGGGTGAATGAGACTTGGAAGAACAGCTGCCGAAGACTGGAACTGTAATGAGTGAAACCTGAAAACACAAACTGATGAAAACTGTAGCTGGATTAGGTAAAACATGAAGTTGCGGATTGCTGTAGACTAAGGCTGGAACATGTGAGACTTGAACAAATGAACTGCTGAAAGACTGGATACTGTGGCTTAGAAACAAGAACAGCAGAAAGACTGGATACTGAGGCTTTGACACAAGAACTGAAATACTGAACAGTGGGGCAGATGGAGTCAGTAAGTGCTAAGAAGACACAGCACAGAAGTCCATGGGTAGGTAGCTAATAGAATACATGCAGATCTGTAGATAACAAAGCACTCGCATCAGGAAGTGCTTTCTCAGGATCTTTATACTCCTGGGTGACTGCGGATTGGCTGGGGATATCATGTGATCACAGACTGGTATCCAGTTGGTGTGACCCAAACTGTCATGCCTGTCTCCATCTCCAATTCTGGATAGAACTCTGATGTGGAGTCTACTAAGAATTTGCAAAGGGAATTAACACAATACCTCCACATGAACTCTGCAGTTCAGGTCTAGCACTTCCAGCTGGATATTATGGACCCTATTCAGAGATGAACGCAGATTGCAGGGAAGGCCACTAGCATGTGTTGACCACCCTGAAAATGCTCCCAGAACAACTCTGTTCAGCCCACCACGCTCCCCCCCCAACGCCTCATCACCGCCCCGCGAACGCCCACCACTGTCAATCACATTGCGGCCGCATCCCGACAACACTATTTGAGCCCGCGCAGCCGCAATGTGACCACTGCACGTACACAGTTTGCCACTATAGGCAAACTGCGCTGTTTAGCGGAATGGCAGCAGCCTCTGAATGAGGCCCTAAGTCTGTTATAATCAGGAGTATGCAAGCTTCATAGTCAGAGAATCCTCAGGTGCACAATCAGTCAGCAGCTTGGAATACAAACAAGCTGAAGCTTGTATGGAATTTAAGATTGAAAGAAATCCTGAAAACACTGCAGAACAAATGGTAAAGCACAAGGAAACACTTAGTTCATGGATGAAGTAGGTCAGGATCATGACAGTTCAAAAGAATTAAAACTCTTTTATTGCAGAAATCAATTGATGAAACCATTTTCAAAGTCCCATTGATTCTTCCAAATAAAACATACTTTACATTGGGGTGGTGAGACTTTTGGAGTCATAGATCTACTTTGAAAGCTGAAACGCTATAGTGATCTACTCATAAAAGAGGATGTGGTGTAACAAGAAGTGGGCATGACCTCGCCGCACAGGGTGTGACTGTCTCACCTAAAGTCACACATTGCCCCACACAGGAAAAAAACATCAACATATTACCTCACACAGGAAAAAAGCCTCAAACACATTGCCCCCCACAGGAGTAAAACGCATTGCCCCCTAAAGGAGTAAAACACATTGCCCTCACAGGAAAAAAAAAACACTGTCCCTCTACAAAAAATAAAACCTATATAAAATTGCCCTAGCCAGACTCACCAGTCAGAGAGGTGCTCCCAAGACCAGCAGCAGCCTGGGTGGAGTGGCAGTCCAGCTGATGGCTGGAGATGGAGAGACATAGGGGGGGATAATGCTGAAGACACTGGGATGGTGCTGGAGAGACATATGCAAAGATGAGGCTGAACAGATCAGCATTGAGGCTGGAGCGACACAGGAGCGGTTAATGATGGAGAGACACGGGAGGAGGGGTAGAAGGCTGAGATATACCAGAGGGGATGAAGCTGGAGAGACAATGGAGGGGGTTCGAACCAATGGCCGACCAGCTTGTACCTACCATGGTGGAATATGGGGCACCCAAAAACATTATGTGCCAGGCCCCAAGATATCTGTTGCCTGCCATGTGGGTAATCACTTGAAATGAGTACGGACTCTCTACTGAGTCCTGCAGCACATACAGCTATGGATAGTATCTTGAGTACATACCAAAATAATTGTGGATGATCTTGAAATTGTGGCTTAAGATATAGGACCAAATGTAACAATCTGTAAGTTGTGGTAGCTACATAGATTTAGACAATTGAAACAATAAATGTTAATAATTTGTTCATGTTGTGGGCAGAAATACTTTGGCATTGGAAGATTTTTTAGGACATGAGTCATATTTTGGCCATTATTACATTTACCCTACATTACAATTTCTAAGTGGATGCTGGGGACTCCGTCAGGACCATGGGGAATAGCGGCTCCGCAGGAGACAGGGCACAAAAGTAAAAGCTTTAGGATCAGGTGGTGTGTACTGGCTCCTCCCCCTATGACCCTCCTCCAAGCCCTAGTTAGGTTTTTGTGCCCGTCCGAGCAGGGTGCAATCTAGGTGGCTCTCTTAAGGAGCTGCTTAGAAAAAGTTTTTAGGTTTCTTATTTTCAGTGAGTCCTGCTGGCAACAGGCTCACTGCATCGAGGGACTTAGGGGAGAGAAGTTCAACTCACCTGCGTGCAGGATGGATTGGCTTCTTAGGCTACTGGACACCATTAGCTCCAGAGGGAGTCGGAACACAGGTCTCACCCTGGGGTTCGTCCCGGAGCCGCGCCGCCGACCCCCCTTGCAGATGCTGAAGATTGAAGGTCCAGAAACAGGCGGCAGAAGGCTTTTCAGTCTTCATGAAGGTAGCGCACAGCACTGCAGCTGTGCGCCATTGTTGTCACACACTTCACACCAACGGTCACGGAGGGTGCAGGGCGTTGCTGGGGGCGCCCTGGGCAGCAATGTATAATACCTTTTATGGCTAAAAATACATCACATATAGCCCCTGGAGGCTATATGGATGTATTTAACCCCTGCCAGGTCTCAGAAAAACGGGAGAAGAAGCCCGCCGAAAAGGGGGCGGGGCCTATTCTCCTCAGCACACGGCGCCATTTTCCTGCTCAGCTCTGCTGTGAGGAAGGCTCCCAGGCTCTCCCCTGCACTACAGAAACAGGGTTACAACAGAGAGGGGGGGCACTTATTTGGCGATATGATTACATATGTGAAAATGCTATAAGGGAAAACACTTGTATAAGGGGTTGTCCCTGTATAATTATAGCGTTTTTGGTGTGTGCTGGCAAACTCTCCCTCTGTCTCCCCAAAGGGCTAGTGGGGTCCTGTCCTCTATCAGAGCATTCCCTGTGTGTGTGCTGTGTGTCGGTACGTGTGTGTCGACATGTAGGAGGACGATGTTGGTGAGGAGGCGGAGCAAATTGCCTGTATTGGTGATGTCACTCTCTAGGGAGTCGACACCGGAATGGATGGCTTATTTAGGAATTACGTGATAATGTCAACACGATGCAAGGTCGGTTGACGACATGAGACGGCCGGCAAACAAATTAGTACCTGTCCAGGCGTCTCAGACACCGTCAGGGGCTTGTAAAAACGCCCATTTACCTCAGTTGGTCGACACAGACACGGACACTGACTTCAGTGTCGACGGTGAAGAAACAAACGTATTTTCCTTTAGGGCCACACGTTACATGTTAAGGGCAATGAAGGAGGTGTTACATATTTCTGATACTACAAGTACCACAAATAAGGGTATTATGTAGGGTGGGAATAATCTACTTGTAGTTTTTCCTGAATCAGATAAATTAAAGTGTGTGATGATACGTGGGTTTCCTCCGATAGAAAATTATTGGAGGTATACCCTTTCCCGCCAGAAGTGAGGGCGAGTTGGGAAACACACCTTAGGGTGGATAAGGCGCTCACACGCTTATAAAAACAAGTGGCGTTACCGTCTCCAGATACGGCCGCCCTCAAGGAGCCAGCTGATAGGAAGCTGAAAAATATCCTAAACAGTATATACACACATACTGGTGTTATACTACGACCAGCAATCGCCTCAGCCTGGATGTGCAGCGCTGGGGGGGCTTGGTCGGATTTCCTGACTGAAAATATTGATACCCTTGACAGGGACAATATTTTATTGAATATAGAGCATTTTAAGGATGCATTTCTATATATGCGAGATGCACAGAGGGATATTTGCATTCTGGCATCAAGAGTAAATGTGATGTCCATATCTGCCAGACGATGTTTATAGACACGACAGTGGTCAGGTGATGCAGATTCCAGACGGCACATGGAAGTATTGCCGTATAAAGGGGCGGTCCATAGGACCTGGTGGCCATGGCAACAGCTGGAAAATCCACTTTTGTTACCCCAAGTCACATCTCAGCAGAAAAGGACACAGTCTTTTCAGTCTCAGTCCTTTCGTACCCATAAAGGCAGGCGGGCAAAAGGCCAGTCATATCTGCCCAGGGTTAGAGGAAAGGGAAGAAGACTGCAGCAGGCAGCCCATTCCCAGGAACAGAAGTCCTCCACAGCTTCTGCCAAGTCCGCAGCATGACGCTGGGGCCATACAAGCGGACTCAGGTGCGGTGGGGGGTCATCTCAAGAGTTTCAGCACGCAGTGGGCTCACTCGCAAGTGGACTCCTGGATCTTACACGTAGTATCCCAGGTGTACATTGGAAATTCGAGACGTCTCCCCCTCACAAGTTCCTGAAGTCTGCTTTACCAACGTCTCCCTCCGACAGGGAGGCAGTATTGGAAAAAAATTCACAGGCTGTATTCCCAGCAGGTGATAATCAAAGTACCCCTCCTACAACAAGGGAAGGGGTATTATTCCACACTATATTGTGGTACTGAAGCCAGACGGCTCGGTGAGATCTGAAAGATTTGAACAATTACATACAAGGGTTCAAATCAAGATGGAGTCACTCAGAGCAGTGATAGCGAACCAGGACGATATGGTGTCACTGGATATCAGGGACGCTTACCTACATGTCCAAATTTTGCCCTTCTCACCAAGGGTATCTCAGGTTCGTGGTACAGAACTGTCACTATCAGTTCAGACGCTGCCGTTTGGATTGTCCACGGCACCCCGGGTCTTTACCAAGGTAATGGCCGAAATGATGATTCTTCCTAAAAGAAATATGGACGCTTTCCTGATAAGGGCAAGGTCCAGAGAACAGTTGGCGGTCGGAGTAGCACTATCTCAAGTAGTTCTACGACAGCACGAGTGGATTCTAAATATTCCAAAATCGCAGCTTTTTCCGACGACACGTCTAATGTTCCTAGGGATGATTCTGGACACAGTCCAGAAAAGGATGTTTTCTCCCGGAGAAGAAAGCCAGGGAGTTATCCGAGCTAGTCAGGAACCTCCTAAAACCAGGAAAAGTATCAGTGCATCATTGCACAAGGGTCCTGTGAAAAATGGTGGTTTCTTACAAAGCGATCCCATTCGGTAGATTTCACGCAAGAACCTTTCAGTGGGATCTGCTGGGAAAATGGTCCGGATCGCATCTTCAGATGCATCAGCGGATAACCCTGTCTCCAAGGACAAGGGTGTTTTCTTCTGCGGTGGCTGCAGAGTGCTCATCTATGAAAGGCCCGCAGATTCGGCATTCAGGACTGGGTCCTGGTGACCACGGATGCCAGCCTGAGTGGCTGGAGAGCAGTCACACAAGGAAAAAATTTCCAGGGAGTGTGATCAAGTCTGGAGATTTCTCTCCACATAAATATACTGGAGCTAAGGGCAATTTACAAGGCTCTAAGCTTAGCAAGACCTCTGCTTCAAGGTCAGCCGGTATTGATCCAGTGGGACAACATCACGGCAGTCGCCCACGAAAACAGACAGGGCGGCACAAGAAGCAGGAGGGAAATGGCAGAAACTGCAAGGATTCTTCGCTGGGCGAAAAATCATGTGATAACACTCTCAGCAGTGTTAATTCCGGGAGTGGAAAACTGGGAAGCAGACTTCCTCAGCAGGCATAACCTCCACCCGGGAGAGTGGGGACTTCAGCGGGAAGTCTTCCACATGATTGTAAACCGTTGGGAAAAACCAAAGGTGGACATGATGGCGTCCCGCCTGAACAAAAAACTAGACAGATATTGCGCCAGGTCAAGGGACCCTCAGGCAATAGCGGTGGACGCTCTGGTAACACTGTGGGTGTACCAGTCAGGGTATGTGTTCCCTCATATGCATCTCATACCAAAGTACTGAGAATCATAAGAAGGAGATGAGTAAGAACGATACTCGTGGTTCCGGATGGGTCAAGAAGGACTTGGTACCCGGAACTTCAAGAGATGCTCACGGAAGAACCGTGGCCTCTACCTTTAAGAAAGGACCTGCTCCAGCAGGGGCCTTGTCTGTTCCAAGACTTACCGCGGCTGCGTTTGACGGCATGGCAGTTGAACGCCGGATCCTGAAAGGGCATTCCAGATGAAGTCATCCCTACCCTGGTCGAAGCCAGGAAGGATGTAACCGCAAAACATTTTCACCGCATTTGGCGAAAATATGTTGCGTGGTGTGAGGCCAAGAAGGTCCCTACAGAGGAATTCCAACTGGGTCGTTTCCTACATTTCCTGAAAACAGGACTGTCTATGGGCCTAAAATTAGGGTCCATTAAGGTTCAAATTTCGACCCTGTCGAATTTCTTCCAGAAAGAACTGGCTTCAGTGCCTGAAGTTCAGACGTTTGTAAAAGGGGTACTGCATATACAGCCTCCTTTTGTGCCCCAGTGGCACCTTGGGATCTCAATGTTGTTTTGAGTTTCCTAAAGTCACATTGGTTTGATCCATTCACCACTGTGGACTTAGCATCATCACCTTCCATGTGAAATATTTTATCAGCCCTGGCTTCAGCCAGGCGTGTGTCAGAATGGGCGGCTTTATCATATAAAAGCCCTTACTTAATTTTTCATTCTGACAGGGCAGAATTGAGGACTCGTCCTCAATTTTCTCCTTAAGGTGTTTTCTGTTTTTCACATGAATCAACCTATTGTGGTACCTGCGGCTACTAGGGACTTGGAGGACTCCAAGTTACTTGACGTTGTCAGGGCCCTGAAAATATATGTTTCCAGGACGACTGGAGTCAGAAAATCTGACTCGCTGTTTAGCCTGTATGCACCCAACAAGATGGGTGTTCCTGCTTCTAAGCAGACGATTGCTCGCTGAATTTGTAGTACAATTCAGTTTGCACATTCTGTGGCAGGCCTGCCACAGCCAAAAATCTGTAAATGCCCACTCCACAAGGAAGGTGGGCTCATCTTGGGCGGCTGCCCGAGGGGTCTCGGCTTTACAACTTTGCCGAGCAGCTACTTGGTCAGGAGCAAATACGTTTGTAAAATTCTACAAAATTGATATCCTGGCTGAGGAGGACCTGGAGTTCTCTCATTTGGTGCTGCAGAGTCATCCGCACTCTCCCGCCCGTTTGGGAGCTTTGGTATAATCCCCATGGTCCTGACGGAGTCCCCAGCATCCACTTAGGACGTTAGAGAAAATAAGAATTTACTTACCGATAATTCTATTTCTCGTAGTCCGTAGTGGATGCTGGGCGCCCATCCCAAGTGCGGATTGTCTGCAATACTTGTACATAGTTATTGTTACAAAAATCGGGTTATTATTGTTGTGAGCCATCTTTCAGAGGCTCCTCTGTTATCATGCTGTTAACTGGGTTCAGATCACAGGTTATACGGTGTGATTGGTGTGGCTGGTATGAGTCTTACCCGGGATTCAAAATCCTTCCTTATTGTGTACGCTCGTCCGGGCACAGTATCCTAACTGAGGCTTGGAGGAGGGTCATAGGGGGAGGAGCCAGTACACACCACCTGATCCTAAAGCTTTTACTTTTGTGCCCTGTCTCCTGCGGAGCCGCTATTCCCCATGGTCCTGACGGAGTCCCCAGCATCCACTACGGACTACGAGAAATAGAATTATCGGTAAGTAAATTCTTATTTTTGTGAAAGTGAGAATTTGGATACCAACTTTTTCAAATAAGGTAAAGTTTATTACCTGTATTAAAAAAAAAAACTGATCAAAATACGTTGTCACGGTTTGGAAAGTTCTTTGCACCTTTCTAAATGTATTCCATGCAAAAATTACTGCAAGTGCAGGTTATCAATTTCAGTTGTGCCTGATATAATATTAATATGTAAAAGTAATTTTACAATAGTTTGTTAACCACTTGCCTGACATGGTTGCATCAGCAGTCAGAAAACCCACTGTTCAGCTGCTAGAAGAGAATCTTCCTACAGCTGCCCTTGTCAGAGGAATCTCCCAGCCCCTTTGCATGCCATGCTGTCGATTACTGCTGATTGGGCAGTCTGGCGGCAATCCCCACCCCGCAGCTGCAGAGGTTAGCAGCCATCGTGGAACTGTAGTAGAAGGCCCCTTACTTTGCCTATGTAAAGTCAGCGACTGCAAAGAGAAGACATTGTGAAAATGTAGGGTCCCAATATTCCGAAAATCGATGGTAAAATATTTTTGTCATTGATGTTTAACTAATGTTTAAAACAATTTTTTTTTTTTTTTTTATAAATTCATGTTAGATATGTTTAAGAATAGATGTTCTTAGCCTAATTTAATATTTAAAAAAATCAACTTCTGGGCGGTTTTGGTAAAAATTCTATTGTTCTAGTTAGGGTAAGAAAACACAATTAATAAAGACACACAAAAAGAAACCCAACAGGCTGCCTTTGTTTACTGCCCATCATGTTAAGTTCAGAGGCTGACAGTGATGAGGAGCATTGGCTCCATCTGAAGTGTAATATGTCCGATGACCCTGAAGTGTAATATGTCCGATGCACCTGGATATCAACAACTTCCAGTGGTGTTAAAGAGGACTCTATATATGTGGGGCTGCATTGTAAAAGCAGATAAGGGTAAGGTAAGTCATGGAGGTTTTGGTTCTTCTAAAAAATGGTTCCTTTTCTAAATTGGGCTTTGTCCTAAAATTGTAAAAAGGAGATAGGATGGGAAATGAACGATTAAGAGAGTACTTTGTTAATTCACCGCTACAGGCAGTTGATAATTGAATAATCAGTATAGCCTACCAGCTTGAATAGAGAGTATATAGGATATTTTTCCAGATACCTACGAATGGGAACTGTTTACCAAAGTATGCTGCAGTGCATTTCATTACTGCAATTTGTCGTAAATAAGTAATTTAGCTATCACAGTGGCATAATATGTACTGTATATTGTATACATGGCTCTCCTTTTGTGTGGGCAAATGAAAACACTTGTTTCACATTTCCATAGTAATACCATGCCTCCTAACTGTCCCGATTTTTTGTGGGACAGTCCCATTTTTTTGGGACTGGCTCACTGGTGGGCCATTGTGTCCCGTGGTGGGGGAGGGGCTTTTGGGAGGCTCCTGTCACTCACATCTCTGCTGTAGAGCAGCAGTGAATATGTGCACGGTGTCTATTCACAGGAGACAGAGATACAGGAGGCATGCCAGCAGCTCACAGACATGCCAGCAGCTCACAGAGCACTGGCCATGCTCCACAGTGACAAAAATGGGAGGAGTGGCAGGCGGTCGTGGCATTCCCACAAAGCCCATGCCCCCTATGCGGGGGGGCGCAGCATCGCTGTGCAGAGGAGTGTAACACCCTGTATCGGTAAGGCAATGCTAAAAATGGTCACATATATATATATATATATATATAGTGATTAAAGTAAAAGTTTATGGGGTTTCATTTATTAAAAATACCACTTAATGGTAAGAGTTGTTAAACTGTATATACCCTCATAGAGGGTAAAATTTGATATAAATAACAAGCATGTCACCCTCACGGATGGTAAGTGGTCTGAGCCAAATAATTAATGTCCCAGGAAGTTTATGGGCTCGTGGCCCCAGGACTGGTGCACTGGCAAGCTGGTGGGGGTTAATCGGAGAGCCAATAGGAGGATCGGAGCTGGCGCGTGGGTAAAGCAAGGAGCGGGACTGATCCGGGGCCCGGGGAAGAGGTGATAAAAAGTAGAGGAGAGAAACCGTTAGTGAGTCCCTGAGGAGAGCTGACTAGACGGCGGAGCTGCGCTGCGAGAGCGGACGGGAGCAGGGGAAGTAACGAATAGGGATGGAGCCGGAGGAAGCTAAAAACCGCCACTTACTTCATCCGATCCCCGGTGCTTCTGTGGTGTGAAGCAGGAGCAGGCGTCGGCGGCATAATTAGTAACGGTGACGTGAGAAGGAGAAGGGGAGCTGAAGTGCGGAGGTTCTCCACTGTCGACGCCCTCCGGGAGGTGACCAAGCCTCTCTAACCAACCGAGAGACATCAATACTGTGAGTGTTACAAAGGGATAGAACCACTGACACTCCATATAAGGTCGGGGGTGGGGCTGTGCTACATAACAGTAAGAAAAGGGCCTCCAACTGAAGGGACTTGATTACAGCAGCATCATAGAGACTGAGTGTGAAGGAGGAGAGCCTTCTATTGAAGGGGAATTACTTGCAATACAATTGCAGGAGATTGCAGCTATTCAGTGTAAAAAAACAAACGGAGTACTCTCAATCCAATATCTGTCAGGCCTGACTATTTCATACCGTACTTAGAATTACAAGCTAGTCAGCAAAAGAACAGTTAAATATATAACTACATATAGAAATATACTTACCACTACGGCAGTGCAGATACAGAGACTGGTTGCTAGCGCCACCATTCAGCCTGTTAGTATGTCAGCAGAAGTCAATCGCAGAAAACTCCGCCTCACAAATTATAGTCCCCTATAGTGAATAAGAAGATTGACATCAGTTGCCGTTGCATCTAAAAGAATAGGATTACAGGGACAGTCAGCACAGCTTTACCACAGATAAGTCGACACAGTATATGGAACATTAATTCTGGATATTTACCAAGGATTACAAAAATTGCAAAATATTTGTTATCAACTAGCTCTGCAGGGCATAACAATATTGTATTGACGTTATTTCTAGTCTGGGACATATTAACCCCTAAAGACTTCATGTGCACCAACAGAATGGCCATAGTTTACTGCGTAGTATAGTTGTTATTATAAAAGTATAATTAATAGTATCTGAGTTAACAATTAATAAGAAGTCAGCTGTTATACCAGTGTTACCATATATTTTTTTCTTGACAGTTAATATGAGTAATATTGTTATATGCACTTTAAACCTTATTTTCCTTAGGGAGTGAGAAAGCAGTTGAGAGCAGCGATTGCAGTACAATAAATGCTTTATTGATGTGTCTAAGTTTATTAGTGAATATTATAATATAGTACTAATTAAAGTGACACGGATATTGATATTTCTGTCAATAAATGTTGATTAAGGCGCGTCTAAGCACTAACATTGAGAAAAAAATAATAAAGCAAATCATTTGGTTCACCACCAATAGTTGCAAAGTCTATTTTTAACCTCCCCTCTCTGCGAAAACCCAAGAAGACTACGGAAAGGTACAGCTACTACAAGGTAATACTGCATTCACCAGTGGGAGGAGACAGCTATCACTAAGTGGAAGTGTACAAACTTTGGCGTCCACAGAACAGGATACGGATACGAACATGTCAACGGAAGAACAACCAACAAGTTAACAAAGTTCTCAAACAAGGACGGATGGTCCACAATCATTACAATCAGTCATGGCAAGTGTAAATCCGATCACTATGCCATATTATTTTGGGGCCCCGTGGTTGCCCACATATTCTGGAGCGGCAAGACACAAGAATGCTAACACATTTATTCAGTTTAAAACTAAGATGCAATCCATGTTTAGACTATATCCCTTAGGTAATCAGCAGCAAGTAGAAATCTTAATAGGGTAGCTAAAAGAGTCGGCATTGCGGGAAGTGCTATCTTGGCCCTTGGAAGAGCGACAGACGGCAGAACAGGTGTTCCAAAGGCTAGCAACCACCTTTGACATTAGTACACTGTCAGAGCTTAAGTCATGGTTCTATTCTAGGAAACAACAACCAGGAGAGTCGTTAAGAGACTTTGCATTAAGTTTACAGGAAGCATTAAGAGACATTAAGGAGATAGATGAGACAGAACTAAGAGAAGTGGATGAGGTCCTGATAAATCAATTCATAGATGGAACCAGCTGTGAGAATAGTAAATCCCAATTGAAACTTTTGAGATTACAAAAAAAAATGACTCCTTTTTAGACTTCAAGGAGGCAGCGATTAAAGTGGTTGGTTCAAGTCAACCAAAAGAGGTTTCCTTTCCTGAAATGCCAGAATATCAAGAATCATCAGAGAATAGGGCTGATCTGTATAGTATATCAGGTGAAAAGGTCAAACCGGAAAAATTCACTCAGCAGGGTGCACAGGCCCCTATTACGGATCCTGTACGATTATTAAAGGGGCAAATGGAAGAACTGATGGTAGGAATGGCGGCAATGAACCGAGAGTTACAAAAACTCAGTAAACAAGCCCCATTTGAAAGAATAGAATCAAATTGGCGTACGGATCGGAGAAGATCAAGGATTGAGTGGTGGGAGTCACCGTCAGGAAGAGGTCGAAGGCCCACTGACCGATTTGATTCACAGGGACGCCCTATCTGCGATGTAATATCAGTGGACACATTGAGCGAGTCTGCCGTCAAGAGGAGTCTTTAAACGACAACACCCCGAGGCCAGAGACCAACACTCGGGGGGAAGCAACACAATAGGTCCTACGCCAGAAGAATGGTGCCCGCAATATGTGGGACAATGTCCTATAGTTAACATCCAGATTAATGGAGTACAGGTATTGGCTATATTAGATACCGGCTCTCAAGTAACTACTATCCAGATTGGAGTCTTCCAGCAACAATGGCAATTGACGGGAATGATGCGACCTCCACCACCTTGGCTCAGGCTTCTGGCCAGCAATGGACTAAATATATCCTGTCAGGGATATTACGAATTTGACTTTAAGATAGGACAGGCTGTTCTTCCGAGACAAGGATGTCTTATCACCAATGTAGACGACCCAACAGTCCCTTCTATTATTGTAGGGCTGAATGTATTACTAAACTGTCCAGAAGAACTAATTGCTGCCTTAAGGAAGGAATTGTCTAATATACCGCCAATTTTTCAACAAGCGTTACAGAGAACTATCAGGACTCTTCAAGGACAACAAAGATTTATAAATGCCTCGGGAGAGGTCGGAAAAGTGAAAGTAGCCGATCGGCGACCAATAGTCTTAAAACCCAACACAGAAACTGTGGGATGGGGAAAAGCTCGATGCGGACCCCTAGGAAGGGATTATGATGCAATTGTAGAACCTTATCAGACAGCCCAGGGTGATAATATTGTTGTGGCACGAGTGCTAGTTACTGTAAAAGGAGGACGAGTGCCTTTACGAATTCTTAACCCTCATGACTACCCTGTGAGATTATGTCGGAATCAAACCATGGCTAAACTGGTATGGACTGATTTCCAGGACATTGTTGATGTAATCTCTTACCCTAATCAGATAGACATCAGCTCGGACACCAGTGACAAAGATGAACAAGTGTCGTCATGGTGGGAAGAAATACAAATGGGGAAGAAGATACTGCAGAAGAGCTCAAACAAGGAGTACTCAAGGTAGTCAAAGAAAATTCCGTTACTTTCAGTAAACATTCAGCAGACTTCGCATTAGTTGCGCAGGTTCAACGTTATATTCCCACGGGAAATGCACCACCTATTAAAGAGCGATATCGACCCCTGGCCCCAGCCTTATATCAACCCGTAAAGCAAATGTTAGAAGAAATGAAAACATCCGGTAATAAGAGAAAGTCATAGTCCGTGGGCGGCACCCATAGTATTGGTTCGAAAAAAAGACGGAAATTTGCGCTTTTGTATTGATTACAGAAAACTTAATCAAGTAACACACAAAGACGCGTATCCCTTGCCGAGGATTGAAGAATCTTTGACAGCTCTGAGATCGGCCACCTACTTTTCTACACTTGATTTAACTAGTGGTTACTGGCAGATCCGGATAGCACAGACGGATCAAGAAAAGACAGCTTTTACCACTCCTATGGGACTATATGAGTTTGAGAGAATGCCGTTCGGACTATGTAATGCTCCAGGGACGTTCCAACGAGTCATGGAGCATTGTCTAGGGTCTAGGAATTTCGACATGGTGTTGCTGTATTTAGATGACATAATAGTCTTCTCCCGCGATTACCAAGAACACCTCACGCATCTCCACGAGGTCTTTCAACGGTTAGCGGAGTATGGTCTCAAGGTAAAACCTTCTAAATGCCATCTCTTGAAGACCCGAGTACAATATTTGGGACATATTGTAAGTGCAGAAGGAGTAACTCCTGATCCAGAGAAAATAGCTGCCGTACTGGACTGGCCTACACCCACCACCTTAAGGGAAGTGAGAAAGTTCTTAGGCTTTGTTGGATACTATCGTCGATTCGTGAAGAACTTTGCTCACGTTGCGGCTCCGCTGCATGAGCTACTTCGAGGGACTCCCAGGATTCAGCAACATCGGAATACACCGATAGTATGGACCAACACACAACAAGATGCATTTGACAAGCTGAAGGCATTCCTCACTCAAACGCCTATACTAGCATATCCTGATTACAGCCAACCATTCCTACTCTATACTGATGCTAGTTATCAAGGGTTGGGAGCTGTCCTGTCACAAAACCAACAAGGGAAAGAACGAGTAATTGCCTATGCAAGTCGAAGTTTGAGAAAAACTGAAAGAAATGACACAAATTATAGCGCTTTCAAATTAGAGTTATTGGCATTAGTGTGGGCCGTTACGGAAAAATTTAAAAACTACCTGGCCGCCACTCCATTCATAGCATTTACTGACAATAATCCTCTTTCTCATTTGGCAACAGCTCACCTGGGAGCTTTGGAACAGCGATGGTGCTCCCGATTAGCCAATTACCAGTTCACTGTCAAGTATAGGAGTGGGAAAAGTAACGGTAATGCTGACGCCCTGTCCCGACTATCTGGCCCAAGTGAAAGTACCAATGAAGAGGATGAGTGGGAAGACGTTGAAATGCCACAATTTCATGATCTGCTCATTCAACAAAGGTTTGTGATTACCAAGATACAGTCAATACAGACGCAAGATAACTCGAGTGTGGACGAACTAGAACCGGAGGAGAAATGGCGTCAAATCCAGCAAGAGAGTGTTATCTTAAACAAGTTGAAAACTCTGTTATTATCCGGAAAAGTGTTGAATAAACTAGAACGACAAGTAAGCGAACCTGAGCTGTTAAAACTTTGGCGTCAAAGAGATCGGTTAAGGATACAAAAGGGACTTTTAGTTCGTTGCGGAATCAGCCCGAGAACGCATCGCCCCATCACGCAAATTGTGTTACCACATCAGGATAAAGACTCCCTGCTCCAAGCGTATCATAACCAATCGGGACATTTCGGGGCCCAAAAGTTGGAAGCTCAACTACGGAAAAGATTTTTTTGGATCGGAATGCGAGAAGATATAACAAATTGGTGTGCCAACTGTTCAAATTGTATCCTTCGCAAACCAGCTCCCGCGAATCAGAAAGCCCCTCTTCATCCTATAACGACTACTCATCCATTAGAACTAGTGTCTCTAGATCATATCAAATTAGAGTCTAGCCGAACTGGGTATCAATATGCTCTTACCATGATAGATCACTATTCAAAATTTGCTGTAGTCCTTCCAGTGCGAGATCTGTCCGCAAGAACCACTGCAGAATTGCTATGGAGAGCTTTCGTTCGTCCTTACGGGTATCCGGAAAATATATTAAATGACCGAGGACCGGCGTTTGAATCGCACTTGTTTCAGGAACTACGCGCTCTATACGGGTGTAAGAAATTAAGAACTACTGCATATCACCCCCAATGCAACGGATTATGTGAAAGGATGAATCAATCGCTGATCGGTATGTTAAGAGCGATTCCCGCTTTGGAGCGTCAAGACTGGCCGACATTATTACCAGAAATTACCTTCCTATACAATAATACGGAGCATAGCTCCACAGGATATGCACCGTTCTATTTATTGTTTGGTCGGGAGGGCAAATTGCCTGCAAATGTAAGATTGGATGTCCCTCAAGGAATTGCACAAGAAACCATTCCTTGTACAGACTGGGTAAAAGAACATCAACGACGTTTAAAAACTGCACAAAATATCGTCAATCAACGAATGGATCAGGTGCGAAAGCAACAGGCTGAACGTTACAATGAGAATGCTCTAGCTGAACCTCTGAATATAGGCGATTGGGTTTTGAAGAACAACCATCGACATAGCAAGCTGGATAGTTATTGGGAAGCAATACCATATCAAATAACGGGTATTCCAAGATCTGAGGTAGCTGTCTATCGAATAGCCAAAGATAATGGACATTACTCCTTAGTCGTACACCGCAATCAATTAAAAAAATACAAAACTACAACTACTCGAAATGAAAGCGCTGAAAGCAGAGAGGGTGAGCCTATCTACTGAATCCTTGTCCAATGACTCTTTAGAAGGTATGATGGGACTGTTCTGGCCAGTACTAGTCTCTACCCCTCCGGGATCGGTCATGATGACTGAAGAAAAATTATCCCGTGATAGTGAGAAGGAAGGTCATAACATATATGAATCTAAATTAATCTTGCCTCATGTACCAGAATGTAATGAATCTGATGCAGAATTCACTCCTTTACTGAGAAGGTCGGAGAGAAGCACGCAGGGAATCCTGCCTTCTCGATACAGATGTTAAATGGTCACAGATATTCCTGTTTTGTTTAAAATCCTTTTTAATTATATTTATGTAGTGATGTTCTAATCATAAGTTATGAATAATTTGAAATTATGCGTGAGGACACGCATAGTTAAAGCCGGGATGTATGTAACACCCTGTATCGGTAAGACAATGCTAAAAATGGTCACATATATATATATAGTGATTAAAGTAAAAGTTTATGGGGTTTCATTTATTAAAAATACCACTTAATGGTAAGAGTTGTTAAACTGTATATACCCTCATAGAGGGTAAAATTTTATATAAATAACAAGCATGTCACCCTCACGGAGGGTAAGTGGTCTGAGCCAAATAATTAATGTCCCAGGAAGTTTATGGGCTCGTGGCCCCAGGACTGGTGCACTGGCAAGCTGGTGGGGGTTAATCAGAGAGCCAATAGGAGGATCGGAGCTGGCGCGTGGGTAAAGCAAGGAGCGGGACTGATCCGGGGCCCGGGGAAGAGGTGATAAAAAGTAGAGGAGAGAAACCGTTAGTGAGTCCCTGAGGAGAGCTGACTAGACGGCGGAGCTGCGCTGCGAGAGCGGACGGGAGCAGGGGAAGTAACGAATAGGGATGGAGCCGGAGGAAGCTAAAAACCGCCACTTACTTCATCCGATCCCCGGTGCTTCTGTGGTATGAAGCAGGAAGGCGGCATAATTAGTAGCGGTGACGCGAGAAGGAGAAGGGGAGCTGAAGTGCGGAGGTTCTCCACTGTCGACGCCCTCCGGGAGGTGACCAAGCCTCTCTAACCAACCGAGAGACATCAATACTGTGAGTGTTACAAAGGGATAGAACCACTGACACTCCATATAAGGTCGGGGGTGGGGCTGTGCTACATAACAGTAAGAAAAGGGCCTCCAACTGAAGGGACTTGATTACAGCAGCATCATAGAGACTGAGTGTGAAGGAGGAGAGCCTTCTATTGAAGGGGAATTACTTGCAATACAATTGCAGGAGATTGCAGCTATTCAGTGTAAAAAAACAAACGGAGTACTCTCAATCCAATATCTGTCAGGCCTGACTATTTCATACCGTACTTAGAATTACAAGCTAGTCAGCAAAAGAACAGTTAAATATATAACTACCGCAGTGCGAGACTGGTTGCTAGCGCCACCATTCAGCCTGTTAGTATGTCAGCAGAAGTCAATTGCAGAAAACTCCGCCTCACAAATTATAGTCACCTATAGTGAATAAGAAGAATGACCTCAGTTGCCGTTGCATCTAAAAGAATAGGATTACAGGGACAGTCAGCACAGCTTTACCACAGATAAGTCGACACAGTATATGGAACATTAATTCTGGATATTTACCAAGGATTACAAAAATTGCAAAATATTTGTTATCAACTAGCTCTGCAGGGCATAACAATATTGTATTGACGTTATTTCTAGTCTGGGACATGTTAACCCCTAAAGACTTCATGTGCACCAACAGAATGGCCATAGTTTACTGCGTAGTATAGTTATTATAAAAGTATAATTAATAGTATCTGAGTTAACAATAAGAAGTCAGTTGTTATACCAGTGTTACCATATATTTTTTTCTTGACAGTTAATATGAGTAATATTGTTATATGCACTTTAAACCTTATTTTCCTTAGGGAGTGAGAAAGCAGTTGAGAGCAGCGATTGCAGTACAATAAATGCTTTATTGATGTGTCTAAGTTTATTAGTGAATATTATTATAATATAGTACTAATTAAAGTGACACGGATATTGATATTTCTGTCAATAAATGTTGTTTAAGGCGCGTCTAAGCATTAACATTGAGAAAAAAATAATAAAGCAAATCGTTTGGTTCACCACCAATAGTTGCAAAGTCATTTTTTAACCTCCCCTCTCTGCGAAAACCCAAGAAGACTACGGAAAGGTACAGCTACTACAAGGTAATACTGCATTCACCAGTGGGAGGAGACAGCTATCACTAAGTGGAAGTGTACAGGAGTCCCGACTGGTTTAATGAAAATTGGGAGGTATGTAATACAGTATGGACCCTTTATATGCTGGTTCACTCCAGCCCTGCACCCACCCCACTGTAATACCTGTAGTGGCTCTGCTGGTCTCCTCTCTGTGGTTACATCTCTGTTGCGGCAGTGAGAGCCGTTGTTGGGGAAGGGAAGCAAAACAGTTATAATTTTCGAGTGTATTTAATGAATCTTAGCACTCCGTGGGGTTAATTTACTAAGGTGGGAGTTCTATTTAATAAGGGATGTTGCCCATAGCAACCAATCAGATTCCAAGTATTATCTTCTAGAAGGTGCTAGATAAATGAGAAGTAGAATCTGATTGGTTGCTATGGGCAACATCCCATCTTAAATAGAACTCCCATCTTAGTAAATTTACCCTCTTGTTTTGTTTTCTTGGCATTCATTCACTTCCTGCTTCATTCTTTGAATTTTATAGGAATTAGATATTTATGTGCTTTTGAGCACTGACATATTTTGTTCTGTATAGTCATTACATGTATATTTTCAAATGTACCATTTTGTTCTTCATAGTAATTAGCCTGTAAAATGTTACAAATGTTTTGCTGTTAATATTATAATAACTGAAATGTGTGTGGTGTTTATGGAAACTGCTGTGGCTATTAAAGTAAGCATTGCTAAAATGCAACATCCTATTTCAGTCATTCCCTGTATCAGGAAAATGTGGACATGCTATTCTGTGACTGCTCATGAATGGCGCTGTGTTGTGTGTTTGTTCATTTTGCACCCTTGTTAGAAAAAGTCTTTATTCATTGACCACTATTTGATAATTTTGTATAACAGAACATTAGGCCACCTGGGTAGAGGGTTGGGAGCTTAACCCTTTTTTAACTTTCTAGACTTTTTCCCCAAAAATATAGTTGTCTTACATCATTTTTTTCCTCAAAATATTTAAGGATTATTAAATATTCAATAGAATAGGCTTTTAGGAGCGATACACACCCTTCACACACAATATACAAGTACAATATACAAAAAAAGACCCCAGACACTGTGTGTGGATTGTTAGGTCGACAGTCACTAGGTTGATAGTGACTAGATCCAGAGGTGCGCACTCTGCATTACTGCCCCCCCCACACACACACACTCACCCCGCCGGAGCCGCGGCAGGACGAAAAGGGGGCGTGGTCTAATTAAAAGGGTGCGGTGCGTGGCCTCGCAGGTCTCCTCATCTTCACTCCGGGGGTGTATCCAGCTTCCTTGGAAATGCTGGCTGCCCCCAGAGACTAGGCAGCGTGCAGTGCCGGCTCCTTTTCTGTGACAGGAGCCGAGTGCTGCAGAGGATTATCACACTGCAGCACTCGGGCTGTCACTGCAGAAAAGCCAGCACTTGGTGTCACCCCTTCCGTGGGTGATACCTGGGTGCGGGCCGCACCACCCGCACCCGCCTTCTGAAGCCACTGACTAGATCGACACTGACAGAAGGTCGACAAATGACTAGGTTGACATGGTCATTAGGTCGAGACACATAAGGTCGACACAGGTTTTATGGGGGGGGTTTGGATAGTGAAGGCATCTGGGTCCACTGTCATTTGAAACACATCCCCTCACGGATCTCGCTTCACTTGCCATGCTTCGGGCATGGTGGCTCGTTACGCTCGACACAAGGTTTTTAGCCAACTCTATACCAACTTGGATAGAGAAGGTATGAAAAGGTCCAAAAAAAAACTAAAAACCTGTGTCGACATGCACATGTCGACCTAATGACCATGTCAACTTTCCAGCCATGTATGTCGACCTTCTGTCAGTGTCAGCCTAGTCACTGTCAACCTAACAACTGGATACCCCAGACACTGACAGAGTTGCACTAGGGCATCTCATTCTGCGTGGTGTATTGAGGATAGATGTATGCGGACACCTCTGTATACGAAAATGCACATTTCTCTCGTGTTCATTGTATTTTAAGAACTCCAATTTTCACCCACAGTAAACAGATAGGGGCAGATTCAATTATGGGTGGAAAATGTAAATAACCCCGTGGCGCAGGGTTTTGCTATTCAATTGTGGGACAGAAAATGGTATGCGGTGATTTCTATAGAAATCTGCATCTTTCTTCACGCAATTCCAGAGCAAATCTGATTTTTCCTCAAATTGTTACTTTTAGAAAAAAATCACAAGTACTTGCTCAGGAACCACTGCGACAGCCCTCCTGAGAACTATTTAAGCAGTTAGAAGTTCCTAATTAGCTTAAAAGTCAGTAATTACTACTTCTGCATCCAACATAGAGAGTTGGTCTCTTGCAGCAGTGGTGAGTATGCAGTGTGTATGAGTGTTTGTATGAGTGTGTGAGAGAATCTGTGTGCATTAACTTCTTTACGTGAGTGTGTGAACCCCAGTGTAAGTGTAAACCCTCCCCCCCGATCCGGCCACTTGGAGAACTACGCCTCCCAGCAGCCTTCACAGCCTCCCAGCAGCCCCTTCCCCAGTGAAAAGTTGGAGAGCATCGGGAGACTAGGAGAGCACTGGACAGGTGAGTATAATTTATTTGTATTTTTTTCAGCACTGAAAACTCTGCAATCATTTTTTTTTTATTGGATACCGCAGATTTCAAGAGCATGTATTCCGGTGGTAATCAAAAATTGGGTGCAATGTTTTTACCTCGTGGAGCCTCGCTCCCAATTGAATCCCCCCCCCCCATACAGTTGCACAGAAAAAGAAAAAAAGACTGCAAGAGCAATAAGTTCAACAATAACATGAAGATTACACTACAGTTTTCCAGTATAGGAAAGGTATTCTAAATTCTCAGCTTCCAAGTAGACAATAGGCGCAGGATCAAACTTGTACATAGTATTACTGTATATTATATATTTACTTGAAACAGAAGCCGTCATTAAACCCAACGATTTCTAAAACAGACTCAAGGATTTCACATTTCAGCATGAAAAAGAAAATTGGGTAGAAATTAGTTCAGTAATGTTTTTATATGATAAAAACATTTAATATTTTCCACTTACAAATTAACATAAAAAAATAGCATATGATATCTACAAATAGGTGAGTATATTTTTTTTTTTTTTTTCAGCACTGAAAACCCTGCAACCATTTTTTTCTTTATTCGATACCGCAGGTATCGGGAGCATGTATTCCGGTGGTAATCTAAAACTGGTTTTTACCTCGCTGAACATCGCTCCCAATTGAATTCTCCCCATACAGTTGTACAGAAAAAAAACAAAAAACTGCAAGAGCAATAAGTTCAACAATAACATTTTTAATAGGCTTTTTTTTTATCAGATCACAGAATTAGACTGCTTTTCTTTTTTTTTTTATTTGCTATTGATGTAGCTGACCTAAAGAAACAATTTAATTTATTCATAAAGTTAAAATATATTACATGAAATACTTCTCAGCTCAGTAAAACATAAGCAATATATACTTTATAAAAGAGAATTTACTGTATAAACCACTTTGTAAAATAAAAATTGATTTCTGCAGTGTTAATCGTATAATCTAGGAAAGTTACATTTAGTAAATCACCAATTTTAAAAAATCCATTTAAATAACTCTCTTCAGATCAGGGTCGGACTGAGCCTAATTTTTTTGGTAAGCCCCTCACTGTGACTTTGGCGCACCTCACTGTGGATATTGTGGGTGGAGCTAACATGGGCAGGTTATGAATTGGTGCCCCACCCACATAAAGCCAGATCCACATAAATGCTAAAAAAAAAAAAAGCCAGATCTGTTTTAGGGTTAAATCCCTAAATGACAATGTGGAAAAACAATATGGGTGACTTTTGAGATGTAACTTGGTATAATTTCCTATTTAAAAGCAAAATACAGTCACAGAAAATACACACCGATGCTTGTGTGAGTGTGCGTGTGGCATAACATCAAAAACATCGGAAACAACATGTTCTATAAATAAATACAGAGATATTGAGACTGTTGTCATAAAAGTATGTAGTTTCCCATAAAAATATCCAATAGCTTGCGTGAACTGTATTTATTAACAATTACTTTGTCTGTAGCCATCCTTTTACATGCATCTACAAATGGTAGAAGAAAACTTTGCCCAGGGGCCTGCCCATATGCACTCATTGCTGGAATACTACAAGATAAGCAGAGACTTCTGTTTCCCTTGAGAAACAGGAGATGCCAACAGGAGAGGCAGCCTGTGTCCCATTTCACCTACCCCATCATGGGCTCAGGTGTGTCTGGACCTCAAGGTGACAGTACTGTGAGGGTTTATAATGCTGTCCTGCACCTTTAGCCAGTCACTGGCCAGCTCGCTGTCCTGAAGGGTTCCAGTACACTAGCAGCTATGCGACTTAATCTCTCCAGCTGGTGAGAATTCGATATTTTCCCTCCAATGTCACCTGGCCAAATCCCTATAGCTTGCCACCAAGACATCGCATGATGTCCCCTCATGCTGCCTACCTGGGAGAAAGCATACAGATACAAGGAGAGTACATCACCGGCAGTCTTCCCCTTGCATGTGATGCTGAGGGCACAGTGGCAGCACTGCTGGTACTGATGCAGGAGGAGGAGGCAAAGGGGGGCTGTGCAAACGTAGCAAGGTGACCTGGTGTCCATTGCCCAGAACCTGCTGTGGACACAGATACCGGAAATTCTGGGGATCGGAGGGGGTTGAGGTGCAGCAGCTTGGGGCACTTTTAATAGAGACAACCGGCGAAGGAGGAGCTTCCGCGGACGTCACTGTAGGGAAGTGGAGCTAAATTGACAAGTTTCAATTGGCTGCATTGTCTGTTTCAATTGCTGCCCAGCACCCTCCTCACTGTGGCTCCTTACTCAACCACATACCCGGCGTAATGGTCAGGCCAGTCCTGCTTCAGAGTCACTTTGCTTCTAAATAAATGAAATGAGTGAGGGGAATAATATATACATTATGTACTGAGCTTTTCCCCCTCATTTTATTCCCCTGTTCATTATACCTTACAATAAAATCTGTCCTACAATAGTCTACTAAATTGTTTATCCAGATTTTGCACCATTTTGGCACCATGTTGACTCTTACAACATTATACTTTTATTAAGTACAGTTTATACATGAAAATTCTTGGATTTCAACACTAACATCACATGTGAAGCTTGTGACTAAATCATATTCAATAAGTAACTATAGTTTCTTACACAGCTGTGAGCTAGCCAGTAAGCCATGAACCTTGTCCTCCTTTCTGTTCACTAATACACAAAGAACCATTTAGAATTGATGATGAAATCATCTGTGCGTTATTTTTTATGTTATATATATACTGTTGTTGTTTGTTTTTTTTGTTTAGCATGTGCTACCAGGACATTTTAGGACATCCATAGTACAATACAAATATAAATGACACTTGGGAGCCGGGGGGATTCAATTGTATTCTGGGTGCCAATAAGTAATGGGCACCCGATGGACCTACTCAATTATTTTGCTGATTGGGCACAGCTGCATTATTTCTGCTTGCATCCTGCTGAGGTGGCAAGCATAAATATGTGAAAAGTCAGTGCACTAAAACTACCATTCGGGTGTGTTGTCTAGTACTTTGCATGGGTTTAGCCATTTTACACATCTAAACCTGGTACATATGGGCACGACTAGTGCGATAAGTAATGCAGTTGGATCGGAACAAAACAATTGAATAGCTCTGTCGGGCGCGCAAAAAGCAATTTAATTATTCCCTTGTATTTTAAACTAGGGATGAGCGAGTTCGGATCTCAGAGATCCGAACCCCCCGAACTTCACAATCCGAGCTGGGATCCGAGTCTGGCTCTGGACTTCCCACCTTCCTCTGATCCCAAAATGAGGCAAAACATCATCATCCCGCTGTCAGATTCTCACGGGTTTTGGATTCTGTATAAGTCCCGGTGATCTGCGCCATCTTCACTCCAGAATTGGAGAGTGAGGGAGACAGTCCTCTGTCTCTGGGTGGTGGTGTCGGGTGGGGTCACTGTGTGTGTGTGCTGTTAGGGGTGCTGTCCTGTGTGCTGTTACGGGTACTGTTCTGGGGTGTCCCGTGCTGTACACGGGTGCTGTCCTGTGCTGTTAGGGGTGCTGCTGTACTGTGCTGTACAGGCGTGCTATCCTGTGCTGTTAGGGGTGCTATCCTGTGCTGTCCGCGGCATTGTCCTGTGTGCTGTAAAAACAAAGGGGTGCTGTGGTGCTGTCCTGTGTGCTGTAAAAATAAAGGGGTGCTGTCCTGTGCTGTAAAAATAAAGGGGTGCTGTCCTGTGTGCTGTAAAAATAAAGTGGCGCTGTCCTATGTGCTGTAAAAATAAAGGGGCGCTGTTCAGTGTGCTGTAAAAATAAAGGAGCGATGTCCTATATGCTGAAAAAATAAAGGGGCGCTGTGGCGCTACCCTGTGTGCTGTACAAATAAAGGGGCGCTGTCCTGTGTGTAGTAATAATAAAGGAGCGCTATCCTGTGCTGTTAAGGGTGATGTACAGGGTTGCTGTCCTGTGCTGTTAGATGCGCTGTCCTGTGTGGTGTAAAAATAAAGTGGCGCTGTCCTATAGTTTGTGAAAACAAAGATGCACTGTCCTGTGTACTGTAAAAATAAAGGCGCTGTCCTGTGTGCTGTAAAAATAAATGGGAGCTGTCCTGTGTGCTGTAAAAATAAATGGACGCTTTCCTGTGTGCTGTAAAAATAAAGGGGCACTGTCCTGTGCTGTACAGCGATGCTGCAGTCCTGTTCTGTCCTGGGGTGCTGTCCTGTGCTATTAGGAGTGCTGTACAGGGGTTCTGTCCTGTGCTGTACAGGGGTGCTGCTGTCCCTCTGTCCTATCAGTCCAGGGGTGCTGCCCCACTGCCGTTTAAGTCCAGGGCTGCTGCTGCCTGCTGTGCTGTGTAATTCTCCAGGGGTGCTGCCTATGCTGCATAAGTCCAGGGGTGCTGCCTATCTGCTGTATAAGTACAGAGGCATTGCTGTATAATTCCAAGGGTGCTGCTGTACTTGATCCTAGGTTTAAACTAAAGCCTAGAGCAGAATATGAAACAAGCTTCAACATCACACTCAGATTTGTGAAAACATATAGCCGCAATGGTGGAAATGGAAATTCCAAGTTTGACGAAGTGTTTTCCAATAAACATACAACTCTGAGTTCAAAATGGGGAGAGACCACATTTGTGGCCAAAGTCAGTCAGAAGAGACAGAATCATAATCCAGCGGAACGTGACATGGCAACATCTACTTCATTTTCTCTGGCAACTGCTGGAGAAAACTAGATTTTCCAAACACACCTATGTCTATATGTCTGCCATATAATTTCAGGGGTGCCCTGTCTGAACCCGATCATCTCTATTAGAAAGAGGTTCTTCTCAATTATTTCATGTTAGGGACTCAAATTAATGGCTCCAATTAGTCATTCTTAATTTTGATTTATTAATGTTCCACATTTTGGGATTATTTACAAAATGCACATTTGTTGTACAGGGTTCTTTTCCTTTATTTTGTAAATGTTTACTCAATAATTGTACAATATAAGGGCTGCGTAGGGTTATCACAAGACCTCGCAGTGTTAGAACGAAGTTTTAGTGATCTCGCATTACAAAATGAAAACTCAGCTTTTGGCCTAAAAACAATAGTGTGAGGTGTTCAGAATAGACTGGAAATGAGTGGAAATTAATGTTTTTGAGGTTAATAATACTGCACTAACAAAAAAAAAAATACTGTGATTTTAGCTCTTTTTATGTATGTTTGTTTTTCGAAAAAATCCAGAACCAAAACCCGAAAGGGTGGTTTTGGCAAAACCAATCCAGATTCAAAGCACAAAAGGAGATCTAGATCCAAAACACATAACCCGAAAAGTGTCCGGTGCATATCTCTATTTTAAACCAAATATGTCTCCACATTACACAGATAATTCCCTCTTGAAATTAATTTTTAAGGTGTTTTACATCCAGGAAATCAACATGGTTCTCAATATGCCATCATCTTCTAAGTATAAGATTTTACTGTTGTTGTTATTTTAATGTTAGTGAAATGTATGGGTTTAAATCTATTCGGTAAATGATTAAAGATTTTCATACAAAGGGGTGATTATTTCCTACCATAGTGTAAATAGTTACAGCTGAAGTCAGCAACCTCCTGCCGACAGAACAGTTTTCAGCGGTGTTCTGAAGGTTCAAATGAACCACCTAGGACCAATATGTAGGATCCAAATTTAAATTTAGACCTAAATATTTTATCATAAAAGAGCAATCTGCTTATTTAATTAGGTACAGATAGCAAATGATACTAATAAGTCTTAGCCATCAGACTTACATATAAATTTGGTTGTTATGCCACAAACTCTTTGATCCTATCCTACCGCTCTCACTACTTCCCCCAAGTAATAGTTGTGTGACTTGAAATGTATTATATATTTTCTATAATTTAAATGTGTTTTGTTGGCTTGCCCCATTATTATTAGTTAATCTGTAATTACAGTATTATGAATGTAGAACTAGCACATTGAGTTTAACTACAGGATATGTACAAGACAACAGATGTCATTGGCTTTCTGGCTTTGGATGAATAAAAGTATTTGCTAATTGGTTGCTATGCTGTACTGCACTTTTTCAATTAATTAGTAATTTCCCATAATAAAATGACATCTATACAGTAGCTCTGATATAAGCATTCATTAATCATTGGCATGCATATTGTTTAAAGTGCATAAATTTAAATAAAATTTATGTTCTATGTCCCCCATCTACAACCTTTCCCTATAATTTGACAATAAAATTAAAATTGATTCAGCAGTTTTGAATCTTTTATAAAGTGTGGAAACACTCATTATACTGTCACAGGGGCAGCATTAGAGTGTAGTAATGTCATTGTGTTTTAGTTCATCATTAGCTAACCAACAAAAGGTCAGTGATTAACCTTACACTTATGAAACATAATACAATAATCCCAAATCTTGCTCACCGTACAAGTTCAGTACTTCACTTTCAGATCTTCATCCCCTCCCTTTCATTTTGCGGCAATAAGGAGGACCCCTCCAGCTCATCCTATTATTGCTAGCAGACTGTACTAGCCACTACCTCTATATGCTCTTAGCAGAGGGAGAGGGATGGCAGATCTTGAGCTCATTAGGAGATGGATAAACAGATGTGATCAGCTCACCGTGGCTTCTATATTTAAGTAAAGGGAACAAATCGGAACGCCCCAATTACTACTGTGCATATGTCCCAGATTAGCAAGAGACAGTTGTACATAAGTGGGCTCCTTTGTGAGGGAGTATAGCAATGCAATATTTGAGGAAATAATTATTGACTGTAATAGGAAGTTAAACTTCACTCAGTCTCATTCAGTTAGAGCCAACAGATGGATTGGAAAATGTAGTTGCAAATACACATACAGCTGGTGTACAGCCACAATCTGTTTAATACAATATATTGGTTTCCAATGAAAATAGTTGCACATTAGTCAGGATTGAACTGGATCTAAAAAGTAGCCCCGGTGCAAAAAACACACCACATATTCATGAACATTCCCGACTCCATTACTCATGGGGCAGATCGTAATTGAGTTTTCCTGTTTGCACCAGCATTGACGAGGAGTAGAAGCCTAGATTACAGTATTTTGTTCAAGGCATGGCAGAAATGGATTCACATTTTAACAACAAATGTAGTATCTTAGATTAGGATATTAATACTCTCAAGGGCACCATCCTAGAGTTGGCAGCATGCCAGCCTGGAGACTATTTCCTGCTAGAAAAGATAAATACAGAAAATACTGTCCTTTCCGTGATGATGGCTGCTTTATTTCAGGCATCGGAAATGCTACTGGTTTTTAAGTTTACCAACTTTTCTCAGAATTACCCTGCTTAAAAATGTTGTCCTATCATTGTTCCATAGAAGACAGATTCAAGAGCTGCCTTTGATGAGGAATATTTATACTACCTCATAAATTCTAATGAGGTTATGTTTTGAAATCGCCCTTCAGCAAAAGAAATACATGTTTTAAGTGTTCAATTTTGTTTAAATTTAATATTCATAGCGAGGATGACCTTCACTGCAGTGTTATTACACATGATTATTCTGGTGATTTTTCTGCTGTCCTGTCAGAATTAAAGGGAACATGACTTCAAATAAATGTTACTTGCGGTCCAGTGTAATAGTATGGTTACAGTTCAAAATGTGTGTCTTTTATTACATCGAAGCCAAAGAAAGATATGTTTAATTGGCCATTAATTAATAAAAGTGAAGGAACATAATAATTAAACATGTTTTAAATAATGCTTCCTGTCTTAGAATGTTTACTTAATGTGTCATGCTATTTCAAAATAGTCAAATTAACAAAATATTTCCAATATCTAATTCTCGCTAGCAGTACACAAAATGCATAATATTTGAAATTTCTTTATAGCAGTCACACATCTTAAAAAGATTACATTGGGTCTACCCCGGCTCCGTGACCCTGGCCATGATCAGGGTTTTCCCAGGTCCATAAAAGGTGTTTATTGAGCTTCTTTTAACATAACCTGGGTAGAATAACCCAGGAAAACCTTTTCACACCACAACGTATCTGGTTCCGACCTGGGAAACACTGGGGCACAAAAGTCAGGTAGACCCCTTCACACCGACAAATGACTTGGGTTTAACCACTCAACTTGCATGGTTCCACGTTGTCCGCTGCCCCCTTTGCGCCCTGAACCTGGAAGTGACGTGGCAGTCACTACTAGAATTGCGCCCCAGAATGCTGTGCGGCTGGCATTCTGGAGTGCATGCTCCAGGAAGCACAGTGCAGGGAGGAGAACTTTGTTCCTCTCCCTGCACATTTTGGCTGATTTCTACGTGTGCAGAGATCAGCTGCTGCAGGGGAGACTGAGCATCAGTCCCCCCTGCACATGCTCCGCTGTGCTCTGAATGGGGAAGGGGGGAGTATATAGCCATGGGGGTGGGGGGTAATATGACCAGTAGGGGAGGGGTGCTGAAGAGAAGTATTTAAATTTTGCGGGAGGGGTGTGTGGGAATAATAATAAAAAATACCCTGATCTTAGGCTATTGGAGGGTGAGGGGAAGGGGGCTTTTAATGAGGAGGTTTATAAAACATGTTTGTTTTTTGCTACTAAGGGTCTGTGAGGGCAGCTATCAGGAATTGAGACCAGTGGGGGTTCTACTGCCAGTGGGGGCATGGGAATTTATTTTATAATTGGAGCCTATGGGTTTGTGTGTGTGTGTGTGTGTGTGTGTGTGTGTGGAGGGGGGGGGGGTTCAAAGCATCCCCTAGATATATATTTTTTTAAATGAAACATTTTTACATTTTATTAAAAATACTTTCTAGATGGCCTATCTGCCGCATACTACAAACTCCTCTCCCCACACATTCGGGAACATCTTTCTAGACTCTATAATTCAATCCTTACAGGTCATTCGGCCCCTCTTGATTTTAATAGCGCAAGGATAATTGTTCTACTCAAGCCGAATAATGACCTCACCTTAGTCTCTTCGTATAGAACGATTTCCGTCTTGATTCAAGATTTTTACTAAAATTCTTGCTTCCCGCCTCCAGTTGGTTTTGCCTAAATTATTACACCCTGCACAGACAGGTTTTCATTGCAACAGACATTCAGTTCGTAATGTCCGCTCATTGTTTGCGGCTATGACAGGAGACGGGAAACATAGTCCTCAGTTGTGACGCAGATAAGGCCTTTGACAGGGTATCCTGGGCACATTTAAGTAGAATTCTTCAACATAAGGAATTTGGCTCAGACTTTTTACATGTGTTTCACACCCTTTACCACCAACCACTAGCTTACTTGACAATGCCCATAACACCCGTTATTTGACATTACATCGTGGCACCAGGCAAGGATGTCCTCTCTCCCCGCTTTTGATCAATTTGGCATTAGACCCCCTTTTTCTGCATTTTCTAAAGGAAGATAGATGGCATGGAATTAAATTGAACCATCTGGAACTCAAATTCTCGACATTTGCAGATGACATCTTGATTTATTTTAGTAATCCCCGTGCAGCACTGCCCCATTTGCCTCCATTTTGAACTCCTATGAATTAGTGTCTTGGTTTAAAATTAACTATTCAAAAACAAAAGTTTTGGCCTTTTGTCCCTTTGCCAAAACTGGCTGGGGTACTTCATTCCCCTTTCACTGGGCGACAGATGATAATATCACCTATCTCGGCATAAAAATCGCTAATCATCCCTCAAAACTATACAACTTGAATTTTTCCTAACTTTTTGCCAGGACTTAAACTGATTTCTCTAAATGGGCTCACCTCCCTTTGACATACACTGGACGTTGTCATTTATATAAAATAACTTTTCCACGTTTTTTTATATGTATTGCAGATGCTCCCATTGATCCCGCCTAAAGATACATTCACCCAACTAAACAGAGCATTGACCAAATTTATTTGGGCAGGTAAACGGCCAAGGGTCTCACTATTCAAATTACAACAACCATGGACCCTGGGTGGTCTAAATTTGCCATGTTTGCAAACTTATGCAATGGCGGCGAACTATAGAGTTGCTTTGGAGTGGATTAATGGATGCAGTGTATATGCAAACCAACAACTAGGAACAAACCTTTATACCAAACTGGGATCTGGTCTTCTTGCTACATGCTATGCCCCGCTCCATGCCTGATCTTGTAAAAGATAATGTCCTGTTGTCTTCTGCTTGTATGGCATGGATGACGGTGCGCTCCAAATCGAAATTGTCGTGGCAAACCTCTTTATTCCTGACCCTTTGGAGTAATCCTAATTTCGAACCACATAATACCTCTCCGATATTTTATACATGGTACAAAGGAGGCCTGAAATATGTCCACCACTTCTTACGTAGGGATGATTTATTCCTGCTCACACACTCACAGTTACTGGAGCGATTTCCATCCTTGACGATTCCCTTATTTCCCTTTTTACAAGCGAGTAGCTACTGTATGTACAAAAAGTTCTGTCCACTCTGACTGAGATAGATAGGACCAATACTTTAGATAAAGCATTACGAGATGATCCCAATGGTTGCTTCTCCACTGCTTTTAATTACGCCTAATCACATTCTTTTACTTGACCTGGAATCTGGGGATGTTGGTTTATTGAGATGGAAGTCAGAGTTCCCAGATCTTTCCTTGAAATCCATTTTAGATGCCACTATGACTTTAGATAAACTATTGGTCTCGATCTCCTATACAGAGATGCACCAAAAAAATTTGCACAGGGCTTATTTTACTCCTAAACTGAAATTCCTCATTGGGGATGCCCCAACTTCTAATTGTTTTTAAATGCGGTTTGCCGGAAGCAGATATGGGGGGTCATTCCGACCAGATTGCTCGCTGCAGTTTATCACAGCGCAGCGATCGGGTCGGAACTGTGCGTGCGCCGGCACATACCAGCCGTCGTTGCCTAGCGATCGCGTCTGAGGCAGAGGCGGTCGCTGGGCGGGAGGGGTATGGACGGCGGCGCGGTCCGGCTAATGCAGGCGTGGCTGGACCGTTGGGGGGTGGACCGCGGTGGCTGCGTGACATCACACGCAGCTGCTGCGACCCGGGGCAGCGAGGAGGTTCTCCCGGCCAGCCGCAGGAGCTGCACTGGCCGGGAGTAACTCCTGAGATGCAAAATCATTGCTGCTGTGCGATGCTTTTGCATTTCTAGGGGGGAAGGAGCGGCACTGACATGCAGGGTGGACTAGCCCTGTGCTGGGCGTCCCCCCGCATGTCTGAGTGCCTGATCGTAGCTGTGCTAAATTTAGCACAGCTACGATCAACTCGGAATGACCCCCATAGTCCATTGCTTGTGGTCCTGTCCAAAGGTACAGGCCTTCTGGCAGGCACTTCAACTATATATTACGAAAGGATTGAAAATTCAATTCACTATTACTAAATCCTGGGCATTCTAGGGAATTTACCCTAAGACTTCCTTTCCAATGTTATCTAAAGGTAACCGTACTTTACTTGTCAAACTGCCTGCGGCAGCAAAAATAGCTATGCTCTCCCAATTGATCTCCCCAGATTCCGTACCCATTGCATTACTCTATCCCAGAATTTCATTCTTATTTCACTCAGATTGTACCAACATTATGCTTCACAAAGAAAAATTGACAGGGAAATATTTTGCCACACGGCTCCCATACATTCGTACTCTATCCCCGTCATTAAAAGAGGCCTTACGGAAATGTTTTCAAAATACTGATTGGTACAATCTAACAGTGTTAGACTCTGGTGTTCCGTTCTAGCTTGCCGCTGGATAGGGGTATTATTTCCCCTCTCGAAGCTGTAATTTGACGACATTGTATCTGTGTCCCACGCCATACAAATTGCCCTGTTTAAGCTCTTGACTCTCTTCTGTTGTACTGTTTCTTCCCTTGATCGATTGTTGTAGTATTCTACAAGACTTTTCCGATTCTGTTCTGTATGTTTGTGCTGTCTATGTGTATTGCTTATATTGCTATTGCCTGTCAATTAACTTTTTGAAAAAAAAAAAAAACTTTCTAAAATGTATTAAGTTAGTATAAAATAACAATTTCTGAGCAGTTTTGTGGGGAAACGGTTATCAGTTAAGTGGTTAAAGGGGTATGAAATGTACTTTAAGATATTTGTGCAGTCACCTTCGACCACTATTATACATAGCACATTACATATCAAACATTAGCATACGGTATATGCTAATATCCCAAACCAGTGAAAATATACCTGTGATGTTGTAGAAAAAAATTGCTACAGTATATGTAAAGTTTGCAAGTTATTTTTCTTCTGCAAGATATTCCAAATGTAATATTATGCTTTAGAGCAGAGGTGGCCAAAAGGTAGATCGCGATCTACTGGTAGCTTGTGGAGCATCCGCCAGTAGATCACGACAGACTTAACAGAAAATAACTGTAAGGAGCCGGCCGCCGCTGCTTCTCTTAACAGTTCCCAGGGATGCAGTGTGCGGGTACGCGGGTGACATAATTACATCACCCGCAATGTGAAGAGCCTGGGCGCTAGTTGGATCCAGTTTGATCCAGCCAGTGGTGGCAACAACAGGAGAAGCAGCCAGCGGGAGGCCATGCAGCGTGAAAGCGGGAGCCGTGACTGCGGGGAGAGGAAGGACTGAAGCTAGGCAGCGTGACAACTTGTCAGGTAAGTTATGCAAAGGGGGGTTCATAAAGGGAGGGACGATCTGCAAAGGGGGGCTCTGCACAGAGCGTGGTGACCTCACAAAAGGTTTTTTTTTTACACAAGGGGGATCTGCACAGAGGATTATTGTACAGGGGGCTATTATACAGGGGACTGAAAGGGGGTATCTGCAAAGTGGGGGATTTGCACAGAGGAGGTTATTAAGAGGGGGCTATTATGCAGGGGAGTGGAAGGGGGGTATCTGCACAAGGGGGGGATCTGCAAAGGGGGTGATTCGCACAGAGGGGGGTTATTTGATGTTGTAATTCTTAATTCTATTTTTAAATGTGCGCATTATTATTGGTGCTGTTATTTGATGGCATCATTATTAATGCTATTTTTAAATGGGAGCATTATTATTGGTGTTATTTGACACCGGTAAGTAAGTGAACAAAAAGTAGATCCCAGGTCCCAAAGTCCGGCCACCCCTGCTTTAGAGCCATGCCCACTTGCCTTTTGGCTTTAATATCTGATAGCATGCAAAATAAGAGCAGAAATCTGACATTCAGCCAAAAAAACAAACATTGTTAATAGTTCACTATTGTTTCATATCAGCATTCTCTGGGTAATGGATTCCTCATCTTCATTCCAGTAGTAGACAGGTAATTCTGCCAAGTATGTTGTCAGGGTCATAGCAGTTTCTAAAGTGACCTTGATTGACTTCTCAAACTAGAAAAAAGAATGTTTATCGTTTTGTCACTTTAAGAATGCTGTGTCAATAATTCTTGTAACATAAAAGAAAAGCCTGGCACCCCACAATCAAATAATAGGATTAGCACTAATCTTAAGAGCCATTACTGCTGCATGAATTTCTGCCTCACCTGGGGAGATAATTTTACAGCCAAACAGAATTTTGAATTACCGGTGTTAAGTGACTCTGTCACATTCAACAGCTGTATGAAACACTATAAACACCTGAGAAGAAAATGCTTTTCTCTAACGTCCTAGTGGATGCTGGGGACTCCGTAAGGACCATGGGGAATAGACGGGCTCCGCAGGAGACAGGGCACTTTAAGAAAGAATTTGGATACTGGTGTGCTCTGGCTCCTCCCTCTATGTCCCTCCTCCAGACCTCAGTTAGTTTGAATCTGTGCCCGGACGAGCTGGGTGCACCTTAGTGAGCTCTCCTGAGCTTGCTAAATAGAAAGTATTTTGTTAGGATTTTTTATTTTCAGAGAGATCTGCAGGCAACAGACTCTCTGCTACGTGGGACTGAGGGGAGAGAAGCAGCCCTACTAACTGCGGATAGGTCATGCTTCTTAGGCTACTGGACACCATTAGCTCCAGAGGGATCGAACACAGGAACGCACCCTTGGTCGTCCGATCCCGGAGCCGCGCCGCCGTCCCCCTCGCAGAGCCAGAAGCCGGCGTGAGAAGCAAGAAGACGTCAAAAGCGGCAGCAGAAGACTCCAGTCTTCATATGAGGTAGCGCACAGCACTGCAGCTGTGCGCCATTGATCCCACATTAAACCCACACACTCCGGTCACTGTAGGGTGCAGGGCAAAAAGCAGCATATATACAGTTGGGCACTGTATATATGCATGAGCCCCCGCCATTATTTTACACAGAAACGCAGGACAGAAGCCCGCCGCTGAGGGGGCGGGGCTTCTTCCTCAGCACTCACCAGCGCCATGTTTTTTCTCCACAGCACCGCTGAGAGGAAGCTCCCCAGTCTCTCCCCTGCAGTTACACGGTAGAAGAGGGTAAAAAGAGAGGGGGGGCACATAATTAGGCGCAAAAATCAATATAAACAGCAGCTACTGGGTTAACATTAAGTTACTGTGTTATTCCTGGGTTAATAGCGCTGGGGTGTGTGCTGGCATACTCTCTCTCTGTCTCTCCAAAGGGCCTTATGGGGGAATTGTCTTCAGATGAGCATTCCCTGAGTGTGTGGTGTGTCGGTACGAGTGTGTCGACATGTCTGAGGTAAAAGGCTCCCCTAAGGAGGAGATAGAGCAAATATGTGTGTGTGAGGGTGTCTCCGTCGACAACGCCGACACCTGTTGGATATGTGTAATTAAGTGCTAAGGTGAATTTATTGCACAAAAGATTAGAGAACAGACAGGAAATCTACCCATGTCTGTCCCTCTGTCGCAGAGACCTTCAGAGTCTCTCAATGCTTACTATCCAAAATAATAAACACTGATGTCGACACGGAGGTTGACTCCAGTGTCGACTACGATAATGCAAAGTTACAGCCAAAATGGCAGAAAAGTATTCAATATATGATTATTGTAATAAAAGATGATTTGCGTATCACTGTCCCTGACACAAGGGTACACATGTTTAAGGGGAAGAAAGCTGAGGTAAATTTCCCTCCTCTCATGATGAAAAAGAGTGGGAATCTCCAGACAAGAGACTGCAGTTTCCCACAAAGAATTCTCAGGCAGTATCCTTTCCCCACTAGGGCCAGGATATGATGGGAATCTTCCCCTAGGCTGTCACGTTTGCCCAAAAGGTAGCCCTGTCGTAACAGCTATTCTCAGGGATCTTGCAGATAGCGTGCACATTCTGGTACACTACTCAGACCGGCGATTGTGTCGGCATGGGTTTATAGCGCTGTGGCAGCGTGGACAGGTACCTTATCAGCAGAGATTGAGACCCTAGTATGTAGATATATATAGATATATGTATATATAGATATATATATATTAAAGAGGCTGTCTTAAGAGATTTATATATATATATATATATAAAACATGCCCAAAGAGACATGAGTATACTGGGTCCTAGAGACAAAGCTATGTCGATTTCTGCTTGACGTGTCCTGTAGAATATGCAATGGACAGATGATGCCGGCTTAAGAGGCATATGGAAGGCTGAGGATTATGTGGAGAAGGGTTCTCGGACCTGGTCTCCACAGCTATAGCTGGTAATTCTGATATTTTGCCTTATATTCCTGCACAGCCTAGGAAAGCATGACATTATCAAATGCAGCCTTTAGAACAAAGAAACAAGAAAGTCCGAGGTGCGTCCTTTCTTGCCAGAGGCGGGGGCAGAGGAAAGAAGCTGCACAACACAGCTAGGTCCCAGGAACAGAAGTCCTCCCCGGCCTCTACAAAAATCCACCGCATGTCGCTGGGGCTCCACAGGCGGAGCTAGGCCCGGTGGGGGCACACCTGCGTAAGTTCAGCCACAAGTGGGTTCACTCCCTGTTAGATCCCTGGGCAATAGATATTGTGTCTCAGGGATGCAAGCTGGACTTTGAGAAGATGCCCCCTCACCGACGGCCCTGCCGGCTTCCCCCCACGAGAGGGAAACAGTGTTAACTGCAATTCACAAATTGTATCTTCAGCAGGTGGTGATTAAGGTTCCCCTCCTTCAACAAGGAAAGGGTTATTATTCGACCATGTTTGTGGTACCGAAACCGGACGGTTCGGTCAGACCCATATTGAATTTAAAATCCCTGAACATATACCTGAAAAGGTTCAAGTTCAAGATGGAATCGCTCAGAGCTGTCATCGCAAGCCTGGAAGGGGGGGATTTTATGGTGTCTCTGGACATAAAGGATGCATACCTTCATGTCCCCATTTATCCACCTCATCAGGCGTACCTCAGATTTGTGGTACAGGATTGTCATTACCCATTCCAGACGTTGCCGTTTGGTCTCTCCACGGCACCAAGAATATTTACCAAGGTAATGGCGGAAATGATGGTGCTCCTGCGAAAGCAGGGGGTCACAATTATCCCATACTTGGATGATCTCCTCATAAACGTGAGGTCCAGAGAGCAGTTGCTGATCAGCGTAGCACACTCTCGGGAAGGGTTGCAACAGCACGGCTGGATTCTAAATATTCCAAAGTCGCAGCTGATTCCTACGACGCGTCTGCCCTTCCTGGGCATGATTCTGGACACAGACCAGAAGAAGGTTTTTCTCCCGACAGAGAAGGCGCAGGAACTCATGACACTGGTCAGAGACCTCTTAAAACCAAAACAGGTGTCGGTGCATCACTGCACGCGAGTCCTGGGAAAGATGGTGGCATCGTACGAGGCCATTCCCTTCGGCAGGTTCCATGCGAGGACTTTTCAATGGGATCTGTCGGACAAGTGGTCCGGATCACATCTACAGATGATCACCCTATCCCCCAGGGCCAGGGTGTCTCTTATGTGGTGGCTGCAGAGTGCTCACCTTCTCGAGGGCCGCAGTTTCGGCATTCAGGACTGGGTCCTGGTGACCACGGATGCAAGCCTCCGAGGGTGGTGGGTAGTCACACAGGGAAGAAATTTCCAGGGTCTGTGGTCAAGTCAGGAGACTTGCCTTCACATCAATATCCTGGAACTAAGGGCCATATACAACGCCCTAAGTCAAGCGGAGACCCTGCTTCGCGACCAATCGGTGCTGATTCAGTCAGACAACATCACCGCAGTGGCTCATGTAAACCGCCAAGGTGGCACAAGGAGGAGGGTGGCGATGGCGATGGCGGAAGCCACCAGAATTCTTTGCTGGGCGGAGAATCACGTAAGAGCACTGTCAGCAGTGTTCATTCCGGGAGTGGACAACTGGTAAGCAGACTTCCTCAGCAGGCACGACCTCCACCCAGGAGAGTGGGGACTTCATCGAGAAGTCTTCACGCAGATTGCAAGGCGGTGGGAACTGCCACAGGTGGACATGATGGCATCCCGCCTCAACAAAAAGCTACAGAGATATTGCGCCAGGTCAAGAGACCCTCAGGCGATAGCTGTAGATGCACTAGTGACACCGTTGGTGTTCCAGTCAGTTTATGTATTTCCTCCTCTTCCTCTCATACCAAAGGTGCTGAGAATCATAAGAAAAAGAGAAGTGAGAGCAATACTCATTGTTCTGGATTGGCCAAGAAGGACTTGGTATCCGGGTCGGCAAGAAATGCTCACAGAGGACCCATGGCCTCTGCCTCTAAGACAGGACTTGTTGCAACAGGGGCCCTGTTCCAAGACTTACCGCGGCTGTGCTTGACGGCATGGCGGTTGAACGCCGGATCCTAGCAGAAAAAGGCATTCCGGATGAGGTCATTCCTACGCTGATAAAGGCTAGGAAGGACGTGACGGCCAAACATTATCACCGTATATGGCGAAAATATGTGGCTTGGTGTGAGGCCAGGAATGCCCCTACGGAGGAATTCCAGCTGGGCCGTTTACTTCACTTCCTACAGTCGGGAGTGACTTTGGGCCTGAAATTGGGTTCCATTAAGGTCCAGATTTCGGCTCTATCCATTTTCTTTCAAAAAGAACTGGCTTCTCTTCCTGAAGTCCAGACGTTTGTAAAGGGAGTGCTGCATATTCAGCCCCCTTTTGTGCCTCCAGTGGCACCTTGGGATCTTAACATGGTGTTGAGTTTCCTGAAGTCACACTGGTTTGAGCCACTCAAAACCGTGGAGTTAAAATTTCTCACGTGGAAGGTGGTCATGCTATTAGCCTTGGCTTCAGCTAGGCGTGTGTCAGAATTAGCGGCTTTGTCACATAAAAGCCCCTATCTGGTTTTCCATATGAACAGGGCAAAATTGCGGACCCGTCCACAATTTCTGCCAAAAGTGGTGTCATCCTTTCATATGAACCAACCTATTGTGGTGCCTGTGGCTACTCGTGACTTGGAGGATTCCGAGTTACTAGATGTGGTCAGGGCTTTGAAGGTTTATGCAGCCAGAACGGCTAGAGTCAGGAAAACTGAGTTGCTGTTTATCCTGTATGCATCCAACAAGCTGGGTGCTCCTGCTTCAAAGCAAACTATTGCTCGCTGGATCTGTAACACGATTCAGCAGGCTCATTCTGCGGCTGGATTGCAAAATCAGTAAAAGCCCACTCTACAAGGATGGTGGGCTCTTCTTGGGCGGCTGCCCGAGGGGTCTCGGCATTACAACTTTGCCGAGCGGCTACTTGGTCAGGTTCAAACACTTTTGCAAAGTTCTACAAGTTTGATACCCTGGCTGAGGAGGACCTTGTGTTTGCTCATTCGGTGCTGCAGAGTCATCCGCACTCTCCCGCCCGTTTGAGAGCTTTGGTATAATCCCCATGGTTCTTACGGAGTCCCCAGCATCCACTAGGACGTTAGAGAAAATAAGATTTTACTTACCGGTAAATCTATTTCTCGTAGTCCGTAGTGGATGCTGGGCGCCCGTCCCAAGTGCGGACTTCTTCTGCAATACTTCTATATAGTTATTGCTTAAATAAGGGTTATGTTTGGTTGCATCAGGGTTGATCTGATGCTCCGTTGTTGTTCATACTGTTAACTGGGTAAGTTTATCACAAGTTATACGGTGTGATTGGTGTGACTGGTATGAGTCTTGCCCTGGATTCCAAAATCCTTTCCTTGTACTGTCAGCTCTTCCGGGCACAGTTTCTCTGACTGAGGTCTGGAGGAGGGACATAGAGGGAGGAGCCAGAGCACACCAGTATCCAAATTCTTTCTTAAAGTGCCCTGTCTCCTGCGGAGCCCGTCTATTCCCCATGGTCCTTACGGAGTCCCCAGCATCCACTACGGACTACGAGAAATAGATGTACCGGTAAGTAAAATCTTATTTTTCATAGATTATTCACAAAACCGAAAAACAGCCACTGGTGTTTATAGTCTTCATACAGGTATGTCAAATTATATGTGTATCTCTAACCATAAAAATTGTGCTTATCCAGTAATAGTTGGAATACCTCTTTTTTAACAATTGCTTTATATTGTTTGTTGGTATTGCCTGATAACTATAAACTGGACTGCACCAGAGAAGAAAATGCTTTTTCAGAGATTTTTCACAAAACATAAAAACAGCCACTGGTGTGTATATGTGTATCCCTGGGAAGCAGTCCGAATCCCAGCTGTCGGTATCCCGGCAGCCAGAATACCGACCCTATTCTGAATGCTGACACCAGCATCCAGAATGGGTGCATCATCCCGGTGCCTGAATATCGACAGCTGGGATCCCGAACGAGGACAGACCATGGCGCACCGCAAGTAAGTCGCTGAAGGGAGAAGGTTAGGTTTAGGCTGCATGGACGGGAGGTTAGGGTTAGGCTCCCCCCTCGGAGGGTTAGGGTTAGGCTGCGGGGGGGGGGGGAGGTTTAGGCACATGCAGGGAGTGGTTAGGGTTAGGCACCAAGGGGGGAGGCTAGGGTTATGCTGCGGGTAGTGATGGATAGCGTTAGGGGGTTGGGGAGAGGGGAGAACACCCCTTACTCACCCCTGTTGGCTTCTTCCACATCGGGATCGCGGCATCGGTATTTCGAGCACTGGAATCCCATGCGCTGGGATCTCATATCTCTGACCAAAAAGATTTTGCTTATCAAGTAATAGTTGGAATACCTTGCTTTATATTGTTTGTTGGTTTTGCCTCATATATAGTGTAATGTATAATATTTACTTGTGGAGTGTACCCATTTGTAATGCATTTTTATATATTAGAGCATGCTATTTTAAGTATTGTCTACATGGAACCACCAAATCTTATATCACGAAAAATTATCCACAACCATAACATTATCGAAGTGCATAGAGAGATTTATGGTTTTCATGATGGCCAAAGACAAAGCATGGATTGTATGAGGCTTGTAATTTGTGTTATAATATGTTTATCTTTCTATGTGTACAGTATGTAGTGCAGTTAAGCAATGAACAGCATAAAGCAGCAGTGATGTCCAGTAAAAATGAATTTCTATAAGAAACATTATGGGGCCTATGTAGCAAGCCAAACTGTCACTTAAATCACGCAGAATCTAAAGCTGCATACACACGTTGCGATTTTCTGTGTGATATGGACTATACAGTCCATATAGCACGGAAAAATACTGCATATTGCATCGTATGTTTGCACTTGCAATGCCGATGCACGGTCCTGCGGGATCAGCATCGCAAGAAAATGTAGTGTGTGCAGGCGGGGCCGATACTGACTACATGCCTCCGGGCACAATGTAGTGAGTATCGGACGTTAGCCTGCATCGGTGCGTGCGTATGCACCTTAAGATATTCTTCTCCCTGACAAAAACTGCTGGGATAGATGGTTATATTTACATCAGTCCTTGCAACGGGTGTAGTATGTCTGACCGACGGTCAGCATACCGACGCCGGGAGCCCGGCAGCATACCGACAACAGGATCCCGGCGGGGAGGGGCGAGTGCAGCAAGCCCCTTGCAGGCTCGCTGCGCTCGCCACGCTGTGGGCTCGGTGGTGACCTGCAGTCGCCACGGGTTCTATTCCCACTCTATGGGTGTCGTGGACACCCACGAGTGGAAATGGTCCCTGTTGGTCGGCATGCCGACCAACGGGATAGTGAGGGGGTGGGATGTTGGTGGAGGTCATGTGACCGTCGGTCTCCCGACCGCCGTTCACATGAATACCACCCCTTGCAACTCCTCCCCTCTTTCGGCAGTGTGTCTAGCATTTACGCTGCTGTGAAGAGATGGGTCATCAGGATGTGCATACCTAACCTATCAGTGCATGTGCAATTGTAGATATACGAGGACAGTTTTCATATACATGAGAACAATGTGGGCAGAAACAGTGTGTTTATGCAACAGCGGTTCCTGAAAGGGTTTTTTATTGCATAACAGGGAAAACAAAGTAAAAATTGCTAATAATCGTGTCAATATTGGACAGAAATAGTTGAGCCAATATTGATACACATAACCCTTTAGTCCCTAAGCTAACAAACAAGCATGTATTTCAAACCCCAGTAGTCACATGACAAAAATATGCTGAAGTTACATTTATTGCAAATAATTGTAACATATTTTATTATAATTACAGTTACTGTACCTGTCTCTTCTCTTTCTCCTTTACTCAGTATTTGTGGGTAATGTTCCTTCCTGTGCCAAACAATTAATTAATGCAAGACTGTCCTTTTCCTGTCTGTCACAAGAAGACGGCACTTGCATATACTAACTTGAAGTGCTGTGGTTGTGTCCTGTGAGACTGCTGGCAATAAAAAAAAAAAAAAAAGTATATTATAACAATGTACGTAATATGACTTTGGATTTACAGAAACTTGTGCAGTATGCATGGGTTTACTTTTTGAACAAATGTGTAAATCCAAACAACCATTGTATTTTCAAATTCAAATTGAATTCCCTACTTAACTCTCAATTAGCCTGATTGTCATGGGACTTGTAGATTCACAACAGCTGGATGACCATGAGTTTGACATGCCTGCTATAGACTAATGTTTATCACACATGGTCCAATATACAGTATGGTGCTATACCCAAGTACACAGCAATAAAACCAGTATCAAATGTAGGCAGATGTCAGATTGGATGGAGCTGTCATCATCTGGTGTACTCCCTGAGCAAAATCTTCCTCTAATGGGCAAAACCATGTGCAGTGCAGATGGGGCAGATGTTACATGTGCAGAGACATGGCCGTAACTAGGCGGGGGGGCTAGGGGGCTCCTTCCACTCGCTGCGGCTTCCGCCCGTCTCCTTCCACCCGTCTCCTTCCACCTGCCGTGGCTTTCACCAGCTGCTCCTGCACCCCCCGCCTGACGCTGGACTCGGGGTCCGACTTCTGAACGGGATCTGTGGGTTTCCCCTTGGCAGGTTCAGGGTTCTTTTCTGCTCCTGGTGGTGGCCATCTTGGTTTCCTGTGGCATTTACTGGGTCCCTCTGCAACTTTCTAAGTCACCGGAACGCAGCCTGTTATATGGGCTTAACTGAATAATTAACCTGCATAAGCTACCTGAGGAGAACATGCTGACCGGTAAATGAACATTACATGAGTACACATTGCACAACATGTTAAGTACATACACAATATAAAAATTACCATTTAAAAATAAAAAGTACAATTCATAAGCCAAATTAGAATAAATAATATATAGTGTGTGTGTGTGTATTGGTGCAGCGTGAGTACTGCGCCAGTTGCTGTGATTTAACTTCATGACATCACCCTGCACTTTCTAAATGGTGTATTGGTGTAATTATACAAGGGCACTACTAATGTGTTGCATAATTTCTATAAGGGCACTACTAAAGTGTGGCATTATGCATATACAGGGCACTACTTCTGTGTGGCATTATGTGTATAAGGTGCACTACTATTGTGATGCCTAACATGTATAAGGGGTATTACTGTGTGGAATACCGTGCTATAAAGGGCATTACTACTGTGTGGCATATTGTGAATAAGGGGCTGTACTCTGTGGCATAATATGTATAAGGGGTACTACTGTATGGTGTAACGTGAATAACGGATGCTACTGTGTGATGTAATGTGAATAAGGGGCACCTCTGTGTGGTGTTACACTAATAATGGGTACTACTGTGCAGTGTAATGTGAAAAAGGGTCCACTACTGTGTGTGTCGTAATTTAAATGGGGGAACGCGCCAAAATAGTGCCTTGCCCCAGGTGACATAAATCCTAGTTTCGGCCCTGGCAGAGAGAGTTAGATTTGGGTGGGTGTGTTCAAACTTAAATCTCAATTTCAGTGTAACAATAAAGCAGCCAGTATATATCCTGCACAGAAACAATATAACCCACCCAAATCCAACTCTCTCTGCACATGTTATATCTGCCCTCCTCTCATTCCCCTCTGCAGTGCGCATGGTTTTGCCCATTAAAGGAAGATTTTGCTTTTGCAATAAACCTTCAATTATTGGAAAAACATAATATAACAATGTTCAGTAAAAAAATTCAGTGCATCAGGTCAATGACTCAGTGTCATTTCAGATCTGGTTGGAGTAGCTATTGCTGCTGCTTCCTTAAAGAAGCAGCAATAGCTCAGTATGGCAATGCAGCAGGTAGCATCTCTTACAAGCAGATGTTTCCTGCTGCAGTAGTAATTAGAGATGAGCGGGTTCGGTTTCCTGAGCCCGTATCTGAGTCAGGCTCGGGTTTTCCCACCTGACTTGGAAACCAGAACGAGGCAAAAATGTCATCATCCCGCTGTCGGATTCTTGTGGGGTTTGGATACCATATAAGGAGCCGTGCGTCGCCGCCATTTTCACTCCGGCATTGGAGAGTGTAGAGAGGGGACATGTCTCCATCCTCAGTGTCCTGCATCAGTTCAGTGGTAGTGTCTTGTGCTGCATCAGTCCAGTCACAGTGGTCGTGTACTCTGCTGCCATATGTCCAGTCCAGTGGTGCTGTGTTGTACTGCATCAGTCCAGTGGTGGTGTCTTGTGCTGCATCAGTCCAGTCACAGTGGTGGTGTCCTCTGCTGCCATATTTCCAGTGCTGCTGTATAAGTCCAGTCCAGTGGTGCTGTGTTCTGCTGCATCAGTTCAGAGGTGGTGTATTGTGCTGCATCAGCTGCATCACAGTGGTGGTGTCCTCTGCTGCCATATGTCCAGTGCTCTGCTGTATAAGTCCAGTCCATTGCAGTGGTGCTGTGTTATCCTGCATCAGTACAGTGGTGGTGTCCCTCTGCTGCTGTATATGTCCAGTGGTACTGCCGTATATGTCCAGTGAAACTGCCGTATATGTCTAGTGGTACTGCCATATAATTCCAGAGGTACTGCCATATAAATCCAGTCCAGTGATAGTGTCGTATATGTCCAGTAATACTGCCATATATGTCCAGTGGTACTGCCATATAATTCCAGTGGTACTGCCATATAATTCCAGTGGTACTGGCATATAATTCCAGCGGTACTGGTGTATAAATCCAGTCCAGTTATACTGCCGTATATGTCCAGTGGTACTACTGTATAATTCCAGTGATACTGCCGTATAAGTCCAGTGATACTGCCGTATAAATCCAGTCCAGTGGTACTGCCGTATAATTCCAGTGATACTGCCGTATGATTCAGTGATACTGCCGTATAATTCCAGTGGTACTGGCGTATAAATCCAGTCCAGTGGTACTGCCGTATAATTCCAGTGATACTGTCATATAATTCCAGTGATACTGCCGTATAATTCCAGTGATACTGCCATATAATTCCAGTGATACTGCCGTATAATTCAGTGATAATGCCGTATAATTCCAGTGGTACTGGCGTATAAATCCAGTCCAGTGATACTGCCGTATTTGTCCAGTGGTACTGCTGTATAATTCCAGTGGTACTGCTGTATATGTCCAGTGATACTGCCGTATATGTCCAGTAGTACTGCCATATAAATCCAGTGGTACTGTCATGTAAATCCAGTCCAGTGGTACTGCTGTATATGTCCAGTGGTACTGCCGTATAATTCCAGTGGTACTGGCGTATAAATCCAGTGGTACTGGTGTATAAATCCAGTCCAGTGATACTGCCGTATATGTCCAGTGGTGCTGGTGTATAAGTCCAGTCCAGTGATACTGCCGTATATGTTCAGTGATACTGCCATCTATGTCCAGCGATACTGCCGTATATGTCCAGTGATACTACCGTATATGTCCAGTGATACTGCCGTGTATGTCCACTGGTACTGCCGTATAAATCCAGTGGTAATTGCGTATAAATCCAGTCCAGTGATAGTGCCGTATATATGTCCAATGGTACTGCCGTATAATCCAATGATACTGCTGTATATGTCCAGTGGTACTGCCTTATAAATCCAGTGCGACTGGTGTATAAATGCAGTCCAGTAATACTGCTGTATATGTCCAGTGGTACTGCCGTATAATTCCAGTGGTACTGGCGCATAAATCCAGTGATACTGCCGTATAAATCCAGTCCAGTGGTACTGCTGTATAAGTCCAGTGGTACTGCCGTATAATTGTAGTGATACTGCTGTATAATTCCAGTGGTACTGCCATATAAATCCAGTGATACTGCCGTATAAATCCAGTCCAGTGGTACTGCCGTATAAGTCCAGTGGTACTGCCGTATAATTCCAGTGATACTTCCGTATAATTCCAGTGATACTGCCATATAATTCCAGTGGTACTGGCGTATAAATCCAGTGATACTGCCGTATAAATCCAGTCCAGTGGTACTGCCGTATAATTCCAGTGATACTGCCGTATAATTCCAATGATACTGCTGTATAATTCCAGTGATCCTGCCGTATAATTCCAATGGTACTGGCGTATAAGTCCAGTGATACTGCCGTATAAATCCAGTCCACTGGTACTGCCGTATAATTCCAGTGATACTGCCGTATAATTCCAGTGATACTGCCTTATAATTCCAGTGGTACTGCCGTATAAATCCAGTCCAGTGGTGCTGTCCTGTGCTGTATATTATTTACTCCAAATAAAGGGGTTATTATTATTTAATCCAAATAATTTTCACAGGGTTTGCCCAGTGTGGTGTAGAGGTACGCTCTCCTGTACCGCATATTGTTATATAACTCCAGAAAAATAATGGAGAACAAAAATTTGGAGGATAAAATAGGGAAAGATCAAGAACCACTTCCTCCTAGTGCTGAAGCTGCTGTTACTAGTCATGACATAGACGATGAAATGACATCAACGTCGTCTGCCAAGACCGATGCCCAATGTGATAGTAGAGGGCATGTAAAATCCAAAAAGCCAAAGTTTAGTAAAAAGACCCCAAAAAATAAATTTAAATGGTCTGATGAGAAACATAAACTTGCCAATATGCCATTTATGACACGGAGTGGCAAGGAACGGCTGAGGCCCTGGCCTATGTTCATGACTAGTGTCCAGCTTCCCAGGACGATGGAAGCCCTCATTCTCCCGCTAGAAAAATGATAAGACTTAAGCTGGCAAAAGCACAGCAAAGAACTTTGCGTTCTCAGATGGTATCACAAATCCCCAAGGAGAGTCCAAGTGCGTTGGCGGTTGCGATGCCTGACCTTCCCAACACTGGACTGGAAGAGGTGGCTCCTTCCACCATTTGCACACCTTCTGCAAGTGCTGGAAGTAGCACCCACAGTCCAGTTTCTGATATTCAAATTGAAGATGTCACTGTTAAAGTACACCAGGATGACGATATGGGTGTTGCTGGTGCTGAGGAGGAAGTTGACAATGAGGATTCTGAAAGTGATGTGGTTTGTTTAAATCAGGCACCTGGGGAGACACCTGTTGTCCGTGGGATGAATAAGCCCATTGTGATGCCTGGGCAAAATACCAAAAAAGCCACCTCTGAAAATTATTTTTCCACAAATCCGGACAACAGGTGTCAAGCCGTGTGTTGCCTCTGTCAATCTGTATTAAAGTAGGGATAAGGACGTTAACCACCTAGGAACATCCTCCCTTATACGTCACCTGCTGCGCATTCATCAGAAATCAGTGTCAAGTTGTGAAATTTTGGGTAAGAGTGTAAGCAGTCCACTGACACCTAAATTCCTTCTTTCTCTTGTACCCAAGCTTCTGCAAGCCACACCACCAACTCCCTTAACGTCAACTTCCTCCTCAGTCAGGAATGTCAGTAGTCCTGCAGGCCATGTCACTGGCAAGACTGAGGAGTCCTCTCCTAACCGGGATTCCTCAGGAGGATGCTTGAGTGGTACACCTGCTGTTGCTGCCGCTGCTGTTGTTGCTGCTGGCATCTAGATTCCACTTCACTAGGCAGGCAATACCAAGAATGTACAGAGACATCAGAAAAAGTGTCCTCAGTGTCCTAAAAAATGCAGTTGTACCCACTCTCCACTTAACCACGGACATGTAGACAAGTGGAACAGGGCAGACTAAGGACTATATGACTGTGACAGCCCACTGGGTAGATGTATTGCCTCCCACAGCAACAACAGCAGCGGCACCAGTAGCAGCATCTCGCAAATGCCAACTCATTCCTAGGCAGGCTACGCTATGTATCACCGCTTTCTGTAAGAGGCACACCGCTGACAGCCTCTTACGGAAACTGAGGGACATCACACAATGGCTTACCCCAATTAGACTCTCCTGGGGATTTGTGACATCGGACAACGCCACCTATATTGTGCGTGCATTACATCTGGGCAAATTCCAGCACATCCCATGATTTGCACATACAATTAATTTGGTGGTGCAGAATTTTTTGAAAATGACAGGGGCGTGCAGGAGATGCTGTCGGTGGCCCAAAAAATTGCGGGCCACTTTCAACATTCAGCCACCGTGTGCCGAAGACTGGAGCACCAGCAAACACTCCTCAACCTGCCCTGCCATCACCTGAAGCAAGAGGTGGTAATGAGGTGGAATTCAACCCTCTATATGCTTCAGAGGATGGAGGAGCAGCAAAAGGCCATTCAAGCCTATACATCCACCTACGATATAGGCAAAGAAGGGGGAATGCACCTGACTCACGCGCAGTGGAGAATGATTTCCATCTTGTGCAAGGTACTCCAACCCTTCGAACTTGCCACACGTGAAATCAGTTCAGACACTGTCAGCTTGAGTCAAGTCATTCCCCTCATCAGGCTTTTGCAGAAGCAGCTGGAGAAATTGAAGGAGGAGCTAATACGGAGCGATTCCGCAAAGTATGTGGGACTTGTGGATGGAGCCCTTCATTCGCTTTGCCAGGATTCAAGGTGGGTCAATCTGTTGAAATCAGGGCACTACATTTTGGCCACCGTGCTCAATCTTAGGTTTAAAGCCTATGTTGTATCTCTCTTTCCGGCAGACACAAGTCTGAAGAGGTTCAAAGACCTGCTGGTGAGAAAATTGTCAACTCAAGCGGAACGTGACCCGTCAACAGCTCCTCCTTCATTTTCTACCGCATTTGGAGCTGCGAGGAAAACGTTAAGATTTCCTAGTCCACCCATTGGCAGTGATGCAGGGCAGTCAGGACCGAGTGCTGACATCTGGTCCGGACTGAAGGACCTGCCATCGATTACTGACATGTCTACTGTCACTGCATATGATGCTGTCACCATTGAAAGAATGTTGGAGGATTATATGAGTGACAGCATCCAAGTAGGCATGTCAAACAGTCCGTATGTATACTGATAGGAAAAAGAGGCAAATTGGATGCCCTTGCACAAACTGGCTTTATTTTACCTAAGTGGCCCCCCCTCCAGTGATTACTCTGAAAGAGTGTTTAGTGCAGCCGGTAACCTTGTCAGCGATCGGCGTAGGAGGTTACTTTCACAAAATGTGGAGAAGATGATGTTCATCAAAATTAATTATAAATTCCTCCGGGAAGACCTTTACCAGCAATTGCCTCCAGAAAGTACACAGGGTCGTGGGGACGAATTAATACTCTATGAGGAGGAGGATGTACACACTGAAAGGTGTGAGGAATCAGAGGATGAGGATGAGGTCGACATCTTGCCTCTGTAGGGCCAGTTTGTGCAAGCAGAGATTGATTGCTTCTTTTTTGTTGGTGGCCCAAACAAACCAGTAATTTCAGCCACAGTCGTGTGGCAGACCCTGTCGCTGAAATTATTGGTTTGTTAAAGTGTGCATGTCCTGTTTATACAACATAAGGGTGGGTGGGAGGGCGATGACTATCTGTTTGCAGGGCTGCAAAACAACGCACCCTAGCGATCAGGTCTGAATTACCCCCATAATTTGTAAGGGACATTTTTGTGCGTAGAACATATAATGTTGTTAGTGGCATAACTGTGTGTGGTATAGTATGTAATTGGCATTACGGTGTGTGTCATAATGTGTAATGGGCATTATAGTGTGTGGCATAATGTGTAATAAGCATTATGGTGTGTGGCATAATGTGTAATGGGTATTACGGTGTTTGGCATAATGTGTAAGGGGCATTATGGTGTGTGTGGCATAATGTGGCCATGTCCCTATTGTCATGTAGCCACTGTCATTCGTGTGACCATGCCCCCTTATGACACGTGACCACGCCCATATCAGTACCACTAAGAAAAAATTTCTACTTGCACCACTGAATGGCCGGGTATAGAGATGATTGTACAAAGTAAATGAGATATTGTGGAAGTCTTCCACAGATTTTTAATGTTACTTTTGTATGCTTGTTAATATTCGCTTCTCATTTACTACTCATACACCCATTTATTGAGCTACTGAAAATAACTAATTTGAACTTGGTGCTTATTAGAGGAAGTAATACTGACTACATGACTACATGATTAGTATACTAATGAGATGTGTATTATTGATTCAGCTAAGAAAAGTGTAATGTTTAGTAAGAGCACATCTAGCAGTAGAAACAAAATTACTTTCTCAGTTTGTCACGTACAGTATAGTCGCACAGGTTATTTCTAGTGTTAAGTTCTGTCAATTCATATTTACTGTAGTTACATCCAGAGGCGTCACTCACCTCTTATGCACCGGCAGCGGGTGCGAAGGGGGTGGGGCTTCACAGGAGGGGCATGGCTAAACGGGATGACCCGCGTGATGGAGTGTGGTTTCATGGGAGGGGCGTGGCTAAGAGCCCCGACCCGCATTTTTGTCACTCCGGGGTCTGGGAGTTGCGGCCTGCTCCTGGAGACTAGCGTGTCTGCAGTGCCAGCTCCTACATGGTGACAGTGCAGCACCCGGCTCCTATCACTGAGCAGGAGCCGGCACTTTGGTGTCACCTACCTTGTGATGCCACTGGTTACATAAAGACCTTTCATTTCCATTTTTTCATCAGTGCCATTACAGCTTGTATATGTAACCTTATTTGGGAATATCTGAAAGGTCTGAACTAAGATCACCTGCAGTGTGGTAATGCTCGGAATCGATAGGCAGAGATCGCAACCCATGTGATCTTTATTAAAAAAAGATGAATAATAATATAAAAGGAGCTTGTGTTTAATTGAATTGACCCCTATATGTCAACAGCTGGTGATGTTTCTATGTTTCTACTTGAAATCACAAATAAATGGACATCCTGGTCCTTACCTCAGCATACAGCTTCAACTCTGTTATGTTGGCAGGTTTCCTCCCATGAACTACTCGTTTCAGGTTCTTCTACAACATTTCCATTGGATTAAGGTCAGAACTTTGACTTGACCATTCCAAAACTTTAAATTTATTCCTCTTTAACCATTCTTTTGCTGAATGTGTGCTTTGGGTAGTTGTCTTTAAAGGTTACCAAATGTCACTTTGCGCTAATTCTAAATACCAGGCATCAAACTGGGTGTAGTCACATGAAACCAATTTGGGTTGTTGTCTTGCTGCATGACCCACGTTCACTTGAGACGCAGCTCATAGACAGATGTCCTGACATTTTCCTTCAGAATATTCTGGTATAATTCAGAATCCATTGTCCCATTAATGATGGCAAGTCGTCCTAGGCCAGATGCAGCAAAACAGGCCCAAACTATGATATTACCACCACAGTGTTTCACAGATGGTATGAGGTTTTGATGCTGGAATGCAGTGTTCTCCATACCAAAAAGCTGTATTTTGGACTCATCTGTCCACAAAACATTGTTCCAATAGCCTTCTGGCTTGTCCAGGTGATCTGTAACAAACTGCAGACAGGCAACAATGTTCTTTTTGGAAAGCAGCTGCTTTCTCCTTGCAATCCTGCCATGTACACCATTTTTGTTCAGTGTCCTCCTGATGGTGGACTCATGAACATTAACATTAGCTAAAGTGAGAATGGCCTTCGGTTACTTAAAGGTTATCTTGGGTTCTTTTGTAACCTTGCAAACTATTAGACGCCTTGCTCTTGGCGTGATCTATGTTGGTCAACCACTCCTTGGGATGGTAATAATGGTCTGGAATTTCCTCCATTTGTACACAATCTGTCTGACTGTTGGTTGGTGGAGTCCAAACACTTTAGAAATGGTTTTATAACCTTTTCCAGCCTGATGAGCATCAACAACTCTTCTTCTGAGGCCCTCAGAAATCTCCTTTGTTTATTGCATGATACACTTCCACAAACGTGTTGCGAACATCAGACTTTGAGAGATCCCTGTTCTTTTAAAAAGACAGGTTGTCAACTCACACCTGATTTTATCTCATAGATTGAAAATACCTGACTCTAATTTTACCTTCAAAATATCTGCCAAGTCTAAAGGTTCACATACTTTTGCCACTCCCACATATGTGATATTGGTTCCTTTTTCTCAACAGAAAAAAATGAGCATGTCTTTTTTTTGTCTCATTTGTTTTATCTACTTTTAGGTCTTGTCTAAAAATCTCAGGTAGCTTTAGGCCAAATTACAGCAGAAATATAGAAAATTCTGAAGGGTTTACAAACTTTCAAGCATGTATGTGACACAAAAAAGGGAGAGATTTTTTTTCTTATTGTGGAAATAGGAGCAAGGAATTGGGATAATATTGTATCATTACATTGCACTAGTAAACTATGAGGAGTGGCAGGTGAATAATTACAAATAACTGTGTTTTGAACTGGTTCCATCTATACACTTTTAATTCTACTAGACCACTTCCAAGAGACTTAAACTTGTTTCAATATGGCTCCAATACTGTAATACCATGGTCAGAAAGTTTAATCTGCCAAAGAAGGTTAAGTTTGGCATTCTTGGCCACATTTCTTTAGGATGTGTAACAGAGTTTGAATAAGCAGTGTTAAAAATGATAAAAGCTAATTTGAGCATGAGAGCATATGAGCAGTATACATGAGGACAGCAAGAACAAGTGTATATGGACTTCTTTACTGGTATTCACCTGCTCTGTACTGTGTGCATATAATTTCCACTAGTGATTATTGAATAGATGATTAGTATGAGTATTAAATCTGTAGCAAAATACTGTGGGAAATTCTTTGTATATAATTAAGATCATATACTGTACTTGTTATGTTCAGCGTGTTGAAGTTTGGTTAAAGTAATTTATTTTGACATTTATTTTCTGCAAGTTTTTGACAGAATGTTTAACTATGCTCACAATTTTGATAACTACAGTATATGGGACAGATGCTTCTTTTTGGTGTCTTATGTCTAAGTTGAGACTTGTTGTGACTCGGGGGGGGGGGGGGGGGGGGGGAGACTGAACTCGCAGAAAGTGGTTGACACTATGACTACAGCGGGTGTGCAATCACCACAAACGTACAGTAGGGGGGTGGTGTGGGCATGTAATCATGACATGGCGGCTGAAAAGTGTCAAAAGCAGTTCGTGTTAGCTCACATCCAGGTGTAAGGGTAAAAGTTGATAGTGATGACTGTCAGATATATATTTAGTCACTTGGGTACTTATTAGCTATACAGTCCAGCCATATTAGCTGCACACTCTCAGGCCTTTAACTTCAGTATATTTTTGCACTGCAATTTTTAGCATTTTCTGCCATGCCTGATGCCTCTAGTCGCTGAAAGCCTTTAGGGAAGCGTTATGTGTCAGTGCTCTCACCACTGAGAGGGTGACTTTTCATTCACTCTCTTCGGCAGGAGCACTAATGGTAAAATTCACAGTAGCTACCTCCTGCATCGCCGCCATATGCAGGCGAAGCAGGAGTGGCTTTTTCACTGAGAAAAGTGCAAGCTTAGTACGTAGATGTACAAATCCTCGGAGAGAGAGATAAAGTTGATGGAGATAAAGTACCAGTCAATCAGCTTCTAACTGCCATGTTGCAGGCTGTGTTTGAAAAATGACAGGTAGGAGCTAGTTGGCTGGTACTTTATCTCAGTCAAAGGCTTAGTACATAGACCCCTTAATATTAATACAGCACATAAATGCCTGTCTACATTGTGACAGTCACATTTAAGCATTCATATAATACATTCCTGTTAAAATTAAATATTGACATCCCAATGTATAAATCTTTGAAAATGTTGTATTTAATATAGTCAGAATTTTCCTATTAAGGATTGCAAAATTGCCTTTATATAATTTGTCATTCTTTTAGTTGAGAGTGAAGTAATATCTGTGTTATTTCCCTACTAGGTACGTCTGTAGGGCAGCCTTGTGGATGGCCCCGGAGAAGGCTCGATGGAAGAAGAAAGAAGCCACCATGATGAGGGCAGTAGATTGACTCCTCTTCTATTACATCCATCACCTGCTTGCCAAAATAAGCCAGCAACGCAACAGAATGGGGACCTGCCAACAGAGAAAACCCAACCCCAAATGAATGGAGTCAGCTGTTTACAGTCAAAAAACAACTATGGAGCCTCACACATGAAGGGAAATCCAGACTGCTCTGACCTCACACGTGAAAACAGTGTGTATTCAAATTTACATAATGGTGCAATAAAACGTACACTTAGTGAGCCTTTGCTGTCTGAGTTTCTTCAGCTGAAAAAAATAAGAACAGTTGGGGAGGTGAATGGGGAAAATGAAGGTGAATTAAATGGGCAGTATATCCAACCAAGTGGTTCTGAGTTCTGTAGCAAACACAAAGCTGAGAGAACAGAAGATCAGGAAAACTCATGTGTTCAGGTTTCAAATGAGCAGAACAACAACCTTAATTCCCACGACTGTGACATTGTCTTGTGTCAGAAGGATGAGACTATGCCAATGTCTAATGGTGCTACTGTTTTTGCCTCTTCCATGAAGCTTACACATGGAGAATTCTTGGAGAAAACCAGTTCTCAATATTATCCTGAAACTGGTCCTCTTGCAGTGCAGAATACAACATCTCCCATGGTTGCCATTAACACTCTAAATGATGCTAGCAATGATTTGTCACCCCAGGCAAATCATTCATCACATACCTCAGGGCAGATCGCTTCCCAATTAACCTTGAACTCGGTGCTTCCTCAAGAGCCAGATGACATGGCTGTTGAGGCCCCCAATAATGACAACTGCAACAAGCCTGCTGTAAAACCAGGAAGCTTTTCACATCCCGTACAAGAAAAGAAACCACTTCCGCAAGAGGCACTCAGCTATAACGCCCAGGATTTATCTGAAAGAAACGGTGATGTAAGTAAGCCTGAGCGACTGATGTGCTCTGAACACCTTCCTGTTTCCACCAATGCTTCATACAATGTCCTAAATAATGGATCTACTGATAGACTTACTGCTGCTTTCAGTAAGGATCCTTTGACTTTGGTGCAGTTTAATAAGTTACTGTATGCCCAGGAAAATGACACTTACAGTTCCACCCAAAACCTTTGTGATGGTAGTTTTGTACATTCACAGGCCAATAAAGCATGCCAATCACTTCATCCGAGAGCCTCCTCTCAGTCTGGGTTTTTGCAGTCTGATAACAACAGAACAGTGCCCACTGCTGCACTACACTGCACAGCAGGAGTAGAGCTACCATCAGAAAACAATGGGCAGGAAAAATGTGCTTTTAAAAAACAACCCGAAGAGCAAAATGAGCATGTTCCACCTCAAAATGGGAAAGATTATTGCAATGGAATTGAGAAGGTTGGTAAAGATCTGATGGAGCAAAGAAATCCATATGTTAGATCAAACTGGACAAACTTTCGGTCCAATCACTGTCCAAAGGTAGACAGTGCCCAGAAGTCAGAGAACTTGCTAAAGTTACTGATGGATTCTCAATCACAAAGTCAGAAGAAGCTAAAGCAATATACAAGAAAACCTGGTAATAAAAACCGGGCACAAGGTCATCAAGACTTAGGGGGTTCTGGGTCACCACTACAGCCTCATGGGCAGCAGCTACATTTCCAAAAGCACTTATCCCAGGCAGCCAACACAGATATTAGACTGCAATCCTATGAGCAGAAAAACAGCGCAAGTCTTTTCTATCAGTCACAGTCAGAAAAACAAACATATGACCAAGTTTTAAAACAGCACTTAAACCTACAGACATCAGAGGCAGGGCAATTTCCACATAATGTACAACAATCGCTGCACCAGCAGGGGCTGCATTCAGAACTAGGTGAGAATTCACAGTTTCACCAGAACCAACATTTTCAACAAAATCAAGATTTTAAAATGGTTAAAGAGCAACTTCCACACACTCAGCCCCTGTTCAGTAATGCACCAAATAGGGAAAGTCCGCTTAACCACCTAACACTAGAGGAAAACACTCAAGCAATCAGTCAGTACCCAAGTAACCACCAGTACCATCCATCTGTTCAGGATCTGGAAATGCAACTGCAAAGGCAAAGTTCAAGCAACACAACCTTGCATTTTAATTCTAACCAGTCCATCTCACATAGAAAAGACCAGTACCTTTCAGAAAATGCAGAGACTGGTAAGCAAATTAAAACTGAAGCTTTTGAGCAGTACTTTCAGACAAGTCGATCTCCGCAACAAGGCCAGTGCAGTTACCAAGAACAGAAAAACAGAAACAATCTTCCTATTATGAATCCAGATCAGCAGAAAGTTTCAGATTATAGCAGACAGAGCCAGGATATAACAGTTCCACAAAGTATGGTAAACCAAAGGAGATACTTACCACATAGCAGTCCTCCTACCCCAGGTTTGCAGGATCAACATCCTCAGTTTGCAAAACAGATGAATTGTATTCCAAAACATGCGGCTCTGAGGCATCATTTGCTTCAGCGCCGGGAGCAGAGCAAACATGAAGGTTCTACTGCACGCCGATCTATCAAAGTGGAGAACGGCTCGCACTCTGTCTGCAGTCGAACACCCAATGAAAACAAAACAGGGAAAAAAACAATCAAACAAGAGATTCAGCATTTTGGCCCAGATAATATACAACAAAGGAGCATTCTTGAAACAATGGAACAGCAGATGAAACAGTATCCTGGGAAATCATTGTTTCACCATCATGTGTCAACTATCAAATCACCCAAGCATGTTAAGGTGGAGACTTCAGGCCCTGTTACTATTTTAACTACACACGCTAACTCTTTGACACTAGACCAACAGACTGTCTCTCCACTTGAAAAAACCCCTACCAAGAGAGCAGCAGGATCTGCTCTAAACAACTTTTTAGAATCTCCTTCAAAGCTATTAAGCACCCCTGTCAAAAACCTCCTGGATACGCCTGTAAAAACACAGTATGATTTCCCATCATGCAGCTGTGTAGGTAAGTGATTGCAAGTGCTCAGAAAATAATACATAGGGGGTATCCAATTAACCGCAGATAATTAGCCCTGTAAAGCCACGGCTCGTGCCGACTTATGAGGGATTTTGTTTCACTTGCCACCAAATCCGAAAACGGGGCTGTTTCTATCGAAAACACAGGTTTCACTGAACCTGTGTGTTTTTGGGAGATAATGTATTTTTTTACAGGCAACCAAATTGGATAGCCTGTAAAAAATAAAATAAAATAAATAAAAATATTAGTGAAACATCGGGAAAAATCAGAAGACAAATATGTATTTTCACCTCTAATTGGATACCACCCATAGAAGTAATTTTAACTGTGCCAAGCATTTTAATTCATGTTCATAGGACCATTCTTATAGAACTAAATAATACATTTTAGCCAGATAACTTGGAATATAGGGGGTCATTCTGAGTTGTTCGCTCGTTGCCGGTTTTCGCTATACTGCGATTAGTCGCTTACTGCGCATGCGCAAGGTTCACAGAGCGCATGCGCTTAGTTATTTCACACAAAAGTTAGGTATTTTACTCACGGCATAACAAAGCTTTTTCATCGTTCTGGTGATCGTAGTGTGATTGACAGGAAGTGGGTTTTTCTGGGCGGAAACTGGACGTTTTCTGGGAGTGTGCGAAAAAACGCTGGCGTTTCTGGGAAAAATGCGGGAGTGTCTGAAGAAACGGGGGAGTGTCTGGGCGAACGCTGGGTGTGTTTGTGACCTCAAACCAGGAACGAAACTGACTGAACTGATCGCAATGTAGGAGTAAGTCTGGAGCTACTCAGAAACTAAGAAATTTCTATTCGCAATTCTGCTAATCTTTCGTTCGCAATTCTGCTATGCTAAGATACACTCCCAGAGGGCGGCGGCTTAGCGTGTGCAATGCTGCTAAAAGCAGCTAGCGAGCGAACAACTCGGAATGAGGCCCTAGAGTGGAGAGTGCTTAGCTTCTCTGGTAGTTTTTTGTGACAAGTCTCCTAACCACTATAGTAGAGGAGCGACAGACGGTCAGGTGAAATACCGCTGCCACACTTTACAGCTGACGTGCAGCAGCAGCTCTGAAGATTCCTCATCGCACTGCCACACTGTGTGGTCCTGGACTCCCCCCCCCCCCCCCCCCCCCTTAGTGGCTCGCCCCCTCCCACAGTGGCTCCACTTCCTCCTCCCAGTGGTTCTGACTGGAAACCTCCCTGCAGCCACGGAGGATTTAGCGGGAGGCGGGGGTAGACCAAGCCTGACCCAGCCTGTGCTCCCCCTACCCTGCTTGCTCTGGCCGGCTCCCGGAGGCAGTGCAGCGATGTGCGGGTATTTAGGGGGTGGAGCTTAATGCTGTGAAGTGCCCGTCTCCATAAAATACCTGTGCTGTAATGTAGTATGGTAGTGTATCTCCGGCTGGCTTCCCATTTGTCTCTCTCTCCTCCCTCTTTGTCTCTCTCTCTCTCCTCTCTTTCTCTGTGTCTCTCTCTCCAGACCAGGTGACAGTGTAAGGAAGGGGAGGTGAGGCGCAACTCTCTCACTCTCCTCCCTCTCTGTCTCTCCCCTTTATCTCTCCTCCCTCTCTCTCTCTCCTCTCTCTGTCTCTCCTCTCTCCAGACCAGGGGACAGTGTAATGGGGATGGGGGGGGGGGGGGGATGGTGAGGCACAGCTCTCTCTCCTCCCTCTCTGTCTCTCTCTCCTCCCACTCTGTCTCTCTCCACCCTCTCTGTCTCTCTCTCTCCTCCCTCTCTCCTTCTCTCTGTCTCTCTCTCTCTGCTCTCTCCATCTCTCCAGACCAGGTGACATTGTAACGGGAGGGGGGGAGAGAAGTGGATGGTGAGACACAACTCTCTCTCCTCTCTTTCTCTCCTCTCTGTCTCTCTCCTCTCTCTCCTACCTCTCTACCTCTCTCTACTCACTCTCTCTCTTACTCTCTCCTCCCTCTCTGTCTCTCTCTCACTCTTTCCTCTCTCTCCTCCCTCTCTGTCTCTCTCCTCTCGCTCTCCTCCCTCTCTGTCTCTCTCTCACTCTCTGTCTCTCTCACTCTCTCTCCTCCCTCTTTCCTCTCTCTTTCCTCCCGCTGTATCTCTCCTACCTCTCTCTGTCTCTCTCTCTCTCCCTCTCTCTAGACCAGGTGACATTGTAATGGGGTGGGGGGTGGGGAGAAGTGGATGGTGAGGCGCAACTCTCTCTCTCCTCCCTCTCTGTCTCTCTCTCCTCTCACTCTCCCCTCTCCTCCCTCTCTGTCTCTCTCACTCCTCCCTGTCTGTCTCTCTCTCTCTCATCTAGCTCTCTCCTCCCTCTCTGTCTCTCTCCTCTCTCCAGACCAGGTGACAGTGTAACAGGGGTGGGGTGGGGGAGAAGTGGATGGTGATATGCAACGCTCTTTCTCCTTTCTCTCTCACCTCTCGCTCTCCTCTCTGTTTCTCCCTCTCTCCCCCCCCCCTTCTGTCTCCCTCTCTCTCTCTCTCTCTCTCTCTCTCTCTCTCCTCTCTCTTTTTCCTCTCTCTCTCTCTCTCTCTCTCTCTCCAGACCAGGTGACAATGTAACGGGGGGAGTGGATGGTGAGGCTCAGCTCTCTCTCCTCTCCCTCTCTCTCTCTCTCCTCCCGCTCTGTTTCCTCCATCTCTGTCTCTCTCTCCAGACCAGGTGACAGTGTAATGGGGGGCGGGGGGGGGGGGGGGGGAGAGAAGCGAACAGTGAGGCGAAACTCTATCTCCTCCCTCTCTGTCTCTCTCTCTCTCCTCTCGCTCTCCTCTCTCTCTCTGTCTCTATCCTCTCTCTCCTCCCTCTCTGTCTCTCTCTCTCTCCTCTCTCTACTCCCTCTCTGTCTCTCTGTCTCTTCTCTCGCTTCTCCTCTCTCTCTCTCTCTCTCTCTCTCCTCTCACTCTGTCTCTATCCTCTCTCCTCCCTCTCTGTCTCTCTCTCCTCTCGCTCTCCTCTCTCTGTCTCTCTCTCCTCTCTCTCTATTTCCCAGACACTTATTTGTCTCTCTGTCCCCTCCCCACACTCCTCTTTTGACACCATCTACCTCCAGGCCTGGCGACAGGGGGATACAAAGGGGACAACTATACTGGGCCCCACAGTTCAGAGGGGCCACGAAGAACAGGGGCACTAAAACTGGGGCCAAAGTGCTTATTACTACTTTTTAAATTGTCCGCTCTCCCCGCCAATTAAGTAAAAAAATAAAACAGTGCGCCACTTCTTCCCCCCCACCTGTTACACTGTCCCCTGGTCTGGTCCTGCTTCGGCCCTTCCATGCTGTTTCTACGCAGCGCAGCAGATCATCCTTGATCCCAGCAGGAAAATCGCCTCCCGCCGGGCATACATGCCAGCAGTGTGTGTTGATGCTACATCATGTCAGGACACTTGCCGGCCACCGCAACTCACCCAGCGGCAATGCCGAGACTGGACAGTTTAAATACACTGCACAAAAGCGATCTGCCTGCTTTCCCAGCCGCCCGCCCGCCACAATTACAGAGATGGGGAGAAGAACAGGAGGAACGCATCCTCCTGCACTAAGGTACAGCCTCAAAGTCATGCTGTCCTGAGACATGACTGACAGCATCCAGCCCACACGCAGCAAGCTGACAGCAGTGACCTTCCCCTACCATTTCACTAAAAGACTTGCTGTACCACCACCCTTTTCGCTCTGTGTATGGTCTCATGTTGATTGTTACACACAGTGGGGTCATTCAGACCCGATCGCACGCTGCATTTTTTTTGCAGCCGTGCGATCGGGTCTTAACAGCGCATGCGTGGGGGCCGCAATGCGCAGGCCCTGGTCGTCGCTGGCCGTTGCCGGGCAGCATCGAGAACAACGAAGAAAGCGCTCGCAGTGGCGAACGCTAGAAGATTGACAAAAAGAGGCCGTCCGGGGGGTGTCAACTCCTGAGCTGTGCAGAAACTGCACAAACTTTTTGTTTGTGCAGCTCTCTGCACAAGCGTTTGCAGTCCTGCACAGCAAATCCCCCCTCCCCTGTGGGTGGTGATTACATGGTCGCAGCAGAGCAAAAAATAGCCTGTGTGCGACCAGGTCTGAATAAGGCCCAGGGCCATTAAGATTTAGTGCAGCTGACCGACTCTTAGGGGCCCATTTATCATGTATTGCATGTTGAATGTAATCTGGGAGGGATCTTACTTCCCTGATTGTATAATACAGCATAGGCATGGACAGGGGCTCCGAAAGGAGACCATCCCTGCGATGTGCTGTGGTATCTGCCGAGACTTCTGCGCATGCATGCTCAGCTCAGACCGCACACGCACAGAGGTTACTTCGGGGGAGGGTTTCAGGGGAACCCTCTGCCTGGCCAGCAATGCGATGTGTAGCCCATAGGCTACAATGGGCTGAATGGCAGTAGCTGCGGGGCATAATACCGGGAATGCTTTACAATCCGGATATTGGTAAATCAGGCAGCATCACATCCCTCATAGAAACCTGTAAGGGATGCGGCTGCGGGCGACAATGGAGGGATCGCAGCAGGTATATTTGATACCTACTACGATCCCTCCTTCATACATTCAGTAGATCCCTAATATTTGCAAGTAACTTTCGGGGATATAGCCGCAAATATGCTTTTATAAATGGGTCCCTTAACCCCATGCTACACATTGCCATGGACAAAGCTGACTTCCTAACAGGGTCATATTTATTAAGTAAGTATTCTAGCACCTCTCCTCTAACCCCTAACCCCCTAACCCTCCCTTTCCGCAGCCTAACCCTAACCTCATCCTTAGTTTTTCTGCCACAAAGTCCTACTTACGCTCCTGCCTCAGATCATCCTGCATCAGCCGCTTTGTCATTGCCTATCGTACCCCCCCACCTTCCACTTTAACACAATGGCCCTAAATTTTTGCCGGACCACTGCCTACGGCCTGGGAGCCCGCCAGAGCCCCTGCAGTACCACTGTCTAGCCGGAGAGACGATGCAGCCTCCTCCTGGAGACCTCCATGCAACTGCTCTCCCCCCCCCCCCCAACGTAAAAATGTTCTGGCACCCCTGATTATACACATGTAGAAGAGTTAAACCTAATATTTTTTACAACACAATAAAGCAATGTGCATTGACTCTTAGGAAATACAGTACATTGCTGTGAGTTATTTGTGTTGCCTAAAGTGTAATATTGAAATTCCCTGCAATACATTTTCTGCCATGAGATGGTATCTTGACAAAATCATACTTTTGATGTCAAATTAATTAAGTGACTCACTCGTGTGTACTGCGCTTTATGAGTCAAACTACTGTATTTGTATCTTGGCTGAAATGAGTGAATATGCAGTATCCTTGGTCTTTGGAGGTAACTGTCAATCGCTTGCAGCAAAATACTGTAGTGGTCCCATCCCTTCCATGGTTAGTTACCACTGTTCGCAAAATACAGATGATAAGACTGAAGCCAGAACTTGTAGCTAACAACGACTTAAAGTACTTTTATTTGCCATATGCACACAGAAGATCTCACACAATTATTGCTGCATACATAGCAAAAACTACTCCAGTTGGATATAGTTTGAAATTGATTAGATTATTTTTGAGCATGTTGGTAAATAAAGTCACATGTCAAATCATGGTAAGTCATCATCAGTACAAACATCGTCCAAATAACATTGGTATCAGTGGAATTTGCACATTTACTAAGAATTGTCTTTGCAAAATTGCTCCAGTTCACACCAAATCACACCTCAATGCATTCAATCAATGCACTGATTTTTTAGAGCGTGTTGATGTGTAAACCATTTTTTTACCAAAAAGTGCATACACACAGTGCGATGTGTGCTTACGAATTCCACTATATAGTAAAAATCGTAAGATGAGTTAGCACATATTGCACCATGGCCCTCTTGTTGATCGCTCGCTGCCGTTTTTCGCAGCGCAGCGATCAGGTTACTACTGCGCATGCGTATGCACCGCAATGCGCACGTGCGTCGTACGGGTACAAACAGTATCGTTGCAGTGCAATGCTTCTAGCGACAAATCCATTCGCACAACCGATCGCAAGGAGATTGACAGGAAGAAGGCGTTTATGGGTGTCAACTGACCGTTTTCTGATAGTGGTAGGGAAAACGCAGGCGTGACCAGGTGTTTGCAGGGCGGGTGTCTGACGTCAATTCCGGGACCGGACAGGCTTAAGTGATCGCAAGGGCTGAGTAAGTTCAGACCTACTCAGAAACTGCAAAAAAACATTTTCGTCCCGCTCGGCTGCACACGCGATCGCACACTTGCAAAACGAAAATACACTCCCCCGTGGGTGGTGACTATACATTTGGACAGCTGCAAAAAGTAGCTAGCGAGCGATCAACTGGGAATGAGGGCCCATGTGTATACAGCTTGCGATACCCATGCACGCTCCCGTGGGGTCAGTATTGCAAGAAAAAAAAGACTGCAGGAAAGGCAATTTTCACTTTATTTTGTACAATCTTGTTTCTAGTATATAGTCAAAATCGCAAGTAAATATAGTCAATATCGGTGGTTCTGGGCTCTGGGGAATTCAAGGTAAATCGCAAAGTCAAGTCAAAATTGGCACTTAGTCAAAATCTCACCATGTGTATGCACCTTTAGTCCCAACCAAAACCAAAGTCCCATTAAAATAGGTATCCGTTTGGCAGGTCTACAATACTTAGGTCGACAGTCACTAGGTCGACCACTATTGGTCGACATGGACAAATGGTCAACACATGAAAATATCGACATAGCTTTTTTTTTTTAAAGATTTTTAACTTTTTCATACTTTACCATCCACGTGGACTACGATTGGGAATAGTTGCCTGCAACGGGGACGCGGTACACTAATTGGGGTTCCTGGTCATGTTACGAAAAAAATTACACCAAAACAGTTAAAAAAATCCATGCCGACCACTTCATGTGTCGACTTTTTGCCCATGTCGACCAATAGTGGTCGACCTAATGACTGTCGACCTAAACCTGGTCGACCATTCATACCAGAACCATTAAAATACCACAAAAAAAAACACATCAATTCACCACTTCTAAAAAGCAACAGATGCAAACCATTATAATTAAGACTAAGGGGGATATCCAATTATCCCCGTTAAAACATCGGGTCCGAAAAATGTCCGTTTATCGGACTTTTTCCCGGTTTCACCGATTTTTTTTTTTACAGGCTATCCTGTTAAATCGCGTGTAAAAAAAAAAAACCCTTTCTCCTGAAAACACATAGGTTCAGGGAAACCTGTGTGTTTTCGGGTGAAACAGCCCCGTTTTCGGACGAAAACGGAGCTGTTTCCGGGGATTCTGCTTCGCCTGCCAGAGGCAGGTGAAACAAAAAATCCCCGATAAGCCGGCGCGTGCCACGGCTTATCGGGGCTAATTAGATAGTCCCCGGCGGGACAATCAGCCCAGTAAAAAACCGGGGCTAATTGGATATCCCCCTAAATCGAGCAGAATGCTAATTAAAAAACCCACCAAGTTGCCTTCAGCACTCACTTTCAATTCTCAACCATGGCTGAGGCAGGGTTTGCAGTAGCCGGCATCCAGGCACTGGTTTCATGTGTCCTGTGCCAGCTGATTGATTGGGGATTTTGCCACATTGCTGCGATTTGTGATGCAAATTGAGGAGTGGGTTGGTACAGTATGTGCTGGCTTGCGACTTACTGTGAATTATGGCGCATTCAAATGTGACCTATAAAGCCACTTCCCATGCGAAAGTCGCAAAATCAACACAAATCGCACACGCCAAAATAGCGACAACATACACCATCGGTAGACAAAGATGCAAGAGATAACGCTTGTTAGTAAATGTGGGATTTTTGTTCCAGAGGTAAGGGGCAAATAAGGGCGATTTGAAATTGATTCTTAGTAAATTTCCCCCTAGTCTTCCTCTGGCATTTGTGGCAGCAGATTACACTGGCTCGTGGGTGTCCATCTCAGTAATATTACATCAATATTGTCAACCTGGGGGTGTCCAGCTGTTGTCCCTAGCATATCTGTCATACTGGGACTTGCGGCTCCACAACAGCTGGACAGCAACGTGTTGTCCAACCAATATAAAGAGAGCATTGTATACTAATTAGAATATATACAATCTGCAAGGGGATGTCCACATGCACAGTGTTTAATTTGTTAGGTGTAGCACTAGCTATATTTCCCCAGGTCCTAAGTAATGAAAATAATAATAATAGTAATAATAATAATAATAATAATAACAATGTAAAGTAAACTGCTAATTGAAATAAATCAATTAGAGAAGAGTGTAGTACTTTTTGATTGAATTGCTTTCTATTTAAACAGAACAAATAATTGAGAAAGATGAAGGACCTTATTATACACATCTTGGTGCTGGACCGAACGTGGCATCTATCAGAGAAATGATGGAAGAAAGGTATTTACCATAGTTCATATTACTATATTATTATATTTTTTGACTCTGGACTAGATTTACTAAGCATTGGATTTTGCCTCGAAATTTAGAGCAGTAAACGCGATGTGTTTGGCACTTAATATTGATACTGCTTAAATTTGTAGATCACAAAGAGAAACAAGCCGCTGCTTAATAAATCTGACCGCTAACCTTTTTAGACTGCGTCCATTGTTCCATATATAGATACATTTTGCATTAACAGTAGAATTGGTTGCAAAGTAGCGGTACAGGATCTGTTATCCAGAATAATTGGAACTACTGTATTATTTTCTTGCAAATTAGGAATTTTCCTATAATTCAAATAATCATGCCTAATGTATACTTAATAACGTAAAAATGACACCTGTCTCTCTCCGTGCTTGGCATCCATCTTGCTATTTTGTCTAGCAGCCCGTCTCGTGATCACTGTTGAAGAAAATATTCAGTGATTAGCTCTGTATGTATAGGGATTAGCTCTGATATAGCTCTGTACTAAGCATCACTTCTGCGATATTCCGCCACTTATCGTGTACATACTCAATGCATATGTACGTAGAAATGCGATTCGTATCACAAAGGCCAGGTCTCCCAATAAGAGTTGTCCTTTGCGATCACTGGACATCTGGGTTTAGGATCTGAGTGTCGCGGGGGTTGCTTGGAGGGATCCATTGGATCCATTTCAGGGCAAATTGTGAAAAGAAGCCCATAGGTTTCTGTTGGGTAAGGCCACCCAAAGATGCGTTTACCCACCTTCTCCAAGCATTTGGAGATTGGTACATATGGAAATGTGATAAAAACTCAGAAAATGGGATTTTCAGAGTTTTTACTGCGTTTTCTGTTTAATACGGGATGTATTTTTTTTGCCCTATGTGTGATGAAATTACTGAAGAAAAATTATCATTTTGCTTTTTGATTTTTTATATGATTTTGACTAACAATCACATACGTGTATATATTTATTTAATAAATAAACTAATACTATGAAAGTAACTACTTTTACAGTAAATAAATGATTATGCATCACAGAGTCACTGATCTCTTAAAACAGTAGAAAGGATGTAAAATAGAAGTCGCTAAGCTCCATATTAAATACAGAGTAATAAAATCCTATGTAATTGCCCTGGTTTTGTATCTGATCTTGCACTTTGACAAAATTCCACAGATCTTACATAATAAAGTTTTTATGTAAGTCTGACTGGAGAGCAGGTCATCATGTTATTTAAAATGATCCCCTTTTTTACAAAATGATTGTAGATTACAAATAATAAACTACTTCAGTTATCATATAGAGGGGAAAGATGTATAAAACCTTGGAGAGAGATAAAGGGGTTTACAGTATGTACTAAGCCTTGGAGAGAGATAAACTACCAACCAAGCAGCTCCTGTTATTTTTTAAACACAGCCTGTAACATGGCAGTTAGGAGCTGACTGACTGGTACTTTCTCTTCCACTTTACCTTGTCCAAGGCTTAGAAAATAGACCCCATAAGGCCTCCTGTCATCTTACAAACTGTATTTAAAAAAAAAAATAGTAGCTGATTGGTTGGTACTTTATCTTCCTCTGAGCTTCGCTAAATCTCCCCCATAATGTTATTTTAATCAAGGAAGAGTTGTATCAGGCCTTCTAAAGAGGACACATGGAGAAAGTTGCCCATAGCAATCATTCAGCTTATAGTTATCATTTATCTAGAACATTCTATAAAATGATAGCTATAAGCCAATTGGTTGCTATAAGCAACGTCTATATTTGTCCTCTTTAGAATTCTTGACATATCTCCTCCTTATGTTTTTCAACCCAAATTAAAAAACACTTGCATTAACTGGAATCTTGTTTTCAGGTTTGGCCAGAAGGGCAAAGCCATCAGGATTGAGCGAGTTCTTTATACGGGAAAAGAAGGGAAGAGCTCTCAGGGATGCCCGATTGCAAAATGGGTAAGTGAGCTGTACATTTAAGTGTGTGAAAACATATACTAAAACACATCAAGTTTCTGTTTTTACTTAAGAAAATAAAGATTCACAATTCTACAGATGTGTCCTCATACACCTAGCCTCAATACGCAATGCGGCACGAGATGCTTGGTGTGAGTGGTGTAACACCTTTTTCACTCATCTTAATTGCAATGCGATACAAAAAAGCCTCTTCTCGAGACTTCACTGATTAAATTTATGTGCGACACTTGCAGGGGCGTAGCCAGAACATAATGGGCCCCATAGCAACATTGTGAAGGGCCCCTATCCTGTTAATTTTATGCCCCATAATAGTGCCCTAGTTCATTTTCTGAACCACAGTAGTGCCTTAGTTAATGTTATGTCCCATAGTAGTGTGCTAGTATATTTTATGAACCACAGTAGTGCTCTAATTCACATTATGTCACATTGAAGGGCTGCCTGTACACATTGGGGGTCATTCCAAACCGTTCGCACACAACGTTTCTTCGCTGCGGTGCGAACAGGTTAGAACTGCGGCTGCACGGCCCTCGCATTGCTCACGTGTGACATTGCCCAGCTACGGCAGTCGCCAGGCAACGACGCCAGGACCGAAGAAAACGATCGCAGGCCCGATCGTAAGAAGATTGACAGCGGGAAGGAGGGCGTGGTAAGGCGAACGCAGGCGTGTACAGGTGTTTGGAGGCGGATGTCTGACATCATAGCCGGGACCTTCATCACTGGATCCATCGCACTGGGTAAGTAGGTGCAGTGCTGGTTTTGTTCTGCACAAAACTTTTTTAGCATAGCAGGGCTGCACAAGCAATCACAGCCCTGCTATGCTAAAATACACCCCCCCCATAGGCGGTGTCAAGTTGATCGCACGAGCAGCAAATAGTTGCTACGTGCGATCAACTCGGAATGACCACCAACAACATATTATCCCCAATTCACATTATGATACAGTTCATATTATGTCACACTATAGTGCCTCTACTTTATATTGTGCCACATTACAGTGCTTTATTTTATAATATGTAACAGTATAATGCCCTCCAGTTCATTTTATACCACATTACAATAAACAGGTCCAGGGTACCAATATAAATAGATATATTTTAGCCCCCAAGGTAACAGTTTGTAAGTGCCCCTATGTATCTACCAATGGTGAAAATAGTATACTGTACAAAACATTTAATTTTGACAGGGAAGGTGGGCCCCTCTCAGGTCTGGGCCCCATAGCAGCTCCACTACCTGCACCTATGGTAGCTACGCCCTTGGACACTTGTATATCTATGTGCGATTGAGCCTGAATTTGTATACGAGGCACAGCGGAACTCATTAAAGCCACAGCTGCTGCATCGTATCACTTCCTATACAGAGTAAGACTCAGTCACACACAGATATACAAATGTTGTATATCAAATTACTTAGTTTATGCTGGGTACACACCCTGGTGACTGATTGGATTTGGCCTTTCCGCCAACCTATCTGATGATTGGTAAGTGCGTGCACACTTACCACTTGCCTGCTATGTGGGAATTTCTGTGTTCCCACCCAGTTGAGATGTCAGTCCCCGGTGGTCCCTGCAGCATATATACAACTGCCCATACACACAGCCAAATGGCCCAACTGAACAACCTCATTCACAGACAAATCGGGATACACACCCACCTCTGGGCACACAATATACCGGCCGTTCACTTGAACAGCCGATATATCGGCCAGTGTGTACCCAGCTTTAGTCTTGGGAAACCGTTTTCTTGCAACACATTGTGATTAAGATGCACAATCAATCAAAGTTGCACAATCAATTAAAAAAGATGCTTTACAGAAGCCAAGTCGCTCGTGACCTGCCGCGCCAAAAAGTGATGTTTGGCATGACTGCAGAAACAGTGTATGACAACATCTGTACAAAAGAAATATCTCTCCGAAGTTGTTAATGCCACCTTGATCTTCTACTCCATGCAGTGGATAGGAATAAATAATTATCTAAGCTCCCGTGCCAGGGCTTTGCTACGTTTCCTGTCCAATGAACCATGTGATTTAATGTCTGTTGTATACAGTGCATAGTGATTTGGGGAACATGTCCGCTATCTTTCTTTTTGATGAGATTGTGATCATAAGATAGCAAGGGGTAGATTTACTAAAGCTTTAAAAACAAACAGGTGGAGGTGTTGCCCATAGCAACCAATCAGAGTCTAGCTTTTATTTCTCTGTTTCATTCTAGAAAATTATAGACAGAATCTGACATTATAGGGCTTATGTATTTGAACGTATTATACCTGTTTGCGGAGTGTTTCTTGCATGTTTTTGCACTGCGCATGTTCCGTAACCAAACACTTGCAGCAAAGAGTGATGTCACATTTCATATTTGTTGCACCTGCACTTGCCACTGAAGCCACCTCAATGCTCTGCAATGGGCAGGTCACAATGGGACTGAGATGGACCTCAGTGCAAATGAATCACCTGGCAGCAGGCATATATATGGTAAGGTGCACAGTAATAGAGATGATGACTGCTATCAAGCTATGTGTAAGGAGAGAAGTGATCTGCCCGCAAACACGTGAGCCTCTCTGCATACTATTACGCATTTAGGGGGTAATTCAGACCTGATCGCTAGGCAGCGATTTTTGCTGCCCTGCGATCAGATAGTCGCTGCCTACAGGTGGAGGGAGAATTCGCTGTGCAAGTGTGCGATCGCATGTGTAGCAGAGCTGCACAAACTGATTTTGTGCAGTCTCTGCTCATACCAGGACTTACTTAGCCGCTGCGATTGTTTCCTGCTGATTTGGGCCAGAGCTGACGTCAGACACCCTCCCTGAAAACGCCTCATCCCGTCTGCGTTTTTCCGGACACTCCTGTAAAACGGTCAGTTGCCACTTACGAATGAGCTCTTCCTGCCAATAACCTTGCGATCGTCCATGCGATCGCTTTTTTCGCACCATCCCGTCGCTAGGCACTGTTGCCCGGTGCTGCGGTCCGTCGCGCCTGCGCATTGCAGTGCATATGCATGCGCAGTTCAGATCTGATCGCCTGCTGTGCGAAAATGCACAGCAGCAATCAGGTCTGATTTACCCCCTTAGTTCTGGGCACGCAATGCAGTAGCAGTTATGAATGACTTCAACTCCTGGCCCTATATTAATACAGCACTGTAAAATCATAAACTGACAACTGGTGGTTTCTCAATAGAATAAAACACATTGGATGTACGTACTTCTTATACAGAGGCATGATTCTTAATTTGTTTACATCAATGGAAATACACATAAATGTTTCTTTTTTTAGCAACGTTTTTCATTTATTGGGCTCCTTTTAACTTAAAGAACGAGAATTGTGCTTGCCACTTCAAGCTTAATTATGCCCAGCCATCAAAGACATCAAAACCCATTACAATAAGTGCACACATCAACTCTAAGATGAAGCCAGGAGCGTTGTGGGGAAAGACAGAATTCGTTTCAAATGTTCATTTAGTAGTCTTTATTCATGGTGCTTTAAGATATGGAAAAACATAAATACCAAGAATTCCACGTAATAGACCCTATACTGTACCTGTGTATAACGTAGCCTCAGTTTGCAGTAGTAGTAACAATGTAGAGAGCAGACACCCGGTATTACAGCATTGGCCTGGTGACCACCGGGATCCCGAGTGCCGGTCACATGACCGCATCCCTTCTAGAGAAGCCATTGCGGGGACACCCCCGCACCCACTAAGGTTCTGTCCTCATTCAGTCCTAATCTGTTATTATAGTATGTGTACTCGCGCTACACTAATATGTTTGTGTTAGTACAGATTGTGGTGTGAAAAATTGTTACCTGAAAACAGACCAAAAAGGGTGTTAGCAAACGGTTACTGAATGTATCACCAATGGTGACAAAGATGCAAATATACAACTGATTTTAGTGTAAAAAAAAAAGTGTAGCATTGGTGCACAAAGTACATTATAATCACCCCATATTGGCCCTCATTCCGAGTTGTTCGCTCGCTAGCTGCTTTTAGCAGCATTGCAAACGCTAGGCCGACGCCCTCTGGGAGTGTATCTTAGCTTAGTAGAATAGCGAACGAAAGGTTAGCAGAACTGCTAATAAATATTTTCTTGCAGTTTCTGAGTAGCTCCAGACCTACGCCTAGATTGCGATCTGCTCGGTCCGTTTAGTTCCTGGTTTGATGTCACAAACACGCCCTGCGTTCGGCCAGCCACTCCCCTGTTTCTCCAGACACTCCCGCGTTTTTCCCTGACACGCCTGTGTTTATTAGCACACTCCCGGAAAACGCTCAGTTACCACCCAGAAACGCCCCTTTCCTGTCAATCATTCACCAATCAGCAGTGCGACTGAAAAGCGCCGAACGAACACCAGCAAATTACTAAGTTTTGTGTAAAATAACTTAGCGCATGCGCTCTGCATACCATGCGCATTTAGCAACAAATTGCAGCATAGCGAAAATCGACAACAAGCGAACAACTCGGAATGACCACCATTATCTGAGGCCAAGCACCTCTCTGTCCTGCAGCTACATATCACAATCCAGCATCAGCAGCTAGGCTCATTGTGTTTGTAAGTAAAGCAAAAAAAGCAAATAGGTTTTTGTCTGTAACAACCCATGTTGCACTGCAGGGGAGCAAATACATTTATATATTTTTAGTGCAGGGTAAATACTGGATTATTTTGCATGTAGCCCACAAATGTAAGAAAGCTTTAATTTTTCACAGTTATTTAGATTTCAGTTTGAACACACCGCACGCAACTCTAACACACTCTGCACATGTTATATCTGCCACACCTGCAGAGCAGCATCTTTTTGCCCGTTTTTTTTTTTTTTTTTGCTTTGCTTGCAAATCAGAATCAGGCCCTCTGTTCACACCTGGTTACTAATTTAGGGGTCTATTTGCTAAGCCTTGGATGGAGATTAAGTGGACGGAGATACAGTTTCAGCCAATCAGCTCCTAACTGCCATGTCACAGGCTGGGTTTGAAAAATGGCAGTTAGGAATTGATTGGGTGGTACTTTATCTCCATCTACTTTGGCGCCCAGCACAGCTAGTCCACCCGCATTCCAGGTCGCAGCGGCTGGTTGTGATGCCACGCAGACGCCGCGGCCCACGCCCCCAACAGTTCAGGCACGCTTCCATTGTCCGGACCGCGCCCCGCCAACGGTTTACTAACGCCGTTGGCACGCCACCTCTGCCCCGTGACCGCTTCTGCCTGTCAATCAGGCAGAGGTGAAAGCAGCCAGTGAGATGCTGATAGGGGTGTGCGGCAGTTGCGTGTGCGCACTCCACAAAGTAATTTAGACTGTGATTGCTGCCGCTGCAGCGATCCAGTCTGAATTACCACCTTTATCTCCATCCAAAGCTTAGTAAATAGATCTGGTATGCAGCTTTTCAATCATGTGGGCTAAACATGATTATGATGGTATATATTTTTTCATTTGAGACCTACATCAAACCCATACCATCGGGCAGTATGAGACTAATAAATGATTACAGGTTGAGTATCCCTTAACCAAAATGCTTGGGACCAGAGGTATTTTGGATAACGGATTTTTCCGTATTTTGGAATAATTGCATACCATAATGAGATATCATGGCGATGGGACCTAAATCTAAGCACAGAATGCATTTATGTTACATAAACACCTTATACACACAGCCTGAAGGTCATTTTAGCCAATATTTTTAATAACTTTGTGCAGTGAACAAAGTGTGTCTACAGTCACACAATTCATTTATGTTTCATATACACCTTATACACACAGCCTGAAGGTCATTTAATACAATATTTTTTAATAACTTTGTGTATTAAACAAAGTCTGTGTACATTGAGCCATCAGAAAACAAAAGTTTCACTATCTCACTCTCACTCAAAAAAGTCCGTATTTCGGAATATTACGTATTTCGGATATTTGGATATGGGATACTCAACCTGTACTAGTTTTGGGTTACATTGTTTCCATAAAAGTCATGTTTTTGAATTCTAGGCATGTCTGATACAAATAAACACTTGTTGCTTTATTGCCAGGTCATTCGGCGGAGTGGGGTGGATGAGAAGATGCTGTGCTTGGTGAGAGAGCGAGCAGGCCATTCCTGTGAAACGGCTGTGATTGTGATTCTGATCCTGGTATGGGAAGGCATATCTCTGAACTTAGCAGACAAGCTATACTCTGAGCTCACCGAAACGCTACGGCAGTATGGAACATTGACAAACAGACGATGTGCTCTCAATGAAGAGTAAGTTGTTATCTGATGTTTATTAATGTTTCTTAAATTGTATTTGTTTTATATATGAGACATATAATGCCTCTTGCCTTTACCATCCATTGCGGCTACAGCCATCACTATGGTAACAGCCAGGCTGCTGCTCTTATGAGGAAATGTGAAAATTACTTTGAATGTTTACTGTAGCATTTTTCCTGGGTGCCTTAGAATTGGCTGTACTAATGGCCTATTTAATACAATCAAAGTCAGAAGAGGTGGCTATGGTAGTTTGTATCATATGACCTCTAAAATATCTTATTTTACAGGCGTACCTGTGCATGCCAGGGGCTGGACCCCGATACCTGTGGTGCCTCATTTTCCTTTGGGTGCTCTTGGAGTATGTACTACAATGGGTGCAAATTTGCTAGAAGTAAAATCCCCAGAAAATTCAAGCTGAATTGTGATGATCCAAGAGAGGTCAGTGTGTCTTAGTACATTAGCTGATTATTTAGCTGGATCATTCTGGACAAGCAGCAGTGGGCTGTTTCAATAGCAATGCTTTAGTATTCTCTGTAAGCATTGATGGAACCATTTAAGATGAGCACCTGTTGAATGTGATCACAATTTACTGGACGAGGTTCACTACCTTAGAGCCAGATGTACTGGGCCTTGGAGAATGATAAAGTGGAGAGAGATAAACTACCATCCAATTAGCTCCCAATGGCTATTTTTTCAGTTAGGAGCTGATTGGTTGGTACTTTATCTCTATCCACTTTGTCACTCTCCAAGGTTTAGTACATCTGCCCAATAGATACTTTTGATACACAAGTGCTTTGCATGTTACTGTTTGTCTATTGAGGTATCTCTGAATGAGCTGTCATGGTACACACAAAGTCTCACTTGGATCTAGCCTTAGAGAGAAAGAGGTGATCTGCAATGTGTTTTCTATGTTATTTATCAATCTGAGGCGTTTGAAGTCCAACCTGCAGCCTAACGCTGCTAGCGAGACGTTACTGCAGTATGCACAAACTATCCGAGAGGCATCCAGCGTTATTTGCAGATGATTTGCATAGCATCTACAGTATTACATAGCTTTTATGTCTGTCTGTTATGGTAGAGTTACATTTTCCTGTGCATAGCTATGCATAGAATATAAGAGTACCCCAAATGCATGCTTGTTACTACCACAGAGCAGACAAAGCTCTGAAAATGCCATTGATTGCATTTCCCGTGTGTACCGAGCTATGGAAAGCAAAACTTTCCGGAACTTAGATACAATAGGCAACACCATCAATAGATGGCGTTGCCTAATATAAGCCTATGCGATTCTCTCCGCAACTATCCCTGAGAGGGATCCTATTGAATCCTGTTCTACGAGTTTTGGTGACCACTATGATCGTTGGTGCTCCCTCCAGCTGGTAATCAGAGAACTGGTAGAATTATTTCACCATGTGCATTATTAGTATTCCAACAGAAATGATGTATGGTTTCAGTATAAGTAACTGGCATAATCTAAGCAGTTGATGTCATTTAATACTCTTATCCATATGATATTCATTTCTTTATATTGAGCTGCAATATATCATCAAATTTAAAGCAGCCTAATATATCCATAGCAACCGTCCCTTTTTCAAAACAACTAGCTTCAGGAGACTTTTTCTTACTTAGATGCATTACTTTATTAAGATATTTGCTTTTGCTAATCTTTAATACAGTATATATTTCTGCTGCGGGGTACATTGGTTTCCACAGGGAAACATCGGGGTGTAGAGATGGATCTTGATCCAGGCAGCAACAGGCTAAAGCTTTAGACTGTCCCGGGATGCACTGGGGCCTCCTCTGTACCCCCACCTCCAGGCACTGGAGCTCAGTTTCGAGGTGGTGCCCTGCAGAGCAGGTCAGTTAACAGGGGGGCTGCACTGGAGCAGCCCTGAAAAGCTTTTTAAAGAAGACTTCAAGGGCCGCAGCACTTACATGTCAGGGTGACATTCTGTGCTGCGGCTCCGTCACCTCCCAGCGGCGTTGCATACTCCCACTGGCTCTGTTCCCAGGTACTTGTGGCGGGGACGCTCTGGCATTAGGGAACACGGTCACAATGCTATCCTGATTCGCGTGGCTGCTACAGAAGGGAGGCGGTAAGAGAGTCCCTCAAACGGGACCCGCCATTAAATCGCATTCCCATCGCAGACTAGGAGACGGACTGCGACGCTGGCGTGGACACTGTAACTGGGCAGGGACCCCACTATATCCACCATGGCAGAGGAGTACAGGTCGGATATATTAATGTCCACTTTTAAAAAGACTCCATAGTACCAGGTGGTGATGTCCAGAATAGGGGAGAAGGCGCTTGTCCTGTAGCCCCTCCCCCAGCCCAAGGCACCATCTACAGTGGTGTTCCCGCCCTGGAGCTGCCTCACACTCTTCCTCATTCCCTGACTGAGACTCTGGGCGCCATTTTCTAGAATAGCTGCGACTGGTCTCCGGGACTGCAGGGCAAGGTCTCCTTTGTAAACCCGCCTGTACATCAGCGTTGTGGTCTTACAAACACTTAAGTATTCTACCTGTCGTTATCAAGACAGCGTTAGTTAAGAACAAGTGTACCTGTGCCAGAATATATTCTACGAGTATTCTGATACAGGTTGAGTATCCCTTATCCAAAATGCTTGGGACCAGAGGTATTTTGGATATGGTATTTTTCCGTATTTTGGAATAATTGCATACCATAATGAGATATCATGGTGATGGGACCTAAATCTAAGCACAGAATGCATTTATGTTACATATACACCTTATACACACAGCCTGAAGGTAATTTTAGCCAATATTTTTTATAACTTTGTGCATTAAACAAAGTGTGTCTACATTCACACAATTCATTTATGTTTCATATACACCTTATACACACAGCCTGAAGGTCATTTAATACAATATTTTTAATAACTTTGTGTGTTAAACAAAGTTTGTGTACATTGAGCCATCAAAAAACAAAGGTTTCACTATCTCACTCTCACTCAAAAAAGTCAGTATTTCGGAATATTCCGTATTTCGGAATATTTGGATATGGGATACTCAACCTGTATATACATCCGGTCTCAGCCGGGATGTCAGCGAGTGATGTCATCGTGTAACCGCCCCTTCCGGAATGGGTGGCCGCGAGACCACGGAGTACGGGGAACCCAGGACACCCGGGCGACCAGTGACGGATAACCACAGCACGCATGTTCCTGGAGCGGTGACTATATCAGTTTTTAAACCGCTCGGGTGCTTTCTGATTACATAGCGCACTGGCTTACCCCTGCTTTCCCCGTCATCAATAGGATATCTTTCTATTATATGTACCTAGAAGATTATTTTTTTAATTTTAGAGCTGATTTAAACCAATAGAGCATTTCTCTTACGTCTTAGAGGATGCTGGGGACTCCGTAAGGACCATGGGGATAGACGGGCTCCGCATGAGACATGTGCACTAAAAAAGAACTTTAGGTATGGGTGTGCACTGGCTCCTCCCTCTATGCCCCTCCTCCAGACCTCAGTTTGATACTGTGCCCAGAGGAGACTGTGTGCATTACAGGGAGCTCTCCTGAGTTTCCTGAAAAGAAAGTAATTTTGTTAGGTTTTTTATTTTCAGGGAGCCTGCTGGCAACAGACTCCCTGCATCGAGGGACTGAGGAGAGAGAAACAGACCTGCTTTAATGTTAGGCTCTGTTTCTTAGGCTACTGGACACCATTAGCTCCAGAGGGAACGGAACGCAGGTCTCACCCTCGCTGTTCGTCCCGGAGCAGCGCCGCCGTCTTTCTCGCAGAGCCGGAAGATAGAAGCCGGGTGAGTATGTGAAGAAAGAAGACTTCAGAGGCGGCAGAAGACTTCAGATCTTCACTGAGGTAACGCGCAGTGGTAACGCTGCGCGCCATTGCTCCCACACAACACACACGGCAGGCACTGTAAGGGTGCAGGGCGCAAGGGGGGCGCCCTGAGCAGCAATAGGAACCTCCAATCTGTCGAAAAACGATATATACAGGCTAGGCACTGTATATAAGAGATCCCCCGCCAGGTTTTTGAATATTTTCAGCGGGACCAAAGCCCGCCGCTGAGGGGGCGGAGCTTGTTCCTCAGCACTCACCGGCGCCATTTTCTCCACAGCACATCGCTGAGAGGAAGCTCCCCGGACTCTCCCCTGCTTACAACGGTGAAAGAGGGTTTTAAAGAAGGGGGGGGGGCACATAATTTGGCGCAGATAGATGATAACAGCGCTATCTGGGTAAACATATTGTGTTTTTTCCTGGGTCATTGGCGCTGGGTGTGTGCTGGCATACTCTCTCTCTGTCTCTCCAAAGGGCCTTGTGGGGGAACTGTCTTCAGATAAGAGGATTCCCTGAGTGTGTGGGGTGTCGGTACGCGTGTGTCGGCATGTCTGAGGTAGAAGGCTCTCTTAGGGAGGAGGTGGAGCAAATGAGTGTGGTGTCTCCGTCGGCAACACCGACACCTGACTGGTTGAATATGTGGAATATTTTAAGTGCTAATGTGAATTTATTGCACAAAAGGTTGGACAAAGCTGAGTCCAGGGAATGTACAGGGAGTCAAGCCCTGCCTGCCCCTATGTCGCAGGGACCTTCGAGGTCTCAAAAGCGCCCACTATCCCATATAGTAGACACTAAAACCGACACGGATTCTGACTCCAGTGTCGACTGATGCTAAGTTACAGACAAAATTGGCTAAAAGTATTCAATATTTGATTATTGCAATAAAAGATGTACTGCATATCACAGAGGACCCCCCTGTCCCTGACACGAGGGTACACATGTATAAGGAAAAGAAACCTGAGGTAACTTTTCCCCCATCTCATGAGCTGAACGAGTTGTTTGAAAAGGCTTGGGAATCTCCAGACAAGAAACTGCAGATTCCCAAAAGGATTCTTATGGCGCATCCTTTCCCGACTAAGGACAGGATACGGTGGGAATCTTTCCCAAGGGTGGACAAAGCGTTGACACACTTATCCAAAAAGGTAGCGCTGCCATCCCAAGATACGGCTACCCTCAGAGATCCTGCTGATCGCAAGCAGGAGGCTACCTTGAAGTCCATTTACACACATTCTGGTATCTTACTCAGACCGGCGATAGCGTCGGCTTGGGTTTGTAGCGCTGTAGCAGCATGGACAGATACCTTATCGGCGGATATTGATACCCTGCATAAGGACACCATTTTATTGACCTTAGGTCATATTAAAGATGCTGTCTTATATATGAGAGATGCTCAAAGAGACATTGGCCTACTGGGTTCTAGAGTCAACGCTATGGCGATTTCTGCTAGACGAGTCCTATGGACCCGGCAATGGATGGGTGATGCCGACTCAAAGAGGCATATGGAGGTTTTACCTTACAAGGGTGAGGAATTGTTTGGGGAAGGTCTCTCGGACCTGGTTTCCACAGCTACAGCAGGTAAATCAAATTTTTTGCCTTATATTTCCTCACAGCCTAAGAAAGCGGCATCTTATCAGATGCAGTCCTTTCGGTCACATAGAAACAAGAGAGTACGAGGATCGTCCTTTCTTGCCAGAGGTAAGGGCAGAGGGAAGAAGCTGCCAACCACAGCTAGTTCCCAGGAGCAGAAGTCCTCCCCGGCCTCTACAAAATCCACCGCAAGACGCTGGGGCTCCACTGAGGGAGTCCGCCCCAGTGGGGGCACGTCTTCAACTTTTCAGCCACATCTGGGTTCACTCACAGGTGGATCCCTGGGCAATAGAAATTGTTTCCCAGGGTTACAAGCTGGAATTCGAAGAGGTGCCTCCTCGCCGGTTTTTCAAATCGGCCCTACCAGCTTCTCCCCCAGAAAGGGAGATAGTTTTAAACGCAATTCACAAACTGTGTCTTCAACAGGTGGTGGTCAAAGGTCCCCTGCTTCAACAAGGGAGGGGGTATTACTCAACCCTGTTTGTAGTCCCGAAACCGGACGGTTCGGTCAGACCCATTTTAAATTTAAAGTCCTTGAACCTATACTTGAAAAGGTTCAAGTTCAAGATGGAATCGCTCAGAGCGGTCATCGCCAGCCTAGAAGGGGGGGATTTTATGCATACCTTCATGCATACCTTCATGTTCCCATATATCCACCTCATCAGGCGTACCTGAGATTTGCGGTACAGGATTGTCATTACCAATTTCAGACGCTGCCGTTTGGGATTTCCACGGCCACGAGGATTTTCACCAAGGTAATGGCGGAAATGATGGTGCTCCTGCGCTAGCAGGGTGTCACAATTATCCCATACTTGGACGATCTCCTAATAAAAGCGAGATCACGAGAGCAGTTGTTGAACAGCATGTCACTTTCACTGAAGGTGTTACAGCAACACGGCTGGATTCTCAATATCCCGAAGTCACAGTTGGTTCCTACGATTCGTTTGACCTTCTTAGGCATGATTCTGGATACGGACCAGAAAAGGGTTTATCTTCCGATAGAAAAGGCCCAGGAACTCATGACTCTAGTCAGGGACCTATTGAGGCCAAAACAGGTGTCAGTGCATCACTGCACACAAGTCCTGGGAAAAATGGTGGCGTCTTACGAGGCCATTACATTCGGCAGGTTCCATGCGAGGACTTTCCAATGGGACCTACTGGACAAGTGGTCCGGGTCACATCTACAGATTCATCGGATGATCACCCTGTCCCCCATGGCCAGGGTATCTCTCCTGTGGTGGCTGCAGAGTGCTCACCTTCTAGAGGGTCGCAGGTTCGGCATTCAGGACTGGATTCTGGTAACCACGGATGCGAGCCTCCGAGGTTGGGGAGCAGTCACGCAGGGAAGATCCTTCCAAGGTCTTTGGTCAAGCCAGGAGACTTGTCTTCACATCAACGTCCTGGAGCTGAGGGCCATATACAACGCCCTTCGTCAAGCGGAGACTTTGCTTCGCGACCTGCCGGTTCTGATTCAATCAGACAACATCACCGCAGTGGCTCATGTAACCGCCAAGGCGGCACAAGGAGCAGAGTGGCAATGGCAGAAGCCACCAGGATTCTTCGCTGGGCAGAAAATCATGTAAGCGCACTGACAGCAGTGTTCATTCCGGGAGTGGACAACTGGGAAGCAGACTTCCTCAGCAGACACGATCTACATCCAGGAGAGTGGGGACTTCATCAGGAAGTCTTCGCACAGATTGCAAGTCTGTGGGGACTGCCCCAGATAGACATGATGGCATCCCGCCTCAACAGGAAATTGCGGAGGTATTGCACCAGGTCACGAGACCCTCATGCGGTGGCTGTGGACGCCCTGGTGACACCGTGGGTGTTCCAGTCAGTCTATGTGTTTCCTCCTCTTCCTCTCATCCCCAAGGTGTTGAGAATAATAAGAAGAGGAGGAGTGCAGACAATTCTGATTGTTCCAGATTGGCCGCGAAGGGCCTGGTATCCGGATCTACAGGAAATGCTCACAGAAGATCCGTGGCCTCTTCCTCTAAGAAAGGACCTGTTACAACAGGGACCCTGTCTGTTCCAAGACTTACCGCAGCTGCGTTTGACGGCATGGCGGTTGAACGCCGGATCCTAGCAGAAAAGGGCATTCCGGATGAGGTCATTTCTACTCTGATAAAGGCTACGAAGGATGTGACAGCTAAACATTATCACCGTATATGGCGGAAGTATGTTTGGTGTGAGGCCAGGAATGCTCCTACGGAAGAATTCTATCTGGGCCGTTTCCTTCACTTCCTACAAACTGGAGTGAATTTGGGCCTAAACTTAGGCTCCATTAAGGGTCAGATTTCGACCCTATCCATTTTCTTTCAAAAAGAATTGGCTTCTCTCCCAGAAGTTCAGACTTTTGTGTAGGGAGTGCTGCATTTTCAGCCTCCTTTTATACCTCCGGTGGTGCCTTGGGACCTTAATGTGGTGTTGAGTTTCCTTAAGTCGCACTGGTTTGAACCACTTAAAACGGTGGAGTTAAAATTTCTCACTTGGAAAGTGGTCATGTTGTTAGCCTTGGCTTCGGCTAGGCGAGTGTCGGAGTAGGCGGCTTTGTCTCATAAAAGCCCCTATCTGGTTTTCCATGTGGATAGAGCGGAATTGCGGACCCGTCCTCAATTCTTGCCTAAGGTGGTTTCATCGTTTCATATGAACCAACCTATTGTGGTGCCTGTGGCTACGCGAGACTTGGAGTATTCCGAGTCCCTTGATGTGGTCAGGGCTTTGAAAATTTACGTGGCCAGAACAGCTCGGGTCAGAAAAACAGAAGCACTGTTTGTCCTGTATGCAGCCAACAAGGTTGGCGCTCCTGCTTCAAAGCAGACTATTGCTCGCTGGATCTGTAACACGATTCAGCAGGCTCATTCTACGGCTGGATTGCCGTTACCAAAATCGGTAAAGGCCCATTCCACTAGGAAGGTGGGCTCTTCTTGGGCGGCTGCATTACAATTGTGCCGAGCTGCTACTTGGTCGGGTTCAAACACCTTTGCAAAGTTCTACAAGTTTGATACCCTAGCTGAGGTGGACTCTCCCGCCCGTTTGGGAGCTTTGGTATAATCCCCATGGTCCTTACGGAGCCCCCAGCATCCTCTAGGACGTAAGAGAAAATAAGATTTTAAACCTACCGGTAAATATTTTTCTCCTAGTCCGTAGAGGATGCTGGGCGCCTGTCCCAGTGCGGACTACATCTGCAAGACTTGTATATAGTTTTTGCTTACATAAGAGTTATCTTGCAGTTTTGATCAGTCTCGGACTGATGATGTGTTGTTTCATACTGTTAACTGGTTGCGTATATTCCATGTTATACGGTGTGGATGGTGTGGGCTGGTATGAATCTTGCCCTTAGATTAACAAAAACCCTTTCCTCGTACTGTCCGTCTCCTCTGGGCACAGTTTCTCTAACTGAGGTCTGGAGGAGGGGCATAGAGGGAGGAGCCAGTGCACACCCATACCTAAAGTTCTTTTTTAGTGCCCATGTCTCCTGCGGAGCCCGTCTATCCCCATGGTCCTTATGGAGTCCCCAGCATCCTCTACGGGCTAGGAGAAAAAGATTTACCGGTAGGTTTAAAATCTTATTTTTTGTGATAGACTCTATAATAATTGTTAAAGTCATCCACGCATCTTCTAACAGGACATTACCTATCAAATTATGCTTTTTACTCATTTATTTATTTTTGTATTTACAAACCACTGTACTAATACACAGTAATTTTGTTGATAGCAGTTAGGTTTCATGTGAATATATTTGATGTTTTTTCTGACTGCAATAACAGAGTTTTTTTAAGTTGCTGAATATCCCTAAAGAGAGCCAGACTTGAGCTCTAACACTCTGTATCTGATTGCCTTATATGTCTCAGTAACATACAGTATCTGTTTTCACTTTTCACAACAGTCAAAAACTAGTTTGGAATATTTCCAATACACAGTATGTTTTTCTGACAGCAATTAAGGTTTATGTGGATCACATTCAGAAACCTATTTGATGATATTTCATCCTTTTTTTCTGACAATATTAACAGAGTTCTTCACGTTGTTAGAAATCCTCAGTGAGAGCCAGCCTTGCGCTCTAACACTCTGTACTTGATTGTTTCACAATTTTCAGCAATATCCAGTTTTTGCTTTCACAGCAGTTGAGACTTATATGAAATATCCTAATCATATTTGTTTGAGCCTATCTGAGGATACCCCCCTAATAGTATTAATTGAACCTGTTGTTTTTAATCAATTGTTATCAGAGCCAGCCTTGACCTTCCCCACTTTGTACTTAATTATTCTACTAGGTATTTGTTTTATACACCCTTCTATTTTTAGTTTAAACACTGTCTCTTCTGGAGGATGTGTTTTTTGGTCCAAATAATTCACTTCCACCAGTGGATATTATACCATCATATTAGAAATTAGAAGTGTTCTTTACTTTTCTCTTGGAACTCTTAAAACCGATTCTTACCATTTCTATTTTTCAACACTCTCTCATCTGGTTGATAGTGACCCTGGTTGAAGTACAGTACGATGCTTCTGCCAGCGAACATTTTGTCTATCACAACAGAAAGCAGAAGTGTTCCTTATTCTCCCAATTAAATACCAATTTCTATTTCTATTCTATCCTATCAATTTCTGCACTCAAACACTCTCTCATCTGGCTGACAGTTACTCTGGTTGGAGCATTACGCTTCTCCCAGTGTTTGGCATATTGGGGGTCATTCTGAGTTGATCGCAGCAGAAAGTTTGTTAGCAATTGGGCAAAACCATGTGCACTGCAGGGGAGGGGGGCAGATATAACATTTGCAGAGAGAGTTAGATTTAGGTGGGTTATTTCGTTTCTGTGCAGGGTAAATAGTGGCTGCTTTATTTTTACACTGCAATTTAGATTGCAGATTGAACACACCACACCCAATTCTAACTCTCTCTGCACATGTTATATCAGCCTCCCCTGCAGTGCACATGGTTTTGCCCAATTGCTAACAAACTTTCTGCTGCGATCAACTCAGAATTACCCCCATTGTCACAACAGAAAGAAGAAGTGTTTTCTTCACATTCTCTCATCTGAAAAAACATGGGGGTATATTTACTAAGGTCCCGATTTTGACCGAGATGTCGTTTTTTCTTCAAAGTGTCATCTCGGTAATTTACTAAGCAAAAATCACTGCAGTGATGAGGGCATTCGTAATATTTTGGAAGTCCTAGGAAAAAATCACGAATCAATACACCATCGGTCAAATACGCCTGCAATTTGGTAGAAATCGGGAATTTACTAAAAAGTGCAAATCACAAACACTGCTGACAATAGCCAAACACTGCCATTCAGAAACACAAATCGTAAAAAAGTGCTAAAAAAAAACAGACCTGCTTTTTATCCCGTGTTTGGATAGGCATGCAGTGATCCATGAGATCCGTGCATGTTTATCAGTGGGAAGGAGATGGGAAAGTGTTAATTTTTTGAAAAAAAATTGCGTGGGGTCCTCTTTGAGCCGGTCCTGGTTGCAAAAATATGGGAAAAAAATTGACAGGGGTTCCCCCATATTTAAACAACCAGCACCGGGCTCTGCGCCTGGTCCTGGTTCCAAAAATACGGGGGACAAAAAGCGTAGGGGTCCCCCGTATTTTTGAAACCAGCACCGGGCTCCACTAGCTGGACAGATAATGCCACAGCCGGGGGTCACTTTTATACAGCGCCCTGCGGCCGTGGCATTAAATACCCAACTAGTCACCCCTGGCCGGGGTACCCTGGAGGAGTGGGAACCCCTTAAATCAAGGGGTCCCCCCCCTCCAGCCACCCAAGGGCCAGGGGTGAAGCCCGAGGCTGTCCCCCCCATCCAATGGGCTGCGGATGGGGGGCTGATAGCCTTTGTTTTAAGTTATGAATATTGTTTTTAGTAGCAGTACTACAAGTCCCAGCAAGCCTCCCCGCAAGCTGGTACTTGGAGAACCACAAGTACCAGCATGCAGCGGAAAACCGGGCCCGCTGGTACCTGTAGTACTACTACTAAAAAAATACTTTGTGGTCAGCGGTGAGGTTACTTTCGGTCACCCGCTGACCACAAAGTTCCCACCATTGGTTACAATGGAGCGCATAGGCGCTACATTGTAACACTGCCGTGTGCCGCCTGTCATACAGTACAGGAGCACACAGCCGATCAGGAGGGTGCCACAACGTGGCGCTCCCTGATTGGCTGATGGAACCCTCTTAGACTTAAGTCAGAGGGGGTTCCTGGCATTCAGGGAAAGGGGTCCCATGTGAAAACATGGGGCCCCTTTCAGTTCGTGGTCGGGTGTCCGTTTTTTTATTTTTACAAGTACGTGGATTACAAATGGATTACCCGAGGAGCCCTCTACACTGGATTTGGTGAGTAGAATTTTTTCAACAGGTACACCATGGATTCTACATGGAGAAGAGGACCGACCCTCGTGTGAACATAAGGTAAGTATGTGTATATGGTGGTGTGTATGTATGCATTAAAGTTATACTTTCAAGGTGTGTGTGTTATGTCTTTATTGGGGTATTTTTTTAGTAGTAGTACTACAGGTACCAGCGGGCCCGGTTTTCCGCCGCATGCTGGTACTTGTGGTTCTCCAAGTACCAGCTTGTGGGGGAGGCTTGCTGGGACTTGTAGTACTGCTACTAAAAACAATATTCATAACTTAAAACAAAGGCTATCAGCCCCCCATCCGCTGCCCATTGGATGGGGGGGACAGCCTCGGGCTTCACCCCTGGCCCTTGGGTGGCTGGAGGGGGGGGACCCCTTGATTTAAGGGGTTCCCACTCCTCCAGGGTACCCCGGCCAGGGGTGACTAGTTGGGTATTTAATGCTACGGCCGCAGGGCGCTGTATAAAAGTGACCCCCGGCTGTGGCATTATCTGTCCAGCTAGTGGAGCCCGGTGCTGGTTTCAAAAATACGGGGGACCCCTACGCTTTTTGTCCCCCGTATTTTTGAAACCAGGACCAGGCGCAGAGCCCGGTGCTGGTTGCTTAAATATGGGGGAACCCCTGTCAATTTTTTCCCCATATTTTTGCAACCAGGACCGGCTCAAAGAGCCCGAGGCTGGTTTGGCTTAGGAGGGGGGACCCCACGCAATTTTTTTTTTAAGTTTAAACATTTTTTTTTTTTTTTACAAGGTGCCCAATGAAGCCCAGCACGGATCTCTCAGATCCGGCCGAGATTCATTGTATTAAAGTCGGCAGTGTTTTACAAGTCACTCACGTAAAACACTGCCTAAAAAAACGAATGACATCGACATCGGAAAAACCGAAAATGCAGAATACGGCAGCTCAGTAAATTAGTCGTAATCAATTCAAAAAGTTGCATATTTACACTTTCGATGTCATTCGTGATTGAACTTTGACCTCAAACGGGAAAATACGATTCTTAGTAAATTTACCCCATGGGCCAGGTTTTAACTTGACCCCTGTCAATTACAGTACGCAGAAGTGTTCTTCACTCATACTCCTCCATATAAATAACTGCCCACAGCCATACTATCCTGAATACGCCCGATCTTGTCCGATCTCGGAAGCTAAGCAGGTGTGGCCTGGTCAGTACTTGGATGGGAGACCACCTGGGAATACTAGGTGCCGTGGGCAATTTTCCTAGGAGACTTTCACGCAACACTTATTTCTTTGCCAGCTACTCTAGGACACAATTTTGGTAGTTGGATCTATAAATAGACTATATCCTAATTACTCCGTGGCCATTTGGATACCCTTCCATTTTTATATATAGGAATCCTAAAATATATATTTTTTGATACTTTCACCTTTACTTCATCTTGAACCTTATTTGTTAAAAAGGCAATCAAGTTTTTTATGACCAATCATGGTGTTTATCACAACGATCAATATCTTATTTATGAACTAAATAAAGGTTACGTTTTACACCAATAATTATTCATGACATTTACAAATTCTTTATTATTCACAAAACGAGTGCTCCCGGAAAAAGAGATTTTGTATTTTTTCTCTCTTTCTTTAACTGTAGTTCATTCTACAAAACTACTGGGAGCACCGCCAATTAAGCACTGTTTAATATTAACATCAACAGTCTGTATATTGGTTGACTTACATTCTCAACATTAGTATATTTCCTTTAGGCTGGTGCGGACCCACAAATTTTCTTACTAAAATAATTTATCTGCATTGCCACTGTGAGTGTGTGTGCCTGTATCTGCTGTGTGGATTTCACTTCTGGTGTATCCCAGGTATATCTATCACTGTATTCTGTACCCTAAGGGACTCGATGCGTCAAGGTCTCATATAGTGCTTCACAGTATATACCGAATGAAGTGTATTCTACTGTGTACTCAGTCACATAATACCGGATTTGTTCGCTGGTGTTGTGTACTGTGTACTCAGTCACATAATACCGGATTTAATCGCTGGTGTTTGTGTACTGTGTACACGGTCACATACTAGGGGATTTATTCGCAGGTATTAGTACTCTGTCTTGCTGTATCGTACTAAGACGCTCTGCGGTTGCATTCACTGAGAAAATGTCTAACACAAAGGGCGGGAAATCCGAGGATGCTCCTGAATCCTGCAGCGCATGCGCCAAGGATTTGCCTGAAGGGGAAGCTTTGTATGACGGTCTGTGTACTACGTGCCTTGCATCTCCCGGTCAGTCCGCTGCTCCTGTTACCAATCAGGAGCCACCTTGGGCGGCGTTCTCAACTATGCTCAATATGCTAGTGCAGCGCCTTACGTCCCCTATGGAACCTCCTGTGCCTTTGCAGCCACATATTGTCCCTATGGTAAACCCACCTTGGGCGGATAATTTGTCTACCCAGTTGCAGCAGTTAAATCAATCCTAGGTTAGACAGAAGACTACCCAAGTCACAATTGTGGTCAGGGGTATTCTAAGTGGGCTACTTCCTCCTCACAATCCACTAACCTCTCAGAAGGTTCTTCTGATGATGATGGGGTGAATACTGTCCCATCAGACACTGACTCAGCTGCTTCTGACGAGGAATCTACAACTCAGGTTGATGTCCCTGACCTAGTGGTTGCTATTAAGCAAATCTGGATCCCACTGCTGTGTCTAAGAAACCTGATAAGTTTAAACATCAGAAGGTAAATAAAACATTATTACCGCATTCTGACCATCTTGTGGATATAAGACAAGAACCCTGGTCTTCCCCAGGAAAGAAATTCTCGGATGGTAGCTCACTATCCTCTCCCTACAGAGTTGTGTAACAAGTGGGAAAATTCACCGCCGGTGGATTCTCATGTCACCCGTCTAGTGGTGTCATCTACTTTGCCTGTCACCTCTGTCACCTCACTGAAGGAACCGACAGATAAGCGTGTGGAGGGATGCCTGAAGTCTATTTACTCCCTTACAGGTGCTGTACATAGACTTACTATAGCAGACTCCTGGGCTGCTAAAGGAATTGAAGCACGGGTTCAGGCATTAGAGGAAGAGCTGCCCCAGGCTATATCTGACACTGCCAGACAATGCCTGTCTCATATTACCACCGCCGCCTATTACATTCAGGAGGCGTCCTCTGAGGCAGTTGTGTTGGCGGCCAAGTCATCAACTACGTCCATCCTGGCTCGCCGTATTCTGTTGTTGAGGTCATGGAAGGTGGACCTGGACTCCAAAAAGACCTTGGAGGTTCTTCCTTTTAAGGGGGACAGCCTGTTTGGGGAAGATCTCAATAAAATTGTGACAGACTTAGTGGCGGCTAAGACTGCTTTTCTCCTAAACACTAATCCTTCTGCACAGAAGGCAAAAGGTACCACTTTTCGCTACTTTCGACCTCAAGGGAATGCAAAAGGTCAGGCATAACCGAGACAATCTCATGCTCCCAAAACCACTAAGCCCAAGGCAAAACAATCCTGGGCTACCCGTCAGCCTGCTTCTTGACATAACTAGCCTGCCGCATGACGGGGTGGGCCTCCATCTGGGGGACCCCAGGGTGGGAGGCCGACTTCTGTGATTCACCCAGGTCTGGTTGAAGACCACTTCAGGCGCATGGGTGCGAGAAGTTGTCTTTCACGGGTACGCAGTCTCTTTCAAGAGACGTCCCCCTCGCCAGTTCTGCACAATGGTTATCCCTTCAGATCTGTTGAAGGCACAAGTTCTACAACAGGTTGTGCGTTCTCTCTTGGATACAGGAGTCGTAGTGCTGTTACCTCTGTCCCAGAGAGGCAGAGGATACTACTTGACCCTGTTTCTAGTCCCTAAACCCAATGGGTCTTTCTGGCCTATACTCAACCTCAAATCACTGAACAAGTTTGTGAGAGTGTCCAAGTTCCGTATGAAAACACTGCGCTCAATTGTACTGGCCATGGAACCCAGAGACTATATGGTATCCCTGGATATACAAGATGCTTACCTGCATATACCTATTGCCATATCGCATCAGCAATATCTGCGGTTTGCTATTGGCAACCTTCACTATCAATTCCAGGCTCTGCCGTTTGGACTGGTCATGGCCCCTCAGATTTTCACCAAGGTTATGGCTGTGATGGTGGCTCATCTCTGTAGCCAGGGAGTCAGGATCCTGCCGTATCTGGACAACTTGCTGATTCTGGCAAGCTCCCACGATGTCCTCCTTAGTCCTCTACAACTGACGGTGAACTTCCTACAAGCCCACGGGTGTCCTCGCTGGTCCCTGCTCAGAGCATGGTGCACCTGGGGGCACTACTGGACACACACAGTCAATGGCTGTTTCTGTCTCCAGAGGAGGCCCTGAAACTTCAGGACAGGATAAGATACTTCCTCTCTCGACTAAGAGTGTCGATACACTCAGCGATGCAAGTACTAGGCCTCATGGTGTCGGCTTTTGACATGGTAGAGTACACTCAATTTCATGATCTACGATTTCTACAGAGGTTAATCCTTTCCAAGTGGGACGGCCTGCCTCATCAGGTCAGGTCTCACATGATCTCCTTGATTCCGGACGTTCGTCTGTCGCTGACCTGGTGGCTACAGGACCAGCAGTTGAGCAGGGGCCGTCCCTTCTGGATCCCCAACTGGGTCCTACTGACTATGGACCCAAGTCTGAGGGGTTGAGGTGCATTGTTGGAGCAACATTCTTTCCAGGGTCGGTGGACCATGGAGGAATCACTACTCCCGATAAACATTCTGGAATTGCAGGCAGTATTAAATGCTTTGTATCTCATCCTGCCTCTGATACAGGACAGGCTTGTTCAAGTACGGTCAGACAACACCACCACGGTGGCGTACATAAACCATCAAGGCAGCACTCGAAGCCGCATGACAATGATGGAAGTGTCAAAAATCCTTTGTTGGGCGGAACACCATCTGCCAGCAATATCGGCAGTGTTCAAGCTTGGTCTGGCCCACAGGGGTACAGGGGAAACCACTGGTTGGCCCCACTGCCTGGGGGCCCACCTCCTGCTCTAAGGATCAGGTTTCAGACTGTGCACTTGAACTATATATTATACATATGTTACCTTATACTGGACTATGGTGTATTTTCTACAGTGCATCGCTGTTATTAATCAGGTACATTATCATGCATGCAGCAGCTGAATTTACTGTATATATTTATGAAGGGGCCCAGGCGTTGCATTCTCTAATGGTTAAATCAATAAGGTGGCAGGCCACACCCCCTCTGCAGACTGGCCACACCCCTAAACATGGGCCCCTACCACTGCATTCCCCCGGTGGGTCCTACATGCCTCAGTCCGACACTGGCAGTGTTCATTCTGGGAGTCCTCAACTGGGAAGCGGATTTCCTCAGTCGTCAGGACATGCACGCCGGAGAGTGGAGTCTTCATCAGGAAGTCTTTCAACTCCTAGTGGGCAAGTGGGGCCTACCAGATGTAGACCTGATGGCGTCTCAACACAATCACAAAGTTCCGGTCTTTGGATCAAGAACCAGGAATCCTCAAACAGCGTTCGTGGACACACTGGCAATTCCATGGAACTTTCGGCTGCCCTACACGTTTCCTTCAGTGTCACTCCTGCCCAGGGTACTACGGAAGTTCAAACAAGAAGGAGGAATACTACTTCTAGTCGGTCCAGCATGGCCCAGATGGCATTGGTTCTCAGACCTGCAGGGTCTATCGATAGAGCGTCCTCTTCTACTTCCTCAATGCCCAGACCTCCTTGTTCAGGGCCCTTGTGTCTACCCGGACCTGGCCAGGTTGGCTTTGATGGTGTGGCTCTTGAAGCTTCACTCCTGAGGGCCAAAGGATTCTCCGAGGCGGTTATCCAAACTGTGCTGATGGCCCGCAAACCGGCTTCTGCGCTGATTTATTGTAGGGTCTGGAATTCTTACTTCGGGTGTAGTATTGTATGCTGGCGGCCGGGCTCCCGGCGACCAGTATACTAGCGCCGGAATCCCGACCGCCGGCATACTGACAGCGTGGCGAGCGCAACTGAGCCTCTTGTGGGCTCACTGCGCTCGCCACGCTGCGGGTACGGTGGCACGCTATTTATTCTCCCTCCAATGGGGGCGTGGACCCCCAAGAGGGAGATAAAGTGTCGGTATGCCGGCTGTCGGGATTCCAGCGCCGGTATACTGTGCGCCGGGATCCCGACAGCCGGCAAACTGAAGACCACCCCTTACTTCACCTGGTGTGCTGCTAAGAATTACGATGCTTACAAATTCAGTACTTCCAGACTTCTGGCTTTTCTGCAACATGGCCTGGACTTATGCCTTCATCTGGCCTCCCTCAAGGTTCATATCTTTGCCTTGTCGGTGTGGTTTCAGAGAAAACTTGCGCCTATTCCTGATGTTCATACTTTCACTCAGGGCGTTTTACGGATTCAGCCTCCCTATGTCCCTCCAGTGGCTCCATTGTATCTGTCTGTTGTTCTGAATGCCCTGCAAGAGTCTTCGTTTGAACTCTGGAGTCAGTGGACCTTAAATGGCTCACAGTCAAGGTCCTGTTCCTACTGATTATTGCCTCTGCTAGGAGGGTGTCCGATCTAAGTGCTCTGTCCTGGCCTGTCGTTCTTAGAACTCGCCAGGGTTATTTGCCTAAGGTGGTGTCATCTTTTCACCTTAACCAAGAGATTGTGGTTCCGGCTTTCATCTCTTCTGGTTTGTCCTCCAAAGAGCGGTCTTTGGATGTGGATCCATATTTACATGGATAGGACTGCCTGTATTAGGAGGTCAGATACCCTTTTTGTACTTTTTGGTTTTCACAAACGTGGCTGGCCTGCAAACAAGCAAACATTGGCCAGATGGATTAGAATGGTGATTGCACAAGCATATGCACAGGCTGGCCTTCCAGCTCCTGCTGCTATAAAAGCCCATTCTACTCGGCCTGTTAGACATTCTTGGGCGGCCTGCTGAGGCATGTCCTCTGAACAGTTGTGCAAGGCGGCTACGTGGTCCTCAGTGAACACGTTCTATGCCTTTGATACTTCTGCCTCCCAGGATGTTTCCTTTGGACGCGGGTTCTCATACCCGCTACGGAATGTCCCCTCCCATGAGGAACTGCTTTAGGACATCCCCGATGTTTCCCTGTGGAAACCAATGTACCCTGCTGCAGAAAAGGAGATTTATGGTAGACTTACCATTGTTAAATCTCTTTCTGCGAGGTACATTAGTTCCACAGGGCGCCCACCCTGACGCACCTAGCTTCTATGGGTTGGTATGGCATTAGCCGCTAGTCCTTTCTCCTGTCGTGAGAACGTGGTTCTATGTGACTAACATCTACTTTCTGTTTTACCTGCTATTGCATTGGACTGGTTAACGAAACTGAGCTCCAGTGCCTAGAGGCGGGGTTATAGAGGAGACCCCAATGCATCCTGAGACAGTCTAAAGCTTTAGCCTGATGGTGCCTGGATCAAGATCCATCTCTACACCCCGATGTTTCCCTGTGGAATCAATGTACCTCACAGAAAGAGATTTAACAATGGTAAGTCTACCATAAATCTCCTTATAATTTTTATATATATATATATATGTATATATATATATATATATATATATATATATATATATATATATATTCATTATAGTACCAGCCTGAAATTATCAGAGGATAAAAACAAAATTCACTGATCAAATAGTAATAGAAGCAGCTATCCTCATGATTAGTCTCTCTGACAGAAAAGACAAAAGTAGAATTTATATAAAAGCGGGGGGTTCCTTAGGAGCACTTTTTATTTATTGATGTTATTGTTAGCTTACACCACAACTTTTGGTAAATTATATATGAAAAAAGTAAATGACAGATGATTTCTGGAGTACACTGGATTTAATGATATCAAAATTTATTATAACACAACTTATTAAAGCATAACAATAATACTTTTGGAAACTTCACATTAGTTTACATGAATGGTATATTCTTTTATGTATATTTTAACCTGTTAATGACCCAATAACGGCGTATTCAGTTATACTTAAAATGTTCCAAAATAGATTAGTGGAAATTAACCAAAGCGTTTCATCATTCTTGATTTCTTTAGGGGTTTCTTAAACAAAGAAAATATATACAGACAGAGGGTATCTTAGTATGGCTAGTTGAAGACATAAAACAGACTGATTACACATTCTAAAATATATATTAAAATATATCTGTCACACATAATAGCCCATTGGTAACCAATATATTGTTACGTTCTTTGTGCTCCGAACGAAAGATAGAGTGGTAAGTCCCGAGCACAAGAACGTGCGTGGTCAGTCTACGCCTGCGAGACTACAGAAGTGTGCAAAAGGACTGGTTTGCATAAGCTTGAACTTGTTACTTTTCCAAATCACTGCCATTGTGGAGTTATCTTCCTTTAAAAAAAACTTTTGTCAATCTCCTTTCTCACACCCACAGAGTGGATAAGTCGCTGATAGGCGCACCCCTCTGTTTAGGAAGACACTTTCCAAGCATATCATTTGTGTCTCAAGTGTATGATATAGGACAGCATTCAAACGGATATATATCTCAGAGGTGCACATCAGCGGTCTAGTTTGTTTATGTGTTATATGTAGTTTGTCTTTTTGTTTACCGGTAATAGGTGTCATAATCCTTAATTTACATATAACATCTGCTAGAATTTTTATAACCCCAAATAATAAAAAACATATATTGTTTTATTTAGCATTATCTTTCACAGATTAGAAGACCTCTACACTTATGAATCTATCTGATATTAAAACTCTTTCTTAGATTTTATACAGTAATTTTTATATCTATCTCTTCTTTGAAGACTATTTTTAGAGGATTTATATCTCCCTATGAAATGAATTTTATTGCATATTTCATATGAATTAGAATTTTTTAATATTAAAAATCTTGATATATTATGTATTTCTGTCACTCATTTTTTTACTGACTTTGCGCTGGGAAATACCATTTTTACATTCCAGAGATGGGATGATAACAAGGGGACCTCTAACTAAATACAAAACTGAGCTAGGGGCTACTACTGAACTACAAACTAATCGTATGTGCGGCACAGCCGCCAAAGGAAAGGAAACCAAGGTACACTATCCAAACCCTACACGGCACCGCCGTATACCAGGTCGGACAGCTATGGCAGAACACCTCCGCAAAAACACCAAAAACAAGAAAAAGGAATTCCACGGCCAAGGCCACAAGGCGCGGCTGAAGGCCGCTACTCACAACACCGGGAACAACCGAAAGCGAACCGGAATCTTCGGATCTCTAACGCAGGCGACAACCGACAGGAAGGCAGGGAGAAGTACAAGGATTGGCTTTCCGACACCAGGAGTCAGGACCACCGGAACAAGATGACTGGACTACAGAACACCGGACAAGGAATTTTCTCCAGAGCAGGAACAGCTCACAGGAAGCTATCACCGGCGTCTGTGTAATGCACTGAGACAGAATATAACAGGGAGCCCTCCAATAGCTGCAGAGAACCTAATTAGTGATGTCGTGCAGCTGCCTTGCTGCACGACTCAGAGCTAGACAGGTGTTACTTGATTTACATGGCAACGGGGAACGCGGTCCGCCTGTGGCGTCCCCATTGCCATGGACCCAGCGGCTCGGCGCGCACGCATCCTAGCGTTGCCAGGGACCTGGTGGCTCAGCGCGCACGGCATCCTGGCATTGCTAGGCACCCGGCGGCTCAGCGCGCACGGCATCCTGGCGTTGCTAGGCGACGTGCGGGGGAACAGGGAGGCACGGCGGCCGTGACTTACTCAGCGAGAGCCGCCGTGCCTAACAGTATCCCCCCTTGAGGAGGGGTTAAAGAACCCCTAAATCCGGGTTTCTGAGGAAATTCCTGAAAGAACAACCTCTTAAGTCTAGGGGCATGTAAATCCTTGTCCAGGACCCAAGACCTTTCCTCCAGGCCATACCCTTTCCAATGAACCAAAAAATAGAGTTGACCACGAGAAAACTTAGAATCTAAGACTTTCTCCACAAGGAACTCTTGTTGACCCTGAACATCCACCGGAGGTCTACCCTGGAAAGTCTTCCGAGGGAATCTCTCTGAAAAAATATATGGCTTCAAAAGAGAACAGTGGAAAGTGTTGCCAATTTTAAGTGATTTAGGCAACCGTAGCCGAAAAGCCACTGGATTGACTTTCTTGACAATAAGAAATGGTCCAATAAATCTGGGTCCCAATCTAGCCGAAGGTTGTCGGAGCTTGATGTTGCGGGTTGACAACCACACCTTATCCCCCACCTTAAATGTGCACGGGCGTCAGGACCTATCAGAAAAAACTTTCTCTCGGAAAGCAGCCTTCTTAAGGGCAAAGTGCCTTTCTCCAAATAACTCTGAGACGGGAAGTTAAGGTCAACGAAGAAGCTGGACAATGAGGAGTAAAGGAATTGGCTCTAGGATGAAAGCTCAGGACCGAAAAGAATGGAGACTCCTTGGTGGAAGAATGACAAGAGTTATTATAGGCAAACTCTGCCAGAGGAAGAAAATCTGACCAATCGTTCTGAAGTTTGGCAGAATAAAGACGTAAATATTGTTTTAATAACTGATTAACACGTTCAGTCTGTCCGTTAGACTGTGGATGGTATCCAGATGTTAAAGAGAGTTTCATGTTTAATGAGGCACAAAAACGTTTCCAAAAACAGGCCATGAATTGTGGTCCCCGGTCTGAGACTATATCCACGGGTAAACCATGAAGCCTGAAGACATGGCGGAGAAACAGAACTGCCAAAACTTGAGCGGAGGGTAATCGGGGAAGAGCAATGAAGTGGGCCATTTTGCTAAAACGGTCCACCACTACCCAAATTATCCGGAATCCGGATGAAAGAGGAAGATCCACCACGAAATCCATGGAAATGTGTGACCATGGCCTGAGTGGAATTGCAAGAGGCATGAGTTGCCCGACCGGCAGGAAAGGACAAATTCCCTTACATCCTTGGAAAGATTAGGCCACCACACCGAGCGAGAGATTAACTCCAAGGATTTAGCAATACCTGCTGCTGAAGCTGGACTAGCTGTGTGAATAAATCCTGTGTGAGGCCGGCCCGGATGACGGATGATGAGACAATGGGGGTTGCGGTAGAGTGGTTATTGTGAGCAGGAAGAAAATAACGTGACAGGGCATCGGCTTTGGTATTCTTAGAACCGGGCCTGAAGGTGATGATGAACTTGAATCGAGTAAAAAACAGCGCCCAACATGCCTGCCGAGCATTTAGCCGCTTTGCTGATTCAATATACTGTAGATTCTTGTGGTCAGTGAACACAGTAATAGTATGCTTCGCTCCTTCAAGCCAGTGCCTCCACTCCTCGAAAGCCCATTTAACTGCCAGCAACTCTCGATTACCAACATCATAGTTGGATTCTGCGGAGGAGAATTTCCTGGACATGAAGGCACAAGGGTGTAACTCCAGAGACTCTGGGTCTTCCTGAGAAAGGATGGCTCCCACGCCAACCTCTGAGGCATCCACCTCGACAATAAAGGGAAGATCTGGGTTAGGGTGTCTGAGTACTGGAGCTGAGACAAAGGCCTGTTTTAGGGCCTGGAAGGCAGACTTGGCTTTAGGCGACCAATTGGAAGGATCAGCTCCTTTCTTTGTCAACGCCACAATGGGAGCAACTAAATCTGAAAAGGCATGAATAAAACGCCTATAATAATTCGCAAAACCTAAGAATCGCTGGATAGCCTTTAAGTTTGTGGGTTGCGTCCAGTTTAGGATTGCCTGGAGTTTCTTTAGTTCCATATAAAACTCCTTAGGAGAAATAATATACCCTAAAAAGGACACCTCCGTGACGTGGAAATCACATTTCTCCAATTTGGCGTACAACTGATTCTCACGTAACCTCTGAAGTACTAGTCACACATGGACCACATGCTGTTCGGAAGACTCAGAATAAATCAAAATGTCGTCTAAATAAACAACCACAAACTTCCCTAGAAAGTCGCAGAGGACATCGTTAATAAGATCCTGAAACACCGCAGGAGCATTAGACAGACCGAATGGCATTACAAGATTTCGTAATGTCCAGATTGTGTACTGAAAGCCGTCTTCCACTCATCCCCAGATCTTATTCGGATGAGGTTGTAGGCCCCTCTAAGATCAATTTTGGAAAAAATAACCGCAGTACGGAGCTGATCAAACGGCACCGAAATCAGCGGCAAGGGGTAGGTGTGTTTAATAGAGATTTTATTCAAGGCCCGATAATCAATACACGGTCTAAGGGATCCGTCTTTTTTCTCAACAAAAAACCCCCCCGCACTTAACGGAGATTTCGAGGGCCTAATAAACCCCTTCTTCAGACTCTCCTTTACATAATCATTCATAGCCTTAGTCTCGGGGCCAGATAATGCATATAGTCTCCCTTTAGGCAGAGTGGCACTGGGGACTAAGTCAATGGCGCAGTCATATGACCGATGAGGAGGCAGAATATCCGCATTACCCTTAGAGAAAACGTCAGCAAAATCCTGATATTCCAAAGGTATAACTTCCGGAGTGACAGCCGCGACCCGGACTGGACGAGAAATACACTCTTTAACACAAAAGGAACCCCACTGGGAAATTTCCCCAGACTGCCAATCTATAGTGGGATTATGAAAGGCAAGCCAGGGGTGACCTAAAACAACAGGCACAGCCGGACAATGGGTAAGATAAAACTCAGTTTTCTCGGAATGTAAGGCCCCCACTGTCAGTTGTACTGGAGGGGTGCGATGAGTAATTACCCCATTAGAGAGTGGACCACCGTCTAACCCGTGCATGGTGATTGGTCTATCTAAATGAAATTGCGGAATTTACAAAGCCTGAGCCCAGGCAAGATCCATAAAATTCCCAGCAGCTCCGCTGTCAATGAAGGCTGACACAAACGAACTGCGACTTCCAGAAGAAATTTTTACAGGAACTAACAAGGAATCATTTGAGGAGATTAACTGCAGACCCAAGTGAACCCTCTCACAATTCACTTGGTCAGAGCGTTTCCCTGCTTATTTGGGCAGTTACACGCCACGTGTAAGCAGAGCCCTGAATTTAGCCTTTTGGCTTTTTCTTCTGGAGACAGCTGGGAGAGACCCACTTGCATAGGCTCCTCGACGTCCTCAGGGAAAGCATATACGCATGGACTAGACCTGAAATTAGCCCCTCTTTCAGCCCTCCGTTCTCGGAGACGACGGTCAATCTTAATAGCAAGCTCCATGAGCTTATCTAAAGTCTCCGGAACTGGATACTGAAGAAGACTATCTTTAATTACTTCAGGCAAACTGAGGCGAAACTGACTGCGCAGGGCAGGATCGTTCCAGCCACAGTCGTTCGACCAACGGCGAAATTCGGTACAATATGCCTCGGCGGGATTTTTACCCTGTTTAAGTGCACGTAAGTGGCTTTCGGCCGATGCTTCCCTATCTGAATCATCATACAACAAGCCTAACGATTTAAAGAAGGCATCTACTGTTTGCAAGGCTGCATCATCAGATTTTAACCCAAAAGCCCAGGTTTAGGGATCGCCTTGAAGCAAAGACATGACAATGCAATAAGATCCTGCACCATCTGAGTGAGTTCCAGAATTTGATTGGCCAAAAGCTGGTTGGGATTCATGAGGTCAGAATTCCAACCCCTCCCTAGTTAAAATATCGGATTAGATTTTGCTTATGTTTAATTTTGTTTGTTTATTTGGGCCGGTGATAATGTTACGTTCTTTGTGCTCCGAACGAAAGATAGAGTGGTAAGTCCCGAGCACAAGAACGTGACGCTGAAATAATGACAAGGTATTACAATAACCCCTAGCAACCTAACTCCGTTGTTTCACCCGCGTGGTCAGTCTACGCCTGCGTGACTATGTGTTCTTGGGCCCACGGCAGCCGCGTTTGAAGGGCGGATTAGGTCTGCCCAACTCCGATGCCCCCCGGTCTTAGTAAGAGACAAGGCGTAAACGGAGAAGGGATGATAACTAAACACAAAACTGAGCTAGGGGCTACTACTGAACTACAAACTAATCGTATGTGCGACACGGCCGCCAAAGGAAAAGGAAACTAAGGTACACTATCCAAACCCTACACGGCACCGCCGTATACCAGGTCGGACAGCTATGGCAGAACACCTCCGCAAAAACAAGAAAAAGGAATTCCACGGCCGCAAGGCGCGGCTGAAGGCCGCTACTCACAACACCGGGAACAACCGAAAGCGAACCGGAATCTTCGGATCTCTAACGCAGGCGACAACCGACAGGAAGGCAGGGAGAAGTACAAGGATTGGCTTCTGACACCAGGAGTCAGGACCACAGGAACAAGATGACTGGACTACAGAACACCGGACAAGGACTTTTCTCCAGAGCAGGAACAGCTCACAGGAAGCTATCACCGGCGTCTGTGTAATGCACTGAGACAGAATATAACAGGGAGCCCTCCAATAGCTGCAGAGAACCTAATTAGTGATGTCGTGCAGCTGCCTTGCTGCACGACTCAGAGCTAGACAGGTGTTACTTGATTTACATGGCAACGGGCAACGCGGTCCGCCTGTGGCGTCCCCGTTGCCATGGACCAGGCGGCTCGGCGCGCACGGCATCCTAGCGTTGCCAGGGACCCGGCGGCTCAGCGTGCACGGCGTCCTGGCATTGCTAGGCGCTCAGCGGCTCAGCGTGCACGGTGTCCTGGCGTTGTTAGGCGCCGTGCGGGGGAACAGGGAGGCACGGCGGGCGTGACTGTTACTCGGTGAGAGCCGCCGGGCCTAACATATATATATGCACAATCGTATATCTTTCCAATCACGTATTTCATTTAATAAAGGTCAATTGTGTCACCCTTCATTTACTTACATCTAGAGAAATGGAAAATGAAAACAAGGAAAATTCTCTCTTGTGGGACCTGCAGTTATATGTGAGCTTGCAACCTGCCACTATGTTTCCTATTGTAAGGCTTAACAGTTGATTTAAACACAGCTTTAAACGTTGATGGATAACCTAATCAAATAAATTGGTATTAAAACAATAGAATGTAATGATGTCAGAAATTCATTAAAAATCAATGTGCCGTTCTTTGTTTACTTACTTCTACGACATAAGAAAAATAGGGAAACTCCATTTCTTATAGGAACTGCAATCATTTGTGGACTTGCAATCGATCACTATTTTTCCACTTAGAGAGTTTGAATCTTGATTTAGACAACAGTTTGGACGTTAGTAGGTATAACCTAATTAAATAGATTAATGTTAATATAGCGTAATGTTATTAACATATATATGAAAGGCTCAATTCGTTCTGATCCTTAATACTCACAAAACATCTCTGTTATTGTCTAACTCTCTAATGATGTGAAGGAGTTTCTTCTAGTAATAGACTTAGCAAATTTAGATCCTAACAATTAAAAAAAATATATTTACGTTTTATATAACCATATATTTGTAAGTGTCTGTATATTCCTCATAAGGTGTTAACATGTTTAAGTAATATAATGATTATTTTTAAGTAAAATAATAAATATTTTTAAGTGATTTAGTAATTATTTTAAAGTGATATGATAATAAATATTGACTGACCTTAAGGACTAATCCATAAAACATTTCAGTTCTTTAGTTTTTTTTAAATTTACATATTATTCAAGGTAAATCCTCATATCCTTGTAATGGGAGGTCACAAAGTGAATATAGTGGTGGACCACAATTCCCCCTATATATACCCAGCCCTTCATTACATCACTTCCTGTGTCCTTACTTAAATCTTAGTAACATTTTATTTAAATGTTATCCTTTTAATTATATTTATAAATTTTAAAGTACTCCGGATTTTATCCCAGTTACAATGATTTATGTCATGTTAACTATTGTTTACTGGGATTAAATCCAGTGTACTTTAAAATGTATAAATATAATTAAAAGGAATACAATTTAACTAAGATTTAAAAATATTTATTATATTACTACAAAAATAATCACTTAAAATGTTAGCACCTTATAAGGAATATATTGACACTTGCAATATATGGTTTTATATATATATATATATATATATATATATATATATATATATAACAAATATTAATTAAAATTGTTAGGATCTAAATTAGCTAGGACTATTACTAGAAGGAACTCCTTCACACCATTAGAGCATTAGCAAGTCGGACAATAACAGGGATGTTTTGTAAGTATTAAGGATCAGAAAGAATGGAACCCTTTATATATATATATATATATATATATATATATATATATATATATATATACAAGAAATAGAGAATACAAGCGCCCAAAAGTGTGAATATTACAAGGTGAGAGCAGGTATAGGAGATAATAAATATGGCTCGGATCACTTATCTGTTTAAGTAAGCATTAGTCAGACAACCATCATTTGGATCTTAATATCTTTCTTAATATCTTAATATCTTAATACATGTAAATAAAAGATTAAATAGCAAACATAGGGGGTAATTCTGAGTTGATCACAGCAGCAAATTTGTTAGCAGTTGGGCAAAACTATGTGCACTGCAGGTGTGGCAGATATAAAATTTGCAGAGAGAGAGAGTTAGATTTGGGCGGGTTATTTTGTTTCTGTGCAGGGTAAACACTGGCTGCTTTATTTTTACACTGCAATTTAGATTTCAGTTTGAACACACCCCACCCAAATCTAACTCTCACTGCACATGTTATATCTGCCCCCCCCCCCCCCCCCCCCTGCAGTGCACATGGTTTTGCCCAACTGCTAACAAATTTGCTGCTGCGATCAACTCAGAATTACCCCAATAGTGTGTACCATTCATATACATGTGATCAGGGGCGGAACTCTGGGAGGCTATGGAGTCGGCTGCCGCCGGGCTCCTGGCCTCAAGGGGGCACATCTCTTCCACACTGTCTCCCGCTGCCTGACTCCTGAAGAGGAGCTTTCGTGTCAGTGTCAGGGGGACCCCGCAGATCAGGAGGAGGACTGGAGGAGCTACTCGCAGCCTGGAGCCTGTCACCGGAGGAGGAGGAGCTCGTAGCAGCATGCGCACCCTCAGCGTTCCGAGGGAAAATCCCACCGGCCAGCCGCTGTGTGCTCTGGCTCTGCGGGTAAGTGGAGGTCCAGGGCAGCCTCACTTACCCATCCTTGTGACGGTCACATTATCGTGCCGAATGCCGGTGATTGGGTGCGCGCGCGCGGGGGTTCTCATTTTATACAGTGCTGGGAGGTGCTGCACTTAGGATCCCTTCAATAATGACACACACAGCACCATTATATAATCAATATTTCAATCTGGTATAGATTGTCACCAGGATACCATACCTGATGACAATCTATAGTACCAGATTGAAATATTGATTATATAATGGTGCTGCTGTGTGTGCCATTATTGAAGGGATCCTAAGTGCAGCACCTCCCAGCAATGTATTAGAACTTCTTGTGGGGGCACAAGAATAAGTAAATGTGTATATATATAGAGAGAGAGATGTGGAATTCAGTGGCACTCCACAGACTTTAATATATTAATAATAATTAATCCATGAATTAAATAAAGTATGGAGTATTAACTATATACAAGTCTGTGGAGTGCCACTGAATTCCACATCTATATGAGACCATTGCTTTGACTTAAGGAGGGCACCACAGCAAGAATTCATTGTACCCTCAAAGGAGTGCCAGGCTCACAGTCCTATAAAAATATATATATATATATATATATATATGCAAAGTGTGACATCCCTAGATGCTCCCAGCACCAGGTAAGAGATACTGCATGGCACTCCAGGACTTCTTTGAATCAATTACATTTTACTGCAATATATAAACGTTTCTGTTGCTCAGATCCTGATGACGGGTCTCTAGTAACCCAGAATCGTTGATATATTGCGGTAAAAGTTTATTGATTTAAAGAAGTCCTGGAGTGCCATGCAGTATCTCTCACCTGGTGTTGGGAGCATCTAAGGAAAGGACGCCACACTTATATACATCATTATCAGCAAGGGCACCCAGGCAACTGCATATTCAATAGTGAGTACTGAACCACAAGATGAATATATATATATAGTATTATCATTTACTGTATCAGTGCGCAGTATGTTAGTGTCCATGGAATAAAGTGACTTGCATACTCCCTTTAGTGTGGACGGTGTAATGGTTATCATTATGCATCACAGCACTGAGGTCATGGGTTCTGTTCCCACCATGGCCCTAACTGTGTAGAGTTTGTATATTCTCCCATTGCTGGCGTGGATTTCCACCAGGTACTCTGGATAGGTAGGTTATTTGGCTCCCAACAAAAATTAACCCTAGTGCATGAGTGTACAGGGGCAGACTACATAGGCCAAGTATTTCTTATCTGCCATCAAATTGTATGTGACAGGTCTCGCAATAGTACAGCTGTCTGGTTCTCACCTCCGGTCGGGGAGAAGGAGTGCAGACTAGAGTCCTGGGAGCTGCTATCCACCTCCTCCTTCTCCAGTGTGACCTGCCACCTCCACACTTCCCTATGATTTGTCCCTGAACTGTGATCAGGACTAACGCTAGGAGAGAAAGCCTTGTGATGAACATCTGCTTACCTCTCCATGTCCGCCACCCTGCATGACACCCTGCCTGCTGTATGTGAGAGTGTAGAGAGCAGTCACTGGACATTGTGTCCCCTATACTGAGTGGGATGTCAGAGTTATTTCTGCGTCTTCTGTCATTCTGCTGCGGAGCCCATCCACACACTGTTGATGCGGGGGTCACCCACTTTATAGGCTGCTACACAGGTACTTAAGGTGTTAAAATAGCAAGAAGAGCTGTTGTGTAGCCTACAGATGGAGCCCTCCTCATCAATCCCTATAATAGGATTAACTGAGCCAGGGCAGTCGGACTTAATCCCCTGCTGTACTGTTCTTGAAAGTGGCGTTTGTGTGTTTTTGATATATATATACTGTATATCGGCACACCACTGCGCCAAAGCATCTACATTGTGACACGCTGGCGGGTGAGGGAGTACTGTAAGTTTGCTATAAAGGTATGCTGGTGTCTATTTTATTGTGATGACTGACTTGGAGTGCGTCCACTTTGTATGTCTATCTATATTACTATTGGGAAAGGCACCTGAGCACGCTACTACTGTTCAACATGAGTGCCGGATAGCTACATATGAAGGGTGTGTGTGTATACAGTATGTAGGGGGGGCACCAACATTTATCATGCCTCCGGGCGACTGGGGCGAACTTACGCCACTGCATGTGATATATCACTGTCTGGAATTGCAAGGCATAATTAGGGAACCAGCTTGTTCCCAATTAAAATCAATTGTCAGCCTTAACAGTGCAAAGTTTTAAAATACAGAGATTACAAGATTAAAATATTACAAGATTAAAACAGAGATACAAGATTAAAATTAGTGATGTGCACCGGACATTTTTCGGGTTTTGTGTTTTGGTTTTGGATTCGGTTCCGCGGCCCTGTTTTGGATTTGGACGCGTTTTGGCAAAACCTCCCTGAAAATTTTTTGTCGGATTCGGGTGTGTTTTAGATTCAGTGTTTTTTTACAAAAAAACCCTCAAAAACAGCTTAAATCATAGAATTTGGGGGTCATTTTGATCCCATAGTATTATTAACCTCAATAACCATAATTTCCAGTCTATTCTAAACACCTCACAATATTATTTTTAGTCCTAAAATTTGCACCGAGGTCGCTGGATGACTAAGCTAAGCGACCCAAGTGGCCGACACAAACACCTGGCCCATCTAGGAGTGGCACTGCAGTGTCAGACAGGATGGCACTTCAAAAAATAGTCCCCAAACAGCACATGATGCAAAGAAAAAAAGAGGTGCACCAAGGTCGCTGGATGGCTAAGCTAAGCGACCCAAGTGGCCGACACAAACACCTAGCCCATCTAGGAGTGGCACTGCAGTGTCAGACAGGATGGCAGATTTAAAAAATAGTCCCCAAACAGCACATGATGCAAAGAAAAAAAGAGGTGCAATGAGGTAGCTGTGTGACTAAGCTAAGCGACCCAAGTGGCCGACACAAACACCTGGCCCATCTAGGAGTGGCACTGCAGTGTCAGACAGGATGGCACTTCAAAAAATAGTCCCCAAACAGCACATGATGCAAAGTAAAAAAGAGGTGCACCAAGGTCGCTGGATGGCTAAGCTAAGCGACCCAAGTGGCCGACACAAACACCTGGCCCATCTAGGAGTGGCACTGCAGTGTCAGACAGGATGGCAGATTTAAAAAATAGTCCCCAAACAGCACATGTTGCAAAGAAAAAAAGAGGTGCAATGAGGTAGCTGTATGACTAAGCTAAGCGACCCAAGTGACCGACACAAACACCTGGCCCATCTAGGAGTGGCACTGCAGTGTCAGACAGGATGGCACTTCAAAAAATAGTCCCCAAACAGCACATGATGCAAAGAAAAATGAAAGAAAAAGAGGTGCAAGATGGAATTGTCTTTGGGCCCTCCCACCCACCCTTATGTTGTATAAACAGGACATGCACACTTTAACAAACCCATCATTTCAGCGACAGGGTCTGCCACACGACTGTGACTGAAATGACTGGTTGGTTTGGGCCCCCACCAAAAAAGAAGCAATCAATCTCTCCTTGCACAAACTGGCTCTACAGAGGCAAGATGTCCACCTCCTCCTCATCCTCTGATTCCTCACCCCTTTCACTGTGTACATCCCCCTCCTCACAGATGTTTAATTCGTCCCCAGTGGAATCCACCATCTCAGGTCCTTGTGTACTTTCTGGAGGCAATTGCTGGTGAATGTCTCCACGGAGGAATTGATTATAATTCATTTTGATGAACATCATCTTCTCCACATTTTCTGGAAGTAACCTCGTACGCCGATTGCTGACAAGGTGAGCGGCTGCACTAAACACTCTTTCGGAGTACACACTGGAGAGGGGGGGGCAACTTAGGTAAAATAAAGCCAGTTTGTGCAAGGGCCTCCAAATTGCCTCTTTTTCCTGCCAGTATACGTACGGACTGTATGACTTGCCTACTTGGATGCGGTCACTCATGTTATCCGCCACCATTCTTTCAATGGTGACAGAATCATATGCAGTGACAGTAGACGACATATCAGTAATCGTTGGCAGCTCCTTCAGTCCGGACCAGATGTCAGCACTCACTCCAGACTGCCCTGCATCACCGCCAGCGGGTGGGCTCGGAATTTTTAGCCTTTTCCTCGCAGCCCCAGTTGCGGGAGAATGTGAAGGAGGAGCTGTTGACGGGTCACGTTCCGCTTGACTTGACAATTTTCTCACCAGCAGGTCTTTGAACCTCTGCAGACTTGTGTCTGCCGGAAAGAGAGATACAATGTAGGCTTTAAACCTAGGATCGAGCACGGTGGCCAAAATGTAGTGCTCTGATTTCAACAGATTGACCACCCGTGAATCCTGGTTAAGCGAATTAAGGGCTCCATCCACAAGTCCCACATGCCTAGCGGAATCGCTCTGTTTTAGCTCCTCCTTCAATGTCTCCAGCTTCTTCTGCAAAAGCCTGATGAGGGGAATGACCTGACCCAGGCTGGCAGTGTCTGAACTGACTTCACGTGTGGCAAGTTCAAAGGGTTGCAGAACCTTACACAACGTTGAAATCATTCTCCACTGAGCTTGAGTCAGGTGCATTCCCCCTCCTTTGCCTATATCGTAGGTAGCTGTATAGGCTTGAATGGCCTTTTGCTGCTCCTCCATCCTCTGAAGCATATAGAGGGTTGAATTCCACCTCGTTACCACCTCTTGCTTCAGATGATGACAGGGCAGGTTCAGGAGTGTTTGCTGGTGCTCCAGTCTTCGGTACGCGGTGGCTGAATGCCGAAAGTGGCCCGCAATTCTTCGGGCCACCGACAGCATCTCAGCAGTAGGCGTTACACTCAAGGATGCATCGGAGGAATCCCAGGCAGGAGAGGACTCGTCAGACTTGACAGTGACATGGCCTGCAGGACTATTGGCTTTCCTGTCTAAGGAGGAAATTGACACTGAGAGAGTTGGTGGTGTGGTTTGCACTGGGAGCTTGGGTACAAGAGGAAGAAGGGATTTAGTTGTCAGTGGACTGCTTCCGCTGTCACCCAAAGTTTTTGAACTTGTCAATGACTTCTGATGAATGTGCTCCAGGTGACGTATATGGGAGGATGTTCCGAGCTGGTTAACGTTCTTACCCCTACTTATTACAGCTTGACAAAGGCGACACATGGCTTGACACCTGTTGTCCGCATTTCTGTTAAAATAATTCCACACCGAAAAGGTGATTTTTTTTGTAATTTGACCAGGCATGTCAATGGCCATATTCGTCCCACGGACAACAGGTGTCTCCCCGGGTGCCTGACTTAAACAAACCACCTCACCATCAGAATACTCCTTGTCAATTTCCTCCTCAGCGCCAGCAACACCCATATCCTCATCCTGGTGTACTTCAACAGGGACATCTTCAATTTGACTATCAGGAACTGGACTGCGGGTGCTCCTTCCAGCACTTGCAGGGGGCGTGCAAATGGTGGAAGGGAAGGTCAGGCATCGCAACCGACACAATTGGACTCTCCTTGGGGATTTGTGATTTAGAAGAACGCACAGTTCTTTGCTGTGCTTTTGCCAGCTTAAGTCTTTTCATTTTTCTAGCGAGAGGATGAGTGCTTCTATCCTCATGTGAATCTGAACCACTAGCCATGAACATAGGCCAGGGCCTCAGCCGTTCCTTACCACTACGTGTCGTAAATGGCATATTGGCAAGTTTACGCTTCTCATCAGACGCTTTTAATTTTGCTTTTTGGGTCATTTTTCTGAACTTTTGTTTTTTGGATTTTACATGCTCTCTACTAGGGAGGCCAATCCCGGGATCGGCGGGATCCCGGGATTCAGGCCCAAAAACACCGGGATTTGAATCCCGGGATTGGAGCTTCCAATCCCGGGTTTCACCGGATTACACTGCGCATACGCAGTTCCCCGCCTCGCTTCCCTCGGCAGCCTCTCTACCCGGGCAGCGCTGAGCACTTGGCTCAGATGCTGCCTTTTGAAGTAAAAGCGCGGCATCATCGCCTCCTTCCCCCCTCACTGCAGTCTCTGTTCCCGGGCAGCGCTGAGCACTCGGCTCAGACGCTGCCTTTTGAAACGTGGCAGCATCGCCTTCTCCCCCCCCCCCCCCCCACAGTCTCTCACCTGGGCAGCGCTGAACACCCAGCTCAGAAGCTGCCTTCTGAAGCCGACAGCAATGTCTCCTTGCCCCCATGCAGTCTCTCTCACCCGGGCAGCCCTGATCACCTGGCTCAGAAGCTGCCTTTTGAAGCCGGACAGCATCACCTCCTCTCCCCCAGCAGTCTCCCTCCTGGGCTGCGCTGAGCACCCGGCTCAGATGCTGCCTTCTAAAGCCGGGCAGTAAGGGACCCTCACTACCAGACGCCTGCGTTTACCTCCCCTCTGGACCTTGGGGACCGCTCTACTCATTTGGGAGTATGTTTTTTGTTTTGTTTTGTTTTTTACTTGTAACCCCCCTGACCCCCTCCCCCACATACATAAATTAAAGGAGGACAGTTCAATCCCGGGATCCCGTGATTGAGATTTTTTCAATCCCAATACCGGGATTGAATAAACGTCCCGGAATTGGCCTCCCTACTCTCTACTATGACATTGGGCATCGGCCTTGGCAGACGACGTTGATGGTATTTCATCGTCTCGGCCATGACTAGTGGCAGCAGCTTCAGCACGAGGTGGAAGTGGATCTTAATCTTTCCCTATTTTACCCTCCACATTTTTGTTCTTCATTTTTTAATGTGTGGAATTATATGCCAGTAATATATCAATAGCAATGACCTACTGTACCGTACTGCTATATATTATATACTGGTGGTCAGCAAAATTCTGCACTGTCCTCCTACTATATATACTGTGCACAACTAAAATGCACCACAGGTATGGATGGATAGTATACTTGACGACACAGAGGTAGGTAGAGCAGTGGACTACTGTACCGTACTGCTATATATTATATACTGGTGGTCAGCAAAATTATGCACTGTCCTCCTACTATATATACTGCGCACAACTTAAATGCACCTCAGGTATGGATGGATAGTATATTTGACGACACAGGGGTAGGTAGAGCAGTGGACTACTGTACCGTACTGCTATATATTATATACTGGTGGTCAGCACAATTATGCACTGTCCTCCTACTATATATACTGCGCACAACTTAAATGCACCACAGGTATGGATGGATAGTATACTTGACGACACAGAGGTAGGTAGAGCAGTGGACTACTGTACCGTACTGCTATATATTATATACTGGTGGTCAGCAAAATTATGCACTGTCCTCCTATTATATATACTGCGCACAACTTAATTGCACCACAGGTATGGATGGCTAGTATACTTGATGACACAGAGGTAGGTAGAGCAGTGGACTACTGTACCATACTGCTATATATTATATACTGGTGGTCAGCAAAATTATGCACTGTCCTCCTACTATATATACTGCGCACAACTTAAATGCACCACAGGTATGGATGGATAGTATACTTGACGACACAGAGGTAGGTAGAGCAGTGGACTACTGTACCGTACTGCTATATATTATATACTGGTGGTCAGCAAAATTATGCACTGTCCTCCTACTATATATACTGCGCACAACTTAAATGCACCACAGGTATGGATGGATAGTATATTTGACGACACAGGGGTAGGTAGAGCAGTGGACTACTGTACCGTACTGCTATATATTATATACTGGTGGTCAGCAAAATTATGCACTGTCCTCCTACTATATATACTGCGCACAACTTAAATGCACCACAGGTATGGATGGATAGTATATTTGACGACACAGGGGTAGGTAGAGCAGTGGACTACTGTACCGTACTGCTATATATTATATACTGGTGGTCAGCACAATTATGCACTGTCCTCCTACTATATATACTGCGCACAACTTAAATGCACCACAGGTATGGATGGATAGTATACTTGACGACACAGAGGTAGGTAGAGCAGTGGACTACTGTACCGTACTGATATAATACTGGTGGTCACTGGTCAGCAAAATTCTGCACTGTCCTCCTACTATATACTACAATGTAGCACAGATATGGAGCGTTTTTCAGGCAGAGAACGTAGATATTTTCAGTACACTGAGCACAGATATTTGCAAGCACACTGAGCACAGATATTTGCAGCACACTGAGCACAGATATTTGCAGCACACTGAACACAACTGAGAGAACACTGCACGTCCTCTCCCTATCATCTCCAATGCACGAGGGAAAATGGCGGCGACGTGCGGCTCCTTATATAGAATACGAATCTCGCGAGAATACGACAGCGGGATGATGACGTTCGGGCGTGCTCGGGTTAACCGAGCAAGGCGGGAGGATCCGAGTCTGCCTCGGAACCGTGTAAAATGGGTGAAGTTCGGGGGGGTTCGGATTCCGAGGAACCGAACCTGCTCATCACTAATTAAAATATATATAAAGCTAATCTGTCCATAAAGGAGATATCTCCTTTATGGACAGGTAAGCTTTGTATATATTTTAATCTTGTACGTGTGTTTTTCAGCCATTCCTATGTCGTTTTTTATATATTAAATTTATGTATTTTAAAACTTTGCACTGTTAAGGCTGACAATTGATTTTAAATGGGAACAAGCTGGTTCCCTACTTATGCCTTGCAATTTCACACAGTGATAAATCACATGTATATGAATGGTACACACTATGGGCGGGATTAAATTCTTTTCACCCCTTTCCACACCCGTTCTGTTTCTGCCCTCAGGGACGTGGTATCATTATTTCAGCTAGCTACCCCCGGAGTAGGGAGGCACCCAACCCTTTACACAGCTAAACCTGATCACTATGGGTGCAATATGCGCAATAACGGGAAGCATTTTAGAAAGGAAATTGAGCTTGATATGTCATTTGAATCTCACCCTATGTTTGCTATTTTCTCTTATATTTACATGTATTAAGATCCAAATGATGGTTGTCTGACTAATGCCTACTTAACAGATAAGTGATCCGAGCCATATTTATTATCTCCTATACCTGCTCTCACCTTGTAATATTCACACTTTTGGGCGCTTGTATTCTCTATTTCTTGTATTTTATTTTATGTGTATACCCAACACTGTTTCCTGCTTTACAAGCTGCCACTCACACAATGTATGAGGAGTGTTTATACTCACTTCAGGTGCATATACGCTTTACGCAATTCAGTACCACAGATTGTACCCTAGCGCCGTAGCTTCTGTTCTTACAATATATATATATATATATATATATATATACACAGTATATTTTATAATACCATTATGCTATATTCTAATTAATCTATTTTATTAGGTTATACTTACTAACGTCCAAACTGTTGTCTAAATCAACATTCAAACTCTTAAGAGGACAAACAGTGACCGGTTGCAAGTCCACAAATGATTACAGTTCCAATAAGAAACTGAGTTTCCCTATTTTTCTTATGTCCTTGAAATAAGTAAATAAAGGACGGCACATTGATTTTTAATAAATTTATGACATCATTCATTACATTTTATTGTGTTAATACCAATTTATTTAATGAGGTTATCTAACAATGTTTAAAGCTGTGTTTAAATCAACTCTCAAGCCTTACAATAGGAAACAGAGTGGCAGGTTGCAAACCCACATTTAACTGCAGGTCCCACAATAGAGAATTCTCCTTGTTTTCATTCTTCATTTTTCTAGAAGTAAATAGAGATGACACAATTGACCTTTTCTTAAATAAAATATGTGATTGGAAAGATATACAATTATGCATTTATATTGGATACCAATGGGCTATTATGTGTGTGAGATTATATATATATATATATATATATAAATATGTGTGTATATATATATATATATATATATGTGTATATATATATATATATATATCTATCTATCCAAAGTGTCCGGCTCTCACCAACAGCGTGTAGTAACGGGTGCCCTCACAGCAATGTATTTACAGGGATCCTAGGTGCGGCACTCCCGAACTCCAAACTCTTGTAAACAGGCTAGCCTGATGACAGAGCGGACATTAAAGCACTGAAACATTGCTATGATATGCTGTTTACAAGAGTTTTTTTTAAGAGTTCGGGAGTACCGCACCTAGGATCCCTGTATCTATCTATTTATCTATCTATCTATCTATCTATCTATCTATCTATCTATCTATATATGAAAATGGATCTTATGTCTTCAACTAGCCATCCTAAGATACTGTGACAAGAAATCACATGTACAGGATAAAAGTCCAAACCACTTTATTACCAGCACAGGCAGGTTACAGCTTCATACACCTGGCTTGATGAGGCAGTTCTCAAAACAGCATAACGTTATAGCGGTACAGGTTCACATCAGCTCATAGCAGCACAGGATCATATCAGGATAGTTCAAAGGAGCACATGATCAGTGGCTCCGACATCCGCACACCCCCTTCTGGGTGCTTATCACCATCAGAAGCCCCATTCTGTGCTCTGAACACATTCCTAAAGGCTGATTACAGGTGCAGTTTAATTAATTAGCCTAGCTCCTAGCTGATAACTGAGTGAGGCAACACCTGGACTGAACCCCTCAGTCCTGCTGCTTTTGCTCTGCTAAACCTGGAATATCTGAACATTCCGCATTAACTTCATGTGGAATCACACTGTCCCTGCCACACTCCTCCCCTCTTAGCTTCAACTACCTTGGTGATACTAATAACTTTTCAGGTGAGCTATCTGCCTCGCCCACATCTATTTGTGCCATCCGTCCGGGTACACAACCCTCTACCCTTTTCCAGAGCTCGCCTCCTCCCCTAGCTTCACCATAGGGTTGCTTGGAGGATTGTGACCCACATACCTTCTGGAAAGGGCATCAGCATTGAGGTGCTGTTTCCCCGGACGATGCTGCACCTTAAATTTAAATGGCTGCAAAGCCAAAAACCAGCGGGTCACATGAGCATTCACTTCTTTGTTCGTGTGCATCCACTGTAAAGGGGCATGATCTGTCACCAACAAGAGCTCTCTCCCCAACAAATAATATTTTAACGAGTCTACTGCCCACTTGATTACCAAACACTCTGGCTCTACAGTTGCACTCCCTGGGCAGCAATTTCTGGCTAAGGTAGAGGATGGGGTTCTCTTCCGTTTCTACCAGTTGGAAAACAACTGTCCCCAATCCTGTACCTGAGGCCAGTGGTGCAGAAAAAGGGGTAGCAGGTACTCTTTGCCTAGGCCTGTTAGAGGGTCCTGGGTCCTACTGCCCCCCCCCCCCCCTGTTACAGAGAGCCATCTGTGATAGAGAGAACTGACTTCCAAAGCAGCAGCCTCTCTCCCCAGCACACGCTGCTCAGTGCTGTGTGCTTAACTGGGGAGAGAGGCTGCTGCAGCGGCAGCCTGTCCTCTCTCCCTGCGTGGGTTGGTGGCAAGCGATCGCATCCCGCACCCCAGACCGCGACACCGGCGCTTCTCTGTGTGGAGTGCATGGATGCTTCGCAGCCACATGGATGTTAACATTATTGTTTTTTAATGGAGGGGGTATGGCCACACCTCCTCCATTTGTCCATGCACCCTCCCTTGTACCAGGGCCCGCCGAAACTGTCTGTGCCCCTGCCTGAGGCATCTGTCTGCAATATAAATTGATTCTTGAAATCAGGAGCCTACAAGACAGGCTCTGCACACAAGGCACGCCTTAAATCTTGCCATGCAGCCTCTGCTGGTCTAGGAGACTGTTTTTTAAGACACTCAGATAATGGTGCTGCGCTAGTAGCAAAATCATGAATCCGTGGTAGTAAGCCACTAGACCAAGGATTGTTCTGAGCTGGAATTTACATATGGGTTTAGGCTGTGTGAGGACCACCTCCACCTTACAGGGCTGAGGTTTTACCAGCCCTCTGTCTACAATATATCCCAAATATTTCACCACAATAATGACGCACTTCTCAGCATTAGCAGTAAACTCACGTGTCCGTAAAGACTATAACAATGTCTCTACTCTAGGAAGGTGTGACTACCAGTCAGAGCTAAAGATGACTATGTCGTCTAGATATGCAGCTGCATAGTCTTTGTGGGGTAACAGTAACTTGTTCATAGCTCTCTGGAAAGTTGCCGGAGCTCCATGCAAACCAAATGGCAGTACTTTATACTGAAACAAGCCGTCTGGGGTTGAGAAGGCTGTTTTGGCCTTAACAGCCTCAGTTCTAGGAATATGCCATTACCCTTTTGTTAAATCCACAGTGGTGAGATACTGGCTGTTTCATAGGTTCTCCACCAGCTCGTCAACCTGGGGCATAGGGTAGGAATCAAACTGCAAAAGTTTATTTAGCATGCAAAATCTTAAAGCACCCAAAGGCTTAGACACTAAAACAATGGGATTATTCCATTCGCTATTTTATTCCTCTGTGACCCCGAGACACAGTATCTCCTCTACTTCTCAAATGACCACTGCCCGCTTTGCCTCGGGTATATGGTATGACCTTTATTACCACCTCAAGAGGAGTAATAATATCATGCTGGATGAGTTGGGTTTTCCCCGGAATGGCAGAGTACACATCCTGGGTTTGTTCTACTTACTTCACCACTTCCTGTTTCTGGCTAGGATTAATGGTACCTTCAGTGGGCACCTGACATTCTGGGGTTTTCTTAGTTACCAGTGAGTGCTGACCAGCACTCTCTATGCAGGGTTTTAGCAGGTTTACATGGTAGATTTGAACCTCCTTCCTTCTAATTTCCTGTCGAACCCTATAATTAACAGGTCCCACTGCTTCTATAAGGACTTCTATAACTTCATAAGGGCCTCGCCATTGAGCATATAATTTACTCTCACTGGTATGTACAAGAACCAGTACCTTGTCTCCCGGTTTAAAACGTTGACTGCAGTCATGTCATAATTAAGTTTTTGTTGCTGTTGGGCCATAGCCCAATTAGAACACAAACTGAACGATGCTAGGTTCTTGGCATGACTGTTGTTCCCACCCCTCTATCAACAGATCTAAAATCCCTATAGGTTGCCTCCCATAGAGGAGTTCGAAAGGACTAAATCCCGTAGAGGACTAGGGTACCTCTCGTAATGCAAACATGAAATAAGCTAGGAGTAAGTCCTAATCCCGCTTTTCCTCAGACACCACCCTTTTTATCATCTGTTTAATGGTCTAGTTAAAGTGTTTTACCAGGCCATCCATTTGCGGGTGAGGTAGTAATCCTATCCATATTTAACAGTCAGCACAAATCTTTCATTAGTTTAGAGACAAAAGGAGTAACTTGGTCCGTTAAGACCTCTTACGGTATCCCAGGCGGGTGTACAGTGCCAGTAATTCCCAGGCAATAGTGCTAGATTTCATATTTCGTGGTGGTATGACCTCCGGGTATCTGGTGGCATAATCCACTACTACTAGTATGTATTGGTGCCCTCGACCAGATTTCCCCACCGGCCGTATCAGATCCATACCAATTCTCTCAAAAGGAACAGAAATGACAGGGAGGGGAACTCGGGGCACTTTAAACCCTGGTTGGGTTGCTGTCTTCTGACACACTGGACATTCCTGATAATTCCTTTTTACTGCGGCATGAATGGCAGGCCAAAAGAATCTTAACTGTATGCGCTGCAGAGTTTTCTCCTCCCCTAAATTGCCACCCCACAGATAAGTTTGTGATGTCACCAATACCAACTGTTTGTGTTTCTGGGGAACTAATAACTGGTCTACCCTTTTATCCTGCAAACAGGTTACATGGTACAACAATCATTTTTCAAAATAAAGTATGGTGCACCTTCTGGTGGCAAAACAGCAACCATTTTACCATTCATTTCTACCACACTTTCAGAGGCATTAACCAGATTTCTATCATCCTGTTGGTCTCTGCCAAAGTCCTTTAAAGACACTTACTCACCAACTGGGGACCACTGGGACTCAGTCTCTTTTTCCTCCTGCAGTTCACTGACTAAGGAACCTTTCACGGTCGCTAGGTTCTGGTCACCCATGGTCCTCGACTCCTGAAATGCCTCACCTGCTGACCATTTTCTGTCATCATGCCATGCAACCACCTCCTGCAGTAATGGGAAATCACGGCCCAGGATCAGTGGATAAGGTGGTCTGAATGTCACCGTGGCTACCACTTTCAGTGGCCGGCCTTTTATTATTTGGGGTAGATGTACACATGGGCACTCCTTGAAATCCTCATGGATACACAATACTTTGACAGAGGGTAAAACCTGGTCAGCCCCCAGAGGTACAAGGTTAGCAGTGACAATGGTGAGGGCACTGCCAGTATCAACTAATGCCCAGACCTCTTGACCATTCAGCTGCACCATCTAACGAAACAGCATGGTTTCTGCTGGGGAAATGGTCTCAGCAGCCATGCTATCTTTCCCAGCACTGCAATCCATCAGTTCACCCTGTTTCGGACAGTCCCGCCGCATATGTCTGCATCCGCCGCAGTCAAAACACACCATAGGAGGCAGGGTTTTTTCCTTAGCAACGGTTCCCTGGGTTCTGGGCTTTGGAACTGGCTGCCACCCTTCCTTAGCTTTGGTTAATTTTCCAATGGTAAGTTACCGCTCAGTCACAATTGCTAACTCCTCAAATGTCTGGGGATCAGCCTGCAGAGCCCAGTTTTGTACCCCACGGTCTAATACCCATATACTATGGTCCAAAGCAACATTTTCTACTTTGCGTGGTGCTGTATGCTTCTTTGGATGTAATCGCACTTTACTGAATTCTTGGAGGCTCAGACAGGTTCAACTGCCAATCACGGAACTCATGGGCTTTACTGGGGCCTCTCACTACAACACTGCTGAGTTTGGCCTCCTTTACATGAAAATGTGAGCTAGCCTCAGCCACCACCAGGTCAATATAAGCTTGCTGTGATTCCCTGGTAAGACAGGGAACTAACCTGGCAGCCCATTCCTTCTCTCAACACTTTAAACATGCGGCAGTACGTTCATAAGTGCACAAAACTGCCTCAATATCATCTGAGGCTGTAAGTTTTTGCAAAATCTCACGATCCTGCCCACCTTTCCATATTTCCTTCAACTCATCATGCAGTAGCTGGATCTGTGTTTGCGGCCCCTGTATCTGATCTTGCTGCCTCTGAATTTGAGCCTGCTGCTCAGCAGCCAGATTTTGTTGGCAAGCAGCCAGGTTTTGCTGGCCTGCAGCCAATTCAGCAAATACCTTCAAAACTTCTTCCATATTATTATGCTGCTAGTACACCAATTTTGCAGTCCTAATTAGTTGGCTTGGGTAAACCAGTTTCCGAGCACACTATCCCAGCTGATTATCCTTTACACTTGATACAATTCCCAGGGCTCAAAGCCCTTTACACAGGAATTATCAACTGCTTTATAGAGTGCACACTCACCAAACTGCCAGACTCTGCTCTCTCTTGGGTCCTTTGCGGCGTAGTAGCGTCCAGCAAGGGGCCCCGCGTTGGGTGCAAAATGTGACCAGAAATCACATGCACAGGCTAAAAGGCTAGCACACTTTATTACCAGCACAGGCAGGTTACAGCTTCATACACCAGGCTTGCAGTTCAGGGGATCAGGCAGTTCTCAAAACAGCATAACGTTACAGCAGTACAGGTTCACATCAGCTTATAGTAGCACAGGATCATATCAGCATAGTTCGTAGCAGCACAGGATCAAATCCGAGGATCAGTGGCCCCAGTGGTGCAAGTAGAAAAAATGTCTTATGGGTAAACACGTGCAAAAAAATGGGTGTGGCCAAATGCCACATGTGGCATGGCCAATGAAAATGGGGGCGTGATACACATATGGGGGAGCCAGATACACATAGGACCCCAATAGTGCCAGATACACGTTGCCCCAGAGTGCAAGATATACATTGCCCCACAGTGCCAGATACACAAATGCCCCCACAGTGCCAGATACACAAATGCCCCAGTGTCAGATACACAAATGCCCCAGTGTCAGATATACATTGCCCCACAGTGCCAGATACAGAAATGCCCCCACAGTGCCAGATATACATTGCCCCGCAGTGCCAGATACACAAATGCCCCCGCAGTGCCAGATACACAAATGCCCCCGCAGTGCCAGATACACAAATGCCCCCACAGTGCCAGATATACATTGCCCCCACAGTGCCAGATATACATTGCCCCTACAGTGCCAGATATACATTGCCCCCACAGTGCCAGATGTACATTGCCCCACAGTGCCAGATACAAAAATGCCCCCACAGTGCCAGATACACAAATGCCCCCACAGTGCCAGATACACAAATGCCCCCACAGTACCAGATATACTTAGCCCCCACAGTGCCAGATATACATTGCCCCAGTGTGCCACCCCGCGCTCACCGCTGCCTTAGTCTGTTTGTGCTGTGTGAGGGGAGGAGAGCGCAGCGCGCGCCTCTCCTGCCCCTCAATGCTCGTGAAGTCCGGTCTCCTCTCCGGCGGCGGGTATCTGAAATTACGCGCCGATTCCTTAGCCAATCAGAGCTCGCAGAGCTCTGATTGGCTAGCAAACTGGTGCAAACTGGTGCCTTATTGATATTCACCCTGCCGCCACCGGAGACCTGGGACATCACAGAGAATTGAGGGGAGGAGAGGCGCTGTGCTGTGCTCTCCTCCCCTCATACAGAAGCCAGTGGGAGGCAGGTATGGTGGACGGCCCGGCGGTACGGCGTACCGACTGGGAATCTCTTACCGGTAAGCCGTATTGCCATACTTGCAGCTCTGAGTGGCCCTGACATCGCCACACCGCCCTTTTGGGTGCTTATCACCATTAGAAGCCCCATTCTGTGCTGTGAACACATTCTTAAAGGCTGATTACAGGTGCAGTTTAATTAATTAACCTAGCTCCTGGCTAACAACTGATTGAGGCAACACCTGGACTGGACCCTTCGGTCCTGCTGCTTTTGCTCTGCTAAGCCTGGAATATCTGGACATTCCACATTAACTTAATGTGGAATTACACTGTCCCTGCCGCAATACCCTCTCTCTGCATATATCTTTCTTTGTTTAAGAAACCCCAGAAGAAGTCGTGGACGACGAAATGCATTGGGTGATTTTCCACTAACCTATTTTGGAACATTTTAAGTATAACTGAATTCCCCATTAATGGGTCATTAACAGGTTAAAATTGACAAAAAAGAATATACCATTAATGTAACCTAATGTGAAGGTTCCAAAAGTATTATTGTTGTGTTTTAATAAATTGTGATTTAATAAATGTTGATGTCATTTAATCCAGTGTACTCCGGGAATCATCTGTCATTTACATTTTTTATGGACATAATATCGTTTACCAAAAGTTGTGGTGTAAGCTAATAATAACATCAATAAATAAAAAGATAAAGAGATATATATATATATATATATATATATATATATAAGACGCTGATTAGCAATAACTAAAATGTACACAGTTTATGCATTTTATCTGCCAGTCACATAGGTAATCAGGACTTAGCGTATGCATGTACTGTATGTATGTGCTGAAGTCATCAGTTCTCCAGTGAGCTATACCCTATGGCTTCCAATTACGAGTGGGAGGAGGTGCTAGATTACAGGTACTGCAAACCCCTGTTAACGCATAAATATAGGAATTTATCCTGGACAGTTAATTTTCAAGGCCAGAAAAAGGCTCTAATTGAATAGCCCTGGGCACTAAAGCCAGAGGCTTTCACCCTTATTCACACCTGTTAAATAAACAGGTCTATTTGAATTCCCCTATACTGTATGTGAGATGGAAGCAAGCACTGTTATAATGGTGTTGAATAGACATGGGGAGAAAAACATCTTTTCTGATCGCCAAAGACTATCAAATCTACAATTTAATTTTTTTTCCAACTATCATGTATTATCAAGTGTACCTGAGCACACACTATAGACAGTATTCAATTCTTTTCACCCCCTTCCACACCCGTTCTGTTTCTGCTGACGTGTGTGGTATAATCATTTCAGCTCGCTTCCCCCGGAGTAGCAAGGGCGCCCAACCTTTTATGCAGCTAAATCTGATTACTATGGGCACGATATGCTTTGATAACGGGGATCACTTTAGAAAGGAGATTGGGCGTGATAATATCATTTGAATACCGCCCATAGTATATGTTTAAGTACAAACAAATGTTAATATTGGATAAATATAACTGCAGCTTGATCAGTATAAAGCTATGGTGTATTGTCATGGATACAGAAGGCCCAGAGGCAAGCTTATTAAGAAACACAGGGCCTGATGGACAGAATGCTGATGTTTGTGCAGTTGAGCAATTTTTTGCCACTGCACAAGTGCAGAGTGCAGAAAGCCCAGATGGCACATGCGTACCAACGAGTGTATGCAGAGATCGCTGTTGTGTTGCGTGTAGTACAGTAGATACAGCGGCGTATAACCACGGACAATGCCTGGAAGTGGCCTGAAGTTTTTGCAGAAATAGTCCGTCTCATGGAAGCGTCACGGGCTTGTCAGTGAATGAGTTAAAAACTTTTCATAGACTGTGTTTCTGCTGCTTGAAAAGGAGTCTGTCCCGAATGTTACAAAGCGATACACATTTATTAAAACACAGTATAAAAAATAGATAAATGAATAATCTTATTAAAACATGCGACTGCGCCGCCCCACTGTGTCCCCCAGATTTTGACTAGGAGATCCATTCTGCAGATGTGCATAATATAATATTTGAACATTTAAAAAATATACTTTCTAAACTATATTAAATAAAAATAATAAAAAAACAATGTTGTGAATGGTTTTGAAGGGGAAAAATCGTCAGTTAAATGGTTTTAACCACTTAACTGACGATTTTTCCCCTTCAAAACCATTCACAACATTGTTTTTTTATTATTTTTATTTAATATAGTTTAGAAAGTATATTTTTTAAATGTTCAAATATTATATTATGCACATCTGCAGAATGGATCTCCTAGTCAAAATCTGGGGGACACAGTGGGGCGGCGCAGTCGCATGTGATCTGACCATGCCAGTTAAGTGGTTTTAAAAGACCATTTAAAAGTTAAAATAGAAACGACTCCGGTACAAGCTCCTACAGTGAGTATAAGAGACATCATACCATGATATCCGGGGAGCTCTCTTCAGTGGACCCTTTGCAATTTTGCACCTAGCATCAAAGTTACTCTACCGACAAGGTACTTTCATTATCTTAATATATCTGTCCGTGCACAGATACAGGTAACTTATCAAAAGTCTATTTAATACTATCGGTACTCCTAATACAACAGCTTTACCTTGGTTGCTTATTTCAGCCTATATATCATACTGATCAACCTGAGTGGAATAGGAACGTGTTTCTCTCTATTTAACTTTCAAATTCTCTTTAATATGATTATTTAATGTATTTGTCTATTTTTTATACTCCTTTCCAAGCAGCAGACGCCCAGTCTATAAAATTGCTTTTTCCAATTAGATATATTGCTTTAAGCGAGATTGCACCTCCCTCTAATTAGAGACAGCAGCTCTGCATGCTGTTGGATCGCTAAACAGCTCCAACTCCAATACCAACGTTTTTTGTGCTTAATCAACGAGATAAAAACACGGAGCAGGCCATACACTGTCACAAGTGTCAATGGTGTGTGCAATGGTGTGTCGATGACGGAGTCCGGATCCACGAAAGCAGTTGTTCTTTCCAGGGAGTCTCAAAGTTGGCGCCTCTGCTCTTGTACTCACTGTTGCACACTGGTGCACAGTGGGAAGACCCAAAATAGCATTTGCATATTATCGCAGCTGCGAATCCCAAAAAAATTGCAGTAGCGAATGCACATGCGTCCACTTCTGAATCTTTCGCACAGTAATGTGTTTATACCCAATGTACAGTACATCCGCCCACCTTCCCTGGAGAAATGCTGCAGCCAAGTCTGTGTTTCTTCTATGAATTGTTAGATAACTTGGTGCAGCTTCATATACAACGCCTGGCAATGAAGGAGGTTTCAGAGGCTCTACACTGGTATTTATATCTATGTCACCACTGGTTGGCATTGCTTCTAAAGCTGCACACAATGGGGGGTATTCAATTGTTTGAAAAGTCAGTTGGATGTCTGTTTTCTCCTATCTAATAGACAGGAAAAAACAGACACCCAACCAATGTTTCAAACAACTGAATTGCCCCCAAAGAATTCAGTAATTTATGTAATACGTTTTTTTCTTGGGTTTAAGCCTTCCCTGACTATATATAAGCAAATATAAATGATAAAGACCATTTAAAAAAAATGTTTTGTATAATTGAAAACAAAGTACAGTAATCCTATAAACTGTGATAAGCTCGGACTCCTTTTATGATAGCTGAGTATATTTCTTGCATGTGGAATAATTGATTATTGACAAATGTGGAAATGACAATAACTGAATTTTAGAGAGAATTCATGCATTATTTATGTTTATCATCCAATAAAGGAAGAGAAATTGGAAGACCATCTCCAGCACTTGTCAACACTGATGGCACCAATCTACAAGAAGCTTGCGCCAGATGCCTATAATAACCAGGTATTCAATAACCGCTGGACATGAAGGATCTGCGTGTTGTTATTTGGTGTTTCTGATCGTTATATGCCGTGGTTTTTTAGAGAAATTTCTGTTTGCTTTTAGTTCAGCTATATGCATAGATAGCTTCACAAATATTGGAAGAAACAAATTATATAAAATTTTTAAACAACAAATACTGAAGATGTGTCCCAATAGCCACAGCTGTATTGGGGCACTGTAAAGCTCTGATGCAGGGGGACTGTGTGCTGCCCCCAGCTAGTGGCACACTTAGGGACATACCCCGTGGTCCTAGTGGAATATCCAGCACTGAGCAGCTGCTAATAATGAGAGAAGGGCTAGTCTTCCATAGTACAAATATACAAATCTAAAGGAAAACTGTGATAATGAATCACTAGTAAGACAAAGAAAGGCCTAATGGTGCTAAATGACATAAGTAGCTGCGCATAAAAGGAATGTCAACTGTTTAGCTCAAGGAGCATAAGCAAAGAGAAAAACACTAAACAGCGCTAAAAATAAAATGTTTCTAAAATAAATAATCTATTCATGTGTGGATCTATAAAATAATGATAATGTTTTTAATAACATACTCATAAAGAAGAAAGGGGGAAATAAAAATGTAGTGATATATCTGTTCATTAGTATTGCATATTATAATCAGTCATTAACATACATTAATATGCCAGTTGGTCAATAATATACACTGGTTATAAACTCATATGATATATGACTAAATTGGCTAAATATAAAACGGAGGATCACAATTGGTCCATAAACTGCGTCAAGAGCAGTGTGTGACTACGGCGTATCTATAATGAGTCGACGGTGTGCGGTGCACACAGCCACCTGGGTCCAAGGGGGCCCACACACGGCACAACCTGCACCCATTTAATTATACTTACCTCTTCGTCGGCCCGATGCTGGCTGCAGAGCGGCAAATATCGCTCAAGAATTGACCCTGCGGCTATTTTCTGGCGATTCTGTGAGATGTCCCTAGGAATGCAGCATGAGCACCATGTTCACGGAGACCTGCGCATACGCAGTAGACTCTGGCACAATGCCAGAGTCTACTGTACCGCTGGAGAGGAGGGGCCCAATCGGGAGACTGCACACGGGGCTCCTCCTTTCTTAAAGCTCCTCTGGGTGTGACTAAGTACCCACCCGCTGGACACTGAACCTCACAGCTACAGTGAAAATTCAGACAGTTGGGAGGTATTGTGAGAGCCGGTACGGTAGTTGAGGTGAAGGAACAGTGAGGGCAGGCTTAAGTGTGATGAGAAATGTCTGAGGTAAGAGATGTAGGCTGGAGTGGAGTGATTGAAGTCTTTATATGTGAAGGTGATTAGTTTGAATTGCACTCTGAGGTGGATTGGGAGCCATTGAACTAATTGACAGAGGGATGAGGCTGACACAGAGTGGCAGGAGAAGTAAATAAGATGGGCAGAAGCATTAAGATAGATACATAGTGGTTTCAGCATAATGAAATCTATAACACTTCCCTCATATAACTTCAGGTAAGGTTAGAATTGTATCCAGTGCACCCTTGTTCATCAGCTGGACTATATGTCCTCCAATACCCAAAGGGCATATGATTCCTTAAAAAAGAAAAGAAGAGTGTCCAGTACAGGTGATTCTAACTATGTAGAGCGTTCAGGTTGAGAACAAGTTTCCTATTACTGACTGCACATGTTTGTTTCCTCCTCCCATGTTACAGATTGAGCATGAGCACAGAGCCCCAGATTGTCGTCTTGGCAAGACAGAAGGTCGCCCTTTCTCAGGAGTCACTGCATGCTTGGACTTCTGTGCTCATTCCCACAGGGACCTGCATAATATGCAAAATGGCAGCACACTGGTATGTCATGTTGGAAGGTTTTATGTTGTACATTCTATTGATTTGAAGGCTTTGTTTTCTTAAACTCATAATATACCATGTTATTAGTTATTGACATGTAGGTGCCCCTGTTATTTCCCTGACGATGCAGTTTTCATTTATTTACTAGGCAATCCATCATAAGAAAGTAGAAAGCCCAATAGACAAAGATTAATTTACATCTATACACTGTGTTTTTTTATTTTATTTTATTTTGATCATGAAGTATCCAGACAGAAATCGGGGCCACTACATAGTACACGTCTTTAAAAGAAAGACATTGTTGTTACATAAATAGTGCTGAAAGCCAGCGCTGTATAGCTATACCCTCATTTTATTGACATGAACGTTCTTGTGATATTTATTAGTTAATGTGACTTAGGTTAGTTATGCAGCCAGTTAGCTTATACAACTTTGTCTATTTACTAAGCCCTAGATGGAGATAAAGTACCAGCCAATCAGCTCCTAACTGTCATTTTTCAAACCCAGCCTGGGTCATGGCAGTTAGACAGTGATTGGCTGGTACTTTATCTCCATCCACTTTATCTCCATCCAAGGCTTAGTAAATAGACCCCTTAGAATCTTTGCTGTTCCTTGTGAAGTTCTACATATCCATTGGAAACATATCATCACACCTTATTAAAAAGATTGTAGCATGTATAGTCTGTAAGGTTTCATGAAAGTGGGGTCTAAACATGGTCATCATGATTCTAGGGCATTTGAGTGTGTGTGTGTGTGTGTGTGTGTGTGTGTGTGTGTGTGTGTGTGGGGGGGTCATCAGCTAGGCTGTCAGCCTGCTGATTGGCGGGTGCCTGGAGCTATCCACCAGTCAGAGTGTATCATACTCTACCTGCCTCCCAGCCTACAGCCGAACATTGAATGGCTGTTAGCATGCTGATTGGTGGGTAGCTGGAGCTATCCACAATCAGAGTGCTGACAGCCATTCACTGTGTGGAAGCATGTGGAAAGATGGTGCAGGACCGCAGGAGGGGTAAATTATGATTATTATTATTTTTTTTACATTCCTGTGAATGGGTGAGTAGCGGCCAAATTGCATTGCCCCGGTCCCACAATGCAGTTACGACAGCCCTGGGTCCAAACAAGACAGAGGGCCACATTCACCTCAAATAATACTGTCTTCTTACGTAGGAAGGTGCCATTTTTTAGGCTCTTCAACTAAAATATTGAGATAAATTGCATATAATATTACATGTACTATTACTGGATATTTCATATTTTTCTTGGAAAACAGTCTACATAAATGTTTTGTTTCACCCCAAAAATCTATCAATTTAGTTTTAAACTGGGTTGTGTGTCTTCCATTTCTCCAGGTCTGCACTTTAACCAGAGAAGACAATCGTGGTGTTGGGAAACTGCCCCAAGATGAGCAGCTACACGTCTTACCTCTTTATAAAATCTCCCACATGGATGAATTTGGCAGCACAGAAGCGCAGGAAGAAAAAAAAAGAACAGGTGCTATTAAAGTTCTGACCTCCTTCCGCAGGCAAGTGAGGATGCTAGCGGAGCCTGTGAAAACGTGCCGGCAGAAGAAAATGGAAGCCAAGAAAGCGGCAGCAGAGAAACTCGGTGCATCAGCAGAAAATGGCTCAAACAAAGGTGAAAAGGAGAAGTCCTTACGTTACAAGAATGCACACTCGGAAACAGCTAACCATGAAAAGCAGCTAGCAGGTAACATAAAACTCAAGTAATACATCAGCCATGTATATGGACTTTATTGATGATTCTGTAAGGTCTTGTCAGAGCATATGGGATCAATCTTGAAAACAGCTACACTTGTACATGTGGCTTTCCTACTAAATAACTAAACATTGCATGTTTATAATAGATAATACCACCAGCATTTTTTAACATCTATAAAAATTGTACAGTAGACTCGTGAAAAATCTCTCATTCTACAAGTGATTCTGAATGTCCGTTTTGTTCTAGTCTATTGTGGGGTGTGAATAAGGTAAGTCATTTAAATATTATCAAAAACTGAGCACATTTATCTGGTAATTTTTTTAAATAAGTAGATCACATGGCAGACTTGTTACATGTACTGTTGGACCACACTGGTGACTACTGGGTCATGGGTGATCACATGAATGCATGCATACACATGGTCTTTTGAGATTGGTTGTTCTGACTTTTACCTATTTGTTTAATTGACATGTACAGTATGTTGTGTTCTTTGTTATACTACATGTAAGGAATTCATAATTTTCTCTTCATTGCAGATCTCTTGCGAATTTCAGGACAAGCAAAGCAGCCAGGCTCCATTTCTAACATCAGTCACCCAAACCCTATGAATTCTTACCCTACAGCAGATCCAAATAACTCTTATGCAAGAATTTCAAACCCGGCAGACCCCTATCAAAATGCTGCTTCCACTTATTCTGGCTCTAACCATATGGATCTTTTTCATGCTCCTCCAAATGCAGTAGTCTCCTGTGACTCCACCCCAGTGAACCCTTACCAAGGTCAATTAAATCAAGGTAGCCCATGCCCCCCATATCCATGTAATGGAAATGGTCCCTTGGACAGTTGCTCTCCTTATCTTAGTCCTTATTCCTCACATCCACAACACATGTTCTACAGGTATAAAAACCAAGAACCAGTGTCTAATCTTAGTTTGCCTCCAGTTCAGTCACTGTACCAGCAGAGGTTTGCTGACAGTAAGGCCTATGGTCATAAATACATGAATTATGGAAACCAAAGCATGCACGTTGATGATTTCAATGGCTGCAATCTTAAACCAATGGGATCTTTTAATCCATACTCTGTGCATAAAGCTGATAACTTGATGGGAGCTGCCTCAAAGACAAAGCCTAACCGTAATAACCTGGACTGTGCTTCCCTGAACAAGAATGGTGATTATCCCCTTCCACATGCCTTCCTGGCTCATGAAAGCAATGCATCCATAGGAGGCAGGGCTGGCTCTCTGCATCTCTATGGTAAAAATGATGACATGCACTTACATATAGCGAATGGAATTCCAGAAATGCTTCCAGGTCTTAATCATGACAGGACTAACCTTGGAGGCCTCAGTAGATCTAATGGTGCTAATGTTCAGGAAAAGCAGCTACCACAGGCCCCAGGACCTGTCCAAGAACAGCCAGAAGAAGTGTGGTCAGACAGTGAGCAGAGCTTTCTGGACCCTGAGATAGGAGGAGTGGCAGTGGCCCCAACTCACGGCTCAATACTCATTGAATGTGCAAAGCGTGAACTCCATGCTACAACCCCTTTAAAAAATCCCAATAGGAATCACCCTACTAGGATATCTCTTGTATTTTATCAACATAAAAGCATGAACGAGCCAAAGCATGGCATAGCATTGTGGGAAGCAAAGATGGCAGGCAAGGCCAGGGAAAAGGAAGAGGACTGTGAAAGATATGGTCCAGACTATGTTGCTCCAAAGTCCTACAACAAAAAAGTAAAACGGGAACCTATTGAGCCAACCCTTGAGCCTGCTGAACCAACCTATCTACGTTTCATTAAATCTCTCACACAGAGAACCATGTCAATGACAACAAACTCCCTAGTCACAACATCTCCATACGCCTTAACACGGGTTACAGGTCCTTACAACAGATACATATAGTCTGTTGGGTTACCTCATGTACATCAGACAGATGCATCATGCTCTGCTAGTTCTTGTGGTTGTGTGGATGTTGTGACAGTATTTGACATAAGAAAATCATGTAATTCATGGGAACGAATAACCAGCAAAAAACAAGAAACCATATCCTCACCATCACTGTTTTCTTCTTTTATGTCTGATTGGTTGCTGAACATGTCAAAGAAGAAGATACAATCATCCTATGCAATGGTGTTCAACAGCTAGGAAAACACAGGTGTATCGGATGAAGTGTAATAGTATTCTGTAGCTTTCACCTTATACCATGGTACATCTGTGATCACTTTTTAAAACGAAAATATCTAGGTAGGAGCCAGAGGTAATCTTGCTGTAGTGTTACAACATCAGGAATCTTACAATGACCTTGTGGTGCTGATTTCCTAATGTGCTAATTGATAGCTGATTTCCTAATGTGCTAATTGATACTGGAAATACAACTTTTTAACTTATGCTATATAATCTTATTAATGACCTCCAATGTGCTGAAGTAGTGTATATACTCAGATCATCATGGATTTGGAAGAAACACTGAAAAATTGGTGCTACAATGTGTGTCTTTATAAGTACTTAATGCCTTGAACTACATATTCAGTTTAATGGGTATACATGAATTCATTTATAAACAAAAAAGTACACTTTTAAATATTTGTTTTATATTAATTCTGGTAGATGCTAACATGACAGCTTCTAAACTGTAGTAACTGTTAACATGTAAGCAGAACCCACAGGTGAAACATCCTACAATGTAACCTTTGTCTTACAATATGGTATTGATATATTTTCGTTCTCCTGTGGGATTTTTTAAAAAATATTTTATCACCATTCAAAATATATAGAAATGCTTAATAAGTGACCTTTGATGGTAACCTGGGCCAAATGCACTCCCGACTATAAATTAGATTTCTGTATAAAGCTGAAGTTTCAGAATATTTATGTGTGCCACTGAAAGCTGAGGTTGCTGCCAATACCCTTGCAATGTGCAGGATAGGCGTAAGTCATTCCTTACAATACATATTGGGCTTGATGTATAAAGCTGTGAAAAGAGAAGAGTGGAGAAGTTGCCGTTAGCAACCAATAGGTTTTGAGGAAGTGTTTATTAAGTGTTTATCAATCTCCAGTCTTTTCACCGCTTGATACATTAACCCCACTGGATCCTAATTCTGATGAAATTACTACTCACATTTTAAATAATATTAAAATATTCAGTATTGTTTTATTTCTTAAAATGTACAAGCTGCATACACTTTTGAGTCATAGAAAATACCCCATCTCTCATTTAAGCCCTCTCAATCTATAGTATAATTGTTATATGCACTCTCTAGTAGAGCAGTCTTATCACCTGAACTGAACAAATGTCACTTTGAGAGTTGCGGCTGTGGGAGGAGATAGGGTACAGCACCTGCCGTCAAGGACAAAGGATTTTAATTTTACAGGGCATAGTTTTAAAAGACTGTATTTAGGCGCCCATTTATATGAATTATATAACTTGTTGCGTATGATAAATGTAATTCCAGCCAATCAGCTCACAACTGTCATTTTTCAAACACATGACAATTAGGAGCTGAACACATGACAGTTAGATACTGATTGGCTGGAGCACCATTAATAATATGCAACAAGTTTTGTTATCCACAAGTTTTCTCACTTATTGATAAATGAGCCCCTTAATGAAAAAAAAGGACTCTGACTTAGCCAATTTTTACTTATAAAAAGAAACTATTAGTTGTAGTTTGGCCCTAGGTCTGCACCAAGGCACATTTATTAAGTATTCCTCCGTAATGTCCATGACTTAAATTTTTTTTACCATCTATTTATTTGACAACTTCAAGTGCAGAGAAGTACAATGAATTTAAATTGAACATAGTACCCAATATTTGTTATTATGAAAAGTAAATATCCACTCTCCTGTTTTTTACACAGTGTGCAATGATAGCTCTGTCTGTAGCCGCCTTGGTTCTCTCCACCTGTAACCAATAAGCAGTTTGTATGTTGACATGACAGTGCTGTCCGGCCATATATTTCTGTAAAGTGCTATATTCGTATCCCACTATACCTTATTATATTACAATACAGGTGGCCAGATACTATGGGGGACATTTGCTAAGCAGTGATAAAAGCGGAGAAGTGAGCCAGTGGAGAAGTTGTCCCATCAACCAATCAGCAGCTCTGTATCATTTTATAGTATGCAAATTATAGGTGTTACGTCAGTGCTGATTGGTTGCCATGGGCAACTTCTCCACTGGCTCACGTCTCCGCTCTTATCACTGATTAGTAAATGTAACCCTAAATCATATAGTTGCTAAGTGAGGTGAAGTCCTATTGAGCTAACGCAGCTGTCACTGCTGGTGGGTGATCATAGGTAGCACATAAGTATTTTTAATAACAATATATAAAAACATTACTTTGAAAGAATTGTAGGTGCTGAGAACTTTTACATTGACTAATGTGTTCACTAAAATATGTCCCTCACAATCTATAGGTCACCATAAGTGTTTTCAAGTTAATTATTGTTTTACTCGTTCAGTCAACTTTAGTTTTACGTATTGGGCTGCAGATGTCTCTACCATACATTGTTCGATTTGTTAAAACAAAAGGTTTTATTTCAGATATTTTTTTCTTTTCATTTAAAGTAACTATATTTCAGCTGTTCCAATGGGAGTAATCGGCTGCAATGCTTACTCTTTTGTGAAAAATATTAATACAGTAGTATATATTTTATATACAGATGTGTAAAGCTATAGTAAAAGCCGTTCTAATAAGTTTGAAAGCATATCCAAAAATTAATTTAGTATTGCATCTGTCCTAAACGAATCTAATTTCTAAAACGATGCACAAATGTTGCTATTTAACGGGTTGCCCTGCATTATACTGTTCATATTTGTGAGGGCCTATAATCACGTTGCCACAAGAACAGTGGCGATGAGTGTGCACTGCAGCTTATTACTCCTGATGGAACAGGTCCCGAAATATACAGAAGAGATACAGTAGATGTGCCCATTTAAAGACAATCCATATCATTGTTGCTACTTTATACTGTATATTCCATTTTGCTAATCCCAACCTGCTCGGGAGAATACACGTTTCCATATAACTAATGCTGCAGATACAGAATTACACATTTACATTTTATTTAAAAATTGTATGTTTTTAAGGCATAGTTTGATGGTAAAATCCCAAAAGTGGACATGATTCTTATCTACCAAAGTGTGTTCTTTTAAATAATTATTTATTTTTGTGATGTTACATATTAAGACACAGTTTACATACAGTATAACTACAATACGCTTATGCAGGTAGTAGTAGCTCAGCTAAATATCCAATAGTGTTGTTGCATGTGGATATTTGGACTTATTGAAGTCCATTACCTACAGAATGCGTGGGTGCGAATTGCATATAATTTCCCCAGTTGTGCACTTGTCTGACCCGCTTTCCACTTTTGGAAAGTGACTTCATATAAAAACTTTGCACAAAAATTGGAAGGTGTGGTCCCAGATAGGAATGTGAATGACACCAGGAGATACAACATAACTTAGTATGTGGGAAACAGTTTATACATAAGGTATCATTTTTAGATGATCTTGTTCATTATATGAATAACAAATGTTCCTTTCTTTTCTTCAATAATGGTCATTCCAGGCTTATCTCTGATGTCATGACACAAAGTCATGTGACTAAGGGGACAGGCCTGTCTGTATTTTAAATGGCATAGCTTAATGTTTAGCCATCTTGAGGTGCTAAGCCTGGTACAAACCTGTAAAAAGAGGCCCAGTAGTGTGGAAATAGGTGTATGACATCACAAAATGACAACTGTGCACCTGGCCCACTATTGTGCAGTTCTGCATATGAACTTTACCGGGAGATAGAAAATTGCCTTAATTTTGTGTTTTTAAGGTCCACTAAGCCTAAGTTTTAGCATTAGCTTTCACAGACTTGCTTACATTAGTTTCAGGAACTCTTCACAACTGGAAAAACGTATTTGCGGGATAAACCGTTATCCTATGCACACCAATATACAGAAAGCAGTATCTGCTTGTTTCGATTATAAGGTGGTTGTGGGATTCTAATGCTGGGTACACACTATGCAATATATTGTCCATTCCGCCAATGAACGACATATTGCATAGTGGATTTATTTGTGTGTACAGAAGATATGTCTATGAATAACTGTGTTCACAGACATATCTGACCGACCCTGCTGCACAGCCAATGATGATATATCTAGCACATATATCTGTATATGTTTGCAGGAGACCAGCCAATCAGCGGCTGCAGGTGCTGCTGACAATGACATCACAACTCGGAGGGCAAATATAAATGCTTGCCCACTTTTGATGTCTGCCCACATGTATCGAGCTGGGGATTGGTAAGTGTGTGTAAATTACCAAATCGGCAGCTCGGTCAGATAAATCTTTCAAGTGTGAATACATGTTGTATCATTTTGACATTTTTTTTACAGTAAGACATATTTGTGAATGTTATCCATACTTGCCTACTCTCCCGGGAGTTGCGGGAGACTCCTGATTTTTTGGGTAGTCCCCACGTAACCCCAGAAGAGTAGGCAGAACTCCCGAATCCCGCCCGCTTCCTAGTAAAGCGAGCAGGATGGGAGATGATTACCGGAGTCTTGAGGGGCAGGGATAAATCATGCAAATTGCTTCATTTAGTTGACGTGACAGCCCAGCGCTGCTCCCCGAAGTGGCCAGCTGCACCTCCTCTCCAGGCTTCTCCCAGAGAGGAGAAACAAAAGGTGGCAAGCATTTGGGGTTTTATATAGGCTTAGTGGTCCTTTAAGAATTTTGAAAAACTTTAGTCAGATTTGCTTTAACACAACACACACATTTTTTTAAGTACAAATTTTATTTAGTGTTGCTCCTGACACATATATACTGTAACAATATTTCTGGAGTTCTGGGCACTCCTCTACATAATGGACTGATGTTTTGTACTTGGTATCCGGTCTATAGATCTACACTAAAAAGGTCTACAGTCAATAGGTCGACCACTACTAGTCGACATGTATTAGGTCGACAGGGTCAAAAGGTCAACATGTAAAAGGTAAACAGTTTAAAAAATCAGCAGGTCCAAAAGGCTGACATGACCACGTTTGACACACACACATTGTTGACACATTACCTTTTGGCCCCTTTGACCGTTTCTACTGTGTACCTATTCCATGTCGACCTTTTGACTGTCAACCTAATGCATGTCAACCATTAGCGGTTGACCTATTGACTTTAGACCTTTTTAGTGTAGATCTGATGATCCACATACTTGTACTTTTACTCTCAGTACAAAGCATGATGATAGACACGTAATACATTTTGCTTAGATGGCTTAAAAAATGATTCTACTTGTTGTTTCTAATCTGTGTCAGTGATGGAAATTCACAGAAAAATAAGGTTGGTGCACATCTCACAGATCCTGACCAGGCGTGAAACAGCAGTATTCTAGGGCTGGAACATGTACAGAGTAAGGAGAAAGATATTAAATAAATACCAGGCATTCGTAGTTTTATTCGACTGGCATTAGCATTTATAACAATCAGGAACACTTCAGGCTGATTATCTGTGCGCCCGTCTTTACCTGGGGAAACATTATGGCTCATGTGCTCATTTTACTCCAGGCTGTGCTACCCATGTATTTGTGTAGCTAAAACACTAGGCAGCTGTCTTCTTATAATCATTTTAAAAAATCATGAATTTTAGAAGAAAATTAAAGTATACTAACAGTTAAAACCTGTACAGTGAAACAATGAAATATAAAGATATATTTTTTTTTTATTTTCCTGTTAAGTACTGTATATAAATATATATTTTTCCTTTTAAAAATACATAAAAAAGAACTTGGTGATAATTGAGATTATTTATGATGATGCTACTCAACCTGCTACCAGTTATCATAATGTGAGCTAAAGTTAGGTCTGAGTGAGAGTCCTACGTGTCATTTACCTCAGCACTAGTTTGGCAGTAGGACATTGAGTAAGGCGTAGAAGCGTTATTGCATGGCATACCATCAATGTTACCCAACAACCTACGAGAGAAGATGAAACACACAAGACAAAGAAAATCACATGACAACTCTATAATACTTGATACCGTAACAAGTATAACTTGAACTTCAGTCTTTTCTTCTTAAAATTCAGGGATATTTGAGCTTGTATTCTTTTCATTACAGTTAATCATGTTTCTTTAAGGCTCTCATAGGTTGTATCCTATTTTATTTCTGTTTTTCAGGGGCAAGGTTGTTTCTGACCCCAGTTTTCCTTTTTCTTGTATATGTATTAACACTTGTAACAAATATTGTAAATGTGCAGGCTATTTTTTTTTGCTTCAAATTGTAAAATATGTAAAGTTTAGAATGTTTTAAGTGAAAGTTGAATGCACTGAGATAAATTAAAGGGACAATTTGTAAGGCAGGGGTTTGGCAAGTGACAGTCTTAAGGACTCATGCACCAAGTTGCATGGCTGGTTAATTCCAGTGTGCCACATTGTAGCACTTGGTCTTATCTCTCCTTGTATGAATGAGAGATGAGATGTGCTGAGTCTTTGCATTCTTTCAAAAAAAATGTAGAAGAGAAGTATATAAACTGTGGCTCTGTATCTGGTCAATCTTTAGCTCATTCAGCTGCTGTTTTGTATGCTCCTCATCTAGATGACTTACACGGAATTAAGACTGAAGGTGCAACTTGCCAGAATGTGACTTCAGTGCATGGCACTCTTTAGTGTTGATTCTTAACTCCAATGTATAATGTTGTAGAATGGTTACAGTAGGTACACACATCACCGGGCTTCCTTTATCATTCTTCAAAGTCCAAATCCCTTTACATAAGTTGTCGTACTGTGCAATATACATCTTCAATTGGATTTATGTCTAGTCCCCATGGCAATGGATTGGGATCATTTTCTTTTCTATCAGTCACATACTGTATATATGTACATTAACTTTTTTTTTAATGAATATTGTGCCTGTGTGCACTATAATAACACATCATTTTTTTTTTGTATTACTGTGTTTTGTTTAATATAAAAATAGTCAGTTATGTTGTCATGTAAAATTACGGTATTTCCAAATGAGGTATGAAGCTCTTACTTGTACCTAATGAGTTGTAGGCTGATGGAAGAGTGTTGTGCCCTATAAAGAGAGAAACCTAATGCATATGTTGATATCATGTGATTTTTTTTATTTTTTTACTGTCATTTTATTTGAAAAAGAAAAAACTCCATTATTTGCCAAACTGCTAGCTAGCTAAATGAAAGGAAAAAAAAAAAAAAAAAGCAAGATTGGCTTAAAAATCAGCAAACTGAATAAACAAAGTCTGTAATATGGTGTGCAGATCTGGACATGATAGAAAGCAGACATGACATCGCTAGTATAGGATTTGAAAGGCTGACTGTAGCCATACTTGAAAATGCTTTGGAGTGTTGTCAACTTTACTTGAATGAGCCTTTTCATCTTGACGGGCTCACAGTAGTGTGGTCACTTCTAAAGCTAATAGTTAATGTGTGTAGGAAACCATGCAGTTTGACACTAAAGTAATGAATTTGTGTGCTTTTTCTCTGTGTACTTTCAAGAGGCTTTATTTTTCATCCATTTAAGTACCATTTTTTTTCCCCAGAAAATGTTGGTATGTGTATAAAATCTGAGAACGGCTATAAATACTGTAAGTATTGTAATGTAATGTAATGAACGCAGGCTATTTGAAAACTGTTTATTATATCATTCCTGATAATGCTGAGATGTGGGTGTTTTTAATAAAATTTATATTTATTTAATGCATCTGGGGAAAAGAGGCTTGTGTATGATTTCAAAGAAAGTTATCTTGCTTGTTTCTTCAATAACTTTGTCATATTAAGTCACCTCTTGAGATAAAGGAACCACTAAACTCCATAAAAAAAATTAAAGCTACATGCCACATCTTTAGGGCAATGTACTAATATGATCTGATCATTGTAGTCAGTTTAGCTGCCGTGATATCACTGGTCCTACGCGAGTCTATAAGTCCACAGAATGCATTTCTGCAGACAAATCTATAAAGACTGTTATTCATAATCTGCCTGCTCAATTAGATAGGAAGCTTGCTCCTAATAAGGAAAAGGTATAAATAAAAACATCATAATGCACAATGAGCATGTGCTTGGTTCCCTCTGCAATTTGCAGATACACGCACGGTGGGCACTTGCAGTCTGTGATGCGTTTAATCATGAACTTGGCTAGACTTTTTCAGAGTAGATTGCTTCAATGTTAGGGTTTTTAAAGAATCAAACCACTTCTCATTTAATCAATAATTACTAACACATTTAAACAGAACAATCTATTTGGAGTCCATTTCTTTAGCAATTGCTAAATAATAATACACACACTTATACATACATTAACACACACACACACACACACACACACACACACACACACACACACACACACACACACACACACACACATATATATACTGTATATATATATATATATATTTATATACATCAATACAATTTTCTGAACTATACACTTATTTTAGTGGTTTATATCAATTTAGTGTCATGATTCGTTCTGCAGCATGCGGATACTCACCTCTGCCCTGCTCCGTTCTGGTGGCAGTCCCTTTCTCTGATGAGAGCTGTCAGTGGGTCTCTACAGGGGTTTCAGTGCGGGGGCTGCTCTGTTAATTTGGGGTTCAAGCAGTGTACCCGCTGACTCCGGACCGTGTGTGTCACATATTGCTACCTATCAGCTAACCACTAATCCACCAATGTGAGTGTGACTTTTGCTCAGCTGATCCCTTTCATCAACATGATATACATTCTGTGTATCCTGTTATTCTCTGCACCTCAGTCACTACCAGCACTACCGATTTCTGATTCAGCAGTACCGGTTCTAGTCCGGTTCTTGTATCAGCACTACCTGTTCCAGAATTAACAGCCTCTCCCAGATCGGCGAGTGGCAGCACTACTGGTTCCAGCCCAGTTTCTCTTTCAGCACTACCACTTCTAGCCCAGTTCCTGTACCAACACTGCTGGTTCCAGTACCAGCATTACTGATTCTAGCCAGGTTTCAGAATCAGTAGCTGGCTCTAGCCTGGTCAGTAGCACTACTGGTACTAGTCCAGTTCCGATACCAGCATTACCGGTTCCAGCCCGTTCCCATTTCCAGCATTTTCAATGTCAGCCCAGTTCCTGTACTAGTCCCGCTAGTCCAATGTATGTACTACTTTGGCCTCAGTCTAGTACCAGTGCCAGTCCTGTCCTCACTGTAGCCTATAACTTTTCTCCCCGGAAGAGCTATATCTGACCACCTTGTTTTCAGCCCTTTGGTGTACCTAACAAGCCAGCACCTAACCCTCTCCCAGATGATCCCAAGACCGAAATCGCAACATTTCTCTGGCAGGGTCCACAGGTTATCCATAGGATAACAATGGGATATGATGAAGCGACAGCGGATTTGCACCAATCAGTCAAAGCTTTCTGGCCTCCCAGCATGCAACGGGCCCGTCCATATATCCCCGCCTACTGCCCCAGGCAAATCAGTTTTTTGTTTGGTGCAGCAGGAGCTGGACCATGGTCAGAGGGCTGCTGGTTTTTAGCAGCCCTAAGCTTTCTTATTTTATTTTTATAGTCTTATGACTTTTTTCTGAGCAATCTTTATAAACAGTGTCTTATACGTACCTTAGAAGGAGTCGCACCAACAACTCTCCGCCAGATCGGGACAATGCTTACCAACGAGTACAGTGCTGTTTCAGCGGGCGTCTGTGTCGGATATACTAGCAGGTCCAGCAGATGTTAGCAGGCTGTGGCCGGAGCATGGGGAGAAGGTAAGGCATTGGTTCCGCTTAGAAGGGGAATATGGACACAGCCGCACTGTTTTGGGAGGAGACTAACAAACAGTCGCTGACGCGGCTGCCACCCCGGGTGCACCAGCACTAGGCCTTAGGGATCAGAGGCTCCAGGAACAGTATGAGGCCGCGATCCCTAAGGTTGATGTCAGCAGTGGGGAGTCAGGCGCTCTCCTGGTCGCCCCTCCCCCCAGTTCATGACCAGTTTCCTCCGAGTCTCCTGCCATGAACGGTTTCCCACTTCCATCTCAGATGCTGTACTTGAAGGGGACCCAGTCACAGCATAGGCGGCTGTGTGACTGGTGCGTCTGTGTTCACTGAGCGTCTGTGTTCACTATAGGTTCATGGAGTGGCAGTGTACACTAGTAGCGTCTGGATCCACTCAGCGTTCCCTAACATACTGATTGGTCCTGGAAGCGAGGAGAGTCTCCCTGTATCCCACTCTACTGAGTACGGGTAATACAGCACTGTTTTGGTCATTCCGAGTTGTTCGCTCGCTAGCTGCTTTTAGCAGCATTGCAAACGCAAGACCGCCGCCCTCTGGGAGTGTATCTTAGCTTAGCAGAATTGCGAACGAAAGATTAGCAGAATTGCTACTAAATAATTTGTTGCAGTTTCTGAGTAGCTCCAGACCTACTCCTAGATTGCGATCACCTCAGTCCGTTTAGTTCCTGGTTTGACGTTACAAATGCCCTGCATTCGACCAGCCACTCCCCCGTTTCTCCAGCCACTCCTGCATTTTTTCCTGGCACGCCTGCGTTTTTTAGCACACTCCCTGAAAACGGCCAGTTTACGCCCAGAAACACCCACTTCCTGTCAATCACACTACGATCACTCAAGCGATCAAAAAACGTCGCTCGAGCTTGTGTAAATCTACTAAGTTTTGTTTGAAAGTACTTAGCGCATGCGCGCTGCGTACCATGCGCATGCGCATTTTCCACCTAATCGCTGCGTTGCGAAAAACGGCAACGAGCGAACAACTCGGAATGACCACCTAAGTCTCTATCTACCCTTTGAGTACGAATAGTTAGATAAGTGCCTATTGCATATGAGTCTGTATACATCTACTGTTGTTTCTTTCGCAATGCGTCTGAATACGTCAGATCTGTTTAAACAGATTCAGTAATATGTTCTCCTACATACTTAAAATGTAGTTGTAGTTGATGATGTGCTCATATTGCTTATTATACTAATGTATAACATGTGACTGCTAGTGTGATTGCTAATTTTACTATATTTCTGCCAGTTTTGTTTTATTCCGATCCTCAATGCTGGTGCATGGGTGTCACTTAAAGAGGCTTAAAGTGATTACAGTCACACCTTGTGTAGTACACTGTGGAAGTGTTGATTATTTATCATGTCTAAGAGCAGCAAAGGTAAGGAAGGTACACTCACAGCAACACCAACACTCATATCATGAAGGCACCTGTGTTTAAACATCCCAAAACAGTTAAGACTGAGTTTCCAGGGTCAGATCAGCTGACGGAAATCATGGAAGAGGCTTGTCCCATCAGTGCTATCTCAGGTTCGCTATCCTCCAACAGCATTTTCAGTTCCAGGCCCTACTTTTTTGGGTTAGCCACAGCTCCCAGAGTATTTACCAATATTATGGTGGTAATGGCAGCTTATCTTCGCCAGCAGGGGATAAGAATATATCCATACCTCGAAGATCTTTTAATCCTGGCACAGATGCAGGAATTGCTCTTAGGTCATCTGCAACAGACAATAACGTGTCTGCAGGACCACGGGTGGTTCATAAATTTGGCAAAATCTTCTCTGGTTCCGTCACAGCGGATGACTCACTTGGGGGGTGTACTGGATTCAAGTCTTCAGAGAGTAATTTTACCTCTGAACAAGATATCCAAGGTTCAGTCAAGGATTCAGGAATTGTTACACAGTCAAAAGGTATCCATTCACACAGCAACGCGCGTGATGGGTTTGATGGTGTTAACATTTAACCATTCCACTCGAGGCCTCTGCAGCATCTGATTCTTGCCAAATGGAATGGGTTGCATCAGACGATAAAAACACAGACTATGGTTCTTACGATAGAAGTAAGAAGGTCATTAGCCTGGTGGCTACAGACATCCCATCTGGACAAGGGGAGACCCTTTTGGATATCAGATTGGCAAATTCTGATGACAGATGCCAGTCTCCAGGGCTGGGGAGCAGTGTCAGGAAGGTTGTGTTTTCAGGGGCAATGGACCAAGGAAGAAAGTTACCTGCCAATAAATATATTGGAACTTCGGGCCATATACAGGGCACTGATTCAGGCAAAGGACATTCTTCAGGGAAAACCAATCCAGATCTGCTCAGACAATGTGACGGCAGTAGCGTGCCTCAACCATCAGGGTGGAACTCACAGCCGAAAAGTGATGAAGGAGGTAAGTCACATACTAAAGTGGACAGAACTTTATCATCCAGCCTTGTCTGCAGTGTTCATTCTGGGAGTCCTAAACTGGGAAGCAGACTTTCTCAGTTGACACGCCATTCAGGCAAGCAAATGGGCTCTCCAACCGGAGGTCTTCCAGAATCTAGTAGACAAGTGGGAGTTGTCAAAGATAGATCTCATGGCGTCCCGTCTGAACAACAAAGTGCTCGCATACGGGTCAAGAACAAAGGATCCCAGAGGGATATTTGTGGATGCCCTGTCGGGGAGATGAGACTTTCATCTGGCTTATGTGTTTCCTTCAATCACCCTATTACCCAGGGTGGTGAGAAAGATAAAGCAAGGCAAAGGTGCTATGATACTAATAGCTCCGGCTTGGCCCAGAAGGCATTGGTACACAGATCTGCAGAGGATGTCGATGGATGTTCCACTTCTGCTCCCTCAACGTCCTGATCTACTGATGCAGAGTCCTTGTTATCATAGACATCTGGATCGACTGTCTTTGACTGCGTGGCTCTTGAAACTTCTATCCTGAAGAGGATTTTCACAACAGGTAATTCAAACTATGCTCAGAGCAAGGAAACCTTCCTCAGCTCGCATTTATCACTGAATATGGCAAACCTATATTCATTGGTGCAGTGAACGGAAAATGGACCCTAAGTCTTTTAGAGTTTCCAGGGTCTTAGCATTCCTTCAGGCAGGAATGGATAAAGGTTTGAAGGTGGCTTCCTTGAGAGTGCAAGTGTCGACAGTGACTGTATGGTTCCAAAAGAAAATTGCCAATTTACAGAATGTGCGTACTTTTTTCCAGGGAATGCTGCACATTCAACATCCTTTTGTTCCTCCTACAGTGCCTTGGGACTTAAGTCTAGTCCTGAAAGCCCTTCAAGTTGCCCCGTTTGAACCACTTAATAAAGTGGATCTTAAATGGTTGACAGCTAAAGTTCTTTTTCTACTGGCTATGCATCAGCTAGAAGAGTATCAGATTTAGGGGCATTATCATGTCATTCCCCATTTCTGATTTTTTTATCCAGATAAAGCAGTTCTCAGAACTAGATCTGGGTATCTTCCGAAGGTGGTGTCTAAATTCCACCTTAATGAAGAAATTGTAGTCCCAGCTTTCCAGGTACCGAGTCTTTCTGCAGGAGATGCATCGCTCGACGTGGTCCGTGCATCAAGGATTTACGTGGATCGTACCAGTGCCATCAGAAAGACAGATTCTCTCTTCATTCTCTACGGATTTCACAAGAGAGGATGGCCTGCTGATAAGCAGACACTGGCAAGATGGCTTCGGATGACGATTTCAGAAGCATATTCTCAGGCTGATCTCCGTGTTCCGGCTTATGTCTCTGCTTATTCTACTTGTAAGGTAGGTCCATCATGGGCAGCACAACGTGGTGCTTCAGCAGAACAGATATGTAAGTCGGCCACATGGTCTTCCATTAACACATTCATTAGACATTATGCCTTGGATACCTTTGCCTCTCATGACGCTGAATTTGGGCGAAGAATTCTCCTGTTCAATCAGGAGCGTCCCCACCACTAAATTGCTTTGGGAAATCCCATTGTTATCCTGTGGATAACCTGTGAACCCTGCTGGAGAAATATATGTTATGGCAAGAACTTACCGTTGATAAAGGTATTTCTCCTAAGTCCACAGGATCCACAGGGATCCCACCCTGACGCACCTGATTTGAGGATCCTTTTACTTACTAACCTCTTCCTTCTTGTACGGAAGGGTGTGCATGTGTGTTCTTATCGCTTGATTAGGGCTATCTATGATGCTCCTGCCTTGAGCTTTGGAATACAACTGATTTGCCTGAGCCAGGAAGCGGGATATATGGACGGGCCCGTCGCATGCTGGGAGGCCGGAAAGCTTTGAACGATCGGTGCAAATCCGCTGTCGCTTCATCATATCCCATTGTTATCCTGTGGACTTAGCAGAAATACCGTTATCAACAGTAAGTTCTTACCATAACGTATATTTTGTAGCATTTAGGTTATTGTAAATTTTCAATGTTTATCCAGAAAGTAAAACTGAGACAGCTAATATAATTATCGGCATTAAAAGCTGGCGTAAAATAGTTATGATAAGTTCATAAGAATTTCACGAAAAAACAATAATACATAAAGTTCTTACCCCACTTTGGAAGTTTACTATCTTTTCTTTAATGTGACAAATAAACACACACTGAACTTAGGGTGACATTTACTAAGCAGTGAAAGAGCGGGGAAGTGATCCTGTACAGAAGTTGCCCCATCAACCAATCAGCAGCTCTGTATAATTTTATAGTATGCAAATTATAGATGTTACTTTAGTGCTGATTGGTTGCCATGGGCACTTCTCCACTGGCTCACTTCTCCGCTCTTATCACTGCTTAGTAATTGTCCCCCTTAACTCCATACTCACTGCTCCGAAGACTTATATCTAATACACTAAGGGCCTAAATTAGGGTTGATCGCAAAAGCAAAATCGTTCTCTAATGGGCAAAACCATCTGCTCTGCAGGTGTGGCAGATGTAACATGTGCAGAGAGACTTAGATTTGGGTGGGGTGTGTTCAAGCTGAAATCTAAATTGCAGTGTAAAAATAAAGCAGCCAGTATTTACTCTGCACAGAAACAATATAACCCACCCAAATCTAACTCTCTCTGCACATTTTAAATGTGCCCCACCTGCAGTGCATGTGGTTTTGCACTTTAGAGAAAGGTTTTGCTTTTGTGGTCAACCCTGAATTAGGCCCTAAAGCACATACAGAACCATAAAATAGCATACAGTATACTATATGCTAAAAAGCTTTGAGCAGATTTTTTTGGGAGATAGTATATGCTCAGTTTCTAAAATGGAACATATAGGGGAGAATGTAATAAGGTGTGAGAATAAGAAAGTGAAAGAGTTTGTAAAAGTTCCGTTTTGTTTTAAAGTGGCAATCATTTACATGGTAAAACCAGGTTGATTTTGACATGTAAATGATTGCCACTTTAAAAATACAGTAGAACTCTCACAAAATCTCTCACTTTCTTATTTTACACACCCTATTACATTCCCCCAGAGCATGCATTATTTACATAGTAACATAGTATCTAAGGTTGAAAAAAGACAATTGTCCATCGAGTTCAACCTATTTGTGGTCTCCTATGCAGGATTATTTGGTATAAAATTTTGACTGATGCTGATGTCTGTCGTTACATTTTATCCCCCTTTTTTATATTAACTATAGTGCGTGACTATGCCCCGTAACCCTGGATATCCTTATCCATTAGGAATTTATCTAATCCATTCTTAAAGGTGTTGACTGAGTCCGCCATTACAACTCCCTCAGGCAGGGAATTCCAAACACGTATCGTCCTTACTGTGAAAAAGCCTTTACGCCGTATTGTATTTCCAAGTCTATTCCCAAATTCTCATTTACATGGTCCTCAGGGACTCCCCAAACTGGACCTATGGACTTTAATACATATTATATTTGAGACCCAAAGGTTGCATTACTTTGACAAGATAGTCCCTTCATTAGGTTCACAAATACAACTGATTTGCATTATAACATTTTATCTTGTGATTTGATTTTGCTCTAATCGCCCCCTTCCTCCTGACTCTCTTCTTTCTTCTCTGTACCTATTTTCCTTCATATACAAGGCTGCCCCTCCCCAGGTTATTTCCTCCACATATCTTAAGAGAATGTAGTAAGAAGTCAGTATTGTGGGGATAAATAAGAGCCTTTCTGATAATCAATATTTCAGTTGGATAACCCTACTTCTTAAAAATAGGTTTTATTCCCAGCCACAGTGGCTCCAGTATTCTGCCATCAAAATAAGCTAATAAGGCATAATATCTCAAATTGGTGGCTAATTAGATGTCTCCTATGGCTCCCAATTGAAAAGCAGCACTTAGACTCTAGTACGTGTATAAAAGAACATGATGATGATGATGATGATGATCATCATCATCATCATCAATAATTCATCCTCCTCTTTCATTAAAATATGAAAACCTTGGGACACTCATTTTACTCACACCACATACTGTATAACGTTGGGAACAAGAGATGTTTTAAGAAAGGAGAGGGACTGAGTGCAGGTTCCATGCGGACTTTCTTATCTCTGGCAGCACAGTAGACTCAAGCATTGTGCCAGAGTCTACTGTGCCTGTGGAAGTCTCTGGCAACATGGCGTCCATGCTATATTCCTAGAGACTTCTCTACTGTGCGTGCACAAACCTCTGGGCTAATGGGCAGCCTCCGGAGCAGTGTACTGTGTGGGCCCCTCTGGACCCAGGGGCAGGGTTGGACTGGAAACCATTAGTGTGGCCCACTACTGTCTCCTCCTCTAGGGATCAGGCTCCAGACTGTGCACTTGAATTATACATTATATCTATTGTATGTTACCTTATACTGCAAAGGACTATGGTGTATTCTCTTCAGTGGATTGCTGTTATTGATCTGGTACATTGGGGGTTATTCAGACCTGATCACATGCTAGTTTTTTTGCTGATCAGGTGAGAACTGCGCATGCATATGCTCTGCAATGTGCAGGCGCGTTGCACGGGTACAAAGCGGATCGTTGCTGTGCGATGGATTGTACGAAGAATCCATTCGCACAGCCGATCACAAAGAGAGTGACAGGAAGAAGGCATTTGTGGGTGGCAACTGACTGTTTTCTGGGAGTGTTTGGAAAAACGCAGGCATGTCCCAAGCAATTGCAGGGCGGGTGCCTGACGTCAATTCCGGGTCCGGACAGGCTGAAGTGATTGCAGCGGCTGAGTAAGTTCTGGGCAACTCAGAAACTGCACAAAACTTTTTTGTACCGCTCGGCTGCACATGCGTTCGCACACTTGCAAAGCAAAAATAAACTCCCCTATTGGCGGCAACTATCTGTTCACAGCAGTGCAAAAAAACCCTAGCGAGCGATCAGGTCTGAATTAGGCCCATTGTGCACAAGTTTTAGGGCCAGATGTGCTAAGCTTGAAAAGTGATAAATTACACGGTGATAAGGTTCCAACCAGCCAGCTCATGTCTTTTTTCAAACACAGCCTGTACCATGGCAGTTAGGAGCTGATTGGCTGGTACTTTATCACCGTGCAATTTATCACTTTTCAAGGCTTAGTACATCTCCCCCTTAGGCAGGTATGGAAAAAATGCTGCAAAGTAAGGATTCTTTCAAATATAGAAGTGTTAATAGTTGATTAACTTAATATTTTGTGTGACCCCCCTTTGCCTTCAAAACAGCATAAATTCTTATGGGTACACTTGCCACAGCTTTTGAAGGTACTTAGCAGGGAGGTTGTTCCAAACATCTTGGAGAACTTGCACAACTCCTTCTGACTCTTCAAGTAATCCCAGACAGACTCCATGATGTTGAGATCAGGGCTCTGTGGGGGACATACAGTATCATCACTTCCTTCTTTACTCTGAAGATAGTTCTTAATGACATTGGCTGTATGTTTGGGGGTTGTTATCCTTTTGCAGAATGAATTTGAAGCCAATCAGATGCCTCCCTGATGGTATTGCATGATGGATAATTTCCTGTTTGTCTTTCTCATCATTGAGGACACCATTACTCCTGATCTAATCCCCAATCCATTTGCTGAAATGCAGCCACAAAGGAACCTCCACCATGCTTCACTGTAGCCTGCAGATACTCATTATTGAACCACTCTCCAGCCCTTCGGCAAACAAACTGCATTCTATTACATGCAAATATTAAAAATTTTGACTCATCAGTCCAGGGCACCTGCTGCCATTACTCTGCACCCCAGTTCCTATGTTTTCATACATAGTTGAGTTGCTTGGCCTTGTTTCCACGTCAAAGTTATGGCTATTTGCCCACAATTCTTCCATGCAATACGTAATATCTATCAAGCAATACCATCAGGGAGGTGTCTGATTGGCTCCAAATTATTCTGCAGCAGGACAATGACCCCAAACGGGTGGTCTTCAGTATGCTGCCGGCCGGGATCCCGGCGACCAGCATACCGGCGCCGGGATCCCGACCGACGGCATGCCAACACATATTCTCCCTCTTGGGGGTCCACGCCCCCCGGAGGGAGAATAAATAGCGTGGTGTGCGTAGCGCGCCACCGTGCCCACAAGGGCCTCATTGCGCTCGCCCAGCTGTCGGTATGCTGGCAGTGTGTGTGTGTGTGTGTGTGTATATATATATATATATATATATATATAAAATCACGGGGCACAGACCATGCACCCTCCAATGGATTGCCAAGCAGCTGGCCACACCCAATTCTGGTGGTTGACCACACCCCAGAGTGTGGGCCCTTACCTCTGCATTCCCACGGTGGGTCTTTCATGCCCCAGCTCGACAATGCCCAGGGTCCTGTATGTACCACACACCATGCACACATTACATATATGCTAATGGTTGGGAGTACTCTTGGATCCCCAACTCATTTCTCTCTCTAGCTCAGTATGCCTACTTGCTCCCATAACTACATCAAATTTGGTGTACAAGACATAAAGGGTGAGATTCAAATGATATATCACGCCCAATTTTCTTTCTAAAATGATCTCCGTTATCACGCATATTGCGCCCATAGTAATCAGTTTAAGGTGTGTAAAGGGTTGGATGCCTCGCTACTCCGGGGTTAGCAAGCTGAAATAATGATACAACATCCCTGAGGGCAGAAACAGAACGAGTGTGGAAAGGGGTGAAAAGAATTGAATCCCACCCGAAATGTATCGATGATATATTTGTGATTTGTGCTAGCTACTGTAATTGAGTTACTGTTGAATCTGTTAACTGTGTTACACCCTCTCCATTTAGCCTTGTCAAACACACAATAAATACAAATGCTAGCGAAAAATAAGACTGCTGCTTGACTTGGTTTTGGCTAGTGCTATCTGGTGGTGATTCAATTAGATATGAGTTGCCTTGCATATTATTTCTCCATGTGTCATATACACAGAGTAAATGACAAGACCTGCCGTTTCAGTTATTTTTAAGTGCACCTCTTTAGAGTTTGAGCAAAACCTGAGTCAGTCATATGTGCAGAAAAATGACACGCAACATTTCAGTTTTCAATTATATTTAAATATTTTCGTGACAACTATTATGTGATATTTTTTATTTAGAATTTGTTTTCTAAATGTGAAATTTCTTATTGCTGTTGGTCTTGGAACAATTTCTTTAGTAGCTACAAAACAAAAATGTAAGCTTAAACTGTATTTAATATGGACACATAGAAATAGCTTGAATATTTAATCACAACCTCAGCTGGTCAGTTCACATTTAGTCAGCATTAACAATTGTCTGAGATAAACGATATCTTTCCCTGGTGGTTTTAGTAACCACGTTGAGGTTGAGTCATCGTCTTTAAATTAATTTAACAATGAATATTTTTACAGCCCTTAACCAAACTTTGATGGATCAGTCAGATGTGTTGTAGAGAGACAAGATAATATTTGGAGACAGCACACATAGGCACCACAGTAGCTTCTGGGTTTTGTTCATGAATCTCTATTAATGCAGCTTAACGTGGCAGATGTGGTGATGGCTTGTTGGCCCTGTGGCTGTCTTTTTCTCAGACACAGTGGATGCTTAATCAGATTTTGCCTTTTATTTCCCTAATGTCCAATTCATTTGGTTCTTTGTTAAAGAGGCTGAGATCTGCAATCTGCTCTTCTATGAAAACCATGGCAAACTTTGCCCAGGGTTGGTCCCCTTGTAATTAAACCTTCACTGCTTGTTGCAAACCTCTGCTGTTCTAGGTACCAATTAGCAAGCATGACATACTGTTGCCTGGAAGGCAAATCTTGTGGGTGATTTCAACCTGTTATTAAGGAATTCTCATCCATATATAAATAATTATTTTTCATGCGTAGTTCTCTTTGTATATCTTTAGCTAGATAAAACTTGTATTCATTGTTGCATATCATTTCAATAGTTTGCAAAGAGTTAAAAAAAAATCTGTTTTAGGAGACAAGAGAGCGCTGGAGTTATACAGGCAGAATTCACCTATTTTTCAGGAAAAATTAAATATTATATATCTGTGCATTATGCACAAAGTAGGGGTGTAGGCAGAAAATTGTGGGACCCATTGCAACATTTTGAAGGGGCCCCTGTCCCAATGCATCTAGAGAGACACCTCTGCAGCACTTAATACTATGCCCCACTGTAGTACCCTAGTTTATTTAATGAACCATAGTAGTGCCCTAGTTCACATGATCTCACACTGTAGGGCTGCCAGTACACATTATGCCACACTGTACCCCCAATTCCCATTATGACATACAGTGTCCCCAGTTCATATTATGCCACATTACAGTGCCTCTACTTCATATTGTGCCACATTACAGTACCCCCAGTTCATATTATGCCTCACTGTTGTGTCTCCATTTCATATTCTGTCACATTACAGTGCCCCAGTTCATATTATGCCTCACTGTTGTGTCTCCACTTCATATTCTGTCACATTACAGTGCCCCAGTTCATATAATGTAAATTATAATGCCTACCAGTTCATTATATACCACATTACAATGAACAGGTCCAGAGGCATATCGATAGTACATATATTGGAGTCCTCAAGACAAAAGTTTTAAGGGTCCCTATGTATCACCCAATGGTGAAAAAAGGAGATTTATAGTAAGACTAACCATTGTTAAATCTCTTTCTGCGAGGTACACTGGATTCCACAGGGAATAACATCGGGGTGTAGAGTTGCATCTTAATCTGAGGCACCAACAGGCTAAAGCTTTGACTGTTCCTAGGATGCACTGCACCGCCTCCTCTATATCCGCGCCTCCAGGCACTGGAGCTCAGTTTTGTTAACTAGTCCAATGCAGTAGCAGGGAAAAGAGACAACAGTAGTTAGTAGCCACAGATAACCACATTCTCACGACAGGAGAAGGTACCAGCGGCTAATGCCATACCAACCCAAAGAAGCTAAGTGCCTCAGGGTGGGCACCCTGTGGAATCCAGTGTACATCGCAGAAAGAGATTTAACAATGGTAAGTCTTACCATAAATCTCCTTTTCTGTAGCGGGGTACACTGGTATTCCACAGGGAATAACATCGGGGATGTCCTAAAGCAGCTCCTCATGGGAGGGGACACACTGTAGCGGGCACAAGAACCCAGCATCCAAAGGAAGCATCCTGGGAGGCAGAAGTATCAAAGGTATAGAACCTGATGAACGTGTTCAATGAGGACCATGTAGCCGCCTTGCACAATTGTTCCAGGGACGCGCCACGGCAGGCCGCCCAAGAAGGTCCAACAGACTGAGTAGAATGGGCCTTGATAGTAACAGGAGCTGGAAGTCCAGCCTGCACATAAGCTTGTGCAATCACCATTCTATCCATATGGCCAAGGTTTGCTTATTCGCAGGCCAGCCACATTTGTGAAAGCCAAAAAGGACAAACAGAGAATCAGACCTCCTAAGAGAGGCGGTTCTCTTCACATATATACGGAGAGCCCGTACCACATCCATAGACTGCTCTTTGGAGGATAAACCAGGAGAGATAAAGACCAGAACCACAATCTCTTGGTTAAGGTGGAAAGACGACACCACCTTAGGTAGATAACCAGGGCGAGTTCTAAGAACCGCACGGTCACGGTGAAAAATCACAAAGGGTGACCGACAGGATAAGGCACCCAAGTCTGAAACCCTTCTAGCAGAGGCAATAGCCAGCAAAAATAAGACCTTAAGTGTAAGCCATTTAAGGTCCACAGACTCAAGAGGGTCAAACGGAGACTCTTGTAGGGCATCCAGAACAACCGACAAATGCCAAGGAGCCACAGGAGGAACATAGGGATGTCGAATCCGTAAAACACCCTGAGTGAAAGTATGAACGTCAGGCAGAGTTGCAATTTTTCTCTGAAACCACACCGACAAGTCCGAAATATGAACCTTGAGGGAGGCCAGACGAAGGCCTAAGTCCAGGTCCTGTTGCAGAAAAGCCAAACGTTTGGCAGTACTGTACTTGTACGCATCATAATTCTTTGTCGCACACCAGGTGAAGTAAGAATTCCAGACCCTATAATAAATCAGAGCCGAAGCCGGTTTACGGGCTTTCAACATAGTTTCAATGACCGCCTCAGAAAATCCCTCGGCCCTCAGAACTGAAGCTTCAAGAGCCACGCCGTCAAAGCCAGTCGGGCCAGATCCTGATAGACACAAGGGCCCTGAACGAGGAGGTCTGGGCGATGCGGAAGTAGAAGAGGACGCTCTATCGAGAGACCCTGCAAGTCTGAGAACCAATGCCATCTGGGCCACGCTGGAGCGATTAGAAGTAGTAATCCTCCTTCTTGCTTAAACTTCCTTATCACCCTGGTAGGAGTGACACTGGAGGGAATACGTATGGAAGCCGAAAGTTCCATGGAATTGCCAGGGCATCCATGAATGCAGCTTAAGGATCCCTTGTCTGTGCTCCGAAGACCGGAACCTTGTGATTGTGTCGAGACGCCATCAGGTCTACATCTGGTAGGCCCCACTTGTCCACTAGAAATTGAAAGACTTCCGGATGAAGGCTCCACTCTCCGGCGTGTACGTCCTGACGACTGAGGAAGTCTGCTTCTCAGTTGAGGACCCCCTGAATGAACACTGCCGATATGGCTGGCAGATGGTGTTCCGCCCATAGAAGAATCCTTGACACTTCCATCATTGCCATGCGGCTTCGGGTGCCGTCTTGATGATTTATATATGCCACCATGGTGGTGTTGTCCGACTGTAAACAGGCCTGTTCTGTACCAGAGGCAGGGCCAGTTTGAGGGCATTGAACACTGCCTGCAACTCCAGAATGTTTATTGGAAGGAGGGATTCCTCCCTGGTCCACCGACCCTGAAGGGAGTGTTGCTCCAACACCGCGCCCCAACCCCGCAGACTGGCATCCGTTGTTAGGAGGACCCAGTTGGAGATCCAAAAGGGATGACCCCTGCTCAATCGTTGGGCCTGGAGCCACCAGCTCAGAGACAGATGAACTTTCGGAGTCAAGGAAATCATGTGAGACCTGATCCGGTGAGGCAGGCCGTCCCACTTGGAAAGAATTAACCGCTGCAGAAGGCGAGAATGAAATTGAGCGTACTCTACCATGTCGAAAGTCATCACCATGAGGCCTAGTACTTGCATCGCCGAGTGTATCGACACACGAGGGCGAGAGAAGAAGCATTATATCCTGTCCTGAAGTTTCAGGACCTTCTCCGGAGACAAGAACAACCGTTGGTTGTGTGTGTCCAGTAACGCCACCAGGTGTACCATGCTCTGAGCAGGAATCAGCGAGGATTTCTTTCAGTTAATGAGCCACCCGTGGGCTTGCAGATGACGGAGGAGTACCTCTGGGAAGTTCGCCAGGATCAACAAGTCATCCAGATACGGCAGGAGGCTGATACCTTGACGGCGGAGAAGGGCCATCATGACCGCCATGACCTTGGTGAAGATTTGCGGAGCCATGATCAGTCCAAAAGGCAAGGCCTGGAATTGATAATGTAGGTTGCCAATAGCAAACCGCAGATATTGCTGATGCGACATGGCAATAGGTATATGTAGGTAAGCATCCTGTATGTCCAATGATACCATATAGCCCATGGGCTCCAAGGCCAGAACAATAGAGCGACAAGTTTCCATACGGAATTTGGTTACCTTCACAAATTTGTTCAAAGACTTGAGGTTGAGAATGGACCGTGAGGATCCATTCGGTTTCGGAACTAAGAACAGCGTTGAATAGTAACCCCTGCCTCTCTGAGCCAGAGGCACCGGCACTATCACTCCTGTTTCCAGGAGGGATTGTACCACCAAATGTTTTTGCTTTTAACGGATCCGAAGGGACATTTGTCGAACAAAACTGGCGAGGGGGACGTTTCTTGTAAGATATGGCGTATCCGTGAGTGACGACTTCCCTCACCCAGGCATCTGAAGTGGTCTGTAACCATACCTGGGCGAACCGCAGGAGTCGGCCTCCCACCCTGGGGGCCCCCAGGGGGAGGCCCGCCCCGTCACGCAGCAGGCTTGTCTGGTTTGGAAGCAGGCTGACGGGCAGCCCAGGAACGTTTAGGTTTGGGCTCAGAGTGTCACGATCCGGGTATCTGGACGCCATTTCTTACCTATCAGATGCCTCCTAAGGCTGGCTCAGCGCTCCAGGACCGGATCCCATCTGTTATCCTGATGTGCACATTCCCGCATCCTCTCCTGTCTCTCTGAACGCAGTCACAGTAACGCCTTATACATCTGGCATGGCGTCTCCCGCGGCCTCCGCCGCCGTCCCTGAGCTTCTGCATTCAGAGTGGCGATTACGCCAGCTGCGGCCTCTGCTGTGTCCGCGTGGTCGGATGTGCATCTGTCAGCCTGGCGTCTCCTGTCTCCGGTGGCCGGCGCCGCCATTACTGTTTTCCAGACCACATGGATTACAATCCAAACTTCCCTCCAAGTGTCTGCATGGGCGCAGCCATCTTGGATTCTGTCAGCTGATCTTTCCTACCAATCCGTTGTCAGTATTATTAATTTGCATAATTGCCTAGCCAATGCCTTCCTTGCTGCAGGTATAAATAGGTTGTGCCTGAGCAAGGAAGGCGTCAGTGCTTTGGTTGTCAAACCTAGTTCCAGTTTGTCTCTCTTCTGTGAATGTCTTTCAGGTTCCAGCTCCTGTCTCCAGACTTCTGCTATAGAGACCCGCACCAGCATTCCATCTGCGGTGTAGCCTGACTCTCCGATCCATTCTGGACTCACCTGTTTCCAGCTACAACTTTACCTGCTTCCAGCTCAGCTTCCAGCAGTGTACAGCTTCTCTTAAAGGGCCGGTGTCCTTTCTGCAGTTTACCACTCTCCACCGGTATTATTATTTCTCCGCTCTCAAATTCTACATTTCATCTACATTGCATCGCTCTCAAGCTTTATTTATTATTTAACTGGTTCCAGCCAGCATCCACTCCGTGCCAACACCTGTCTGGTTCTAACCAGTACCCACAGCAGCATTTTATCTACAGCAGTCCAGCTTTCCCTGGAACACCAGCTGGTACGACCCTGGGCTTTCCTCGTTGCTACAGTTGAGCCTGGTAAGGACTTTCCAACTTGCAGATAATAAGAACTGTCTCATACCACCAGAGCTCTGTGGCCCCTGCCACCCTGTAGTACCCAGGAACTGTATTATTATTTCTCTGCTGATTTTTATGTTACTTTTTACTGCTACTGTGATGCATGGAGTTTGTCATAAATAAATATCATTGACTTTTACTCAAGTTGTCGTGGTCACGCCTTCGGGCGGTTTCTCTTCATGTTACTTACATGTCCAGGGGTCTGATACAACCTCCCAGGTTCCGGTACATCTCACCCCCTACAACTGAGGCTGCCTTCCGTCAGCTCAGGCCCTCAGTTGTGACAGTAAGCACTGACCAAATGAATCCAGCCGGAGACCAGGATCAAACGGCCAGGCCGATGCAAGAACTGGCAGCCCGACTTGAACATCAGGAGGCTGCACAGGGCCACATCATCCGCTGTCTCCAGGATCTCTCTACTCGGCTGGATGGGATTCAGACAACTCTCCGTGGATCAGGCGCATCTGGGGCGTCAACCACAGTGACTCCAACTATAACCCCACCCACCTTACCCGTTTCTGCTCCACGTCTTCATCTTCCAACGCCAGCAAAATTTGACGGATCTCCAAGATTCTGCAGGGGATTTCTCAACCAGTGTGAGATTCAGTTTGAGCTACAACCTGGCAATTTTCCCAGTGACCGTACAAAAATTGCCTACATCATCTCTCTTCTCAGTGGCTCAGCCCTCGACTGGGCATCACCGTTATGGGAGAGGTCCGACACCCTGCTATCTTCTTACACTGCATTCGTGTCAACATTCAGGCGCATCTTCGACGAGCCAGGCCGGGTAACTTCAGCTTCGTCTGAGATTCTCTGTTTACGCCAGGGATCACGTACTGTAGGACAATATCTTATACAGTTCCAGATTCTGGCATCTGAACTGGCATGGAACGACGAGGCCCTGTATGCTGCATTCTGGCATGGTTTATCCGAGCGTATTAAAGATGAGTTAGCTACCAGAGACTTACCCTCCAAGTTAGATGAGCTAATCTCACTTTGTACGAAAGTTGACTTACGTTTCAGAGAGAGAGCAACTGAGCGTGGAAGATCATCTGCTCCAAAATCTTCTGCTCCTCCTCCTCGCCAACTGTCACCAACTAAAGATGAACCCATGCGAATTGGCCGTTCCCGTTTAACTCCTGCTGAGCGCCGAAGACGTCTCTCTGAGTCTCTCTGTCTGTATTGTGCAGCTCCGTCTCACACTATTAATGCCTGTCCCAAACGTCCGGGAAACTCCAAATCCTAGCTCGCCAAGGAGAGGGCCGGCTAGGAGTAATGATCTCCTCTCCATCTCCTCAAGATTGTAATCTCCCAGTCTCGCTTCAAGTTGCTCAACGTTATCAGAACATCATTGCCCTCCTGGATTCCGGAGCAGCTGGGAACTTTATTACCGAAGCCTATGTTAAACGGTGGTCCCTACCCACCGAGAGACTTCCTTCCTCCTTTTCCTTAACTGCCGTGGATGGCAGTAAAATTTTTGATACAGTTATTGCTCTAAGGACTCTACCAGTTCGTCTGAGAGTGGGAGTTCTTCATTCCGAACTTATTTCACTTTTAGTGATTCCAAGAGCCACACATCCTGTGGTCCTGGGCCTTCCATGGCTCCGTCTTCACAATCCTACAATTGATTGGACGACTACGCAAATTCTGGCATGGGGTCCCTCCTGTGCTGAGACATGTTTGTTTAAAGTGTTGCCTGTCTGTTCTTCCTCCCCCAGGTCGTCTGATGTTCCACCTCCTCCATATCAAGATTTCACGGATGTGTTCAGTAAAGCTTCTGCTGATATCCTTCCTCCTCATAGAGAATGGGACTGCCCGATTGATCTCGTTCCAGGGAAGGTTCCACCTCGAGGCCGAACTTATCCGTTGTCTCTGCCTGAGACGCATTCTATGGAGGAATACATTAAAGAGAACCTAGCAAAGGGGTTCATTCGACCTTCTTCTTCTCCAGCCGGCGCAGGCTTCTTTTTTGTAAAAAAGAAAGATGGTGGTCTGCGGCCGTGCATCGACTACAGAGGTTTGAACGACATTACCATCAAGAACCGCTATCCTTTACCCCTGTTTACTGAGCTCTTTGACAGAGTTAGCGGAGCTACCATCTTTACAAAGCTGGACTTGAGAGGTGCATACAATCTCATCCGGATCCGTGAGGGTGACGAGTGGAAGACCGCATTTAACACCCGTGACGGACATTATGAGTACCTCGTCATGCCCTTCGGATTGAGCAATGCTACAGCTGTCTTCCAGCATTTCGTCAATGAGATTTTCAGAGACATTCTATACCGTCATGTCGTGGTCTATCTAGATGATATCCTCATTTTTGCCAACAATTTAGAGGAACATCGTTTTTGGGTAAAGGAGGTTCTGTCCCGTCTCCGTGTCAATCATCTCTATTGCAAATTAGAGAAATGCGTCTTTGAAGTCAAGTCCATTCCGTTTCTAGGGTACATTGTGTCCGGTTCCGGACTAGAGATGGATCCTGAGAAACTACAAGCAATCCAGAATTGGCCGGTACCCTTAACCCTCAAAGGGGTCCAGAGGTTCTTCGGGTTCGCCAATTATTACCGAAAGTTTATACGAGACTTTTCCACCATTGTGGCGCCTATTACTGCTTTCACCAAGAAGGGTGCTAACCCGTCCAAGTGGTCTGAAGAAGCCATGCAAGCTTTTCATCTTTTAAAACAGAGGTTCATCTCTGCGCCTGTCCTGAAACAGCCTGACATCGACTCTCCTTTCATCTTAGAGGTGGATGCCTCCTCCGTTGGAGTAGGAGCGGTGTTATCTCAGAGGGCTAAAGATGGCCATTTACATCCTTGCAGTTTCTTCTCACGGAAGTTCTCCCCAGCGGAGCGCAACTATGCCATTGGCGACCAGGAGTTGCTAGCCATCAAGCTCGCTCTAGAGGAGTGGAGATATCTGTTGGAGGGAGCTTCTCATTCAATCACCATCCTTACAGACCACAAGAACCTTCTATATCTGAAAGGCGCACAATGTCTCAACCCTCGTCAGGCCAGATGGGCACTTTTCTTTTCCAGGTTCGACTTTAAACTCCAGTTCTGTCCGGGCTCTCAGAATCGCAAGGCCGATGCCCTTTCCCGCTCATGGGAGCAAGAAAATGAGTCAGAGTCTTCAGACAAGCATCCTATTATAAATCCGTTGGCATTCTCCACGGTAGGAATGGACTCTACGCCCCCATCAGGGAAAAGTTTTGTGAAGCCGACACTAAGGAAGAAGCTCATGCATTGGGCCCATGCTTCCCGCTTTGCCGGACATACAGGTATCCAAAAAACCCTGGAGTTTATCTCTAGGTCCTATTGGTGGCCAACTCTGAAAAAGGACGTTTTGGAGTTTATTGCATCTTGCCCAAAGTGTGCTCAACATAAAGTATCCCGCCAGTCGCCTGCGGGGCAACTGGTTCCACTATCTGTTCCCCGTCGACCATGGACCCATTTGTCGATGGATTTTATTACAGATTTGCCCATGTGCAACAAGTTTAATACCATCTGGGTGGTAGTTGACCGGTTCACCAAGATGGCACACTTCATTCCTCTTACCGGTCTTCCGTCAGCTTCCAAGTTGGCTCAAGTATTCATACAAGAGATCTTTCGACTCCACGGTCTTCCAGAAGAAATTATCTCAGATCGAGGAGTTCAATTCACAGCCAAATTCTGGCGAAGTTTATGTCAAGTCCTCCAAGTCAAGCTAAAGTTTTCCACGGCTTACCATCCTCAGACCAATGGTCAAACTGAGAGGGTGAATCAGGACTTGGAGTCCTTCCTCCGCATCTATGTGTCCTCCTCTCAAGATGACTGGGTTCAATTACTTCCCTGGGCCGAGTTCTGTCATAACAACCAGTATCATTCTTCATCTTCTTCAACACCATTCTTCCCCAACTTTGGATTCCACCCTAAAGTCCCTGAGTTCCAACCGCTTCCAGCAACTTCTGTTCCCGCAGTGGATATCACCTTGCATCAGTTTGCCAATATCTGGAAGAGCGTACGATCAGCTCTGCTCAAGGCATCGTTCAGGTACAAGAAGTTTGCGGATAAGAAGCGTCGAGCAGTTCCTGCTCTCAAGGTGGGTGATCGGGTATGGTTATCCACGAAGAATTTGAGGTTAAGAGTTCCCAGTATGAAGTTTGCACCTCGCTACATCGGTCCTTTTAAAATTGATCAAGTCATCAATCCTGTTGCTTACAGACTCCAGTTGCCTCCCTTCTTAAAAATACCCAGGACATTCCATGTTTCCCTGTTGAAACCGCTAATCTTGAATCGGTTTCATTCCTCACTTCCTCCAACTCCGAAAGTCCAAACTCAACGAGGCGTTGAGTATGAAGTAGCCAAGATCCTGGACTCACGTCACCGTTACGGTCAACTTCAGTATCTTATTGACTGGAAGGGTTATGGCCCTGAGGAACGTTCATGGACCAATGCTTCTGATGTCCATGCTCCTGCCTTGGTCCGGAGATTCCATTCCAAGTTTCCTCAAAAGCCAAAGAAGTGTCCTGGGGCCACTCCTAAAGGGGGGGGGGGTGCTGTCACGATCCGGGTATCTGGACGCCATTTCTTACCTATCAGATGCCTCCTAAGGCTGGCTCAGCGCTCCAGGACCGGATCCCATCTGTTATCCTGATGTGCACATTCCCGCATCCTCTCCTGTCTCTCTGGACGCAGTCACAGTAACGCCTTATACATCTGGCATGGCGTCTCCCGCGGCCTCCGCCGCCGTCCCTGAGCTTCTGCATTCAGAGTGGCGATTACGTCAGCCGCGGCCTCCGCTGTGTCCGCGTGGTCGGATGTGCATCTGTCAGCCTGGCGTCTCCTGTCTCCGGTGGCCGGCGCCGCCATTACTGTTTTCCAGACCACATGGATTACAATCCAAACTTCCCTCCAAGTGTCTGCATGGGCGCAGCCATCTTGGATTCTGTCAGCTGATCTTTCCTACCAATCCGTTGTCAGTATTATTAATTTGCATAATTGCCTAGCCAATGCCTTCCTTGCTGCAGGTATAAATAGGTTGTGCCTGAGCAAGGAAGGCGTCAGTGCTTTGGTTGTCAAACCTAGTTCCAGTTTGTCTCTCTTCTGTGAATGTCTTTCAGGTTCCAGCTCCTGTCTCCAGACTTCTGCTATAGAGACCCGCACCAGCATTCCATCTGCGGTGTAGCCTGACTCTCCGATCCATTCTGGACTCACCTGTTTCCAGCTACAACATCACCTGCTTCCAGCTCAGCTTCCAGCAGTGTACAGCTTCTCTTAAAGGGCCGGTGTCCTTTCTGCAGTTTACCACTCTCCACCGGTATTATTATTTCTCCGCTCTCAAATTCTACATTTCATCTACATTGCATCGCTCTCAAGCTTTATTTATTATTTAACTGGTTCCAGCCAGCATCCACTCCGTGCCAACACCTGTCTGGTTCTAACCAGTACCCACAGCAGCATTTTATCTACAGCAGTCCAGCTTTCCCTGGAACACCAGCTGGTACGACCCTGGGCTTTCCTCATTGCTACAGTTGAGCCTGGTAAGGACTTTCCAACTTGCAGATAATAAGAACTGTCTCATACCACCAGAGCTCTGTGGCCCCTGCCACCCTATAGTACCCAGGAACTGTATTATTATTTCTCTGCTGATTTTTATGTTACTTTTTACTGCTACTGTGATGCATGGAGTTTGTCATAAATAAATATCATTGACTTTTACTCAAGTTGTCGTGGTCACGCCTTCGGGCGGTTTCTCTTCATGTTACTTACATGTCCAGGGGTCTGATACAACCTCCCAGGTTCCGGTACATCTCAGCCCCTACAACTGAGGCTGCCTTCCGTCAGCTCAGGCCCTCAGTTGTGACACAGAGGTTTTGGAAGTGCGAGCCTGTTTCGGGTATGCCTGACTGTTTGCTTTACTTGGAGGTCAAAAGGAACGAAAGGTGGTACTTTTAGCCTTCGGAGCCAAAAGATTAGTACTCGGCAGACATGCAGTTTTAGCAGACGCTAAGTCAGCAACAATCTTGTTCAGATCTTCCCCAAAAAGGATGTTACCCTTAAAAGGGATCACCTCCAAGGTCTTTTTAGAGTCCAGATCCACAGACCAGGACCGTAACCACAAAATACGGCAAGCCAGAATGGACGTAGTAGACGCTTTGCCTGCCAGGACACCGGCATCAGAGGCCGCCTCCTAAATGTAATGAGAGGCTGTGGTAATATATGAAAGACACTGTCTGGCATTATCAGAAAAATTAGTAGGTAGTTCCGCTTCAACTTCTTGAACCCAGATTTCAATAGCTTTTGCAGCCCAAGAAGCCGCTATAGTAGGTCTATGCACAGCACCCGCAAGAGTGTAAATAGACTTCAAGCAACCCTCCACACGCTTATCTGTCGGTTCCTTCAGAGAGGTGACGGTAGTGACAGGCAGAGTAGTTGACACCACCAGACGTGCGACATGTGAGTCGATCGGCGGAGGTGTTTCCCAATTTTTACTTACAGTAACTCTGCAGCGAGGGGACAACGAGGACAGGAAGAATTTCTTTCCTGGAGACTCCCAGGATTCCTGATGTATGTCAACTAAATGGTCAAAATGTGGCAAAACTAATTTAGTAACCTTCTGACGTTTGAACTTCTCAGGTTTCTCAGACGTATCTGGAGATTCAGTTTCATCATCGATCTGAAGAATCAGTTTGATAGCCTCCAAGAGGTCAGGAACATCCACCTGTGTTGTAGATTCCCCATCAGAAGCATCTGCATCAGTGTCTGATGGGTCGGTATATACGCCATCTACATCGGCTTAAGTATCCGTGGATTGTGAGGAAGAAATGGCCCGCTTAGATGACCCTTTGGTCCTAGTGGGGCGAGGGTCAGGCTTTTGTTTAACCAAAGACTGATTTAACTGCTGTAACTGAGTCGACAGAGAATCCACCCATGGTAGATTTACAACAGGGACAATATGTGATTTGTACAGGTACAGGAGGTCTCACAGGGGGCGCAAGTCTCGTTACTAGTGTAGTCAGTAAATTAGAAAAAGCAGCCCAAGGTGGGTCTTGGGGTGCCACCGGTGCTGCAGGCTGACCAAGGGGTACATAACCCCCAATACCTGGACCCTCAGCTGGAATATTTTCCTCAGATAAATCTGCGGTGTCAGCACTGCATGATGCAGGATCAGCCACAGATCTCCCATCCTGTGTAGCAGACATTGTATGGAAACGTAGCCTTAGGGCGTAACAGTACAATATAGCCAGACACCAGTACCTGACAAACAACCACTGTGGAGTGTGATTGTGATGCAGATCACAAACAGAGGATTTTAGTGGTATAAGGGGACTGAAATACACAGAGAAAAATACCAAACAGTATATCCTGTGAAACACTATTTATATATATGGGACCCTGACGCACCCTCAGGGTACAGAATATAGTGATAGCAATATGTGATACACGGATTGGAAACCACACAGCAGCTATTGGCACACACAGTCACATGTACAATGCAGGAATTATTACAAACAACAATAAAACTGCACTGGACTAGCAATACTAAGTAAAGCTACGTATGTATACAGATATAACAATGCACAGTAAATACTGGATGTATATCACAGGTTACTTGTACTAAATATCCCTGTAGTTATGCACTACATGACATGTAGAATACTTAAGTGTCCTGTAAAAGCACAGCGCTGATGAGGCAGGCGGTTTTACAGAGGAGACAGTGCCCAGCAGTCCCAGAATCAGTGCAGATCTGTGTAATGGTGCCCAAATGCTGACAGGGAGTGAGGGAGAGAAAGAGATGCAGCTCCAGGGCGGGAACATCTGCTTTAGATGGCACCTGGGGCTGGGGGAGGGGCTACAGGTCAGAGCCTTATCCCCTTTGCTGGACTTCACCACCGGGTACTATGGAGCCTGTACTAAACGGATTTTAGTAAATCCGACCTGTGCTCCTTACCCTGGTGGATATAGTGGGGTCTCTGCATGGCCACAGTGTCCATGCCAGCGGCGCGGTCCATCTCCAGAGTCCGGGACCAGATCGCGATTTCGGCGGGTCCCGCCTGGGGGACCCTCTTACCTCCTCCCTATCGTGCGGCCACGCAATCCAGGAGAGCAACGGTGGTATGTGTGCCTGATGAGACCGGAGCGCCTCCGCTGTAAGTACCCGGCAACCAGGGCGCGGGAATATACAGCGCCGCTGGGGGAGGTGAGGTAGCCGCAGCACGATATGTCGGCCCTTGAAGTCTTCTTTCTTGTCAGAAAAGCTCTTGTCAGCAGAGGCAGAACTCTGGGAGGCAACGGAGTCATCTGCCGCCGGGCTCCTGCTCTGAGGGGGGCACCTCTCCTCCCATTCTGTGACACCATTGAATTAAGTTAATTGATAGCTGCCGCTATCTTTTCGGTGGCCGACTTCCTCACTGGTCCCTGCACCTTACAAATCACACCCTTTTTATTATACTGTAGATACACATTTTACAAGTATCACACCCAGGATTAGAACCCACAACCTATTACACTGGAAGCAGACACCTTACTGATTAAGCTGTTTGCTCCTGTATAGGAAATATGAGAATTTTAACTATATGAAGATACTTCTCTGACAATTACACGTAACTTCATATAGTTAGAATTCTCATGCTTCCTCTACAGGAGCAAATAACTACATCAGTAAAGTGTCTGCTGTTAGTGTAACAGGTCATGGGTTCTAATCCTGGGTATGACTGCTAAGAAATGTGTGATTTAAAATAAAAGACAATTAAATGTATAAATACAGTATATAATTTTTTTTCAGAATACTCCATACACACACACACACACACACACACACACACGCACGCACGCACGCACGCACGCACGCATACATACATACATATATTTATCTTAATATAGGAACTAGGGGGGCACCAATATTTATCTTGCCTCCGGGCAACTGTGACGAATTTACGCCACTGGGTCAGGGCTACCTAGCACAGCGCTTCCTGTTAGCTGCCTGCACTGCAGGCACCAACTTACAAACTGAGCTCCAGTGCCTGGAGGCGGGGATATAGAGGAGGCAGTGCAGTGCATCCTGGGAACAGTCAAAGCTTTAGCCTGTTGGTGTCTCGTATCAAGATCCAACTCTACACCCCGATGTTATTCCCTGTGGAATACCAGTGTACCCCGCTGCAGAAATGTATATAACATATGTAACTGTGACAGGGAAGGTGGGCCCCTCTCAGCAATAGGCCACATAACAGCTGCACTGCCTGCACCTATGGTAGCTACACCCTTGGCACACAGTATATATAGCAAATATTACATATATGCGTGTTCTGAGACTATCTCCCTGTTTTGTAGACAATCCACATAGGAGCTGATCAGGTCTGAAGTGCGCATGCGTTGGTGCTGCAGTGCACCGGCGCATGGCAGACAGCCGATGGCTGTCTTAGCGTTGCGATCGCCTCTGCCTGATTGACAGGTAGAGGCAGTCACTGGGAGGGAGGGGGCAGGCCAGCTGCGTTTGGCCGCCGTTTAGGGGGCGCAGTCCCGGCAATGCAGACGTGCCCGGACCGTCGGTGGGGCAGGCCACGGCGGCTGCGTGATGTCCTATGCAGCAGCTGTGACACGGGCAGCGACAAGTAGCTCCCTGCCAGCGCGTAGGAGCTGTGCTGGCTGGGAGCTACTCCTACAGTACAAAAGCATCACCGCTGTGCAATGCTTTTGTACTTGTACGACAGGGTTGGGTCTGACATACGGGGCGGACTAGCCCTGTGCTGGGTGTCCCCCCGCATGTCAGGGAAGCTGATCGTAGATGTGCTAAATTTAGCACATCAACGATCAGGTCTGAATCACCCCCATAGTGGGGGTAATTCCAAGTTGATCGCAGCAGGAAATTTTTTTAGCAGTTGGGCAAAACCATGTGCACTGCAGGGGGGGCAGATATAACATTTGCAGAGAGAGTTAGATTTGGGTGGGTTGTTTTGTTTCTGTGCAGGGTAAATACTGGCTGCTTTATTTTTACACTGCAATTTAGATTGCAGATTGAACACACCACACCCAAATCTATCTCTCTCTGCACATGTTATATCTGCCTCCCCTGCAGTGCACATGGTTTTGCCCAACTGCTAACAAAGTTCCTGCTGCGATCAACTCAGAATTACCCCCAGAGTGTAGTGTAATGTGATAGTGATGGCTGTTTATGTGGGTGTGGATTATTAGGTCGACCTGAAAAAGTGTCAAAGTCGACATGGTCAAAATGCTGACACATAAAAGGCCGACACATAGGGGGTAATTCTGAGTTGATCGCAGCAGGAATTTTGTTAGCAGTTGGGCAAAACCATGTGCAGCCTAACCTTAACCCTAGGATGCCTAACCCTAACCCTCCCTCCCAATAGCCTAACCCCAACCTCCCCACCCCCAGCAGCTTAACCCTAGCCCTGCAGCCTAAATATAACCCCCCCTGCGGCTTACCATTGTGGTGTCCTGGCAGACATAATTCGGGATTCCGGTGTTTGGGATTCCGGCGCTGGCATTTCAATCCTTGTCGGGATGCCAGCGTCAGCATTCCAAGCAGCGTCAGGATTCCAGCGACGGTATTCCGACTTCCGGGATCCTGAACGCCAGGATCCTGACCCCGATCCCAGTAAAGCAATAGCTCAGTTCATTTGAAGCACTGGGCTTGGCGGAGAAAACATCATCACCACAAACTACTTGCTGTACCTTCCAAGCATGATCAGGGTCTTCCAATCATCCTGCTGACACACTGTCACTGATCCTCGCGTGAGCTAGTGGCAGTGCATATATCTTCACCCCACTGTGTGCAGGGGCTGGTGTCTCATCTAGTGGTCCTAACAGTTGGTGATTGCAGACCCTCCTCTGGTTCTCAAGCACTACTTGTTGCTACCCTCTTGGGACATACTGTAGTAGAGATTTTCAGCAATGGACGCCAGGCAACACCTTCTTAGATATACATGCTCTGGTAGTGAAGCTTGGTCTATGAGTTGTGAACCGTTTTTATTACATGTTTACTGCCACCCCCTAAACATACAAAAAAACAAGAGAGAGAAAGTAGCCTCTTTTTGGCCGGGTGCTCTTAAACATAATCTGATTTGTAACTAAAATATAGCTTAATTCAGTTAAAAAGATTTATGAGTACTCAGGGACATACATAAATGTACAAAAATATATAATACAACCTTTAGCTGCCAAAATCAGACCCAATCCTGATATCTCTGGCATTTATTTGGTACTTAAGAACTACAAGATCGCTTTTTATGCGGATGATAGCTTCCTAAAGGTGGATACACACGGTGAGATACCGATTTTGACTATGCGATTTCCCTTGAACTCCCCCAGAGCTCAGAAGCACCGATATTATCTATACACACGGTGCGATTTTGACTATGTGCGATTTTGATTATGGCCATTTTGACTATATTTTGTACTAGATTGTACACAATATGGTCAAAATTGCCTTGTCAGCATAGTCTATTTTTTCTTGCAATACCGATCCCGCGGAAGCGTGCATTGGTATCTCAAGCTGTGTACACACGGTGCGGTATGTGCTAACTTTATAGTCAAAATTGCAAGAATACATTGCACCGTGTGTATGCACCTTTACCTTAACCGTTTGACCTTTCTCCTGAATCTGTTTGCTGAGATCTCTCACTAATCTAAGGTCTTCAACTTTAACATGAACTTGACCAAAATGGAAATCCTAGATTTTGTCTCCTCAACGTCTAAGCAACTCCTTGAAATTATTTTCCCTTTAACTTTGCATTCCCTCCAGATTAAATATTTGGGAGTGTTACTTACTGTGAAAATCAAGCACCTCTATCATACGAATTCCCCAAAAGAGCGACCTTGCATTGTGGAGCAATCTACTTATTTCGCGGGTGGGTATAACTTCTCCATCAACATCTTGCAGAGACTGTTAAGCATCTTCCAATCTCTGCCCATCAGAATCCTTTCTTCAGTTCTCACCTCCCCTCAGCAAAGAAACCCTCGGATTCTGGTCCACATTCTCCAAAAGCGGACAGCAGCAGGTGGCCTGATCATCTTTAACTTTTACATATAGTATTACTCAGCTGACCTGGCACAATGTGTCCGATAGCATAACCCCTCCCCCGGGTACCAGAATCTAGGTGGCTTGCTAATTTGCTCCCTCCTTTGGCTACCTTTATCTCGGAGACTCCATCCTCCCGTATGCACACATCCTGTCTTCCGCTTCTCCTTTACTATCTTGATGCGATGTCTCCACAAAGCTTACATCTCCCTCCTCATCCACAGTCATAACTCTATGGAGTAATTAGGCCTTTCCGACAGGCATCTCATTTCATGTGTGTTCTACAGATGTGTCTCATACATCTAGCATCCCTGCATGTTAAACAGCCCTTCCACTAACGCCATGCTGTGGTGTGACTTGGTAGTGCCGAGCATCTTTTCATGCAACGCTTTCCATTAAAATGCATATTATTTTCAAAACAATGTGAGTTGGACGCACAAGCAGCTTTTCCTGATTAAAATAATATGCGGCATGCCTATATTCTGTGTGTGACCGTACCTGCAGATGACATTTCTAAGTAGACTGCTCTCTGTTAAAGAACCTCTAGTTTTCTGGCCCCCTCCTCAAATGGCCTTGTACAGTATCTACTCTTTGTAATGCTCTACCACCCTTTTTGAACAGTGTTTAAGATGCCTTTCAAACTAAATGGCAAGCTGATCTTGGTATTCCCTTAGATCCAGAGAAATGGTCAGATATTATTGTAGGGGTTTTCAAGTCCTTTATTGATGCCCGCATTAAAGAGGATGCTTATAAATGCTTTACCATTGGTACTATTGGCATGTTTCATATTTGTATGCAAACCCAATGGTTTGTGTACAACATGATGTTTGTGGGTCTGTGCAGATCCTATCTGCGCATGTACAGAATATACAGACCCTATCTGCGCATGTACAGAATATACAGATCCTATCTGCGCATGTACAGAATATACAGATCCTATCTGCGCATGTACAGAATATACAGACCCTATCTGCGCATGTACAGAATATACAGACCCTATCTGCGCATGTACAGAATATACAGATCCTATCTGCGCATGTACAGAATATACAGACCCTATCTGCGCATGTACAGAATATACAGACCCTATCTGCGCATGTACAGAATATACAGACCCTATCTGCGCATGTACAGGACATACAGACCCTATCTGCGCATGTACAGAATATACAGACCCTATCTGCGCATGTACAGAATATACAGACCCTATCTGCGCATGTACAGAATATACAGACCCTATCTGCGCATGTACAGAATATACAGACCCTATCTGCGCATGTACAGAATATACAGACCCTATCTGCGCATGTACAGGACATACAGACCCTATCTGCGCATGTACAGAATATACAGACCCTATCTGCGCATGTACAGAATATACAGACCCTATCTGCGCATGTACAGAATATACAGACCCTATCTGCGCATGTACAGAATATACAGACCCTATCTGCGCATGTACAGAATATACAGACCCTATCTGCGCATGTACAGAATATACAGACCCTATCTGCGCATGTACAGAATATACAGACCCTATCTGCGCATGTACAGAATATACAGACCCTATCTGCGCATGTACAGAATATACAGACCCTATCTGCGCATGTACAGGACATACAGACCCTATCTGCGCATGTACAGAATATACAGACCCTATCTGCGCATGTACAGAATATACAGACCCTATCTGCGCATGTACAGGACATACAGATCCTATCTGCGCATGTACAGAATATACAGACCCTATCTGCGCATGTACAGAATATACAGACCCTATCTGCGCATGTACAGAACAGTTTTTGCGATGGCGCATGCAGAACCCTGTCAGCCATGGCATGATTGACATGCTACGGCATTTGGGAGGCAAAGCCTGACACCATTATTCGGCTGCTGTACCTGGGTGTCCAGATCTGACAGTGACTGTAACCATTGCAAATCATGACTGATGATCGTGATGGTGATCCAAGGCTGTATGTTCAGATGTACTTGGATCCTCGCTAATACTACCAGGAGGCATCTATCATTAGCCTCTACCATTATAGGTCTGCTATCTTGTTATTTGATGTAGAGATGAGCGGGTTCTTTGCGTTCTGAGTCCGGCTCCGGGCTTCCCGCCAGACTCTGATCTCAAAATGAGGCAAAACATCATCATCCTGCTGTCGGATTCTCGCTGGGTTTTGTATTCTTTAAAGACCTCGGTGACTGCACCATTTTCACTCCGGGTGTGGAGAGTGCACTGAACGGGCGTGTCCATCTCAGTGCTGGGGTTGTGAGGTGTAGGGCTGCTGGTGGGCTGGTGTATCAGTCCAGGGGTGCTCTGTCTGTCATCTGGTGGTGTATCTGACAACAAGGGGTGATCTGCCCGTCCATCCAGGGGCTCCGCCCCAGTGTAAAATTAAAATAATAAAAGCTAAATAGCCTAAAATATAATTTATATTTTCATAAGTACTGTGACACTGCCGGCCAGACCGCAGTATATTATTATTTCTGATACACGTACTGTGTGACACTGTGGGTGCAATTAATCTGTAGTGTTTGATTACTATTTTTGACTCATACACGTATTGTGCAACACTGTTGGTGAAATTAAACCGCAGTGTTTGATTACTATTTCTGACTCATACACGTATTGTGCGACACGGTTGGTGAAATAAAAACGCAGTGTTTTGATCACTACTTCTGACTCATACACGTTTTGTGCATTACTGTTCGTGATATTTAACCACAGTGTTTGATTGCTATTTCTGACTCATACACGTATTGTGCGACACTGTTGGTGAAGGTGGTACCAACCCGCCCTGACATGAAGAAAAAACTCCCCCTGCAAGTTTGCAAATGTATCGCAGTTCATTAAACATTCGCAGATGCATACGCAATTTCCAGAACATCAAAGATCTTTTACCATCTGAGCAAATATAAATAGGTCTGAGGCTGCCACTAATCTGCGACTGAGAGGGCCTGGAAGTGGCTTGCGCTGACGTCAGAGACCCTCCCCAAAAGCGCCTGGGCATGCCTGTGTTTTTTTCTGACACACCGAGAAAATTAGGGAACACAAATTGTTTTTTCTTCCACAGAATTACCCCTGCCTTTTAGCACCTGAGTGAAATTACAATCTGATTGAGCAGCTCACCATCATATGTGCATTGTACTTAGAGAGGCATGGATGGGTCAGCATTAGGAGGGATTGCTGACTCCAGAGTACCATTGGAGAAGCCAGGGGTGTCTCCAGGTAAGCTGGCTCTCAGATACTGTAGGAGCCATTATCATGTGGCCTTACACTGGGAATTTAGACCCAGACATATGTGTAATTATTTATGGGGTGGGTGTGGGGTGCAGTGGCCCCTGTGTCGGTATGGCTGGGCGGCTTCAGGTCGGCACACCCTAACACTTTATTAACACTTACGATTTTCCCTATCACTTTGTATATATTTTTGTATTATTTTAATCACACCACTTACATAGCACTTCTTATTAACCCTTATTAATTTTCACCTGTATGCTGACCTGGGGTAGCCGACCTGTGCCGACGTGATGGGGTCCTGCACCCCGGACCCATACCTAGTATTAGGGACCCCCAGTGACGGAGAAGCCTTGTCGATCGGCCTGGGGGCTTAACCCTATATCTGCAGATATACGCAACTAAGATCTCCGTATTATCTGATTATTATATAGTATTATTATTTTTCACTCAGTGTGCATTAGGGAACACAAATTGTTTTTACAACCAGAAAATGTCAGGTTTCCACCCAGAAACGCCGGCTCACTGTCAGTCAGACAGCGGCTACATTGCGATTATTATCTGTATGCAATTTATGTAAATTCTCTAATTAGCGATCCATGCTGAATTAGGCCCAGTGTACACTATTTTACAAGACAAAAGTGTCGCATTGACTATACAATACATTCTAACATAAATAGTCCAACCATTATCATCTGGGTTGGATTGAATAAGGGATATTGGCCCTCATTCCAAGTTGTTCGCTCGTTATTTTCCTTCGCATCGGTGCGATTTTCCGCTAACTGCGCATACGCAATGTTCGCACTGCGGTTGCGCCAAGTAAATTTGCTAAGAAGTTTGGTATTTTACTCACGGCATTACAAGGTTTTTTTCTTCGTTCTGGTGTTCGTAGTGTGATTGACAGGAAGTGGGTGTTTCTGGGCGGAAACTGGCCGTTTTATGGGTGTGTGTGAAAAAACGCTGCCGTTTCTGGGAAAAACGCGGGAGTGGCTGGAGAAACGGGGGAGTGTCTGGGCGAACGCTGGGTGTGTTTGTGACGTCAAACCAGGAACGACAAGCACTGAACTGATCGCACTGGAAGAGTAAGTCTCGAGCTACTCAGAAACTGCAAAGAAAAATCTTTTTGCTATATTGCGAATACTTCGTTCGCAATTCTGCTAAGCTAAGATACACTCCCAGAGGGCGGAGGCTTAGCATGTGCACTGCTGCGAAAAGCGGCTAGCGAGCGAACAACTCGGAATGAGGGCTTTTAACCCTAAAAAATTTATTAATTCAGCACAGGGGACAGCAACTTGGATATTAGTGGGCAAAACAAGAGCCAACTATTGTTTCACTGGTGAAATGATTCATGGCCCTCATTCCGAGTTGTTCGCTTGCTAGCTGCTTTTAGCAGCATTGCAAACACTAGGCCGCCGCCCTCTGGGAATGTATCTTAGTTTAGCAGAATAGCGAACAAAAGATTAGCAGAATTGCTACTAAATATTTTCTTGCATTTTCTGAGTAGCTCCAGACCTACTCCTAGATTGCGATCAGCTCGGTCCGTTTAGTTCCTGGTTTGACGTCACAAACACGCCCTGCGTTCGGCCAGCCACTCCCCCGTTTCTCCAGACACTCCTGAGTTTTTCCCTGACAAGCCTGCGTTTATTAGCACACTCCCGGAAAACGCTCAGTTACCACCCAGAAACGCCCCTTTCCTGTCAATCATTTACTGATCAGCAGTGCAACTGAAAAGCGCCGCAGGATCCACAGCAAATCTACTAAGTTTTGTGTAAAATAACTTAGTGCATGCGCGCTGCGTACCATGCGCATGCGCATTTAGCAACAAATCGCAGCCCAGCGAAAATCGGCAACGAACAACTCGCGGAATGACCACCCATGTTGGAACTTTGGAAGCATTATAGAGCTAATCGTAGATTGTTCACTTATACTATTTGTAGCATAATTTATTTTATAAGGAGAGGTCTATACATCAATTGTGCATTAACCACTTAACGGACACAGTTCATTAAAAAAATAAATTAATTGTTTTTATGTAATATAGTTTAAAAAGTATGTTTTAAAATATACAAATAATATATTATGCACATTTGCAGAACAGATCTCCTCATCAAAAACTGGTGGACACAGTGGGGTGCCACAGTCGCATGTGATCTGACCATGCCCGTTACGTGGTTCATTATTTTTCAGTTCAAATGACTGCTGGAAACTGTAGTACAGCTTATTTTTAGAATCACTATTTATTGTCTAAACTAGGTTAATTTCAGAAACTCCAAAATCCTTCACTTGCCTACTGTATGCAGCATTCCTTATGTTTCTTACAATATAAGTTACAAAATGATTTAATACGAAAGAACATTTGGGTGGTGCCATCATTTACATTTCTTGGAGGAACTAATACTTCTAATTCAATAAAATGAATGTCCTTTGCTGAGAACGCATGTGTACTGTACATTAACAAGAGAGATATGTAAGATGATCTTGGAAGAAGATAATTGAAATATAGCACAGGTAATCATAAATATTTTACACACCATTTTTCAGACAAAGTCACAATGGCTTTGACTTGGCATATTGCTGTATTGCTCCAAGAATTCCTAATGCTTCCAACACATTATATGATTTCCTAACATGGTAACATTTACAGTATATACAGTAAAGTACATTTTGGAATTCTACATGCCCACCTGATCTCTAAAGTGTACCCCAATTAACCTTGTAATAAAATCAGCCAGTGGCTAATTACTGAAATTGTACTAAGCTGAAGTGCGTTTATCATGGGAAATAAAAATTCAGCACAGCCTCATTTAATATTTGTTAATTTGCATGTAGTTCTTGAGCAATAAAATTCATTAACTTGAATGAATAATTTTAGACTTGCAAATGTTGGTACAAAATCCTTCCCTGATGTATATCCATGAGTAGACACCAACATTAAAACTTGCAGTAGGCCTATGGCAGGTGTAGATTGTAGTCGTCAATGATTGTGTGTCTGTGAACACAAACCCTTCAGTGACACCTGTTTACCCACCTATTAGGAGCACTCAGCACTTTTCCAAGACAATTTTGATACCATGCGTCACAATTGTAACAGTATATTTGTGTCTACACACTGTGCAATGCATGAGTCGCAGGAGTTTCTAGTGATTCCTGCACACATGCATTAGCAAAAAATCAGGTGGGAAGTCCAGGGCACAGGACCCCCCAAGTCAGTACAGGCCAAACACCACAAGGCAGCACACTAGTGAGAGGTTAAAGGGTTAATAAGAAGCATAAGCTATGTGTTAAGAGTGTTACATAGGTGAGAGGTAATGTTAATAGTAGTTAAATGGTGGTAAAATGATAAGGTTCTAAAAAGGGCTGAATTAAATATTACAATGTGATGTCCCAAGGCAGCCAGGCCACACCAACCCAAGGGGCCCCGTACCCTGAACTCATCCCTAAAACTGACAAATTGTATAAAGGAGGGCACAATCAGGCATACACATCAGACGTTGTGCACAAAATCATCCTGATGTGTACACGGCCTTAAGGGGGGTACTCACGGGAGAGATGTGTGCTGAGCGATCTTAACACAGACCGCTCAGCACACATCTCTCACCCCGCTCAGCACAGCGCGATGTGCTGAGCGAGGGGGAAAGCCGACGGGGGGGCCGCTCACTTCACACAACGGTGAAGTGAGCGACCCGCTAGATTGAGCCTGCATGCAGCTCAATCTAGCATCGGCGATAGCGATGCGCGGGGCCGCGCATCGCTATCGCTGGAGGGCATACACACGGCAGATCCGTGCTTAAAATCTAAGCAATCTAGCAAGATTGCTTAGATTTTAAGTACGGATCTCTCCGTGTGTACCCCCCTTTAGTCCAGCAGAATCAAGTTTCATTCTATCCACTTAAGTGATACCTTTTGCACTTTATCTAAAAGGTAAAATGCACTTTCTACCAATTAAAAAAAGACTCAAATGGTTAGTGGTCATAGATCTATTTTAGGGTGTGTACACACGGTAAGATCCTTGCTATGCCCGATTTTCACTTGCGATTTCCCTTGAACTCCCCCAGAGCCCAGCACCACCGATTTTGACTAACTTTTTTTTGAGATATGGACTATGTGTACTTACCATTTTGGCTTATGTGAGATGTCATTGACATGTGAGATGAACTAGATAGTACACTGTGCAGGCAAGTCAATCCTTGCTAGATCGGTCTTTTCTTGCGATGCCGACCTGGCGGGACCGCGCATCAGGATCGAATCGGGATCGCAAGGTGACTTTCACCTTGCAATCTGCACTAACTTTTCTTGCGATTTTGGCTATTGATCAAAATCAAAAGAACATATTTCACCGTGTGTACACACCCTAAGGCTGCTCAAACTAATGCTAATTTAAGACCTTTGTAACGCTTAAATATGCAATATTTTAAAGAGAATAATAAACAAAAAAAAATTATGCAAAAAATAAAACTAAAAAGGAAATGTAAAACTAAACACATGTATGCATGCCAGGAATAAATACGAGCATTTTTTCAAGTTCATAACTGACCCACAAATCTAAAAATACATAGGCCCAGATTTATCAAGCCTTGGAGAGTGATAAATTGCACGGTGATAAAGTACCAACCAATCAGCTCCTACTGTCATTTTTGAAACCCAGCTTCTAATATGGCAGTTAGGAGCTGATTGGCTGTTGATTTATCACCATGCAATTTATCACTGTCCAAGGCTTGATAAATCTGGGCCATAGTACATTAATGTGGGGAAAAGCTTTTTAGTAGGTTTTGAGTATGCATGACTGGCGTTCAGGAGACCGCCGGTCACCATACCACGCTGGGATCCCAGCATCGAAATGAACATTGGGGGGGCCCTCCACAGGTTATATTCCCACTCTATGGGTGTTGTGGACACCCACGAGTGGGAATAGTCTCTGCTACTTGGCATGCCGACTGGCAGGCTTCTGAGGGGGCAGGATGTAGGGGGAGGTATTGTGACCGGTAGTCTACTGACCGCCGGTCACATAACTACATCCCATTTAGTGCAGTGACCAAGGATGTTACTGACATCAAATGAAAACAGTGTAACAGGAAAAATGAACCTTGAATGTGGACATTAGTTGGTGGTCATTCATGATCTGATTATACATGCAGAATAGCAAATACATGGTTAGGTCCAATTAGGCTGCAAACATTTTGATACAACCAAGTACATTTGTTCTAATTCATCTCTAACTTATGAAAACAAATCTTCAATTATAAGACATCTACTGTAGCATTACTACTAGAGATGTGCACAGACCTCCATGTTATGGACCTAAATCATCGTATTTTGGTTTTGGAAAACCACCTTCAAGTGTTTTGGGTTTGGTTTTGGAATGGAGTTTCTTTAAAAATCAATAAAAATGGCTACAATCATGTAACTTGGACCTGTTTTTGTTCCGGTAGTATTTCTACCCTTAACATTAATTTCCAGTCAATTTTGCCCACCTCACCTTACACTCTCCTAAGTTAAATGTCACCTGAAATCACTAGGGCAATTCAAAACCCAAGATTCCATTTTTAAATCCAAGTTCTGAACTCAAGGGAAGACCTGACTTGAGACTTAGACCACTCGGATCCCGAAAAACTAATCTGAGCCAGAACTTGGATCCCCAAAGTTCAGGTGTATTTGGTTTTCAACAAACCCGAACCGCTCATCTCTAATTACTACATAGGAAAGAGGAATTAGACACGTTCTGAGTCTGACCAGTGTTTGATAATTTTTTTGGTTATAAATCTTCATCTCCTTCATGTGAATATCTCCCCAAGTTTATGTGTGCAAAGAAAGAACAACCTGTAGCCAATTAGATCATCAGAATAGACACAACAACACAGATTGTTCCAATAGGTTGTTTTGGCCTTGTGGGAAATGTTCACTCATAATTATGTAAAATGAAAGCAGGGCTGTATCTTACAAGGGAAGGTGAAAGGAATGGAGGCTAGCAGAAAGCCATAGACAAGTGATGTGAGGCCCCAGTCAGACTGATGCATAGAGATTATTATGTCAAACATTCCGAAAGGCATAGAATTAAATTCAGATATCTAACTTTTTACTGTTTCCTAAGGTACAGTATCACATCTTGATGTCAATTCATCATTTTGAGTCCCTTATACTCATCTCATCTCCTACCAGTCTTTCAACCCCTGGCGCCTCTGCAACTGTCAACTCCCTCCTCTGCCCACCCCGACCTTGTCTCCCCTCCTTACTCTCTGCTCTTGACATTGCAACTTACTTCACATCCAAAATTGACTCCATACACATCCCACCAGACCATCAGCAACCAGCCAAGTCCTTTCCCTTATCAACACTCCCCATCCCTCTTACCAACTCTGACATCTTTCTCACATGTATCTGGTGAGGAAGTCATGGCCCTCATCCGTTCCCCCCACCACCAACACCATCTCTTCACTTGACCCTATCCACTCCTGCATCCTCCGCTACCTCTCTCCTGCCTGTTCCTATCTTGCCTACCTCTTCAATTTATTCCTCTCATCAGACACTGTCCCCTCTGCCTTCAAGTATGCACTTGTTTCCCCTGTTCTTAAAAAAATGTACCCTTGATCCAAAGACCCCTCTCCAACTACTGACCCATCTCTCTCCTCACTTTTGCCTCCAAACTCCTTGAGCGTATTGTCTACAATCGCCTTACTACCTTTCTTTCTTTCCTCCCACTCACTGCTTGACCCATTCCAGTCTGGTTTCTGTCCTCTCCACTCCACTGAAACTGCCCTCGCAAAAGTCTGCAATGACCTCCTTGCTTCCAAACCTAAGGGCCACTACTCTCTGCTTATTCTTCTTGACCTTGCTCCTGCTTTTGACACTGTGGACCCCCCTCTCCTTCTCAAATCTGTCATTCCCTTGGTCTGCATGATACTTCCCTTTACTGGCTGTCCTACCTCTCTGACTGTTCCTTCACTGTCTCCTCTCATTACTTCACTTCCCCTCCACCCACTTCCACTAACTGTAGGTGTCCCCCAAGGTTCTGTTCTTGGTCCTCTCCTTTTCACTTTCTATACCTCCTTTTTAGGTAAACTCATTAGCTCTTCCAATACCTATGCAGATAATACTCAAACCTACCTTTCCTCTCCTGACCTCACCCACACTCTCATTACTTATATCTCCAACTGTCTCTCTGCTATCTCTTCTTGAATGTCCCAGTGCTTTCTTATACTAAACATTTCTAAGACTGAGCTAATCATCTGTCCATCCTCCCGCACAGCCTCATCTTCCACAATTTCATTATCTATTGGCGGCATTACTGTTTCCTCTAGCCCTTAAGTGCGCTGTCTTGGAGTAATCCTCGACTCCTCCCTCTCATTCAAACCACACATTCATCACCTCTTACAAATCTGCCGTTTTTATCTCAAAAATATTTTCAGGATCAGAACCTTTCTTTCCCAGGATGCTACTAGGACCCTTATCCACTCACTGGTCATCTCCAGACTTGACTACTGTAATCTCCTCCAATCTGGCATCCCTGACAAATGCCTCTCTCCACTCCAATCTATTCTCAATGCTGTAACCCGGGTCATCTTTCTCACCAAATGCACTATGTGGGTGATTCTCAGTGATGCATGGGACAGCTACACAAATTCAAACTACATACTTCTCCAAAATATTTTAGTGGGTCTTAAGTTAGAGGGTAAGGCATTGCTACTAAGAAATTAAGTTTTCATATAACAACAATCTCTTAACAGAGCCGTTTAAAAGGAAAGAAATTTTAAAAGCGTGTTATGCACGGGACTTTATGTTCACTTTCTGGAAAATCACCCATGTCCACCTCACCCCCTACAAGCCCTTCACTGTCTTTCCTTTCACAATCCAATTCAAAATTCTCGAACTCACTAACAAAGTCCCTACACACTCCTTACCCATTTACATCTATGACCTTATCTTCCTTTACACTCCCACCAGTCATTTCCACTCCGCTAATGCACACCACCTCTCCTGCCTACTGATTACTTCTTCCCACTCCTACCTCTAAGAATTTTCATGTGCTGCTCCCTTCCTTTGGAATTCTCTACCTCTCCCCCTCATCACTCTACAAAACTTCACACGGGCTCTCAACACCCACTTCTTCAACAAACCCAGCTGTCTCCCATCCTAACCCTCTGTTCCACACTCACTGTCTACCCCATCTGTGTCACCCTCTCTCTGTCTGCCCCTCCCTTTTAGAATGCAAGCTTTCATGAGCAGGGCCCTCTTCTCTTATATACTTTTCCTCTCTTACTTAAACCATTTTCAACGGCACCAAATACCACAGTTTTCTGCCACACTGATACTTATTTCAGTGTCATCTGCTGTTTATATACACTGTAATCGGGCGCTGCAGATCCATTGTGGCACCATATAAATAAAAGATAATAATACTCAAAACCACATCTGTCACCCTTTCTCACAATTGAAGAAATAAACCATGTACACTGCAAAATAAAAGCAAAACACTAAAAACTTTAAAAATGGTAGATTAGATGGACCTGGCATATCTTTTCTACCACCAAATAATCCAATGAGCACAGTGGTTACTAGAAACCTTACTCCAAAGTTGACAAGCTATTTAACAATAATAAAAGAATTCCCTTCTGCTACTTTTACTTGTCATTAGTAAGGAATAGGAAATGATTCATCTTAGTTTTAAGTGTTTGGCAGACTTTCACATTGTGTACAACCCTGTTTGGAAAACAGTGACGACTAGAGAAATGCCTGAAGCATACTATGGACAAATGGGGTGACCTCGCCATTAGGTCATCATGTCTTCAGCCTTTATTTGGCTTTGCACATTGAGGCAAAAGATGCATTGCTCATTCCAACGGCTCTTTACTGTCTGGGAGATGGAGTTTATACTGGATCCCCTCCAGGATATCATTTACCACACTAAAAATGACCTCAGTCAATGTGCTTATTTCATGCCATTTTTTTCTTTACAGCAATGGAAACAACATTATAATCTGCTAGAGGGAATAATATTCACCATAGATTTACTGGTAACGACAGAGCCCAATAGGTAGAATCACTTAAATAAATCTCTAGGCATGATAATTGGGGGCGGCCTTAATATTTTCGCACATAGCATGAATCAAGAAATGCTTTAAAAAGTAGAGCTAAACAGTTTGCCAATATATTGCATGCTGTCAGTGGAAACAGAGAATGCCAAGTACTTGACACCATGCCAATATTCTGAAAGGTTCTGGGGAATGGAATTTCAAATTACTAGCATTCAAAGAACATCTGCAAAGAATCAATGAGCTCTTTAAGAATACTCATTTAAAGCATTTAAGCAGAGGAAAATACTGATCTTATATTTGCATTAGGTTTTCAGTGCACTAAACCATTCTTTTCCCACTGTCTGCACCAGTGGCGTAAGTTTATCCCAGTTGCCCAGAGGCAAGAAAAATATTGGTGCCCCCCCTATATATCACCCATGAGCCAATAAGATGCCGTTTTGAGATCCGAGTAACACCAAGTAAAACCGAACCCGCTCATCTCTAATTCTAACTATATGAAGCTACTACAAAACCGTTGCAACTAGGCAGATCTATGTAGGGGTCCAGCCACACACTACGTAGATCTGCTCAGTCACTCACAATGCTGATTATGTCTCTAAAAATTTATTTGCAAGTGTCATATCCAGGATTAGAACCCACAACCTTTTACACTGGAAGCATGCACCTTACTGATGGAGATATTTGCTCTTGCATAGGAAGTACGAGAATTCTAACTATATGAAGTTACGTGTAATTGTCAGAGAAATAACTTCATATAGTTAGAATTCTCATGCTTCCTTTATAGGAGCAAATAGCTTCATCAGTAAGGTGTCTGCTTCCAGTAAATCTATAATAAAGAGGGTGTGATTTGTAAGGCGTAGTGACTAGTGGGGAAGTCAGCTACGGGAGAGATACCAGCTGCTGTCAATGAACTTAATTGATTAATGTCGCTGAACACACAGAACAGGAGGAGAGGTGCCCCCCTTCAAAGCAGGAGCCCGGCGGCAGCTGACTCCGTTGCCTCCCAGAGTTCTGCCTCTGGTCTGCACAACTAACACTGGATTCTTGCCTGCACTTACAGTAGCTTCTAATGTCAGGGGCTGCAGACTGACTAGTTCCTCTTGAATGAGACTATATAGGCTATTTCACCTGGTCTTCCCCTGTCCTGTCCTATGCGGTTTGAAAGGGAGACACTTAAATTACAATATAACCACTGTCATGTATCAGTTAATTGCATTCATTTAAGGTGTTCTTAATGCCATTAATAGAATGAGTATATATTTTTACACCATAATCTATTAAAAAGCCTGAATTCAAATAATGCCCTTTTTTTCTTTTTAATTGAATAAAAATAACGTATTTCCATCTGGTCTCTTCAGACATGGTAGTCACCTATATGCAGAGCTGATTTGGTTGGAAAAATAAATAAAAACAAAATACATAAGTTTTAATGTTGCATTAACTAACCCATGTCCTTTTTTTTACTCCTTGACCTAGAAGTAGTGGTTATAAATGCAGATGCTACAACATAAAGAGCAACTTCAAATACCATTTATAGCAATTTTCATTCTTTGTTTCACAGAAAATCCCCCTGTACAACAGCTGAGTATAACTACAGTACCTGATTATTTATTTTCTAATATATATTCCATGGCCAACATTTCAATAGGTTAGCTCCCTACAGAGTTACAGTAGGTAGAGATAGGTCAATGGAAAAGAGACAGTCTCCTCCTCTTCCTGTGTCTTTGACTGACTTTCCAAGCTCTGCTGAAAAATATAACTTTTAAACCACTTGCGTGGGAAACCTGGACTGACATGGAGTATTTCAAAGAAAAGGAATTATCAGTAATAATAATTAGCTTTTATATTCTTTACTACTCTATATGGCAGTCTGTACAATGGGACAAACTACAGAAATGCAATAGCAGGGGCATGAAAAAAAAGTCACGTAGACTGCTTTAATCACACATTTATTTAATCATTTCTGTGAAGAACATGTTTTCTAAACAGAGCATCTGTAGAGGATAATACTTGCATCTTTACTCAAGAGGTTGCCACCACTTAAGTAATGTGGGCTCTTTGTATTTCTGGCACTTGATGACATTTAGAAAAGACATAATCTTTCAGAGTTTCAGGTACAATCACAAACTACTGTTCTGATGTAACATGTGAAGAGAGATTTAGATTTGGGTGGGTTATTGTTTCTGTGAAGGGTAAATACTGGCTGCTTTATTTTTACACTGCATTTTAGATTTCAGTTTAAACACACCCCACCCAAATCTAAAGGTGCGTACACACTGGCCGATATATCGGTCATTCTCTTGAACGGCCGATATATCGCGGGTCCGTCGGCCAGTTTGTACGAGCGATAGGTCTGTGAACTCCGTTGTTCACAGACCTATCGTGTCGGTCCTGCTGCACAGCCAACGACCAATATTGGCATGTCGGTGTGTGTACGGACAGTCAGCCGACCTCCCGTACACAAGAGGCAGCAGTCGGCCGTGATGGACAGCTGAACTGGGCAGGCGTCTGCAAATGCCCACCCAGTTCATGATGTCAGTCCCCGACGGATTGGGCAGTGTGTATGCACTGCACACTGCCCGATCAATATCTGCCAGATCAATTGATCTGCAGATATATTGACTAGTGTGTACCCAGTATAACTCTCTCTGCACATGTTACATCTGCCCCATCTGCAGTGCAACATGGCTTTGCCCATTAGTGTGCTTTTTTTTGTTTGCTAATAAACCTGAATAAGGCCATGTGTTTCTAAGATTTCTTGTCTTGGACAAGTGCACAATATTTGTGCTCAATATAGCAATACACTATAGCTGAGTAAAAACATTTTAAAATAATCTTTTGATTAATATAAGAATTAGATATCACCTTTGGTGCAGGGTGAGAGGTAGTCCTTGGAAGCTGCAGCCTGCGAGGCTGGTGAAGAGAAGCGAAGGAGGGGGACAGCACTGCAGACGGTGAGTAATTATGGACTAATTAAGCTAATTGGAAACTTCCAATTGCTTAATTAGTCATTATTTGTGCTGGGTGTCCAAAGGGTTCCAAAGCAAGTCGTGACAATTTTACTGGATTTTAGGAAATATTTTACTTGCTCTTGAGGTGCTAAAGGAAAAAAATATATCACCATTCAATTTTATCTGCCTGGGATATAGAATGCTGAAAACAAGATTTATGGTTCTTACCTTTTTAATCCCTTTCCCTGACTCCATCTGGGGGACATTTCCTTACACATGGAGTTAGTGAGGTATGGAGGCGTTCAGCCTTAATGAGCTAATAATTAGTGCTATAAATTCAGCGGTGTGCGGTGAGGTTAATAGCTGAGGAGGCACTGGCTAGTACCAGATCCAGATTTACACACAATATATCAAAGGGTGCAAGTGGACATTATACACAGGTGCAACAGTATATATTGCTGGAAATTTGTGGAGTTTTGATCAGAGATTTGCGGAAAAGATAGGCAAGGGCGGCACTGTCTCACCTGCCATAGACTTTTTACTCCAGAGTTTTGACTATGAAAATTATTAGAATAATACAAAGAAAATATTTGTAATATATTCTTTGTATTTTTCATATACTTTATATAGTCAAAACTCTGATTTATACATATGACAGAAAAGGCGCTGCCTCACGTCACCACACATCACTGCCTACAACTCCTCCTCAGTTTTGAACTTAAAATGTCTGAAGGAATAGGTTGAACAACTCTAACCAACTGCTCCTATATTGAACAAATGAGGGAGGGATCGAAGTGTCCCGCAGATGGAGTCAAAGAAAGATTTAACAGGTAAGAAACATAAATCTTGTTTTCGCTTCCTTATCTGGGGGACACTTCCTTACACATGGGGATGTACAAATGATTTGCCTTAGGGGTGGGCTCATCCAGACTTCTCTGAACTCAACACTTTACGACCAAAGTCAGACTCCCTGGATGCAAAGTTGTGAAAGCTGTAAAATGAGGTGAATGTATGTTGCTGATTTACATAACTGCTCTGCGGAAACCCCGTTCCGCGCTGTCCATGAAGTCCCTACTGAACAAGTGGCATAAGCTGAAGTGCTAACGCTAACTGGAATCGACATACAGTACAATTAAGCAGGCATACAGTATGCCTGCTTAATTGTGGCTGTGATTCATCTAGCTATCATCTGTTTGGATGCTGGACGGATTCAGTATGATATGTCAGTGCAGCGTGTCCCATCGTGGGCTCGCTGTACTCGCCATGCTTTGGGCACGGTGGCAACATTCGGTTGCCACAGGGTTATATTACCCTCAGGTGGTGGCATGAACCACCACTCGAATGGGGATTCCGACTGCCGGTATTTCACCGGGTGTCGGAATTCCAGTGTCAGAATCCTGACAGCCCGGATTCCGACAGCCGGCAAATTAAATGCCTACGTGCCAGACAACCTCTAAGCTTAATAAAGAATGAATAGACAGATAGACTGACTGACTGACTGACTGACTGACTGACTATCTGTCTTTCTAACACTAGAGGTCCTGTCTAGGACCTTTAACACCTTTACCACATCTAACGATGACAATTTTTCTTGGCTGATTGTCTTGTCGGCTTTAGAAAAGGAGGGAATGACAATCGCCTGATTTAAATGGAGAAACCTTCCTGTAAGAAGGAAAGAACTCTAGGGAACATGAGGAATCTGAGGGGTAAAGGTGGGAGATTTTTAGAACTGGTTATGTTGCTCATAGCAACCAATCAGATTCTACTTAACATTTATCGAGCTGCTTCTAGAAGATAATAGATAGAATCTGATTGGTTGCTATGGGCAACATCACCAGTTCTAAAAAAAACCTCCCACTTTAGTAAATTTACCTCTGAGACTTTTTAATTTTGGCACCAACCAATATATCTTTTCCAGGCTCTATCATAATTGTCTGCTGAAACCTTTTTTCCGGCCATAATAATAGTCATAGCAGTCAGAATAGTAATGTAATGGATTACAGTATCTGAAAACCTTTAAAAAAAAAAAATAATTGGTTGCAGGGCACGTGGCCTGGCAGGCAAATGAGAGAGAAGTGTCTCACATGAGCTCCTGCCCAGCCTACATTACCACTATCAGAGGCGGATTGGCCATAGGGTTCACAGGGAAGATTCCCGGTGGGCCGGCGCACCCGTGGGCCTGTTTTGTTTGAGGACATGTGGTCCTTTTTATAGACATAATGAATAAGATGCAAAATAATTTGCATATATGAAAATTACTGCCACTTAGCCTGTGATTGCAGATAATCTAGTGTATGCTCTGTCTGCCTGCTTGGCTGACATATAAGATTGGGTGAATAGTGATTGGGATACAGTTGGTGTAATAAGCAAGAAAATATATCTTTCTAAAGAATGATATAGTTTCCTAAATTCTAAAGGTGTATCATATAATGTGCTCATAATATTTAATTTTATTTATTTTTAACTTCCCCCTTGATGCTGGACATGCCCACTATCTGCAAAGTCTTGGGGGGAGGGTGCTGCTGCTGCTGCCATGGCCCATGGCTAGACCTTACACCTCTGGTGCTGCCCATGTGGGGCCACTATTACAAATTTTTCCAGGGCCGCTTTTTGTTCCCAATCCGCCCCTGCCACTACTCAGGGACAGCGACCACCCAGTTTCTATTCCCAATTGCTGCCCTGCATCGGTGCATAAGGTCAGTGGAGCTAGGGTGAATTTTTTATATGCTCCTGCAGGTTGCGGCCTACCTGCTCTCCCTAAGCTGGGAACTAAACTTCAGTCAGTGGGTGCCGCAGACTTCCGGGAGGCGGAGAATGCAAGTATTTCCTCCTGAGTTCCATCCTGACGCTTTCCCCTGAACCTAGACTCTGCTGCGTCCTGCCTGACAACCTTCCACTACCCCGCCTGAAACAAGAGGTGCAGCTCCTTCTAGATCATCAGGAACACCAGGACAACAGAGCACAACATAATAATCTCCGTATCAGGGGTATCCCAGAGGAGGTTGAATTGATCTCTCTAGATGACTACCTGAAGAAGCTTTTTTCTCATCTCTCCTGCCACTCATGAGGACTATCTCCTTCTGGACAGAGAGCATAGAGCTCTTCATCTGCGTGCACAGGACTCCTTTCATCCTAGAGATGTTATGTTTTCGTTACCACTATTATACTACTAAAGAAAATATTCTTTGTGAGGCAAGAAAGCTCCCTTCGGTATCATTTTAGGGATGCTCATCAAGATATCCCACCAGCTACGCTTCTTAAGAGAAGAGATTTCATGCCTATTACTTCTCTGCTTAGACCCAACAACATTCGTTATCACTGGGGATTTCCCTTTCGTATTCTAATATGGCACCAAAATTGATTTCATACAGCCAAGACTCTGGAGCATCTTCTTGGTTCTCTGGGCCTTTCTCTATCATCCTCATCTTGAGATTCCACTGCCGTAACTCAAAAAGCACATCCTGCGGAACCAGTTTCTACTCCTCGGTGGTCCTTGGTTTGGGCTTGGACTAAGGTGCCGTCCGCCAGAAAATCTGCCTAATCTGGTCCACCGATATGACTCTGTCCAAGTATTCCACCTTCCTGATCTGTTCTCCTTTGGGATTTATCCCACTTAAGCATGGTGACTGTATTGACTATATTTTTTCTATTGTTTTATTTGATTTTTCCTATTCACCGTATATGCTTCTAACATTTGCTGTTGGTTCTTCATACTGGTAGTTCTGAGGTAATTTAGTAATTTTTGGTCTCTTTACTTATGCCTCTATTAACTTTACCTGGTGTTTTCTGTCTTTAATAATTACCGACTTCAGTGCACCCTTAACAGGATTTTTTCCCTTTACTCCATAGGGGATGTAGTCATATGACCCCCGTTCATCTGGCTAGCAGGAACTATTCCCACTCGTGGGTGCCCATGATAGCCATAGAGTGGGAATAGGATATGTGCTTGTTGCCGAGCCAGCAAAGGGCTTGTTGCACTCACGCGTGATGCATATCGACTTGTAATGTACCTGTTGTCTCCCTTTTTATTCCCTGCTCTTCTACACCCCTCCTTCTGCATCTTTCTCTATGTCTGATTTTCTCCATGACTTTATTGTTTTGATTTTGACTTCTCTTTCTGAATAGTTCAGGGGATGGGGAAATGGGAAAACTACTAGAGATGAGCGCCGGAAATTTTTCGGGTTTTGTGTTTTGGTTTTGGGTTCGGTTCCGCGGCCGTGTTTTGGGTTCGACCGCGTTTTGGCAAAACCTCACCGAATTTTTTTTGTCGGATTCGGGTGTGTTTTGGATTCGGGTGTTTTTTTCCAAAAAACCTAAAAAAACAGCTTAAATCATAGAATTTGGCGGTCATTTTGATCCCAAAGTATTATTAACCTCAAAAACCATAATTTCCACTCATTTTCAGTCTATTCTGAATACCTCACACCTCACAATATTATTTTTAGTCCTAAAATTTGCACCGAGGTCGCTGTGTGAGTAAGATAAGCGACCCTAGTGGCCGACACAAACACCGGGCCCATCTAGGAGTGGCACTGCAGTGTCACGCAGGATGGCCCTTCCAAAAAACCCTCCCCAAACAGCACATGACGCAAAGAAAAAAAGAGGCGCAATGAGGTAGCTGTGTGAGTAAGATTAGCGACCCTAGTGGCCGTCACAAACACCGGGCCCATCTAGGAGTGGCACTGCAGTGTCACGCAGGATGTCCCTTCCAAAAAACCCTCCCCAAACAGCACATGACGCAAAGAAAAAGAAAAGAAAAAAGAGGTGCAAGATGGAATTGTCCTTGGGCTCTCCCACCCACCCTTATGTTGTATAAACAGGACATGCACACTTTAACCAACCCATCATTTCAGTGACAGGGTCTGCCACACGACTGTGACTGATATGACGGGTTGGTTTGGACCCCCACCAAAAAAGAAGCAATTAATCTCTCCTTGCACAAACTGGCTCTACAGAGGCAAGATGTCCACCTCATCATCATCCTCCGATATATCACCGTGTACATCCCCCTCCTCACAGATTATCAATTCGTCCCCACTGGAATCCACCATCTCAGCTCCCTGTGTACTTTGTGGAGGCAATTGCTGCTGGTCAATGTCTCCACGGAGGAATTGATTATAATTCATTTTAATGAACATCATCTTCTCCACATTTTCTGGATGTAACCTCGTACGCCGATTGCTGACAAGGTGAGCGGCGGCACTAAACACTCTTTCGGAGTACACACTTGTGGGAGGGCAACTTAGGTAGAATAAAGCCAGTTTGTGCAAGGGCCTCCAAATTGCCTCTTTTTCCTGCCAGTATAAGTACGGACTGTGTGACGTGCCTACTTGGATGCGGTCACTCATATAATCCTCCACCATTCTTTCAATGGGGAGAGAATCATATGCAGTGACAGTAGACGACATGTCCGTAATCGTTGTCAGGTCCTTCAGTCCGGACCAGATGTCAGCATCAGCAGTCGCTCCAGACTGCCCTGCATCACCGCCAGCGGGTGGGCTCGGAATTCTGAGCCTTTTCCTCGCACCCCCAGTTGCGGGAGAATGTGAAGGAGGAGATGTTGTTGACAGGTCGCGTTCCGCTTGACTTGACAATTTACTCACCAGCAGGTGTTTGAACCCCAGCAGACTTGTGTCTGCCGGAAAGAGAGATCCAAGGTAGGCTTTAAATCTAGGATCGAGCACGGTGGCCAAAATGTAGTGCTCTGATTTCAACAGATTGACCACCCGTGAATCCTTGCTAAACGAATTAAGGGCTCCATCCACAAGTCCCACATGCCTAGCGGAATCGCTCCGTGTTAGCTCCTCCTTCAATGTCTCCAGCTTCTTCTGCAAAAGCCTGATGAGGGGAATGACCTGACTCAGGCTGGCAGTGTCTGAACTGACTTCACGTGTGGCAAGTTCAAAGGGCATCAGAACCTTGCACAACGTTGAAATCATTCTCCACTGCGCTTGAGACAGGTGCATCCCACCTCCTATATCGTGCTCAATTGTATAGGCTTGAATGGCCTTTTGCTGCTCCTCCAACCTCTGAAGCATATACAGGGTTGAATTCCACCTCGTTACCACTTCTTGCTTCAGATGATGGCAGGGCAGGTTCAGTAGTTTTTGGTGGTGCTCCAGTTTTCTGTACGTGGTGCCTGTACGCCGAAAGTGTCCCGCAATTCTTCTGGCCACCGACAGCATCTCTTGCACGCCCCTGTCGTTTTTTTAAAAATTCTGCACCACCAAATTCAAGGTATGTGCAAAACATGGGACGTGCTGGAATTGGCCCAGATTTAATGCACACACAATATTGCTGGCGTTGTCCGATGCCACAAATCCACAGGAGAGTCCAATTGGGGTAAGCCATTCCGCGATGATCTTCCTCAGTTGCCGTAAGAGGTTTTCAGCTGTGTGCGTATTCTGGAAACCGGTGATACAAAGCGTAGCCTGCCTAGGAAAGAGTTGGCATTTGCGAGATGCTGCTACTGGTGCCGCCGCTGCTGTTCTTGCGGCGGGAGTCCATACATCTACCCAGTGGGCTGTCACAGTCATATAGTCCTGACCCTGCCCTGCTCCACTTGTCCACATGTCCGTGGTTAAGTGGACATTGGGTACAGCTGCATTTTTTAGGACACTGGTGACTCTTTTTCTGAGGTCTGTGTACATTTTCGGTATCGCCTGCCTAGAGAAATGGAACCTAGATGGTATTTGGTACCGGGGACACAGTACCTCCAACAAGTCTCTAGTTGGCTCTGCAGTAATGATGGATACCGGAACCACGTTTCTCACCACCCAGGATGTCAAGGCCTCAGTTATCCGCTTTGCAGTAGGATGACTGCTGTGATATTTCATCTTCCTCGCAAAGGACTGTTGGACAGTCAATTGCTTGGTGGAAGTAGTAAAAGTGGTCTTACGACTTCCCCTCTGGGATGACCATCGACTCCCAGCAGCAACAACAGCAGCGCCAGCAGCAGTAGGCGTTACACGCAAGGATGCATCGGAGGAATCCCAGGCAGGAGAGGAATCGTCAAAATTGCCAGTGACATGGCCTGCAGGACTATTGGCATTCCTGGGGAAGGAGGAAATTGACACTGAGGGAGTTGGTGGGGTGGTTTGCGTGAGCTTGGTTACAAGAGGAAGGGATTTACTGGTCAGTGGACTGCTTCCGCTGTCGGCCCAAGTTTTTGAACTTGTCACTGACTTATTATGAATGCGCTGCAGGTGACGTATAAGGGAGGATGTTCCGAGGTGGTTAACGTCCTTACCCCTACTTATTACAGCTTGACAAAGGGAACACACGGCTTGACACCTGTTGTCCGCATTTCTGGTGAAATACTTCCACACCGAAGAGCTGATTTTTTTGGTATTTTCACCAGGCATGTCAACGGCCATATTCCTACCACGGACAACAGGTGTCTCCCCGGGTGCCTGACTTAAACAAACCACCTCACCATCAGAATCCTCCTTGTCAATTTCCTCCCCAGCGCCAGCAACACCCATATCCTCCTCATCCTGGTGTACTTCAACACTGACATCTTCAATCTGACTATCAGGAACTGGACTGCGGGTGCTCCTTCCATCACTTGCAGGGGGCGTGCAAATGGTGGAAGGCGCATGCTCTTCACGTCCAGTGTTGGGAAGGTCAGGCATCGCAACCGACACAATTGGAGTCGGACTCTCCTTGTGGATTTGGGATTTCGAAGAACGCACAGTTCTTTGCGGTGCTACTGCTTTTGCCAGCTTTAGTCTTTTCATTTTTCTAGCGAGAGGCTGAGTGCTTCCATCCTCATGTGAAGCTGAACCACTAGCCATGAACATAGGCCAGGGCCTCAGCCGTTCCTTGCCACTCCGTGTGGTAAATGGCATATTGGCAAGTTTACGCTTCTCCTCCGACAATTTTATTTTAGGTTTTGGAGTCCTTTTTTTACTGATATTTGGTGTTTTGGATTTGACATGCTCTGTACTATGACATTGGGCATCGGCCTTGGCAGACGACGTTGCTGGCATTTCATCGTCTCGGTCATGACTAGTGGCAGCAGCTTCAGCACGAGGTGGAAGTGGATCTTGATCTTTCCCTAATTTTGGAACCTCAACATTTTTGTTCTCCATATTTTAATAGGCACAACTAAAAGGCACCTCAGGTAAACAATGGAGATGGATGGATTGGATACTAGTATACAATTATGGACGGGCTGCCGAGTGCCGACACAGAGGTAGCCACAGCCGTGAACTATCGCACTGTACTGTGTCTGCTGCTAATATATAGACTGGTTGATAAAGAGATAGTATACTCGTAACTAGTATGTATGTATAAAGAAAGAAAAAAAACCACGGTTAGGTGGTATATACAATTATGGACGGGCTGCCGAGTGCCGACACAGAGGTAGCCACAGCCGTGAACTACCGCACTGTACTGTGTCTGCTGCTAATATAGACTGGTTGATAAAGAGATAGTATACTCGTAACTAGTATGTATGTATAAAGAAAGAAAAAAAAACCACGGTTAGGTGGTATATACAATTATGGACGGGCTGCCGAGTGCCGACACAGAGGTAGCCACAGCCGTGAACTACCGCACTGTACTGTGTCTGCTGCTAATATAGACTGGTTGATAAAGAGATAGTATACTCGTAACTAGTATGACTATAAAGAAAGAAAAAAAAAACACGGTTAGGTGGTATATACAATTATGGACGGGCTGCCGAGTGCCGACACAGAGGTAGCCACAGCCGTGAACTACCGCACTGTACTGTGTCTGCTGCTAATATATAGACTGGTTGATAAAGAGATAGTATACTCGTAACTAGTATGTATGTATAAAGAAAGAAAAAAAAACCACGGTTAGGTGGTATATACAATTATGGACGGGCTGCCGAGTGCCGACACAGAGGTAGCCACAGCCGTGAACTACCGCACTGTACTGTGTCTGCTGCTAATATATAGACTGGTTGATAAAGAGATAGTATACTCGTAACTAGTATGTATGTATAAAGAAAGAAAAAAAAACCACGGTTAGGTGGTATATACAATTATGGACGGGCTGCCGAGTGCCGACACAGAGGTAGCCACAGCCGTGAACTACCGCACTGTACTGTGTCTGCTGCTAATATAGACTGGTTGATAAAGAGATAGTATACTCGTAACTAGTATGTATGTATAAAGAAAGAAAAAAAAACCACGGTTAGGTGGTATATACAATTATGGACGGGCTGCCGAGTGCCGACACAGAGGTAGCCACAGCCGTGAACTACCGCACTGTACTGTGTCTGCTGCTAATATATAGACTGGTTGATAAAGAGATAGTATACTCGTAACTAGTATGTATGTATAAAGAAAGAAAAAAAAACCACGGTTAGGTGGTATATACAATTATGGACGGGCTGCCGAGTGCCGACACAGAGGTAGCCACAGCCGTGAACTACCGCACTGTACTGTGTCTGCTGCTAATATATAGACTGGTTGATAAAGAGATAGTATACTCGTAACTAGTATGTATGTATAAAGAAAGAAAAAAAAACCACGGTTAGGTGGTATATACAATTATGGACGGGCTGCCGAGTGCCGACACAGAGGTAGCCACAGCCGTGAACTACCGCACTGTACTGTGTCTGCTGCTAATATAGACTGGTTGATAAAGAGATAGTATACTCGTAACTAGTATGACTATAAAGAAAGAAAAAAAAACCACGGTTAGGTGGTATATACAATTATGGACGGGCTGCCGAGTGCCGACACAGAGGTAGCCACAGCCGTGAACTACCGCACTGTACTGTGTCTGCTGCTAATATAGACTGGTTGATAAAGAGATAGTATACTACTAATATTATATATACTGGTGGTCAGGTCACTGGTCACTAGTCACACTGGCAGTGGCACTCCTGCAGCAAAAGTGTGCACTGTTTAATTTTAATATAATATTATGTACTCCTGGCTCCTGCTATAACCTATAACTGGCACTGCAGTGCTCCCCATTCTCCCCCACAATTATAAGCTGTGTGAGCTGAGCACAGTCAGATATATATATACATTGATGCAGCACACTGGGCTGAGCAGTGCACACAGATATGGTATGTGACTGAGTCACTGTGTGTATCCTTTTTTTCAGGCAGAGAACGGATATATTAAATAAAACAAACAACTGCACTGTCTGGTGGTCACTGTGGTCGTCAGTCACTAAACTCTGCACTCTCTTCTACAGTATCACAGCCTCAGGTCAATCTCTCTCTCTCTCTCTCTCAACCCTAATCTAAATGGAGAGGACGCCAGCCACGTCCTCTCCCTATCAATCTCAATGCACGTGTGAAAATGGCGGCGACGCGCGGCTCCTTATATAGAATCCGAGTCTCGCGAGAATCCGACAGCGTCATGATGACGTTCGGGCGCGCTCGGGTTAACCGAGCAAGGCGGGAGGATCCGAGTCTGCTCGGACCCGTGAAAAAAACATGAAGTTCGTGCGGGTTCGGATTCAGAGAAACCGAACCCGCTCATCTCTAAAAACTACTGCACTAGTGTAAATGCTATATCATCAATTAAAAAAAAACATTATTCATTCTGTAGCATAATATTAAATCTGACCTGGGGGTGCTGCCACAAAATATATTGTTGCCAATATATCGGTATGAGTTTCAAGAAAGGGAAAAAGGATTGCGGTTAGCAGACGCTCAGTGAGTGGGTAAATTGTGTGTGGGATACACCAGCCAATAGTGGTGGTCATTCCGAGTTGATCGCTAGCTGCATTTGTTCACAGTGCAGCGATCAGGCTAAAAAACGGCATATCTGTGCATGCGGCGCAATGCGCACGCGTGACGTACGGGAACAACGAATGATGCAGTTTTGCACAGGGTCTAGCGATGCATTGCAGTCGCACTGGTGGCCGCAGAGTGATTGACATGAAGTGGGCGTTTCTGGGTGGCAACTGACCGTTTTCAGGGAGTGTTCAGAAAAACGCAGGTGTGCCAGGGAAAACGCAGGCGTGGCTGGGCGAACGCTGGGCTGGTGTGTGACGTCAAATCCGGAACTGAATAGTCTGAAGTGATCGCAAGCGCTGAGTAGGTTTTGAGCTACTCAAACTATACAAAAATGTTTGCAGGCACTCTGCGATACAACCGTTCACACCTCTGCTAAGCTAAAATAAACTCCCAGTGGGCGGCGGCATAGCATTTGCACGGCTGCTAAAAACTGCTAGAGAGCGATCAACTCAAAATGACCCCCAGTGTTATCATATATTTTTTTTATTTTTTTTTATTTAGACATCATGGACGTCACAGTTTATGAATGTGTACTCGCGTATTAAGGGGCAAAGTGGAGATATAGGATTCCCAGAGGTTAAAAAATCGATCCACTTGTTTACCTCTATCTACAATAGCCTCCACCCAATCCATCCTGAAAATATGATGTAGTTTATTCAAAAATAATGGTATCTGTGGTGGCGTACTATCTATCCATCCCTGTAGTATCGTCTTTTTTCCAGCCGCACTTAAGGCTATCAGCATTTTCTTACATTCTGATGGCATGCGAAGAGTAGGATCAATGATACCCAAAACTGCCCATTCAGGAGTAAAGAGCACATAGGTTATTAAGTTAGCCTCCGCGTATCTCCTAATGAGATGCCAAAAATATTGCCCAATCGGACATGCCCACAAGCAATGAAAAGTATCAGCCTCACTCTGGTGGCATTTTGGGCAAGAATGTATTTCCGTCGCTCCCATATGGAAGCGTCGCAATGGGGATAGATAAGTGTTATGATACATGTTAAGAAAAATTCAGTATACATGCTTGCTGGGAGGACCTTTTGGGAGTAAAATAGTGCTTTTTCCATAGTTGGTATGGTCAGTTCAGGAAAATGAGCCAACCATGTGGACATACCACCTGTCACAGTAGCGTGATCTAATATTTTTCTCAAGAAAGTATAGTGTATGGAAATGGACTTGTGGCTCGGTACAGGGTGTATTAAGAGGCTATCTAGAGGCTTGGTCCAGTCCCCTTCCGCAAAATGTGTAAGAACATGCCTGACGTAGAATTGTATTTGCAGAAATGGAAGGGGAGACGAAGCGACCACCGCATGTCTCGTTGAAACTTCTGAAAGATTGAGCAGACTCTGGTCTTCCACAGATACCAGTAAACGAATCGATGTTATACCATCCTCCCTCCACATTTTGAAGGGATGGGCAGCCATGCCGTCTAAAAATTCTGGGTTTTTAATTTGGAGTAAGGAGTGGTACGTATTCAATTTCGCACCATGATGCAGTATGTGCCACATTTTCCTAGTAAGACCACAGGAGAGGGTTAGACCTAACATGGTCAGGTATTTCCCAGTCATGTTGGTGAAGAAAACACGTCAAAGCTCCAGTCGATAGGAAGCCCTGTTCGAGGGATGTATTCGTATAGATAGAACTGTTTTGCAACCAATCTCTTAAATGTCTTAGAAGTGCAGCATGATTATAGACTACTACATCTGGGGAAGTTAATACCTCCATTAGATTTAGGTTGAGCAAGTTTACGCAAAGCAATAAGTGCTCGGCCTCCCTTCCATATAAAGGTTCTAATAAGTTTGTTAATATGTTGTGTGTCCTGCTTAGTCAGCAGTATGGGAAGCGTTTGCAATGGGTATAGTATGCGTGGTATAGCCACCATTTTTAGCAGGTTAGCCCTGCCTAGATAGGACAGTGGAAGACGTTCCCATCTCTTAATATCATCAGTTAAAGTGTGTATGGCCTTATTTACGTTGAGTTTATATAGTTCAGAAATGTAGCGTGGCACCATAATACCCAAATATATAATATATATGGACACCCAGTGTAGGGGAAAGTGTGAGGTCCAGCTCGGACACGTCACATTGACATATAGCAATAAAGCTTTAGATTTGTCCATATTAATGCTAAAACCCGATATGTGGCCAAATAATTGGATTTTGTCTAGGATCAAGGTAAGGGAATGTTCGGGGTCAGATATGTAAAGGAGGATATCGTCAGCGAAAGCAGATAATTTGATTTCCTGACCACCCACTTTTATACCCCTAAAAACAGACCATTCCTGTACTGTCCTAAGCAATGGGTCGAGGGCCAAATTAAATAGCAGCGGCGATAGAGGGCATCCCTGACGAGTACCCCTTTCTAAAAAGAACCGTTGGCCCCTGATCCCATTAATTAACAGAGAGGCAGCTGGATTGTTGTAGATGTATCGTATATAGTTAATAAAGTCTGTGCCAAACCCCCTTCTCTCCAACACAGCAAACAAATGTGGCCACAAGACCATATCAAAGGCCTTATTAGCATCGAGGCTAATAACCATATTTGAGTCTGTACATGGAGACTGGGACGCCGCCACCGCCGCTAGAGCCATGCAGATAGCTTTAACCGCATGTCTGCCAGTCACAAAACCCATTTTTGTCATGGTGAGGATATCAGGGAGAATGGATTGAAGCCGCGTCGTCAGTATTTTGGCCAATAGTTTATAGTCTACGTTCAAGAGACTAATTGGCCTGTATGAGGAAAGAAAATTGGTGTCTCTACCAGGTTTAGGTATAAGTGTAATAAACGCTTCATTAAAGAGAGGAGATGGAGAATTCCTCTCATGTATGGCATGGAACAATTCCAATAAGGTGGGGACAAAATGGGCCTGTAGCATGCGGTAGTAATCTCCCGACAGGCCATCTGGGCCTGGAGACTTACCATGAGGTAAATTGGAGATAGCAGTGTTAATTTCCTCCGCCGTTATGTGTCCCACAAGGGCTTCTCTCTGGTCCCTAGTCAGGGGGGGCAGTACCTCATCTGTGAGCAACTGTGTTTGTATATCAGTATCTATTTGTGCCGATCTAAACAAGGATTGAAAATAGGATTGAAATTGTTCCACTATTTCTTGAGACTTAGTGATAACATGACCGGACCTGGGGTGGTGTATTGCAGTTATAACGTGCCGTTTTTTGGGAGGTCGGGAAATGACTGCCAGTAATCTGCCAGCCTTATTGCCCCATCTATAGAATTTATTTTTGGTAAAGTCTAAGGAGTGTTTCGCCTGGGTAGCTAAATAAGTTTCAAGCAGACGCCTAGTCTGTTTGTATTCAGGAGGGTAGTCTCCGTTGGATTAGAAGTATGTGTTCGAAAGGCCATGGACATGGCTGCTTTTAACTCAGTGTATTCCATTTTGGAATCCCTTTTTTTCCGGGTGACATAACTAATAATGTGACCCCTCATCACTGCCTGAGAGGCAATCCAAAAAATGTCAGGTCTATCCCAGTAGTCTATATTTTCATCAATGTAATTGGTCCAATGGTATGTGAGATATAGTTTAAAGTCCTCTGAGTCTGCCAGGTATTGTGGGAATCGCCAAATACGGTCTGTCGAATGCATATGGGGATGGGATAGTGCCAGAGTGACGGGTACATGATCAGAGATCAATATGTCAAGTATATCCACCCCAGCAATCTGGGACATCAGGTCATCGGCAATTAAGAACTTGTCAATACGAAACAATGTTCCATGTGCCAGCGACAAATAGGTGTGCGTCCTGTCGGTTGGGTGTAGCAATCTCCATGGGTCAGAGTGGTCCAAGGAGTCTCGAAATGCCAACAAGTGTCTGCTCTGGGAGTCAGTGGTTCTCGACATAGTCGGCAATCTGTCAACTGTAGGGTTGTACACCATGTTATAGTCTCCACCCACTATCAGGGAATAGTTAGTTCTGCCTAGAAGAATGTGGGTGATGTCCTGAATAAATGTGTGGGTATTAACATTTGGGGCGTATAAGTTGACAAGGGTGAATTTAGAATGAAAAAGCTCTATATCCATTATGATATATCTGCCTTCGGGATCAATAATTTCTGTCAAAACAGTAACGGAGATTTTTTTGGAAAAGTATGGCTACCCCTCTGGCTTTCGTGCGAAAAGGAGCAGCGATACAAGGACCAAGCCATGAAGCTTTCAATACATTTTCCTCGCCTGTCAGCCAGTGTGTTTCCTGTAAGAAGATCACATCTGGGTGAAAGCGCTTAAGGTGCGTGACTACAGGTCGTCGCTTGACCGGGGAATTAAGCCCTCTTACATTCCAAGAAATGAATTGTATTGGTTTCGAGGGTATTATCTCAGATGAGGAAGAAACTGCTGACGGCATAGCTACCCAAGCCCCTCAGGGCAATGAGATATTTGACAGGTAAGCAATAAACTCAAGCGGACAGCGGCGGCTCCCCTCCTAACCCAAGGTCCCCAGGATAGCAGTGATTTCAACAGCATAAACACCAGTGTAACATGAAATGCATAGCACAGTCTTAATATTTGAGATATCAATAGTGAACCATAATGACCCATAACTCTATTTTCTAACATTTTTCTAACAACCAAAACCACGGTGGGCACCAACTAGGCCTAGTGGTGCGCACACTGAACACTAACAAAATAGTTACAAAATTAGTAAGAATGGATACTTATAGTAAATTACAGTATCAACTAGAATATCTGAAAAAAAAGAAAAGAAATATAAGGTAGGTTAACACACATCCGCCCGAGGCGGGAGTACCCGAACCGTTCAACCCATTGCACCCCACCGCCTGATATCCTAATTAATAGGCGACCTTGATGGGGATCTGTAAGTCAGAAAGTGAGACCTCGCCACCTCCGGGTCTGTGTAAAACATCTGATTTCCATTTTCTGAGACCCGCAGTTTGGCTGGGTACAGCAAGGCGAATCGGATATTTTTGCTATGCAAATAGGAACGAACATCAGAAAATTCCTTTCTTTTCTGAGCCACAGCTGCCGAGAAGTCTTGAAATATCAAGATCTTGTGGCCCTTGACTAACATTTCTCTAGTTTTACGGTAAGCTGTGAGAACTTGTTCGTTGGCCCTGTAGTCTAAGTAGCGGGCGATGACTGGTCGGGAACGCTTCCGTGTCCCATCCTGCATCGCTCCCAGCCTATGAGCTCTTTCGATATGTGGGAGTTCAATATCATCTATGATTCCCAACGAGGCTGGGAGGTCTACAGAAAGAAAGGAGGAGAGGGCTGGGCCCGTCAAGGACTCTGGAATACCTCTAAATCTAAGGTTATTTCAACGAGATCTATTTTCCAGGTCCTCAACATTATCCTGCAGTTGTCGTATATATTTATATTGGGATGATACTCCCTCCTGACAGGTTTGGACTAAGTCCTCAGTGTCACCCAGTCTCGTTTCCAATGCGGAAATACGCGTCACATGAGAGTCTATGCGAGCTAAACCCATTTCTAAGCGGGCCTGTAGGTCGTCAAATCGCTTATCAAGCAAGGGCATAAGAAAATCCGAAATTTCTTTGGCTGTCAGGGGTGGGGTTTAGCTAGGTGATTCCGACCCATGCCCAGCTGGGGAGGGTGGGCCTGATTTAGAGGGAACGTCTTTCCCCTTCCCTGCTAGGAGGTGTTGGATTGTTTCGGAGTCATGGCTTTGTCGAGGTATTTATCCATACCCCAGGGAATGAGACGTGGAACAGTTAGTGTCACTTTTAGGTACTGATTCCACAGGTATAGGCAATGATAGTAAAACAGAGGTAATTACATACGAAGCTCGGGCGGAAGTGCGAAACCTGATCAAATTATTTAGAACATACCATAACCTGCGGAAAAGCCCACAGAAAGGCCCCGGCAACAAGCCACAGCAGTCCCCAACTGAGGCGTGAACTTATATCTGAATACAATTTGAAATGTCAAGCAATACAGAATAAATTTATCGAATGAAAATAACAAACGTCACATACAGGTCTCAGCGAATGAAGGAAAGAAGAAAGTTATATCACACAAAATTTGTCGAAGAAGGAAAATAACAAACGTCACAAAAAAGTTCCCTGGAGAGAAGAACAGAGGTATATCACATAGAGACCTTGGTGTATACAAAATAACAAACGTCACATAAGATTCTCCGCAGGAAAAAAGAAATAAAATACAATGTTCGATAAAATATGAAAAATAACAAACAGCACAGATAAGTTCCAAAGGGAACCAGATAAATTTAGGATACGCAATGAGTCAGAAACTGAAAATAAGGCCTGCGGCCGGCAGTCAAATAGGCAAAGTGGAAAGAGAGTAGGATTTGCCGGAGCAGCACCAGCTGGTACCACGTAGTATCCGTTAATGTGGGAGGCCTCCCAGCAGGAGTAAATAGGGGGCAGCTGGGGAAGGTTATGACACAAAAGCGTAAATTAAATAAAATAAATGAAATAACAGTCACAAATGTAGGACCAACAGTAGGTCAGTCCCACTTTGAACAAGGGTCTCAGTGAGCCCTTCACAGCTGCAAAGTGAAATAAAGATAAGCAGCCTGTGTAAAGTTCCCAGCTGGATACAGTTATTGTGGCCACCAGAGGTATAGGGAGGATGGGGTAGGAAAAAAGGGAGTGGGGAGCGGGCAGAAAGAGTTTGAGGGGAAGGGTAAAACACAAGGTAGGGAGGGAAAAGGGTGTTAGTAAGGGTAATTAACAAACACCGGGTAAATAGGAGATGAGATCCAAGGAGAGTGCTGCAGACAGTTTACAGCGACCAGAAACGCCGGCAGGAAGAATTTCTTCAGTGAGGATGGAGGACTCATCCACGGCAACAAACCCAGCCAGCCAGGATCACTTCAGGCGACGTCCGCCCACCAGGTCTCGGTGTCTCAACTCGCAGGGAGAGAGCGTGGCCGGGTAGCAGGGAGTCCACCGGCACCCAGCAGCGGTGGTGAAGCAATGAGCCGGAGTACCACGGGATGGAAGCAAGATGAGGCTCCCAGTCCAGCGACGCCAAGTGCAGCAAGATCAGAGACCAATGCAGGGAGGAGAGAAGCAGGCGGCTCAGGGCAGAAAACACCAGTCAGGTGCGCCCCTCCGTCTCGGGCAGTGCAGCAATCCCGTCCGGCAGGCGCTCCACGGCGGGACCTCCCGCAGCCCGATGGCAGCCACCAGGATTCGGGAGGAGAGGGTCAGGTAAGCAAGCGCAGGGTCTCCCGCGGTCACGGAGGCAGTTCCCGCGGGCCAATCCTCAGCGGCCAAACGGATAGGAACGGACCAACGGACGGAGTTCCACAGCGCGTCCCGCGGTTAAGGGGGGCATCCACTACAGCCCGATCACTCACAGTCGGGAGAAAGGGTCAGGCCATCGGGCACAGGGTAACACGTGGGTAGGGGCACATCCCCTGCGGGCAGCCGTCAGCAGGTCCACTCCAGGAGCCAGCAACCAGAGAGGGGTCGAGAGAGGCAGTGGAGTCGGGTAGGGAGAGTAGCCGGCAATCTGCAGTGAAGGTGAGCGTTCCGTCACGCCAGCTTTTGCGCCAAAGGAGATGCGCATATACAGGCCACTATCAGGGGCCATACTCCGGGGGATATATAGGCTCCAGACGTAATTTTTGTATCTAGGGAATCCACCACACATCAGCTATCCGAGGATACAATCAGATTCTCCAAAAGTAGATTGATAGTGGTAGATGGAGGCAGATTCAGATGATCCTTGTCTGGAGAGAAGTTAAAATGCAGCCACACGAGGTGCCCTGCCCACCGGAAGTCCATATTTATTTTTCTACAGAGCTAATCTACATGTGATGAGCCTGCTAAGCCCATTTAGGAACCAAGTTATTGGTTAGATTTACCGTACAGAACACCACATGCATTGAATTCAGAATTTACTGTATGTCAATAAGAACATAACACATCTTAGGTGGTATTCATTTATTTGGGACAACACACATCTGACACCACAGGAAATATCAATCAAGGTCATAGTACCTGTAATATGAAATATTGATTCTAGATTTACTGCACTATATATGTGGTGCAGTGTGTGGTTTTAACATTATATGTCACACCTTGTCTTTCACTTGTTGTTTGTCATTTTAATATTTCACGGTTATAGGCTTTTTAACACAACATTATTAAAGGTTATATTTTATGTGTATAATTATTAGTGCGCCATTCTAAGACCAATCCTTTTTCCCTTTCTTGAAACTCTTTCTGAATAAATAAAGAGTTAAATAAACAAAATAGGAATTTAATACCTACCGGTAATTACTTTTCTTCTAGTCCGTAGTGGATACTGGGGTCTTGTACTTTAGTACCATGGGGTATAGATTGGGTCCACTGGAGCCTGGCACTTTAAAACTTTTAGTGTGTGTATTTATGTGCTGGCTCCTTCCCTCTATGCCCCTCCTACCAGACTCAGTCTAGGAAAACTGTGCCCGAGGAGATGGATATAATATGAGAGAAGAACAATACAACAGCCTTGAGGCAACAAGCCAACACACAACCCTGAATGAAAGGGGGTCGCTAACCCAAACAGAGGGTAGCAACACCAACCTAAACCGGATAGCACGGTTATCCCAACAATAAAATAGAACCGCAACACCGGTCCAACCAAATACTTACACAGGTAAGCAGGAACGAAGCACTGAGGCGGGTGCCCAATATCCACTACGGACTAGGAGAAAATGGAATTACCGGTAGGTATTAAATTCCTATTTTCTCTTATGTCCTAGTGGATACTGGGGTCTTGTACTATAGTACCATGGGGAAGTGCCGAGCCCCCTGTAAAATCACCTGACCAAACTGAAGGTCATCCTTGGCCAAAGGTATCGAACCTATAGAATTTGATAAATGTGTTCGAACCAGATCAAGTTACAGCTCGGCACAATTGGAGGGCCGAGACACCCCGGGCAGCCACCCAGGAAGTGCCCACCGACCTCGTCGAGTGGGCCTGAATAGACGACGGCAAAGGCAGAGCCGCCAAAGTATAGGCCTGTTGAATGGTCAACCGGAGCCAACGAGCAATAGATTGCTTAGAGGCGGGCCGACCAATCTTGGAGGCATCATAAAGGAAAAACAGCGAGTCAGATTTCTGATGATGGGCCGTCCTTTTGACATAAATTTTAAGAGCTCTGACCACATCCAAGGACTCAGGACCAATGGAAGTGCCAGATAACACTGGAACCACAATAGGCTGATTCACATGAAAAGTTGACACCACTTTCGGCAGAAACTGGGGACGGGTCCTAAGTTCCGCCCTGTCTGCATGAAAAATCAAATAAGGGCTCTTACAGGATAAGGCCCCTAATTGAGAGACACGCCTGGCAGACGCCAAAGCCAATAACATCACCGACTTCCAGGTGAGAAGGGGGGAGCGAAAGATCAGCCAGCAAGGACAAGGGTATTTGCATGGGTATTGACATCTGAAATACAGACACAAGTATTGCCCAGGATATTCCCAATTTATTACCTAAAGACGATTGTGGCCCAACAATACGGTATATAGAAAATGATGCCCATAGCACAAGGGAAGATACTAACATCAGGGAGGGGGGCTTAGTAAGACTTAATAGATCAAATAGGGATATTAGTGAGAAAGGATGTAGTATGTATGATGGGGGCAAAAGGAAGGGAAGAGAATAACAGTCGGTAAGGTTAATTCTAGAAAGGCACTAGAAATTATAGATAAGTTACCAATAAAACAAACAGACAAGGGAGATGCTAAGTTAAATTGTATGCTTGCGAATGCAAGAAGCCTATCGGGTAAAATGGGGGAATTGGAATGGCTTGTATCACAGTCTCAGTATGATATTATAGGTATTACGGAAACATGATGGGACAACTCTCATGACTGGGTTGCAAATTTGGTGAGGGATACATAAGTTATGGTAAGCACTTACCATTGATAACGGTATTTCTCCTAAGTCCACAGGATAACAAATGGATATGATGAAGCGACAGCGGATTTGCACCAATCGGTCAAAGCTTTTCTGGCCTTCCAGCATGCAACGGGCCCATCCATATATCCTCGCCTCCTTGCTCAGGCAAATCAGTTGTATTCCAAATCTCAAGGCAGGAGCATCATGGATAGCCCTAATCAGGCGATAAGAACACACATGCACACCCTTCCATACAAGAAGGAAGAGGTTAGTGAGTAAAAGGATCCTCAAATCAGGTGCGTAAGGGTGGGATCCCTGTAGATCCTGTGTACTTAGGAGAAATACCGTTATCAACGGTAAGTTCTTACTATAACGTATATTTCTCCGGCAGGGTCCACAGGTTATCCACAGGATAACAATGGGATTTCCCAAAGCAATTTAGTGGTGGGGACGCTCCAGATTGGACATGAGAATCCTTCGCCCGAATTCAGCGTCATGAGAGACAAAGGTATCCAATGCATAATGTCTAATGAATGTGTTAATGGAAGACTATGTGGCTGCCTTACATATCTGTTCTGCTGAAGCACCACGTTGTGATGCCCAAGATGGACCTACCTTACGAGTAGAGTGAACAGAGACAGTAGCCGGAACCGGGAGATCAGCCTGAGAAAATGCTTATGAAATTGTCATCCAAAGCCATCTTGCAAGTGTCTGTGCTTATCAGCAGGTCATCCTCTCTTGTGAAATCCATAGAGAATGAAGAGAGAATCTGTTTTTCTGATGGCACTGGTACGATCCACGTAGATCCTTAATGCATGGACCACGTCCAGCGATGCATCTCCCGCAGAAAGGCCCAGTACCTGGAAAGCCAGGACTACAATTTCTTCCTTAAGGTGGAATTTAGACACCACCTTCGAAAGATACCCAGATCTAGTTCTGAGAACTGCTATATCTGGATAAAAAAAAAAAAATCAGAAACGGGGAATGACATGATAATGCCCCTAATTTTGATACTCTTCTAGCCGACGCCATAGCCAGTAGAAAGAGAACTTTATCTGTCAACCATTTAAGATCCACTTTATTAAGTGGTTCAAACAGGGAAACTTGAAGAGCTATGAGGACTAGACTTAAGTCCCAAGGCACTGTAGGAAGAACAAAAGGATGTTGAATGTGCAGCATTCCCCGGAAAAAAAGTATGCACATCCTGTAAATTGGCAATTTTCTTTTGGAACCATACAGTCAATGCTGATACTTGCATTCTAAAGGAAGCCACCTTCAAACCTTTATCCATTCCTGCCTGAAGGAATGTTAAGACCCTGGAAACTCTGAAAGATTCAGGGTTCATTTTCAGTTCACTGCACCAATGAATTATAGGTTTGCCATTTTCGGTGATAAATGCGAGTTAAGGAAGGTTTCCTTGCTCTGAGCATAGTTTGAATTACCTGTTGTGAGAATCCTCTTGACTTCAGGATAGAGGTTTCAAGAGCCATGCCGTCAAAGACAGTCGATCCAGATGTCTATGATAACAAGAACCCTGCATTAGTAGATGTGGACGTTGAGGGAGCAGAAGTGGAACATCCATCGACATCCTCTGCAGAACTGTGTACCAATGCCTTCTGGGCCAAGCCGGAGCTATTAGTATCACAGCACCTTTTCCTTGCTTTATCTTTCTCACCACCCTGGGTAATAGGGTGATTGGAGGAAACACATAAGCCAGATGAAAGTCCCATCTCACCGACAGGGCAACCACAAAGATCGCTCTGGGATCCTTTGTTCTTGCCCAGAATGTGAGTATTTTGTTGTTCAGACGGGACGCCATGAGAGCTATCTCTGGCAACCCTGACTTGTCTACTAGAGTCTGAAAGACCTCCGGGGTGTAGAGCCTATTCACTTGCCTGAATGGCTTGTCAACTGAGAAAGTCCTCTTCCTAGTTTAGGACTCCCGGAACGAACACTGCGGACAAGGCTGGATGATGAAGTTCTGCCCACTTTAGTATATGACTTACCTCCTTCATCGCTTTTTGGCTGTGAGTTTCTCCTTGATGGTTGAGGTACACTACAGCCGTCGCATTGTCCGAGCGGATCTGGAATGGTTTTCCCCGAAGAATGTCCTTTGCCTGAATCAGTGCCATGTATATAGCCCGAAGTTCCAATATGTTTATTGGCAGGCAACTTTCTTCCTTGGTCCATTGCCCCTGAAAACACAACCTTCCTGACACTGCTCCCCAGCCATGGAGACTGGCATCTGTCATCAGAATTTCCCAATCTGATATCCAAAAGGGTCTCCCCTTGTCCAGATGGGATGTCTGTAGCTACCAGGCTAATGCTTCTTATCGTAAGAAACATTGGGGGTCATTCCGAGTTGATCACTAGCTTAAAATGTTCGCTGCGCAGCGATGATGCAAAAAAAGGCACTTCTGCGCATACATATGCGGCGCAATGCGCACGCGCGACGTACTTTCACACAAGGTCTAGCGATGCATTTCAGTTGCACTAGCTGCCGCAGAGTGATTGACATGAAGTGGGTGTTTCTGGGTGTCAACTGACCATTTTCAGGGAGTGTTCGGAAAAACGCAGGCATGCCAGGAAAAATGCAGGCGTGGCTGGGTGAACACAGGGCGTGTTTGTGACGTCAAATCCGGAACTGAATGGTCTGAAGTGATCGCAAGCGCTGAGTAGGTCTGGAGCTACTCTAAAACTGCACAATTTTTTTTGTAGCCGTTCTGCGATGGAAGCGATTGCACTAATGTAAAGCTAATATACACTCCCAGAGGGCGGAGGCTTAGCGTTTGCACGGCAGCGAAAAACTGCTAGCGAGCGATCAACTCGGAATGACCCCCATAGTCTGTGTTTTTATCATCTGATGCAACCCATTCCATTTGATCAGACGCTGCAGAGTCCTCGAGTGGAATTGTGCATACTCCACCCAGAGCCGGCCCTAACCAATATTATGCCCTAGGCAAGATTTTGGCTGGTGCCCCCTAGCACCAGTGGCGTAGGGAGGGCTCCAGGCGCCCAAGACAGTACAGGGTGCCGCAGCTCGACTCCGCCGGAACCTCCGTCTGGCCGCAAGCAGCTCGCAGCTGTCAGTCACTGACAGCTGAAAGCCCGAGCTGCATCAAGTCTCTCCTTCCCCTCCGCTCCCCTCCCTTCTCCGCCGGTCCGTGACTTGCGTGTGACGTCACACGCACGGACGGGCGGAGTCACGGTCAGCAGCAGTCGGGATGCAGGAGCGGGCAAGTGAGTATTTTTTTTGTTATGTTTTTTTCTTTTGTGTTTGCGGCGCTACCAGGGGCACAGCTACTCTGGGCACAGCTACAGGGGGCACAACTACTGGGGGCAAATCTACAGGGGGCACATCTACAGGGAGCACATCTACAGGGAGCACATCTACAGGGGGCACATCTACAGGGGGCACAATTACTCTGGGCCCAGCGACAGGGGGCACATCTACTGGGGGCAAATCTACAGGGGGCACAACTACTGGGGGCAAAGCTGCAGGGGGCACAACTACTGGGTCCATAACTACAGGGGGCATAACTGTGGCCACGCTCCTTCCCTATGAAGCCACGCTCCTATTTTTTGGCGTGCACTATGTTTACCCTATGGGTGTGTGTGGGGGGGGGGTGCCAAAGGAAACTTTTCCCTGGATGCCACAAGGTCTAGAACCGGCACTGGTGGCCCGCCCCCAATTCAGCTACAGGGGAGGGGGCGCCAAAACATACCTTGCTCCAGTCACCATAACACCTTGCTACACCTCTGCCTAGCACCACCGCTGGTTCCGCCTCTGACCTTGCACCTCTTTCCCAGCACCATCACCCCTCGCCCATAGCAGTCCTTATTTTGGTGTTTGTACCCCCTGGGGGTCATTCCGAGTTGTTCGCTCGGTAAAAATCTTCGCATTGCAGCGATTTTCCGCTTAATGCGCATGCGCAATGTCCGCACTGCGACTGCGCCAAGTAAATTTGCTATCCACTTACGAATTTTACTCACGGCATTTTCATCGTTCTGGCGATCGTAATGTGATTGACAGGAAATGGGTGTTACTGGGCGGAAACAGGCCGTTTTATGGGCGTGTGGGAAAAAACGCTACCGTTTCAGGAAAAAACGCAGGAGTGGCCGGAGAAACGGGGGAGTGTCTGGGCGAACGCTGGGTGTGTTTGTGACGTCAAACCAGGAACGACAAGCAGTGAAATGATCGCAGATGCAGAGTAAGTCTGGAGCTACTCAGAAACTGCTACGAGGTGTGTAATCGCAATATTGCGAATACATCGTTCGCAATTTTAAGATGCTAAGATTCACTCCCAGTAGGCGGCGGCTTAGCATGAGCAAATCTGCTAAAATCCACTTGCGAGCGAACAACTCGGAATGACCCCCCCCCTATATTTTAAATAGGAACAGTTTGCAAATTTGGCGCACAGCCCAAAAAGGGGTGTGTTTTTGCTGGCAAGGGGCATGGCCACACAATAACCCCAATTCCAATTACGCCACACAGTACTGCAACTTTATTCACATTTGATCATGCGACAGTGTCCATAATTCATATTACATCCCACAATTGTATCACTTTTCCTTTATTCACATTAGACGACACAGTAGTGCCCTTTCTATATGCAACGCCACATAGTAGAGCACCTTATACACATGTCACACATTAGTAATGCATTTATACACATTCCACACAGTAATACCCCTTACACATATGAGACACCTTATTAATGTCCTCATAAACATAATGTGCCTTACACATTATGACAACCTTTATGAAAGCCCTTTTACACATAATGTCCCTTGTACATATGCCGCACATTATTAATGCCCTTATACACATAATGACACACATAGTGCTCCTTACACATTTGCTGCACTTTATTAGTGCCCCTATACACATAATGACAAACATACAGTAGTACCCTGTTACACATATGCCGCACATTATTAATGCCCTTATACACATGACACAGATAGTGCCCCTTACACATATGTTGCACATTATTAATGCATTTTTACATGACACACATAATGTTTCTTACACATATTCCGAACACTACTGCACAACCGACCCACTCACATGCACACAGCACTCACACTGCCACTAACACTGTAACCTCTGCCTCTGCTTGGATACAGATGTGTCCTCATAAATCTTGCCTCAATCCTATCATCGGGCACACATTCTTTTTTTTTTTAATGAAAATGCATCTTATTTGCATTGCTATGTGGCTAGGATGCACAATCAGCTTCTGCGGCTGTATCTGCATATGAAATGCTACACACAGAATATACGCATGCCGCATATCATTTTAATCAGCAGAAGCTGCTGATGTCCCTAGGAATATCAAATGCCCTAGGCAATTGCCTAGTTTGCCCATGCCTATGGCCGGCTCTGACTCCACCATGTCGAATGTTGACACCATCAAACCCATCACACGCATTGCTGCGTGAATGGATACCTTTTGACTGTGTAACAAGTCCTGAATCCTTGACTGGACCTTGGATATCTTGTTCAGAGGTAAAATTACTCTCTGAAGACTTGAATCCAGTACAGCCCCCAAGTGAATCATCCGTTGTGACGGAACCAGTGACGATTTTACCATAAGCCAGCCGTGGTTCTGCAGACACGTTATTGTCTGTTGCAGATGACATAAAAGCAATTCCTGCGTCTATGCCAGGATTCAAAGATTATCGAGGTATGGAAATATTCTTATCTCCTGCTGGCGGAGATAAGCTGCCATTACCACCATAATCTTGGTAAATACTCTGGGAGCTGTGGCTATCCCAAAAGGTAGGGCCTGGAACTGAAACTGCTGTTGGAGGATAGCGAACCTGAGATAGCACTGATGGGACAGTGCTATAGGAACATGTAGGTAAGCATCCTGTATATCCAGGGATACCATATAATCCCCTGGCTCCATGGCTCAAATGATGGAACGTAACATCTCCATGTGAAACCGAGGTACCCAAATGTATCTGTTCAGTACTTTGAGATTGAGAATGGGCCGAAATGACCCATTTGGCTTCTGAACTAAAAACAGGTTGGAGTAAAAACCCTGTCCTCTTTGTGCAGGAGGAACTGGAATGACTACTCCTGACTGAAGCAATTTCTGAACTGCTTCTAATAAAGCCCTGGCCGTCGTCTCTACCCGAGACGGGCTGGTACAAAAAAAACCTTCGAGGAGGGTGTTTCTTGAAGGCAAAAACATAACCTAAAGATACCGCTTCCTGCACCCAGGCATCTGTTGTAGACTGCTGCCAGATCTGTGCATGGCCTTATGACTGCCCCAGACAGGGAAAAAATGTTTTTTAAAAAACCATCCATTCGCCTATCCGTGACATCATTTAATGATGTTGAAGGCAAAGGTAATGTAGATTTTCGCACTAATCGAATTACATGAGTATCTACTTTAGGAGCCACCTTCCCTTTTTAAGCAATTCCCAGCTGGAAGAGGATAAATGGAATTCCATTTCCTATGAATTCTAAACTTCTTATTGGGCGTAGCCCAAGCCTCTTCCATAATTTCTGTCAGCTGATCTGTCCCTGGAAACTCAGTCTTAGCTGTTTTGGGACGTTTAAACACAGGTGCCTTGGTTTTTAACACAGGCTCTGCTGAATCCTCTAAGGATAGAATAGCTTCCATTGCTTTAATTAACTCAGCTATATCCACTGAGCTGAGACCTTCCTTTTCCTCTTCGTATGCCGAAGTAGAATTAATTGAGCTTTCATCTTCCGATGAATCCTCATCTGCATCATGTGTAGCCTGTGAGGGTGAAGATTTACTTACCACCGGCTTATTAGCTTTCTTTTGAGAAGCTTCTGCTGGAAGTGATACACCATAGGTGGGGAGCTGCATATAAGGGTTAATAGTGTAACCTATCCCTGTACAGGAGTTGGAGAAATTATCCTATCATCTATACTGGATAAAGTCTGTGCAAATATAGCACAAGGTGGATCCATCTGCACCTGAATCTGCCTTGTATTTTCCATTAATCCCTGGTGAAAGCTAAAACAATTTGCACACAAACCATCCTGAACCAGATCTGAGAGGATAACGCAGCTATGCAAGACAAACATTATATGAGTGTTGGTGTTGCTGTGAGTGTACCTTCCTCACCTTTGCCGCTCTTAGACATGATAAATAATCAACACTTCCACAGTGTACTACACAAGGTGTGACTGTAATCACTTTACATTTCTTAAAATGATATACAATCTGTCCCTAACCATGCACCAGCATTGAGGATCGGCATAAACAAACCGACAGAAATATAGTGAAGTCAGCAATCACACTAGCAGTCAGTCACATATTATACATTAGTATAATAAGCAATATGAGCACATCATCTACTACAACGACATTTTAAGCATGTAGGAGAACATATTACTTCATCATGTTTAAACAGATCTAACGTATTCAGATGCAATGCGAAAGAAACCACAGTAAATGTATACAGACTCATATGCAATAGGCACTTATCTAACTAATCGTACTCAAGGGGTAGATAGAGACTTAGTGCTGTATAACCCGGACTCAGTAGAGTGGGATACAGGGAGACTCACCTTGCTTCCCGGACCGATCAATACATTAGCGAACATTGAGTGGATCCAGACGTTACTAGTGTACACTGCCACTCCATGAACCTACGGTATAGTGAACACAGATGCTCAGTGAACACGGATGCACTAATCACACAGTCGCCTATGCTGCGACTGGGTCCCCATCGTGTACAGTGTCGGGAGAGGGAACCAGTTCATGGCGGGAGACTCGGGGGAAACTGGTCATGAACCGGGGGGGGGGGGGGGACGACGAGGAGAGCATCTGACGCCCTACTGCTGACATCAACCCTAGGGATTGCGGCCTCATACTAATCATGGAGCCTCTGATCCCTAAGGCCTAGCGCTGGTGCACTCGAGGTGGCAGCCATGTCAGCGACTGTTTGTTGGTCTCCTCCCAAAACAGTGCGGCTGTGTCCGTATTCCCCTTCTAAGCAGAACCAATGCCTTACCTTCTGCCCATGCTCCGGACACAGCCGGTTAACGTCTGTTAGACCTGCTAGCATATCCGACACAGACGCCCGCTGAAACAGCACTGTACTCATGGGTAAGCGTTGTCGTGACCCAGCAGAGAGTTGTTGGAGTGACTCTTTCTAAGGTACATATAAGACGCTGTTTAGAAAGATCACTCAGAAAAATCGTAAGACTATAAAAATAAAATAAGAAAGCTTAGGGCTGCTAAAAATCAGCAGCCCTCTGACCATGGTCTGGCTCCTGCCGCACCAAACAAAAAACTGATTTGCCTAAGCAAGGAGGTGGGCATAGGCGGATCCAGGGGGAGGCACTCGAGCCCGTGCCCCCCTGGTCGTTTCTGACTTCTTTTTTTTCAAAAGGAGAATAGCAGCACTACTGCTATTTCCGTCAGTCAGATTTGATAAAAGAGTCGGCAGGCACTAGGACCCACCACGGCTCTAACAGCAAGTCTGTGTGGTAACCAATGGGGAGGCTGGAGCTGCAGCTACAACCTCCCACTGCTCACACCGCAACCTACCTCCCCCACTCCAGCCGGCCAGAGTCCAGCCCAGGCGCAGGGTTTAAATTCCAGCATCGAGTAAGACTGTTACTTATGACGGCGCAGAAGGCTTCATTAGCCCTCACTGCACCGCACAGTTTCCCAGCGCTTCCTCCTCCACTTCCTTTGCCACCATGCTAGGTGCAGTCAAACTCAGCTCAGCTTTGAGAAGGCGGCCTGTGTGATTGTGACAGGGCTGTCCTGCAGAAGTCTTATGCTGCTTGTTGGCGATCCAGCTGGCTGCTTCTGCTAATCAAAGATGGTCAGTTCGTGTCCTGCAGTCTGAGTCTCAGTGCAGTGCCCAAAACAAGGTATGCTATACCTGCCACCACCAACTAAAATCTTTAATAATTATATTGTGCTGGTGTGCCTTCCAGGCTCCCATAACTAATGGAACAGGTGATCACATTTCAAGGCCCAATCAGCCTTTCCATCAGTGTGAAACAATGGCAATAAACCAGGATGCGCTCCTACAGACAATAATTACCTGATGGCGTATTCTGTAAGGCCACGCCCCCTGTGATACCACACCCCTTCTCTGGGAGCATGCGTGCCTTAGGTACATGTAAATAAAACTTACCATTCCACTATCATGGTGCCCCCCTTTCATTTTCTTCTGGATCCGCCCCTGGAGGCGGGGATATATAGACCGGCCCGTTGCATGCTGGGAGGCCAGAAAAGCTTTGACCAATTGGTGCAAATCCTCTGTCGCTTCATCATATTCCATTGTTAGCCTGTGGATAACCTGTGGACCCTGCAGGAGAAATTCTCTTTTCAGAAGGGACAGAGTTACCAAAAGGGGAGGAGGGGTATGTCTCTTTGTTAAACCATCTCTAAAACCAATCTTAATAGATGGTATTTATGAGGGTGCTGGAGATAACGTGGAGTCGCTATGGGTTGAGATCACAAGTGGGGGCATTGAAGTAAAGAAACTAGTCATTGGCACGTGCTACAAGCAACCGGATATTAGCGTTCATGACGAGGAACAACTTTTACAACAAATTGAAAGAGCTGTGGGATTGGGGAACATCCTAATGTTAGGTGATTTTAACTATCCTGATATACAATAAATTGGAGTAACGATTCATGTGTAAAAACTAGGAGCAGCGGGTTCTTAAATATATTAAAGGATCAATACTTGACTCAATTAGTCGAGGACCCATCTAGAGGTAAAACTATTCTAGACCTAGTTAGTACCAATAATGTGGACATTATATCAAACTCTAAAGTTGGGGAGACCTTGGGAAACAGTGATCAATATATGATCACATTCGACATCAGTTTCAAGAAACATAGCTATAAGGGAGCAACCAAAACATTTAACTTTAGAAAAGCTAACTTCAATATGCTGAGAAGGGCGCTATACGACATTGACTGGGAAATTTTGTTTCAAGGCAAGGACACATCAGAAATCTTGGATGCTTTAAAATGGTTGCTTGAAAGCAATATTCACAAATTCATTCCCATGAGCAGTAAACGCAGGTGTACTAAGCACAAACCAATGTGGCATAATAAGGAGGTCAAGGAAGCAATGGCTAATAAGAGGCGTGATTAAAAATATTTAAGTCTAATGGAGAGGAGGATTCATTCCGGTATTACAAGGAATGCAATAAAAGATGCAAACAAGTAATAAGAGCAGCTAAAATTGTAAATGAAAAGCAAATCGCTATAGAGTAAAACTAATCCTAAAAAGTTTTATAAATATATAAACAGTAAAAGGTTAAAGAAGTAGAATGTAGGCCCATTAAAAGATGAATTGGGAGCTTTGATAAATGACGACAAATGAAAAGCGGAAATATTGAACAACTTTTTTTCCTCAGTATTCACCAGGGAGGATGAGCCGGAGACAGTAGTGCATAGCGACAGGGAAGATAATGACTCATGGCTTGATGCTTGCTTAAGTGAGGAAGTAGTCCTGGAGAGACTAAGCAAGGTAAAGATTAATAAATCACCAGGCCCAGACGATTTTCATCCGAGGGTTATTAGGGAGCTTAGGGTCACAGCTAGCAAAACCCCTATACTTGATTTTCCATAGTTCAATTATATCAGGCATGGTACCAAAGGATTGGCGCATAGCTGAGGTAGTGCCTTTATTTAAAAAGGGAACAAAAAGTAATCCTGGAAACTATAGACCAGTTAGTTTAACATCTATAGTGGGTAAAATTTTGGTAAGGCATTTTGAGGGATATCATAGAGGAGCACCTACAGGCTACTAAATTTATTAGTAAAAGTCAGCATGGGTTTGTAGGGACAGATCATGTCAAACCAACTTAATTAGCTTCTACGAGGAAGTGATTGAGAATCTTGATCAGGGAAAAGCAGTAGATGTGGTGTATTTAGATTTTGCAAAAGCCTTCGATACAGTGTCTCAAAGGAGACTGATCAATAAATTAAGGGAACTTGGAATATACTATTTGTAGATGGATAAGAAATTGGCTGGATGACAGAGTACAACGAGTAGTGGTCAATGGGATGTTCTCCAGCTGGGCACCAGTAGTCAGCGGAATACCACAAGGGTCCATTCTTAGCCCACTGCTGTTCACTATATTTATCAATTATCTAGGAATAGGCCTGGAAAGTACAGTGTCAATCTTTGCAGATGATACTAAACGGTGTAAGGTAATTAATTCAGAAGGCGATGTGGAGTCTCTACAGAATGACTTATTTAAACTTCAAACCTGGGCGTCTAAATGAAGAATGAGGTACAATGTAGAAAAATGCAAAGTTATGCATTTTGGGACAAAAAACACACTTGCATCCTACACTCTAGATGGGGAAAATATAGGGGTAACTATGGTGGAAAAGATTTGGGGGCCCTCATAGATAATAGGCTTAATAACAGTACACAATGTCAAATTGCAGCAAAGAAGGCAAGTAAAGTGCTTGGGTGCATTAAACAGGGCATTGAGACAAGGGATGAGGATGTAATCCTGCCACTGTACAAATCATTGGTACGTCCGCACCTGGAATATTGTGTTCAGTTCTGGGCACCGTATTATAAAAAAAGATATCGGGGAGCAAGAAAAAGTTCAGAGAAGAGCTACTAAATTAATTAAAGGGTTAGAAACACATATAAATATGTATACACTAGAAAAGAGGCGATTAAGAGGAGACATTAATAATATCTTCAAATATGTAAAGGGTTATTACAAGGAGCTAGCAGCGGATTTGTATATTAAAATAACTCTGTATACGACGCGTGGGCACTCGCTGAGGCTAGAGGAGAGAAAATTCCGTACACAACGTAGGAAAGGGTTCTTCACGGTAAGGGCAATTAAGATTTGGATCTCCCTGCCGGAGAAGGTATTAATGGCAGACTTTGTAAATGCATTTAAAAACGGATTGGACAAATTTCTAACTGGAAAATTTATCCAGGGCTATAGCATTTAACATATTGACATTAAATTATCTGGGAGTGGTAAGATTGATAAGTGTCAGTTGGTACTAGACCATTACTCCAGCAGGCGCATTATAATATGAACAGCTTAACACAGAATACAGGTTGAACCCGATGGGCATTTTGCCTCTTTTCAACCTCACTGACTATGTAACCCTATGTAAGGGTTCAAACCAATCCGATTGGAGAAAAGACAGAACCACATTGAGGTCCCATGGAGCCGTGGGAGGTACAGAGGGCGGTTGCATATGAAGAACACCCTTCAGAAAAGGGCAAGCTGTTTCTGGAAGAAAATAGAGAGCGTCGAAATCTGGACTTTGATGATCCATATCCACTCCTGCTTGCAGGAAAAGTAGAAAACGACCAATTCTAAATTCCACGGGAGAAACCTTTCTACTTTCACACCAGGAAACATACTTCTTCCAGATACGATGATAATGTTTTGACGTAACCATCTTCCTGGCCTGGACCATGGTGGAAATAACCCGAGAGGGAAGACCTTCTCTCGCTAGAATCTCCCGCAACTTCCAAGCCGTCAAATGTAGTAGCTGTAAGTCTGGATAGACAAACGGACCTTTCTGAAGAAGATCGTCTTGGAGTGGCAGAGGCCAGGTATCCTCCAGAGTCATGGCCAGGAAGTCCGAGTACTATGCTCGTCGAGGCCAATCCGGTGCAATTAGAATTGCCAGAATGCTTTCCCTTCTTAGCCTTTTTAGCACCCTTGGCAACAGTAAAGGAGGGAATGGGTACAAATACTGGTACGTCCACGGCACAGTCAGTGCGTCCACAGATACAGCTTGCGGATCCCTCATTCTGGAACAGTAACAGCATAACTTCTTGTTGAGACAAGAAGCCATCAAATCTATCTGCAGACAGCCCCACCGGTGAATTAGTTGTTGAAACACCTGGGGATGTAGGCCTCATTCCCCCAGATGAAAGTCGTGCCTGCTGAGGAAGTCTGTTCCCAGTTGTCCACTCCTGGAATGAATATGACTGAGATGTCCCTTGCATTGGCCTCCGCCTAGAAGAGGATTTTTGACACTTCTTGCATCGCCGCTCTGCTTCTTGTTCCCCCTTGTCGGTTTATGTACCCCACCGCCGTGGCGTTGTCCGATTGAACCTGGATCACTCGACCCTCCAGGAGATGGGAGGCTTGTAGAAGGGCACTGTAAACTGCCCTGAGTTCCAGGATGTTTATCGATAAAGTCGATTCCTGAACTGACAACAACCCTTGGAACTGAGCCCCTTGGGTCACTGCTCCCCAACCCCGGAGGCTGGCATCCGTTGTCAGTAGAATCCACGAGTGGATATTGAAACATCTGCCCTCTACCAGGTGAGGAATTTGAAGCTACCATAATAGAGAAATCCGAGCTTTTGGAGACAGTGCCACATCCTGATGCATATGCAGGCGAGAACCCAACCACTTGTCCAGCAGATCCAGTTGAAATGGCCAGGCATGAAACCCGCCGTATTGGATTGCCTCATAAAAAGCCACCCTCTTGCCCAGTAATCTGATGCAAAGATGTATAGACACCCTGCGAGGACTGTGCACCGAGCGGACCATAGCCTGGATAGCCGAGGCCTTGTCCATTGGGAGAAACACCTTTTGAGATATCGTGTCTAGTATCATGCCCAGGAACCGAAGATGCTGGGTTGGTTCTATGTGAGATTTTTGGAAATTTAAGATCCACCCATGATCCACAAGTAGGCAGGTAGTCAGATCGAATTTGAAAACCCGCACATATGGGTTGAGAGACTTCAGATTCAAGATGGGGCACACCGAACAGTCAGGTGTTGGAAAGACAAAAAGACTGGAGTAAAAACCCCTGTTGTATAACGGAGGAGGCACAGGAACTACCACCCCTGTCTGTAAAAGTTTTTGAATAGCCTCTTGCAAGGTAACTTTTGCTGCAGGAAAAGCTGGTAAGCCCGACTTGAAAAACCTTTGAGGAGGGAGTGTTTGGAATTCCAGCCAGTACGCGTGTGAAATGAAGTCCCTCACCCAAGGATCACGGTAGGACTCCGACCACACGTGGACAAAGTGTTGAAGGCAAGCACCTACCTGAAAGTCGCCTTGTTGCTCTCGCCAACTGTCATGCAGATGGTTTAGCGGTAGGGAATCTGGTGGTCTGGTCCAGGGAGACAGCAGGTGCAGGTTTACGGGACTTACTACGAGATGCTCTGGAAGTGGTGGAGACCCCTCAGCCGCCGCCTCTGAACCTTGCCACATGAAAGGACTGCAAGGAGGGTCCGGTCTAAGAACATCTAACAGGTGTCTCAGCCAACGGCAGATCGGTAGACTTACCTGCCGTTGCTTGGGAGATCCATGTATTCAATTCCTCTCCAAACAAGGCATCAACTGTAAAGGGAAGATTTTCTACACCTTTTTTGGAATCAGCGTCCGCCGCCCATTGGCGTAACCACAGAGCTCTGCACGCTGAGACCGCCATAGCAGTAGTGTGGCCATTAATGTTACACAACTCCTTTATAGCCTCGCTCATAAAATTTGCAGCATCCTGTATATGTTGCAACAGAGTAACTACCTCATCCCGGGTAAGAGAGTCTAAACCATTAGTAACATTATCGGACCACTTTACCACAGCCCTGGAGATACACCAGCAAATTATTGTGGGGCGCTGTGCTGCGCCTGCTGCCGTATAAATGTCCTTGAGCATTGTCTCAATTTTATGGTCAGCAGGCTCCTTCAGGGATACAGCCCCAGGGGACAGGCAGTACAATCGACCAGACAGACAGACATATCGACCGATGGGGGTTTTTCCAAGACCTTCCTATCCTCATCTGGAAGTGGAAAAGTAGATAAAAACCTCTGAGGAATTTTAAATTTTCTTATCAGGGTTTTACCAAGCCTCCCTGGCCAAGGAATTTAACTCTTTAGACACCGGAAAGGTAGCTGAACTCTTGTGTCTTAAATTAAAGTATTCCTCCTCATCTGGTTCCGCCTCCGGGTCCGGTATGTGAAGGACCTCTCTTATAGCAAAAATTAGAGCCTCCACCCCAGGGGACAGAGAGCTGTCCTCGTCCATATCATCATCATCCACATCTGGCTGATCAGAATCAGAATCGGACTGTAAAACCTGTGGCAGTGAGTGTTTGTCTGAAGCCACTAGAGGGCCTGTGAAGCCTTATTGGAATCTGCTGCCTTAGCTACATAATCAATTGAGGGTTTTAACACCTGTCTCTCCCTTTTAGCTGCAGCTAGTTCAGAACAGACATTGTGAATCATGCGCTTAAAGCAGGTGCCTGTGAGCTAGGCCCTTAAGGAGACAAGGAACATTGCTCACATATGAGAGCTGAAGACATAGTAGAGTTACAAGCAGCCCACATAACCAAGTCTTCAGACATTATACAGTAAACAACAGCGCAGCCCTTTGCCCAACACCCCACACAGACCCTAGAGAGCCCTTTGTAGTAACACTGAGGAGTGGAGCCAGCACACAGAACACAGAAGCACAATGTGTGAAAATAAGTGTATGTAAAATCAGTCCAGTGGTGTTACCACTGACACGCTCCCCCCTGTCTATGACCCCCTGGTACCAGTTCAGACAGTCTGTAACAGCGTGGGTCCTGGAGGAACAGCGTGCATGCAGTCTTGATGATCTGCAGCAACAGGAAAATGGCACCTTCCGGCGCTGGTCCCGCTCCGGGAAGCCCCGCCCCTTGCAATGTCGCATGGTCCCTGACAAGATTATACTGACCACAAGTGTAAAATACATCAGAAATGTAATTTACGGTCCACACAAAGCCTTAGATGACAGTGAACACTGCGGGGCCATAGCCCTGAGCAGTCTCCGTCCACGGCGAGCACCGCAGCTCCAGGCTCGTAACCGCCGCTTGACATGCCACCAAACTGCACCGGGGACCCTCTAACTGGGACCCCGGTGTAAAACTCACCGCACCTGGTCTTCAGCATCTGTTACAGGGTGGCGGCTAGCTGCTGGTGTGGGCACACATACTGACGATGAGTGATTAGCACCTCAGGAGCTCAGTGTCCTGTCAGCTGGGATTACGAACCATTTATTCCCAGGAGGTTGATTCAGTACCCCTCTCAGTCCCACGAAGCAGGTAGTCTGTCTGCCAAGCAAAGCTACCTGAAAATAATAAACTAAATTAAATTTAAAAGAAAAATCTCTGGAGCTCCAGAGAAGTGCACCCGGCTCCTTGGGCACATTTTTCTAAACTGAGTCTGGTAGGAGGGGCATAGCGGGGAGGAGCCAGCCCACGCATATACACACTAAAAGTTTTAAAGTGTCAGGCTCCAATGGACCCAATCTATACCCCATGGTACTAAAGTACAAGACCCCAGTATCCACTAGGACGTAAGAGAAATAAAAAAATCTTGGTTGCAAAAGCCATGCTATCAAAATCAAATTTTTAAATAACTGGCATAGAATCTGCCCTTGTGACTGCAGATCCTGACGTAGAGGTAGCCTTACTTCCTGCTCTACTGACATTTTTATTATGTCTGTGAACCAGATTCTTCTTGGCCAATTTGGTGCCACTATTACTGAAATACCTTCTTTATTATTTTTTTTTCCGTACCCACGGGAGCATCAGAATTGATGGGAATATGTACGCCAGACGAAATGTCCATGCTATGACCATAGCATCTATCTGAAATGTTAAGGGATCATGACTCTGCAACAAACCTGTCCATCTTGTTGTTGAATCAAGAAGTCATCAGATCTCTCTCTGGGACACCCCATATATCCACTAAATTATGAAACACTTGCAGATGCAGCGACCATTCTCCTGGAAGAATTGTTTAGCTACTTAAAAAGTCTGCCTCACAATTCTCTATCCCTGGAATAAATACGCAGATAAGGCTGGAACCCTGGTCTCTGCCTAGGACAGGATCTAAAGTTTCCTAAGGAACTTCCCGTCCCTCCCTGGTGATTTATATATGCCACCGTGGTAGTACTGTCTGCTTGAATCCTTATAATTCTCCCCAGGAGGAGCTCTTCCGCCCTCTTAATGTATACAGAACTGATCTCAGTTCGAACACATTTTTGGGAAGCCTTGATTCCTTCTGAGACCATAATGACTAGAAATGGTGATTTTCCATGACTGCTCCCCAGCCAGTGAGACTGGCATCCATAGCGATTACTGTCCAGTCTCAAGAAATGAAACTTCTGCCCTGTTCAGGTTTTCCACTCTGGTCTACCATCTAAAATACGGTCTTGTCTATGGTGTCCGGGTGAAAAACTGATTTGCTAGTTGATGGTTGGACCTCGACCAACCACTTAAAATGTTTAACTGAAACATTCTGGAAAAAATCCTTGCAAATTGAATGGTTTCAAATGAAAAAATCATCATCCCTAGCATCTCATGTACAAAAGTACTGATGGACTTCTGAGTCCTAAAATCATGTTTACTAGCTTCTGATCTTTTCCTATGTTAGCAATAGCCTGTTAAATTCTGTGTCAAATTCTATTTGCCAGCTGGGAACCAACCTGGATTTTTTCCAATTGATCACTCATCCATAAAACTTCCAGAGCGCTTACCAGATCCAGACAGAAGGACTCTGCCTTGTACAGTAAATTGTCTAGGTAAAGAATTATTTTTATTCCCTCCATACTGAAAACAGTTGGCGTAACTGCAATGACTTTTGGGAACACTCTCGGGGCTGTTGCTAATCCAAAGGGTAGAGCCCTGAACTGGATGTGCATACTTCCTAATGCAAATCTCTGATGACCTTCCAAGATGGGTATACAGAGGTGTGCATCCTTTATGTCTATACATGCCAAAACTTTAGAGCAAAGATTTTTTCGGGGGTGTCCCAGGACAGGCGCCAAGCAGCTTATGGTATAACAGATCTCAGGAGGTGTCACCACACCTCAAACACCACTTACAATACCAAAAATTTGAGATCTGTATTTACACCAACAGCGCTCTAATGAAATAAGACCAATGTAAATATCACCATTACATCCCTTATTGGCAGTTTCCTGTGGTGAATCCTTCAATAGATATCGGCTGGTGTAATTTCTCCAGGATATGGCAACATGTAAGGAAATATAAGGACAAAAAAACCAATGTGTAGTAAATTCCTTCTATATATCAGATGAATCTTTTACAAGGGAACTAGTGGTGGCTCTAAGCGTACCCCACTCACACTTTAGTCAGATATTTCTAAGCCCATCAAGGTTTCTTTTTCCAATACCAAGGCCTGATTCACTTGAACTGCGCCTGGCAGGATAGATGTAGTCAATAATATATTGGTGAAGCGTACCCCAAAACTCACACTCGCGAGATGGGTGGTAAACACATCAAGGTATCTTTAGAGACTTGTAATATCTAGATGGAGCGTACCAAAAAACTCACACTCATGCGGGCGGTAACAAACACATCAAGGTATCTTTAAAGTGACATGAAGATCTGTAGATCAACTTGTGCGTACCCAAACTCACAGTTCTTAATAACGTCGTACTCCCGTCAAGGTATCTTTAGGTTCAACTCCCCTGTCCAATGTCCTTAATGGTGGCAGTCTTGCCTCCCCAAGAGAAGGAACTCACTCTCCTCAGATGGATATAGGGGGGTACAAAAACTTATTGGCAGTCACGAATACAGACAAGCTGTATTAAATCCATAAAAACACAGTAAACAAAATAAAACAATTCCTAGGCAGAGCCGGCAAGGAAGGACTGGAGGGGTTCCCAAAAAGCACGGGATGTCCCCTTTAAATAAAGCATAAAATCCAAAATAAAAATCTTATGAGTAAAAAATCCGGAAAAAGTAGTCACTACTCACACTCCTGCTTGTCAACGCGTTTCGGCCCTGGCCTGGGCCTTTATCGAGACATAATGGAGTGTGGTTGTGACTCAATATTTAAAGGACAGCTGTCCAATCGAAAAGAAGCAGGAAGTGATGTCATAATTAATTTGTGAACTTTTTATCCATATGTCCTCCTTGCCGTTTCCGCAGAGGATTACATAGCACATCGTTTTCACAGACAACCTCATTATGTTCATATTTATATAGTGTAGACCAAGAGTTATATATAAAGATTCACACTAGTAAAAACATTTCTTTCACGCCGGACCGGAAGTGCAACACCGCTAAGTATCATGGAAGTTGTAGTCCGTTAAACATATGCCTCGGGTGGACTTTCTATTAGTCATATCCGCTCCTAGGATTTCTGGGGGACGTAGTCCGCTTGTGTTGCACCTTCTCTGTTCAGGCGGAAATCGTCATACCCGGAAGTATCGCGTTTCCGATGACGGGATTCATGGGAAACGTAGTTTCTGAGGTGTATACTGAAAAGTGAGTCCCGGACTTCACCATTTCGTTTGTACTATGGTGACAATAGTTCCTATGAATGGATACAAATTATGCTGTGAAACTTGTATACAACACACAAACTATATGAGTGTAAGAAAACACAATATATAAAGAGTACAATATATATATAAAGAGAAAAATATAAAAAATATAAAAATATATAGAAAGAAATTCTTCTCTATATTATTGCACAGAATTAGCAGCATGGAGTCGAACTAATCACATGAACCATTTAAGCTCAAAGTCGTTATTTAAGCCTGTAGGATACAATGTATTATAATTAAAGATACAACTCATTTCCATTTTGGCCAAACTTGTTGCTGTGTTGTTATTACGCTGAGAGCTTTTTATATGTCTTAGACCGCAAAACGCACTGATGTCTGAGGTGCGACACTCATGTTTTAATTTAAAATGGGCAGATAGTGAATGGGAGTCCATTCCTTTTTTAATATTTCTAATATGTTCCCCCAGCCTGATTTTGAACGGTCTTGATGTACGTCCTATATAAGTTAGATTGCACTTGCATGTGATGGCGTATACTATATTCTTTGTGTCGCAGGTAATAAAATCCCTAATTTCAATAGCTTTCCCATTGATAGATATTTTATCTATTTTACTGCACCCGTTGCTTTTGATGTTCCTACAGCCCATACAATTTCCACACCTGAAAAAACCTTTTGAGGTGATTCCAGATGTGGATGTTTTGGTGTGGCAGACGCTCGATACCAATTTGGACTTTAAGTTAGGGGCCCTACGATAAATATGTACGGGTTTACTTGGAACTAGGGGACCGATAACTGGGTCATTTCTTACAAGATTCCAGTGTTTATGGAAAATCTTTTCAATGGACTTATGTTGAACGGTATAGTCTGTTATAAATGCCCATTCAAATTTCTTATCATTCTGTCTTTTCGGATCTTTTTTATTTAGCAGAACCTTCCGTTCTAATGAGCTAACATCTTCCATTGCTTTAGCCACATTTGTACTTTTATATCCACTATTTTCAAATTTCTTGGATAGAATAGAGGCTTGTTCTTTAAAGATCATATTGTCACTACAGTTCCTTTTCAACCTTTTTAATTGGCCCACAGGAATAGAGTTAAGCCAACTCTGGTGGTGACAACTGTCCATTGGTATATATGTACCAGAGTCTGTGGGCTTAGTAAATGTTTTGGTGTTTATCTTACCTTCATTTATATAGACTGTTATGTCTAAAAAGTTAACTGACTCTTGACTAATATTAAAAGACAGCTTGATATTTCTATCATTAGTATTTAAATCTGCACAGAAAGCATCCAAGGAATCCGCATCGCCCCGCCAGACAAAGAAAATATCGTCTATATAGCGGAGATAGGTCACCAGGCTCGACCCGAGCACGCCATTAGACCAGATGACATCGGTCTCCCAATGTCCCATAAAGAGATTTGCGTAGCTCGGGGCGAACCTGGTGCCCATCGCTGTTCCAGTTCTTTGAAGGTAGAACTGGTCCTTAAACAGAAAGAAGTTATTCTCTAAGATTAAAGATATACCTTCCACAGTGAATTCCCTTACATCTTCTGGAAGGTCTGATAGGTCCAAGAAACCTTTAACTGCCTCTACACCCTGTCTATGATCGATAATGGTGTAGAGCAGTGTTTCCCAACCTCGGTCCTCAAGGCACACTAACAGTCCTGGTTTTAGTGATATTCAGGCTTGAACACAGGTGATTTAACTAGTACCTCAGTTATTTTGATTTAATCATCTGTGCTGAAGCCTGGATATCACTAAAACCTGCACTGTTGGTGTGCCTTGAGGACCGTGGTTGGGAATGCCTGGTGTAGAGGGAGGTCACATCTGCAGTTACCAGGTAATTTCCCTCTTCCCATTTGATGGTTTCTAAAGCCAACAGGAAATCCTTGGTATCTTTTAAGTGTGATTTATTTAATAGAACTAAGGGTTGGAGGATATGGTCAATTACTTGTGACAAGTTTGCTGTAACTGAATCCACTCCTGATATAATTGGACGCCCTGGAGGGTCTATAAGGCTTTTATGTACTTTCGGAAGAATGTACATTACCGGCACAATAGGATTTTCTATCATCATAAACTTCACTTCTTGTTTACTTAATGTCCCCTTCTTTTCGTATTTTTCTACCAGATTCTTAAGTTTGGAATAAATTGTGTCACTGGGATTATTTCTTAATTTTTTGTAAACAGTGGTGTCATTTAGTTGCCTAAAGACCTCACCTTCATATTTCTCAATGTCCATTAGGACAATCCCACCCCCTTTATCTGCCGGTTTAATAATAAAGGTTTCGGCCTCCTTGAGGTCTTTCAACGCTTGCCTTTCTTTTGCTGTTAAATTGAACGATTTTTTTGGTTTATCTTGTAATTTGTTCAAATCGTCCATAACTAATTTTGCAAAAGATTCTAAAAGGGGTCCCTGTACGTGTCTGGGGAAAAAAATTGATTTTGGTTTATAAGGAGTAAGGGCAACCGGGTTTGGATCATTTTGAGGGGTTTGGTTAGCGAAGAACTTTTTTACCGTTAATTTTCTGACATACTTTTGAATGTCTATGTAAAGATCAAACGGGTTTACAAAGTTACTGGGTGCATATTTTAAACCCTTTTGTAAAACCGAAATTTCATTCTTAGAGAGAATATGCGTACTTAAATTAAATATTTTCACCTTTTTTCAATTATTGTCAATGATGTCTGTTTGACTGGTAGGTGTAACGGTAGATACTGTACTAGTAATTTCACTAGTGGGCAGATTAATTTTGCCCTGTTTCTTTCTACTTTTTTTACCTTTTCTAGGTTTGCGTTTTCTCTGTTTATTTTTTCCTCCTCTTTTGCCTCTCCTTGATCTGGATGTAGTTATCTGTACCTTGTTGACCGCTTTCCCTCGTCTAAAAAACAAGGTGAATCACTCACGCTTTCCAGAGGAGAGTAGCGGTTGGAGGTGGTGGCCCCCTCTCTATCCGATAGATGTCTAGAAGGATAGTTCTTCTTAAATATTGGGGACCTATATTGGGGTATTGGTTCCCTCAAATCAGATTCCCACTTTGTTGGTTCTCTTTGAAACCTCAGATTTCTTTTATCTATGAATGTTCTATTTCTCCATTCTGGAGTCTGATCTCTCCGATAGAGGTATCTGGCATCACGTCCATTCTCAGGTCTAAACCTTGGCCTTTGATGGGTGGTACCAGATAATCCCCGCTCGGAATGGTGATTAGCTCTTTCTCTATTTTTCCCATGATTATAAGGGGAATTTTTTAATGAATCCCTATTATGTATATAGGGATTTTTTCTATACCCACGAGGTTTATTTCCATAGTTAGCCTTTGGTGGTAGTTCCTTTTCTAATATATTATCCTTTTCTGACTTGTCCCTATTAAATTTTTTTAGCTTTCTTTCCATTAGTTGTCTTTGAGCTCTCTTTAGTTTTAGCTCAATTTCCTTATCTAGGGACTTATATTCTTCAGAATTTGTATATGGGGATGCTAAGGACTTGAATGAAGACTGCAATCTCGTCATCGAGTTTGCTAAGTTCTCTCTTTCTTTCTGAAATGATGAGTTTTATTAGTGAAAAAGAACATGCATCAATGGTGTTCTCCCACTCTTTTTTGAAATCCTCTCTAGCAGTCTCAAATGTGGAGGTTTTTAAGATCTTTAGACCACGAGGGATAATTTCGTGTGCTAAATACCGTTCCAGGGTAGCAACCTCCCACCATAATTTACACTCTTTCATTAGAATACTTTCTAGTTTGTTCATTATTCCATATAAATCATCATCTAGTAGTTCAGTCTCAATCGTGTTTTCACCAAACGTTTTTTCGAACATTGTATGTCTTTGTTCTTGACATGAAAACATGATGACGTTGAAAAATACCCTTTGGTTGGCTGCCGTTCTAGTCCACACCCTTGGTGAAAAAGGATAATAGAGCAAAGATTTTTTCGGGGGTGTCCCAGGACAGGCGCCAAGCAGCTTATGGTATAACAGATCTCAGGAGGTGTCACCACACCTCAAACACAACTTACAATACCAAAAATTTGAGATCTGTATTTACACCAACAGCGCTCTAATGAAATAAGACCAATGTAAATATCACCATTACATCCCTTATTGGCAGTTTCCTGTGGTGAATCCTTCAATAGATATCGGCTGGTGTAATTTCTCCAGGATATGGCAACATGTAAGGAAATATAAGGACAAAAAAAACAATGTGTAGTAAATTCCTTCTATATATCAGATGAATCTTTTACAAGGGAACTAGTGGTGGCTCTAAGCGTACCCCACTCACACTTTAGTCAGATATTTCTAAGCCCATCAAGGTTTCTTTTTCCAATACCAAGGCCTGATTCACTTGAACTGCGCCTGGCAGGATAGATGTAGTCAATAATATATTGGTGAAGCGTACCCCAAAACTCACACTCGCGAGATGGGTGGTAAACACATCAAGGTATTTTAGAGACTTGTAATATCTAGATGGAGCGTACCAAAAAACTCACACTCATGCGGGCGGTAACAAACACATCAAGGTATCTTTAAAGTGACATGAAGATCTGTAGATCAACTTGTGCGTACCCAAACTCACAGTTCTTAATAACGTCGTACTCCCGTCAAGGTATCTTTAGGTTCAACTCCCCTGTCCAATGTCCTTAATGGTGGCAGTCTTGCCTCCCCAAGAGAAGGAACTCACTCTCCTCAGATGGATATAGGGGGGTACAAAAACTTATTGGCAGTCACGAATACAGACAAGCTGTATTAAATCCATAAAAACACAGTAAACAAAATAAAACAATTCCTAGGCAGAGCCGGCAAGGAAGGACTGGAGGGGTTCCCAAAAAGCACGGGATGTCCCCTTTAAATAAAGCATAAAATCCAAAATAAAAATCTTATGAGTAAAAAATCCGGAAAAAGTAGTCACTACTCACACTCCTGCTTGTCAACGCGTTTCGGCCCTGGCCTGGGCCTTTATCGAGACATAATGGAGTGTGGTTGTGACTCAATATTTAAAGGACAGCTGTCCAATCGAAAAGAAGCAGGAAGTGATGTCATAATTAATTTGTGAACTTTTTATCCATATGTCCTCCTTGCCGTTTCCGCAGAGGATTACATAGCACATCGTTTTCACAGACAACCTCATTATGTTCATATTTATATAGTGTAGACCAAGAGTTATATATAAAGATTCACACTAGTAAAAACATTTCTTTCACGCCGGACCGGAAGTGCAACACCGCTAAGTATCATGGAAGTTGTAGTCCGTTAAACATATGCCTCGGGTGGACTTTCTATTAGTCATATCCGCTCCTAGGATTTCTGGGGGACGTAGTCCGCTTGTGTTGCACCTTCTCTGTTCAGGCGGAAATCGTCATACCCGGAAGTATCGCGTTTCCGATGACGGGATTCATGGGAAACGTAGTTTCTGAGGTGTATACTGAAAAGTGAGTCCCGGACTTCACCATTTCGTTTGTACTATGGTGACAATAGTTCCTATGAATGGATACAAATTATGCTGTGAAACTTGTATACAACACACAAACTATATGAGTGTAAGAAAACACAATATATAAAGAGTACAATATATATATAAAGAGAAAAATATAAAAAATATAAAAATATAAAAATATATAGAAAGAAATTCTTCTCTATATTATTGCACAGAATTAGCAGCACGGAGTCGAACTAATCACATGAACCATTTAAGCTCAAAGTCGTTATTTAAGCCTGTAGGATACAATGTATTATAATTAAAGATACAACTCATTTCCATTTTGGCCAAACTTGTTGCTGTGTTGTTATTACGCTGAGAGCTTTTTATATGTCTTAGACCGCAAAACGCACTGATGTCTGAGGTGCGACACTCATGTTTTAATTTAAAATGGGCAGATAGTGAATGGGAGTCCATTCCTTTTTTAATATTTCTAATATGTTCCCCCAGCCTGATTTTGAACGGTCTTGATGTACGTCCTATATAAGTTAGATTGCACTTGCATGTGATGGCGTATACTATATTCTTTGTGTCGCAGGTAATAAAATCCCTAATTTCAATAGCTTTCCCATTGATAGATATTTTATCTATTTTACTGCACCCGTTGCTTTTGATGTTCCTACAGCCCATACAATTTCCACACCTGAAAAAACCTTTTGAGGTGATTCCAGATGTGGATGTTTTGGTGTGGCAGACGCTCGATACCAATTTGGACTTTAAGTTAGGGGCCCTACGATAAATATGTACGGGTTTACTTGGAACTAGGGGACCGATAACTGGGTCATTTCTTACAAGATTCCAGTGTTTATGGAAAATCTTTTCAATGGACTTATGTTGAACGGTATAGTCTGTTATAAATGCCCATTCAAATTTCTTATCATTCTGTCTTTTCGGATCTTTTTTATTTAGCAGAACCTTCCGTTCTAATGAGCTAACATCTTCCATTGCTTTAGCCACATTTGTACTTTTATATCCACTATTTTCAAATTTCTTGGATAGAATAGAGGCTTGTTCTTTAAAGATCATATTGTCACTACAGTTCCTTTTCAACCTTTTTAATTGGCCCACAGGAATAGAGTTAAGCCAACTCTGGTGGTGACAACTGTCCATTGGTATATATGTACCAGAGTCTGTGGGCTTAGTAAATGTTTTGGTGTTTATCTTACCTTCATTTATATAGACTGTTATGTCTAAAAAGTTAACTGACTCTTGACTAATATTAAAAGACAGCTTGATATTTCTATCATTAGTATTTAAATCTGCACAGAAAGCATCCAAGGAATCCGCATCGCCCCGCCAGACAAAGAAAATATCGTCTATATAGCGGAGATAGGTCACCAGGCTCGACCCGAGCACGCCATTAGACCAGATGACATCGGTCTCCCAATGTCCCATAAAGAGATTTGCGTAGCTCGGGGCGAACCTGGTGCCCATCGCTGTTCCAGTTCTTTGAAGGTAGAACTGGTCCTTAAACAGAAAGAAGTCATTCTCTAAGATTAAAGATATACCTTCCACAGTGAATTCCCTTACATCTTCTGGAAGGTCTGATAGGTCCAAGAAACCTTTAACTGCCTCTACACCCTGTCTATGATCGATAATGGTGTAGAGGGAGGTCACATCTGCAGTTACCAGGTAATTTCCCTCTTCCCATTTGATGGTTTCTAAAGCCAACAGGAAATCCTTGGTATCTTTTAAGTGTGATTTATTTAATAGAACTAAGGGTTAGAGGATATGGTCAATTACTTGTGACAAGTTTGCTGTAACTGAATCCACTCCTGATATAATTGGACGCCCTGGAGGGTCTATAAGGCTTTTATGTACTTTCGGAAGAATGTACATTACCGGCACAATAGGATTTTCTATCATCATAAACTTCACTTCTTGTTTACTTAATGTCCCCTTCTTTTCGTATTTTTCTACCAGATTCTTAAGTTTGGAATAAATTGTGTCACTGGGATTATTTCTTAATTTTTTGTAAACAGTGGTGTCATTTAGTTGCCTAAAGACCTCACCTTCATATTTCTCAATGTCCATTAGGACAATCCCACCCCCTTTATCTGCCGGTTTAATAATAAAGGTTTCGGCCTCCTTGAGGTCTTTCAACGCTTGCCTTTCTTTTGCTGTTAAATTGAACGATTTTTTTGGTTTATCTTGTAATTTGTTCAAATCGTCCATAACTAATTTTGCAAAAGATTCTAAAAGGGGTCCCTGTACGTGTCTGGGGAAAAAAATTGATTTTGGTTTATAAGGAGTAAGGGCAACCGGGTTTGGATCATTTTGAGGGGTTTGGTTAGCGAAGAACTTTTTTACCGTTAATTTTCTGACATACTTTTGAATGTCTATGTAAAGATCAAACGGGTTTACAAAGTTACTGGGTGCATATTTTAAACCCTTTTGTAAAACCGAAATTTCATTCTTAGAGAGAATATGCGTACTTAAATTAAATATTTTCACCTTTTTTCAATTATTGTCAATGATGTCTGTTTGACTGGTAGGTGTAACGGTAGATACTGTACTAGTAATTTCACTAGTGGGCAGATTAATTTTGCCCTGTTTCTTTCTACTTTTTTTACCTTTTCTAGGTTTGCGTTTTCTCTGTTTATTTTTTCCTCCTCTTTTGCCTCTCCTTGATCTGGATGTAGTTATCTGTACCTTGTTGACCGCTTTCCCTCGTCTAAAAAACAAAAGGTGAATCACTCACGCTTTCCAGAGGAGAGTAGCGGTTGGAGGTGGTGGCCCCCTCTCTATCCGATAGATGTCTAGAAGGATAGTTCTTCTTAAATATTGGGGACCTATATTGGGGTATTGGTTCCCTCAAATCAGATTCCCACTTTGTTGGTTCTCTTTGAAACCTCAGATTTCTTTTATCTATGAATGTTCTATTTCTCCATTCTGGAGTCTGATCTCTCCGATAGAGGTATCTGGCATCACGTCCATTCTCAGGTCTAAACCTTGGCCTTTGATGGGTGGTACCAGATAATCCCCGCTCGGAATGGTGATTAGCTCTTTCTCTATTTTTCCCATGATTATAAGGGGAATTTTTTAATGAATCCCTATTATGTATATAGGGATTTTTTCTATACCCACGAGGTTTATTTCCATAGTTAGCCTTTGGTGGTAGTTCCTTTTCTAATATATTATCCTTTTCTGACTTGTCCCTATTAATTTTTTTTTAGCTTTCTTTCCATTAGTTGTCTTTGAGCTCTCTTTAGTTTTAGCTCAATTTCCTTATCTAGGGACTTATATTCTTCAGAATTTGTATATGGGGATGCTAAGGACTTGAAGACTGCAATCTCGTCATCGAGTTTGCTAAGTTCTCTCTTTCTTTCTGAAATGATGAGTTTTATTAGTGAAAAAGAACATGCATCAATGGTGTTCTCCCACTCTTTTTTGAAATCCTCTCTAGCAGTCTCAAATGTGGAGGTTTTTAAGATCTTTAGACCACGAGGGATAATTTCGCGTGCTAAATACCGTTCCAGGGTAGCAACCTCCCACCATAATTTACACTCTTTCATTAGAATACTTTCTAGTTTGTTCATTATTCCATATAAATCATCATCTAGTAGTTCAGTCTCAATCGTGTTTTCACCAAACGTTTTTTCGAACATTGTATGTCTTTGTTCTCAACATGATGACGTTGAAAAATACCCTTTGGTTGGCTGCCGTTCTAGTCCACACCCTTGGTGAAAAAGGATAATAGAGCAAAGATTTTTTCGGGGGTGTCCCAGGACAGGCGCCAAGCAGCTTATGGTATAACAGATCTCAGGAGGTGTCACCACACCTCAAACACAACTTACAATACCAAAAATTTGAGATCTGTATTTACACCAACAGCGCTCTAATGAAATAAGACCAATGTAAATATCACCATTACATCCCTTATTGGCAGTTTCCTGTGGTGAATCCTTCAATAGATATCGGCTGGTGTAATTTCTCCAGGATATGGCAACATGTAAGGAAATATAAGGACAAAAAAACCAATGTGTAGTAAATTCCTTCTATATATCAGATGAATCTTTTACAAGGGAACTAGTGGTGGCTCTAAGCGTGCCAAAACTTTACCTACCTCCATCAAATTTATTACAGACCTTATGGATTCTATCCTGAATTTGTCTATCCTTAACCATAAATGGTCTGTAACTCCAGTCTATGTTTCTGGACAAAAAACACATGTGAATAGAATCCTCTTCTCCTGACCCACTGAAACCTGATTTAGGTCTATATGCCTCTGTCTGTTTGTGATCCATTTTGCTGCAAACAATCTTCTCGGGGTCAAACCCAAGATGCTGATAGCATAACCAATTGAATGTTTGTTACCAACTAGTCTGCGGAGGATCTTATCCACTGATCTGTAAATAACATTAGACGGGCACCTATCCAAGAAGTCTCTGGGTTAATACCCTTCCCTGTCAAACATCTTTGTCCTAAACCTTAGATTTTTGTTTGTCCTGGTCCTTACAAAAAATGTCTTCAATAGGCAAATTTTTCAGAAACGTATTTGTTTTTGATTAAACATCCTAGGTTTTCAAACAATTAACGCGTCTAGCAACCACCACCAGACTAGAAATTTAGATTGCAAAATCGAAATATCTAAGACACTGTCAACTAAATACTCTGCTCCTATTATGTGTTGCTCAGCAATGGATAACAAGTGAGACCCAGTTGAATCCGACTAAATATTATCAATCAAAATCTCAATTCATTTCTCCATAACGTCTGCCACCCAAGCAGAAGCTAGTCTTGGCATAAGTGAAGCACCTGCTGCCATATACATAGATTTGAGAGTGCCCTCACATTTGCTGGATCTTTAAGAACTGCACCATCAGGAATGGAAAGTGCTTTTGCTTTAGTCAACCATCCTACAAGAACCTCAACCTTAGGAGTGTGTCCTCTATAGGGGTAATTCTGAGTTGATTGCAGCTTTAAGTTTGTTAGCAATTGGGCAAAACCATGTGCACTGCAGGGGAGGCAGATATAACATGTGCAGAGAGAGATAGATTTGGGTGGGGTGTGTTCAATCTGCAATCTAAATTGCAGTGTAAAAATAAAGCAGCCAGTATTTACCCTGCATAGAAACAAAATAACCCACCCAAATCTAACTCTCTCTGCTAATGTTATATCTGCCCCCCCCCCTGCAGTGCACATGGTTTTGCCCAACTGCTAAAAAATTTCTTGCTGCGATCAACTTGGAATTACCCCCTATATACTATATCTTTATCAGGTATAGGAAATATGAGGTACCTGGAATTTCTTCTCAGAATTTTCCCACGGCTCTGCAATAATACTACATACTTGTTCTGCAGTAGGAAGACATACTGATTTTTTTTCCTATCTGAATATAGTAAAAATAAACTGTCAGATACCAAGTACTTCTGGTGTTGGACTGACTGGCCACATCCACCGAGATCTCCGCTTGGGGGGCTCAGCACTTCTATGGATTGAGTACCCATTATCTGTGCCAGAGTGGATGAATCCCTTTCAATCATGGCTACCGCCGATCACTGCATATACTGCTGCTGCAGTTGTCTCCCGGTCGCAATGCTCAATGGCTGCCCCAATGCTTGCGGTGGTTGCCGGACTTGGGAGGGCCTTTTCATACAGGAAAGGACACTTGTTGGCTGTACTCTTTGCTGGACCCTGCAATCAACTTCTCCACATCATGGCCCACCTGCATTGGCAACCCAGTGTGGGGCACCATGTGAGCCGCAGGGCCCCAACATTCGGCCCGGGATGCTGCAGCAGTGCTCGCTGGTGGGATACAATCTTTAAAATTCTGCCACTGTCCACTGCTTGCTGCCTAGCAATTCCATAATACTTCTGATGCCATCAGATCTACTCCTGCTGAGCCCCCTCCCCCCTCCCGTGTGTGCTGAAGGAACCCCATGCATCTGGACCTTACTCATAGATGCTTTCCTCTGGTTCCAGGCCTCCCCCTCTGGCTGGGAACATTGGGACACCTCAAGATGAGCAAGGAGCTGAGGGGGAGAACACCAGGACTGCCCTCTCAGCAAGGGGGTGGGCAGGTATGCTGGACCAGCCTCACCAGGGACATTACTACTGGACATTAGTGGGTCTCCACATTCACACATCTGCTTGAGACCAGGACATTTCTACACCAGTTTTGTAACATAGTGCGTGTTGTTCCAGTTTGCCTCCTTTAGTCTATTATGTGCAAATGTGTTTTATAATAGTACTGTCTCCCCACTTTAACTATACTTTCTCCTTTCTATATAAGTTGCCACTGCATACCTCAATCCTGTGAGAGGCTCATCCTTCCCACTGTAATCCTACATAGTGTCCCGTAGATTGCTGCCTCACCGGGTACCCACTGAAGATCTGATGCAGAAGGTATCCTTTTTATGAGTCACCGCTGTGGTTCATTACTGCCTCTAATTAACTCCTGCATTGCCGTGTACCCAGTTCTCATCAAGTTCTGCTGTCTTCAGTCACATCAGCTTAGTCTGCATTACCTAGCCTAAGTCTGTTTGCTGTTAACCTGGGGTGTAGCAGCAGGATTACGTGGAAAGGCTGGCCTCCACCCTACTGTACTGCTAGAGATTAAGTTCAGATGGCATCTCAAGTACCAGTGAGTGCATACAGCTCTAAGGGAACAAGAGCGGCTGTTGTTGGCAGAAGACCCTCTCACTGGTACTAGTAGGTCTCAAACACATAGCGCTGAAATTCCTTAACAAACGGTTATGTTTCTGTTCACTTTTGTAACCAAAGTAGTACACCCAACATGGCTGCCTCGCATGGATCTCTGTGTAGAATGAAGGGGCATGGTCCTGAGGAACTTGCAAGGATCACATCTAGTATATTGATCTCTCCAATTGCGTGTCGTCATTTCCAGGCAGTGCCTATTTGTGCCAAGTATGATCCTATTTAGTGCGCCTAAAATGGATGCCTCACCAGGAACCTTTGTGGGTAGGATGATCCTGCAACTGATGACCAAAAATGGCAACCACACCTTTTGTGTTATCTCCATGCTCTCTTCTGCTTTTCATGCAAATCTAAACCACCCTAGTATGTACATAGTTTCTGTACAGATTTAGAAAAAACGAGCTTTATGGTAAAAACTTACCGTTGTTAAATCTCTTTCTGCAAGGTACACTGGGCTCCACAAGAATTAACATCGGGTTGTAGAGTAGGATCTTGATCCAAGGCACCAACAGGCTCAAAGTTTTGACTGTTTCCAAGATGCACAGTGCCGCCTCCTCTATAACCCCGCCTCTGTGCACAGGAGCTCAGTGTCGTTAACCAGCCCAATGCAGTAGCAGGTACTAGAGACGACAATCGCTCGTAGCCAATTACACCACACACTCACCACAGGAGAAGGTGTCAGCGGCTATGCCACACCAGTTTTGTAACAGTGAGAGTTGTTCGTTTGCCTCCTTTAGTCTATTATGTGCAAATGTGATTTATAATAGTACTGTCTCCCCACTTTAACTATACTTTCTCCTTTCTATATAAGTTGCCACTGCATACTTCAATCCTGCGAGAGGCTCATCCTTCCCACTGTAATCCTACATAGTGTCCCGTAGATTGCTGCCTCACCGGGTACCCACTGAAGATCTGATGCAGAAGGTATCCTTTTTATGAGTCACCGCTGTGGTTCATTACTGTTTGTATTGATGGCTGTCTCCTAGCAACTAGGATGCTTGTTGCTACGTGCAGCAGCATACCTCTTTGGAATGTCTCATTACCTGACTCCAGCCTGATGTATCTTGTTATTGGTCCGGCTTCCTTTCATTAGGGATTTTGGCCAGCTCCTGTTGCTAGTGATATTCCCTAGTTCCTGCACCTAGTGAGCTCAACACACAGTGGCTGCACAGTTCTCAGTCTGTCTGCTCCTAAGTCCTGGCTACCTGCCTATGTATACATCTATTCCTGTGTCCTGTACCGGACAGTCCTGCACCTGCCATCCTATGTCTATTCCTGCTAAGTGTCATTGTCTTGCTGATCTAAGGCTCCTGTCAAGATTATATCCTGTCAGCTCTAGTTCTGAGTATATCCATTCCATCTGTGCCTATAGTCACAAGTCTGCATCCGGTCTGTCATTGCAGACTGCAGCATAGTCACGTTATTCATTCAGCTAGTCTCAATGCAACTAGGTTGATGCTGCCAGTACTCTGCTTTCAATCAGTACACACCCAGTACCTGTTTATTCACAGCAGCTAACCATCGATTGGCTGTGTTCACCTGCAATTAACTCCTTACAACTCCACTCACTGTTGTCTTGTTGTGAATGCTGCATACTCCTAATTAAGCAGTATTCAATCAGCATACCCTGCCAAGTCTGCCTGCAATTAACTCCTGCTTTGCCGTGTACCCAGTTCTCATCAAGTTCTGCTGTCTTCAGTCACATCAGCTTAGTCTGCATTACCTAGCCTAAGTCAGTTTGCTGTTAACCTGGGGTGTAGCAGCAGGATGATGTGGAAAGGCTGGGCTCCACCCTACTGTACTGCTAGAGATTAAGTTCAGATGGCATCTCAAGTACCAGTGAGTGCATACAGCTCTAAGGGAACAAGAGCGGCTGTTGTTGGCAGAAGACCCTCTCACTGGTACTAGTAGATCTCAAACACATAGCGCTGAAATTCCTTAACAATCCGGTTATGTTTCTGTTCACTTTTGTAACCAATGTAGTGCACCCAACATGGCTGCCTCGCATGGATCTCTGTGTAGAATGAAGGGGGCATAGTCCTGAGGAACTTGCAAGGATCACATCTAGTATATTGATCTCTCCAATTGCGTGTCGTCATTTCCAGGCAGTGCCTATTTGTGCCAAGTATGATCCTATTTAGTGCGCCTAAAATGGATGCCTCACCAGGAACCTTTGTGGGTACGATGATCCTGCAACTGATGACACAAAATGGCAACCACACCTTTTGTGTTATCTCCATGCTCTCTTCTGCTTTTCATGCAAATCTAAACCACCCTAGTTTAACATCGGGGTGTAGAGTAGGATCTTGATCCAAGGCACCAACAGGCTCAAAGCTTTGACTGTTCCCAAGATGCACAGTGCCGCCTCCTCTATAACCCCGCCTCTGTGCACAGGAGCTCAGTGTCGTTAACCAGCCCAATGCAGTAGCAGGTACTAGAGACGACAATCGCTCGTAGCCAATTACACCACACACTCACCACAGGAGAGGGTGTCAGCGGCTATGCCACACCAACCCAAAGAAGCTAAGTGCGTCAGTGTGGGCACCTTGTGGAGCCCAGTGTACCTCACAGAAAGAGATTTAACAACGGTAAGTTCTTATCATAAACCTAATTTTCTGCTACGAGGTACACTGGGCTCCACAAGGATTAACATTGGGGATGTCCTAAAGCAGTTCCTTATGGGAGGGGATGCACAGTAGCAGGCACAAGAACCCGGTGTCCAAAGGAAGCATCCTGGGAGGTGGAAGTATCGAACCTAAGAAACGTGTTCCCTAAGGACCACGTAGACGCCTTGCACAGTTGTTCAAGGGTCGCACCACGGTGGGCCGCCCAAGAAGGTCCAACCGACCGAGTAGAATGGGCTTTAATGGTAGCAGGAGCTGGACGACCAGCCAGTACATAAGCTTGTGCAATCCCCATTCTAATCCATCTGGCCAAGGTCTGCTTGGAAGCAGGCCAGCCACGTTTGTGAAAACCAATCAGTACAAAAAGAGAATCAGATTTCCTAACAGAGGAAGTTCTCTTTACATAGATACGGAGAGCCCGTACCACATCCAAAGACCGCTCTTTGGAGGGACAAAGGCCGGAACCACAATCTCCTGGTTAAGGTGGAAAGAAGACACTACCTTAGGTAGATAACCAGGGCGCGTTCGAAGAACCGCCTGGTCACGGTGAAAAATCAGATAGGGGGACCTACAAGACAAGGCACCCAAATCTGATACCCGTCTAGCAGAGGCAATAGCCAGCAGAAACAAGACCTTGAGGGAGAGCCACTTAAGGGCCACAGATTCAAGAGGTTCAAACAGAGACTCTTGCAAAGCCTCCAGAACCACCGACAATTCCCAAGGAGCCACAGGTGAGACATAGGGAGGATGAATCCGTAAACCACCCTGAGTGATTGTATGAACATCAGGCAGAGTGGCAATTTTTCTCTGAAACCATACTGACAAGGCAGAAATATTACCCTTAAGTGAGGCCAGCCGAAGGCCCAACTCCAGGCCCTGCTGCAGGAAGGCCAAAAGTTTGGCCGTACTAAACTTGTAAATATCATGATTGTTAGATGCGCACCAAGTAAGAATTCCAGACCCTATGGTAAATCAGAGCAGAAGCTGGCTTACGGGCCTTCAACATAGTTTGAATGACCGCCTCAGAAAATCCTTTGGCCCTCAGTACAGAAGCTTCAAGAGCCACGCCGTCAAAGCCAGTCTGGCCAAATCCTGGTAAACACAAGGGCCCTGAACGAGGCGATCTGGTCATTGTGGAAGCAGAAGAGGATGCTCTAGCGCAGACATTCCCAACCACAGTCCTCGAGGCACACCAACAGTGCAGGTTTTAGTGATATCCAGGCTTCAGCACAGATGACTTAATTAGTAGCTCAGTTATTTTGATTTAACCATCTGTGCTGCAGCCTGGATATCACTAAAACCTGCACTGTTGGTGTGCCTTGAGGACAGTGGTTGAGAATGCCTGCTCTAGCGAGTGACACTGTAGGTCTGAGAACCAATGCCGTCTGGGCCACGCTGGAGCTATTAGAAGGATTCCTCCTTCTTGCTTGAACTTCCTCACTACTCTGGGCAGGAGTGACACCGGAGGGAACACGTACGGCAGCTGAAAAGTTCCATGGAATTGCCAGTACGTCCACAAAGCCGCTTGAGGATCCCTTGTTCTTGCTCTGAAGACTGGAACCTTGTGATTGTGTCGAGACGCCATCAGGCCCACATCTGGTAAGCCCCACTTGTCCACTAGGAGTTTTAAATACTTCTGGATGAAGGCGTCACTCTCCGGCGTCTACGTCCTGATGACTGAGGAAGTCCGCTTCCCAGCTGAGGGCCCCCGAAATGAACACTGCCGATATGGCTGGCAGATAGCGTTCCGTCCATTGAACAATCTTTGACACTTCCATCATTGCCATACGGCTTCGAGTTGAAGATTTATGTACGCCACCATGGTGGCGTTGTCTGACTGTACTTGAACAGGCCTGTTCAATATCAGATGCTGGGCCAGTTTCAGAGCATTGAACACTGCCCGCAATTCCAGAATGTTTATCGGGAGTAGAGACTCCTCACTGGTCCACCGACCCTGAAGAGAGTGTTGCTCCAACACCGCGCCCCAACCCCTCAGACTGGCATCCGTTGTCAGAAGGACCCATTTGGAGATCTAGAAGGGAAGACTCCTGCTCAATCGTTGGTCCTGCAGCCACCAGGTCAGTGACAGGCGGACCTCTGGAGACAAGGAGATCATTTGAGACCTGATCTGGTGAGGCAGGCCATCCCACTTGGCAAGAATCAGTTTCTGCAGAGGGCGGGAATGAAATTGAGCATACTCCACCATGTCGAAAGCCAACACCATGAGGCCTAGTACTTGCATCGCCGAGTGTATCGACACAGGCAGACGAGAGAGGAAGCAACGTATCTTGTCCTGAAGCTTCAGGACTTTCTCCTGTGACAAAAAATACTTCTGGTTGTGTGTGTCCAACAACGCTCCCAGATGCACCATGCTCTGGGCAGGGACCAGGGATGATTTCTTCCAGTTGATGAGCCACCCGTGGGCTTGCAGAAACTGGACAGTCAGATCCAAATGAAGGAGAACTTCTGGGGAATTGGCCAGGATCAGCAGGTCGTCCAGATACTGCAGGATCCGGATGCCCCAACGGCGGAGTGAAGCCGTCATAACTGCCGTGGTCAGACCAAACGGTAAGGCCCGAAAAATAAGATTTTACTTACCGGTAAATCTATTTCTCGTAGTCCGTAGAGGATGCTGGGGACTCCGTAAGGACCATGGGGATAGACGGGCTCCGCAGGAGACATGGGCACTTTAAGAAAGTATTTAGTTCCAGGTGTGCACTGGCTCCTCCCTCTATGCCCCTCCTCCAGACCTCAGTTAGAGAAACTGTGCCCAGAGGAGATGGACAGTACAAGGAAAGGATTTTGTTAATCCAAGGGCAAGATTCATACCAGCCACACCGTATAACTTGTGATAACTACCCAGTTAACAGTATGAAAACAACATATCATCAGTGCGAGACCGATGCAACTATAACGTAACCCTTATTAAAGCAATAACTATATACAAGTATTGCAGAAGAAGTCCGCACTTGGGATGGGCGCCCAGCATCCTCTACGGACTACGAGAAATAGATTTACCGGTAAGTAAAATCTTATTTTCTCTAACGTCCTAGAGTATGCTGGGGACTCCGTAAGGACCATGGGGATTATACCAAAGCTCCCAAATGGGCGGGAGAGTGCGGATGACTCTGAAGCACTGATTGAGCAAACATGAGGTCCTCCTCAGCCGTGGTATCAAACCTATAGAATTTTGCAAAAGTGTTTGAACCCGACCAAGTAGCAGCTCGATACAGCTGTAGTGCCGAGACCCCCCCGGGCAGCCGCCCAAGAAGAGCCCACCTTCCTAGTGGAATGGGCCTTGACCGATTTTGGTAACGGCAATCCAGCCGTAGAATGCGCTTGCTGAATCGTGTTACAAATCCAGCGAGCAATAGTTTGCTTTGAAGCAGGGGCACCAATCTTGTTGGATGCATACAGGACAAACAGCGACTCCGTTTTCCTGACTCTAGCCGTTCTGGCCACGTAAATTTTCAAAGCCCTGACCACATCAAGTAACTCGGAATCCTCCAAGTCACGTGTAGCCACAGGCACCACAATAGGTTGGTTCATATGAAAAGATGATACCACTTTTGGCAGAAATTGCGAACGGGTCCGCAATTCTGCTCTATCCATATGGAAAACCAGATAGGGGCTTTTATGTGACAATTCCGCTAATTCTGACACACGTCTAGCCGAAGCCAAGGCTAATAACATGACCACCTTCCACGTGAGATATTTTAACTCCGCCGTTCTAAGTGGTTCAAACCAGTGTGACTTTAGGAAACTTAACACCACGTTAAGATCCCAAGGTGCCACCGGAGGCACAAAAGGAGGCAGAATACTCAGCACTCCTTTTACAATCGTCTGAACTTCTGGTAGAGAAGCCAACTCTTTTTGAAAGAAAATGGATAGGGCCGAAATCTGAACCTTAATGGAGCCTAAGTTTTAGGCCCAAATTCACTCCAGTTTGTAGGAAGTGAAGGAAACGGCCCAGATGGAATTCTTCCGTAGGAGCATTCCTGGCCTCACACCAAGAAACATATTTTTGCCATATACGGTGATAATGTTAAGATGTCACGTTCTTCCTAGCCTTTATCAGCGTAGGAATGACCTCATCCGGAATGCCTTTTTCCGCTAGGATCCGGCGTTCAACCGCCATGCCGTCAAACGCAGCCGCGGTAAGTCTTGGAACAGACATGGGCCCTGTTGCAACAGGTCCTGGCTTAGAGGAAGAGGCCACGGATTTTCTGTAAGCATTTCCTGCAGATCCGGATACCAGATCCTTCGTGGCCAATCTGGAACAAAGAGGATTGTTCTCACTCCTCCTTTTTCTTATTATTCTCAACCCTTGGGTATGAGAGGAAGAGGAGGAAATATATAGACTGACTGGAACACCCACGGTGTCACTAGGGCGTCTACCGCTACTGCGTGAGGGTCTCTTGACCAGGCGCAATAACTCTGCAGCTTTTTGTTGAGGCGGGACGCCATCCTGTCTATCTGTGGCAGTCCCCACCGAACGGCAATCTGTGAGAAGACTTCCTGATGAAGTCTCCACTCCCCAGGACGTATGTCTGGTGAGGAAGTCTGCTTCCCAGTTGTTCACTTCCGGAATGAACACTGTTGACAGTGCTCTTACATGATTCTCCGCCCAGCGAAGAATTCTGGAGGCTTTCGCCATCGCCACTCTGCTCCTTGTGCCGCCTTGGCGGTTTACATGAGCTACTGCGGTGACGTTGTCTGACTGGATCAGAACCGGTTGGTCGTGAAGAAAGGTCTCCGCTTGACGTAGGGCGTTGTATATGGCCCTTAGTTCCAATATGTTGATGTGAAGACAAGTCTCTTGACTTGACCAAAGACCTTGGAAATTTCTTCCCTGTGTGACTGCTCCCCAGCCTCGGAGGCTCGCGTCCGTGGTCACCAGGATCTAGTCCTGAATGCCGAATCTGCGGCCCTCTAGAAGGTGAGCACTCTGCAGCCACCATAGGAGAGATACCCTGGCCCTGGGGGATAGGGTGATCAACTGATGAATCTGTAGATGTGACCCGGACCCCTTGTCCAGTAGGTCCCATTGGAAAGTCCTCGCATGGAACCTGCTGAAGGGAATGTTTTTTCCCAGGACTGGAGTGCAGTGATGCACTGACACCTGTCTTGGTTTCAATAGGTCCCTGACTAGAGTCATGAGTTCCTGGGCCTTCTCTATCTGAAGGTAAACCCATTTCTGGTCTGTATCCAGAATCATACCCAAGAAGGGCAGACGAGTTATAGGAACCAACTGTGACCTCGGGAAATTGAGAATCCAGCCGTGTTGCTGTGACACCTTCAGCGAAAGTGACACGCTGTTCAACAACTGCTCTTTTGATCTCGCCCATATTAGGAGATCGTCCAAATATGGGACAACTGTGACTCCTTGCTTGCGTAGGAGCACTATTATTTCCACCAATTACCCTGAAATTGGTAATGACAATCCTGTACCGCAATTGTCAGGTACGCGTGATGGGGTGGATAAATGGGAACATGAAGGTATGCAGCCTTTATGTTTAGATACACCATCAAATCCCCCCCTTCCAGGCTGGCGATGATCGCTCTGGGCGATTCCACTTTACATTTGAACCTTTTCCCGTATAGGTTCAGAGATTTTAATTTTAAAAATAGGTCTGACCGAACCGTACGGTTTCGGGACTACAGCCAAGGTTGAGTCATATCGCCTTCCTTGTTGCAGGAGGGGAACCTTGAGCACCACCTGTTGGAGATACAATGTGTGAATTGTATTTAATATTATCTCCCTTCCTGGGGGAGAAGCCGGTCGGTCCGATGAGGAAAAACCGTCGAGGAGGCACCCTTCGAATTCCAGCTTGTAACCCTGAGAAACAATTTTTTATTGCCCCGGGAACCACCTGTGAGTGAACTCAGATGTGGCTGAAGAGTCAAAGACGTGCTGCCACTGGGGCAGACTCCCTTAGCGGAGCTCCAGCGTCATGCGTTGGATGTAGTAGAGGCCGGGGAGGACTTCTGTTCTTGGGAACTAGCTGTGCCCTGTACCCTTACCTCTGGTAAGAAAGGACGCTCCTCGTACTTTCTTGTTATTCTGCGACCGAAAGGACTGCATTTGATAATGTCGTGCTTTCTTAGGCTGTGAGGGAATATAAGGCAAAAGATCAGAATTACCAGCTATAGCTGTGGAGACCAGGTCCGAGAGCCCTTCTCCACACAATTCCTCAGCCTTGTAAGGTAAACCTTCCATATGCCTCTTTTAGTCGGCATCACCTGTCCATTGCATGTTCCACAGGACACTTCTAGCAGAAATCGACATAGCGTTGACTCTAGAACCCAGTAGACTACTTCAAAGTACTTTTACTGCAAGCTCTCTGCAGGATCCCTGAGGATAGCTGTTAAGTCAGCGCTACCTTTTAGGTAAATGTGACAAAGCTTTGTCCACCCTAGGGGAAGATTCCCCTCGTATCCTGGCCCTAGTAGGGAAAGGATACTCCCTGAGAATTCTTTTTGGGAAGCTGCAGCTTCTTGTCTGGAGATTCCCGCTCTTTTTCTTCATGAGAGAAGGGAAATTTACCTCAGCTTTCTTCCCCTTAAACATGTGTACCCTCGTGTCAGGGACAGATGAGTCATCAGTGATATGCAAAACATCTTTTATTACAATAATCATATATTGAATACTTTTCTGCCAGTTTTGGCTGTAACTTTGCATTATCGTAGTCGACACTGGAGTCAGACTCCGTGTCGATATCAGTGTCTATTATTTCGGATAGTGAGCATTGCGAGACTCTGAAGGTCTCTGCGACATAGGGACAGACCTGTGTAGATTCACTGTCTGTTCTCTAATCTTTTGTGCAATAAATTTACCTCAGCACTTTATTTCACATATCCAATCAGGTGTCGGCATTGCGACGGAGACACCACTCACACACACATTTGCTCCATCTCCTCCTTAGGAGAGCCTTATACCTCAGACATGTCGACACACACGTACCGACACACAACACACTCAGGGAATGCTCATCTGAAGATAATTCCCCCACAAGGCCCTTTGGAGAGACATGCCAGTATGCCAGCACACACCCCAGCGCTAAATGACCCAGGAAAAAACACAGGAATTGAATGTTTACCCAGTAGCGCTGTTATTGTCTGCGCCAAATGATGTGCCCCCCCCCTTCTTTAAAACCCTCTCTTCTACCGTGGTATAAGCAGGGGAGAGTCCGGGGAGCTTCCTCTCAGCGGTGCTGTGGAGAAAAACATGGCACTGGTGAGTGCTGAGGGAGAAGCCCCGCCCCCTCGACGGCGGGCTTCGTCCCGCTAAAAGTGTAAAATTGGCGGGGGCTCATGCATATATACAGTGTCCAGCTGTATATATGCTCCTTTTGCCAAATAAGAGGTTTATATTGCTGCCCAGGGCGACCCCCCCCCCCCCCTGCGCCCTGCACCCTTACAGTGACCGGAGTATGTGAGGTGTGTGGGAGCAATGGCGCACAGCTGCAGTGCTGTGCGTTACCTCAGTGAAGATCATGAAGTCTTCTGCCGCCTCTGAAGTCTTCTTTACTTCTCATACTCACCCGGCTTCTATCTTCCGGCTCTGCGAGGGGGACGGCGGCGCGGCTTCGGGACGGACGGCGAGGGTGAGATCCTGCGTACCAATCCCTCTGGAGCTAATGGTGTCCAGTAGTCTAAGAAGCAGGACCTAGCTTCAGAGAGTAGGGCTGCTTCTCTCCCCTCAGTCCCACGATGCAGGGAGTCTGTTGCCAGCAGAGCTCCCTGAAAATAAAAAACCTAACAAATTACTTTCTATCAGTAAACTCAGGAGAGCTCACTGAAAAGCACCCAGCTCGTCTGGGCACAGTATCAAACTGAGGTCTGGAGGAGGGGCATAGAGGGAGGAGCCAGTGCACACCAGGAACTACATTTTCTTAAAGTGCCCATGTCTCCTGCAGAGCCCGTCTATCCGCATGGTCCTTACGGAGTCCCCAGCATCCTCTAGGACGTTAGAGAAATTGGTAATGGAGATTGCCAATAGCAAACTGCAGGTATTGCTGATGTGACAAGGCAATAGGGATATGCAGGTAAGCATCCTGTATATCCAGGGATACCATATAGTCCCCTGGTTCCAAAGTCAGGACAATAGAGCGAAGGGTCTCCATACGAAACTTGGAGACTCTCACAAACTTGTTCAAAGATTTGAGGTTGAGAATGGGCCGGGGACTAGGAACAGCGTTGAATAGTACCCCCTTCCCCCCTCTGAGCCAGAGGCACCGGCACTACCACTCCAGTGTCCAGGAGGGATTGTACCACTAAATGGAGAGTTGATGCCTTCACCTGATCCGGAGGGATGTCCATCAGGCAACAGCGAGGAGGGGGACGTGTCTTGAAGGATATAGCGTATCCGTGAGTGACGACTTCCCATACCCAAGCGTCTGAAGTGGTCTTCAACCATACCTGGGTGAACTGTAGAAGTTGGCCTCCCACCATGGGATCCCCCAGGGGGAGGCGCGCCACGTCATGCTGCAGGCTTGTCAGATTAGGAATCCGCCTGACGGGCAGCCCAGGCACGTTTTGTGTGTGCCTCACAGAAAGAGATTTAACAATGGTAAGTTGTTACCATAAACCTCGTTTTCTGCTACGAGGTACACTGGGCTCCACAAGGATTAACATTGGGGATGTCCTAAAGCAGTTCCTTATGGGAGGGGACGCACAGTAGCAGGCACAAGAACCCGGTGTCCAAAGGAAGCATCCTGGGAGGTGGAAGTATCGAACCTAAGAAACGTGTTCCCTAAGGACCACGTAGCCGCCTTGCACAGTTGTTCAAGGGTCGCACCACGGTGGGCCGCCCAAGAAGGTCCAACCGACCGAGTAGAATGGGCTTTAATGGTAGCAGGAGCTGGACGACCAGCCAGTACATAAGCTTGTGCAATCCCCATTCTAATCCATCTGGCCAAGGTCTGCTTGGAAGCAGGCCAGCCACGTTTGTGAAAACTAATCAGTACAAAAAGAGAATCAGATTTCCTAACAGAGGAAGTTCTCTTTACATAGATACGGAGAGCCCGTACCACATCCAAAGACTGCTCTTTGGAGGGACAAAGGCCGGAACCACAATCTCCTGGTTAAGGTGGAAAGAAGACACTACCTCGAAGAACCGCCTGGTCACGGTGTAAAATCAGATAGGGGGACCTACAAGACAAGGCACCCAAATCTGATACCCGTCTAGCAGAGGCAATAGCCAGCAGAAACAAGACCTTGAGGGAAAGCCACTTAAGGGCCACAGATTCAAGAGGTTCAAACAGAGACTCTTGCAAAGCCTCCAGAACCACCGACAAATCCCAAGGAGCCACAGGTGAGACATAGGGAGGATGAATCCGTAAACCACCCTGAGTGAATGTATGAACATCAGGCAGAGTGGCAATTTTTCTCTGAAACCATACCGACAAGGCAGAAATATTACCCTTAAGTGAGGCCAGCCGAAGGCCCAACTCCAGGCCCTGCTGTAGGAAGGCCAAAAGTTTGGCCGTACCAAACTTGTAAATATCATGATTATTAGATGCGCACCAAGTAAGAATTCCAGACCCTATGGTAAATCAGAGCAGAAGCTGGCTTACGGGCCTTCAACATAGTTTGAATGACCGCCTCAGAAAATTCTTTGGCCCTCAGTACGGAAGCTTCAAGAGCCACGCCGTCAAAGCCAGTCTGGCCAAATCCTGGTAAACACAAGGGCCCTGAACGAGGCGGTCTGGTCGTTGTGGAAGCAGAAGAGGATGCTCTAGCGCAGACATTCCCAACCACAGTCCTCGAGGCACACCAACAGTGCAGGTTTTAGTGATATCCAGGCAGATAGCGTTCCGTCCATTGAAGAATCTTTGACACTTCCATCATTGCCATACGGCTTCGAGTTCATGATTTATGTACGCCACCATGGTGGCGTTGTCTGACTGTACTTGAACAGGCCTGTTCAATATCAGATGCTGGGCCAGTTTCAGAGCATTGAACACTGCCCGCAATTCCAGAATGTTTATCGGGAGGAGAGACTCCTCCCTGGTCCACCGACCCTGAAGAGAGTGTTGCTCCAACACCGCGCCCCAACCCCTCAGACTGGCATCCGTCGTCAGAAGGACCCAGTTGGAGATCTAGAAGGGACGACTCCTGCTCAATCGTTGGTCCTGCAGCCACCAGGTCAGTGACAGACGGACCTCCGGAGACAAGGAGATCATTTGAGACCTGATCCGGTGAGGCAGGCCGTCCCACTTGGCAAGAATCAGTTTCTGCAGAGGGCGGGAATGAAATTGAGCATACTCCACCATGTCGAAAGCAGACACCATGAGGCCTAGTACTTGCATCGCCGAGTGTATCGACACAGGCAGACGAGAGAGGAAGCAACGCATCTTGTCCTGAAGCTTCAGGACTTTCTCCTGTGACAAAAAATACTTCTGGTTGTGTGTGTCCAACAATGCTCCCAGATGCACCATGCTCTGGGCAGGGACCAGGGATGATTTCTTCCAGTTGATGAGCCACCCGTGGGCTTGCAGAAACTGGACAGTCAGATCCAAATGAAGGAGACCTTCTGGGGAATTGGCCAGGATCAGCAGGTCGTCCAGATACGGCAGGATCCGGATGCCCCAACGGCGGAGTGAAGCCGTCATAACTGCCGTGGTCAGACCAAACGGTAAGGCCCGAAATTGGTAATGGAGATTGCCAGTAGCAAACTGCAGGTATTGCTGATGTGACAAGGCAATAGGGATATGCAGGTAAGCATCCTGTATATCCAGGGATACCATATAGTCCCCTGGTTCCAAAGTCAGGACAATAGAGCGAAGGGTCTCCATACGAAACTTGGAGACTCTCACAAACTTGTTCAAAGATTTGAGGTTGAGAATGGGCCGGGGACTAGGAACAGCGTTGAATAGTACCCCCTTCCCCTCTGAGCCAGAGGCACCGGCACTACCACTCCAGTGTCCAGGAGGGATTGTACCACTAAATGGAGAGTTGATGCCTTCACCTAATCCGGAGGGATGTCAGTCAGGCAACAGCGAGGAGGGGGACGTGTCTTGAAGGATATAGCGTATCCGTGAGTGACGACTTCCCATACCTAAGCGTCTGAAGTGGTCTTCAACCATACCTGGGTGAACTGTAGAAGTCGGCCTCCCACCATGGGATCCCCCAGGGGGAGGCGCGCCACGTCATGCTGCAGGCTTGTCAGATTAGGAATCCTCCTGACAGGCAGCCCAGGCACGTTTTGGCTTGGGCTTGGTGGTTTTGGAAGTGCAAGACTGTTTTGGGTACGCCTGACCCTTTGCTTCTTTAAAATAACTCTTCTTAGGGCTGCTGGAGCAGCCCTGCCTGCACTGACTTACAAACTAAGCTGTGCACAGAGGCGGGGTTATAGAGGAGGCGGCACTGAGCATCTTGGGAACAGTCAAAGCTTTTAGCCTGTTGGTGCCTCGGATCAAGATCCTACTCTACACCCCTATGTTATTTCCTGTGGAATACCAGTGTATCCCGCTGCAGAAAAAGCAGCAGTGCCAGCTGCGAAAAGCGTCAGGTGGACGCCTCTGTCACCATTATCCACTGAAAGGACCGGTCAACGCCTAAAACATCACGGGACCTACAAGTAACCATCTTGGACTTTATTTGCTACAAAGGATCGGACTTCCACTAAGAGCCACTGCATGTATGGTGAGGACTTCCCTGTTTACATTTAAAATCTGGGACTAGCAATCCTACAGCGGTGGAAACAAGATTCCCCATTCCTGAGACTGCGCTGTCAGTCCTAAGCAATCAAACAACATCCATTTACAAGAATCCAAAGGTCCTGTGTGAATATTAGGAATAGGCATAATGTGGTATATATATCAGTTGTGGTGACTAGAAGCCATTTTTTCATTTGCAGTGTAAATTCATGAATTAATTTTTAATCATTATATATGTATCATTTTTAGCCAATATAATAAATGTGCGTTTAAATAGACAATCCATCTATTTTGTGATAAGCGCTGCCTCAACCTCTTTCTGCTTACCATTATTTATTGTAGGTGTGACTAACCTATTTCAGGCAGCAGCTCATATTTAGAAAGGCACCCCAATAGCGCCCTATTCCAACTAAAGTTGGTTATTGCTGTTTGCAATTACATTTGTAATGGTCTGAAAACAAGTTTTTCTAGTTATTTTACTCACTTCCAGGATAGCGCTCCAAAAATATTCATGACGATGAAAAGTCTGGAATAAAATGTTTTGCCCTTCTGATCTGAAGGATCTTGAGCAACTGAGCCTACAGTACTTGGATTAAAAAGTTTGTAGCCTGTTTTGTAAGGCTTCTAATTCTGTACAGTCTGATGGGGTCTTCAGCTTTACGAGGACATAACTTTTTGGATACCAGGGAATTCTACTTTAATTCATTTTTATGAAGTCAAAAACCCATTAGTCTTTGACAGAATGCAAATAGATGTGCACATACTGTGCAATTCTGACCCTGACAGGTGATAAAGGGGACTGTTCTTGACAACAGTAACTGTGGAGTTCTTTAAATTGGCTTTTCAATCTTTAATTTCCAATTTTAGGCTAACTTGAAGTGTAAGGAACATTCTATTTATATATTGTCTTCCCGGTTTAAAACACTTCGCAACTCTGAACTGTGGATAAACGGGAAGTTGAGAAAAAGCTTAGACTTTTGCTCTTGTGGCAATCAGCAAGATTTTCCTCCTGAGGATTTTAATTTCATGGAATCCAGTTTCTTCCCAAACTGGAAAGTTTCCTCAAAAGGGAAGGGAGACAATTTTTAGATTGATATAACCATAGGGTTCTTCTGGCCACTACTGCTACTACTTATGCATGTTATTCATAAGCAGCAATGGTCATATAGAAGCTTAACAAAAAAATAGGAATTTAATACCTACCGATAATTCCTTTACTCCTAGTCCGTAGTGGATACTGGGGAATGTACTTTAGTACCGTGGCGTATAGATCGGGTCCACTGGAGCCTGACACTTTAAGAAACCTTTAGTGTGTGCTGGCTCCTCCCATCTATGCCCCTCCTACCAGACTCAGTCTAGGAAAACTGTGCTCAAGGAGACGGACATACCATGAGAGACGGAAACATATACACATATAGAAAGCGGTGAGGCAACGAGCCAACACACAACCAGAATAGGAGTGCTAACTGGAACAGAGGATTGCAACACCAACTATAACAAAGGATAGCAAAGCTAACACAACCTGGAAAAGGGAGCGCAACAGCGGACCAACCAGAATCACGACAGGTAAGCAGAATTCGAAGCACTGAGGAGGGCGCCCAGTATCCACTACAGAATACGAGAAAAGGAATTACCAGTAGGTATTAAAAATTCCTATTTTCTCTAACGTCCTAGTGGATACTGGGGAATGTACTTTAGTACCGTGGGGAAATCCCAAAGCTCCCAGAACGGGTGGGGGAGTGCCGAGACCCGTGCAAAACCGCCTGACCAAACTGAAGGTCATCCTTGGCCAAGATGTCGAACCTATAGAACTTTACAAACGTGTTCGAACCAGACCAAGTAGCAGCTCGGCACAACTCTAAGACCGAGACACCACTGCCCAGGATGAACCCACTGATCTCGTTGAGTGGGACTGAATAGACATTGGCAACGGCAGAGCCGCCAAAGTATAGATTTGTTGAATGGTCAGCCTGAGCCAACGAGCAATAGATTGCTTAGAAGCCGGACGACCAATCTTAGTGGCATCAACAAAGGACAAACAGCGAGTCAGATTTCCAATGACGAGCAGTCCTCTTGACATAAATTCTCAGAGCACTCACCACGTCCAGGGACTCTGGGGCAACTGAAGCGTCAGCCAACACCAGAACCACAATTGGTTGATTCACGTGAAAGGCTGACACCACTTTTGGAAAAAACTGAGGCCGGATCCTGAGTTCCGCCCTATCCTCATGAAATATCAAGTATAGGCACTTACAGGATAAGGCCCCCAATTCAGAGACATGTCTTGCAGATGCCAAAGCCAGCAACATGACAGTCTTCCAAGTGAAAAATGTAATTCCACCCTTTGTAAGGGTTCAAACCAGTCTGATTGAAGAAAGGACAAAACCACATTGAGATCCCACGGAGCCGTGGGAGGTACAAAGGGTGGTTGCATATGAAGAACTCCGTTCAGGAAAATCTGTACTTCCGGCAGCATTGCAAGTCATTTCTGAAAGAAAATAGAGGGCACCAAAATCTGTACTTTGATGGAGCGTAACCGTAGGGCCATATCCATACCTGCTTGTAGGAAAAGCAGAAAATGACCAATTCGAAATTCCACGTGAGAAACCTTTCTACCCTCACACCAAGAAACCTATTTCTTCCAGATATGGTGGTAGTATTTTTTTTTTCCAAATATGTTTATTAAATACCTCCAAAACATGGTACAGAAATAAGGGAAAAAAAACGCATACATATCAGACATATCGACATCAAAGTAAGCAGATAAGAAAGGTAAAAGTACACAGCATATATGAGTAGGTGGAGGAAATTTTCCAATTTTCCAAAACAATCAACAAGAACAAATTGTAAACCACCAGAAGAGCGGCGGTCAGGCTATAATATATTGAGAATGGGACTGAATATGACTGACTAAAAACTGACACTCAATTCCGGCAGTTCAAATTAAGAAAAAGAAGAGGTAAAAAAGAACATCACAAAAACGTTAGAACAAAAATAAGCAAAAACACCTACCAAGAGCCACAGGCCACCGATCCGTCCATAGAAGTGTCCATCCAATCCGCCAGGGAAGAAACAGCAGAAATAAGAAGAGAGGGGAAAGAAAAGAAGAAGTGTGTGGAGAGGGAAGTACGGATGAAGAAGAGGGAGAGGGGAAGATAGGAAGCTCAGTCAGTTAGAGAAGCTTGGTTATCAAGTTGTCGGAGAGAGTACCAAAAGTTAGATTGGAAACATTTATGTATTGCTAGTTTAGTGTGGGGAGGGAGGGTACAAATGTATTTATCCCAGCACTTAAAGAGTGCAGGAGTCAGGGTTTCCTTGTGGATAGAGGCCTCCAGCCAATCCATATTAAATAAGAAGAGTAACCTAGAAGTAGCCATAGGGAGAGTAGGAGAGGTAGGATGGATCCACTGTTGCAATATAGCTTTTTTCCCCACTGCTGAAAGTAACACTATCAATTTTTTATCAGTGCGTGGAATTCCAGGTTGGTCCGACAGATGACCAAAGAGGGCCCAGGGAGCAGTGCATTGAAAGGGGATGCCTAGCGTTGAGGTGCCATAATGGTGTAAGGTATGCCAGAATTTTTGAATGACAGGGCAGGCCCAGAGACAATGGAAAAGGTCAGCTTCTACCGTTGAGCATTTATTACATCCGGCCCTATCTGATATACCCATTAGAAAACCTTGTTTAGGCGAAATATATGCCCTGTGTAGCAGTTTATAGGCCATTTCCTGATATATACTAGCCGGTATTAGTTTAAGGGTCATAAAAAAAGTATCTAATAGGGTGTCTACTGTGAATGTAGGAACTTGGGAGATCCATTTAGCCAGATCAGGAAAATCAGTGTGGGGGTCCAGTTCAGTGCGGATGCGCGCATAGATAGAAGATATGGAGTATGTGTTGGAGCGTAAAAGGGAGTCTAAGGGGTTAACAAAGTCTTTTCCCGTGAGGTGAGGGAGAACGGATGTAAGATAATGTATAGCCTGGGAGTAGTAAAATCCATGCAGGGGTGAAATTGCATATTTCTCAATAGCCTCCTGGAATGGCAAAGGAGTGTGAGTAGGTGTCATCAGATTACGTAGAGTCTTTAAACCAGAGGAGCACCAAGCACCAAAAGGCAAAGAGGCAGTACCATTTTGGAACTCCAGGTTTCCAAGCAAAGGTAGAGAGACTGAGTAATAATATTTGAGACCAAGAGCTTTCCTAGCCATTTTCCACGCCTTAATAGTGGTAGACAATAGCAGGTTATCAAAGTGGGAAAATTTTATTTGAGAGGGCCGGGCATGTAGGAGGTAAGCAAGAGAGAGAGGAGCACAAAGCTGAGATTCTAACTTGGTATCTGTGAATACATCGTTGCCACTGAGCCAATCCATAGCGAAACGTAGTAAGCACGCTAGATTGTATTGTTTAATGTTTGGTAGGTTTACACCCCCTTGGCGCACCGATTGCGACATTTTTTTTAGACTTATCCTGGGGCGCTTACGGTTCCATATAAACTTGGAAAGCAAGGTATTAAGTAAAGAAAAGTCGGAGTTAGTGAGAAGAATGGGAGTCATTTGGAGAATATACAGGAGTTTCGGGAAGCTTGCCATTTTAAACAGGTTGCATCTCCCTAACATATTAAGGGGAAGGTTTTGCCATAGGCTAAGTTCAGTCCGTATTTTATGTATCATCGGGGTAATATTACGTGCATAGAGGGTGGAGAGATGTTGTGGTAGAGCCACTCCTAAAAAAGTGATATGCGAGGGGGCCCATCTAAACGGGAAGGGTCTAATCCAACCCAGTCTCGCCTGGCCAAATATGGCCAGGGCTTCAGACTTGGCAAAGTTAATGGAGAAGCCAGCAAAAGACGAAAATCTGTCAATTGCCTCTACCAATACAGGAAGGGAGCGTTTAGGGTCAGAGGTACATATAAGTAGGTCATCTGCGAAGGCTATAACTTTGAGTTCGCGATCCCCAACAACAATGCCTCTAAACCCAGGTAGCAGTTGGATATAACGAATAAAAGGTTCCAAGGCCAAATTAAAAAGCAAAGGGGAGAGAGGGCATCCTTGTCTGGTGCCTCTTTCAAGAAAAAAGGAAGGAGGCCACATTATTAACTACCACCTGGGCCATCGGAGCAGTGCAGAGGGTCCGCATTAGACTACAGAAATTAGTGCCAAATTGCTGATGGGAGAGCACTCTAAAAAGGTGTGGCCAAGCGATTTTATCGAAGGCCTTTTCGGCGTCTAGATTAATAAGAATATTGTCTTCCAAATTATGAAGGCGGGTATGGGAAATAGCAGCTATCGCCGATCTAATACCTTGTACAGATTGTCTGCCTTTAATAAAGCCTAACTGGGCCGGGGAAATGAGATGAGGCAGACAAGACTGTAGACGGTTGGCCATTAGTTTGGTAAGCAATTTGAAGTCTTGGTTAAGAAGTGAGATAGGGCGATAGGAACCCACGAGGGAGGGATCTTTACCCGGCTTGGGAATTACGATTATCCATGCCTCATTGAAGTATAAGGGTATAGTTCCGGAGGTAAAGATATGATTATATAATTTGGCTAGAGTGGGTGTGAGTTCAGCATTAAGTAATTTATAATATTCAGCCCCAAAGCCATCAGGGCCTGGGCTCTTGCCGTTTGGTAAAGATTTGATAGTTGTGAGTATCTCTTCCTCAGTTATAGACATCTCGAGAAGGTCCCTGTCATCTCGAGAGAGGACAGGAAGCTGAGCGTCATGCAAAAAGGATTCACCTGTCTCCACGTTATCTGGCTCTGCTGTATATAGGGATTTGTAAAACTGCATAAATTCGGCGCAAATGGCTGTCGGATCTGATATAATAGTGTCTGAAGATTTAACCACCTCAACCCATGTGCGCGTGCGGGGTCCCCGAGTGAGGTTTGCCAAGAGTCTGCCCGATTTATTACCCCATCTAAAAAATTTGTTCCGCTGGTAATCATATCGTGTCTGGGCCTGCTCTGTTAGGAAGGTATCATATACTTGTTTAGCAGTCAGGTATGCCTCTTTATGTGCGGGAGTGTCGGAACGCTTATACGTTCTATAGGTTGAGGTGAGAAGGGAGCTTAGCTCATGGAGGCGGGAGTTAAATGTTTTGCGTTTAGAATTTACGTATGAGATAATGTGGCCCCGGATAACAGCTTTAGAGGCGCTCCAAAACAGTGAGACATCCTCCGCCTGGGTCAAATTATCAGCAATGTAGGTGTGCCAAGTGTGTCTAAGGAGTAGGAGAAAATCCTCAGAGTGAGTAAGATAAGCAGGGAATCGCCAGCATTTGGAAAAGCATTGGGGCAACGCAAGCTTAAGAGAAATCAAAATAGGGGCATGGTCTGAGATAATAATATTTTTAATCGATGTGTGAGTGACTTTAGGGAAGAGGTGTCGGGATAAGAAAATATAATCAATACGGGAGTGCGTAGAGTGGGGGTGAGAGTAGAAAGAGTAATCACGAAGAAGAGGGTGATGGATACGCCAAGGGTCGGAGAGAGCAAGTTGTGAACAGAGGAAGGAAAGAAGATCACAGCCGGATTTGGAGGATGAAGTACTCACCCCAGACCTGTCCATGGACGGATCGATGACCGTGTTGAAATCTCCTCCTAGGATTAGATTAGAGCTCCCCCAAGAGGAAAGTTTCTGTAGGACAACTGCAAAAAAATCCTGTTGAGAGACATTTGGGGCATATAGATTAAGGAGAGTATACAAGACATTATCAATAATCACATCTAGCAAAATAAATCTCCTATTAGGATCGAGAAACCTTCTGCGTATCGAATATTGTAGGGACTTGTGAAAAAGGATGGCAACTCCCCTGGTCTTATTAGAATAAGGGGCCGAGATACAATCCCCGATCCAGGGGGCACGTAGAGTGTTACGGGGATCGTCCAGCCAATGTGTTTCCTGTAGGCAGGTGATGTGAGGTGTCAAACGGTGGAGGTGGGAGAGCACTTTCTTGCGCTTCACTGGAGCGTTAAGGTCCTCCACATTCCATGATACTATATTGAAGGCAAGGAGTGGGGTATCCTCCGCGGCGGCGGGGGGAGTAGGAGCAGGGTCAGCTATATCAGCCTATACCGATGGATGGGAATGCAAGAAAAAATATACTAGAGGTAAAGTAGGGCCCCTGCCCGTCCCAGCGAGCGGGAAGGGGTTGACCCATGGAGGATCGGGGTTGGCAGGTCCAGCAGGTGCAACCAACAATATTAAACAGTAACATAAAAAACAAACAAGAAAAACAAGAAAATTTACAGCTCATTGTATACACAGAGCTGCGCAATTATTCCTCTCCACGTGACCTACAGATGGAGAAAAAAAAAAAAAAAAAAGAGAGAAAAACATGCATGCAAGCAATAATAACAGTGCAACAGTCAAGTGGGTAAACTCGAGAAGTGGGCCTTGGCGAGTGTTATGTCATCAAAGAACAACGGCTTGCCGTCCTCGAAGACCCGCAGCCGGGCCGGGTACAGGAGAGAGAATTTGATTTTGGCGTTAAACAGTTGCTTGCACAACGGGGCAAACTCCTTGCGTTTAGCAGCGACAATGGTGGAAAAATCCTGAAATATCAAGAGCCGATCTCCGTTGTAGGTTAAGCTATCCGTCTTCAGGTAGTGGTCTAGGAGTCGAGCTTTGTCGGCATAATTAAGGATTTTCATGATCACCGGGCGAGGGCGACCAGAGTTTGTTTTACGTTCAGGGCCGATTCTATGTGCCCGCTCAATAGCCAGAGGGGCACCTTTGAGATCCATGGCCAGTTGTTGCGGTATCCAGTTAGAAAGAAGGTCAAGTAACTCATGGCCTTTGACCGATTCGGGGATACCCACCACCCGGAGATTACTTCTGCGTCCGCGATTCTCCAAATCATCTAGCTTCTGGGTCAGATCCGAAATGTCACTTTGCTGTGAATTAATGGTGAGTTGTGCTGCATGCAAATCATCCTCCAGGATAGACACCCTCTGTTTGACGTCATCTAAGCGGCCAGAGTGTTGAGTTAATTTGGATAGAGTAGAGTCGATAGCTTCTCTAATGCCCGCCAGTTTTTCATCTAGCAGAGGGCCCAGCACCGCCGCAATATCCGCAGGTTTCATTTTGGGAGGCTTACTGGCCGGAGCAGACTTGCGTTTTTGTAAGGACCTGGAACGGGTGACCGAGCAATCTGAATCAGACGAGTGTCCCCGCACAGTATCGCCTCGGGTTGTAGAGGCGGGGTCAGCAATGGACATCGGGGTGGGTATGAGAAATTTTTCCATAAAAATAAGCGGGCAACGGAGGACCGATTTATACAGTAGGAGTCGCCTCACGCAAGGAGCAGGCTATAATGAGGTTTCATGGAGAGGGAAAAAAAAGGGGAAGTATAACAGGTCACATCCCAACGAGTAATAGCTCAGGACCGGTAGGCATCAGTCCGTGAACAGCGCACATGGGCGAGGAGAAATGTCACACAGGTGTAGAAGCCGGCATGGGTTTATGGGTGGAGCAGGTGGAGCGAAGCCGTCAGCCGGAGAGTCGGATATGCCAGAAGGCAGTAGGGGGAGAGCTGGTTTTATAGTGATAGGAGCAGCTGAGATAAATCAACACGGTGTGTGGTCCAGGGGTAGTGGGCAAAGCAGCTCCCAAGTGTAGTAATCCTGCAGCAAACAGAATAAGAGGGGGTCTCCCAGCCGAGAGAATATCTGGGTACCTCAGGGGTCACAGCAGTAGGTAGCAGGTTCCGAGATAGAGGTGATCGCAGCAGCACCTATTCCAGCAGGGGTGCAGGGTCAGCTCTCTGCAGGGTGAAAGCCTCCGGGCAGATGGCGGCAGGGCTGTTAAAGTTCGCACATGTTGTTTCAAGGTGTAATATGATGACTCCCCTCCGGCCGCTAAACAGGAGACATGAGAATAGGCAGAAGTATAGAAATATATTTATAGTGGCTGTGAGTTGTCTAATCTAAAAGTCGCCACAAGAGGGAGCTAGAGTTACAGCCATTTCTAGCTATGGAGTGAGGAGAGAGTTGTGCCAGTCACAAGATGGCCGCCGCCTGTAAATGAGACATGGATCCTCCGGAGGTCCCCGGGTCGTTAATCCCCGCCAGTGAGGGGGGGAGATCTGTCTTGCAAGGATGTGTGAGGTGGGGGTCGGAGGGCAGGCGCCCGGAGAGGCCGGGGATCGGCAAAGCAGAACTCAAAGTCTGGGCGGCGCCAACCACAAGATGGCCGCCGGCCGCCAGTCACACTCGTCCCGGCTCTCACCTCCCGCAGATTGTCCGGTCGCCGGTCTCCTGTGAGGGTCAGTGCCTGGTGGGTGAGCTCTTGGGTGTCAGGGAGCGCCGCTCAGGTGGGGGAGGGGGTCCGCAGAATCGCCGCACCAGGTCCAGCGGACCGACGGCTCCACTCCCAAATCGAGGCCCCGGCTTCTTGAGGAGAGGAAGGCCGCAACCTGCAGAAGCCCTGATAAGGGCTCCCCGGCTCCGCAACCGAGCCCCTCTGGTGCTTAGTGATCAGGGGAGCAGGCGGTCCAGTACAGAGGTGCTTGGGGACCCGTGAAATAGGTTTTAAATTGGTTTTATGAGCGGGGCCAGCAGGAGCTCATAAAGAAGGCTTCCTCTCAGCTTGCAGGCTAGGCCACGCCCTGGTGGTAGTATTTTGACGTAACCACTTTCCGGGCCTATACCATAGTGAAAATAACCCTGGAGGGAAGGTGTTTTCTGGCTAGAATCTCCCTCTCAACTTCCAAGCCATCAAATGAGCCGCTGTAAGTCTGGATAGACGAATGGTCCTTGCTGAAGAAGATCCTTTTGAAGCGGGAGAGGCCAGGGTACTTCCAGAGACATGGTCAGGAGGTCTGCATACCAGACCGGTCGAGGCCAATCCAGGGCAATTAGAATTGCCTGAACGTTTTCCCTTTTGAGTCTTTTTAGAACCCTTGGAATCAGCGGGATTGGAGGAAACAGGTAAAGAAACTGGTAAGTCCATGGTGTCGTCAGCGCGTCCACTGCTACAGCCTGCGGATCCCTTGTTCTAGAACAGTAACGGCACAGCTTCTTGTTGACACGAGAAGCCATCAGATCTATCTACGGACACCCCCACCGGTGAATCAATTGTTGAAACACCTGAGGATGAAGGCCCCATTCCCCTGGATGGAGGTCGTGCCTGCTGAGGAAGTCCGCCACCCAGTTGTCCACACCTGGAATGAATATGGCCGAGATAGCCCTTGTGTTGGCCTCCGCCCAGAGGAGTATTTTTGACACTTCTCGCATTGCTGCACTGCTTCTTGTTCCTCCCTGTCGGTTTATGTACGCCACAGCCATGGCATTGTCTGACTGAACCTGGAAAGCTAGATCCTGGAGATAGGAAGCTTGTAGAAGGGCATTGTAAATCACCCTGAGTTCCAGGACGTTTATCGGTAGTGCAGATTTCTGACTCAACCATTTCCCCTGGAACTTGAACCCTTGGGTCACAGCCCCCCCAATCCCGAAGGCTGGCATCCATTGTCAGTAGAAGTCCGGCCTACCACCAGGTGAGGAATTTGTAGCCACTACAACAGGGAAATCCGAGCTCTGGGTGATAGGGTTACACTCTGATGCATGTGTAGATGAGACCCCGACCCCACTTGTCCAGCAAATCCAGCTGAAAAGGATGGGCATGAAATCTTCCATACTGGACAGCCTCGTATGAGGCCACCATCTTGCCCAGCAAGCGAATTCAAAAGGTGAATTGAGACCTTGCGGAGTCGAAGTACCATTCGGACCCCAGCCTGGATAGTCAAGGTCTGGTCCATTGGAAGAAACACCTTCTGTGACACCGTGTCCAGTATAATTCCCAGGAACTGAAGTCATTGGGATGGTTTCAGGTTAGATTTCTGAAAATTCAGGATCCATCCATGATCCATAAGCAGGCGAGTCGTCAGGTTGATGCTTGCAGCAGCCGTTCCCTGGACATTGCTTTTATCAGATCGTCCAAGTAGGGGACATTGTTGACTCCCATTTTGCGCAGTTGCAGCATCATCTCCGTCATGACCTTTGTGAAGACTGTGGAGAGACCAAAGGGTAAGGCCTGAAACTGGAAGTGGCTGTCCAAGATGGCGAACCTGCGGTAAGCCTGATGAGGGGGCCACATAGGGATGTGCATGTAAGCATCCTTGATGTCTAGGGACACTAGAAATTCCCCCTCTTCCAGACCGGACACCACTGCCCACAGAGACTCCATCTTGAATTTGAATACCTGCAGATAAGGGTTTAAAGCCTTCAGATTCAAGATGGGTCGCACTGAACCGTCCGGTTTTGGTACGACAAATAGACTGGAGTAAAACCCCGTTCTATAATGGAGGAGATACTGGAACCACAACTCCTGTTTGTAAAAGTTTTACAATGGCCTCTTGCAAGGTAACTCACTCTATGGGTGAAGCTGGTAAGCCTGACCTGAAGAATCTGTGGGGAGGAAGTACTTGAAATTCCAGCTGGTATCCTTGGGATATGAGGTCCCTCACCCTAGGATCCCGGCAGGACTCCGTCCACACATGGGCGAAGTGTTGAAGTCGAGCACCTACTTGAAAGTCGCCTTGCTGCTGGAGGCCAACCGTCACGCGGAGGGCTTTGTGGCAGGGGATCTGGAAGTCTGGTCCAGGGATGAAGCAGCTGCTGGTTTTCAGGACTTACCGCGAGATCCTCTAGCAGCATTGGAGGCCCTCCTGCTTCTGAATCTTGCCACACAAAAGGACTGCAAAAAAGGGCCCCGAGTAGGGTCGTCTAGCAGATGGAGCAGCTGATGGCAGATAGGTAGACTTCCCTGCCATCACCTGAGAGATCCACTTGTTCAACTCTTCTCCAAATAGTGCATCTCCTGTAAAAGGGAAGATTCTCCACACCCTTTTTGGAATCGGCATCCGCTGAGCATTGACACAGCCACAGGGCTCTGCGGGCAGAGACCGCAATAGAAGTGGTACAGCCATTAATCTGACATTTCTTAAGAGCCTCGCTCATAGTTTGCAGCATCCTGGATATGCTGCAGCAGTGTAATTATCTCCTCCTGAGGTAGGAAGTTAAATCCATTTATTATATTATTATACCATTTTACCATTGCCCTTGAAATCCAAACACAAACTATAGTGGGATGCTGAGCTACGCCCGCCGCCGTATATAGTGCTTTGAGAGTGGTCTCAATTTTACGGTCAGCTGAGATATAGCCCCCGGTACTGGCAGAACCAGCTTACATGACAGCCTGGACACAGAAGTAATCGACTGAAGGGGGTTTTTCCCATACTTTCCCATCTTCAGTAGGGAAGGGAAAGGATGATAACAACCTCTGAGGAGTTTTGAATTTCTTATCAGGATTGACCCATGCCTCCTTGGCCAGGGAGTTTAATTCCTTTGATATAGGAAAAGTGGCTGAGGATTTTGGTTTTACATTAAAATACAATTCCTCTTCTGGTTCTGCTTCCTTATCGGGTATGCCAAGAACCTCCCTAATAGCATAAATCAGAGCTTCTACCCCCGGGTACAGAGAGCTGCCCTCCTCCATATCAACTTCCGTTTCATCTAAGTCTGGAAGTTCAGAATCAGACTGGAGCACCTGTGGAAGTGAACGTTTATGTGACACCAACAGAGGGGGCTGAGGAGCCTGTCTGTGATCTGCAGTCTTAGCCATATTATAGACAGATTGTTTTAGTACCTGTCGTTCTTGTCTAGCTGCAGCTAGTTCTGTTTTTATATTATGAATCATGCCTTTAAATGATTCTAACCAGTCAGGTGCCTGTATACTATTACCCTGAGAGGATAAGGAACACTGTTCACACAAGAGAGATAGAAGGTGTAAAGTTACATGAAGTATACACAGCCTTATCTAGACATTTTGTTGTTGAAACACACAGTGAAACAAACCACACACTGTAGTGAACACACACACCCCAGACAGACCCTGGAGTGAAACAGAGAGAAAGAAAGGACCAGCACACAATACACAGCAAAGCAGAACCCCACTGTGTAAATCTGATTAATCTGCTTGGTAACAGTGGCGCTACCGCTGATGTGGTCCCCCCCTTTTTATGAGCCCCCTGCTACCAGTACAATAACAGGTTCAGTAGGGACTGTGTGGAGGAGCAGTGTCTATGCAGCCTTATGATCCGCAGCAGCAGGAAATGGCACCTTTTCCGTCTCTGGTCCCGCTCTCCGGGAAGCCCCACCCCTGTAATGGCACGCAGACCCTATCAAGAAATATACTGGCAACAATTAGGAGCGCAATACACCCCTTGTGGAAGTTTCTTTGACCTTTGATCCTTGAAAAAGACCCCAGCACGGGGTAGACACGCGTCGGTGTCGGTATGCTGTTTAAGAACGGTTTGGCCACAGTTCTTAAAAATCCAGTAATTGCATTTTGAGTGATGCTGCTATAAGACCTTTTTTTATGTGATGTCAAAAATGTTTATGATTTATACTGCATTGCACATCTGTTGATGCTGCTTATGAATTTGGATATTAAAACTTTATTACACTATATTTATTGTTTTATTCACGTTATTATCCCCTATGGTGAAAACCCGTGACGGCCAATAATATCCAGGGAGCATTTTGAAGCGCTGGTTACATTTTCCTCCCCTTTTTTTGTCTGTTTGCATCTCTCTGGATAAATCTGCTAAGGCATTTTCCCATGATTCAGAAGGACTACTACTCCCAGCCTGTGCGTCCAGTCCTAAACATGTGTCGCACACCCCGGAGCTGCCAACACTCTTTTTTCCACATTTTAAAAACAAATAGCACATTTTTGTGTTTTTTTATACCAGCCCCAGGTTTACAAACCCCACACCACCAACTGTTATTGCAGGATGATTCTGGTTTGTTTGCCTCTGACGTTTCTGATGCTCTCCTCCACAGGACCTGTCAGCAGTGTCACTTGGGAGATTATATTATAGCTATAGAGAGTGCATAAGGCGGCACCCAAACGCCTGAAAAAAAAATCACGAAGACTCCCTCATAGTGGATCAACGTTTCAGAGTCCTTTACGTCAACTCTTTCATCAGGATACAGGTGAAATGACAACAGTGAGTTTAAATAGGTAACAAACATCAATAAGCTCCACAGGCCGGATGTGGTAACAAACGGGGGGGTCTTCAGTATGCCGGCTGTCGGGATCCCGGCGCACAGTATACCGGCGCCGGGATGCCGGCATACCGACACTTATTCTCCCTCGTGGGGGTCCACGACCCCCCCTGGAGGGAGAATAAAATAGCGTGGCGCGCGTAGCGCACCACCGTGCCCGCAGCGTGGCGAGCGCAGCGAGCCCGCAAGGGGCTCATTTGCGCTCGCCACACTGTCGGTATGCCAGCGGTCGGGCTCCCGGCGCCGGTATGCTGGTCGCCGAGAGCCCGACCGCCGGCATACCATACTACACCCGTAACAAACGGATGTGTTCTTGTATTTTAATACATTTCAGCAATACAGCAGAATATTATTCAATCATGATGCAATACAAATATACAATAAAAAGTGAATTATAAAACGTGTCATTCATCAGCATTAAATATGCATAATGATTGTGAACAAATATGTAAACTAGTGAAAGTGTCATGTATAAAAATAAGAATTTACTCACCGGTAATTCTATTTCTCGTAGTCCGTAGTGGATGCTGGGAACTCCGTAAGGACCATGGGGAATAGACGGGCTCCGCAGGAGACTGGGCATTCTAAAAGAAAGATTAGGTACTATCTGGTGTGCACGGGCTCCTCCCTCTATGCCCCTCCTCCAGACCTCAGTTAAGGAAACTGTGCCCGGAAGAGCTGACACAACAAGGAAAGGATTTGGAATCCAGGGTAAGACTCATACCAGCCACACCAATCACACCGTACAACTTGTGATAACCATACCCAGTTAACAGTATGAACAACAACTGAGCCTCAGTAACAGATGGCTCATAACAATAACCCTTTAGTTAAGCAATAACTATATACATGTATTGCAGAGAGTCCGCACTTGGGACGGGCCCCCAGCATCCACTACGGACTACGAGAAATAGAATTACCGGTGAGTAAATTCTTATTTTCTCTGACGTCCTAGTGGATGCTGGGAACTCCGTAAGGACCATGGGGATTATACCAAAGCTCCCAAACGGGCGGGAGAATGCGGATGACTCTGCAGCACCGCATGAGCAAACTCAAAGTCCTCCTCAGCCAGGGTATCAAACTTGTAGAACTTAGCAAACTTGTTTGACCCCGACCAAGTAGCAGCTCGGCAAAGCTGTAAAGCCGAGACCCCTCGGGCAGCCGCCCAAGAAGAGCCCACCTTCCTTGTGGAATGGGCTTTCACCATTTTGGATGCGGCAATCCAGCCGCAGAGTGAACCAGCTGAATCGTGCTATAGATCCAGCGAACAATAGTCTGCTTCGAAGCAGGAGCGCCAACCTTGTTGGCTGTATACAGAATAAACTGGAAACATAAATTTTCAAAGCCCGGACTACGTCCAGCAACTTGGAATCCTCCAAGTCCCTAGTAGCCGCAGGCACCACAATAGGCTGGTTCAAATGAAACGATGATACCACCCTAGGAAGAAATTGGTGACGAGTCCTCAATTCTTCCCTGTCCATATGGAAGATCAGATAAGGGTTTTTACATGACAAAACCGCCAATACTGACACACGCCTAGCCGAAGCTAAGGCCAATAGCATGACCACTTTCCACGTGAGATATTTTAGCTCCATGGTCTTAAGTGGCTCAAACCAGTGGGATTTCAGGAAATCCAACACAACGTTAAGATCCCAAGGTGCCACCGGTGGCACAAAAGGAGGCTGAATATGCAGCACCCCCGGAACAACGTCTGAACTTCAGGCAGTGAAGCCAGTTCATTTTTAGAGAAAATGTATAGGGCCGAAATCTTGACCTTTATGGATCCTAATTTTAGGCCCATAGTCACTCCTGACTGTAGGAAGTGCAGGAATCGACCCCGCTGGAATTCCTCTGTAGGGCCTTCCCGGCCTCACACCAAGCAACCTATTTTCGCCATATACAGTGAAAAAGTATTGCTGTCACGTCTTTCCTAGCCTTTATCAGCATAGGAATAACTGCATCCGGAATGCCCTTTTCCGCTAGGATCCGGCGTTCAACCGCCATGCCGTCAAATGCAGCCGCGGTAAATTTTGGAACAGACAGGGCCCCTGTTGCAACATGTCCTGTCTGAGAGGCAGAAGCCCTGAGTTCTCTGAGAGCATTTCCTGCAGCTCCGGGTACAGAGTCCTTCTTGGCCAATTCGGAGCAAAGAATATTGTTTTCACTCCTCCTTTTATTACAATTCTCAGCCCTTGGGTATGAGAGGAAGAGGAGGGAATACAGAGACCGACTGGAACACCCACGGTGTTACTAGTACGACAACAGCTATCACCTGAGGGTCCCTTGATCCGGCGTAAAACCTTTTTTAGCTTTTTATTGAGGTGGGACGCCATCTAGTCCACCTTAGGCAGTTCCCATCAATTTGCAAACTGCGTGAAGACTTCCTGATGAAGTCCCCACTTTCCCGGGTGGAGGTCGTGCCTGCTGAGCAAGTCTGCTTCCCAGATGTCCACTCCCGGAACGAACACTGCTGACAGTGCGCTTACTTGATTCTCCGCCCAGCGAAGAATTCTGGTGGGTTCTACCCTCGCCACCCTGCTCCTTGTGCCGCCTTGGCGGTTTACATGAACCCCTGCGGTCTGACTGGATCAGAACCGGTTGGTCGCGAAGCAGGATCTCCGCTTGACTTAGGGCATTGTATATGGCCCTTAGTTCCAGGATATTGATGTGAAGGCAAGTCAGTTGACTTGACCACAGACCTTGGAAATTTCTTCCCTGTGTAACTGCCCCCCACCCTCGGAGGCTTGCATCCGTGGTCACCAGGATCCAGTCCTGAATGCCGAATCTGCGGCCCTCGAGAAGGTGAGCACTCTGCAGCCACCACAGGAGAGACACCCTGGCCCTGGGGGATAGGGTGATTAACCGATGCATCTGAAGAGGTGATCCGGACCACTTGTCCAGTAAGTCCCATTGGAAGGTCCTCGCATGGAACCTGCCTAAGGGGATGGCCTCGTATGATGCCACCATCCTTCCCAGGACTCAAGTGCAGTGATGCACTGACACCTGTTTTGGTTTTAATAGATTCCTGACCAGTGTCATGAGCTCCTGAGCTCTCTCCATCGGGAGATAACCCTTTTCTGGTCTGTGTCTAGGATCGTGCCTAGGAGAGGCAGATGAGCTGTAGGAACCAACTGCGACTTTGGAATATATAGAATCCAGCCGTGGATGTCTACAAAAAGGTGAGCTACGATAGCTGTGCATCACCTCAGCTCCTCCGGTGATTCATTATTCAGAGCCTCTAAAGCCCATTTAATAGATCAACCAGCAGACCAGGGACAACCCAGAAAGCCCCCTGACCTGATTTTGCGACCTGGGGAGACCCGCGGAGTCGGGGAGCGCTTTTAAGCGCTCCTGCAGACTGCGGCCTACTCCCCGGATAGAGACCGGGGATTGGAGTGAGGAGGACGCCCAGACCGCCCCACCCGGAAGAGGACTGCCGCAGAGAGACGGAGCTCGGCGGCCCCGGCTGCAACACCCGGACCCTCCAACCCACGGCTGGAAGGGAGAAGCCGAGAACAGCGCCGGGGGGTAAGTCCGCTCCACGTACGGAGCACAGCCCGTGACCGCTACACAGGCCCTGAGCGGCCGCGGCTCCCCGTGCGTACGCTGCCTCCCACTCAAACACCCGGCACAGCGCTGCCCGCTCCGCCACGCACAAGCCACCAGACGGCTCTGCGGACCGCTGGGACTAGACACAAAGGCTTCCGCCCCAGGCCCCCGGCCACATAATCCTGAGAGGCCTCATCAAGCCTCGGCATACCGCACAGCACAGCTGTCCCGACGGGACTTCCACCACCACCATAACAGTTCCCCCCCTATACCCAGGTACACACCTCACAGCTTACTGGGACTGAAGTGGAGGCCCTAGAACCGAGGGAAGCTGAGGAAAATCCCTCACAGACTGCGGCCTAGCGCCTCACCAGAAGCAGGGGACTCTATTATTCACTGACCTTGAAGATAGACTCTCACATAAATCTTGAGCCATTGCTCACACTGCAATCTCCCTCTGGTGGTCAGCCTAAGATAATACACCAAAGTCGTGCACTTAAGCCCACCCAGGAGAAATCATTTAAATGTCCTTTTGTAATCCTGAGCGACTGGCGCTATCAACCATATATTTCACCTGGCTGTCGACGCTACTAATACCGTAATGTACCGCTGATGCCAATCCAAAGGGAACTGCTCTGCTGAAGGCATCCCTATGCGAGCTATGTAAGTGAATCTAACCTCGTTGACCTGATTCCAGGAAACCAGACACCCCTCCGCTGGCGAAGTGATGACCAGGAACAAAAGACCTACTAAAAAGGCCGAAACGTCAACCCCCCGAGGAAACATGTCACAATCCGCTATAAGATTTTTCCTGCAACCCACCCCGCCCGCCCAGATTGATAACCCACCAGAGGCAGTTCCCCCCGCCCCCTCACAGTCACCCCGTTCATCTCCCTCAGACACGGAAATGTCACTTGACAGTTCACCAAGAAATAAAGATCTACAAGAAATTCTAGCCTATATGAAAAACCTACCCACTAAGAAAGACCTGCAAGACACGGTGAGACGTGAACTGGCGGCCGTGAGACAAGATATCTCTAGCGTCTCAGACCGGGTGACGAGCTTAGAAGAACACCATGGCTCCTCCGACACATTTTTAATGTCAATGGCGACCATCATTGAAGCTCAATCCACAGAGATCCGCTCACTCCAGACTCGATTAACGGATTTGGATAACAGAGGGTGGAGAAACAATATCCGAGTACGGGGCGTACCGGAAGCGGTTACCCAAACAGGCCTAATAGATGCCCTCACAAAAATCTTTAATGAGATCCTGGGTAATGACCCCGATGACAATATTACCTTCTACAGGGCCCACAGGGCCCTGAAGCCAAGAGGCCTCTCTTCAGACAGCCCACGCGATATAATATGCAGATTGCATTACTTCTCCCAAAAGGACGACATCATGCGCAAAGTCCGGCAGCTCGACGGGGTTGACTTCAACGGCACGCCAATCCAAATATACCAAGACTTGTCCTGGCACACTCTTCAACAGCGGAAGGCTCTCAAGCCCCTAACGGATGAACTCCGCAAACGCCAATTAAAATACAGATGGGGATACCCCTTTAATCTCCAAGTCTCCTTGTCAGGGAAAACCCATGTCCTCAACTCGTCCATGGACCTCCCTGAATTCTGTACAGGACTGGGTATTCCGAAACCTAGTCTCCGCGACTGGGACTTCCCAGCTCCAGAGTTACCATCTTTCCGGCCCTTGCACTCCGGCGCTCCATGGACAGAAGTACGAAGGTCTGGGAAAAGAAACTCCAAAGGACCACCCTCGGACGAGGACTCACGCGTCACCTGAAGGAACGATGAAGGAGGGACACGGTTTCCTGCACATAACGTGAGATTACCCTACACCTCTGATGGACCTTTATTTGACATTTAGCTGTTGCGGGGTCCTGACCCCTTACTCCACCTCGAGACACAGATTGCAAAATGAAGCTCACTGAACATGAGACTTGTTGCAACCAACCACTCGGTGCAACCTACAGTTTAACGAGGTTTATAGTATACAATCTATAGATTGTACTTGACAGTTTACAATTAGCTAACAATTTGTATGTTTGCTTACTTTAGCTCTACTTTTGATTATTAATAAGATGCCCTAGGCGGGAGTTCCCTTATCCGCCCTACACCCGCTCCCGGCAGAAATGCCTCCTAGGTTTCCAACCCTTAGTGGGTCTGGCGACCTCAACGCGGGTTATCCAAATGTTATTGTTGCTGTTGTTTATCTTTTTCCTATGTTTTGCCCTTCCCCTGTCTCCCCCATAATCCCGCCCTCCCCCTTCCTTGACCACTCCAGACGTGCAATCCCCCTCCGTGACCCACGCCCACCATGACACCCCCAGGAAGAATTAAAATAACATCAATCAATGCGAAAGGCCTTAATGTCCCAGAGAAAAGAACATCTCTACTGCGGTCCCTATGGGCCGACAGAGTGGATGTCGCGCTAATCCAAGAGTCACATTTCAAAATCTCCGCTAAGAATCCATCCTTGACTAATTTTCGCTTCCCTCAGGCCTACTACAGCAACAACCCAGACACCAAATCCAAGGGAGTAGCGATAATATTCTCTAGGACGCTCCAACTATCAGATATAACAGTCCACAAACCGATCCCGGGACGCCTCTTGGTAGTCAATTGCAAACTATGTACGTGTCCATACACATTTGTGGCTCTGTATGCCCCAAACAAAGACCAGATCCCATTCTTTCGCTCGGCCCTTTCCCTAATTGAACCTCTACTTTCGGGGGTTGTGGTTATGGGGGGAGACCTGAACTGGACAATGGACCCATCCCTAGACTCATCCTCTGGCTCACCCCGAACATCCCAACGTCAACACCGGCAGGCGAAACGACTATTCCACGATCTGCAGTTGGTAGACTCCTGGAGAATACTCCACCCCTCTGACAGAGACTACACCTTTTACTCGAACCCGCACAATGCTTACTCACGTCTTGATTATTTATTTTTGAGCCACAGGCACCTCCCTCAACTAGTAGACTCCGCCATAGGCTCGATAACCTGGTCAGATCATGCCCCAATACATATGACCCTCTTAACCCCCCAATCAGCTCCGGGTCATTGGACCTGGCGACTCAACGAGTTACTTTTGCAGGATCAATACTGCAGAGGCGAACTAGAAAAGGCCCTGACAGAATATTTTTCCTTTAACGACACTGACGATGTCTCCAAGGTCACTCTGTGGGAAGCACATAAATGCACCATAAGAGGCAAACTCATACAGCTGGGGACTTTCATGAAAAAACAGAGGTCAGCTCATATCACTACACTACTAGAACGTCTCCACCGCCTCGAGTCCTCACACAAAATGTCCCTTTCAGAACCCGATTACCTGGAACTGATAGATACTCGCGCCCAATTGAAAAAAGCCCTCACAGACAGTATCCAGTTTTCGGTCCGTAAGTGTAACTCCAAATATTACCAGTGGGGCAATAAACCTGGCCGCCTCCTGGCCCAAGCCCTCAAAGCACAACGCTCATCCCTATATATCAATAGCATAAAAGACGGAGGCGGAGTCCCCCGATTCAAGAACCCTGAAATAGCCGCGTGCTTTAAGCAATACTACTCCCTCCTATACAACCTAGAGAACCAAGCAGACAATACATCCACCCCTTACAACTTTCTACAGGCAAAAGCTTACTTAGAAAAAATAGGATTTTGGTACTTACCAGGTAAATCCTTTTCTTTGAATCCATAGGGGGCACTGGAGTACTCTTGGGATATGGACGGCTTCCACCGGAAGAAGGCACTGAATAAATTAATTTTTGAGACTACTCCTCCCCTCCATATCCTCGAGCACTTCAGTGTTTTTTACTGAGCCGAACAGGATCGATAGAGAGATTGACCAAAGGAGAATTACATATAATCTCACGGACAACAATAAAGTTGACACCAAACGTAACAGACAACTAAATAGTTGACACCATAACTGATTACCCTTGTTAAATTTAAACCAGTCGTGAAAGTGTGTTACCATAAGAACCACTGAACTTCCTAAAACAGGTAAACTGCTCTGGGTGGGCGTCCAGTGCCCCCTATGGATTCAAAGAAAAGGATTTACCTGGTAAGTACCAAAATCCTATTTTCTTTATCATCCACTAGGGGTCACTGGAGTACTCTTGGGATGTACCAAAGTTTCCTCCGTGGTGGGAGAGCTGTTTGGCACTTGTAACACTAAACGGCCAAAGCTAGATGCTGATGCCGCGAAAGTATCAAACTTGTAAAAGCGCACAAACGTGTGCACTGAAGACCAAGTAGCCGCACGGCAAAGCTGTGTCGTAGAAGCCCCACGACTCGCTGCCCATGACGTTCCCACACAACGTGTGGAATGAGCTGTTACTGAAGTAGGTGGCTGTAACCTAGCATAAAGGTAAGCCTGACGTATGGTCAGTTTGATCCATCTGGATAAGGTTTGCTTAGAGGCTGGCCAACCCCTCTTAGCCGCATCATAGAGAACAAACAACGTATCCGTTTTACGCACAGTAGACGTTCGGGATACATAGATGCGCAATGCGCGAACCACATCCAACGTTCCAGAATCTCCTGTTAACACAGGAACTACTATTGGTTGATTGATGTGAAAAGACGACACTACCTTTGGTAGAAAAGCGGGATTCGTCCGAAGTTCCGCTCTGTCATCATGAAAAACTAAATACGGTGACTTGCACGACAAGGCACCCAGATCTGAAACACGCCTAGCCGAAGCTAAGGCTAAAAGAAAAATCGTTTTCCAAGTGAGAAATTTAATATCCACTTGTCGTAAAGGTTCAAAGTAATCGGACTGTAAGAAATCTAAAACCAGATTCAAGTCCCATGGTGCTGTAGGTGGAATGAAAGGAGGCTGTATCCTCTTTACACCCTGTAAAAACGTATGTATTGACGGCAACGAGGCCAATTTCCTTTGAAAGAAAATTGACAACGCAGATACCTGCACCTTTAGTGTGGAAAGACGTAGTCCTCCATCTAACCCCATCTGTAAAAATAACAAAAGACGGGATAAATTAAAAGATGTCGGAAATTTCCGAGCTTCACACCAACTTATATAAGTACGCCAGATTCTGTAATAATGAGCTGCCGTAACCGGCTTCCTAGCTCGTACCATGGTTGGTATAACAGACTCAGGAATGCCCTCTCTTCTTAAGATGGCCTTTTCAACAGCCACCCCGTCAAACGCAGCCGCGCTAAATCGGGGTAAAGGAACGGACCCTGTTGTAACAGGTCCGGACGTAGTGGGAGTGGCCACGGATCGTCTGCGAGTAACCCGAGGAGATCCGAGAACCAAGCCCTCCGAGGCCAATGAGGCGCTATTAGTATGACTGTGACGGACCCTCTCTTGATCCGTTTTAGCAACAGCGGGAGCAGCGGAAACGGTGGAAACAGATACACAAGGCTGTACGGCCACGTGGCTGTGAGAGCATCCACCGCCACTGCCCCTGGATCTCTTGTTCTGGACACATATCGTGACACCTGATGATTGTGGCGGGATGCCATCAGATCCACCTGAGGGTACCCCCACTTCTGGATCAACATCTGAAATACTTCTGGATTTAATGCCCACTCTCCTGGATGAAAATCCCGACGACTGAGAAAATCTGCCTCCCAGTTGTCCACTCCCGGAATGAACACTGCCGACAATATCACCTGGTGATATTCGGCCCATCTGAGGATCCGAGCTACTTCCCGCATTGCCATGCGGCTTCTCGTTCCTCCTTGTTTGTTTATGTATGCGACTGCCGTCGCATTGTCTGACTGCACCTGAACAGTCTGAAAACGAAACATGTACACTGCTTGTCTTAGAGCATTGTAAATCGCCCTGAGTTCCAGAACATTTATGGATAGCGATCTTTCGTGATTTGCCCAGAGGCCCTGGAGCCGATGACTCTGAACTACAGCTCCCCAACCTCTGAGACTTGCGTCTGTTGTCAGAATTATCCAATTCACGACGCCGAATCGTCTCCCTGCAGATAGATTGTGTATTTTTAACCACCAGAGAAGAGACACCCTGACTTGTGGCGACAATCTCACCCTGTGGTGCAACTGCAGATGTGATCCCGACCATTGCGCTAACACCTCCAGTTGAAACGGACGTGAGTGAAACCTTCCGAACTGAAGTGCTTCGAAAGCCGCCACCATTGTGCCTAAAAGGCGAATGCACAAATGTACTGAGACTGTGCGTGGCTTGAGCACTAATTGCACCAGATGACGAATGACCTGTACTTTCTGTTGTGGCAGGTAAACCTTTTGTTTTACTGTATCGAGAATCATCCCTAGGAATTGAAGTCGCTGACACGGAATTAGATGTGATTTCTTTAAACTGACTATCCAACCGTGCTGAACTAGTACATTGTACGTTAGCAATCTGCAGCCACGCCCCCTGAAAGCTCTGAAGGCGTGCTCCCACAATTGGAGATCCGAGATGGGCTGGGAGCCCGTCATGCCACTGGTTTGTTAGTGGTCTTAGTGTCTTGACGACGTGCATTGGATTGTCGAGCACTACGTCCCCGACCTCTTCTACCAGGCGTGACTGCTCCTGTGCCCTGCCCACGAAAGGGCTGAGTTCTAAAGGATTTGAACGCCGGACCAGAATATTTCCGTTTAGGTATAGTTGTAGGCGATGGAAGAAACACAGACTTTCCTCCAGTAGCCTCAGAAATCCATTTGTCCAATTCAGGACCGAAAAGCTTCTCGCCATCATAAGGCAATGCCTCTATACCTTTTTTAACCTCCGTCTCCGCCTGCCAAGAACGCAGCCAAAGTGCTCGTCGTACTATGACTAGCGATGAGGACAGGCGAGAAGTAAGCTGACAGACGTCAGTAGAAGCTGTACATAGATATTCAGCAGCTTCCCAGATTTGATCCGCGAGAAGTATAAGATGGTCATCTTGCAGAGCCGACTTGAGCTCTTTTATCCATACCATTAAAGCTTTAGTAACCCAAATGCCAACCAACCCAGGTCTCAGCAGCACTCCAGCTGCTGTATACATGGACCTTAGCATAGCCTCTATTTTACGATCTGCAGGGTCTTTAAGCGTAGTAGCAGTTGGTACTGGTATGGTTAACTTCCTTGTAAGTTTGGATACGGATGAATCCACCAATGGTGGGTTCTCCCAAGTAGCTGTCATGGACTCTGGAAACGGGTAACTCGATTTAAATCTACGAGGAATAGAAAACCGTTTATCCGGATTTTTCTGTGATTCCAGTAACATTTTATTAAGAGATTCCGAAATAGGGAAACACATCGGAGATCTCTGTCGTTTAGTAAAAACTACCTCATCATTCGTCAGGGGCTCCTCAGTTTCCGTAAACTCCAGCGACTGACGTACTGCTCTGATGAGATTGTCAATACCTGGGCTGTCAAAATCGTCACTATCTGACTGTTGCCCTATTTCGCCCTCCTCATACTCCTGTTCAGTGAGGTCTAGTGTCCCAGAGACTGGAGAATTATTAGGAAAAGGAAATTTATCTTTTCCACTCAAGGTGGGCCTCTGACCAGATTGAGACTCTGGTAACTCAAATGGTCTCATTTTAAACTCCGATCTTGCCGCCTCTCTTTCTTCACGAGAGGCGGCCAGCTCTGATTGTAAACCAACTAATACATCTGCAAGTAAAGCCCATGGAGGGTCCAGAGATGGTGGTTTTACTTCTGAAATCGTATTTATGGCTGTATTAACAACACATGCTGTACATGTGGTGGATCCATCAGGCAACACACTCTTACAGACATGACATGAAAAATGTTTCTTAGATTTTGCTGGTGTCTTACTCATTATAAAAGACAGACAATACAAACTACACACAGACAGACTGCACGACTCAGTAATAACACCAAAGTTCCTGGTATATAAGCATGCTGGAGAAGCAATTGTTGAGACGGAGCCTTTATGAGTAGATCGTCCAAATACGGAACAATTATTACCCCTAGGGACCTGAGATGAGCTATCATCACGGACATTACCTTGGTGAATACCCGAGGCGCTGATGAGAGGCCAAACGGGAGAGCCTGAAACTGGTAATGGTCTCGCCTTATCGCAAACCTTAAGAAACTCTGGTGAGGTGGCCAAATCGGAATGTGTAAGTACGCATCCTTGAGATCCAGTGCAATCATGAATTCCTGCGGCTCTAACCCTGCAATTACTGACCTGAGAGATTCCATCTTGAATCTGTGGTAAGTGACGTAATGATTGAGACCTTTTAGGTTCAATATTGGCCTGACTGAGCCATCTGGTTTTGGTACCAGAAACAGACTGGAATAATAACCCTGCCCCTGTTCCTGCACGGGGACCGGAATTACAACTGCAGCATTCAGCAGAGACTGAATGGCAACCTGCAGAACTGCTTTCTTGTCGTCCGACACAGGCAGTCCTGTCGTGAAAAATCTTCCTGTCGGAAGATAATCGAACTCTATTTTGTAACCCTCTAATACTAACTTGCGGATCCACCCATCTGTGGACGCGCGGCCCATGCACACGCGCTCCGGGCAGCGGTGAGTACCCAATACAATCCCCAACAGTGGAGCGGCAGCAAGAGCTGACCGCCCCTAACATACCTGGACCGTGACCAAAGTCTATGACGGGGCTTCTCATCCAAGCTCCGTCCAGCTTTTTGCAGGCAGCCTGCAGGTGGAGTGAGGGAGCTCTTTACAGAGAGGTCCGACACTCACGGCTGTTCTCAGCCGCTTCCACTGTCCCTGACCCACGCCTGTTAGAAGGGGGGAAAGGACGTGGAAATCCTTGAAAAGAAGAAAAACTTAGGAACTAAAAAAAAAATTCCAATACTTCGTGGACGAGCTCCACTATGCCTTCTAACTGTGTCGAGCACAGAAAAAACACTGAAGTGCTCGAGGATATGGAGGGGAGGAGTAGTCTCAAAAATTAATTTATTCAGTGCCTTCTTCCGGTGGAAGCCGTCCATATCCCAAGAGTACTCCAGTGACCCCTAGTGGATGATAAAGAAAGTATCCTACCCTGTTCTAACCCAAGCAGATAGAGATACACTAGAGCAACCCTTCACTCAATTAGAGTTGGAAGGTGCCCTAGCCTCGACCCCCATTGGGAAAAGCCCGGGGCCAGATGGCTTCACACTTACATATTACAAACAATTCAAGGATCTCCTCTCCCCCCACCTTCTCCAGGCCTTCAACTCAATCTCCGCGGACACCCATTTCTCGACCCAATCCTTAGAAGCCCACATCTCAAAACTGCCGAAGCCCGGTAAGGACCCCTCGGTGTGCTCCAGCTACAGGCCCATATCCCTTCTAAACATTGACGCCAAGCTGTTTGCAAAATTACTGGCAAACAGACTAAACGTACTCCTACCATCCCTGATCCATAATGATCAGGTGGGCTTTGTCTTGGGCCGCGAAGCTAAAGACAATACCACTAAGGCCCTAAGCCTAATCCATATAGCGTCCCAAGGTGGCCCTCCTACTATGCTACTGTCTACTGACGCTGAAAAGGCCTTCGACTGAGTTAGTTGGGTCTTTATGAGGTCTGTCCTGGGGCACATGGGACTGGGCCCCCTGGCACTTGGTAGAATCATGGGACTCTATAGATCACCCACAGCCCGAGTCCGAGTTAATGGGACATTGTCCGAACCCTTTTGTATAAACAACGGGACACGACAGGGATGCCCATTATCACCTCTACTTTTCACCCTATGCATTGAGGCCTTTGCAAGGGCCATTAGGGCTAATGACCACATCACAGGCCTGACAGTAGGAGACACAGAACATAAACTCTCCCTATTCGCTGACGATCTACTGGCCACACTAACATACCCGACCACCTCCCTTCCCCATTTCATGCAGGAACTAAATCATTTTGGACAACTTTCCAACTTTAAGATAAACATGTCTAAGTCCTGTGCCCTGAACATATCCTCACCCCCCGACACTGTTAACAAACTTAAACAATCCTTCCCTTTTACTTGGAACACCTCACATCTGCCCTATCTGGGAATACTGCTGCCAAAGGATTTATCCCGTTTGTTTAACCTAAACTTCACTCCCCTCCTCCGGATGATTAGAGCTGATTATAGCAGATGGTATTCTTAAACCACTTTCATGGTTGGGGAGAATGAACGTTGTAAAAATGAATACACTCCCTAAATTACTGTACAAATTGCAAACCCTCCCAATACAAATCCCAGACTCCTGGTTCAGGTCCATTCAACTCCTGACACAGCAATTCATATGGTCTAGGAGAAGACCTAGAATTAGCAGATCCACAATGACTCGCCCCATACGGAGCGGAGGCTTTCAATTACCAGATATAAGAGGCTATTACTGGGCAATATTACTCAATAGAGTTCTGGACTGGACGAGGAGTCGGGACACTAAACAATGGGTGGCATTAGAGGGACTTTACATGCAGCAATTCCCAGAGATCTTTCCATGGCTTCCCTCCCTGCCTAAGACCCCTACCACACACCCAACTATCAACGCTACCCTCTCTTTATGGAAAAAAGCACGTAATTGGCCAAACATTTCATCCACCTTTGGCCCACTGACTTCTTTTCTAGCCAACCCCGACTTCCAACCCGGCTTAACGCCATCCCACTTTGGTAACTGGGCTCTCACGGGTCTCTTCAGGGTAGGCCAACTAGCAACATCCTCAGGGGTCAAGCAGTTTTCAGAAGTGCGATTGAAGTGGGATATCCCACAACGGGATTTTTGGAAATACCTACAACTTAGACACTACGTACACTCCGGACATAGACACCCCCAAGCCTCAAGGGAACTGACACAGTTTGAGAGGTTGTGTGTTTCCAGATGCACCCCCCAACATACAGTCTCTACACTCTACAAGCTAATACAAGACATAGAAGCCCAAACACCCACATCCTTCCAAAAGGCATGGGAGAGGGACCTGGAAATCCGACTGACGGATAAAGAGTGGCGAATGATATTCCTCAAAGCCCATAAAAGCTCAGTGTGCATACAAGTCAGGGAAACCCAATACAAACTGATAATGAGATGGTACAGACACCCCTCTCTCCTCCACCACATGTATCCGGGAGTGACGAACAAATGCTGGAGATGCCTTGGCACAATTGGCTCCCTAATGCATATTTGGTGGTCCTGCCCCTTAATACGCCCTTTCTGGGCAGAAGTCATTTCTATCTCTCAAGATATACTCCAAACACCTGTCCATACTGATCCGGCCTTCTGGTTGCTTTCCCACTCCCCTATCCCACTGGCACAACACAAAACGTCACTGCTACGCCATCTATCCAATGCAGCGCGGGCAATCATCCCCACACTATGGAGGTCCCCAAATCCACCCACGAGGAAACTATGGTTTGAGAGGATTAATTACTATATGAATATGGAGAACATTCTATTGGGGTCTAGAGAAAAACTCTCCGAATTCATGGCCATATGGCTGCCATGGATAGACTATACCTCCTCCAAAGAGTACAAAGATCACCTGTATGCAACTAAGTGAACTGGCAATACAGCCAGTTCCCCACAATGAAGGCATTGCCCCCTCCTCTCAATTCACAAGACCCCCTGGTATTGGTCAACCCCGATCTCTGACCCCCCCCCCCCCCTCCACTCCCTACTTCACCCAACCCCCTGTCCTTTAACTACCTTACTGTTTCTGTTTCAAAGTTATGATTAGATTTATTGTATAAGCAGAAGGCAAATGGATAATGTACTAAATGTTATAGGATGATATATCAACGAAACTTACCAGTAATGACCTTCACAACCTGTGACAACTTATTATTCTGATGCCATAGATTTGAATGTACTTAATCCTAACCACATTTATAATCGCTTTCTGAACCTAAATGTGATGTAATCTTTGAATTCTCTTGAATAAAAACAGAATATACAAAAAAAAAAAAAAAAAAAAAAAAAAAATACAGCCGTGCTGCCGTTACACTTCCAGAGAAAGTGATACGCTGTTCAGCAATTGCTCTCTTGATCTCGCTTTTATGAGGAGATCGTCCAAGTACGTGATAATAGTGACACCTTGCTTCCGCAGGAGCACAATCATATCCGCCATTACCATGGAGAATATTCTCGGGGCCATGGAGAGACCAAACGGCAACATCTGAAATTGGTAATGACAATCCCGTACCGCAATTCTGAGGTACGCCTAATGAGGTGGATAAATGGGGACATGAAGGTATGCATCCCTTATGTCCTGATTCACAATAAAGTCTCCCCCTTTTTAGGCTTGCACTGACCGCTCTTAGCGATTCCATCTTGAACTTGAACCTTCTCAGGTATATGTTCAGGGATTTTTAATTCAATATGGGTCTGACCGAACCGTCTGGTTTCAGGATTACAACATGGTCTAATAATAACACCCTCTTGTTGAAGGAGGGGACCCTTGACCACCACCTGTTAAAGATACAATTTGTGAATTGCAGATAACACTGACTCCCTCTCTTGGGGGGAAGCCAGCAGGGCCGTCGGTGAGGGGGCATCTTCTCACAGTCCAGCTTGTATCCCTGAGACACAATATCTATTGCCCAGGGATCGAACAGGGAGTGAACCCACTTGTGGCTGAACTTACGAAGGCGTGTCCCCACCGGGCCTAGCTCCGCCTGTGGAGCCCCAGCGACATTGGTGGATTTTTGTAGGGGCCGGGGAGGACTTCTGTTCCTGGAAACTAGCTGCCCGGCTCTGACAAGAAAGGGCGCCTCTCAGACTTTCTTGTTTCTTTATACGAAAGGCTGCATTTAATAATGTCGTGCTTTCTTAGGCTGTGCAGGAATATAAGGCAAACTAGCAGAATGATCAGCTATAGCTGTGGAGACCAGGCCCGAGAACCCTTCTCCACACAATCCTCAGCCTTCCATATGCCTCTTAAGTCGGCATCATCTGTCCAATGCATATTCTACAGGACACATCATGCAGAGATCGACATAGCTTTGACTCTAGGACCCAGTATAATCATGTCTCTTTGGGCATGCTTTATAACTATATATCTATCACTTAAGACAGAACCTTTAATATATTTATATTGCATACTAGGGTCTCATCCCTGCTGATAAGGTACCTGTCCACGCTGCCACAGCGCTATAAACCCATGCCGACACAATCGCCGGTCTGGGTAGTATACTAGAATATGCACGCTATCTGCAGGATCCCTGAGAATAGCAAGTGCTACCGTCTGTGCAAACAGGACACCCCAGGGGAAGATTCTCAACATATCCTGGCCCTAGTGGGGAAAGGATACAGCCTGATAATTCTCTTGTGGGAAGCTGCCGTCTCTTGTCTGGAGATTCCCGCTCTTTTTCCTCATGAGGGGGGAAATTTACCTCAGCATTCTTCCCCTTAAACATGTGTACTCTCGTGTCAGGGACAGATGAGTCATCAGTGATATGCAAATCATCTATTATTTCAATAATCATATATTGAATACCTTATAGCCATCTTGGCTGTAACTTTGCATTATCGTAGTCGACAGTGGAGTAAAACCTCATGTCGATACCAGTGTTTGTTATTATGGATAGTGAGCATTGAGAGACTCTGAAGGTCTCTGTGACATAGGGACAGACATGGGTAGATTTCCTGTCTGTTCCCTAACCTTTTGTGCAATAAATTCACCTTAGCACTTACACATATCCAAACAGGTGTCGGCGTTGTCGACGGAGACACCCTCTCACACACACATCCGCTCTATCACCTCCTTAGAGGAGCCTTTTACCTCAGACATGTCGACACACGCGTACCGACACACCACACACACAGGGGATGCTCTATTTGAGGACAGTTCCCCCACAAGGCCCTTTGGAGAGACAGAGAGAGAGTATGCCAGCACACACCCCAGCGCTATATAACCCAGGGATTACACTACAACTCAGTGTTTACCCAGTAGCTGCTGTATATACAAATTTTGCGCCTAAATTTATGTGCCCCCCCCCCCCCCTCTCTTTTAACCCTTTGTGTACCAGGATACTGCCGGGGAGAGCCTGGGGAGCTTCCTTCCAGCGGAGCTGTGAAGAGAAAATGGCGCTGGTGTGCTGAGGAAGAAGGCCCGGCCCCCTCAGCGGCGGGCTTCTGTCCTGTTTCTGACTAAAAATGGCGGGGATTTTACACATATACAGTTTTCCAGACTGTATTAAGTGTATATATTGACAAAAGGTATACTTATTGCTGCCCAGGGAGCCGCGCCGCCCCCCCCCCCCCCCCCCCCAGCGCCCTACAGTGACCGGAGTGTGTGGTGTGCAGTGGGTGCAATGGTGCACAGCTGCAGTGCTGTGCGCTACCTTAATGAAGACCGGAGTCTTCTGCCGCCGATTTTATCTCCTTCTTCTGTCTCTGCAAGGGGGACGGCGGCGCGGCTCCGGGAACGGACGATCGAGGTCAGGCCCTGTGTTCGAACCCTCTGGAGCTAATGGTGTCCAGTAGCCTAAGAAGCACAAGCTAGCTGCACGCAGGTAGGTTTGCTTCTCTCCCCTCAGTCCCACGTAGCAGTGAGTCTGTTGCCAGCAGATCTCACTGAAAATAAAAAACCTAACAAATACTTTCTTTCTAGCAAGCTCAGGAGAGCCCACTAGGTGCATCCAGCTCTGGCCGGGCACAGATTCTAACGGAGGTCTGGAGGAGGGGCAGAGAGAGAGGAGCCAGTGCACACCAGATAGTACCTAATCTTTCTTTTAGAGTGCCCAGTCTCCTGCGGAGCCAGTCTATTCCCCATGGTCCTTATGGAGTTCCCAGCATCCACTAGGACGTCAGAGAAAAACCTCTAAATAGGTTACTAACAAGCCACCTGGGAACCATCTACATAGAAAAGTTGCATATTAATATGTTACAAATAGTAACTAGTTTCTCCTCTAATATACAGCTAGAGAACCCTTTGCCCATGTGTAGTTTCAACAATAATGAAACACTTGAACAAATATGTGTATTGGCCAAATGGACTGTGATTGTTAAACTGTATCTATTAAATATACAAATGTATTCTTTTAAAGGTTTATCTGAGAAAATTGGCAAATGTGATGACAACTGTTCACCTACATATTACCCTGCAACATCTACCCAATCTGCTAACATTATGTTGTTTCTGTAATGCTACCAACAAGGATACTGTGTTATATGAAGCAATTCAGTCCCAAATGTTCGTTTAGACCGAACGGGGTTAAGGTGTGTAATCTGTAAATCCATTTGGATTCCAGGAGTAACAGAGCCTTGATCACCTCCTCTCTTCATGGGGAGCACATGATCAATCATTCGATATTTGAGCATAGAAATATTATGACCTGCTGTTAAAAAAAATGTTTGGCGACTGGTTGGTCACTGTGTTTTATAAGTAAAGCATTTTTTATGGCGCTTTTGTGATTAGCAATTCTCTCCTTAAACATGGTTTCAGTTTTACCAATATAATTAAGGCTGCAGGGACATGTAATCATATATATGACAAACCGTGTTGTGCATGTCAAATGATGTCGGATCTTATAAGCTTATCCGGATCTGGGATGTATAAATGTGCCCCCACTGGTCATTGATCTGCAGGTGACGCAATTGACGCATTTAACACAACCCATTTTAACGGGACCCAAAAAGTTAGTGTGACCCTTAACAGGTTGTGTAACATCCATTCTCACCAAAAGGTCTCTTAAATGTCTACCTCTTTTAAAACACTGCATGACTTGTTGTTGTTGAAACATAGTCACTTCAAATACAGATTTGCCTATCGGCCACAACTTTTTCACCTATTTGTTTATCAGTGGGGACACGTTTAGACATCCCAGATCCATAAAAGCTTATAAGATCCAACATCATTTGACATGCACAACACGGTTTGTCATATATATGATTACATGTCCCTGCAGCCTTAATTATATTGGTAAAACAGAAACCATGTTTAAGGAGAGAATTGCTAAATCACAAAAGCGCCATAAAAAATGCTTTACTTAAAAAACACAGCGACCAACCAGTCGCCAAACATTTTTTAACAGCAGGTCATAATATTTCTATGCTCAAATATCGAATGATTGATCATGTGCCCCCAATGAAGAGAGGAGGTGATCGAGGCAAGGCTCTGTTACGACAGGAATCCAAATGGATTTACAGACTACACACCTTAACCCCGTTCGGTCTAAACGAACATTTGGGACTGAATTGCTTCATATAACACAGTATCCTTGTTGGTAACATTACAGAGACCACACAATGGGGGTAATTCAGAGTTGACTGCAGCAGCAAATTTGTTAGCAGTTTGGCAAAATCATGGGGGTCATTCCGAGTTGTTCGCTCGCAAGCTGCTTTTAGCAGATTTACTCACGCTAAGCCGCCGCCTACTGGGAGTGAATCTTAGCTTCTTAAAATTGCGAACGACGTATTCGCAATATTGCGATTACACCTCTCTTAGCAGTTTGAGTAGCTCCAGACTTACTTGGCATCTGCGATCAGTTCAGTGCTTGTCGTTCCTGGTTTGACGTCATAAACACACCCAGCGTTCGCCCAGACACTCCTCCGTTTCTCCAGCCACTCCCGCGTTTTTCCCAGAAACGGTAGCGTTTTTCCGCACACACCCATAAAACGGCCAGTTTCCGCCCAGTAACACCCACTTCCTGTCAATCACACTACGATCACCAGAACGATGAAAAAGCCGTGAGTAAAATTCCTAACTGCATAGCAAATTTACTTGGCGCAGTCGCACTGCGGACATTGCGCACTAAGCGGAAAATCGCTGCGATGCGAAAAAAATTACCAAGCGAACAACTCGGAATGACCCCCCATGTGCACTGCAGGTGTGGCAGATATAACATGTGCACAGTTAGATTTGGGTGGGTTATTTTGTTTCTGTTCAGTGTAAATACTGGCTGCTTTATTTTTGCACTGCAATGTAGATTTCAGTTTGAACACACCCCACCCAAATCTAACTCTCTCTGCACATGTTTTATCTGCTCCCCTGCAGTGCACATGGTTTTGCCCAACTGCTAACAAATTTGCTGCTGAGATCAACTCTGAATTAGGCCCAATGTTAGCAGATTGGGTAGATGTTGCAGGGTAATATGTAGGTGAACAGTTGTCATCACATTTGCCAATTTTCTCCAATAAACCTTTAAAAGAATACATTTGTATATTTAGTAGATACAGTTTAACAATCATAGTCCATATGGCCGATACACAATTGTTCAAGTGTTTCATTATTGTTGAAACTACACATGGGCAAAGGGTTCTCTAGTTGTATATTAGAGGAAAAACTACTTACTATTTGTAACATTAAATATGCAACTTTTCTATGTAGATGGTTCCCAGGTGGCTTATTAGTAACCCCTTTAGAGGTTTTTTTATACATGACACTTTCATTAGTTTACATATTTGTGCACAATCATTATACGTATTTAATGCTGATGTATGACACGTTTTATAATTCACTTTTTATTGTATATTTGTATTGCATCATGATTGAATAATATTCTGATGTATTGCTGATCTGTATTAAAATACCAGAACACATCCGTTTGTTACCACATCCGGCCTTTGGAGCAGGAGATTGAGCTTATTGACGTTTGTTACCTATTTAAACTCACTGTTGTCATTTCACCTGTATCCTGACGAAAGAGTTGAAGTAAAAAACTCTGAAACCTTGATCCACTATGGGGGAGTCTTCATGATTTTTATTCAGACGTTTGAGTGCCACCTTATGGTCTCTATATTTGTTCCGACTTTGAGCAGGAGTGCGGTAACTGGAAGGCATACTGGATATATATATATATATATATATATATATATATATATATATATATATATATGTGAGATTATGGCCCGCCTTGCTCCACCCCCATCCTAGTCCTGCCGTCTCTAAGGACGCCTAATCACCACCTAACATGGCCGCCGCAAAAATTTTATTGACCTCGTTGCCTTGCCATAATGGCCGGGGAGAGCGCTGTACACTGTGTCCTATCAGGGCTCTCTCCGGCTACTTGCATCCCTTGCTGTAAAAATCCAAAACACCGCTGAGCAGTTTGTAATCGCTATCCCAGGGGTGGGGAACCTTTGGCCTGTCAGCTGTTGTTGAGCTACACATACCAGAATGAATTGCTACAGTTTTGCTATTTGGCCATGATAAAACTGTTGCAGGGCATGCTGGGATGTGTAGTGCAACAAAATATGGAGTGCCGAGGGTTCCCCATCCCTGCTCTATCCGATGAGCTCTGCACCTCATCTGTCAGCAGCGTCTCTTGTGCCCTGCCGTTACCTCAGAACGCTGGACGTTTGATGAAGTTTGCAGCGTCCGCCACCTGTGATCTCCGCGTCTCTGGCGGCTATCACCTGTCTGGAGACGCTATGCACTGACACCCGCTGTAACTAACTCCAGTCAGGAGAGATGGTTGCGCAAGTTCAGGACGCCCTTGCTGCGCGCCCGCTACAGGGAAGGAGGGGGGATGCCTGTTCATACGCACTGCTGCTGGATTCTCAGGGTGATCAGCGGATCCCTTCCACCGGGATCTTGTTCACCAGTACGAGTATCTTAGTAGACCATGCTCCCTCCCTTATTGGGGTGGGATTAGGTCACTGCAATCTTAAAAAAAATAAAAATAATAATAATAATAATATTATTATTATCGTCACTCCCTGATGTGCTTCTACCTCCTCCCCGTGAAGGGGGAGGAGCCAGCTGTGCACTGCAATTATTTTACATATATTTTGCCACCTCCGGTCTCCATTCGTAACACCCCAGCTGTCTAGAGTTCCAGTGTCCCCTAGTGCATGACAGAGAAATAGTATAAACTAGCAAATAGCTTTTAGAACCAACACTAAAAATACAAAAGACAAGAGTAGAGAAATTAACGGAAAAAAATATATTTTATTTACACAAATGTCAGATTCCATGACATAATAAAATAATGAAAATTAAAATAATGAATTATAGACAGGTACACCAGCCTCAGACGATGCTCTTGACCATGCGCTCATACATCCTCAGGAATTAGCCAGATCACTTCTTCAGGAAATGCCATAAATCAACTGGAAGAGAAACATTAAGAAACTGAATTGTGTAGTTACAATATTTTACAAAGATGAAAAACTAAATTTCATATTAAAACAAATACTGGATGTCATCATTGTTCAGTACGCAGTACACAAACCAGCTTCAGGGTGAACCAACACTTACAGCCTGCAAGAGGATCAATTTATTTTACATTTATACAGAGCAGTGTTGAAGTCTCCGCCCATACTTCCAATGAACCTATTTTGTGCATCCAGTGCCTCATGGTGCACTTCAGCAGATGGCCATTTATAGGTGCACATCAAGGAATATTATATACTACTCACAGTGTGTGTACAGATGTGTCCTCATACATCGTGCCTCAATATGCCATGCAGCGGGAGATGAGTGAGCTGCCAGGTCCCGTGTAACTCCATTTTACTGAAAATGCGTCTTATTCACATCAATATGCAAATAGGATGCACAAGCAGACTCTGATTAAAATGATATGCAACATGTCTATAGTCTGTGTGTGTCTGCATCTGTATACAAAATAGTATGTTACAGTGTTTCTAGGAAAACACTAATGTACAATTTCGTTTGGAGATAAAGCCACGGTTGCACACAGAATATAGGCAAGCTACTTACCATTTAAATCGGCATAAGCTTCTTGTGCGTCTTATTCACATCATATTGCGAATAAGGAGCATTTTAATGGGAGAAAAAAAGTCACATGTAAAGACGCTCTGTTTAACATGTAGGGAGGCTAGATGTAAGTGGACACATCTGTATGTACAATTTCTCTCAACTGCAGATACATTGTTCCACAGTACATTATGTATTAAGTCCAATTTTTAGCAAACAAAAATATGAAAAAATAAATAAAAAATTATAAATAATAATAATAATAATAATAATAAAAAACATACTTTCAGATGATACTGGACTTGATTCTCCTGGAGAGGGAGCCTGCAACAAGAAAATAAATAAGCTACACCATGAATCTCTAGAGATTTCATGTGAGAGAATGCAAAAAATAAAAATGATATGGTGAAATTATACCCTGGTTTTTTTTAAGCTCTGTTGACCCACAACTGGAAGTCAGCAAGTATTTTAGCACTCTCACAAACGTTTGCATATATATTTTTTTTTTTTAATGCGTTGAAGTCTTTTGAAAGACACAAAATACACTGGCTAACTGCAGTCCTCAGAGCAAAACTGATTTTTGTGGTTTCCACACTGCCAGACTGCTCAAAGATGCTGCAAGTCTCTGCAAAGTAGGGAGAGATTTAGATGTTTATAAAGCAAACTGCCACATCGGCAAAATGGCGCCTTACATCAAACAGAAGCCATCAATGTGTAATGCAATGGTGTTATTATATAGCTGATGGTACGGATTCTGATCCGATCGCAGCAGCAAATTTGTTAGCTAATTGGCAAAACCATGTGCACTGCAGGGGAGGCAGATATAACATTTGCAGAGAGAGTAAGATTTGGGTGTGTTATACTGTTTCTGTGCAGGGTAAATACTGGCTGCTTTATTTTTATACTGCAATTTAGATTTCAGTTTGAACACACCCCACCCAAATCTAACTCTCTCTGCAAATGTTACATCTGCCCCACCTGCAGTGCACATGGTTTTGTCCATTAGCTAACAAATTTGCTGCTGCAACCACATCTGAATTTGGCCCCATGTGCACTGCAGAAGGGGAAGGGGGAAGGGGAGGGCAGATATAACATGTCTAGAGAGAGTTAGATTTAGGTGGGGTTTGTTCAAACTGAAATCTAAATTGCAGTGTAAAAAAAAAAAGCAGCCAGTATTTGCCCGGCACAGAAACAATACGACCTACCCAAATCTAACTCTCTCTGCAAATGTTATATCGGCCCCACCTGCAGTGCACATGGGCCCTCATTCCGAGTCGTTCGCTCGGTATATTTCATCGCATCGCAGTGAAATTCCGCTTAGTACGCATGCGCAATATTCGCACTGCGACTGCGCCAAGTAATTTAACAATGAAGATAGTATTTTTACTCACGGCTTTTTCTTCGCTCCGGCGATCGTAATGTGATTGACAGGAAATGGGTGTTACTGGGCGGAAACACGGCGTTTCAGGGGCGTGTGGTTAAAAACGCTACCGTTTCCGGAAAAAACGCAGGAGTGGCCGGAGAAACGGAGGAGTGTCTGGGCGAACGCTGGGTGTGTTTATGACGTCAAACCAGGAACGACAAGCACTGAACTGATCGCAGATGCCGAGTAAGTCTGAAGCTACTCTGAAACTGCTAAGTAGTTTGTAATCGCAATATTGCGAATACATCGGTCGCAATTTTAAGAAGCTAAGATTCACTCCCAGTAGGCGGCGGCTTAGCGTGTGTAACTCTGCTAAAATCGCCTTGCGAGCGATCAACTCGGAATGAGGGCCTTGGTTTTGCTGATTAGCTAACAAATTTGCTGCTGCGATCAGGTCTGAATTAGACCCACTGAGTGCTCTCTATACAACAAGAAATTAAGAACATGATAAACTTACCGCCTGGACTATTTCTGTGGCTTCCTTTTCACTGCAGCAAAAAGGGCTGTCACTAACCAACACATTCTTACTATAGGAAGAAAAACAATTTTATTAAAATAGAAGTTCTAATACGATTTTCCATTTTTGAAACTTTGAGACATAAAAAAAAAAAAAAATACATAACAAATAAAATTTGAATATGTACAGTATAAATTTTGTGTGTGTATATATATATATATATATATATATACACATACACACACACACACACACACACACACACATACATACACACACACACACACTGTACATACACAGACACACAGTAGCGGCCAAAATTGTGGAAACCTTTTGTAAGAGGCGCATTTTTTAAATTTATCAGCTTATGGGGTATATGCAATTGTGGTTGGATTCGACACAATTCGATAGTCGAATCCCGGCCGCCGGGACCCGAATTCGACATATTCAATAAAAAACGGATTCGACAGTCCCGCTGTCGAAAAACGGACCAATTGACGATAGTGTGCGTCCTGGATTCGACTTCATGGATGGCACAAAAGTGTTCAAAAAACCATGAAAAAAATTGCGTGGGGTCCCCCCTCCTAAGCATAACCAGCCTCGGGCTCTTTGAGTCGGTCCTGGTTGCAAAAATACGGGTAAAAAATGACAGGGGATCCCCCGTATTTTAACAACCAGCATCGGGCTCTGCGTCCGGTCCTGGTGCCAAAAATTAGGGGTACAAAACACGTAGGGGTCCCCTGTATTTTTAACACCAGCACCGGGCTCCACTAGTCAGAGAGATAATGCCACAGCCGGGGGACACTTTTATATAGGTCCCTGCGGCCGTGGCATTAAATCACTAACTAGTCACCCCTGGCCGGGGTACCCTGGAGGAGTGGGGACCCCTTAAATCAAGGGGACCCCCCTCCAGCCACCCAAGGGCCAGGGGTGAAGCCCGAGGCTGTCCCCCCATCCAAGGGCTGCGGATGGGAGGCTGATAGCCAAGTCTCAAAAAAAAATAAAAAATACTGTTTTTTGTAGCAGAATTACAAGTCCCAGCAAGCCTCCCCCGCAAGCTGGTATTTGGAGAACCACAAGTACCAGCATGCGGGGGGGGAAACGGGCCCGATGGTACCTGTAGTTCTACTACAAAAAAAATACCAAATAAAAACAGTACACACACACACCGTGACAGTATAACTTTATTACATACATGCACACCGACATACACACATACTTACCTATGTTGACATGAAGTGTCGGTCCCCTTCTCCACGTAGAATCCACGGGGTACCTGTAAATAAAATTATACTCAAGACTCCAGTGTAGATCGGTCCTCTTCAGGAGTTTGTAATCCACGTACTTGGCAAAATAAAAAAAACGCAAAACACAGACCACGCACTGAAAGGGGTCCCATGTTTACACATAGGACCCCTTTCCCCGACTGCCGGGACCCTCCGTGACTGCTGTCAAAGAGGGTCCCTTGAGCCAATCAGGGAGCGCCACGTCGTGGCTCTCTCCTGATTGGCTGTGCGCGTCTGAGCTGTCAGGCGGCGCACTCGAGATACAATGTAGCATATAGGCACTCCATTGTATCCAATGGTGGGAACTTTGCGGTCAGTGGTTGAGGTTACTCGCGGTCAACCGCTGACCGCAAAGTTCCCACCATTGAATATAATGGAGCGCCTATACGCTCCATTGTATCTCGAATGCGCCGCCTGACAGCTCAGACGCGCACAGCCAATCAGGAGAGTGCCACGATGTGGCGCTCCCTGATTGGCTCAAGGGACCCTCTTTGACAGCAGTCAAATATACTATAATATAAATAGATATGCTATTAGCAATCAAAAAAACACAAAAAATAAGATTTTAAACCTACCGGTAAATCTTTTTCTCGTAGTCCGTAGAGGATGCTGGGACTCCGTAAGGACCATGGGGATAGACGGGCTCCGCAGGAGACATGGGCACTTTAAGAAAGACTTTGACTCTGGGTGTGCACTGGCTCCTCCCTCTATGCCCCTCCTCCAGACCTCAGTTAGAGAAACTGTGCCCAGAGGAGACGGACAGTACAAGGAAAGGATTTTTGTAATCCAAGGGCAAGATTCATACCAGCCACACCAATCACACCGTATAACTTGTGATATACTACCCAGTTAACAGTATGAAAAACAACATAGCATCAGTCCAAGACCGATGAAACTATAACATAACCCTTATGTAAGCAATACTATATACAAGCCTTGCAGAAGTAGTCCGCACTTGGGACGGGCACCCAGCATCCTCTACGGACTACGAGAAAAAGATTTACCGGTAGGTTTAAAATCTTATTTTCTCTAACGTCCTAGAGGATGCTGGGACTCCGTAAGGACCATGGGGATTATACCAAAGCTCCCAAACGGGCGGGAGAGTGCGGATGACTCTGCAGCACCGATTGAGCAAACAGGAGGTCCTCCTCAGCCAGGGTATCAAACTTATAGAACTTTGCAAAGGTGTTTGACCCCGACCAAGTAGCAGCTCGGCACAGCTGTAGTGCCGAAACCCCTCGGGCAGCCGCCCAAGAAGAGCCCACCTTCCTAGTGGAATGGGCCTTAACCGATTTTGGTAATGGCAATCCTGCCGTAGAATGCGCCTGCTGAATCGTGTTACAGATCCAGTGAGCAATAGTCTGCTTTGAAGCAGGGCCGCCAACCTCGTTGGCTGCATACAGGACAAACAGTGCTTCTGTTTTTCTGATCCTAGCCGTTATGGCCATGTAAATTTTCAAAGCCCTGACCACATCAAGGGACTCGGAATCCTCCAAGTCACGCGTATCCACAGGCACGACAATAGGTTGGTTCATATGAAAGGACGAGACCACCTTAGGCAGGAATTGAGGACGGGTCCGCAATTCCGCTCTATCCATACGGAAAACCAGATAGGGGCTTTTAAGTGATAAAGCCGCCAATTCCGAAACTCGCCTAGCCGAAGCCAAGGCTAACAACATGACCACCTTCCAGGTGAGATATTTCAATTCCACTGTCTTAAGTGGTTCAAACCAATGTGACTTCAGGAAACTTAACACCACGTTAAGGTCCCAAGGCGCCACCGGAGGTACAAAAGAAGGCTGAATATGCAGTACTCCCTTCACAAAAGTCTGTACTGCAGGTAATGAGGCCAATTCCTTTTGAAAGAAAATGGATAAGGCCGAAATCTGAACTTTAATGGAGCCTAATTTTAGGCCCAAATTCACTCCAGTTTGTAGGAAGTGAAGAAAACGGCCCAGGTGGAATTCTTCCGTAGGAGCATTCCTGGCCTCACACCAAGAAACATATTTTCTCCATATTCGGTGATAATGATTAGATGTCACGTCCTTCCTAGCCTTTATTAGCGTAGAAATGACCTCATCCGGAATACCTTTTTCCGCTAGGATCCGGCGTTCAACCGCCATGCCGTCAAACGCAGCCGCGGTAAGTCTTGGAACAGACAGGGACCTTGTTGTAATAGGTCCTGCCTTAGAGGAAGAGGCCACGGATCTTCTGTGAGCATTTCTTGCAGATCCGGATACCAGGTCCTTCGTGGCCAATCTGGAACAATGAGAATTGTTCTCACTCCTCTTTTTCTGATTATCCCCAACACCTTGGGTATGAGAGGAAGAGGAGGAAACACATATACCGACTGGAACACCCACGGTGTCACTAGGGCGTCTACAGCTACCGCCTGAGGGTCTCTTGACCTGGCGCAATACCTTTGTAGCTTTTTGTTGAGACGGGATGCCATCATGTCTATTTGGGGTAGTCCCCACCGACATGCAATCTGCGCGAAGACTTCCTGATGAAGTCCCCACTCTCCCGGATGCAGATCGTGTCTGCTGAGGAAGTCTGCTTCCCAGTTGTCCACTCCCGGAATGAACACTGCTGACAGAGCGCTTACATGATTCTCCGCCCAGCAAAGAATTCTGGTGGCTTGCGCCATTGCCACTCTGCTCCTTGTGCCACCTTGGCGGTTTACATGAGCTACTGCGGTGATGTTGTCTGACTGGATCAGAACTGGTCGATTGCGAAGTAAGATCTCCGCTTGACGTAGGGCGTTGTATATGGCCCTTAGTTACAGGATGTTGATGTGAAGACAAGTCTCTTGACTTGACCAAAGTCCTTGGAAATTTCTTCCCTGTGTGACTGCTCCCCAAGCTCGGAGGCTCGCGTCCGTGGTCACCAGGATCCAGTCCTGAATGCCGAACCTGCGGCCCTCCAGAAGGTGAGCACTGTTTAGCCACCACAGGAGAGATACTCTGGCCCTGGGGGACAGAGTGATCCGCTGATGAAATTGCAGATGCGACCCGGACCATTTGTCCAATAGGTCCCATTGGAAGGCCCTTGCATGGAATCTGCCGTATGGAATAGCTTCGTATGTTGCCACCATCTTTCCCAGAACTTGAGTGCAATGATGTACTGACACTTGTTTTGGTTTCAACAGGTTCATGACTAGTCATGAGTTCCTGCGCTTTTTCCGTCGGAAGAAAAACCCTTTTCTGGTCTGTGTCCAGAATCATGCCCAAGAAGGGCAGACGAGTTGTAGGATTCAGCTGCGACTTTGGAATATTGAGAATCCAGCCGTGTCGCTGTAACACGTTCAGTGAAATTGATACGCTGCTCAGCAACTTCTCCCATGATCTCGCTTTTATGAGGAGATCGTCTAAGTACGGGATAATTGTGACACCCTGCTTGCGCAGGAGCACCATAATTTCCCCCATTACCTTGGTGAAAATTCTCGGGGCCGTGGAAAGCCCAAACGGCAACGTCTGAAATTGGTAATGACAATCCTGTACCGCAATCCTCAGGTACGCCTGATGAGGAGGATATATGGGGACATGCAGGTATGCATCTTTATGTCCAGAGATACCCAAAAATCTACCCCTTCTAGGCTGGCGATGACCGCCCTGTGCGATTCTATCTTGAACTTGAACCGTTTTAAGTAAAGGTTCAGGGATTTTAAATTTAAAATGGGTCTGACCGAACCGTCCGGTTTCGGAACCCCAAACAGAGTTGAGTAGTACCCCTGCCCTCTTTGAAGCAGGGGAACCTCTACCACCACTTGTTGCAGACACAATTTGTGAATCGCATGTAACACTATCTCCCTTTCCAGGGGTTGTTTCGGTAGGGCCGATTTGAAAAACCTGCGAGGAGGCACTTCTTCGAACTCCAGCTTGTAACCCTGGGAAACAATTTCTATTGCCCATGGATCCACCTGTGAGTGGACCCAGACGTGGCTGAACAGTCGAAGACGTGCCCCTACAGGAGCAGACTCCCCTCAGGGGAGCCCCAGCGTCATGTGGTGGATTTAGCAGAGGTCGGGAGGACTTCTGTTCCTGGGAACTAGCTGTGTTGTGCAGCTTTTTCCCTCTGCCCTTACCTCTGGCAAGAAAGGACGATCCACGTGCTCTCTTGCTTTTAATTGGAACGAAAGGACTGCATTTGATAATGAGGCGCTTTCTTAGATTGTGAGGGAATATATGGCAAAAAATTTGATTTACCTGCCGTAGCCATGGAGACGAGATCCGATAGGCCATCTCTGAACAATTCCTCACCCTTGTAAGGCAACAACTCCATATGCCTCTTTGAGTCGGCATCATCTGTCCACTGCCGGGTCCATAAGCCACGCCTAGCAGAAATAGACATAGCGTTTATCCTGGAACCCAGTAAACTAATGTCTCTTTGAGCATCTCTCATATATAAGACAGCATCTTTTATATGCCCTAGGGTCATTAAAATGGTATCCTTATCAAGAGTCTCAATATCCGCTGATAAGGAATCTGTCCATGCTGCTACAGCACTACAAACCTAGGCCGACGCAATAGCCGGTCTAAGTAACGTACCAGAATGTGTGTAAATAGACTTCAAGGTAACCTCCTGCTTGCGGTCAGCAGGATCCTTGAGGGTAGCCGTATCTTGGGATGGAAGCACTATCTAGCGTGTTAAAGCTTTGTCCACCCTAGGGGAGGATTCCCACCGTATTCTGTCCTGTGACGGGAAAGGATACACTAGAAGAATCCTTTTGGGAATCTGCAGTTTTTTGTCTGGAGTTTCCCACGCTTTTTCGCATAATTCGTTCAGCTCATGTGAGGAGGGAAAGGTGACCTCTGGTTTCTTTCCCTTAAACATGTGTACCCTCGTGTCAGAGACAAGGGGTTCCTCAGTGATATGCAAAAGATCTTTTATAGCGATAATCATATATCGAATACATTTAGCCACCCTTGGCTGCAATTTTGCATCTTCGTAGTCGACACTGGAGTCTGAGTCCGTGTCGGTATCTGTGTCAGCTATTTGGGATAGTGGGCGCTTCTGAGACCCCGAAGGTCCAGGCGACATTGGGACAGGCATGGGTTGACTCCCTGACTGTAACCCAGCTTCAGCTTTATCTAATCTTTTGTGCAATAAATTAACATTAGCACTCAAAACATTCCACATATCCATCCAGTCAGGTGTCGGCACTGCTGACGGAGACCTAGCATTCATACACTCCCCCTTAGATGAGCCTTCAATCTCAGACATGTCGACACACGCGTACCGACACACCGTACACACACACACAGGGAAGCCCTTTTCTGAAGACAGGTTCCCCACCAGGCCCTTTGGAGAGACCGAGAGAGAGTATGCCAGCACACACCCCAGCGCTATATAACCCAGGAAAAACACAGTATGTTCACCCAGTAGCGCTTTGTAATAATAAGATTTTATTTACCGGTAAATCTATTTCTCGTAGTCCGTAGTGGATGCTGGCGACTCCGTAAGGACCATGGGGAATAGACGGGCTCCGCAGGAGACTGGGCACTCTAAAGAAAGATTTAGTACTATCTGGTGTGCACTGGCTCCTCCCTCTATGCCCCTCCTCCAGACCTCAGTTAAGGAAACTGTGCCCGGAAGAGCAGACATTATAAGGAAAGGATTTTGGAATCCCGGGTAAGACTCATACCAGCCACACCAATCACACCGTATAACTTGTGATACACTTATCCAGTCAACAGTATGAACAACAACAGGGCATCAACAATGGATGCCAACATAACATAACCCATTATTAAGCAATAACTATATACACGTATTGCAGAAAGTCCGCACTAGGGACGGGCGCCCAGCATCCACTACAGACTACGAGAAATAGATTTACCGGTGAGTAAAATCTTATTTTCTCTAACGTCCTAGTGAATGCTGGGGACTCCGTAAGGACCATGGGGATTATACCAAAGCTCCCAAACGGGCGGGAGAGTGCGGATGACTCTGCAGCACCGAATGGGCAAACTCAAGGTCCTCCTCAGCCAGGGTATCAAACTTGTAGAATTTTGCAAATGTGTTTGAACCCGACCAAGTAGCAGCTCGGCAAAGCTGTAAAGCCGAGACCCCTCGGGCAGCCGCCCAAGAAGAGCCCACCTTCCTTGTGGGATGGGCTTTCACTGATTTTGGATGCGGCAATCCAGCCGCAGAATGAGCCTGCTGAATCGTGTTACAGATCCAGCGGGCAACGGTTTGCTTTGAAGCAGGAGCACCCAACTTGTTGGGGGCATACAGGATAAACAGCAAGTCAGTTTTCCTGACTCCAGCCGTTCTGGCTACATAAATCTTCAAAGCCCTGACTACATCTAGTAACCTGGAATCCTCCAAGTCACGAGTAGCCGCAGGCACTACAATAGGTTGGTTCAAATGAAAAGATGACACCAGCTTTGGCAGAAATTGGGGACGAGTCCGCAATTCTGCCCTGTCCATATGAAAAACCAGATAGGGGCTTTTACATGACAAAGCCGCCAATTCTGACACATGCCTAGCTGAAGCTAGGGCCAATAGCATGACCACCTTCCACGTGAGATACTTTAGCTCCATGGTCTTAAGTGGTTCAAACCAGTGGGATTTTAGGAAACCCAACACCACGTTGAGATCCCAAGGTGCCACTGGTGGCACAAAAGGGTGCTGAATATGCAGCACTCCCTTAACAAACGTCTGAACTTCAGGAAGAGACGCCAGTTCCTTTTGAAAGAAAATGGATAGGGCCGAAATCTGGACCTTTATGGATCCCAACTTCAAGCCCATAGTCACTCCAGACTGTAGAAAGTGCAGAAATCTGCCCAGTTGGAATTCCTCTGTAGGGGCCTTCCTGGCCTCACACCAAGCAACATATTTTCGCCATATGCGGTGATAATGCTTTGCCGTCACGTCCTTCCTAGCCTTTATCAGCGTAGGAATAACTTCCTCCGGAATGGCTCTTTCCGCTAGGATCCGGCGTTCAACCGCCATGCCGTCAAACGCAGCCGCGGTAAGTCTTGGAACAGGCAGGGCCCCTGTTGCAACAGGTCCTGTCTGAGAGGCAGAGGCCATGGGTCCTCTGTGAGCATTTCTTGCAGTTCCGGGTACCAAGGCCTTCTTGGCCAATCCGGAACAATGAGTATTGTTCTCACTCCTCTTCTTCTTACGATTCTCAGCACCTTGGGTATGAGAGGAAGAGGAGGAAACACATAGACCGACTGGAACACCCACGGTGTTACCAGGGCGTCCACAGCTATCGCCTGAGGGTCTCTTGACCTGGCGCAATACCGTTGTAGCTTTTTGTTGAGACGGGACGCCATCATGTCTACTTGTGGCAGTTCCCATCGATTTGTAATCTGAATGAAGACTTCGTGATGAAGTCCCCACTCTCCCGGGTGAAGGTCGTGCCTGCTGAGGAAGTCTGCTTCCCAGTTGTCCACCCCCGGAATGAATACTGCTGACAGTGCTTGGACGTGATTCTCCGCCCACCGAAGAATCCTGGTGGCTTCCGCCATCGCGACTCTGCTTCTTGTTGTCTGACTGAATCAGCACCGGTTGGTTGCGAAGCAGGGGCTCCGCTTGACTCAGGGCGCTGAATATGGCCCTTAGTTCCAGGATATTTATGTGCAGACAAGCCTCCTGACTTGACCACAACCCTTGGAAGTTTCTTCCCTGAGTGACTGCCCCCTACCCTCGGAGGCTCGCATCCGTGGTCACCAGGACCTAGTCCTGTATGCCGATCCTGCGGCCCTCGAGAAGGTGAGCACTCTGAAGCCACCACAGAAGAGACACCCTGGCCCTGGGGGACAGGGTGATCAGCCGATGCATCTGAAGATGCGATCCGGACCATTTGTCCAACAGATCCCATTGAAAGACCCTCGCATGGAACCTGCCGAAGGGAATGGCTTCGTACGATGCCACCATATTTCCCAGGACTCGCGTGCAGTGATGCACCGACACCTGTTTCGGTTTTAAGAGGTCTCTGACTAGAGTCACAAGCTCTTGAGCCTTCTCCGTCGGGTGAAGCACCTTCTTCTGGTCTGTGTCCAGAATCATGCCCAGAAAGGGCAGACGCGTCGTAGGAATCAGCTGCGACTTTGGGATATTCAGAAGCCAGCCATGCTGTTGCAACACTTCCTGAGAGTGCGCTACGTTGATCTGCAACTGCTCCCTCGACCTCGCCTTTATGAGGAGATCGTCCAAGTATGGGATAACTGTGACTCCTTGCTTTCTCAGGATCACCATCATTTCTGCCATTACCTTGGTAAATATTCTCGGTGCCGTGGAGAGCCCAAACGGCAACATCTGGAATTGGTAATGACAGTCCTGTACCACAAATCTGAGGTACTCCTGATGAGGCGGATAAATGGGGACATGCAAGTAAGCATCCTTGATGTCCAGAGATACCATAAAATCCCCCTCTTCCAGGCTTGCAATGACCGCTCTGAGCGATTCCATTTTGAACTTGAATCTTTTCAGATAAATGTTCAGGGACTTTAAATTTAATATAGGTCTGACCGAACCGTCCGGTTTCGGTACCACAAACATTGTGGAATAGTATCCCTTTCCCTGTTGAAGGGGAACCTTTACCACCACCTGCTGGAGAAATAGCTTGTGAATTGCCGCTACCACTACTTCCCTTTCTATGGGGGAAGCTGGCAGGGCCGATTTTAGGTAACGTTGAGGGGGCATCACCTCGAATTCCAGTTGTATCCCTGAGACACAATCTGTATAGCCCAGGGATCCACCTGTGAGCGAACCCACTGGTGGCTGAAATGTCGGAGACGCGCCCCCACCGCTCCTGGCTCCACCTGTGGTGCCCCAGCGTCATGCGGTGGATTTAGTGGAAGCCGGGGAGGACTTCTGTTCCTGGGTACTAGCTGTAAGGTGCAGCTTTTTTCCTCTACCCCTGCCTCTAGCAAGAAAGGAAGCACCTCTGACCTTCTTGCTTCTTTGTGCGCGAAAGGACTTCATTTGGTAATACGGTGCTTTCTTAGGTTGTGAGGGAATATATGGCAAAAAGTTTGACTTCCCAGCAGTAGCTGTGGAAACCAGGTCCGAGAGACCGTCCCCAAGCAATTCCTCACCCTTGTAAGGTAACACCTCCATGTGTTTTTTGGAGTCGGCATCATCTGTCCACTGCCGAGTCCACAGGACCCTCCTGGCAGAAATTGACATTGCATTAATTCTAGAGCCCAGTAGGCAAATGTCCCTCTGGGCATCCCTCATATATAGGACAGTGTCTTTTATATGCCCCAGGGTCAGCATAATGGTATCCCTGTCCAAGGTATCCATTTCCTCAGACAGATTATCTGTCCACGCTGCTACAGCACTACACATCCACGCCGACGCAATTGCCGGCCTCAGTAGAGTCCCTGAATGTGTATAAACAGATTTCAGGAAACTTTCCTGCTTTCTATCTGCAGGATCCTTTAGGGTGGCCGTATCCTGCGACGGCAGGGCTACCTGCTTAGATAAGCGTGTGAGAGCTTTATCTACCCTAGGGGAGGATTCCCAGCGCACCCTGTCCTCTGGCGGGAAAGGGTACGCCATAAGTAACCTTTTGGAAATCAGGACTTTCTTATCTGGGGAATCCCACGCTCTTTCACATAACTCATTTAACTCATGTGAAGAGGGAAAAGTAACCTCTTGCTTTTTCTCCCCATTCATATAAACCCTCTTGTCAGGGACAGGGTTTACCTCTAATATGTGTAAAACATCCTTCATCGCTATAATCAGGTAACGTATAGCTTTTGTCATTTTCGGTTGCAATTTTGCATCATCGTCGTCGACACTGGAGTCAGAATCCGTGTCGACATCTGTGTCAACCATTTTGGATAGTGGGCGCTTTTGAGACCCTGAGGGCCTCTGCGCTGTAGGATCAGGCATGGATTGAGACCCTGACTGGCCCGAGGTGGTATCAGCTTTATCCAACCTTTTATGTAAGGAGTTTACATTATTATTTAACACCTTCCACATATCCATCCAATCAGGTGTCGGCACCGTCGGCGGCGACACGTCAGTCAACTGCACTTGCTCTGCCTCCACATAGCCCTCTTCGTCAAACATGTCGACACACGCGTACCGACACACCACACACACAGGGGAAGCTCTAAATGAGGACAGGACCCCTACAAGGCCTTTTGGAGAGACAGAGAGAGAGTATGCCAGCACACACCCCAGCGCTATATAACCCAGGGATTACACAGTAACTTAGTGTTTACCCAGTAGCTGCTGTATTATGATTAATGCGCCTAAATTTATGTGCCCCCCCTCTCTTTTTCACCCTTCTACCGTGATTCTGCAGGGGAGAGCCTGGGGAGCTTCCTCTCAGCGGAGCTGTGGAAGGAAAATGGCGCTGGTGAGTGCTGAGGAAGAAGGCCCCGCCCCCTCAGCAGCGGGCTTCTGTCCCGCGATTTTTTGTAAAATAAATGGCAGGGGCTCATACATATAACAGTGTCCAACTGTCTATATGCAGCTTTCGCCAGGAGGTATCAATTGCTGCCCAGGGCGCCCCCCCTGCGCCCTGCACCCTACAGTGACCGGAGTGTGTGGGTTAGTGTGGGCGCAATGGCGCACAGCTGCAGTGCTGTGCACTACCTCATGTGAAGACAGGAGTCTTCTGCCGCCGATTTCGATGTCTTCTCCGCTTCTGCCGGCTTCTGTCTTCTGGCTCTGCGAGGGGGACGGCGGCGCGGCTCCGGGAACGGACGACAAGGTCAGGTCCTGTGTTCGATCCCTCTGGAGCTAATGGTGTCCAGTAGCCTAAGAAGCGCAACCTAGCCGCAGTTAGTAGGTTTGCTTCTCTCCCCTCAGTCCCACGTAGCAGAGAGTCTGTTGCCAGCAGAAGCTCTCTGAAAATAAAAAACCTAACTAAAATACTTTCTTATTAGCAAGCTCAGGAGAGCTCACTAAAAGCACCCAGCTCTGTCCGGGCACAGATTCTAACTGAGGTCTGGAGGAGGGGTATAGAGGGAGGAGCCAGTGCACACCAGATAGTACTAAATCTTTCTTTAGAGTGCCCAGTCTCCTACGGAGCCCGTCTATTCCCCATGGTCCTTACGGAGTCCCCAGCATCCACTAGGACATTAGAGAAATGTATTTGCGCCAATTATGTGCCCCCCTCTACTTAAAAATCCTCTTTCACCATGTGTCAAGCAGGGGAGAGTCCGGGGAGCTTCCTCTCAGCGGTGCTGTGGAGAAAAAATGGCGCTGGTGAGTGCTGAGGGAGAAGCCCTGCACCCTCGGCGGCGAGCTTCTGTCCAGCTCAAAATAACTAAAATTATGGCGGGGGCTCTCTATATACATGTACAGTGCCCAGCTGTACATGTATATACACTTATATGCCATAGAAGAGGTTTAAATTGCTGCCCAAGGCGCCCCTCCCCCTGCGCCCTTACAGTGACCGGAGTATGTGAGGGGAATGGGAGCAATGGCGCACAGCTGCAGTGCTGCACGTTACCTCCGTGAAGATTCTGAAGTCTTCTGCCGCCTGTGATGATCTTTTCCTCACATACTTACCCGGCTTCTATCTTCCGGCTCTGCGAGGACGGCGGCGGCGCGGCTCTAGGACGGACGGCGAGGGTGAGACCTGCGTACCAATCCCTCTGGAGCTAATGGTGTCCAGTAGCCTAAGAAACAGAGCCCTGAAACTCAGAGAAGTGGTTCTGTTTCTCTCTCCTCAGTCCCTCGATGCAGGGAGTCTGTTGCCAGCAGGCTCCCTGAAAATAAAAAACCTAACAAAATTGCTTTCTTACCGGAAACTCAGGAGAGCTCCTGAAATGCACCCAGCTCCTCTGGGCACAGTATCAAACTGAGGTCTGGAGGAGGGGCATAGAGGGAGGAGCTAGTGCATACCCAGAGTCAAAGTCTTTCTTAAAGTGCCCATGTCTCCTGCGGAGCCCGTCTATCCACATGGTCCTTACGGAGTCCCAGCATCCTCTAGGACATTACAGAAAGACCCATGTTTTTAACATTTTTTATTAGATCACGACAGCAAAATGAGGCGGACTGAAACTGACGAAATGACTGTCGAAAAGCACTGTTGTCGAATAGACATTCTTCAATTGAATATACTTTTGTCGAAAAGCCGCAATTTTACCATTGCAGACATGTCGAATTTTAGAAATGTCGATTTGCCAAAAGTCGAATCTGAAACGGCAGGTTTTTTGTCGAAAAGTACTGTATTGCATTGTCGAATCCACTTCGACAGGTTTTTTTTGTCGAAAATGCCCCGTTTTTCGACTTTTGCAGCAATTCGACCGCAATTGCATATGGCCCTAAAGCACTAAAATATTTTTGTATTATACTAAAAGCACACATCATTACAGTGGCAATTTTATTTAGAACACAGGGGGTCATTCCGAGTTCGCTCGTTGCCGATTTTCGCTATATTGCGATTAGTCGCTTACTGCGCATGCGCAAGGTTCGCAGAGCGCATGCGCTTAGTTATTTTACACAAAAGTTAGGTATTTTACTCACGGCATAACGAGAATTTTTTATTCGTTCTGGTGATCGGAGTGTGATTGACAGGAAGTGGGTGTTTCTGGGCGGAAACTGGCCATTTTCTGGGAGTGTGCGAAAAAACGCTAGCGTTTCTGGGAAAAACGCGGGAGTATCTGAAGAAACGGGAGAGTGTCTGGCCGAACGCTGGGTGTGTTTGTGACGTCAAACCAGGAACGAAACTGACTGAACTGATCGCAATGTAGGAGTAAGTCTCGAGCTACTCAGAAACTGCTAAGAAATTTCTATTCGCAATTCTGCTAACCTTTCGTTCGCAATTCTGCTAAGCTAAGATACACTCCCAGAGGGCGGTGGCTTAGCGTGTGCAATGCTGCTAAAAGCAGCTAGCGAGCGAACAACTCGGAATGAGGGCCTTAATACAATGAACTTTAGAACACAATTTAACATTTTGATAACAGTTATACGTACTGAACTATAGAAAAGTAAATTTTAGTGTTGGACAATATTCATTAGTTCTTTGTTGGGAAGCCTTTTGCTGCAGTTACATACTGTACCTCCCAACATTGGTGGCCAGTGGGTCGGGACCTTTGGCGTTCCGAAAGAGTGCCTGCAACAGAAAAGGGGTGGAGCACAGGGAAAATGGGCAGAGCCTTGTGTCACTCCCTTTTCCGTCACTGTGGGGGAATGCCCAGCACTCTGTTATGCTGGGCTGCCCCCAGGCTCTCTCTGCACTGAGTATAGATGCTGTGTGCATGCGCACAGCGTCTATTCACACGCTGCTTACCCACTGCTCTGCATAGTTTGTGCTCCCCCCAACTGCGGGACACTGATGTATTTGCTACTATTTAAAGTGACATTGATCACATAAATTTGTCCCACACCTTTTGCTGTCATACATCCCCACAGTATAACATTAACTGGCAGAGCCGTAACTAGGTGTGTGTAGAAGGTGCATTGCCCACAGCGCACTTGCCCTGTGGGCGCACCTTCTACATACACCCAGAGTGGCCCATATCCCTCCCGCTGACGGCCGCCCTTCCGCTCCCCTGTACTTGCCGCCCGCCGCAGCACCAAGCTCCGCCAGCTGGAGCCTCTGCCGCTGTGTATAGTCAGCGGCAGCAATGCACAGTTTGTCCCCCCTGTGCTGCTGCGCTCCCGAGTCCCGCCCCTCTCTGTGAAGTGTAGTGTTCTGTACAGGAGCAGGCGGGACTCGGGAGCGCAGCAGCACTGGGGGAAAAAAACGTCTTGTCATGTAAGCGCCTACAGTCACTACACTACACTACACTTGCGCTGGAGACGCTGTGGAAGAGCCGCCAGAGAATAGTGTCTGGTCTCTGCTGGGGGAAGCGCCACAGGACTAACGGTAGGGAACTCCTCTCCGCTCCATTCTCGAGCTGGGCTGGCCGGGTGAGGCAGTGATTGCCTCATGAGTCACTCACACTGCAGGTGGAGAAGGGGAGTGGGGGGCTTTAACAAATGATGCTTGCCAGGTGAGCCCTCTCTAACCCGGTATCCTGGGGAAGGGGAGGGTGGGGGGGGGTTTGGGAGCAGCATCTATGATAAGCCGCCTCTATGGTAAGCTATGGTGGCTTATTTACTTTAATTAATTATAGTGGCTGTTTTCCATTTTTATGTGAAAGAGGTGTGTGTAAAAAGGGGGACGCTGTCTGCCATAACGTGTAAAAAACGGGACGCGGTCTGCCGTAATGTGTAAAAAGGGGGACGATGTCTTCCGTAATGCGTAAAAAGGGGGGCGCTGTCTGCCATAATGTGTAAAAAAGGGGATGCCGTCTGCCGTAATGTGTAAAAATAAGATTTTAATACCTACCGGTAAATCCTTTTCTCTTAGTCCGTAGTGGATGCTGGGGACTCCGTAAGGACCATGGGGTATAGACGGGATCCGCAGGAGACATGGGCACACTATAAGACTTTGAATGGGTGTGAACTGGCTCCTCCCTCTATGCCCCTCCTCCAGACTCCAGTTAGAGAACTGTGCCCAGGTAGACGGACATTTCGAGGAAAGAATTTGTTTAAACACGGTGACATACCACGGTGTCATTCCAGCTCACACCTCGAACATACAGCAGAGCGTGGCATTCAATAGAACACCAGCCAACGGCATGAAAAATACACAGCCACATGCTGAGAGAATATGTAACACAACCTGTGTGTCAACACAACCAATAATAAGATACCACATGCCATGGCATGAACAACGTCAGCAACAGCCTGACAGAAAAGAAACACCACAAGAATGTAACCATAACTAATAACTGCAGACAGTACGCACTGGGACGGGCGCCCAGCATCCTCTACGGACTAAGAGAAAAGGATTTACTGGTAGGTATTAAAATCCTATTTTCTCATACGTCCTAGAGGATGCTGGGGACTCCGTAAGGACCATGGGGTTTATACCAAAGCTCCAGACCGGGCGGGAGTGTGGACGACTCTGCAGCACAGATTGAGCAACATGAGGTCCCCATCAGCCAGGGTATCAAAGTGTTTGAACCCGACCAAGTAGGCGCTCGGCAAAATTGAACCGCCGAGACTCCTCGGGCATCCGCAAGAAGAGCCCATCTTCCTAGTAGAATGGGTCTCCACCGACTTCGGTAACGGCAATCCAGCCGTAGAACGAGCACGCCGAATCGTATCACAGATCCAGCGTGTAACAGACTGCATAGACGCAGGTGCCCCAATCATGCTGGGAGCATACCGGACAAACAGAGCCTCTTGTTTACCCAATCTGAGCCAAATTGGCGACCTAAATATTCAAAGCCCTGACTACATCGAGAGACTTTGAATCAGCTAATGCCTAAGTAACCACAGGCAGCAAAATAGGCTGGTATCTGCGAAACCCAGAAACCACTTTTGGCAGAACTATTATCCGAGTTCTCAATTCCGCTCTATCCACATGGAAGATCAAATAGGGGCTCTTGTGAAACAAAGCCGCTACTTCCGACACCCGCTTTGCGGACCCCAAAGTCAATAGCATGACCACTTTCCAAGAGAGAAATTTTAACACAACCTTTCACAAAGGTTCCAATCAGTGTGACACAAGAAAACGCAACACCACGTCAAGGTCCCATGGTGCCAATGGGGACACTAATGGAGGTTGGATGCGCAGTACTCCTTTCACGAAAGTCTGAAAATGGTGGCCAATTCTTTTTTTTTTTCTGAAAGAAATTTTATAAGGCCAAAATTGCACTGAAATGGAGCCTAACTTTAGGCCTGCATCCACACCTTCTTGCAAAGAATGGAGAAGAACGACCCAGCTGAAAGTCTTCCGAAGGAGCTTTCTTGGATTCACACAAAGACACATATTTACGCCAAGTACGGTGGTAAGGCTTTGCCGTTACTTCTTTTCTAGCCTGAAGAAGTGTGGAAATGACTTCACTGGGAATACCCTTTCGGGCTAGGATATGGCGTTCAACCTCCACGCCGTCAAACGCATCCGCGGTAAGTCTTGATACACGCCTGGATCTTGCTGTAACAGTTCCTCACATAGAGGAAGAGGCCAGGGATCTTCTATGAGTAAATCTTGAAGAACTGGATACCAAGCCCTCCCTGGCTAGACCGGAACAATGAGGATCGCTTGAACCTTTGTTCTTCTTACGTTTATCACCTTCAGAAAGAGTGAAAGCGGAGGGGACACATAGACCAACTGAAAACACCCAAAGTGTCACGAGGGCGTCCACTGCTATAGCTTGAGTGTCCCCTGACCTGGAAAAACATCAATCAGGTCTCTCGTTTAGGCGAGACTCCAACATGTCCAATTGAGGCACTCCTCAAAGACTTGTCACTTCTGTGAAAACTTCTCGATGACGACTGTATTTCTCCCGGATGGAGATCGCGTCTGCAGAGGAAATCTATTTCTCCGTCATTTACATCCAGAACGAAGACTGCTAATATAGCGTCCACCTGTCTTTCCACCCAGCGGAAAAACTTTTGCGGCTTCTGCCATTGCTGCTTTTCTCCTTGTTCCGCTCTAGCGGCTGACTTACGCCACTGCTGTCAAGTCGTCCAACAGAATTAACACGGGCAAAACACGAAGAATATGTTCGTTGAAAATAGCTCTTAATTCAAGAAAGCTTACTGCAGACAAGCTTCCCAGCTTGACCTTTTCCTCTGGAAATACTTCCCTTGCAAAGACTGCTCCCCAGCCTCGGAGATCTGCATGCATGGACACCAGGATCCAATCCTGGATCCCGAACCTTCGTCCCTCTAGGAGGTGAGAACTGTGCAGACACCACAGGAGCGATATCCTGGCCATCAGGATTATATTCCGGTGCATGTGTAGGTGAGACCCGGACCACATTTCCAACTGGTCCTGTGAAAACCACTCTGGCATTTGACCTGCTCACCGAAAAGCCCTCGAAGGCCGCACCCATCTTCTTAATCAACTGAACATATTGATGGAATGTCACTGCAAATCTAATCTGACTCTGGATCCTCAGACCTCTTTCCACAGGAAAACACAGAACCTCAACCTTTCAGTATCTACTCTGATACCCACCTCCGACATCTGCGTCGTTGGGAACAACAGCCATTCCCTGTGTTGAAGAACAGTCAGAGAGAAACAACGATTTGCATCACTTGTTTCTTGACCTCGCCGTAATCAGGAGGGTGTCTCAGTACAGAACAACAATGGCTCTTACTATTGAAAGAAAACCATCATCTGCCATCACTCCGGTGAAATGGCAAAGACAATCCTGGATACCAACCCAGGTAAGCTGAATGCGAAGAAAAAACGCATTTAAACCCCTTTCTACCTTTACGTGCTGGAGCTCCCTGGCCTGAGAGATTCCATTCTGTAGTTCAACTTCGTAAGTAGAAATGTAGGGTTTTTTTTTTTTGTTTTTTTTTTTTTTTTAACAGGGACAGCAGGACCATGTCCTGAACCAGAGGGGAATCGGTAAGATCTATTTGAAAACAGTGAGGGGAATCATCTGTAAACTCCAGTATGTTCCCCTTTTGATTCTATTATTAACTCACAGGTCCAAGTACCTTCCCGGACTGACTGAAGAGTATTAGACGAGTTCCCACCGGTGTGTGCTCCAGCCAGATAGACCCAGCGACACACGGTGGACGTGGTAGAAACAGTATACGATATCAGCTTCTGCGAACCTAACAAGGCTGCAGAACTCTCACCGTTTCACCTTCCACGATCTGCACAGAAAGGGAAAAAAAAAAAAATAAGAATTTACTTACCAATAATTCTATTTCTCGTAGTCCGTAGTGGATGCTGGGAACTCCGTAAGGACCATGGGGAATAGCGGCTCCGCAGGAGACTGGGCACAAAAGTAAAAGCTTTAGGACTACCTGGTGTGCACTGGCTCCTCCCCCTATGACCCTCCTCCAAGCCTCAGTTAGGATACTGTGCCCGGACGAGCGTACACAATAAGGAAGGATATTGAATCCCGGGTAAGACTCATACCAGCCACACCAATCACACCGTACAACCTGTGATCTGAACCCAGTTAACAGCATGATAACAGAGGAGCCTCTGAAAAGATGGCTCACAACAATAACCCGATTTTTGTAACAATAACTATGTACAAGTATTGCAGACAATCCGCACTTGGGATGGGCGCCCAGCATCCACTACGGACTACGAGAAATAGAATTATCGGTAAGTAAATTCTTATTTTCTCTGACGTCCTAGTGGATGCTGGGAACTCCGTAAGGACCATGGGGATTATACCAAAGCTCCCAAACGGGCGGGAGAGTGCGGATGACTCTGCAGCACCGAATGAGAGAACTCCAGGTCCTCCTCAGCCAGGGTATCAAATTTGTAGAATTTAGCAAACGTGTTTGCCCCTGACCAAGTAGCTGCTCGGCAAAGTTGTAAAGCCGAGACCCCTCGGGCAGCCGCCCAAGATGAGCCCCTTCCTTGTGGAATGGGCTTTTACAGATTTTGGCTGTGGCAGGCCTGCCACAGAATGTGCAAGCTGAATTGTACTACAAATCCAACGAGCAATAGTGTGCTTAGAAGCAGGAGCACCCAGCTTGTTGGGTGCATACAGGATAAACAGCGAGTCATATTTTCTGACTCCAGCCGTCCTGGAAACATATATTTTCAGGGCCCTGACTACGTCCAGCAACTTGGTATCCTCCAAGTCCCTAGTAGCCGCAGGTACCACAATAGGCTGGTTCAAGTGAAACGCTGAAACCACCTTAGGGAGAACTTGAGGACGAGTCCTCAATTCCACCCTGTCTGAATGGAAGATCAGATAAGGGCTTTTACAGGATAAAGCCCGCCAATTCTGACACGTGCCTGGCCGAGGCCAGGGCCAACAACATGACCACTTTCCATGTGAGATATTTTAACTCCACAGATTCAAGTGGTTCAAACCAATGTGACTTTAGGAACCCCAAAACTACATTGAGATCCCAAGGTGCCACTGGAGGCACAAAAGGAGGCTGTATATGCAGTACCTCTTTTACAAACGTCTGAACTTCAGGAACTGAAGCTAGTTCTTTCTGGAAGAAAATTGACAGGGACGAAATTTGAACCTTAATGGACCCCAATTTTAGGCCCATAGACACTCCTGTTTACAGGAAATGCAGGAATCGACCTAGTTGAAAATTCCTCCATCAGGGCCTTACTGGCCTCGCACCCCGCAACATATTTTCGCCAAATGCGGTGATAATGCTTTGCGGTTACATCCTTCCTGGCTTGATCAGGGTAGGGATGACTTCATCCGGAATGCCTTTTTCCTTCAGGATCCGGCGTTCAACCGCCCTGCCGTCAAACGCAGCCGCGGTAAGTCTTGGAATAGACAGGGTCCTTGCTGGAGCAGGTCCCTTCTTAGAGGTAGAGGCCACGGGTCCTCCGTGAGCATCTCTTGAAGTTCCGGGTACCAAGTCCTTCTTGGCCAATCCGGAGCCACGAGTATAGTTCTTACTCCCCTCCGTCTTATAATTCTCAGTACTTTTGGTATGAGAGGAAGAGGAGGGAACACATACACTGACTGGTACACCCACGGTGTTACCAGAGCGTCCACAGCTATTGCCTGAGGGTCCCTTGACCTGGCGCAATACCTGTCCAATTTTTTGTTTAGGCGGGACGCCATCATGTCCACCTTTGGTTTTTCCCAATGGTTTACAATCATGTGGAAGACTTCTGGGTGAAGTCCCCACTCTCCCGGGTGGAGGTCGTTCCTGCTGAGGAAGTCTGCTTCCCAGTTGTCCACTCCCGGAATGAACACTGCTGACAGTGCTATCACATGATTTTCCGCCCAGCGAAAAATCCTTGCAGCTTCTGCCATTGCCCTCCTGCTTCTTGTGCCGCCCTGTCTGTTTACGTGGGCGACTGCCGTGATGTTGTCCGACTGGATCAGCACCGGCTGACCTTGAAGCAGAGGTCTTGCTTGGCTTAGGGCATTGTAAATGGCCCTTAGCTCCAAATATTTATGTTTCCAGGCTTGACCACAAGCCCTGGAAATTTCTTCCCTGTGTGACTGCTCTCCAGCCTCGCAGGCTGGCATCCGTGGTCACCAGGACCCAGTCCTGAATGCCGAATCTGCGGCCCTCTAGAAGATGAGCACTCTGCAACCACCACAGGAGAGACACCCTTGTCTTGGTGACAGGGTTAGCTGCTGATGCATCTGAAGATGCGATCCGGACCATTTGTCCAGCAGGTCCCACTGGAAAGTTCTTGCGTGGAATCTGCCGAATGGAATTGCTTCGTAGGAAGCTACCATTTTTCCCAGGACCCTTGTGCACTGATGCACTGACACTTGGCCTGGTTTTAGGAGGTTTCTGACTAGTTCGGATAACTCCCTGGCTTTCTCCTCCGGGAGAAAACACATTTTTCTGGACTGTGTCCAGGATCATCCCTAGGAATAGAAGGGGTGTCGTCAGGATCAGCTGCGATTTTGGAATATTGAGAATCCAACCGTGCTACCGCAGCACTATCTGAGATAGTGCTACCCCGACTTCCAACTGTTCCCTGGAACTTGCCCTTATCAGGAGATCGTCCAAGTAAGGGATAACTAAAAACTCCCTTCTTTCGAAGGAGGATCATCATTTCGGCCATTACCTTGGTAAAGACCCGTGGTGCTGTGGACAATCCAAACGGCAGCGTCTGAAACAGATAGTGACAGTTTTGTACCACAAACCTGAGGTACCCTTGGAGAAGGGTAAATTGGGACATGTAGGTAAGCATCTTTGATGTCCAGAGAGACCATATAGTCCCCTTCTTCCAGGTTTGCAATCACTGCTCTGAGTGACTCCATCTTGAATTTGAACCTTTGTATGTAAGTGTTCAAGGATTTTAGATTTAAAATTGGTCTCACCGAGCCGTCCGGCTTCGGTACCACCAATAGTGTGGAATAGTACCCCTTTCCCTGTTGCAGGAGGGGTACCCTGATTATCACCTGCTGGGAATACAGCCTGTGAATGGCTTGCAATACTGTCTCCCTGTCTGAGGGAGACGTCGGTAAAGCAGACTTTATGAAACGGCGAGGGGAAGACGTCTCGAATTTCTTGAGACGGGCCCCCACCGTGCCTGAGACCGCTTGTAAAGCCCCAGCGTCATGCTGAGGACTTTGCGGAGGCGGGAGAGAGCTTTTGTGGGAATTGGCTGTTTGCTGCAGCCTTTTTCCTCTCCCTCTGCCACGGGGCAGAAATGAGGCGCCTTTTGCCCGCTTTATGGGGCCGAAAGGACTGCGCCTGATAATACGGCGTCTTCTTAGGTTGAGAAGCTACCTGGGGTAAAAATGTGGATTTTCCAGCCGTTGCCGTGGCCACCAGGTCTGTTAGACCTACCCCAAATAACTCTTCCCTTTTATAAGGCGATACTTCCATATGCCTTTTGGGATCAGCATCACCTGACCACTGTCTTGTCCATAACCTTCTTCTGGCAGAAATGGACAGCGCACTTACTCTTGATGCCAGTCGGCAAATATCCCTCTGTGCATCACGCATATATAGAAATGCATCTTTTAAATGCTCTATAGTTAGTAATATACTGTCCCTATCTAGGGTATCAATATTGTCAGTCAGGGAATCCGACCAAGCCACCCCAGCACTGCACATCCAGGCTGAGGCGATTGCTGGTCGCAGTATCACACCCGTGTGAGTGTATATACATTTTAGGATATTTTACTGCTTTCTGTCAGTAGGTTCCTTAAGGGCGGCCGTATCCGGGGACGGTAGTGCCACCTGTTTAGACAAGCGTGTGAGCGCTTTATTCACCCTAAAGGGTGTTTCCCAACGTGCCCTATCCTCTAGCGGGAAGGGGTATGATGCCAATAACTTTTTTTAATCGGGGGAAACCCACGCATCATCACACACTTCATTTAATTCCTCAGATGCAGGAAAAACTACAGGCAGTTTTTTCTCACCCAACATAATACCCTTTTTAGTGGTACTGGTATTATCAGAAATGTGTAAAAACATTTTCCATAGCCTCGATCATGTAACGTGTGGCCCTACTAGAAGTCACATTCGTCTCTTAATCGTCGACACTGGAGTCAGTATCCGTGTCGGCGTCTGTATCTGCCATCTGCGGTAACGGGCGTTTTAGAGCCCCAGATGGCTTTTGAGACACCTGGACAGGCACAGACTGAGTCGCCGGCCGTCTCATGTCATCAATCTTTTGTAAAGAGCTGACACTGTCACATAATTCCTTCCATAAGCTCATCCACTCAGGTGTCGACTCCCTAGGGGGTGACATCTCTGTTACAGGCAATTGCTCCGCCTCCACCTCATTTTCCTCCTCATACATGTCGACACAACGTACCGACACACAGCACACACACAGGGAATGCTCTGATAGAGGACAGGACCCCACTAGCCCTTTGGGGAGACAGAGGGAGAGTATGCAAGCACACACCAGAGCGCTATATATATATATATATATATATATATATATATATATATATATATATATATATACACACACACACAGGGATAACCTTTATAAGTGTTTTTCCCCTTATAGCTGCTGTATTGTTATACTGCGCCTAATTAGTGCCCCCCTCTCTTTTTTAACCCCTTTCTGTAGTGTAGTAACTGCAGGGGAGAGCCAGGGAGCTTCCCTCCAACGGAGCTGTGAGAGAAAATGGCGCCAGTGTGCTGAAGAGATAGGCTCCGCCCCCTTCTCTGCGGCCTTTTCTCCCGTTTTTCTGCGGAATCTGGCAGGGGTTAAAATACACCCATATAGCCCTGGGGGTTATATGTGGTGTATTTATGCCAGCCAAGGTGTTTTACATTGCTGCTCAGGGCGCCCCCCCCTAGCGACCTGCACCCTCAGTGACCGGAGTGTGAAGTGTGCCTGAGTAACAATGGCGCACAGCTGCAGTGCTGTGCGCTACCTTGTTGAAGACTGATGTCTTCTGCCGCCGATTTTTCCGGACCTTTTCTTGCTTCTGGCTCTGTAAGGGGGCCGGCGGCGCGGCTCCGGGACCGAGCTCCGAGGCTGGGCCTGTGTTCGGTCCCTCTGGAGCTAATTGTGTCCAGTAGCCTAAGAAGCCCAATCCACTCTGCACGCAGGTGAGTTCGCTTCTTCTCCCCTTAGTCCCTCGATGCAGTGAGCCTGTTGCCAGCAGGTCTCACTGAAAATAAAAAACCTAAAACTAAACTTTTCACTAAGAAGCTCAGGAGAGCCCCTAGTGTGCACCCTTCTCGGCCGGGCACAAAAATCTAACTGAGGCTTGGAGGAGGGTCATAGGGGGAGGAGCCAGTGCACACCAGGTAGTCCTAAAGCTTTTACTTTTGTGCCCAGTCTCCTGCGGAGCCGCTATTCCCCATGGTCCTTACGGAGTTCCCAGCATCCACTAGGACGTCAGAGAAAAAAAAAAAAGAACGGTATCAAACTGGTTAAAATGACTGCACAAAATAATGCATCACCAACCGTTGTGAGGGAATCTAACTCACGAAGGTAGACTTACCAGTGGTATCCGCCGAGAGTGACTTAACTGAGGCATCCTCAAACAGCGGAACACTGTCACAGGGAAAAACTCCAGCATCTCTCGGAGTCAGCCTCAGCATTCCTCCGGCCACACCTCCTGTAGTCGCACGGCAGCCTGCCGCAATGTTATAGAGAAGAACCAACATAAGAAAAATCCCCTCTCTCTCTAGGGTAATTTTATTGGATGCCTTTCCGAATACAAACACTCCCCCATGCGCATGTAATGCAAATAACTTCAAAGCATAGAAATAAAATATCACTTAGCTTCCTGTATACGATCCCTTGTGACAGGGTCCCGTGCCGACCAGAAGTTGACTTTCACAGTATTCTATCCGCGGCGGGAAAAGAATAAACACTCGGACTCCTTGTGAGGATCTGAGACCAACTCGTCACGGCCGACCTAGAGCTTTATCAAGAGAGCGACCAGCACATGAGAAGGAATACTTTTACTTCAGCATTCATTAGAAATCGTAATATAATATACATATTGTAATACACATATACACACATATCCAATAAATATATATATATATATATATATATATATATATATATATATATATATATATATATATATATATATATATTACATATAAGCAGATTGTCCGGAACCGCTGGGTCCCTAGTGACATTAATGTGTTCTGAATGTGTATGACCATGTACTGAATGCCCCAGTAGTGGATCTAACCAAGAAACCTTATGGTCGACAGAAAACCTAGTATTCGTCGACAGCAGGGAGTAGTAACCAGGCAAAATAACATTCTTGCGACCCCGAGGGGTTCGAGGGAAGTATACGTATATAATTTTAATATCACTCCCCCACAAATACTACCATGTCTGTGCTCGAGCTACAGGCCCATGGAACCGTACCATACATATACATATAAATATATATACAGGTATAAGTTAGTTACAGCATGTTAATTTACACCCAGTAATAACAGTTGGTGCAGACAGGGTCCCCCACACACTACTGTGTCTCCCATACAGTGTTTACCTTTGAAAAGCATACAACTACCGACCTGCTGACACTGCATCTACAGAATTAAGTACCAACAGGAGTCGGCGATGCCGACAGAGATTCCCATAGCTGTTTGCAACAGAGCACTCACATGTCGACACATGTGCACTAAAAGCTATAGTGGGTATATCTGACAGGGAAAACACAGACACATATGCACAACTCAATGACTACACGCCCCTTATCTAAGATAGTGCTATATTTTATTCTATTATGCACTAAATCACTGTGCCCCCCTTCGTTTACACTGCTAGTCTGTACACAGTGCTTTGGCAGGGGACTGCAGAGAAAATGGCGCTGTATCATGTTGTGAGGGCTAAGCCCCGCCCCTTCTCGGCGCGCTGTAGCCCCGCTATTATTTTAGCGTTTTATGCTGGCGGGGGTCTGTATACAGTGCCTATGCACTGTATACTTGTTTAGCCAGGCTCAAAGGAGAGGTATATTGCTGCCCAGGGAGCCCGCCCGCCCCCGCCCCCCCCCTTGTGTAACTTATTACACAGTTTCGAAATTCCCCCTTTGGTTATGTTGCTACCTACTTTTCTTATGATTTTGTTGTAAGTGTTACCTTCTTCATGTAAAGTAATTATTTTGTATCTCTTTCTAGGTGACCAGGTCAACTTTCTTTACTTTGCTTGTAATCCTAAATAAGTTACACAGCTTACTTTAGGACATTAAAGTAAAATAAACACATAAAAAACAGTGACCAACTTGGTGATAATCAATCAACTAAATAAGATGTTTTACTATTAATTTTGGTAGCAACAAATGTGAGCTTACTCATGCTAACACCATATTGGATCAATTTTGTGGCATCGCAACACCTGATTGGCTCTCAGAATAAAATAATTCAAGGGCCAAATAGGCCTGAAGAATAAATAAGCGGCCTGTTTTTTTAGGGAAGGAAGCCTGGGGCTGGGAAGGGGAGAAGGGGGGAGGGGAGAGGGAAGGGGAGTGTAGAGCAAAGACATTCCCAAGCACATCCTGTAGGAAAAGGGGGAGGAGAGTTACCTGTGAGGTACAATAGGTCAGGAAGGGCAGGCAGGCTTCCTCTTTCAAGCTCCAAGAAGGCATACCACTCAAGGAAGGAATAAGTACAATTTACTTTTAATCCTCCCCCCACCCCCCTATCCTATACAGCAGGTATAGCCTCAAAGCGGCCGTGCACCCCCCTCTCACTTTCAGGGCACCATATAGCAGGCCGGCCCGGCTGCCCCACCACCCGCCGCTGTGTTAGGTTCAGCGGATCACCCCCACACCATGCCCAGGCGACATGCCCCCCCCCTTGCCCCCCGGCAACTCATACAAGCAGAGGCATCCCCGTCCACGCCAGTGCGCGACTCAACTCTCACCCGCGGGCTCCGGCCGGTCACGGCGAGACCAGTGCCCATTTCACCCCTCCACACCTGGCTGGCACGAGGCAGGCTCCTTCGCGATGCTTCCCAGCCCGTCGCAGGACGTGCTTCAATTCCTTCAAGTACATGGGATTTAAATTAGGCGATCAATACTAGATAGACAAATGCTTACCAATGGGTTGCTCTATTTCCTGCGCTTTCTTCGAGTGATTCAGTTCATTCCTAGAACGGTGCAAGGACAGGCGCGGAGGGGGTCACACATTATCTGGACGACTTCCTGCTAATGGGCCCTAATGGCAGCCAGAAGTGCAAGGAGCTCTTATTTGCGACAGTCTCTTTTTCGACAGATAGGGGTCCAGATAGCGGTCGAGAAGACCGAGGGGCCCACATCGAGGCTGACGTTCCTGGGCATAGAGATCGACACGGAGCTGGGCCTTTGCCGGCTACCGGCGGAGAAGGTAGGAAAGCTGAGGAGCAGGCTGCAGGAATGCGCAGGGGCGAGAAAAGTCACTCTTAAGCAGTTGCAGGTCCTCTTAGGGTTGTTGAATTTTGCATGCAGGGTCATCCCCATGGGCAAGGTGTTTTGTCGCAGGTTAGAGAAAGCAACCTGCGGGGTCAAAAAGGCGCGATATAGGATACGCATATCAAGCGAGCTGAGGCAGGACGCGCAGGTATGGTTAGAATTCCTAAAAGGCTTCAATGGGGTCCGGATATGGCTGCCCGAGCCAGTACATAGCGCAGGACTGCAATTGTATACAGACGCCTCCGGGGCAGTCGGCTTTGGGGTCTACTTAGGAGGGGAATGGTGCGCGCAACCCTGGCCGGAAGCATGGCGGGCGGCCCGGTGGACCAGAAATATGCTGCTGCTAGAGCTCTTCCCGATAATAGTGGCGGTGGAGTTATGGTCGGACAGGCTGGCAGACAAAAGCATAGTATTCTGGTGCGATAACTTGGGGGTAGTGCAGGCAATAAGCAATCAGAAAGCAAAATCACCACAAGCACTTAAGCTACTGAGGCACCTAGTGCTGCACTGCTTGCAAAAGAACATAGACTTCACAGCGCGCCACGTCCCGGGGGTGGAGAATGAGATTGCGGATGCGCTTTCAAGGTTCCAGTGGGATAGATTCAGGACGCTCGCGCCGCAAGCCAGGTCAGAGGGTTTACAGTGTCCCGATTATATCTGGCAGATTATAAAGCCAGCCTAGCAGGGCTAGCGCGAAAGGCCGTGGCACCGCGAACACTGAAGACGTATGAGGCGGCCTTCAGCGAGTGGCAGGCGTTCCGGATAGGAAAAGGAAAGGCGTGTAAGAACGCTCGCGAGGAACTGTTGGAGTATGTGTGGCGGGGGTATAGCAAGGGGAGATCCAAGGCGGCCATGTCCGCGGCATTAGCAGGGATAGCATACTTCTCGAGGCTCGGAGGAGGGGGGGGGGGGGGGGGGGAGGACCCTACAAAGTCATTTTTGTTGGTAAAGGCCCTAAAAGGGTGGGCAAGAAAGCAAGCGGCGCCAGGCGACGTGCGCAGGCCCATAGGTCGCCCCATGCTTAAGAACTTAATAGACGTGGTCAGCCACATCGCAGCGGACTAGTACGAGACAGGGCTATTCCGCCTGGCTTTTTCCCTCGCCTTCTTCGGAGCCTTCAGGGTAGGGGAGCTGGTAGCGAGCGCCAAGAATTCAAAGGATTCGGGCCTATTGTCAGGCAACGTAGCGGTGGAAAAGGATAGGGTGCTCTGCAAAATACACAAGTCAAAAACGGATCAGTTGGGCCAGGGACGCTGGGTAGCGATAGGCAGACAAGAAGAGAGCACGTGCGCAGTGGCGCTAGCAGGTAATTATGAGCGAAAGCGCCCGCAAGGGCACTGGCCACAGTGGCTCGTGCATGATAACGGATCCCCCTTGACTAAATTTCAGTTCCAAAGCATATTCAAGAAGGGCCTGAGGGCTTTGCAGCTTCCCATCGGGCAGTACGGGACCCATTCTTTTACAATAGGGGCAGCAACGTGCGCGGCGGCTGAGGGGTTATCAGCAGGGGCGATAAAAATTTGGGCAGGTGGAAGTCAGGAGCATACAAGGTTTACCTGCGCGCTGAGAAGCAAGACTAGGGTGCAGGCGCACGGCGGCTTTCGCGAAACCCAAGGCCTTAAGCTGCCTGCCATAACTGGGGGAATGAAGGACTTTCCAATTTTGCCCTCAAACAAAAAGAGGTTTTGTGGTTTTGACCATCATATGGGTCGCGCGAAAGTTCGCACTATAGGTCCGTATAGAACATGGGGTAACGTATATGGGTAATTCTGCTTTTCAGGAGGGCAAATGAAGGCCTTACGAGTGTGGATGGTCGGCCACTCGTATGTTTACTGGGCCAGCATGCACAAATCAGCAGGGAGCTTAGCACAAGGGTGGGGGGCAAAGTTAGAATGGATAGGCATCAGGGGTTTGAGGTGGAACAGGCTACGGGGCCTGTTGCTAAGGAGTGAGCAGGCACAAGGGATACCAGATAGGGTCGTCATACACCTAGGGGGCAACGACCTAGGTAAAGGCAAAGGGAGCGAGCTAATTATGGCAATACAAACCGACATACAATGGATGAAGGGGCAGTGGCCTAATACGGGGATCACATGGTCAGATATAGTCCCGAGGGCACAGGGGGGTCCGGGATTAGAAAGGGTCAGAAGAAAGGTCAACAGGGTCGTAGCCCGGCTCCTGACGGGAGAGGGCGATACAATCGCCAGGCACCCGTTGTTAAGGTTCGGGGAGGAAGGTCTGTTTAGGCAAGATGGAGTGCACCTAACAGAAAGGGGTTTAGCTTTATTCTTGGACGACATCTCAGAAAGCGTGAATAGGTCGCTGGTGGTCGCAGCGGGTGGCGGGCCTGGGTTCTAGGAACCAGGCTATGGCAGCAAGCAGTGCTCCTCGGCGGTCTGTAGTAGCGCAACATCGGTTGGCCGGCACTTCCCCCAGATACTCGGCGAGTTTGTCATCTTAAGGGTGAACCGGTGCTATGCCAATGGTGGGAAGTGGTACCGCTCAGCTAATTTGCGCAAGGGCGGGACTTCGGGTCCGCCCCATTGTTTAATTTAGGAGAAACTTAATATTGAGACTGTAGCCGGGGGCACGCACTGCTTTTCTCGCCACAAACCTATATAGGAGTACCAATTCTAATTCGATCAATAAATTTGGCTGTGACCTTTTAAATCGCAATTCAGTTGTCCGAGTGATTATTGGGGGGAAATGGTGGTCAATGGTGAAGGCCGAATGTAGTAATAAAACCAATGGACGGCTTAACACTCCTATTGGTCAGTTTTGAGTTGAAGAAATCCCCACTCTTTACAGATAAAGTCTCCCTATCTTTATTTAGCTATAACTTTTTATGTAATGAAGATAATTAATTGCGGTGAACTGCATTACATTGTCTATAACATTATCTTTCCAGTGACATATACCTTCATAGGATTTTCTTTAAAAATAATGCAGTTATACGCAAATAAACCCTAAAGACACACAATTTACAAAAGGTTTCCACAATTGTGGCCACTACTGTATGTATAATGATGCGGTTATTAAAAATAAATAACATGTATACTGTTACATAATTAAAGATGATAAACTATATTGTCAGGTGCTGTGTTCTTGTTTCAGAATTTGATAATGTATACTGAATAAGTAACGGTCCTGCAATCTGTCTTGTAGACTGGGGACATTACTATGAAGATCTTAAAAGGAATGGGAAGCGTATTATACAAATCATCATTGATTGAACCAATAGTGCATCACTTACCACACTATATCATTACACTCAGATTTGTTATGAACCATGTCCTTCCAGTATTTATGAGTGGCTTTAATGATTTCAACTGCAAAGGCCTAGGAGTTGTTAGAAAAAACAACATTAAACAACAACAACCACAACAAAGTATTATTATTAAAACCATATGAAGCTCATAGGGGGATATCCTATTAGGCCCGGTATAAATAAGATTTTACTCACCGGTACATCTATTTCTCGTAGTCCGTAGTGGGTGCTGGGACTCTGTAAGGACCATGGGGAATAGCGGCTCCGCAGGAGACTGGGCACAACTAAGAAAGCTTTAGGACTAACTGGTGTGCACTGGCTCCTCCCACTATGACCCTCCTCCAGACCTCAGTTAGGATACTGTGCCCGGAAGAGCTGACACAATAAGGAAGGATTTTGAATCCCGGGTAAGACTCATACCAGCCACACCAATCACACCGTATAACTCGTGATATTATACCCAGTTAACAGTATGAACATAACAGAGCCTCTCAACAGATGGCTCAACAATAACTATATACAAGCATTGCAGACAGTCCGCACTTGGGACGGGCGCCCAGCTTCCACTACGGACTACGAGAAATAGATTTACCGGTGAGTAAATTCTTATTTTCTCTAACGTCCTAAGTGGATGCTGGGACTCCGTAAGGACCATGGGGATTATACCAAAGCTCCCAAACGGGCAGGAGAGTGCGGATGACTCTGCAGCACCGAATGAGAGAACTCAAGGTCCTCCTCAGCCAGGGTATCAAATTTGTAGAATTTTGCAAACGTGTTTGCCCCTGACCAAGTAGCAGCTCGGCAAAGTTGTAAAGCCGAGACCCCTCGGGCAGCCGCCCAAGAAGAGCCCACCTTCCTCGTGGAATGGGCTTTTACAGATTTAGGCTGCGGCAGGCCAGCCGCAGAATGCGCAAGCTGAATTGTGCTACAAATCCAGCAAGCAATAGTCTGCTTCGAAGCAGGAGCACCCAGTTTGTTGGGTGCATACAGGATAAATAGCGAGTCAGTCTTCCTGACTCCAGCCATCCTGGAAACATAAATTTTCAAGGCCCTGACTACGTCCAGTAACTTGGAGTCCTCCAAGTCCCTAGTAGCCGCAGGCACAACAATAGGTTGGTTCAAGTGAAAAGCTGATACCACCTTAGGGAGAAACTGGGGACGAGTCCTCAATTCTGCCCTATCCATATGGAAAATCAGATAAGGGCTTTTACATGACAAAGCCGCCAATTCTGATACACGCCTGGCCGAAGCCAAGGCCAACAACATTACCACTTTCCACGTGAGATACTTCAAATCCACGGTCTTAAGTGGCTCAAACCAATGTGACTTTAGGAAATCCAACACCACGTTGAGATCCCAAGGTGCCACTGGAGGCACAAAAGGGGGCTGAATATGCAGCACTCCCTTAACAAAAGTTTGAACTTCAGGTAGTGAAGCCAGTTCTTTCTGGAAGAAAATCGAAAGAGCTGAAATTTGGACCTTAATGGAACCCAATTTTAGGCCCATAGTCACCCCTGACTGTAGAAAGTGCAGGAAACGACCCAGCTGAAATTCTTCCGTTGGGGCCTTCCTGGCCTCACACCACGCAACATATTTTCGCCATATGCAGGTGATAATGGTTTGCGGTTACTTCTTTCCTAGCTTTAATCAGCGTAGGAATGACTTCCTCCGGAATGCCCTTTTCCTTCAGGATCCGGTGTTCAACCGCCATGCCGTCAAACGCAGCCGCGGTAAGTCTTGGAACAGACAGGGCCCCTGCTGCAGCAGGTCCTGTCTGAGCGGCAGAGGCCATGGGTCCTCTGACATCATTTCTTGAAGTTCCGGGTACCAAGTTCTTCTTGGCCAATCCGGAACAATGAGTATAGTTCTTACTCCTCTTCTCCTTATTATCCTCAGTACCTTTGGTATGAGACGAAGAGGAGGGAACACATAAACCGAACGGTACACCCACGGTGTCACTAGAGCGTCCACAGCTATCGCCTGCGAGTCTCTTGACCTGGCGCAATACTTTTCTAGCTTTTTGTTTAGGCGGGACGCCATCATGTCCACCTGTGGCCTTTCCCAACGGTTTACAATCATTTGGAAGACTTCTTGATGAAGTCCCCACTCTCCCGGGTGGAGGTCGTGCCTGCTGAGGAAGTCTGCTTCCCAGTTGTCCACTCCCGGAATGAACACTGCTGACAGTGCTAACACGTGATTTTCCGCCCATCGGAGAATCCTTGTGGCTTCTGCCATCGCTGTCCTGCTTCTCGTGCCGCCCTGTCGGTTTACATGGGCGACCGCCGTGATGTTGTCTGACTGGATCAGTACCGGCTGGTTTTGAAGCAGGGGTTTTGCCTGACTTAGGGCATTGTAAATTGCCCTTAGTTCCAGAACATTTATGTGTAGGGAAGTCTCCTGACTTGACCATAGTCCTTGGAAGTTTCTTCCCTGTGTGACTGCCCCCCAGCCTCGAAGGCTGGCATCCGTGGTCACCAGGACCCAGTCCTGTATGCCGAATCTGCGGCCCTCTCTGAGATGAGCACTCTGCAGCCACCACAGCAGAGACACCCTGGTCCGTGGAGACAGGGTTATCAGCCGATGCATTTGAAGATGCGATCCGGACCATTGGTCCAACAGGTCCCACTGAAAGGTTCTGGCATGGAACCTGCCGAATGGAATTGCTTCGTAGGAAGCTACCATCCTTCCCAGGACTCGCGTGCAGTGACGCACCGACACCTGTTTTGGTTTCAGCAGGCCTCTGACTAGAGATGACAGCTCCTTGGCTTTTTCCTCTGGGGAAACACTTTTTTCTGGACTGTGTCCAGAATCATCCCCAGGAACAGTAGACGTGTCGCAGGAACCAGCTGTGACTTTGGAATGTTTAGAATCCAGCCGTGCTGTTGTAGCACTTCCCGAGATAGTGCTACCCCGACCAACAACTGCTCTCTGGACCTCGCCTTTATCAGGAGATCGTCCAAGTATGGGATAATTAAAACTCCCTTTTTTCGAAGGAGTATCATCATTTCGGCCATTACCTTGGTAAATACCCTCGGTGCCGTGGACAGGCCGAATGGCAACGTCTGGAATTGGTAATGACAATCCTGTACCACAAATCTGAGGTACTCCTGGTGAGGATGGTAAATGGGGACATGCAGGTAAGCATCCTTGATGTCCAGTGATACCATGTAATCCCCCTCTTCCAGGCTTGCAATAACCGCCCTGAGCGATTCCATCTTGAACTTGAATTTTTTTATATATGTGTTCAAGGATTTCAAATTTAAAATGGGTCTCACCGAACCGTCCGGTTTCGGTACCACAAACATTGTGGAATAGTAACCCCGTCCTTGTTGAAGTAGGGGCACCTTGACTATCACCTGCTGGGAATACTGCTTGTGAATTGCCTCTATCACAGCCTCCATGCCTGAGGGAGTTGTTGGCAAGGCAGATTTGAGGAAACGGCGGGGGGGAAATGTCTCGAATTCCAGCCTGTACCCCTGAGATACCACTTGAAGGATCCAGGGATCTACTTGTGAGCGAGCCCACTGATTGCTGAAGTTTTTGAGACGGGCCCCCACCGTACCTGGCTCCGCCTGTTGAGCCCCAGCGTCATGCGGCGGACTTAGAAGAAGAAGCGGGGGAGGACTTTTGTTCCTGGGAACTGGCTGTATGCTGCAGCTTTTTTCCCCTACCTCTGCCTCTGGGCAGAAAGGACGCGCCTCTACCCCACCTGTTCTTTTGGGGACGAAAGGACTGTACCTGATAATACGGTACTTTCTTTGGTTGTGAGGGGACATGTGGTAAAAATGCTGACTTCCCAGCCGTTGCTGTGGACACTAGGTCTGAAAGACCATCCGCAAACAACTCCTCACCCTTATAAGGCAAAACTTCCATGTGCCTTTTAGAATCTGCATCACCTGTCCACTGCCGAGTCCATAACCTTCTCCTGGCAGAAATGGACAGTGCACTTATTTTAGATGCCAGCCGGCAAATATCCCTCTGTGCATCTCTCATGTATAAGACAGCGTCTTTAATATGCTATGTTTAGCAATATAGTGTCCCTGTCTAGGGTGTCAATGTTTTCTGACAGGGAATCTGACCATGCAGCAGCAGCACTGCACATCCATGCTGAAGCAATAGCTGGTCTCAGTATAATACCAGTGTGTGTATATATAGCCTTCAGGAGAGCCTCCTGCTTCCTATCAGCAGGCTCCTTCAGGGCGGCCGTATCCGGAGACGGTAGTGCCACCTTTTTTGATAAGCGTGTAAGCGCTTTATCCACCTTAGGGGGTGTTTCCCAACGTGACCTATCCTCTGGCGGGAAAGGGTACGCCATTAGTAACTTTTTAGAAATTACCAATTTTTAATCTGGGCAAGCCCACGCTACTTCACACACTTCATTTAATTCTTCCCAAGGGGGAAAAACTACTGGGAGTTTTTTCTCTCCGAACATAATACCCTTTTTTGTGGTACCTGGGGTCACATCAGAAATGTGTAAAACATTTTTCATTGCCTCAATCATGTAACGAGTGGCCCTACTGGACATAACATTAGTCTCTTCGTCGTCGACACTGGTATCAGTATCCGTGTCGACATCTGTGTCTGCCATCTGAGGTAGCGGGCGTTTTAGAGCCCCTGATGGCCTTTGAGACGTCTGGGCAGGCACGAGCTGAGAAGCCGGCTGTCCCGCATTTGGCATGTCGTCAAATTTTTTATGTAAGGAGTCGACACTTTCACGTAATTCCTTCCACAAGTCCATCCACTCAGGTGTCTGCCCCGCAGGGGGTGACAACACATTTATAGGCACCTGCTCCTCCTCCACATAAGCCTCCTCATCAAACATGTCGACACAGCCGTACCGACACACCGCACACACACAGGGAATGCTCTGACAGAAGACAGGACCCCACAAAGCCCTTTGGGGAGACAGAGAGAGAGAGTATGCCAGCACACACCAGAGCGCTATACAATACAGGGATTAACTAAATTATATCCCCTTATAGCTGCTATATGTATAATGCGCCTAAATTTAGTGCCCCCCCTCTCTTTTTTACCCTTTCTGTAGTGTAGACTGCAGGGGAGAGCCAGGGAGCTTCCTTCCAGCGGAGCTGTGAGGGAGAAATGGCGCCAGTGTGCTGAGGGAGATAGCTCCGCCCCTTTTTCGGCTGACTTTTCTCCCGCTTTTTAATGGATTCTGGCAGGGGTATTTATCACATATATAGCCTCTGGGGCTATATATTGTGATATATTTGCCAGCCAAGGTGTTTTTATTGCTGCTCAGGGCGCCCCCCCCCCCAGCGCCCTGCACCCTCAGTGACCGGAGTGTGAAGTGTGTATGAGGAGCAATGGCGCACAGCTGCAGTGCTGTGCGCTACCTTGGTGAAGACTGATGTCTTCTGCCGCCGATTTTCCGGACTCTTCTTGCTTCTGGCTCTTTAATGGGGCCGGCGGCGCGGCTCCGGGACCGAACATCAATGGCCGGTTCCATGCGGTCGATCCCTCTGGAGCTAATGGTGTCCAGTAGCCTAAGAAGCCCAAGCTACCACCAGTTAGGTAGGTTCGCTTCTTCTCCCCTTAGTCCCTCGCTGCAGTGAGTCTGTTGCCAGCAGATCTCACTGTAAAATAAAAAACCTAAAATATACTTTCTCTCTAGGAGCTCAGGAGAGCCCCTAGAGTGCATCCAGCTTTGCCGGGCACAAGATTCTAACTGAGGTCTGGAGGAGGGTCATAGTGGGAGGAGCCAGTGCACACCAGTTAGTCCTAAAGCTTTCTTAGTTGTGCCCAGTCTCCTGCGGAGCCGCTATTCCCCATGGTCCTTACGGAGTCCCAGCATCCACTTAGGACGTTAGAGAAACATTGGGTGCGAAAAAGTTATGTTTTACGTGATTTTTCACAGATTTTTATTTATTTTATTTGTTTTACAGGCGATCCAGATTATAAAAAAAAAAAAGTCCCTTTCTCCCGAAAACACACAGATTCAGTGAAACCTGTGTGTTTTCGGTAGAAACAGCCCCGCTTTCGCACGGAAAATAAGAATTTACTTACCGATAATTCTATTTCTCATAGTCCGTAGTGGATGCTGGGGACTCCGAAAGGACCATGGGGAATAGCGGCTCCGCAGGAGACTGGGCACAAAAGTAAAAGCTTTAGGACTACCTGGTGTGCACTGGCTCCTCCCCCTATGACCCTCCTCCAAGCCTCAGTTAGGATACTGTGCCCGGACGAGCGTGCACAATAAGGAAGGATTTTGAATCCCGGGTAAGACTCATACCAGCCACACCAATCACACCGTACAACCTGTGATTTGAACCCAGTTAACAGCATGATAACAGAGGAGCCTCTGAAAAGATGGCTCACAACAATAATAACCCGATTTTTGTAACAATAACTATGTACAAGTATTGCAGACAATCCGCACTTGGGATGGGCGCCCAGCATCCACTACGGACTATGAGAAATAGAATTATCGGTAAGTAAATTCTTATTTTCTCTAACGTCTTAGTGGATGCTGGGGACTCCGAAAGGACCATGGGGATTATACCAAAGCTCCCAAACGGGCGGGAGAGTGCGGATGACTCTGCAGCACCGAATGAGAGAACTCCAGGTCCTCCTCAGCCAGGGTATCAAATTTCTAGAATTTTGCAAACGTATTTGCCCCTGACCAAGTAGCTGCTCGGCAAAGTTGTAAAGCCGAGACCCCTCGGGCAGCCGCCCAAGATGAGCCCACTTTCCGTGTGGAATGGGCTTTTACAGATTTTGGCTGTGGCAGGCCTGCCACAGAATGTGCAAGCTGAATTGTACTACAAATCCAACGAGCAATCGTCTGCTTAGAAGCAGGGGCACCCAGCTTTTTGGGTGCATACAGGATAAACAGCGAGTCAGATTGTCTGACTCCAGCCGTCCTGGAAACATATTTTCAGGGCCCTGACTACGTCCAGCAACTTGGTATCCTCCAAGTCCCTAGTAGCCGCAGGCACCACAATAGGCTGGTTTAAGTGAAATGCTGAAACCACCTTAGGGAGAAATTGAGGACGAGTCCTCAATTCTGCCCTGTCCGTATGAAAAATTAGGTAAGGGCTTTTATAGGATAAAGCCGCCAATTCTGATACACGCCTGGCTGAAGCCAGGGCTAACAGCATTACCACTTTCCATGTGAGATATTTCAAGTCCACAGTGGTGAGTGGTTCAAACCAATGTGATTTTAGGAATCCTAAAACTACATTGAGATCCCAAGGTGCCACTGGAGGCACAAAAGGAGGCTGTATATGCAGTACCCCCTTGACAAACGTCTGAACTTCAGGAACTGAAGCTAGTTCTTTTTGGAAGAATATTGACAGGGCCGAAATTTGAACCTTAATGGACCCTAATTTGAGGCCCATAGACAGTCCTGTTTGCAGGAAATGCAGGAATCGACCCAGTTGAAATTCCTCTGTAGGGGCCTTCCTGGCCTCACACCACGCAACATATTTACGCCAAATACGGTGATAATGTTGCACAGTTACATCCTTCCTGGCTTTGATCAGGGTAGGGATAACTTCTTCCGGAATGCCTTTTTCCTTCAGGATCCGGCGTTCAACCGCCATGCCGTCAAACGCAGCCTCGGTAAGTCTTGGAACAGACATGGTCCCTGCTGGAGCAGGTCCTTTCTTAGAGGTAGAGGCCACGGGTCTTCCGTGAGCATCTCTTGAATTTCCGGGTACCAAGTCCTTCTTGGCCAATCCGGAGCCACGAGTATAGTCTTTACACCTCTCCTTCTTATGATTCTCAGTACCTTGGGTATGAGAGGCAGAGGAGGGAACACATATACTGACTGGTACACCCACGGTGTTACCAGAGCGTCCACAGCTATTGCCTGAGGGTCCCTTGACCTGGCGCAATATCTGTCCAGTTTTTTGTTGAGGCGGGACGCCATCATGTCCACCTTTGGTTTTTCCCAACGGTTCACAATCATGTGGAAGACTTCTGGGTGAAGTCCCCACTCCCCCGGGTGAAGATCGTGTCTGCTGAGGAAGTCTGCTTCCCAGTTGTCCACTCCCGGAATGAACACTGCTGACAGTGCCATCACATGATTTTCCGCCCAGCGAAGAATCCTTGCAACTTCCGTCATTGCCCTCCTGCTTCTTGTGCCGCCCTGTCTGTTTACGTGGGCGACTGCCGTGATGTTGTCCGACTGGATCAACACCGGCTGACCCTGAAGCAGAGGTCTTGCCTGACTTAGGGCATTGTAAATGGCCCTTAGTTCCAGGATATTTATGTGAAGTGACGTTTCCATGCTTGACCACAAGCCCTGGAAATTTTTTCCCTGTGTGACTGCTCCCCAGCCTCTCAGGCTGGCATCCGTGGTCACCAGGACCCAATCCTGAATGCCGAATCTGCGGCCCTCTAGGAGATGAGCACTCTGTAACCACCACAGGAGAGACACCCTTGTCCTTGGAGACAGGGTTATCCGCTGATGCATTTGAAGATGCGATCCGGACCATTTGTCCAGCAGATCCCACTGAAAAGTTCTTGCGTGGAATCTGCCGAATGGAATCGCTTCGTAAGAAGCCACCATCTTTCCCATTGATGCACTGACACTTGGCCTGGTCTTAGGAGGTTCCTGACTAGGTCGGATAACTCCCTGGCTTTCTCCTCCGGGAGAAACACCTTTTTCTGTACTGTGTCCAGAATCATCCCTAGGAACAGCAGACGTGTCGTCGGAATCAGCTGCGATTTTGGAATATTTAGAATCCATCCGTGCGGTCGTAGTACTACTTGAGATAGTGCTACTCCGACCTCTAACTGTTCTCTGGACCTTGCCCTTATCAGGAGATCGTCCAAGTACGGGATAATTAAGACGCCTTTTCTTCGAAGAAGAATCATCATTTCGGCCATTACCTTGGTAAAGACCCGGGGTGCCGTGGACAATCCAAACGGCAGCGTCTGAAACTGATAGTGACAGTTCTGTACCACAAACCTGAGGTACCCTTGGTGAGAAGGGCAAATTGGGACATGGAGGTAAGCATCCTTGATGTCCAGAGACACCATATAGTCCCCTTCTTCCAGGTTCGCTATCACTGCTCTGAGTGACTCCATCTTGAACTTGAACCTTTTTATGTAAGTGTTCAAGGATTTCAGATTTAAAATGGGTCTCACCGAGCCGTCCGGCTTCGGTACCACAAACAGCGTGGAATAATACCCCTTTCCCTGTTGTAGGAGGGGTACCTTGATTATCACCTGCTGGGAATACAGCTTGTGAATGGCTTCCAATACCGCCTCCCTGTCGGGGGGAGACGTTGGTAAAGCAGACTTCAGGAACCGGCGAGGGGGAGACGTCTCGAATTCCAATTTGTACCCCTGAGATACTACCTGCAGGATCCAGTGGTCCACTTGCGAGTGAGCCCACTGCGCGCTGAAATTCTTGAGACGGGCCCCCACCGTGCCTGAGTCCGCTTGTAAGGCCCCAGCGTCATGCTGAGGACTTGGCAGAAGCGGGGGAGGGCTTCTGTTCGTGGGAAGAGGCTGTCTGCTGCAGTCTTTTTCCCCTTCCTCTGCCCCGGGGCAGATATGAGTGGCCTTTTGCCCGCTTGCCCTTATGGGGACGAAAGGACTGAGCCTGAAAAGACGGTATCTTTTTCTGCTGAGAGGTGACCTGGGGTAAAAAGGTGGATTTCCCAGCCGTTGCCGTGGCCACCAGGTCCGATAGACCGACCCCAAATAACTCCTCCCCTTTATACGGCAATACTTCCATATGCCGTTTGGAATCCGCATCACCTGACCACTGTCGCGTCCATAACCCTCTTCTGGCAGAAATGGACATCGCACTTACTCTTGATGCCAGAGTGCAAATATCCCTCTGTGCATCTCGCATATATAGAAATGCATCCTTTAAATGCTCTATAGTCAATAATATATTGTCCCTGTCCAGGGTATCAATATTTTCAGTCAGGGAATCCGACCAAGCCACCCCAGCACTGCACATCCAGGCTGAGGCGATTGCTGGTCGCAGTATAATACCAGTATGTGTGTATATACTTTTTAGGATATTTTCCAGCTTCCTATCAGCTGGTTCCTTGAGGGCGGCCGTATCAGGAGACGGTAACGCCACTTGTTTTGATAAGCGTGTGAGCGCCTTATCTACCCTAGGGGGTGTTTCCCAACGTGCCCTAACCTCTGGCGGGAAAGGGTATAATGCCAATAATTTTTTAGAAATTAGCAGTTTTTTATCGGGGGAAACCCACGCTTCATCACACACCTCATTTAATTCATCTGATTCAGGAAAAACTACGGGTAGTTTTTTCACACCCCACATAATACCCTTTTTTGTGGTACTTGTAGTATCAGAAATGTTCAAAACCTCCTTCATTGCCGTGATCATGTAACGTGTGGCCCTGCTGGAAAATACGTTTGTTTCCTCACCGTCGACACTGGAGTCAGTGTCCGTGTCAGTGTCTGTATCGACCTGAGGTAACGGGCGTTTTAGAGCCCCTGACGGTGTTTGAGACGCCTGTACAGGTATTAACTGATTTGCCGGCTGTCTCATTTTTGTAAAGTGCTGACACTATCACGTAATTCTTTCCATAAGACCATCCAGTCAGGTGTCGACTCCCTAGGGGGTGACATCACTAACACAGGCAATTGCTCCGCCTCCACACCATTTTCCTCCTCATACATGTCGACACAACGTACCGACACACAGCACACACACAGGGAATGCTCTGACAGAGGACAGGACCCCACTAGCCCTTTGGGGAGACAGAGGGAGAGTTTGCCAGCACACACCAGAGCGCTATATATATATATATATATATATATATATATATATATATAGGGATAACCTTATATAAGTGTTTTTCCCTGATATAGCTGCTGTATATATTTATCTGCCAAATTAGTGCCCCCCCTCTCTTGTTTTACCCTGTTTCTGTAGTTCAGGACTGCAGGGGAGAGTCAGGGAGCCTTCCTCCAACGGAGCTGTGAGGAAAAAATGGCGCCAGTGTGCTGAGGAGATAGGCTCCGCCCCCTTCTCGGCGGCCTTTCTCCCGCTTTTTTATGGAAAAATTGGCAGGGGTTAAATGCATCCATATAGCCCAGGAGCTATATGTGATGTATTTTTTGCCAAAAAAGGTGTTTTTATTGCGTCTCAGGGCGCCCCCCCCCAGCGCCCTGCACCCTCAGTGACCGGAGTGTGAAGTGTGCTGAGAGCAATGGCGCACAGCTGCGGTGCTGTGCGCTACCTTATTGAAGACAGGACGTCTTCTGCCGCCGATTTTCCGTACCTCTTCAGTATTCTGGCTCTGTAAGGGGGCCGGCGGCGCGGCTCTGGGACCCATCCATGGCTGGGCCTGTGATCGTCCCTCTGGAGCTAATGTCCAGTAGCCTAAGAAGCCCAATCCACTCTGCACGCAGGTGAGTTCGCTTCTTCTCCCCTTAGTCCCTCGATGCAGTGAGCCTGTTGCCAGCAGGTCTCACTGAAAATAAAAAAACTAAAACTAAACTTTTTTCTAAGCAGCTCAGGAGAGCCACCTAGACTGCACCCTTCTCGTTCGGGCACAAAAATCTAACTGAGGCTTGGAGGAGGGTCATAGGGGGAGGAGCCAATGCACACCAGGTAGTCCTAAAGCTTTTACTTTTGTGCCCAGTCTCCTGCGGAGCCGCTATTCCCCATGGTCCTTTTCGGAGTCCCCAGCATCCACTAGGACGTTAGAGAAAAGGGGCTATTTCTGGGGATTTGGTTTTGCCTGCCACAAAATTCCTGATGACTGGGACAACCTGCAGCGTCCCATGCCCGCTGCAGCAGCAGCAGGCTGGGACTGCAGGCATGGAAGCTGCCCTCAGTGTGGTGACCCCCGGTGGAGATGCCAGAGCAACGCCGTGACCGCATTCCCCCCTCTCCTCTGCCCCTGGCAGCGGTCACATGACAGGGGAGCACCGATGTGACTGGGGGAGCTGTCAGCAGCCGGCACCCGGTGCAGCATCAGGTAACGCCCAATAAACTGGCTTATCGGGGGGTAATAGGATAGCCCCCGGCTGGACAATTATCCCTGGTAAATTACCGGGGCTAACTGGATGTCCCCCATAAACTTCTGAAAGATTCTAAATCCTATAGGGCAGTAGACTCATCAAAATATAAGTTCCAAACATTGATACATCCTTGGCGTCAATTTCTATTTCTACAGGACATGTTTCTGTAACCATTTACAAAAACTAGAGTAAGAAACTTGTTGCTTGGTCTGTTTTTCCACAATTAAATAAATATATAATGATTTATGATGAGAGGGAACAAAAAAGAAGACGACCACATCTGTTTTTAAAAGTCCATGGGCAATCATACAAAAATGGGAAACTATGTAAAATAGGACAGATAAACATGATCTATCGTTAGTCTTCCAAAGCAGACCTAAACCTACTTTTTTGCCAATATGTACCCAAAGTGTCTGGAATTAATATGCATGAAATTAAGGTGCAATTTTATAATTTTTCTTACCCTCTTGAAAGCCTGACTCTTTCTGGTCTTACCTGGTCTTTAAACTCTGCATTAAAGCCAAACTGGTTTTCTGGTTTCCCATCAGGCACTTTGTAGGATTTCAGCCATTCAACAGTAGCCTCAAGGTAGCCCGGTTTGTACTTTCTTACATCATCAATGTCTGTAAAACCACCAAGGAAAAATTAGGAGACATCAATCCAACAGAGTAGTTCAACTCCAACATACTCTGGTAACTCACCGTTACAAGTAAAAAAAATGAAACCTTCAGCAAAAACCACAACATTTTCGAAGCAAGAAATGTAATTATACTTCATTACTATATTGTGACTTTGCATAGCATTTAACACATTGTCATGGGGTGAGAGATGACATGTAGCAACTGGCACAAAACCGAAAACTATTCATAGAAGCAATTTATTCTGGATGATGCACATTAAATTCAATGTCAAGGATGTGTATTTCTATTTCCCCATATGAGGCCTGTAATGGAGTAGGTATTAATAATTATGTTTCTTACTCAATGGCGTTAAAATACATAAATGTAATACTTTTTTCTATATGTTGAACTAGCATTAATAAAAATAAAAAAAAAGTATCTGACAATGGAACGGTTCAGAAACACTAAACAAACAAACACTGGGGGTCATTCCGACCTGATCGGTGCTTTGCGTGTTTGCACAGCAGCCGATCAGGTCGGAACTGCGCATGCGCCGGTACCGCAGTGCGCAGGCGCATGCCAGACAGCCGATGGCTGTCGTTACCCAGCAATCGCCTCTGCATGATTGACAGGCAAAGGCGTTCGCTGGGCGGGAGGGGGCGGCACTGTGGCATTCGGCTGCCGTTTTGTGGGCGCGGTCCGGCCATTGCGGGACTAGCCCTGTGCTGGGCGTCCCCCTGCATGTCAGAGAAGATGATCGTAGCTGTGCTAAATTTAGCACAGCTACGATCAGGTCGGAATGACCCCCACTATTACTAGTGTCACACTCCCTCCCACCCCACCCCCCCAAACGTCTACATGGGAGGTCTTCTGGTTGCCGAATGTCGGGATCCCGGCGCACAGTATACCGGCGCCGGAATCCCGACACCCGGCATACCGACACATTCTCCCTCGTGGGGGTCCACGACCCCCCTGGGAGGGAGAATAAATAGCGTGGCGCGCTACCATGCCCGCAAGGGGCTCATTTGCGCTCACCACGCTGTCAGTATGCCGGCGGTCGGGCTCCCGGCGCCGGTACGCTGGTCACCGGGAGCTCGGCCGCCGGCATACCATACTACACCCCTTCTACTTGATTCACACACATTTATCACACATAAACATATTGGAAATGCATATGTGACCTCCAATGTTCCCCAAAATGCTAATATAAAATACAATAGCTTCCCTTACCAATTCAACAATGTAGTATAATTTAGAAAGGAGTGATGAAACGCTATTGAATTAATAAATTTGATTTGTGTTGATCCAAAATACAGAACAGACATCCAACCCTTCCCTCACATCACATGTAACAGGTGTTATCTTGGCTTCACGTGACACAGGGGGATTGAGGTGTAAGCGCCACACCTTCTATAAAGTTATACACATTGGATTACCTCCAAAGTGTAATAGTCAAACTTTCAGATACTGCATTCGGAATGTAATACATTCCCCACTGCAAAGCCACATCACAGTGGGAACATGAAGCACTAGGCCATCACTAAACTCCCTCCCCTAAAATCTTGCAGGCAGTCATGACCACCTGTAGCAGATGTGCATGACACAATTTACATGTCATACCACCCATACACAGTTATGACAAAAGGTAACAGCGGTCAGGACCTCTTCATTTAGAACAAATGTCTAAATTATGTCTAAAAGTAGGCTTAAAGTACTACTCCCCAAAAGTAAACAAACTTACAAATCTGTAACCCCCCCCTCCCTTTTATTACATGACTTAATGAGGCTACCCTAATCTGTGCATGAAATCATGAAAATATACATTATATGGGGTTTACCGACAATATACTATATGCCATGTAATGAATGGACCAACAATCATCTATATAAATTTGAAACAGCTATTTAAGGGCACAAGCTGAGGCTTACTCAGCCTGGATGATTCCTGGCAGCTTGCGAGGCAAGAAAACATGCGTGCAGCCATGCAGACTCTGGCCTCGTGCCTCCCAGAAAACAGGGACAACACGCTACGCATTTTCGGGAATGCTAGCCAGAAACACCCCCTTGCCTGCAAACACTGTAGCTTGTCAATCAATCTGTGGATGGGAGACACTGCAAGCAAACTTGTAGATACAGAGCTACAAAGCATGATGCAACAATTACACAATCAAGTCGCCAACCTATTAGTTACACCAATTGTTGCAGATTGGTATCTAACCAATGGGTCTGTGTAGTAAAGCTGGGTATACACTAAGCAATACGTCGCCCGATCCGGCAGTATGTATGCCCGCGGTCGCTACATCATCATGTTGTATGTGCTGCACCTCAAACCTGACATTATCGCTAGCGACAACACGTATGCTAATGAAGGACAAAACAGTGATAGTTCAGTCCTTCATGAACATCGCTCAATGTGTACCGATTGAAGCGGCCAATGTTCCAGACTGAGGGGCTGATGGAGAAGTTGCCCATAGCAACCAAGCAGCTTTGAAGTAACATTTATCAAGTGCATCCTAGACAGTTATAGGTAGCAGCTGATTGGTTGCTACGAGCAACTTATCCACTGGCTCACATCTCCCCTCTTTCACTGCTTTATACATCTACCCGAGTGTAGCATATCAGTGCATAAAAGGGTCACGTAATAACATGCAACCCTTTTCATTGGAGAATGCATACCACTCCAGTGGCTGGTAATTAGCTGCAGGAAATTTACTACAGCTAATTGATTCGCCGGAGGCTATTTAATTAGCATCGATACCCGGTACTTAGTGGGGATTATGCATCAGGTGCCTGATAAGCAGCCCTCAGAGCCTGCAATAACACATGGGTCCAGATACTTATCCCGTATCCCATGTGTTACCGCATGTAGGCCCTCATTCCGAGTTGTTCGCTCGCTAGCTGCTTTTAGCAGCATCGCACACGCTAGGCCGCCGCCCTCTGGGAGTGTATCTTAGCTTAGCAGAATAGCGAACGAAAGATTAGCAGAACTGCTAATAAATAATTCTTTGCAGTTTCTGAGTAGCTCCAGACCTACTCACAGATTGCGATCAGCTCAGTCCGTTTAGTTCCTGGTTTGACGTCACAAACACGCCCTGCGTTCGGCCAGACACTCCCGCATTTTTCCCTGACATGCCTGCGTTTTTTAGCACACTCACGGAAAACGCTCAGTTACCACCCAGAAACGCCCCTTTCCTGTCAATCATTTACTGATCAGCAGTGCGACTGAAAAGCGTTGTACGAACACCAGCAAAACTGCTACGTTTTTAGTTAAATAACTTAGCGCATGCGCGCTGCGTACAATGCGCATTTAGCAGCAAATCGCAGCATAGCGAAAATCGGCAACGAGCGAACAACTTGGAATGAGGGCCGTAAACAGGACATTCATTTATTTATTTTTAAGAGAAAAAAGCTTAAAACTGAGAAAATTGAGAGAAAAATTATCAGGGCTAATTTAATACCAGCCACAGTCTACAAGCCAGTGGTGTTAAATGACATCTTAAATACTCCATTTACATTTGCAAATAGAAATTGCACCAGCAGAAAGAGCCTCACTTTCTGTGACTTTTACAGAGAATTTAGCTGCACCACTCCATACACAGACATTACACAGAAAAATTGAAGTGGTAGCAAACGGGTGTGTCTAGGTCGACAATGTTTAGGTCGACAGTCACTAGGTCGACAGGGTTTCTAGGTTCACAGGTCAAAAGGTCAACATGAGTTTTTCATGTTTTTTTTGGTGTCGTTTTCTCCATACAGTGACCGGGAAGTCCAATTAGTGCACAGTGTCCCCTCGCTTCGGGCAAGGTGCCTCGCGCGTTCCAATCGTAGTCCACGTGGATCGTTAAGTAAGAAAAAGTAAAAAAAAATAAAAAGATTTTTTTTTGTGGAAAAACTCATGTTGACCTTTTGACCTAGAACATGTCGACCTAGAAACCCTGTCGACCTTGAAAACATGTCGACCTATAGTGGTCGACCTAAACATTGTCAACAGGCACCGTCGATCTTCAGACCGGATCCCGAAGTAAACACACACCCTCAGCCCCCCCTCCACACACACAAACCTCTCCATGCTTTCATTTACTTGCATACAGCACACATAAAATGCTTTATCTACAGTTTAAATGTAAGCATGTATTCATCTATATAAGTAATATGACAAACCATTGAATTTAACAGCTTCTGGATCATCGATATTGATTGCAATGATTTTCCAGTCCATCTCCCCCTCATCTAGGAGAGCCAGAACTCCTAGAGGTTTCACTTGAATGACATCTCCCCTAGAGCAAACCTGCAATA